>NC_137160.1:55352659-57752659 GCF_951394435.1 Stenella coeruleoalba | reverse complement strand
AAACTACAAATAGAACTACCATATGACCCAGCAATCCCACTACTGGGTATATACCCTGAGAAAACCAAAATTCAAAAAGAGTCATGTACCAAATGTTCATTGCAGCTCTATTTAGAATAGCCCGGAGATGGAAACAACCTAAGTGTCCATCATCAGATGAATGGATAAAGAAGATGTGGCACATATATACAATGGAATATTACTCAGCCATAACAAGAAATGAAATTGAGCTGTTTGTAATGAGGTGGATAGACCTAGAGTCTGTCATATGGAGTGAAGTAAGTCAGAAAGAGAAAGACAAATACCGTATGTTAACACATATATATGGAATTTAAGAAAAAAAAATGTCATGAAGAACCTAGGGGTAAGACAGGAATAAAGACACAGACCTACTAGAGAATGGACTTGAGGATATGGGGAGGGGGAAGGGTAAGCTGTGACAAAGCGAGACAGAGGCATGGACATATATACACTACCAAACGTAAGGTAGATAGCTAGTGGGAAGCAGCCGCATAGCACAGGGAGATCAGCTTGGTGCTTTGTGACCACCTGGAGGGGTGGGATAGGGAGGGTGGGAGGGAGGGAGATGCAAGAGGGAAGAGATATGGGAACATATGTATATGTGTAACTGGTTCACTTTTTTATAAAGCAGAAACTAACACACCATTGTAAAGCAATTATACTCCAATAAAGATGTAAAACAAACAAACAAAAACTAAAAATAGAACTACCATATGACCTAGCAGTCCCACTACTGTGCAGATACCTTGAGAAAACCATAATTCAAAAGGACACATGTAACCCAATGTTTATTGCAGCGCTATTTACAATAGCCAGGACATGGAAACTACCTAAATGTCCAAAAACAGATGAATGGATAAAGAAGATGTGGCACGTATATTCAATGGAATATTACTCAGGCATAAAAAGAAACGAAATTGAGTTATTTGTAGAGATGTGAATGGACCTAGAGTCTGTCATACAGAGTGAAGTAAGCCAGAAAGAGAAAAACAAATATATTAGTGCATATACATGGAATCTAGAAAAATGATACAGATAAACCTATTTGCAGGGCAGGAATAGAGACGTAGATATAGACAATGGACATGTGGATATGGCGGGGGGGAAGGGGGGCTGGGACGAACTGGGAGATAAGGTTGACATATATACACTACCATGTGTTAGATAGATAGCTAACGGGAACATGCTATAAATCACAGGAGCTCAGCTCTGTGTTCTGTGACGACCTAGATGGGTGGGATGGGGTGGGGTGTGGGAGTGAGGTCCAAGAATAAGGGGATATATGTACACATACAGCTAATTTACCTCATTGTACAGCAGAAACGAACACAACATTGTAAAGCAATTATTCTCCAATAAAACAAAACAAAACCACAAACAGGTAGAATTTTTAAAAAAAAGGAAACAGGGCTTGCAACATCTTTTCAAACTAGATATCAAAAACAAAACCTATCAAATATAACTTGGATCATATCAAACGGACTCAGTGTCCTATTTAAATAAGCTCCCCTTGGCTAAGAGTAGGACAATTAGAGTATCAATAAGAATAACAATGCAGAGCATTGAAACATATTAACTATGTTTAGTGTTTGGTTATGTTTGAGGACATTAGCAAACCAACTCATTGTACTAGTAATCAAAAAGAAAGACTTAAGCATTTATCCTGTCTGTCCAAGGGTCCAGGCAGCAATGATCAAAGCAGTAAACACTAAATAAAAAGAGTCAACCAGACAGTATCTATCACCTTGTGGAAGTAAGTAGTACTACCTAGGAAGAGCTCTTGGGGGGAAAAAAGAAAGAAAATAATTGAAATCTAGTCAAGCATCTAGATAAAACTACCATTTTACTGGAAGTACAGATGATGGAGGAACAAACCTGTTAAATGACACCACGGGGATACAATCAGCAAATCCACACTGTGAGAAAATGTGTAGGACAAACAACCCTGTTAATGAGATAAAGGGCTGGGGTGGGGAAGAGTGGGAGAGTTTATAAACAGATTTCAGTAACTGCTAAATCAACTGTTACGTATGAACCTTACCTGGATCCTGATTCAAAGAAACAAAGTACAAAAACCATAAATAGCACAATTGGGGAAAGGTGAGTACTAACTGGATATTTGACAGTATTATGGAATTACTCTTTGGCAGGATGGGGGAAGGTGGTGGTTATTGATATTGTAATTATGTTTGAAAAGGGAAGTCCTTGTTTTTTTAAAGATATATAGAGAAAAATTCACAGATGATATGACATGACATCTGAAATTTCCTTCAAAATAATTCAGAGGGGGTAGGTATTGGGTGGGAGTACAGAGGAAAAAAAGATTGACTGTGAGTTGATAAGTATTGAAGCTAGATGATTGGTCAAGGACGGCTTATTGTCTCTACTTTTGAACATATTTGGAATTTTCCAATATAAAAAATGTTAAATGTATGAAAACAAAAATGTTGTAAACAAAGCATTCAAAAAAGAAACTACTAATAGTAGTTAGTTAAAAGATAAAAGACCTTAGAATAGTCATAGGAAAATGTCACAGATTTTCAGAATAATAGTTTTGAGAATGATAAACCATATGGTGAACAAAATTTATCCATCTAAGAAACACAGTGAAACTTTTGTTTATGTTAACTGTGTGCCTGTTGGCTGGCTTTTTGAAAAAGTTATTTTGAAAAATCCTTGAAAGTAACTAGAGAATTAAATATGGCAAAAATTTTGACAAACTACGGAGTTGGACTTTTACCAAGTTGGACATAAGATATATAATCTCCACTGTAGACAAGCTCAGGCAGGAAAATTAACCTAATCACTCAAAGGGATGAGAAATGTGATATTTTCTGTTATACTTGCACAATCAAAAATTTTAAACCGGTTATATTTATTTGTACAGTTTCCTTTGAAATCAATGGGAAAAACACAGAAGAACTTAAATATGCACCCCGACATAAATGTGTTCTCAGAGTTGAGGGAAGCTCTTGCATTTCTGCAGGTACAAGGAAGTCATTCATTCACTGGTCCTCAGTCAGCCAGTCTCTTGAAACACGGCCATTAGGACTGCATGAATCTTATAAAGCAAAACCTCTGAAATAGTCCTCCCCACTGAGATTTAGCAAACTAAACTTCCTTTAATAATTCTTTCATATGCTTAAATAATTCCCTCTAGAATATTAACTTACCCAGTTGAAAGAAAGAAAGGCAAGCATGCCATATTTTATATTTATCCAGAGTCACTTGGAAAACCATTAAGTGGTACCACATGGGGATGCTGACATGCTACAGTGAAGTGGTCTTTGTGCCTTTACATTTGTAGGAGGCAGAGACACAGAAGGCGCTAGATCGGCAGTCAGATACTCCAGTACTTATCAGCTGCATGAGGTTGAGCTGGTCCCACTCTCCTCACCTGTAAATCAGGACTCCAAGTGTAGAAGAGGGTAACAGAGGGAGGGCCTTGAACTTTCAACGTTCATCACAGGTTTTATGCTAGTGAGTTGGACCATGCTTGACTCAACTTTTTATCAATAATAGCAAACAGTCAATGGCCATGAATTTCCAAGTACTGTGTTCAGTACTCAGATGGAAAGATAAGTAAAAATATGAGTAAAATAATACAAAAATATGAGTAAAACTCATATGCAAATATGAAACAGATTCAAACCCATGAGGGTTCACACATGAGCAGGTAAGTAATATAGAACAATGTTTTTAAATAATATGTGTCTCCCAGAAGGTCTCTCGGGGTAGTGTTTATTGGCTCCAAATCTCAAAGAATGAGTAGACAATTACTAGCAGAGAAGAGGGGAGAGGCGTGGGGTGGGCAAAAGGACGTTCAGGGTAAAGGAAAGGCTCAGAGACAGAGTTAAAGAAAATCCAAGGACATTGAGTAAATATCCCAAAGTGGCTTACACATGGGAGAAGATGCTGAGAAGGGGTGGGTTGAGAACACTGTGAAGGGCCATGACTGCCCTACATAAGGCATTTGTGCTTTATTCTGTGGGCTCTTGGGAACCAATGAAGATTTTTCATCCAGGGAAGCCCATGATAAGTTTCTTGTTCCTCTCACTGTAGTCAGTCTCCCCTGATGGAGTCCTACTCTTCCCAGTAACAGTGCCAATAGGACCCTACTTTTCTTATTCAGAAACGTCCAGGGAACTTTATACAGAGCACTGTGGGCACTGCTCCCCGTGCTGCATTGATAAAACGTAGCTGAAATTGCTCAATTTATGCAACTGCTGTTATTTTTTGAATTTTATTTATTTTTTTATACAGCAGGTTCTTATTAGTTATCCACCTTATACATATTAGTGTATACATGTCCATCCCAATCTCCCAGTTCATCTCACCACCACTGTACCCCATGCCGCGAGTTTCCCCTCTTGGTGTCCATACGTTTGTTCTCTACATCTGTGTCTCTATTTCTGCCCTATGCAACTGCTGTTTAGGGTTGGTTTTCATTTTAGACCTTATATACACAAAACAGGAGAATTCCTTCTCCAGACTGTATCTGGACGGATTTGTTCATTGTATAAGCTCTGAGACAAACTCTTTCAAACCATTAAGGTTAATTTCTTTTCCTGGGTGACATATGACGTATTTGTTTTCTGGAAGAGTTCATGTAACTCCCAAATGTGTCCCTGAGAATATGTGAATTATGATGGAAGAATCTTTCCTATTTACAGCTGAGAAAGCCAGCATTTATCTAACATCTTCTTCAAACACAATACTATATAAGTTACAAGCTTCCCAGGAATTACAAAGAAAGAAAAACAAGAGAAAGGCTCGTTTCTGTCCTTGTGGGGGGTAGGGTGACAATCTAAGAGGAGAGGCTGCATAAGCACAAATGAAAATATCGAAAACACTTTGTTAAAAACATATTACGGGGGCTTCCCTTGTGGCGCAGTGGTTGAGAGTCCGCCTGCCGATGCAGGGGACACGGGTTCGTGCCCCGGTCCGGGAAGATCCCACATGCCGCGGAGCGGCTGGGCCCGTGAGCCGCAACTACTGAGCCTGCGCGTCCGGAGCCTGTGCTCTGCAACGGGAGAGGCCACAACAGTGAGAGGCCGGCATACCACAAAAAATAACCCCCCCCCACAAAAAAAACATATTACGGTGACATTTAAATATGACATACTTAGAAGAGACGATCTCCCCAAAACAAGATTTCCTGGTATCTTTCGTGGAACATGCTATTATGCTTCTATCAAAGCTTTTAAAATAAAGCTTGCCAGGAAAAGAAATGTAAAATATAACTTTACTTGGTAAAAGCTATCATTCTAATTTTGAGCTCTTAATGTCAGTTTTAACCTAAGCCTTTTTCTTCACTGAGAGTTCTCATGCTTGGGTACAGAAAATTATGTATTTTTTCCTGCTTTCTATGTCGTCATTTTGTTAGGTGAAAGTTCTGAAAGCAAAATCTTTTTTGTTGTTGTTATTGAAGTATAGTTGATTTACAATGTTGTGTTAGTTTCAGGTATACGGTAACATGTATATATTCTTTTTCAGATTCTTTTCCCTTATAGGTTATTACAAGACATTGAGTATACTTGTAGAGAGTAGTTGATATAATAGTTTACCCAGAAGAATGGCAACTCCATGGAAATAAGAGGGATCAGCGTGACATTCTTACCACCCCTCACTCGGAATGTTCATGCCAGCAGGCTCTGTAGCATGCATGTAGGACCATCAGAAATGCTTTCTAGATGGATAGCTCAGACCCTCAGTCCCTTCTCTAAAATTTCAAAACCCGCAATGCTCCAAAAACCAAGTGTTTGTCCAACTTATTGGTGACAAAACCTGCCCTGCACTGGTAATTGGGTATGTTACTTATTCCATCTAGTATGAACATGTTTTCCTACAAAAACGTAAATGTTTGATTGTAGAATGCTGTCCCAACCCCCGACTGAGCACAGCTATGTAATTTATGCTTTATCATTTAATACTTTGAAAATTCTGAATTCTGAAACAAATCTGGCCCCAAGGGTTTCAGATAAGAAATCATGGCCCTGGAATAGCAGGGATTGATTAAGCACCTTTCATGTTCAAGGTGCTGTACACAAACATCTCATTTGATCCTCACCATGCCCTATGAATGAGGTATTAATATCACTGCTCTAATGATGGAGAAACTGAGGTCCAGCAAAGTTAAGCAATTCATCCAAGATCCCATATCTCAGAAGTGATAGAGCAAAGACTCAAACCTGGGTCTGTTGGATTCCAAAGCCCATGTTCATTGCACTCTGTCTGAGGCTTCTCTGCAGCTCTTTCTCATCACATGTCTATTCACCAGCCCCATCAATCACCCCCTGATGGTGGCCATGGGTTCTAGGATCCTTCCAGGCTGTATAGATGCCAAGGGAGAGAATGGTATTAAGCGTCGATGAAGAGCTCATTTCTCTTCTTGCCCCTTCAAACGAACAATGGGTGTCTTCCTGCAGACCTACGTTTTTATGCCGATTCATTGCCATCTAGTGGTTATTTTAAAAAGATGAGTTTTACGTAAAATATTAGGATGACGTACACCATTTTTAACAGGTGGGGGAGTTGGTCCTTGGATGCTGTTGAAAAAAATAAGATTTGCAGTAAAAAGGAAACTAACCTAAGAAAATATCTATAACATGAAATAAATTTTCATTTTTACATCCTTCAGGTGAACGACTAGCAAGATGGATGGGTTTTGATAAGGCTTTATAAATATCTCATCTATTAAAAACTGACCTAAATAATCAGATTAAATCTCTGATTTAATGTATGCTGCTTAGGAAAATAAAAGCTTTCTCTAAAACCATTTCTTCAGCCTTCCTCTAAACATTGCCAGGGATCGTCTCTGTTCCTATTATAATATTTACAATGCAAATTAATAGTTGCCATGTTCTCCGCTTCATGAAATTAAAAAGTCATTCATATCCTCATTTACATACTTTCCTCTCAGATGAACTCTCACTCATCTTTGGTAACGATGAAATAATTTATAAACTTGAAAGTGGGCTCAAGGAAATCACAGCATTGCCCACCAAAAGAAAAGTTTTTAGGTATTGTAAATACTTATTTAATATTTATTGAGCTTCTGGAAAGTCCTGTAATAGATCCAAATATGAACTCAGCAGTCTCTTGGCTTCAAGTGGCTTAGAATCTAAAGGAAGAAGATTGGCAAGTACATGTTAAGGAGAAATACAGAATATGATGCAAGAGAATCCAATGTATTTGGAGATGGGAACAGTCCAGGATTAAAGTCCTGAAGATGCCCACTAGCTTGCTAGTTTCAGAGGCCAGGCCCTGGGAACTTCATGACACCAAAGAGTTCTCAGATATATTGAGATCAAGTTAACTATCCAATTATTGGACCAACGAGAGAGTTAAAGTTGCTTCGGGGTTAAAAATGGGTACCCTTGGTAACCAAGGCACAGCTGTCCACCTTAAACCATCAGAAAGAAAGTCATGCATATGTCAGAATTGGGGGGGGGTCTTCCCTTACACGTTGACTGTGGGTTAAACAGTGCATCTTGCAAGGAGGGAACATGATAAAATGAAGCAGACTCAGGACTTCCCTGGTGGTCCACTGAGTAAGACTGTGCTTCCACTGCAGGGGGCACGGGTTCGATCCCTGGTCGGGGAACTAAAATCCCACATGCCACACAGCCAAAAAAAAAAAAAAAAAAAAAATGCAGATTCCCCAAATTCACTTTATTTTCACATTATGTGGTTTGAAATAAAGAAAGAAAAAGAAATCTTCTACTTGCCGTAAGTGTAGGGATGTAATGAGGGGCCCCTAGCAGGGCACCCAAAGTCCTTTCTTTTTGAAAACTCACAAGACCCATTATGACTTAGAAGTGGCCCAGTGCCATTTGTCCCTGTTTTTTCCTTTTGGCATGTTTCTCACGTGCCCCTTGGTCTTTTAATTCTGAATTGTGACACTGTCTTGTTTTGGTACAAACGTTTACTTATGGGGTCCTGTTCACAGATTTCATTTCATCCAAGTAAAAACCCAGTAGTTTTGTGCTTTCCTTATTTTTGCTGCTGGGTGGCTTAATAAGAACAAAGGCAAGACTCAATACAGACAGAAGAACCTGATGATTTGCAACAGGGAGGATGAAGGGTGCATGTCACACCGGGGAGGGGCTTCTGAGCAACTGCCCAGAGGCACCGCATGTGATGAGAGTAGAGAGGAAGGGACAAGGGACCCCGGGGAGCATCCAGTTGCTCTGCTCTTAACGAAGACTCACAACATCCCCCATTTATTCCTGAAATTGATCCACATCCTCATTAGGGAAACCAGAGGCTCTCATTTAGGGAAGGCCAGCATGGAATGCACCCCTTTGTCCATTTGGGATATTAAAGTGATAAAATTACTAAAACGATTTCCAGGGCTCTTAATATATGTATAAATGTCATCTGAGGCTTTAAAAAAAGCAAGGCTTTGGATGAAGTATAAAACTCCCTGGTGTGTGTATTCACAGCACATGCTCTATTGGAAGGCAACAATAGAGTCGCGTGTGTGTGGGCACCAGACCTAAATCTAGACTTCTCAGGTTCAAACCCGACCAGCTACACTGGGCAAGTTCCTTGGTCCTGTGTCTAGATTCCATTATCTGTAAAGAGCGAAAGTAACAGGACTTACCTCATAGGGTTATTCCAAGAATCGAATGAATGAATGAATACACATAAGGCACTTAGCATGGTGCCTGGAACAGAGAAATCACTCCATAAACATTAGCAGTTATTATTATTTATTTACAATGAAGTTTTGAATTAGCTTTAAATAATTCAGTATAAAATTATTTAAAAGTGTTTGTCAGGGCTTCCCTGGTGGCGCAGTGGTTGAGAGTCTGCCTGCCGATGCAGGGGACACGGGTTCGTTCCCGGGTCTGGGAGGATCCCACATGCCGCGGAGCGGCTGGGCCCGTGAGCCATGGCTGCTGAGCCTGCGTGTCCGGAGCCTGTGCTCCGCAACGGGAGAGGCCACAACAGTGAGAGGCCCGCGTACCACACACACACAAAAAAAAGTTTTTGTCAAATGACTATCACATCCAGCCAATATTACATGTAAGAAGAAAAGGTTGATATTATCTATACAGGAAGATATAATTGTTAATTATAATTGCTAATTAAAATTAACAATGATTAGTCAAGTACCATGGAAATGCTTTACATATTTTAACTAATTTAATATTCCCTGGTGGGGAGGGAGATACTTTATGCCCATTTCACAGGCAAGAAAACAGAGACCTAGAAAAGTTAAATGTCATACAATAAGCCGTGGATTGGAATTTAAGACCAGATATATCTGATTCCAAAGTATGGGTTCTTTATACTACATCCCAAATTTGGGTTTAATTGTTAAAATACAACGAGGCATTAATTTCCCTCTTAGATACTTGGCATCCAAGATAAAAATAGAAACAGAACTGATGGATGTCTTTCTTTGACAGAATCAGACTATCAGAAAAACAGTAGCAACTAGAGGGTCAAATCTAAAAGGAATTCTTAAGTATATATTGAAAATTTTAATGGGCAATATTCTCAAATGGAGTATTTTGAAAAAACAAACAAAAAAATTCTTTGAGTAACTGATTTTTTTGGTAAATATCCTTGCTGAAATCCACCTGACCCAAGATATTTCTGGAAGCAGTACTATATGATGACATATAGATATTGTATAGCTGTCGTGTGATCTAGCTTCTTTCAAGAAGTTTGGAAAACTTAAAGGAATGAATTTAAGCACATCCTTTGGAAAATTCTCATATATCAGTTTCTTGACTGGGGTTTCTTCTGGTCAGAAATCAATTAAGCATTGAGCTCTCAGAAAATGGCTAAAATATTAGGGAACTAGGGCATAACTGTATTCAGGACTCAGTGTAACTTTTTCAATTTTTTTAAATTAAAAAGTATTTTTAAAATGCCAGCACTCACCAACTGTGCAAGGAAAAATTCATAAAAATAAAACTCCAACCCCTAGAACTGGGAGGAAATCAAGAGAAAAAATTCAATAAAAAAACCAATTTCAGCTTTTGGCTTCCATGGAGTTCCGATATACCATATGTACTTGGAAATCTTTAAAAATGATGAAATCAGCAATGTGTGAGAGATTCCTAATAGTTCACTGGTTTATTGGAAACCCAGGAGAGTACACAAACAGTGGAGGAATTGTCACAGTGAGAACATGAAGATAGAGTTAATGTTTGTAAAATGTTTATAACTTTGGTGAAGGCTAGAAAAATGATAGAAGCTAAGCATTAGTGCTGTGCGTGGTTTTTTGTTTGTTTTCGTTGTTTTAGCTCCTCTCCAACTTTGGAGAAAAGTGTTCACAGGTGCGCACTCCCACACACATAAAAAGCCCCATTTCACATCTCCTGAACTCATGTATTCAACTCCCTACTTGACGTCTCTTCAAAGTTTAACATGATAAGAACTGAGCAACCTACTTTTGTCAAGTCTTATCCAGCACAATAAATGGCAACTTTATGCTTCCATTCATGCTGACAAACAGCTTTGGAATCATCTTGGTTCCTTTCTTTCTCTCAAAACCACATCTGTTATGTCAGACCTCCTCAGCTGTGCCTTCAAAGTCTATTCAGCACCTAGCCATTCCTTATCAGCTTCACAGCCAACCTGGTTCACATCCCATCACCTCTCCCAGCTCATTGCAATGGGTTCTGACTGCTCTCCCAGACCTCACGTGTTGTCTTTGTTCTGCATTCAAAACAGCAGTTGGGGGTTTCCCTGGTGGCGCAGTGGTTGAGAGTCCTCCTGCCGATGCAGGGGACACGGGTTCGTACCCTGGTCTGGGAAGATCCCACATGCCGCGGAGCAGCTGGGCCCGTGAGCCATGGCTGCTGAGCCTGCGCGTCTGGAGCCCGTGCTCCGCAACGGGAGAGGCCACAGCAGTGAGAGGCCCGCGTACCACAAAAAAAACAAAACAAAACAAAATTTAAAACAAAAAAAAAGCAGCAATTGGAGTGATGCTGTCACAGTGTTAGATAGATCATGTCAATCTGTTGCCCAAAACCTTCCAGTGATTTTCCTTCCCGCATGGTAGTAGTATCTCTATGACGGCCAAAGGCCCTGTGCTGTGTATGGGTCCCTCCCCCTTGGGCTCTGACCCTGTTTCTCCTGCTTTATGCCTCTCTCTCTCTCTCTCCACTTCTGATCCTCTGAACTGGAACACACCAGTTCACTCTTCAGAGTCTGTTCTGACCTTTCCCTTTGACTGTCACCCACATTTCCCAGTGGCTCACTGGCTCCTTCCTTTCTTGGTGGCATGTGCCTTCTTAGAGAAGTCTTCCCTCTTGGTATGGAAAGTTGCAAAACCCACCCTCCATACCTTTTCATTCCCTTTCCCTACTTTCCTTTTCTTCTGAGCACTCAGCATCATCCAACTTACTGTACATTTTATTTTACTTAGTCATCAAACAGCTGATGCTGTCAGAAGGTAGTTCCATAAGGGGCAGGAATTTTTGTATTCCCAGCGTCTGTCCCAGGTCCCTAGAGAGGGAGCAACAGGGCTAGATCCAAGTTTATGGGGCCTGAAGCTTATATATGCAATCCGAAGAAAACTCTTTTTTAAAAAAAGAATACAAAATTAAGTATAAAAGTAAATACAATATAGGCTTAGAATTAGAAATCACAATAAATTATTATTTTTTTTTTATTTTTTATTTTTTGCGGTACGCGGGCCTCTCACTGTTGTGGCCTCTCCCGCTGCGGAGCACAGGCTCCAGACATGCAGGCTCAGCAGCCATGGCTCACGGGCCCAGTCGCTCCACGGCACGTGGGATCCTCCCGGACCGGAGTACGAACCCGTGTCCCCTGCATCGGCAGGCGGACTCTCAACCACTGTGCCACCAGGGAAGCCCAATAAATTATTTTTTAAATAGTCAAAAACTAGCATAAAAATCACCAGGTTCAGAAACATGGCATATTTATTAACTGCCTACTCATGTCTACAGTACTTTTTGTCTACATTTTTGGCTATATCCTCTTTAGTACCTCCTTTTAGGACAATAATTTTCTATAGAGAAAATGGAAAGGCATTTTGGTCTTTTCTCTGGCATAATTGATTAAAGTTTTATCTTGCTTTGTTTTGCTTTTTATATTGATTGCTTGCCTGATTCATTGATTAGCTTGTATTAACAGTTCAGCTTTACAACTTGTTCTTGGTAGTGTCACGTAAGTTATTAGGATTGTTGTCTAATTTGGAAAAACATCTGCCAGGTTTCTTTGTTGTTGTTGTTTTTGGCTGCATGGTGTGGCTTGTGGGATCTTAGTTCCCCGACCAGGGATTGAACCCGGGCCCCCAGCACTGGAAGCATGGAGTCTTAACCAGTGGACCGCCAGGGAAGTCCCTCTATCAGGTTTCTTTCAAGCAGAGTTGCAAGATTTCCAGTTCTCGTGCAGTGACCAATCTCAAATATTCCTTGAACTGATGACACTCAACAGTATGTTATTGATGTCCTCTTTGTGATGGCCTAATAGGAGTGTCATGGCATCTCTATTGATGCCAGTATTTCATGGGGATAAAACGTGCAACTTTATCCATACATTCACTGTTTTTAATACACAGGTTTGTACCCAACAAAAGTAGGAGATCTGATGAGCTCTAGTACCTGTAATTCTCATCAAAAGAAAACATTGGCTGGTACATTTATAATTGTATCTGCTGCATTTTTAAGTATATTCCTGATCAGAGAGAACTTTTGTTTTGACCAGGAATCAAGAAGAACTGCGTTTTCTGCTTTCAGTTTTACATACCTAGTGATTGGAAGAATTCTCCAAAGCCAGCTCTGGCTATTTCTCCTCTCCTATCCACATGCTTACAGCATCAGGCACTGTAGGACACATTCACACAGCCCTGCACGTTCACGCCAAAACCTAGGGGGGGATGACATAGCAAGCAGTATGCATATTTATGGCAACCCTTCCTACCCCAGGATAGCAACAGTCTGATGGCACACGGAAGTAAAAACTGTGAAACACACACCTACAGCCATGAAACTCAAACTCAGTGCATCCTCAATCAGCCAGACCCCTAAAGATGCCTGCAGCCCTCCATTCCCAGGAAATACAAGGAAAAGTCTGAGTGAAAAGTGACAGGAGTCATAACTGATTATAGTAAAGATATCTTATCGTTGCAAATTCTACGAAAACATGTGGCCAAGTGAATGCATTGACAGAGCCTCTCCTAAGACTTTGAAAAGAGCCCGTGCAGATGAGGGACCCTGAAGCTCAAGTGTTTACTAGCTTCATAATAAGGTTGCTTTTGACACTCAATAAATATTTGTTGAATAAAGTAAGGAAGAAACAACATCCAAGACCCAAACCCAGATATCCAAAATCTAAACATCATGATATTTCTATAGACTGCTGAATGTGGTCCACTCTTATGTTAATGGGGAGTCAAGCTACACGCCCACTGAGCCATTAGGCATGCTCTCAATGACCTTGAGATAAGGGGGGCGTGTTGTGAGGATTCTATGGTGGTAGAGAGATAGCAAGAAGAAACACTGAAGAAATGGTGGGAAAAGTATTTTAAAACTGGGAAACATTTTAATTAATTTATTAATTAATTTATTTTTGGCTGTGTTGGGTCTTCGTTGCTGCGTGCGGGCTTCCTCTAGTTGCGGTGAGCAGGGGCTACTCATCATTGTGGTGCACGGGCTTCTCATTGCAGTGGCTTCTCTTGTTGCGGAGCACGGGCTCTAGGCGTACGGGTTTCAGTAGTTGTGGCTCATGGGCTCTAGAGTGCAGGCTCACTAGTTGTGGCGCACAGGCTTTGTTGCTCTGTGGCATGTGCGATCTTCTTGGACTAGCAATTGAACCTGTGTCCCCTGCATTTGCAGGCAGATTCTTAACCCCTGTGCCACCATGGAGGTCCTGGGAAACATTTTATTCGCGGCACTGGCACTGGCCAGGAGCCAGAGAAGCCAGGAGGTGAATGACTCGATGATGTTAGGCAAGTTACTTTACCTCTCAAAGCCTCAGGGTCGCCATCCAAAAATGTCTGGTCCATAGTGGGTAGTCAGTAAACTGCAGCCGCCGTGGTGATTGTTCTTGTTGTAATGAGAAGGCTGCTCAGATACATGAATTGATTCCTCAGCTTCCTCTGACCATCTTTCTAGATCCCTCCATGCCTCTTCTTTAAACCAAAGCAAATGAGACGGGAAGCCCACACCTGGCTCTTCCCTGGGCCTGATACACCTGAGCCCTGAGAGTACATAGGGATGCTCACAAGTGAGGAAGTCAGGCTATTTCCGCCTTCACATTCTGTTTTTGCCATGTAGCTAAGAGCTTTTCCCGAAGCCAACCTCCCACCAGGCTGCCTTAGCTTTGTCTACTTTTGTTCTCTTTAAGAAGTTAGACTGATACTAGAGGGGGAAGAAAATATTTAGATCAATACATTTTTTCCGTCCACTATATTCAAAAGAATTTTAAAACGGTGGGATTCATGAGTTATCGCTAGATATGGCACAATCAGTGGGTCTCTAGCTGACCAGTCCCTGCTGGCTCACCATTAGCATTAAGTTCTGGAAAAGGGAGTGATACTGAAGACTCATCTGATCTATAATCATGGACAAATATTACAACAATGAACAACAACGAAAAAAGATGCCCCCTCTTAAAGTCGATGATGTTCTTTGGGAATCACGTTTGAAAGCTGAAAGTCTGTTTTAAACTAATTGCATTCAAAGTTCCTTATTCGTTTCTTTCTTGTGGTGGAACAATCCCAAGTTTATACAGATGGGCTCTTGTTCAGTGGCCACTGCAATGGGAAAAAAGGCAAATGATCCTCCAGCAGGCAAACGTGGAACCGTGGCCAGCATCAGCGACAGATGGGTGCCTCCACTCTGTCGTGGTTCCACTGAAGCTTTTCCCAGCACACGTAGAGCTCTGCTGTCACAGGCTGTAAATGGACACAAACCCCTTGAGAAAGAGATTTAGGGGTCTTAGCTTGGTGATAAAAGTAAATGCCATTAAATGAGTATATCAGATGGGCAGGAGGGATGTGATGACTTCATAAGACAAATTCCTTGGAAAGTAGAAATGTGTACTCTTGAAATTGTCTCTGGAATTTATATGGATTTTGAAGTAGATATAGAAATCTATTTCAATCAGTGTCAATTGTGTCGACCAGGAATTTTAAATTGAAATAATCCTTTCCTTTAGCACATTTGACATTCGTCCATTAACTCTCTAATACCCTTATCCAGTTTTGTACCCACTTGCTGGCCTATAACTGCGGTCACTTGACCTTGACAGTTACCCATGTTCTTCTCAAGTCAAGTGCTTTTTTTCCAGGTCCATTTTTGTTTGTTTGGTTTTGGTTTCTAGACAATTTCATGATCAACTTTGACCTTAATTATACGCTTTCCAAAATCAATGAGAAGGACTTATTGCTTCCTTCCCCGGATATAGACACAAGGATTAGTGAGACAATACTCTTTTCTAATTTTATGTGTATTTTTTCTTTCCAGTAATATTGATCACCCCATTTTTCTCACCTCTCTCTGTGAAAGCCCAGGGGCTGGGGGGTGGGGGACAGCTCATTTGTTAAATAAACCCCATGGCAGATGAAGTTAGTTCACACTTCTTTCCAGAGGCTTTCTCTGCCAGGGTTAAAGTCATTCTTTGTAGCAAAGCACCACAAATGCCAATAATGTCGTTTAGATAAAATAAGTCCCATGACGAAGAATGACAATTACAATGGACTTGCCTGTGATTCTGTACAATTATTCATCCTGAAGTTTAGACCTTAATTCCCAATAGAAGATTTTAAAGACGTTGCAGAATTAGAACAGATCGATCATTAATTACAGTGGTCTGTGCTTAGAGCCTTTTGCAATCACACACTAGGCTCACAGTTCAGAAATCCAGAAACCTGTACCTTCTACCATAGCCCGAGAATATCTGAATAGTCATGG
The DNA here is from genome assembly GCF_951394435.1 of Stenella coeruleoalba. Lineage (NCBI taxonomy): Eukaryota > Metazoa > Chordata > Mammalia > Artiodactyla > Delphinidae > Stenella > Stenella coeruleoalba. The sequence goes on along the minus strand of NC_137160.1, from coordinate 57,736,733 downwards.
GTGGACAGATAATCTTCCTCATATGATAAACTTTCTTAGATAGGCTGTGGGTTATCCGTCAGAGGATAAGACTAATGTTTAAAAGGAATATCTATGAATTCTAAATATTTCTGCCAAAGGGATCAGTTTTTCTATCATCCTGTTGAAGCACAGGTCTCATGTATGATGTGATCATTCTTACCCACTTTAAGACTTGTCTTCTACAATGACAGGAATAATCAATAAGCCCACCTCTGACCCATAGCAGAGGTTTCTATCCAGGATTGCCAGATCACATGCGAGATGCTCAGCTAAACTTGACTTTCAGATTGACAATGAATAATTGCTTAATACAAATATGTCCCATGAAATACTTGGGACACATTTATGTTCAAAATTTATTCACTGTTTATCTGAAATTCAAATTTAATTGGGTCTTATATTTTATTTGCAAATCTAGCAACGCTTTGGATACCTTTTGCTCTAAAGACTCAAAACATGTCTCATCAACATTCAGAAAATATTACGCATCTATCCGATATCAGTACAGGAGAATCAAACCCAAATAGCGTTGACATATGGAAGGGGCATCCTAGTGGAGTTCCAACATGTCATTTGAGCAGTTCCTAAAAGATCAAGGTCCTGAGCCACTATTACGTTCTCCTTTTGAACAGTTAACAGCAGACACTAAGGATTGACCATCCACAAACCATTCACAAGTGCTTGTATCCTTGACTTCCTCTGTTACAGGGGTTGGGAAGATGAAAGGTCTCACTTTCCCAGACCGCCTATAGCACGGGGTGGCTACGTGGTCCAGTTCTAGAGGATGAAAGGCAAGTTGCAGGCACTGGGTGAGGCTTCCAGGAAAACTTCCATGAAAGGTTCTGCTTTGCTGGCTGGAAAGTTGTCACTGGGGACTTGAAAATTGTTCTAAAGTCAAATAATGCTTGAGTCCAACCATAATCCTTCCTATTCCTTGCTTCCCAACCCTGCCTTCCAATCTGCCAGGGTTGGCCTTTCATCCCAGCTACTGTCCTCTCCTTCAGGAGTAATTAGATTAGTCTCCCAAATTAGCCTCGCTGATGACAGGTTGGTGCTCATGGAGATTATTTAGTGCATTTGATGCTACTTTGGTCCTTTTGTTTTATTTGACTCCATATCCACAAGCTGGACTTCTTCTTCTAACCAACCATGTCAGAAATGCGTGTTTTTTTTGTCCCAAGTGAAACTGGGCAAGACCAGACATTGGAAATCCACCACTCTTTAGAAAATTAACTCAAGGTGCTCAACCATTGTTGAGCCAGTAGCATCAACCCAAGCCCTCCTTAAACACAGAAGGAAATCCACTCAGCACATCCTATCAGCCCTCAGTTAGCATCTTTGCATTCTCACAGGAAGTAAGACTTCTTGTGGTGCTTATTTGTGTACTTAGTTTTCTGTTCTGAAGCAATACCGTCTTGACATCTCAACATGAGGAGGAAAGAGACCAAAGATGACAGTGTTGATGCAAATTTGAATAACCCAATTTACTCAAGTTTAACATCTCTGCTGTTCCAAATTCAACTCCATTTAAATAAGGATTTTTTTTTCTTCTCTAAGATAAGAATTCATGCACAATGCGCTTATCATAGGCCAAGCTTACTGGATGGCTTGGGGCCAAGCAGAAAGGTAACCAAGTAGCATTATCATTCTAAAAACACCTTATTCTTTTTTAAAGTTCATGTTATTTTTTAAAAATTTATATTCAAATCACACCCTCATTTGAGATTGGTAAAAATTCTTTTCTCTAAATAGATTCTGGTGAGGGTTAGGGGGAGAAAGAAAAGCTAAGCTGAAAAAATGATGTCAAACCTCACACCCTGGTAAGTTAGGTAGGCTTCATTCACTCACTCACTCATTTGTTTCTTCATCCATCCATTTCTTCATTCATTCATCAAGTGAGTATTTGTTGGGTGCCTCTGAAATACGAGCCAGGCTCCAGTTATGAAATAATTTGCTTGGGGTGTGTGTGTGTGTGTGTGTGTGTGTGCGTGTGTCTGAGTAGGTTGTACTCTAAAAATCCTTTTAGTTGTTAATGTATCTGTCATTTGATAGTCTCACGTGTGTATTATTTTTATTGTTTTACCATTAAGAATAATTGACTGAACATTCCCACATATATGAAAATCTCATGTCTTAGAAAGGAAGCTTCATCCAACCCCTCATTTTAAAATGTCAACTGTGTTAAAATGCCAAAGATTCATATTAGGAGGGTGAAAGCAGACATCAGTGTAGCACAAAAGAAACAGTCTTACAGACTGATGAATATTTCATCATTTCTCGTTGTTTTCTTGTTCTTTCTAGGTTGGCTGGTGCCTGTGTACGTGGCTGACTTCATACGCATGAACTCAATGGAAGGGATGTTAGCACTTGAATCAACTGAAAAATCCCGCTTGGGTAACATTTAGGCTCCTGGGTCTCAGGCTGTCAGCCCAGTCAGACTGTAAAACAAAATGTCCTTGAGTTTCTCAAGTGTGTGTGTAAACTGTCCTAGCTTGACTTTTCTGAGCAAAGTCTTCCCCATGGTCACAGAAAGACAATTCTCAGCAAGGAGAGGGAATGTAAATTAGGCAGCATGGTGGGATACAGTGCTTTCTTCAAACCTTGAGTTGTGAAATCAGTTTAGTTAGCCTGACCAGCATGGAAGGAACCAGAACAGAACAGATTGGAAAGGAATAGCAAGTATCAGAATGGATCGCATGGCATGTCCTAAGGGTAAGTGTTGTCTGGGGAAAACCTTTTCCTTAATATAGCATGGGTTATATTTCTTCATATCATCAGTTTTTCTCTCTCTACCAAACCTTCCCATGATTCTAAATATGCAATGATTTCATTCTTAAAAATAAACCTTTCCCGACCGCACTACTCACCCTGGCTGTTGCCGCAGTTCATTCCTTCCCTTTAAAGCAATTTCCTGCAAGTAGCGTCTCTACGTTCTCATTTCTCTCCTTCTGTTCTTCCTTGACTGCCCTTCCCAGCCCACCACCCTAGCAAGACTATGATAGTCAAAGTCACCCGTGATGAGCATGTTTCCAAATCCAATGGTAAATTCTCAGCCTTCCTCTTGCTTGGCTGACTGGCGGCCCTGGATGTAGTGGTTCGTCCTCTCCTCTTTGAAACACCTCCTCACTTCCCTCCACTGCTACCGGGCTGGTCCAAGTCACCTTCCTTTCCCCCTGTCTTATTGTGCTAGTGTCCTGACTGGTCTTCTTGCCCACGCTCTCACCCACTACCACCCCCAAAGTCTGTTCTCCTCATAACAGTTAAATCATGTCATTTTTTGTTTTAAAACCTCCACTGACTTCACAGGTCACTCAAAGTTAAGGTCAACAACATTACAGCAGCCTCAGAGACCCTGCACAATCGCCTCCCTCACGCCCCCGCCCAACCTCACTGCCCACTACTCTCATCCGACTGTACCATCTCTACCCCCACTGGCCTTCTCTCTGTCCCCACAAACCCACCAGGCTTCTCCTCTTGCTGGGGCTTCGCCCTTGCCGTCCCTCTGCCTGGAATATCCTCCCCCATATCTGTGCCCACCTTACTCCTCTTCCTCTAGGTCCTGGCTCAAATCTGCCATCTCAATGAAGTCTTCCCCGTACACCGGATCTCAACTTTACACACACACACACACAAATAGCACCTCACACCCATTAGGATGGCTATTAAAAAAAAAAAACCCAGAAAATAACAAGTATTGGTAAGGCTGTGGAGCAATCGGAACGCTTGAGCATGCACTGCTGGTAGGATTGTAAAATGGTGCAATGCTATGTAAAACACTTTGGAGGGGCCTCAAAAATCAAAAATAAAAATCCAATATAATCCAGCAATCCCACATCTGGGTATTTGTCCAAAGACTTGAAAGCAAGGACTCGAAGAGATATTTGCACACCCATGTTCATAGCAGCATTATTCACAATAGCCAAGAGGTGGAAGCAACCCAAATGTCCATCAGCAGATGAGCAGATAAACAAAATGTGGTCTGTTACCTACAGTGGAATATTATTCAGCCTTGAAGAGGAAGACAGTTCTGTCTCCTGCTACAGCAGGGATGAACCTTGAAAACATTATGCTAAGTGAAATAAGCCAGACACAAAAACAGCATGATTCCACGTATATGAGGGGCCTAGAGGACTCCAAGTCATAGAGGTGGAAGGGAGAATGGTTGCTATGAGGGACTAGGGGTTCGGGAGAAAAGGGGAGTCCTTGTTTAAAGGCTACAGAGCTTCAGTTTTACAAGATGAAAACATTCTGGAAATCTGTTTCACAACAACATGAATGGACTTAACACTACTAAACTGTACACTTAAAAATGGATAAGATGGTAAATTTTACGTTACATAATTTTTACCACAATAAAAAGAATCCTAAAGAAACTGTATATCTTCAAGGAATTGATGCTGGTTTACAGTTTCTCTTTTGAAAGCAAACAGGGAAGAGAGGCAGACGTTCTCTGAAACAATGATGTGTCTAACTCTAACTTATCAGCTCCTGGTTGCTTTCCAATCACCCTTACTCAGTGTCTGTACCTTTTGGGGTCACTGAGGTGTCTCTCATCAGCTTCCACAATCTAGCTCACTGCCTTCAGCCACCTCACGATTTTGTGTCAGTTTCTGGGAGCGCGTGAAGAAGCGTGATGCTAATTTTGGACATCTTCTGTGCATAAAGAAAACAAAAGCAGAGGTTACCTTGGAGGGCTTGCAAGTATCACCTGGACCCACTCCCACAGGACCATGGGGTCCCAGAGCTGCCGGGAGTCTGAAGGAGCAGAATGAGAATCTCAGGGTAGTTTTTTCCCAACTACATGGACCAGCTCCTGGAGGGTGGGTGGCTGTCTGTCATTTTTCTCTGCAGCGACTGTCGCTATAAATCTGACTGCTGCAAATGTTGCTTTAGGGGAGCCAAGGCAAACACCAAGCTCTTTGCCAGGTATGTAAAATTAATCCTTTTACTTCTGATCATCAGCCTGCAGACTCTTTCCTGGAGTGGGTAGGCTGCTGTACCTGGTGGAAACCACTGTTTAAATCACTTTTACTCCTCTGGGGAAGGGCAGCTTTGCCAAGAAGGCTATATTCTGAGCAGATTAAATTAGTTTGCACTGACGGCAGTCAATTTCTGGGTAATTTGTTCAGGCACCACTGTGTGCCACTTGGATTACTTCCCCAGTTATACAGGGCAGTCTCAGAGGTCCTTAGGGGTTTGGGTTTCAGTATCCTCACTCTCCTAATGACACCATCCTGGGGTGGATGGGTCCTTCCAAAGGAAACACTGCTTTAGCAGATTTTTGGATGAACTCATGCTGGTTAGAAAGTTTCAAGTGTTGAGTAAACTCTTCTCCATTACGAGGGCATAGATAAAACCTCCTATTTAGAGTCTAATCATCATAGATTTGTGTGGGATTCCTGCTACTTGCAGAACATGCTTACAAAGTATTTTCACGTGATAATTCTTTATCACTCATATTAATCATTTACCTTTCTTCACATCCAACTACACCAAAAACATATGGCTGATCTTCAGGTTACTACCTCCACCCATTAGCTGCCCTTAATGTCTCAGCTTCACAACCAGTTATATTTCAGTCAGGAGACATGAAGGCCCTGACATGGAGAACAAGCTGTATGTCTTATTCTTGTGCTCCCATCCCCCATCCTGAGGGATGCAGTCCCTTGGGTATCCCATTCCTGACCTTCCAGTGGGGAGGCCAGAACAGAAATCCGTCCCCCCGCCCTGTCCACATGGACGTAACAAATGCCCTCGTGCACTCCTGCTTTGGTTGGAAGCTTGTTCCTCAGGGGGTAGAGATCAAGGAGGGAGCGGGACCCAGGTGCTGATAGGCAGCAGAATAAAGACTGAGTTTTAAGATTCAGAACAGAGAAAAGGGGAGAGTTTCAGGAGTGAGAGGTTGAGAGGTGTGGGGACAATGGGAGGAGGAGGGACGGAAGTTACAAGACACAGGAGAAATAGGAAACCCAGGGCCATCCTGTGCATAGTTGGTCCTCCAGACGGGGTGATGAGGTAAAGGGTTCATCCCCCACCTCCTTGCTGCCCTATTACCGCCCATCCTTCAGGCTTCCCCCCACTTTACTGTCAGCAGAGAAAGAGGGTGTTCATCGTAAGAGAGACAGCTGGTCAGACAATCTGCTCCACTGTCCCCGATTGCTGCGGACATGCACTGTCGGCAGCTGTAGTTCAGAGGGTGCAAATCCAGGTGTCTCAAGGCCAGGCCAGAGCTGGGCTCCCTCCCAGGTTAACACTGTGACTAATGCAGGAACCTAGACACTGCTCAGCACATGGTGGGTTCCCAGAGAAGGTTCTGTGAGATCTGAACGTCATCACCGAACGCAGTTCTCCGGTGGCAGGTCTATCCCTGAAAATGCCTGAGCTTAAGGTGCCCTGGATTTTGGTGTGAGAAATGCTAATCGGTCTTGGCCCAAGGATTACACTGTTAGATGCCATTGTTAGATCCCACCGTTAGATCTCATAGTTGCACCAGGTTTCCCAAGATCCCGAAGAAGGAAGGCCCCGTCACAGACCTGTGCCTCAGCATGATGCCCACATCTATTATAGCATGAGCAGGTGCTGCCCATCCGGAGGGCCTGGACAGCTCTGAAATACTCACCACGGCAGCAGTTGGGCAGGTTGAAGTGAGTCACAGCATTATCCCCGAATTGCATGTGGAAAATAAAAGGAAGAACCCAGGAAGCAAAGTTGAGTCATCTCAGCTTATATAAAAGTCAATTCTTCACTCACTTATTTATTCAACAACTTGGTTCGACCTCCTAAGTGCCAGCCATGGTCAAGGCACTGGTTGGGTAATACAAACAGAACAGAGGTGAGTGAGGGGGATGGAGAAGCCTCATGGAGCGTGGTCTTGTCTCCTGGCCAATGACTAGCACTACATGTCCAGGAACCGTAGGTAGCACCATGGTCAATGCCTCACCCATACCCCTGCCCCTCACTGCTACTTGGCAAACCACTGTGACGATGCCCGAGAAATTTTTTTTTCCCAACTACATGGACCACTTTGCTCTTAGCTCTCTCTCAGGGCGAGCCAGTGTGCTTGGAAGATAAGCTCCTGGAAGCAGCCCTCAAGCAATGAAGATGAGTGGCTGGTGGATCAACACCCCCACTGTCTCACCCCTCAGCTGTGAGAGCTCCAGGAGTGCTCTCTGCTACCTCCTAGTGGCATAAGAACTTTATGGGCTTCCATCCTTATCCTGTCTCTTCTCCACTAGCATTTCCTGGCTTCATCTTCCAAATAAACTATTTGTATTCAAATCCTTGTCTCTGGATCTGCCGCTGAGGAACCCAAAACAAAAGACCGTATTACTTAGATTTTTCCATAGAGTTTCAGTTTTGACAATCCCATCCCACCAGTATATGTCACATCTTCTGGTTTAGAAAACCTGTTTGCCATCTTTATGGGCCTCATAAGATGTCTACCAAAGGGTGATCTTTATTTGTTTGGAACCGATAAAAGCTCCCCGCCCCACTACTGTCCCAACTCCATGCCAGAAATGAAAGTAGGATAAAGAGAAGATTGTTTTAAATTTCCTTTTTATTAGGACATTTTCTTTATATTTTAAATTCTAAAAATGGAGTCTGATTTATTTTTCTTGACAACTAGGACTGTAGGAAGTTTTCTAATATGAAGTTCAAGGCTCATCTCCAGCCCGGTGAAGAGTACTGGGTGAATAGCCCCGTCTTGCCGGCATCCTCCCGTCAGGGTGTCCCTCACTCTTCGGAGTGGCTTTTGCCAGCAAGCATCACACTTACAAAATATCCTTGAAGGCAAAAAAAAAAAAAAAAAAAATCCATCGGCTTGATTGTAGACAGTCTAGAAAGAAGTACACATCTGGGATCCAAAATGGAAAAAAGATAAACAGTGAGCTTCAGAATTGTTTAGTGTCATGTGACTTGGATTCCCAAAGTCTTGATTTTAGCCAGACTTGCCTCAGGCCAGTTTGAAATAAGAACACTTTGAACTGTTGAATCATAACCAAGCTGAATAAAAAGGCTACTGATTTGGTATTTCTATATTTTATGCAAGTGATGGTGGGGGAAAATGCATCTTTTAGCAGCTGTATGTAACTGTAGCTCAAAAAAATCACAAAACTTCATGAAAAATCTGCTAAAGATATTTGGCTAATTGTCCTGTAAGAGTTCTATATATCAGAGAAAAAACAGACAGACACACACACACACACACATGCGCATGCACACACACACAGACAGACACACACACACACACATCCTCGTCAAACACCCCACCTGGCTTAATATTTTCTCAGATGCATTTATCAACTAGTAGCACTTTGCATATTTGTCTTACAAAAGACACATTAATCTACAACAGCCATGTACTTGGAACCCCAAATTTGCTGAAGGATCCAAACTGGATTTCCCCTTCACAGGTGATGTGAAGCCCTATCTCATGGGGTTACAGACAGAAGTGACAGAAGCAGACAGTTTTAACAACAATGACTTAGCAATCTCAGCCCCTGGGAAAAAGAAAAGAAAGAAGAGTTTACAGAGAAAGCACTAACATTTTTTTAAAAATAAAATGACCATCTAACACAAGATGGAATAAAATTAGAATACGGAAGAGCAAAAGTGAAATTTTGTTATTAATTATGATAAACCAAAACCATTAGAAAGATAGTAAAACATTGGAAATAGTCAAATACATAGCACATGAGTTCTTTTCAGTATTGTTTTGAAATCATCCTATGCCAGCCCTTCAGATAAACATTATGGAAAACACCTTAATTTCTGAAACAAATTAAAAAATAAAAATAGGAATATCTTTTTTATGTATGTCAAAATCAGATTAAGACATAGCACTGAGACTATTTCAAAAGGGTAACATTCAATTCAGTCCAGCAAATAGTTACCAAAAAACTTACCAGGAGCTGGATACTGCATTTGTCCTCTCCCCACCTCAGTTTCCTTACCTGTATATAGTAAGGATAATCATAGTACCACCTCAAAATATTGTCATGAGGAATAAATGAGTTAATAAGTATAAAACACTTAGACCAATACCTGGTAAATAGTGAGCACTGTGTGTGTTAGCTCTCATCACCCTTGTCATCACCATCACCACCATCATCATCACCATCTTCATCACCACCATCATCACCATCCTCACCATCATCATGACCACCATGATCATCACCATCACCACCACCATCATCACCATCATCATCACCATCACCATCATCATCATTATGACCACCATCATCATCACCACCACGATTGTTAGTGTTCTGAGTACTAAAAAGTTGAGTCAGTCCTGCCAATATGGGGTTTGGCATGTTTGCAAGGAAGTATGCTGAATCCACAAGTAACTATAACACAAAGCCACATGTGGAAACATCCCTTGAAAGCTACCACAGCACCCTCAGACGTGGAACCCTGGTTTACTAAGACAAAATTATGGAAGGGAGATTGCCCACCTGACATCACCTACTCTGGGTATCAGAACTTTGACTCTTATAGTTCAGCAATTTAACATCCAGTCTTTTAACTTGAGACTGCATGCAAAGGGAAAGAGGAGTTGTTTAGCATGAATAAAGCTCTATTCTGTAGTAAGAAGCACACCCTTATGCACATGAGTCATAAAGGATACGCTGGTGCCATCTCCAGGCCACTGTCACTAAACGGTGGGAGCCCCTCTCCAGAGGGCTCCCTGGCCACTTGCATCGTCTTCGGTGATGTCCAGACACTGGGATGTCTGCGTCTTACTTCAGGGCACACAGGTTGACCACAGATGGTTTCAACTCTTACTTTTAGCCCAGAGATGGCTGTGTAATGAGGGCTGCAGCCAGGTCTCCGCCCTGAGCACGTGTTGAGATCCACCTGCGGGATGAGCAGTGGCCCATCCTAATCACTGGTCTTCCACCTGCTGTGGCCCTGGGGGACATCTTTAAATCCCCAGAGGAAGATCTGCTTCTAACTTGGGGTTAGAACTGAACCCGTATCCCTCATTTGTGCCATGCCACAAAACTTCCTGTTAATGTCCCTAAAATATTCCCCAGGCAACAGTAGCTCAGGCACTGCTGTGAATCATTTGGGGCTTGGTATCACGTGGGTTGTGATGTGAGAGCCATAGCTAAGCTATCAGTCAGAGGTGACAGAGACCAGGTGGGCAGGCTGGTAGATGGGGCAGGAGATTGGAACACAGGTCAGGGAAGGTGGGGAGTGGCTTTTGATTAGGTCGTGGAAAAATGGTTCTGAGGATGGAGAAGAGGTAATAGGGGAAGAAGAGAACATTCTAGACATGGGGAGCAGTGCCCTCTCCACTGTCCACCGAGTGCCTTGCACAGTGCTTGGCACATCGTAGGTGCTCAGTAAACCTTTAGTGAATGAATGAATGAATGAATGAGTCATGGTACAAAGGTGAATAATGATAAGGCAGATTTTCACTGCATCCTAATTATTCTGTTTTGACTCTAATATGAAACCCAAGTTGGAGAGCAACGAGAAACAAAAGGTTTCAGTGCTGTTTAATAGTGATGCATCAGTACACAAAACTCATTTACTATTTTAATGTCTAGGCTTCAGTTTTAAATTTAAGGGAATGTCTTATTTCCTTCTCCATCTCCATCCTTCCTTCCTTCCCCCCCCCCCTTTCTGTTCCCTTTCCCCTTCTCTCTCTCCCTTCCATTCTTAAAACACCTACTATATATTGCTTGGTTTCTAAAGTGCACATCATTTATGACTTATAAAAAATTAAAAACAGAACCTGTGCAGTAATGTATTTGTTGTTGTAATTTCATAACAGATGCGACTGTTCCAAACCACGAGACAAAGCTGACTCTTTGTTGGCCTTCCAATCACTGTCTTAAAGTCAGCCAAATGGAACAGGGCCCCTAAGATAGATGATCTTCAAGGTTAGAAACCTGCTACGGTGGTTACAAATCTGCGTGTCCTAAATAATATTGCATTTACAAATAGACTTGAAAAAGGTCAGTGCATTTTCTCTGCCCTTTTAAAGCTGCTCCCTTTATTTGTTAAAGGGTTTGGGTTACAGGTGAGCTTTCTTGCCTTTATTAATGTCTCTCCTGCCTTGAAACCAAAACTGTGCTCTGAAAAAAACAGAGTGACTTCCTTATCTTATTGCATTTTTACACAGCTTTAAAAATCATTTCATCTGTGAATTTGAGTACTGTCTCGGGGGGAAAACATTTACCAGCCAAGCAGAGGAATCAAGAAGAGAGAGAATCTAATGTTCAGCAAGAAGTAAAGTCTTGTCCTAGGAAAATATTAGATACAATTTTAACCTCACCTCTTAGAAAAATAGAATTCATTGTCTGAAGGACTCATTGTTCTGAAAAATGTTATATTATGAATAATTAACACCTTTTTTTTTAGCCATAGTTTATTAACATACTTTTGAAGAAGCACCTTGAAAGCAAAAAAAAAGGTGGCTCCTCTGAATACCTAACTACAGGTTTTTTCTTTCCTGGGACCAGCTGACTCACTCAGCATCTGCGTCACTCAAATCCTGCCCACTATGCCCTCGTTCGGAAGCAGAGAAGGTCAGGGCTCCAAGAGGTGACAGGAGCTTCTTCTCTGGGGAGGCCCTGGACGCAGACCTGTGACTTGAAGGCAGCTCTGGGTTCTCAGGCTTGCCCAGCTGTGGGGACAGCTGTCCCTGAGTTTCTCCTCCCTTCACCAGGCCTGTCTTCTGAGCTCTCCAAGAGCTGCTTTTTTTTTTTTCTGCTTGTCTTCGTTCCATTCTTCCTTCCATCTCTCTTTTTCCCTCTGTCCTTTCCTCCCTCCCTCTTTTTCCTTTCTTTCAAATTCTCTTCAAAATTCTATCATCAATTTTAATTATACAATTTTTATAAAAATATATTCTCAATGAACAAACTACAGAAACAAAACGATACTCAGTTTTGGCTTGACCCCTGTCCACACAGCAGTGCTTTCACGGTGTGGATGGCCTTCCGGACGCTCACAGGTGATGCTCTTTTGTCTGCGTACTGTGTTAACGTAAAGGTGTTGTACCGCGGGTTATATTTGGCAATTTTTAAAAAATATTTTAATATTGTATTAAACCTCAAATAGATATAAGTTAATCTGTAATAGGTGTAGGGTATACAGAATAACAGGACAGCAAACACCTATGCGTCTCACACCCAGTGTAAGAAATGGGATCTTACCTTTGATTTAGAAGCTGCTTTAATTCCATGCTTCTCCTTCAGAGGTAACCACTCACATGAGTTTTGTGTTTAGTATTTCTTCACCTTTCTTTAGAGTTTCTTCATATTTGTATCATCCTTGAAAATATGCAATGGAATTTTTCATGTTTTTATACTTTATGTAAATGAGATCAAACCCAAGTGGGGGGTGTGTGTGTGTGTGTGTGTAACTGAAGCTCATTTATTTTCATTCTTCTACAAAAGCCCCTTGCATGAGTAGACCACAAGTTTTTAGCTAAGTAAAATCATTCTTTATTTCTAGCTTAAAAAACATTTCTACATATATGTAAGCCTATAAAAGAGAACAAGAAACCAACACATATATATATAATAATTTTACAACTGCCAGAATTAAAATGGAGCTAGGAATAAAACTGACATAATCGCATGTCACTCAGTTTAAAAATATTATCAAAGCCTTGTATGAAATTGTATTTAGGAAATATATTTTATTATATTACCTTGCCTTATTGTTTTAGTACCTTTACTGTATTCAACATTGTCAATAAATTTTCATGTTGTAACTGGCATTACTTAAATTAACATTATCTTTAAATTAAATTTACCAAGGATTAGACCACCATTGATGTACACATTCCATTATTGTCTGTAGCTGAGACCACTGCTAATTTTTTGCTGTAGATTTCCGTGTACATATCCCCTGATGCACGTGTACAAGAGTTTATCTGGGACATTTACCCAGGACTGGCCTGGGTGTGCACATTTTCAACTTAACGGGAAACGCCAAATGGTTTTCCAGACTGCTCATTGCAAGTCCCACTCCTGCGAAGAGTGTGGAAGGGTTCTGGTAGCTCCACATCCTGCCCAATGCTGGGTCATTATTGGAATTTTAAATTGGGGGATTTTAAAATCAGGTGGCTGTGACATGGGACCTCACTGCTTTCACTTTTATTTTCCTGTTTGCTAACATGGTTGATCATCTTTTCCTCTTCTCCGAACAGCTTATTCACATTTTGGGCCCATTTTTCTCAACGGTTATTTGTTTTTTGGGGGGATTGTAAGGGCTTTTTCTATAACGATCACAGTAACCCCTTGTTGGTTGTAAGTATTGCAACTCTCTTCTCCCTTGTCTCCCTTCTCCTTTGGTTTTTCTTTTTACTTTGTTTTGCTGTCTTGTGATCAACAGAAGTGCTTAATTTTAATGTAGCCCAAAGTATCAATATTTCCCTTTTAAATTTATGATATTTTGCCAATTTTATTTTCCTTCCCCTGAGATTATAAAAGGAGTCTCCTTTTTGTCTTCTATGAATTTATGGTTTTGCCTTTCACATTTAAGTTTTTAATCTACCTGGAGTCACTTCTGTTGGATGAAAAATAAGATTGAGTTTTCATTGTTTCCATATGGATAATCACTTGACATGGCTCTATTTATTGAAAAGTCCATTCTTTGCAAAGCCAGCTCTGCCACAACTCAAGCTTTCATATACACGTTCCTGGGCTTGATATTTTTTTCCAGTTGATGATTTCTCCTGTGCGAATACCACTCAGTCTTAATGGTTATAGATTTATATTAAGTGCTAATATTTAGCAGGGCAAATCCCTCATCTTATTCTTTGCTCTCAGAGGTATTTTGTAATTTTGTTTATTCTTTAGTTCAGAATCATCTTGTCAAGTTCCAGCAAAAGAATGATTCTCGCCCCCCCACCCCCCAAAAAACCATTGGGATTTTGATTGGAATGCGTTGAATCTATAGATCATATAGGTGAGAACCGATATGCTTATGTTATTAATTGTACCAATTTATGAACGTGGACTGTAGCTCTATTTATTTTGGTCTGCTTTAACATGTCTCAGTAATGTTTTACACTGTTTTCATAAAGTTCTTTCATAACTTTTGTTACATTTATTTCTATAGAGTTGATATTTTAATGACTTTAAATTGATTTTACAATGGTATTTTTATTATATTTTATATCTGTCACTAAAGTAGAGGCAAACCATTTTTAAAAATTGTGGTATAATTGACATACATTACATTAGTTTCAAGTGTATAACGTAATGGTTTGATATTTGTATATATGTTGAAATGATCACTAAAATAAGTCTAGTTAACATTCATCTACACAAACCATTGATATATATATGTGTGTGTGTGTGTGTGTGTGTGTGTGTGTGTGTATATATATTTGCAAATAATCCCATTAAACTCATCAATTGTTAAACTATATCTATTGATTCTTTTGAGTTCTCTATGTAGAGAATAGTATCATTTGAAAGTAATGAGCACTTTTTCCTTTTTTTTTTTTACAGTCCTTGTAAACTGTTTTTGTTTTTCTGGCCTTATTATATGAGTTAAGACCTCTAGTACAATGTTGAATAAAATGGTGATAAAAGGCATCTTGTCTTGTTTGTGGTTTTAAACAAAACATACTCATGGTAATGTTTTTTGTAACCCCCGCAAATAAATACAGAATTAAAGTCCACCAGTCTGCAGGGGGGAATCCAATGAAATTCAGGCAGACAGTTGAGCCTAATACGCAGTAACACAAATGAATAACAGCCGTACTGAAAGGCGTGGAGAGAAAAAGAACTAACCTAATCACTCTGGAAACAGAATCTTGGCTGTATAATATAAGTTTAGCCTTAAGAAAGAATTGTCCACAGATCTTGTAATTGGGATGTTAAATTTGTTTCTTCTCCGGGGTATGGAATAGAGATTCTGAAGCTGTTTTAGGGGTACACTTGAGAAAATGTAGTAAATAGAAATGAGAAAATAGACTGAGAAAATAAGTAAATAGGCTCTGAATTATGACAGCCAGATTTCTCACTGTCAGAGAAAGGTAACAAATAAGGAAGGGGGAAGACAGAAGGATGAACCTGGCGTGTTGGGTAGGAATCCGAAGCATCGTCATGGACTCCTGTGTTTTTAAATTATATACAGATACATATAGACAGATCAATGTACCCTTTATACATTTTAAACTCTTCTTTTGTATTTTATCATATTAGGTACATATTTAATATCCAACAGCTATTAATTATAATATCTGAAATCTTTGCAGATCCGATTGTGTTGATTTCTGTGACTCCTCAATGTCATTGCTTTCAGAGAGATAGATGAGTGATGAATAGGTAGATAGATGATAGGTAGACAGACAGATGATAGATAGATACATAGATGATAGATAGATAGATAAATAGATAGACAAACGATAGATAGATGATGGATAGATAGATAGATGATAGATAGATGATAGATAGACAGATGATAGATAGATACATAGATGATAGATAGATGATAGACAGATGATAGATAGATAAATGATAGATAGATTATGGATAGACAGATGATGGATAGATAGGTGATAGATAGATACATAGATGATAGATAGATGATAGATAGATGGTAGATAGATAGATAGATGATAGATAGATAGATGATGGAGAGATAGATAGAAGAGTGATAAATAGGTAGATAGATAATAGACAGATAGATGATAGATAGGTACATAGACGATAGATAGATGATAGATAGATAAATAAATAGATAGATGGTAGATAGATAGATGATAGATAGATGATAGATGATGGATACATAGATGAGTGATAAACAGGTAGATAGATGATAGATAGATAGATGATAGATAGATACACAGATGATAGATAGATAGATGATAGATAGATGATGGATAGATGATAGATAGATAGATAGATGATAGACAGATTGTAGATAGATAGATGATAGATAGATAGATGATGGAGAGATAGATAGAAGAGTGATAAATAGGTAGATAGATGATAGACAGATAGATGATAGATAGGTACATAGATGATAGATAGATGATAGATAAATAAATAGATAGATGGTAGATAGATAGATGATAGATAGATGATAGATAGATGATGGATACATAGATGAGTGATAAACAGGTAGATAGATGATAGACAGATAGATGATAGATAGATACACAGATGATAGATAGATAGATAGATAGATGATAGATAGATGATGGATAGATGATAGATAGATGATAGATAGATGATAGATAGATTGTAGATAGATAGATAGATGATAGATAGATGATGGATAGATGATAGATAGATGATAGATAGATAGATAGATAGATGATGGATAGATGATAGATAGATAGATAGATGATAGATAGATAGATAATGATTATTTTAAAACATGAGCTCTTGTTTTGCAGATCTTTATCTGTGGGAGTTCTTGAAGCCTGGGCTGAAGGCGGACTCTGCTGGAGGGCTTATATTTGTATCAGCCTGTCAGTTATCTGGGCTTCTTCCCAATTCTGGGTCATCTGAATTTGGGTCACTCGAATGTAAGTTCCTGGTTTGGAGTCTGTTGATCCTAATAGTATGAATTTAGACTGAAAACGTGTGGGGTCCATGTGTGGTTATAAAATATGGGGGTGGACAGGGGAGAGTTTTTTCTTCCCACCAAGGACTAAGGTTTGAGATAGGAAATTTCTTTACTGGGTGCTGGAGGAGGAGGGAGCACTTATTTCTGGCTCACCTTTACATTGAAGACATAGCCCTTTATGATGCCATATTTAGGCAGCAGGTTTATTTTATTATTTCTTTTTTGATACAGATTCGCTGAAAAGCCTGTAAGAGAAAACAGAAGTATAGTGGTTAAGAATATGAGGCTGTTTAGGCTTGAATTCCCCAAGGGCTACTTCCCAGCTGTGTAACCATGAGCAAATTATCAAATCTCTAGCATTCAATGTCCTCATCTGTAAAATGGGGATAATAACAAGGCTGTGTACCTTACAGAGCTCTAGTGAGGCTTAGATGAGATAACGTATATAATGACCTAACCCTGTCTCTTGGCACATAGCAAGTGCTCAATAATCATCAGTTCAATGGATATATAAGCTTTAAAGCAACAAGGCTGGGTATGCAAAAAATGCATTTTTCTTCATTTCAAATGGAAGACGATTCAGTCCTTGACTCTGAACTCCTGGAGCTGGGTGGTGGTAAGGGGTGGTAGAGCCCACTTTCTCCTTTGGGGTTGGTCTTGTAGAGGAGTCTGCTGCAGATTTATTGTTCTGTGCATGGACGATGCCAGCTGTTCCCTGTGGCAGAGTTCTTCATGCCCTTCTGCAAACTCTGGCCCCTCCCGGCCCCTGCATTGGCTGGTCTCTGACTCCCTGAGCCCCTGCTTGTCCCTATTGCTTTATTTCTAGAGGCCCCTGTAAGGATCGTGGTCCTTTCCTGAGCAGACCTCCAGGTCCCCAATCTGAACCAAGGGAAACGTCCGGTCCTCTGTCACCCCACATGGGAGCCGTGGGCAGGGGTTATTCTTTGTTTAAAATATTTATTTATTTTTGGCTGCATTGGGTCTTAGTTGCGGTGCACGGGCTCTTTGTTGCGGCGTGCAGGCTTCTCTCTAGGTATGATGCGGGGGTTCCAGACCGCGTGGGCTCTGTAGTTGCAGCACATGGGCTCAGTTGGATTGTGGCATGTGGGATCTTAGTTCCCCGACCAGGGATCGAACCCGTGTCCCCGGCATTGGAAGGTGGATTCTTAACCACTGTGCCACCAGGGAAACCCCGAGTAGTTATTCTTATATTCCTCTGTCCCTCCCCAAAACAAGGCCTAGGCTTCACCTTCTGTACCCACAAGCTTTCACAAAACAAAAACTAAAACCAAGCAAAGAAAAAAGAGAGCATGCATGTCCTTAACACAAAAGCCTAATTCCCTGCACTGGTACTCCTCTGGGTTCCCACATTCATGTAGCATTTAGCTCAAGATTCCTTCACTCTTGCTGGCTCATCAGTACAATTTAAAACAATTACCTTTGTATTTTTTGCAGAACGTGTGGTTGTTCTGGGCAGGAGGATTGGTGCCGTGCTGACTCTAGCAAAACTAACCAAAGCTAGTACACGTTGAGGTTTTCTCTTACGCCGGAACTGTGCTCTGCGGACTAGCTCACGTACTCTTCACACCAACCCTGGAAGACAGGGACGATTGTTTTGGCTATTTCACAACTTAGTTTATAAATCCTCATGTGCAAGGGTCCCATCACGATGTTAGTTCAACTGTAAAATTAGTTTGGAAAATGTGATTCTTGGACATAATTCTCTGGTCGGAGTTATCTTCCAAATCAGCACAGAAACGGCAGCTTAAAGATGAGTTAAAATCCTGGCAGAGTATCACCCTGGAGTGATTTCATATTGTGTATTTGTTGTGAGAATTATTATTATTATTTTATTTTTTCGGTACGCGGGCCTCTCACCGTTGTGGCCTCTCCCGTTGCGGAGCACAGGCTCCGGACGCGCAGGCTCAGTGGCCATGGCTCACGGGCCCAGCCACTCCGCGGCATGTGGGATCTTCCCGGACCGGGGCACGAACCCGTGTCCCCTGCATTGGCAGGCTGACTCTCAACCACTGTGCCACCAGGGAAGCCCTGTGAGAATTATTTGACCAGATGGAAAAGAAAGGCAGTCCCTGAGTAAGTAACAAGAATCAAACATTGCATCTTAGAAGGAGACTTCCAAGGCCCGTTCCTGGTCCTCATATGCAAGGTCTTTAATTAATTAATTAATTAATTAAGGCCACACCGGGTCTTAGTTGCGGCATGTGGGATCTTTGTTGTGGCATGCAGACTCTTAGTTGCAGCCTGCATGTGGGATCTAGTTCCCTGACCAGGGATCCAGCCCGGGCCCCCTGCATTGGGAGCGTGGAGTCTTACCCACTGGACCACCAGGAAAGTCCCTGGAAGGCCTTTAGATTATTCTATCACCAAGGGAATTGTCTGATCATGTGTGTACCTGGCAAAGTGAAAGATTTAGCCCCCAAATTGTCTCTGTTATGAAGATTTTCCAGTTAAGATTTGCTAGAAAGCTCGCCATAGATATTTTTGTTTCATTATTTTTTAGAACATTAGATTACTCTTCATTAAAAATGATTTTATCCCTTTAAAAATATCCCTGAGAAACAAAACAAACAAATATGTCCCTGAAAATTCTATAAAATATAGGACTAAATAATCCCTTCAACAGAGGCACTAGATTGGACCATGTAAACAGGCATTATTAGCTATCTTTGCTTAGGGCCGTTTTCTGTAGAACCTTATTCTAAGGACAAAAATTTCAAGCAAAGTATGACACATTTGCTCTGTTTACTATTCCTTATGGCATTTCAAGTCCAGCCATAATTTGACAAATTTTTAGACTTCACAAATAGATTTCTTTGTACAACTCTGAGAATTTAAACATTGTCAGAAACTTCGGTGGGATAAAGCAGTTCTTAACTTACCAGTGATGTGTCACAGGGGTGAAACACACCTTGTTTTTCTGGCAGTCATTTTTTATATTCAGTAGAAGCTGTATTTAGCACACACCCTGCCGTGCAGTTTACATTTCTATGTGCATAACCTATATATTATGTGTCCCTTCTGTAGTGGGATGAAAGCATTTTAGCTCAAGCATAAAGCAACATTTTCACTTCCATCTCTCCCCTATTTTGTGTCATGTCACTGTTACAGTCAACACAGTCCAACTTTCTTATAAGAAAAAAACAATTTTCTATGGAATTTTTCAGGGAGACAAGAACAACATATGTGACTGGACCCACTCATGCATAAAGTTAGAGGGTGACCGCCAGTGCTAAGTGCAAACATCTTCAAGGATGCTTTCTCACCCTGCTTTCATTTGAATGAAAACTGGCCCCCTGGACAACCTTCTCACTGTAACCACAGAGCTAGGTCCCTTTATAAAGAGGTAGAACACCGGTGCTTGGAAGATGGTAAACCTTTACGAGTTTGGCTTCCATGCTTATCTCATAAAGAAGTCATATGAAGTTTAGTTTTGAGGTCATTTGGAACCCTTTGAATCATTTCACATGTTCATCTTCCGCGTGTGGCGTATTTTTGGTTATTTATTACATTGTAGGATGGAGCCGCCTGAACTCCTTTCAGCAGTAAGTCAGAGTGTAAACATGCACACACACAAATCGTTATACGACATGCTTGCATCTGAATCCAGAAAGGGAGAAGGCTTGAGGAGGGGCAACCACAAAAGGTCGAGCTTTCCCAAGAGGTGAGGGTTAAAGGAAGACAGGACTGCAAATTCTCTTTGGGGAAAGGGGGAAGGAGTTGCATTTAGCATAGAGACTGCTTGAGTGGTCAGTAACCCACTTCACACGGGAGAACAGGAGTCTAGAAAAAGCAGAGCCAAGAAGTTAGTGGTGCAGATTAAAGCAGGTTTCCCAGATGAGCTCAGGAGTCATCCCTGAAAAAAGAAATAGAGAGAGGGTGGTGGGGGAGGGTGATAAAGAGAGGAGCACCCATCTTCCAGTAAAGAAGGCAACTCCCTCCACAAGCAACAGACGGAAAAGGGTTTTGATACAATGTGAAAACACGGAGCCTAGAGCTGTACGTAAGTGTAGAGGTTGTTGCTAAGGCCTGGGAGATGTTGCCGAGGATTTCTCTGGCTTTGAAGCCATAAAGGAGGAAAAGGAGGAATCATAATACTTAAGGATCAGTGAGCGAGGTACTGAGTCCTGGCTCAGACCAGAGATGCTCACGTCGTAATGTACACACTTCCCCTGGAGGGAGCAGCTAAAAGATTCACATCATGGAGCTCAAGGAGTGACTTAAAAATCCTTCAGTGGTTTCCAACTGCTTTAGAAATAAAATCCAAACTCTGGATCGTGGCCTCTGGGCTGAGCAGGAGTGGCTCTAACCTTCCTCCTATCCTCCTCCCTTCTCCTCTCCGAGGACCTGGAGTGCCTCACCGTTCACCCCCTCCTCCCACCCTAGTACGTCCTGCCTCTTCTGCAGGACTGTCTCTCCCTGCTCCACGTGCTGCAGCGCTGTCATCCTTGATCTGGGCTTGTCACCTCTCCCAGAAGATTCCCCTCCCCCCAGGGACCTCCCTAATTATTTATTCTCTCATCACCCAGTATTTGTTCCAACCTGGAATTATTTGGTTTATTCAACCGTTTGCTTCCTTATTTTTTTGCCCATTAGAATAGTTATCCATTCAAATGCGCCTAGAACAGCACTTGCTTTTAGGGTTTATCAGTGAACAAAGATTCCCACCCTTGGGGACCTTACAGGAGAGAAAGGACCACAGGAAATCGGTGATGCACCTCGTGTGTCAGCCGGTGACGTGCTGCGGACCACGTAAAGCCGGGGAGGCCGGTACACAGGGCTGGGGAAGGGCTGCATTTTGAGCAGAATTTGTAATGTTTCAGGCCTGGTGTGCAGCCCAGTGTAGGTGTTCCACAAGTGTGAGAGGAAGCCAGGGAGAGGGGTAAAAACAGCAAACCACCTGTGAGTCTTTTTAAATTGCTACCATGCTTATAATCGTGGTCACATCATAAAGTATGCTGGAGAGGAAAAATATGGAGAAGCGCGGCCTTAAACTTCATTGCTTTTAAATTCCCTCCATGCGCCCTCCCGGAAGACAGTGATCTGTGTGCTGTTTCTCTGCTTTAGCACAGTATTTCCTTGATTGTATGATAGAATTGATTGCAAAGCTTGCCAGACACTATATTAAATATTCACGTCAAATCTAAGTTGCATCCTGATTTAAGACCCATTAAAATGTTGGAAAATGTTCATCTTTTAATCAAGAAACGATTTTAATTATACCTTTACAGGTGATCAGTGGGGAAACCATGATTTTAATTTGGATTTTGGCCAAAGCACTTGCCTTGTAATTCAATCCACCAGAAACTCTTGTAGCCTGCAGGCAATAAATAGTCTTTATGGGAAAAAGTGCTAGAGCGGGGAGAGACAGCCTTGGTGTTTTATATGAAAACCCAGAGAAGTACCAATAGCAGTTGTTAATGTCCCAAGGTGCTGTAAACCAGCCTGACAGTGTTATGCAGGAACCCCACTATTATAACACAAAGTGAAGTTTTCTTGTAGAAGGGAATTTTAGATGCTAAATTACAGAGTGGAACTTACAGGGAGTGATGCTCATTATAGAAAAAAAAAACCGTGTAGTTTGCATTTAAAATGTCCTATTTGCATTTAAAACCAGTGTAATAATCTCCAGAAATGTGTGGGTTAAATAAGCCAATGACTTTGACTCTATCTCTTTGCCAAATGCCACACTAACAAGGAAGCGAAGTGATTTGCTCCTGGAATAACATGTCCTTCTGGACAAGAGAGGAACAGAGCAGAAAATGTATCCAGTGATCACTGTTTAGGGTGGAAACTTCTTACCACCACCTTTAGGAGAATGCTCACATGGTTTGTGTCTCCTGCAAGTTGGTTGGATTGAATGTTGCTCTTCATACGCACTGGTATCAGCCTAGTAGTCTTTCATTGTAATGGAACTCAGCCTGGACTTTCTTTGGACTTCTTAATTATTCATGCTAAATAGAGAAGGCTATTAATTATTCAACTAATCCCTCTCTGTGGTAAAATGCTCTTCGGATCTTTATTATACATTTTAGCTACCTAGTTAGACATAATTAGCCAAATAAGTGATAACTCCCTGGTTTTTTTTAGGAACCATTCATGTATAGCCTAAGTTTCAAGAATGGATTTCTAAACATAATATTATTATTCTCAGCAAGATTTCTGACGTCAGAGTCTGGTAGCGCACTGATCCTCAAAAGTGACCAGAGATACCCTTTTGCAGACTATTCAGATGATAGGAGCTTCCACATTTTCCCACCTATCCAGTCAGTCAATAATGTTTTTTTTTTTTTTTTGCGGTACGCGGGCCTCTCACTGTTGTGGCCTCTCCCGTTGCGGAGCACAGGCTCCGGACGCGCAGGCTCAGCGGCCATGGTTCATGGGCCCAGCCGCTCCGCAGCATGTGGGATCTTCCCGGACCGGGGCACGAACCTGTGTCCCCTGCATCGGCAGGCGGACTCTCAACCACTGCGCCACCAGGGAAGCCCAGTCAATAATGTTTTAATAACTTAGGTGGTGGTCATAAATCACCTGTGACATGTCCAAAATATTTTATTACTGAGCCAAAACAGGATCATGGTTTTCACAGTCTTCCAAGGCCGCCTCCTGAGGGCTCAACTGCTTCTCGCACCTGCAATCTCACACCTGTGCTCACCTGTGCTCACCTCTTCCTCCGTGCCCTGGGCCTGCTGGAGGCTGCGGCGCAGGATGCCAGGAGGGACCCACTCTGTGTTGGCATCTGCATGGTCCAGACTTTGGGAGACGTGGGATGGGCGCAGCCTCTATTTCCTGTGGAAGACAGTTCTGAGACGTACCTCATAATGCTCTTCAGAAGATCCGAATGGACGGAGCATCAGTAGCCAAGGCGGAGGCCCTTGGAGGACACGTTCCTGCGTTAACTTTCCCTCCTTCTCTACTTTGTGTCCCTTTGTGCCACACGCCCTTTAGTGAAATAAACCAGCTGCACACAAGCCTTTGTCCCAGGCTGTGCTTTGTGGAAGAACCCAGAGGGCACAACACTGTTTAGTCTGCGTCTTTTTACAGGAACAAATATTTCATTTTCTCTTCAAAGCCAAAACGGATACAGTCCTGTTAGAAAATCAGTAACCCAATATATATAGCCTGGTAAGGTGCTAGGAACAGCCTTAAGAATCAGAAAAGAGGGGCCCAGGGGCGGACCTGGGCCCTCATTTTTCTGGTGAATATGCACCGGGCATCTGCCAGCACCAGGCCCTCTGCCACGGCGGGTGCACAGAGGAGTGAGAGGGGTGCCGCCTTGGCCACATCCACGGGGCGTCTCCATAAAGGACATGCGTAGGATGGGGAGTCAGAGGCCAGGGCTGGAGTTTCACCTCTTATTATTGTTCCCCACATTAGATATCATACTCGAACGAAATAATGATTCCTATCTTATAATACTTGGAGCAGTCATCTTGCTTTGCTTGTGTGAGATCCCGCTGCGAGGCTGGGAGCTGTGTTAACCCTGCAGGCCCCATGTTCCTCCCAGCTGTCCACACCACCATGGTCCCACCTCTCAGCCAGTGAGGTGAAGCCGCAGGCTGGGCTGGGTGGACATTCCCCCGGGAGCCAGCAGGTGGTGCTGAGGCCGCATGGGACCCCAGGGTTAAATTCGAGTTTAGCACTTTCTGTTGTAGGAGAAATGAAATGTGATTCTTCCTTTGACGTTGAGCAGGGAGTGGATTTTGTAATTGTTAGCATTTTGCAACTAAAGTCTCCAGGTCATTTGTCTTGAACTCATTTCTGGCTTGACTCATCCCAAAAGTTCAGCATAGTTTCAGGGACCTTTGATAACCTAGTGAGCCAGAGGTCCTACTCACCTTTGCATGGATGCAGACCTAGCAACTTAGTTGGAGCTTAGAGATGCTTCTGAAATGGATGCAGCATCTGCACAGATGAATCACTCATAGATAAGTAAGCCAGGATGCTGGGGGCCAAAGTGGCTTGTTCAAGGCCACACCAGCAGCCTGGACCAGCTCCCAACATGGCCCAGGGCCCCCAAGTCTTTCTGTTGTCCACCTGCCTGGATGCCAAATCTGAGAAGCACCAGATTATTTCCTTTATTATTGTTTACAAAACAGCTTTTTAGCATATGAATTTAATACATAAATCTGTGAGAAATTTTGATTCCATCTACAGAGAAATTCACCTTAGAGGCATATCTGTTTATTAATATGTATATGCCATATTTAATTAAAAAAGAAACCTTCGTGTCAAGGTTCAAAAACTCCAGTTTCCATCTAGTTCAAATTATTCAGTGAGGCATCATTACACACAGCAGGGGAATTGTATGCTAGAAAAACTTCATTTATCCAACATTCGTGGAGGTACAATAAGCTAATTCAAAATGTGAAGTCACCAAATTCTACTTTTACAGCCCTCAAAATATTTTTGGAAAATGCTAATCATTTGGATGGCTAATTTCTTAAATATAGTGTACATTTCTTCTCAGGACAAACATGGCATATAACCTCACTGATTCTTTATGGCTGAGGGTCTCCACTGAACCGGAGTTTTGCCCTGTGCAGTGATACCTTCGTGGCAAAAGAGGGTCTGCTTGACAACGAAGCCTGTTTGATGTGACAATAAAGGACTCCGGGATGCTCTTCTCATTTTAGTCCTTCTTTCTGCCCGTTCGGGCTTCTCCTCTTTTCTTCACTGTCACGCTGTCTGCTTCTCCCAGCCCTGACTGTCTTCTTCCCGCCTCTGTCTCCAGTGGATTTCTCCACAGTCACCCAAAGCCGCACGCACGCAACTCAGGAACAGCCGATGGAAGAGATGCAAAGGGCAAGCTGTGGGGGAAGGGGGAGGAGCTTCCATGCCCTCCCCAGGCCCCCCTCTCCCTGCATCTTCATGGGAATCACCAACCTGGAAGGTCTCCAAACCCCATCCTTTTGTGTTTTTATGAAGGCATCATTACACACGCACGACTGATGAAATCATTAACATTGGGGATTGATTCATCCTCCAGTCCCGCTCCCTCTCTGAAGGTTGGGGGGTGGGACTAAAAGTTCCAAAAGTCGGGCTTCCCTGGTGGTGCAGTGGTTGAGAGTCCGCCTGCCGATGCAGGGGACACAGGTTCGTGCCCCGGTCCGGGAAGATCCCACATGCCGCGGAGCGGCTAGGCCCGTGAGCCATGGCCACTGAGCCTACGCGTCCGGAGCCTGTGCTCCGAAACGGGAGAGGCCACAACAGTGAGAGGCCCGCGTACCGCAAAAAAAAAAAAAAAAAAAAAGTTCCAAAAGTCACTTCGTGACCACAGACTCAGGTGTGGTTGAAAGCAGTTCTTTGAGAATGTCAACGCTGCCAGGGGCAGGGATGAGGACCAAATACATATTTCTTATTACGAGTCACAGTGTCAAGGAGCAGCTGCTTTTGGAGCACAGCGGCCTTCTGGCTGACTGTGCTCTATGTAATGAGCTTACCTGATGAACAACTTCCAGTTCTGTGAGGTTTTCATTTGCCTTATTTATTATGTGGAATGTGCTTGGTGTCTCCCTCTGGATGATTTTTAACTTCAGTGAGCTCTTGCTGAGGTATTTGTAAAGGGCAGCACAGCACTGGTAGAGGCAGTTTAAACACCAGCAAGGACTGGGTGAGTTTTAAGCCCTTAAAAGAAAGAAAATTGCACAATTTTCAAAGATAAGAAACCAAGCAATATTTACTTGCCACAGTCCTGGAGAAGAGCCAGTACTTCGGCGGTAGCTATCTCCGGGGCTGCAATTTTCAAGAAGGGGCTGGGAGTCAAAGTTGCTGGCTGAGGACAGGATGTTCTGAAAGTATCCAGCCTTTCAGGAACACGAGTATATGTATGGCCTGACTCCAAACACCTTCCTTCTGAGTAGGACTTCTTTGTCTGAAGACTGATTTGGCTGTCCTATAATTACTGGCCTTTTATCTTGACTGTGGAACCATGTCTAGTCTTTCTTATTATGGGACATGTCACATCCCTGGCTTAATTGCACAAATTTCCATTGTAAAAAGAAGCCTTATTATTAATGATATTATTCAGCCAAACATGCTAAATTGAATATTGTCTATACTGCTCTTACTTTTAAATACTCTGGAGAATATAAAAATCTTTGAAATAACATGATTTCAATACCGTATACTTAGCTTCTCTGGTCATTCACTGACTGGCTCTCATCCAACCTCTCCTCTGGCTCTTTGTTTTGCTTTGGCATCTCCGTTCTTCCTCCCTCTGCCCTCTGAATGGGGAGGCTCCCAAAGCATGGCCCCCGGCCCTCTGCCTTCCCCGCCCACAGCCTCTTTGGAACATTCCTCCACACTCAAGACTCTATTTTTTATATATATATACATATATATATATATATGTATGTATATATATATATATTTAACGTCTTTATTGGAGTATAATTGCTTTACAATGGTGTGTTAGTTTCTGCTGTATAACAAAGTGAATCAGTTATACATATACCCCCATATCTCTTCCCTCTTGCGTCTCCCTCCCTCCCACCCTCCCTATCCCACCCCTCTAGGTGGTCACAAAGCACCAAGTTGATCTCCCTGTGCTAGCCATTCGTGCACAAAACTCCCAAATGTACGTCCCACGCCAGCCACCCCTTCTCACCATGCTTTCAAGGTCAACCCAGTTTTCCCAGTCACCCAGCTTCAACATCTGGACTAATTTTTGACTCAACTCTTTCAGTAGCCTTGGCATGTCGGGGAAAATGCCTCACGTCTATTTCCCCTTCAAAATGTCTCCAAATCCTGACCCCTTTCTCTTTATTTTCCCCTACATCTGGGCCCCCATAGGAGCCTCTGGATAACTGTGCTTGCCTTCCAAATGATCTCTCTGACTTCAGTTTCATCCCACCTAAATAGTAGAGTCATAGATATGGAAAACAAACTTAGGTTACCAAGTGGGAAGGTGGGGGGTGGGATAAATTGGGAGACTGGGATTGACATATACACACTACTATATATAAAACAGATAACTTAAAAAGGACCTACTGTATAGCGCAGGGAACTCTATTCAATACTCTCTAGTGACCTATATGGGAATAGAATCTAAAAAAGGGTGGATAGATGTATATGTATAACTGAGTTACTTTGCTGTACAGAAGAAGCTAACACGACATTGTAAATCAACTGTACTCCAATCAAAATTAATAAATTTTTTAAAAAATATACTCCTTTAATTATATTACTTCCCTACTTAAAAATCTCCATCGGTTCCTTTAGGTTTACTAAATTGGTTCCTTTTCACTGAGTTCTGACATTGAGCGTACCTCCCTCTGCCTACCCTGGCAGGGTGTCTCTTGGAGCTAGGAATGGGCTCCAACGACAGCAGACACAGCCCTGACACTTCCAATCTGTGAACAGGGACAGTCATGCCTGCCCACAGGCTGTCCTGAAAATTAAATAAGATTTGCAACTTCAAGAACAGAACCTGAAAGATGTTAGATGCTAAAGAAACACGCCCCATTTCCCACCCAATTTGTTTCTTGATGAGCTTGAACACAGATACGTGATTGACACTGGAGCAAGCCAGGCAGGACACTTGTGAAATGTGCTTGATGAATGGGTACACGAGGCTGGGAACGTTCGCTGGGGTGAGTGTTTTGGAGACAGTGCCGTTTCAGAGATGACAAGTTCCACGTGAAGACGGTGATCACAGGTGGCTGCGAGGGCAAGGGGGAGGGAAGGTCACTGGTGAGGAAGACTGTGATCCAGGGAGACAGCACTTCTGTGGTGAGACTGTTGCTGCCCAAACCCAGGGGTCCGCAGGAGCATCACTAAGTGCGGGAATAACAGCTGTCCTGAGCTCCCTAAAGTGATGCAGTGTGAGGTCCACAACGTTGCAATGATCTATGCTAGCTGAAAATTCTTAAATTCGACCCATGAAGTCTTTAGATATAATTTCTTTTAGATATAATTTCGATACAATTTCCAGGAAACACAGGTGTGGCAACCGTGCAGTGGGAAGCTCAGATCTCCGGCTGTAGGGGTTATGGTTGACTGAGGACCTCTGGATCCAGACCTTCCCCTGTCCGCATTCCCCACCCATACTCCCCACCCGTGCCACCCATCAAGAGCTGGCCACGCCCAGGATCCTGGTACAGGCCATTCCTGTGAGACACACACTTTAGGCTGAGGGCTCTCCATCAGCCCAGCTGGAACTTCCCTAGAAATGCACTGCGGACTGTGATGATCCTTCCCAATTCCCTCCTCCTTCATGCGACTCGGACCTGCATGATTCACCTGCCCCCTCCCATTTAGAATTCAAAGGCATATCCCTCCATAAATATTTTGTCCATAGAATACCATTCTGACGTCTGCTTCTCAGGGGATCAGAACTAACATAATGCGAGGAGCTGTCCAAGAAAATAGATGGGAAGATTGGGCTTGGAGTCTGGCTCATTACCTCCAGTGGACAAAGAGAATGTGGTCCTGAGTGTTACGGGAGATGAAGGTAGTCCCTGGCCCAAAGAGGGGCCGCATTGCTAAGTATTTCACCAGTGGTGACCTGGGGAAAGTGCCAGGGAAGAACACCCCTGTAGGCGAAATTATTCAGGTATTTGAAAAATATGGGGCGGAACAGTGCCTACAAGGATGGCGTAGATGGCTCAGTTGTTTTGCTGCCCTGCAGAGGGATAATGGGAAACTGAGTGCTATTCACAAACTAAGTGTGAGAGGCAGATGGCCTCTTTGGTGGCTGACAAAGAGGCCCTTATCTCCTGCAACAGAAGACTGGACACAGCTGTGAGGCAGATGCAGGCCCTGATAGAGTCCCGGGCTCTAGCGACGGTGTCTAAGTGAGCACTTAGACATCAAGTGCTAGTACCCTATGGTCAGGGCCAGTGGTGTGCTGGACCCAGCTCTTCCAAGTTCACGGGAGCTGATTATGAGTGTCTCTTCAGAGTGCCATGCTCAATGACGTTGTATTTGTAGCTTGAAATCAGCCACAGTGGATTATTTATCCCACAGAAAGTAGCAAATACTAAGATTCAGGGGGATTTTCCCCCTGCTTTTCAGAGAGTTGGTTGTTAAACACTTAGCAGCACACGGTGAGTGAGGATCTTGGCTGGCAAAGCCTGGGATTCTGCAACACGGGTTGGAAACATCTGGATGCAAATTCCAGAAGAGGCTGGCTCTGCAGACCGCCGGAATCCTCAGAACCTGCAGAGGTGGACACCCTGCCCTGGGAAGAGCGGTGTCTCCCCATGCCCAAAGGTGCCACGGAGACCTATAAGGACGATGCTTCGGGAAGTAACTCACTAGTTCTCAATTTTAACAAAGGTGAACATACTGACACAATTCTAATAAGAATCTGGATATCATTTTATTCTAATTAATTTTCTCATTAACATTTTATTTGGGATACAAAAAGAAATTTTCCTAATCTCTACATGACTCATAAGAAAACTCCAGGGGATTCTACAAAAGTACAGAGATTAGTTCTGACTACACACTGAAGAGCCTATACAAGATCTAATCCTGAAACTAATTAGAAAGATAATTAACAAATCATTATTAGGCCCATATAAAAGACAACTGAAAATAACTCTCACTTTTTATTGTGACTAAAGTCTAGGGGTTCCCGATCCGTTGACTAGTTTTTTTCTGATTGTGTAAACCAACAATAAATGTGCAAATTGAATGTTGGCACAGTATTCTAATAAGGTATTGTTTATAGGACATGTACAGCTGTGAGTCAACAGCCTAGTGATCTGGGATCACCCACACTTAATATTAATATAGAAGGGTTGTAAGGTTTTTAGCCACAGGCTGAAGAACTCTGCTTCATTCATCTTTGTTCTTATATGACACACAAAAGAATCTGAGTTTATTCCAAATAACAAACACAAGTCCTCCTCCATGAAGCAAGAGCTAAAGTACACCAGCCATGACACTGAGCTTGTTTCAATCCTGTTGAGTGGCTGTCCCTGGATGGGCATAAAAGCAGCACCCTGAGAGATCTTCAGTGTTGACAAAATTTGCTCCGAAACATTGCCTGTTAAGTCAATCGATTGATCATCCGTTAAGGACAGAATGTTTGTGTCCCCCGAACAGTGTTGGGCCCAGCTCTGGGGATATCCTCCACCTGTGAACTGCCCTCACCAATAGCCTGCAACAGGGACAACCAGGCTCAGTAGGTATGTATCGTCTGGACGCAGAATTTGCGGGTCACTGATGGGAGAGTGGGGTCCAATCATGTAGAAGAGCCTAACAGATGTTCTGACATTTCTCTCTTGGATATTTACATATCGCTTTAGGATAAATGTGTGATGGGAATGCAGACAGCCAAACTACTCTTGGCAAGCTTGCTTGGCCGGGGAATTACGTCATGAGCTCTTTGGGGCTAAGAGAACACAGGACGGGGTCAGGACCTCACAAAGTGATCTCGATGGGGCTTGTTTGGGTCACTGAGAAGACATGTACAAACTGTCATCCAGGAACTGACAGCTTCCGGGGCTTTCTGCCACTTGGGCTGTGCTTAGAGCAGGAAGACAGCTGCCCATTTAATTTCTGGTTGAGTGGGAACGTATGGTGTTTCTGAAAGGTTAAGAAGACTTTTCATGAAGGCTATGAGATCACCTAACTCCAAGAGTGCCTGGCCTTTGCCTAGTAGTAAATCTTGATCAATTCCAGAAAATGTAGAAACGACAAGCCATGGACCTTTTAATAAAATTAAACGCGGGGGCTTCCCTGGTGGCGCAGTGGTTGAGAGTCTGCCTGCCGATGCAGGGGACATGGGTTCGTGCCCTGGTCCGGGAGGATCCCACGTGCCGCGGGGCTGCTGCGCCGTGAGCCACGGCCGCTGAGCCTGCGCGTCCGGAGCCTGTGCTCCGCAACGGAAGAGGCCACAACAGTGAGAGGCCCGCGTACCGCAAAAAAAAAAAAGAAGAAAAATTAAACGCGGCTATCACATAAACTTTTATTCCCAGCCATAATCACCAGGTTATAACTGAAACTTAATTAGACTGTCTGGGGTCTTTCTTGGGAACCAGAGTGTGGACAAGATTTTCCTTCTTAGGGATGCCTTAACAAATATCGAAGAAGGAAGATGGCTGGAAATAGACCCCAAGGCTCTTTTCATGGAACTATCCTCACATTAAAAAAGAACTGCAGGGCTTCCCTGGTGGCGCAGTGGTTGAGAGTCCGCCTGCCGATGTAGGGGACACGGGTTCGTGCCCCGGTCCGGGAAGATCCCACATGCCGTGGAGCGGCTGGGCCTGTGAGCCATGGCCGCTGAGCCTGCGTGTCTGGAGCCTGTGCTCCGCAGCGGGAGAGGCCATAACAGTGAGAGGCCCGCGTACCAAAAAAAAAAAAAAAAAGAAATGCAGAATACGCCATATATACTAAGAATTCCTCCAAGCAATTAGGTGAATAGGTTCCCAACCTACAAAAACTGAGGATCTTTTTCTTCAGGAGTTACTAGTAGCCATCATTAACTGTCTCATCTTTTCTCAACCCCAAAGATTTCTTAAAGCAACCACCTAACAAATAATTTTAATTTTTAGTAACTCAGTTTAAAATATAATAGTCCAAAAATGTGTCTAAGTGGTAAGAGTGAGTTGGCTTTTCGAAAACAATAGATCCAGCAGCTGCGATGAAACTAAAACAGAAAATTCACTGAGCATTAATAACGAAAGAAGGATTCCGCTTGAAAGAAAAGAGTATATATTTAAGAACATGTAGATGAAGTGCAATTAATCTTACTAGCTAATTTCTCTACGGGATAAGCTGGAGGAAAAGTTTGTTCCATTTAAAAAAAAAGATGGTAATTAAAAGGTGAAGATAAAAATGTGGTCTCAAGACACAGATTAACAGTCATAATCAGGGCTATCTCAAGATTTAAAACAATGAAATCAAAAGGTGGCCTAGTGAAAATAGATTGTGTGCTTGTTTTTGTTGTTAACCTGTATAATTCACCTGCTGCTCCCTGTGTATGTATTCCTTTTTCTTAGCAAACAACTTGGGAAGTGAACTAGCTAGGCAGAACAAGAATTGTTTTAAAATATGAAATTATTTGTAATAAATAAAGATAATAACCCAGGCTACAAAAAGTTTGGAAAATAAAAGAAAAATGGTCACTCATAATATCATTCCCATAGCATACTGAATGTCTTATTTCTGGTGATTTTCTTTCTTTGAAATTTATGCGGATTTAGTTTCGTTCATTCATTGATTCATTCATACAGCAGTGAACAATAGCGATTGAGGAAAAAAAAACCTGCCCTCACGCAGCTTACATTAGCAGGAAGAGACACAGCAAGTAAATGGGTTGATGACGTAGTATGTTCAAAGTGATCAGTGCAACGGAGAAAATAAAGCAGAGCTAGGGGATGGGTCTGGCTGGAGCTGGGCAATTTTAATGGAATGGCCAGAGTGAGGGTCAGTGACAAGGAGGCAGGAAGCAGGCGGGGAGTGAGCCCTGAGGATACCTGGGGATCCAGGGTCCAGGCAGAGGAACCGGAGGCTCTAGAGCCCCTGGAGAGTCGGAAGAGCCCCACCACCACCTGGGCCAGCTGGGGGCTTCTCTGCCGGCCAGGCTGTGTGTGACGCGGAGGCGTCATCCCCACGCTAACGCCTCATCTACCCCCATCTCTCTGCCACTCCATATTTTGCCTTTTTTCCGTTTAGGCCACAACTAAGACTGTGTACCCAGGCATACTGTCTAAGTTACTATTACGAATGGAAACTTTTTTAATTACAATGTTTTAAAAAGCACTTTTTTAATTACAATTTTTTATACTGCTGACATAAAAGTACACTATTAATTTTAGTATATTTACTTTGTAATCACTTCATTGAGTTTTTTAAATTCTCACAAGTTTTCAGTTGATTCTTTGGCCACTTCTAGGCTTAAAATGATGCCATCTACGAAGTACGATATTTTATCTTTTCCTTTTCTATACCTATGCATATTTTTGTTTCGTGAGCTCTGGTAATCGTCAAAAAGCTACTTAAAATATTCAATAATAACCCTAATATTGGGCTCCTTTATTTTATGCTGGAGTTTCATGAGGCTGTTTCTAGTAGTTACTCCCAAGCACACTGTTCATTTCTGATCAAAACTACATGTTCTTTATTTCCTCGAGATAGCATCCTCAAATTCCCATTTCTATTGATGGTTTTATTAGGAATCGGTACTGATGTTGGTCAAATTCCTTTTTCAGTATGTATTTAGATTATTTAGATTATTATTTTTAAAAGTTCAGTCCATTGACGTGATGTACCAATATTTAAGCATCTTCTAAAACTGAACCATCCTTACCTTCTTGAGATGACTTTGGTCACGAAGGACTGATGATACATGTTGAATTACAGTCACTGGTCTTACATGTAAGACATTCACATCTGGGTTGATGCCATAGTTTTCTTTGGGAAGCAGGAATTTGAGCAGCAGACAAGTAGGATTTTTATAGGATCCCAAACTAGTCAATGCAAGACGGAAACAGCATAAATAAAGGACATATCATTGTGTTGCAGGAAGAATCATCTGATTGGGAGCAGTCCCAGGAGACCTGAGTGAGGGAGGAGGTGGCTCCAGGGTCCTGAAGCCCGGGCCAGGTGCTAAGATGTTGGATCTCAGCCATATGGCCATGCCACTCTGCAGAAGCAGAGCACACAGGATGGCCAAGTGGAACAACAGAATATTGCTGCCTTGCCTGTGTAGCAGCTCCATGATCAGTTTTGGGTCTTTGTGCTGCCTTGGGCACTTTGGGCTGTAATCAGTTTGGTGTGATGCAGCTTCTGAACATTAAACTTTGGAGCAATGCATTCTGAGCACATGTGGAGGTATTTGTCATCTATATAGGGCCTCATCACCTGCAGCCCCTGCAGACAAACCCTGGGCTGTGAGGTTTGATTCTTTTAGCAACAATTCTACAGTTTCCCAAAATTGCTTGTAAAATGCCACCCTTGGGACAGGGTTCTCCAAAGAAGTCCCTTTAGGGAGACACTTAGTTTGTTCTGTGGTTATTTAACAGTTTAAAAAAAAGTTTAACAGTTTAAAAACAGTTTAAAATAAGAAAAGGAAAAAAAAAAAAAAAAAGAAACAACTCTGATTTCTCCAAAATTGGAATTCCACAGCAGCTTCTGCAATTATCTGTTAAATACTAAAGTCAGTGGGGAATACATAAAACATTCCTTACTAAAATCTTTGAAGAGCTACCTTCTCAGGCTATGTAAATTCACTTCCTGGGGACATCACTATATCTGTGCTGTGCTTTGTGTAACAATAATGTCAGAGAACATTACTGAGCACATACCAAAATACCAAGAACATTATCTTGTTTAATTTTCATTTCAACCCATGATTATATAATCATAATCAACTGATAAATGATGACTCAGCAACTCAGATGTGTCAATTACATGACCCTTAGTCACATGACTGGCAAGTGGGAAAGCTTGCATTTAAAATAGAGTTGATTGCTGAGAGAGAGGTTATATAAATGGTAAGAGGATAAAGTGGATTAATCCAATGAATACTTCTTGAATATCTAACATGAACGAGGCATCATGCTAGAATTGGGGATAAAAGTCTAGACTCTGTTAATGAAGTGGACAAGAATCTTCAAGGTCTCCACTCATCTTTGTACCCCTTTCCTACCAACCTTTTTTCTTTCTCCCCTACTGCAGTCTCCCTCTGACTTAACACACTTTAATTTTCTTCTGAGTATCTTGTGACTGAAAGGTAATAGTAATAATGATGACAACGACAACAGAAATAATCACTAATGTTTCTTTTTTCTTGGCCGTGCCACGTGGCATATGGGATCTCAGTTCCCAGACCAGGGATGGAACCCATGCCCCCTGTGCTGGAAGTGCGAAGTCAACCACTGGGCTGCCAGGGAAGTCCCACTAATATTTCCTGAATGCATACTTTGTTTCAGCCACTGTTCTAAACACGGTAACTCACTCACCCCCCAACAAACCACCAAGGTCAAAGCTATGATTACTGTACAACATTAAGTCACTTGCTCAAGTTCACATGGGTGGAAGTATCAGAGCCAGGCTTTGAACTTGAGCTCAGTTCTTTTAGCAAGCAGTTTAGGAGCCAGGCCCCTGCTATGAGCACATGCTAGTATGTTTTGCAGAAGGAATGCAGAGCAAAGGTTAATTCATGAAGAATTATGTAATTAATTGCATAGAATTAATAACATGAAGACATTTGGCTGAAACCAGAGAAAAAATAACAGTCAAAATTAGACAGCAATGAAAAATTAGGTTAGTATTAAGAGTTTGAATTATTTGATGCATGGAAAAGTCAGAGGAGGGATGACCTGCATGTTTTCAAGTATACAAAGAGCTGCGTGAAAGGGTTACGACCAGTGACGAGCCATTTCTACAGAAGGCACCTTGGAAGAAACAGACATCAGCAAAGAGAACAGTTAGATGAGATACAAGGTAATACTCGCTGACAGTTAAGAGAGAACCATTAGAAAATCTGCGAAGGGACACAGGGGAATTTGTTAGATTTAGAGAACAGGATGCAAATTCCAGATGGTTAAAGTGTCATTCTGTCAAAGATTTGGACAAATGCGTGTTTTTCGGAGTGTCCTCCGTGCGGCTCTAGCAGTTAATTTATTCCCTCCATCTTGACTGAGTATCTACCATTGGCCAGTTACTGAGCGAGCTGCCCGGTTACAGGGGCGAAGGGGAAACCAATGTGGGTTCAGCCTCCACGGAATTTACAGTCTAATGGAGCAGACCGATAAAAAATCAAATCACCGCCGAAACATGGGAAACTGCTTGACTAGATATCCTGATGGCATCCTCCTCCTTCTTCCCCCACCCCGCTGTCCCACTTCCCTGGCTCAGCCGGGATGCTGGGAGCCCAGCCCTGCTCAGGTCCAGGTGGCCGAGAAACCCCAGAAGGTTCCCAGGCTGTTGCTTTTTATAAAATAACAGCATAAACCCTCCAGGGATGAAGATTCCCTACAAGAGTAGTTAGTTAGAGCGGAGAGTCCTGAAACTAGAAAGTGATTTCTTTAGGCTGGAGGGGCAAAGAAAGAGGAAGCAAGATCAGTGGCTCCTGGAAGCAGCTAGACCCCTAAACAGGTGTGAGATCCAGGAGCAGAGGGACTCCCACCCAGCTTCACGACTGCACTGGAGCGAGGGGACGTGAGGGTGGCAGAAATCTCTTCAGGCAGAACCAGAGCAGCTCTGCTTTTATCTGGTTTCTAGAACAGGTTTCAACCCAAGAAAGGATTCTGTGGCTAAAGTTGGAAAACTGCCGTACAAGATGATTTCTTATATGGTTTTATTTTTAGCAATTTATACTTCAAATCCAGGCTGAGTTAACGGTGGGACCTTTATTGTCACCACACACACACCAGCAGCTCCACAGCCCCACCTGCACACGTGCATTTCTGTTCTGAGATCCCCCCTCCCTGAATGCAAGGACCTTCAAACTCCACCCACGTTTGCAAGTAGCTACTCATGTATAACTTTTGTTATTTTTCTAATAATAAGACTTAACCTCCATTTCCAGGCATCATTCTGCCTCATAACAGCCATTGTGGTCATTTCTCTGGTAGCTGAGATTTAAACTTCAGTAGATTTGTGATTCTGCTTTCTTCCTGACAGGCGTTCCGTTTTGAGGTCAGCTGTGGAGACCTGAGCCTGGGGGTAGTGGGGACGGGATGCATTATATTACATGCATATAATTTAGTGTTTCTTTTAACAGTTTAGTTTTGTTCACACTGAACAACTTTAGAGTTAGAAAGACCTTTAAAACTTTTAGTTTCAATTTTCTAATTTTGTAGGATAAATTGAGGGTCAGAGAATTTAAATGACTTGCCCAAGGTCATTCAGAAATCAAGATCTTCTGTTTCTCTCCGGGCTAAATCTCTTTTTACTATACTGTGCTGCCTCTTATACCAGATCTAGCATGTTATTTATTAAGAAATGTTGTTTAGGGCTTCCCTGGTGGTGCAGTGGTTGGGAGTCCGCCTGCCGATGCAGGGGACACAGGTTCGTGCCCTGGTCCGGGAGGATCCCACATGCCGCGGAGCGGCTGGGCCCGTGAGCCATGGCCGCTGAGCCTGCGTGTCCAGAGCCTGTGCTCCACAACGGGAGAGGCCGCAACAGTGAGAGGCCCGCGTACCGAGAAAAAAAAAAAAAAAAAAAGAAATGTTGTTTAAGATACGGCTGAATATATCTGCCAAAACAGTAGTTGGCAGGGTGCTTAAAAATAGGGACAGAATGCAATCTGTGAGCATGCTTCGTCAGCCACATGTTCCACTGACATAAAATTCCTCAGAAATGCGGTTCACAGCCATTCTCAGACATATTCTAGGTCTGTATACAATATAGGATAAGCATTTAATGGTATTTTTAAAAACACAGCCGATAGTAAAACAAAATTGAGCCATTTTTCCCACACATGAAAGTAAACTAGATTGAGCTATTTGATGTTTTCATCTACTTTCAAAAATAATCCATGATGCAACTCTGAGACTGAGGAGAGGACCATGTATTACAGCATCATTATTTCTGGAAGGTTTGTTAGCACATCAGATAATGTAACTCAAGAAGCATAAATCCACTTGTAAAAAAAAAAAAAAAAAGAGGGAGGGTTCTATTTCAATGTACACAAAGAGGAGATAGTATAAGGAACCAGGGAGGGTGATGGGTAGTAAGGTTTCTGAGATGGTTATCATACTTCTGAAAGATTGTTAATTTTGAGTAAGTAACCGTAACCCATAGGTAGCAGGAGAGGAAAGGGTTCAAGGATTTCAAAGCGTGGAAAGGATGTGTCCTACTAAGGAAACAACAGCTTGAACGCAAGATGCATCTTTTCTAAAATAGCAAAGCCCTCATCCCCGCTGCCCAGCAGGTGAAGGAGAATCTTTGTGAAGAAGGAACACGGAAGACAACAAGGAGGACAGCTGATGTAAGGATGCACAGAGCAGGGACACTCAACCCTGCAGCAGAGGAGGGGGCAGGAGGGGCAAAAGCCGGCACTCGCCAGTGAGACCCCCTGGACCTTCCCAGGAAGAGCAGGGGGTGGGTGGGGTGGCACAGCACAGGGCTGTGAGGTCACTGTCTGCCTTCAAACCTGATTTCCTCACCTTCTAGCTGTGGGACTTTAGCAGATCACTTTATCTGCAGGTTTATGTGAAGGATTTAATGGTATAATCTATGAAAAGTGCTTAGCTAAACACAGTAAGGTCTCAATAAATGTTAACTCTTCTTAGTATCTAGCACGGAAGAGGCATTTTATGGATGTTAATTTTCTTCTTAACCTTCCTAGGGGGAGTTTTCTTAACACCACCTAGGAGAAGGCTTGGAGGCCCAGAAAGGCAAGAGCTGGGCCTTGGGAAAAGAGTTTACCAATCTCATGCAGTGGGATTGATACTTTAATGATATATAATGTATTCGTTTGCCAAGGTTTGCTATAACAAAATACCACTGACTGGGTGGCTAAGATAACAGAAATTCATTTTCTCACAGATTTGGAGGCTCTAATTCCATCAGATAATGTAGCCCAGGGGTATAAAACAGCAAGAGGGAGTGAGGGCAGGGTTGGTTTCTCCTGAGACCTCTCTCCTTGGCTTGCAAATGGCCACCTTCTCTCTGTCCTCACATGGCCACCCATTGGTCTGTGTGATATTTGTTTCCTGATCTCTTCTTCTTGGAAGGATACCAGTCACACTGGAATAGGGTCCACCTGTATTAACTCATTTTGCCTTAATTAACTCTTTAAAGGCCCTATCTCCAAAGACAGTCACATTCTGAGGTACTATTAAGGACTTCAACAAAGGAATTCCATAGAAAACATTTCAGCACAGGTGGAGTCAACACTGAAATGCGAAAACTCAAATAAAGAATGTTACAAGAGACAAGGAAGGGCATTACATAATGATCAAGAGATCACACCAAGAAGAAGATATAACAATTATAAATATATATGCATCCAACATAGGAGCACCTCAATACATAAGGCAATTGCTAACAGCTATAAAAGAGGAAATCAACAGCAACACAATAACAGTGGGGGACTTTAACACCTCACTTACACCAATGGACAGATCATCCAAAATGAAAATAAATAAGGAAACAGAAGCTTTAAATGAAACAATAGGCCATATAGATTTAATTGATATCTATAGGACATTCCATCCAAAAACAGCAGATTACATTTTCTTCTCAAGTGCGCATGGAACATTCTCCAGGATAGATCACATTGGGTCACAAATCAAGCCACAGTAAATTTAAGAAAATTGAAATCATATCAAGCATCTTTTCTGACCACAATGCTATGAGATTACAAATGAATTACAGGGAAAAAAACGTAAAAAACACAAACACATGGAGGCTAAACAATATGTTACGAAATAACCAAGAGATCACTGAAGAAATCAAAGAGGAAATCAAAAAATACCTAGAGAAAAATGACAATGAAAACACGATGATCCAAAACCTATGGAATGCAGCAAAAGCAGTTCTCAGAGGGAAGTTTATAGCTATACAAGCCTACCTCAAGAAACAAGAAAACTCTCAAATAAACAATCTAACCTTACACCTAGAGAAAGAAGAACAAAACCCAAAGTTAGCAGAAGGAAAGAAATCATAAAGATCATAAAGATCAGAGCAGAAATAAATGAAATAGAAACAAATAAAACAATAGTAAAGATCAATAAAACTAAAAGCTGGTTCTTTGAGAAGGTAAACAAAAGATAAACCATTAGCCAGACTAATCAAGAAAAAGAGGGAGAAGACTCAAATCAATAGAATTAGAAATGAAAAAGGAGAAGTTACAACAGACACAGCAGAAATACAAAGCATCCTAAGAGACTACTACAAGCAACACTATGCCAATAACATGGACAACCTGAAAGAAGTGGACAGATTCTTAGAAATGTATAACCTTCCAAGACTGAACCAGGAAGAAATAGAAAATATGAACAGACCAATCACAAGTAATGAAATTGAAACTGTGATTAAAAATCTTCAACAAACAAAAGTCCAGGACCAGATGGCTTCACAGGTGAATTCTAACAAACATTTAGAGAAGAGCTAACACCCATCCTTCTCAAACTCTTCCAAAAAATTGTGGAGGAAGGAAACGACTCACCCTCAAATTCCATTTGATAATTGGTTAAAGGAAATGAACTGAGCATTCGATAATAGGGAACTGCAGTTAAGAAATCATCACACTGATTAATCCATATCTCCAGCATTATTTAATAAATATAAATTTTAGCAACATTAAGATACCATCATATACATATTTACTAAATAAATAGAAATTATAGACTGTCAATTTGGGATCTGTTGGATCTGAGAGTAACATAAATTGTTTTAAATGACATAACTTTTAAATGTTTCTGGTCACATTTTCAATTGTTTTAGTTTCTCTGGGGAAAAAAAGACATGGTGAGAACTATGAAACTATTGGATATGATTTGGCACAATAATCCTGCTCTATGGAACATTCTCCAAGGAAATACACAGATTAAAAAGTTATTTACTTAGCAATATTTATAGTAATGCTATTTATGGTTGCAAAAACAGAAACATAACTGGGAAAACCCAAACAGCTAAGAATAGGAGAGGGCTAAGCCAACTCTGTCCTATCACAACAGAAGGCCACTGCAGGGCTATCAAAATATCAACTGTGTGACTGATGCATGAAAATATGAAATAAAATTAATTTTCTAAAGCGGAGTGATGACAATGTCAACTGTGAAAACTATGTTGACGCATGGAAATAAAAATTAAAATTAATTTGAAAGAGCAGAACACACCATTTCCTGATTTCCTCTATGAAAAAACAACATTTGGCCA
The DNA here is from genome assembly GCF_951394435.1 of Stenella coeruleoalba. Lineage (NCBI taxonomy): Eukaryota > Metazoa > Chordata > Mammalia > Artiodactyla > Delphinidae > Stenella > Stenella coeruleoalba. Next base: position 57,695,354 of record NC_137160.1, on the reverse strand, counting down.
AAATAAGAAGAGAATTTAGAGGGAAATAAATGAATTGAGTTGGGTTCATTGGATTCTTATTCTTTTCCTCAAAGTTGCCTAAGTTGACCTGTATTCATTAATAAAACAAGACCACAGGGATTTTATCAGCAGCATAAGAGTCTATGAATAAACAGACACGTCTGTGACCATGTGGTGTGATTAGAAGCACCTGCCTTTTCTCTTCTGACATGTTCACCCTCAAGGCAGGTGATGTACTGGGGAGCAACATTTCTTCCTAATAGATACACTCTGAACATTAACTAGGGCCTTAATATTAATATTAGATGTTAACCAGAATCATGTTAATATTTTACAAAGGTAATAGTTGTTGGTTAGTTTCTTATTTTGTAAAGAAGATAGCTGATGCACAACAAAATGTTAAATCCATTCATACAATAGAAGCTATAAGACTTTATAACAATCATGTTACCATGAATTACAAACCTGTGTTTCAGGTATGACTCTGTAAGCTATTCTGTGCTATGGCTAAGATCAATCTTCCACCCGGGTCAAGATACATACAAGTCAAAGGGACATATAACCCGCAAACAATCTAGCTCAGTCCCCCTGCTAGAAATCTTTTGTTATAAATGAATGCATGTATGAAATTACGGAGGAGCTAAAATTCTAACAGAAAGATAACATTGAAAAATAAAATTAGCTCTTTGGGATAGAGATGATGTGAACAATGTTTTTAGAAGAACAAAATTATCTTTGACGTCACCTGCTTTATCTTAAAAATCCAGGCACATTTTGTCTCTGCTCCATAATATATCCGTGTTTATTTTAATGTAAAAATAATGTTTTTAAATCATCAGTGAAATAATTTAATTCTCTCTCCTGCCAAAGCTATAGACAAACCAATGTTCCAGGAAGATGCCTATGGGTTTGTGTACATTCAGCGCATGGTTGCCCACTCCTGGGGGTACACTAAACCCCATTTGTGAAATGGGGCTCAAGAGTACACCCTGAGTGGGCAGATTTGAATAAAGATTTTAAAGTCATGAAAAGCTGATGTTTGCTTTGCTCATAGGATTGTTTTTGCATTTAAATTAGTCTTATTTCAAAAAGAAAATGAAATCAGTAAATCCCTTCCAAAGTGAAGGATGTATACATTTAATATCTAGAAACGAGTTTGCACATAGTTTAATAAATTGTTTTCCAAACACAAGACTTACACTTGGTGAAAAATAATATACAGTATTAACTTTTGCTTTGTCATATGCCACTAAATGTTTTCTTATCATATATCTGGTTATTTAAGATAGGATGTTCTCAAGGCTGGATTGTCACAAATCAGCAAAACCTAATTAACAACATTATTGAAAAAAAGGAAAACCATAGAAATAATAATTGGTTTTCCATTTGTAAAATAGGAAAAATGATATAATTACTCAAGGTGGTGAGAGATGATATTAACACTGAGTGAAATACTTAGAAAAAAGCATTAAAGAGGCATTGCCAATATGACAAAAAACCAACATTGTACAAGAAAACAATTATGTAATTTGCATAATTTGCTACTTAAAATTTTCCCTCAGGGCTTAAAATGGAATGTAACAATGATAAAGAAGAAACACCTGGATAAATGTTAACCAAAGCCTCTAACAGAGAAGATTATTGCACAAAATTTTGAAAATACTACTGAAATACAGGACAAGTACGGTAAAATACAAGTGGATTGTAAGATCTTATCTACTCGCCGAGTAGACAATGAAACAATTCAACGAACACAACTCAATGCATGGTGCTCTGGCTTATTGGTACTTGTACACATGAAAAATTAAGTTTGATTATTAAAGCTATTTGTGACAAAGTAGAAGTCCCACCTTTTGATTCATGTTTGCTGTTCATTTATCTTGGTGGTGGTTCATTTCCAGGCTTAAGGTAAAGCCTGTGGAAGAAAGATGAGAGCAGAGGACTGGCCTATGTATTGGAACTCTGTAATAGAAATCTCAATAGAGTCTTAAGACTGATGTGCTGAGTTGGAACCCAAGGTAAGATAACATAAGATTCAAAAGGGCAATCAGATTTTTTTTTGGTAAGATGGAGAGTTGCATGTTTAGAGCTCTGTTTAATAGCCTCTCTGGGTCATTCTAAATGCCAGAGTCCAAAGAGTTGGCACCAAGCAGAGACGAGAACTAAGGCAAAGTATATAAAATGTGGGTGGGAGGTGAAGTTAATTTAGCTTGGGAAATGAGATGGGGACTGAAGAGTAGACTTATAACTCCAAATATAGGCTGGTTACGTGCATAAATTTCAACCTAACAACGATGAATGAAGGCAGACAGAGAAAGAAAAATCCGAGGATATAATAATGAAAACATACATAGGAAATATTAAATAGCTTCCTTAGGGTTGAACTGTAGACACAGCAACTCTTCTCGTATCAGCCTGTTTACTGAGTAGTTGGTAATGGCCTGTTCTGGCAATGGTTCCAGTGTGCCCACCCATCTTCGGAGCTGCTCCATGCAGGTAAACAGGGATGAAATCTTGGGATCCTTGACACAGAAAGGCCTAAAGGCCATCCCGGTCAAGCCTGTACTGAACGACTTTCCTCTATAGTACATTTCTGATAAGCATTCACTCAGCTTCCCTTTGCACACGATGAAGTGGCTTCCAGTCCAGAAAATTTGTTGAGCACTTCTTTTGTGCAAAGAACTGTGCAGGGTACTGAGAGGGAAGTCCAGTCAAAAGGGAACTGGGAACTTGGAAAAATCACTGACTTCATCTTTGAAGGACCCATCCCGAGCCAAACAAAGCCACTGAAACAAATTAAAATGATAAGGCAGCCGTTTCCATGTTCTAGAAACACACAGGCACACAGTGGAATGCCGGGGCTGAACCTGGGAGTTTCTGGGTCCGGAGATATCAGAGATGAATGGTAGTAATCTTGTTGAAATAGAAACATCTCCTGCATGGCGGAGGTCTGGAGCCAGAGTTAGTATCTAAAACTTGGGCTGGGTGCTCTCTTTTAGCACTAAATGGGCTGGAAAATGGCTACTTTTGCTGCATTCTTGCGCTGCAGCCAGAGAGAGGAGAGTATGGGACCTGGGCCAAGTCCCTCACGGCCTTGGTGACTGTGCCTACATTTCCCTCGCATCACTGTAGGATGGGAGGCCAAGGCTGCCGAGAAAAGACCTGATTCTGGACAAGACACTGAGGCCCAGGCAGAGGCAAAAGAAGGAGGGCAGTGAAGAGAGGGAGAGGAGGAGGTCTCCCTCAGAATTACGTCAAGATGATTAACACTGAGAAAAACAGCCACCAAACCCAAACTGGAAGACGAATTTACAGGTAATAAAGTACAAAGAAGAGAACAACATCAAAATGACCTTTAAATAAGTATGCTTAAGATCCTCCCAGAAATAAAGGAATAAATTCTATGAAATAAGTCATTATGAAAAAAAGTGACTACCTCAATAGAAGTTAAATGGGCATCAGAGAATATCCAAACTTGTTCATTGTAAAAACAAATAAACAAATAACAAGGTCCTACTGTATAGCATGGGGAACTATATTCAATATCCTGTGATAAACCATAATGGAAAAGAATATGAAAAAGAATGTTTAGATGTATATAACTGGACCACTTTGCTGTACAGCAGAAATCAACACAACACTGTAAATCAACTATACTTGAATAAAATAAATTAACAAACAAAAAACACTTAGTAACAAAAGATAATGGAATCTTTTAACCTGAAAAAGGGTCTGTACAAGAGCCTACAGTAAATAAGCTAATTTTAGAAGCATCCTCCTTAGAGTCAGGAGCAAATTAAGGCTGCCCAGGATCCCCTACAGCTCAATATGCACTTGAGGTCCTAACGAATTCACTAAGATTAAAAATATATATATTTTAAAAACAGTATCTTTTATAACCTTGGGTAAAGGGAGGATTTCTTTAAAAGAGACAAAACTCAGATATTGTAAGGATAAAGGCTTATAGTAGAAGGATAGGCACCAAATTTGTAATGGGGGCTGCCCCTGGGAAAGGAGGCACAGAGAAAATGAAGGGATGAGAAAGGAATTCAACCTTATAGACAGTGTAATGTTTTGTATCTTAAAAAATGTCAAGTGTAAAGTGTTAACAAATGTTCCTTCTGATTGGTGGATATACGGGCATTAATTGCATTACCTCCTGCATTTTTTTGAAACGAGTCTTTTTTTTTTTTTTCTAAAGAAAGGACAAAAACTAAAAGCAAAAGCCCAGAGATAATTAAAAATTTAAACACTAACTTAAAAGATATGGATCCTCCTCTTAAGAAAACCATAGTTATCAGAGTGATATATACTCTAATAAGTAATTATAGTGAAACCCCAAATAATATAAATTCAATCTAGATGTGTAAACCAAACGTACGGGTACATAGAAGAAAAAAAGTAAAGCAACAAAATGCTTCAAGGAAGAGATGTCACGAGTGCTGAATCCTGGAAGATAGGTCACATTTCAAAATTGAGAAAAGGCTGTGAGTGAAGCGGGCTCCTGCATAAGGCTTCCCAATCTGCAGAAGCAGCTCTCCCTCCCCAGGAGATGGTCTGTAAAGGAGTTTCTAAAGCACGCAGGTCCAGTCACGGTGACCCAGGAACGTCTCAAGGACTGGAATGCAAAAGGAAAGGACCTCAGTGAACAGTATCCCATCCAGCTGATGCAGCGTGTGGGTCTCTCAGCTGCAGGCACCCCTCTGAGAGATTCCTTGTATCAGACGGTTGTCACTTGCTGACACCACCCAGTAAGAGGAGCCAGCTCTCCTGGTCCTGAGTTCACGGTCATTTGGCAATCTTCTCACAGAGTTTGCCTTCCTTTGTAGACCATGGTGGTGGGATTGTTCTGACCTGAAAACGTGGAATTTTGGGGCACTTAGGAGACAGGTAGGACCTGGGACCCTTTACCAGAGCGCTTGTACCGGGAGAAATGTCTCCTCCAGCATACAAAGAAACTATAAGGGACTAAAAATAACTGCACAGTGGTAGCAAACTATGAACAATAAGATACAAAAAGGGCACAAATCAACTGTCACTTCTGAGGTGCTGGGAGGAGCGAAAGCAGGGCACTGCACATGATCACTGCACCCGGTACCACCAAAGGGGTGGGCACACCACCTAATCTACCCCTCTGGCCTGCCCCCACTGTCACCCCATTTAAGGGACCAGTTTGCCCCCCATCGAGGAGTAAGCAAGGGCAACTGTTTCTGGTTTTCTCTACCTTGTGCTGCAGCACGAGCACCAATAAAGGCTTGCCTAAATTCCTCGTCTGGCTTCTTATCAATTTCTATTGATTAAAGACTCCAAGGACCCTGAGTCGGTAACACTTATGTCTACCAGTATAATTGGCACTCTTGTATTTGGCTGGTTCCCTTAGCCTGAGCGCTTCTGGAGCGTTAACAAACTCAAGCGTCTGGACCTGCAATGTTGAGAACTGGAGCCAGACCCTGAACTTGGTGATCCCTAGAGTAAGTGCTGTGCGTGGTGACACATGTCATGTGGAGACAGCTTATTTCTTCCAAGATGGGTCCACAGGAGAGGCAGGAATAACAACCACCTTTCCTAACATTTAGCGTGTGTTCATCATATTATACCACCTGCTATATTTTAGAGAAGGCATTCTAGCTACAGTTGTTTTGGGCTTATTGCTATTCAAGAAAATATGAATTGCTTACCTCTGAATTTTCTTTTTTTCTTTTTCTACGTCTCTCACCTTGGAGATGGTATGGGTATGTCATCAATATCTATGAAAATAAGATTAAAGGCATTGATAGCTTTCCTTCTGTAGTTTTCACGCCCTTCTCCAAATCCTATTAGTTTATTCAGTAGAGGTTGCACTGGGAAGTGAAATTTGCATATTGATGTGAGGGTACTTACCTTGTTCAGTTTACATAGATTCTAAGTATCATCAGAAATACTGTGTATAAATTGGATTTTTAAAAATTCAAGAAGGTATACCTGGGAACAGTGTTTTTATGCTAATTTATGATAGCTTTGTTCTACTAAAAATATACAAATGTGAAAATAAAAAGATTTCTATACAGATTTTAAGTCATTAACTCAAAATAGTATAATATACATATTACCTTGTTTTTGAAGCTTTTGGTATAATTTCTTTAAAATTAGTTTTAATTCTTCACTATTATTTACACAACGTCTTTCTGAACCAACATTGACATCTAAGTAGATCTCTGTGCAATTATTTATATCTAAACCCATTAAAGGAAGTCTAATTTTGGACAGTCCACTTAGGGAAATACTGCTGTAACAGAGAAAATGTAACAGAAAATATAATGTGGTATAGGTAAAATTATTAACAATGGCATTAATATGAAAATAAACTTTATGATAATAACTACTGAACATAAATGGTGACCAATGAAATAATTTTAGCTGCAATGGACAATTTACTTGTGGAGCAAGCATAGAATGCTATTAAGAAAACTTTTCTTCAATGACACTGTGCTTAACTCTTGCAAATGGTCCTAAGTATATCCTAGGAAACAATCTTGAGTTTTAAAAACAAATCTGTGTCAACGGCCAAGCCTGCTATTGATTAGATAACAAAGCAATGTAACTTAATTCTAATTGGAAAAAATAATGTATATGCTTATAAAAATCACATATATATAACATATAAAAATGAAATAAAAACACCCAACCAGGAAAAATTAAATAAATGTAGCAAATTTTAAAATGGAGTGTTCCTTGAATAAAGCCAATCGCTGTCTTAGCATATGGGAAGGTTTTGTTTCAACCCACAATAGACACATTATAGAACTACCTACCATGATTCTGTTCTGTTTTGATTGACCTGCAGAAAGGAGTTCTTCTGTGTTTACCATGCCACCCGGAGGTCCTATCCTAACAAGAGACCATCCTTATCTATCTGGTCAACATCAGATATGCTACTTAGAGTCTGTCAAATTCGATTGAATTATAAAAATAGAATGCCTAGTAACCATCAGCTTTCTAAACCCCATTGCTCATAATGGACCATTGGTAATACAGTAATCAACAATGTGGCTATTTCATTTCAATCTGCAACTGTTCAAATTAAAGGGATTTACTACAACAGCTTTTGAAAAATTCTGTAATAAGTGCAGCAATGCATCTCTGCTTATATTTCCATATAATTTGAATAACAGTATTGTTTAAAACAGATGTCAGCTTCTTTGAATATAATCACGTGTTGTTGTCAGCACTATGCACCCACAGATTTACACTTAAGTAACCCAGGATGAGGTTCTCTGTCTGTGTCCCCTGTTTTACTGGGGCATCCTTTTTCTTATTTAAACCTAGCCCATGAAAACAGTGTTTCTGGTTTTGTAAATATAAGCCAAATATATACAATAAACATGTTGTAATAATAATTGTTTCCCCCCCCCAAAGTGAAGACAAGGTGATGTAAATTCACTATTTGGATTTCAATCCAGCTTTCTTCGATTTTCTATAATATTAATATTGGTATTTCTAAGAGGCAGGTGGAACTAGATGTAGCCTTAACTCTTTCTGTGCTGGGACCATTTTGATGTTTGTATCATTGAGACCTGGAGTCTTTAACGATAAACACCGCTGGTGTGGACTGGGTTACACTGCAGTGATCGAAGCTCCTGCCCTTCACCAAAAACCCTATCTGTGACCAGGCAAGGAGCAGGGAAGGGGAATTCTCATCCACCCATTGAGCCGCACGCTAATATCATGCAGTCAGGTGTGCAAGTATGCAAAGGTCATACCCTGAAGGGTACCTGTTTCACAGAAATACATCACAACTCCATAAGGTCTTCAGCACAAACATGTTAAAATGGGGTGAAAGTAAGTACTCCACTTCATTAGATCTTCTTTAGATGTTCTCTCTACATTGAATCCTTCTGCTTCCCTTTTTCTCTTTGACTCAAATCTCTTTTACTTAACTGATTTAGGGCACAGAACACAGTTTGTATGTGCGTGTTTGTACTTGTAAATTTCTATGATCATGGTTCCTAATTTAAAAACTGCATTAGCAAAGGGTTTTATATTTCTATCTTTAATAACAACACTAAATGATGTTTCTACCAAGGACCAGTCTCACCTGAAAAACAGAAGTTTTTCGGTTATGGTAGCCAACAACAAATCAGAATGATCATTTTGGAAATTACCGTTAATCGTGTTAAATTATTGAACTTCTTGCTGGAAGCAACAAATTAATATTTATTTTATACCTACCAGCTATTATGTGTATACTAGAATTTATACACAGGACACTTTCATGAAAGAAAGTGTCACGAAATACAGTCTTCAGTTACCAGCTACTTTTAATTATAAGCCAGAATAAATGATTTAATAAGTTCCTCCCCAAACCAGCGACAATGCTTTGTGAAAGCCTCTCGTTAACCAGCAAGACCGTAAGTTCCATGAGGGCAGGGTCTCAGCGGCCTCTCCTGTTTCCTTCTCCACCTCAAGCAGTTACAAAAGGGTCCCTGAACATCTGTTGGGGCCACGTGAAAAGTCTCTTTTTATTTTGAAGTGGTTTCCGCGGACGCGCGTGTAGCGAAGTCAAGAGGGGGTAGCAAAATCGGAGGGAGCGGCAGGACAGAGAGGAATCGGGAGGAAGCAAGTGAACCCCGAGAGCCGGGGAGAGGCAGGTTGCGCGCCCCGTGCCGCGGGGCCGGAAGGGGGAGGCGGGCCCGCGTCCGCCGGTCTCCCCGGGGCGACCCCGCGGCGGCAGGTGGGGCGGGAGCATGCGCGCGGAGCGGCCCCCGGCCCCTGCCCGCCCCGCCCCGCGCCGCGCGCCCCTCCCGCCCGCACCGCCGGGCCCACGGCGCCGCCGGCTCGCGCCCAGGACTGTCGCCCAGTCGGCGTTGCGGGCGGCGCGGCTCTACTCCGGGTAAGGAGGGCGCCGCCGCCTGCGCCGCGGGGCCCCCGCCCCGGGTGCCCCCGCGCCCCGCACCCGGCGCCCCGCCGAGCGCGCGTCGCCCGCGGCGGGGCCGGGCGGGGGGCGGCGGTAGTTGGGAGTCGCCTCGCCCCGCGCCGCCTCTTTCTCTTTCTCTTTAGCCGCCAGGCGCGGGCCGGGCTCCCCCGCGGGGCGCTGCCCACTTGTCGCCCACTTCGGACGGGCCGGGGCGGGGACGGCAGGACTCCCGCGGCCCTTGGGCCCCCGCGCTGGGCGTCGCTTCCTCCTGGGCGGGACGTCCCCGCGGCTCCCGTCCTGAGGGCCGAGACCCGAGCCCAGAGTCCGCCCGGCCCGGCGCGGGGACGTGGGGGCCGGGGTCCCACCTGCCGCCCTCCCCGGGGACCCCGCCCAGAGCGCGGCGGGCTGGGCTCACCTGGGCGTCGAGCGGTTACTTGCGGGGTCGGTGCGGGCGTGTCCCCGAGGTCGGGGCGCTCCAGCGGGCTCTGGCCGTGCCTTTTATATCCCGTGGTCGTAGATGAAAGTCTGCAGAACGTGCTGTATTCCACGTGTGCCTCCATACACTTAGCGGGGCATCGTTGATCCGTCCATGCCCGGGAGTGGAAACTTAGTAAAAGGACGGTCTGGTCTTTGTTACTGTTGAGGCTGCAGCGTGTGGAAGCCCAGGGAGGGCAGCCCGGTGGGGACCCCCTCGGCCAGGCCGTGGCCGTGCCCGTGCCCACCACTCAGTCTCCCTGCAGGTTACTCCGTCTACACCTTGCCCGAGGCACCGGCTTCGGAGATCCTGCTGTTGGAGCTGGTTTCTAGATGCTCCTGGAGGGCTCTGGTCTCAGTCCTTAGCCGACATAAGCGTAGTGGGGTCTCCTGGTGTTTTCGAAGAGGTTAAAGTGCCAAACAGTGGTGGTGGCGTGCATTTGTTTTTGATGCTTGGTAATATAAAGATTTTGAATGCATTTAGCTCTTCACAAGATGCTAAGTAACCTCAGTTACTCTTTATTGTACCTGAGAATCCAGAGAAAGCTTTCAGAGTAGAGATCTTTGGAGCATCCAAATGGATTGGATTCTGCTCTACTCACTTGGTGTGTAACTGGTGAGTAGTAAGGAAGAGGAGCTTAAAACTGCTATTTATTATGTTCTCAGATTGTGAGGCACATCGATGGATTTGTACTGCAGGTGACCTTGACTGTGGAGTTGTTTACTTTGCACACACTATTGGGGTCAAGAGAAGTATTAAGCTTGGTCTACCTCTGCAGCCAGCTCTCAATCTGTTTCCTAAGAAAGGGTGTTGGTGGGAAGGTGATCTGGTGAAAACAGAATTAAGGAAAGTTAAGGAACTGCCCTAACTTCTGATTTAAAGAGAAATAAGTGTGTTTTTAAGTTCATCGTAAGAATCTTAGGTGAGCTCTGCCATCTGTATGTATCATTGCAGTCAGTAGCTGTGTGATTTGTATCTTAAATTACACTTCTAATTCATTTTTACTTTTCTTAAAAAAATTTCAATTGTCATTTGTATAATTAAATCTCCTATGGGACAAACCACTAACAGCTTGACTTTTGGTGTGTTGAGGAGATAAAACTTGCAAACCAAATCACTTGTGAACAAAATAATATGACGAGGCAATAAATAAGATCTGAGACTAAAACAGTCTAAAATAAAATGCCAGCATTATGAAACAGACCGTGGTCAGAGGGTTTGGCAAGGAGAAGGTCTTTGGGGTCTGGAGTGATGAGAAAAGGACCCAGAAGGAGTCGGGCCTTGGGCTGAATCTTGTGTAGATGGACAGAAGGAAGTAGCGTGTGGGAACCTAGGAGGGAGAAAGGGGGTCTCATGCCCCCAAAAGGATGATTATGATTTATTTAGAACAAAGAGAAAATATCTGCAGGGCCCAGTTTGGGCACTGTGGACATATATGCTCTCCCCACCAGCCCCTCCCAAACAAGAAAATGTTTATTCATTTTCCATGATTCATCATAATTTCTCCTCTGCGAAGGCTCTCCCAATTCTCACAACCCGAGTTCCTTCCTTTGACTTGCACTTTTCCTGGTTCATCTGTATATAAACACGTTCTTTTTTAACGGCCCAGACTTTAGATTTTGCCATTTTCTTTTTATTAATTTTTAAAATTGAGGTATAGTTGACATATAACATTATTTTATGTTTCAGGTGTGCAACACAGTGATGTGATATATGTGTGTATTGTGGAATAATTACCACAGTAAGTTTAATTAACATCCATCACCTCACGTAGTTACAATTTTTTTTTCTTGTGATTGAGGACTTTTAAGAGCAACTCTCCCAGCAACTTTCAAATATGTAATACAGTGTTATTCACTATAGTCATCATTAACTATAGTCATCAAAAAAAAGTTGTATATATTCTTCAAGACTTAGTTTCTGTCTTTAAGGAGCACATATATGTCCTTCAAGGGCAGGAACAGGTCCTCAGTTCTCTTTATTCAGAGTGTTTTGGCACCATGGTTGTAGCTTTTTAACGTAAATGATAACAACCCTCTGGTGCCTGGCTTGGTACCTGGCGGGTGCTTTAAGCACACACTCACCGGGTATCTGGAGGGTGCATTCCGGGTGGGAGCAGAGGCTGGGTGGGAAGGCAGCGGTCAGGAAGCCCATCGGATGATGAAGGAGGATTTGCAGCTGGAAGGCCTGGAGTTGTCACCTTGAAGGGCAGGGAGAGCGGAAAGCCACTGGGAGTGGGGGAGCAGTGCAGGAAGCACCAGACGGCCCCCATTCCTCCCAGTGTGTCTTAGGGTCCCTTCTTTAGAGCTGAAGGAGATTTGACAATCACCATTAAATGTGTCTTGATTGTTTCAATTAATTCTTTTAATGAAGAACACTGCTGCTGTGAATTGGGGACGTTGGCAGGAGAGCCACGTTGGCGAGTTGGGAGCAGAGGGGAGCAGACAAGTTCAGTTTTTTAAAAGCTGCATTCACAGAGCGGCTGCAGTGCTGAGCTTGGAGAGAGGCGCTCTGACGTTGGGCTGGGAGAAAGCCAGCCAGGAAGTCTTCAGCTGTCACGGGGGTGACAGTAAAAGGAGCACGGGACGGAGCAAGTGAATTACCCAGAGAGGAGAGAGTGGTTCCCTGACTGGGGACTGAGGCTCCTCCACCCACTGAAGGGGTCCCTGAGAGAAACCAACATGGTCAGATGGTGCAGGGGTTGGGGGGGAAGCAGGCAGCCAGTGATGGGGAGCCCCTGCAGGACCAGAGGGGGTGCTCTGTGTTAGGTCCGTACTGATGAAAAATCCCAGCTCAGGAGGCGGAGTTGAACTTGGCTAGAAGGAGGTGATGGTGGTAGCAAGGCTCAGTGTGAGCCATCGGTGGTGTTCTGCTTTCTGTGTTAGGTGTATAGATGCTCCCCTTTCTTGTGAATCGTGGTTTGCAGTTTACAAAGCATTTCCACTTTGTAGCATTGGTGAACATTTTGAGGGTAGTTTATTGTGAAGAAAGTGAAGAAGTGAAGGAAACTATTGAGATCCATCAAAAAAAACAGTGGACATACTTCCAAAGGGCCCTTGCGGAGATTAGTATAAATATGGATATTATCTTGGACTTAAGCAAAATAAAGCAAAAACAATGAATTAGAATATATTTGGGAGAAATAAAACTCCAGTTACTTCATACACGTAATATCTTTTTTTAAAACACTTGCACTACTCTTTTTTTAGAACTGTGCCTTAGAAGAATTTACCCCTATTTTATTTTGCAAATACAAACAGTTTTCCGCAGTAGCAGTGGAAAACCGAAACCTTTGCCCTGAGCCCATCAGAGCTGTTACTCTGCTCCCTGGCCCCATGTGTGCCTTCTGGGAGGATTCACTGCAGGAGGACCTCCTGCTCCCGGAACCTCCTGAACATTTATTCTTCCTGTTGTGTAGATTTCAGCTCATGGGCAAGGTATTTTCTTAATGAGCCTAGACATTGTGGAGAAGCCTTGTGCATCCCTTCTGACGATGGATCTTAGGTGATGAGAGTTTGGTGGCTGCCACAATTAATAATTGATTGATAGCTTGTTTGGAAGGTACCAGGTGGGGGACGTGGGAGACAGAGCAGCGGTGATGCATCTTTTGTCCCTGTGCCTGGCCAGAGAGGACGCATTCAATTAGAGGGACAGATGGACAGCAGGACACTTTCATACACAGCGTTTTGGTATGTAAGCTCTTACAATAGCTTTTAAGATCGTGATAGCTTTTTTTTTTTTTGCGGTACGCGGGCCTCTCACTGCTGTGGCCTCTCCTGTTGCAGAGCACAGGCTCCGGACGCGCAGGCTCAGCGGCCATGGCTCACGGGCCTAGCCGCTCCGCGGCATGTGGGATCTTCCCGGACCGGGGCACGAACCCGTGTCCCCTGCATCGGCAGGCGGACTCTCAACCACTGCGCCACCAGGGAAGCCCCCCTGATAGCTTTTTAAAATTAAAAAAAAAAAATATTGAAGTATAGTTGATGTACAGTGTTGTGTTAGTTTCTGCTGTACAGCAAAGTGACTCGGTTATACATATATATACATTCTTTTTTATATTCTTTTCCATTATGGTTTATCTCAGGATATTGAATATAGTTCCTTGTGCTATACAGTAGGACCTTGTTGTTTTGTGATAGCTTTCAGATTAAATCATGGTTGCCCTACTTACTCCCTGTTTTTTTGAGGGGTAGTGAATTAAGGAACCTAAATGGAGACGAGGCATTTTTGCTGGGCATCCACTTTGTGTCTGTTGTGTGCGGTGTGCATGGGGGTGACTAGTGCAGACAACTCCTGCCTTAATGGAGCGAATAGTCCAGCGAGGGGACGGACATTAAACAATCTCCCCCATAAATGTCTAAGGACAGACTTGAAGTATATTATGGGGAAGACCAACAGAAGTCCCTAATTTGGTTTTGTGGGTAGAAGAGGCATCTCTGAGAAGAGGAGCCACTGACCAGGCAGGGGGCAGGGCAGAGAGAAGTTGAGGGACAGGGAGGCACGTGTGCGAAGCAGGCAGGGGGAGGGCGAGGCCCAGGGTGGGCGAGGGGCTGGGGGAGTCGGGGCCTGAGCGGGAAGCCCCAGGAAGGACGCGCTGAGGGTCGTGCATTCTCTCCTGCTTCCCACAGGAAGGCTTTGCAGGGGCTGAGCAGGGCGTGGTGGAATCTGCTTTGTGTTGGGTGAGGCTCCCGTGGGCTGCCGCCTCTGGAATACTGTGCGGGTGGCAGGACCGGTTAGGATGCCACCTCGGGGGTCCCGGTGAGGGGAGCTGGGTGTGGAGATGGGCAGAGATGGAGGGACTCCAGGAGTACTTTGGAGGTAGAATTTACAAAATTGCTTATGGATGGGAGGGTAAAATTGCTACCGTGAATTTTCACATGAGAAACTGGGTTAATTTTCGTAGATGGGGGAAGACTGGGATGAAGCAGACCTCGTAACGTGGCCGCTGGATGTTGGTTATTTTTAGGGAGACAACTTGGTGTGGTTGTGACGTGTGTCAGGCACCCAGCTTTGTGCTTGGCACATGGTTTTGGAGTTTAACAAATGTGGGCTTTCTTTTGCTTTTCTGTGGCTGTGGGTTTTTTGTATTCTGCTCAGCTCATACCAGACCTACCAGCCCTCTTGAATTGGAGCAGCAGATCTGTCTGCAGGTGGGCACGTGTGCCCAAGTGCACGTGGTCTCAGGGCGGCCGTCAAGCAGCCTTGCGGGGAGCGTTTTCAGCCTTGACCAGGAAGGTCTAAAATGACCTGGTATGCTGTGTGGACCATCTGTTTCTCAGTTTCCCCTCCAGCCTGGTGTCCCAACACTGATCTCAACACCGGGAGACTCTCCAAGCCCCTGAAAGGTCTCTGGCCCTGCAATTAGGAGCCATTGCTTATTCTTCGTGGTTCCTTCTTTTGTGAGTACATCAAACTTAAAAATGGGACTTTCTCGAGTGACAGCAGCTACAAGATTGCTCTTCGTCACTATTATTATTGCTATAACTTCTTTCTAAGTAAAAACGAAGGAGCAGATTACAGACATGATTCCAGGCCTGTATAAATGGATCCAGGTGAGCACTGGTTCAATCCAAGGCCCAGTTCATAGATGAGCACATGTGCTGCTCTTGCCTTTGGTTTTCTAGATGGAGCCAAGCAGGGTACCCTGACTTGGCACTGTTTGGCAGATGGGGTTCAGACCTAAATCCGGGGTCACCAATTTCGATGTCAGGGGCTAGGCAGGGAAGGGAACTGAGTGAAGCTGGCAGAGAGAAGAAAACTCAGCGTCCTCTTGATTTTGCTTTCATTTTCTCACCTTGGAAACCTGCGCACAGGCACTTGTTTAGTATAAGAAGTTCTCTAAGTACAAGGATAGTGAGAGGGAGGAAAATCCCCTCAGTACCATGGAGACAGTAGGGAGTGGTGGAGACTGTGGCAAACTACTCCTATATGTTCTAAAGGGGTAGTTATTATTTCTTTAAAAAACTACCCCAAGTTGGAAACCTGCATTAAAATCAATGTGAAACCTCCCTATTTAAAAGTGCGGGCTCCCTAGTAGGTGCTAGGACACTGCCAAGGTAAACAGTATGTTTGCTGAGCGGATACTGTTTGTGGCTGTTTCACAGCCTCTGACTTGTGGGGTCGGCTCCATGGCGTGCTGAATGTACTTTCCTTTGCTCACGTGGTTTTCCTTCACTCATCCTTCACTTTCTTATGAATCCTGATGGAGAATATCAGCCAGCATATCAGCTTCTTATTCTGCGGATTCCTGCCATTTAAGTCTGACCTGGTTAAACCTGGTAGTGAGGAGTGGGCAGCTGGGCCCAGCCCTGTGACTCTGTAAGGCACATGCTTGTGTGAGAGGCTGGAGTGATCAAACTCTGGGTAGAAGCTAGGCTTTTTAAAGCTTTCCATCATGCTTCTCTGGAATTTTAAAAACATATTCGTGTTAAAGTGTATCTTTTTAACCAGTTGTCTAAGCGTTTGTGAGACTTCAGGACACTACTTTTTGTACGATTGGAGGGGACGGTGCTTTCTCTTGCCTGTGGGCTCTTGCTCATTTGTACCTGGTTTTCTCGTTGTGAATTTTCCTCCTCCAGGAAGCCTCCAGGCATCCCTCAACCTGCGTTTCACCCCCTCTGCTGTGTGCTTTCCTGCCGCGATGTGCCGTTGTGCGTATCTCACTCTGAAGGGTAGAGCTTTGGTCCCCACGGAACCTTTTGGGTTAAGTGAGGGCTCGCTCCGTTCCCTGTATCTTTCCAAAGCCCAGCGATTGCCTGACACATGTTAGACACCAGTAAATAAAGGCTGAGTGATTTTGATTCAATTAGTGGCAGGCTCATACAGAAAAGAAATTCCACAAAGTCCCTAGCATTTGGGGATTCTGTGACTGCCCAGCTTAGACTTTGGGTTTGATTGAAAATGTAAGCACTGACCTTTCAGTCACTCATTTTATTATCATTATGGTCACGTGTCAAAGGAAATAGAAAGGTTCTTCTCTTTTGCTTTATGGCAAAGGGTATCCTTTGATTCCAGATCATTGCACCCTTTAGTCCTGGAACTAGACATCATCAAGGTGAATTATTAGAGATGCCGACATGGCGCTTTCAAATCTATATTTTATGCAGTCAATTTCTGAGGATGGTTAGAACAAAGACTTTTTTTTCTCCCTTTCTCTTTGAAAACAGTGAGCTTGCTGTCATTTCATTCCCACATGATATGTGGATGTTTCTCGGGCAGCTTAATGCATACAGCTGAGCTTAGAGTAGGAACCATCAAGGCTAACAGACCAAGAATTTGAGACGCCATCACCAGCCCAGGAGAGCAAATCCCACGCTTAGAGTGATTTCCAAGTTGATAGACTTCTGTGTAGGGTGATGAGTGTATTTCATTTGTTTTGTTAATCGAATGCCACAGATACTTGGTTCTTTTCAGAAAGGTAATAGTATGGTGCCGGGTCCCGCATCCCATGTAAATTAGCAGCTGTCAGTTGGCACACGCCCTGTGGATGGAGCCTGCGTACAGAATGGAAGCGTCCGCCTTCCAGCTGTTGCCATCTTTGTGTTTTGTGTGAATGTAAAGCCCGTCTATTTTACAGCAGCCGATCGTACGTGATCCTGAGGGCCACTTTTTTCTTCTACTGTGAGGACAAGGAGAATATCACCGCCAGTCTTTTCAGAACCGGCTCACGCCTGTGTCCAAAACAAACCATGTCCCTGGAGTAAATGGAGAGAGGAAAAAGGAAGGAAGCCATGCAGGGTACAGTCATACATTAATCACCAACGTGATTCGCAAAGTGTGAGGTTAGTGGGCCTGGTTTTTTTTTTTTTTTAAACAGAGAACAGGAGTATTTATTTATTTTTAAATTTATTTATTTATTTATTTTGGGCTGTGTTGGGTCTTCGTTTCTGTGCGAGGGCTTTCTCTAGTTGTGGCAAGCGGGGGCCACTCTTCATCGCGGTGCGCGGGCCTCTCACTATGGCGGCCTCTCTTGTTGCGGAGCACAGGCTCCAGACGCGCAGGCTCAGTAGTTGTGGCTCACGGGCCTAGTTGCTCCGCGGCATGTGGGATCCTCCCAGACCAGGGCTCGAACCCGTGTCCCCTGCATTAGCAGGCAGACCCTCAACCACTGCGCCACCAGGGAAGCCCCAGTGGGCCTGGTTTTAAATTGGGTTGATGTCCACATAAATTGTCTTTCAAGTTTCTAGAACTTTCAGCTCAAAGTAGCTGTAGCGTCTACCATAGGTCAACTATGGCTTATGAAGAAGCTTCATCCTGTCCCACATCTAGCAACTTAGGCTTAGCATTTTCTTGAATTTTAGGGAGTTTAGAAGTAATCTAATTCAGGTTTTCTCAGTCTCTACTATTAAGTCATTTTTTTGTTCTCAAGGGCTGTTGTGTGCATTATAGGATGTCTGTAACAGCAGCATCCCTGGCCCCTACCCGCTGGGTGTCTGTAGCACTTCTCCGCACTTAGTTGTGACAACCAAAATGTCTCTAGATGTTTCCAAATGTTCCCTGAGGAGGGGCCAGAGAGGGCAGAATCGCCCAGGTTGAGATGGAGCCAAAGGGACGCTGAGACGCCGGCCCCACCCCCAGGGACACAGGGCCGAGTTTGTGGTTTCTGTGTATCGCATCAGGGAGGACGCGCCGGTGTATTTGTGTATTTATTCATTCAGCGGTGCTTTTGAGTACCTGCTGCACGCCAGGCCCAGGCACTGGGAAATACCCAGAATCAATCTGGGGAGGGGGCTTGCCAGGGACTGGCCCCTCAGACTCCACGGGAGAGGTGTGAAAAAGTCAGTGCCTGTGCTGACGAAAAGGCACGTGCTTTCTGAAAGCAGAGAGGGAGGACACCTGCGTCCAGTCCCTGGTGCACAGGCGCTCTTGTTCTGCTCCATGTGTGGTCCAGCAGAAGCTGACTTGGCGGGTTGCGCAGTGCAGGGCCAGCCACCTTCCCGCCGCCAGCTGGGTCCCATCGCACCGCCCCCCCCCACCCCCCCACAGGGACCTGTGTCCCAGACAGGAGAAGCCCACGGCTTTAATCAGGCCCTCGTGGGGGTGGGGATGAATGGTGTGTTCAGGGTTGTGTTATTTCCAGATCATTCGTGTGGCCCCTGCTGGCTTGTTGCACAAAAGAAGAAAGCTAGTCACTTCCTGCACATTGAAAAATCTCTGTCCTCATCTTCATGCGTTCTCACTGAGTGTTATATTACAAGTGAAGATAATAGAGTCGCCAGAATACATATGCCCTTATGTACGAGGATTGAAAAAGTTCTCCAACGTTTCCTCAGGCTGAATCACTGAAAATATCGGTCAAAACTGAAAATAAAATGAAATAGTTAACAACCTATTTTGAAGGGTGGTTTAATTCACTCACCTTCTTGAAATTATTCTGATTTCCACCTAATCCACTCCTGAGTTTCCATAATGAAGGTCCCATAGTTAGGTAAGTGCTCTGGTCTCTTTTATACCCTCCTTAGGGTCACACTGACCCACCCGCAATGAGGATCTTCCTTCTGGGAATAAGATGAGGGAAACTTTTAAAGAGGGGACAGGAAATGGAGCTTCTCCTCTTCATTTTGTTCCCAGAGTTTGAACGTGCCACCCCTCCCAGACGTGAGATGAAGCTAGAGGGGATGATGGCGCACCTGACCCCGAGTCCCTTTCACTTGGTTGTTGAACCGAATGTGGAAGGAACAGGACCTGCTGTGCCAATGTAACACGTGTTTGTAGCATCCCACTTAGTATCCTGAAATAAAGTTAGCAGGCAAATAACTCACCTATTCAGACTTCCAAAAAGTCAATATAATGTCCATATATAATAAGGGGGAGAAATAAATGGAAGGTAATTTATAGTAAAATGGTATGCGTTTCAAAATGTTTGGGTATGATTAGTCTAGAAAATAAAAGGAAGTCTTTGGATGCTTGTACCTACGGGTGGACTCAGTGTGAAAGTGACCAGTTAAAATGCTGACGCAGGGAGACTGCCTCAGGCAAGGGTGTCTGAGCAGCCATGGCTGCTCCTCCTGAAATGGTAGACAGCATCTGCTGAAATTCCACCTGAAACAAAGTAAAACCGTTCCTCCCTTTACACAGAGTTGCATTCCAGAGAAAGATAGGAAATACGAAAACCATGCAAAATGCTTTTTGATTATATGTAAAATAGAATTTTGTTCAAGGTTTAGAGAAGCATAAATAGGGTTTTCAAATACATGAATGTCAGGTGGGACTGATTCTCACCTTTGAAAAGTGAGAGCCTTTGCAGTAAGTACCCTATTCCATTTTTTATCTAAAAATAGGAATTGAGAATGAAAATTAGTTTTAGCATTTGGGGTTTACTCTTACGTGGTTGGCGTGTAATGTTCTAGTCCTGGTGTGCAAACTGTTTTCCCCCTCATTTGTACTTTTACCTACACGTTGTACCCTGTGTTGTTGCCCCGGCGCAGCTGCAGTTCTGGGTACGTTTTGAGGTTTGGGGTGAGAATGGGGGTGGGACTGGATTCCAGTACATTCTTACAGACTGAATACCATGTAAGAAGAAATGGGGGCTCCAGCTTCCACAAAGTAATATTTTAATGGTGTTTGAAAACTAGCAAGAATTCAGAGGATGAAATGAAATATAGCATATGAAATGAATGCACAGTGATGTCTATAATGGAGCCTATGGGCACTCAAGTTAAATATGTGCCACATACGCTATCACACCCCCGCGTCTCCACGCTCATCC
Organism: Stenella coeruleoalba; assembly: GCF_951394435.1. NCBI lineage: Eukaryota > Metazoa > Chordata > Mammalia > Artiodactyla > Delphinidae > Stenella > Stenella coeruleoalba. The sequence goes on along the minus strand of NC_137160.1, from coordinate 57,675,278 downwards.
TCGCACATGGCGGCTTCGGGTTTATTATTGATTTGGGTAACTATTATTGTCAATGAGAGATATAAGGACATACTCCTCTTTCAGTTCAGCTTGTGGCCACTGTGTAATTAGAATTAGATATAGCATAAGTTTGTGTTTAAAGGGTAGGGCATGTGGTTTTATGAGGTCTTTTTCTGATGTTGCAAACTAGAGGTGAGAGTTGGCCAACGCATCAGGTAACTTCAAATTAAAATTGTGTCCTAGTCCAAGAGTGTAAATGGAGGGCACACTGTAAGTCATAGGTCCTGACACTCAGCAGTGAGGCTGGAGGAAGATGTGGGATTCTGAACGGGGCAGCTCACTGGGTTTGGCCTCTGTCTGCCTTGAGGTTGGAGTTCAAAGCCTGGTGTCTCTCTGAACCTGTCTCTAGCCTGCAGTTCTCAGGAGCTGTGTGTTGATTTTGGGGGTGGGTATAGGCCGTGTTCTTGATTATTGCCGGCATGTGCAGAGTGTTCAGGAAGCTCCTCAAGAAGTTTACAAATATCAGACCCACAGATTTTTGCAGTCTTCTTCTTTGATATCATCTCTGGCTTTTCTGTCACTCTTTTGTCTCGTGTTTCACTCTATATCTATAGGCTGAGTGTAGAAACACTTGGGCAAATGCACTCAATGGTTTATCAACTAATAATGGATTTACACGTACACCATATGTAAGGGAAACAGAAAATTGATGTATTAAGTTGTTTAAGGCTTACTCTGTGTTTTGGAAGGCTTGCTGAAGTATAATTTTTGGTAGACTTAACAGAAAAGAACTTTGCAAGGTCAGATGCAGAACATCCTAACTTGGTTTTCCCCCATATTTTTAATTTAGCACTATATAAAGATATTTTTAAAGTTTATTTGGTATTTCTACCATACTTTATACTTTTAGAGCCTATCCATATGGATGTCAGTTATTACTTTTTTAAAACATGTGCTGATTTTGCTGCACGGTGATTGCTTAAGGTCAGAATTCGTAGTGGCAGTTAACTCCTAGCCAGTGTTTAAGATATCTCTTTGTTTTTATTTAAAAGTTTCTTATTGGATAAAAATGTTACATTTTACAGGTCATCAACTATCAAGAATTTCTGTAATAGAAGAAATGGTTTTCTGAGGGAACTAAACTGATTAGTATTCTGAGTATTTCAGTGTATCATATAAAGAAATTTCATATGAAAGGTCTTCTTAAGGTTAACAATAAAATTTACTATGTTAATTTTCCATTAGTTATATTACCTAAAAGAGTTAGAGTTTGTTATTTTCTAAGATGTAAGTACAGTGACACGTGACATTTTGCTAGCTTTTGAGAAGATAGTAACTTCTGAACTTTGATAAATTATACCCAGTCAGTTAAGATAAAAATGAATAAGAAATAAATGGTTATGGCTGACAATTAACATACAGACAAAAAAAAAAAAAAGCCCTTAATAAGAAAGCCACTTATACAGTTAGGTGGCACCATTTCCTTTTTCTTTTCAAATATTTGACTAAGTGTAATTAAAATGTAAAGAGGTTTCATGTGACCTTATTTAGATCTAGCCAGATTAAAGACAAATAGGAAAAGTAAGCTAGAAACCAGTTTGGGGTGAAGATCCAGCCCCCGTGTGTTACTGAAACATATCTTCCAACCCATAAGCAGAGACCAACTTATTGTTTTAGGACTGCTGAGCAAACATTTGGGGTGCTCTCAAGGGCTCCTGAGGGCAGGCTTCAAGGGTCTGGAACCTTAGAGTCATCTGGGACTGGCAGGTGACTTGAGTAGGTGAAGTGGCCTGGATGTAAGATGGGAGGGAGTCGTGGGCTTGCGGTGCCCTGGTGTACATCTGCAGGCCTGTGCCATGTGTTTGTGCCTTTGGGAGTTTGAATTCTTTGTTGCCAGGCTTAATATTCCTTTCTTTTCTAGTTTCTTCCCTCACAATCAAAGTCAGAAATCTAGTTATTTAAAATGTTTATGTAATTTCCTGGGTCCTATCTATCTATTGCTTTTTCTTTTTTAAATTGAAATACAATATTATGTTAGTTTCAGGTGTACAACATAGTGACTTGACATTTATATACATTACAAATTGATGACCATGATAAGTTTAGAACCATCTGTCACTGTACAAAGTTACTCTGATGTTATTGACTATATTCTCTATGTTGTACATTGCATCTCTGTGACTTATTTTATAACTGAAAGTTTGTACATCTAAACCTCCTGCACCTATTTCACCCAATCCCCCACCTACCTCCTTTGGCAACAGCCAGTTTGTTTTCTGTATCTGTGAGTTTGTTTCTGTTTTGTTTGTTTGTTTTGTTTTTTAGATTCCACATATAAGTGAAATTATATTGTATTTGTCTTTGTTTGACCTATTTCACTAAGCATAATATTCTCTAGGTCCATCCATGGTGTCACAAATGGTGAAATTTCATTCTTTTTTATGGCTAAGTAATATTCCATGTCTGTATGTGTGGATGCTTAAGTTGCTTCCATATCTTGGATAATGTAAATAATACTGTAATGAACATAGGGGTACATACATGTTTTTGAATTAGTGCTTTTGTTTTCTTCAGATAAATACCCAGAAGTGGAATTGTTGTATCATATGGGAATTCCATTTTTAATTTTTTGAGGAACCTCCATACTGTTTTCCATAGAGGCTGCACCAGTTTACATTCCCATCAACATTGCACAAGTGTTCCCTTTTCTCCTCATCTTCACCAACGCTAGTTTTATTTTGATAATAGCCATTCTGAGTGGCGTGAGGTGATATCTCATTAGGGTTTTGATTTGCATTTACCTGATGATTAGTGATGTTGAGCATCTTTTCATGGACCTATTGTCCATCTGTATGCCTTCTTTGGAAAAATGTCTGTTTGGGTCCTCTATCCATTTTTCAGTTGGGTTTGCTTTTTTGATGTTGAGTTGTATGAATTCTTTGTATATTTTGAATATTAACCCCTTGTCAGATACGTTGTTTGCAAATATCTTCTTTCATTGAGTAGGCTGCTTTTTTGGTTTGTTGATAGTTTCCTTCACTGTGCAAAACCTTTTTAGTTTAATTTGATGTAGTCTCATTTGTTTGTTTTTGCTTTTGTTTTCCTTGCCTGGTGAGACATATCCAAACAAATATTGCTAAAACCCATGTCAAAGAGCATGCTTTGTTTTGTTCTAGGAATTTTATGATTTCACGTGTTAGATTTAAATCTTTAATCAATTTGGTGTTTATTTCTGTATATGTGAAAAAGTAGTCTAGTTTAATTCTTTTGCATATAGCTGTCCAGTTTTCCCAGCAACACTTATTGAAGAGGTTGTCTTTTTCCTGTTGTATACTCTTGTCTCCTTTGTTGTAGATTAGTTGACCACTATTCTGTTTTGATTACTATAGCTTTATAGTATAGTCTGAAATCAGGGAGCATGATACCTCCAGCTTTGTTCTTCTTTCTTAAGATTGCTTTGACTATTAGGGGTCTTTCGAGGTTTCATACAAATTTTAGGATTATTTGTTAGTTTTCTGTGAAAAGTTATTCAATGCATTGAATCTGTAGTTTGCTTTGGATTACATGGACATTTTATCAATATTAATTCTTCCAATCCATTAGCATGGTACATCTTTCTAATTATTTGTGGCATCTTCAATTTATTTCATTAATATCTTATAGTTTTCAGAGTACAGGTCTTTTATTGCCTCAGTTAAATTTATTCCTAGATATATTATTCTTTTTGATGCAGTTGTAAATGGGATTGTTTTCTTAGTTTCTCTTTATAATAATTTGTTATCAGTGTATAGAAATGCAACAGATTTCTGTATATACTGATTTTGTATCCTGCAATTTTACTAAATTCATTTATTAGTTCTAACAGTTTTTGGTGGAATCTTAAGGGTTTTCTATATATATAGCATCATGTCATGTTCAAATGCAGGCATAGCTTGGAGATATTGGGCGTTTGGTTCCAGACGACCACAAGAAAGCAAATATTGCAATAAAGTGAGTTACATGAATTTTTCAGTTTTCCAGTGCATATAAAGTTTATGTTTGCACTATACTGTACTTTAGTGTGCATAGCATTATGTCTAAAAACATGTGCTTACCTTAATTAAAAATTACTCTATTGCTAAAAATGCTAGACGTCATCTGAGCCTCCGGTGAGTCTTAGTATTACCATCAAAGACTACTGATCACAGATCACCATAACAAATATAATAATAATGAAAAAGTCTGAAATGTGAGAATTACCAAAATGTGATACAAAGACACAACATGAGCAAATCCTGTTAGAAAAATGGTGCGAATGGACTTGCTCAATGCAAGGTTTATACAAATGTTCTATTTGTTAAAAAAAAAAACAAAAAAACCCCAATGTCTGTGGAGTACAGTAAAGCAAAGCACAATAAAACAAAGTGTGCTGGTAGTGACAGTTTTACTTCTTCCTTTCCATTTTGGGTTCCTTTATTTCTTTTTCTTGTCTAGTTACTGACTTCCAGTACTATGTTGATTAAAAGTGGTGAGAGTTGGCATCCTTGTCTTGTTCCTGATCTTGGAAGAAAAGCTTTATGGTTTTTACCACTGTGTATAGTGTTAGCTGTGGGCTTGTCATGTATGGCCTTTACTATGTTGAGGTACATTTCTTCTATCAGGTTGTTCAGAGTTTTTATCATGAAATTATGGTGAATTTTGTCAAATGCTTTTTCAGCATCTGTTGAGAAGATAATATGATTTTATCCTTCATTTTGTTAATGTGGTGTCAGATGGATTGAGTTAGGGATGTTGAACCATCCTTGTATCTCTGGAATAAATCCCACTTGTTCATGGTGTATGATCCTTTTGATGTGTTGTTGTATTTGGTTTGCTAATATTTTGTTGATGATTTTGGGATATTGGCCTGAAATTTTCTTGTCTGGTTTTCATATCGGGGTAATGGTGCCTCATGGAATGAGTCTGAAGCATTCCTTGCTTTTCAGTTTTTTGGAATACTTTGAGAAGGATAGCTATTAACTCTTCTTTAAATGTTTGGTAGAATTCAGCTCTGAAGTCGTTCGGCCTGGATTTTTGTTTGTAAAGAGTTTTTTGATTACTGAATCCATTTCTTTACTAGTGATCACAGATTTTCTGTTTCTTCCTCCTTCAGTCTTGGAAGATTATATGTTTTTAGAAATTTATCAGTTTCTTTTAGGTTGTCCAGTTTGTTGGTGTGTAATTATTAATAGTAATCTCTTGTGATACTTTGTACTTCTGTGGCATTGATTGTAACTCCTCTTTCATTTCTGATTTTATGTATTTGGGCCCTCTCTCTTTTTGTCTTGATGAGCTCAGCTGAAGTTTCATCCATTTTGTTTATCTTTTCAAAGAACCAGTGCTTAGTTTCATTGATCATTTCTGTTATTATTTGGTTTCTATTTCACTAATTTCTGCTCTGATCTTTATTATTTCCTTCCATCTACTAACTTTGGGCTTCATTTGTTCTTCTTTTCTAGTTCCTTAGGATGTCAGGTTAGATTGTTTATTTGAGATTTCTCTTGTTTCCTAAGGTAGGCTTGAATTGCTATAAACTTCCCTCTTAGAACTGCTTTTGCTACATCCCACAGATTTTGGAATGTTGTGTTTCCATTTTCATTTGTTTTCAGGTATTTTAAATTTTCCTCTTTGAATTTCTTTGTTGACCCATTGCTTGTTTAGTAGCATATTGTTTAGCCTCCACATATTTGTGTTTTTTTCCAATTTTCTTTTTGTAATTGATTTCTATTTTCATACCATTGTAGTTGGACAAGATGCTTGATAGGATTTTAGTCTTATTAAATTTATTGAGACTTGCTTTGTGGCTTAACGTGTGATCTTTCCTGGAGAATGTTCCATGTGCACTTGAAAAGAATGTGTATTTTGCTGTTTTTGAGTAATTTTCTATATTTATCTATTAAGTTCATGTGGTCTAAGGTATCATTTAAGGCCAATGTTTTCTTATTGATTTTCTGCCTAGGTAACCTATACATTGTTGTAAGGGGGATGTCCAAGTCCCTTACTATTGTATTATTGTCAGTATGCCCTTTATGTCTGTCAGTATTTGCTCTGTGTATTTAGGCGTCCCTATGTTGGGTGTATAGATAGATATTTACGAGTGTTATATTCTCTTGTTGGACTGATTCTTTTATCATTATGTAATGTCCTTCTTTGTCTCTTGCTACAGTCTTTGTTTTAAAATCTATTTTGCCTGTTACAGGTATTGCTACCTCAGCTTTCTTTTTGTTTCCAGTTGCATGGAATATCTGTTTCCATCCCTTCAATTTCAGTCTGTGTGTGTCTTTACATCTGAAGTGAGTCTCTTGTAGCAGGATATGTATGGGTTTTGTCTTTCTTATCTATTTGGCCACCTTATGTCTTTAGATTGGAGCATTTAGTCTGTCTGCATTTAAAATAATTATTGATAGGTATGTACTTATCACCATTTTGTTAATTGTTTTCCCTCTCTTTTTTGTCATTATTCTCTGTTCCTTTCTTCTCTTAGTCTCTTCCCTTGTGATTTGATGATGTACTTTAGTGTTGTGTTTGTAATTTTTCTCTTTATCTTTTGTGTATCTGTGTTTGGTTCTTGGTTTATGGTGACCATGAGGTTCATACGTGACAACCTATATATACAGCAGTTGATTTTAAGTTTATGGTTGCTTAGTTTGGGTGCATTTTTAAAGCACTGCACTTTCACTCCTCTCTTTCATGTTTTATGTTTTTGACATCATATTTTGTATCTCTGTATTTTGTGTATTGCTTAACAAATTATTTTAGATATAAGTTATTTTACTACTTTTGTCTTTTAATTCTCATACTGTCTTTATGGGTGGTTGATCCACTACCTTTACTATATATTTGCCTTTACCATTGAGAGTTTTTCTTTTGTAATTTTTTTTGTTTCTAGTTATGGACTTTTTCATTTAAGGAAGTTCCTTTAACGTTTATCATAAGGCTGGTTTTTTGGTGCTGAAGTCCTTTAGCTTTTACCTGTTTGGGAAACTCTTCTTCTCTCCTTCAATTTTGAATGATAACCTTGCTGGGTAGAGTATTCTTGGTTGTAAATTTTCTCCTTTCAGTCTCTTCCTGTAGAGTTTCTGCTGAAAAATCAGCTAATAGTCTTATGGCAGTTTCTTTTACATAACTAGTTGGTTTTTGTCTTGCTGCTTTTAAGATTTTCTCTTTATCTTTAATTTTTGACATTTAATTTTGATGTGTCTTGGTTGTGGGTCTCTGGGTTCATCTTGTTGTAACTTGCAGAGTTTCTTGGACTTGGATGTTTGTTTCCTTTACCAGGTTAGGGAAGTTTTCAGCATTATTTCTTCAAATATGTCTACTGCCCCTTTCTCTCTCCTTTCTTTTTCTGGGACCCCTATAATGTGAATGTTAGTACACGTAATGTTGTCTCAGAGGTCCCTTAAATTAGCCTCCTTTTAAAATTCATTTTTCGTTTTGCTGTCCCAGTTGGATGGTTTCCACTACCCTGTCTTTCAGATTGCTGATCCTTTTCTTTTGCATCCTCTCATTTGCTGTTGTTTCCGTTCAGTGTATTTTTTCACTTCAGTTTCTCTGTTTTGTAGTTCTGATTGGTCTTTTTTTTATATTTTCTATTTCTTTTTTGAAGTTCTCGCTGACATCGTCCATTCTTCTACTGAGTTTGGCAAGCATCTTTACGACTTCTTCTTTGAACTGCTTATCAAGCAAATTTCTTATCACACTGTGATATCATTGTTTCATATCAATTGTTTTCTTGATATGGATTTTTTGGATATTGGGCTCTTTAGGTGATAATTTGAAATAGAGATTGGATGTCTAGTTGTTCTGGCATTTTGATTTTTATAACAACTTGAAAAAATGTAGTTGCACATAGTTAATGACAAAAAGTGGCAACAGTTAACACAGGTTTGCTCAGCTTTTTGAACTTGGCATAAATAGGCTGCTTGTAGGTTTTAGTAGCTTTTAAAATAATAAAAAAAAGTTTTTGTTTGTTGTTTTTCATGCTTGTGCCCCAGTATCTTGCACTGTGGTGCTCAGAAATGTGAAACACACTCTGTCTTTGGACTCCCCTGTTGATTATCTTGTGGACAGTTTGTCTTGGTCCTTCTCTGGTTAGTCCTGCCCTGCTGCACTTCTTTCCTCCCTTCCTTTGGTGTCTCAGATCATCTGAGTTTCGTCTTAGTCTAATTGGTTTTTGTGCTCATACTTCATCAGCATTTTTTGTTCATTTCCTCAGAATTCCTAAACATCCATTTTTACACTTAAAATGTTTACATCTTTGAATAAACATTCAAAAATGTCCTGCCTGGGTCTGTCTCCTCCTTGCTTATAGCCTTAAAAAAATTTTTTTTAATTGAGTTATAGTTGATTTTCAACGTTGTGTTAGTTTCAGGTGTACAGCAAAGTGATTCAGTTATACATATATATATATAAATATATTTATAGTTCCCTGTAGGTCCTTGTTGGTTATCTATTATATATATGTGTGTGTGTGTGTGTGTGTATAAATAAACAAATATATATAAAATAGTGTATATAGAGCAGTTTCCTGGGGTCTGTGATAAAGTCCTCAGATGAAAGCTGTGGGGTCCACAGCATCTTCAGGGCTGTGAGGTGCTCAGCAGAGAGGGCTGGTGGTTTCTCTGCAGAGCAGGGCGCTGGGGTCTGGGGCTGCTCCTACTGCGTGGCGGATACTGGCAGCCCCTGTCCCACTTCCTTGTTCCTGGCTGGCCTTGGCCGTCTCACCGCTGCCAATCCTGGCGGGGTGATCCCTTGTGCAGTGCCCCGATAGCTTGGGGAGGTGGTCGCTCACCTGGCTCTCCTTCTCCTGCCAAGGGGATCTCTGTCAGGCTAGGGAGCCCCCCCTGGTGCTGAGCACTGCCAGCCTGGGAGGTGGGGTCATGCAGAATTAAATTCTTCTTCCTGCCTATTTGGTGCCGTTGTTCTCAGGCTTGTTGCTCTACCCCATTGCTGAAGCTTCTTAATTGGACTCCCGAGCTCTCTCAGAGCTATTTGGTTGGGGGATCGCTGGCTAATTGTTAGTGGAGGGATGGAGGCTGGGGTTTCCTACTCCGCCGTCTTGATGATGTCAGAAACCTCAGATTGCTTTCCAAAAGCACATCGTTTATCCAGCAGCAGGAAGGTACCTTTTCCCCCGCATCTCTAGCCAGAGCTTCTTTTAATTTCATGTCAATCTGATGGGTATAAAAGGTATCTCATTATTATTTTAATGTGCATTACCTGGAGTCTATTTGAGCATCTTTTCACCTGTTTGTTGGCTGCTTTGCTGCTCTGTGCCTCCGTAACTCTGGATAATGTGTCTGTGCCTCTTTCCCTCGTTGTATCCGTTTTCATATACTGTCTGTTGACATTCAGATGGGAAGGACGAGAATTGTTCTCATGCTGCTTCCCTCCCTTCTCTTCCTTTCGGTGTGATTGTTTCTTGTCCTGTCAACTTTTGATCATCTCACTTGGCTCCTCCTTATCAAGATTAGGATATTTTCACCCTCTTTTTTCTTCCATCTTCCCCCATTTCTACAGTTTACCTTCTGTTAGTTACACTTGAACGTTGCGGAAGATGTAAAGAATTGTATTTTATGCCCTAGGCACAGCCATGTCTCCTCTGTTTTGCCCACTAGAAGACTTTAAAGGTTGAAAGCCAGTAAAATGTGTCTAAAGCAGAATGTTAAAGCAGAAGGGCCCAGAGATACCACTGAAACCAGGACTTCTCAAACTGTTCCATCAAAGTGGCCAAATGCCAGTTGAGAAAAAAGATAGTTCTTTCACGAACGCAAACTTTTATGTACATATTCAGGCAGTGTTTTCTCTTCCACTCCCATCATATACCAGTTTTCTTTTATGATAAATAAAACTGATAAAAAACAAATTACTCCCTGAATCTGTTAATACAGTTAGCTTTCTGGGAAGATTTGTGAAATTGTATTGTGACTTTGAGTACTCGTATGGGGATCCTAGTTTGAGAAGCACAAATCTAATTCTTTGCTTCATTTTGTGGACACGGGAGTCATAGCACAGAGAGATGGTGTGATTTGCCCAAGTTCTCTTAGGTGAGGACCTCATATTTCAGGACGCATTGTGGCTCCTAAGACTTCAGTTTGGTAGATGATCTATGCTCAGGCCCAACCTGTATTTCCAGTCTTATTTTCTCTTGAGTATGTTCAGGCCAAAAACCTTGGAGTCATTTTTCTTTCTACATAATCCAGTCTGTCATCAGATCCTGGTGGCTCTGTCTCTGAAGTGTACCCAGCCTCTGGCCACTTCTTATGTCCTTAGACACTGCCACCTCTGTCCAAGCCATCGTCATCTCACCTGGACCACAGCTGCAGGTTCTTGATTGGCCTCCCTGTTTATAGCCTTGCCTTCCACGGGGTCCATTCAGGTCTTGTCTGTTCAGAACCCTTTAATCGCATTCACGTTTCATTCATAGTTAGAGGAGAGCCCTTTCCATGATCTGCAAGTCTTTCGTCGCTGGCTCTCCTCTGCCTTCCTGACCCGTCTCCTACCTTCTCCCCCAGCTTACTCTGCTCTGTCACTCTGGCTTCCTTGTTATTCCTTGAGCAGGTTAGTGGGCAGCTAGCTACCCCAGGACATTTGCACTTCCCTTTGCTGGGAACTCTCCTCACACAGCTGTGTCAGTCTTTCGTGCCCTCATTCCTTCAGATTTGTGTTCAGATTCTACCTTATCAGAGGGGCGTCTCTGACCTTAGCACTGATCACTGCCTGACGTCTGTGTCACATGTTTACTTGGTGGTGGTCTCTCCCTGGCTAGGATGCAGGCTCTAGGAGAACTGGGACCTTTTATTTTTTCACCATTATATGCAATGTGTGAACAGTGCCCGGCAGCAAGTGCTCAGTAAAAATCTCTGTTGGAAAAAGAATGAATCTTTGTGTATTGCTCCCCGGCCTCGATGTCTGACTCTGGTCAAACAGTTATTCTATGAAATCCCAGACATTTCTCACATGCCATCTGTGCCAAGGCCCTGGGCTCCCCTTCCTGTCATGCCTTTGCTCTCAATGTTCACATTTTCTCAAATGTTTTTCCTTTTCTCTACTTGTTCAGGTCTTCCTCTTCTTCAAGCACAACGCAAGTGCAGTTTCTTCAGTGAAGACCTTCGATCCCCGTGTTGAGTTGAGCACTTTGTTCTCGTGTGCTCAGTGTGCTATTTGCAGTTCTATTTATTACCTTGCAACTTGAGTTACAGTTATTTATATACATGGCTGATCTCTCCTCCTGGGTGGCAAGAGCCTTCAGGAAATCCCTGTATTTCCCAAGTGCTTGTTCTGGTGTTTTGGTGCCAGATACCCGTGCAGTGATGGGAGAAGTGAATTATATGGGTACTTAGGCCTTTATCCATGGCGCTGGCTCAGATTTAGAGACAGGTGCAAATTCTAGCTAATGTAAGGAATACTGAAGATATTTTTAAAGATAATATTAGAAATTAAAGGACTGGCAATAGGGACCATATGGGGATTGAGTTTATCTGCCTTTTTGGAGAGAGATTTAGGAATAGGGAAGGGTTTTTCAAAAGTAATGTTGAACAATTACTCTTGCCTTTAAAAAAGTAAAGAATTAATTTATATAGTAACTAATGATTTTTTTAATTAATTTATTTTTTTTTATTGGAGTATAGTTGCTTTACAGTGTTCTGTTAGCTTCTACTGCTCAGCAAAATGAATCAGCCATACATATACATATATCCCCTTCCTTTTGTATTTCCTTCCCATTTAGGACACCACAGTGCATTAGTAGAGTTCCCTGTGCTATACAGTATGTTCCCATCAATTGTCTATTTTATACATAGTATCAATAATGTATATGTGTTAATCCCAGTCTCCCAGTTCCTCCGTCCCCACCCCTTCCCCCCTTGGTATCCATACATTTGTCCTCTAGTCTGTGCCTCTGTTTCTGCTTGGCAAATAAAGTCATCTCTACCATTTTTCTAGATTCCACATATATGCGTTAATATACGGTATTGATTTTTCTCTTTCTGACTTACTTCACTCCGTATGACAGACTCTAGGTCCATCCACGTCTCTAAAAATTTAAACCTTAACTCGTGAAAGGACTTTGGAGTAATAATTTTAAAGCCCTGACATGTTTTCTTGGCGACCTTGAGGAGTGGTTAAAGCACTGCTGCTCTGCATGAAGGTGGTGGTGGGTTTAGAGCAGGGCTCCCCAACCCTCGGGCCACAGACTGGTACTGGTCCGCGGCCTGTTAGGGACCAGGCGGCACAGCAGGAGGTGAGCGGCGGGCGAGCCAGCGAAGCTTCATCTGCTGCTCCCCATCGCTCGCATTACCGCCTGAGCCATCCACTCCCCCCTGCCCCCCGCCTGAGGAAAAATTGTCTTGCACGAAACCGGTCCCTGGTGCCCGGAAGGTTGGGGCCCGCTGGTTTAGAGGGGTGAGTCTGTACCTTGCTGCACATGGTGCTTCTGCGCGGTACCTGAGTCGTCTCTCTCCTGTATTAATGACGGTTGGAAGTCTTTACCGTCTCCTTTCAGCTTTTTAATCACACTCTGACTGCTCAGAAATACTGAGATCTTTGGCTTTGAACTTGTCAACTTCCCTTCCTTCTATCTTCAAATCCTGGTGCTGCCCTCTGATGGGTCTTGGGTGGGGAGTGACGGATTCTAAGCCACGCCTCTTAGACAGGCGTCCTGGGGCACCTCAGATTCAGTGTGTCCTGACTTAGCTCATTACCTTGTGCCCTGCGTTTGCCCCTCTGCCTATTTCTTGGTGAAAGACACAGTTTGTGGTGTTGCCCAAGGTGGAAATTTGACACCGCTGTTCCTTCTTTCCTTCTTATTGCCTGTGTCTGTCTGTCTCCAAGTCCTACCTGATTCCACAGCACCTTCTGTTTGCATTCTTCTCTGCTTCGCCATCTTCACTGCTGGGGTTAAGTCATCATCACCTCTTTCACGAAGCCCTCGTGTACTGGCTGCGTCCTGTGCACCAGGCACATTCCAGGTGCTGGAGCTGCAATGATAAAGAAGCTCCCTTGGAACCGGTTGGAGGTGGGAGGAGAGCAGGGTGAGTTTGCAGGCTAGGGTCAGAGGTCAGCCGGCTGGGCAGAGGGTTAGTTAGGTTAGGAGGCACCTGTGGGCCAGGTGAGTCTGGACTTTATCTTCGGACAGTGGAGCCACTGACGGGTGGTCAGCAGGGGAGAAATGAAGTCATTAGGGCATTTTAGGGCCACATCCGGACGGTGGACTTAGAGGCAGAAAGCCTAGAGTTACAGTGATGATTGGGGTGATGCAGCGATCTCGGCGGTCCCGGAGAAGAGCGCCAGGGAGTCGGTATTTGGATTCCCTGTGTGGATGTCTACATTCACGAGGCCAAATCTGAGTTCCGCTGGAGTAGCAGCCCAGATTCCCAAATGCACTATAGCAGAACCTTTTGGGAAACCAACATTTTTTTTTCATCTTATTGAGAATGTCTTTAGAATGTGAAAGCTTGATTGCATTGGGTCTGAAATGAATGTCATTTAAATATTAATTAAAAGCCCGGCTTCTGAATACTTTTCCGTAGATTTCATGCTCCTTTAGAAATTTCATTCTGCCTTGTGTTTTAGCATTGGCAGTAAATACTGGCCGTGGAAGAGCTGTGTCGAGGGCAGTGACGGTGCGAGGGGTGGCGGTGGTCTGAGTGGATCCCCCTCTTCGTGGTGGGAGGGAGTGGCCTGCAGAGGCGGGCAGATGACTGGGGACCAGGCCCGGCTGTGGAGGGGGAGGTGGTAGCCCTTCCTGGGGAGACAGCGCTCAGCCTGTAACCGGCACCTGGTCGGCAGAATTTAATCAGCCGTTTGGAATTTTAGGCACAATCATGGAAGAGGTGATTGGTTTCTCTCTTTGTCCAGCTTTTTGTCCCCATGTGTCTCCCACACATTTGTTGACACCGTGTGTTAGGTGCCACCTTACGAAAAAGTGGGGACTTTGCAGATAAGGCACATCGGCCCTGCCTTTTGTCTGGAAGGGGGGGCATTTGAGGGCTTTTATTTTGTAGCTTTCTTCATAAAACTGTTTAACAGATAGCTGTGTGCCAGGCTTCGTTCTAAGAACTTCACCCATATTGACCCATTTAATCCTCACAACAGCTCAGCAAGTGACCTGTGTCGCTGTGTCACTGTGTCACCCGTGACCTGTGTGGTAGGTGCTGTTATTATCAGCATTTTACACATCAGGGACTCGGGCACAGAGGGAGGAACTTGCCCAAGTGACCCAAGTCCCACAGCCCTCAGGTGGCGGAGCTGGATTTAAACCCAGAGACAGAGCAGGAGGGGTGTTAAAGGAGGCCGTGTGTCCATGGGGTAAAGGGGGCCACCAGGTAGGGCTTTTGTTCCACTTTCATGCTTTGGGAGACCAGTGATGCACGTGGAAAACAAAAGATTAGAACAGTTTAAGAAATCCTCTTTTTAGACACATACTTTCTAAAGTATATCGTTTCTAAAATGTATCTTTCTATATCATTTCTGCTATAAATTTCTAAGACCATCCTTTAAAGAAGAAAACAGTTTAGCTTCGTCCGTCACCTAGGAAAAGAAACAAACACAGTTTCTACTTGGATTAGTCTGTCACTTTCAAATTTACTTTATTTAAAAAATATTTTAGTCTATAGAAATGGTGGAGTGGGCGTATGTTTTTGTTCGTTCACTTGACATTTGGGCACATCTGAAGCAGTTCATAAACCAAGGCCTACGCCATAATTCCCTTTTGCTTCTGGGGTTACCCTCTGGCTCCCGGGAAGATGTGTTTTGTGCAGTGACTAGTTTTGCTTTGCCGACACTGGGTCAGTGTCCTTGTTTATGGCAGGAGTCACCGGAGTTTTGGGTAGAGGGACTTCTTTGTTGGTTTCATCACATCTTCAGGTTCTCGCTGGGTGTGTAGGGGGCGTGCAGGGCGGACAGGAGTGGGGGTTTGCTGTGCTTGGCCGCTGACCCTGCAGTGTGTAAACCAGAGAGGAACCAACACATCAGGGACCCTGGGTAGAGAGACTGCCTGGTTTCTGTGTAAGGAGCTCACAGAGGAGGGGAGAGCCTGTGGAAAGCTGAGGAAAGGCAGAACGTTGTGTCTGCCTTTTGGGGAGGTTTGATAAAGGACGGCTCCGTGCAGATTATTTCTCTTTTGCGTAGGAGACAAGCTGCCCTGTTCCCAGCATGGAGTGGCTGCGGAGACAAGGATGTGGGGACTGGAGAGCCTTCCAAAATCTACAAAATCATATCTTCAGGGTGCAGCCTCCTTCTTTTTCTTGGGGGATTTTTTCCCCCCAGAATATTGTAGGTGGAGGGACCTGGGTTTAAATCTTAACATAAAATGTAATCAAATGTATATTATTTTGCATCATTTCCAGTTTTAGATGATGATTTCCTAAAAGGAAAAATAGTGCATGTATTAATGTGCTCTGTAACGACAAAGCGCTTAACTAACATTCTGTGTCATCCTGTGCTAGGAAGATACTGAATTTAAAATTTTCTTCCCATTTGCAAAATGTAATTATAGTGGCTTTAATTCTTGGAGGAAAAGGTTTTGAGGTGAAAGAAATAAGTCAGACCACATTGTTCCCTTTTTTTTTTTTTTTAAGAAAAATGATCCCAAACAAAAATTGAAGCAATTTATATATTTGCAAAAAGTATGTGTTTGTCCATTGGGTTATGACAAGGGTGATCATGTATTTGAATAATATACAAGGCAGAGCAGTTTGGAGCGTGAAAGGGGGAACTTATGGACGAGAGACGGTAGGTCAGCAGGTGTGACCGGACTGTCCTGTGCAAGCCAGGAGCTTTGATCACCCTCAGCATAAGAACGCTTGCAAAAGAATGAATGTTTCAAAAAGGAGAATAAAGTAAAGAGTCGCACATTTTTATTTAATATGGAAGAGAACTATAATTGGATCTGGGATTTGACTTTACCCTACTTACAGACTAGAAAGTTCGCCTCTTGCTGTCAGAAGACAGGAGGTTCCTGGGTCAGGGAGGAGGGGTTTGCCGCTCTGGGCTTCAGCACGTTTGTGGGGGTCTCCCTCGCCCTTGGGCGCCGCCAGGCAACTTGAGACCCAGGTGGAGGCTGTGCACACGATGTGTTTGCATCACAGCCGGCTCACACACCAAGGGGCTTCTGGCACCTTCTGTAGCGAGCAGTAGGTCACCCTTCGCTGAGGCGGAGTGGGGTGGGCAGAGGTGGAGAGGGGAGGAGAGCTTAGCTCACCTGGCAAGGTGACTGGCTGCGTGGACAACCCTAGGAAGCGGCCTGGGTGAAGGAGCAGTCCGGCCCTGGCCCAGCTGCCAAGATGCAGAGGAGGACTGTCTCCCAGCAGGTCTGTTTTCAGTGTGTGGTCCTTATGGCTTTATGTTTGTTGCATCGAAGGAGGAGGTGAAGAAGCGCTACTGGGGAGAGGCTCATGGATTTAGAAGGGCTTTTTTATGGTGATACCGATAAGCTTCCTGAGAAACTGAGCCAGGCGTTTTTTCAAAGAAATGTCCTGATAGTGTTTGGGAAAGAAATACAAGGCTTAGAGATCAAATTATTAGGCTTCCTGCTTCATTGTACGTTGGCATCTATTTTCTTAACGTCGGTTAAGTGACGTATTCCTTTGTGGCTGAGTTCCCTCCGCTATGACCAGGCACCCGTACGTAGTCCTGTTTATCAGTTCAGTAAGCTGTGGGGTGGGCCGGCTTTGGAAGACGCAGTCTGCTGCAGTAGGGGGGTTTTGGTGGAATTTCAGAGGAGTGTTTGCCAGGCAGGATTCGCTTTCCTTAGGATCGTGGAGTGTTCTGGGTGTGCCCCCCTTCCCTGAGGCTGGGCTGGGCTGAGGCTGGGCTGCCCTCGGGTCAGGTCCGAGCATCCTCACGTCCCCAAGAGGCTCTCTCCAGGGCAACCCGGTCCTCTTCCTCCCTCACCAAGATGTACTTTCCATGTATGTGTGCGGAGCTCTGCTCTTCTGCTAAGTGCTCTGAGAGTGTAACTCCGGGATAGTCAGCTACTAACGGTGTGAACCAGGGGCTGGCAGACTAGGCTCAGTGGCCAAACCTGAGCCACTACCTGTTTCTGTAAATATTTTGATTGGAACCCAGCCAGGCCCCTTTGTTTACATGTGGCCTGGGGCTCCATTCATAGGACAGCAGCAGAGTCGAGTCAAAGTCATTGCAACAAAGACTGTATGACCCTCAAAGCCTAAATGTTTACTGTCTGGCTCTTAAAGGAAGAGCTCTCCAACCCCTGGTCTAAGTTAATAAATCCACCAGACAGTACACTCCGTGACGTGTCTGGGTCTTTCCAGGTCCAAAATGCTATGTGCGTAGAAAGCACTTTGTCCACATTTGATAAACAAAGGATGAACATGACATTTAGTGAAAGGGCTGGTCCACGGCCACACACCTCAAGAGCGTATGTTATGGGGGCGGAACTCTAGCCCAGGTGACTCCCCTGGGGAGTCGGTGGGAGGCCCCCTCTGGTCACCTTCTCTCAGCCTTCCAGCCTCTTCTCTGCAGTGCCTCAGCCCCTCTGCGTCACACGTGAACTTCACTCCTGGGACTTCATCTCTTTTGATCAGCCGTGGGTGTGATGTGCCGTGCAGCCTGCGCAGGAGCTGGAACCCCTGCTCTGCAGGGGCCTTGGGTGCCGCGTCCCTGACACGCCTGGTGTCCACTGAAGAGCCAGCACGCTTGCCCTTTGCTGCGAGAAGACCTGGCTTTGCGGAGCTCATTTAGAGGCAGCTTGTCATTTTCTTACATTTTTCCTTTATGTGGGGACATTAGAACCCAGCTTCCCCGGGACATAAAGGGCTCGGCCGTGTCCTGGGCACCACGGTCGGGTGCACAGGTGAGGGGTGGGACAGAACAGAATCCTGACCTTCACCCCTGTATCTAGCAGTCAGCCAGCTCTGTCCGTCCTTCCTTTATAGTGTCTTTCGCTACTTTTTCTCCTCTCCTTGCGGACACCTCTCGTTACTTTACACCTGGGCTGTTGTATCAAACCTTCTAGCTGGGCTCTGGGGCTCCCTGAACCTTGTTCTCATCCTGTGAGTGTCATCACAGATCTGTTCCTTATCCCTCTGCTTAGCTTTCAGAGCCCTCTAAGCAGTCGTCCTTAGCAGTGTTAATTCCTCAAGTCCCCATGATACACGGTCTCCTGTGGATCTGAGCTCTTCCTGGTCTGAGCCATCGCTCTTGTTATCCCTGGTCTGGGATGACCTGTCTAAGTACCCTTCCATCCGCTAGTTTAGGGTGTCTCAACCTCAGCTCCGTGGACGTTTTATGTCCAATAGTTCTTTGTTGCGGGGGCTGCTGTGTGCTTTGTAACGTGTGTAGCGGTGTCCCTGGCCTCTACCCACTACAAGCGAGTAGCACTCCCTGCCTCCGTCCCCTGGGGACAGGGTCATCCTGTTGACAACCACTGCCCTTGCAGGGTCACAGCGCTGTCCCTCCCGAGGCCCTCTGTCCACTCGGGTGCTACCTCTCCTCTCCCTTGACCCCGGCAGAGCTTGTCCATACCCTGCCTTGAACTTTTAATTTGACAGTTTTGTTTGCTAGTTGTTTTAAGTGAATCAGTCCTGTTTCCATAATTGGGTTGTCAGCTCCTGAAGTCAGGGACCGTGAGGTATGCTACCACTGTGTGACTTTTAGGAAGTTACTTACACTCTCTATACCTTAGTTCTCTTACCTGAAAAATGGGGATATATCTTATATCCCTTAATTATCCCTTATATCTCAGGGTTGACATGTAAGAGCTTAAAAGGAGGGGTTCTTGGATCGTGATCACGTAATAAAGAACTGTTCAGCTGTTCCTACTGTCTCTAGCAAAGCAGTTAACCTGATGGATGGTCAAGTTGTTTTGCTTTTACTTCTTTGGGGAAGTGACTGGGATGGGAGTAGATGGGCTGTGGCCTCAACAAAGATGGTTTGGTGTCTTCTCTCCCACGTTTGTATCCCACACATTGTATGCTGGTGATGTCGAATAAACATAAGTACCAAATAAGTACTTGACCCCTAGTCATGGAAGAGCATAGAGCAGATTCCTGGTGGGCTTGGGAGACTGCGGTTTCCATGGGCTGTGAGTGCCTGTGTGCGTGTGTGCGTGTGTGTGTGTTTTCGCCCAGGGGAAACTTTGGCAGCTCAAACGAAATTTCAACCAAATCTTTCTTCCATGTTCCTCCCAGAGCTTGGATTTGAATTCTGTTTTCATGGCTTACTAGCCTGGTGACCAACTCTGTAAACCCTGGAGCCCCTGTTCCTTTATAAAGTGGGACTGTGATACTGTTACCTACTCCACTGAATGTCGCACCCATACTTTTTGAGTAAAGCTCATGGCAGCTGTTAAAAGCCAACATAGTCCCTTGTGCCCATCGCCACCGATCATGCTGCGCCTTTCGCGTGGCCGGGGGCATCTGGAGATGCGGAAGGGGTCCTGGCAGCAGCCGCCCCTCGGGGTGCTTTGTCTAAGAACGGCCTGCCCTGGAGCCAGGCAGCTTCTGGCGGGTTCGGATGAACTAGCTGCTCCAGCTCCTGGGCGAAGGGTGTGGTGGGGACCATGGGTCTCGGCTTTCCAGAGAAGGCTCAGCCCGTGTGTCCGTGTGTCCACAAAGCCTCTGCCGGTGGGAGGGTTAGTCCTTCGACCTCCTGGACCGGGCGGGGTGGCGGGAGTGCAGGTGGGGCCGTTCTCAGCAGGAGGCTGCTCATTTCCCAGGAGGGGCACGTTTGCCCTGTGGCTTGGGCCTCGCTCCAGAGCTTTATCTGAATGGAGCTAAATTGCCAAAGGCAGGGGCTGTCTGTGCGCCTGTTTTCCTGACCTTGCCAGTGATTATTTCCAGGTAAGTTTTGAAATTAAAACACTCTGTTCTGTATTTTACTGGAGATTGAGGAGTGTTCTGGGTGTATATTTGGAGAGTAAGTTTTCTGATTCCTCAGACAGATGGCATTTCAGGCCGTCAGTAGGACCTTTCTGGAAAGGGTCAACTCCAGGGTTCCGAACCTCCCCGGCTCCTATGGGGTGAGCATGCCTCCTGGCTTTGCCACTGGGGCCTCATGGTCCTGTGCGAAATTGCGTCTCTGCCTCGCGGGGTTCGATTAGTCACCTCACTGCCAGTTACTGCTGTTTCTTCTCTTTTTAATGCAGAGATTTGTCCCACGGATGGTAGTTTCTTGGGCTAGGATAACATGAGATCTTCCTGTGGTTAGAGGCATACAACTAAGTCATGAATTTCCTTTAAAAGCAAGGATTTATCATTCTTGAATCTTTTAGAAAAACACAGGCAAACTGTGATAGAAAATCTAGCATTTTGATGGCTTACCACCATCTTTGGACATAAACATCTGCATTCAGCAGAATATTAATGTCACAACATAGTCAATTCAACTAGATTTTCTTTCAGTGAATATTCTTTTTTGAGGAAGTAGGAAATTACACACCCATTTCAAGTTGTGTTCATACATTTGCCTTGTGACATTAATTGAAATATTTGGAACTTGTGAATATCATTTCTCTTGCACCATGAACTTACTAGCAATATGTTTTATTATGTAGAAAAATTCATAAATCTTCCCCAGTCTCTATGCACTTCGTTTTTTTTTCATTCTAAAAGAGCCATTCTTTTTTTTGTTTTTAATAAATTTATTTATTTATTTATTTTTGGCTGCGTTGGGTCTTCGTTGCGGTGCGCTGGCTTCTCATTGCGGTAGCTTCTCTTGTTGCAGAGCACGGGCTCAGTAGTTGTGGCTCACGGGCTTAATTGCTCCGCGGCACGTGGGATCTTCCCAGACCAGGGCTTGAACCCATGTCCCCTGCATTGGCAGGCGGATTCTTAACCACTGTGCCACCAAGGAAGCCCTAAAAGAGCCTTTCTGAATGTCATTATTTAAAAATCTTAAGTTTCCTCTTCTGTCTTAAGAATTCAGTGATACTGTGAACACTTCCAGATGTTGGAAGATGACCTTAAAACAGACACTTATCATGTTATGATGCCTTTGTTTACACATAGAGGCCACAGTCGTCTCGGACACGAGAGCTTTGATCTGTACCCTGTGTATGGCTGCATGTGGGGGGTTCTGTATACATCACAGTTGTTTAATGAGGAATGCACTGATTGTCTCTGGACAGGAAGGTCCCGCTAATACTTTGTCAGAAAATGTATATTAAATTACTTGTCTGTCCTGCATGGAGAAATTATTTAGTTATCAAGTTGATGAAGTTTATACATAATTATGCAGTTTATACCTTTAGAGAAGGAATTAAAGGTTGAAAGTTACTTTCCTCAGTCGAGCCCTTGCACGTCTGTATTGAATTCACAGAGGCAGGTACCACCGCCTTCACGCCATGCCCCTAACACAGGGGGCCCTGGGGCTGCGCCATCCATGGTGTACGTGGCCAAGCCGGGCAGTGGCGTCAAAGCCTGTCCATCGACAGCCTCCTCTTTATTTAATACAAGAGAACAACCTTGATTAAGCCAGTGTAGCCTAGTAATTATAAAAAATAAGTGACCCGTGGCAAATCCGGTGTCCCTTGAGGAACTAGTGACTATGTGAACAACTTTTTATTTGCAAACAATGCAGCATTTCAAGTAACATTTGAAAAGCTGGCATTTTTGCAGAAGATGAGGGGTTGAGGAGGCAGCTTGTATTAGGAGATAGCGGCCTGAGTTTTGTTCTTCCCTTGACTTTACAAGCTTTTCTTGCCCTGTGGGCATTGTTTTCTTTATCTGAAATGTGGGATCTGACAAGTCAAGCCACCACTGCAGCCTTGTCTCTGTAAGAAAAGTCGGAATAATTTTCTTTGTTTAGAGGCTAAAATTTCTATTCTCAAATAGGAAGGCGACAGTAAGAGAAATCCTCCGTTTCTTTCATCTTTTGAGGAGGAAGCAGACAGAATAATTTAGACCCAATCTGAAGTGGCCTAAATAGTTGTTATCATGTACATGTATGATTAACCGACTTATATTTCTTTTTGACTTTATAAAGTGTAACTTTATTTCACAAAGTTAAAAGGAAAATAACGGCTCCTTAGACATTCCACTGGGACAGTGTATTTCTCTGATCTCGTTGTGTTTTTGTCTGTTTGTGTGTGTCTTTTTTTTTCTGTCTCTTTTTTATTGCCCATATAAAACATCATGTTTATGCATTTTGGGTTTATACATTTTGTAATCTTTATAAACTTTTTGTCTAGAAGGAAACATGTCTGTTGCATAAAACATATTCGTGCGTACTTTACATCATGATGTGATCATCTCAGCCTTTAATAGATGTTTTTGGTGAGGATGATTGTAATTGCATTGATTATAAGTATAAATATTCAAGCTTAAGTTTTACAAGATATATAAACATACCTTAGTAGCAGCATGAATCAACATTTTATTTAATTTGAGAACTTACATTATACTTATGATTTTTCTTGCCATAATGTATTTTAAAAAGCCAAACACCTGTCTTCACACTTGGTTACTAGTCTTTATTATTATTGATAGTATGGAAGTTAGCAGTGCCTTTCTTGTGGCTGCTTTTGAAACACGCCGTGAATTTCATTTATAATATAAGCCATTAACCTGAATTGCTTAGATGTTAAAGACATCTACTGAAGTCTGAGATTACAGTTATGAAATTATTAGGTGTTGTATAGAATGTATATATGATAGGTAACACTTTTATGTTGTAATTAATCCTAATTAACTTTAAATATAATTAGTTAACCACAGAAACATATCCTTTTAATTACATTTGAAAAATATATTCTTTTGATTACACCTATGTGTAAATTTATGTTAAGTGTAAATTTATGTTAAGTGTAAATTTATGGTGTAATCTGATTTTGTCGGTTTTGAAGTTCAGCAGCTCACTTAATCATGAAGAATTTGGATAAAAATAAAGAAGTTCCCAATGACTCTTATCTACCACTTAGGAAGTAACACTGAAGCTTTTAGGTTTGAATTGCAGACTCTGCCCTGTGTAAAAATGAAGATTTAATTTGTATATTTTAGGATGGGAGTTCTTAAACTTTTTCGTCTCAGGATGTTGTTATACTCTAAAACATTACTGAGGACCCCACAAGTGTTTTATTATTATGTGTGTTTTATATAACAATATTTATTGCATTAGAAGCTAAAACTGAAATAGTTTAAATATTTGTGCGTTTATTTGAAATGACAATAATGAACTTATAAACAAATTATATTTGCATGAAAAATAACTATTTTCTAAGACAGAAATCTTTAGTGGCATTGTTTTACATTTCTGCAAATGTCTTCCAATGTCTGGCTTGATAGAAGACAGCTGAATCCTCGTATCTGCTTCTGTGTTCAGTCTGTTGCCATGTGTTGTGCTGGTTGGAGTATGAGACGAAAATCCAGCTACGCATAGATGACAAGGGCGAAAAGGGGAGGACCCTCTGAAAGAGCCAGGGAGACCGCCAAGGGACCCTCGAACCGCACTTTGAGAACCACCATTTGACACTTCACAGGGCTGTGAAGGAGGCTATGGATTATGTTAGTGAAGGGTAGCCAGGGTTGGGGGAACAGCCTCCACCAGAACCACGTGGCCGGAAAGGTAGGGAAGCACCATTTTCCAGCAGAGTGGGGCGCTGTTCCGGAAGGAGAGAGGGATGTGGAGAAGACAAGATACAGAGACAAGTCCGTGAGGTCTCCTCCTGCAGGGCTTGGCACGCGTTCATACAGTTTATTTCCTACTGCTCAGGCTCTTGGGTTGCTTGAAACAAGAGATCCAGCCAGAGGTGTCCTGAGGTAAGAGGGGGAGGGCTCCTGAAGTGTCCCTGGGGCCTGGGGACAGGACGCAGCCGGGCCTGGGATCGTGCACCCTTGAGGACTCTACTTCTCTGTCCCTACACCTCTCCTTCCTGTTCCTTCCTCCCTGCAGGCCGTTTCCCTCCATTTCCACAGGCTGAGAATAGTTCTGCCAGCAGTGCCCAGTCTGCACGTTCCGTGCCAGCGACCCAGAGAAAGATGAACCGCATCTGCCTTAGTTCCAGTTACACGTTTCTTGGGAAGAAATCTGACTTGTCTAGCTGGGGTCCGGAGGCCACCCCCGGACCCATCAGCTGTTGCCGTGGCCTAAGATCACGTGGTTCACACAGGGCAACTCCCGCTGTTGAAATGTGGATGGTGGATCTAGGGGAGATGGGCAGCTTCTGAAGAAAGAAGGTTGGGAGCAGAGTCTGGCAGACTGTCATCACATGTGTCCTGGAAAGAGAACTGAGTTAGGTTAGAAGACCTGTGTCTGAGTCTTGGCTCTGCTGTTTTGAGCTACAGAGGCCCTGGGCGTTTCTCTTAACGCGGGTGTGGATCCCAGCGTCCCCATCGCTGTCATAGGCTTAAGATGTTGCAGAGGGAAAGCCTCGATATGGGTGTTGCTCTTGCTGCCGCTGCTGTTTTTATTCCTCCATCAGGTCGTGTTGTGAAAGCAGATGAACCAACACATACATGTCCAGGTGTTATTACTTAACCACCGTCCTAGTCTAATGTCATTCTCTTTACTCAACCTTGGATTTCTCAGTTTACCTTCGTATAGCATTAAACTGATAAATCCCCTCCCAGGATTTGTCAGCTTTTGTAAAGTTTTTGAATGTTTGTGTATAAGATCGTGGAAAAGTGAAAACCTCTGGAGTGACTGATTTAATCTCCCACCTGATTTGGCTTTTTAAACCTTCTCCTTAGAGAATTCTGTTTCTATATCAAGTATTGTGCTTATGAGACAGAGACCTACCTTTTCCTTGTCATCTTGTTATTAATATGTCACGTGGTGGTTCTGAATTATCAGCTCATACTTAAGTCATTATGAAACGCAAAGAGAGGAAAAACGGAAAGACCACAATTTCCCAGTTCATGTTTCCTGTTAAGCTGCCATGTTTGCTGACCTCTGTTCACCGCACACGTGGGTGAGTGAACGTGGAGAGTGGGATGCGGGGAAGGCCCAGTCCTTGTGATGGAAGAATAACCCGTAGAACACTCTCAAGCTCTCTTGTGTTGTAGGGACCTGCTTTGGTCATCTAGTACGGCGTTGGAGTCTCATTCTTTCCTGTTTCCCGGGAATGTTTTCTGAGATTAAAATTGATTCATTGTAAAATTCCTCCCAGAAGTCCCTAGAACAAACATTTTATTTAGAAAGCTTTGTAGACATAATTTCTTTTTTTCCAAATATGTCATGGCTTACTCCTCTCCTTTTGAAGGGTTATATATGTGCAAATGTATATGCAATGTGTATGTGCAAATGAAAAAAAATCCTTAGTGAACCTTATTTCAGCTCAGGAATATACTAAAAAAACGTTTGACATTATGCTGTATCATTACATGTTGGCCTGAGAATTGAGGAAGCTACACAATTTTATATTTTAAAACAATTTCAGAATGTCTTAAACGGCTGATTAAGTAAGCTTCTGAAGTTGTAGGACTGGGCTGTGAAGCTAACTGGCACAAAATGGAAAAGTTAGATTTTAATCAGTAGATACGGGAATACTAAAATGCTTTACTTTGCAAAGCATTTTCATAACAGGAAGTCCTACCAGGACTGTCAACTTGAATATTTTAAGGCCTAGACATGAAAATTGCAGTTTAACCCATCCGGTTTAATATCATTCCGCCTCCTGTGCTTTTGCACAGAGACTCTCCCAGCGGAGGCCTCCAGGGGCGCACTGCAGTGTCACCTCCCCTACGGCCACATGACGTCCCCGGGGACTGTCCTCTCAGCTGCTTTCTGTGAAAAAAAGTCAGTCTGAGTATTTGAAAAGTCAGGTTTGATGAGCATAGAATTGTGAGTACGGAAAGTGCAGAAATTTCTGCAGCTTGCGCCGGGTGAGATCTTGCAAGGTCTTGGATTTGCCTGGAGGAGAATAGGCGGTCGGGCTTGGAACAGGAGGAGGCAGCGACATCCCCGTCCCCGAGGCCTTGACTTTCTGCGGCTTTCTCTCTGTGGCCGGAGGTGTTCCTTTGCTACTGTGCTCTAAAACATCGTCGGTAACAGTATTAACGTCTCAGCTTTTAGAGGGAGCTCTAAAGTAGGCAGTGGGGCTGGTGCAGGGCAACCAGTGCTCTAGGCTGGGGCCGCTGTCAGCGAGCTCTGTGACCTCGTCTCTCATTTGTCTGGGATTCAGTTTCTCCTTCTGTGAAATGAAAAGGTTGGATTGATTTGCATGTGTATTTCATAAAGTGTGTTTCCATCGAACATAAATTCATTTAATAGGCGCTCTGGGGGAGAAAGGATCTATTTTCAACTACAGTTTGGATTCAAGTTAAAACTTTTCTTTCAATCACAGATCTCACTATTTTTACTTCGTTAAAACTCATCAAGAGGAGAGAGTTAGTGTCCAGGGTTCCTTAGCCTCATTCGGTCACAGGGTGTGAATAAGGTCATAGGGTATAAAGGTTAAGAGCGTGGGCTTTTGCAGAGAGTTTGGTTTGAATCCTGGCTGTGCTCTTTACTAGCTGTCTAACCTTGGGCAAGTTACTTACACTCAGTTTTCTCATCTGTAAAGCAGGGACCCTGAAGATTATATAACGTCTGTAAAGCATATTGTAAAATTTCTTGGAATTAGTAAACGCTTAATGTATGTTAGCAAGTCTTAGAAATAATTGGTTATGATTCCGTGATTGACTCATATCTCACTTGATTCTTACATTTTTCTCTGATGGTGGTAGATAAAGAGTTGTTTCTATTTTGTAAGCAACATGATTGAAAGTTAGAGAGTTTGTGTGTCTTGCTGAAGGTGATGGTTTGAATTAAGCGGTAGAGCCAGGACTGGACCGGGGCTTCGCATCCTGCGTCTAGAGATCTCTCTTCCTCTCCGGGCTGCTTTCGCTCACACACGTGGAAGTGAGTCACACGTTTCTTAGGTTGGGATTCTACTCCGGAGTATTGTCAGCTTTGTAGACCTTCTTTACACAACTGGCTGGCGCGGAAGGTTAAAGAAATTGCCCAAAGTAGAGTTACAGAAGTGTAAATCAGACCTACAAGAGGTCTTAAGATCATCTTCTAAGGTAATCAGACCCACTTTAGTTTACAGAGGAGGTCATAACTCACAGAGCAGTGAAGTCCCTGCCTCGAAGCTGCATAATTTAGAGCGAGATGCGTTTCTCCACCTTGAAGGAAGGGAAAAGGTAGGTGAGGCTGCGAAGGAGGACAAACACCTTCTGTGAAGCTTGTCCTGCTGTATCTTTATCTGCCCGGGGCTTAGCTGAGGACATTTTTTAGTGGCTACAGTTCTGTGTCTTCGCATGAACAGCAAGAGAACGGTGAGAGATTGTTCTGAGCTTGGAAGCACTAAAAGAAGTCAGCCTGAGGACAAAGCTGCTAAGGATGGATACGAGTCGTTCCATTCCGATGGCTGCACCTTGCATAACCTGTAAGGCTCGGCCGCTGACTTACCCCTCAGGTGACCAGAAAATCGTGCGTCTCCGTCCTTTATGCATGTGGTTTGACTTTTCCCTAATGATTTTTTCAAAAGACCTGATTGTGATAATTGGGGCCCAGTAGTTGAAGGGAATTTTCACAATTGCTTATGTGTCTGTGGCATTTTGATATGGGCAGTTTAAAATCAGGCAATCAGCATTTGGAGGATTCCTGCATTCCTATTAGAAGAAGAGCAGCCTCTTTTTCTGTCAAGGGTTCACCACCTGGAATTAGAATAGTTCACTGGTTGAGGGCGGTGGGGTAGATGGTTTAGTAGAAAAGATACCGAAGTTAAATGAGCTGCAGAATGGGAAGAAGGCTCTGTTTATCTCACTGTTCAGGGTGTTTTGTTTAGTGCTTTTACACGCCAAATTTCCTCGTAGGAAATACCACTCAGTAAATTCACATAATGTTCCAAGGTTTGGTGAGAAAGTAACAAAATACGAAGCAGCAGCAAAGACTCCAGCTTGTCATCGCCATTTGTGTTTAAGATAAATGGTGTTCCTTAATTACAGTGTTTTGGATAGACTTAAGCTAAAATGAAGTTTCAAGTGGGAACTAATTTGATAAGCTCTCTGTGCTTTGAAGGAGGTACAGCCAACGTCACATATATTTAGATTGATCTAGAATATCAGAAAGAATACCTGTATGCCAGGATCTGTAGACAGATATGGAAGTTGTAGTACACGTGGGGTTGGAAGAAGGCTGGTCTCTGGCCCGTTGATTCGTGTCTCCTCTCCGCGGCGGGCCCGTGGCTTCCTCCTGAGTGGGGGCAGTGCCCTCTGCTTCCCCAAGGCCTTCTTTGGAGTATTAATGTCATCTTGCACCAGGTCCTGTGCAAACACAAAACTATTTTGGATTTAAAATATATAGACAAGAAAGTCCAGATGGCTCTTGTGGCTTTTATCAGTAGCTAGAAAGAGAGCTGGGAGCAGATGGCATGAGGGTGAGGTAAAAGGCTACTTACCTTTTGCAAGCCATACTTTCAACAGACTAGAAAGTAGATTTGCTACGTATGACTTCTTTATAGAAACAACTGCATTTCATCTAATATAAGCCACTATTGATTGTAACTGCTCCATTGTTTTAACAGCCAGTGGTGAGGAAAAGAAATGCCAAGTCAAACGGTTAACTAATGTTTCCTTATCACTAAGGATTTATATTTTATTGAAAGAACTCTTCAATACTTATTTAAGCATATATTTTTTATTATTTATTACTACTGTACATATTCAAGAAAGAAAACATTAGCTTAATCAGTTGGATTGGGCTTTTCTGAAACTTGATCACCTTTGGAGCCCAACTCTACTGATTCACTTTTGACTCTGTCATCAACATCTGTGTTTTCCCACACATCAGCCTGTGCCCTCAGGAATCTTAATGTTGAATCATTTCTTAAAAGAATGTTTCAGTATTGTCTCTGGGATTTTCTTCCAAGCTGTTGACATACATTCTGCACATTTTGATGGTATCATCACATGGTTTATCTGTCAACAACTAGGACTCCTATTCCTTCTTCAGATGACCTACATATTGTTTATTGACCATTTGTGACCGTTAAAGGATTTCAGTTGTTCTGTCAACCCACCAGGAGGGACAGACAGGTCTGGGCAGGGGCAGGCAGTGATAATCACGTAAGAATTGCTACCTGGCTGGCAGTACTGCAAGACCATCCTGATTTCAGGTGTGTTGAAATGCACAAAATGTGTTCTGTTATCAATCACCTATGGCCTACATTGGCATCTATTATGACCACTAAAAATCTGGCTAGTCTATACGTGGTATGTTCTGTATTTCTGGCCACAGACATACCTGTCTTCTGGCAGACAGAATGGAGAGAAAGGATGAGTTTAGTGCACTGTTTGACATTCATATTTGATATTCAGGGGGTTATGGGAAAGATCATTTTAACGTTATTGAGTGACGAGGAACTTAAGGAGGCACGAGAGACTCTGAAAGTGGATGACAGGAAAAAAGTCTTATTTCCATTGATTTGCCTGGGAGATTTTTATAGTCTCTTCTCATAGACCTGGAGTTATACTCAAAGCTATATAAACACATATATGAGCACCACTCTCCGCCCACCGTTTTCTCCACCCTGCTTGCTAGTCTCTTATTCATAAACAATTAGGTGCTTTGTGTGCCCCCAAATCTCAAATGTGTTGCCTCTGCACCTTCCCAAACCCCTTCATTGTCATTATTTTTGATTCCTAATCTTTTAAAGCTTTAATTGATACTTTTGTTTTCTGTCATCTCCTGATTTCCCTAAAATAAAGATGTCATATATTCTTAAATTCCAAATAATTAAAAATTATTTTGTTTTGGAATTGTTATTTATAATTTTGTGATGTCTCTTAAGGTAGTTGGAGGAGCTCTAAGACCTTATAAAATCTAGGTTAGATTCAGAGAGTCTGATATGGTTAATGCGTTAGAGTGGTATTGGGATTGCAATCCAAATCCTTCTCAGTGTTTGAAATTGGGGAACTATTTAGAGAGCAGCTGTCCTCTTTCTGTTGCTGCTGCCGATGCTGCTTCCTTGCGTCTAAAATTTTTATTAGTCTTGACTCTTTTAGTTGCAAATGACAGAAATCCAACTCAATCTGGCACGAGCAGAAAAGGGCCTTCATTAGCTCATTAAGAAGTCCTGGTGTGGTGGTGCATCAGATATGGCTGGATCCAGGGGCTGGCCGCTCTCAGCACTTGGTTTTGCCTTCTCCTGTGTTGGCTTTGGTCTCAGTGAAGCTCTTGGTGGCCTCTCCAGTTCCAGACTTACGTCTGCTAATTTGCTAATCTCAGAAGAAAGGTTCTTTTGCCCAGTATTTCTAATCAGAGTCCTGGCATCGAATCTCTTTGGTTTTTCTTAGTTTGTATATGTATCCCTGAAGCAGTTACTGTGGCCGAGAGGGTGGATTTTATTGCTTTGGCCTTTCCTGGGTTATTGCCTACCCTGGAATGACGTGGACTCAGAATGATAATCTCCAAGGTGGAAATCAATGATCTGGGCGAAGAAGGAGGGTGTTGGGCTGGCTACACCAGTGGGTTCTCTTAACTGGCGCTCTGGGCGGCACCCCAGTGGTCTTCAGCACATGTAAGCCCTTTGGCTTATCTGAACAAGAAGGGAAAGTAAAAACTACAGCAGTGAACCTGGAACTAGATCTCTAACCTCCGCTCTGACTCTGTCAGGCTTGTAGGGCAACATAACTTCCCCACTTCACAACTATGTCAGTCACATCTGAAGGGCAAGAGGCAGAGGGAGGCGGAGGGTCGAGGTTGGAAGAGTCAGGAGTCCCAGATGCCACTTTCAGTTCTGAGGACAGAAGCCAGCTCTACTTTTCTGCTGGATTGTAAGCTCCCAGAGAGCAGCAACTGTGCTGGATCTTGCTTTTTAAACATTTTGTCTCTTTATTATTTTTTTTCTTAGTCTCTCCTCCTGGGTCTCCTTTTACATGTATGTTGGTGACTCTTGCAGCCGCATAGCACAGGGAGATCAGCTCGGTGCTTTGTGACCACCTAGAGGGGTGGGATAGGGAGGGTGGGAGGGAGACACAAGAGGGAGGAGATATGGGGATATATGTGTACGTAGAGCTGATTCACTTTGTTATACAGCAGAAACTAACACACCATTGTAAAGCAATTTTACTCTAATAATGATGTTAAAAAAATCATCCTTTATGTCTCTTCTCTTTCATAATTTTTAGCAATTGCTTTCCTATTTTGGATGTTTGTTTCAGCTCTGGATTTGTCTTCTAGTTTTCACTTCTAAAAAGTATGCTTACTTAACATATCCACAGAGGTTTTCATACCATATTATGTATTTCATTTCTAGATTTTCTATTTTGTTTTCATATCTTTGTTTTTTTTACTTGAACAGAGTTCTGTTCTTGTCTTAGAGAGTCTATTTTCATTTATTTCTTCAAGAGTTTACACATTCTTATTTTTATGTCCTTCTAGGCTTTTCCTGTTATGAAGACTTCTGGGGTGTTCATCTTTTTTGTTTTGTTCTGTTCGGCACTCTTGTGTACCTTCACGGTTTTCCTCGTGTGTTCTGTAGTTTTAGTCTGTGAGCTCATCTCCAGGGAGAGTTTCATGTGAGTTCCGAGAGTGGCCTGGGTGGTCAGGATGTTGCTGTGGGGCGGTTTTGCTGTCACTGATTTGAGCTCTTTGCATTGCTGGGTTTGGGGGCAGTGGAGCCCCAGACCTACTACAGATTTGGGTTTCTGACTTCTCAGTGGTGACTTTTCCACCAGTGTTTTAGTGAAAGTGGCCTTCTTCTGTGCTGCTACCTAAGCCAGTGAGTGAAGGCCTATTAATCCTTAATCCAAGATAGGACAACATTTTCCTGGCTCTTGGCTCTGTAGACAGAGACAATTTCTTGCTCAAAACCATGCCTGCAGCTTATGGTTTCAGTTCCTATCCCCAGGTGGGAATGAAAAGCAAAGCCCTAGTATGTATATATGATTTAGTTTCCTCAGTTTTATCTTTGTTTCTGGCATCCGCAGATTTCCTTTTTTTTTTTTTAATAATTTAGTGCTCAGCTGTGTAATATAAATATATTTCTGCAAATAATGTATTTTCATGTCATTTTAATGTGGCATGTCATTTTAGGCAGCAGTACCAGTTGTCATGATGCAAATGCCAATGTATTAAAGCTGCTCCTGGAAGGAGAATTATTTGAATGTGCTTAGTGGTGTGGTATTAGGAATTTGGTTTGGGCAAGGCTCCAGACTGGCATTTGTTGGAAAATCTGTTCATTATAATGAGTGTAGCCTGTTCTCCTTGATGAGATACGAAGTGGTCTGTTGTGTAAATCTTGGATTCTCGTTCTGGCTCTGCTGTCAGCCAGCCATGTGAGCTTAGCCGAGTAATTTTGCACACTCTCCCATTATTTCACGATCAAAAATATATGTTGATGTTACTCCTTCACATTAAACACACGCATTGCCTCCATGCTGTACCAGCGTCCACAACAACCTGTTTTTGGAAATGGAGCCATTAGTTAGGGTGTACACTTTTGGAGTTAGACAAATTCTAGCTTTGCACTGACTGGCTGTGTCACCTGGGGCTTATTAACTCTGAAAGGATTGTTGAGAGCCTGCCACCCCATGCTTGGTGCATAGGAGTGGCTAACTTAATAACTAAGTGGTTGCAGGGATGATGATATTTGTGGTTTGTTATGTGTCCCAGATGTTCTTTGAGGCTCTGAGCAAATGGCTGATCTTGAGGGAGTGTATAACTTTGTTACTTGATCGTATTCACGGGCAAGTGAAACCCTTACAGAAGCAGATATGAGAATGTGGAGAATTCCTCCTATAAAACTACTGCTGAATGTTGAATTTTTATTGTAAATATTTCAAATATGCTGTGAAGTGTAGAGACTAAGAAAATGAACAGCTCTAGGCTGGCCATCCGGATTTCATAATCACAATATTTTGCCCTATTTGCTTCCATTTTCTGAAAGAAATGAAAGCATTGTGATTACAGCTGAAGCCTCCTGTCCCCAGACCTGTTTATTTCCACCTGTCCTGAGATGTAGCTACGATGCTGTAGTTTGTGTTATCCTCAATCATGTGTTTATATCTTGCCTAGATGTTGATGCTCTGTCAGCAGTCATTACGTACATGCTCTGTGGTACCCTGCAACTTCATCTTTTTGTCCAAATGTGTTTTTGAGATTTATCTATGATGGAATATATATTACTCCAGCTCATTTGTGTTAAATGCTGTATTGTATTCCAATTTTGAATATATTACAATTTATTTATCCATTTCCTATTGATAGGTATTTGGGGTATTACCAGTTTTTTCTTACTACAAATGGTGCCACAGTAAACTGTTCCTTTTGCACATGTGCTAGTGTTTCTGTACCTCTAGGAACAGCTGAACCTAACTGGTAGCTGTACCAGGTTACAGTTGAGCGACATGTGACGGTTGCTGCCAATTCCCGCTGTCAGTTGGTAAGACTGACCTTTGCCAGTCGCATTCATGGGTGCGAGAGGATGTTTATTTTTAATATGCATTTCCTTGTTTCTGTTTGATCCTGCCCTAGATGTTAAATCTCTGAGCCCTGAATATTCTTCCAGAAAATACCTTTTTGCTTAAGAGACCGAGACTCAGTTTCCCCTCCGTGTGATTTGCATCCCCATCTTCTGTCCCTGCTCAGACTTGACTCAATGGAGGAAAGAAGCTGGGTTCAGCTCTGCCCTGTGCCCGTCGAGGACCGTGGAGGAGGCTGACGCCTGCCTCGGCCACGGCCTCCTCCTTCCTCCAGAGCCGCGTGGGCGGAGGCTGGGCAGAGCATCGCGGGCTCCCGGCCCACCTGCCTCTCGCTAACTGCACATCGTACGTGCTCAGAAAGGGTCTAGGGAGAGTTTTTTTCCCCAAATGTAAGAGGAAAGCAGCGAGTCTTGCTGAGAAAAGGGATTTAAGACACAGGAAAAAAACCAGACTGGTTAAAAGAGAATACTGTGTCCATTCTTCCTACTCAGCTTTTCTCTTCTTATATTGGATCACTAAAGTACACCATTCCTTAACATTTTATAGGTCTTATATTGGATCACTAAAGTACACCATTCCTTAACATTTTATAGGTACAAAACAACAACTTTTATAACTTTTGAAACATAACAGAAAAAAGATACACGAAGCCAACATCCAACTTAATGAGAACGTTATAATACTCTTTGTTTTCCTGTCTAACTGCTGTGCTGAATTTTATGTTTATCATTTCTTTGCTTCTTCAAAATAATTTCCCACTTAAGACTATATCTCTAAGGCACATATTGAGTGCTTCTGCATAGTTTTCTGTTTTAAAAATGTAAACAGGTTTCTGGTTTCCTTTGTTCACTCAACATCATTGCTTATATTTTTGTTCTTATAAATGTAGTTGCTGTTGGTTAATTTTCACCATGCAGTGTTATATTGTGTGACTATAACACCAGTTAGTTTTTCACATTCTTGTAGGTAGGTAGTTGGATTGTTTCCATCACCACTCCCCTTCCCCTGGCCCATTAATATGAACTTGTCTCCTAATGGAGCGTAGCTGCTGGAGTCCTGGGCCATGGGATTTGCTGGAACATCATCAGCTCTCCAGTTTATGCCGACTTGTATTGTTTTCCACCAGTTACCCTTGGGTGGCAGAGTGTGAGTGTTCCCAGCGCTCTGCAGCCTTGCCAGCATCTGGTGTTGCCCGAGTTCTTGAATGGCCACGACATGGTTATCTCCTTGTGGTTTTAGTCTTTATTTCCCTGATCACTGACAAGGTTGAACAACTTTCCATAAATTTCTGTGTGAAATACTTATTCATAGTTTTGCCCTTTTTTCCCCTGCATGGATTATTATATCTGTCTGCTGTTGCTACCAAAAATACTGCCTCACAAACCTCCCCAAACTCAACATCTGAAAACAATACATACTTACTTGCACAGTAATAGATCTTTAGGTGTTTTGTGATTGGGCTGATCTAGGCTGGGCTTGCCTGGGTGGTTTATAATAGGCTCCAGGCTCGGTGTGCTGGGCGGGGCTGCAGGCTGTGAGTCGGGCTCAGGTGTGCTCTACCCGTGTTCATTCTGGGGCCCGCGCTGAGGGAGCAGAGGGTAACTGGGGCACGCTGTTTTGACGGCGGATGTTGTACTGCAGTGAGGTCAGGACAGATTGCACAAGCACATTTTAAGCCTCAGCTCATAGTGCATCTGCCAGTCGCCAAAGCAAGTCATAGACCAAGCCCAAGGCAAGTGCATTTGCTCCAAATGGAGCCATGGCGAGAGTGAGGATGTCTCACTGTGTTACAGGAGAGTCGAGAATTGAGACTGAGAAAAGTGAAGGAATGGACAAAGATATTTCATGTAAATGGTAAGCAGAACAGAGCAGGGGTAGCTATACTTACATCAGACAGAATAGACTCTCAGTCAAAAAGTGCCATGAGACAGAGAACATTATGTAATGATAGAAGGATCAGTCCACCAGCAAGATATAACAATTGCAAATGCACCTGTAGCTAACTTCAGAGCACCTAAATGTGTAAAGCAAACATTAGCAGAACTGAAGGGAGACAGGCAACAATCACAGGCACAGTAGGAGACTTCAGAACCCCACTTTCAGTAATGGACGGAAGACCTGAGAGAAGGTCAGTACGGATACAGAGGCCTTGAACGACACTGTGGACCAAATGAACCCAACAGACAGATACAGAACCTTGTACCAGACAGCAGCAGAATATGGGTTCTTCGCAAGTGTGTATGGAACCTTCTCCGGGATAGGTCATCGCTTAGTTTACAAAACAAGTCTTAACAAATTTATAATGACTGAAATCACACCAAGTATCTACTAGTCACAGTGGAGTGAAAGCAGAGATCAGCAGCAGGAGGAAAATTCACAAATATGTGGAAATTGAATAACATACTCTTGAACGACCCTTGGCTCAAAGGAGAAATCTAAAAGGAAATTGGAAGATACTTTGAGACAAATGAAAGTGAGAACACAACATACCATAACTTAGAGGATACATCAAAAGCAGTACTAAGATGGAATTTATTGTGATGAATGCCTACATTAGAAAAGAAGAAAGATCTCAAAGAAACTAACTTTCATCCTAAAGGAGGTAGAAAAAGAAGAACAAACTAAGCCCAAAGTTAGCAGAAGGAAGAAAATAGCAAAGATTAGGGCAGAAATAAATAAGATAGAAAATAGAAAAAGAAAAAAACTCTAAGAGTTGATTTTTTGAAAAGATAAACAATATATTGACAAATCCTTAGCTAAACTAATTAACAAAGAGGAATCTCAAAATCAGAAATGAAAGAGGATACATTACAATGGATACCACAGAAATAAGGATCATAAGAGATTACAATGAACAATTATATGCCAAGACACTGGATAACCTAGGTAAATGATAAATTCCTAGAAACATACAACCTACCAAGACTAAATCATGAAGAAATAGAGAGTCTGAACAGATCCGTAGCTACTGTGGAGATTGAATCTGTAATAATAATAATAATAATAATAATAATAATAAACTCCCGGTAAAGAAAAGCCCAGGACCAGATAGGTGGCTTCATTGGTGAATTCTGCGAAACATTTAAATAAGAATTAATGCCATTCTTTCTTAGACTTCTCCAAAAAATTGAAGAGAAGAGAATGCTTCCTTTCCCATCTGGATGCCTTTTATTTCTTTTTCTTGCCTAATTGCCCTGACCTAGAACCTCCAGAAGATTGTTAAACAGAAATGGTGAGAGCAGACATCTTGGTCTTGTCCATGGTCTTAGCAGGGAAGCTTTTGGTCTTTCAGCAACAAGTATGATGTTAATTACAGGTGTTTCATAAATGCTGTTTATCAGGTTTAGGAAGTGCCTTCTGTTCCTGTTTTTTTGAATGTTATTTTTTCAGTCATTAAAGGGTATTGCTTTTGTCAAAAGCTTTTTCTGTGTTAATGATGTTACTGTGTGGTTTTGTCCTCCATTCTCTCACTATGGTTATACTACATTAATTAATTTTCTAATGTTAAGCTGGCTTTGCATTCCTGGTCATGTTGGTTAATACTTTTATATGTTGCTGGATTCAGTTTGCTAGTATTTTGTTGAAGCTTTTGAATATATATTCATAAGGGATATTGGTCTGTAGTTTTCACTTCTTGTGATACCCTTGTCTGGTTTTGGAATCAAGATAATAGTGGTCTCATAGAATGAATCTGAAGTATTCCTTCCTATTCTCTTTATTTTGGAAGAGTCTGTGAAGAATAGGTATTAATTCTCTGAATATTTGGTGTAAGTCATCTGAGCCTGGGCTTTTTCAGATTTTCTATTTCTTCTTGAGTCAGTTTCAGTAATTTGTGTATTTTTAGGAATTTCACCTTAAGTTACTAATTCGTTGGCATACAGTTTTCATAGTGTTCCCTTATAATCATTTTGATTTCTGTAAGATCAGTACTGATATAACCTCTCTCATTCTGGTTTTAGTAATTTGAATCTGCTCTTTTTTTTTTCCTCCTGGTCTGTCGAGCTAAAAGTATGCCAGGCTTGTTTATCTTATTGACTACACTTTACATTTCCAAGATTCTTTAGCTTTTTCATATACAACTCTTTTTTTACTTACCTGTATTATTGCTCATAATTTCTTGTTCATTTTTAAAAATAAATTTATTTATTTATTTTTGGCTGCGTTGGGTCTTCGTTGCTGCACACAGGCTTTTCTCTGGTTGCAGCGAGTGGGGGCTACTCTTCATTGCGTTGTGCGGGCTTCTCATTGCGGTGGCTTCTCCTGTTGCGGAGCACGGGCTCTAGGTACATGGGCTTCAGTAGCTGTGGCTCGCGGGCTCAGTAGTTGTGGCTTGCGGCCTCTAGAGCGCAGGCTCAGTAGTTGTCGCGCACGGGCTTAGTTGCTCCACGGCATGTGGGATCTTCCCGGACCAGGGATCGAACCCATGTCTCCTGCACTGGCAGGCAGATTCTTAACCACTGAGCCACCAGGGAAGCCCTTCTTGTTCATTTTTAAAGTTTTTCCTTTGTATATCTTTTTGAGCATCTTAAGCTTATTTATTTAAAAATATTCACCAGTATTTTCTATTATATAAATTTCATCAGGACTGAATTCTTCTCCCCAGTGGCTGATTTTATTGACTGTCCTTCTTAGCATTTGATTTCTTTATGTATTTGTGCATTGAATTTTGATTTGCAGGCACACTGTGGGTGGGAGGACTTTGTTTTCTCACTGATATGGGCCTCCTGTCCCCTGACTTTTTGGCTGTGAGTGTGCCTTAGCCTGGTTCCCTGGAGCCCACTTCCTGGTTGGGACTAGCGTTTGCTCTTCCTGCATCTGAGACCCAGAACATTTGTGTCAGAAGCTTTGTTTGCTCCCGCGCGAGACCGGCAGAGCCTCCTGTTGCCTCTTGGCTTCAAGGATAAGCCTGGTTCCAGCACCTTCACCTGTTGACCCTGTCGGTTCCCTCTCCCTCAGGGGGCTGGACTTCTGGCCTGTCTGTTCTCTCTTGCTCTGGAGCCCTGAGCCCAGGAGACTTAGGCCTTAGCCTTGCTGGCCACTTAGTTTCTCATTTGCTGCTGGTTTACAGAGAAGGTTAACTGGTGTGTATTTTAACGGCTTTGTTCTTTGTTTGGAGCCAAGAGATATCTCAAAGCAAGGATGTACAATTCCATCTTGGCAGGAAGTTCTCAAGAGGGAATTTTTAGAAACTTAGCCTGGTTCAAGTATGGAGACCTCAGTATGGAAGAAACTTCTTAACAGATACTGTCTTATAAACAGGTAAAGTGTGTGTGTATATTAGCCGCCAGGTACTTTTGAATGGCGTGTAAATTGTTAGATATTGTTCTAGGAAGAATTCAGACAGGTAGACCTTAAAATAGACTTACCAGACTTATTACTGTGCTAATGTTCTCTGGGACCTTTATCTTTGGTACTGCTGCTGTAATTGTGTGTGTGTGTGGGTGGGAGAGAGACACACACACACAGACAGACATGCAAGGAAAGGGAATGTGTTTTTCATTATCTGATTTTGTTATAGCTGCACTGGTGACAGAAAGAATTCAAATTTGAAGATACGTCTAGTAAAGTATCTGTTTATAATATTTTGCGTTCGGGTAACCCTGTGTGATAACCCTTTGGACCCTGAATCTTGGGACGTCTCGTGCTGTGATCATAAGGCATTGTGCAAGACAAATGAGTGCACAATTAATACACCATTACTGTTAATCCATGAAGATTGCAACATAGATAATAAAGGTAAATTTTTTTTTAAATTATGGGAGTAGGTGGCTGCCCTGATGTAAGTAAAGAGACAATACAAGTCAACTGTGGACACAAGCTCTGTGAGGAACTTTCATATCCATTTCTTACTTAGATCCTCGTAGCAGCAGGAGCTTGGCTGGTGCACCTGAGTGGTTACGGCTCAGAGCACTAAGTTTACACAACAGTTGTAAACGTGCAGCGTAGTCTGGTGATGAAATGAGTGGCTCTAGGATTGTACTGGGTACTTGTTTGTCGTGCAGCCGTGGGCAGTGTTTCCTCATCTGTGAAATGGAGGTGATGATGGTTTTTAAAAATGTTGCAGTCATAAGAATTAATGAATAAGAATGAACTGAAAGTCTACCTGTAGAGGAGCTCCGGCCGTGCCTGGTGTATGTGGGTGCTCAGGTCACGTTAGCTGTTACTGTCAATACAGTCAAAGGGGAGCAGCAATTCATGCACAAGCTGTCGCAGTGCATTCAGTTGTAATTACTTAATTTATTCAAACACCCACTACTATGCGTTATTGGCATTGAGTATCAACTGGGTAAACACATTTTAGCCTGGTTACATCTTTGGAATGGTGGGAAATCAGTGCAGTCATTGGATATTTGTATGGGATATTTTGGTGCTAAATTCACTTTAAATTCTATGCAGCGTCCTGGAAGCAGCTGAAATGTTACCCCATAGTATGTTTTCTGATCTGTGTTGGACCTTCTCTCCCTCTGGGAGCACCACGTGAATTGCCCGTTCGTAATTCTTTAAAGGCATGCATTATATTTCTTGTTAATTTATGTGTGTTTCTTATCCATACAGTGACCATACGATTTCCTGTTTAATTGGGAACGTTTTGGGGAGTGAAAGGCAGTGCTGTTAATAGTTCTGCCAGAATGGGAGGCATGAGTCAGAACTATGCTGGGTTATCCAGGGCACATGGCTACTGTGCTTCTCTTCCCCTCTACAATGTCTGAAGGATCTTCCTTAGATTCTGCAAAGTACCTGTGACTGTCCTGATGATAGTAGGTGATCAATTACCAAATAGCAACTGGACATAGGCGGACTGTGCATTATTTTTGTTGTTTGTAGACTCCTTTAATTTGAAGTATTAAAACCGTGTGCCTTCTAAATAAAAATCTAATTTGTCTGCTTAATTAGGAGGTCAGTAAGACAGGTGTTTGGCCATGTGCAGACAGAAAATTCTATGAACCATGAGGGAAATCGAAATGAGTAAGAGGATTAATTTGAAAAATCCGTGCACTATTTCCACATTCTTCATAGAAATACAAATCAGTTCTCTATACTCATCTGTCTTTTTGTTTAAATATAAAATACTATTTAGAAGTTTCCTTAAATTAAAACCACTTAAAATAACCTTGTCTGTTGCAGCCAGTGCTTGGGTGCTGTCGCAGTGCCAGAGTGCACTGGGGCACTGCTCTGCCCAGCTGCTGTCTCTGTTCACCTTCGCTTCTTCCAGACGGTATGCTTCCTTACTGTGTTTTAGAGTCTGACATTATTCTTCCTTGGCTCTAAAGTTTTTTTATTTCTTCAAATCTCAGCAAGGAGGCATGCGGCTGCCGTGACATTTGGGGCCCCCCTGGGGGTAGGCCACGTATCATGGGAAATCAGAGTAATCCGTATATTTTGATACTGTGCCAAGGACTCAGGTTCAGTTTATGTCAGGCGTTCTGTTCGGTTGCTTAGAATACATCCTGTGAACTGACAGTGAAGGGACCACCTCAGACCTCCCTCCCTCCCTGTCTGTCTGTGTGTCAGCAACTCCCACCTGTCTGTCTGTCTGTCGATCCATCCATTATCTCTCATCTATCTACATATCATTCATCTCCTTTGTATTGTATTTGATGGAATTTGTATTTGATTCCTTTTTTTTTTGCCTGGCAGCAAAATCTTATATGGGCTGTTAGGTACCTTTTATATTTTGCTTTATTATTTCTAAGTGTAAAGGGAATTTAATTATTACTAAATTGTATTTTGAAACTTCTCCTCAGCATAAACATTTTCCATTTCCCCCCCAATACATGATAATATAAATTCAGGATTTCTTGCTTTTTTAAACCAATCAGAGTTACTGAGACAATTACCAGGTATTAGCAAGATGGATCACTTTGACCGTTAGGAGAAAATCCTCAGTAGCCAGACGATTTCAGTTTGACGAGCCATGGGGTATTATTAGTCATGCGCAAGCCAGCCTTGGCCGTACTTGTCTTGTGCAGGAATACTTTGCTACAGGCATCAAGTCTAAAACTGTTCATTTGCATAGACGTTCGGAGTATTACCCGGAGCTAGGCATGATAAATTGTATTTACATCCTACAAAATGAATGCAGTGTTATTGAATTTAGCAGGAAAATGCCTGTCTTAAGGACATGAGTATTATCTGACTAAAAGCAAACGGATATGCGGAAGTGTTTTTTGTTTGTTTGTGGGTTTTTTTTTTTTTTTTTTTTTGTATACGGAGGAGAAAGAGAAGGGAGTTACAGAGTTTGAGAACATGCTCGCTCCAGTCATACAGCATTCTAACAGGGGTATCATATGGGTCGAGAACTAATATCCACTGGACTCAAGGCTTCTCTGTGATTCAGAGATGTGCGTATGCAGTTCAGGGCATGTTGAGAGTCTGCTGGGAGGTGGCACCGTGGAGAGTGGAAAGTAGAGATCAGGCATCCACAGACCTGGTCATCAGGATGCTTACAGCCTCAAAAGGGGAGACACATCTGAAAATGAAAAGCATGACATGTTAAGTGTTGAATACTGTGGCAGAGGCAAGGACAGGTATGCCGCATGTGAGGAGAGATGCACCTGGTCCGTCGGAGGCAGGAGGTGAGCGAGGAAGGCTTTTCTCAGGGATGGGAAGTCTTTTCAGTGGAGTCGTGCAGCATGAGTAAGAGTTAGAGAGGTGGACAAAGGAGGGGCGGTTCTGAGGTTGAGGGACCAGCAAAAGTGTGGGGCTGCGAAGCCACGGGCACATCATGCTCCAGCGGACGTCGCGGGGCACGAGACCGGAGGGGGTCAGAGTTAGGAGTGGAGGGGGAAGATGGATTCCAGACACGCTGAGTAGATTAAAC
Organism: Stenella coeruleoalba; assembly: GCF_951394435.1. NCBI lineage: Eukaryota > Metazoa > Chordata > Mammalia > Artiodactyla > Delphinidae > Stenella > Stenella coeruleoalba. The sequence goes on along the minus strand of NC_137160.1, from coordinate 57,633,071 downwards.
ACCCACCAAACCTGGTGAGAGTGTGGGCTGGGATGGAAAGGATGAAGCGATGGCAACAGCTCCTCCATCTCTGGCAATGTCAGGGCTACCATTAGCCCAAAAGGGGTGTCTTTTTTTGAATTAGAAAAAGGTACATTTTCTTCCTGGCGGATGGAAAGCCTGTGGCAGGAGGAATGGCGTGTGTGCAGAGCCCAGGGTGGGTTTCAGCTTCCAATGGGCCCTTGGCTCGGTGCTCTTGTGCAGTGCACAGTCTGAGCAACTGTAAGGGGTGGACGGGGCCACTTGCATCAAGAGTGCAAATATGGAGAGCGAGTGGAACTGGGCAGCCGTGAGAGGGGCAGTGACACGCTCAGTAGTGAATGTGCTCAGTTTGCAGTTTTTAGGGTCACTGTTCAAGGGGACATATCACGTAAGAAGTTGGATATATGATTCTAAAACACTGGGGAGTACAGGTGATTTGAGTCCTTTGAACTTTTAAAAACTTACAGGTAAATTGTAGTTAAAATTATTCAAAGGGAATGACCTTCTGAATTATAGCTCCAGTGGGACTTATATAATACTAGTGGTTGGTTCTCGAGACAGTGTGTTTAATCGCTCTATCAAAAAAACGAATTCCAAGCAACTTATTAAAGAACGCCTACTACTTACTAAGGTACCAAAGGATGGTCATGATAAATTGGATTGGTGAAAAGTTTTCTTCTCTGTTGCAGATTGCCCTGCTATGCCTTGTGTGACTAGGACCTCATACCTAGAACACCTCTGCCTTGACACTTGTGGAGACTCAGACCATGTGAGTACAGAAGCTGTATAGGAAAATTGCAGCGAGTCCTAACTGGTTAGTTCAGCTAAGCAAAACCAAAATTTCGTGAGAGGGAGGACCAAAGGAATAATATCTATTTTTTGTGACATGTCTTCTAGATGAGGTGGAAAACTTATCTCTTTTCCCCATTAATTTAGTAGTGTACTAGGGGCTATAAAATCAACAGTGAAATTCTTGTGTCAGCTCATTTATCAGGGTATTTATGGCAACCAATTATAAGAGGTATAATTGAAAGCATGGTTATTTTTGTTTGTTTGTTTTTGTCATTCTAAAGGAGAAAAAACCCCATCACTCTTTCTGTGGCACTCTTTTGCAGAAAAACACTGCTAAGGAGTGCTAAGCTGGCAATGAAACAGCCCAACAGGAAGAGGAAGCTCAGTATGGATTCCAAGGAGCGTTTGAATCAGGATGGATGCTTGGTAAGTTGTCAGTTCCTGGACCCTTCCTGTAGTTTGTGCTCATTGTGGGAATTCACAGTGTAATTGTACCTCTGCTATAGTGACAGCAGAGGTGTTTTTTTCAGTCACTCGAAACCTGTTGCTTCTGGTTGAGTTTTATGTAGCGTGGTATAGAATATATGTGTCATTGACTCTGGTACATTTTAGAAGGTAATCTTGGGAATTCCCTGGCGGTCCAGTGGTTAGGACTTGGTGCTTTCACTGCCGAGGGCCCGGGTTCAATCCCTGGCTGGGGAACTAAGATCCCATAAGTCACGCCGTGCAGCCGAAAAAAATGATAATCTTCATATTAAAGGTGAAAGGAGGCCTTTTCTTTTAAAAAGATGGAGGTAATTGATGATTATCAAGTAAGGGACAGAGTTTGTGAGCTAACTGTAGGGGCTGTGTTTGTCAGGGCTCTCCAGAGGATCAGAACCAATAAGAGTAGTTGACAGCCCTGTCACAATCTCTGTCCCTACTTGATAATGACGAATTATATGTATATTTGTAGAAAGAGATGTATTTTAAGGAATTTTTAAAGATAAATTTATTTATTTTGATTTATTTATTATTTTTGGTCATGTTGGGTCTTTGTTGCTGCGCGCGGGCTTTCTCTAGCTGCGGCGACCAGGGGCCACTCCTTGTTGCGGTGCGTGGGCTTCTCATTGCGGTGGCTTCACTTGTTGCAGAGCACGGGCTCTAGAGCACACGGGCTTCAGTAGATGTGGTGCGTGGGCTCAGTAGTTGTGGCTCACAGGCTTGTTGCTCTGCGGCATGTGGGATCCCCCAGGACCAGGGCTCGAACCGTGTCCCCTCTACTGGCAGGTGGACTCTCAACCACTGTGCCACCAGGGAAGCCTGCTTTTAAGGAATTGACTCATGCAGTGATGGGGACTGACTAGTGGCAGTCTGGAGACCCGGAAAAGAGTTGATGTTACAGTCTTGAGTCCAAAGGCCATGTGGAGGCAGATTCCCTGTTCTTCAGGGGAAGGTCAGTCTTTTTTCTTGTAGGGCCTTCAGCTGATTGGATGAGGCCCACCTCACCATGGAGTGTAACCTGCTTTTCTCAGATTCTCCTGTTTAAATGTTAATTACATCTGAAAAATATGTCACAGTAACATCTTGACAACTAGAGGGCATACATTGCATCATGCCTCTAGTTCCCTGTGCTGTTTCCTTATGACAACTTCTTGTACTCCTACAAATGTCAGGGTGGGCAGAAGTGACCAGGAGACCTCCTCCGTGGTGATGGTTTTGGGGATGGTAGGCCATTAGAGCATTCTCAGGGGCCAGGGGCTCTCGTCATTTATTTGGGTGTGGGTTTTGGTGTCTTCATGTGGGTTGTAGTTGTGCATTTACACATTATGCAGTGGTGAAGTGACACAGTGTCATACTTATATTCTTTGGTTTGATGCCAGGTTGGTGTGACTCCATGACCTCCAGGCATTAAATGAGAAGTGTCCAGCAATGATCTGGTCTGAGGTTGGTTTTAAGATGTTACATATAGGCCCGCATCAAGCTAGAGAGCTGTTTCCTCAGCCTCAGCGCCACTGGGAAGGGGAGTGGTTAACGTGGGGGCTGAGGTCCTGTTCCCCTTGAGGTCCAGACGGGACCGGTACCGTGAGCGCTGAGTGGTCTAAGTGTATCCCAGAGAACTAGCTGTCTACGAGGTTGCTTGGATCAGACTTGGGAAGGCCTGCACCTGTCTTGAGTTATGTGAGGATGCTGTTCTCAGCATTTTAGGTTTGCTGTGTCATGTCTTCTGAGGAGAATAGGGTACTTGATGTGTTTAAAGTTACTCTTGGACAGTGGTTCTCCTGCTGTGGTGTCTGGACCAGCAGTGCCAGCATTGCCTGGGAGTTTGTTAGAAATGCGGCTTCTTTGGTCCCACTGTAGACCTGCTGACCAGATGCTCTGGGGGTGGGGTTCCGTGGTCTGTATTCTACCAAGCCCTCCAGGCAGTTCTGATACACGGCCATATTTGAGAAGCATTGTCCCAGGGAAAAAGTTGGACACATCTTACCTGCTAATAGTGCTAGAGCTAATCAATACAGTCTGCTGCATATTTTAAAAATATTTTAGTGTAAAATTTGAGACCACTTCTCCAATCTAAATATATTTTCTACTTTTTCTCAGTATCATTTCCCTTTAAGCTGCTAAAATTGTTACTGCCCCGTCTTAGTTCTTGTTACCTTGCCCTTCAACGTGAATATTCAACCTGCTATCTCAACTGTAGTGGCACAAGTCCCAGTTTTCTCCTAAAGCCCAACTTGGTTTCCAATTTAGTGCTGATGCTTTTACCATTATTTCCATCCCGCACTGGGGTTTTCAGTTTTGTGAACCCCAGGGGTGCTCAGCACTTACTACTCAGGTGCTGTTTGAGCTTGGCGACTTGCGTAGCTGGATTTCCGAAAATATCTGTTGAATGATGTTCCTGGTGTTTAATAACATCTCCATGCAAATGGACTTCTTTGATCAATAGTAAGAAAATGATATTTCCGAGGGCCACATTACTCATCTGAGGTCTGAGATGTTTAGAACATAAAATTATTTTAAAGGATATTCACAGAAGATCAGGGGAAAGATGTGCATTGGGGGTGAATTCCACGTTGCCATGTCCATTTGGGGCTCATGGCCAGTGTTCATTTTCATTCGTTAAGTTGAATGGTTTAATTCACAAAGCAGGGTCACATCTGTGGCTGCATTCACCGTGGAGGGAAAGGGGTTCAGTCACTGAAATCATGTTTGAATTTTGCTTGAAATATCAATACCATCCTTTACTTTCTATGTTACCCTTCTTGTTTTAAAGTGACATTTCCAGCCAGCCAAGCAAAATAGCATTGGCAGGTTAAGAACATAAAACATCAAACGAATGACAGTTGGGTGCTTTCTAAACATCTGCTTTTGAGACAGTAATGTCAGGAGATGTGATAATTTTTGGATGCTGATATTAATATCTGTCAATGAATGTCTTCCTAGACTAATATTTCCATGTAGAATTTCAAAATATTTATTTATATTTTTCAGTACGCAGACACATGGTTAAAAAAGACCACATAGGACAGACAGGTATTGAAATAAGAAGTAAATTCTTTACTGAGTAAATTCTCCCCACACCTGCTAAACTACCCCAGTCTTTTCATAAAGGTGTGACCACTGTTTACACTTTCTTGTGTATCTATATAGGGATCAACAAACAAAACAAAAAAACAAAAAGGAAAGCTAAGAAACCCAAATCCTTTATGCATGTACACATATATACATAATACATACATATACTTAGCCCAGATGGGCTTACACTCTGGCTATCGTTCTGTACTTCGCATTTTTGCACTTAAGCATGTATATCTTGGAGATACAAATCTTCTCATTGTTTTCAGTGGCGCATAGTATTCCACTCTGTGAATGTACCATAACTTATTGAAACAGTGCCCTGCTGTAAACATTTAGGTGATTTTTATTTTTTGTCTTTACACACCAAGTTACATCCAGTGTTCTTATTCATATATCTTGGTATACTTTTGCAATTGACTCACAGGCAAAATCTCACCAGTAGAATCTTGTCCTAAAAAGTTCGTGCCTATAAACTTTTGATTCGCCTTTCACGTCGTCCTGCAAAGAGGGCGTCCCAGGTTACACTCTGACACCACCCGTGACGGTGCCTCCGCTCCTTAGGCTTCATCTCACGTCTTACGTCCCGTGTGCTCAGTTCTGCCGTGTGGATGACTTGCCTGCTGGTCTGGCAGGTGGTGCTGCCGCAGACTTGAAGAGAGGGCTTCCACTGCCCCTTGGACTCCTTCTCACATCATGCTTTTCACAACACCCCACACAGAGATGAGTGTCACGCGGGTGCCTTGGTAGCCTTGGCCACCCCCCACCCCTAGGACTGCTGGCAAAGTGTGGCCACATGGTAACTGGGGAAGCGAAGCATTGTTTTCAGAGTGGTTTCATGGATGTTTGGTGTGTACGTGGGTGTCCTGGGGATAAAACCCCAAACCATATGTAGGCTGTACAGTTTCAAATTCCCTTCATAAAAATGCAAGTTTCTCAAACGAAAAAAGGAGATTTTGTTTGACTATACAAGAATAAAGTACATGTTGTCTAGTTGTGTATATAAAATACCTGAAGCTGAATAAATGTTAGTGCCCATTCTTCCTCTCCCTCTGCAGCTCTTAAAAATCTGTGAACCTGTACCTAATTCATGAGTTATGAACTTTGAGAAATAGAAATATGAGGCATTATTTATTCTTAAGCATCTTAGAGTATTGCTGAATAAAAGAGAACTGACTTAGGCCGAGTAATGCAGCGTGACTAAGATCTAAGGTCCATGTAGCCTTCAGAGAAACGTAGGATCACTGGGGGCTGCGTGGGACCTTGAAGGATGAAGAATATCTAAGATGTCCATCTTTAATGCTTTATTTAGTTTATTTAAACATAAAAATATCTAATGCACATGTAATGCTGTTATAACACATGGCTCTTAAATGCAACCTGGTAGAATGCAAAATGAGGGAATACAAATTATTTGCTTAAAATCTGGATGTCCTGTAGGCAGCTAACCTTGAGAGAGAAGGAAGTTGAAGGGTCATAGCAGGGACTGTCTGACCAAGGAAGCAGCAGGAGCCTGGGTAGGGGGCTGGAAGCAGATACGACGACCTGTGTGACATCTGGCGGGATTATAGTGGCTGTAATGACTTTTCTGACTGAGCAGCTTTGTAGGGTGAGTGCTGGGATGGCGAGTCAGGGTATTTGGATTTCGGTCTTTGGCTGTGGTGGTAAGTAGCTCTGTGACCAAGGACAAGCCCTTCGCCAGGCTGACGCTCAGTTTCTTTGTCTCTAGAACAAAAGTCTTGGATTAGAAGATTTTTAAGGGCTTTTAATTTCAAAAAGTCTAAGTTTTGGTACACAGTGAGATAGTAAGGTGAGTGGGGTGCATGTGGGTGGCCAAGTTCAGACGGTCTTGATGTTGGGGCCACTGGGCTTGACATACTGACAGGAGGGAGCCCTGGTTGGCTGCAGCTGGGGCGGAGTGCAGGGCAGTCTTTTTTTAATAATATCCTTAAGTAGACATCGAAAAAATGTTTAGGGTAGGATTATTTCATTGTCTTATTTTTTCAGTAGTATCTGACTTTTTAAATCCTTTTGTTTCCCCACGCACAACTGATAGCAGCTTGTATCAGCGAGTAGAATCCATTTATATGTGGAGGAACTGCAGAAAGGAGATGTTAATAAAAGTGTTTTAGATGTTTTTCCCTTTTTTGGGGTATAAGTCTTAACAAATACTGTTTGAAAATATACCTGAGTTTTTGTTTTTGTTCACGTTTAGCCAGGTAAACGGATCGAGACGATTGCCATTGAAAAGGATAGTTTGTGAGTCACATTTCCCAAGAAAGAGGAGGGGGCACATCACACCAGACAGGGCCCTGTGGGGAAGCACCAGAGTCGGTCGGGGAGCAGCAGGGGTGAGGGGAAAACAGGGGCAGGAGCCTTTATTGTGGTTTTCTTGGAAATGAATGGGGGAGGCAAGGTGAGCAGGCTAAGCAGGTTCAGGATTGGCTAGTTTGGATAATTTCGGTGGTCTCTGGCTACCGGGCTGTCTCTGATCGTCCAGTTCCTGGCCCAGGGTTGGTTTAGGGCAAATGGATAGTGTCCCAGACTGCAGGAGCTGGTAAGGAAAGGGGAGTGGGCTGTGGACTCAGGCTAGTTGTTTGCTGTCTCCAGGAATTGGCTCACACTGAGAGGGACAGTCCCTCCCCGGTCCAGAAGGCCCCCAAATGTCAGTCACAAAATACAGAAAATAAAAATCGTGATGAATACAATTACGAAAGAGAGATTCCATTCGGGGGTATTTGAACAAGATGAGGGCATTTGCCTCTGTGTCTGCATCACAATTCCAGTAGAGCAAGGGGAAACCATCCTGTCCTGTATTTTTATCTGAAAGGTTAATTTCAGTTATCTTCAGTTTGCGTCCCACATGGGATCAGAGCAAAAGAGAATTTTGGAAAGTAGACTTGACACAGCAGGGGAAATTCAAATAGTAGTTTATTACTGGAGATACTGTATAGGATTTTAGTGTTTTCTATAGTTCTGGAAACCAGTAGGTATCACCCTTCATTCTTGTGGAAGAGGAGCAGCAGGATGCTTGAACGTCCTGTGCTCAAGGACCTGACAGTGCGCGAAAGGAAGGGGTGTCATCTGATGGTTCCACGGTGACGACCTGAAGTTGCCAAACACAGATCAGTGGGTTAAAACCCTTTTGCTTTGCTTCCTTGATTGGAATTCTCAGACCTGGAACAGTAGGCACTGATTAATTAGAAAACATCCCTGTAACGTGTAGTAAAATTATATGACGCATCCAGGGCCATCAGGAAGGAACAGAATGTCAAGCCTTTTTGGTTATTTTCCCAGCTCATAATCCTCTCTTCCAGAACGATGGATTTGAGTTGGCTAATGGAAATGTACCACAGCAAAGACTTATTTTATGTTCCTTAAACTATTATCTCCCCTTTTTCAGAGCAGTGTTCTTTTTTTTTTCTTAGAGCTTTATTTTCAGTTTTCAGAACTAAAGTTTGAAACCTGAGAAGGCATAGTAATGGTTTTGTTTTTCTCAATTCATCCTGATTTCCTGAAGTGTTCTGTTGGAAAGGATCAGGAAAAGTGCTCATTTTTCCTTCTTTAAAAAGATTAACTCTATTCATTAATAGCAGCGTGGATTTACTACCTTTAGGAAATAATTAATTAACCCCGACAGACTCAGAGAATGTTACAGCTAGCAGGAGCTTCGGAGAACATTTAGTCCAATCCCTTTATTTTACAGACAAAAGAAATCACATCCAGAGAATGCGTGTCATTTGTTCCCAGTTACCTAGCTCTTTGGGTAACTAGGTGGGGTTGGGATTTGGCCTGAGGTTACCTGACCCCCAATTCAGCATTTTTTTCTGCCCTATTATATGATACTAAATCATTTTTTGTTTGCAAAAAAAAATGTCCTAAAAATGAGGTCAGTATATCGTAAGAGAAATGTAAATTTATTCTGTAATACAAAATCATGATCTTGCATGTGTATGTCTACATATCTATAACCTTACTCCATCTTTAAAAACATATGGACATCAGGAGCTTGAGTAATTTAACTCTGAAGCGAAAGGTAATGTTATTTTTGTGAGGAATATGTTTTTTCTATCTAGGTAGAATTTCAGTAGCAAACAAAGAAGTGTGAACCAAACATTCTAATCCACTGACAGCATATTGTATATTTCTTTTTATATTTGAATGATATAGTGATTATAGAAATGCTTCAGTAGCTGTTGTGCTCACATAGCCAACCCTGTTTCTTGTTACCATTTCAGTTTTGCAGTAGAACATTTATGAGAAGAGACTTGCCTTGTTTTGAATTACGTAAATTTCCTGTGCATTGAGTGGGTAAAGAGGGATGGAGTTGGGGTGAAGAGCTGCCACGGAAGATTAGACCTGATTCAGTTCATCATCTCACATGCAGTGGAACAGAGGTAGATAGGATTGGGTTACTGCCTCCCCGTCTCCCCTGCCCCGTGACCGTGGACTTGCAGCGCCTTGTGTGGTCCACAGACCTTCAGCAGCGGCATCAACTGGGGGCTTGTTGGAAACTCGTGCTCTTAGGCCCTCCCCAGACCCACGGAATCCAGATGTGCATTTTAACAGGCTTCCCAGATGATTCACATGCATGTGAAAGTTTGAGGAGCACTGGGTTGTAGTACGTTTTGTAAGGATGCAACAGTATTACTTGCACAGAGATATCCATGATAACTTTGGACATGAAATCTGCCAGGCACAAAAGTCCCATTCTTGAACCTTGCATTCATGCCTTCAGTCAGCAAGTATTTGTTAAGCTGGACGAGGGGCCAGGCTGTGCTTTGGGGAGGAAAGATGGTTAAGACCCTGTCTGCCTTCAGTAAGCTCAGCAAAGCAGACGAGACCAGTAAGAGAGAAGCTGGTCATGCAGTGTGGCAGGCCCAGTATTAGAGATTTATACAGGATATTTCCAGGCTTCAGAAGGTTACCTGACTTAGCATGGGTGAGGTGGGAAGCAGAGAAGAGGAAGTAGGGTCAGAGAAAGCTTCCCGGGGGACTAATAGGCACATGTTAGCTTTCTATTGATGGTAACAAATCACCACAAGCTTAGTGGCTTATTACAGCACATTGACTGTTACCTCACACTGCCTGTAGGTCAGATGTCCAGGCATGGCTTAAATAGGTTCTCTGCTCAGGGGCTCAAAGGGTAAAATCAAATGGTTGGACTGAGTTCCTTTTGAAGCTCTGTGGCCTCTTCCGAGCTCAGATGGTTGTCGGCAAAATTCAGTTCCTTGTAGTTGTAGGACTGAGGTTCCTGCCTTCTTGCCGGCTATAACGCAGAGGCCAGCCTCAGCTCCGGGGAGACCCACGGTTCCTTGCCATGTGGTCCTCTCACAACAAGGCAGCCTGCTTTTTCAGGCCAGCCGGAGACTCTCCTCCATTCAGCTGAGGGGAGTCATACGTTGTAATGCAATCGAGGGGGTGACCATCCCATCGCCTCTGCCATTTTCTGTGGTCTAGAAGCAAGTGACGGGGAAGGGACTTGGGGGTGGCTCCTTGGGGTCATCTGGGGATCCTGCCCACCGTGAGGTGATCTCCCTGGGGCTGGGAGGGAGAGCGGGGCGGACAGCGTGACCGAGGCGTGGGTCCCAGAAGCCGCAGAGTGAGTTCTGGGGACTCTGAACAGGGGATGCAAGAGCATTAGAGTGAAGATGAGGAGCTAATTTTGTGCTGGCTGAGTTTCAGGAGCCTGTAGGGCACCCAGATGAAGCCGTACAGTGGACTTGGGATCTGCACGTCTGTAACTTGATGGAGGGAGACGTGGGTCCATTGGTCGCCGTGTGTGAGACTGAGTGACCTGGATGCCAGGGGCTGAGCGAGGCAGGCGGGGGGCGGGGTGGAAGCCCTGGAGAGCAGGGTGATGGCTGTGCAGGGGTGGAGGCCGGTGCAAGCGAGCTGTGTGGAGGACGGGCCCTGCACAGTGGGATGGGGAGGAGGGGACGGCGGGGACACCCAGCCTTCACTTTGTCCTCCATCCGCCATGAACAGCTGGCAGACACCTGACCAGTGAAGGGCAGCCGATGCACAAACACTGGGCATTGCATTCCATTTGTTCCCTAAAACCCAGCACTGTTCCTGGCACATTAATTGCCCAATAAATATTCTTTAAATAAGTAATTAACTCAGGGTTTTAAGATTCCTCTTTACTCCTCCCTCAGGATTCTTCTTCCATCCGAGATCTGTTCATCCAAGATACGCTTTTTCAGTTAGAAAACAAATAGAAGATAACTTAATTTTGATTAAGTCTCGATACACTCTTGACAGTTTGAGATCTGGCAAAACACCTATGATAACTGCCGTTAACTGAGAGTCTGCATGTGGCATGTGCTTAGTAGGGCTCTACCCGTGTGTCTCTAATCCTCAAAACAATTCAGTCAACAAGATATCATTACCTCCAAGTCACAATTTAGGAAACCAAAACTCAGAGAGGTTAAATCACTTGCCCAGGGTCACACAGCTGGTGAGGGGAGAAGCAGGGGCGTAAACCCTCAGCTGTCTGACTCTAAGACTTGTACAGAACAGAACCTCTTACTGTGGTTAAAACACAAAGTAGCCCAGGAAACATATCAAAACATCAGGCTTAATAAGTAAAGCATCGTGGCTCTGGTACTTGGATAGACAGGTAAACTAAAGAAACAGAAGAGGCAAATGCACCTGGGGGTTTAGTGTATAGGACACTGATCTTAGACTGATGGGAGGAGGGGGACCATCCCATAAGTGGTCTTGGGACAGGTGACGAGCCACCTGGGTAGGAATAGTGTGTCTCAACTTCACACCGTGTCCCGGCACAAATTCAAATTTGTCAAAGATTTAAGTGTAAGAAATAAACCATAAGTGTAAAAGACATAAACAAAGAAGAAGGTTTTTATGATGTGGGAGTAGAGAAGGATCTCCTATTACTCAACCATAGCAGCCATAAAAGAAGAGTTTGATAATTTTATTTCTCAAAATAAACAACAAAAATCCTTGCGTATTAAAAATACTGTAAGAAAGAAGTGAAAAAGAGAAATGACTAACCAGGAAAAAATAAATAATGCCTCTCATATTGTAGACAAAGGACTAATCTTCCTAATTTATCCAGACCAAAAGATGAGTAGTCATTCCAACAGAAAAAAATGGGCCACAGATGTAAAGAGATACTTCACAGAAAAGGAAATACAATGGCTTTTAAATATACAGTCTTCAGCTTCTTCATAATGGAACAAATGCAAATAAAACGATAGTGAGATATTATCTTTTTCATCATCATCTTGGCAAAAATCCAAAACTTTGCTATCACACCCTGTGGGCAAGGCTCTGGGAAGACGGGCCTGATCCGAGGCTGTGGGGCTGTTGAGTGCGGCTTGCTGGGCGCCAGACCTGGCAGGAAAACACAAGTCTGGTTTGACCCGGCTGGTCCACTTCTGGGAAGTCATTCTGTACATATCCTGGCACATATGCAAAACGCTCCGTGTACTGGTTTTCCACCACAGTGTTATGTGATTGGAAAAAAGATTTGAGACAACCTGGACATCCATAAACATGGAATCAGTTAAATAAATCATGAGGTATCCATTCAGGTAACTGCAAAAAGAAGGAGTGTGCTCTTACAACCTGATAAAGACCTCCAGGGTATTTTAAGTGAAAAGAAAGGTAGAAAACAGTGCTATCTTTGTGCACAAGAACAAGAAAATAAGAAAATATATTCTCTTTTTTTATAAAGGAAACTTTGCAAGGATATTTCAGAATCTACTAATGAAGATTTCTGGGTGGAGGTACTATACGTAGGCCAGATGGGGGAGAATGGGTCGGGGTGGGAGGGGAGTTTTCACTGTATTAATTGTTTCTCTATTTATTTTTACCTTGAACAATGTGAACTCAAAAAATAAAATAAATTATACGTGTAAACTAAGGCATCTCAAGGAATTTACCATAATCAATTCTATATGGCTGTATACACAAATGGCAGCCTGACACAGTCATCTTCAGACTTGTGGGTTTGTTCACCTCATCAGTAAAGAAGCTTCAGTCACATATCTGGATATATATGTATTACTTGTTTATTGGAAAATTATATGATTTACTACTATACAAATTGTATTTTGTACCTTAAAGCCATAGACTAAAAAAGAAACAAAAAGTACAATATAAAAATGAAATTAGTAGTGATTAACAGTTAAAAACTAGTTTGCTCTCATTAAAATATTAATTTTTTGAAACCTTGTTTTAAAGCCTCGTGTTCCTGTTATCTGAAGTCTACTTTTTAGGTTTAGTTTTAATGGCTGTCATAGCTTAGATGACCAACCGTCTTGGTTTGTCTAGGACTGAAGGGTCCTCCAGTTATGGGACTTCAGTGCTGTGACCGGATCAGTCCCAGGCAAACTGGGACAGTCAGTCACCCTAGGCCTGGCTTAAAAAGATAAAAATGTCTACAAACAATAAATGCTGGAGAGGGTGTGGAGAAAAGGGAACCCTATTGCACTGTTGGTGGGAATGTAAATTGATACAGCCGCTATGGAAGACAGTATGGAGGTTCCTTAAAAAACTAAAAACAGAACTACCATAAGACCCAGCAATCCCACTACTGGGCATGTACCCTGAGAAAACCATAATTCAAAAAGAGTCATGTACCACAATGTTCATTGCAGCTCTATTTACAATAGCCAGGACACGGAAGCAACCTAAGTGTCCATTGACAAATGAATGGATAAAGAAGATGTGGCACATATATAGAATGGAATATTACTCAGCCATAAAAAGAAACGAAATTGAGTTATTTGTAGTGAGGTGGATGGACCTAGAGTCTGTCATACAGAGTGAAGTAAGTCAGAAAGAGAAAAACAAATACTGTATGCTAACACATATATGGAATCTAAAAAAAAAAAAAAAGGTTCTGAAGAACCTAGGGGCAGGACAGGAATAAAGATGCAGACGTAGAGAATGGAGTTGAGGACATGGGGAGGGGGAAGGGTAAGCTGGGACGAAGTGAGAGAGTGGCATGGACATATATACACTACCAAATGTAAAATAGATAGCTAGTGGGAAGCAGCGGTTTAACACAGGGAGATCAGCTTGGTGCTTTGTGACCACCTAGAGGGGTGGGATAGGGAGGGTGGGAGGGAGACGCAAGAGGGAGGGGATATGGGGATATATGTATACATATAGCTGATTCACTTTGTTGTACAGCAGCAACTAGCACACCATTGTAAAGCAATTATACTCCAATAAAGATGTTAAAAAATAAAGAATAAAATGTGAAAGAATGAAAAAATAAAAGATATGTCCCCCAAATTACAGGATAAACTGTAGGAAATGATTGTTGACCAAACTTACTAAATCCTGATACTTTTTTATCAGCATCATCCATCAATTATGCACAGGTTTTGTGTAATTCAGCTGCTGATTTTCATCTTCTTGGATGACAATCAGTTTGTCTTGGAAACTATGCAAAAGTATTGGGCTTCCCTAGTGGCGCAGTGGTTGAGAGTCCGCCTGCCGATTCAGGGCACACGGGTTCGTGCCCCGGTCCGGGAAGATCCCACGTGCCGCAGAGCGGCTGGGCCCGGGAGCCATGACCGCTGGGCCTGCGCGTCCGGAGCCTGTGCTCTGCAACGGGAGAGGCCACAAGAGTGAGAGGCCCGCATACTGCAAAAAAAAAAAAAAAAAGTATTGTACTATTTATACTTCCATAAGAGAGTTGAAAGCCCATTGAAACTCTTAATTTGAAAGATCTTAAAATTGGGAAACTCTGTCCCTCAACTTTTAAGTGTAAAATTATTATGAGTTTTTTTATAGGGGGCATACATTTTTTTATGGCCACAAAACTATGTAAGTAAGACACATATCTGGACAAATGATCTTGGAGTATCTTTGAAAAAAGAAGTGATTCTCTTAGTCTTCGCTAAATGGTCAACTTTCCTCCAGGAGTTGCTGTGAGCCTGGCCTGATGCACTGCTGGCTCCATGGACAGAAGCTCTGCCTTCTCAGGGTCGCTTGTGTTTGTGGTTTCTTCGCAGGGATCTTTGAAGGCATTTGTCCATTCTGTGAGGGTTGGTTGGGCTAAACTTGGACCTTAACTGAGCCTCATAAGCTGTAGCAGGTGCCAGCAAGCTGCAAGCCAGGGGAGGATGGAGGGCTTGGCGGGGGCAGGGGACGCCCTTCTTCCCTCAGCCTGCCTTTGAACCTTCCTTTCTGTCATATTTGAGCCAACAGAGAATTAAGACAATAACCAAGGGTTCCTCCCACGTCCGAATGGGTGGCACCCCCTCCCCCCTCCCCCTGCCGCTGCACACTGGCTGCTGATGTAGGTCCCCTCCATTCACAGCGCTCTTCATGGCTTGGCTTCCAGCAAACAGAGAAGTCAATGTTCAGTGTTTCAAACAATTACCCAGAAACAGGGCCTAAACCACATTTTCTGTGTTCTAGGAGCAAGCTGAAGAAGAAAAGAAGCCCAGGGATGGTGTGACCCCTCTGAGTCACGGTAATTGTCACCACCTTTTACAGTTTTGCTGTATAATGAATTACTTTTAAGTGACATTTTTATTAGATAGCTGCAGTTGGTTTAGGTTTATTAATTTAAATCTATAATAATAGTATCGTTAGTTGAGAGTGTCACATGCTCCCCTGTAGACTTCATCAGTGTCATCTAAGACTTTCAAATATGTATATCAAGAAAGTCTGAAGCTCTTAACTCATTTATTTGCCTTTGAAAAAAGAACTGATTTGTAAACTTTCCCTGTGAACAAGAAAACAAATGATGCTGCTTAGTTTGTTTATAATTCTTTGTTTAAGCTTTTCCCCGATTGGTTTAATCTTCTAATGATGGCATTCGTACTCTTCTATTGGAGTCATGTTTTACAGGAGGTTGTACATTTGCTCCAAGATAAGTGTTCCTCATTATGGTTTTTAATACATCCGTAGGTTTTAGATAACAGCTTTTTAATATTCAACTAATTCTCTGATGATTTAAATTTAAATCAACAAATGCAGATGCTATTTCCCTGGAATATATATTCCATATATATTGTGATTACTGCTATACAAGCAGGCAGCTATTATTAAATTTTCTGTAAAATATAGTTGAATGTCCAACGTTTGTGCTACTCTTGGTGGGAAAGAAGCATGTAAATTTGATAATTCTCCTCTAATGAACTTTTAAAGTACCGTAAGTATTTAACTTTCTTTCCCTCCAATAATGGAAACAACTGAAAATATCTTAAAAAATGACAAACAAGATTTGAGGTTTTTAAAGACCATATATAATGCTTAGTCTTGGCACGCAATATTGAAAATTTGTGATCTTCTACCTAAATGATTTTTAAAAATAAAAGTTGTTTTCTATTAGAAGCAAAATATACTGCTTTAAATTTCTTTTCTTCTTTTGCTGTCACCCCAAGTCCCATCATGTTCTTTGCTGAAAAAGCAAAATAGAACACAGTAATTTGACAATTATGTAACTTGATGTTCAGTTTCATTGAAATACACTCCAGTTATGCAACACTGGAATTCTAGAAATAAGTTTGGACTGTACCTGGCCCCAACAGCAGGGTTTTTTTTAAAAAACAATTGTTTTTCTTCTCAGAGAGAGGTTGTGATTTATTATGTTGTTGTCTCTCCCCTGCAGCTATATTTTCCACACTAATGTAAATTGTTTTAGATTCTCTTATTCTACAGTTGAAGCATTTATTCTAGGAAAAGAAAAGCAGACTTAAGCCAACAAATTAAAAATATTCAGTCCTCAAAACTAAGATTTTTTTTAGTAATTTAGTATTTATAGTTTTCATTGTAGCCAGTTACATGTTTATCTTAAGTAGTTTTTCAGTTTTACTAGGAAATAGCTTTTTGCTGTTGTCCTTCCTTTGCCAGACTTACTTTGTAGCTAGTGGTCCATTCCCCAAAGTGTCATCCTGTGGCTTATTCTTCTCCAGATCTGACACTGGTGTCATTGCTGTTTTCCCCAGCTGTGGAACATTGCTAAATGTTTAGAAGAAGGATGAGATTTGGTTTGTGTATACAGATGCTGCAAACTGCTCGTTGAATACAAGTTGAATTATTCGAGGGGCTTTTGAGGATTTATATTTTTACTACTTTTAATGCGATAAAGGAAACTATTCCCTAAATTGCCTCCTGTCTTAGTATTATAATGGGGATCTTCCTCTTATAGTTCCTGGAAATAGTTTAATCTTTTCTGTAGGCTGCTTACTAAACAAAATAGATTGAGTCACTTACCTTAGGCCTTAAAAGTAATAAGAAAAGAAAAACAAAAACTGTGTACTCATACATATTTATATGTGAACAGAAAATTCTATTGAAAAATAAACAATTTCTGTAGTGATTTTACAACAAGCAAGGCATTTCTTTGAAAATCACTACAAACTAATTTATTGCATGCCCAATCTCTGTCACTAACATTGACCTCTGTGTTACAGATGATGAAGCTTTGAGGGGCCATTTGACTTACTTAGAGTAAAACTAACTAGTTAGTGGTGGATCCAGGGTTTGAGCCCACATCTAGCAAGTTCTAAAGCCTGTGGTCTTTCTACTTTACCTGTGGTCTTTCTACTTTACCTGTGGTCTTTCTATTTTATCATTTCCCCTTCTCTGTAGCTATTAAGACTAAGGTAGAGAAAACTGGAATCTTGCTTAGAAGTGGGATGGGAAGAGTAACTGCTAATAGTTAAAGTATTAAGGGTGTCTCATATGGCCCTCTGTGTCCTTGGGGACTGGCTGGACTAAATTTTTCTTGACATAGTCATGCCATGAGATTAATTTTTTGGTTCTTTTGGAAACTCTCAGCTATATTATTCCTATATTATCCAAAAATTTTACCAACTGTCTTAGATACCCTTAAGAGAAGACTTGTCTCAGTAAGAATTATTTATTAATAATTATGTATGATGGAGGTTATAGAATTAGTATTGTCAATCACTATATAATCCCAGACCTCTACATTTGAAGACTCCAAAATAAAAACAACTGATTTTTTTTCAGTTGGACAAGTGATCTGGCTTTTTCCCTTCGTAATTTTAAGTGCTCTTTTAAACTAACACTAATATTTCTTTGGTTTAGTGTTAGGACTGTGAGGTCTTTATAATCGTAAAAGCAGTAGAAGAAATTATAAAGGAATATGAGATATATATACATCCAAATTAAACTGTGTACGCCAAAGAACCTCATAATAAATAAAATAAAAGCGGAAATAAACTGGCAAGTATTTACCACAACTACAACTTTCAGAAGGTCCAAAATAGATAAAGGAAGTAGAAAAAATAATCAGATACACTAAAATATCAGTACAAAAACAGGCAAAAGGCATTAGGAACTAAGTAATTCATGGAAGAGGAAATGAAAGTAGCTAAAAAGCAAATATGTTTAAATGTATTCAGTCTCACTAGAAAACAAAGAAAGACAAATTTAAAAGCAATAATGAACATTTTTTAACCTACCAAATTAACAGTCAACAAAGTACTAATGCCCCATTGCTGGTGGGTCAGGGAACTATCTCTCTGTAAATAGCTCTCTGTACATTGCTTCTGGGAGTATAAGTTGGCTCTATCGTTTTGGGGGACACATTGATAGTATTTATTAAAAATGTTAAGTCAACATTTCCTTCAACTCAGGGACTCCACTTTTTGGAATTACTTAATGAAATAAGCATGAGCATTTAATTTATGCATATGATACTCATGGTACTATTTATAAATGGAGAAAAGTTGGAAATAATCTAAATGTCCAACAAACGTGGAATAGGTAAAACATTGTGGTACAATTTTGTGTAGACAGTTGTGTAGTCATGTAAATGCTTTTGAAGAACTTTAAATTATATGGAAGGGAAAGCTTATGATAAAATATTAAGGGGACCCCGCCCCCCCCACCAGGAGGGATTAGTCTCAGTGATGGTTTAAAAAAATCTCATATCTATACATGAGATAAAAGATGTTAAAAATTGTTATTTCTCAAGCTGTGAGATAAAAAGTATATTTTCTACGTTTTCCAAGTATTTTTTTTACGATTAGTAATCACGTTAGAGTCAGCCAAATATTAAAAAAATAAATTCAGAAATTCCTGAACACTAAAAAGTTCCATTTGCGGGTGGTATTGTTAGAATATCTGTTCTTAGATTTATTTCTTTTTTTGTAAGTAAACTTTTTATTTTGGATTAACTAGATTTAGAGAAAAGTTGCAAATGTAGTACAGGGATAGTCCTGTATATGCTTCGCCCACTATCTTCTGAGGTTAGTATCTTACATGACCTCAGGACATTTGTCAGAACTAGGAAATTAATATTGGTATGTCAGTGGTCACTAAACTGCAGACTTCATTCAAATTTCACTAGCTTTTCTACTAATGTCCTTTTCCTCTTCCAAGATCCAGTCCAGAACGTCTCTTTGCAGCATCACTGCACACACATCTCTTTTACTTTAAAGTCTCTCATGTTGTTCTCTCATGGCCCGAGCTGGCCGGTAGCATCCAAGTTTCTTGAGGGCTCCAGTATTTTCTCCCTGGCCACCACTCATCCCGTGTCCACCCTCGGGCACCTACACCCTGCCACTCCCCTGAAGCTGCTCTTGCTTAGCTCACCAGGGCCTCAGGGATGGCGGTTAACATTTTGTGGGTTGAATGGAACCAGGGACGTCCCAAATCAATGGACGCTTTCATGCTGTTACTTTTCTTACTCTTTGGATTTCACTTAGATGTTAAAAATGAACCCGTCTTGGTCCCCTGATGGTCAGCCTGCTTCTGCTGCAGCCCCTCCTCCTGCAGCACCATCATCCACCTGCAGTCAGTCCAGATCCTGGACACACCCTGGACCCCTCCCTCTCACTTACCCAGGAGCCTGGCCACACGGTCACCACCCTTTCTCTACTCATCCTTCTTGATTTCTCTCAAGTCATATCCTCCAACTTAGAGCTGCCTCTGGTCATTTTTCTGTTGTTCACTCTTTATACCCTCTCTAACCCAACGGAAACTGAGCTGAGATCCTGTTAGTAGAGGGCCCTGGGTCCTTTCTGTAGAGTAGCATTCAAGGCTTCTCACCATCTGCACTTGCCCATCACGTGCCACCACCCGCAGTCGTTGGTTTGCTCGACTGAACAGAACCTGCAGTCTAGACCGTGCTGTCTGAAGAACCGTTCCTTCTGCCTGGAGGATTCTTCCTCAGGCCAGAACCAAGTAGCCGGCTCCTTCAAAACCCAGTATCTCCCCTACTTGCCTTATTTTGTGTTTTTCTCCCTATTCTATTTTCTCTCGGCATATCCTAGGGCATTTGGTTTGAAGAAATTTTTTATGTGATGCTGTATCTCTCACTTAAGTGAGCATCTTTTTTGTTTTGTTTTGTTTTGTTTTTGCGTTACATGGGCCTCTCACTGTTGTGGCCTCTCCCGCTGCGGAGCACAGGCTCCAGACGCACAGGCTCAGCAGCCATGGCTCACGGGCCCAGCCGCTCCGTGGCATGCGGGATCCTCCCGGACCGGGACATGAACCCGTGTCCCCTGCATCGGCAGGCGGACCCTCAACCACTGCGCCACCAGGGAAGCGCCTAAGTCAGCATCTTTTAAAAAAACATACAGTCAGGTCCAATCCAGCCCATAAGAACTGTTGTTTAGTATGCTGAAGTAATGATTTACTAAAACTCTCAAGTATTAATTAGCTAAATGGCCTGAAGAAGAATTAACACAGCTTCTAAAAGTGCGTAACTACTTCCAGGGAGTAGTTTCTATGCTGGGGGATGTGGCTAATTAAGTGACTTTGAAAGATTCAGAGGGGCCCCTTGAGCATTATCCCTGCAGTCTTCTGTTAGAGTAACTGGTCTGCTTCCTGGGTGTACACACAGAGGTGTTTTCTTGCAAAATAATTACATGCCAGTGGAACTAATGTCTGCATTTTTTAAACGTTGTGAGAGATCTGTTCATTTCCACCATGGTAATTTTCTACCTAAGGAAGCATCTCAACATCAGAAAAGTGAAAACCAAATCAATTTTAATTTAGAAGATTCTTATCTTCGGATGGCATTTACAGTCATTAAATACGCAGTTAAATATTCAGGCATTTGGGTATTTGAACCTAAAGAACTGCATTTTCATTGAGCCGTGAAACTGTCACGGGAGGATGAGCAGGGGACTTCTTTCTAACCAATGAACTTTTGGGGGGAGACATCAATAACTGAAGCATCCACAGGCACTGCAACAAAAGTCCTCCTCTGTAACAGTAGTTCTCAGCGTATGCTTCCAAGTAGTTTATTTGCTGTCGATACTGGTTTACAAATGAGCTCATCTTTGAATTTAACTGATTAAGTTGCCAAACCTCTCCTCTAGTGTTCTGTCCCTTCTGGGTGGATGAGTGGTGGTGTGTATGCATATACTCTCGCAAAGGAAAAGAACATATTTGTCTTCTTCCTGGAGTCAGTCAGTAGATGATACAATGAATGAAACTGTATAAAGTACAAGATAGGGCAAGGACCATGTTCACAAAGCCTGTCTTATAAAGACAGTTTGTATGGGCCATGTTGAATTATGTTATTTATTTATTTTTTAATTGAAGTATAGTTGATTTATTATATTGTGTTAGTTTCAGGTGTACAGCAAAGTGATTCAGTTATATACATATATATTTTTTCGGATTCTTTTCCATTATAGATTAGTGCAAGATATTGACTGAACACAGTTGCCTGTGCTATACAGTAAATCCTTGTTGCTTATCTATTTTATGTATAGTTGTGTGTATGTGTTAATCCCATACTCCTAATTTACCCCTCCCCGCTCTTTCCCCTTCGGTAACCGTAAGTTTGTTTTCTATGTCTGAGTCTGTTCCTCTTTTGTATATAGATTCATTTGTATTATTTTTTAGATTCTACATATAAGTGATATCATATGATATTTGTCTTTCTCTGTAAGACTTATCACTTAGTAGATATTCTCTAGCTTCATTCACGTTACTGCAAATGGCATTATTTCGTTCTTTTTTATGGCTGAGTAATAGTCCATTGTACTACATACCACATCTTCTTTATCCATTCATCTGTCAATGGACACTTAGGTTGCTTCCATGTCTTGGCTATTGTAAATAGAGCTTCTATGAACATTGGAGTGCATGTATCTTTTCGAATTATAGTTTTCATCTTTTCTGGATATATGCCCAGGATTGGTATTGCTGAATCATATGATAACATTATTTTTAGTTTTTTAAGGAACCTCCATACTGTTTTCCATAGTAGTGGTTGTACCAGTTTGCATTCCCACCAGAGGGTTCCCTTTTCTCCACACCCTCTCCAGCATTTATTTATAGACTTTTTTGATGATGGCCATTCTGACTGGTGTGAGGTGATACCTCATTGTAGTTTTGATTTGCATTTCTCTAGTAATTAGTGATGTTGAGCATCTTTTCATGTGCTTGTTGGCCATCTGTATGTCTTCTTCGGAGAAATGTCTATTTAGGTCTTCTGCCCGTTTTTTGATTGGGTTGTTTGGTTTTTTTGATATTAAGTTGTACGAGCTGTTTGTGTATTTTAGATACTAACTCCTTGTCAGTCACATCATTTGCAAGTATTTTCTCCCATTCTGTAGAGGTTTTTTGTGTTTTGTTGGTGATTTCCTTTGCTTTGCCAAAGCTTTTAAGTTTGATTAGGTCCCACTTGCTTGCTTGTTTGTTTATTTATTTGGCTTTTATTTCTTTTGCTTTGGGAGACCGATCTAAGAAAATATTGCTATGATTTACATCCGAGAATGTTTTGCTTATGTTCTCTTCAGGAGTTTTATGATGTCATGTCTTATATTAAGGTCTTTAAACCATTTTGAGTTTATTTTTGCATATGGTCTTTTAATTTAGACGGTACTTTATATATATATATATTTTTTTTTTTTTTTTTTTTTTTTTTGCGGTACGCGGGCCTCTCACCGTTGCGGCCTCTCCCGTTGCGGAGCACAGGCTCCGGACGCACAGGCTCAGTGGCCATTGCTCACGGGCCCAGCCGCTCCGCGGCATGTGGGATCTTCCCGGACCGGGGCACGAACCCGTGTCCCCTGCATTGGCAGGCGGACTCTCAACCACTGAGCCACCAGGGAAGCCTGGTACTTAATATTTTAATTATCCTTGTTTGTCTATGTCCTGTCTTGGATTGTCATCTTTCAGTATTGTAAAACCAGCACAGTCTTTTTAAAAACCTACTGAAGTTTTTGATAATAAACTTTGTCAATTATATGTATTAAAAAAATTCTTTAATTCTATGAATCCTTTAATAGTATATGAAAGCAGACACCATCCTAAACTTTTACTTCAGTAGAGAACTTGCTGAGGAGCCTTCAGATTATTTATGCTCCCAATCTGTCCTGCAGAGGAGCCTCTACACCCTGTCACTAGGGGTCCCTAGTGGGCAGTAAGAATCTTGAACCCTGGAAAGGGGACTGAGTACCTGATTTTTAGATTGATTTAGCAGAAGAAAATGTCACGGAGCAGCACTTACTTCCAGTGGAGACGTGTGAAGCCTTCAGGCCCCGGGGGCTTCGCCGAGTTCTAAGGAGGGTGGGCCTGGAGATGTCCAGCTTCTGTCTCCTGCCCGAGTGGAACCCCATCCTCCCTTCCTGCATGCTTCTCAAACCAGAGACTTTTGTTTCCTTTTGAGATTGAACCAAAGGATTCTTGCCACGAATGTGCTTTGCCTTTTTAAAGTATATTTGATTTTTGTTCAGCATAATTACCTTTTGCTACTGAGATGAAAGCTGCTCCTTTGGGGGCGCTTCAGTATTCATTTGAACCTACACTATTTCATGTGAAATGTTTTATATGGGTAAGCGGCTTATTAGCTGCCTATGTTTAATAACTGCTTCCTTCACACTGTAGAGTGAAAGCATTTTTTCTTTTCCTAAATACATTAAAACTTCTTTTGGAAACTATGTCAAACTTATGGAAAAGTTGCAAGTATGGTTTAAGGAATTTTTCCCGACGATCAGAGAGCAATTTGCCAGCCTGATACCTCAGATACTTCAGTATGTGTTTCCTGCAAACAAGACCACGCCTGACATGACTAGGACAAGCCATTCAAAGTGGGAGGCTCCTGCCACGCAGGCTGCAGACCCCAGTCAGCCATCAGAGCTGCCCCGATAATGCCCTTGGCAATGGTGGGCCCAGCTCAGAGCACACACCGTGTTTAGTCGTCTGTCCCTCCAGTCTGGACCAGTTCCTCAGCCTTCCCTGGACTGGCAGGACCTTGACACTTGTGGAGGTAACAGGCCACTTAGTTTGTAAACGCCCCTCATTTTGGATTTGTCTGGTATTTCCTCATGATTAGATTCAGGTTCTGCATCTCTGGGGGAATATCACAGAAGCGGTGCTTTTTCTTCTGGTGGCATGACCAGTTGCACATGATTTTGATTTGTCCAGTTTCTGCTGATAACTTTTATCTCTTGATGGTGAAATGGTGTCTGACAGGTTTGTCAACTGTAAAGTTACAGTTTTTTTGAAATAAGTGTTTTACAGAGAGGTAATTAAAAGGTATAAATATTCTATTTTCACCAAATTTTCTATTTATGTATTTAATTTAATTTTTTTTAAATATTTTTTTGATGTGGACCATTTTTAAAGTCTTTACTGAATTTGTTACAATATTGCTTCTGTTTTTTGGTTTTTTTTGGCCGTGAGGCATGTGGGATCTTAGCTCCCCAACCAGGGATCAAACCTGCACCCCCCTGCATTGGGGGGGGTGAAGTCTTAACCACTGGACCACCAGGGAAGTCCCTATTTATTTATTTTAATGTGGACTTTATTCATTGAATTTAAATCAATTTCTGTTATTTTGACGCACAAACGGACCCCAGTTTGGATAGTAGGGACCCCTGCAAGTTGGTTTTGGTGTTTTTGTGATGTGTCTCTGTTACTCCCTGAGTAACATCTGTTTGTGCGTTTATACACACAGAGATTTATGCATTGCATATATGTTCATACACAGGCTTTCTGGCACTGTTGAGTTTTATATGTCAGTCTATCTCTGTATACTGAAATCCCTGAATTCACAGTGATACCTCCAATTC
Organism: Stenella coeruleoalba; assembly: GCF_951394435.1. Classification (NCBI taxonomy): domain Eukaryota; kingdom Metazoa; phylum Chordata; class Mammalia; order Artiodactyla; family Delphinidae; genus Stenella; species Stenella coeruleoalba. The sequence continues at coordinate 57,608,703 of NC_137160.1, read as the reverse complement.
CAACCTGATCCCACAGGATTCACTCTAGTTTTCTGCATTTAAGTGTTTTTTTTTGCGGTACATGGGCCTCTCACTGTTGTGGCCTCTCCCGTTGCGGAGCACAGGCTCCAGACGCGCAGGCTCAGCGGCCATGGCTCACGGGCCCAGCCGCTCCGCGGCACATGGTATCCTCCCGGACCGGGGCACGAACCTGCGTCCCCTGCATCGGCAGGCAGACTCTCAACCACTGCGCCACCAGGGAAGCCCTGCATTTAAATATTTGAGTCTCGGTTTTTGACAGCGAGCGGTGCGGCTGCTGTTACCCTGTGTGTTTGCCTGTTCGCTCACCCTCCTCTGTATTCTGGTCCTCTCGTCGCTGCGCCGACCCCTCCCGGACTCAGGCCCCGCCCTCCGGGCTGCATCCCTAGATGCCGGGCCGGCAGCCTCTGCGGGGGTGAGGGTGTGAGACACCTTCCTTATGCTCATCGGGCTTCAGGCCCGATGCTCTGCACCAGGCGGCCCTTCCAGGGGTGCCCTCCTTGCCTGACTCAGGGTCCGACTTCCCACTCGGGGTCATCGTCCTGGGTGGTGCCCTCAACACTTTGTTCGGGATTCGCCCACCCACCCCTTCGGTGGTGACTCCCCGCCCCCCCGGGGTGGAGGTCTGTGTGCTGAGCTCCCCCTCTCCCACCCAGTGCTCCCCCACGGATGCCTCCCCTGTGCCCACGTAATGGGCCCACGTAATGGCTTTAGGACGGAGTTGTTCAGAAGGGGAGGGAGGGACAGATGGGGGAAGGAGACGGCCAGGAGGAGGAGGAAGGAGGAGGGAGGCACAAGGCCCCCCTGGAAGAGGAGGCCAGGAGGCCAGGAGCAGCCCTGAGGTGGAAACAGGGAAAAGACAGGTGAGGCAGTTGAGTGTGGGCCCTGCTCCTGTTTCTGGTGGCCATTCCCTCTTCACGGCCACGGCGCATGGGTGGGTGGTGACCAGGGCTCCTGGCGTCGGGGGTGCCTGAGAGGTCCCACCCTGCCCTCTGTGCGTGTGGCATTTCCTCAGTCGCCGCCCACTTCGGACCTAAATTCCGCCGTGAAGCCTCATCCCCCCAGACCCTGCTGCCGACCCTCCCGACCCTCCTCCGCTGCATTTGGGTATCAGTCCAGAGTCGTGAAGCCCAGGGGAGAGTTCATGTGACTGTTGTGTTTTGAGTCTGGATGCCTGGGACCAACGTGGGTCCGATGCTGGGGCCTCCGGAGAACACTGGTGGATTTCTCTCAAAAACCAGGGAGAGAGGAATCGGTGATGTACTCTTGTTGATTTGCTAAACTTATTGATTGTTGTAGCGCTCAAGTGCAAAGCTGTATTTGTATGGTAGCTCACTTTATAGCATAGATGAATTTCTTAGAAATTCACCTGGAATGTTCATGACTAGAGTCAATTTTCTACCGATTTCCATATGCATAATTGAATCCTATTTAAAAACAAAAAAGATTTCCTCTAAGAAAGCTCCTTATTCCTAGTGCAGACACCGCAGCGCAGCACAGAGAGGCTTCCCTGATGTTCAAGCCCGATGCAGCCAGGCAGGCAGCTATGGGCAGATGGCCTGGGCCTGGATACTCAGCCACGGTTTTGCCTTGAGCCTAGCATAAATGTTATATTTAGAAGTCCAAACTTTTAGTTGTTCTTTCTGAAAAATGACTTCTTTTGATTATATGAAAGGAAATGCAGAATGTGCGGTTAGACTCAGAATTTTGGTTTTGCCACTTAACCGTGTGACTTCCAGCAAGTTATTTAACTTCTCTAAGCCTCAATTTTCTTCCCTGTGAAATGGGAATAGTAATACCTCTTACCCCATAAAATTGTCAGGATTAAGTGAGAAAATGTTTATAGAGTGTGTTTGGCTCTTGGTAAATACTCAACAAATGTATTCTTCTTGAACAGCTTAAATCGGGAATTTATGTATTAGTCTTAGTAATTTCAGGTTCTTTTTATATAGGCCCATAGTTTGCTTAGGAGATTCCTAAGGGACTGTTTTAAAATTATTTACTCTAGAGGATTAGCATTAGGTGAAGCACTCTTAAAAAAAATTGTCTTTATCCTACTTAAGGAAGAACTTATTTTTTTAAAGGCATAGACGGGTATGAAGTTTAAACCTTTAAAAACTCATCTGGCTTTTCTTCCGTTACCTAGCTGGAAACAGCACAACATGGTTCTCCCAAGCCTTTCCTGCAAAGCCTCTTTGAGATGTAGCAATGTGTAGAAAATAATTTTTTGGAAAAGCACCATCAATAAACACAGAAGATTTTGGCCAGTATTTTGTGACTGTTGCAATGGGAATGCAGAGCCTGGGGACATGATAACAGCACTGGGTTTGGTCTTCAGTAAGTTGGGCAGATTTAGAAGGTATATAGGGTTATACACATAGACGAACTTTCGGAAAACTTGACCTTACAATTATTTGGGGATAAAGGGATCTTATATTTGATTTAAAGTCATTCTCGTCCTGGCAGAGCCCACACCCAGCGGTCCTAGAGGGATGAGCACGCTCACTAGCTGGATGGCTGGCCTGCCCGTCAGGTGCCCACGCCGACCTGGGCAGCCCCCTCTATGCCTTGTTCTTTTCACTTCCTGTGAGCTCTCTGCCAGCAGGGCGGTGGCTTCTGCTTCTGGAATATTTCTCCAGTCTGCTACTCTTTTCATCTTCCTTAACTGGCAGTCCTTACTCTTCTCCCCGCCCCTCCCTCCCTTGCATTTCAACGTAAAGCCCCAAGTTGTGAGGCCCAGGGGAAATCCACCTGCATCCATGCTGCCATCCGTCGCCTGGATGTCCCCACCGATGTCCTCAGACCTGCGCTCGAGATGACCTGACCCACCTCATCCTGTCCACACGTCCACCCTGCTTTGCTTGAAACCTTTCAGATGCCTCCTGTTGCCTGGTGGATAGGATCCGGGCAGACCCTGCTGAGGCCTCACACACACAGACTCTGCCCTTTCCTCTCCTCGGCCTGGTCTCAGCCGTGTGCCCACTCACCCCTCATGCTCCGGCAGCGCTGGCCTTGTTTCCTGGGGTGCTGCCCCAGTGCCCCACGCCCACTGTGCTCCCTGCCTGTCCCTCTAGGGCCACCTTTGGCCTGATCATTGTGTCCATGTGTTGCTAATGCCCGCTGACCCTTGGGTTTGGGCTTTTGAGCCGCGTGTCAGGAAGGCTTCCCTTCCTGACCCCTGGACTAGGCCGGGCGGTCTGTTCTGTGCTCTCAAGGCCCTATGTTCTATAAAAGCACTTGGTTCATAATTGTATTTTGGATTATTTCTCCATTAGGTTTTAATGCTTGAGAGTGAGGCCTCATGCCTGTTTTTGTCCACGGTTGTGTCCATAGAGCCCAGCACATAGTGGGTCCTCCATACGTGTTTACAGAAGTGACCAGAGAAAGTGGTTGATGAGGCCAGGAGCTGGGGAGGCCGGTGGGGAAGGACCATGGGTGCTGTGCTACGCCATGTGGACGTCGGGACTTGGGCTGTCCCTGGAGAGGGCTGGAGTGCGTGTGGGCAGAGGAGGGGGTGGAGGGAGCCGGGTGCCCACGAGACAGGCCTGCTGGGCTCTCACAGGCCAAGCAGACTCCACAGATCCCAGAGGGCGGAGCCTTGGGACCGCCAAAGCCAGTGTGGTTGCTGCTCACTGACCTTAGAAACACGGGGGTTGCACTCGAGGGATGAGGCTGGGCTTTCGTGTGGAGACTGAGGGTCTGCGGAACATTCCAGGGGTTTGGTGAGAAGGGTGGAAGGGATCGTCAGGTGTGTAGGTAGTGGTGAACCTGTGAGTGCAGGGAGACCTCTCTGGGGAGTACGTTGAGCAGAAGGCTGAGGATACCCGCCCCGCCGGGAGAGGAGGAGAAGCCAGCGAGCGTCTCAGACGGAGCCCCCAGAACCAGGGCCGGGACCCTGCACAGAACTCTGGACGCACACTTTCTACGCAGAATGGATCGGTCTCTGTGATGGAGATGTTGCCTATGTTGCTTTATGCAATTAAGCATAAAGCTATAGAAAGCCAGGTTTTAGAAGTTTATGACACTGCTATTTTAATTTTGCTGTGTGTTGAAAAGTATTTTACTGAGATGAGCCTATGGTTTGCCGTTTTCTTTGTACTTTTAATTATCTATAATTGTCTTCACAGGGCTTGGTATCTTAGGAGAAATTATTTTTCGCTGATAGTTGTCGTAATTAATTTTTTATAATAACAAGTCTGAATTCAATAATTCAGGATGTAGTTTGACAAGGAAGCTATATTTTATTGATGATTTTTAAAGCACAGAAAGGATCCTTGGGAATTGAAACCAGCTATTTAAATTAGTGCACATTTATGGCTTATCAGAGTGATGGAGCCATGAAATAAGACATTTATGCCAAAACTAAACCTTGGGGAAATCACTTCTTTCATATTTAGAGTGATTAGCTTATTTATTAGATACCTCCCAGCCCGAAGCTTTATGACTATATTTAAACCTATTTTGGAGAGTTAACATCATAAGCTTTCTGTACAGAAAACGCTAGGATAGTGCAAGGTTTTTCTAGACAACATGTGCTGTTATAAATTAGTTTCCCAAGCATCAGCTTAATGGGACAGGAAAATATTAGCTATGGATGTGTTTTTAAAGTTCTTTTATAATTTCTGTATTTTATACAGTGAACCTCAGTTCAAATCAGAGAATACAGTAAATGCTATGTGATACCTCTTGTCCTAAGCTATTTTATTATTTGTGGATTCCTACTTATTTTTCAGGCTAATGAAGTATGATTATTTGATCCATTTGTTGAGCATTTAGAAACTTTTTGGTAGTGAGTTTGAACAGTTTACTAAATATCAATTATTCCTGATTACAGTTCAGTGTTAGTTTCCTGTAACCATGACTTAGCAGTTCCAACAGCAGAAGTTTGTTGTCTTCTGGTTCCTCGGGTTAGAAGCCTGACATGGGTCCCACTGGGCTAAAGTCAGTGGGCAGGGCTGCGTCCCTTCCAGAGGCTCGAGGGGAGGAACTGTTTCCTGCCTTTTCCAGCTTCTACGGGTCACCTGCACTCCTTGGCTCGTGGCCCCTTCCTCTGTCTTCACAGCCAGCAAAGGAGCATCTCTTGGGTTTTTCTGCCATAGTCACATCTTCCTCTGACCACAGCTGGGAAAACTTCTGCACTTTCAGGGACCCCTGTGATTATATTGGACCCACGTGGATAAGCCAAGATGATCTCCCCATCTCAAGAAGCTTAATCACAGCAGCAAAATCACTTTTGCCATATAACATAGCATGTTAACAGTTTCTGGGGGTTAGGGTAGGGACATCTTTGGGGGCTGTTATTCTGCCTCCACAAGTTCTAAGTTGCAGAATCACTTTGAGCCTCCTTGCAGGAAGTGGGAATTATTGTGTACCTGTTGCTAAGGGAATGGCACCATTATTGAGCTCCTTTATTTTAGGGTTTTTTAGTCGCGAGGTCTACAGTTATGGCACTTTCCTGTTGCATGTACACAGCATTAATATTCTAGTCAGGACCAAGGGGCCCTCATAACAAAAGAGTCCTAAAGAGCTCAGTGGCAAAGAGGCCGATGGGGACTAATGAAATCCTTGCTGCTGCTTTGAATATGCTTTTCAGGAATTTAATTTCACAAAACCGTTCTAGATGTTTTTACATTAAAAATTTTCTTTAAACAGTGCTAATTTATCATTCAACTAATAAAATTACTCTATTTTGCCCCAAATGGTCTGCTAGTGAACTGAAATTCAGTGTTCCTTCATGGATTTAAAACTTATATTCCCTGAGAATGATTAGTGTTTTGAAAGGTTAGCAAGCTGTGACGTTAAGATATGATTTGGGGAATAATTTATTTTAAACACTTTCAGCATCAAGAGAACAAACAATCTCTTTTTTGGGGGGGCGCTGCATTGGGTCTTTGTTGCTGTGCGAGGGCTTTCTCTAGTTGTGGCGAGCAGGGGCTACTCTCTGTTGTGGTGCGCGGGCTTCTCATTGCGGTGGCTTCTCTAGTTGCGGAGCACGGGCTCTGGGCGCGTGGGCTTCAGTAGTTGTGGCACGTGGGCTCAGTAGTTGCGGCGCTCAGGCTCTAGGGCATGCAGGCCTCAGTAGTTGTGGTGCACGGGCTTAGCTGCTCTGCAGCACATGGGATCTTCCCCGACCAGGGCTCGAACCTGTATCCCCTGCATTAGCAGGCGGATTCTTAACCAGTGTACCACCAGGGAAGTCCCTAAACAATCTTGAATAATATTTTAAGTATGTCCATTAATTGAAGTCCAGCAGGGGATGTCTTGAGTAGAGGAAACTCTAAATTCTGATCGACAGAATTAATTAAATTAATGAAAGTAGCAGTAACAACTGGAGCTCTGTTATATTCACCAGATTACAGGAGATGTCTCTAGGATACAGAGAAGCAAACATCAAGGGAAATATGTAGTTAATCATTTTATGAAGAGGATATTGCCAACTCATACAGACGGATGTTAATTTGATGACTGATAGCATGGTATTCATAGGGGAGTATTTTAATATCAACCTGTAGTCATTTGGGTCTTCTTCACGGTGTCTCGGTAATACAGGTTATTCTCGTAGACCTGCCTTCCCCACCTCCACTACATATCAAGGGGGAAACCAGTTAACATGGGAAAATCTGCACACAAATGTCTCTTTACTGTAAACTTCACCATCACCTGAATATTTCCGTAAGAACCTGGAGCTTTCTTAGTTCTTCTTTCTCCTCTAGTGACAGACCTGGGCCCCCTCAGGAACCCTGATGCGCATTCAACCCCCTGTTCGAGTGACCCTTCACCTCTTTGGCCTTGTCTCCTTGTTCTCGTCCCTGTGTCCACAGTCACCCGTCTGGTCTGATCTCTCAGTTGAGGTGATGAGTGTCTCTTCCTCTCCTCCACCTCCTCTTGTTTCCCTTCCTCGTCCTCCTCTTCTTTCTTCTCTCCTCCTCCTTCATCGCTTGCTCTCTCTTTGTATCCTGATACATCAGTCTGTCCTGGATTTTATGTCTCAGTGCTTTATCTTCTATCAGGTTTTTACTCTCTGCCTTCCATTTGAGTGTTGAGATTCCGCTGTGTTTCAGCTATGATTCTCTTCCCATTTTGCACTTTTTCTCTTGATGACTGCTGTTATCTGGATGGTACCCCGGTTGTTTCTGCCTCACTGCAGGTTCAAATCTCAGCTCCAAGCTGGAAGTGGATTCCACCTGGTTATCACTCTCCCCAGTCTTCTTTTCTCTCTATTCTTTTAATACTGTCACCATTTACCCATTCTCCTAAATATATGCATCTTAACCTTAATTACTAAGCAAGTGAGGAAAACTAACTAAAGATGTGGGAGAAGTTGTTGTTGTTTTTTAATTAAAACAAGAGAGAATAATACAGGCATTTCTGTAGCAACGTGTTTGAAACTCTGGAGTAACTGGATGATTTCCTAGCTAGTGATTATCAAAATGCACCCAGGAAAAGTTGAACATTTGAATAGGTCATACAGTAAAAGAGACTGGAAGATGAGGTCCAGCCAGGATCACAGCTGAACTATTCTTCCACTTTAAAAGAACAGATCATTCCAGTGGTATTCAGACTCTTCCAAGCCACATAAAAAGGTGAAAAATTTTTTATGAAGCCAGCATATGAGATTTGAGGAATGTAATATAAAAACCAAAACTCTAGGACTTCCCTGGTGGCGCATTGGTTGAGAGTCCACCTGCTGATGCAGGGGACACGGGTTCATGCCCTGGTCTGGGAAGATCCCACATGCCGCGGAGCGGCTGGGCCCGTGAGCCATGGCCGCTGAGCCTGCGCGTCCGGAGCCTGTGCTCCGCAACGGGAGAGGCCACAACAGTGAGAGGCCAGTGTACCGCAAAAAAAACCAAAAACCAAAACTCTAGACTGCAAATGCATATCACATACAAATATGAAATTCTAAATAAATATTGCCAAGTATAATCTAGCAATATATTAGAAAAATGATATCCTATTACCAAGGAGGGTATAGTATTCAGTAGTGTAAACTTCACCAGTGAAACAGAGTTCAGTATTGTAAAATCTGCCAACATAATTCACACATCAACAGATTAAAAGACCTCCTCATCTAGGGCTGGCTTGTTGAAACAGCCACCTTTCTGCTACCTCTGGTATCACTTCTCTCTCCTTATTCTACTCCATAATCTCTACAACTGCAACCAGCAGTGTCTTTAAAAAAAATCAAAACTACCAAAAAACCAGCAATGGGCAGGGCAGAGGAGAGACAAGTCCAAACTTATTATGGCATTTCTTTCCTTAAAAACTTCTGCGGGTTTCACAGCGTGTATATAGGCTTAAGACTAAAATTCTTCCTGTGGTGTTTTAATTAGATTTCTTTTGCAAGGAAGAGAGAGCACTCCAGCTTCCTCAGGAAATGGGCCGTACTGTAAAATTCATGCTGGAGGAGGATGGGGACTCTTGGAAATTCAAGAACAGGACTGTGGTCAAAGAGTTCTCAGTCCTGCCCCTGTCTCTAGGGCCATTTGCAGCTGGAGTTGACCCTCATTCCGGAGCTGGAGCTCTCCAACATGAGCTGCTTCAGAGGGAGGGCTTGTGAAAACAGCTCACAGGCATCCCGCCAAGAGTTTCTGATTCAGTAGATGCCCAAGATTTTGATTGATGCCCCAACTTTGTATTTCTAACAGTTCCCCAGGTGATACTGATGCTGCAGTTCTGAGTACCACACTTTGAGAACTTTATCCTTTAAGGCACATGTCACATCATCTGGGAAGCCTTCTTTGATGATATCAACCATAATTAGTTTTCTCTCTACTTTGTAGGTTTCTTCACGTTAATTAAGAACAGTGGTTCTCAAACTTAAGCATGCATCAGAATCACTTAGAAAAATTGTTAAAAGTGGAGAGTTTGTGAATCATTAAGTCTGGGGTATGGCCTCCAAAATTTGCATTTCTCACAAGTTCCAGGGGGTGAGCACACTTTGAAAACCACCATATTAGAATACGTTGTTTACACACCTCTCTTCTCTGCTGCACACAGGTTTCCGGTGTTGGTCCTGTGCATTGTTATTCTGTCCACTTGTGGCAGCACCTGGGGAAATGGCTGAGTCACCGCATTTTGGACCCTGAAATCCTCTCTTGGTCACACCCTCAGAACCACGGGTCCTTCTACTCCTTTGTTCCGTGGAGGCTTGTCAAAGCACTCGCGTCCTGTGTGTTAGCTTTTCTGTTCCTCTGTGTTCGTCAGTAGTTTCCTGACTTCCTGCACCCCTGGCCACGTGGGGCCTCTGGAGCATTTCATCTTATGTGCTCGAGGCTGGTGCCCTCATCCACTGGGCTGTCTCCTCATCAGTGCCCAGCTGTCCATGGACTGAACTATCTGCTCCGCTCCCAGACTGCCGGGAGCCCCTCTGAGAGTCACCGGCTTGGCCGAGCGGCTCTCAGGACGGCCTCGTGGGCCTCACATCTGTCCTAGAGGAATTTCCATCACTGTCCTGCCCTTGTGCTCCCAGCGTGACGCACTTCTGGTCATGGAGATCGAGGTCCTGGGTGATGTCTTCTCTCTCCTTGTTCTGCTGTGTTCTCAGAGCCTTCTGTCCTGCACATCCCCCTGGGTCACCCCCTCTTCTAGGAGCCTCATCTCTGTCTTCCGGTTCTTGTCCCTCAGCTGATGGATTGAAATGCCCTCTGCTGCCTGCAGTCCTTAAGAATGAGAAGAGCTCCTTTTTCATGATGTGACTGGTGCCCCTCCAGCTCTCCTGTGACCTGTCTCTTCTCCTCGTCTGCAAGCCTCTCAGAGTGTGGCACACTTGCTGCTTCCCTGAGACTTTCTTTTCAGGGTTTGGCCTCGTGCAGTCTGACCTCCGAGCACATTCTTCCACCGGCCTCTGTCCCTGAGGTCACGGTGACACCCCGGCCGCCTGGCCGCAGCTGCTTCTCCCAGGTTGGTCTCACTGGACCTTGTTCCGCATCGGATGGTGCTGGTCCTTCAGCCCTTGGGACCCTCTGCCACCCTGACTTCCGGGTCTTGTGTGTGTCCCTGGGTCCCTGCCAATTCCCCTTGTCCCCGTCCTCCTCCCCACCTCTTCACTCACCCCGATGTGGATGCGCACGTTCTGACCTTGGTTCTTCTTTCTCCACGTTTCTCAGTTGTTTCCTCTTGCTGAAAAATTTGGGATCTCCTTTTCTTGGATATATATGCTTAGATTCTTCCGGATACATAAAACTCAACATCTCTGACAATAACCCGTCCTCCTTGCAGCCTCCTGCGTTGCTCCCTCGATTTGCTGATCCCCCACTGGGTTCCCCCGATGGGTCCTCCTCCCTGGACCACCTCGCCCTGCCCCACCCCGCCCCTGACAGTTAGTTGTTGGCCGAGGTCCTTCGGTTTTAGCTCTGCGTCGCCCCTTGGCTCCCCGCCTTTCTCTAGGGAACGCCCTCGTTACCTCTGCCTAGACTGTTGTCATCGTTCCGCCTTCAGTCTTTGTCTCTGGCATTTGTTTCCTTCTTACTCAGCACTGGTGCTAGAGCAAGTTCTTCCTTCCGACTTGGAAGAACTTGCCCGATTCCACGGTTACTTCCTCCCCGTGCAGCGACCCTGCCTTCTGCTCCGTGTGTCCCACAGGCTCCGTGGTGACGCCCAGACGGGCGTTGTCAGGGGCTCTTCCCTCTGCAGCCTGTCCCTTTGCTCCTGCTGCCCCTGCCTGGACTGCCTGCTGACTTTCTGGTTGTCTGGGAGAGCAGCAGTCTCCAGGAAGCGTCCTCTGGTCAGAATTAATCCTTCTTTATTTTGTTCCCAGATGCATTGTCTGGGTTTCTTAACTGGTGCACGTTAACACTTGCGTCTGCCTGTTTATTCACAGGAACGTTGAGTCCCCCCGTATGCCGGGTGAGGGTGACACTTGTCTGTCTGCACGTGTGTCTCCCCCACTAGAGTAGGTGTCACGTGAGCACGAGTCAAGTCCCCGAGCATTTCCTGGCGTGTCCTGGCTCTCAGCACCCGCTACACGCAGGGAAATGAGCAACAACTGGTTTTGAATTCAGTACTGGAATGAGACGCAGCCTACATTTGCAAATGAAAAATGTTCTCAGCAGAGCAGGCAGAAGTCCTTGCTACGGAGACACGCAGAGTTATTACCATGTGAGAGGTTGGGAAGTGCAGTTATATTCATGGAGCTTCCGTTTTGGGGTTATTTCCCAGCAGTGACAAGTTGTTAGAACGTTGGGAAAATTGTATCATTTCCAGTTGGTACCACAAAGGGAGGCATTATTTATATCTGTGTGTAATAAAATTGGTTGGTTGCTACCGACAACCAACAAAAAAAAAATGTTTTTCTCACATTTTCTAAGATGCTGCCGATGGAGCCGGATGCAACATAACTTTTGAAATGAAGTTGAAACGTTGGTGTCAAAGACTGTGATTATGGTTAATGGAATTGGGGAGGTGTCTCTCAGGGACATGAGTTATAGGATTTACGTGGTTCTGTCCTTAAGAATGACAGTTTATTCATTCTTCACCCCCGGCCATTTTCAATTTTAGTTTAGAAAATCACTAATAAATACTGTGCAGTTTCCTAGAACTAGGTGTTCTTAGTGTCAGGTGAGGCTTCATCTGTCAGTCTCTGCTCTCCAAGGGGGATGAATGTGATGCCAAGTGGCCAGAGCGTGGGACAGGCAGCGTACCTGTACTCACGGGGTGTCTCATGATGGGGCTCCTAGAAAGATACTTTTGTAGGTAAAAATGGGGTCATACTAGAGAGAATATTCTTATAGCCCCCCTATTGATGAAACATTTTAATTTAATTTAAAAATTTTTGTTTATTTATTTTTGGAAACAGTTTTTATCTATTTTTGATTCTATAATATATGGTTAAATTTTAATGTATGTTTGGTCCCCAAAGAAAATTTGATATATAGTTTTGTTTGTTGACAGATCATGCCTTTTCTTGGCAATGAATTTAAAATCAGCATGCATCACTTTTTAAATGAGGAAGAGAATGTTTAAAATCATTGATATAATTAAATATGATAAAATTACCTTCAATTAACAATATACTGTTATAATATTTTTTGGTTTTTTATTGAAGTATGGCTGACTTACAGTGATTCAGGTGCACAGCAAAGTAATTCAGTTATATGTGTGTGTGTGTATATATATATATATATATATTTTATATATATGTATATATAATATATATATTCTTTTTCAGATTTTTTTCCATTATAGGGTATTACAAGATAGAAAGAAATTTAAGGTTTGAAAAAAATCAGAGCTAGATGACAGCTAGGGCTTCTTTCCATTTTTAAACAGCATGCTGTGCTTTTTATGTTATGGAATTTTATAAGAGGAGTTGAGAACAAAAAACACTAGCACGCACATATGGAGGACTGTTCATATAAAGAGCTGAAATAAAGGAGTAGAGGTGGTTTTCTATCCATTTAAATAAACGGAATTATTCCAAACTCCAGATCTGAAATGATAAAGCAGGACACAATTGTGGTTTACAGGATTAACAGGTATCTGGTCTGGGATGTATCCTGCTCAGTGTGCCAACCCCTTTTCCAAGGGCGATGTTGCTGCCTGGTCCTCTTAGACATGGTGAGCCCTTTGTAAAGGGGGTGCTTCTAAGAGCTAACCCTATGCATCCCAGTGTCTGCTGTCTGTGAGGACGTGGCCTGGCTCAAGTGCACCTGTACTTTCATAGGGTGTAACACACATGCACACGCCACCAGCCTCCAGCCCATCCAAGCACTGACCCTGCTTTCTTTCAGCATTTTGAATAAACTGTCCCATTCTCTCCTGGCCTGAAAGGCTTCTGTTGAGAAATTCGCTCATAGTGTTATGGGGTTTCCCTTGTATGTGACGTCTCTCTTTCTCTTGCTACTCTTAAAATTCTTTCTTTGTCTTTGACTTTTGACTATTTAATTATAATGTGTCTCTGTGTAATCCTATTTGGGTTCAACCTGTTTGGGGCCCTTTTGGGCCTCATGGATGTGAAATGTCCATTTCTCTAAGTTTTCCACCATTATTGCTTCAGATACACTTTCCGTTCCTTTCTCTTTCTCTTCTCCTTCTGGAATTTCCATAATGCGAATATTGTTTCTTTTCACTGAGTCCCATAATTCCGCCCCGCTTTCTTCTTTTCTCTTATCCTCCTTTTTTCCTGTTGCTCCTCTGACTGGGGAATTTCCAGTGTCCTATCCTCCAGGTTGCCGAGCCTTTCTTCTGCATGGTCCGGTCTACTCTTGAAGCTCTCTGTTGAACTTTTCAGTGCGGTTAGTGTATTTTTGAGCTCCAGGGCTGTTTTGTTATTGTTGTGGTTGTTTCGATGGTGGCTGTTTCCTTGTTGAGCTTCTTGTTTTGTTCATGCATTGTTTTTCTAGTTTCATTTAGTTGTCTGTGTTTTCTTGTAGTTAATTAAGCTTCCTCTGGAGGACTGTTCTGAATTCTTTGTCTGACAGTTCATAATTCCCTCTTTTTTAGGGTCAGTCATTGGAGCTTTATTGGTTTCCTTTGCTGGTGTCATAGTTACCTGGCTTTTCATGACCCTTGATTCCTCACGTTGGAATCTGTGCGTCTGAGTAGTGGGGCTCGTCTTCCAGGCTGTGCAGTTTGCTTTGGCAGAGACGGTTCCTCACCAGTCAGCTCGGCTTGGGTTTCTGGGCATGTCTGCTGGTAAAGCCCTTGGGCAGGTGGGACAGCTGTTAGGGTTTATTTGGGGTGAGGCATCTGTTTGAGCTCAGAGGACAGGGATGGGGGCTGTGCCCCGGCCCAGAGCAGGTGGACAGGACGGCTGGCTGGGCTCCTCCCCAGGTGGGGCTGGAGGGTGGGCTCTGCAGTCGCCTGGGCGCTCTGGTCAGGCTCATTGGACGGCCAGGACTGGGCACGTGTTCAGTAGTGGATGGGGTGTGAGTTAGCTTCCCTCCCTGGCAGGGCAGCAGGCTGCGACCTAGGGCCTGCACAGCTCATTGTTGGGGGCCTGAGTGTGCACTGAGGGTGAGGCCACTGGCTCTGCTCTGCAGACACAGGAGGCCCCAGGCTGTGCTCCCTGTTCAGGCGCCCACGTGCGGAGGGCTGTGGAGTGGGCTTCACAGTGTCCCCTGTGGTCTGGGTGGATTCCCGGGGGACAGGCTGTACTCGGTGGTGAGCAGGGCTGTGAGGTAGGTCCCCTGCCTAGGTGCAGTGGGTGAAGCAGCTTGAAAGCCAGTAAAGCTCTTTGTTTGTCATCTTACCTCAAGCTGACCCGCACCCCAGTTCCCTGACTGAACGGGGCCAGAGGCTTTGCTCAAGTGCCGCCAGGCACACATCTTCCAGTACTGTCCCAGCGCTTCTGGTCGATGGGTCTGGAAGGCTCTCTCTATGTGGGTGGGCTGGGACGCAACACCTGGCGTGGGCTTGGGCAGAGCAGGCTCAGGGCCAACAGAACTCCTCCCTGAGGGTCCAATGCAGGCAGGTATGCACCCCATCGAGCTCCCTCATCAGACTGCACCCTGAGTTGGTTCTGCAGGTGAGCAGAGCTTCAGGTTGGGGTCCCCACCTGGGTGATGCAGGTGTGAATTCCATCCTGAGATCCCTGTGCGGATGTCATGAGCCCCTCCCCCCTCTCCATCACAGTCAGTCCCCAGCGTTGTGCCCTCCAGATTCCACTGTAGTCTCCGTGGGGCGACGTCAGAATAGGGGCTCCCACATAGTGACCCAGGATTCTGGGGGTGAGGGCCGGTTGTCCCCAGGGTCCTCATTTCCCACTGGATGAGCCTGAGGCTTGGGGAGGCCTGGGGGAGGGGCAGTGTGGTCAGCGTCACCTGCAGCCCCTACTCTCCCCTCCCACTGTGTCCTTCTGGGCATCCGTCTGGGTCTCTGTGGTGCAGGCGCGGCTTCAACCACACCCCCGGGTCTGGGTTCTCTCAGTGTGTCTTGGTCTTGAATAGTTGTTCGTGGTTCTTGTGAGGAATGACCTTCTTCTACGTTGGGGACGACATGGTGATGTCACCCCTCACACACAGGTTTTTCAGGAACACAGCTGTTGTAGAAAACGAGACATTTATATTTGCTTTGGAGCCAACGCTGCTGTAATGTTTTTGGTAACGCTTATAATTGTGATGTTGTAAAACGCTTATGTGAAAATAGGGATGTTGAGTAATCTTACCAGAGAATATTCAGGGTTTATCAAATTCCTTTCTGTGTTTAGCAGAATAAAATATCTCATGTCGTGTAGAAATGGCAGCAAATCTTCTAGTGCTGTGATGGCTAACAGACTGCGAGCTCCTTGGTGGGAATCACACAGAGATGTCGCACTGTTTCCAAAGCAAGGAAATCCATTGATA
This sequence comes from Stenella coeruleoalba, assembly GCF_951394435.1. Lineage (NCBI taxonomy): Eukaryota > Metazoa > Chordata > Mammalia > Artiodactyla > Delphinidae > Stenella > Stenella coeruleoalba. The sequence goes on along the minus strand of NC_137160.1, from coordinate 57,593,401 downwards.
ACAGTTCTCTCAGCCTTATTTGATGGTTAAAGTGCTTTTTAAAATTCTTTTACTTTAATAAGTGTATTTCTTAGCAAGAACAGGTCAGTGTCTTGTGATTGATAAACAGTAGTTATTAATGTGCATGCTCTGTGGGTCTGTTTTAAACTGTAATTTGATATGATTTTTTCCTTATAACCTGAGCTTAAATTACTTTTTTTTGTCAATTGTATATATGAATATTAAAGGGAAAAATTATACACATTATTTATTTCTTTTTCATTTACTAGACCAGGGACTGGGTCATATTCTTATTCCAGTGGGCAGCATGCTTCTTGGCATGTGAAGAGGAGCTCAGAACATATTTTTTAAGTGATTAGAAGTCCATATTACTTCTTCCTGCACAGCTGGTGGAGTTTCGTGTTTGTTATTCCATCAGGTTGCTTTACCGTCTTGAGAGGTTCCGAATGTTTGACTTGGAGGTGTGCCTAACTACCTGTCACCGCCAACATGCTCGTAGTTCTGACCTTTCACCATCTGGACCTTGCTCGGGAACACTTCACAACAAGATAAATGTTAAAATTAATGTTCACAGAGCCCTTTTGACCAGAATTCTCCAGGAGCGTGTGTGTATGAGTGTGTGTGTGCAAGTGTGCGTGTGTGTGTGGTTGGTTATAATAATGCTTGTCGAGAATTTTAAAACTGCAGGAAGTAACAAGGAAAGAATATTTACATTAATCCCACCACCCGCGTATAATCACCGTTAGTATTTTGCTGTTTCTTTCCAATTTCTTTTCTGTGCGTGTGTGTTTGTATATGCAGACACACATATAGGCCTGTTGCTTTGCATGAAGAAGGGGCTTTATAAGTATGTGAAAAACGAATGTTTTAATATATATAACAATTTGTATTTTAAAAATTAAGATCATAAAATATATACTGTTTTGTGTCCTTACTTTGATAATAAATTCTCAAGATATCCCAGAAAATTCCCAAGATATTTTATAAAAAGTATAGTTTTTGACTTCATAATCATATATGTATATATGTGTATATGTAAATATCATTTATTTAACTTTTCTCCCATGTTAATATTACTTTGCATTTTTGCTGTAATAATTGTGTGATGTCCATTTTCACCATCAGCTTTTATCAGGACCACTTCCTTAGCATATTAACCCTAGAGAAAGAGTTACTGGAACATAGAATATAAACTTAAAATAATTATTAATCTTTTTTGCCAGATTTTTATTATTTAAAATGATATTTTTATTGAATTACAAAGGATAGTTATTCATCTAGAAAAGCAGAAAACTGAAGTACAAAGAAAAATGGAAAGAAATTATTTATAATCCCGGCACCTAAAGATGACTTCAATTATGATTTTGATTTACATGATTTTAGTGTTTTTTGTTTCCATTATATACTTTACCAAAAAGGATCATTTTGTTTCCTAAACTTTTCTTCCCCACTTAGTGTATCATTAACATAGCCTTTCTCTGCCATTCAGCAGTCTTCTGCAATGTAATTTTATGAGCTGTTATTAAAACGACACGTCTGTACAGTGCATTTAATCAGCCCTCTCTTCAGTTTGTTTCCACTATTTCCCTATTATGAAGGGTTCTAGGATAAACTCCTGGGCACATCACTGTAATTGCATTAAGACAAATTCCTAGGAGAATGGCTGGTTCAAAGTATGCAAATAATTTTTAAGGCTTTTGACAGTTTGCACGTTGCCTTTCGACAGGTTGTACCAATTGGCATTCCCACAAAGAGGAGGTAGGAAAGTGAAAGGAGATTACAAAAAAAAAGTTCAGGTCCTTTGCCTTAAAAGTAACCAAATCACCTTCTAGAGAACCTGTGCCTGTTCTCCCTTCTTTGAGCGGGGCTGGGGGCACACGTCCTGCGTGTCGTCAGTGGTCGGTGATGGGGTGTGTTCATAAGTCTGTTCTAACCCAGGAAAAGCTGGGGATGTGAGGTGACGTGATTGTACCGGATGCTCACAGAACGCCAGCGATAAGGCTCCTTGCTGTTAGTTGCTTGGTCTTCTGATCATCAGTTTAAGTAATTAGCCTCCTTCTTGGATTTATCTTCAACTGCATAATTTTTCAGTCACTAATTGTGTCAAGAACAGCCCTTGTGTTTTCTCTTCCAGCCCCTGCGGTGGCCACGCGTGAGGCCTGGTCTTGGGAGCAGTACTTGAAGGAACAGGAGGCCGTGGCAGCGCCCGTTGAGCTGTTTTCCAAGGTGAACAAATCCCTGAAGGTCTTGCAGTTTTGCAGGGAATCCACACTTAGAAATGAAATCGTTTGCCTAGACAGCATACCGACTTATCTGGCTTGTAGGCTTTGCTGGGGATTGACATAACAAAGCTAATCCAAGCCTTAGTGACTCCGTGTGTGCTCTGGGGCCGGCCCCGCCTGGGTTGAAACCTAGCGCTGCCACCTCGGACAGGCCATCCAGTCTCTCTGTGCCTCGGGGTCCTCGTTCGTAAAGCAGGGGAATCACCACACCTGCCTCCTTGGGTCGCTGTATGGGTGAAGGACGTCGGATATAACAGGCACGTGGTAGACACCAAGCGTGAGTCCTTCTTCTTCTTCGCCGATGTTACTTGCATCTGTCCACCCAAGGATCAGTGCCAGGCATCTGTTTTGATGTGCTGCATGAAGTGGTGGGTCAGGCAGCATGTTGGAGGGGACAGTGAACCCCCTAAAGCAGGTTGTCCCTGATTGTAGGGACGCCCGGAGCAGCCCCGGTAGACTTGCTCCACCCAATGACTCCTGGCACCAGGGGCTTGCAGCTCTGGGGTTCATCTTGGTACCCAAGGTACCAAACCTTCCAATGCCCTTTCTCTTCTTCTCGGGCTGTGTTTTCATTATTTCAGGGGCGATCTGAATTTTAAAAAATCGTATCAGATTTGCATCATTATATTGCATCTTAACCAGCAGAGAGAAGCTAAAACTTTTTATTTGCTTCACTTGTCATGACATCCGTTGAGTTACTTGTAGTACGTTTTGTTATGTGAGAAGGCTAGCAGTTTTAATCTAGGACATGGCAGTGGAACCGGGGAGAAGAGGTGTAGCCGGCACGGAATGAAAGCAGAGCCAAGTGTCGGCACCTCACAATTTAAGACACACTGAATCTCGACTTGTGGGTTCTCCACCCAGTCCTCATACCAGGTGCTTCCAGGGAGCTTTGGAAAACACGGACGTACATGTTCCTGAGACCTGCTGAACTAGAACCTCAGGGTGTGGCCGGGGAGGCCATGGGTTGGAAGCCTCCTCGGGGCTCCTGTGCGCGGGTAGAGGTCCCCTGGGGGAGAAGGCTTAAGGTCTGTGCAGGTTCTGCTGAGGACTCGGGTCCTGCTGCCCCCACTGCTGTCATGTGACAAGACTTAGGGCGTTCGTTCCACTAAGTGTGTAAGTTCCTGAGGTGACAGGATGCACAGTGCCTGTTCTCAGTGTACTCTTGTCACCAGCTGTGTTGAGTGGCTTCCGGAAACCTCTCCTTAGTTCTGAGTGTAGATGCTCTTTACAGAGGGTTGGCTCTGACTGGGGTGACCCAGTGTAACTTGTAATCGCCCTTTCCAGCTCGCCCTGTGCTGTCTCATGCCCTTTCTGCAGTGGTTACTCCAGGTCAGAGGGTAGAGGGCTCAGGCCAGGAGCCAGCGAAGGCCTGTGCATTTCTGTGACCTCCAAGGGCAGATGTAGCCTAGCTGGGATCCACGATGCGAGGGCACAGGCCAGGCTGTGACCCGATGGCTGTGCTTGGTGAGATGACCATCCAGGATCTCAAGGCAGCCAGAAGCCATGAAGGCGGAGATTGACCAAGAAGGGCACAGTGTCCTAGGAATCAGACCTGCGTGTGTCCTCGGACCAGGACCCCAGGACAGGGATCCTCTCTTACCTCCACCAGGACCCTCTGGGACTGTGTCCGATGTTTGGATGTTGGGGGTGAAGTGTGTGTGGTTCCCAGGGCAGGGCGAGTTCTGGCCGATGGCAGCAAAGTGCTAGACCCCCGTCCAGCTCCCACCTTCTCCCCTCATCTCAGCCAGTGTGTGTTCGCTTTATTTCTCAGACTTTCTTCTTTCAGATCCTTTAAGGTCCATCAGCTCACGCAGAATGGAGTTTCTCCCCAGATTCCCTTTGGGTCCTAGTGCTGACAGAGGCACCTCCAGGGCAAGTGTGGGATTTCTGTCCTGAAGTAGATCCTGAGGCTGCGTTGGGGACCGTGTAGTGATGGGCTGTGGGCCACATAGCCTCCCCCTTGACCTTCTGAGACCCAGAAGGTCAGGGGAGGGGAGCAGGGGGCAGGGCACACCATCAGCATGGTTCCTTGGCTAAAACTATGACCTCCTCAAGCTTCTGAACTCTAACCTCTGTCAGCTCTGAAGGTGACAGTGAGGCATGAGCACAGCAGGCAGCAGCCGCATCTGATGTGGTGGCCGCCTTTCCCTTCACTCGGAGCTTCATAGTCAAGCCACTCACGTGTGGCTTGACAGTGAAACTCAGGCTCCGTGTGTGCGAAGCACCACGTAAGGCCTGGACAGGAACACTAGTGTGCTTGTGACACGGACTCTTAAAGTTTGGCCATCCAGTTGGGGTGTAAGATATGCCCAGAAAACGTGATAACAGCACGAGGGAGAATTGTTGATTGTCCTTGGAGTATGCAAGTAATGAGCTTACAAGGTGTTTTGAGCTGAGATGGGGCTTCGTCCCACCTGCGTGTGAAGGGGAAGTCACCACCTGTTACATCTGGTTTGTCCTGAGGATGGAAGATGTTGCCCTAACTGAGCATTTGTACATATATATATATGCTCTGTATATGCTATATATACACAATACATATATTATGTGTGTGTGTGTGTGTGTGTGTGTGTGTGTATATATATATATGTAAGATGAAGTAAGCATGGTTTATGATCGAAAATAGGTTTCAATAGAATAAAAAAGGCAGGTGGTACACGCGAGCCTTCCAAGCAGGAGGATCAGACTGAACTCAGTTTTGTGTTGGTATTGTGCTCTTGACTATTAATGTGCATTTTCATTGTGTAACTATTATAACCATGGTGTTCAGGTCAGCCAGCTGAGATGGAACTCTTTAGCTTTTAATAGTGAAATGTTGAAAATAAAACTTAGAATAGTTTGCATATCCTGAATGGAAAACTACTCAAAAGAGTATTGCTTTACTTTTAATATATAGTTTTCATTCTAATATTCGAGTTTTAGAAAACATACCAATGACACACACAGAAACACACACTGTCAGTTCTGTCATGCAGATCAGATATGGATTCTACCAAGAAAATGTGTGGGTATTTTTAAAGAAGAGTACACTTATTTCATTTGCACGTGGGTTTTTTTGCATCTTGTAGGTCTATTTTAAATATCTTTTTGTACAAGACAAAGTTTTTCACTTTTTATAATTTATTTTACCATCTGGAGTAATGAGTATACAAGGATGTAAACACCTTCTGTTGACGTAGAAAATTTTAAAACATTTTCTCTTCATTACTGGTGGAATGTGCCAATCTCGATTTGATTTAAACTTTAAAAGATTGTTTTGACGTTGGTTTTAAGAACTTTTCTCTGTCCTCTCTCCCTGACAGTCATCTCCTCATCAGATGTGTCTCCCTAAAGCCTTCTTCCTTCCTGTCGATCGTCACAGGTCCACACCTGTCGGCCTGGAGTTGAGGCCGCGGGGTCTGGCCCGTCACACGGGGCTTCTCCGGGCCTGTGGGGCTGGTCCCCATGCGGGCTCCGCTTGACTATTCCATCTTTATCCGAGTTTGCAGGCCTTTGGTGTCTCTCGTTCTTTGAACCTCATGGGTCCGTGCTCCCCTCAGACCCCCCTCTTTCATGGAGCTGCCCTGGCCCGCCCACCCTGCCCTGTCTGCTCGGACCTGCCAGGCGCCCCCATCTGCACATCTGAAGGGCGGCGGACGGGACAGGAGTAGCATGAAGACGGGACCCAGATCTCCACCTGGGGTCAGATCACTGTCGGGCTCCAGCTGAGGGAGCACAGCCGCCCTAGCTCTGAACTGCCCTCTGGGGACAGGGAGCCCCCGCAAGCCCCACATCCCTGCTGTCCTCGGCCATCCTCCCGGGACGCTCTGCTTCTTATCCCCAGGCAGGTGTTCCTGTCTCCAGCCGGCATGGGCTTGCCAGGTAGATTAGGCCCCTGAAAAGCAGGGAGACTTGCACATTTAAAAAATAGTTTGGTATTTCAGAACAAAATGAAAGTAATCATGAGAAAGTTAAAAGTCTCTGGGATGTCTTCATGTATCTTTTATAGTTTAGTAATGTAGTTCTAATTTGAATTCCATGTGGCTAGGTGTTGTATTAATTTCCTTTTGCTGCTGTAACAAATTACCACAGTGGTTTGAAACAACACAAATTTATTACCTTAAAATTCAGAACGTCCCAAGTCTAAACTGGGGCCAGCAGGGCTGCATTCGTTCTGCAGGCTGTGGGGAGGATCTATTTCCTTGCCTATTCTAGCTTCTGGGGGGCCACCTGCATCCGTTGGCTTGTGGGCCCACGTCACTCCAGCCCGTTTCCATCCTCGCGTCTCCTTCCCTGGTCCTTCTGCCTCCCTCTTATAAGGACCCTTGTGATGGCACTGGGCCACCTGGACACTGCAGGACCTTCTCCCCATCTTCAGATTCTTCACTTAATCACGTCCACAAAACCCCTTTTGCCGTGTGAGGTACCAGCATCGCAGGTTCCAGGATTAGGACCTGCACGTCTTCGGGGGCCACTGTCCTGCCGACCACAGGTGCCACCATCTCCTTTCCATTGCTGGTGCTTCTCTGTCCTGGCCCCTGGCCCGAGTGACTTCTTATGAGTCTGTTCCCTCGCCTTATCCTCCCGTGATTCCGCTCTCCCCACCTGGGGTGAAACAAGCGTTGCAGCGTCCTCAGTGGCTCCAGCCCAGATGCACACCCGCTCCCTTGTGGCCTCTGCTTCCCAAGAGCCTTGCGTGCCGTGGCCGGGCCTGGCCGCCCTCCAGGGCCTCAGTCGGTCGCCCCCTGTCTCCTAGGAGGGCGGCTCTCTGAGGCATCTTCCCTCACTCCCGGCAGGAGGTGGTCACCCCTGGGATGGATATGGTGAGACCCTCTTCACTTCCTGTCACCAGCCTTCACTCCCTGCACCGCCCTTCCTCCTTCCCCTGTTGCCCTGGATGAAGTTCCCTCCTCCGTCTGGCATCCCTTTATCTGTGCGCGGAGCCCTCCCAGTCCTGCTTCCCGTGAGATCACGGATCCGCTGCATCGGTCCTCATCCTCACACGGGTCCTCACCCCCTAGGTTACAAACACTCCTGTTGATTCCAGCTTGAAGACGAACACTGCCCTGGGCTCTGCATTTTCCTCTCCATTTTATCTCCCGAGTCTGGTGTAACTTCTTAAAATTTCAGGCTGCGTTTTCTCTTTCCTTGGTTCTTCTAACCTTTTCCTCCTCTAGCCTCTGCATCCTGACCTTTCCTGCCATCGCTGCCTGATGCTCCCCCTCAGAAGTGACCCCCAGGATTTCAGATCCGCCACGTGCTCAGCTTCATCTTACACCTCCCCACCCCAGCACCCTGTCCATGCTCAGCCCCTCATGGTGCTCAGTCCGGCCCCCGCCTCGCAGGCCCTTCCTTCTCCTGTGACGTAGTCTGAGGCCGTTCTCTGTGGCTCCCCGGGCATCTCATCATCTCCTGAACCCCGTTCCTCCAGACGCACCGGGTTCCTGGTCTTGGGGCTCTTCCTCTCCGTCTCTCTGCCTGTACCCCGGCCCCTGCGATGGCACACAGCTCTCCTGCCTGCGGCGCAGCTTACATCCCCAGCCCCTTGTCCTGGGAGGGGTTGGTGGGGGTCCTTCCTCTCTGTGCCCCGTGTGTGTTCAGTGGTTTAGTCAGCTCACCTTCACCTCCTAATTCTTCAGTACCTTCTCTGTGCACCTACCACTCCTGCCTTAATTTAGGAATGAGCCCTGCTCTTTTTCCCCACACACATTGTAGCTCAAGTTTCTTAAATGCTCTCAAGCCAGGCTGGCCCCGCCGTGAACCTGTCCTGCAGGTGGTTGCCAGAATCATCTTTGTAAAGTGCGGTTCTGTTTATCATTTGTGTACTGGGTGTGTTTGACCACGTTAGTTGTCATTCTCTGGGATGACAGGTAGGTGTATTTTGTTCCTTAGTGGAATTGTAATCTCCTGGAAGACTGACTGGGTTTCCTTCTTAATTCCTGTCTGCGTGTTGGTTCCCTGGGACAGGAACACTTTTGAGCGCCTTTTATTTACTCGGGGCTTTTCATAGCCTGCCTCTTCAAGTCCTTCCAGCCTCTTCCCCCCTCACTGTATAGAGAAGGGGCCTGTAGTGCATTCTTCTGACTCTTAGTTGATTTAGCTGAAAAAGGCAGCCGGCATCACCCCCTCTCCGGGACCGCTGAAGACTCACATACGATGTACATAACATGTTCAGCATGATGCCGTGTCTGACGTGTAGTTCACTTTACTAAGTGCCAGCAACTCTTCAAACCACTCTTCTCTTGGGTCCCAGTCCTGTGCTTCTCGGAACCATCCCTTGTCTGGAATGCCAGCCCGGCCTGCTCCCCGGCCCTGCTCCCCGGCCCTGCTCCCCGGCCCTGCTCCCCAGGCCCTGCTCCCCAGGCCCTGCTCCCCGGCCCTGCTCCCCGGCCGTGCTCCCCGGGCCCTGCTCCCCGGCCCTGCTCCACGGCCCTGCTCCCCGGCCCTGCTCCCCAGCCCTGCTCCCCAGGCCCTGCTCCCCGGCCCTGCTCCCCAGGCCCTGCTCCCCGGCCCTGCTCCCCGGCCCTGCTCCCCAGGCCCTGCTCCCAGGCCCTGCTCCCCGGCCCTGCTCCCCGGCCCTGCTCCCCAGGCCCTGCTCCCCAGGCCCTGCTCCCCGGCCCTGCTCCCCAGGCCCTGCTCCCAGGCCCTGCTCCCCGGCCCTGCTCCCCGGGCCCTGCTCCCCGGGCCCTGCTCTCTAGGCTCTTCTCCCCGGGCCTGCTTTCCGGGCATACTCCCGGCAGGACTTGCCTGGATGGACATGGAGACGCCCTTGGCTGCCCTCTGTTGGCACCTGGCCTGCCAGCCGAGGTGTCATCATCTCCATGGCCCAACCCGCACACCTTGGGGTGTGTGGCCAGGCTACAGCCCACCCACCATTGGAGCTTCATCTAAAACCCTAACGTTGGCAGGTACTGGCCTTCCAGCCTCTCCCTGTTACCCTCACACTTGAAGACATACTGACTTCCTTCGTGAGGAAGAGCAGAGGTATTTTCCCCAGGTGACCTCCTTCGTCTCCTCAGCGAGGCAGAGTTACTGTCCAGACTTCCAGACTCAGGGTGCCTGCCTGTCCTCCTGTGGCTCCCTCAGTGCCACCTGCACCCCTGACGCTCCACGCTCTGGGCTCTGCACTGCCCCCCACCCCTCCGGCTGTCCGTGACCATCTGTTAGATGATTTCAGAAAGAAATGCTTTGTGTCCTGATAAGGAAACCCCAGCCAGCTGTAGGATGATGGGCGGAGGGTAGCCGGTGAGAAAAGACTCCTTCCTAACTTATCTCCTGACGGTCCCGAATACAAGGCACCTTGTGCAGACTCATTCCCACTGTCTGTCCTTCCTTACTTCAAGTCCTCGCGGGAGCAGTGAGTTTAACTCACCCTCTCCCTAAATTTAACTTTTTCACCCAGACCTGAAGTATAGTTAAACCTCTGATTTTTCTAAATATGCCAGTACGTTAAACAGAATCTGAAAAATGTGTGTGTGTGTGTTTTGTTTTCCATAAAGCCTGGATTTGTGTGTAGTTCCGCAGTGCAGAAAGATGCTGCCGTGAACATTCACATTTGGTGTAACCCCGTGTGGAACTATTTGAGAAAGCTAGACCCTTTCCAACCAAAACAGTTCAGTCAGATGTCAGGTTTTCTGTGCTTTGAACATGTTTCCAAAGTACTTGATAATCACTGAGCTCCCCTTCAGAGGTTTAATGTAGATTCGTCTTAGCTAACACTTTAAATATTAGTCACGAGCCACGTGATGACCATGCATGGCTTTATAAGCTGTAATGAAATTCCTCATTATACTGTGAACTTGGGTATGCTGAGGATCACATGACAGCCTCAGTTCATATGCTTTTTTAAAAATTTGCCTCAGGTGTGCTTGTCTATCTACCTGTTTGTTTTTGTCGTCTATATGTATTGTGTTGTCCCCCAGTTTTAAGATAACTTCGTTGGTGTTTAACAATTCTCCCCCAGAAAAACCAAACATGTTTTGAAAACAGTTATACTCAGATGTTTGGTTGGGGTTTAAAACACAAGGCACGTATCAAGGGCAGGGAAAGAAGTGTGTTTGCAGACCAGAATGTGGCCTTACACCATGCAGTCATTTAAGCTGATTGCTTGCTGGGACTCTGAAGAACAGAGCGAATTCCCTTTCATGTTCGTTTCTCATATTCTCCAAAGCTCTCAGTTATGGAGCAAAACTGAAGCTGCATCCTGATCTCGGGTGTCAGAGCCTTTTCCTTCTCTTGGAATCCACTCCTCTGAAACGGTGGGACTCAAAGGTCCCGGGCTGTGAAGCAGTTCAGCAGATCTGAAGCGGGGGAGCCAGACAGATCAGGCGCTTTTTGTTCTTGGGAGGGGCCTGAAGCCCCCGTCAGGGCAGCTTATCTGCATTTCCAGCTGGGAGCCCAATGTCATGTTCAGAGGAAGGGAAATTAAAAGAAGAAAGTAGTGGCGTTTAGAGTCAAGGGTAGACCGTTTCACGGCTCTTTTCCTGCAGTTAAAGGAAATTTATATTAGAAGTATCCTCATCTCTTTTCTCTGGGAGAGTTTAGTTATTCAGGAAAAAAAATACATGGGTTTATTGTTTTAGACCCTAGGTTCAGAGGATTTGTGAAATCCACTCAGTGACGGCCAATGACTTATCAGATAACTTCAAGAGTTATTTTTAAAATTTCTCTCTGAGCAGTTCTTTATTTTATACTGTGTGGACTCTTCTTCTTTGTTCATAAAGATCTTTGTTAGACTGAAGCTGCTTAAGTTCAGCAGTATTTCACCCACTCTGATCTGTGCTTTCTTTCTGTTTCTTGGACTATAATTCAGTCAGTGGTTAGGTTAGGGTCGCTGGAGACACACACACACACGTACACACACACGCACGCGCACGCACACACACCAAACTTCTTATTATCAATAGGTCAGTGGGTTCCAGGGAAATGAGAATTTCTGCATCTGAGATTACGGTAGGATAGATTCACAAAGAAACAGTAGGAATTCCATTGACTAACTTACTAAAGTGCACTTTTGTTGTGCCCTGCATTCTGTGTTCTCTGTTTGTAGGATCCTCCTGGTATAATCTTGATAGCAGTTTGGGATTCAGAATTAACCTACGAAAAATGTTCAAAATAACGAGGACGTAGTCTCTAAAATGAGAGTTTAAAACTACGCAATCAGCCATCCTTCACTGCCGTCTTAACTGAAGCTTTGCAGCCAGTTATGTTTAATTAGGTAGGGGATGATTTTTCTCCATTAGCCTAACAAATAGCTGGCAAAAATAGGCATCACTTTGAAGAAGCAGAATCTGAAGCAGGTCTTGCTGCCTCACGTGTATTTCCATGATGAGCTTCTGTGTTCTGCTTATTGAAGTTTCCTAAATCGGTTATTTAGTCCGTGGCTTGATTTTTTTTTTGCGGTACGCGGACCTCTCACTGTTGTGGCCTCTCCCGTCGTGGAGCACAGGCTCCGGACGCGCAGGCTCAGCAGCCATGGCTCACGGGCCCAGCCGCTCCACAGCATGTGGGATCTTCCTGGACCAGGGCACGAACCCATGTCCCCTGTATCGGCAGGCGGACTCCCAACCACTGCGCCACCAGGGAAGTCCCCATGGCTTGATTAATGGCAGGTTCCTATAAAGGACAGCCATGCAGCTCTTGGTCTTTTCTGGGGGGGTGAGGGGGGTTTAGCCCCTTTGAACATCTAATGTAAGCTATTGATAATCTCCTTAGAGAAGTGCTTATATCGATTTGTGCACAAAATTTTATCTAAAATTCAGAAGGTTTCCAGAACCCTTGAATACATCATGGACCCCACTTCTCCACCATTAAGAACAGCCACATTAAACAAGAGTACAAAACAACAGTGTGTGTGTATATGTATGTGAGTGTGTGCTGTGTGTGTATTTTTCAAGTTCTCCATTTTCTCTGTGATTAAAACAAGAGGGAGTCAGAAGGGGTTCTAATATTCTTGGTAATTTCCACTCTTAGCTTAGGTGAAAATCATAGTTTCTTGAGGAAAAAGCAAGGAAGGCATTTCATAACCTTTCATCGTGTGCAGTATTTCTTGGTGAAGACACTTCCAGGATGAAAGATTCAGTGCAAGATGCCTGGGAGAACATAGAAGCTGTAGTAATGCACCAGAAAGTTGGAATTGAAAAGCAGGTGCAGAAGTAGAGTTTTCATGAGCTGCTCATCAAGTCCTTGGAGGTCTCAGTAGGTACTGATAACTTTATAAAAGTAAACATGATCACATTTTGGAAAATATGGAGATTTCTTTCCAGCCTGAAACCTGGGTGTCAGTTGAAATTCCCCACCTTCCTCATCCTGTGCATCCAGCCAGTCAGCAGGTGGTGCCCATTTTACCTCCCAGATACGTACGGAGTCTGGCCCCTGTCCCCACCCCCAGCTCTCGCGCTGCGTTTGGTTGAGGGCCTCATCACCATTGTTCAGGCTGTCGCAACATTCCCAAATACAATATCACTTTGCGAGTAAGCACAGACCAGGGTTTGTATTCCAATTCCAGGTTTTTACTGACTAGCTGGGCCAATGGGGCAATTTGTGAACCTCTCTGAGCCTCTGTTTCCTTGTAGGTGACGTGGGGATTGTAACAGTCCCAGTGCAGGGTTGCTAAGGCTTAAACGAGCTGAGTTAGGTGCTATACGTGGTACATGGCCAATTCTTAATTATTAGTAGATATTAAAAGCCTCCTTTCCCATCTTTTCTACCTCTAATTTTACTACATTTCTAATTAATTCTCCACATTGCCACTAACAAGATCTTAATAAAATACAATAATGTTTTTTTTTCTTCCCAGTGACTAAAAGCTTTTGCTACTACTTCATTGGCTAAGGATAAACTAAAAGGTCCTTAACAAACCATACAAAGCTTTTCGTGACCTGGGTCCTGCCTGTTTGCCTAGTGTCTTCATCACTTGATCGTGTGTGTGTATTGATCTTTTTAAAAAACTTAGAATGCCGTTAGAAATTCTAACAAGACAGAAGAGTCTAAAAATAAAAGGCTTTCTCTCTCTGTCAGTTCCCTGCTCTAGGTGAACCACTCAAAATAATGTGATGTTTGTCCCTCCAGATCTGTATAGTGTAGTTATGTAGATATGTGAATAGTGTCCGTATAAATGGTTGCGTGTTCCTCGTCTGTTACCTGCTTTATATTTATCAGTACCTCATGGCCATCATGCTGCCTCAGCAGGTCCGGGTCTGTGGCTTGCTTTTATCTGATAGCTGTACTGAATTCTGTTGAACTGTGTCTAATTTCTCTCCATCTAAAATTATTTTTATATGTGCTGTTGTGGTGAGAATATAATTCCATTTTCCTCCCCAGATGGATAGTCACAGGTCCTGATGCCATGTGTCCTTACTCTCCTGATTGATCCTATAGTAAATTCCCGCACATAGGGTCTGGCATTCAACATGGCACTGTTTTCAAACTTCTGGCATCTGGGGATCATCTGTTGGTCATGTAGCACATACTCAGACCTCCAGTTTTTAATATCTAAAAAAGCTCATCCCAAGTTTTCACTGTAAAATAAAAGCTTAAAAATTACGATGTCTTTAGTGTTGCCTATAACCTTTCAGAATGACCTCCCATAGTGACTAACCGCCCGTTAAAAACAGACACACACTGTGATCTCAGGCACATTACATAACCACTGGTGGCCCAGTTTCATCACCTGGAGAATGTACGCTTACTTCATAGGGTTTTTCTTGATGATTTAATGAGTTAATGTTTGTAAAGTGCTTAGAACAGGGTGTGGCCCAGTTCTGTGCTGCACAAGGGCTTGTAGCATAGAAGGCCCCTGTATATGGCTCGATGAAGGGCTGCTCAGCTCTGTGACCGTCCTTGTCGTTCTTTCCTCTTCATTTCTGTTTAGTGAGAAAGTTGCATCGAACCATTCCTAGGTTTTTGGCTGTGACAGCAAGTGTTAGTGGTTCTTCAGATACATGTGGATTGTCCTGGATATTCAGATTGAACATGAACCCAGACTCGTTTTGTTTTATCAAATGCTATGTTGACACAAACTATGCTCAAAACCTGGTAGGTTGAGTCTCTCTGCTTCAGAGAGAGCTGCAAATGCATTTTGTAACTTCCTCTTTGATTGTGTTTGTCTCTGGAAAATGTTTTTCTCACATTCCCTTCTGCAGTATTTGAATTTTTTTTTTTTTACTCTACCAATAACCTAATTGATTTTTCCCCCATTGAGGAAAGAAAATTGTCAAGTGCTGACAAAAAGCTAAATTCCCTGTGGTCAAGCTGTTTATATCACAGTTTGCCTACATAAGACTTCCTGATGGCTCACCTTTCACGTTGAAAATTGTGACATTTCAGCCCTGAAGGTACACACTGAGATGATTTAAGATTTTGAAGACGTTGCTGAGATAAACCATTTAACGAGGATGCTGAACTCATGGCAGTGGTCTTTGGTGTTATAAGAAATTTCATTTTTATCGTCTGCGTGTAAAATTCCTAGGAACCTCTTTCCCTCTGACAGCCATCATGTGGGGACTGAGAACCCGCTGCCCTGTGGCCCTGGCCCGGCCCTTTGCAAGCTCGCTAAAAACCTGTGCCTCACTAGCTGCGATTCCATCCCATGCCCAGTTTCTCCCATTTCTTTCAATATTGAATTGTGATCAGGGGAGTATTGTTGGCTGCCAGCTCCTGCCTGTGAATACTGTAGGATGCTTGTCGACATTCAGATGGCGTAGGCGCTCTTCTGTGGGGCACGTATATCACTGGTGCTCTGCTGGTGCTGGTGGCCACCGACCTTCTGCAGTCTGTGTAGTGGCTCAGAAATTGTCATCACAGGATCATCTCTCTGCTCTTGCAGTGGGGTTCTCAGTGATGAACAGGTGTATCTACCAACTGCCCAAGAGTTGTTCCCACTGTGCACTTTTGACTTTGTCTACCCATGGAGCAAAGACCTGCTGGCACACACCCGTGAACACGATTGTATTTCATAAAGGAATTTTGCCAGTAGCCCCTCTACTTTTCTCCAGGCATGGTGTTTTGTTTTTCTTTGTTTTTTTCTAGTGCTCTGACTCATTTTATTTTAAAATAATAGTATATCATTTGTATCTACTTTTTTTTTTTTTTTTTGCGTAACGCGGGCCTCTCACTGTTGTGGCCTCTCCCGTTGCGGAGCACAGGCTCCGGACGCACAGCCTCATCGGCCATGGCTCACGGTCCCAGCCACTCCGCGGCATGTGGGATCCTCCCAGACCGGGGCACGAACCCGTGTCCCCCTCATCGGCAGGCGGACTCTCAACCACTGCGCCACCAGGGAAGCCCTGTATCTACTTTTGATATGAGGCATGGAACTTTGAATAATCCTTCTTCTCCAACATCAGTGACAAAATTCATCAATTTTATACTAGAAAGCATTACTTTGCAACTGTTTGGAGAACAGAAAATGACAAAACAAAGCAACTTCACTTCCGTACCCAGGAGCACATGGTGCTTCCCTGGAAGTGTCCTTGAAGCCTTCTGTGGCCTCAAGCCAGGTTTTGTTTTGCGTTTTGTTGCCACTCTGTCCCCTTAGTGGAACAAACAGTTGGCAGGCTTTCAGAAGACTTATGTCCTTACTTATGCTCTGCCACTAAACTGGTGTGACCTTGAGAAAGTCTCTTAACCTCTCTGGGCTTGAGTTTATTTAGCTGTAAAAGTGGTTTTCAGGTCCACAAACCTTGTGATTTTTTATGACTGAATTTAATGGGCTTATTGTTTGCTTTAAGTGTGTGCTTCCAGTTCCCTTTTCTTCATCATAAAATATAATTTTATAAGCACAGCTCTCAATTATGTTCATAAAATACAAGATTTTTAGAAAGGAAAAACATCTTTATCTGCCATGAATAAACCATCACACAGAAAAGAGATGGAAGACAGGCAGTGACATTTCTCAGTAGATGTTGCCTTTCGGATTGTTAAAACGACTGTCTTGGTTTTTGTTTGAAACCCTCCAAAGACTGCTGTGGCTGCTGGAGCCATACAGGTTCCTTGCAACATTACGTAAAAGCTCCCAAATGGTCAACCGAGAAGCCATTTTGAAATGCTGACGAGACTGACGTTGCTCATCCCAACCTCTTGGCTGTGATTCATGGCCAGTGTCTTGCATTTGTCATTCATACGTGATCTAATACTAGTTACTTCCCAGCCCCAATTTTACATCTTTCAGTTTTGTTAAAACATGAAAAGTGTTCTCTCCTTTTCTGCAGCTTCTTAAATTTCCTGTCAGCCTTATTATTATACTCTCCCCTGGTCTCTCCTTCCCCTTTGCTTTTCTTACCCATGTTGTGTTCATGTGTATGTATCTATGTATATGGTTGTGGTGCTTTTGGAAGTTAACTGAGACATTTCGAAGCAGTGAACAGGAGGTAGTCACACAAAACTTGTTAAATACAATCTGCTGGAAAACTGAGCAGAAGTGAGAAGAAGGCTGGGAGAGTTAAACACACACATGACATTTACTTTTGTAGAAATAAAGTATTCCTGAGAAATCATTCATTCTTGCCATTTCATTTTTGGTTTCCGTCAAATTTTTGGGTTTTGAGCTGTGAATGTAAGAAAGTTTCTAACGACATTTTACAAGCCAATTCATAAAGATTTTAAAACAATTTCATGTCCTTATGAAGAAAAAAAGCATGTACCCAAGTGTGGAAGAAGGTTGAATAAACTATGTTACGTGTACACAGTGGAGGACAGTGCAGCTTAAAAGAGAATGTGGGCAGTGGCTGTGACCTGACATGAGGTGGTTTCCAGGGGACACTAGGAAGTGAACAACACCAATGTAAAACAGCCTGTATAATATGCTGTCTTATGTGTAAGAAGGGAGGGAAAAATAAGAAGAAATATAAACATAATTGCTTATTTTTGCAAGAAGAAACCCGGGAAGGATAAACCAGAAAAGAGTGAGGTTGGTTACCTTAAGAGGTAGAATGGGGTGGGTAGGACATGGGAAGGAGAGATACTTCTCTGAGTACCGTTTTGTAGAGCTTTAACTTTTGGAAGTACGTTAATATACTGCATATTAAAATTGAAATAAATCATTAAGAAGTGAAAGAAAACAGAAACAAATGAACTCAGCCATATTTCAGGTGAATCCCATGATTGGACTGAAGGGAGAAAAAAGAATGAATCCAAGTAGTTTATGAACACAGTGTTTATATACCCCATTCTTGGGTGGCAGAGCAGGAAGGGAAAATTGCAAACAAATCCTGAACTCTTTTTGTAGGTTTGTTTATTATAGTAGTGGGGGTAAAAGAGTTCTGAAACCGCAGGACATACACTATAGGATTTAGTACCTGAGTAAGTGTGTTGACCTTGTTAGAGGAGAAATACAAATATAGATCAAAAAAGACAGAATGAGCCCTCTGAGGATGGACTGAATTAGATGGATCTGTTTGAACTTAAGATTTATCAGATATATGTATATACATATATGTGTATACATATGTGTAAATGTTTATGTATGTGTATGTGTTTTGTATGTAACTATAGTGAAGGAATTGCAGAATGTTGTAATTGTGTGATCAAAATTAACATCACCAATGGACCAGATGTGATGTCCTTAGAAGAACACATCATCACCCATATGGCAGGCTGGCAAAACAATGCATAACCTGAATCTAATCACAGGGAAACATCAGACAAACCCAAAATGAGGAACTTTCTGTTTTAAAAAATACAGGAGGGAAAACACTGTGTTCTTTTAAAATGTCAGTATTATAAAAGATAAAGAAAGGCAATGGAAAATGGTCCAGATTAAGGGAGACTAAACAGACATGTCAATTAAATTTAATACCTGCCCTTAAACTGAATCCTATTCTGGAGGGAAAATATTATGAAGTGCATTGTTGGATAAATTGGAAAAATTGTAATATGAGTGGAAGATTAGTTAAAAGTAATGTCAAATTTACCGACGTTGATAAATGAGCTGTTGTTAAGTAAGAGAACGTTCCTATTTTTAGGGAAAATAGACTGCTCTTAGGGAAAAAATTTAGTATTTAGGGGTAAAGAGCCCTCAAATGATTAAAAAATCATATGTACACGTGTATGTATATGTATACATCTGCATCTGTATACACACAGACACTTGAGAGAGGGGGCAAACAGAAATGATAAAGCAAATGAGGTGGAATGTTAACAATAAATAAATCTAGGCAAAGGCTATACATGTTCTCTGTACTATTTTGTTCTTGGAACTTTCCTTTAAGTTTGACATTATTTCCAAATGAAAAGATTTTTCTCAAAAGAATAAATTACCCCTAAAATAGGCATTCGTAGATTAAGCAATCGTTAGTAGTGATTAAAAAGCAGCTCTAGATCTAATAGTACTAGATTTTAATCATCATCTTCCATTAGTATACTTATAAGTTTATTCTCAATTAAGAATGAATAAACGAGTAATGTTGAATCTTCTCAAAACTGTCTGCTCAAAGCTATTAATCATTCAGCAAGGCTATGGGAAGCAAGACCAATATTGAAGAAAATAATAAATGGGAATGAATGAGAAAGTCTTTTATGAAATAAATTCCTTTTACAATAGCAATAACCATAAAAGGTCCATAGGAATAAATACTACAAAGTCTTATGTGAAAATTTTAAAAACATCTTGGACAATGAAAATGATTAGATTAGATAGAAAGGGAACAAGTTCCTGAATTAGAAAACTCAGCATGATAAAGATTGCTCTCCAGATAAAAAGACTCATTATAAGCAATTAAGACAATGTGATGTAGGCAAATATGCCAACAAATAGGATTAAAAGGCCAGAATTATACCCAAAGACATGTAGAAACATGATATAATAGAGGAAACTTTGCAGATCAATGAAAGTATGAACGACTCAAAAAATTTTTTTTGAATAATTTCTTTTCCATATGAAAAAATAGAGCCCCACCTCACTCCATAGAAAAAATCAATTCCAATTGTATTGTAGATTTAAATATGAAGAACAAAAGTTTTAAAATAACACTAGGAGGAGAAATAGCTTCAAGATGGCGGAAGAGTAAGATGTGGAGATCACCTTCCTCCCCACAAATACATCAGAAATACATCTACATGTGGAACAACTCCTACAGAACGTCTACTGAAAGCTGGCAGAAGACCTCAGACCTCCCAAAAGGCAATAAACACCCCACGTACCTGGGTAGGGCAAAAGAAAAAAGAAAAAACAGAGACAAATGGATAGGGACGGGACCTGCACTAGTGGGAAGGAGCTGTGAAGCAGGAAAGGTTTCTACATCCTAGGAAGCCCCTTCACAGCGGAGACTGCGGGTGGCGGAGAGGGGAAGCTTCGGAGCCATGGAGGAGAGTGCAGCAACAGGGGTGAGGAGGGCAAAGTGGAGAGATTCCTGCACAGAGGATCGGTGCCGACCAGCACTCACCAGCCTGAGAGGCTTGTCTGCTCACCCGCCGGGATGGGTGGGAGCTGGGAGCTGAGGCTCCGGCTTCACTGGATCCCAGGGAGAGGACTGGGGTTGGCGGTGTGAACACAGCCTGAAGAGGGCTACTGCGCCACAGCTAGCCAGGAGGGAGTCCAGGAAAAAGTCTGGAGCTGCTGAAGAGACAAGAGACTTTTTCTTCCCTCTTTGTTTCCTGGTGTGCGAGGAGAGGGGATTAAGAACGCTGCTTAAAGGAGCCCCAGAGACAGGTGCAACCCGCGGCTATCAGCGCGGACCCCAGAGACGGGCATGAGACGCTATGGCTGCTGCTGCTGCCACCAAGAAACCTGTGTGCGAGCACAGGTCACTCTCCACACCTCCTCTCCCGGGAGGCCACCACTGCCAGGGTCCCGTGATCCAGGGACAACTTCCCTGGGAGAACGCACGTCATGCCTCAGGCTGGTGCAACGTCATGCTGGCCTCTGCCGCTGCAGGCTCGCCCCACACTCAGTACCCCTCCCTCCCCCCGGCCGACTGAGGCAGAGCCCCCGAATCAGCTGCTCCTTTAACCCTGTCCTGTCTGAACGAAGAACAGACGTCCTCGGGCAACCTATACACAGAGGCGGATCCAAATCCAAACCTGAACCCCAGGAGCTGTGCGAACAAAGAAGAGGAAGGGAAATCTCTCCCAGCAGCCTCAGGAGCAGTGGATTAAATCTCCACCATCAACTTGATGGCATCTGTGGCATACATGAATAGACAACGAATCATCCCAAATTGAGGAGGTGGACTTTGGGAGCAATGATATATATATTCTTTTCTCTTTTTCTCTTTTTGTGAGTGTGTATGTATATGCTTTTGTATGTGATTTTGTCTGTATAGCTTTGCTTTTACCATTTGTCCTAGGGTTCTGTCTGTCCGTTTTTTTTTTATTAAAAAATTATTTTTTCTTAATAATTATTTTTTTTATTTTAATAACTTTATTTTATTTTATCTTCTTCTTTCTTTCTTTTCTCCCTTTTATTCTGAGCTGTGTGGAGGACAGGCTCTTGGTGCTCCAGCCAGGTGTCAGGGCTATGCCACTGAGGTGGGAGAGCCAAGTTCAGGAAACTGGTCCACAAGAGACCTCCCAGCTCCGTGTAATATCAAACGGCGAAAATCTCCCAGAGATCTCCATCTCAACGCCAAGACCCAGCTCCACTCAGTGACCAGAAAGCTACAGTGTAGGACATCCTATGCCGAACAACTAGCAAGACAGGAACACAACCCCACCCATTAGCACAGAGGCTGCCTAAAATCATAATAAGGCCACAGACACCTCAAAACACACCACCAAACGTGGACCTGCCCACCAGAAAGACAAGATCCAGCCACATCCACCAGAACACAGGCACTAGTCCCCTCCACCAGGAAGCCTACACAACACACTAAACCAGCCTAAGCCACTGGGGACAGACACCAAAAACAACGGAAACTACGAACCTGCAGCCTGCGAAAAGGAGACCCCAAACACAGTAAGATAAGCAAAATGAGAAGACAGAGAAACATACAGCAGATGAAGGAGCAAGGCAAAAACCTACTAGACCTAACAAATGAAGAGGAAATAGATAGTCTACCTGAAAAATAATTCAGAATAATGATAGTACTGATGATTCAAAATCTGGGAAACAGAATGGAGAAAATACAAGAAACGTTTAACAAGGACCTAGAAGAACTAAAGAGCAAAGAACGGTGATGAACAACACAACAAATGAAATTAAAAAATCTCTAGAAGGGATCAATAGCAGAATAACTGAGGCAGAAGAACGGATAAGTGACCTGGAAGATAAAATAGTGGAAATAACTACTGCAGAGCAGAATAAAGAAAAAAGAATGAAAAGAACTGAGGACAGTCTCAGAGATCTCTGCGACAACATTAAACACACCAATGTTCCAATTATAGGGGTCCCAGAAGAAGAAGAGAAAAAGAAAGGGACTGAGAAAATATTTGAAGAGATTATAGTTGAAAACTTCCCTAATATGGGAAAGGAAATAGTTAATCAAGTCCAGGAAGCACAGAGAGTCCCATACAGGATAAATCCAAGGAGAAATACACCAAGACACGTATTAATCAAACTATCAAAAATTAAATACAAAGAACACATATTAAAAGCAACAAGGGAAAAACAACAAATAACACACAGGAAATCTCCATAAGGTTAACAGCTGAGTTTTCAGCAGAAAATCTGCAAGCCAGAAGGGAGTGGCAGGACATATTGAAAGTGATGAAGGAGAAAAACCTACAACCAAGATTACTGTTCCCAGCAAGGATCTCATTCACATTTGACAGAGAAATTAAAAGCTTTACAGACAAGCAAAATCTAAGAGAATTCAGCACCACCAGACCAGCTTTACAACAAATTGTAAAGGAACTTCTCTAGGCAGGAAACACAAGAGAAGGAAAAGACCTACAATAATAAACCCAAAACAATTAAGAAAATGGTAATAGGAGCATACATATTGATAATTACCTTAAATGTAAATGGTTTAAATGCTCCAACCAAAAGACATAGACTGGCTGAATGGATACAAAAACAAGACCTGTATATATGCCATCTACAAGAGACCCACTTCAGACATAAGGACACATACAGACTGAAAGTGAGGGGATGGGAAAAGATATTCCATGCAAATGGAAATCAAAAGAAAGCTGGAGTATCAATTCTCATATCAGACAAAATAGACTTTAAAATAAAGACTATTACAAGAGACAAAGAAGGACACTACATAATGATCAAGCGATCAATCCAAGAAGAAGACACAACAATTGTAAATATTTATGCACCCAACATAGGAGCACCTCAGTACATAAGGCAAATACTAACAGGCATAAAAGGGGAAATCGACAGTAACACAATCAGAGTAGGGGACTTTAACACCCCATTTTCACCAATAGACAGATGATCAAAAATGAAAATAAATAAGGAAACACAAGCTTTATATAATACATTAAACAAGATGGACTTAATTGATATTTATAGGACATTCCATCTAAAAACAACAGAATACACATTCTTCTCAAGTGCTCACGGAACATTCTCCAGGATCATATCTTGAGTCACAAACAAGCCTTGGTAAATTTAAGAAAATTGAAATCGTATCAAGTATCTTTTCTGACCACAACACTATGAGACTAGATATCAATTACAGGAAAAAAATCTGTAAGAAATACAAACACATGGAGGCTAAACAACACACTACTTAATAACCAAGAGATCACTGAAGAAATCAAGGAGGAAATCAAAAAATACCTAGAAACAAATGACAATGAAAACACAACGACCCAAAACCTATGGGATGAAGCAAAAGTAGTTCTAAGAGGGAAGTTTATAGCAATACAATCCTACCTTAAGAAACAAGAAACATCTCAAATAAACAACCTAACCTTACACCTAAAGCAATTAGAGAAAGAAAAACAAAAAAACCCCAAAATTAGCAGAAGGAAAGAAATCATAAAGATCAGATTAGAAATAAATGAGGAAGGAATGAAGGAAACGATACCAAGGATCAATAAAACTAAAAGCTGGTTCTTTGAGAAGATAAACAAAATTGATAAACCATTAGCCAGACTCATCAAGAAAAAAAGGGAGAAGACTCAAATCAATAGAATTAGAAATGAAAAAGGAGAAGTAGCAACTGACACTGCAGAAATACAAAAGATCATGAGAGATTACTACAAGCAACTATATGCCAATAAAATGGACAACCCAGAAGAAATGGACAAATTCTTAGAAAAGCACAACCTTCCAAGATTGAACCAGGAAGAAATAGAAAATATGAACAGACCAATCACAAGCACTGAAATTGAGACTGTGATTAAAAATCTTCCAACAAACAAAAGCCCAGGACCAGATGGCTTCACAGGAGAAAGAATTCTATCAAACATTTAGAGAAGAGCTAAAACCTGTCCTTCTCAAACTCTTCCACAATATAACAGAGGGAGGAACACTCCCAAACTCATTCTACGAGGCCACCATCACCCTCATACCAAAACCAGACAAAGATGTCACAAAGAAAGAAAACTACAGGCCAATATCACTGATGAACAAAGATGCAAAAATTCTCAACAAAGTACTAGCAAACAGAATCCAACAGCACATTAAAAGGATCATACACCATGATCAAGTGGGGTTTATCCTAGGAATGCAAGGATTCTTCAATATATGCAAGTCAATCAACATGATAAACCATATTAACAAATTGAAGGAGAAAAACCATATGATCATCTTGATAGATGCAGAAGAACCTTTTGACAAAATTCAACGCTGATTTATGATAAAAACCCTCCAGAAAGTAGGCATAGAGGGAACTTACCTCAACATAATAAAGGCCATATATGACAAACCCACAGCTAACATCGTTCTCAGTGGTAAAAAAACTGAAAGCATTTCCTGTAAGATCAGGAACAAGACAAGGATGTCCACTCTCACCACCATTATTCAATATAGTTTTGGAAGTTTTAGCAACAGCAATCAGAAGAAAAACAAATAAAAGGAATCCAAATCGGAAAAGAAGAAGTAAAGCTGTCACTGTTTGCAGATGACATAATACTATACATAGAGAATCCTAAGATGCTACCAGAAAACTACTAGAGCTAATCAATGAATTTGGTAAAGTAGCAGGATACAAAATTAATGCACAGAAATCTCTTGTATCCCTAAACACTAATGATGAAAAATCTGAAGGTGAAATTAAGAAAACACTCCTATTTACCATTGCAACAAAAAGAATAGAATATCTAGGAATAAACCTACCAAAGGAGAGAAAAAAACTGTATGCAGAAAATTATAAGACACTGATGAAAGAAATTAAAGATGATACAAACAGATGGAGA
This sequence comes from Stenella coeruleoalba, assembly GCF_951394435.1. NCBI lineage: Eukaryota > Metazoa > Chordata > Mammalia > Artiodactyla > Delphinidae > Stenella > Stenella coeruleoalba. The sequence goes on along the minus strand of NC_137160.1, from coordinate 57,568,886 downwards.
GATATACCATGTTCTTAGATTGGAAGAATCAACATTGTGAAAATGACTCTACTACCCAAAGCAATCTACAGATTCAATGCAATCCCTATCAAACTACCACTGGCATTTTTCACAGAACTAGAACAAAAAATTTCACAATTTGTATGGAAACACAAAAGACCCCGAATAGCCAAAGCAATCTTGAGAAAGAAAAATGGAGCTGGAGGAATCAGGCTCCCTGACTTCAGAGTATACTACAAAGCTACAGTAATAAAGACAGTATGGTACTGGCACAAAAACAGAAATATAGATCAATGGAACAGGATAGACAGCCCAGAGGTAAACCCACGTACATATGGTCACCTTATCTTTGATAAAGGAGGCAAGAATATACAGTGGAGAAAAGACAGCCTCTTCAATAAGTGGTGCTGGGAAAACTGGACAGCTACATGTAAAAGAATGAAATTAGAACACTCCCTAACACCATACAGAAAAATAAACTCAAAATGGATTAAAGACCTAAATGCAAGTCCAGGCTCCATCAAACTCTTAGAGGAAAACATAGGCAGAACACTCTATGACATAAATCACAGCAAGATCCTTTTTGACCCACCTCCTAGAGAAATGGTAGTAAAAACAAAAATAAACAAAAAACTTAAAAGGTTTTGCACAGCAAAGGAAACCATAAACAAGATGAAAAGACAATGCTCAGAATGGGAGAAAATATTTGCAAATGAAGCAACTGACAAAGGATTAATCTCCAAAACATAGAAGCAACTCATGCAGCTCAATATCAAAAAAAACCAACAACCCAATCCCAAAATGGGCAGAAGACCTAAATAGACATTTCTCCAAAGAAGATATACAGATTGCCAACAAACACATGAAAGAATGCTCAATATCCTTAATCATTAGAGAAATGGAAATCAAAACTACAATGAGATATCATCTCACACTGGTCAGCGTGGCCATCATCAAAAAATCTACAAAGAAATGCTGGAGAGGGTGTGGAGAAAAGGGAACCCTCTTGTACTGTTGGTGAGAATGTAAATTGATACAGCCACTATGGAGAACAGTATGGAGGTTTGTTAAAAAACTAAAAATAGAAATACCATATGACCCAGCAATCCCAGTACTGAGCATATACCCTGAGAAAACCATAATTCAAAAAGAGTCATGTACCAAAATGTTCATTGCAGCTCTATTTACAATGGCCAGGACATGGAAGCAACCTAAGTGTCCATCAAGAGATGAATGGATAAAGAAGATGTGGCACATGTATACAGTGGAATATTACTCTGCCATATAAAGGAACGAAACTGAGTTATTTGCAGTGAGGTGGATGGACCTAGAGACTGTCATACAGAGTGAAGTAAGTCAGAAAAAGAAAAACAAATACCGTATGCTAACACATATATATGGAATCTAAAGAAGAAAAAAAAATGGTCAGAAAAACGTAGGGGCAAGACGGGAATAAAGACGCAGACCTACTAGAGAATGGACTTGAGGATACTGGGAGGCGGAAGGGTAAGCTGGGACAAAATGAGAAAGTGGCATGGACATATATACACTACCAAACGTAAAATGGATGGAGTGGGAAGCAGCCGCATAGCACAGGGAGATTAGCTCAGTACTTTGTGACCACCTAGAGGGGGTGGGATAGGGAGTGTGGGAGGGAGGGAGATGCAAGAGGAAAGAGATATGGGGACACATGTATATGTATAACTGATTCACTTTGTCATAAAGCAGAAACTAACAGACCATTGTAAAGCAATTATACGCCAATAAAGATGTTAAAAAATAAAATAACAGTAGGAGAATATTTATGTAACTTCAGTGTTGCAAGGGATTTCATGGGCTAGATGTGCCAACTGTACAGGAAATAGCTGATATATTTTATTACGTTAAAATAAAATTCTCCACAGTCATCATAAACAACGTGAAAAGCCAAGTAAGTCACAGATTGGGAATAAGTAACCATTATAATCAACAAAGTATTGTGTCCAGAGTACAGGAAGAGCTCCTTCAGATCATTAAGGGAAAATGGGCAAAAGGAGTAGGTGGGGGATTCACAGGACGTAAAGTTTGGCAGATGAACTATTTCAAAGAACGTACAACCGATCAAGCCGTCTTTGAGGGCAAAATCTCCAAGAGCAGGCTTCTTTCTTTGGTTATATTATTGAGCTTCCAAACGTGTATGATTGTGTGCATAGAGACACCAAGTGTTTTAATATCAAACTGTGAAGATATTTCAGTGATTAATACTATATCATGAAATTTCGTAGGACCAGTCCTTTCCGGAGCGTGAAAATGGTTTTCAGGTTGGAATGAGATTAGAAGGCATTGACCCCCGTCATCCATCTGTGTTTTGTGTGCTTTCTGTAGCTGAGGTAAGAAATAGTGTTACTGTCTTGGGCTAATTGCAGTGACAGGAGAGAATTTCCTAGAGAATGACGAATTTCAGTACTTTGTGTTATAAACAAGTCCAGGTACATTATGGATTTATTTTATTCAGTGATGAGTGAAGTATGTTCTTTAATGAAATTCTTTCCTTGTCTGAAGATTAATTTTCTAAGTTTCTCATTACTAGTGGTAACTCTTGATTTAATTGGTAAATAGTTTTCACCTGAGGTTGATAAAAATCAGTGAATCCCACAATGTTGCTTTTGTCTGTTAAAAGAGACAATTATTCAGGTTTTATCTGATCTAATGAGAAATGTATATGAAAAAATCCATGCTTATGAATTATATATTTATATAAATACATGAATTTTATGAAAATTATATAGGGTGAGGAGCCATTGATAAAGTAAATGGCTTATATAATATTTACTAAACATTTTATGTTATTAAATTGATAAAAGACCTCAGTATTTTGAATAACATCAAACATAGAAAACACTATTCACTTAATTTACTGAATGATTGTAGTTATTGAACTTGTATAGCATGACTAGGAGATGTGTTTCTCAGACTGTTTTTCTTTGTTGAGTATGCTGGGTCCATATGTTAGGTTAAGTAAGGTCACACCCATTTTGGTTTTTGCTGTGTACTTTAGGTTACACTGTTTTGGGGTATGAATCCAAGCCAGACAGCAGGAGATGGGGTTTCTGAAAGGAATATTTGCTAGGTATTGAATGAACAAATAAACAAACTTGTCGATTAATGGTTATGTAAATTGACCTCAGATTCCTAGACTGAGTAAAAGGATAGTTTTTTTGCAGAAAAATTTTTGATACTTGAAAGATAGTGTCTAGTTTGTCAGCATTTGTCTTATCCAGATTCATCTATGAATTTGTTCTTTAAGACATTTGGATGTAAGGATTGGTTCATATATATTGATGGTGTTGACAGAATAAATGAATATTTTGTTAATTTTGTGTACACTTCAAATGCATGACTCTTAATGAACGATTGTAAACATTCCATTTTGCAGGTGTGTGGTTACCGTCTCAGACTTCATTTTGACGGTTATTTAAGCTGCTATGATTTTTGGACTAATGCTGGTTCCCCTGACATTCATCCAGTAGGGTGGTGTGAAAAGACCAAACATGAATTACACATCCCTAAGGGTAAGTCAGGAGGAAAAGACAGTCAGCTTTTTAAGGAAATACTAACAAGAGAGCCTGGTGTGAATTGATTTTCAAAATGAAAGTTTGATCCACAAAAAGCAGTAAGACTACAAGGATATCACTGTTAGAAATAAATAAATGTCTTTAAAGAAAAACATCCAAGACCGTTTAGGTCAAATACTCTGAGGTGCATAGGGCAGAAGTAAAATCTCATGAGAGATTTTATCTCACATAAAGTCTATTAAACTTTATAAGGAATGAAGAAACTAATGTTTAAATTACAGTTGAAATAAAATATTTCACTTAATCAGTGATGCTGTACAGAGAGGAAACTTGATTCACTGTATATCATTTGTTTCAAGCAGAAATCATGGAACGCAGGGAACTATGAAAGTGAAAAATTCACTGTTTTCTTTTGATGGGGATTAAAAGTCTCATCTTTGTCTTTTGTTATGTGGGAGAGGAACTGGGTCTGGCAGACATGACTGAAACCTTTCTTGCCTGCTGTCTGCTAGTGAGGTGAGGATTCATAGGTTGAGATGCCAGTGGGCCTGTTTCCTTGACCAGCAAATTTGTATATAAGGTCTCCTGCTTGGGTGTTAGACTCCTGGCTGACCGTAGCAACTTCTGGAGTCACTGTATAGTCATTTTACTCTTAGGAAGCAGCTCAGGGTGTCCTCTGGGGTCCACCCCTGAGGCTGGCAGCAGGATCCCCTGAGATTGCTGGGTTTCAGGGAGGTTGGAACAGGCCCCAGGCTCATTCACCCCGTGGGTGGTAGGTGTTCGTGGAGCCTTTCCTGTGTGCAGGCCCTGGAGACAGAGCAGTGAATAAAGGAAACCGTCTCCGTCTTCACGGGGCTTTCATTCCAGAGGGGAGAAGGAGGATAAACAGAGAGAAAGGTGTGTGTCTAGCGGTGACAGGCGTGGAGCGCTGAGTGGGGTCCCAGGGCTGCCCTTGCAATAAGTAAGGTGAAGACAGGCCTGGGGTGTGACATCTGACAGATGCCTGGACGGATGCACGACAGAGACAGCCAGCTGGCTCCCTGGGGAGGAGCACGTGTCAGAGCCCAGCAGCGGGTGTGGCAGACCAGTAATCACAGGAGCGCTGGAGCGAGCGGAGAGGCAAGGGCCAGGAGGGAGGAGATAAGTGAGAGGTGTCGCCGCGGCCTTGAAGGCCAGTGCAAGGAGTTTGACGTCTATTCTGTGACACTCAATCTGAGTATTTCCTGAGCCTGGTTATTTGGGCCAGCCCCACACGAGCTGCTTTAGGGCACATGGACGGGAGGGTCAGGCATTTTATTGGGAAGCCTGTAAAGACAAGGGCAGAAAGCTGGAACTGCCACGTGGCCTGGGGGACGGTTCTGTCGCCCCTGCAGTGTCTGGCTCCCCCGGGGCTGCTTACCATCAGGCCCACGCTGGCTGGCCTCGGGGACGTGACTGCTTCAGGAGGCCTGAGGGACGCAGGAGATGAGACTCCTGTCAGGCTACCAGGGTACTGATTCCATATTTGAATGAGTTTTAAACTTTGTAGGGAATGACATGCATGGTGGGAAATCAAACTCAACAGTTTGGAATTCCATACATTAAAACAACACTGAAACAGTTTAGAGATTTTAATATAAATCTTTTGTGTCTGCTAAAGGACGTTGAATTTATGGCAGAAAACTGAATAAGAATAGTATTGATACACTTATTATGCACATGGTTACATCTTGTGGGTATTTTGAATAATCCGTACTTTTTTTTTAGGTTATAGAAAAGATAAATTTGTTTGGATGGATTACTTGAAGGCCTGCAAATTGCAAAATGCTCCCAAGAAATTATTCAGAAACAGAAATTCTGTAAGTATTTTCTTCCATAGTATAAATCAGATTTTTACTTCAACTTAAATTTCTTAAAATTCACTATGTATTCTGTTCTATTTTAATCTTTTAAGAATCCTTAGCTTCCTATGACTTTTCTCACTACATTTGTCAGTTTCCTATGGGCATATTTGTTTTTCTTTTAAACATACAATTAAATAATTAGATGGAGAGAGTAGAAACATTTACATGTAAAGCTGGCTAAAATTTAAAATGCCTTTTAGAAGGTGTTTCTTTTTGCTTCTAGTGAGTTAGTCATTTAAATTTAGTTTGATGTTTTGAGATCTGCTGATATGCCAGGTGGACTTTGACTATACCTGGTCCAGTTGTATTTATGTGTAATGAAAAAGAGGGTGACGGTTCATATAGATTCGAAGGGTGTGTGAGGATTTGGGTGGAGCACACTCACCCTCTGTGTCCCAGCAGCCTAACAGGTGTTCAGGAGAGAAGGAGAAAAAGTCGCAGCCCCGCGTCCTCTGGGCCCCAGGTGAGGCCACACACCGTGGAGGGGCGGGAAGCCTGGAGCCAGGGAGGCCCCACCACCTGCTGGCTGTGTCCCCTGAGGACAGTCCCCACCCTCCGCCCCCTTCCCCAGGCTTCAGTGTCCTGCTCTTGAATCAGTGTTCTACAACTGTTCAACATGTTTCATAGACTCGTATCAAGGAAGAGAGTTAGAGAAATGTGAAAATGCTTTAAGAAAAGTAATGTGCTAAAGGAAACCAAAAATGAGGGTCCAGTATAGATAGTAAAGAAGTAGGGAAAAAAACCCTCTTCTAGTTCCTGGATATTGTGTGTATATTTTCTAAATCCCAGGCCTGGCTAATCATAGCTACAGGAAAAGTGGGGCTTTATCATTGTCATGTTATTATAAATCATAGCCCTTAGTATTTTTAATACTAAAAAATATGTGCAGGTACTAAAAAAAGCATTTGGTTTTTTTTTCAACTATGATTTATTTATGGATAAGCGCATGTATTCCTTAAATGTTGAGAAAGCCACTAATTTCAACACTTGATCAAAGTATAAGTGGTAATTTTAGTGCTAAAGAGCATATCTTTAAAACTTTTCCAAATAGTGGTATTTGGAAATATACCACCTATCTAAAGCCTACGGGGACCAGAGAAAATTATTTGATATTACTGTATTCAGTAAACAGTGTATTTTAAAATTAATACAGATTATTCTATGAACTGAAGAGGGAAAATGATGATGAAAGGGGAAATAAAACCTACCTGCACAACAAAAGAGAAAAGCACAGAGTAAAAGCTCATTTCCTGGGATTGCTTTTTTATGAATGTACACTTGGTAACAGTCTGTTGGAATATTTTTACTGGCTGGCTTCATTCTGCAGTTTAAGTGTTGATACCCTGTAGACTTTTCTGATGCTAAACAGACATGACAGAAGTTTTGACAGTGGCTCAGTCCTGTTTGGTGTCCTGTTTCTCTTTGTGCCTCTTCCCCGTGTTAGAATGGGCCAGTGCCTAAGGAATTTCAGGTTGGAATGAAGCTGGAGGCTGTCGACAGGAAGAACCCTTCCTTGGTATGTGTGGCAACCGTAGCAGATATTGTTGGAGATCGCTTGCTAGTGCATTTTGACGATTGGGATGATAGTTACGATTACTGGTGAGACACCAATCTGCGTTGTATTTTTGTGTGTTCGTGTTTGCCGTTAAGAATTTATGTTCATTCCATGACTGTCACTGTTCTTGCTGTTCTTATAGTAATGAACATGAGGAACCTAGTGGCTGGCTTGTCACTACCTTCTTTTCCTCGTGAACTGTTGAATTAAAGAACCGAGAAAGTTTTTTTTTCATCTCTGAGAGGTTGCCTAATGAGGCCTCATCTGAAATAATGTGACCAGTTCAGGGCAGTCCACTATATTGTGTCTAGTTTGTAAGGGAAGCATTTCTGTAAAGAGGAAGTTAAGAACTTGCAGTATTATTTTTTCCTGAAAAATGTTGGACTCAGACTGTCATATTTTTAAAAGGGAAGATTCAGGGAGAATGGAGTGAATTATTTGAAAGCCTGTGAACAGAGAAGATGTATGCTCACGATGCCATTAAACTAACATTGCATGAGTTAAAAGGATTTTCTGGGTGAAAACCTGAAATATGGAAGAGGGCATGGCAAAAATAATTTTTGTGGCATTTCTTAAGAGCATATCCTGAATGATTGACAAGTCCCCACCTGAGGCTGTGATTCTTCATGTGCACAGTGGGAGGAGGGGGGCTGTTTTCTTCTTTGAACTAAGAAGAAGAGCATGGATTAATTGCTGTATGTGTCTTAGGTAGTATAGTCTGGGTTCCTGAAAAGGAGAGGGAGGAAATTGTAGGCATGTGGAGTCTGGTCCGTCTTATTAAAATTTGGACTGGCCTATTAATATTTTCCCTTGCTGCTAGCAAGAAGTGGTAGAAGGGGTTTATTAAAATGTTCACTCTCTGGAGAGATCACTGGCAGTTCAGGTCCTAGTCAAACCCTTTTTAAAGAAATACTTTTAAATTTCAAGAAGTTTATATAAAAGAGAAGTTTGGCCACTCAGCTTACAAAATATAGAACTAAAATTACTTCTGTTTCTCTTAGGCTATAAAATATTTTAGCTGTGCCGTAGTATTTTCCATGTCATCTCTTAATATCTAGAATGAACATTACTCTTGGATTCTTTCTCTGGTGTTAATATGGGATCTAAAATAGAATCCTGTTTTTGCAGGTGTGACGTCAATAGTCCTTATGTTCAGCCAGTTGGTTGGTGTCAGGAGCATGGAAGAACTCTGATAGCACCCCAAGGTGAGTGGACTGGCTGGGTTCTCTTTGAAGTCATCTCTGTGTGAGTGGCAATGCCCATTCTTATTTTTGTTTATGGAAACCACATTTCAATACAAAGTGTATGATAAAAATATCGTGCAAGATTCTGTGGACCATCAAGGGACCCAGATGTCTGAAATCTGCACATCCTTCCCCATAATGCAAATGGACTGTGTTTATAAAGACATATTAGGCAGCCATTTTAAAAAAGTGCTATTTTTTTATCCAACGAAATGAGTGTAATCACTGTGAACTGACTTTTAAAACTAGCTATTTCCACCTATGTAATTTAACTTATTACCAATGTTAATTCATTAATTGACCATTAGGTTATTAAATATACTTAACTTTGGAGTTAAGTGTAAGAAATGTAGAAACCTAAGAAGTGAGAATTAATAATGAGGGCCTAGACTTGCCAGACCCCTTCACCAAGCCAACTTAGTGGCTCAGCTAAACACTGACATAGGGACTTTCTTGTTATTTATCTGTTTTCTCATTACAGAAATGGAATATCTCTCCATTTATTTAGTTCTTTGATTTATTTCAGTGACATTTTGTGGTTTTTCTCATATAGATCTTACATATATTTTGCTAGATTTTATAACTATTCTGTTATTTTGAGTGCTAATGTATATGGTATTGTGTTTTTAATTTCAAATTTCACTTGTTCATTGCTGGTATATAGGAAAGCAGTTAAATTTTATATGTTAACCTTGTATCCTGCAACCTTGTTATAATCACTTATTGGTTCTTGGAGTTTTTTTGTTGATGCTTTTAGATATTCTACACCTCTGTGAACAAAGTTATATTTCTTTCTTCCCAGTCAATATATCGTTTATTTCCTTTTCTTGTCTTATTGCATTAGCTAATATGTACCATGCTGTTTTTTGTTTTTGTTTTTTGCGGTACGCGGGCCTCTCACTGTCGCGGCCCCTCCCTCTGCGGAGCACAGGCTCCGGACGTGCAGGCCCAGCGGCCATGGCTCACAGGCCCAGCCGCTCCGCGACACGTGGGATCCTCCCGGACCGGGGCACGAACCCGTGTCCCCTGCATCGGCAGGCGGACCCTCAACCACTGCGCCACCAGGGAAGCCCCCTACCATACTGTTTTGACCACTGTAGCTTTTTAGTCCGTTTTGAAATCTGGAAATGTGAACCCTCCAACTTTGTTCTTCTTTTTCAAGATTGCTTTGGCTGTTTGCGGCCCCTTGCAGTTCTTTATGAATTTGAGGATTGGCTTTTCCATTTCTGGAGAAATGACTATTGGGATTTTGGTAAGGGTTATGTTCAATGTAGACTGCTTTAGGGAGTGTTGCCATCTTAACAGTATTAGGTTTTCTAATCCATGAACATGGGATGTCTTTTCACTTACTTAGACCTTCTTTCATTTCTGTCAGCAGTATTTTTTAGTTTTGGGTGTACAGGTCTTTTACCTCCTTGGTTAAGTTTATTGGTATTTTATTCTTTTGGATGCTGTTGTAAATGGAATTGTTTTATTTATTTATTTTTGGAATTTTTTTTATTTCTGGCATAAAGAAACACAAATGATTTCACAGTCTGCAATTTTGCTGAATTTGTTTATTAGCTCTAGTAGGTTTTTTTGTGTGGATGCTATGGGATTTTTTCATATAGAATTGTGTAGTCTATCAAAATAGTTAAGTTCCAAAAAATTCATATTTCTAATTTGAATGCCTTTAATTTTGTGTCTTGCCTGATTATGCTAGCTAGGACTTCCAGTACAGTATTGAATGTAGTGGTAAAAGTAGGCATTCTTGTCTTTTTCCTAATCTTAGGGTGAAAAGATTTCGGTCTCTCACTATCAAGTATGATATTAGCTGTGGGTTTTTCATAAATGCCCCATATCATGTTAAGGAAGCTCCCTTTTACTCCTAGTTTTCTGAGCGTTTTTATCATAAAAGGGTGTTGAATTCTGTCCAGTGCTTTTTCTGCATCTATTGAGAAGATTGTGTGGGACTTTCTTCCCCTTTGTTTCATGGTGTATAATCCTTCTAATGTGCTGTTGAGTTCAGTTTGCTACAGTTCTGTTAAGAACTTTTGTATCTGTATTCATAAGGGGTATTTGTCTGTTGTTTTCTTGTCATGTCTTTGGTCTGTTCTTTTTAATGCTGTAAGTGGAATTGTTTTCTTAATTTTATCTTTGGATTGTTCATTGCTACTTGGTAGAAATACAATTGATTTTTGTGCAATGTCCTTATACTCTGAATTCATTTATTTGCTCTAATGTATGTGTGTGTGTGTGTGTGTGTGTGTGTGTGTGTGTGTGTGTGTGTTACTTAGGATTTTCTATATGCAAAATTATGTCATCTATAAGTAAAGATACTTTCACGTCTTCCTTTCCGATCTGAATACATTTTCTTTCTTTCCTGAATCCTCTGTCTAGACCTCCCAGCGCATGCTGAACAATAGTGGCAGGATCAGATATGCTTTTCTTGTTCCTGATCCTAGGGGAACACTTCGTCTTTGCACATTAAACATGATGTTTGCTGTGAGCTTTTCGTGGATGCCCTTTATCAGATTGAGGAAGGTCTCTTCTATTCCTAGTTGTTTTATCATGAAAGGGTCGTCCTTTATTCTATTAATATGGTTTTATTATATTTATTGCTTTCTATATGTTGAAACAATCTTGTCTTCTTGGGATAAATCTCGTGTGTGTGTGTGTGTGTGTATAAATATATTTTTTCTTACATGTTGCTGCACTACTTGGTTAGCTAATATTTTATTGAGGAATTTTGTGTCTGTACTCATAAAGTCATCTACTCTTTTTTTTTAATACATTGCTTTACAAAAATATTTATTTATTTATTTGGTTGCACCAGGTGTTAGTTGTGGCAGGAAGCTCCTTAGTTGCAGTTCCAGGGCTCCTTAGTTGTGGCATGCGAACTCTTAGTTGCAGCATACATGTGGGATCTAGTTCCCTGACCAAGGGTCAAACCCAGGCCGCCTGCATTGGGAGCATGGAGTCTTATCCACTGTGCCACCAGGGAAGTCCCAAAGTCATCTACTCTTTTAAAATGTTTTTATTCCTATTAGAGTATCTAAAGCTGCTCTGAGTGCTAAGGAAAAACAGGATGAACAATAAGTCAAGAAGTTTGGTTATTTAAAACCTTAATCCATCATATGATTACTCGTCTTCAGTGGGGACTCAACCATGTTAGAAAGGGGTTCCCTCTTATGGTGCTGCAGGGTGTTGGCCCTGCACAGTGGCCTTCATTGAATGCCAGGAAGCTTCCCATTTGGTTTGGGAAGTAAATGTAAAATGAAAATTCAAGCAGATGAGCCACTTAATCAAGGTATGATCAAGAGAGTGGAGTGTAATGAAAATATATGCAAAGGAGCTGTGAGTAACAATTGGGTGAAGGCAATTAAAGCTGAGCAATAAACAAAATTGCTTAAAGCTCGTGATGAGCCGTGATCATGCTGACCTCTAGGTTTGTGGGAAAGCACGAGCGCACCAGAGCTGTTAGTCCCTGGTTAGATGCACAAGAGAGGAAAGGCTTGAGGCCATGGGGTAGAAGGAGCCCTGAGGCAGGATAATAGAATGCTGTGCACTCAGTTCACAAATGGGAATTAAACATGAGATTTTAAAAGAAAAACCTACCAACCCACATAATCTTTAGATATTCTCTCCCCTACGACAAGGCTGGAGCTAGAACTGCTTGAAATACACATATATGTTATGTATTGTATTTTATATATATTATCTGTCATATAGATTTTATATCTGTATATTCAGAGTTTATAGGAAAAGATAAGAAATTAACATTGTTTGGATGATTTGTTTCTGTTAGTAATTTGGCTCCACAATTTGTTAGCTGTAGTTATTTTACTTAAAGTGAATTTGTGTTTTACACATCATTTATGCCTATAGACTTTTACATTAAATTTTATTTTATGGTTGTAATTACATATCAGAAAAAATGTATTTGCTATATTCGTCATAGCTTGTGTGTGTGTGCGTGTGTGTGTGTGTGTGTGTAATTGTACTTCTGAGAGCGATTAAGCCTCTTGAAAGTGGAACAGCATGTGCTGATCTGTACAGTTACCCCTGGTGTGCACTCACATTCTCATAGATTCCCGATAAAAGAACTTCTTCAGAGAAAGAGGAAAAAAGATTAGTTTTTGAAACATGTGACCTATAAATTGTAAAGGTGTTACTTTGCTGATGTAAGTTCAATCCAAGGTGCTACATATTCTACTCAGTATCTTTCTACAAGGACTAAAAAATTCCTTCAGAAGATGCAATCTGCTGGGGTCTTAGTCAAAGTCACAAAATGACAAAAAAGTGTTAGGTAGGTGCATAGAAAACCCTGATAATACAGATGTTACATTTGAGGAGGAAAAGTCCCTGTCCAGACGGCTTGCTGGGCTTCATAGTGAGGTTCTGATCTTCATCTGGTGATGGGCAGGCCATGTCCAGTTAACAGTCACCTCCTAACAAATAGGGGTAAATCTGATCCTTTTGTTGACGTAAAATCTCCTAGTAGCATAGTTTTAGGTAGTACATCGTACAGCCAACTCTGTACAATTAAAAATTAGATTGGTCTGTTAAAGAACATTAATAGATTGTTAGCTAAAAGTTACCTTTTTTCTTTTCTAGTTCTTTTGAATGGTATTGCTATTTTAAAAGTAACTCTGATTGCTTTGTATGTATACGAAGTTTCCACTACACTTTATTGCTCAGAGTGACTTGTTTACCAGTTAAAACAGTGGTTTTTTTCAACAGTCTTGTATGTGTGAAAGTCTGTTCTGTAGTCAGCGACAGGAGCCTCCACCCCAACGAGCTTCCCGCTCAATCTGGGCAGGTGGACGGGGAGCCCTGCGGACCCTGTTGACTGACAGCGGGACCACGTCCCCCTGAGGGGTGGTGTCCTGCACTGAGATCCTCTCCAAATCTGCTGTCAACTGAACTCAGATTCAGTTCAGCAAACATCATCTCCACAGTGACTTCTGTGTTTACAGAAGGTGGAGAACCAAGTAAGAATAAAACACAATTCTTGCCCTGAAGGAAGGGATCTATTTATATTTTTGTAAAAACTTTATTGAGATCTAATTCACATACTATACAGTTCATCCATTTAAAGTGTAAGATTCAGTGTGTTTTTTTTTAACATATTTACAGAGTTGTGTAACCATCACCACGATCAATTTTAGAAAGTTTCCATCACCCCAGAAAGAAACCCTGAGCCACTTAGCTGTTATCCCCACCCTCCATTCCCTGCAGCATTTGGACACCATTAATCTACTCTTTGTCTTGCCTCTTCTGAATATTTCATGTAAATAGAATCATATGATATGTGGCCTTTTGTGTCTGGCTTCTTTCACTCAGCATAATGATTTTAGAGTTCATCCACGGTGCAGCATGTATGAATACATTGTTTCTTTTTAGTTTCAAATAATATTCATTGTGTAGGTAAACCACAATTTGTTTATTCATTCGTCAGTTGATGGGCATTTGGGTTGTTTTCACTTTTTGACTTTTTCAGATACTGCTGCTGTGAATATTTGTGTATGAGTTTTTGCTTGAACATGTTTTCAGTTCTCTTGGGTATATATACTTAGGAGTGAAATTGCTGGGTCATATAGTAATTCTACGTTTGCCTTACTGAGTAGTTAGTGAGTAATTACTTACTGACTCTTCACCACAGGAGCTGCTCTGTTTTAATACCCATCAGTAGTGTGTGAGGGTTACAGTTCCTCCACGTTCCTCCACACTTGCTGTCTGTGTTTTGTTTATATCATCATAGTGACTGTGAAGTGGAATCTCATCTTGGGTCTCATTTTTCTTGAATGCCCAACACGATGTTGTTAGCGAACCCAGGTCTGGCTGCTCGCCGCTCAAAAGCCAATTCTCAAGAGACAGGTGTTGGTAGGAAAGGAAAGCTTGCTTTATTTTGGAGGCCAGCAACCGGGGGAGAGGGTGGACTCCTGTCCGAGAACCAACTCCTGATGGCTGTTGAGGGGCAGGGGCTTTTAAAGGGGGGTTTCGGGGCTGTATAGGCAGAGGGAGGGAGCAGGGCAGCACAGTCAGCTCTGACAGGCATCTTGAAATCAGTCATGTGGTGGTCTGATCAGCAGTATGCGGGCCTCTCACCGCTGTGGCCTCTCCCGTTGTGGAGCACAGGCGCTGGACGCGCAGGCTCAGCGGCCATGGCTCATGGGCCCAGCCTTTCCGCGGCATGTGGGATCCTCCCGGACCGGGGCACGAACCCGCGTCCCCTGCATCGGCAGGCGGACTCTCAACCACTGTGCCACCAGGGAAGCCCTATTTGGTCTCCTTTAACTGTTTTCCTCTGCTTCTGCATTTTCTCACTTCTCTGATTAAACTTATTCTTTGCCTAGAGTTTTGCCACAGACAAAAGGCAGGCTGAGGACATGGCGGGGCAAGGACCTGCCCAAGGTCCTGCTCCATTTCAGTGTCACACATTTATCTGTTTTCATGGCAACTTTGTAAGCTTTTGTCAGTGATTTCAGTTTCATAGTTGAAGAACTGAGGTATAGAGAGGTCAGGTCACGGGCCCTGAACCTCTCACGTGGCGGGCTGGGGGTTTGGGAGCACGCCCTGTTAGCTGGTCTCTAGAACTCCCTTGCCCTTTCTCCTTCACCACCCTGCGTGAGGTCTGATGCACATGGGCTTCTGATGGTAATGGAAGGAAAGCTTTCAGGAACACAGGAGAGGGAGAGGTCAATCCTAACCTCATACATGGGTGTCTTCACACTGGAAGCAGTGTTTGCATTAGTCTTTGAAGGATGTGAGAAATGGGGTGGAAGAGAATATTCTGTAGAAGGAACAGTATGCACGAAAGTAAGACGGCAGGAAGTTCCTGGCAAATTTAGGAATTATCGGTGTTATGAGCAGCGTGCTGGGCTGCAGGGCAGGGGTTGGGGGAGGGGGAAGAGGAGGTGAGAAGTGACATAGAACATTAGGCTCACACTGATTAGTGATTTGTAAATGTTTTTACTTTATTTAAAATATGAAATAATTTTTAAGATTCAGAAGAGTCACGATAACAAAAAAGAAAAATCCTCCTCCTTTGCCAAAACATTTGAGATTAAGTTGCCAAGATGCACGCTTTGCCCGTCACCCAATAATGTCCTTTATGAAAAAAACAAATACGCAAACAGAAAAACAGATTTAATCCAGCCTCACAGGTTGTGCTTACTTTTCATGTCTCTTTAGTGTCCCTCAATCTGCAGTGGTTCTTCAGTCTTGGCCTTGACTCTTAAGAACTTGACACTTCGGTGGAGTACAGGCCAGTTGTTTTGTAACATATTTCTCACCTTGGGCTTGTCTGATGTAGTGGATGTGGGTTCTGCACCTGGGGAGGAGTGTCCCAGAAGCATTGCTCAGTTCTCACGGCATCCGCTCAGGTGGTGCACGATTTCACAGCCCCTTTGCTGTCGACATTGACCTCGGTCACTTGATTACAGTGGTGTGTGGCAAGCTTCTCCACTGGAAAATTACTCCTTTTCCTTTTGTGCTTAAGATGTATTTGCTGGAGAGTGACTTGAGATTATGGAAGTACTCTGTTCCTCATCAAACTGTCACCCACTGGTTTTTAGCATCTGTTGATGTTCATGAGATGAATCAGTTACTAATGTGATATTTGCCAAATGGTGCTTTTCTAATTTCATTATTCCTTCTATATTTATTAGTTGATTTGTGCTCCCCATGATTTATTTATTCAGTTTTTATAACCTGTTACTATCATTATGTAGGACCTTAGTCGGGGGAGGGTGGGATGGAAAGGCTGGTGAGCAGCCTTTCTTGACCTCAAGGAGCTGACAGTCTACTGGGGCCTGTTTGGTGAGTTTATGAATATTGTGATAGATGATAGCAATGAAATTAGTCAGAGGTAACACCTGGCCAGAAAGGGAAAGACGTGCTTCACTGAGAAGATTATATGAAGGTGTACTGCCCCATAACAAATTACCATGAAGTCTGTGGCTTAAAGCAGTACAGGTTTCCTATCTTACCGTTCTGGAAGGCAGGAGTCCAAAACGGATTTCACTTCAGTTTGGGGATATTTATCAGGAATTAGTAGGATTGGTAGATCAAGGCCATTTTATGAAAGATCTTTAAAAGCTGGAGTGAGGAGTTTATAGTCAAATCTCTGATGTAACTATGGTTAAGCATCTATTTGGCAAAAGTAGGCCAGATTAGAAAGGAGGCTGGGACGACCACTAGGGAGATTCACTGTACGTGAAAATAAGGAACGTGGGCCTTAACCAGTGCTGTGGGTCTGGGGCTGGGGAGGGGTAAGGCTCTTTAGCAT
The DNA here is from genome assembly GCF_951394435.1 of Stenella coeruleoalba. Taxonomy (NCBI): domain Eukaryota; kingdom Metazoa; phylum Chordata; class Mammalia; order Artiodactyla; family Delphinidae; genus Stenella; species Stenella coeruleoalba. The sequence goes on along the minus strand of NC_137160.1, from coordinate 57,552,378 downwards.
TGCTGCTTACTTGATTTGGCAGGTGACTGACTAAGCAGACCTACAGGAGCTCTTTATTCAGAGTTTCTTGTGGTCTGCAGGGCTCTGGGAATTGATGGGCCACGGAAATAAATTGGGTTCCTGACCTAGCAAGTCTCTCTTTTCTTGTAAATATTGTGTTCTACAGTAAATGCATTTTAATGCAATAGCAAAAAGCCTTCCAAAGCAGAAAAAGAATTAACGTGCATAGTTTGCTAACTGCGGGACAGCTTTCTGTGGCCATTTGATACAAGGTGCCATACTGTTTTATGTTATTGTTTCTGCACCTCAGGTGGGCGGCACGTGGGATCTTCCCGGACCAGGGCTCAAACCCGTGTCTCCTGCATTGGCAGGCGGATTCTTAACCACTGTGCCACCAGGGAAGTCCCTGGAAATAATTTTTAAGCATTAGGTAAATACTTCTAGATTACTCTCCACATAGTTTTATAGTTTTTTTCTTCCAATAACAATATTAGAAAATTCAGACATTAAAAAGAAAGAAAAAAAAAAAAGGAACAAGACCAGATCTCTCAAAATATAGGCACAAATTTTCTGTGAAGATCTTAAAATTTGTTTTTTTGCTGTTGAGTTGTATGAGTTCTTTATATATTTTTAGATATTAACCCCTTATCAGATAAATGATTTGCAAACATTTTCTCTCATTCAGTAGGTTGTCTTCTCATTTTGTTGATAGTTTTCTTTGCTGTGCATAAGCATTTTAGTTTGATATAGTCCCACTCATTTATTTTTGCTTTCGTTGCCTTTGCTTTTTGTATCAAATCCAGAAAATCATCACCAGGACCAATGTCAAGGAGCTTACTGCCTATGTTTTCTTCTAGGAGTTTTAAGGTTTCAGGTCTTAGCATTCATGTCTTTAATCAGCTTTCCAGGGTTCTATAATGTAAATTAACTTGCTCCCTACTGGCATTTCTCTGTAACAGATTTATGTTTTTCATTCTTAGTTACTGAATGTTAAATCAGTTTTCATTCACTTATTTCCTTTTCACACTTCCAGAAATTTTTGTTGACAGTTCTCATCTGCTTTTGGCTTTTTACCTGTTGTCATTGTGACTTTATGTCCTTGTATTAGTTTTATTAAATTTTTTTGTATAACCTACATTTTATTTATACTTTCTTTTTATGTTCATTTCTCCTTCCACCCGAGTTACTCTCCCCAAGTAGGTATTGGGTTGGCCAAAAACTCTGTTCGGGTTTTTCTGTAAGACGTTACAAAAACCCTAGCGAATTTTTTGGCCAACCCCATAGCAATTGGTGGTAATCCCTCCGTGTTAATTACCATGAGCTAACTAGCATATCAAACCACTTCATAAATTTTAGTGCCTTAACACATTAAGAAAATTGATTTCTTGCTCCTGTCATAGTACAGGAGCTCCTGGCATAGTACAGTAATGGTTGATAGGGGTTAGTTCTGTTCCATTTAATTACTCTGGGATTGGGGCTCCCCCAGGTCCTTGGGAATCTTTCTGTCTGACCTGAGATTGGAAAGAGGACTGATGGTTACACATGAGAGGGGTTTGGCGCCAAACTCAGAAGTAGCTTGTTACAATCATTTCTACCCACATGCATTGGCCAGAACTGTTACATAACTGCATTCAAATGCACGGGAGTAAAGGAAATGTAGTTCAGCTATTTTCCCGAGAGGGAAATGAACAATTAGCCATTCTATGCTATGCGTATTTTGCTAATTCCCATATCATTGCATATACACACACATATGCACACTCAGACACTCGTATGTTCATGAACCCATGTCTTTTTTTAGATTATTGCTTGTGCTATAAAAATGGGCTTATATTATGTACATCTTTTTCCATCTTTTTTTATGTTGCTCAGCTATGTCTCATGGCAAATCTCTTCCAACTCATTTGTTATATAGTTCTAATTCTTTATAAAGCCTACATAATATTCCACGATGTGTTGTATCCAAATTAATTCAGTATTTTCTCTGTTGATAAGTGTTCATTTAAAGATGCCTTTATTGATACTTTGGTGGCATTTAGAAGTGAGCAGAGCTAAATGTTCTACATTTTTAAGTTGGAAGTCTAGCACTCAAACTTGTTGTGAACAAATGCTAAATGCAAGTTTATTTTCAGAAATAAAGCTATAATGATTGATAATTTGGGAGATGATGGAATGTACTTTGTAGGAATAACAGCAGTTTGTTTCTTTAGATTCCCCAGAATCAGTTGGCTGGACATACTTATTAGCAAATATTCTAGATGTTTGAGGAGCACATAGAAATATTTAGCAAGCTATGTTCTGATACCAAATAACTACTTAAGTTTACTTCATAATTTATAAAGCTAAAATTACATTAGCAAAATTTAACAGTATAAATAAATCTTTTATTTAATTGCAACATTAACTGTTAACTTGTTTTAGGCAAACAAAGAATTACTATATTTTAAATGGCATTGTACTCTTTCCTGTAGATAGATTCTACTGGCATAAGGAAGGTGAGAGTTCAGAGAAAAACTAATTAAGGGCCTGCCAAGAGTGAGGTACCGCTAGAAACTAGTAACAAAGAATGGTAAAGACATAACGTACAGGGGTCATTATGTTAGTCATAGAATATTACTCAGTGAAATATTATGTAGTTAGTGACATTGAGAGAAAAATAGGAGCGAAATAAACAATGTGTTTTTCTATCATGTTAGCTATTGAGAGACAGACAGAGGGAATGAGACAGAGAAAGCGGTGATTAACCCCATCTCGAATGCCTGGGCTGCATTAGGTGCTGTGGGAGCCATGGGCGTTTTGAAGACAAGTCTGCTGGGAGCTTGGCCAGGGTGGTACAGATTGGTTGCTTCCCGTGATCTGTCTTTTCTCAGTCTATGCTGGAAACAGTTCCTCTCAGCCATAATTTGAGCAAAATGAGCTCTTTGACACATGCTTGAGCTACTGCTCGTCCACACTATAGACCCAAGAGTTCTCCGTGTGCTTTAGCATGTGATTGACGACCAAGTAGCAGATCTGATGTCCTGTTATAAATATTAGGGAGTCTAATTTGTATTCTTTGGCCAGAAAGGATATTTTAACTTTAATTGTAATGAGCTGAATGAGAGTCCAGGACTTCTGGCATCTAAGGTACGGTCAATGTGAGGTGAGTTTCGATGTGTCTTTTGAAAACCAAATTGGGGGAACCTGAAGTAGGCGTAACCGTGATTGTCCTCACGTCTGATGGTCAGTGGTGTACAGTGTCTGACCCAGGATGCTTGGTGGTCATGCAGTGTTAGGATGGTTTTCATAACTGGCCCCTCTGTGTGCAGAACCAGAGGGCAGGTCCCAGTCAGTGGTGGCTTTGCTCAGTCTCTACCATTGGGAGGCCCGGAGTCTGGACAAGTCCCTGCTCTGCCTTGTGAGCGCTGCCTGAATCAGTCTCTCAGAATGATGGCGAAACCCACTCAGGCTTCCCTGGTTCCGGTGGTCCGGCCCTCATTGCCTGCTGATGCTGGTGCTTTCTCCTGCCCAGTGTCCGGCAGCCTGCAAAGCATCACTGGGCCTCAGAGCAGCTCTCTGCAGGTCTTGATCTCTGTAAATTGCAGGTCAGGAGACCTGGGCTCGAGCTTTGGCTTCATTATTAGTTGTCTTGCCTTTGACATGTCACTTAAAATGCCAGGTCTCACTTTCCTCATCAATAAAATGAAGAGTTAGATGAAGAGGACTCTTAAGTCCTTCCAGCATGTATTTATGGTCAATGTTCTGTCCATTCTTCTTGAATCTTCTTGGTAAGACTCTTAGCAGATCCCTGTTTATTGCTGGTTGTTAAACAGCACTATTGTCCATTACTTAAAAATTGCTTGTCCTGGGACACCAATGGTTTTTGGTTCCAGAATTGGCCCCTGGTATAACTATTGTTGTCTTGCTTCCATGGGACAGGTTACCCAGACCAGGTAACCTGGTCAGGAACGTAAGGACTTGTGCTATTTATTCATGATCCCGGTTCTTTAGAAGGAAGGATCCGGTGGCAGAATTATGTTTTGATTTAGGCTGTTGTTGTAAGAAGAGCCTGTAACCAGTCTCACCCTTCAGCTGGCCTTTCTTACGTGGAAGGTTGAGGAGTGCTCTTTGCCCGTACAGATGCCTCAAATGAGATGCCTTGCCTGGGCTCTGTCCAGGCTGCAGTGCTGCTTGGGAGCTGAGCCAGGGGTGATTCAGGAGCACCATCCTGTCCTCAGGGTGTCTCAGAATCCCAGCATCGCCAGCGGGAAAGCAGCGTCGTACCAGCTCCAGTCACCGCAGTATTCGATGCAGACTTCTCAGGAAATACATTTCATTCATTTAACAGATATTTACCAAATAGTTATTGCGTGATAATGACAGCACTGTTCTAGGCTCAGAGAAAATAGCAGTGACGTGAATAAATTTCTGTCAGAAGGCAGTAATATTCTAATGGGCAAGAGAAACGTGCAAAATATGAATAGTTAGGGGGTCAGTGCTGTGGAGAAGAATAGGGCGAGTGATACGGTGGGGAGGGGCACGGCCTGTCTCAGGAGGTCGTGACACTGGAATAGCAGCTTAGAGGAGGTGGGTATCTGGGGAGTGGGGAGGCGGTGGGGGCGTCTCCTTTGGGGGGAGAGCTCGAGGGGGAGGAGACCGTGGCGTCCGGTGGCAGCAGAGGGGAGGCCGGCTGTGCAGGGCCTGGGGTCGGGTGAGGACCTGCTTCTTTCCTGAGTGATGCAGGCAGCCCTTGGAATGACACGATTTAGGAGTTTTCACTTATGCTTCCCTTGGTTTGGCCTTGAGTTTCCCTGAGTGTGTATCCTCTTTAAGGGCTTTTCTTGACTTTAGATCTCTTGAACTCAAAGCTCTGGAATTGACCTCTGTCCCCCTAGCTTCCTGACACCAGGAAGGAGGCGGGCGTCGCCCTTTCCAGGAGGAGCCCCACGGCTTCTCCGGACGTGGTCCTCAGCCTTCGGAAAGGGCCCCTGAGCCCTAATCTCCTCCGCACGCCATCCCCCTAGGCTGTCATCTGCCCGAGGACCCTTTTCCCCCTCTCTCCCTCTTCTCCCCACGGGGAGGTCCTAAGCACCCGGCTACACCCTGTGTGTGGTCCCTGGTCCCCTCCCTCAGGTCTGCCACACCTGTGCCCGGTTTTCTCCCAGTGTTGCCCTTCCCTGACATTTCAGACTCTAAATAGTGCGGGATGCGGTGGGCTGTGAATAAACGCACTGACACCTGTAGCCCTGTCTCCCGTCCTCCACCCGCATCCCCTCCCCGTGATCCTGAACCTTGGCCTCCAGGGGGAGCTCGCCCCACCGTCCTGAGGCCTGGAGGATGGACGCCCTAGAATACTGGGGGAGCAGTGATGAAGGATGTGGGCAACTGAATGAGACATCACTCTTCAAATCCCATTTCCTCTGCATCCTAACTGTACAACACTGAGTGAACTGCTCAAGCTCCCTGAGCCTCACCTGTAAAATGAGGACAAAAAGGCGTATGTGAGGAATAAATGAATCAGTGTGGGTGGAGCGGGCATTACGGCGTTACCAGTAAATGGAAGCCAGTTAGACAAGGTTTTCTTTTCTTTTTAATAAATTTATTTACTTATTTATGGCTGTGTTGGGTCTTCGTTGCTGCATGCGGGCTTTCTCTAGTTGTAGCGAGCAGGGGCTGCTCTTCATTGCAGTGCGCCGGCTCAGGGCTGGGCCAGGAGGAGGACAGTGGGAATGTGTGGTGTTCACAAGACTCCCGGGGCTGGAAGACACTCTTTTCTTCCTTGGGTTCACTGAACAGGGAAGATAGACCTAATGCATGTGTTTCCTCTTTTTTGCACGTGCATAGCTCATTTCTAGAGAGTCGCACAGAGGCAGTGAGTACTTAAGAATCACTTAAAATAGCCATAGTCTCTTATTTTCATGTATTGATCACGTAAATCAGGGTGGGATTCTCCCTCTCGTAACAGCAGCTGGGTTTCTCGGGGCAGGACTAGTTGCTTCCTGTCTTGTGCACCATGCATTCCTCCCTCAACCCACCACACGCTGGTTTCCTTTGTCACCGTTGCCCTGAATCTGCCGGTCAGGTCCCTGGGCCAGGAACCTGGAGCAGGCAGAGAGGAGCCAATGCTGAAGGGGCAGATTCAGAACCCACGCAGGACTGTGGAGGCCCAGGATACAAGGAATGAGTTTGGACGGTTTTTAAACATATGAGCTATAAAGGTAAATGCAACTGCAGAAATAATTATTGAAACGTAAGTTATGTAACATAACTCACATAGAGAAGGACAATAATCAAAAGAAATCCTAAAAGAGTTATTTTAAAAAAAGTCCAGCTTAAATGTGTTTACAGAAGTTAGATAAAGCAAACCCGTAAATGTAAATGTTTTTTAAAATCCACTTAGGAGGTGTTTAACAGATACACCTGAAACAAAATAATATAAAAGTGATAAAGATGGGCAAAATTTTATCAGACAAACATAAACAGAAAATAACCAAATGGCATACAATTTAATTTTTAGTAAAAAGGAGAATTTGAGGCAAAATGCAATAAATGTGTCCAAAAGGTAAAATTTCTCTATATTAAATAAAAAGTGCAGTTACTATTGAATATTCCATATGCTTTTATATGTTAAACATTATAAGGTCAACGTGTGATGCAAAATACCCCAAGATCCAGCAGTTTTACTCCTGGATGCATTCCAACAGAAATGTATACTTCTGGTTCCTGCAAAAAACACGCTAGAATATTTGTAACAGCACTTTCTGTGATAGCCCCCAAATTAAAACTCCTCAAATGACCATCACCAGTAGAAAGGATGAATAAATTGTGAGGTACCCCTGAATGGAGTACTATGCAGCAGTAAAAATGAACAACCCTCACACAGCAGTCTACAGAACCTTGAAGCCACACTACTGAGCAAAAGCCCAGGACCACAGATGAGCACAGGCTGTGTGATTCCATTCATACAAGGAGAAAAGGGAATGAGCAGAGCTCATCTCAGAGGGCAGAAGCCAGAACAGGTGGCTCCCTTTGAGGAAAGTGGGGCCGTGACCAGACGGGGGCGGGATGGGGACGGGGTGTCCCATGTTCTGGTTACGTGGGAGAGTTTATGACAATTTCTCAATCTGTCCACTTGATTTGTATATTTTTTAAAAATATATTTTATTTTGGCAAAACATTTAAATGTGAACAAAAAAATTATCAGAAGTACTGGAAAACTGTACAGAAAATTTATTTGAGAGATTCCTGCATATTGCTTCAGGCTTTTTGCTTAAATAAGAAATAAATAGATTTTTGAGTAATACAGCTATTTAGATTGAATTAATGCATATTGATATTACACCTTAAAACATATCTGTGTGTATGTATTGATATATACTTTAAATACTTTTTAACTGTTGATCCTGTGTTATACCAAGAAGAAATCTTAAAGTCTCCCAAATAGTAATTGTACGGACCATGTGATATTCTGAAACTACCATGTGGTAAACTGGAAATTATTATTAATATTTTAAACAACTTCAAAAATTAACCACTTGGGGGCTTCCCTGGTGGCGCAGTGCTTGAGAGTCCGCCTGCCGATGCAGGGGACACGGGTTTGTGCCCTGGTCTGGGAGGATCCCACATGCCGCGGAGCGGCTGGGCCCGTGAGCCATGGCCTCTGAGCCTGCGCGTCCGGAGCCTGTGCTCCGCAACGGGAGAGGCCACAACAGTGAGAGGCCCGCGTACCGCAAAAAAAAAAAAAAAAAAAAATTAACCACTTGGGCTGTCTCTTAAATGTTTGGCCAATGATTAAATCAAGGTGACAATTACACATTATAATTGTTTTTTAAAAAGTAAAAGTGAGAAAGATAAATATTTCCTAAAAGTTTGTCCAGATGTCTAAAGCTGTATTGAGGGACAGCAGTGGTAAATTCATAGCCTTAAATGCTTATATTATTTTTAAAGAAATAGAAATAATTATGTTTATAATTCAGTTTAGCAAGATAACTATAAAACAAACCTAAGGGAAGTATGAGGAAAGAGGTGATAAGACTAAAAGCAGCAAACGAAATAGTTAGGAGAGACAAAAGAAAACAATAGATCTGATGGGTGAGTCTAAGTACTCATTTCTTGAAAGGAAAAAGAAAACAACACAGTAATATAGACGGACCTCTGGCAAATGTAATTAGGAATAAAATAACACAGCATAAAGAGAAACAAGAAACCCAATTAGACAGAAATATTTAAACATAGCGCGCTTTATATCATGTTATACCAATATATATTTTAAAATTGCAATGATAAATAACAAACCTGGGAAATTGTAATTACAAACATTTAATTATGAGAATAAAACCCTAATCGAAGCAGAATTATTGGAGGAATTGGAAAGATCATCAGTTCATGGAGTGAGGTCAGACAGTGATTGTGAGTTTTCTCAAGCATCTCAAGAGGCCTCCTGGGGGTGGCCTGGCTCTGCCCAGTGCTCAGACCCCCATTCTACCTCGGTTCACCTGCTTACACTCATGGAGTGAATGCATGGACCAGTGAATGCATGCACACGAGCATAGTGGGGGCGAAACAGCCCTCTCAGAGGTTATCACAGACTTACGTTCTTAATAGGGGCTATTGAATAGTGAGCATTCAATTAACTGTGGGCATTATTATTAGCAGATGTCTCATAGTATATGGCAATCGGAATATCAGTGAGTAATCATTTGATATTTATTTATTTTTCAGGTTATCCTGAGCCAGAAAAATTTTCCTGGACAGAATATCTGGAAGCTACTCGAACTAATGCAGTACCTGCCAGAGTTTTTAAAATGGTAAGTTTGGATGTGTAGCACTCCCAGCTTTTTTCAACAGTGTCCGTGTGGAATGGTGCCTTCATTTGGCAATTCAGAATCATTCTAGTTTTCTCCTTTTAAATTCAAGTGTTGTTTCCATGACCAATTTGCTTTGCTTTTCAGTTAAAAATGCAAAGGAGGTGACTCATTTACTGTTGTTCCTATGCACCAGTGCAGGTGACGATTTCCCTCCTTGAAGTCCGGTTGGAAGCCCCCTCAGCCTCTGATGACTGAGCCCTTCCTTTCTGGGTCTGTTGGTCCTCTGAGTGGGAACCCTGAGCTTTCGGTCTCAGGGACTGTTTGACGGTCGATGATGCCGGGATAAAATAGATGGAGTGTATGTAGCCCCTGTGTGTTACCCTTTCACCTATTTTGAGGGAACATTGCTTTTAGCCATTTGTCAGAATACCAACTTGTGAAGTTCAAATTTGTACATACCCATTTATTCCAGGATTAAACCAAGTATAAAGAAAGTGTACTGATAGCATAGTTAGAGATACTTATGTTCTAAACCAGTGGTTTTCAAGCTCTGTTCCTTTTCAGCTATGTGTCCCTGACTCATCTTTAATCAGAATGTTATATAGTGAGCTTCTCCATGTGATTTCTTTTACTGCAAGTTTTCTAAAGATCAAAAGGGGTTTAAAACAGAATTCTATTTCGTTTTTTAAAACAATTGATTAAAATAGGTCGAATTTGGAGGAAGAGGTATAATCAAATTAAGAGGGCTAGAAGTTGTGGCGTGCTAGAAAGCGTTTTAAGAATTGCAAAAATTCAGTAAGCAAAAATACCAGCTGCTTGTAGTCTCACTTTCTCTCTTGCTTTATGTCAAAACTTCACTTTACTTTTCCAAGAAGAAAATTACAAGAAAATCATATTGTGAAAAGATTCAGTTAAAAAGGCAACCTCCAGCCTCTGTCACAGGGTTATTAAGGGTTCACCTCAAGCTGTATGTCTTTGGCATCTGCAATATGAAACAATTACCTTTGTTATCAGCATGGTGACCTCGGGGAGAAAAGAAATATGTTCAAGGATCAGAGACCTAATTATAGTCAGTATGCTCCATTTAGTAGACATAATAATGCATTTTAGAAACAAATATGCTTCCACAAAAGCTGGAGAGGAACAAACCAGGTATTGTAGAAAGATTTAACTGTTTTGTAAGTCAGGCATTATCAAAAGTTTTATTTTCCTACTGCCATTTTCTAGACTTGAGAAATTCAGTACCCTTTCATTTTCAAGAAAGTCAACTGAACACTTTTATGTGTAATAGCTTTCAAAGTGAAACTTTTTGCCATCCTTAAACACTGGCAGAGTTGTCTTTTGACTGATTTTTGGTAAATTTCCTCAGTTTCAATGATTTGGTAAGCCCCAGTGCATTTTTTCCCCACTCCATTTTCCTTAGTGTTTCCTGAGCGTCCATCGTTGTAGACTCCTGGTTCCCAGCATTTTAAGACTTGGAAGAAACCCTAAATTAATGCAGTTTAACATGCTTATGTTAAAGATGAAGCACCAAAAGCACAGATTATGACTTTAAATTACATTGTGGTATGATTTTAAAACATTTAGCTGTTATAATTATGGCAGCTTTTATCTATTTTAAAATTTAAAGGATCATGTTTACCCTTCTAATTCTTTGTTAATTTTGCTTTCTGTGTCTTACACTCCAAAACTGGGCAGTGATAATAGTCAATGATTTCTTAATTTAAAAGGTTAATGTTAGAAAAAAATAACATCTAAACCAATAGTTAAGTTATAATAAGATCCTTTTTTGAACTTGTGACCATTAATGAATTTATGATTTAATCTTTGTCTTTTAGCTATCTTGAAAATTACCAAAATATTCTTTTTCCTCCTGCAGGTTTTTATGAAAATGGATAAAATAATATGCATGAAGGTCTATGTGCTCTTAAAACTAACTTCCAGTTGTATTAAATATCTGATGTAAAGTTAGAACAGTCATATTTTAGAAAACGTTAGTAGCACATCTGAATTATTGGATTTCGCATAACTTGTTGCTCTTGTAATGTTACAGCGGTTGCCCCATGGTTTTCTCCCGAATATGAAACTTGAAGTCGTGGATAAACGAAACCCCAGGTTAATTCGTGTTGCTACGATTATAGATGTTGATGACCAAAGAATAAAGGTACGCGTTTGGATTAGTACGATATTGTATAGGCGTTTTCCCTACGTTTCCTGTGAGACTGGCTTCAGAGGCTCTGATTTCTTATCTCAGCAGGAGAATCGAACTGGCCTGACTTCACTGCTGGTCACGAGACTCTGGTAGAAGGTCCTCTAGCCAGTGTGTGTGGAAGGGGACTCTGTAGATTAGACACGACTGATTTTCAGAGGGTTCTTACACGTCCCTGTTTGGATTTGCTGTGTAGACGTTATACATTTTGTTCCTTTTTTTAAAAAAAGCTTCTTTTTGTTGGTATTATTAGATTTTTCTTGAAACTATTGTCATTAAACACCTTAACAAGACGATTACCTCCTTGTTCTCTCCTATTCAAACAAAAGGTTAGATTTTGAAGTGAAAATTTGATTCACAGATTTCTATACCATCCTTGCTGTGACATCTGGATTTTAAAAATATACACGTCTTCAAAATTAAATTATCCTTAAGTGAAAGCCTTTCATTTTTTTCTACAGAAAGCTGAAAGCATCTGTGGAATTCAATAAGTCTTCTACAGCATATGACAGTTCAAAAATTACTTTCCACCCAAGCACAGTTTATTTTCATATTAATAAAAAGATTGAAGCCAACGAATATTTATAGAAATTATTAAGAAAGGTGTATTTAAGTTCGATATACAGTTTGATATAATTTAAAAGAAATCTTGTTTGCTATATGCCTATTTGAAAACAACTTCTAATTCATCTCATAGAGAATAATCAGTGCGTACATTTTAGTAAAACATAGAGATGCGTATTTGGCCTGGCCGTGGATTACCAAAAGCAGATATTGGCAATGTCCTGTATTTTTCTGACAAATGAAAACTGTGCTAAACGCTATTCAGGAATAATATGTTATAGGTATGTTCTCCCACGTACATTGTTATTAAGGTTTTATTTTAAATTTAATCATATTGCATAAATTCTTATTTGTAGCTTTTTCTTGTTTACTCTTTTTAAAATTTATTTATTTATTTATGGCTGCATTGGGTCTTTGCTGCGTGCGGGCTTTCTCTAGTTGCGGTGAGCGAAGGCTACTCTTTGTTGTGGTGTGCAGGCTTCTCACTGCGGTGGCTTCTCTTGTTGGGCAGCACAGGCTCTAGGTGCGTGGGCTTCAGTAGTTGTGGCACGCTGGCTTAGTGCTCCGTGGCCTGTGGGATCTTCCTGGACCAGAGCTCGAACCCGTGTCCCCTGCGTTGGCAGGCGGATTCTTAACCACTTCACTACCAGGGAAGTCCCTTATTGTTGTTTACTCTTACAGCACTTACTGTGGGATTGATTTTTGGATATCATAATTACTTTATAAATTCAGTAATATTTCATTATTGAAAATGAGCATCAGGTTTTTTCTTTAAATTCTTATTTAACTTTCATTATAAAGTTATTGCATTTATAGGAAAAGCTTAATCTTAATAGTACATAAAATGTTATTTAGAATTTTAATTGACAGATTATTTTCTTGTGGTTCCTAAGATACATACAATAGTATCCAATTTAACGTATTTGTCAGCTTACAGTGTGATCATATTGGTATTAGTATTACCGTAAAATACCATTTGAAAACCTTTAGCTCCTAAAGTAAGTTTAGTATATTCCTTATTTACCATCTCAGCATTGGACTTTAAAAATCTCTTAAGATTTAGCTCATCCTTCCAAAGAAGTATTTCATGTCTCTTCTCCTTATTCTTTTTCTTTCATGGAAATTGCTTTGACCATTACTAGAAGAAAAAGAGTTGAAAAGTATTGGGTACTTTTCACAGGCTTAGAACCCTAAGTGTTACCCCTGTGGTTGTGGGCATAATGGAAACCCCTTTAGGATTTTAGGACTAAATTAAGATGTGAAATGGTGCTTTAGAAAATGTTCAGTGCATAGCTTCCACACACCCTTCAGTCTGCCAGAATGTATCAGTCTTGGAATGACATAGGTGTCTCTGGGCTTGTGGAAAACTTGCGGTCTCCCAAAGAGCCTCTGACCTCCTGCAACACCTGCCGCCATGGCCCCCACCCCATCCCTCCCCAGGCAGGCCCGCAGCTGGGTAAGTGCTTGTCCTGCCCCGTGAGGTGGAGGTGAGGGGATTGTCTGGGGGCTGGCGCAGATGTCTGAATGGAAACAAATTATAGAGAAGGTTCAGAAGCATGGCTTAAAGTTCCATTCATGGGTGTTCCCAGGGAATACAAGGTGTTGAAAATGAGGGTCAGGTTTTTCTCTGAATTCTTGTCTAAGTAGATTGAAGGTAGTGGTGGGGTTATCTTTGTCAGTTGAGAAAGCAATTGACCCTTTCCTGGTCTCCTCTTGGCCAGGGACATCCCTTTGTTCCTTTATTAATGTGTTGGTTATATGGTTCCACAATTTCCTCTTTTAATGTCAGTATCCTTCAAGCACTGTTTTTATCGCTGGCATGTGATAGATGCTTAATGTATGTGTGAACGAGGGAAGGAGTGAAGGATGAGTGGCATGGAATGTACCTTGGCATCCTCCCATTTGAATGAGACAGTTGTGATAGTCACAAAGCACTCTTCGCTCATGCTCAGCTGCTCTCCCGACTCCTCTTCCCTTGGAAATCTAACTCAGCCTCCTGCACAGGAAAGCACCCCAGGTTACACTGGTCAGGTTTGATTCCAGCTCTGACCGTGTTGGTAGCTTGGTAGTTACTCAGCTTATTTGCACTTTCCTCATCTGGAGAGCGATGTGGTTCACAGTGCCCACCTCCCAGGCTGGCTTTGAGCACCTGGATGAAGATGGTATACAAAACTCCTGGAACTGTGCCCTGCTCTTTGTACGGCATCAGCTGGCCGCCGCTGTGGTTATTAGTCAGTGCAGGTGCCCTGGGCTGCGCTCCTGGGGGCCCTGGTTTTCTGTGCTAATGAAGTAATTGTCATCAGTAGAGGGAGAGGAAACAAGCCCAGGCGACTTGGTGAGCAAAGCAGGGAGTCCCCGGGGATGCTAACGGAGCATGTGCGATTGTGCCACGGGCCTGGGTTTGAGTGTTGGGGGCCAGCCTGGTGAACAGCAAGAGCGATCTTAGTGCTGATGGTGATGACGGTGTCAGACACTCTTCTAAGGGCTTTATATACAGTAGTGTATCCTCACAGCCACTGGGCGACATATAAGGTACTCTTGTACCCATTTTATAGATGAGGAAACTGAAGCTCAGAGAGGTTAAGTAAATGGTCCAAGGTAGCACGCTAGTATATGGGGGAACCAGGCTTTAAACCCTGGGTTTCAAACAGGGTTTTTCAACCCTAGAGCTCATATTCTTCCTGCTCCTACTGTTACGTTCTACTTTTTGTCATAACTACCCCACTTGCTAGAGGGAGAGCAGATGTCTAGGACAGGGAGTGGAGTTCATCTGTAACACCACTCTACTGTGTCTTTTGTGCAGAGCTCACGTTGCCTGTCCTGCCTGGAGGTTTGTGTGGTCCTGGCATTCCATGGCAGAGCACAGCAGACCCGGCAAAGACAGACTTTGTTCTTTTCTGCCACTCCCTGAATATATAGTTGCCCATATGTGCTTGATTAGTTCTGTTTTATAACAGGTTTTTGAAACAAAATTCACATGCTGTAAAATGTATTGGTTTTGAGTTTGTTCCCAGAAGTGTGCAACTGTCACCACTATCTAAGTTTATAACGTTGTCATCCCCCCCAAAAGAAAGCTCGTGTCCATTAGCAATCACTATTCGTTCTACACCTCCACCTTAGCCCCTGATAATCCGGCTTTCTGTCTCTATGGCTTTGCCTATTCTGAACATCTCATATAAATGGAATGATGTAATACGTGACTCTTTGTGTCTGGCTTCTTTCACTTACTGTAATGTTTTGAAGGTTTCATCCAAGTTGTAGCATGTAACAGTACTTTATCCCTTTTCATTCCTGGATAGTATTCCATTGTATGCATGTACCACATGTTGTTCATTCATCATGGGTAGACATTTGGGTTGTTTCCACTTTTTGGCTATTTTTTAAAATAATTAATTAATTAATTAATGGCTGCGTTGGGTCTTCGTTGCTGTGCGCGTGCTTTCTCTACTTGTGGTGAGCAGGGGCTACTCTTTGTTGCGGTGCACAGGCTTCTCATTGCAGTGGCTTCTCTTGTTGCGGAGCACGGGCTCTAGGCGTGCGGGCTTCAGTAGTTGTGGCTCATGGGCTCTAGAGTGCAGGCTCAGTACTTGTGGTGCACGGGCTTAGTTGCTCCGCGGCATGTGGAGCAGGGGACCAGGGCCCAAACATGTGTCCCCTGCAATGGTGGGTGGATTCTTAACCACTGCTTTTTGGCTATTTTAAATAATGGTGCTGTGAACATTTGTGTGTGTTTTTGTGTGGACATATGTCTTCACTTCTCTTAGGTATATATCTAGGAGTAGAACTGCTGCGTCCTATGATAATTCTTTGTTTAATGTCGTGCTCCAAAGTGGCTGCACCATTTTACATTCTCACCGGCGGTATACAAAGGTTCCAGTGTCTCTACATCCTTACGAACATTTGTTATTGTCTATTTTATTTATTATGCTTATCTCACTGGGCCTGAAGTGTTTAGCTCCAAAGAATCTGAATTATTACATGTGACCACTAAAGAGAAGGGGGATGCTTCGTGGTTGCAGGAGTAGAAGCAGGGGCAGTAGTGGGTGTGGTGATGTCAGTCTCAGGAGTCACAGACGCTGTAATAGGAAAGTAAGAAGACCCAGGTGCCGAATGTGGGCTTTGTTCCAGGGAGCTCGTTGAGTATGTCACATATCGCATCTTTATCGTCACAACAACTCTCTTGTTTATTTTTTATTGAGATATAATTGACGTATAGCAGTATATTTTGATAGTTTCAGGTGTACCATATGATTGGAGATTTGTATATGTTGGGAAAGCATCACCACAATAAGTCTAGTTACACAACAGCCCTTCCAGGTAGGTGTTATTTCTTCTTTGCAGTTGGCACGGAGAACTGAATTTGACCAAGGTTGCACAACTAGTTTACACTTAGATGTTTCTAACTCATTTTAGCCCTTACTCTGCAGCTCTGATGAGCCATTGGCATTAGGGGCTATAATTGTCAGCGTTAGGGACGATGGCAGCCCTATTCAAGATACTCTGTACTCCGCCGGTGCTAGCCAGGCCAGATATTCTGATTTTCATCCTGAAAATATCCATTTGGTTGTGTGTGGTTCATTGGTAGGTGAGCTGTGAAGTTTTTCTTACAATGGCAGGGTTTTCAGATGCTATTTCCCTCTTATTTTGATTACTGTGTTTATTAATTACCATGGTTACTCTCTAATAAATATTTATGATGTACTCAATGTGTGTCTTGTTCAGTTTATAGCCAGCTATTATGTTTAATAACTATTCTTTTGTTTGGTTGCACAGTGTACTGTGTTATATCTGAAAACCCGTTACTGTCACCGTATCAGGAATTGCACATTAAATTACAATAGACGGATGGATGCTTGTAGGAAGTTTAGCCTTTATTTGGAAAAGAAAAGTATCCTTCTACAAATAAACATAAAGGGAGGACTTAAAATAAGTAATATTTGAGTAATATTTGAGTAATATTAATAATATTTGAGTAATATTTGATAAATATTTGCCCTGTGGGAACCGCAGCTAAGCTGTGAAATGAATTATAAATGAATTCCAAATAGATGTTTTAGGAAGTTCTACTGAATCATTAATAAATTGAGTCTCTTCAGCAAGTCTTTTCATATTTAATGCATTAACTGGATGTATTTGTGGCATTTCTAAATGAAATAAGAGCATCATGACCAAGAGAAATTGTCACAGTAAGTGGTCTATGTGTGTGACTTGAAACTAGTTTGAATTTTAGGTCAGATTAATAAGTTCAAAGCTTTTGTTTGAAAAAATCTTGAAGGTGGACTCATGCAAAGCAAAAGTCCAAATACAAGCCCATGAATGTTCATTTTAATTAAGGGTTGCCAGCACTTTGAGGAAGCTGCTTGACCCCTACAAGTCCTGGCGTAATTATCTGTCAAAGAGGGAGCAGAGTACGGAGTGCGTCCTCTCACTCACCAGCATCTCCATCTCGGGCGCAGTTTTGAAAATGATTTTGAAATACGAGAGTAGAACAAGATACTAACATTAAAAGTGACAGTCCTTTGAGCTAAACTTCTAATTAATGGCCATTACGTGCCACAGTGATTGATGACTATCTTCATTTGGGAAGGAGACTGGGACAACTTTCAAAAATATTATGACCACTTAATGAAGAGATAATTTTCAGAGTAGTTGAAACTATAAATTAGTGTCAACCATGATTTCCAGAAAAGTTGAAGCAGGTAGAAGGCTCTACCTGGTAAAGTTGCATTAGTGTGATCACGGTCACAACAAACAGCAATAATGACATCTGTGGCGGCTCACCCGGGTGCGGTGCCACGTGCTGCCCTGGGCGCGCCTCACATCCTTTTCCTCTCCCCGTCCACACGCCGCCCCGCAAGGGAGTCTCAGGGAGGAGCAAGCGCAGGCGCTTCAGCAGCTTGCCCGAGGTCGCGTGGCTCCTAAGCGGTAGAGCAGGCGGGGACCAGGTGGCCCGGGTCTTCAGCCGGAGCTCTTAACCTGCAGGGCAGCATCTCCGTCAGTTAAAGGGCCAGAGAGTAACCCAGCCTTGGGGGCCAAGTGTCTCTGCCACGGCCACTGGCTCTGTGGTTTAGCACAAAAGTGGCCGTAAACTATATGGAAGCAGGTGAGCGTGGCTGGGTCCCTAGAAAACTTTATTTATGGACCCTGGAATTTGAATTCCAAATAATTTCACATGTCATGAAGGGTTCTTCTTTTGATTTTTCTCAAGCCATTTAAAAATGTAAAAACCATTTTTAGCTACTGGCATGCACAGAGGTGGGTGCTAGGGCCCTGTTTAGCCTCTGGGCTGTAATTGGCCAGTGCCTGTCTTAATAGATACGCTGTACTGATTAGATGATGAGATGAACTTATTGAGTCGCTACCTTTAGTATAAGCAGTTTTATATCCGTGCCTTGTTTTTTCTTTTCTGGATATTTGATTTGTGAACCAAACCAGATCTATATTTAAATTTCAGTCTAGTTTCAGGTAAGTTTTATATAGTCAGTCAAGGAGGTAAATGAGATGATGCCACGGAATCAACACTTTCTAGACTTAAATGCATGCCTCCTAGTATCAGTGGATTACCAGCCAGTCATCTGATTTTCAGAGTGGGTGTAGTCAAGCCCCTCCCTGCCATAATGTACATTCTCTCCCAGAGTCAGCTTATCTGCCGCTGGCGTCGTATTCTCCAAGAACTGTGAGTCGAGACTCACACTGAACGTTTTTATGAAAGTCAGTGTATCCAGAACAGAAACCTTTCCAAGAGCGTAAAGAACTGCGGTGGCGGGCAGCCGGCCACCCTGCTGGAGCTGCTGCCGGCGCTCCCTCTCCCTGGGTAACCACACCCTGCCCGTCACACCAGCCTGCCCTGCAGGACCTGCTGATATCCTGACCTGTGACTGTTTGGCTGGAGATGCTAGCTTAGTCATGAGCTCCAAAGAATAGAAATAGCACGTTTTCACAGTTTCTATGCAGAACGCTGTCTTGTGTGGAAACTCTTAAATAAAAGGTGACGTGTGGTAGCACTGATTGTTTTGAACCCTTATTTTAGGGTTATGCATTTCTTTGCGTGTCTGAGGAAGGCTGTCAATGGCGCAGCTGCAAAATGCACGCCCCTGTCTACATAGATACGGGATTATGTTTGTGTTTCAAGGGTTAATGGACTTTTGACTAAGTCAGTAAAAGGCCCTCCATTCACTCTTCTCCATCACTTCATTCAAAGCTTTGTATTTACTCAAAAACTACGGGGCCGCTTGCTTGACGGATAGTGAAGACTGGTTTCCCAGACCTCGGTCAGAAGGTGCGGTCTGGACTCGCCGTCTGTCTGCAGAGCGAACGAGAGAGTCTTTGGCGTGTGTCTTAGCTTTGGAGGAGACACTCATGGTCTCTGCTGTTCTCCTGAACAGAGGTGCGCTGTTTCTGACCAGCTGCAGCTCTGACACCACAAACGCCCTCACTAATACTGATACTTCGCTCGTTATGCTGGGCATCGTCTCTTTTTCTCACATCCTGCTTCACACTCTATTTTTACCACCAGGAGAACATCTCTCAAATATAAATAACTAAATGAAAACACCCCAGAATGAACTGATTAGGCAAGACGGTGATTAGGCATTTTCCCCCTTGTTACAAAATCTGTGTCATTTCTTGTGATATAAGGACAGGCAGTAGACTCCGGGAAAGGAGATGCTTCTATGAGAAGGCAGTGGGTAGATTCTTACTCAGGTTAATTTATTCCCAAAATGGACTTGTAGTATCTTCCCATTGCTGCTGTAACAAATTACCACAAACTTAGTGGCTTAAAATCACACAGGTGTAGCACATTACATTGCCCCGTGTCACTGGGCTAGAATGGAGGTTTCAGCAAGGCTGTCTTCCTTTTGGAAGCTCTGGGGGATCCTGTTCCTGGCCTTTTCCAGTTTCTGGAGCAGCCTCTGTTCCTTGACTCTTGGTCCTTTTCTCCACATTTAGCAGGTAGCATCTTCAAACCTCCCTCTGACATTTCTGTGTCCTGTGAATAGGGAGGGTTGTGATTATCTTGGGCCCACAGGATAACCCAAGATAGTCTCTGCCATCTCAAAGTCCTTCACGTAATCACACCTGCAAAATCCCTCTTGCCATGTAAGGGAGCGTTTTCACAGGTTTTAGGGGTTAGGATGTGGCCATCGCTGAGAACCATTATTCTGACTATTGCAGTGGTGTTAAAGTTAAGATACACATTAAAAACAGGTAGAAGAGGTGAGGTCTGCTATGCAATCAACAGCTTTTATTTACTGAGCACCGCAGGGTAGAAGGGACCATTCTAGGAGCCGGGGGCCCTGAGACGAGGCCCTCACCATCTAGTTGGGAGATGGGTTAAATCACAGTTCAGGGTAGAGTGCGTGACACAAACCGTGAGGTGCTGTGCAAGTTCACTGCAGTGCAGCGAGCGTTGTGAGCGAAGATGCCGTGGGGCAGATGGCTTCTCAGGAAGAACAGTTTTTCTTCTCTTAGAGATATTTGCATTTCCAAACACCAAATGCCTTTATTTACTATCATGTAGAGACAAAGGAGTCTTCAGATTTAATCTGCTTTAAATTGTGTGTGTGCGTGCATGTATGTATGTATTTGCACACACACGCGCATACACACACACTTATTTATTTATTTATTTATTTTAATTGAAAGGCCCCTGGGCGGGCAGGCTGTACAAGCTCTGTGTTTGGACCTGGGAGCAGAGGCATCACAGGAAGCTGCATGGCTGTGGAGCCATTGGGGCTCAGCTGTGGGGAACAGGGCGCAGGGGCCGGCAGCTCAAGCAGGTGGGGCGGATCTTCTTTCTCTGCTACTACTTCTTAGAGGCTTATTGCCTGTGCGTCCTACCCTGGGCCTCCCTCCGGGCGTTTGTGCCCTTGCTTCCTTGGCGGGAGCAGCATGCAGCTGTGGAAACAATGGGACCAGGCTGCATTCACGTGGCGCTCTTCCGCCAGCTCCGAGGAGGCCTTTGACAGAACAGAAGTGGGGTAGATCTCATAAACTCAGAGGGTGGATCTCTGTTTCAGGACTGTCAAACCAAACAGGGAACTGCGGTGGGGTCCAGACGTGCAGGCTGGCCAGGGTGGCAGCCCCCCGAGAACAGTTGATGATCAGAGACACAGGCCGACACAAACTGGGAACAGGCGCCGCTGAAAATATCAGTATCCCGCCTTCCGGGTGGAACTGGGGTGGCTTTTCCACACTTAGCACAGGTGAGGGTTTCCCGCAGCTGCAGGCTCCCCGTCACCTGGGAGCAGGTCAGGAATGGAGGCACGGGCCTCACCCCAGACCGGCTGAGTCAGAATCTGCATTTGAACAAGAGCCTCCTCCCCAGAGCTGCAGTCATGTATTTAACCGTAACTTGATATCGCTTGTATGTTCCACGTTAATATGTCCTGGCTGAACTCCACAGCACGCAGACCCAGACCTGTTTCTTCCCTCGGCGTCTGCAGCTTAGTAAAGGGCAGCTTATCCACCAGATTGCTCAATCCAGACGCCTGGGAGCCGTTCCTAAAATCTGCCCATCTCAGAACAGCCACATACAGCCCGCCACCATATTCTATTGATTCTAACTCCCAGTACTGTGTCCCTCATCTCTTGACCTCTCTTCATCTCCATGACAACCACCCTAATGAAAGCCGGCATCACCTCTCACATGGGCCACTACACTTCCGTTCCAGCTGGGCTCTCTGCACCCCCGAGCCCCTGTCAATCCATGCTGCACAGAGATGCCAGAGTGGACTTAAAATGTGGATTGGAGCACGTGCATTGAGGTGCCTGACTAGGTCCCGCACACTGCACTGTCAACTCACTTCCCCGACCTGTCTTCTCCCATCATTTATCACCTTAGAGGCAGCTGTACAGCTTAGAAAAGTGCAAGGATCTGGCTAGAGACTTTGGGCTTAGTATTAACAGTTCTCTTTGGAGTGGAAGTGATGCCCCACTCTCTGCCTCACAGCAGTGGTCATGCGCTGCCCCCTCTCATGCCTCTGAGTACTGGTGTTCATTTCTCTCTTGGGGAACCGGCCATACTCAGAACCCGTGTGGGCAATGACAGCTCTTTCACGATGGGCTTCTGCCCCTGGGACCTGGCAGAGCCCTTCCACAGGGATGGATGGTGCATCTGGATTTCATAATCGTTGAAACCGTGCTACAAGGGTGCGGGAGGGATGTGCACGGTAGAATCAGGGAAATAGAAGAATTCTATTTTCATGGTTTTTACAGCAAAGATTTGCTTTGTGAAGTCAGTAGATATTTTTTTTCCTAATAAGTGGAATTGGGCTCAATTTTATGTGAATGTGCCAAAGTTGGAGGTTTTGCATCAAGAACCTACAGGGAAGCAGACGTTGTCGTCTCATTTCCGTGTCACTGCATTGGCTTCCTCTTCTCCCGCTTCTGTTGTCCTTCTGCAGGTCCTCTCTGCACCGGGAAGGGGATTTTTGCCCGTTCTCTAATCGTTGCCTTTTACAGACTTCTGAATGAGGCCAGGTTGAGTCCTGCGGCCAGAGAAGACAAAGAGCCATTCCAAGGGGTTTGGCTTTAAAGTCATCTCCGCAGGGGTCCAGGGACCCCGAGTCCATTTCTGTGACTCCACCCCATCCTCCCCCCATCAGTTCACTGCCCCCCATCAGCCAAGGAGGCTGCTTCACAGTCCTCCTTCCTCTCAGAACCCTGCTTTTCATTCACCGGGAAGACAGAAGAAATGCAAAATAAAATCACCCCTGTCCCCACGGCCAGTCTCCCTTCCCGTTCATGTCTGAACACACACTCAGAGTTTCCGTGGGAGAATTATCCCGGCTCTATCAAAGCATTCACTTTCCTCTTATATGAATTTAATCTGCATCATAGGATTTACGGTTATCTGACATTAGATTACACATTCGTGTGTTTATTTCTTTATCACGTTTTGCCACTAGAATGTAAGCTCACGGAGGAAGCACTTTTCTCTCTTGATTTCCCAAGTACTCTTTTTTTTTAAAAAATATTTACTTGTTTATTTATTTATTTGGCTGTGTTGGGTCTTAGTTGCAGCACGCAAGATCTTCGCTGAGGCATGCGGGGTCTTTTGTCGTGGCACGAGGGCTTCTCTCTAGTTGTGGCATGCGGATTTTCTCTCTCTAGTTATGGGAAGCAGGCTCCAAGGCGTGTGGGCTCTGTAGTTGGCGGTGCGCAGGCTCAGTAGTTGTGGTGTGCAGGCTCAGCTGCCCCACGGCACGTGGGATCTTAGTTCCCCAACAGGGGATTGAACCCACGTCCCCTGCATTGGAAGGCGGATTCTTTACCACTGGATCACCAGGGAAGTCTCACCCAAGTACTCTTGACATCCTTGTGCCTATGGAACAGTCCCTGGCATTTCATGGGCACCAAATAAACACTTGCTGAATGAATGAATGAATGAGGATTGTAAATAAAAACGTACTGATAGGTTGTTTACTGGAAGTAAATTGCTATTATTAAAGATTCCTTATTCCTTATTCCTTATCAAAACAAATGTGCATTAACCCTTGGCATTAACTAGATATCCTCTACGTAATCCCCCATAAAAGAGAAACTATTTATAATACCACATGGAACACTGGATTTTAATGGTGTGTCTGTATTACTAATAGACTTTTAATAGGCAACATGGTAGCTATAAGCATGGCTAAGAATGATATAATATTTGAATAACTAAAATCGTGCATTATTTCATTGTATGTGATGTTTTCTCCCTTGGAAAATTGACACAGCGAGTCATGGCAGTTACAATGGTGTCAGAGAAGCAGAGCCCATTACGGGGCCATTATGATAATAGCATATGACAAACAGTGGGGCTGTGGATGGTAATGTATACATAATGGATAACAAATGGCTGGGATTCTGAACGGTAATGGTTGCTAGCGATTTTCTAGTAATAATAACCTCCTCTTAAAATAAGTGTAAATTTAGTGTCAAAAACTGGCAGCAGCATGAAGGGTCCACGTTGCTTTTGGGGGTGTCCCACTTCACCTGGCTTAGGCTTCTCCTTCCAGAAACCTGGGTTCATCTCTGCTTCCCAGCCACCGAGGCAAGTTCCTCTGACAGCCTGACCCCACGATGTCCCCCCATCAGGATGTATTAGGATGTATTAGGATGGCCTATCTCAGTAAATACACAACCGCAAGCCCCAGACTGACCTTGTCCTTTGCTGGGCTGCACACTGATTATTTCCCATTTGCATCCAGGATTCTGGAATGAACAAGCAATTTGCACCGTGGTGCTTTGTGCTGCCCTCAGGACACTTGCAGCCTGGCCTCCGCTCTGGCGCCTCCTTCACCCCTCCTTTGCTGGCTTCTGGGGCAGCTCCACTCTGCCCCAGAATGTCCACTCTGCGGGCATTCCCGCCCAGCACCTTCCTGCCTGACACTCTGAGGCTCTCTAGCTGCCCTGAGGCTGAGTGTTTCAGTGAGAGCTCAGAGATGTGTTTTTCTCTGGTCCTTCCTCAAAGTTCATCTGTCACCACCTCTGAGCCAGGTCTGTGCTGGACCAGTGATTCCCTTCTGCTGAAGCTCATTGTATTGCTTCCGTTTCCAGAAACTATATATATATATATATTTTTTTTTTTTTTTTTTTTTTGCAGTACGCGGGCCTCTCACTGTTGTGGCCTCTCCCGTTGCGGAGCACAGGCTCCGGACGCGCAGGCTCAGCGGCCATGGCTCACGGGCCCAGCCGCTCCGCGGCATGTGGGATCCTCCCGGACCGGGGCATGAACCCATGTCCCCTGCATCGGCAGGCGGACTCTCAACCACTGCGCCACCAGGGAAGCCCCAGAAACTATATTTATTCAAGACTAAGGTCACAGAGGTTCCCCTTTGCTTAGGGCTGTGGATAGCGTGGCTGAAACCCGCCCCCCCCCGACCCCGCCACTCCTGCCATCTTATGGCAATAGGGCTCAGTGTCCCTCTTCAAGCCCACATTGCCCACTTGTCCGGGTGGTAAGTTCTATGTGTATTTATTACCAGTAGGCTTTGTGCAGTAATCATATAAATATATATATATATGTAAATATTGTTTTCCATTATGGTTTATCTCAGGACACTGAATATAGTTCCCTGTGCTATACAGTAGGACCTTGTTGCTTATCCACTCTATATGTAATAGTTTGCATCTGCTAACCCCAAACTCCTAGTTCATCCAATTATAGTTAAGTTTAATTAATTTAAATGAAAATAGCCACATGTGGGGAATGGCTGTAGCAGTGGATGGTGCAGCCCTAGGGCATTTGGTGACACACAGAGTTGGTAGCCAGTGCACGTCCACCTGGAGAGCCCTCTCCAGGGCGTGAGGGCCAGTGAGCTGTCCCAAGATGCGAACAAGCCTGTATTGGATTTGGGATTCTCCATACCTGATCCTTGCATCTGCCATGTCAGCTTGTGTCTGAAGGTCAGGTTTCTGCCGTCTCTTTAACATTACTAGCAAATATTAGAAGCTTAGAGCATTGAAGAGATTTTTATCCCTTTTGGAAGCCAAAATCTAATTCAGACGAGAGGAGAGAGACTGGTTAAACACTAACAAAATCAGTGAAATTGTCTAAATATTTAACCTGACCTGATTGTACCCTCGAACATGTTTTCTGGCCTGTGGGCATCCTCAGAACCAGGTGTTGCCTCACCAGACTGAGGGACCGTGTCTGCCGTTCAGTGATTTAACAGTCGTGCTCCAGGGCTGCGGGACCAGCCCATCTTTGTCGACATTTAAACTCCTCGTCAGTTAGGTGTCCTGTCCACTCGGAAAAGGCTGAGAGACCTTCAGTCACTACTTGTTAAACACATGTCATTTCTTTTCCATTTTGACTGATTTGTAGAATTCTATTAAAGTTTAGGCTTCTGGGAGTGGCATTGAATTTACTGAAGGTCAAGGCAAGTGGCTGAAAGGGAGAAGCAGACCCAGGGACACACGAGAAAAAAACACAATAGAAACTAACGTTTTTAGACCCGTGGTTATTTATTTCTTTAAAAATATTTATTATACAGCCAGTGGTCAGAATACCAACAGGAGAAACAGAAATGAGGCAAAAGTCTCAAAATCTCAGTAAAGATTAGAATAAGTGAAGGGTACATTGAGAGCAGTGCAGAGTTTCTGGGTTTTGAAATAGTCTCTCCCTGATATGTATCAGACATCTTATTACAAGCAGGTAATGCATCAGATGGGCAGGGATGGGAGATGGAACTGACACACGGGCTGAGCTGACCACCCCCTCTGTGAGTGCCGAGTGTGAGAGGCCTCCAGGTGAGCTTCCGTGTGGGGATTGTGTGGTGTTCGAGCTGTGTTCCTCACATCTTCTCTGTGAAGATGTGTCTACTATGAAGAATATGATGTTTCATCAACAATAAAATACAAAGAGAGACTGAGGGAAGGTGAAAGCCGGCTTTAGATTAGCTTGGGAGTCAGAGTGGCATCGAGAAAGGGGGAGGGGTGGAAGAAGCGGGCTGGATTCAGAGGTGCGGGGTGCAGGTGAGCGGGGAGGGAAGGGGAGGCCGTCCACCGCGCTGGGCCGGGCTCTCCCCAGCACCCCGAGGTGGCCGTGAGCGCACGTGGGTTTACACCTGTGCGAATGTGAGTCTGGCAGTTGCCCTAAGCAGGAGTCCAGTGGCCACCGTGAGAGGACAGCAGAGCCCAGGCTGCAGCTGCGCAGGCAGAGGCCACCTGAGAAAGGCCGCTGGGGACCAAGACAGAGGCCTGGTCAGTACCGTCCAGAGTGGCGGGAGCGCCAGGGCCTCCGGTACCGACCATAACTGTCAGCGGCTCTGTTAGGCCCAGGTCTCTAGCCTTGTCTCTAAGTTACGCAGGGCCCCGCACAGTCATGCCTTTTGGGTGGAATTTCTGATCTTGAAGGAATTCCTTAAGGAGTGTTTGTCCAGGTTCTGCTGCAGTCCTGAGGAATCCAGGAGTAACCTAGCGCAGGTGAAAAGGGGCAGGAGTGATTGGCTCACTGACACGGGTGTAGACCAGGTGACACGCGCGGCTGAATCCAGGGTCTGAAGCAGCTTTGCCAGTCTTTCTCCTGCTCCCCCACCCGCTCTCCAGGTCTGTCTCCGTGTCTGTCCCCCAGCCCTCCCCCCGCCGTGGGAGGAGGGTGGGAGCCCTTTCCTCCCGGCAGGGCTCCTCCACTGAGACGTGGCACGGCGGCCCCGTGGGGACAGTCTGTCCTCCTGCTCCAGCAGACAAGGGAGGGCGCAAGGGGTCAGGAGCCAGGATTTAGGGTCCTCTGAGTGGCCCACTGTTCCCTCCGGGGGGTCGGGACTGGCTGAGTCTCGCTGCCTGTGCTTGTAGGGTCTGGACACCGGAGGGAGGCAGCTCAGGCTCGGATGAAAAGCGCTGCAGTCACCGCCACGCCACTCGCCCTTAGCAGTGGTCCTCAGTCTCCGGATCTCAGGATGAAGGTCTGCAGTCAGAGCCATTTCTCTGCCCTCTGGGGACACACTTGGGGATGTCACCGATACTGTTAGATGCTCAGAGAACTCAGGCTTTGCACTGAAGTCTCTCAACTCCGTGGGAGCATTCTTCACCTGGGGGAGGGGATCAGGGCTTTGGACACCTTTCTTTGGATAGATAGCTCTGTAGGAGCAAACGGTTTCATAAATGATGTGATTTAGCTAGTGATAATCTATTCAGAGTTTCAACCCAAGACCCACATTTTAAGGGTAAGAATTATGTGTATCCAAAGTCAAGTTGAGATTCCAAGGTTCTGTTTGAGGGGCTCTAGGTTAGGGACTAATTGGGGGTGATACTTGCACTTGTGGGAGAAGTAGCCATTGACGTAGTCACCAGTGATGCTGACGCCGCCCTGTGTGCTTTGGGCGTGTCCTAGTCACTGTGTGACCAACCGTGTGAGCGGGATGCAGATGCAGGAGAGATGTAGGGGGCGAGGCTGAGGCTGCAGCAGGCAGGCACAGGCAGGAGTGCAGAGAACAGAGGAGCCGTCCTTGGGGCGGCGAAGCCGACCCCTCGGCCCCTCGGCCGCTGACCGTCAGGGTCCACCAACACGTATGACGATGCTGTCTGTTCTGGGTTGGTTTGCAAACCGTTCTTCAAAATTCCATTTTGTTTTTCTAGCACAGGGAAACCAGGCTGTATGGAATAGCTAATAAGGCCAATCAGATAAGCAATAGGCATCTGCAGAAATTAAACTGAGAGGGAGCAGGGATTGCATGGAATTTTAAGAATGTTTTCTCCTCAGTGACAAAATATTTTATCCCTAAAATAATGTTTTCATAATAAAAATAAATTTCAGCCATTTTTCAGCTGCAGAAATGTTGGTGAGGCTTTTCTGCATTTGCTGTTTGCATACATTTGTGTTTGTTCCTCAGAGTCTGAGAGTTAGAAGAGATTGATTCATCCCAGTGTATCTGCCCCAAATGGAGGATCGTGTCACACGATCCACTGCAGCTGCTGTTGGCCACGTGCAGCTCTAACACCGGGCAGAAAACCCTGGCAAATGGGTTAGCTCAGCTTTACTCGGTAAATATGCAAGTAGGTAATCCAGTACCCAGTAAGGGGTGAGAGGTTTGACACCCCATCTCCAGAGTGCACGGGTCCAGGTGGGAGGCTTCCACACATCCAGGTGAGGTGACGGGGCTCTGAGGCCAGATGGGAGCCTGCCTCCCTTCCCTGGACCACCTGCCGCTGAGCCCAGATACCCTAGTGCGGCTCAGGTGGGTTTGCTCTCAGCTGCCTGAACAGACACTGGAGGTTGATGGACTAGAGCCCCAGACCACGGTCTCCTGATGAACTGTCGGGTTCCCAGCCTAACGCCACTGTCACCTCCAAAGATGGCTTTTTTTTTTCTTCTTCACCTGATAATATCATCACCCATGATCCCTGCTTGTGACGCCTGCTCCGCATCAGGCACCTTCATACATCACAGCCCACGGTTAGGAAACCCTGCACTTGGAGAGCTTGGCACCATCACCTCCATTCTGTGCCGAGGACTTCAAAGGTCAGGCTGTATAAGCACCGCGCTCAAGGTCACTTGGCGAGCGAGAGGTGGAACTCGGATCCCTTGTGGGTTCCCACTGCCCCACACTGGGAGGATCAGCCCTGCTGTGGCAGCGAGGGCTCAGCTCACCTGCCCACCTGGAGCAGGGTGGAGACTGGGCTTCCTCGGTACTTCTCCTAGTCACCTGTGTCGGCTGCACCTTTATTGCCGACTTCCCGTCCGGGGGTCTCTGTCTTCCTTACTGGTCGTCCGGTGCTCCGGTGTTCTCTGCCTTGGCAGTTCCAGGCTAAGAACCACAGCGAATAGAGTGGAGAATCAGAGACCTTCCTGTTAGATGCTCTGATTTTGCTGAAATGACAAGGACGGGCCGTTGTTCACGCTGCGCAGCACGTGGGCTGTCATTAGTTAAATGGGCTACTTCCCACTGTGCTTGCTGTTAAACTGGTGATAGCTGTGATGCCATAGTTGTTCCTTTACTAAAAAAGAATTTTATTTTTTATTTTTTTGGCTGCACCACATGGCCTGCGGGATCTTAGTTCCCCAACCAGGGATCGAACCCATGCTCCCTGCAGTGGAAGCGCAGAGTCTTACCCACTGGACCACCAGGGAAGTCCCGAAAAAAATATTTTTAAAAGAAATGACAAAGATGACTATGATGGTGGCATTTAGCAGCCGATGTGTGGCATTTGGGCCAGTTTTCAGAGGAGGATGGGCTGCAGTAACCATCACCCACCCCCTTGAGGGGAGCAGCTCATGCAGAGTTGCTCACTGAATCAATGTCCTCACCTGAGTTACAGGATATTTACGTGTTTCGGTGGCAATGTGGGCAGCTGTGCTCCTGAATTTCAGTAAAGCGTGAAGCTGATCCCTGTAACACTCACTGGCGCCTAAAATTCTTAAAACTACAGAATTTCTTTGATTTTTTTTTTTTCAGTGGGAAGGACTTAAATAGGCTCAAATCTTCTCTGCTCTCTGTAACTTAATTTTGGAAACTTTGCCTGGAAGACATTGAATGGGGGTAGGTCTTCTCTCCCCAACCCCACAAAACAGTGTTGTGAGCCCTGCGAGCTCCTGCTGGGGCTGGAAGACTCCTTTGTCCTTGGTGTTCCCTGGGGTGCTTTCGGCCAGAGAGCAGGGCTCACGAGCTGGACAGTGAGTTAGAGCTGATGGAAGGGGATGTAGAGCACATTCAGGACTGGTCCCTGTGCTGGGAGGGGGTCCCAGTCTCCCACTCTGCCTCTCCTTTACCCCCAGAAGCCGAGGAGAAGATTCAGGACCCACCCCGCCCGACCCCCCAAAACCCCAGCCCTGCCACCGCTTACTCTGATTCCGCTGGGAATTGTGCCCCTCATCCCTGTTTATGGCTGTTGGACCAAGAAGCCCACACTCCCAGGTCACCTCCTGACTCTGCCCCACCCCAGTCCCAGTCTGTGCCCTGCGCCCTCTGGAGTCTCCTGGCGTTTTTCTGCCTCCGTTGGAAGGAGACCTCTTTGGAGGAGATGCCTTTGCTCTTGCTAACACTTTCTTCATCTTGCTCCCAGGACACCACGTTCTCTGCTTGTCCTCCTCACTCATTGGCTGTTCCTTCTCAGAGTCCTTTTATTGGATCCCTTCTTGTCTCCCCAACCCTCAATACCTGCGTGCATCAGGGCTTGTCATGGGACCTCTTCAACTGTATTTACTTCCTTTGAAATCTCATCAAATGTCATGGCTTTGAATATCACTTATATGCTGATGGACTCCAAACTCCTGTCTCAACTGCCTGGCCCACGAATCCAGCTGGTACCTGATCGGCATCTCAGACGCGGCATGTCCCAAATTTGAATCCCTGATCTTCTTCTCTAAGCCTTTTCCGCCCACTGCTTTCTCCCTCTCGGGCAAAGGCCATTCCATCCTTCCCATTGCTCACGTCAAAAACATGACCTTATCTTTGACTCGTCCCTTTCTGTCATAACTAATATTGAAGTCGGACAGCAAACTGTTTGGCTCCAGCATTGAAACATACATAGAATCAGGCTTCTATTCACCACCTCTGCTGACCCCACTCTTGTCCAGGCCACCAGCACTGCTCACCTGCACCTGGTCTCCCAGCTTCCAACCTGGCCACCTGCCCTGTGCTCCGGGCCGTCCCAGGGCAGCAGCCAGACTGACCCTTGGAAACGCAGGACAGGCATGTTACTCTTCTGCATAAAGCCCTCTAGCGCCCTGATCTCTCCCACCCACGAGTCAAAGCCAAGGCCCCTGCCCTTCCTGACGTCACATCTCTGGCCTCCGCCCTCCCCACTCTCTCCCTTGCTCACCCTGCTTCCGCTGACCCAGACTCCGTGCTGTTCTGAGCACACAGGCTGCGGCTTTGGGGTCCTCGCATCGGCCGCTCCCCGTATCTGAGACATTCTCCCCCATAATCCAGATCTCTAGCTCCTTCAACTCTGTGAAGCCTCCCTTTGCCACTTTATTTAAAATTGCAACAACTTCCAACTGGCACACTCCTATCCCCTCTAACTCTGCTCTATTTTTTCCCCCAGTTTTTACCACCTTTTAACTTACTAAAAAATTTACTTGATTCGATAGTATCTGATTATCCCTACTAGAATGTGAGCTTCAAAAAACAAGGAATTTTATTCCCATTTTGTTCACTGATATATTCCTAGTGCCTAAAATACTCCCAGGTGTGTAGTAAGTGCTCAGTTAGTATTGGTGTATTGAATGAACGAATAAATGAAGGATCATGTAGGGTTCTGTCAATTCAGAATCTTATTATTGGACTAGCAAGCATGTCACATTGGAGTAAATGTTTATGGGCCCATTCCTGTTTTGCTTTGTTTTGTTTTTTTAAAAACTATACGATAATTTATAAAGAGTTAAATGTACACATCTTAAGTGTATGGCTTAATTTTTATATATGTATCTGTCCCTGTAACTACCATCAAGGTTCCATTACTCAAAAATTTTCTCTCAAGCTCTCCTCAGTCAGTATCAGAGCCCCCTCACAGAACCCCCAGAGGTAACCATTATTCTGACTTTTGTTTTATCGTAGATTAATTTTTTGCTGTTCTTGCCTTTCTTGTAAGTGGAGTCTTACACAGTGTACCCTTTTGTGTCAGACTTCTTTAATTCAGCATTTTTATTTTCAATCTCTCTATCCTTATGGATTGAAGCAGATATAAATCAGATATAAAAGCAGATGTAGTTGAGTCTTGCTTTCTGTTTGGTCTGGTAATCTCTGGATCTTTCCTTTTTAGCAGTTTGACGTGACGTGCCTTGGTGGGTTTTTCTTCGTATTTTTCATGTTTGGAATTAACTTGGTTTCTTGAATATGTGAGTTGATGTTCATCATACATTTTGGAAAATTCTCAGCTATTATCTCGTCAAACATCGACTGTGCCCACGCTCTGTCTCTCCTTCTGGAATAATAGTTACACTTAATGTTAGACCACTTGAGAGTATCCCACATCTCTCATGATTTGTTCTATTTTTTTCCAGTCTTTGTTTTTTTGTGCTTGAATTCAGACAGTCTCTATTGCTCTGTCTTTCCTACTGCTTGTCCTTCCTGCTGCTGTTCCCTAGTTGGCTGTTAAGCCCCATCAATGAATTCTGGACTTCAGATATGGAAGTTTAAATTCTAGAATGTCCACTTGGTTCTTTTGTAGATAATATGTTTTTCTGATGCATTTCTCTATCGTTTATCCATTTGGTTTACCTTTTTCCTGTTTCCTTTAACATATTTAAAATAATAATGTTAATGTCTTTGACCACTCATTTCAACATCTGGATCATCTGTAGGCTTGCCTCTGTTGGCTGTATTATCTTTTGATTATGAGTTGCATTATTTTGTTTCTTTACATTTCATAATTTTTCACGTATGCTGGATGTGTGTCTATCTACTCTAAAGACTAAAGTAGATATTATTTTCCTCCAGAGAGGCCATGCTTTTTCTTCTCTTAGGCAGCTAGTGTAAGGGACCGTAGTGAGTTGAAGGGTGGCCTCCAAAAAGATAGATTCACCTCCCTACCTCGATAACCTATGATTGGAACCTTACCTGGAAAGAGGGTATTTGCAGATGTAATTCAGTCAAAGATCTTGAGATGAGATCATCCTGGATTGTCCAGATGGGCCCCAACTCCAGTGACAGGTGTCCTGTAAGAGACAGACGAGAAGACACGGGAGCGTGGAGAGACGCAGCCCCAGCCAGAGGAGTACCTGGAGCCCTGGGATGCTGGAAGAGGCGAGGGGTGGCTTTCCCTTAGAGCTTTCAGAGGGAGCGCAGCCTGGCCCACGCTTTGATTCCAGACTTATGGCCTGCAGGACAGTGAGAGAATGGATTTCTGTTGTTTCAAGCCACCAAGTTTGCAGTAGTTTGTTCCAGCAGGCACAGGACACTCATACAGGGACTGACCACTTGGGGTCAGGGAGGAATTGAGCTAGGTTTGGGAGCGGCTGCAGGTTTGGTTTTATTTCACCTCTGGTTTCAAAAGTATTGAGAAAGCTTTTGTGTATGCATTACAGGCCCCTCCCCCTCCCTGGTGATTGAAGACAGGAGATGGCAGGAGAGTTCTCTGATCTCCAGTCCCGCCCTCCAGCCCCGCCCACCTCCTGTGCCCTTAGGCACTCAGCAACACCCAGACAGGAGAGAACCAGGTCCAGATCTGGGCTCCTCCAGATGCCAGTGCGTCTAGCCAGCCCATCTGGCTCCTTAGCCCCACACTGGCTGCCCCTCCTCCCAGCAGAACCCTCTGCTTGCTGAGGAAGGGCCCACCTTGCCCGGTTTTAGATCATTTATACTTCTCTGTACATACAGTTCATTAAAAACTCCACATTTATAGTTTTGTAGTTAGTTTCTAGATATGTCCTAATTGTAGTACTTGTAATTGACCTTCTAACTGCCCTAGTGCTCACCATCCTATAGAGGCAGAACTCCTTAATGTATCTGTTGCCGTTTTAAACATTTAATAAATTAAACTTTCAATATTAATTATGTTGCATATATACACATAAATATTAAAATATATGTATATATGTAATAGATATATACATATAAACATGCGTATAAATATAGGCATAATTATATTAAAATATATATAACTATACACATAATTCAAAATGTAATTAATTAATTCTTAAGAATGATCTGTGTGGAGATGAGCAGGACTGGTGTATGATTTGAGTGAAGGCCAGCAGTTGCTGATTTCAGATTTCAAGGCCAAGGCTTTCAGGGTAGAAAAGTGGGAGAGAGGCGAGGAGTGAATGGATAGGCATAAATATTCAGGAACATACGCACCAAAACACTGGAAACAAGTTTCTGGCTGGACATTGATGATTTCTTTTGGCTTTTATCTAAAATAAACTAGACAACTAGCTTGAGAAGATTAGACCTTTGTATGATACTTTATTTTACACTACGTTAAGCTGTGTGGCCTGCAGTTTTAGAGGGCAGAAGCCACGTTGTCGTGAATAGTTGGTTTTTGTTTTTTGTATTTTTCTGTACCAAGAGCCCTCTGGGCCAGCAACTATATTTTCAACAGAAAAAAATTTAGATTTCTGATGTTGAATTACAAACAAAAATGTAGAAAACATTAGCAAACATGTTAATTACAAACATTCATTCTCCTCCATTGCTTGAAAGTTATTCACTGGCTTGAACATTATTTATTTTCTCCAGAAATTTAATCCATTTTCAGAACGCATTGTTGTGGTTGAGATAATTACTCAGTTATACATGAAAAGAGGAGAAGGCTCCTGCCGTCGACTGGATGGATTACCTGTTTCAAAGGGCACGGTACATGTAAATATAAGAAAATTGTACAGAATTTTAAAGTCATAACACAGTTTTGAGCCCCATCTCTTTGTTCTTTAGAAACAATATACATTTATTCGAATGACCTGGCGTACTTCATATGACACGAACATAATCAGTATGTAAATGAAACCTACTAACCATAGATATTAATGTTGAAATAGAGCCAAGATCTTCATCTGTTATGATTTGACTTTTTAGATGAAAACCTTTGAACTGAGTAATGTTGGAGTGAAATACAAGTTGTTTCTTTTTTTGTAAAAAGAGACTAAACAAACAATGAAAAAAATGATACCTCAAATATATTTGCTAAAAATAAACATCTGGGGCTTGCACGTACTTACTCTGAGTATGAATGGACGGTAATATCCTTTTTCTAAATGCACTACTGTTTTCATGCATGTCATCAGTAACCCAGGCTGGAGCAGAGAAGACAGAATCGTTGATGCCAACCTTTGGTGCGTGTCCTGTTTTGAGATTTTAAGCTCTGGAATCGCAGCTTCTGAGCAGGGCCTTCTGTCTGTTTAGGGTCCCTGTCGCCCCAGGCTCACTGACAGCCTATGCTCTCAGCACAGACTGTAGAATGCATCCCCTCCCCTCCCCCTCACCACCACATTAGTAAACGCCTGTTTATAGCAGTTTCTTTTACCTGATACATTATAGCCATCTATCCAAAAAAAAAAAAAAATACAAGGTATACCAAAAGGCAAAAACCACAATTTGAAGAGACAAGCAAGCATCAGAACCAGACATGGCGTGGTTGTTAGAATTATCAGACTGGAAATTTAAAACTAATTATTATTAATGCGCTGAGGGTCCTAATGGATAAAGTAGACAACGTGCAAGAACAGATGGGCAATATAAGCAGAGAGATGGAAACCCTAAGAAAGAACCAAAAGAAATACCAGAGATTAAAAAAAAACCCCACTGTAACAGAAATGTAGAATGCCTTTGATGGGTTTATTAGTAGACTGGACATTGCTAAGGAAGGAATCTCTGAGCTAGAGTATATCTCAATAGAAATCTCTAAAACTGAAAAGTGAAGATAACAAAGAAAAAAACTAGAATACCCAAGGACTGTGGGACAATTATAGAAGGAGTAACATATGTGTGATGGGAAGAGATACTGATAAAGTTGTCAATTCTCCAAATTTCTGCCTATGAACAGAGCATCAAACAATACCAGACAAAACTAATAGAACCACAAGGAGAAATGGATGAATCACTATCATAATTGGAGACCTCAACACCCCTCTCTGAGAAGTGGACAGATGCAGCAGGCAGAAAATCAGTAGGGATATAGCTGAACCCTGAATAAAACCTTCAGTCAACTGTTGATGGACTATTTCATTCAACTACAACAGAATACACATTCTTCTGAGACTCACATGGAATATTCACCAAGATAGACTACATCCTGGGCCACAAAACATACCTTAACAAATTTAAAAGAATAGAAAACATACGGTATCTGTCTCAGACATTGTATGGAATTAAACTAGAAATCAAAAACAGAAAGATAACTGGAAAATCCCCCCAAATACTTGGAGATTAAATAACACACATCTAAATAGCACATTGTTCAAAAAAGAAAGCTCAATAAAAAATTTTAAAATTATTTGGAACTAAATGAAAATGAAAGCACAGCTTATTAAATAAAATTTGTGGGATGCAGTGAAAGCAGTGCTTAGAGGGAAATTTATAACATTGAATGTGTATGTTAGAAAAGAGGAAAGATCTAAAAGCAGTAATCTAAGTTTCCATTTTGGGAAACTAGTAAAAGAAGAGCAAATTAAATTCAAAGTAAGCTGAAGAAAAGAAATAATAAGAATTAGAAGTCAATGAAATTGAAAATAGGAAATCAGTAGAGATCAAGGAAACCAAAACTTGGTACTTTGAAAAGACGAATAAAATCAACAAGCCTTTAAACAGGCTAACTAAGAAAAAAACAGGGAAGACACAAGTATCAGAAATGAAAAGAGGACATCACTATAGATGGACATTAAAAGGATAATAAAGGAATACTATAAACTCTGTGCCCACAAATTTGATAACCTAGATGAAGTGGACCAATCCTTTGAAAGATACCGTCTGCCGAAACTCATACAAGAAACAGATGAGCCGATAGGCCAGTGTCTATTAAATAAATTGAGTCAGTAACTAATAACCTCCCAAAACAGGAAGCACCAGGTCCACATGGGTTCACAGGTGAATTTTATCAAACATCTAAGGAAGAAATTATACCACTTCTCCACAGTCTCTTTCAGAGGATAGGAGGAAAGGGAATGCTCCCTAACTCTTTCCGTGAGGCCAACATTAACCCTGATACCAAAACCAACAATGACCGTATAAGGAAAGAAAACTCCAGACCAATATCTGCCATGAATGTAGGTGCAAAAATCCTCAACAAAGTACTAGCACATTGAATCCAACAACATATGGGAAGAATTACATACCATGACCAAGTAGGATTTATCCAAGGTATGTAAGGCTGGTTCAACATTGGAAAATCAATGTAATCCATCACATCAACCAGCTAAAAAAAAGGAAAATCACATGGTCGTATCAATAGATGCTGAAAAAGCATTTGACAAAGTGCAACACGCATTCATGATTAAAATTCTCAGTTATCTACACGACCAATTTAGGACTTCCTGCCAACAAAGTTGATGTTGTACTAACAGGTAAATTATAAGAATAGATAGGATAAATATCTAATCCACCCATGGCTCAGAATTTTAGAAACAGTGCTCATGATACACTCGGTTCACAAGTACTCCTGTATGTGTGTGTTTATACACACATTTCCATTTTGCTGATACTATCCTGGTATCATTATTCATGCACTCTGTCATTGCCCATTGAGTTACTCAATGTTCCTAATGTATAAATGTCTGTACAATGAATTCCTATCAGTGGAGATTTTGGAACTTTTAGACTAACTGGTGTGTGTTTTTCCATATTGTAATTGGAATTGTGTACTGTTTCCCTTTTGCCATTGGTTTTTGGGGAATTATTTATTTGCAGCAATCATCCTTAGACAACCGAGAGAAATTACATATCCTGGCTTACCTGGGATAGTCCTGGATTATGCCTGTTGTAGTTGTGTATTCGTTAATAATGCTTGCTCCCTCTTACTCTTAAAAATGCCCCATTTCAGACTTCCCTGGTGGCGCAGAGGTTGGGAGTTCGCCTGCCAGTGCAGGGGACACGGGTTCGAGCTCTGGTTCGGGGGGGATTCCACATGCTGCAGAGCAATTAAGCCCATGCGCCACAACTACCAAGCCTGCGCTCTAGAGCCCACGAGCCACAACTACTGAGCCAGCGTGCCACAACTACTGAAGTCCACGTGCCTAGAGCCCATGCTCCGCAACAAGAGAAGCCACCGCAATGAGAAGCCTGCACACCGCAACAAAGAGTAGCCCCCACTCATTGCAACTAGAGAAAGCCCGCGTGCAGCAACAAAGACCCAGTGCGGCCAAAAATAAATAAATAAATTTATTAAAAAAAAAAAAAAGGTCCCATTTGGACAGTCAGTTATGTGGTGCCTCAAGACCTACCCAGTTTTTCTTCTCTTTCACGTGACTCACGTCCTACTACTCGTAACAAGAAATCCTATCTTCTGTTGTAAGCAGCTCGAGTCCCTTTTGGGTTAGTGGTTTTATTATGCTTCACTTTATTGCACTTCGCAGATACTGTGTTTTTTACAAAGTGAAGATTTGGGGCAACCCTGCATCGGTCAAGTCTACTGGTGCTATTTTTCCAATATCATAACTTTTTAATTAAGGTACGTGCAGTTGACCCTTAAACAATGCAGGGGTTGGGGTGCCAGCCGCTGAGCAGCTGAACATCTACATATAACTTTACAGTCCTTTGTACCCATGGTTCTGCACCTGCAGTTTCAACCAGGGGGACCCTGCAGTACCGTAGTACCTATTTAGTGAAAAAAATACATATGAGTGGACCCACACAGTTCAAACCCGTGTTGCTCAAGGGTCAAGTATGTATTGTTTTTTTCAGACATAATGCATTGTACACTTAAAAGACTACAGCATAGTGCAAACATAAGTTTTTTTTTTTAGAAAGTATTTTTATAAAGGCATAATAATTCCAGCTGTGAGGTATTTTTTTTCCCCTCTGCTGAGATTTTGAGAGCTATACTATCCTTTCAGACTTCAAACAAGCTACCTGAGGAATTATTGTTATCATATGTATATATATATATATTTTTTACATCTTTATTGGAGTATAATTGCTTTATAATGGTGTGTTAGTTTCTGCTTTATAACAAAGTGAATCAGTTATACATATACATATGTTCCCGTATCTCTTCCCTCTTGCGTCTCCCTCCCTCCCACCCTCCCTATCCCACCCCTCCAGGCGGTCACAAAGCACCGAGCTGATCTCCCTGTGCTATGCGGCTGCTTGCCACTAGCTATCTAACTTACGATTGGTAGTGTATATATGTCCATGCTTCTCTCTCGCTTTGTCACAGCTTACCCTTCCCCCTCCCCATATCCTCAAGTCCATTCTCTAGTAGGTCTATGTCTTTATTCCTGTCTTACCCCTAGGTTCTTCATGACATTTTTTTTTCTTAAATTCCATATATATGTGTTAGCATACAGTATTTGTCTTTCTCTTTCTGACTTACTTCACTCTGTATAACAGACTCTAGGTCCATCCACCTCATTACAAATAGCTCAATTTCGTTTCTTTTTATGGCTGAGTAATATTCCATTGTATATATGTGCCACATCTTCTTTATCCATTCATCTGATGATGGACACTTAGGTTGTTTCCATCTCTGGGCTATTGTAAATAGAGCTGCAATGAACATTTTGGTACATGACTCTTTTTGAATTATGGTTTTCTCAGGGAATATGCCCAGTAGTGGGATTGCTGGGTCATATGGTAGTTCTATTTGTAGTTTTTTAAGGAACCACCATACTGTTCTCCACAGTGGCTGTATCAATTTACATTCCCACCAGCAGTGCAAGAGGGTTCCCTTTTCTCCACACCCTCTCCAGCATTTATTGTTTCTAGATTTTTTGATGATGGCCATTCTGACAGGTGTGAGATGATATCTTGTAGTAGTTTTGATTTGCATTTCTCTAATGATTAATGATGTTGAGCATTCTTTCATGTGTTTGTTGCCAGTCTGTATATTTTCTTTGGAGAAATGTCTATTTAGGTCTTTTGCCCATTTTTGGATTGGGTTGTTTGTTGTTTTCTTATTGAGCTGCATGAGCTGCTTGTAAATTTTGGAGATCAATCCTTTGTCAGTTGCTTCATTTGCAAATATTTTCTCCCATTCTGAGGGTTGTCTTTTGGTCTTCTTTATGGTTTCCTTTGCTGTGCAAAAGCTTTGAAGTTTCATTAGGTCCCATTTGTTTACTTTTGTTTTTATTTCCATTTCTCTAGGAGGTGGGTCAAAAAGGATCTTGCTGTGATTTATGTCATAGAGTGTCCTGCCTATGTTTTCCTCTAAGAGTTTGATAGTTTCTGGCCTTACATTTAGGTATTTAATCCATTTTGAGCTTATTTTTGTGTATGGTGTTAGGGAGTGATCTAATCTCATACTTTTACATGTACCTGTCCAGTTTTCCCAGCACCACTTATTGAAGAGGCTGTCTTTTCTCCACTGTACATTCCTGCCTCTTTATCAAAGATAAGGTGACCATATGTGTGTGGGTTTATCTCTGGGCTTTCTATTCTGTTCCATTGATCTATCTTTCTGTTTTTGTGCCAGTACCATACTGTCTTGATTACTATAGCTTTGTAGTATAGTCTGAAGTCAGGGAGCCTGATTCCTCCAGCTCCGTTTTTCGTTCTCAAGATTGCTTTGGCTATTCGGGGTCTTGTGTGTTTCCATTCAAATTATGAACTTTTTTGTTCTAGTTCTGTGAAAAATGCCAGTGGTAGTTTGATAGGGATTGCATTGAATCTGTATATTGCTTTGGGTAGTATAGTCATTTTCACAATGTTGATTCTTCCAATCCAAGAACATGGTATATCTCTCCATCTGTTTGTATCATCTTTAAATTTCTTTCATCAGTTTCTTATAATTTTCTGCATACAGGTCTTTTGTCTCCTTAGGTAGGTTTATTCTTAGATATTTTATTCTTTTTGTTGCAATGGTAAATGGGAGTGTTTTCTTGATTTCACTTTCAGATTTTTCATCATTAGTGTATAGGAATGCCAGAGATTTCTGTGCATAAATTTTGTATCCTGCTACTTTACCAAATTCATTGAATAGCTCTAGTAGTTTTCTGGTAGCATCTTTAGGATTCTCTATGTATAGTATCATGTCATCTGCAAACAGTGACAGCTTTACTTCTTCTTTTCCGATTTGGATTCCTTTTATTTCCTTTTCTTCTCTGATTGCTGTGGCTAAAACTTTCAAAACTATGTTGAATAAGAGTGGTGAGAGTGGGCAACCTTGTCTTAAATGTAAATGGACTAAATGCTCCCACCAAAAGACACAGATTGGCTGAATGGATACAAAAACAAGACCCATA
Source organism: Stenella coeruleoalba (assembly GCF_951394435.1). Lineage (NCBI taxonomy): Eukaryota > Metazoa > Chordata > Mammalia > Artiodactyla > Delphinidae > Stenella > Stenella coeruleoalba. The sequence continues at coordinate 57,511,556 of NC_137160.1, read as the reverse complement.
TATTTGCTGTCTACAAGAGACCCACTTCAGACCTAGAGACACATACAGACTGAAAGTGAGGGGATGGAAAAAGATATTTCATGCAAATGGAAACCATAAGAAAGCTGGAGTAGCAATTCTCATATCAGACAAAATAGACTTAAAAATAAAGACTATTAGAAGAGACAAAGAAGGACACTACATAATGATCCAGGGATCGATCCAAGAAGAAGATATAACAATTATAAATATTTATGCACCCAAGATAGGAGCTCCTCAATACATAAGGCAAATACTAACAGCCATAAAAGGGGAAAATTAAATACAAAGAAAACATATTAAAAGCAGCAAGGGAAAAACAACAAATAACACACAAGGGAATCCCCATAAGGTTAACAGCTGATCTTTCAGCAGAAACTCTGCAAGCCAGAAGGGACTGGCAGGACACATTTAAAGTAATGAAGGAGAAAAACCTGCAACCAAGATTACTCTACCCAGCAAGGATCTCATTCAGATTTGATGGAGAAATTAAAACTTTTACAGACAAGCAAAAGCTGAGAGAGATCAGCACCACCAAACCAGCTCTACAACAACTGCTAAAGGAACTTCTCTAGGCAAGAAACACAAGAGAAGGAAAAGACCTACAATAACGAACCCAAAACAATTAAGAAAATGGGAATAGGAACATACATATTGATAAGACATTTAAGGTATTTAATTTTTGACAGTTTGATTAATATGTGTCTTGGCATATTTCTCCTTGGATTTATCCTGTATGGGACTCTCTGTGCTTCCTGGACTTGATTATCTATTTCCTTTCCCATATTAGGGAAGTTTTCAACTATAATCTCTTCAAATATTTTCTCAGTCCCTTTCTTTTTCTCTTCTTCTTCTGGAACCCCTATAATTCGAATGTTGGTGTGTTTGATGTTGTCCCAGAGGTCTCTGAGACTGTCCTCAGTTCTTTTCATTCTTTTTTCTTTATTCTGCTCTGCAGTAGTTATTTCCACTATTTTATCTTCCAGGTCACTTATCCGTTCTTCTGCCTGATTTACTCTGCAATTGATCCCATCTAGAGTATTTTTCATTTCATTTATTGTGTTGTTCATCGTTGTTTGTTTCATCTTTAGTTCTTCTAGGTCCTTGTTAAATGTTTCTTGCATTTAGTCTATTCTGTTTCCAAGATTTTGGATCATCTTTACTATCATTATTCTGAATTATTTTTCAGGTAGACTGCCTATTTCCTCTTCATTTGTTAGGTCTGGTGGGTTTTTATCTTGCTCCTTCATCTGCTGTGTGTTTTTCTGTCTTCTCATTTTGCTTATCTTACTGTGTTTGGGGTCTCCTTTTGGCAGCCTGCAGGTTCGTAGTTCCTGTTGTTTTTGGTGTCTGTCCCCAGTGGCTAAGGTTGTTTCAGTGGGTTGTGTAGGCTTCCTGGTGGAGGGGACTAGTGCCTGTGTTGTGGTGGATGAGGCTGGATCTTGTCTTTCTGGTGGGCAGGTCCACGTCTGGTGGTGTGTTTTGGGGTGTCTGTGGACTTATTATGATTTTAGGCAGCCTCTCTGCTAATGGGTGGGGTTGTGTTCCTGTCTTGCTAGTTGTTTGGCATAGGATGTCCAGCACTGTAGCTTGCTGGTCGTTGAGTGAAGCTGGGTGCTGGTGTTGAGATGGAGATCTCTGGGAGATTTTTGCCATTTGATATTATGTGGAGCTGGGAGGTCTCTTGTGGACCAGTGTCCTGAAGTTGGCTCTCCCTCCTCAGAGGCAAAGCACTGACTCCTGGCTGCTGCACCAAGAGACTTTCATCCACACGGCTCAGAATAAAAGGGAGAAAAAGTAGAAAGAAAGAATTAGTAAAAGTAGAAAGAGAGATAGAAAGAAAGAAAGAAAGGAGGGAGGGAGGAAGGAAGGAAGGAGGGATGGAAGGAAAAAAGAAAGGAGATAAAGTTAAATAACATAAAGTAATATAAAATATAATAAAGTTATTAAAATAAAAAAATTATTAAGAAAAAAAAAACGGATGGATAGAACCCTAGGACAAATGGTGGAAGCAAAGCTATACAGACAAAATCTCACACAGAAGCATACACATACACACTCACAAAAAGAGGAAAAGGGGAAAAAATCAAATCTTGCTCTCAAAGTCCACCTCAATTTGGGATGATTCGTTGTCTAAAGGAGGGAAGGAAGGAAGGAAGGAAGGAAGGAAAGAAAGAAAGAAAGAAAGAAAAGAAAGAAGATAAAGTAAAACAAAGTTTTTAAAGTAAAATATAATTAATAAGAAAAAAATTAAAAAAAAAAAGGACGGATAGAACCGTAGGACAAATGGTGGAAGCAAAGCTATACAGACAAAATGTCACACAGAGGCATACACACACACACACACTCACAAAAAGGAAAAGGGGAAAAAATCATAAATCTTGCTCTCAAAGTCCACCTCCTTAATTTGGGATGATGCGTTGTCTATTCAGGTATTCCACAGATGCAGGTCCATCAAGTTGATTGTGGAGCTTTAATCCGCTGCACCTGAAGCTGCTGGGAGAGATTTCCCTTTCTCTTCTTTGTTCTCACAGCTCCCAGGTGTTCAGTTTTGGATTTGGCCCCGCCTCTGCGTGTAGGTCGCCGGAGGGCGTCCGTTCTTCGCTCAGACAGGACGGGGTTAAAGGAGCCACTGATTGGGGGCTCTGGTTTACTCAGGCCAGGGGGAGGGAGGGGCACGGCGTGCGGGGCGGGCCTGCGGCGGCAGAGGGCAGCGTGATGTTGCACCAGCCTGAGGCGCGCCGTGCGTTCTCCCGGAGGAGTTGACCCTGGATCCCGGGACCCTGGCAGTGGCGGGCTGCACAGGCTCCCCGGAAGGGGGGTGTGGATAGTGGCCTGTGCTCGCACACAGGCTTCTTGGTGGCGGCAGCAACAGCCTTAGCGTCTCATGCTCGTCTCTGGGGTCCGCGCTTTTAGCCGCGGCTCGCGCCCGTCTCTGGAGCTCCTTTAAGCAGCGCTCTTAATCCCCTCTCCAAGCGCACCAGGAAACAAAGAGGGAAGAAAAAGTCTCTTGCCTCTTCGGCAGCTCCAGATCTTTTCCCGGACTCCCTCCCGGCTAAACGTGGCGCACTAACCACCTGCAGGCTGTGTTCACGCCGCCAACCCCAGCCCTCTCCCCGTGCTCCGACCGAAGCCCGAGCCTCAACTCCCAGCCCCGCCCGCCCCGGCGGCGGGTGAGCAGACAAGCCTCTCGAGCCGGTGAGTGTCGGTCGGCCCTGATCCTCTGTGCGGGAATCTCTCCGCTTTGCTCTCCGCACCCCTGTTGCTGCGCTGTCCTCTGCAGCCCCGAAGCTTTTACCCTCTGCCACCCGCAGTCTCCGCCCGCGAAGGGGCTTCCTAGTGTGTGGAAAGTTTTCCTGCTTCACAGCTCCCTCCCACTGGTGCAGGTCCCGTCCCTATCCTTTTGTCTCTGTTTATTCTTTTTTCTTTTGCCCTACCCAGGTACGTGGGGGGTTTCTTGCCTTTTGGGAGGTCTGAGGTCTTCTGCCAGCGTTCAGTAGGTGTTTTGTAGGAGTTGTCTCACGTGTAGATGTATTTCCGGTGTATCTGTGGGGAGGAAGGTCATCTCCGCGTCTTACTCTTCCGCCATCTTCCCGGAAACCTCAAAACATAAGTTTTATATGCACTGGGAAACCAAAATATTGGTGTGACATTTTTTTGCAGTATTCGCTTTATTGCTGTAGTCTGGAACTGGACCCAAAATATCTAGTAGATAGCCTGTAGTGTGTGATTTAATAGAAAATCCTTGATAATTTGATATAGGATCCAAAGTGGAAATCCATCCCATGAGGACGACTAAAGGGCACGTGCTGAAACAGTGTCCACTGCGAAGGCCGGTGCCCCAAGTCGGGGGAACAGTGGCAGCCTGGGGAGGGAGCACGGGGAACGGCCTTTACATTAACAGGGAACCTGCAGCCAGCACCGCCTTGGCGCTACAGATCTTACAGCAGAGCTTTTGAAAAGATTTATGTTAGTTATAACCATAAACTGATTTTGAGATAGTTTGTTCACACAGCTTATGAAGGAGGTTTTTCTTCCTGAGACATTACCCACAGATCTGTGGCCATGGAGCCCCGAATGTGGCTGTTCTATGCACAACTCTGATGAAATATTTAAAGATCTGTTAACAAGGATTAAAGCCCTGGGGGTGCTGTTGGAAATTTGGCATTTTTATTTCTTGCAAGAATCCTGTGGGAAAAACATATCTTATGGGAAAAACTAATTGTATTTGTTAAAACAGTAACCATAGAAATAGAGAAGTGGAAACTTAAATAGACGTATTTATCACAAATGCAAACATTTGGAGTTGAATGTCCTCTGCATTATGCCCTCAACCACGTTTCTCTTGGACTCATTGTCTTACAAAATTTTCTTTAAAAGTCTATCACTTTAAAAAAATTAAGTTATTATGATTGCTTTGGCTATAATTGTGAGTTTGATGGCAACTTCAGTTGATTAACAACTTGTTGCCATGGCGACGCACTAACGAGGCATTTCAAAAATTTTTATCCAAAAACCATCTTCAGCAGAATAATCTAGGATGTGTAGTTAAAAAAAAGTGATTTCCAGGCATTATTCCTGACATCCACTCCCCCAGCCCCAAATTCAGGTCCTGGCAGGGGCAGGGAAAAGTTGGTATTTTGCTCATTTCTAAATTTTGAAAACCACTGCCCAAGAAATATGATGAATTGGGCAGTGGCCTTGAAAAAGAAAGAATTTTAGAATAGCTATAGTGAAACTCTTGATTTTCCAGTTTAACGATTAAAAGTCTTTTTCGATAATACTTATTATAGGAATGGACTAGATGAAAGATGAAGCAGTTGTATTTGTGAAAAAGCAGATGAGCTTTGAGAGCAGTTAGCAGGGAAGGGAACGGAGCTAATTTTCCAAAAGTGGGAAGGAATGTAGGGGCAGCAGTTCCAACTACGGAGCAGTAGCTCAGGGGAGTCAGGGTTTTCAAATCACGATCAGTGACTTGGAAATGCCGGGCACATTTCTTAACCCCTGTGTATCTATGTCAATCAGAGCTAATATGAAGCGAGTTTAGTTTTTTAAAGTATAATTACTCAACCATAAAAAGGAACGAAATTGGGTCATTTGTAGAGATGTGGATGGACCTAGAGTCTGTCATACAGAGTGCAGTAAGTCAGAAGGAGAAAGACAAATATATATTAACACATGTATGTGGAACCTAGAAAAGTGGTACAGATGAACATATTTCCCGGGCAGGAATAGAGGCACAGACATAGAGAACGGACATGTGGACACAGGGAGGGAAGGGGAGGGTGGGACGAATTGAGAGAGTAAGATTGACATATATACACTGCCATGTGTAAAATAGATAACTAAGTGGGAACCTGCTGTATAGCACAGGGAGCTCAGCTCGGTGCTCTGTGATGGGCTACTTGGGTGGGATGGTGGGATGGCGGGGGGAGGTCCAAGAGGGAGGGGATGTGTGTGTGCATATGGCTGATGCACTTCACTGTGCGGCAGAAACTAACACAGCACTGTAAAGCAATTATACTCCAAAAAAAAAAAAAGGTATATTCACTTTTTTATTGCAATTCTTTTCCTTCATGGTCCCTCCATGTCAGTTGTTGTCTGGATAGACACATAAGCGGATTGGCTCAACATGGAATTAATGTTTAATGTGTGAAAGTATAGGTGGTTCTGGACGGCAGTCCCGTGTTATTCCATGTTGCTTTGTTTCGTTATGAAAATGCCTTTTTATACTTTTAAATTAACTTTTATTGGAGTATAGTTGCCTTACAATGTTGTGTTAGTTTCTGCCCTACAGCAAAGTGAATCAGTTATACGTATACATATATCCACTCTTTTTTAGATTTCCTTCCCATTTAGGTCACAACAGAGCATTTGAGTAGAGTTCCCTGTGCTATACAGAAGGTTCTCATTAGTTATCTGTTTTATACATAGTAGTGTGTATATGTCAATCCCAATCTCCGAATTCTTCCCACCCCCTTTCCCCCCTTGTTAACCATAAGTTTGCTTTCTACATCTGTGACTCTGTTTCTGCTTTGCAGATAAGTTCATCTGTACCACTTTTCTAGATTCCACATATAAGCAGTATTATACGATATTTGCCTTTCTCTTTCTGACTTAACTTCACTCTTGTATAACAAGCTCTATGTCTATCCGTGTCACTGCAAATGGCAGAAAATGCCTTTTTATATTTTAAAAATGTAATTTACCTCTGCTACAATAGACTCTTAGATAGACTGTTCCCAAATAGCCTCACAATTTTTATTCTTGGATGGTTGTCTCAGTAAACTGTTCTCAGCTTAAATCTGGCTTTGCCGTTTACTGGCCGTCTGATCTCTGCAAACCTCCTAAAAGGTTCCTTTTCATCATCTATGAAAACAACGTATGGTCATTAAATGAGAATATATATATATTTTACAACTATGCCTGGAATATGTAGGCACACAACAAAAGTGAATCCCTTTGCCTTACCAGACATGCCTGCTCTTAGACCGTGGAGTGTTTTGAAGGCGCGATACAAGCATTCTTGTCCTTCGCCGAACAGATGTCTGTCCTCAGTGCTATTCCTGTGTCCCCCACCCGATCCACAGCAGAGCTCTGCACCATTGGTAGCAAGATTTACTGTGGTCTTATTAGCACCACTAGTTATGAGTAATGGGTATTGGAATAATATATGAAAACTCAGTTCTTCTTTCTAGAATGAAATTTAAGTCTAAGTCTAGTTAACTGAAAATGTATTCATTTAAAGGTAGACAGGTTCAGGTGCAGTAGAGCCTCTTTCTAAATAAGTTCACATCATACCTATAAGTACTTATAATTCATTCACCATAAGCCTTGAAAAAGAGATTTGAGGCCTCTGACAATAAAATACACATATCCGGTAAGGCTGTTAAAATGGAAATTAAAAATTTTAAAACCATATAGCAGGAGCAAAGAAGTATAATAATCACTTAGGCTAATAAAATTGTTGTGATTGAGCATTAAATGTAGCTCCCCTGTTCCTCGATAGATAAATAACTGCTTATTTTCCAGCTGCCCAAAGGGGCAGCAAGGAGTGATAATTACCGTCCTGCATCTTACTCAGCTGATGGTTTTCGAGGTGTGACAGTGTGTGAGCCAAGGTGCCAGGAGTCTTGAGGGCGGCAGGGTGACGGAGACAGAGTGGCCAAGCTCCGGGGTCTGGGGAAAGTCCCTGGTGTGGGTTCTGGATGGTAAATGATGAGGCAAAGCCAGAAGGGCAGTGCCAGTCCAGAAGATGGCCAGCTCTGGGTTTACACGAAGGATTCGCCCTTGGTTTTTTATATGCTGATCTAGTGCTTAAGTGTCCAAGTTATTTTACCAACCTTTTGATAACTAATGCATATAGTGGTAATACCATCAGGAAGCATCACTGTCTGTTTAGGGATAAGAACTTTAGACAGTGGCCAATTTGATTTTCTGACCTTTGTTTTCCAGTTTATCAAAATCTGAGCAAGAAGGCTCTGTATATTTACTTAGCTTTATGCAAACCCAAATATGTGACAAATCATAAATGTATGAAACACAGTGCTGGAGATGATTTGGTTTTCAAAATTGTTCTTTGCTTTACAAAAGGACTCTTTGTAAATATCCTTAAAGTGCCACTCTCCTTTAGTAACATGACCATCTGGTTAGAATTCTTAAAATTCGATTTTCCTCCAAAGTTATGAAGATCCAAAGATATGAAAATATCTTTCATAAAGACACATATGAATACAGAATTTGGTTATATATTCCAAGTTTAGATGGCCCTTGTGGGGGAGAGTGCCTCATATCATTGGATTACGAAGGGGTATTTCAAATTTCTACTGTTTTCATTGTAAGTAATTACATACAGCCGTGGAAAGAATAATTTAATATTTCTTAATGAACATAAGGGGAAAATGTTGAATAGAGTACATAAAAAAGTCATGTCTATCTGCTTTCGAAACATTTTTTTAAGATATTATCTTTTTACTGTTTCAGTTTTAGATCTAAAGTCCACAGTAGGATTCCCAGGTTCGGGTCCAGTAGCTGAAATAGAAAGGCCTTGCTCTCCTGTACGCAGGATCTGGCTGGAGCGCTTGACCTGCCTTGTTTGTGTTTGGAGGTGGTTTCCTTGCTTTTGAAACATAAACAGTTGCATTGCAAAATTAGAAGAGAAGGACATTGAAAGGGTGGAAATATTAAAGCTTGAGAAAATTCTCTCTTTCTCCTTCACTACGTTATGCACACTTAACATAAACTTCTGTCTACTGGTAGATCCAAAGCAGCAGGTGTCATTCTGGAAAGGATGCCAGTTTTGCCCTTTCACAGCTGGGCTGCTTAGTTGCCTGGTACTGGCAGTCACATGCAGTTTGGCTGTGTCCAGAGTGCTGAAATATCACCATAAATAAATATAGTACCAGATCAGAACAGCCAGCCCTGTATGACAGCAGCTGAGTGTAGAAATATTTTAAATGTTAATAGGTCTATTGAGATAGAATTTACAAACAGTAAAATGTAGAGATTTCAGGTGTGGATTTTGATGAGTTTGAGAAATGTATATCCTATATAACGACCACCCCAATCAAGATTGGGAACATTTCCAGTGCCACAGAAGGTTCCTTTGTGCTCCTTCGTGGTCAGAGCTGCTCCCCGCCCCCTCCGAGACAGCCAGGCCTTTCTGTGACTGTTGTCAAGCTTCGCATCAACGGAAACGCACAGTGTGCGCTCTCCTGAGTCTGTCCTCTGTGCCCAGCATGGTGTCTGTTTGACTGATGCATGTTCATGTGTGAATCAACAGTTTATCCTTTTTTGTTGGTGACAGTGGTCATTGTATGCATACACCACACTTGTTTGTGAATGGATACTCACCTGGGGTTGGGCATTTAGGTTGTTGCCAGCTGTTGGCTGTTCTGAATGAAACCTCAAGGAATACTTGTTCACACGGCTTTGTATTTTCATCTGTTTTGGGTGGAATCTCCAGGCATCGCAGAGTAGGCACATATTAAGATTTACAATTTAACGTTAGTAAACCATTTCCTAAAGTGATTGTACAACTTTACCGCCCCACTGACATTGTATGAATGTTCTGGGAGCTCCACAGCCTTGCCAGTAATTGGCGTCGTCAGTCATTTAATTTATGGTGTGTAATAGCTGGTCATTTTGGTTTCTCTTACGAATAAGGATGTTGAGGATTTTTTAATCTGCTTGTTGACCATTCATGAACCTTCTTTTTTCCAAGAAGCTTCAAGTCTTTTACCCATTATTTATTGGGTTGTTAAGTCTTTTCTAAGGTAAATGTATTACAAATGCCTGTGGCTTAGTTTTCCTTTTTATTAATGATGATTTTGAAGAACTTAAGTTTTTTATTATGATGACAATTGAATTTATCAGTTTATTCATTTATGGGTAGTGCTGTTTTTATGTTAAGAAATTCTTGACTATCTTACTATTATAAAGATTTTATCTTAAGTTTCTTCCTGAGTTTGATAGTTTTAGCTTTTATGTTTAGGTCTATAATCCATTTCAGACTAATTTGTACGTGGGACGTGAGGTAGCTGTCAGCGGGTTCATTCTGTTTTCACAAGTGGATATCCAGTGGGTCTAGTACCATTTGTTGAAAAGACTGGCCTTATTGAATGCCCTTGTGCTTGTTGAAGAGCAATTGACTGTATATATATGTCAATATATGTACACTATTCTGTTCCAAAAATATATTTGTCTATCCTTATGCCGGAACAACACTGTCTTAAGACTGTGGCGTTACGGTAAGTGTAGAGCTCAGATAGAATGGGTTTTCCTACTTTGTTCATTTTTTTCCCAAAATTGTTGTTCCACCTGGTAATATTTACTTTCAGGCTGCAATACTTCCTGCAGTATTTCTTGTAATGCAAATCCGTAGGTGATTACTTTTTCAGTTCTTTCAGTAAAATAAAATTCCTTTATTTTACTCCTTTTTGAAGGATATTTTTATAAAATTTAAAATCTTAGGTTGACAGTGTTTTTCCTCTCAGTGCTTTGACGGTGTCATTTCATTGTCTCCATGCCTCTGCTGTCTCTGATGAGAGGTTGGCTGACACTCCTGTCATGGTTCTTCTGTATGTAATTTGTTGTGCTTCTCTGACTGCTTTCAAGATGTTTTCCTTTGTCTTTCATTTTCAGTAGTTTGACTATGATTTGCCTAGTTTTTTTTTTTCCTTTCTATTTATTTTGCTTGGGTTTTGCTGTTCTTCTTAAGCTTATAAATTGGCATTTGGGGCCAAAATAGGGAGATTTTTTGACATTATTCTTTCAACTTTTGTCTTGTTTGGCCATTATTTATGCTCCATGTTCACCTCTCCTTCTGGACCCCAAATACTGATACATGTATGTTAGACCAGTTGATATTATCTCATAAGTACTTGGGCTCTTTTCATTTTTTATAATCTTTTTTTTTTTTTTTTTTTTTGCGGTACGCGGGCCTCTCACTGTTGTGGCCTCTCCCGTTGCGGAGCGCAGGCTCCGGACGCACAGGCTCAGCGGCTATGGCTCACGGGCCCAGCCGCTCCGCGGCATGTGGGATCCTCCCACACCGGGGCACGAACCCGTGTCCCCTGCATCGGCAGGCGGACTCTCAACCACTGCGCCACCAGGAAAGCCCCCATTTTTTAAAAAAAATCTTTTATTGTGTATACTTGAGATTAATAATTTCTATGAATCTGTTTTCATGTTCACTCACCTTTTTATCATGCCAGCTACAGTCTGTTAAGCCCATCCAGAAACTTTTAAATTTTGCTTTTCAGTTGTAGAATTTCCATTTGTTTCTCTTTTATAGTTTCCATTTCACTGTCCAGATTCCCTGTCTGTTCCCTCATCAAGACCATTTTTCCTTTAAACCCTTGAACCTATTTTGATAGCTAAAGTCCCAACAACAAATAGATGTTGTCTGCTAGCTACAACATCTGGGTCAACTCAGGGTCTCTTTCTATTGACTACTTTTTAAAAAAAAAAAATGAGTATGGCTCACATTCACATGGTTATTTGCATGTCTAATAAATTTTTATTCTGTGTTGGGCATTATGAATGATACAATGTACAGAGTTGGGAGTATTTGTCTTCCTTTAAAAAGGGTAGTTTGTTTTATCAGACAGTTAATTCCTGGCGGTTTCTTAATCTTGTTGAGGCTTAATTTTAACCTTTTTTAGGGCTGGTCTAGAGTAGCCCTTATGTAGGACATGGTTTTGACTCCGACACTATGGACTTTTTGGTGTCTCGGTCAAATTCTCATGGTATTATTGAGCTCTCTCCACTCTGGTCTCTCTACTCTCCCAGTGATGTGTGTCCTCTAGTGTCTTTGTCTCACTCTCAGCTCTGTATCAGCTGCTCTCTGCTTGGCTTCACCAAGTCTCACCTTGCACATGTGCAGTCCAGCCCTTGGCTAAGGTCCTATGAGTAGCCCACCTAGACTTCTGGGGTCCCCTTCTTGGAGCTCTGTCTTCTCCAGTCTTTGTCCTCCAATTTCCAGCTGCTTCCTCAGCTCTGAACTATAATCTTTGTCTTCTCAGCACAGCCCAACTCCTTTTTTATGTTTCTCCTCCCTGTGCTGCTGGGAGGAAATGGTCTCCAGGCTGACATTCAGGGCTCATCCTGGTGCACTTAGGGATCACATTTCTGTGCTGCCTGTTGTCCAGTGTCTGAAATCACCACTTCATATATTTTGTCCAGTTTTATAGTTGTTACTCTGTCATGTGCAGAAGCCTCAGTGTGGTAGAAGTATTGTTTTGAACGTTGTTCCTGAGATTACTGGTTCTCAAACTTAAGCTTGCATCAGATGCATCTGGAGGACTCGTTTACACAGAGACCCTCAGGCCCCATCCTTTAGTGTTTCTGATTCAGTAGGATTGGATTGGGGCCTGACAATTTGCATTGTCCAGGTGATAACTGATGCTGCTGGTCTGGAAACCACACTTTGAGAACCACTTACTTGGAAAGATGGATCTTGAGAAAAAAATGTTGGGATTTTATTTGGCACTTACTCCATACAATTTTTACCTTTCTTTTTGGGGGGGGTAATAATACTTACATCTCAGTTTATTATAACATTATACATCTTGCTCTTTTCATTCAAAGTATGAATTAATGAGGATTTTTTTTTTTGCACTGAGAAGGATAGATTCTCCGTTTAATTGATAGAAACAGAAAATACATGAGAGAATAAGTAAAGTTATTTAACAATGAAATACTACCATTCTTTTTTTTTTTTGCCTTTACAAATAAATTTGATTCTTTCAAGTTATGAAACTTGTAGAACATGGAGTGTGATAAGTTTCAGAAGTAATTGCTTTTTGTTTCAGAAATAGGGTTTTATTTTAATTATTCTCAGACTTATTTGTATATATGTGAAGTGTGTGTGTGTGTGTGTGTGTGTGTTGTTTTAGGTGAGATGTGAAACAGCGATGAACAGTAGGCTTTCTGGACCGGGCTCTACCTTGTCGTGTCCTCAGGTTTCCTGACAACTTACGCTTCATCCTTGAATAGCTCTTAATCCTTCTACCTTAGCATCAGATATTATCTGCTTTCTTTGCCTCTTTTGGTTCAATGGCCCTATCTCTCATTTGTCAGGATTTTGACATTTATTGCTTGCTTTTGCTCTAGTCCATATATTTCCCGTCAGCATAAGGTTTATACTGGTGTCAGATGGTGACTCTCATTGTTGAGGATGCTGACATTGTTCTTGCAGTGACTGCAGCACAGGAAGTGTTCTCTCAACAACATCATAGAATATCTTGGATGGGAAAACGGATTCGTCCTATCCTTTCAAATTCTAATCAGTCCTTGACAGATTTTATTTTTATTTTCATTTATTTATTTTTATAAATTTATTTATTTATTTTTGGCTGTTGGGTCCTCATTGCTGCACGCGGGCTTCCTCTAGTTGCAGCAAGTGGGGGCTACTCTTCATTGCAGTGTGCGGGCCTCTCATTGCAGTGGCTTCTCTTGTTGTGGAGTACAGGCTCTAGGCACGTGGGCTTCAGTAGTTGTGGCCCGTGGGCTCAGTAGTTGTGGTGCACGGGCTTAGTTGCTCCACGGCATGTGGGATCTTCCTGGACCAGGGATCGAACCTGTGTCCCCTGCATTGGCAGGTGGATTCTTAACCACTGTGCCACCAGGGAAGTCCCGACAGATTTTTTAATGTAACAACTTTTTAAATTTTTTGGAAAAATTGGTACAACAGCCTTTGGTGGTTAGATTAGAAAGCTGTTTCATAGCACAGTTTCAATATTGTTTCAGCTGTAATGTGCGATTACAGCAATTTTAACCTCAATTTCAGAGATATGTTCTCTAATATTTTGACACAGGCATAGTGATATACTGATTACTAAATTCTCATTTCCAACAGGTCCATTTTGATGGCTGGGACCACAAATATGACTACTGGATGGATACAGACAGCCCTGACATTCACCCAGTCGGATGGTGTGACGTCACAGGTCATCCCCTGGAAGTGCCGCATTGTGAGTATCTTGCTCTTTGTGTTGTTGCTTTTTAAATACGTAACCTGGAGCCTATCTTAATGCTGTTTATTTCATGTCATTATAAGTATTTTAAAGCTCAGTATCACATAGGTGAATTGATTAATCAGCACTATAGCTACACTGAAAGCCAGTTATTCACAATTAAGCCTCAAAAGACATGCTCTATATAAATGAAGAGTTATCAACATTAAGGAATTATTTTGATAATGTTGTCTGGCAGAATCTTTGTTTTCCACATTTTAGTTTGGAAAACTGAGCCAGGTCTAAATCCATCTAATTTGGGCCTTCACTTTTAGCTGAAGTACTTTTTGTTTTCTTAAACATCTTATCTTAATTGATTTTGTTTTATAGAGTAGGTTTCAAAAAGTTTTAGAAGAACAGAAGTATTTTAAACTTCAGCAATTAAAAAAAATTTAGTTGTAAAAATTGGAAAAAAGACAACCTTCTGTTATGTCGGTATCTTCATTATTTCTGTCTTTCTGGATACTTAAAGTTAAGGAGGTAATTAACCATTCTAAATTCTAATAAACCTCGAACCAGAATATTTCATTCTTTCATCTGCAGGATTCCTCTGATCAGATTAGGCTGACATGACTAATAACTAGTTTCAGACATTTTGCGAGCACTCTCCATCCTTATGTTTGGTTTGTTCCCCCACTGCTTCTGTTGTCCTCCCTTTGGTTTCTTGGGGTGAAGGTAACCTTCTATCCTGTTAATGAGGATGAACCAGCCCAATGATGCTTGAACCTTAGATCTAAAAGGATTAACTGCGTCTTTGAAAGAGATCCTTAACTTCCTTTAGAAATAATGAGAATTACTGACTTAATAACTTGACAAACATTTTGACATTGCCCTAGATTCTTCAAAAGCTACACATGGATGAGGTGCAGGTCCTCATGTAACTTACAGTGCATTAGCAAGTGCAGGGTCTGCATACAGAGAATGTAAGACAGGGAGAACAAGGTCAGTTCCATGGGAGGGGGAAGGGTTAGCACATTCGCTTTGTGCTTTTTGCTGTTCCCGCTTTCTGTTCTCCCGGGTCTTGCATCCCATCTTGCCAGGGAGGTGTCTCTTGGTTGATGTTAACCACCCAGCACACACATTCTGTCCCTCATCCCAGTAAGCTTCTCAAGTAGGGATTTCAAGGGAGATGGGCCCGGATCAGCGTTTCAGGTACAGAGACAGCTGTCTTCATTCTGCCTCACCCATTACCTGTTCCTCGGTCAGGCTGCCTACCTGGCTTCTCGACCCAAATGTCTCAGAAGCTTCGCAAAGTCTATGGATCGAACCTCAGCTCCATCCCAAGCCAAAAGCTTGTCTTTCTACCGTAGTTGCTACTTGATTCCAAAGTTGCTGCTTCCCATGCAGTCATAGACTCTGCTCCCTCCCTCCCCCTCCCTCACCCCACACATACAGCCAGTCATCAAGTCTTGATGGTTCTCTTTCTGGATTTCTCAGAACCCATCTCTGACCCCTTCTTCCCCTTCCCAGTACCACTGCATTTGAGTTCTCGTCATAGGTACAAATGGTTTGCAGAATATGGTCTGCAAGTTGCTGGTTAGTGAGTCACACTGATCCTCTCAATCTAAAAATTCAGGCTCTAGAGGCAGGATTGCCTAGTGGTTGAACGTGTGAAATCTGGAGTCAGAATGCTGACTTGTGAATCTCAGTATCACTGCTTTGCTTAGCTGTGTGATCTGTGCCTGTTTCCTCATCTAGAAAATGGAGGTGATATTAGTGTGTCAGTCTCATAATCTGTAATGATGAAATGAGATAAATTCGTGCATAACACCTCAAAAACTGCCTGGCCCACAGGATGTGCTCAATTAGTGTTAGCTGCTCTCAGAAAATGATGTAACATTCTACAGATTTTCATTTTTACCTAAAACTATGTGAATTATTAAGGATTACAAAATTCGAAATTGTGCTAAAATGAATAGGTGGCTAGAGTTTTCCAAATATTTAAATTTAGTTTTTTCTTAAGTCAGGCTTTCATGTATTCCTGGCACTATTATAAGATTCCTGTTTTGGGTATGTGCACTTAAGTAATTGGAATCCCTATTATTTGGGGGAATTAGATGTCTTCAGTTGGTCATGATATTGTATTACTGCTGTGCTTGCTTTTTGGTTATAAACGTGTTTGTTTGGATTAATTATTATTAATACAGTTTATTATAGGTTACTTGTTTAACCCTATTTTTTGTAATTATTCATATCTGCATCATTAGTCTTATTAATTTTTAAATACCTAGACTTTAAGACATGTTCATAGTGTGGTTCAATATATATCATCCGTGGCCCCATCGTTAAAGCAAAAATACACACACACACACACACACACACACAATCCTACTCCAGTATTTATTTGCCTACTTATTTATCACAGAATCTTTTTCCACTGGAAAGTAAAGGCAAATGGTTTGTCTAGGTCCTCCAGCAAAACAAAATTTGACGGTCTAGCATTGATGTCGCAACAGCTTCCTAACTATCTTGTCTTGTTTCTCTGCTGTAACAGTCTGTGAAAACCCAAATCTAACCTCTTAGCAGTATCTTTAGACTTGAGACTCTTTCACATGTACCAGGCCTGTCGCAGTCTGTCTTCTCACCTCATGCCTTACCCTTCCACCGTTTTCCACCAAGAACAGAATTACTTCATTTATACTAAACAGAATGACTCATGGTGCCTTGAACATTGGCCTCATAAGATTCTGAAGACAATACGTCAGCTACACTCTGCTCTCTGAACTTCGTTTACAGAAAGTCACACCCTGCAGTTGGTGTCAGGTGCCTGTGTGGTGGGGAGCTGGCCGGGGCACTTGCTCCGCAGTATCGACCACATGTAGCCTCTTCATTCCTGTCCCGTCTCTTGTGGGTGTATTTGTACAAACAACCACATCAAATCATCTTTTACTGCCCATGCTATTTTAAGTCAAAGCGTTGATCTTATTTACTCATACAATTCAAACCAAATGTGTATGTCCAATATCTTTGATAATCAGATCAAAGTAATTATTGGGTTGGCCAAAAAGTTCGTTTGGGTTTTCCGTACCAACTTACTAAAAATCTGAACCGACTTTTCGGCCAACCCAATACATTTTGTAAGTAGATCTATAAAACCACACAGAACATTTTATCACATATGAGCAGATAAAGTCATCTTACCCACATTAATTTTCAGATATTTTAAGGTATTTTCAGACATTTTAACTTTCAGACATTGTTTGTACTCTGTTGTTTTACTTTTGTGATATTTATGTGATGCAACAATTGCCTTGAGTGCTTTATTATATATAATATGATAGCTTTATTGATCAAACATTGCAAAGACTACTAAACGTTTAGGGCTTGGAAAAAGGCTTAATTTTTATTTTAACTTATTTAATTTTGGCTGCATTGGGTCGTCGCTGCTGCCTGCAGTCTCCCTCCAGTTGCTCACTCCCTGCCACGGTGCGCATGCCTCTCACCGCGGCGGCCTCACCCGTTGCGGAGCATAGGCTTCAGGTACGCAGGCTTCAGTAGTTGTGGCATGCAGGCTCAGTAGTTGTGGTTCACAGGCTCAGTAGTTGTGGCTCGTGGGCTCTAGAATGCAGTCTCCGTAGTTGTGACGCACAGGCTTAGTCGCTCCGTGGCATGTGGGATCTTCCCGGACCGGGGCACGAACCCGCATCCCCTGCATCGGCAGGCGGACTCTCAACCACTGCGCCACCAGGGAAGCCCTCTCGTGCACATTTTATTAGACTTAATTAAAACTTTGTTTTTCTAAATGAGTTTGTATCTATTTCTAATGTCACTCAATCAACATATTTATACTCACTGCAGAAACCGAGCCAAGATGTAGTACATGCTGTGTAGCCCCACACTTCTGCAGAAATGCTTGTGCAGTGTATTTTGGCCAAGACCATGATATTTAATAATTCATAATCTTCAATCACAAAGGACAAACGTAAGTTCTTGAAAAGGTAACTGTGAAAAGCCTCTTGAGAGTGAAACTTGAATGTCCCCATTCAGCTGGGAAGAGCGCCAGCTTGTAGGATCAGGTGACGATGACTTCCTCTCAGCCTCTGTTACCAGCCAGGTGCTCACAGGCACTTCACCTTGTGTCCACTGCCAGATTGAGATCTCCTTGTCTGAGGCCGTGCGGGCACAATTTTCCTGTTTTATCTGAGATATAATCCTGCATGGTGGACTTTTTCTACAAGTAGAATCAAAATTAAATACTTAAGATTTAGCACTAAGGTGTCAGGATCTTTCTGTTGTGCTTTGCATTCCCTGAATGTCCTTGAAAAGATATAAAAATATCAGAACCAAAAGCCCATGCCAACTTCAGGCAGCTACAGCATTGCCTTTTGGCAGTCTTTTTAGTCATAGCGTTTGGAAACTGTAATCCCAGTCACATTCAATGCTAAATTTGTTTAAACAGAGCTCATTTCTTTTATTATATTATTAATCATTTGCCCACAAATCCACCAGGCAATGGGATGCCCGATGTTTTTTCCTTTGGAAATTTACCGAGCTTGAGAAGCAAGATGATAGACCTCAGATTTAGAAAAACCTGGGTTTAAGTTTCCATTCTGCCCTGACTGCCTGTGCCTTTGGGCGAGTTACTTCACCTCTGGGACTCGCAGGCTTGGGAGATGAAATGCCTTGACCACCGTAATGCCTGCTGCTGGTCGTCTGGGCTCAGTGACCCCACAGGAAGGAGCAGGGCCGAGTGAAGAGCACAGGCACATTTGCTTCCTAGGCCGCCGTTTCTCTTCATTGATCCAGAAAATTGGGAGTTGACTTTACTTCCTAAAGCTTAAACAACCAGTATGGTTCTTTGTTATAATTGCACTGTCCGTCAAGGGGCTGCTGATCTCTGAGTGAATTTGGAATGACACGTAGGACAGTTTGAAAAATTTAGAATGACTGACTTAGACTGAAGAAAAGCAGGCCTTTGGGGCTTCCCTGGTGGTGCAGTGGTTGAGAGTCCGCCTGCCGATGCAGGGGACACGGGTTCGTGCCCCGGTCCAGGAGGATCCCACATGCCGTGGAGCGGCTGGGCCCGTGAGCCATAGCCACTGAGCCTGCGCGTCCGGAGCCTGTGCTCCGCAACGGGAGAGGCCACGGCAGTGAGAGGCCTGCGTACCGCAAAAAAAAAGAAAAAGAAAAGCAGGCCCCATAAGCCCCATGAAACTACAAATGAAAGAACTTTGCTGTTCTTTAAAATAAAAATCTGAATATGTTTTGCACCCAGTTCCAATGTGCGTGTGGGTTTTTCACCCACACTAAGCAATTCTCCGACACCAGCCAGGTGTCCCATGGTTCAGCTCAAGTCTAACACTGTTTACTGGAGGTTAGGGCTCAGTCCTACGTGACTGTCCCCACCCATCCCCATCCCCATCCCCAGTTCACACACCAGTCACAAGTCCAGGTGGTCACCTGTGCTTCCGGGGAACTAGCTGTAGATCTGTAGGTTCCCACCACCCTCTCCTTAGGTTTGATTTGCTAGAGCGGCTCACAGAACTCAGAGGAACAGTTTACCCGCTAGGTCACTGGTTCATCATAAAAGGATCTAACTCAGGAACAGCCTGTGGAAGAGATGTGCAGGGTGAGGTCTGGGGGAGGGGTCGGAGCTCCCCTGCCCTCCCCAGGCCCCACTCTCCCCCAGTCTTCAGGGTGTCGCCAACCTGGCCATCCTTTGGGGTTTTTGTGGAGGCTTCATTACGGAGGCACGACTGATTAAATCATTGGCCATTGGTGATTGAACTTGACTTCCAGCTCCTCTCCCCTCCCTGAGGTCGGGGCTCGGGGGGTTGGACTAGAAGTCTGGGAGTTCCAAACCTCTGATGATTGGTTCTCCTGGCCACCGGCCCCCATCCTTCCATGCTTTCCAAAAGTCACCTCATTAATGTTAACAGAAGACACAGAAAATTCCAAGGATTTTAGGAGCTCTGTGCCAGGACAGGGATGAAGACTCAGTATATACTTATTATAACTCACAATAGCAGTCGTAAATGTACACCACTAGAGACATGAAGTTATTCTCACTGTCGTTCAGTAGCTTTCTGGTTGTTTGACGAGACGCGTGTCAGCAGCTCTCCTGTGCGCCTTCCTTGGTCGGTGGGCACAGCTTGCAGCTCCTTCACCCCCAGTGTGGGCCGTGGCCCTGTCCTCTGTCCTCCGGTCTGCTCCTGCCTCTCTCCTTAAGTCTACAGGGGTGGCTCCTTGGCCTCTGGGTGGGCTCTGCGTTCCTTGTGCCCAGTGTTTATGCCACAGCATTTGGGCAGAAGGTGAAGTTCTTTGCAGTCAGGGGTCAGCTCCTCTCCAAAGCTTTGTCTGATGTCCTCAGGGAGATGAATTGTCTCTTCATCCTCGTCGTCCCGCAGGATTTTGTCCTCTGTTCTGTTGCATTAGAGTGACCTTTTTCTTGCCGCTCTCCTGCCCTGGCGTCCTCACCTGGGGCCCCTGGAAGCTCCCGCCAGGGTTTTTGCTCTTTTCCCTGCTTGCTCTCAACTGAAAAAATAACACACAGCATGAGAGTTGTGAGTTAAGTTTAATTTGGGGCAAAATGGGGGCCATAGCCCAGAAGACAGCATTTCAGATAGCTCTGAGAAACTGTTCCAAAGATGTAGGGGGAAGGTTGGTATAGATGTGATTTTGGTGAAGGGCGAAGCGTGCAAGCAAGCACGTATTTTTTGCAGAAGGTTACTGCTAGTGACAAGGAGCAGACGTCACCATGAGGGATTTTAGTGCTTTTCTAGACACAAGGAGATACAAGAATTGGGCTCATAAAATCAGCGCCTGAAAATATCTAACTGTCTGAAGACCTGTTGTGCCAGTTTTTCCCAAAGCACAGAGTTCACCCTGAACTCGTTTCAGGGGCTGTTGAAGGTCAGCAGCTGCAGCGGCTCGTGGTTTAATCCTCGTCGAGGTAGATGGCAGCTGCCAGTTGTAGCTGGCATCGCCCGGCCCGCTGCCCTGGCCTGGCCCTGCCCGCAGCACGCCAGCTGTGTGTCTCCGCTTGAGCTGCTGCTGTTCCTGACTTGCAGCTGGATGCCGCCGCATGCTACCTCCTGAGGCTCGCTCAGGTGTCCCCTCCCGGACAAGCCGCCTGCACCCTTTGGCCCCGGAGCCGCCTCTGTTTCTCGGCACAGTCCCCCGCGCGCCGACTGGTGGGATGTGCTTCGGTGCCTCTGTGCTCGCCGTCCCGCTTTCTAGAATGGCTCTCCCCGGCAGGCAGGGGCTGCCCGCTGCCGGTCCCCGTCGCAGGCTCACCCCGCTGCCACGAGCAGGCAGGCTCGGGCTGCAGACACAGGCTGAGGGGGGGACGGCGGCTCCCGGAGACCACGAGGTCTGCGGGGCAGGCTCTTTGTATCACTCACCTCTGCTGCTCTGACCGTTCACAGCTCTTGCAGGTGGTGGATGCATGTCAGAAAAACACCTGTGGCGGGGCCAGAGTCAAGTGTGCTCATCAGCCACCTGGCCTGGCCCTCTGACCCTAGCTGACCTCCCCCCGCCACCCCACCCCATGGACCAGGATGGCTCAGGCCCGTCCGCCGTGCACAGTGGGCCGCTGAATGTCTGACCTGTCTGTTTGTCGTTTTCCTGACTTCCTACACTTCATAAAGGTCGTTTGTCTATACTTATTTCACCCCCCTGCCCCCTCAGGCCTTGTTTTAAACACCCTTTTAGAAATCAGAGTTAAACAGAAGGAAATATTTGATTGCATGGAAACGTTTTGTTCATATTTTAAAGTAGTGATAGAAGTAATAAAATAGAAATATGACAGGTCCCAGTGCCTCTAATAAAGTAGATGTAGCTGGAGACAGAAGAATCACCGTCTAAATTCAATGCAGATTTGGACGCGCCACGTGGTAACCAATCGACGTTTCTCACCAGCGCAAGTATAGTGTTTTTTTTCTGAAATGACAAAGTACCAATGTGCCCTCACAGGAGCCGGTGGGGATGTGGGTGACACAGGGCCACCAGCCCTCCAGGGAGGGCATCTCCCGGCAGGCGACCCTCCCAGCAGACTGGACTGGCCTCTGTGCTGGCGCCGTGAATGCCCCATCCCAGCTTGAGAGGAACGAACCACCCTCTCTGCAAGGGTGCGGGACCCAGCAGGTGTAGGAGAGAGGATCTGATTCTTATTCTCGGAGAGTTCCAGCCAACTAGAAAAAACGCTTTGTCCTTGGGAGGCACCAGCCATGTGGAGGTAGAACATAAACCTGCCAGAATCCTGTGAGCTCGTCAATCCCCCAGCCATCATTCAAGGGCCTAGAGACGCAGTGGTTTGCCCACCTTGTTAGAGACAAAGGTGGGCCTCTGGCCCTGGTCGGAATGTTCTTCCTGACTTGGCTGAATCCACAGTGTGTACCTTTATAATCAGGTCAGGCTCCACTCCCGTTACCCCTCTTCAGATGCGGGTTGCGGGGGGGTGACCCAGCCGGTATGAGGTTCCAGCCGTGGAGAGGCCTCTGGCAGTGCTGAGCCTGGGTTTCCAGAAAGGGACAGCAGCCTCTGTTTTGCAGCATCAGCAGCGTTGCAGGGGGCGTGATGGGAAGCGGGGGGCAAAACACAGAAATAGGTGACATTGCATCCCAGCCTTACGCCTGGAGAGCCTGCAGTCAGAGTACGTTGCTCGTGAAAATCAGCAGCTCACAGGGTGTGCAGCTGCTTCTAGGGAAAGGGCCGGATGAGCCTCACTGATCCGTAAAGAGGAATCCTTCTCGGGCCTGGGGGACCAGTATCTTCATGCCCCAGGATGCCGCCCCCACGTTGTGTGGTCTGGCTGTTTTCTCTAGTCCTCAGCTCTCTCTTTACGTGGCTTTTGTATCCTGACCCCAGGCCTCTGCTTACCCTCCAGCCCTTTCAGAGACCCCGAGCTTCCTCACTAAGGCACGGATGAACTTCTGGGTCCCTTGTGATCCCACACAGGCTGTGCTGAAGCAGGACAGCCTTGGGCTCATTAACTTGGCCACTGGCCACTGCTGCACCATTACCTTCTGCCATGTGGGATCGTTTCCTAGTGATGCACAGCCACTCCTTAGTATACCAAAGGAGGCAGATAGCTGGCCCTCACCCAGCCTTGTCTGGGGGCTCCCTGTTCATAAATAAATGCCCACTTCAGCACCAGCCTGAGGAGGGGGTGGGATGAGACCAGACGGGGAAATGCAGGAAGAGAGAGAGAACGTGAGGTGAACACACAACACCTCTGACCCCCTTGTCTTCCTTTCACCTCCCTCTGCTCCACTCACTCCTTTCTTTCCATTTCTAAAATGCAAATTGTTTCCACCCCAGGGCCTTTGCATACGCCATCTTCTCTGTCCAGAACAGTCCATCTGCTCTTCTAAGATATGACTCTTTCCCACCCTTTAGAGTTCATCTCAGATGATCCCGTCTGAGCAAGGCCTTCCTGGCCATGTTACATCACTGTGATTTTCCATCTCACCACTCCCTTTGCTCCTCTGTGCATATCACAATACGTAATTACTCTAATTGTCTGTTTCCTTGCTTTCTGTCACTAGTCCCCATGAGACTGTCAGCTTCATGAGTGGAGTGTCTGTCAGCATTTCCCCAGTGTCTGGCTTCCAATAAATATTTATCTGTTTATCCATTTCTCTCTCTAAGAGTTGGTTAATAACTTATGCCAAAACAACAAGCATCTCGAGAGACCAGCCTGGGCTCTCGCCTGCAACCTTTATGGAGTGAGGTCTTGAGTAGTAGCTATGCAATTAGTCTGTTCAGGCCCTAGTAGGGGACACGTGGGCCAAACATCCCCCACAGCTAACAAAAGAATCTTTCATGAATAGGAAGTCGACAGGCAGAAAGAGGAGATTTCCTAGCTGGCTTCTGTGTCTAAGTAATCTTGTCATCGTTCTTTCGTTAGCTTCTGCTTGATTTATGTTTGGAAGTAATTGTGATGCTTGATTACACAATACATTAAACAAAACATTATTATGAAGTTAAAGTGTATATTACTAGTAGTACAAACTACTATAAGAATATCTGTAACCTTTATAACCTATATTAAGGGCCTTGAGAACATTGCTAATTTATTTAACTGTTCAACATAAATAAGCATGACAGAACGTGACTTGATAGAAGATATAGCTCATTTTTATTCCATTTAGTTCATTACCCAGCAGATGTATAAATACGACAGAATGAATCGTAAATACCATACCATGTGGCCTGGCACATTGTTTATCCTGTTAAGTGAGATAAATGACTTAAATCTACATTAAGGAATAAATGATTAATAAAGCCCTCTTTGGGACCTTTGGGATTAGAAACATTTGGGACCCAATTTCGAATTGGGAATTAGAAACATTTTATTCTGTCAGAGATGGAAATTCACTTAGATTATAAAATAGGAGTTAATGCAGTTATAATCCAGATATGGAATGATACCTATGATGATGGATAGATGTCCTTCCAAGGAAAAATTGAAGATGGTTAACTTAGCCAGGTAACAGCACATTTCCAATTTCATTCTGTTTTAAGGAGAATTTCATAAGGAATCTTCAGTACTCGTTCTTCCAAAATACAGCAAGCAAGTAATCAGCAGTTTTAAGAGTCCCTAAGTACTCATTGACTTGATAGACAATTACAGCATATCGTGTTAAAAAAAAAAAAAAGTTAGCTATTTTAGGAGTCCCTAATTACAGATTTACATGATAGACTTATCAGGGAAAATAATACATTTCAAAATGTACTCACAGTCTTAATGATATTCCTGTTTTAAATGTTCCTTGTTGAAGTGCTCGTCCTGTATACTCTACCTGCTGGAGGGGTGAGGGCAGGATTCACTCACTTTGTTCTAAAGCTTGGTCTCTGGTGCCCTGTGCAGGTTACCTGCTCCCCGTAGCCACACGCCGTTCACAGCTGAGGTGTCCTGTGACCAGGTGGTCTTAGTTGTCCATTACAGATGCTGATAGATTGTGTCTAAACAAGGTACATCACTGGCACTGAAAACAAATGCACACTAACTCCTAAAAGTCATGGAATAACCCAGTGGTTTGACAGTGGGTGAAACCGGTCCTTACCCTGTTCCAGTTTATGAGTCACATCGGGCCAGGTTTGTGGACGTCAGCACATGGACGTCCACCTTTCAGGATTTCTCTGACAGAGTTGTCACCCTCTTCAGAAGACCATAATGCCTTCAAGAAAAGGGGACAAGATGCAATTATTATACTCCTATTCCTTTGGCCCCCTACAGGGCCTGATTGATGGGATCCTTGGGTGATCGACTGCCTGCCTGGAAATACGACTGGAGAGGGGAGGTTTTCCCTTCTTAGGGGGTAGCGTTTCTGTTGTCACTGAATGAAGGTTTACTTGGTATCACCAGTATACTGAGCACTGTACCAGGACTTGGAAAGTCCTTTGGGACATAGTTGTGCACTGGTGACCAGGATGACGAAGCTTGGAGGGAGAGCTGACCCTGTTACCCGGCACCTCTGGGAGCCTTGGTGGAGGTCATGCAGGGCACTGCAGCGCTAGCTGGGCACCGGGATTCGGTGTGAAGAGACAGAAATTCCTCCTCCTGAGGTGCTTTCTCCTGTCCACACCTACTTCTTCTCTCACACTTAGGGCTTGGAGGTAGGTGAGGGCAACTCCACAGTTGCTTTAAAGACAAGCTTAGTGCTGTTAGCATCTTGGAGATGTTTTGTTCCTTTGTCTTTCCTCGTATTAGAAAGATTAAAAAATACTTGTCCATTTTATTTTATAAGTAGATACATCTGTAAAGGACTCCATGGAATGATGATGGAATCAGATATTTTTCATGTAAAATAAACACTATATATTTGCATCATAAAAGAAGCTGTATGGAGATTATGGGGTTTGATTTCCATTTCACTTTGCATTTTAAGCAACCAAGAATCAAGAAGTTGAAAATTTATACACAAACCTAAACTTGAATGAATACTGCAAATGACAAACTTATAGAACTGAAAATATACAGAATTATTGGGTAGCTAAGAGCCTTCGGCTTATACATTACTTTTCATCCATGTTTTGATATTCATTTTAAGCCAGAAAGTAAAAATTAGAATTGTTTTCCTTGGCAAAAGAGCGAGTTTTACTTCACATGAGATCACTGTGATTATCAGAGAGGGCAGAACACCGGCCACTTCTTGGGCTAACAGCTCTCTGTGCCAGCACACCCGGCAGCCCGACCACAGACCTCTCCTCCATGCCCTGCTCCCGGGACCCACGTGTCTGGGAGCTCCTTGAGCCGAGGCTGCAGACGCACGGTCAGAGCTGCCGAGGCCAGGCCAGCGGCCTGCTGTCCTCTCCTGCGTCTCGCCAGCCCTAGAGCATTCTTTAGAATGCTCCTAATTTGACTGGCGTCATCCCTTCACAGACATTTTCTCTCTGCACCATTATTTCTGTCGGCACCAAACAGTTGAAGGCATTGAGCAGGACACAGCTGCTGATAGCATGCCACTTGTCCTTCTGCAGCCCTGACCCTCTCCTTCAGGACACCGTGCCCTTGAATCATCCTACATTCTCCTTATTGCTGGTTTACTTGGCTGTTTTCCTGGACATGAAAAGCCTTTATGTCCTGAGGAATTGTAAAGCTGAGTAAAAGAAACGTGGTTTTGCAAGTTTCTGTTCTTCAATGTGCGTTGTGTTTTCTGGATTGGCGAGAACATCCTCCATCATTTTCTTTGAAGTCATCGTCCTCTTTTTCACGTCAATGGACCTGTTTTGTAATGAAAATCATCAGAACGGGAGGGGACTTTTTAAATATAATTCCTCTGACCAAATTTTATTCAATGCCAGGCATCCAGGGAAAATTTAGCAACACAGTGGAGTCACCTCTTATTCTAGGGGTAGCTTCTAAATTCAGCAAGTGAGGCCAAAAAAAGTGTTCAGTCACAGTTACTGAAGAGTGTGTTTGTGTAAGGCCAGCACAGGGGGTTACCCTTCCATCAGCCAGCTAGACGGTCGGCAGGGTCGGGGAGGTGAGTGATGGGTGTGAGGTGAGGGTCCTGTTGTGGGTACCATGTTGTGAACACCCGGGCCATCATGAGCTGGGGTGTCTGCTCCCATTATGGGGAGCACGGGGCAGGTGGCTGAGGAGAGGAGTGGGGTCTCTGACTCCGAGCTCGTGCTCCTTCCCATATCCATCCGCGGTGGCCTGCCTGGTGTGATCACCCAGACTTCATTCTGTTCATTTCAGGTGTGTGACGACGACTTTGACATGCGTGGCTACTCCTGCTGTCTTTTAAAGCTAGGGATGGTTGACTAAGAAAGATTGTGTGTATAAACGTATAAAAGTTGAGCTTATAGCAGTTACTTATGGGGCTGTGTAGCAGAGGGAAAGAGCCCAGAGCTGCAAGCCAGGAGCTTAAATTCTTGTCCGAACCGCCAAAATACGAGTTATGGTCTAGCACTAATTATTTAAACTTCTAACCCTTTATTTCCTTCCTTGCAAAAATAACCGGATGGACTCGGGCAGTGGTTCCCAGCCTGGATGGGGAACACTTAAGAAATAAGATTCAGAAGCTTGCCTCTGGAATTCTGATTTTGTGGGACCTGGAGATTTCTATATTTGAACATCTTTGTGCCCCTGCCTCTGTCCTCTGGTGGACTCCCAGGCTCTTGGGATCCTGCCGTGTCCATGGTCTCTGACCAGGTGTTCCGACCGGACCGACAGGGCAGTGAGGGTCCGTGCTCCGGGGACACTCGCCCAGCCAGAGGCAAGTCAGGCTCGGGGTGGTCGGAGCCTGCGACGGGCGCCTTCTCGGAACGGAGGCCTTTGTGTCTGTTATTTGCTCTTTCCGTCCGGCAGCACGTGGAGGCCCGGCCGATGGTGTCCCCTCCATGGAGCTCCCCTCCCCGGGGAGGCTCTGACACACCCAGGAAGGGCTGTTGTCTCTCAGGCCTGAAATCCAGCCTGATTCAGAGTCACTGTGATCTGGGCTTGGGTCTCGGGGGCGGGGGGGGGGGGGGGGGGGGGGAAGGTGAGCAGCTCCTCCCGTTTCATCGGAGCATCTGTTACAGACACGACGGAGGAGGGAGGCTTCCTTCCCCTTAGAAACGTGGCAGTTCTGACAACACTGTTCCCAAGTCATTCAGCGTGGGAACTTCATTAACTGTCAATTTAGGGTTAGAGTAGGAACCATGGGGAGAAACATAATTATTAATAAATACTTAAAAGCGTTTCTCAAGCGACTCCCAGCATTTTCCATTAAGAATGTCCAAAAGCTCCGTGGTGAGGAAAGTTCTTAGTGTGGGCACACGAGGTCAAGGCCAATTTGAGGAGGGACTATGGATGCCGTGGTACCCGCTTTAGGTATAATCTGCAGGTTATTGGGTTGGTTTTCTAATTACCCCACTTTGGAGTCTTGAGTTATAGGGTGTGCTTAATTCTTCTAAATAACTTTTATATTTATACATGTTTGGTTACGAGAACAGATGACGTTTCTGTCAGCAACTAATCAGTTTGATTTTTTAGTCAGCAAATCATGTGTGACACTTTCAGTGAAAATGGAACTTATTATCTAATTTCTTCTTTTAGTAAAAGGGGGGAAAATTAGTTCAAGGATTGGGAAAGCTCAAAAACAAGTCATAAGCAACCGTGGTTTACTTACAGTTTTAGGCCTGTCTGTTATCTCCCTTCATATGAATAAGGAAAATCCTGGGAATAAGGACAGCCTTGTGGCTTCTGTTTATTTAGTATCTTGCTGCACAAGGTACAGTTGGGGGAGAGGGGGGGAAGAGAGAGAAGTAGAAACCAAGAAATGAAATCAAGAGTGGGAGAGAGAATGCACGAGAATCAGAGGAGAGGAGGGGGTGGATTGCAGCATTTTCACTTAGATTAGGTGGGAGTAATCCATTTACATAAACCAAGCACCACTTTTGTCATTTAAAAAAAAAGCGGTTTTCATATAAAAGATCAGCTAAATTAGGAGTTTCGGAAAGTAAGAAAGTAGTCTTGGTTTTTTATATTATCTTTGAGAGAGAATTTGTATAAAAGTTAAGGTTTAGAAGACAAGTGCATCTGCTTTGATTTCTTTCTTAAAAATAATGAAAAAAATGACATAGGACCGTCTAGTGAAATAGCATTTGTACTGGATGCTTTTCGATGCTGTATTACCCTTCAGTTCCTCACAGCACGGTTATCAGTTATTGAAAGAAGTAGGTTTAATTCAATTTACTTCAGTTACGTGTAAACCAATTTCTCTGTGTGCCTGTGTCTCTACGACTCTTCTGCTCCTAAAATTCGGTGCTTCTGTGTGATCTCTGTGGACCCCTCCCAGTTTCCCCTTCCATAAATCAAGGATGTCACTTTCCTGAGTTTTTGAAAGGTTAAAAACGGGTTACAAGGCAGGTTGGCATTTTATGAAGGCCTGTGCTATTCAGTAATGAAAAAAAGAGCCTAGTCTTGTGTTTTTAAATAGATGGTACAAATTCTTTACTTTAGAATGTTTGAAGGAGAGGTGTATGGGATCAAACGTGTATTTCTCCCTCTGTCCTTAATGTCATTACAGCCATATGTCACGTACCACCACGCACACTTCCTCCCAGCCTTGTATCCTTCTCACGGTGGCTCAGGCCAGTGCACGGCCAGGTCTACGGTGCTTTCATCTGGTCCCTTGGGCCAAATCGCCCTGTTTTCCAGCAAAGCCCTGGTCTCCCTGGTCCTGTGTCCGCACGTAGACAGGAGACCTTCCCTGCCCAGGATCCTTTGTAGTTTACCAGCTGCACACTGTGCCATTCGGTCTCTCATTTAAAACTCTACATGTGATAAGTGCATTTTATTATATTTTGCTAAGAAAATCTTTGCCAGCTACTCTGCTGTCTCCTTTTAAATATGGAGCAAAACCCCCATGTGACATGTTTCACTTTTCACCGTGGCTGCTCAGAAGCTCTCTCGGGTCTGCTCTGTCCACGCTGCTGTCTCTTCTTACCCCAGGGCACTCTGTGAGGTGGAACCAGTGTGATTACTGTTAGGTCCACTGGTCTTTCCCGACTCTTCCTCCTTCTAAATGTTTTCCTGCCTTAGGTAGGTGGTTAGTTTACCCTCTTCTACTATTACTGCCCTTGTTATACTTTAAAGCTTTTTTAGATCAGCTGATATTTACATTTTTAGAATCCTTTTAAAACATTATTTTACTGCATTCCCATTTCAGAAAATTATTGTTCTATTTCATTTATATATCATGAAATCTGACAGCCTGAAACCTAGTACAGGCAACCATGGTGTTTGGTTACATTATTTTCTTCTTCTTTTTGAGGAACTCATTATTATAGCACAACAGGTGTTTATTGTCCCTAATTTCATCAGGAGATCGAGAATAGGTATGATTAACCTATAATTTCAGTTGTAATGATATGCTTATTGTTTGCATCCTCCAACATTTGGGGTAATTATTTCATTAAATCTTTTTAGCAAACTATGATATAAATTTCCTGGGGGGTGGGGTGGGAAAAAACAAAACAAAACAGGGTACTAGCCTAAAAGTTTCCAATCCAAAATAAAGATAGCGGAAGCTTAATTACTTGGAGTGAGAACATGTGCATATTTCGCCAGTTTGCTTATTTTTAAATGTTTAGTCCTAGATTTAATCCTGTTGCTCTCCTTGCCCTTAATCTCAGCTGATGATCTCACTGCCTATTTGGCTGAGAAAATAAAAGCTCTCGGTGGAAACGCTGGTCCTCCCGTCCCCACGCGCTGCCTTCCTTCCCTGGAGGCCGGCCATGCTCGGGCCTCGCTGGCCGTGACTCAAGGACCTTTCCCCACAACTACACCCTCTGTTTCTACATTGTCAGGTTCCTTCTACGGAAACATTCCCATCATCACTCAAAGAGAAACAGTAAGGAAAACACCTTCTTGACCACAACCCACTTTCATATCACCTTTTCTACTAAAACTCCTCAAAAAAGTAGTTTATGCCATTGTTTCCCCCTTTCTTCTCTCCCTTCTCCCTTGAAGGTCAGTCTGGCTTGTTGGTGTCTGTCCACTGCAAGCCCCAGGCATCACAGCCTTCGTGCCTTGGCCCCGGGCGCATGGCTTCCCGGCCTCCTCCCTCCTCCTTCCTTTTAGTCTCTACCTGTTGTGTCACCCAGAGCTCAGTCCTCAGGCCTCTCCTCCGCTCCACGGACACAAACTCACTGTGGCATCTCAGGGAAGGATGTGGTTGAAATAACTTTTCTCCACGTTGCTCCCCAGCTCTCAGTGTAGCTCGCATGAGGGAAGTGCAGTTTTAACCTGCTCTGTATCAACCAGCATCTCCCCTGCATGCAGGTGCCTAGGGGTGGCGTCCTGTGAGTCATGTTCATTCGGAGATCGGGCCACGTGGGTAGAAACTAGAGCTCAGAACATCGCAGATCACTGGCTCCCACCTCAAGGTTCCAGACATCCCTTAACTACCAGCAGTTAAGAATCTCTCTGATCCTGGTCACGGCTTTAATGCCAGGCACGGATGCCTCAACCACAGCGTAGAGCCAGCCTGTAGCCCTTCCTGAGCTCTGCGTAGAAGAAGTAAGCACTGCTCAAAGAACAGGCTGCAGTAAGTTCAGTCCTCAGTGACTCACTCCCCACTCGGTCCTTCAGACGGGCCCTGTCAAGCCCGGCGTCCAGCGGAGGCCTCACCGTGGCCCTCGCCACCTCGCCTCTTGCGCCCTTTCCATTGTCCACGCGGCTCCGGCCACGCTGGCCTTCCTGCTGTTGTCCCAGGACGGCTCGTGCCTTCACTGCACACAGGATCCTGTCCGAACATCAGGACCTCTTCCTTGATGACTCTGCCTTGAACCAGGGTCCCCACTGCCACCTGGTCGCTTTCTCTTCCTCCCTTGCACCATCACTGATGCTACACTGTTTCTTTTTTTTTTTTTTTTTGCTGTACGTGGGCCTCTCACTGTTGTGGCCCATCCCGTTGCAGAGCACAGGCTCCTGACGTGCAGGCTCAGTGGCCATGGCTCACGGGCCCAGCCGCTCCGCGGCATGTGGGATCTTCCCGGACCGGGGCACGAACCCGTGTCCCCTGCATCGGCAGGCGGACTCTCAACCACTGCGCCACCAGGGAAGCCCTACACTGTTTCTATTTGTAGTTTACTCTGTCTCTGGCACCAGAAGGTGAGCTCAAAGCGGGCATGTCTTCTATTTAGTTCACCGTATCTCTAGCATCCAGGGTACACATAACAGGCACTTGGTATCTCTTTAAATGAATGAATAATCCTCAGTGGTTGTTTTTATTTTAAAGTTAAGAAGAAATAATGTATCTTTCTTGTCTGTTATCAGTGACATTTGAATCTGTTTTCCTTTTCTGTATCCACTCTAGTGGCTATTACCACCGGGTGCTAATGTCATTTCTCCATAAAACGCTTGCTAAGTGACTGGGGTTGAACTGCATCCTTTCCAGCAGCGGGTAATGAGGGTTGAAATAAGGCTAAGAATGTTGCTGCTCGATCCTTACTTGTAGTGCTGGCTGGCATCAATCTGGGGCTCACTTATATGTTTAAGTGAATAGATCATCTTAATTTGCTTCAGTCAGTGTCAGTGTTGTCGTTCTGCTCTGGGTCATCTCTGTACCAAATAACAGTTGGGAGAGGAAACTGCTTTCTGCTCAGAAGGAGGGAGATGATTTCAGCTTCTACCCCATCCTGGCTGGGATGAGGACCCTTCTCATCCACATCGCTCCCAGTTGCCAGTTCAGGCCATTTTGAAATAAGGACCGCTCCCTTTCTCATTTTCTAGAGGTGAGAACAGCCTCTTGTATTTCTTGATTTTGCCTTTGACCCCTTACATCATCTTTACATCACAACAGGTCTACCACTCATATGCAACCCTAGTTTTTGTTTTAGAGCAATTCCTTGATTTCACAAAAGGAAAAACAAAATGCAATTGCTGTTTTATTGTAGGGCTTCTTCAGCCGCAAGTAACATAAAAATCTGTTCACAATACCTTCATCAAAGAGAGGGTTGTTTTTCCTACATGACAGACACTGATGTGCTAGGCCCACGCTGGCAGGTCCTGGGTCCAGGCTCCGTCATCCTTCATTCTCTGCCCTCTTCAACACGTTGCTTCTGTCCTTGTGCTTGTCACCTCATGAGCCCTTATATCTACGTTCCGTGAAGATTGAGGAAGGGGGAAACGGGCAAAGCAGCATCAGCATCACCTAAAAGTAGGCAAAAAAAGTATTTATGAACATCCAGCATTGCCCTCCCCTTAGACTGTACTGCCACTTCCAGGTGTGAAAGAGGCTGGGAAAGGCGGCCGTGTCAGCCAGGCGTGGGCACGTTGCTGCCCTGAGCCGAGTCAGGGCTCCTTATCAAGGAGGGCTCGGGGAACGGGTGTTGGGTGGGCACCTGCAGCGTCTGCCCTGGCAGCTGTGGTAACAGAGGAACTCTGTGAGAATGGGGGTCCGTGAGGATGCTTTGTTGTGGTCTCGCGTTAGTACAAACATTGTTCGTTACTCAGATAATTTCCAGCTCACAGGGGTATTTTCCATTTCTTTTTTCCGTTGCAGCAACAGGTCTACCGTCAGATTTACTCCTGCCTGAGTAAAATTTTTGTAGAAGACTTGGAATAAATTAGGAGCTATTGATGCTGCTAGTTTTAGCGAGTAGCTCGCAGTAGTTAGCAGACTGAAGATTGATTTTAGACAATCTAAGCTCTGAAATGAGAATAATATGTGATTATCTCACAGCACTGTGGTCAGGCTGTACCAAAACAGCGCTTAGAGGTGGTCACTGTTGCTGTCTTTGTAGTTGTTTATTCGTTCACAAACCACACTCTTTTTCAGCGTCTCCTGCGTGCCGGCCCTACTGCGGCAGGTGGGGTGCAGCGGTTAACAAGCTAGATGAGGCGGATGTCCTTCTGCCCCGGACTCACCTGCCAGGCGATGAGCAGATAGACTAGGGAGGGCATTTCAGGCAAAGTGGTAAAAAGAAGGCAAGAAAGGGTGATACGGTCAGCGATGCTCTCTCTAAGGAAGGGATTTCGAGCTGAGAACATTTTTTCTTGAGACCTAATTCTCCAAATAGCCAAGTTACAAGTAA
Organism: Stenella coeruleoalba; assembly: GCF_951394435.1. NCBI lineage: Eukaryota > Metazoa > Chordata > Mammalia > Artiodactyla > Delphinidae > Stenella > Stenella coeruleoalba. Next base: position 57,478,044 of record NC_137160.1, on the reverse strand, counting down.
GATATTCTTGGCAAAAATGCAGTTACTTTCTGGGGAAAAGCATTAATTTTATCATCGGTTCCCTTTTTTTCTAGAGGCAATAACATGAACTATTACAGAATTTACCGGTTTCTTTTCACCAACAGACGGTTCTCTGTCTAATTCACCATCGAGTCAACCCATTACACTGCATCATATACAAAATTACCAAGAAGACTGTTAGGTTCTGTGCATTTTCATTGCATGTGCTCCTTGACTTCGTCTTTGTGTGTCCTTGCTGTGGTTCTTAATGAAATAACTCTTCTCCGATAGTCGGGGTCACGCCTCTCCTTACAGATCCTACAAGGAGAGAATTACGACACCCATCAGGGATCTGGAGATAAATATGCATTGATAAATATTTGATGAAATTGATAAAATATCACTTCAGGCCTTGATTGAATCAAGTGCATTAAAATAGTCCTGAAATACCCAGTAGCCTTCATTGGGAGGCTGCTGAAACGTTGTCCGCACAGAGCTGCATCTGGGCTGGCAGGTGGGCACTGGCTTGTTGGCCTGTCTGTGGGTTTAGGTTCTAGGCCTTTGTGCTGGTGGCCTTGGGAGCGTGTTGTGAGGCACGGTTTGGAGAAAAGTCTCTTTATACCCTGTGTTTCTTTCTTTTCTCATAGTTTTTTTTTTTTTTTTTTTTTTTTTTACTGTTTGACACAATACTTCTTAATTAGGGGCTTGTTTACAAGTTTTAAACATTCATTTGATTAATAATTGTTTTCTTTTTCCAAGCTCTTTCTGAAAGCTACCTTGGGGTAGGGCAGCTCTTATTTCTGCTTATCCCTCAAGGTGTTTCACAGAGTTGTGAGGGTGTAATAAGTGTCTAAGGCATACTTTCCTATTGTTCAGTAAATTTAACAAAAATCTATTTGAGGTGCAAATATTTGTTCTAACAGCATCATACACTGGGACCCAGCCTTGGTCAGTACTTTTCTGCAACAGAATCGTACTGTAATGCCAATTTCTGGTTTCTATGTCAGCCTCTCTTCTAGACTCTGAGCATCTTGAGGGAAGAGGTATGGAAGGCTCATCGAGTCATTCAGTGAGCATGTCCTGAGCAGTGACTATGTGACATACTAGGCAGTGCCGACACAATGGTGCAGTACACCCAGGCTCGCAGCTCACGATTCTAATAGAGAGAGAGAGAGAGACACTAAACAAATACATCATTTAATTTGTAGTAGAGGTAAGTGCTATTAAAAAAGGGAACCTAACCTACTCTTGGAAGTTAGCCTGAGGAAGTGAAATGTAAGCTGTGACCTGAAAGATGAGTAGGAGTTTTCCAGGCTGAGAGGTAGGAAGGTCATTCCAGCATGCAAGTGTTCTCAGCTGTGAAAGAACCTGGTGGGTTCAAGGGACAGGAAAAGGCCAGTATAGATGCAGAATATTGAGTAAGGGGAAAGATCAAGTAAGACGCATCTAGAGAAGTAGATAGGAGTTGGGATCAGGTAGGCCAGGCTGAGGATTTGGGACTTAATCCCAAGAGCCATGAGAAGCCATTGAAAGAAGCTAAGAGGGAAGTGATGCAGTGAGATTTGTGTTTTGAAGATGTCACTCTGGTTGCAAGATGGGGACTTGGACTGAATGAAGGATGGTGCTGAGGTCGTTCAAGGGGGAGGCAATGATGGCTTGGGTCAGGGCACCCAGTAGTGATGGGAGTAAGTTGGCAGGTGGAAATACCTAAGAGATTGAGAATTGGCCGGAAGTTGGGTGGAGTGAAATGAGGGCAGGAAAGATGTCAAGGATTAATGCAGTTTATTGAGACGAATGGCTCTAGAGGAAAAGAAGTTTGGGGACCAGGCGGTGACTTCAGTTTTGAACATGTTGAATTTGAAACGCCTTTAAGAGATTCCCAACAGAGATGTTGGGTGAAGAGTTGGATGCATTGGTCTAGAACGAACAGAGTGTCTGCGCTGTAGCCTCTGAGCATCTATAGCATATATTTGGTGAACGAAGAAATGGATGGCCCAGGAACAAACCTTGGGGTTCTCTGCCATTTTAAATTTCACCAGAGGATGAAAAGCTGGCAAAGAAGAGAATGCCCACATGCTGATGGCGAGAGTGTGATGTCACCAGAGCCAGTGGACAGTAACAGTTCAAGAAGGCGGTAGCCAGCTGTGGTCAGCCTAGCGCCAAGGCACTGAGTGTGGTGTGCTCTCAGCAGCGTGTGTTGGGCCTAATGCAGAGAGGTCACGGGTGACCTCAGAAGACAGGCTGATGTGGTTCAAGAAATGGGATGTGAGCAAGTAGAGAGAACCTCCTGAGAAGTCTGGCTGTGAACAGGAGAAGAGGGAACAGCAGCTAAAGGGGATGTGGCTCCACGGGGGAAACTGGAGTGTGTTTAAGTGTTGGTAGAAAGGGTTCAGTAGTCAAGGGGCAATTAGATTACTTGATAGCCCAAAGCTCCTGAAGAGTGGGAGGAAGATGAGATCCTAACCTAAACGCTGAGGGTTCGCTCGGGGGAGGGCAGACTGCTCCCTGCACTGTGATGGGAGGGAAGCGGGGTAGGAAGGCCCACGGGTGAGCAGGCTCCTGTTTTCTCAGTGAAGCAGCAGGCGAGCCAGCGACTGAGTCCCGGAGCAGGGAGGTCAGTGGGAGGTTTGGGAGAGCCTGGAGGGCTCAGGTGACACTGAAGACAGACGTTGTGATCACACCTGATCCACACTGCTGTGTAATTTTTCCCAGGAAGAGTTAGTTATGAAGAACACAGAGCAGCAGGATAACACAGCTGATTCATGGCTGGCTTTTTTTTTTCACAACCAGATGTGATAAAAGGTCAGAGAGGCAAGAGAGTTTATGTCACGTGCAACAGAAAGTCGAATACTGGTGGATAGACTCAGACAAGGGAAGGGAGTCGTGATGCGAGGGGACTGATGGTGGGAAGGAAGGGAGATCAGTGGCCTGGAGGTCCCCGTGATGTTGGAAAGAGCCTCAGCAGCGGGGTTACCAGAGTAAAAGCAGCCTGACTGTGAGACGATTTGGGAAGCGGTGCCGTGCTGGGTGGCGATGAGATCCGGAGGATTTTCTCTGCGTGTGCGGCCCAGCCGGGTTTGGGGACGTGGCCCCTGAGGATGAGCCGGTTAATGATCTGTGAGGGCAGCAGATGGGGTAGGACAACCGGGAGGGCGGGCGCTGGGGCCGCCTTGGGCGACGGTGGAGCAGGGACGGAGCGGCACCCGGGGAGCCAGGCCGAGGTCTTGCTGAGCGGTGGGGGCTGGGGGGTGGGGGGGTGGGCCACGAGAGGCCAGCGGTGTTGGGACCTGTTGCATAGGGAGTCTTCGAGGAGCAGGGAGGAAGCACAGTCGAGGAGGGGTGCCGGGAAAAGAGGGCACTTTCCTCTCTGCCCGTCCCGGGGCACGTGGAGTGTGAGAAGATGCACGTCTTCTCCTGAAGAAGCTGCAGGGTGCAATGTCTTCACCCCACAGGCAAGTTAAATCAGAGCTGGGAGTCGGAGAAAGTATTGAGATGAGGACAAGGACCCAGGAGCTTGAACAGGAGATGGAAATCTGAGAGCTGGGGAGGGAGGGGGAAGGTGTGGGATCTTCATCAAACGAGAGCAGCATGACAGGAGGGGGTAGCACATTCCAGGAGCGTGCGTGTGTGTGTGTGTGTGTGTGTGTGTGTGTGTGTGTGTGTGTGTGTGTGTGTGTGTGTGTGTGTGTGTGTGTGTGTGTAGGGGGGAGGGGAGGAGAGGGAAGGGGAAACCAGACTGAGAAAAATCACAGAACAGAGCAAGGGGGTTTCAATCCTGATACTCTTTACATTGCCTCTTGGGCTTGACGGAATTCATCTCTGGCCTGGATTCATTATGTATTGTTCAGTATAGTATATGTAGTATACTATAATATTGCATATATATTGATAGTAAAGTATAGAATAGTATAGTATATATAGTATAATATAGTATATATAGTATTGTACGGTGTAGCATATGAAGTGTAGTGTATATAGTTTAGGGTAGTGTATGACAGTATAGTATAGTGCAGTATAGTAGAGTATGCTATATATATACAGTATGGTACAGTACAGTATGATGTGGTCTGTATAGAATAGTACCATATAGTGTATGTAGCACAGCACAGCCCAGTACAGAATGGTCAGGCAGTTGGCTCTTCAGCCGCTGGGACACACTTGAGTGGCACAGGGAGGACCATGTCACTGTCTTCTCTGCGCCCCATTTGCTGGTTCAGTTTCTGTCCACCCTTTGGGGGAGCTTTGCTGTGGCTGAGTGGGAGTTTCATGGGGAGCCACAAACCAGACCTCACCCGCTCACCTGCTCAGCTCATGGCTGTGTTGCCTTTGCCAGTGTTATTCTGTTGAAGACAGGTCATGTTCTTCTGGGTTTTTTTTTCACTTAAATTTCTTCAATGCCTATTCATTTTGCTCAGCCTCTGATGTTAGTTGCTGTTTATATTATCCATTACAGCACTGATATTTTCTGCTAAATCGTTTTATAAAACATCACAAGTACCCAATAAGTGTTTCCGGTGACGGTTTGTTTTTAATTTGAAAAGTCTTGATGAATATCATTTGCATATTTTAGTCTTTCCAGTTCTTCTTTGCTGAGGGTGTTTTCAAGGTATGTTCTTTTACTTCCTGAAGGGGCAAATGATGTGAAAATCCTTCCAGGTCAAGCTGTTTGTCCCACTCCAGGGTGCCGAGGGATAGGCCATATCCGTGGTCCACGGTATTCAGGACATCACAGGTAAAATTTTTTCTTATTTAAATTATTTCAGGGATGAACTGAAACATGATGCAGATTAGCAGCTGTAGGAAGCATCGTAATGACCCTCTGGGAGCCAGACACCTCCCCGTCATACTCCCCCATCGCTGTCCCGAGGCCCCTCTTCAACATTTCCCGTGTTTGCCCAGCCCGCCTTCCTCCGGGCCTTCTGGCCTCCTGAGGCCCGGCCCAGACCACCAGGCTTCCCAGGCCCTCTGCCCTCAGGTGCACACGTGCCCCACCCTTCGTCCCTCGTGCTCCTGAATCCTCCCCACACAGCTGCCCGTCTCGCCACCTTCTTAAGAAAGTCCAGAACCTCCTGCCGCTTCGCCCCTGGCTCTCACCTTGCCTCTGTTTCTTTTTCTCTATCTTTTATTTATTTGGGGAGGAGATAATTCTGTTATAGGATAAAAAATAGCATGAAGTTATGTTGCAGAATATGCCTGTGTTTTAAATATGTGATAACAGTATGGGGAGGATAGTGCTCATAATGAAAAATAAGTACAGATAAGTGTTGAAGTCCTCGCTGCTTTTTCTGTCACCATCAAGTGGTAAAGTAACGTATAGATAAATTATTCATATTGGTGATCTAGTTACAGAATATGTAAATTAAAGCTGAACAGAATTGACATCAGATTTGTCCAAATACACGAACAGATAAAACAAACACATAGATAACTATGAAGAGAAAAGGATAAATCATATATGTGAAACAAGGAAATGTTTGTTTGGATAAAAGAGATCCACAGAGAAGTCGTCGCTGTGTCAGGTGCTTGCAGGTCTGGAAACCAGTGCTTCAAACAGCTCTAAATGAATCAAAGCAAGTGTTACTATAAGAAGTAATGCTGATGTTCATAAATATGTTATATGTGTAAATATAATACACTTACTTGAAAGAGTTCTAAGTCTTTTGTCACAGATATTTAAAAATCAAATACCTACTCTTGCACATGTTTGAAAAAGTGACACAAATTGGTTAGTGTATTACATAAGCTGCTTTGCATTCAAAATCAGACCCTCGTGAATCTCCGTTTGACTTGGCATCCTGGATGCCCATGTTTTTCCACACAACACTTGTATCGTTAAGAACCTTGGTGGTGCAGCATTTCTTGAGTTCTCCGCTCAAAAAGGGAGCTTCCAAGGTGTTGGTAATATTGTTTCTTGATCTGGTGCTCATAACCAGGGATGTATTCAACTTGTGAAAATTCATTGAGCTTAAGTACACTAATAATACTTGTACTTTTCTTTATGAATATATTATACATCAGTAAAAAGTTGAAAATTAAAGAAACCACTAACACTTAAAAGATTATAATATAGCAACCATAAAAAAGAAATTGAAGACATGTAGACACCTTGGTTACTTGGACAAGTGCAGGACTCGCAGGTTATAAGAGAGGCCCTGGTGGTGAAGCTGGAGTTCTGTACGAGGGAAGGGAGGAAGAGAGAAAAGGACATGGGGGAGCAGGTGGGGGAAAGAGCCATCCCATCATCGGGTCGGGGTCTGTGTGAGGTGAGGACCCTGTCGATAGAACCACTTTACAGACATTACTAGGGGTGTGTGGCTGTGAATAATCTTCTTCAGGCTTTTCTTGTGTGTTTATGTTAGTTTTTAAAAACCTAGAGCTGCAAAGTCCAACATGGTAGTTCTAGTCATATGGGTCTGTTTACATGGAAATTAATTACAATAAAAAATAATGAAAATTTCAGTTTCTCAGTCGCAGTAGCCACATCTCAGTTGCTCAGGAGCCGCCTGTGGCTCGTGGCTGCCACATTGGACGGCCCAGAAAGTTCCTCTGGACAGCCCTGAGAGAGCGTACCAGGTTCTGCCTCCTCATGGTGGATTTCTGAGTGCCAGGTACTTCTGGATGGATAACTGGACATCCTAGTGCCTCCTTCAAAGCTTGAATCATTATCCTCAGAGTGAGCCGGCCAGTACGTGGTGGTCGGTCTGTCCCTTATTGTCCTCTGCAGTTGCCCGCCTGTGGCACCAGGGCTGGGGTCACAGACATCACCCGGGCCGCTCCTGGGACCGCCGAGGAGCTCACTCACCCCAGCTGACTTGCCCCCCTCCCCCCCGACCGCGATTCTTATGTGTAGGTTATTCACCTTCCCCTACTTGGATTCTGAAAACATGGACCAGATCTCAGTGGGCACACTCCACTGTGTTTCAGCAGCTTCCCTGAACTTTCTCATCCAGTATGGCCCAAGTGGGTCTGATTGCTGTTCTTAGTTATAGTATCTAATTATGAATAATGTGAGAATATCTGACGTGATTCTCTCCAGCAAGTAGCCTTTACCGGGTTGGCATCAGAACTTTGGAAGAAACCAGAAAAATGTAAAAATAAAGAAGTGTTTGTTAAAAAAGGCATTCTATGAAGCTTAGAAAAAAATGAGATAACTGAACATGTGGTAGAAGAATGGGACTTTTAAAAAATTTTTTTACTTTTTTAATTAACATATAGTTGGTATGCAATATTATATATTGCAGGTGTACAACATAGTGATTCCCAATTTTAAAGATTATATTCCATTTATAGTTATTGTAAATATTAGCTATATTCCCTGTGTTGTGCAGTTTATCCTTGTAGCTTATTTATTTTATACGTAGTTTGTACATCTTAATCCCCTAACCCTATCTTGCCCCTCCCCACTTCCTTCTGCCCGGTGGTAACCACTAGTTCTCTATATCTGTGAGTCTGTTTTCTTTTTTGTTATGTTCACTAGTTTTAATTTTTAGATTCCACATATAAGTGATATCATACAACATTTGTCTTTCTCTGACTTACTTCATTTAGCATAATGCCCTCCAAGTCCATCCATGTTGCTGCAAATGGCAAAATTTCATTATATATATTCCATGTAATTATATATACAATTATATATGTATATATTCCAATGTGTCTGTATATATATATATACACCACATCTTCTTTATCCATTCATCTGTTGATGGACACTTAGGTTGTTTCCATGTCTTGGCTATTGTGAATAGTGCTGATATGAACATTGGGGTGCACATATCTTTTTTTCTTTTTTTAAAACATCTTTATTGGATTATAATTGCTTTACAATGGTGTGTTAGTTTCTGCTTTGTAACAAAGTGAATCAGTTATACATATACACATGTCCCCATATCTCTTCCCTCTTGAGTCTCCCTCCCTCCCACCCTCCCTATCCCACCCCTCTAGGTGGTCACAAAGCACCGAGCTGATCTCCCTGTGCTATGTGGCTGCTTCCCACTAGCTATCTAGTTTACGTTTGGTAGTGTATATATGTCCATGCCACTCTCTCACTTTGTCCCAGCTTACCCTCCCCTCTCCCCATATCCTCAAGTCCATTCTCTAGTAGGTCTGTGTCTTTATTCCCATCTTGCCCCTAGGTTCTTCATGACCATTTTTTTTTTTTAGATTCCATATATATGTATTAGCATATGGTATTTGTTTTTCTCTTTCTGACTTACTTTGCTCTGTATGACAGACTCTAGGTCCATCCACCTCACTGCAAATAACTCAATTTTGTTTCTTTTTATGGCTGAGTAATATTCCATTGTATATATGTGCCACATCTTCTTTATCCATTCATCTGTTGGTGGACACTTAGGTTGCTTCCATGTCCTGGCTATGGTAAATAGAGCTGCAATGAACATTTTGGTACATGACTCTTTTTGAATTATGGATTTCTCAGGGTATATGCCCAGTAGTGGGATTGCTGGGTCGTATGGTAGTTCTATTTTTAGTTTTTTAAGGAACCTCCATACTGTTCTCCATAATGGCTGTATCAATTTACATTCCCACCAACAGTGCAAGAGGGGTTCCCTTTTCTCCACACCCTCTCCAGCATTTATTGTTTGTAGATTTTTTGATGATGGCCATTCTGACTGGTGTGAGATGCACATATCTTTTTGAATTAGTGTTTTCGTTTTGGGGGCATAGATACCCAGGAGTGGAATTGCTGGGTCATATGGTAGCTCTATTTTTAGTTTTTGAGGAACCTCCATACTGTTCTCCACAGTGGCTGCACCAGTTTACATTCCCACCAGCAGTGCATGAGGGTTCCCTTTTCCCCACGTCCTCGCCAGAATTTGTTATTTGTGGTTTTTTGTTGAAGGATGGAACATTTTTAGGGAACTATGAGGCAGGATATGTTTTGTATCCAGACCTCACATCCACGGGGCAGCCCCTGGTGACGGCGGGTGACTGGGCTGCAGCTCTTCTGCTGGCCTAGACCTTGTTATGCTGGAGCAGGGCTCCTGTAAGAAAAAGGAACATCTTCAAAATGGAATCACCTTAGTGATTCCATTGTCTCAGAAAAGAAAAATAAAAAGCGATGAGCACCTGTACTTGGCTTCTCTCTAGAATGGAAAAAGACAAAAATTAGAGAACTGAGTTTTCCTTGGACTTAGATTTTTATATAGAATTTATAAAGCGTTTAGACCATCAGGTAAATAAATTCTGACTTACCTGTGAAAAGCTTTTCTTACATTGAACATTATGTTGTGCTCAAGGAAAGGGGAGGAACTTCTTGTTGGAGGAGTGGTGACCGCAAGGCAGTGTAGGAGGGTGGGGTTGCGGGTGATGGAAGGTCGGTTCCTGCAGGTACTGGGCGTTTCTGTATCCTGCTTTAATCACTTTCAGTGACGGTCTGTCTTTGCCAATTTTAGCTTTGAGGTGCTCGTTACTCATTGACTGATTCCATTTTCAGTTAATACACTGATTTCTTTTTAACAACTAAATTTGTTTTGTTTTATAAATTTATTTATTTTATTTATTTTTGGCTGTGTTGGGTCTTGGTTGCTGCATGCGGGCCCTCTCTGGTTGCGGCGAGCGGGTTTCACTCTTCATTGTGGTGTGTGGGCTTCTCATCGCAGTGGCTTCTCTTGTTGCGGAGCACAGGCTCTAGGCACGCAGGCTTCAGTAGTTGTGGTGTGCAGACTCAGCAGTTGTGGCTCATGGGCTCAGTTACTCCGCAGCATGTGGGATCTTCCCAGACCAGGGCTCGAACCCATGTCCCCTGCATTGGCAGACGGATTCCCAACCACTGCACCACCAGGGAAGCCCAAATCTGTTTTTAATTCACTCTAGGTCATGACATTCTGAATGTCATTTCCTAGGTTAGTCAGTTTACTTATGTGACTCTGTGTATAACTTAAGAATTTATTTAAATCCTCTTGTAATTAACTGGGTAAAAGAATTTTTATATCATTCATAATCTGTGGGTTTTGTTTTCATGTTATTGTAGTCTAAATCTTACATAGCTGTAAAAGATGAAGAATATTATTCTTTAGTGCATGTCTCGGTGGTATCTGTTGAGCATGTCTCACACACACACACAAACACGCACACACAGACGCACACACACTCTTACACGTGCTAGAAATTTGCTGTAACACGCCCGAAGTTATTATTATACATTTTGCTTCTTATATGTCAGATCAAGAGATGAGAATTTTAAAATGTTGCTGCATCCTCCCAGAATCCTAGATGTATTATTATAATCATGTCTAGCTTGAGTTTCCTGAAGAATTTAAATTAAACATTCTAAAATGAAAGTTTTTATTTAACTTGTCTCAGATGCGTACCTTTACCAAAGAGTCAGCATTCTATAAGATGCTTTTTACAGTCTCTAGTCCAGAAGATTCTTAAGCACATATTTTTGTGTCTTAAAAAATGAAGAAAAAGTAAAACAAGAAGCCCCCCTGCAGTTTCATACAAAACAACTCAATTGACTTGTGCTCCCAAAAAGCCTTTGGGAAGCTGCTTTTAGGAAGGTGGCTGTTTCAGCTGCTTTTCCATGAAACTCTCCCAGGCAGTGATGTGCCTGCAAGGAGTGAATGTTGTTTCCACATTTCATGTCAGAATTTCTCACTCAGATGTGGAAGGCTTGGTGTTTTGAAAGGAAGTAAACAATATTCTTAAAATAAGTTGTCAGCATCTTGTTTTGTACAGCTGACAAGAACGGTGACATGAGGATGTCGCTGAAGACGTTTGAAGAGAACATACCACTTTCAGAGATCAGGCAGACCCCTTGGTATCCTTTTTAGATGAATTTCAGACAGGTTTATTTTCATTTTCATGTAAATAGTCAAGGGGTTAAAAATAATATTCAAAGCTGTTTAGAGTTCAGTAGAAGCTGCATAAACCATTATTTGAAAGAAATTGCATCAATTCTTATCTGTATGAAAATAAGACTTTTGGCACAAAATTACCACACAATTTACATTTTATTTGAATGAATTTACATAGTGAATAAAAAGAAGTAGGTGTATTTGTTTACATAGAAATATTTAAAGATGACAATACTGGGACTACACGATGTAAACCTATTTAAGCCAGGGTCCAGGACTAGGTATGTTGTTTTTTCTAAATGAGCAGAACATAGACTCCGGAAGACTTGATCTAACTCTGTGCCATAAAACATACAAGGGTAATTTACTTAGGAAGTAATGATTATTCTTCACACAGAGAGCCAGGTACCGTCAGAATGTAAGGACCCCCGCCCCGGTGCGCCGGGTGGGATGCAGGACCCGAATCGCCAGTGTCACGCCGTAAAGAGCACAAATGGAAAGGAGCACCTGCTGCTCAGGAGTGAGGGGTCAGATAGATCTAAGGCGTTTGGGTGCTCTTCATGGAACCTTCTAGCACAACTCAGCCTCTGTTTGTGGTTTGCCTGGAACTATTTTGTCAACTCAAGAATTATGATGGAAATTATTTCAGGTTGTTTTCTTCTCTTCACATCTGTTCTCCTACAGACGTGTGGTGTGTGTGGTGTATGTGGCGTGTGTCAGTCACTGTGTTAACGTCTGAGGTTTTAGACTGGCCTGAGTTGGACTTGCAGACCTGCCATTTACTATAACTAGGGGGCAAATGGCCACACTATGCTTAGCCTCAGTTTCCTCATCTGTAATTGGGAGGTCTTTGCAATAGAAAAGGTTAAATTCCATAATGAGACTAAGACACATGTAAGTCTTAATGCACTTTATGATACAGTATCATGTTACTGAAAGCATAACTGCAGGAAATATACTGAGAAACACAATAACATTAGGAGATTTTAACTCATCCATTTGAGACTATGATAGATTAAGTAGGGAAAACAAATACAGATATATAGAATCTGAATAACATGATTTTAAAAAGACAAAGACTGACCGGAAGCTGTATGTCCAACTGAAAAAAAAAAACCTACTTAAGAGCACTTTTCAAAACTCAACTATTAGGCCACAGACAACTTATAAATTCTGAAAACCAAAACAATTCAGACCCATTCTCTGATCAAGTGCAATAAAACAAGAAGTTGTTGGGAGGAAAGCCAATCACCTAGAAGACATGCAAAAACATTCACAAATACAGCTTAAGCAGTCAGAGGGTCAGAGGAGACCCAAACCCAAATCTTAGAAAATCCAGATGGAGTCTAATGAGGACACGAAAGAGATAAACGTCTGGGACGTCACTGTGTGTGTGTTCACAGGTAAATGTAAACCCTACACAGCAAGAAAGAGTGAAAATAAATTACTTAAATATTCAACTAGAAGAGTTAACTGACTTTTTAGATGAGTAGAAAAAGGAAAGCAAGAGCAAACTAGAAGTTGAAGTGAATGAACTGGAACACAGAAAACAAGTAAATGGGTCAGAGTACCTTGAAACAAAGCAGCGACACTGCAACAGTAGGCCATCCATGGGGGTGCAGTGGACAGTGCGGTGTTCTGAGAGGTGGGGCCCCCGGGCCACAGCTCTTGGGTTTCTTGTTCCGTCGTTTGTCCGACTTTCCGTATGATGTTTTCTTTTAAATGGTTGATCTTCCTGGTGGGTTTTGGGTAAACACAACCTGGTCGTATCACACTGCGTCAGGCCTCTCTCCTCGCAGCCCAGCCCTGGCTGGCCTCAGACTCCTGCCTGGTCACCCCTCACCTGCGAAGCCCTTCTGAGCTGCACTGGGCATGTCAGGTGGTCTCCGAGCCGACACACCCCCTGCAGGTGACCCTTCTGGAGCCGCCTCTGCTCACCTCCCAGTCTGAGCCTGTTTCTCGCAGGTGGACTGCACAGCCGTTTTCCTGGGACCTACCTGCCTGCTGGAATCCCCTCCAACTCCCTCTGTCAGATCCTCCCTGGATTCTGTCTTCATTTCCCTGGTTTATTTCTCCTGGCTTTGGAGCATAGGGTTGTGGGAGATAGTTATTCATTTATTTTTGTGTGTGTCGAAATATGTGTTCTCTCTCCTCAATCACGGTTGTTTAGCTGTGGATAGAATTCCAGTCGGAAAACTTTTCCTTCAGCTTATTGAAGACATTGCTGCGTTTTCCTTAAGTTAATGGGAAGTTGGCTGTCGTTCAGATTTCACTTCACAGAAAGGATTGTCTTTCCCTCCCACCCACTACGAGACTCTCACCCCAGACACGGTCGGGACTTTCTGTGTGTTCCCGCTGTGCTGGAATGCGCCTTCCTCGCTCTCTGGTTCAGTCTGGAGACTCACACCTCTTATTTCCAGAAGCCCCTGTGTGAGTTCTTCTTTCTGCCATCTTTTCTCTTTGCTCCATTTGTTTTCCTTCACAGATGCCCAAATTTTCTCTCCTTTCTTTAAATGCCTTGTCTTTTGTTCGCTTCCTTGGAATAGCTTAACTTTGTCTTACAATCCTTTGATTTTTTTTTTTTTTAACCATACTGTGATTTTTTTTCAGTCTGTGAGAACATGTCCTTATTCTCTGATTTGTTTTTTGTTGCATCCTGTTCTTATTTGCTGGGTTAACTTAACCAACATTGACTGGTTAAGTTAACCCAGCATTGACTTTTTCCCCAGGTACTTGTGTTTTGATTTGTTTTCCAGTTAGGTTGGTCGGCTTCTTTCTGTCATGTGAGAGGCATTTCTCAAGTCCTGGTGGTCTTTCTCCAGGTTCACTCTTTCTTTTTTAGTTAATTAATTTAATTTATTTATTTTTGGCTGCGTTGGGTCTTTGTTGCTGTGCATGGGCTTTCTCTAGTTGAGGCAAGTGGAGGCTACTCTTTGTCGTGGTGCGCGGGCTTCTCATTGCGGTGGCTTCTCTTGTTGCAGAGCACCAGCTCTAGGTACACAGGCTTCAGTAGTTGTGGCTCGCGGGCTCAGTAGTTGTGGTGCACGGGCTTAGTTGCTCCGCAGCATGTGGGATCTTCCTGGACCAGAGCTCGAACCCGTGTCCCCTGCATTGGCAGGCGGATTCTTAACCACTGAGCCACCAGGGAAGTCCCTCCAAGTTCACTCTTGAGAACAAGGCACCAGCAAACCTTGCCTGTGTGCTCAGGGCCTGCCAGCTGGTGGGATTCAGGGGCAGTGGTCAGGAGGGGACTGGCCAATGTCGAGGAGCCTGAGTCACCAGCAGGGACCCCTTCTTCTAGTAAGTGCCTTCCAGAAGAGACTTGCTTCCAGATGTTTCCAAGTGGGTTTTTATGACATCTTCTCTCTGCAGACTCTTGGCTCCCAGCTTGCCCATTTTCCAGCCTTGAAACTGCATGAACCTCTGTTATCTGCTGTCATTTCTTCTCTCATGCTTTGTCCTTCTGTATTTATACCCTTTCATTTATTTCTTTTTTTAGTATCGAGAGAAAGGATTGATTATCAAGGAAAAATGATAAATTCAGTTTTCCAGTCTGCCATTTTTTCTCTCACATATTTTTTTAAGGGTTTTTTCATGTACTTTATTATTATTATTTTTTTTTTGCAGTACGCAGGCCTCTCACTGTTGTGGCCTCTCCTTTTTGCGGAGCACAGGCTCCGGACGCGCAGGCTCAGCGGCATGTGGGATCTTCCAGGAGCAGGGCACGAACCCGTGTCCCCTGCATCGGCAGGCGGACTCTCAACCACTGCGCCACCAGGGAAGCCCCCTATTTTTAATTTTTTTAATAGATGTTTATTGGAATATAGTTGCTTCACGGTACCGTGTTAGTTTCTGATGCACAGGAAAGCGAATGAGCCATTATGCATACACATGTCCCCATATCCCCTCCCTCTTGAGCCTCCCTCCTGTCCTCCCTATCCCACCCCTCTAGGTCATCGCAAAGCAGCGAGCTATCTCCCTGTGCTATGCTACTGCTTCCCACCAGCCAACTATTTTACATTGGGTAGTGTATATATATCGATGCTACTCTCACTTTGCCCCAGCGTCGCCTTCCCATCCCATGTCATCAAGTCCATTCTCTTGTGTACCTCTTTATTCCTGCCCTGCAACTAGGTTCATCAGTACCTTTTTTTTTTTTTAGATTCCATACATATGCATTAGTATACGGTGCTTGTTTTTCTCCTTCTGCCTTACTTCACTCTGTATGACAGACTCTAGGTCCATCCACCTCACTACAGATAACTCAATTTTGTTTCTTTTTATGTATGAGTAATATTCCATTGTATATATGTGCCACATCTTCTTCATCCATTCATCTGTCAATGGACATTTAGGTTGGTTCCATGTCCCGGCTATTGTAAATAGTGCTGCAATGAAACATTGTGGTGCATGTCTCTTTTTGAATTATGGTTTTCTCAGAGTATATGCCCAGCAATGGGATTGCTGGGTCATATGGTAGTTCTACTTTTAGTTTTTTAAGGAAACTCCGTACTGTTTTCCATAGTGGTTGTATCAATTTACATTCCCACAAACAGTGTAGGAGGGTTCCCTTTTCACCATACCCTTTCTAGCATTTATTGTTTCTAGCTTTTTTGATAATGGCCATTCTGACTAGCATGAGGTGATACCTCATTGCAGTTCTGATTTGCATTTCTCTAATAATTAGTGATGTTGAGCATCTTTTCATGTGCCTCTGGGTCATCTGTGTGTCTTCCTTGGTGAAATGTTTGTTTAGGTCTTCTGCCTATTTTTTAACTGGGTTGTTTCTTTTTTTGATATTGAGCTCCATGAGCTGTTTCTATATTTTGGTGATTAATCCTTTGTCTGTTGTTTCATTTGCAAATATTTTCTCCCATTCTGAGGGTTGTCTTCTTGTCTTGTTTATCGTTTTCTTTGCTGTGCAAAAGCTTTTAAGTTTAATTAAGTCCCATTTGTTTATTTTTGTTTCTATTTATGTTACTCTAGGAGATGGGTCAGAAAAGATCTTACTGTGGTTTATGTCACAGAGTGTTTTTCCTATGTTTTTCTCTAAAAGTTTTATAGTGTCTGGTCTCACATTTAAGTCTTTAATCCATTTGGAGTTTATTTTTGTGTATGGTGTTAGGGAGTGTTCTAATTTCATTCTTTTACATGTAGCTGTCCAGTTTTCCCAGCACCACTTATTGAAGAGGCTGTCTTCTCTCCACGATATATTCTTGCCTCCTTTATCAAAGATAAGGTGGCCATATGTGCATGGGTTTACCTCTGGGCTTTCTATCCTGTTCCATTGATCTATCTTTCTGTTTTTGTGCTAGTACCATACTGTCTGGATTACTGTATCTTTGTCGTATAGTCTGAAGTCAGGGAGCCTGATTCCTCCAACTCCATTTTTCTTTCTCAAGATTGCTTTGGCTATTTGGGGTCTTTTGTGTTTCCATATGAATTGTAAGATTTTTTGTTCTAATCCTTTGAAGAATGCCATTGGTAGTTTGATAGGGATTGCATTGAATCTGTAGATTGCTTTGGGTAGTATAGTCATTTTCACAATATTGATCCTTCCAATCCAAGAACATGGTATATTTCTCCATCTGTTTGTCATCTTTGATTTCTTTCATCAGTGTTTTATAGTTTTCTGAGTACAAGTCTTTCGCCTTCTTAGGCAGGTTTAGTCCTAGATATTTTTATTCTTTTTGTTGCAGTGGTAAATGGGACTGTTTCCTTAATTTCTCTTTCTGATTTTTCGTTGTTGGTGTATAGGAATGCCAGAGATTTCTGTGCATTAATTTTGTATCATGCAACCTTACCAAATTCATTGATTAGCTCTAGTAGTTTTCTGGTGGCATCGTTAGGATTTTCTATGTATAGTGTCATGTCATCGGCAAATAGTGACAGTTTTACTTCTTCTTTTCCAATTTGTATTCCTTTATTTCTTTTTCTTCTCTGATTGTTGTGACTAGGATTTCCAAAACTATGTTGAATAAGAGTGGCGAGAGTGGACATCCTTGTCTTGTTCCTGATCCTACTGGAAATGCTTTCAGTTTTTCACCATTGAGTGTGATGTTCGCTGTGGGTTTGTTATGTTGAGGTAGGTTTGTTTTATGCCCACTTTCTGGAGAGTTTTTATCATAAATAGGTGTTGAATTTTGTCAAAAGCTTTTTCTGCATCTATTGAGATGATCATATGGTTTTTATTCCTTAATTTGTTAATGTGGTGTATCACATTGATTGATTTGCATATACTGAAGAATCCTTGCATCCCTGGGATAAATCCCAGGTGATCATGGTGTATGATCCTTTTAATGTGCTGTTGGATTCTGTTTGCTAGTATTTTGTTGAGGATTTTTGCATCTATGTTCATCAGTAATATTGGTCTATAATTTTCTTTTTTAGTGAGATCTTTTTCTGGTTTTGGTATCAGGGTGATGGTGGCTTCGTAGAATGAATTTGGGAGTGTTTCTCCCTCTGCAATTTTTTGGAAGAGTTTGAGAAGGATCGGTGTTAGCTCTTCTCTAAATGTTTGGTAGAATTTGCCTGTGAAGCCATCTGGTCTTGGACTTTTGTTTATTGGAAGATTTTAAATTATGGTTTCAATTTCATTACTTGTGATAGGTCTGTTTATATTTTAATTCTTCCTGTTTCAGTCTTGGAAAATTGTAGCTTTCCAAGAATTTGTCCATTTCTTCGTGGCTGTCTGTTTTATTGGCATGTACTTGTTTGTAGTAGTCTCTTACAATCCTTTGTGTTTCTGCAGTGTCAGTTGTGATTTCTCCTTTTTCATTTCTAATTTTATTGATTTGCGTCCTCTCCCTCTTTTTCTTGATGAGTCTGGCTAAGGGTTTGTCAATTTTGTTTATCTTCTCAAAGAACCACTTTTAGTTTTATTGATCTTTGCTATTGTTTTCTTCATTTCTATTTCATTTATTTCTGCTCTGATCTTTATGATTTCTTTCCTTCTACTAACTTTGGGTTTTGTTTGTTCTTCTTTCTCTAGTTCCTGTAAGGTTAGATTGTTTATTTGAAATTTTTCTTGTTTCTTGAGGTAGACTTGTATTGCTATAAAGTTCCCTCTTAGAACTGCTTTTGCTGCATCCCATAGGTTTTGGATCATCGTGTTTTCATTGTCATTTGTCTCTAGGTATTTTTTTTTATTTCCTCTTTGATTTTTTCAGTGATTGTTTTCTTCAGTGATCTCTTGGGTATTTAGTAATGTATTGTTTAGCCTCCATGGGTTTGTATTTTTTACAGATTTTTCCTGTAATTGATATCTAGTCTCATAGCGTTGTGGTCAGAAAAGATACTTGATACGATTTCAATTTTCTTAAATTTACCAAGGCTTGATTTGTGACCCAAGATACAATGTATCCTGGAAAATGTTCCATGAGCACTGAGAAGAAAGTGTAACCTGCTGTTTTTGGATGGAATGTCTTATAAATATGAATTAAATCTATCTGGTCTATCGTGTCATTTAAAGCTTGTGTTTCCTTATTAATATTCTGTTTGGATGATCTGTCCATTGGTGTAAATGAGGTGTTAACATCCCCCACTATTATTGTGTTACTGTCGATTTCCTCTTTTATAGCTGTTAGCAGTTGCCTTATGCATTGAGTTGCTCCTATGTTTGGTGCACATATATTTATAATTGTTATATCTTCTTCATGGATTGATCCCTTGCTCATTATGTAGTGTCCTTCCTTGTCTCTTGTAACATTCTTTCTTTTAAAGTCTATTTTATCTGGTATGAGTATTGCTACTCCAGCTTTCTTTTGATTTCCATTTGCATGGAATATCTTTTTCCATCCCCTCACTTTCAGTCTGTATGTGTCCCTAGGTCTGAAGTGGGTCTCTTGTAGACAGCATATATACAGGTCTTGTTTTTGTATCCATTCAGTGAGCCTGTGTCTTTGGGTTGGAGCATTTAATCCATTCACGTTTAAGGTAATTATCAATATGTTTGATCCTATTACCATGTTCTTAATTGTTATGGGTTTGTTTTTGTAGGTCCTTTTCTTCTCTCCTGTTTCCCACTTAGAGAAGTTCCTTTAGCATTTGTTGCAGAGCTGGTTTGGTGGTGCTGAATTCTCTTAGCTTTTGCTTGTCTGTAAACCTTTTGATTTCTCCATCGAATTTGAATGAGGTCCTTGCAGGGTAGAGTAATCTTGGTTTTAGGTTCTTCCCTTTGATCACTTTAAATATATCATGCCACTCCCTTCTGGCTTGTAGAGGTTCTGCTGAGAAATCAGCTGTTAACCTTATGGGAGTTCCCTTGTATGTCATTTGTCACTTTTCCCTTGTTGCTTTCAATAATTTTTCTTTGTCTTTAATTTTTGTCAATTTGATTACTATGTGTCTCAGTGTGTTTCTCTTTAGGTTTATCCTGCCTGGGACTCTCTGCACTTCCTGGAGTTGGGTGGGTATTTCCTTTCCCATGTTAGGGAAGTTTTCGACTATAATCTCTTCAAATATTTTCTCGGGTCCTTTCTTTCTCTCATCTCCTTCTGGGACCCCTATAATGCGAATGTTATGTTTAATGTTGTCCCAGAGGTCTCTTAAGCTGTCTTCATTTCTTTCTTTTTATTTTCTTTATTCTTTTCTATGGCAGTGAATTCCACCGTTCTGTCTTCCAGGTCACTTATCCGTTCTTCTGCCTCAGTTATTCTGCTATTGATTCCTTCTAGTGTATTTTTCATTTCAGTTATTGTATTGTTCATCTCTGTTTGTTTGTTCTTTAATTCTTCTAGGTCTTTGTTAAACATTTCTTGGATCTCCTCGATCTTTGCCTCCATTCTTTTTCCGAGGTCCTGTATCATCTTCACTATCATTATTCTGAATTCTTTTTCTGGTAGGTTGCCTATCTCCACTTCCTTTAGTTGTTTTTCTGGGTTTTTATCTTGTTCCTTCATCTGGTACATAGCCCTCTGCCTTTTCATCTTGTCTGTCTTTCTGTGAATGTGTTTTTTGTTCCACAGGCTACAGGATTGTAGTTCTTGCTTCTGCTGTCTGTCCTCTGGATGAGGCTATCTAAGTGGCTTGTGCAAGCTTCCTGATGGGAGGGACTGGTGGTGGGTAGAGCTGGCTGTTGCTCTGATGGGCAGAGCTCAGTAAAACTTTAATCCGCTTGTCTGCTGATGGGTGGGGCTGGGTTCCCTCTCTGTTGGTTGTTTGGCCTGAGGCGACCCAACACTGGAGCCTACCTGGCTCTTTGGTGTGGCTAATGGCAGACTCTGGGAGGGCTCACGCCAAGGTACTTCCCAGAACTTCTGCCGCCAGTGTCCTTTTCCTCATGGTGAGGCACAGCCACCCCCCACCTCTGCAGGAGACCCTCCAACACTAGCAGGTAGGTCTGGTTCAGTCTCCTATGGGGTCACTGCTCCTTCCCCTGGGTCCCGATGCGCACACTACTTTGTGTGTGCCCTCTAAGAGTGGAGTCTCTGTTTCCCCCAGTCTTCTCGAAGTCCTGCAATCAAATCCTGCTAGCCTTCAGGGTCTGATTCTCTAGGAATTCCTCCTCCCATTGCCGGACTCCCAGGTTGGGAAGCCTGATGTGGGGCTCAGAACCTTCACTCCCGTGGGTGGACTTCTGTGGTATAAGTGTTCTCCAGTTTGTGAGTCACCCACCCAGCGGTTATGGGATTTGATTTTATTGTGATTGCGCCCCTCCTACCGTCTCACTGTGGCTTCTCCTTTGTCTTTGGATGTGGGGCACCTTTTTTGGTGAGTTCCAGTGTCTTCCTGCCGGTGATTGTTCAGCAGTTAGTTGTGATTCCGGTGCTCTCACAAGAGGGAGTGAGCGCACATCCTTCTACTCTGCCATGTTGAACCAATCCCCTCCAATTCTTTTGTATGTTGAATAGACTCCATATAAAGATGAATCAAATATATTCTTACATTTACATTTTTTTAACTGTCAAAATCTTTAGAACATTAATCTTTGGCTTTCTTTTGTGAAACTTGAGACGCTAAATGCTTTTCTTTTTTCCCTAATCCAAAGCACCCACTTGTATTAAATGAATTTTAGGTTAAATACTTTATTCTTTTCTTTCTTTCCAGTTTTTAAGCAAAACAGTCAACTCTTGGGGGGAAAACGTGGGCAAACAACTTTGCAGTCATACTTAAAACAGCCATGTATATTTATTTCTATACGTTTCACTGGTTCCAGTGGTGACCTCAGTCCTTTCCAGCTACAGCTTCCTTCCTTTTTCTTGACTTAACCTCTTTTATTCCCTGTTCTGGCACAGTTCTTTTCAAGGTTTGTTGTAATTTGTCACTGGTGCCTGCATATTTTCTTTACGATCGTCGCATGTCGGAGACTGCATCTCCCCGGGGAGCCGTTTGAGAGGAGACAGAGGTTGTAGCCCAGACCCTTCTCTCTCAGAGCTCTGTCCATGGTGCCTCCTTCATCCTCTGGTTCTCACTGTGGTGCAGGCAGAGTCTGGTCCAGCCCAACCGATGGTCCTTCACAGTAGCCCGCTGTCCTTTTATCAAGGTTTCCCATGGGATACTTTTATGTCCCTGCATGTATATAAATGAACTTTAAACTTCCTTGCATATGTCTACATATGGTTTTCTTTTCACTGAGTTCGCCTGTAACACTATGTACTCTCGCCGTTTTTAGGCCAAAGTCCTAAAAAAGTCATTTTTTCTCTGAGTATTTTTTACAGTTTTCTTTGTATTATGACTGTATTCATCTCTCCAAAATTTCTATCGTATGACACAGGATCCCCTGCACCCTCTGCAGTCTCCATCCCCTCTCATCCCTTGCATTTCCTCACCCTTCCCTCTGAGAGGTGGGGAAATCGTGTGAGTATGTGCTCTGCGTAGCTGGCAGGAGGCTTTGTGCCCTCTGTGAGATCTTCCACGCAGTGACTGTGTTACACCTTCTGGGAGCTTCCTACATCCCCACTGCCGTCTACCGCCTTGAGTGGCACTGTTTTAAGTGGGCGTTGAGAGAGACATTTCAGATACAGTTTATCCCAACACACAAAAGTCCCTGCAATGGAAAGCATCTTTTCTCCATTTATTCTTTCAAAATAAAAACAGTTTCATGTGGTCTTACCCTTAATTTAATTTAAGAATATTCCTTATAATTTTAGGTGGTTGGACACAGGGTAAGTTCCAAACATCTCA
This sequence comes from Stenella coeruleoalba, assembly GCF_951394435.1. Lineage (NCBI taxonomy): Eukaryota > Metazoa > Chordata > Mammalia > Artiodactyla > Delphinidae > Stenella > Stenella coeruleoalba. Next base: position 57,456,103 of record NC_137160.1, on the reverse strand, counting down.
GGGTCTCAGTTTTTTCATCTGCAAAGCATGACAATTGGACTAGGTGATTTCACATTTCCTTTTTATTTCCAATATGTACAATATTATTTACATATCAACCATCTCAATGCAATTGTCTTAAGATTTACGGCACACTGTCTGGAGAACACTTATTCCATTGCAAGTAACTTACCCATATGTGGATTTCAGTGTTTATTAAAACGTAAATATCTTGAGTCAAGGATGTGTATTCCAAATGCAAGGCACATAACTGCAAAACTGTTGCTAGCAGAAGGAACTGGGTTGGAATCACCCCTTTCCTAAAAATGCCTCAAGAATCAAGATTAGGGATCCTTCCATTATTTGCTAGGCATAGGAAAAAATATATAATTCCATTAATTAACTTGCTCTGATTTCCTAGAGTTACTCAAATTCTTGAAGAATTTGTCCTAGCTGATCTGAATGCATGGAAAACTCTGTAATGTGAATTAAAATGCGTTATTTTTTTCCCAAGAGATAACATCCCTAAGCCTAGGAAGTCTGTCACTCTCTATAGTTTCTTTCTTATACATGAATTAAACTTAAAAATATCATTCTTTTGGAGACTGTGTTTTCTTAATTTTTAGATAAACACTATTATTAAAAGGTGATGGCTAGGGCTTCCCTGGTGGCGCAGTGGTTGAGAGTCCGCCTGCTGATGCAGGGGACACGGGTTCGTGCCCCGGTCCAGGAGGATCCCACATGCCGCGGAGCGGCTGGGCCCATGAGCCATGGCTGCTGAGCCTACGAGCGGCTGGGCCCGTGAGCCATGGCCTCTGAGCCTACGCGTCCAGAGCCTGTGCTCCGTAACGGGAGAGGCCACAATGGTGAGAGGCCCGCGTACTGCAAAAAAAAAAAAAAAAGGTGATGGCTAAAATCCAAGGAGATGACATGGCCAGGGACTGTCTGCCTTTTTTGAATGAGGATAAGGTTGGTAATACAACTTATTTCTGGAAGTTACTCACAGTGCAGACAATAGGGTGAATGAAGTTTATACAAAATTTGAATGTTGATGTTTTTCCTTTGGAAAAATTCTTTTGTACAAGACAAGAGCAATCATAATAACATGTTGTATTAGCATGTCGTTTAACTCCTTGCAGAATGTTTCCACGTGCCTCATCTTACGTACTACACAGAGCAGCCGTATGATGCAGGTTTTATTATCCCTGTTTTACACATGAAAAAAGTGAGTCTTTGCCAAAGTGTGTCTTCTTAGCACAGCGAGGAAGAGGCTGATTTTACACTGAAATCATGAAATCCCGACTACTTGTTTGCTACTCTTTCTCCTACTCCCAGAGACATGGTGGAAATGACGTGGTAGTTGAAATTACGTCTCTCATGTGCAGATTAGGAAGATTTAAGGTCAGAAAGGGAAATTGATACTAAACTACGCACAAAACTTCTACATCTGGATCATCAGCTGTTAAGGAGATTGTTAAGAATGTTTTCTCACTTGAGACAAAGGCAAACAAAGAGGACTTCCAGGATTCCTTTCAAACTAAACTTTTGCCTCTCAGCTCCAAAATGAACACACTCTCTCTCTCTCTCTCACTCTCTCTCTCTCTCTCTCTGTCTCACTCACTGTCTCTCACAGACTCTTACTGACAACAGTAGTTGTTACTCATAATTTGTTATGGAAAACAAGAATAGAAGCTATCTGAATGTCTCTTTCCACTTTGGTACGTAGAACTGTTAAATCCTTGTGAAACATGAACTATCAATAAGAAACTTACAAATCAGAAATCTGAAATAAAACCTCTAGTTATGAAAGTACTAAGCTAGATATGATTATTTTAATTATCCCTTTGTCTCGATTATTCTCCTTTTGATGGAATAATAAATACAGCCTCATACTCCAGTTTCTGTTATTATAGTTCAGTGCCGACATGTCAGATTTAATATTCACTTGCCTGTCTTTGTGTGGAGCCAGATGGAGAGGTGTATTGCCTATTTATAAGAACTAGCTGTTACTACTGAATTTTCCAAATGACTTCAGCAAAAACAGTGGGCGTGTTGAGGATCGTTTAGGATTGCATTAGAAATGCCAGAGCAGAAGTCCAAAGTAAATAACATGGTGTCACGTATCTACAAACGATGGCCCTGGTGACTAAATCAGACACATGGCGTTGACCTCAGTTACAATAATACATGCCCCAGAGGCGCGAGTGTGAAGGAGAGCACACAGCTCTGCCGGTAATAAACGGAGTTTGATCTTGGAGGCCTTTTATAGAATGTCGTAAGCACCAGTTATGCAGTAAAGAGCAAAATTAATTTCACAGGATACAGCAATTCCATTCCTGGTTAAACGCCCAGCAGAAATGCATGCATAAGTTCACTAAAAGACCTGTGCACTAAAAGACTAAAAGGCATGTTCGCAGCAGCACATTTGTAACAGCCCAAGCCTGAGTCTTCCCAAACATGCATCAGCAGTGAGTGCTGAACCGCAGCTTGTTTATACAGTGGAAGCTACTCGGGGAGGAGAAGGAACAGACTAACCACACAGCGCCGCAGGTGAGGCTCACGGACCCACGGTGACTGAAACCTTTGAGCCAGACACAAAGGGCAAACACTGGGTGATTCCATCAACGAAAGGGACAAAAGCAGGCACAACGGACTCCACTCTGAACTCCAGGACGGGTCACCCCTGGGGGGTGCCCGGCGGAGGGGGAGGGAGCGGCCGCTGGGGAAATACTCTGTTTCTTCATCTGATGCTCCACCAGCATGTGTTCAGTCTGTGAAAACAGCTGATAATCCGGGCATTCTGTGTGTAAGGTCTACGTCAGTAGAAAAACGTCTGCAAACAATTACCTCAAAAATATTGAAGTAGCCCTCCTGGCTGACATTTCTCTACAAGCCGAACCTCTGTGTTTGGTGGACCTTGCGACAGTGTGACATGGCCCTCCCATCTCTACCTCTCCACGGAAATCTGACGTTTCCAGGGGCTCAGGGACCAACTTCAGGGGCCCCCCCCTCACTGCCGTCCAGATGCAGCTGGGCTATTTTCAGCTCTCACTGAAGTTTCACAGCACACAGGGCTCATCTTAGGTTTTAATCTGCTTTGCGTGTCTCTATCATGGATTAAAAATGAACAAACAGAACAGAGTAAAATGTGAAAATTTCCCTGAGTTAGGAATTAGGAGGCCAGCTTTTCTGCCCTGTGGGTTGCATGCATTCCCGGGCTGATGGCCTGCTCTTGGTTCCCTTGAACTGACTTTGGGTCGGGTGGAGAAAAGACTTCTCCTTCTGTGAGACAACAGGTCTGGCAGAGACACATATCAGGATAGTGATGCTGACCTTAAGTTCCTTCTACTAGGATTTATATTTTATGAAAAACCACGGTTTCATCCTGGAATTAGGCCTGGGACACATCCACCTCCCACACACGTGGAAGAGGCATGGAGTCTGCTGTCAAACGGAAATTGACCAGGCTTCCGTGCTATTTAAACTAGATTGTAAAGTAGACGATAGGTACGATCTTAGGAAGAATGAAATAGCGGGAACCTACCTGAGCGTCTCCTGAACCCTGACCCATGAGCACTGACCCTCGGCCTCCTTCTCGCATCCCCGCTGCCCGTGCGTTGGTCTGAGAATTCTTTGCTGGTAATTCACAAATACTAAAATACTTTTTGAAAGGGAAGGAAGAGCCAGGCTTTGTTAAGCGGCAAAGTGCTGTCACATGGGAGCACAGGAGCGTCTGGGGTGTCCGCTGCCCTCGGTGGCCGCCCTCATGCCCCCATGCCTTCTGCAGACCCGGCCTCCTCTGGAGAGTCGCCCCAAACACGTCCAAACGTGTTTGCAGACCTAAGTGAAATAGGGATTTCAGCGCAGTATCCCTAGCTGCCCGTTTCTAAAAGCTCGAGCCCGCTGCTGCTGGCGAAGGAAACCAGCGCTCTCGCTTTCCTCAGCTGCGACGTCGTACAGTGAATGTCCTTCGTAACTGGCGGGAATTCCGCGGCAGGCTTGCTGGCTGCAGCTCCAGGCGAGGCAGGGATCAGCCTTGTGGAGGGGGCTCTTTGCAGGGAAGGGTGCTGTTCTGGGAAGAGCTGGAGATGCTCAAACGTGTAACTGCACCTCGATGGAAACATTCGTGCCAGCTGATCAAAGTCCTGCCCTTCTGTAGTGTAATCCACGAAGGATGAGGCCGCCCTTCACGTGGCCGGTCACTTCCGGCATTAGTTACTAGACAATATTTAAAAATAAGGTACGTAATTGGCAGGTGAAATTCTTACGTGTTTTAAGGGTTTCTTCTGAATAGAATAGCTAGGTACTTCAAAGAAACGCACTGTAGATATTTATGACTTAAAAAATAGTTAAAACAAGAAGTTGCATTTATCGTCAGTAAAAAATAAAAGTCTTTAACAGAAATATATCCCCTGGAATGGCTTAGGTGTCTTTCTTTTCTCACAGTTTTTATTCATTCATTGAACAAGCCTTTATCGAACGCCCTTTATATGCCCAGGGCTGTGCTCTGTGTAAGATCTACCCTGTTTCTAGAAGCTCACAGTCTAGGGAAGGAGATGACGTTGACTAAATGACATGAGAAAGGTCTGTTTGGGGAGCCGCGTCCAGGTGGTCCTATGAGGGTCTCTGAAGCTGGTCGAAGAGTTTCAAGAAAAGTTTCCCAGAATAGATAACTTCCTGTGTCCTGAAGGGTGAGTAAGAGTTACCCAAGCAAAGGCGGGAAGGAGGGATATTCCAGCTGAGACACAGAACATGTGTGGGTCTGCATGTGTGTGTGTGTGTGTACATGCATGTGTGTATGTGTGTGTGATTGCACTTAATTTTAATCTCGCGTACCTAGAGCCTGGACTTGGGTGGTGATAATGGGGGACAAGGGGGGATGATGAGGCCGATGAAGTGGCTGGCGCTGTTCCCATTGTGGTCCTCTCCAGCCGTCCTGGCTGCGGGCCTTCTTAGCCACTCAGGTAAGAGCTGCGAGTACGGATGTTTCGTCTTGCCTTCGGGTCTGAGCCCGTTCAGCCTGGCTGCTGTCTGTCCTCGGGTTCCTGGGCTGGAGGCCGACTAGTGCCTGTCACTAGCACGTCTGATGTAGTGAAAGGAAGGCCTAGCTCTTCCTTCCCATGTTACTAATACCGAATATTAGACCTTCTTTCTGTGAGTTTATTGGACGACCTCCAGCTAGCTGGTCCAGGATGTGGCAGCAGGAACACATCTTCTCTAACAATGTCACAGTGGTTTTATTGTTAACAGTCCACTGAGAAGATTTTTTCATGACACTTCAACACTGGGTTTCTGTTGTATGCCAAGATTCTGACATGTGATGCTGCATTTAATTATCACAACGTACATTTTATGATAGACCTGATCTCCATCTCATAGCTGAGGAAGCTGTGGTTGATTTTGGAGGGTTGGCCGTCTTCCTGATTTCCGGGGAGTGGCAGAGCCAGAGTTTGAACGTGGATTGCTTGAGCCCATCGTTACGCTGAGTCCCGCCTCCCCCTCCCGCTGTTGAAACAAGGACGCGACGCTGCTGAGGGACTTGTACCCCCAGGGACTTGGTTGGGTAGTCAGACCCTCGCACGGGCTGAGCTCTCTGGGAAGGGGGCGAACCTCCTTCACAGCAGCTGTTCCATGGACTTTCTGTGCTCCTTCATTCCCTGCTTCTCCACCTCTTCTGCTCTCTGCTGCAGGCTGGCCTCAGCTCCTACTTCGCTGAGAAAGTAAGAACCATCCGATCATGACTCCTTCCCTCCTGGCGAAACAGAGGAGTCCTTCTCTTGACGGTGCTGATCTCTGAACCCACCCCTGTCCCCCGTCCATCTGTAAATCTGTCCCTCTCCTCCACCCTCAGCCTCTTCCTTTTTAAGAGCATCTTCCCCACGAGACCCAAACATGCTTAGAGTATCCTTGGAGAGAAAAACTGTACAGCAGTGGCAGTAAATAAACTACACACAAGGAGATGCCTGAATCTCACAAGCATCGCCATGTTGAGTGAAGAAGCGAGACCGAAACAATGCATCCAGCCTGATGCCAATTCTGTAAAGCTCTGCAGCAGCCCAGAGCAAGCAGCGTTGGGTGGCGATCCATGCACAGCTGGAAAAACTGTAAAGAAAAGCAAAAAAACGGTGGCGGGAAGGGCTTGGGGCTGGCGAGGGGTACCTGGGGCTTTGGCAGTGCAGGCAGTGCTCTCTTTCTTGGCCATGATGCTGGATGAGTAGGTGTTTGCTTCATAATTATGTTTCAAACAGAACACACATATATTTTGCCCTTTTATATGTAGGAGTTTCCAACAACAACAAAAAAACATACTAAAATTTAAACGTGCCCAAATCTATTATATTTTTAAAAAATCTTTTCTCAACTCAGGTCCCTCTGTAACGTTTTCCACGCCCCTCCCTTCAGCCCCGGGCACTCTGAGGGGTGGCGTGTGCGCCCACCCGCCCCTCCAGCACCCCTTCTGGCCCCTTTGCTCACTGACATGCTCTCCTAGGTCACCCGCAGCCCCCCTTGCTGCTGAGCACCGAGGTCATAAACCCTCCCAGTCCTGCCTTTCTGCAGCACAGCCGGTTCTGCCGTGACCCCCTCTCTGTGCTGGTCCCCACGGCATCACTTTCTCCCGTCCTGCTCTTCCTCCTTAGTCTCCCTTGGCACCTCTACTGGATCTGCTCTTGAAAGGCTCTGCCTCTGGGTCCTTCCTCGGCTGCCATTCCCCGGGCTCCCCATCAGGAGCCGCGATGCCGGCTGTGGACCGGCCACCAGGAGAGCTCCGCCAGGGCCTCACCTCCCAGAGAGTCAGGCTTTCCTGACATGGGGTGGGACCCAGGGCTCAGGGGGGCTTTCAGGTTCCCCGCAGGTCCAGTGCGCACGGGGCTGAAACCACTTCTCCTGGCTCCCTCGGCACACTCTCCTGGTGTCACCTCGTGGACGGCTCCAGCCCGAGTCACTCGGGCAAAGACCTGTGTGTCTAGCTGCCCCGGCGAGCAGCTGCTTCTGGATGAGTGCCTCGCTCCTGAGTCTTGCCGTGTCCAAAGCCTCCTCTCCCACCAAGATTTCCATGATGGGGGGGGGGGTGCTCCTTTCTCCAGTTACCCTGCTAGCAAAGTGGGAAATCATTCTTGACCCAGTCCCCCCTCACACCCCGATATTCAGCCATCCACCCAGTCTCGTCCACAGATTCTGCTTCCTCCGTGCTCTCCAGTGCGTCTGTGTGTTGTGTCTTCACTGCTGCCCTGGCTCGTGCTGTTCTTCCTCAGGGACCTGCTTGGCGCCCTCCTGGTTGGACCAGCACCTCCACTCTGCTGCCCTGGCTGTGGTCAGGCTGGCCTTTCCCCAATGGGGAGCTGACCCTCTCACCACTCTGCAGAAGCACCACTCAGCAGCTCTCCTTTCCTTACAAAAACAATTCAAATGGCTTACAAGGCCCACTCACACTCCAGACTGGTACAGGTTCCAGCCTCGCAGTGTCCCCGCATGTTTCTCTTGCTGCTGGAAACCCTCTCGTGATTCCTGTTCCCAAGTTCCCTTCACTTGGTGACCCTACTCATCACAGGGCAACATGGACGTCACTCCTTAGACAGTTTCCATGGCTGCCCCCTCTCTGTGCCAAGTGCGACCTCCTACCCCTCAGCACAGGGCCCCAACCCCTGGTGTACCTGCCACACACTTGCAGGCTTGTCTTTCTCCAGCACTGATGGCATCCCTGAAGGCGGATGCATTGACCATCACTGAGCCCTGCGTCCCAGCCAAGTGCCTGGCACACAGGTGGTAGAAAGTGATAAAACAGCTTTCGTAAGTTTGAAAAAAATATATTTAAGAATTATAAAGAAAGAAATAACAAAAGACATCTTCCAAGTAAATCAAACAGCAGATATTTATTGAGAAACGAGCGATGCAGTTCTGGAAATTGGATTGTGTTTCAGTGACCTTCTTGACTCTCTCAGTCCGTTTGTGCTGCTATAATAAAATACCACAAACTGGGTAGCTTATGAACAGCAGATATGTATTTCTCACAGTTCTGAAGGCTGGAAGTTCAAGGTCAAGGTGCCAGCGCAGTTGTAGCCTGGTGAGAGCCTTCTACCTGCTTCAGGCTGCCATCCGCTGGCTGTGTTCTCACCTGGTGGAACAGGCCAGGCATCTGTGCAGCCTCTTCTAAGAGAACTGATCCCTTCACAGGGCTCTGCTCCCGTGGCCTGAGCACCTCCCAAAGGCCCCACCTCCTACAGCATCATGTTGGACGTTAGGATTTCAACATATGAACTGGGGGGAGGGGGATACAAACATTCAGACCACAGCACGGACTAATTATTTATTCCAGAAACATTGTTGAAATACTGCTGTGTCCCAGGCACTATGGTAGAAGCTGCAAGAAGTGATAAAGGGAGTGTATGACTCTCAAAAAGACCTTGTTGTCTAATGAGGTTGAAAATGTAGGAAACATATGAATACAGATGATTTAATACAAAGTGGAGAATGATGAGTCTCTTAGAGGAAGCACAGACGAATACTTACGGTTTCACGGGAGGGTGAGGTTAATTAGTGGTGGAGCCGTCACTGAAAGCTTCCCAGAGGAAGCGATGTTCAGGCTGTAACGTGATTGGAGCAAGCCAGGTGCGCCTGGCGGGGGGAGGTGGGGAGGGGGAGGGGCAGGGGGTGGTTTCTTGGCAGAGGAACGGCACTGCTCGTCCCCTCACTCAGTGAGGGCACATCCCAAACACGTGAGCATCGCCTCTCTCTCCAGCTTTATTTACCTGCATCAGAATACATATTTATCGTGTGTGTGTGTGTGTGTGTGTGTGTGTGTGTGTGTGAGAGATGTGCATCACTGCACCTCCAGTGCCTAGAACAGTTCTTGGCATATGGTGGGTGCTCAATTAATATTTTGGGAAGGAAGAAGGAGAGAAGACAAGAGGGGCAGGATTTGCATTTGAATTTGGTCGTCATCTCCAAGTAGGTAGACCGTGGATATTACAGAGGTGATGAAAATGTGTTCCAGATGGCAGGATCCTCCATACTTAAGTGTACACTGGAGCAATTTAAAACGCCTTGTTTCATATTTACTGTTATCTGGGCATTAAATATCCAGTTTGGGAAAAAATAATTGTGACGGTAAAGTCAAGTTGTCTTTGAGCTGTCCATGATTGGTAGGACAGGAAAAGAAAACTGCCCCAGGAGTGGCACAGAGGAAGGCAGTGGTTTAGTGCTCTTCAAACAGATGAATCAGTGAATACCTCTGAGAAATCCTTTTCCATTCCTCTTGTTTGTATTTACCAAATAAGGAAAAATAGCAATCAGAGGACTCCAAGGAGCCTGTGAGAGCCACTATCACTTTTTTTTTTTTTTTTTTTTTTTTTTTTTGCGGTACGCGGGCCTCTCACTGTTGTGGCTTCTTCCGTTGCGGAGCACAGGCTCCGGACGCGCAGGCCCAGCGGCCATGGCTCACGGGCCCAGCTGCCCCGCGGCATGTGGGATCTTCCCGGACCGGGGCACGAACCCGCGTCCCCTGCATCGGCAGGCGGACTTTCAACCACTGCGCCACCAGGGAAACCCCCACTATTACATATTTACTTGTGATTCCTCCAGTATTTTGGAAGTGAAATGTTCCATAAATACAAGTTGTTACTCCTTGGTTTTCATTTGCTTTTTTTCACACATCCCTCCAGTTTTATCTGTGTCATAGCTTTACTTTAAATGCAACAAAGCTCTATCGGTTTTTGTGGTTATACAATAGCATTTTTGAACTATTTTGAAAATGCTTTCTTTTTTGAGCCTTCGTTCTCTTCTGTCACAGTTTCTGAAAGCAGAAGGAGCAATTCCCATTTCTGTGTATGACTATGTTAGCCTTTAATTCTAATCAGATAAAACTCAGACACGCATAGAACATGAGAGAATAGTCTTTGTTCCTCCGAAGACTCCTGTCCACCTTTGTTTTGTTATCAGTATATCCGATTCTATAAAGTATTTTCTCATAATTTTATCTCTCCTGAAATTGCTTTTTGGGAAGTATCGAGTGAAAGATGCAACAAATATACAAACAAATTGAATTAAATATGAAAGACGGATGATTTTGGCTCTGTTCTTCTGATGTGCTGGGGAGTTAACCAGGCACAGTTCATTAACACTAATGGAAGAATTTGTCATTTACCATGAGCATCTCCAGACATTGTAGGGCAATTTCTCCCCCTAATTCGCTATGTAACTTGGTTACTTCTAAATGTACTAAGATTCAAAAAGGAGGTATTTTATCAATCATGCATCTTAAAGATTACTTCTCATTAATTTAAATATGAATTCCTTTGAGAAGAGACATCCTCTCCAAAAACCAATTTTTTCTATAAATGTATCTATGACATCCTAGGCACTATAGTCTTCCTTAAGTTTCCAGCTAATAAGAGCATATACCTGCCATATTTTAAATATAACTTACATTCTTTTTGTGTTTTAAGTACTGCTCAAGATTCAGAAAAAAAAATTGTTTTTCTTAATTTGACTCAAATCTATATGGAGTAGAGATTTCAAACTATGCACATCCTCTGCAACGCGGAGATAGAGTTACTCAATATCAACGTAGAACAAAGCTCAGACAGAGAACATGGGCAGGGAAAGGCTTTCGTGCAACCGAGGAGTGTGCACACGGCCCGTGAATGTTCCTTGTAGGCTCTAGACGGTGACACACTCCACCGAGATACTTCTGAAGACGTGGGCAAGCACTCGTGTATGTGTGTAGAAACTGACTCGTAAATGTGCTGATGTGCATATCAGAGAGAACATTTATTTGCTCTGTCTCCAGAAGGTTAAAGTTTGAAACCATAGGGGTCTCGGGCATAAATGGGATTAGAGTTTTCCCTCTGGAAACAGAGACACTCCCAGCCTGCAAAGGACTTAGTGAATACTGAGCTGTCATACTTCACCACCTTCAAGTCATCTCTTTGCACTTAAAGTAAAAATTCACCTTAGGACACATCTCGGCTCTGCAGCCCAATGCCTAAGAGGGTCGCCCCTCCATCACACTGAGTTTGCACACTGGTTCTGGATATAGATTCTGTTGGCAGTGGCGCCCGTGGGATACCAAGAAGGCACGGTGGCCCTCTGCTTTTCTTCTCTTTGCTTCAGTGGAATAAGAAAATATTAGAAAGAGACCACAGGGAAGTATGAAAAAGTAATGAAAACCTCTGCCATTTCTAAAGAAAATGAGAAGGTCAGGAGAACCGAATCTGTTGGCGACCCTCTGTATGTTGAGACTCGGACTGGCCCAGGCATCTTCTGGACGCACGGCAGCCTCTGGGAGCTGTGAAGTCAGTGAAAGTATGGGCCACACTTGTTTGTATCTGCACATGTGCATCTGTCAGCTAGGGAATCTACGATGTTCAGCAGATTCTCAAAAGGATTTCGACTCCAAACAGGCTCTGGAATACTATTTATTAATCCCTCAGAAAGGACCTGAAGGGGAGAGAGCACATCTCAGAGAGTGAGGCTGGCAGGAGGCGGGTCATCCCAGACAGCGAAATGGGAGCTCCGTGACAGTGCTGGTGACAGTGACCGCATCCCTCTACCGTGCATGGACACACTTGCATCAGTCGTGCCCACAGACATGGTATAAACAATAAAACCAGGAGGAAATAGAGAAAACTATTGATGGTTTGCAATGGGAAAACATCTACTAACATTCTGTACTAGAAAGTTTATCATTTGTAAATTATATACGATAATTTTTCTAAGAACATAAACTTCAGTATATAGTTTACAATCTAAAATAAGGACAAGTCAAACCTTGTTCAGGTCCTAAGGTAGTAAAATTCCTAGTAATTTTCATGGTCTAAATAGATAAGTAAACCTTGCATGTGGCTAGAAAGCATGGAGTAGAAATTGAAGTCTGACACACTGTCAAAAGTAAAACTTAATGAGTCTAGAGATTTAAACAATTTTTAAAAATCCAACAAAGCGAACATTTAGAACCTGAAGTTTCAAAGAAACTTCCAAAGAACAACCACCTCCAGGGTAAAGTCATGGGTTAATTTCATCCTTTCATCTTTCCTGTCAAGTGCTGCTTTAAAAAGTGGCCCACGACTGGTCGAAAAAGAAAGCGAGTCTTTATCAGGGAGAAGCCAATGTATGATACCACTGAGAAGGGTTCATGTTTTAGACTCAAAAGAAACCCTGAGTTACCTGCACTAGTTTCCTTCCTGCGGAACATCTCTGCCTTCAGCTCTCCCCAAAAACGTGCATCTGCACAGACTCACAGTCCCTTGGGAGCTTCAGTAACCGAGCACAGGAGGAGGCTGGGAGTGGAGGTGCCTCCCCAGAAAGCTCCGGGGAGGGAAGGGAAACGACCAGCAGAGCCCTGCTCCGCGTCCGAGTCTGGGAACAGCCCACCTGCCCTGAGACTGACTCTGCTTCACTCGGTTCTCAGGACGGGCTGCCAGTCAGTGCCTCTAGCTCCGAGATCCGGTTCTACAGAATCACACTGAGAGCGGTTTATGGGCCTGAATAATCTATGCTATTGCAAACTGGACCTAGTTTCAGCTTTCTTAGATTGCAAAACTAATGCATAAATAGAGCTTAAAATGCCAGCTTATCTGGACAGATTTGCCAACAGACATGTACAACTGGAACATTTCTATTGAAACTATGTATGTTTGTAGAGCAAGTTTTTAAAAGATGGTAATTAACAAAATTAAAGACAATAGCACATTTTTGGGGCCTTTTCAAATACTGTCTACCCTCAGGGCCACGCTGGAGCCCCACCTCCTGCCTGGACCCCTCCCCTCCTCCCCCCACCCCAGCCTCACCAGCCGTGTCTCCCTTGTGTGAAGGGTGCTCTTCAGCAGGAAGTCACACATGCTCACACCACCGTAAGGCTGTTAGGAAATCTGTCCCCATCCTGCTGCAGCTGGAGGCTACGGACCACTTGGACTGCTCCTGCGGTGTCTGGCTCCGCAGGGACAACACGGGAGGGCCAAGGCCTCCAGCTCAAAGCAGAAGACCCCCGAAGTCCCGGTGTGTGTTGGCCCTCTCACTCTGAGAGGCTGTCTGTCCCTGCTCACCTGCAGAAGGAGTCCAGAAGGATCCCTCAGTCCTGCGGTTTAAAATGTTAGCAACAGAGGACATTATCTTAGCCCCACCTGTACCATCACACTCAAGACATTTATGTTTCAGTGTTTGACTCCCAGATTAAATAAGTCTCCGAGCCCCACTGGCTATTTTTCTACAGTATGAGTCAGAACCAGCTCTTCCTGCTTGCTGTCCACATCCCGTCCGCCTCACCCCCCATCCCTGAGGCTGGCCCTCTCTTGGCCAGAGCTGCCAGGATAACCTTCCCAACCTTTGACCTTTCTTTCCCAGTTCAAGAACCTCCCGCATCTCCAGGCAGTTGAAACTCTTGGGGCCCCCATATGGTGAGGAAGTGTCTCCACAGCTCTGCTTCCCAGCCCAGTTGGTCTCCTCCCGGGATCATGCATCTCTGTCTCCACGCTTGGGACTGATGGAGGCCAGTCCTATTTCAAGAACCTGCCCCTGTGCCCTCCTCGGTCCTAAATTAATAAACAACAGCAGCAAGAGCAAAAACAACTTTATGAAAACGTTCCCTCCCCAGATTTTATCCGTTTAATGAAATAACGCATATAATGTGATACGCTCTTATCATGCCTGGATACATATTAAATGTTTAAGAAGCCTGTGTTCCTATTGTTATGGTTATATCAGTATTAAACACGTACTGTGCATAATAACAATAAACCACAATATAACATCCACTGCTTTTGCGTTTTAGATTTTTAATTCGTTTGTTTTTGACCCTCAGGTCAAAGTCCCTTGGGGTAGGCGCTTTACAGTACGCTGGGTTCCGTAACGGCTAGTACAGAGCTGTGCACACAGTGGCGTCCGGTCAGTGTTCACGAATGGAAGGAAGTGGCCGCAGCTCTGCCTTGTACTCCCGGCCTCCACGCACACAGGGGGCTGCTTGGACTCTTGTGTAGCCGGGTTAGGTGGAGTGTTTTATCTGGCTGTGTAGATGGAATGTTTGTGTGTATGTGGGTATGAATATTTAAATTCTCATTTAAAAACATGCTAGGATGGAATTCAGAATCTTTTTCTGGCAGAAAATCAAGCCTGTCTCTTCTCTATTTTCTTCTCCTTTCTCATGATTTTATAAATTACAGCTTGTCCCACTAAAAAATTATCCAGATGGCCAGTTCTTCACGTTACATTTTATTCCATGCAGAGAACGTGTCTTTGTTTCTAAAGAATTCCTTTCTTACCACATGTTCTATTCTTGCAGCAACTCAGTAAATTTTGGAATGAAATTGAAAAAAAAAAAAAAACTAAACAGCTTAAATTCTCTCAAAGTGTTCTAATTTCCCTACTTTTTTTTTTTGTATAATCAACAGTGCCAAAGATGTTATATAAATTTATTAACATCATCAACATCTGTTTGGCAAAGCACCTACTATGTACAAGGTGATGTCAGGTATTCCATCATTTTTATTTGTGTTTAATGTATTCAAAGAAAAGTCTAGGGACTTCCCTGGTGGCGCAGTGGTTAAGAATCCACCTGCCAATGCAGGAGACACAGGTTCGAGCCCTGGTCCAGGAAGATCCCACATGCCGTGGAGGAGCTAAGCTCGTGCACCACAACTACTGAGCCTGCACTCTAGAGCCCACAAGCCACAACTACTGAGCCTGCACACTTAGAGCCCGTGCTCCGCAACAAGAGAAGCCACTGCAATGAGAAGCCCGCGCACCTCAACGAAGACTAACCCCCAGTCACCGCAACTAGAGAAAGCCTGCGTGCAGCAACAAAGACCCAACAGAGCACTAAATAAAGAAAGAAAAGTCTAATCCCAGAGGCGGTTTGGCATAGTATTTCAAAGCCTAGATCTGGCATGAGGCTGCCTGGGTTTCAACCCCATCTCTACAACTTCCTAGCTCTGTGGCCTTGCATGACTTACTTCACCTCTCTGTGCCTCAGTTTCTTCATCTATAAAATGCAGATAATAGTATATTGTGAGACTTGAAAGAGTTAACATATAAAGAGAGCTTAAGTCAGGGTATAGCACAGAGTAAAAACTGTAGAACTATAGTCTGTTTTAGATATTATTATCAATATTAGACTAATCAAGTTGTGTTTTGATGGCATTCTCTCTTTAAATTTTTAAATAATTTTACTGCCTAAATTTAGTAGAAATAAAAAATTTATCTAGTTTAGATTAGTCTGGTCATCTTATGTAAAATATTCTACATGCTGATTCTCACTAACTAATAGTTGAAACAAATTACTCAAACAGTATTTCAGAATAGCTTATGGCAGAAAAAGTAGTATTGAATCATATTTTCTTGAAAGAAATGTGTTCGTCTTTATCCACAGTTACATGGATGCCCCCAATCTTTAATATGTCAATGTTGTTTATTTAAATTAAAAAACACAATTTTTTAGCACCTCCCTTCAAGATTTAGTGAGATTCCTAATGTTTGTTCTTATTTCTAATTAGGATGATATTGCTTTACACACATTAAATTACGTTAGACGTTTGCCTTTGGTGTGTTAACTAATTCAGGGGGAAGAGAATTGACAATATCTTCAATATGGAGCCTGCCTATATGTATTTGAACCTACAGAAGAGGTTTTATTTGCAGACTGTGGAATGATAAAAGGTCATCTCTTTAAATAGCGATCCAGAATGTATGCTCTGTAATTCTCCAAAAGACTCCTTAATGCATCGCTTACAGGGGAGGGAGGGGCAGCAGGACTCTGGCAAATCCTCTTGTATCTGTTAGAGTTTGGAGGACTTAGGTCGAAGGGTGCTTTGTTCTCTGACGTGGGCTAGTTTGGTTTTCCTTTTCCATCACACAGACTACACTCGTAAACTTAGCTCATAGGTTTGTCAAGTTGACGGAGTTGTGACTTGAGAACATCTCAAGACAACATGTGAATGCCCTGTTGACACTGAGTCAATATTAGCATTTAACATGAGGGTTAGATGCATGTGGGTATATGTAAATATACACATATGTAAACATACCTTCACGCATACCCAAATAAATTTTACAATTTCACTTAAATTGAATTTAAAGCCATCCAAAAAATAGGATTATTTCATTATGATCCATCGCCAAAATATATACCTTTAACTTATGGATAATTTTTAAAAATTATGCTTGGAGCATTTTTGAGTTGAACTGTTCTCCAGGTGCTCCTCAGACAACTGTCCTGAGAAAGACTTCTACTTCTAAGAGAAATTTTGTTTTAAAACAATGCGTATTTATAAAAAGAGAAAAAACACTTTCAAGACCTTTGCAGAAATTAAATGTATTTCAAACCAGAATATTCCAATTTAAAATGCATTTGACAGTTTAAGCTATAAAAAAATAATATTGACATGTTCATATCACTTCACCAAAATATTAAAATTAAAAGGGTAAAAACAACTGATAGTAACAGAAACACTTATTGTAATAATGGAAACATACACTTATCACTTGAAATTGTTTTGATTGGATTAATAATGTAGCATATTCATCACTTTACTATTTAATTTACTGCTTAATATTAACTATGTTGATAATATTCTGTTAGAAATTTTAAACTGTAGATTCTGTCTATCAGATCTTCTCCATGTATAGATTATACAAATTACTTAGTACATTAAGCTGGTTACAGCATAAAATTTTAAAGGCCATTAGTGTGCAATTTAGTATACGATCATATTCCTTGAGAATAGTTTATACCTTGGAAGTTTCTAGTGACAATACACTAAAGTACTTTAGAGGAAAGAGACAGACACACACACTTTAACATTCACTCTTGATGCATTTTTCCTTCCCTGTGTAGTTTACTGAAAATATTAACTACAACAGAACAGTTCAGATGACATTTTTGCACACAATCAAAGGGTATCTCCTAATGCATACCAAGTAAATATCATATGTTGGGTCTGACTTTTTGGTATTAGAACTAACATTAATGAAATGACTAAGCTCATATCTCTAATGAAACAAAAATAAGTGTAGATTGCATTTAATTTTTATCTATTTCTGTATACACCAACAGAGTTCATAACCTTGGGATGTACTGTTGTCTTTATCAGTTTAAAATCTGTGAATATTCCAAGTACCATATCAGGATCCCAGTAGGCTAGGTTGTGATGGGGGCCGAGTCCTCTCCAGGAGGGGGCTGGTTCTCCACCTCTGCAGTTGGGCCTTTGTTGTTTCATCTGGATGATGGGTAGAGATGCCAGGAAGCAAAAAGGGGCAGGTGTTTTTTCCTGTAAGGACAGAGGCAGCTCCTAGGAGGAAAGATTCAATCTGGGATAGCTAAATAGGGAGACGGGAAAGAGAGAAGTCCACGTGGGCTGACCTGGGGGACATTGATTAAGGTAGGAGGATGAGAAATTGAGAGCAAGTCCTGTGATGATTGAGATATTCAGTCTTTTTTTTTAAGTTGTATGCTTGAACAGTTTTATGACTTATTTCTTTAGAAACTGATATGCTGCTTAGGCACAAGATAGCCCAGGTTTATTCAGTTCACACTGATGTGAACAATAAATATAGCTACAGAAACTTGTTATGGATACACAATATAAAAAGATGCAGATTGTGACATCAGTAACATGAAAAGTGAGAGGAGAAGTAAAAGTATAGTTTTTATATGCAATGGAAGTTAAGTTGTTATCTGCTTAAAATAGGCTGCTATAACTTTAAGATGTTTTATGTAAGCCTCATGGTAATCACAAAGAAAAAACCTGTAGTAGATACAAAAAGATAAATTAATCCAAGCGTACCACAGGGGGGAAGAAAGAAATCGTCAAATTGCAAAGGAAGACAACTAGAGAGGAAGAAGGGAACAAAGAAAATATAAAACCTTCAGAAAACAATTAACAAGGCATTAATAAGTCCTTCCCTATCAATAATTACTTTAAATGTAAATGGATTAAATTATCCAATCAAAATACATAGAGTGACTGAATAGATTATTAATAAAACAGGTGCCAAATATATGCTGCCTACAAGAGACTCACGTCAGCTTTAAGGACACACATAGGCTGAAAGTGGAGGGATGGAAGAAGATATTCCATGAAAATGGTTATCAAAAGAGAGCAGAGGTGTTGTACTTATGTCAGATAAAATAGACTTTCAGTCCAAAACTGTTGTGAGAGACAAGGGTCATCATGTAATGATAAAGTCAATTTATCAAGAAGATATAACAATTGTAAATATATATGGAGTCACCATTAGAGAACCTGAATTTATAAAGCAGATATTAACAGAAGGAGAGTGAGAAATAAATGGAAATTTTAGAATGAAAAATATAATAACCACAAATAAAAGGGATCATTAGTATTATATTTTGTATCAGAATGACTTTTTTAAAATTAAAAACTCATGAGCATTTAATTTGTGCCAGTCACTATACAAGGACCTTGCCTAGATTGTCTCATTTAGTTTTCACAAAAATCCCTGTACTGTCACCATTTTATAGATGAGGAAATGAAAAACAAGCCTCTGGTACTAGTAGCTTTAATACAGTTTTCTAGTTCTTATATCTGTGCTTTTCAATGCTTAACTTGAGTAGTAATTCTCTTCTAACTTCTTAATTGGCCATGTTAGCAAGTTTATAATACGTAGGATGATTTTACAGGCTGAATTACCCCAGAGAAAAGTATTTTTATTTATTTATTTTTTATTTTAAATTTTTATTGGAGCATAGTTGATTTACAGTGTTGTGTTAGTTTCGGGTGTACAGCAAAGTGAATCAGTTATACATATATATCTACTCTTTTTTAGATTCTTTTCCCATATAAGTCATTACAGAATATTGAGTAGAATTCCCTGTGCTATATAGTAGGTCCTTATTAGTTATCTATTTTATATATAGTAGTGTGTATATGTCGATCAGAAAAGTATTTTTGGAGTCAAATTTGTTTCATCCAACTCTTTGAAGTCTGAGTTACATAGATGTAGACTTCTTTTAACTCTACTTATGAAACTTTTGTTCTTAATATTCATACGTTTTTCTTACTGTGTGCATTAAATTTTCTAGTATTTTTAATGACAATTAAGTGACAATATCAGCTATTTTATGGACAAAAGTTAGAAAGTTTACTGTAATATATCTTGGGTAAACTCACTTTTTTCTTTTTTTGGGGGGTGGCGGGGGGTCAGGTAAACACATTTTAAAGCCTCAGGAATTTGAAGAGAATTGACTCAGACCTTAGAATCTTACATATACCAGTTGGGTTTTGCTCATCTCTGTATTTGAGAACAATGTAATAGAAATTGCGTTATATCCTCAGTAGATACTATAACGTATTCTTGGAACCTTCCTGGTCTGTATCCCTGGCCTCTCTCTCTCTCTCTCTCTCTCTCTCTCTCTCTATGTATATATATCTCATTTATACTTGCTCACAATCCTCATAGAAGTAAAATCGGTAACAGTTTAAGTCCTATGTTAGCTTTTAAAAGTTTCCATAGAAAGTATTACAGATATTCTATAATTCCAGTAACCTGCATTTCAGTGTTTATCGTGCCTTTCAGTACCATTGGCCAAGAAATCAATATTTTCTTAAAAATAAAAGATATTCATTTAACATACTATGTAAGTTTAAGCTACCCACATATTAAAGTTAAATGGCAGTGAGGACAAATGGTCTTCTGTTCACCAGGGAACATCGTGGGTGGGAGGTGGGTGCTGCTCTTAACGCGGCAGGTAGGATGTAGGACCTGCCAGCGGGCTGGGGATCTTGGTGTCATCAGGGCCCAAGGCCAGGCTGCAAGGCAGGCAGCATTTATCTTGCTCCCTCCCGTTTCCTGGCTGACCCCTGTCTCTGAGAGTCTCAGCCCCTTACTCTTTGGCAGGGGCAGCATCCAGGACTTTCCTGCCACCTTTGCTGTGGGAGGCCAACCCCTCAGACAGTCTCTTCCGGGAGCGCTTCCCAATACGAGGCCCCCACTCACTCCAACAAGTAAATTCTTACGTTTTGAACCTAAGCGAAGAGACTTTAGCATGCAACCTCCCAGCTTAGATAGGTTGTCTTATCTAGGTCTTAGAAAGAAAAGAATATAACTGGATAATAAAATAATTGAGATTAAAATACAAAAGGCAGTGGGCTTCCTGGAGGGGTGGCTTAGTTGCATTAGAGAACTCTTTACAGTTTAACTACATCCCTAATTCCTGGGCTACATGAGGGCATATTCCTAGATCAGGGCTCCTCCTGGGAGCTACTTGCCTTTTGGGGATGACTTCACTTTTCTGGATCAGCAAAAATGTTGTCAATGACCTGACACTCTTCCTGAAATATTGCTGACCTCTGTGTTTTTATTTATGTTTTGAAGTACAGCACCCAAGGGGCTCTTTCATCTTTGCCATTTTGCTTAAATTTGTAACGCCTCCCTACCCTTATAACGTCATGTCACAGAGAGAAAATGCTAATCAGTACTTGGGAAGGGAGGGAATTCAGAGTCTGGAGGAGGCCGCTCTGGCTGGAAGGACTCTGGTGCCTGAGGCCCCTCCGGCCACCCTGAGGGTGTAGCTGCACAGGGGTTGGGAAGCTACCAATCAGGCGTGTGGTGACAGCTTAGTTATAACCTCGTGGTCCAGACTGTCCATCTCCCGGGATTTGACAGATCATGGCCCATTATTTTCAGCAAAACAAGGTAGTCAGAGACAAGCAGGAACCACACTTGCTGCTTGGGTATGAGAAGATGAAAGCATTGTAGATACAAGATGATCATGTGGTTGGATGTGCAGAACCTGGAGTCCAAGGGGTTTGGAAATCAGCAGGTGCTATCTAGACTCTTGGAATTGGAGCTGCACGGGAAGAATCCAAAATGAAGGTGGGATCCCAGCCAGTGGGTAAAGCACAGTAGGAGAGAATAATTCAGGGGGAGAAGCACATAGGCGACTGGCCAGCTGGTATCGGGGAAGCGGGGGGCCTGGCTGCCTAGGTTGGGATTAGGAGGCAGAGGGCCTCCTAATGGGAGATGGCCCGGCAAGTGCCAAGTAGGAACGTAGGGCCTCTGTCCCTCGGATCAGGACCGGTCCTGCGAATACGAGGAAACTGCACCGACCTGTGGAATCAGGAGCCCCTGCTGTGGAAGGAAGGAGAACTGAGAGGCTGAGGACCCTCCCGGGCGTGACACCACCTGCCGTGATTCAGTGCCAGCCACTCCAGCGCCCCTTCCCCGCCCCCTGCCCCATTACAACCAGCAGCGGAGCCCCCAAGGACGCTGATGCGTCCTTATTTTTCTCTTTCTCCTCAGATGTTAAAAATTCTACTTAAATATTCTGAAAAGCAAAACTAGTATTTTTAATGGCAGCCATTTTTATGTTTCCTTCTGTTTATCAGGAGGGCTACTAGGATCTCAGTTTTCAGTCTCTCCAGAAATCTCTCTTAAAGTTTGTCTGCAGCTGCCTAGCAGTTTTTTGCTTATTTAGCGTTCGCCCTCTATTCATCTGTCTTGCTGATGAACTTGGGCCTGACATATTTTATAAATTATTTGGTTGAACTGTATAAAATTCCCAATATCCTACTGTGTCTGACTTTTAAAAACTGTATAGTTCCTGCTCTCTCTTCCTTCTTTCCCTGCCGACAGCAAACACATGTTGAATTAAGGAGGGATGGGGAGCTGGTCTGCTGCATCAGAAGAGCCCCGCCTCCCCCAGGACGCCCTCTCAGGCCTTCCCTCCTGGCCTGCGGTTTTCATGCCTCCTTATCATGGTCCGTTATGAGCTTAAATTTGAATATGCCACTTACCTGTCTGTCAAGAAGCTATCATTTTACCTTGACCAACAGAGCCTTAAGTCACAGAAATTTCAGCTTATGTCAGCAATTTTATAAAAAGACTGTGTCTTCGGAACCTTTTCCCCCAGTATTTGGCTAAGTCAAAAGTGAGCATTAAGTAGCTGTATCACACCTAGGACAACCACTTCAATCAGATTTTTCCTATGTGTACAGATTTATGCAGTCACGTATGTTCTTCCAAACACGCACATACACACACACACACACGCACGCGTGTGCGCGCATGAGTAAGGGTCTACATGTGCAGGAGGGCAGGCTGACATTTGGGATGTCATCTCTTTAACATAAATATTTCTCTGCATTGAACACAAGTAAGCACAGTGTTGCAATCCAGAAACTTGTTCACAGCAGAGCCCAGGTGGAAAATGGTGCAGACAATGCAACCGAAAGCCCCCTCATCCTGTTCCTTTCATACCTTCCCTTTGTCTCCCATCATTATCTTCTTTCAGGTTCTCCACCAGCATCTTCTGCAAAATACGTTTTTGTCATTTAATATGGGGTGGGCCAAAAAGTTCGTTTTGGATGTTACGGAAAAACTGGAACGGACTTTTTAGCCAACCCAGAATATGCTTTTGAACTTCATGCTTTTTTCTGATCTGTATAATCCTGAGATACTTTCTCATGTGCGTCGCCTCCCACAATCGAGAAATATTCCATTCTACGGATGCTCCGAGGCGTTGCATTTAGTCTTGCATGCCTGAGTACCTGAGAGACAAAGAAGAGCTAGAATGGGATTAGGAAATAAATGAATGTTTAAATGAGTAAAAGATTGATTAATGAATGAAGATTGAGGGAAACAAAATTTCAGCTTAAGCAAGTACTGAGCAAGAGGATGAATGGTAGCTTCTACAATCGTGGGTAGATAAGCCTGAGGAAGAGACAGCAGGAGTGTCATGCAGTACTAGTCATGTGGGGTAATTACATGGAATTTAGAAAATTCATGACCGTAATGATCATTAAAAAATCTCAAATTGGGAGTATATATTAGATGGATAGCAAAGCTTCTGAGTGGTAGTGTCTTCATGAAAACTCAGCTGTGCTTAAAATAAACATTTCCCCATCTCCCTTAGGTTAGCCTAATGCCTTTCAATTTTCATCTGCAGAAAGTTCTTTCTAAAAATCTCCCTTAAATCTCATATGCTACAGCCTAAACCAGTTGGTCCTGCTGGAAACTGCTTTATCACCTCTGCACTTCTCACCCAGGACCCAGCATGGGCTGACTTATTTTCCCCTAGACATTAACCGTGGCAAACCCTGTACTGCTTTCCCTGTGAATGCTTGCCTTGGCTACACTTTGCACAAAAATTACATTCCTTTTCTTTGATGGTGCTAAAAATGTTTTCCCACTTCTGCCCACGTGATTGATGCTAATAATTAAGTGATTTATTTTGGGGTTTCCCAAGAAGGTGCCCGGTAACTTTGGAAAATTGCTTATCCTGTGTGAGCCTGTTTTCTAACCTAGAAAAAAATATGTCAATGCCATCTTTGGGTATTTAGTACTAAATATTAGAGATAGTATATGTAAAACACCTTGTATTGCAATGGGTCCATGTAAACACTCAATAGGGGTAGCTTTTGTTCTTATTATAAATTGTATTTATTCGTATATATCCCAACTTCTTCACTAGATTTATATTCTCCAAAGTGCTTAGCATGTAGCACATGCTCAGTTAGTGGGTTGTTGAATCAATAACGGAATAAACTAAGAAGTAGTGCCAATTAATATTAACTACAGAACATGCATCCACAGGGGCGCCCCTGTCTGGCAAAGTACAGGTCCACCCTGGCATATTGGGCAAGGCTGGTGTGTTATCAGAACCACCCCATCCCAAAGTCCAGAAGGCCCGTTCTAGATCCAGGTTGGTACTAAAGTCCTCTGAGGTTAGACTGTGTATAAGTGCTCCCTGGAAAACTCAAATCTACTGTAAAACAGAGGAAAACTGCATTGCTCCCTGATTTTATCATGACTTTAAAATACCAAAAGCAAACTTTCACATATCAGAAAGGATTTATTGCGCACCATATACCAGCAAATTTATAGTAAGCAGGAAGTGAGTTCCTAAAAAAAGAGCCAACTGCCAAGGTACTGATGCATCTGAGTCTGTGCTCCCCAAATGTAAAGGATGACAGCACTGTCGTAATGAGAGCAGCTACCGTGTGTGTGTGTGTGTGTGTGTGTGTGTGTCTGTGTGTGTGTGTGTGTGTGTGTGTGTGTGTGATTCCTCGTGGTCACAACAGCCCGTAGGAGCTGGATCTGATTTTCCCATTTCACTGGAGGGGAACTGGAGCTCGGTGGACCAGCTCCCTCAGGGTTGTGGGCGGGGAACCGTCTTGCCTGGTTGGCCCCTGACAGCATCTGCCTCGTTCCCGGCAGCACAGAGATTGGGGGCCTCTGGGGACAGGAACGTGGGCACAGAAATCTACCAGAGACAACTGATCACCTGTGGCAGGAGCCAGAGCCTCTGCCCTGAGCCTGCTGTCAGCCTCCTAACACATCCTGGAGTCAGGATTCAGCCTTGACTGTGGTCTCTCCTCTTTCACCCACAACCGGCCCTTCACGTTCAAACACAAAACTTCCTAGCTGGTTTCAGGAGGATGAAGCAGTCATCCAGATACAGTATTTCTGGGTACATGAATGATAAGAAGTAAAAGCACGATATTCTCTGATTACTGGTAAAGATGTTTAGTTACCCCATAGTATTTTGTGATACAGGTAGTCAAATTAGAGCTTGAATATTGGAGGATACAAACTGAGTTAGGTGTTTACATGACATTTTCGCTGCTCCATTGGATGTACACCTTTAGGTTATTCTTAGATTTTTAAGGTTTTTTTTTTTTTTTTTTTTTTTTTTGGCCTCACGGCATATGGGATCTTAGTTCCCCGACCAGGGATCGAACCCAAGCCCTCTGCGTTGGAAGCGCAGAGTCTTAACCACTGGACCACCAGGGAAGTCCTTTAGATTTTTAAGTTTTTTAGATTGTGAAAACCGTATTGCTGATGACTGTACCTGTAATGTCTGCTGACCGGTGTCTATGGTCTGGCACCTGAGATCTTCGCAAAGGACAATATGAAAAGAAACTTAACCTGAGTGTGTTCAGTGAAAGGAGAATGTCTCTATTCAGCTTTTCAATAGTGGATGTATGTCTGTTGCAATGACAGTACAGCCCTGATGTATCACCCTAAACTGACACCTGTGCTCTCATTTTTATACAAACCAGTGCCTTTGGCTGCCCGTATTCGGACATGAACTTGAAAAAGGAGGCAACGCTTCACGATCGTCTGCGAGAACAAACACAGGCAAACGTGGACTCAGACTCTGCACATTCAAAATCGAAAAACCTCTGTAGTTTGAACTTCAATGGAAAACATGAAAAGGTGAAGAGCCAGTCCAGGTAAGGAACTTCTGAAAATGTGAACCAGAGAGTAAAGTGTGTAGAACAGAAAAGAACAAACTTGTGGGTAATAATAGTTTCTTGTGTTTCTTCAAAATCTTTCTTTATTCTGTATATTATTGTGTTCACTGGCTCATAGAATTCATCTAAGCCTTGACATTTATTTGAAAAATATTTTTTCTTACTTCATCCTCAAAAATTTGAATTTACCTCTAAGTGTAGATATTACATGTAGGCAACAGAAAGCAAATCTCACGTGTAAATTCTGTAAGACTCCCTGTATCTCTGGAGTCATCTCACAGGTGGCATCTCTCTGGGCGCGTGGCCCAGTGTTCGCATCCTCTTGGTCCCATCAGGATCCCCTTGCTCACCTGGTACTTGTCATCTTTAATCCAAAAGTCCCTCAGGTACGATTTCCTTACTCTGAATAGTTTCTGTTTCGATTTATCAATGGCACATCATCCTTTTGTTCCTAAATGTAAACTTATGACTTTAAGGATCAGTTCTCAATTTTTATTTACTTATAATCATTTTCTAAGAAGCTACAGATGCAACCTTATTTGCTCTTTTTTAACCTAAATGAGTAAATAAATAACATTTTAAGATAAAAGTTTCATCCTCCATGCTGGGAATTATAAACACAGGAGAATCTAATTACAAGTAAACAACTGGAGACCCGACGGAGATGGAGCCATGAAAGGCTCGGCAGAGGTGAGAAGTGGGTGTTTTTCAGGCCCCGCTGCAGGCAGAAGGCGCTGGCATTCAAGGTTGAGCTTTCGAGGAGCTGCTATGGGAGGGGCTGCTGGTTCTCCGGACCACCATCACCCACCCCCGGCCCCCCACAGCCCTCACCCAGCCCTGCCCTTCCCGTCCAGCACGTGGGAGAGGAATGTGCGCGCCTCTCTGTGAGGGCAGACTTTCCAGCACCCCCTTTCTGCCCTTTCACCCTTCAGTCCCAGCGTGGATGCTCCTTTACTGCCAAGGTCTGTTCACTGGGAGAGTTTGGCTCCTAGGACACACTTTTCACATGGAGTTTACATCCTGGACTGTGCCTTTTTTTCTTTTTATAGAGCATCTAGGCGACGTTGCATTTTCGTTAAGCAGCTGATTTTGAGCGTGGTCGCTGTGCACGGGGCCACCTGTCACCCTCCGCAGCGCACGCCCCATCCTCTTTCTCCGGGTACCGCACAACCCCTCTGCCGCATGTTATCTTTTCTCCTTTGCTGTACACCCACTCCTCTTGCCGGAACTGTACGGGGTCTAGTTTTTCTTTACTGCTTTTCACACCCACACCATTTACAACTTCAAGTGGCTGAGAGCTCGAACAGCTTTTCCATTTCCTAGTTGAGGGAGTTTTTTCTTTTTTTTTTTAAAACTGTTTTCCAGGGAACAGCACTTGTTTATTCCAGAGACCAGTGCATCCATTTGCTGTTACTCTTTTTGTTCTGTTATCTTTCTTCCCCCCAAATAAAAACTCAGCCTCTCTTGTGAACATTTTAGACATTCATCCCCAATGTCAAAAGTCAGAGAGAATAAACAGCTCTTTGAACTGTTTTAAAAAACGATGACTCCGTCGTGTTCTCTCGGAGGTGAGCCCGGCCTTTCTCTTCAGCACAGGTGTACGGCTCCCCCGTCCCTAACTCGCCTTTCAATACATCGTTGTGTGCTTTACCGTTTTGAGGGGTTTTTGCACTGAAATGTGTCAAATAAGCATAATTACTACAGATAGAAAAAGCAGAGAATGTTAGTTGATAACCAAGCAAAACAATTACACATGATCCTATTCTGTCAGATCCTGTTTCATGAATGCACAGAGCTGTGTGAGCGGCTGCGCGGAAGAGGGGGAGCCTCACGGTCCACATCTCGAATTGTTAAGCCTTCTTTTTCTTTCACATCCCAAGACCAAAGCCATTCTTGCACTCCAATCCCCGTCCTCTTTTTTTAAACCAGTCGTCGCAACAAAACGATGTTCGGGTCAAGTGGTCTTGGCAGTAGTACTCACTTTGACCTGCTTCCATCCCCATGACCTCCTGTTCACGGTCCAGAATTCCAGCTCAAAGACAAAAAGAACAAGGAAATCGACAAGGAAGAATATGTAGGCTAATGATGAGCAGCTAAAATTTATTTCAACTCTTCTCACAGTTTACTTGTGGTAATCTCCTGAGGCTGCCTCTCCTCTAACCCAAACCTCTGCTCTTAAAATCACAAGATACCGTGTACAGGTGGAGGAGAATGTTTAAATCCCATCTCTCCTCTTCTACATGCTGAGGAAAAATAATTTGTGGTTGGCGCGTGTCCAAGGATAGACAAGGGGGTGAAATGAGTGAAAATCAGGTCTTTAATTTCCTCTGGCGTCCAGTGCATCCATGGTCTCTGAGCCCTGGACAGGCCTGCCCTAACTTCTTACACAAGCAACGCTGTCACCTTAGCATCTCCAGGCTTCTTGCAATGCCAGTGCAAAATATAAAATTATCTCTTGACCTTCTTACAAAATCAATTAGATGCTGCCCCAAAGTTTAGGGAGTTGTGTATTTTCCTTAACTGCATCCCAGTTTTGTGTTTAGTTTTAAAAAGCATGTTTGTTCTCATGTTAATCTTTGGAGAGGGAGTTATTATTAGTAAATTTTAAGTCTCCATGACTTAGCAGTGGAAATAGTCTGTTTATGTTCACATTTTCTTAGTAGAGGGTCACGTTATGAATTCGAGTGCATTATATGCTACTAAATGTTTATAGGATTCATCTTCACAGTAGTACGATTGCGTGTTAATAGAAGTTTAAATAGTCAGATTCACGTTAGGTCGCCATTACTGAAAAACTATTATGCTGTGGGCTTCCCTGGTGGCGCAGTGGTTGAGAGTCCGCCTGCCGATGCAGGGGACACGGGTTCGTGCCCCGGTCTGGGAAGATCCCACATGCCACGGGGCAGCTGGGCCCATGAGCCATGGCCGCTGAGCCTGCGTGTCTGGAGCCTCTGCTCCGCAACGGGAGGGGCCACAACAGTGAGAGGCCTGCGTACCGCAAAACAAACAAACAAACAAACAAAAAACTGTTATGCTGTAAATATATTCCCTCTTTTGGTGCTAGTAGAGTGATTAGTACTATATTCATGGTGCATTAAACGGAGGCAAATGACCTTAACACTTGAGCATCTTTCATCTGGGAACGTACTCTAGGGTGGATACCTTAATTTGTTTGACAGTTTATAGTCTTCAGATACATTACCTTTAAAGTTTCCCATAATCTTGTGATTTAGGCAAAACAGACATTATTGTCATTATATTGTATGTTGTATATACATATATACAACTATATATATGTTGTATATATAGTATTGTCACTTATTGATGAAGAAGTAGAGGTTCTTACTAGTAGCTAATCCAGGACATAGGTCTTCCGGTTAAATCCAGCATATTCTTAGTTCAGTAAACTGATAATGGCAACAAGAGATTTATCAACAGTAATACTAATACTGATATCATACACTTATTAGCTTGTGCTGCAAAGCATTGTGGTGAGCAATTCACATACATGGTCTTGGGAATTTTATTTCATCCTCACAACAACTCTGGTTTTATAACGTAGGCACCTGGAGGTTCAGAGAGGTTAGGCAAAGCATGCAGGACCACACAGATAATTAGTAGAAGAGGTGGGGTCTGAGTCCAGAACTACCTGACCCTAAATCCTATACATGTTTTCAATGGCATCAGGCTGGCAAAAGGATGGCAGTTGGAGGCTCTGAAAATGCCTGGCTGGGTTTATGTTTAGACTTTCTACTGCTCTTCAGGATTCTCAGGGTCATCTTGTGAGGCATTTATTTCTTATTTTGGGAACACAGAACTACTGAAGGGGAAGAATCTCAACCATGTTTGCCCCAAACTGTTTATTCTTATGTATACTATATAATGCAAGTCTTCCACCTGAACACGTTTCTTTGTAATAGGTACTAAAGGCTTCGATCTGCAACGGGGGAATAAAATTATACTCATCAGACAGTTTCATCATAAGAAAATTACTTGAAATGCAGCTGCCCCCCCGCGCCCTATATTACGTTAGCTGGCTTCCCCGGGCCTGTGTAGGACATTTTTTCCAGTCCCCTTCCCCATCCACCTGGGTATTCTTTAATAACAACTTCTGCCTCTAATTTACACAGTCGGCAGGACCATTCGTTAAAAAAGCTGTCATAGTCAATCACGGCTATTAAGAAAACCTAAGAAAATGCCTAATATAGCTCACTTTGTTTTTCCTAATGCCTGCCATATTATAAATTTTACGTACTTCCCAAAGGCCTATATTGACAATAAAAATGGCTGGGAGAGATTATGGTCATCGCAGAGAATGGCAGACAGTGGAGTAGTTCCTTAATGATCCTCGTAGTAAACTGCTCAGCTATGAGCCAACTAGCTTGTTTGCACGACTCAGATTACCTTCTATGAGGTCCGTTCTCAGAATTTAACCAGTGTTAGCCGGTTGTTTCGTGTATGAACCTTCCAAGTCCTTAAAGAGGTTTCCTTGAGCCCGTCAGCCTTTGATCTTGCTCCTTCCCATGTAAATTCTCTGCTTTCGGAGGCCAAGCCTCTGGGCGTCCACTCACGCCCTGTCACCATCCGCAGTCGTGTTCTTCCTCCTGCGCGGGTGCCTTTGTTCCCATTCTTCCTGCCTCCTCTACTCCTGCTGCGTGTTCTCTTCTCCAAGGCTCAGCTCTGTCTTGAAACTTTCCACAGCAGTTCAGCCCGTGTGAGCTTCTTGACCTTAGAGATGGTGTTTTACACATCTGTGTATTTTTCACGTCTAGTTCAATGCCTGACGCTTAGCCGGTACTTGACAAATCAAATAGATGTTGAGCACCCGTGCGGTGCCAGGACTCCGCTGGGCCCTGGGGTGTGGATCGGATGAGAGCGAGGCCCCTTCCTTGTGCTTTGGGTCTGCTCCACGCTTTGTGTCTCCTTGAGCCTTTTTGATACTTGTTTTGCACATGTGCCTTATTTTCTCAAAAAGATTGGAGGCTGCTAAGGAGCGAGAAGCAGTTCTTATTATGCTTGCATTTTTCCTTCACCACTGTTCGCATTATAGTTCTTAGTGAATCGTAGTTGACTGATTCAGGTACATACATACATTTGTTTTCCCATAACAGTCTCAATGTCTTTACCTGTAAAATGAATACAATATCCGAGGCTTAGGTTTTTGAACAGAGGTGTATAGATGCAGATAGATAGAGATGTATGACTGGGCCTGGAACATAGTAGAAACTATTGAAATAATAATTCCATATCTTTCTTCCATTTTTTATAAAACTTGTTGATCTTAAAGTCTTGCAGTTGGACTGGTTCTAGCTGTGTCTGTAGCACACATCTTTGCACCAAACATAGAAATTTAGCCCTTTGTTTATTTATTCGGAACTAAAGTAAACTCCTTAATCAAGTGAGCGGTGATCAAAACACTGGGACACCCAGGGTCCTCAGGGTCTGTGGAGGACTGTGGTTGGACAGGAAGCCCCCGGCCATCCGGACAGCCCCCTCCCACTCCATACTTCCAGCTGGACTCTGAGGGACCTCCAGCCAAGTGTGACGATCCTGGAGCTCTACAGTTGGAAAAGGACTCAGAAGGTTATCTCATCCAACTTCTACAACAGAGAAATAAGGTTGTTAAAGTCAAGCATTTAGTCCCTTATTGACACTGTCATTAGTGGCAGCCCCGAGCCCTCTGACCCCGGGTCATTGCTCTGCTCACCATCCCATCCCTCCTCCTCCCCCAGAGTGAGGTCAGAACAGAGCTGGTTTATGGCGTTATAAATATCTGAACAGCACGTACCTCCCTGAATTCAGGATCCAGACCATAGCCGTTCATTTATTCATCATTTATCCATTGAACAAACCCTTAGAAAGGCACTGTTCCAAACTCCAGTGAGACAGCAGTTAAGAAAACAGACTAAAATCCTTGTTCTGTTCTTTTTTTTTTTTTTGCTGTACGCGGGCCTCTCACTGCCGCGGCCTCTCCCCTTGCGGAGCACAGGCTCCGGACGCGCAGGCTCAGCAGCCACGGCTCACGGGCCCAGCCGCTGCGCGGTACGTGGGATCTTCCTGGACTGGGGCACGAACCTGCATCCCCTGCACCGGCAGGCGGACTCTCAACCACTGCGCCACCAGGAAAGCCCTAAAATCCTTGTTCTTATTAAGCTTTCACTTAGTGGTACGAAAACCCACGCTGGTAAGTGGCGGGATGAGGATCCGAACTCAGGCAGGACGGCTCGTCCCAGCAGCCCAGGCACTGAGCTAGTTCACTCATGGCACTGATGCTTCTTCATCCAGCGGGTACGTGCGGAGCGTCTGCTGTGGCCCAGGGGTCCTGTCCCTGCGGGGAGCGTATTTTCAGGGAGAGGAGGCGGAGGAGGGAGAACAAAGATAAACCAAATGGAAGAGAGACTTACAGACTGTGGTAACTGACAAGGAGTGAAAGGGGACCTTGGTCTCAGCAGTTACGCACCTTAAATTCTTGGAGACCCTAGGCAGATCCAGGCCATTAAGACAAGTTAAAGGGTTCTGTTGACTGTTTTGCAAATTGAAACCGAAACCAGCCTGTCAAAGATCAGCTCAGGGGTGTAGACGGAAGCTGTGATGCGATGAGAGGACCTGGCCTCCTGGATTCCACTTGCCTCTGTGCCTCTGGCACCTTCATTGTAGTCTTGTGTTTCTAAACAAATTTATAGTCTTGCTAAAATGTGATAAAATAACCAGTGTATGCCTTAGAAAGATCTTTTAAAATGTCCTTCTATGCTGATTTTCATGAGGCATTTTATGATTTATTGTGGATCTCTGGATTTCTGGAATCCTGCCTTGGCTCAGGCCCTTAGTAATTAAATGCTGAGAACAGTGTGTGCTAAAGTGTCTGTGGTTTCTTCCGTCAAGGAAATATTGGTGTTCCCAATCCCCAGAAAAACAAAACTTTGTTGCCTAAGCAACAGTGGGCATTTTTTCTCATCCACATACTTCATCTGGCTTTAAAATGATTATTTTCTATTTATTGTAAATAGCAAAGTTGTGACATTTAATGTCAGTTTTTTCTTATAACTAAAGCAATGCTTGTGTATTATAGGAATATTAGAAAATATAGATTAGTAAGAAAAAATAAAAGTTGAAAACATTATTAATACTCAGGTGTTTTCCTATCAAACAGCATAACTTGTAGTCTTATAAAAATATGATAAAATTCGCACTGCAATAATTCAGGTAATATAGAAGTTTTTAAGAATAATAATTTCTCACTCTCCACTCCTTAACTCTAATGCTGCATCCCAAGGTTACTTGTGTGAATAGATTTTCATGTTCTTTTCTACTCTTTTTCTGTTTACATATACATACAGATATGCAGATACACATTCACTCTTTTTTTTTAACATCTTTATTGGAGTATAATTGCCGTACAATGTTGTGTTAGTTTCTGCTGTATAACAAAGTGAATCAGCTATTTGCATACATATATCCCCATATCCCTTCCCTCTTGTGTCCCCCTCCCACCCTCCCAATCCCACCCCTCTAGGTGGTCACAAAGCACCGAGCTGATCTCCCTGTGCTATGGGGCTGCTTCCCACTAGCTATCTATTTTACATTTGGTAGTGTATATATGTCCATGCCACTCTCTTATTTCGTCCCAGCTTACCCTTCCCCCTCCCCGTGTCCTCAAGTCCATTCTCTACGTCTGCGTCTTTATTCCTGTCCTGACCCTAGGTTCTTCAGAGACATTTTTTTTTTTAGATTCCATATATATGTGTTAGCATACGGTATTTGTTTTTCTCTTTCTGACTTACTTTACTCTGTATGACAGACTCTAGGTCCATCCACCTCACTACAAATAACTCAATTTCGGTTTTTTTTATGGCTGTCACTCTTTTTTTTTAAATTACATTCATTTTTTGTTAATGTTTCTTTGAAGGTTAGCTTGTATCACTCTGGACAGCTTATAATATAACCCTGTTGAACACGGAGGAAGGATGCTGTGTTCCTGAAAGTTTAACACAGGAGCAAACCTTTAAAGCACCCAGACATTCAACACTGAGGCTTTAATAACATACACACATATTTTATCCCAAGTTCACAATGGAGTTCTGAACAAGGCACCTGTAAATAAGTCAGCATTTATGACCAGAAGAAAAATACTCTGGTCTTGGACTTTTATTTTTATACGGAAAAGTTATAAAGACCTAAGCAACTAAGTCTACCCACAGAGAAAAAACAAATTTGCCTTCTTCCTTATGGAAAGCCATGTGAAAACATTAATTGTTGGCTCAAAGAAAGTCTGACGATAAAAGATATTAGCTCAAAAATATGTCTTATTTATTTGACCACCTGTCATGAATAATTTGCCATGTCAACACAGGTGGATTCAATGCACTGTTTTTAATAACTATCATATTCCATAGTGTGGACGAACTTATTCAACTCATTCCCCTATTGACAGGTATTTAGGTTGTTTCCAGTATTTTTCCTCTTATAAATAATGCTGCAGTAAACATTTTCACAAGTATGCATATCGTTTATTGATGCTTTATAATGCAGTATTCGTTAAAGTTTAATTACCTTTTATTGACAAACTAAACATATCATATGAATTCTTCTTTCTGTTGGTGGAGTCTTGCAGGTCCTCGATCCATTTGCTTTACTGTAAATAAGTTCACATTTACCCACGTCCTTACACACGAGAGCACATAGGTGTGGATGCACATAGGAAGCGTGTGCGGTACTCGTAACCTGCCCGCAGCCTGCACCCCAGCTCATCACCCTCCAGCCCCACCACTGATTCTTCTTACTCCCACCCTCCATGTGTCTGTGCCTTTGCAGGGTCCCTCTCTGCACATCACTCAGTAAAACTTGCTTCGAGGCCTGGTTCAAGCTCATGTCCTCCTGAAGGTGTTCTCTCACCTCTCGGACCTTTAAAGCAGAAAACCCTCTCTTTGTGACTCCATCGTGGTTTCTTCCTCTCTTCCTTGCGGCCCTTCTCTCAGTCTGCTCTGTGTGAAGGTAGGCGGTGGACACACCTGTATCCTCAGATAGATTATGTCTCTTGGTGACAGACACCACCTCGGCCGAATGTGACACCTGCAGGTAGGAAAAGCTCAAAGAAATGTTGGCTGGACTTGGACAGTTTGTCTAAAAATAAAAAGCAGTCGGAGCCCAATATTTGCTTTCCAAGTCTCATTATAAGTTATACCTAAATACAATTGTTAGGGCAGTTTTGGGGAAAAATAGCCATGTGAAACAATCACAGATTGTGTGTGTATTTTTGGCCTCAGGGACCTTTTCCTTATAGAACAGGAGTCAGCAAACCTTTTCTGTAAAGGGCCAGATAGTGAGTATTTTAGGCTCTGCCGGCTGTAAGATCTCTGCTACAGTTGTTCATTGTAGCATGAAAGCAGCCGTACACAGTAAGTAAACTGATGAGCATAGCTGTGTTCTAATAAAACTTCATTTGTGAAAACAGGCTACGGCAGGATTTGCCTCGTGGACTGTAGTTTTCCAACTCATGTTCTGGAAGGTGTTTATTTACATGTAGACTAACCTGAGTTAAATTCAAATTCTTGCTCTTCTACTTGCTGTGTGACTTTGGGCAAGCTACTTAACCTCTCTGTCTTTTTCAACACACACATATAAGATTAATATTACCTCTTTCGTGTTAGGCATCTGGTTCAGGCCTAGCATTTATTGAGCACAAAGCAGTAACCACTGATATGCCTCATTAAAAGTAGTGGAAGCATAGAAGGAGGGTCAGAGAACATGCAGCTCCTATTTTCAAGGAAGTAGCAAAATCCTAAGGAAAAGGCAAGTCATTTGGAAAAACAAGATAGTAAAGACCAACGGATAGTAAAGATAGTAAAAACAACGGGATGGCAGCGGCATGTCTCTAACACAAGCAGATAGTCACGTGCACTCCTCTAAAATGACTCACAGACAGACAGACAGACGGGTAGCTTGACACTTGCTGCAGCAATAGCGATTCTATTAACAAAAGGTTTTGAAGGTTGTTCAGATGCTGGAGCTACTATGACTACATAGAAGGTGGAGGCTGGGCTTTAAGAAGAATTGGTGAAATGGTCAGAGCTGAGATTTTAGTGGTATTACCTTTTCAGCTAACATGCAAAGAAATATTAATCTTCAGCATGTGACTGGCCTGATCACCTGCAGACATTTCTGACCATGTGCAGTAGATTCTCCCAAGGCCAGGGCTGCGGTGGCTTCTTTCACGGCCATCAAGATAAAGCCCGAGTGCTTGAGAGCAGCGTGCCAGGCCTCCCCAGCTCCGCTCTAGCCAATTCCTTTAGCCCCACCTCTGGTCCTTCCTTTCCTCGCACAGTGCAGATGCTTCAGCCCCATCAGCTGACGGGCTTATTCGTGTCCCCAAATGCTCTCCTTTCCATTTTGCTCCTGCTTGGTCTGTGCCGCTCCTGCTTTCCTCCCACCCTCATTCCCTAGCCCTTCGTGGCCCCATCGGTCACCCACGTCCCCATCCTTTCAGGACAGACCCGGCTGCATCCCCAGCCTCCTCCCGACCAACTTGCACAGAGCCGCACCCTCCCTCCAGCCCCCAGGAACACTACTGTCCTCCCCCTTCTCTCCCCTACCTGTGTCAGCAATCTCCAGCCCCAGGCCATCTGTAGACACTCAGGAAACCCTCCGTTCCTGCCAGATGATGTGTAGGATAGAAGGAAGCCTGGATTTGGAGTCCGTTGAGTTTGCGCTCTGGCTCCACCACTGACTCACTGTGCCCCCAAGATGGGCAAGTGGTTTAATATTTCTGAGCCTCAGTTTCTTGATTCACAGCCTGCTGCACCTGCCTTATAGAGTTTTTGTGAGAATGAAATGAGGTTAAAGGAAATGAAGAACCTGGGAGTCCTTAGGAGGCACCTGCCTCACTCAGGAGATGTAACGGAATCTGAACAGTTTACAGCAGGGGGCCCCAACCCCCGGGCCAGGGACCAGTAGCCATCTGAGGCCTGTTAGGAACCAGGCCGCACGGCAGGAGGCGAGCTGCAGGCGAGCAGGTGAAGCTGCATCTCCCGCTGCCCGTCACTGCCCGTCACTCGCGTTACTGCCTGAACCATCCCCAGCCCTGCCTCCTTCTCCACCCCCCACCCACCCCACCCCCGCCGCAGTCCTGGGAAAAATTGTCTTCCATGAAACTGGTCCCTGGTGCCAAAAAGGTTGGGGACCGCTGGTTTACAGGGTTTGACTTGGTGTATCTCCCTGGTGATGTAATAATTTTGAAAGCAAGAACTATTCCTAAATATATCTGTGATTGGTTGCAACACCTTGCATTTTTTTAAAAAGCCAGTCAGTAAATTTATTTGACTTAGTTTTAAATTGCTTTATAAAATCCTCATCAAAATTATGTAAGGCATACTGGCTTTTTTTTTTTTTTAATTTTGTAAGATAGAACTGCCATCTTCATCAGCTTGTATTTGCAGAGGGATGCTTTCAGATGGTTTGAAAATCAACTCAAGTTTCATACAATTTGTAAAGTTTGGGGGGAAATACCTAGCTATTTGCCAAAAAGATGTAAGCAGAGCTGAAATTGTTCTCTTCTTTTCCATCTTATTCTTTGCAAAGTGACTTTACTGTGCACACGTGCCTCTGACATCCCGTGTTGACCAGCTCTCTCCCCCAGAGGCTCGCTGCTTAGGGCTAAGCCCTCCTTCCACCATTAATGTTCTTTCCTACAAGAATGTAGATAAATCCCGATGAGATATATAAATAATTTTACAGTATGTATTATATATATAATGAAATTAAGCATATGGAATTAATAAAAATATTCCATATATTTTTATGCATGACCATGATGCCTAAGAGTTTGTAGACTATGTTATAATATATTGTTTCACTGATTGTTCCAGACAAACCCTGTAAGGCAAGTACTGGCTTGGTTTTGCAGGTTGGGAAGCTGAGGCTTCTAGAATCTAATTGCTCACTCTGGGCCTCAAACCCAGGGCACAGGGCCTAAGACACAGACTCAGGTTTTGGGTGGACTGGTCTCTGCTTGCACCATAGGAGATTAACTACCTGAGGCTGGTGTGTGCCACAGTGGCTGTGTGGGACTTTCTTTTAAGGTCCAAAGGTGGGATTTCAACAGCAATTCTTTTTCAGTTAATTGCTTTTTTGATTAAAAAACTCTTCATGGTTAAAAAGTATCTGATTAATAGAATGTGTTTTTATCATGACATACACGTTTTTGGAACATACAGATAAAATTGCCTCAAATTATGTACCAGTCACTTAGGTTTCTATGTAAGATTTTAGTAACTGAATCAGTTTCCTCATCTAAAACAAAAACTGAAACAGTACTGGCATGCCTACCTTAATGGCTTGTCAGTGAAGATAAAATGAGAGAGCAGTTATCCAAGTGCAATCAGAAAATATATTTGCCAAGCAAGGTATTATAATTTTCATTAAAATCGTAAATACTGCAGATAAATTAATGAACCATTTCAAGTTCTGTCTACCTAAAATTAGTTACTAGGTAATTAGCAACACTGGAAAAGTTTCATTTCAGAAACTTCCATATTCATTACAAACTATGAGCCTCAAGTTTTCATGAAGTTCCATGATGAAAGAGTTACAGAATTAGTCCTTGCTGTATTCTGGAGCATTTTAAACGTTAATTAATTCTCTGACATTCGACAGTGTAACTAAGTTACTTTGTACTATTGTTTGAGCACAATGTCTATAATCTTTTGATTAAAATAAGCACAGAAATCATCAGTAGCAATTATTATTTACTACCTACCACACCATCACCTACCATCCCTAATAGCTCCTCCTCAGAATCTGAAGAGGTTATTCTCCAGAGAGTTTTAGAAACTTTTTGCTATAATAGAACGGGGTGTTGGAAGCTTTCAAGTTTCAAACTTCCAGTTTCTGAACAAAAGTGTATTTTTAAATCTTAAATTGAAGAAAAATTCTAACAAGGCTCTGTTCAGCAAAAGTACCTGCTAATTCACTCTTGTTTACCCTGTGGTTTCTGTTTAAATTGGTGCTGCTGTCATGATTTATTCCTACCTCACAGGATAATGAATCCAGGTTTTATTTCTGTTCTTTGCCCAGACTTGTACAGCAGGCAAAGTGTTTGAAAATCAAAGGAAAAGAAGATATTGACTTGGATATTCTCTTCAGAGGTAAAAACAAAAACACTAGCAAAAACGCAGACTCTGCTTTTTTGTTGGGAAGAATGTCTTGTTTGTGTGTTTGGTTGGTGTTATCATTCCAGGAAGGAATGGGGGAAAGAACCTGCCAGGGGCCCAGACACTTGTGCTCTCCTCTCATCCCAACCCTGCTTCACTGCTTTGACCTTCATTTCCTCACTTTTAAAGTGAAAGACTCTATAATCTGCTCTGTGGTCCTCACTGATGACAAGACAAATCTAAACCTGTAGAAATAGCACGTCTCAGTGGTGGAATCTCTCTCTGCCATCTGCACAGGGCGTGGAGGGAAACCAGAAGTGTCTCCTTGCATTCTTATAAGTTGGGGGGACTGCAGAATGTACTTCGTTAGCAAGACAGGCAAGGAGGTTATGGCGAACTTGAAGTGTTAAAAGCTAAGGGATTATTAGAGTATAGGGGAAAGAATTGCATGTTTTCACTTAATTATGTTTCTTTGCAATTAAGGCTCAATATACGCAGAATGCCATGTATAATTTTGAGGTTATACTGTAGCAAGCTAAGGAATAAATGTCCTCTTGGGTGTTAATTTGGTGCAATCATTTTTATTTGGTCAGATAAAAATGTTGGTAAGTTGTAGTTTTGTGTCTTCAGCAATGTAGTTCTACATGTTTGTATCTTCCAGAACATGGTAGGAGATCTGTTTATCTTCTAGAGGAAAAGAAAATTAGTGAGTTTTCTCCTGATTTGGCTAAAAGTTCAAGTTAGTACAATTTGGTTGCAGTGCACTTCATCTCCAAAACAATTATCCATTCGACTTGTCTTAAGAGAAAAGGAGTGTGCTTTACAGTCATTGAACAAAAGGGCTGTGACTTCTTTTTTTTTTTAATTGAAGTATAGTTGCTGTGCAATATTATATAAGTTACCAGGGTACATTATGGTGATTCACAATTTTTAAAGGTTACACTCCATTTATAGTCATTATAAAATATTGACTATATTTCCCGTGTTGTACAATATATACTTGCAGCTTATTTTATATCTAATAGTTTGTACCTCTTACTCCGCATCCCTATATTGCCTCTCCCCCTACTGGTAACCACTAGCTTGTTCTCTGTATCTGTGAGTCTGCTTCTTTTTTGTTATATTCACTAGTTTGTTGTATTTTTTAGATTCCACATATAAGTGATATCATACGACATTTGTCTTTCTCTCTCTGACTTATTTCACTTAGCATAATGCCTTCCAAGTCCATCCATGTTGCTGCAAATGGCAAAACTGTTCTTTTTTATGGTTGAGTAGTATTCCGTTGTGTATATACACATCTTCTTTATCCGTTCATCTGTTGATGGACACTTAGGTTGCTTCCATATCTTGGCTATAGTCAGTAATGCTGCCGTGAACATTGGGGTGCATGTATCTTTTTGAATTAGTGTTTTTATTTTTTTCTAATATATACTGAGGTGTGGAATTACTGGGTCATATGGTAGTTCTATTTTTAGTTTTTTGAGACCCCCTCCATACTGTTTTCCACAGCAGCTGCACCAATTTACATTCCCACCACCAGTGTAGGAGGGTCCAAAAGGGCTGTGGGTTCTGTGGGCTGATCTCAGGCAGGGCCGAGCTCCTCTTGTAACTGGAAGAACACTTGATTGTATCTCATCCACGAAGTGGGGAGGAATCTTTTCCTCAGAAAAGGGAGGGAAGTTAAGTTACTCTGTTTGGATTGTGCATCTATATGTGTCTCCCTAGCCAGAAGAGTTTCTACACAATATAACCAGATAGGAACATCTCTTTAAATAAAATGAAATAAATAACTGATATTTTGGAAGCTGCTCCATACAGATGTTCTCATCCATTTTACCAGCCTTCGTTCTGTACACAACATGCTTGGAGCTGCATGAAGAGCCCTAAAGAAGTGTCAGTGTCTCAATTCATATTTTGACACTTTTGAAAGTATCTCCACAGAGTAATTATGTATACGTCCCTGTTAAAACAAATACACAGTCAGTTCAGTAGTTCACATAGTAAAATACTAATGAGGATCATCCTTATAAACACAGAAAAGATCCCTAGCAAAGTGCAACTGCATAATGTGAAAGATGCAATCCACCTTGTTTGGTAGTAAGCACCTGTGCTTTTCTGTGTAGTTTGTAAGAAGTTCATAGCCACACGTGTTTATTTATTGGTGCATTTACCGTGCTTCTCAATTTAAACATCTGATTTCCTCCCAGAGAAGGTCTGTGTTCACAGACCCGGGACATTAATGACGGGGAGCCCCCGCCTGGTGCAGAGTGTGTGCTGCCGGGGCCGCTGTGCTTCTTGTTGAGAAGATGCCTCAGGGGTCCATCCGAGCAGGATTTATTTAGCTCTCTGTCTAGCCTTTTGTCACCCAAAGTGGTTCTTCCTCATATTGATCTAACCCTTGTTATTATAATTAAGCTCATTTTCTCTGGTTCTAACCTGGATGAGACAAAATAATGAGAATAAATATGTTGCTACTGTGACATTAAGTGATTATTTAATATTTCCCTGTTATTTTCTGTAAGCCTATAAATCTGAGTATAATTTCTAAATCCGTTTACCTTTGTTTTTTGTTTCTTTGGTCTGGCCATAGATTTGAATAAACACATTCTTTAATTCATTAGGAATTTTTTTCCTTTTTTTTTTTTTTTTTTTTTTAAGGAAAATGAGTTAAACTCTGTTCCTCATTTCTCCCATGAGGGAAAATAGTATATCTTGGATTTTTAGAGATTCTGTGCACATGTGTACACGAGCACGTGTAGCTTCTCCTCTTCATATCTTTGGCATGTTTTCAGTATTTACTTGGAAACATCTTCATTTTCTAAATCGTTCTATTCACAGTTGATATGCTTGGCAGATATAATGGAAAGTATTTTAAAGGCCATCATTGTTTTCCAGCATACTTCTTAAGAGATTCAACATTTTCCTTTTCCAAAGAATTAGATCAGATGATAGAAACATTTAGTTTATAATGATGTAAATTGGTTGAGGAAAACATGATTGTCTTGAAGGATGTTTGGTAATAAAATTAACAGAAGTAAGTTAGAGTCTGTCTTAACTCATCTGAAGGTTTGCAGGGAAGCTTATTAGGTGTTACACCTGAGAGGTGGCAGGTGGTAATTAGCCTTTGTGCCCTTTGCTAAGTAAATAAGGCATGAGCACAGAGCGACTCCAAACATGTCCCTTCTCTGGAATGGAATTGGCTTCTGCGCAGTGGCCTGTCAGGTTTTTCCCTCTGCTCTGGACTGTTCCGCTAAGAACTGCGTTTAATCTGCTCCTTTGAAAACAAGTTTGAGTGGGGCTATGAAAGCGCGTTTTCTTGAATCCAAGGGACCTGCTCACCCACGCGATCCGCCCCCCTGCCCCTCAGAGACCCCTGGACCAGAGCACCCGAACCTCACTACTGGACCACAGGCAGACGTCCTGCAGGGCCACCACGCTGTCCCACCCTAGGGGCAGCTTTGGTCTTGTGGAGTGTTCAGCTGGGCAACTGGGGGGGGCGGTTCCTTACTATTGGTTATTTTTGGCCCCAAATGTGTAACTAATGTTCACTTTTTTAAAAACCCCAAAATTTCACAAAGCAAAAAATATGAGATAAACATTGTTACTCAATCCTTCATCGATTTATTTTGGATGTAGCAGTTCACCTTGTGGTTTTCTTTACAGTATAGAATCGTAGTGTACTTGGTGATCTTTACATTTGCTGATGCATCATGACTATCTTCCGAAGCCAGTGCATATACATCTGCTAGGTTCTTTTTTTTTTTTCCTAAGTAAAAATTGTACCCACGTCCACAAGAGATCACATCCACTTAATCTTGGGTCAAGAAAAGAAGCTGATGGAAGCTCACCTTATTCCATGCACTTACCACCTCCTGCCATGGTCACGCTTCTGATTTCTGTCGCTATCAGTTGCTTTTTCCTGATTTTGAACGTTTTATAAATGTCATCACACAGTGTGTGCTCTTTCATGTCTGACTTTCGCTAACATGACGTAAGATCCATCCACATCATGGTTTGTGTATACTCATTACTGCATGTTGTTCAATTTTATGGTGATAACCACGATTTATTTATTTTAGTGCCGGTTGTTTTCAGTTTTGCTCTCTTACCAATGGTGCCACTAGGAACATTCTCGTATGTGGTTTGGTGGGTATGTGTATGCATTTCTGTAGGGCACATACCTAATAATGGACCTCCTGGGTACCTGGGTTTGTATAAGTTCACCTTCAGGAGGAGCTGGTGTCAAATAGTTTTACAAGTCGGTTGTCCCAGTACGTTCCTCGCAGCGCAGTGTGGAAATTGCAAGTGCTCTCCATCCCTGCCAGCAGTTCGTTTTTGTCAGTCACTTTAATTTTAGCCGTTCTTTTGGGTCTACGGTATTATTTAATTATGCTTCTAATTTCGCATTTCCCTGAAGCCTCATGAACTTGAACACATTTTCATGTTTGTTGGCTATTTGAACATCCTCTTTTGTGAAGTACCTCTTTTAGGTTGTATTGTTCCTATTGAAATGCAGTAGTTCTTTGTATTTGTACATGAGTCCGTTGTTGGATAGATATGTTGCAGATTTCTTCTCCAGCCTGCGATCTGCCTTTCACTCTCAGTGGTGCCTTGTGAGGAATAGAAGTTCCACATTTCGATACCGTCCATCAGTCCTTTCTATCGTGGTTAGCACTTCAGTGTCCTGTTTGAAACATTTGCCTGTTGCACGGTCATTACTGTGTTCTGTTATTCTTTGTTCTAGAATCTTTGTTTTTCTTTCACATTTATATCTATGGTGCACCTGGACATTATTTTTTATACCTGATAAAGCATAGGCATCAAGATTTACTTTTTATGTGAATATTCAGTTAACCCAGCATCATTTAGTTTTTTAAAAAACCTTTCCTTTCCCCTGTTGTTCATCATAAAGCAAGTGACCAACATTGTCCTGTGCTTCAGTGTATCTCTTGTAAGTGGCGTGTGATATTTACTTTGACATTCAGTCTGATGATAGTAGTCTTTTTATTAGAGTATTTAATACATTTGTAATGTTACTGCTGTTAAGTTGGGTCTATAGCTATCATTTTAATGATTGCTTTGTATTTTTCTCAACAGTTTTGTGTTCCTTTTTATATTTTATATATTTTTTTGCTTTTTTTATATTTAATTTTTATACAGTAAGTCCCCTACATACAAACAAGTTCCATTCTCAGAGCACATTCATAAGTCCGATTTGTTCATAAACCCAACAGTTAGCCTAGGTGCCCAACTAACACAATCATTTATATAATTGTACTATACTGTAGTAGGTTTATAATACTTTTCACACAAACAATACATAAAAAACAAATATAAAAAATAAAGGAAACGTTTTTAATCTTACAGTACAATACCTTGAAAAGTACGGTAGTACAGTACAACAGCTGGCATACGGGGGCTGGCATCGAGTGAACAGGCAAGAAGAGTTACTGACTGGAGGAGGGAGAGGAGGTGGGGGATGGTAGAGCTGAAGCATCAGATCGTTGGCAATAGGAGAGGAGGGCAAGCTGCAATTTCACTCACACCTGACACTGATGGCACAGGTTCTGGTCCCTTGCTGGGTTCAGTTCTATCTACCCTCTTGAAAAAACGATCCAGTGATGTCTGGGTAGTAGCTCTTTTTTTCTTATCATAGATGACACGGTAGCACTGGATTGCACTCTGAACGGCTGCTGCCACCTTCGTGTACCATTCTACATTCGGGCCTTGTGCCTCAAAAACTAACAGTGCCTCCTCAAATAAAGAAAATCCCCTTGCCGTTTCTTGCATCGTGAATCTCTTCAGTTCTTCAGTTACTTCTTCCTGTTCATCCTTTCTCTGGGCCTCCAATTCCGTAAGCGCTTCGTGTTGCACAGCAAGGAGTTCAGTGAAATCGTCCTCTTGCAGATCTAGCTCCAGCTTCTCACTGAGGGTCACTAAGTTGTTGAAGACCTCTTTGGACTCCTCATCCACCTTCTCAAATACATGGAAATCATGAACGAACTGCGGGCAAAGTTTCTTCCAAACCCCTTTCATGGTGACAGCCATAACCTCACGCCAAGCAAAGTCAATGTTTTTTTGGCCTTGTAGATGTTACAGTCCTTCCAAAATTGTTGCAAGGTTGTCCCTGATTCATCACTTGCCTTTACTGCCTGACAAAAAGTGTGACGTAAATAATATTTCTTGAAAGTCTCTAAAACTCCCTGGTCCATAGGTTGGATGAGGCGACTTAGTATTCAGCGGCAGATGCACTGCTTTGACGTTGGGATGAAAGTCGTCCATGAATGGGGGTGGCCCAGAGCATTGTCAAGCCACAAAAGAATGTCGAATGGGACGTCCTTCTCCAAGCAGTATTTCCCTACCTTCGGGATAAGGTGGTGGAAAAACCAGTCCTGGAAAATGGCCAGTGTAACCCAGGCTTTGGGGTTACTCTTCC
This sequence comes from Stenella coeruleoalba, assembly GCF_951394435.1. Taxonomy (NCBI): domain Eukaryota; kingdom Metazoa; phylum Chordata; class Mammalia; order Artiodactyla; family Delphinidae; genus Stenella; species Stenella coeruleoalba. The sequence continues at coordinate 57,411,335 of NC_137160.1, read as the reverse complement.
ACACAACAGGAAGAGAGCCCCCGGCTATGTTTTTAAGGGCTCTTGGGTTCTCTGAATGATAAACTAAGAGAGGCTTCCGCTTCATATCACCAGAAGCATTGCCACCAGACAGCAGAGTTAGCCTATCCTTTGCTGCTTTATAGCCTGGTATCAACTTTTCCTCCTTACTGATGTAACTTCCGTCTGGCATCCTCTTCCAGAACAGTCCTGTCTCATCCACATTAAAAACCTGCTCAGATAAATACGCAGCTTCCTCAGTAATTTCTTGAAGCGTTTTAGGAAGTTCCCGGGCAGCTCCCATATCTGCACTCGCTGCCTCCCCACTTGCTTTTACGTTGTGAAGGCTGGTCCTAGCCTTGGACTGATGAAACCAGCCATGGCTGGCATTAAAAGATGCGCCCTCTGATTCTTCACTGTGTTTCTTCTTCAAGTCTTCATGAAGGCTTTTAGCTTTCTCTTGAATCAGCGTTAAGCTGAGCAGGACTCAGTGCTGATGCTGATCCTGCATCCACACACTGAGACGTTTCTCCATCTCCTGCATCACTTTTCCACGCTTCCTCGATATTATCAGCACAGCAGAATTCACATGTTCCATGATCTTGTCCTTGTTCTTTAGAATCCTGCTGATGGTTGAATGTTATAAGAATGAACAACGTCTACCATCTTTTCGCCTTGCTCCACTCTCTCAATTATTGTCACTTTTGTCTCCATTGTTATTGCTTGGAGCTTCTTAGCAGTACCAGCTACATCACCACTGCTTTTATGCTTGCTTCCAGACATCCTGGGCTTGAAAAAAAGATACTGTGCTACTGTACTCTGTACAGTAGTGTACAGTAAAGTACACAGAAGCACAACCACTTGTAGAGGATGCATGCACGTGACAATGTATGCCAAACACGTGAACTAACTTACATGATTGGGCGTGCGAACGCATGTTCGCATCTTTGGAAGTTCGCAACTGGAAGACTCATATGTAGGGGACTTACTGTACTTCTTGCTTTATTTTTTATTAACCAAGAATTTATTTTATTATACCATTTTTCCTATAGTAGCTTGTTGGTTATGCACTTTTAATATTTTTAGTAGACGTTATAGCTAGTAAAATACACATCTTTGTGTAGGATCATTTTTCCTCTGTCTGAAAAACTCTCTTGTATTCCTTTTAGCGTGTCTTCTAGCTATGTTTTTTAAAAAGTAAGTTTTTCTTGTCCAGAAATGTTTTTGTTTTGCCTAAACTTTTGAATAATATTTTTGCTGGTTATGTAATTTTGCACTGATAGTTGATTTTTTTTCAGGCTTTATAGATAACATACCATTGTCTTCTGACCCCCATGGTTTCCCTCTAGAAGTCTGCTGTAGCTTCAGTGTGTCTCCTTTGAGGGAAGTGTGTCTTAGAGCATATCTTAGTTTGTCTGGCTGCTTATAAGATTTTTCTGTTGTCTTTGATTTTCAGCAGTTTTATTATGAAGTGTACTTCTCTCTCTGTCTTTTGGGGATTCATAGTGCTTCTTAAGTCTGCGAGTATATGTCTTTCATTACTTTGAAAAATTTCTTAACCATTATCTCTTCAAACGTTGCTTATGCTCCATTCTCTCCCTTCTCCTCCTTTGTGAGACTCTGTCTACACATTTTAGACTTTCTCTTGTTCATATGGGTGCTATGCTATTTTCTGTATTTCCTTCCTTTTTAATCTATGTGCTTCAGCTTGGATTTTTTTCTGCTGACCTTTCTTCAAAATCACTAATGCTCTCTTCAGCTGTCTCCAAACTGCTATTACACCCATCCAATGAATTTTTAATTAACTCTTTATATATTTCAGTCCTGGAATTCCCATATACATTATTTATAAAATAATTTTAGTTATTTAGTAAAATTCTCTATTTTGCCATCTAACTTCTTAAACACATCAGTTGCAGTTATTAATTCTATGCCCTGTAATATCAGTATCTGAATCACCTGTAGGCTTGCTTTCCTTGTCATTCTTTGTAGGAAAGTTGTTCTACTAAAGCTATTCCATCATAATTTGGAGTGGAATTCCTACCATACCTTTGCTTAATGGTCACAAAGAATTTCACTGTGTGATTCTACCATAATGTATTTAATCAAATGCTCATTCATGAACATTTTTATTATTTTCAGTCTTTATATTTAAAACAAAGACACAGTAAATTCTTGTACCATCATATGTTGGCATTTGTGGGAGTATTTGTATAGGATTAATATCTGAATGTGAAATTATTTGATCAAAAAGTACACACATTATAAATTATGAGTGTTATTTCAGCCTGGCTTTTAAGTGTCTCTAGATATTTACACTCTTAATAATATATGAGAGTAATCACTTCACTCTAACCTTGCAAATAATGACTATTTCACCTCTTTTACCTTACCAATTGGTAGAAGAAAAATATCATACTTTTAAGCATTTTTCTTTAATAATGAAGTTTCTTATTTTTCCATGTCAGTCATGGTTTTTGTTAATTGCTTATCCTGTCCTTTGTCCATTTTTTTAATTGCTTACGTTATTACTATAGATTTGAAGTTGGCTTAATTTATTATGGATACCAATTCACTCTGTTATATATCTTACCAATAATTTTTGTACGTACTCCCACCTTGTATACTTTTTCTTTTCATTTCTTAACTAAAAATAAGTTTTCATGTCATCTAATTGATCAGTTTTTTCTTTCATGGTTTATAGCTTTTATTTCATTCTTATTCCAACATCAAAGTCATACAACTGTTTACTCATGTATTGTGTTAGGAAAGCTATGGCCTCTTATTTTTAACATTTAAATCTGTACGCTGTATTGAATTGGTTTTGATGAGGATTAAGGTAATATACCAGCTTATTGTTGTTTTTCTGAATTATTTCAATATCATTTAAAAAACAATCCATCTTTTTTCATACTCATTTGAATACAATCTTCATATAGGAAATTCTATTGTATACTTGAAATTTAAAAGCTCTATCGTCAGTGATATTATGTGTGTGTGTCCAAGACTGTCTTCATGCGCAGAACTGTGGGTGCTGCCTTGTTCTAGAGGAATCTGAACCCAGTGGAAGAAAGTCAGTGCTGAGGTATCACCAGAAAGCCAGAGTCAAGAGGGACTGAGGAAAATAAGAGCAATCAGATAAATAGCATCAAACTACTGGGAAGAAGAAAAACCACAACTGGGGAACCAGAGCATGAAGACAAGAAAGCCTTAAAACAGTATATCAGGAAGCCACAACTTGCAGGCCTCCTGCATAGGTTAAAAAGGCAGGAATATTCTTGGACATCTTTTCATCTCACTTAGTACTCTACTCAGATTTACAAAACTCACTGGTTTTTTACACACACATTAAAAGCCTTCTGGGCAGCCTCTGTGCTTCTGTTTACCAGGAATTTTTAATTAACAGGATTAGGCTGAAAGTCTGTGCAAAGGGCTGGAGTTAGTGCTACCAGTTGTGGAGTAATCACAGAAGTTGTTGTTTCTGTGCATGCTTTAAAGATTTTTAACCACCACTGAATGAATAAATTGTTGCTGCTCACCGTGGAGCATGCATGGGAGTTGCCTGTGAGAGAAGGAGTTTATTGGCAAATTGGTACTTGTATCTGCTCCGAGTTTTTGGTTTGGGACTTTGTGGTTTGTTTGCTTGTTTTTCCTTGAGACTCATGTTTGAAATTAGTGTTTGTCCAAGGTATCTGTCTTACTCTGTGTGGTGTGACTCCTCAGACAGGCACTGACCCCAGTAGCAGTTCCGCAGGTGATGATTGCCCAGCTCTTGGAAGTGCCCCAACAATGAATCTCATGCTCACTACATGATTCCTTCAGCAGGTTAGAGTGTATCACTAATATATCCTTGAAATTTGGTGAAAACATATTCTGCCATTTTTAGTTTATGTGGTAAGGGATACATAGAAAATGATCAGTGATCACACTGTGTAAATGACCTACTTATACTATGAGCTATATGCATACTGAATTTTAAGGGCCTTCTTGGGGTTCATGCCCTAAGGACTTGCTGTCACAGGGAACTGAAGGCAGAAATGACTCTGTAAAGCCTTCTTACTGACATTGTCCATGGGAATGATCACAGTGAAAAAGCAGACTGTTGGCTTCAGCTCTGACATGTAAAGAGTTTGTAAGTTATCACTTCCAACTTCACAACAAGAAGAAAGCTGAACAAACTGAATATCACCTACTCTTCTTAGATCCGTCAGAGAATTGAGGTCCTGCCCTCAAGGGAAACTACTTTACCAGTGGCTTTTAGGTCCTTGAGGAAAGGAAATTAGACAACTCCAATCCCATCTAGCCATATGTCTCACATCAGAGAAGGAAACAAAAGCCAAGAAACGCTTTTAAAAGCCACAGTACTTAATGGGTACTCAAGCCATTAAAAAAGTGGTTTTAATCATAAGACTCTAGAATACTTCCCCCCACATACCTTGACATTAATAGGGCTTCATTATAATAACTTTATATTACAACAGAGAACTGTAAGACACAGACTCTGTTTAAGAAGGAGTTTCTGTGGAAACCCAAAGACAACAGGGGATGGAAAAAGGACACCAGAAGAAACTGAAGCCTCTGACACCTATAGGTAAATCAAACACAGCCTAATTCCCAGCTGTATTAACATAAAATCTCACACCAGAGATCTTTTACCTAAGTTCCTATTATCTGATACATCATGCCTGGCTTTCAACCAAAAATTACAAAGCATGCTAAGAGGCAAAACAAAACAACAGAAAACACGCAGACTAAAGAGATAAAGCAAGCATCAGAACCAGTCTCAGAAACGGCAGATATTTTGGAACAATCAGACTGGAATCTATGATGTAGTTATATAATTATGTAACTATGATATGTATGGTAAGAACTGTGCAAGAATAGCTGGGTACTATAAGCAGAGAATGGGAACTCTAAAGAAGAATCAGCAGGAAGCGCTAGAAAGCGAAAATACTGTAGGAGAAATGAAGAATGGCTTTGATAGGCTCATCAGCAGATTTGATAAGACCAAAGAAAGGATCAACAAGCTTGAAAACAGGTCAGTAGAACTTCTCAAACTGAAAAGCAAAGAGAAAAGGAATTAAAAAGATGCTTCAGAATATCCAAGAACTGTGAGGCAATTGCAAAGGGTATAGAATATATGTAATGGGAATACCAGAATAAAGATAAAAAGGAGCAGAAGAAGTATTTGACATAATGATGGCTGAGAATTTTCCAAAATTAGTGACAGACACCAAAGCACAGATCCAGGAAACACAAAAAACACTAAGTAGGAAAAATACCCCAAATTCTACCCCTAGTATATCATATTCAAACTATGAATAAAGTCAAAGACAGAAAAGATCTTGAAAGAAGGCAAAGAAAAAAACACCCTACCTATAGAGGAGCAATGATAAGAATTACATTGGACTTTCTTCAGAAACCATCCAAGCAAAAAGAGAGTGGAGTGAAACATTAAGTATTGAAGGAAAACACTGCAGCCAACAATCCTGTTCACCACGAAATTATCCTTCAAAAGTGAAGGAGGAATGAAGACTTTCTCAGAAAGACAAAAACTGAGGGAATTTGTCGTCCGTAGACCTGCCTTGCAAGAAATGTTAAAAGAAGTTCTTTGGAGAGAAAGTAAATTAGGTAGGTCGGAAACTCAGACCTATATAAAGAAAGAGCATTAGAGAAGGAACAAAGTGGAAGTAAGATAAAATCTCCTATTTTTCATATTCTTAATTGCTCTAGTAGATGACAGTTTGTTCAAGTGCTTTTCAAAATAATAACAACAATGTATTAGACGATTACAGCTTATGGATAGGTGAAATGGATGACAGCAATGTTATAGGGATGGGAGGGAAGATTTGGGAATACTCTGTCACGAGGTGCTTGTTGCTGCTCATGAAGCATTATATATGGTGTTATTGGAAAGAGGATTGAAGAAGTTGTAAATACATATGGCAAACTCCAGTGCAACCACCATAAAAATGTAAAAGGAATTATAATTGATATGCTAAGGAGGAGAGAAAATCAAATCATAAAAAATGCTCAGTTAGAATCAGAGAAAGGAGAAAAAGAGGGAGAAGACAAAGAAGAAGGAATAAATTTAACAAATTCAAAATGGAATAAACTGAAAATGGGTCAGAGACCTATACATAAAACACAACACTATAAAGATTCCAGAAGACAGCGTAGGAGAAAATCTAGATGACCTTGTGTTTTAAATGCAACACCAAAAGCATGACCCGTGAAAGAGAAACTTGATAAGTTGGACTGTATTAAAACTAAAATCGGGACTTCCCTGATCGTGCAGTGGTTAAGAATACACCTGCCAATGCAGGGAACACGGGTTGGAGCCCTGGTCTGGGAAGATACCACATGCTGCGGAGCAACTAAGCCTGTGTGCCACAACTACTGGGCATGCGCTCTAGAACCTGTGACCCACAGCTACTGAGCCCGTGAGCCACAACTACTGAGCCCATGTACCACAACTACTGAAGCCCACGCACCTAGAGCCCGTGCTCCACAACAAGAGAAGCCACCGCAATAAGACGCCTGCACACCACAATGAAGAGTAGCCCCCGCTCACCACAACCAGAGAAAGCCCACGCACGGCAATGAAGACCCAATGCAGCCAAAAATAAATAAATAAAATAATTAAATTTATTTTTTAAAAAAAGCTAAATAAAATCTTTTCTGTGAAAGATAACTATTAAGCAAATGAAAAGACAAGCCACAGACTGGGAGAAAATATTTGCAAAACACTTATCTGATATGAGACTTGGGTCCAAAATATACAAGGAACTGTTAAAATTCAACAAGAAAACAACCCAATTTTTAAAGAGCAAAGATCTGAACAGACACCTCGGAAGACATGTGGCAAATAAGCTTATGAAGAAAGTCTCAACATCATATTTATGAGGGAAGTGCAAACTGAAACAACAGTGTGATACCACTACACACCTATTAGAATGGCTAAAATCCAAAAACACTGGCGAGGATGTGGAGCAACGGGAACTCTTATTCGTTGCTGGTGGGAATGCAAATGGTTGGGCCACTTTGGAAGAGTCTGGCCGTTTCTTACAAAACTAACCACAGTCTGACCAAATGATCCAGCAATTCTGCTTCTAGGTATTTACCCAAAATAGTTTTGTTTTGTTTTGTTTTTTTCTTTTGTTGTGCTACGCAAGCCTCTCACTGTTGTGGCCTCTCCCGTCGCGGAGCACAGGCTCCGGACGTGCAGACTCAGCGGCCATGGCTCACGGGCCCAGCTGCTCCGCAGCATGTGGGATCTTCCCAGACCGGGGCACGAACCCGTGTCCTCTACATCGGCAGGCGGACTCTCAACCACTGCGCCACCAGGGGAGCCCTACCCAAAATAGTTTAAAACTTAGGTCCACACAAATGTTTATAGAAGCTTTATTCATAATTGCTAAAAATTGGAAACAACCAAGACGTCTTTCAATAGATTACTGGATAAACAAACTGTAATACATCCATACAATGGACTATTATTCAACGATAAAAAGAAACGAGCTCCAAAAAGACATGGAGGAACCTTAGCTGCATTTTACTCAGTGAAAGAAGCCAGTCTGAAAGGGCTACATACTGGATGATTCCAAGTATATGCTATTCTATAAAAGGCAGAACTATAGAAAAAGCAAAAACGATCAGTGGTTGTTAGGAGTTTGGGCTTGGGGAACGCAAGGAGGGGTGGCTAAATGGAGCCTGGGATTTTTAGGGAAGTAACACGACTCTGTATGAAACTTATTCATCATAATGACAGATGCACAGCATTATGCATTAGTCACAACCCTAAAACTCTGTTACACAAAGCTGAATTCTAACGTAAACTGTAGAGTCCAGTTTATAATAATGATGAAGCAATATTGGCATATCAACTGTAAGAAATGTACCCCACTAAAGTAAGCTATTAACAATAGGGGAAACTGTTGGGGAGATTAGGGGCTAGGTGGGTGTATGGGAACCCTCTGTACTATCTGCTCAATGTTTCTGTAAATCTAAAACTGCCCTAAAAAGAAAGCATTCATTTTTTTAAAAAAAAGCTGATTGTAAGTACTTATTATCTTTGTAATGACACTCATGTTTGGTGCAGTAATGTGATCCATATGGTGGGATGGGACAAACTGGAGTTCTTGGGAAGAAGAGAATTATTTGCACTGGGTTAAAAGACGATTCTAAGGGCAGAAGTTTCATACCCACAGTTAACTCGAGGAGGATATTCTGACAAGTGAAAGGAAGCTGGTGGCCTTGTAAGAGCACATAATGAATATTCTCAACTTTAGTCTAGAAAAATTTCAACAGCTATCTTAGCATCTGTAGTGCTATAAGGCAACATAGCATCGCATCTGTAGTGCTGTAAGACAACATCGCATCTGTAGTGCTGTAAGACAGCATAAACGATGCCCTGGTTCTTACGGAGAGTAGGTACTGCACCTCCTCTTGATCAGACCCTCCTGCAGGCACTCTGCTGCTTTCTTCAGGTGTCAGTCAAAATATTCATTATAAAAGCTTCCAAGACAGAATGGAATGTAACAGGTTTCTCATTAAAAAGGAGAGTTACCAGCTTTACATTGCTTAAAATGATAACAGAGAACTGCATCCCGAGTTAGAGGCCAGCTGAAATTAGGAGTGTTGGGATAGAGATTTAGAGGTGCTGGGATTTGAGTAATTAATTTGTTTCCCTGCCAGATGCTCTGAAACACATACACTCGCAGGCCTGCCGGAAGCCGTCTTGGTACAGCCGGTACCAAGGCTCAGAGCAGGAGGAAAATTCTTGGAACTGAGCATGGGGTCTGGGCGCCTCTAGCCTCCTTTCAGGGATATCGTGAGCTTTTTTTTTTTAGTTTGATTTTTAATATATTCTATATTACCGTTCCTAAAATTCCCTTCATCCTTATTTTCAGAGAAAACTCTTTTGCTGTCACATTCCAGAAAAAACATGAAAATGAGAAAGCCAGTTTTCTTGCTGGAATCAAGGCATAGTTTATAGTTTATGGATTTTGAAGAATTATAAGCATTATTGACAAAATATTTAGAAAATTCAAACGTGGAAAAAGTTACAGCGCAAGAGTCAAAATGTCTAGTACAAATAAATCTGCTTTAATAAGTAGTTACTTATTTTTAGTCTTGAGGCTTGAGGGGCTGACAACTCTGGAAACCAAATCCCACGACACCACTTCTGGTGCCGTGTGGGCAGCCACGCTGTAAGCTTCCTCAGAGGAGTCCAGAAATAACCCTCCGGCACTGGAATCTGCCTCTGACACCTCCTCTGCTGGCTCTGCTTATATTAGAATGCAGCTTCACCTGTCCAAGTTGCCCGCCTGCAGGCACAGTGTCCTGGGACAGTGATCGGACACAAGTCACTAAGCTGAGGGCCCTCCGCTTCCTCACTGTCCAGAGCAGACACCCCAGAGGCAAGCAGGGAAGCAGAGGTTTTTCCTGGCCCAGAATTACAGCTTCGTGTTCCAGCCCTGCACAGCACTCCTTCTCCTGGGCCAGCACAGGAGCCCTAGATTCTTAGATGCTCCGCCCATCCTCCCAGGCCGGATGATAGGGAATTCTAATGACATCATCTTCTTCCCAGTGTCAGATCTCAGGGGTGTGGACACCTCCCTTCTCAGAGTCTGTGCACATGTGAGAACTGTGTGGGTGTCTGTGGGGAGTGGACACCCCCACAGCTGACCGTTTCTCTCCTTTATTCATCTCTCGGCCCCGGGTGCTGCCAGGCTGGTCTTCCTTGTCTGTAAGTCCAGTGCTAAAGGGAAGTGCCCCCAGATTACAGTGAAGCACCTTTACCTCTCAAGCATTTCCAGGATCAAACACAGAAAGCCTCCGTGTCTCTCCGTCAGGTGGACGGTGTGACACACATTTCTGCCTTCATGAGAGGTCCAAAAACTTGAAAAAAAACTGCCCAAGTGCACAGTCTCCTTGGAGAGCATGCGCCTGTTTTATGAGAAAACGTTTTGTAAACTTGAGATTTAAACCCCATAAGGATAGTCAATGAAGAAGAGCTCAGGTCTTGTTCTAAAGGGTACGCAGAGAGGTTAGACAGGAGAGAAGGTTCGAGATGCCGGAGCAGCTGAGGGAATGAGACAGTGGAGTTCCTTTTCTTAAAAGGCCTTTAGCCAAACATTGTCCTGGGTTTCTCTACCCAGACAGCACTGCTATTGTGACATTCCATTATTGCAGAGAGAGAGGACTTCAGATAGCAACGCCAAGCACCGTATGTCTAGGTAGAGAATCACAATTTGATGTCTTGAATGTACGTAAATGATTCTAAGCTATATCATCAGACAGTCATCATGTTAGATTTCTGAACTGAGATTCTTCAGACCTAAAAATCATCACTGCCAAGTAGAAGACGAGCGTTGTTGCTGACCACAGTACCCTTGGGTTGTTTTTGTAAAAGTCATGCTGATGGTACAAGAAAACTTAAGCTTTTTGTAAGTTAAAGGGGTGTGGCTATTGAAGTGAGTAATTCTGCATAAGTAAGGGTAAAAAATACTTCAGTACCATATGAAAATATACCTGAAATATGTTTAGTGTGTCAATTAGGTATTTGGTTGAGTCACTCTGAGTGCGTTGCATCTCTTCTTGTTGCCATAGTTACTGTTGCCTTGTGAGGGTACATCGCATATCATTTATGTCATAGACTTCATTAGCAAAGACAGCAGTTTCTTGTTACTTACATGGTTCTCCCTCATTCACTGTTTTCTTGCTTTTCTTCATTGATTTGTTTTCCTTTTTGAATTAATTTTAGATGATGCCATTTTCCTTCGAATTTTGACTGCCTTTAATGGTTTTGATGTGTAGAAAATCAGACTATAAAATAATCATAAAATAAATAATAAAATAACAAGTATTTAAGGAAACTAGAACCTAAACTAAAAAAAATAAAAAAAGATAAGATTCCTGAGTTATTCTAGGTGTAGTTACTCTGATGACTTTTTTTCTTTTATTTGCCTTTAGAAAGATGAGGCTTTAAAAAAAATGCTCTTCCCCAGTGGTGGTGGATTTTTATTAACATACTTTGCCTAGTTTTTATTCTATAACTTCGAAAAGACACTCTTTTTTCAAACATTTCTTAGCAGTAGCATCAAATAATAGCTGGTTCCTTCATATGCTGGCTATTATGGTAATGGTGATAATAACGTATTCATCCAGCACTTCCCAAGTTATAAAGCAGATTCGTGTTCCTTTTCCCTCTAAAAGACCCTCTAATAGGTCACCGTTTCCTGCTGAGGTGATGGAGAGCAGGCTGAGTAGCCTGTCCAGGGTCACACGCTGCTGAAGGACAGAGGCAGAGCGTAGATCTTCCTGGAAGTTCCAAAGCTCTTGCCCTGCAGCAGGCTGTCCTCATGACTGTGGCTTAGCGGAGGGTCCTGGCAGGAGGGTGGGGGGACCTGACTTTGAGCCCAGCCACCAACTTGCTGCCCAATGAGCTAATAAGACTTTGAGACCGTGAGCCTTCGTTTCCTGGCCTGTCAGGTGGAGACCGTTTCTCTACTCAGAGCGGTAGGTGAGTGGATCAAAAGAGGGAATTAACATGAAAGGGCATTAAAAACAAAGCACTGTATTTTTGAAGGTATGACCAGTACTCAAACATTTCTTTCTAAATTCATCAGAGTGGATTCAGAACTCCTTAGATTGATGCTCTCAACTGGGCCCCAGTCGTAGGTGTGCCCTAGACACCGTGTGACTTTGCTTCCTCTCTGACCATTGCTAAATTCTCCTTTAAACACAAAAGCAGACTTCTTCTGCAAAAACTTTGGGGATTTTACTTTCTGTTGGACAGATTGGCCTTGAAGTCTGCAGTCAAAAGCCGTTTCAGCGTCTCTGACATTCTTATTCTGTTTAATGACAGTCTTTCATTTCATAAGAAGAATGCCTTTCTGCTTGGCCAGAAATTTCTCCTTGGACATGACAGAATTGCTGTCTTACCATTAATGAATTTTAGAGCCCAAATCCTTTTTATTTGAAAGACATGTGGATATATCTACCCAAAGCCTCGCTTTATCACAGGCTAGAGGAATTTCCACTGCTGTCCTAAAACCCGAGGTCTCCTCAACCCTTACTGGTAGTGCACCTTCAGACGAGTGCCTTCTAGCCCCTTGGAGAAGCAGTCACATTCACAGTGGATATTAGTTTATATAAAAAAGAAGAAGTTGCTGCATACAGAGAGGAGGCTGAGAGTAAAGTTTAATCACCCATGTTTCACACAGGTGCCCTGAAATTTCGTGGAAAACCCTTCCCTGAGGGGCTGAGAATCTGGGTCACTAACTGTTTCCTTGGCATCGGGCCCCCTTCCCTGGGACATCTGTCAGAGGATGGGTTGCATTTGACTAAATTGCAGGGGTGGGCGGTGTTTGTTTCTTCATGATGTTTACATCAGAAGATTTTTTTTCACTTCTGGGAACATAGGTGTTGGGGAATAATAAGTTTCAAAGGAATCCTTGTTTGAGTGTTGTTTCGCTGTTTAGCCTCAAAATTAAAAATGCTTTCTGAAAAATCTTTCTAAATCAACCTCCCCACACACACCAAATTCTGCATCTTAAGCACGCTATCGAAGAAACCTTACTTTCAAATATACCTGCTGAAGCGTGGTCTCGGTGGTCATGGCACCTGTACCCAGTGCTCAGCACCTTGGGAGCCCAGTGACTTAAAAGCATTAGGTGTGGGTGACGTGAACAGAATACCAGGTGTCATTAAATCAGGAGAAATCCATCTCAGAACAAATGCCAAAATGTCAGAAATTTTCTTTGAGGGCTCCATTGTACTGAAGGTTAAAACCTCTTTGAACACCTCTAGAGAATTCCTTGGAGAAGCCGCAGGAGGTGAAGTGGGCCCCATCCTGTGTCTTGGGGTAATGAACACGACAGGTGTTCAGTGTGAGTTGCCTGTTCAGTAACAGACAGCATGGAAGTCTCTGGTCACATTATCTCACAGATTCCTGAGGCAGAAGGTGTAAGTCCTAGGAAGGAGCTTTGAAAACAAGCAGTTTCTAAACTGTATTTTAGTGCTTTCCAGCGGAGTCTGGGGTAACCCAGAAGTAAACAGACGAAAGCCAAGCTGCCGGAGGGAAAGGCGGCCGAGCCACCCGCCTGGTGCCGCCTTCCTAACCCTGCGGGGCCCTCGAGGTCCTTCCGCAGAAGCGTTTCCCTGGTGCCAGAGTCGTTCCTTTCTCCCGTGGTCATTCAGCACATTCTTTTTTCACGCGCAACATTGTTCCAGGCCGGGGGTGGCCGCTGTGGACGAGAGCAGAGCTGGACTTAGTCGTCGCGAGCTCCCGGCCCAGTGACAGCCGCTGACAGTCGAGGTCCAGGGAAGAGGGCACCAGAAGTCAGGGAGGGTGTCTCTGAGGAAGTGACAGGGGCCACAGCTGAAGGGGGAGCAGAAGTGAACTGGCCTTCAGGGAAGGGCGGGGCAGAGGGCAGGGGGAGAAGAGGAGGATGCCTGCTGCGTGTTTCCATGAGCTGACGTTTTGGGCACTGTCTGCGCTAAGTCGTGTGAAGGCATTATCGACGTAATAGCCTTCAGCCTATGTTGCGGTACCCTGCCTTGCAGACGAGAGGAAGCCAGGTCCCTGTATCCTTGGCCCTACAGCTAAAGGTGATAGAGCCGGGGCTCGAACCCATCTTACTGCCGAGTCCCCACCCTGGGCCTCCTCCCTGCTCTGCCTCCTAATGTGAGCCCAGCAGGCCTCGTGGAGGCTGCAGACAGTGACGCGTGTGGCGGTCCCCTTGCCAAGATCAGAGCGTGTCAGGGGTCTCAGCCCATGACTTCCCATGCTGAGACGTGCAGTGCTGTAAAGAGGGAGTTTCCAGGGTCCTTGGTGGGAAAGATGCTGGGACTCAGAATGGGGCAAACCCACCAGAGCCCTGGGAGCCTCTGTTCCTGAGGCAGGGGAACAACGTGGGAAATGAGGCGTGCGTTTGCCAGCCCCCCATCAGAGCATCAGCAGGAGAGCGACGTGTGGAGGGCAGAGCTTAACTGACCCGGTCAGTTAGGCTTTGCACCACCATTCGCATGACTTGAGCGGTCTTGCAGTCCCTTCTCGAATAATACTGAGTTTATCTGCCCTGAACACATGTTGTTGATGTGCCCACGAGACCGTGAACTTCTCACAGGCCGGGAACCTGCTTGTTTTTGTGTCCTGTGGACCTGGCCTCGTGCCAGTCCTGCAGCGGACACTCAGTACTGAATGCATTTTGTCGCATTTCTGGAACTAATTCTCTTGCCCCTCTCTCTATATTTATCGCCTTATCGAATTTATATTTCAGCTACGCAAGCAGTTGTTTTACAAATACACATAATTAGATTACGAATTGTCTTAACTCTCTCAGCATGGTATATTTTAAAGAGCTAACACTTGCTGGAAATAGATAAGAAATCTCCTTACAACATTTGAAAATAGGAAGACATCATTCACAAGGGCGATGATGATCACACATTCAGAAATTGGTCTTGTTCTTCCAAATACCGAACTTGTTGTGGGGACTGTAGATTGACAGAACTTTCTATTGGGATTCCGTGAGCTGTAGATGGTTTCTGCCAGCCGTCCCGTGTGCGCTGTAGGGTGGGATCATGCCATTCTATTTGCATCGTCCAATTTCTGGCCATCGCGGTACGTTTTCCAGTGTGTTGACTTGTTCTTTTTTTTTTTTTTTTTTTTTCTTTGCGGTACGCGGGCCTCTCACTGTTGTGGCCTCTGCCGTTGCGGAGCACAGGCTCCGGACGCGCAGGCCCAGCGGCCATGGCTCACGGGCCAAGCCGCTCCACGGCACGGGGGATCCTCCCGGACCGGGGCACGAACCCGTGTCCCCTGCATCGGCCGGCGGACTCTCAACCACTGTGCCACCAGGGAAGCCCTGTTGACTTGTTCTTTAAAAACTGTCAGAATTCTTTATGCCCATTAGCCTGCTGAATCTTGAAAGAGAAAAAGTTCTTCACTATTGGCAAAGTACAGAAGAGTCAGGGTATTTGCGAAGCTTGAAGGGAGATTCTCTCTTTTACCTCAGAAGGTTAGATGGGGAAAAAAAATGCATGTGAGTTTTGGAACTCACTGTCCTTTCAGCTGCAAAGATCAAACAAGGATATTTGACCTTTTTTTTTTTTTTTTTGCCGTTTGCTTAAATGTCTGGAAACTGATGCTTATTAGTCCACAAGAAGCAGAGAAAGTACAGTACGTCCTAGTGTCCATTGTGACCAGCATCTGGCAGGGAGTAGGCATTGATTCATAGTTATTGTAATCCAATATATTGATTAATTGAAAGTCAGCTATGTGCCAGCTCCCTGCCATATTCTGAAAATTGCAATTAATTTGATACTGAAAATATGCCAAAGATATTATTGCTTTATGATTCAGAAGGCATTCCAGAGACTTCCTAAACTCCTGAGCCATTGTTTTAACGTAACTTTAAATTGTATTGTGATGTGATAATGCCGGTTAATAGGAATTCTCGATCGATAATGTGCTCTCATTATCAACCTATATCCATAATTTTTAAACCAAAACATCAAAGAAAACAATGTTTATGAAATTGACTTAAAGGCAGTTTTTTAGTATGCCTTTGGAACTACCCCCAATTGCTTTTCAGACAACTCCGAGCTACACTTTTTATAATTGAACAACGGTGTCGGTACAGAAAAGCCTCGAAGGAGACCCATCTGTAATCGCACAGAGCTAGCAGCCAGGCACGCCCCATCGTATTTAATGGGACAGAGAAGCTCACTGATGGAAAACATTGCAGGACCCCTCAGATGCCTCTGTGGTATCTGCTCCTGCAGCCACAGCTGCCCCTCTCAACCATCCCTACGATGAACACATCCTGCAAAGCCAGGAAATTTTAATATAATACAGTGAAAGCCATTGCTGAAAAATCAGGTGCTTATGAAAAATCAGGCGTTTATGGTGCCGGGGTCTCTCATATAGCACGGCACCCTTGGGACACCTTTCATCAGCACGGCTCCCTTGTCCTTCAGAGTCCTAGCAAAATATGGGATGGTGAGCTGCTCCCCAGGACGAGGGTTAACGTCTCCATCAAAGTTACAGAGTGAATTCGGTCCACACCTGAAATTTTCAAGAAATGGCTGAATTCACCCACTGAGTCTGCCCTACCAAGGAGACGCACCAGGATTTCTACCCAGGTCTGGAGAGAAGACATGAACGCAGACTGTGATGTTCTCGAAGGCATCTCATTGCCCCAGAGCCCGCAAGACTTCAATCAGAATCTTTCCACACTGGCAGCCTAGCAGATTAGACCTGCTCTGTATGTCCTGTTGACTTGTATATGGTGAAGCCACAGCGAGATTAAGAGTGCAGGGAGCGTCACCAAGGACATTCTGTGAAGGACTCCTCTGCCACGTCGCAGGCTGAGAGTCCCCAGACCAACATCAAGGACCCTCGCGGCCAAACCGAGACCCTCAAAGCAACGGCCACCACTGCCTTTCACGTCCCCTTCCCCCAGAGACCAGAGGCAGGAGGAAAACAAATATCACAGCCTGGAAGGGGACTAACTAACTTACCAACTGTGTTGACATCACAAGTCCATGCTTCTTTAATAGGTAGCATATTGAGAAAACGTCTGATAATTTAAGAGCACGTCAATAAGAGTTCTGCAACAAAATTTGCTATAAAAAATCTTTCGCCATTATGAGCATGTCACTTACTGGGAGAAAAAGATCTTTCCCTATACTGTCTCTCCCTCTCTCCAGAGCTCATTTCAGACCCATGTTATTGCCCTAAGAGGAAAAAAAAAAAAACCACTCCATTAAAAACCAGAAGTTGTACCCTTCACAGCAGCAGCCCTCAGAGCCTCTGGGGGACGACGTGGCTGTTAGTCAAACAGCACGTCAGAGGGCTCTTTGCTCACTGGAGTCAGGTCGTATTTGCATTTTGGAAAATGTTAGGCATTGATTTTGTAGAGTTGTTTAAAATTAGATACTTTAGGAATTAATGTGCACAGGTGTTAGTAATGAAGAGTATCACCATTTATAAAAATTGCAGAACTTTGCTCTTAAATTGTAAGAACTGCACAGTGACAATATTAATATTTTCATCATTTTGGAGACTACAAGCTTAATTACCTTTCAGAATAGTAAGACTAAGCGGTTTTCATACAATTTCTACCTAAAGGAGGAAAAGGCTAGGACTAGAATAGCAGGATTTTATATGGTCCTAAAGAATTTCCCTGACATACTTTGGGAAGGTATTGGGGAAAATAGGGTTTGGCAAGAAGTTAGATTATGCAAAGTTCTTTATCTAGAGGAAAAGCATACAGAGAATTAACTTTGAGCCCATCTTTTGACCTCCAAATAGTTTGTCACTTTTTGTAGCATTTATTGAATAAAGTCTTAATGATTTTTTAACAGTTTGGTCCCTTAATAATTATTGTACCAAGCTGAGTAGCAGGAGTGTTGTGGATAATGATTTCTTGTACCGAAAATACTGCATTTACTGCCTTCCCGAACTCACACCTGTGTTTTTCAACAGCATTTTGCTAGCTCACATCTTGACTGGTTTAAAAAAAAAATTAACAAGTACAGAACATGCTGGAATTGCATAGGTGCAATTCCAAATTGGGCTTATTGTGCAGAATTACTTTTCTGAAAACACTTTAATAACACATGTCAAAAAGTTCCTATTGTTGCTTTCGCTCTCTCCTTCTCCAAGAAACCATCAGAGTCATGGAGAGGAAGGCTTCAAGCTGGTTGAGCTGCAGGCGTGGCCGCTCTTACACTGTAAGAAGAGCTCTTGAATTTACCAGAGAGCTGTGGGCACCCCCAGGGGCCCTGGGAGCTTATTAGGACCCTTATCAGGTCTTCTGGGGAGATGTAAGTTCAACTCCCAAGCAAATCTACTGTCAAGACTCAAACTGAAAAAAACAAAATTTAGGTAACTGGAAGCAAAGCCAGTTCTATGATTCTGGGGGCAAAAGTGACTCATCTGATGAACCACTTAAGGACCGGAAGAAGCCCGGGCAAAGGCGAGGGCTGCTCACCGTGCGCCGGGCGCCAGCGCGCGCTTCTCCCACTCCTTCCCCACAGCCCTCCAAGTTCCATTGTATTTTCTTCTTCTTTTTTTAACTATGGAGAAACTGCAGTGCACAGAGTGTGAATAACCTCCCCGGGGCACACAGCCAGTAAACGGCTGGCTGCCACCCGCACCGATACTTGGGGAGAGGTGATGAGTAGTTCGGCAGCAGCGGCTGGGGTCTCCAACCTGCGTTAAATCTGCATGGGAAGCCCCTTCTTAAAGCCACTTTGAGACAAAATGAGAGCTGGATTGGCCAGCACCCCGCGGTCATTTGTGGTCATGGCATGAACACAGACGCCGTTGAAGAATGTATTTTCATCAAAGGGCAGTGAATCAGCAGAGTGTTCTCATTCTGCTTCAGAGAACTAGTGCCATATGTCAACATTCATGTTCTTGTACTGCATTTTACAGGGATTTTTCTTCAAGCAGTCACCCGAGCACTTACTTTCCAAACACAAATCAAAATCTTGTGTCCTCCAAGCGTCACCTGAAAACAAAAGGGGTCATCCCTTAGGAAGTTGCTCCTGAGAAAACATTCATATTTAACTTTGATTCAATGAAAGTAAGTTACAAAATAACGAACCTTCTAAAGGATACTTTTGCTCTAAGACCAACCATTCAACAAACATCTCATGGAGCAATTACTACATTTCCAGCACTGTGAGTTTCAAACAGTCAACCAAATTGCAGCTAGATCAGAGGAAAGAAATACAGAGCAAAAAAATTTTTAGTTGAAAAGCTCTAGAAAATTCTGGTCATTGGAAGTGAGATAAAAGGATTCATTGCTTTGTAATTTAACTCAAGAACTTCGATCTCTATTTGCACCGTGGTCAAAAGCACAAGTCCTGGACCCTTCGCTCATTGACTTGCTACTACTTTAACAAGCACTGAGCTGCCCATGCGGGCACCTTGCTAACCCAAACCAGAGATTGCCCTCACCCTCCCTGAACGTTACCTTCCCGCTGGGAAGGCAGATTCATCAAATGACCATGTTTTTAAAATACCAACCTGTACCTGTGGCAAGTGCTATAAAGAAGAATTTATGTGAGGCTGTTAAGAGTCTGTTTGATGTAACTGAGGAAGCAAGCTGAAGTTGCTGAGGACGGGGACATCTGGCTTTAAGGGATGCGGTGAGGGGAGGGAAGAAGGAACATGGCAGGGACGGCGGAGTGTACAAAAGCCTCGCGGACAGCGGGACAGAGAGAGTGTCCGGGACCAAAAGACGGTCGGCGGACTCGAGTGGAGTGAGTGGGCGGTTGTGAGGAGAGCAGACTTGGAGCGGAGCCTGGAGAAGTGGAGCCTGGGCTTCGCTCTGAACACAACGGCGAGGCTTTGGGATGATGGGACCTGGGCAGGGTAGATACAAGTCGGCCAGTTGGAAAACTCCTGAAGTTTCCAGGATGGAGGTGGTGATGGTTCGGAGATGCTTAGCGGTGTGGAAGAGATGAAGAAAGGAGACATCCTGCTGAGGAGGTGACAGTCAGCAGGCCTTGGATACTGGGGGTGAGAGACAGGGTGCTGAGGACGACTTGGGCCACTGAAGAGGTGGGGATGTCTTTCACTAAAATGAGGGAACTTGAAGAGCACAAACCAGGTTTGGGATTCAAGGACAGTGGGGGCAGGAGTGAGATTGTTAAGTTTTAATATGCGGAGTTTTGCAAGGCCTTTGAGAAGACCAAGGAAGTGTTCCGTAGCAAGGGTGCGGGTCTAGAGCTCAGAGGTGAACTTTGGGCTGGAGATTGACCTTTGTAGGTCAATAAAAAGACAGAAATGAGAACATGTGAAGTATCTGCAAGACCTAAAGAATGTCCACAGACTCTAAGCAGAGGGAAGTGGGGAGAGAAGGGGCCGATAGATGGGGAGCAGTTTGGGGAAGGAATGGTTTGACGATGCCCACGAGGTCCAGCTCACCTGTTGGGAGCCGAGTGGTGACAGGAGGGGAGCCAGGTGGGGTGGCTTTGGTCCCCAAGGGCTCGTGGCTGGAGGACGGTCCTGCTCCCCGAGGAGGTGATGCTGGACCCAGGACAGCCGGCCCCGCGGTGCAGGCTGCCTTCGCCGTCTGCAGACCGCGTGTGGGGCAGGCTGCTCAGCCCCAGCCTCAGTTTGCCCATCTGAGCCATGGGGCAGACCGTGCTGTCTTTCTGTGGTTGCGAGGGTGGAATGAGGTCCCTGGTATAAAACAACAGGACACCTGGCCTGACTCCTGATGGGGAATCCAGTCACTGTCAGAAGCTGCTGTTTTCTTCTTGTGATAACAGGCTCTTCTAGGCAGACCACGAGTTTTGTTGTTATTATTTTATATTTTTAATTCTAGGAGTCAAGGCAAAAAGACATTTTGAATTTTTTAGAAGTGGAGTGATTCGTAACAGTATTATTGTGTTGAATGAATCTTTTCCCTGTGACCCTGCAGCTGAGACCCGAGAGCCAGCAGGGAAGGGCTCCAGGAGAAGCCAGAGGGAGGGTCCAGCTGACCTGCAAACAGGAGCTTAGGTGCTTGCTGTCCCTGAGCGCCTTCCTCCTTCAGACCAGGACTAGTTCAGGCTCCTTTCATAAACTGTGACATCAAGTTTCAGGCACTGGGTGACTCAGGCCACAAGGAGGGCTCCTGGCCTCAGAAGAGGTGTGAGGACAGAACTCACCCATTTCCGTTTGTTTGTCTGTTTGTCTGTCACCCACGCTCATCAGAGGTGGGCCTGGGTCTTGTTTGTCTTTGAATTTACAGACTCAGGGCCGGCGCTCAGCAGCTGCTCGTCGTGTGGGGTGGACCCTAGTCTGTGAGGTCAGAGCAGGCTCTCTCCTCACATCAGCACCCTTGACATCTGGGGCCGGATAATTCTTTGTCGTGGGGCCGTCCTCTGCATCCCTGGCTCCCACTCACTAGATAGATGACAGTAGCCACCCCCGCCCCTTCCAAGATCTAACAACCAAAAATGACTCTGGACATTTCCAAATGTCTCCAGGGGGAGGGGGACAAAACCACCTCTGGGTGAGAACCACTGCATTAGAGGAAACCTTTAATGTGATCTACTGTGTCGAATTTTGTTTAAGTTTATTATATTATTTGCAGAGGAAAAAGTCTGAACTGTAACCCAAATTGCCTTGCAGGGTTTATTTCTGAGAAATGAGATTCTAAGTGTTTGTAATTTCTTTCTGTATTCTTCTTGCTTTTCTGAAATTTCTTGTGTTTCTTTATTGTACATGTATTGCTCTTAGAACTTAACAGGGAGAGAATGAAAAACGTTTAATGCGTGAAAATGATTTTTTTAAGTGTATAATTGATTTCTTCCTCATATCCTGATATTCCTAACAATCATGTAGACTGAAGCCACTGAACATTGTTTTCTTCTTCTTCTTCTTGTTATATTATTATTAATTTTGTTTAATTATCTGTTCTTTAGGTGATTGTAATTACTCTGAGGATTTCAAGCAGCAGTGTCATAATCTATTAATTCAAGTTCTAGATGTTGACCAAATTCATTGGTCAGCTAGGCACTGGATTTCATTCTCAGAGACACTTGCCCCTTTTGTATAAAGGCAGGAGCTTTTCCAACATCAAATGACTTTGGAATTACCACATTTGTCAAGTGACACTTTTGGAGTCCCCAGACCCAAAGTACAGGAAGGAAGAAGGTGTGTGTATATAATGTATTAGAGTTGCAGTAAAACTTGATTTTAAAAAAAAACAGTCGACTAAGAGATTCTGCAAAACTCCGAATCAAAGGAAGATTCAAAAGAAAGGATCTGGGGCACTCTTTCCTCACCCCTTAATTTGCACAGGTTTAAATGAGGGGGCTAACCCAGAAGTGAAGGCTTTCTTTCAGCACAGACATTCAGAAGGGAAAAAAGAAGTCATTAGACAAGATGTGTGTTGAAGAGCTGACAACCCTGGCATTCAGATGTGGGTGAGCAGTGTATTTTCAAAAGCAGGAGAGAGATTTCCTTTTTCATTTTCTTTTGATATTTTCATCACTTTGATCTTAGATACCGACTGTCCAATCCACTCAGGCTGCCATAACAAAATACTACAGGTTGAGTGGCTTAAGCCACAGAAATTTCTTTCTCACAGTTTCTGGAGGCTGCAAGTCCCAGGTCAAGGTGCCAGGATGGTACATTTCATTCTGAGGCCTCTTCCCTTGGCTCACAGGGGCCACCGACTTGCTGTGTGCTCACATGACCTCTTCTTTGTGTGCATGGAGGAAAAGGGGGGTGGGGGGAGAGAAGGAGAGAATATATGCTCTGGTGTCTCTTAGTCCAAGTGCACTAATCCCATCACAAGAGCCTCACCCTCATGACCTCATCTAACCCTAGTTACCTCCCAAAGCCCCTGTCTCCAAATACCATCAACTCAGGGCTTAGGGCCTAAACGTATGAACTTTGGGAGGACACAAATATTCAGTCCATAACACCTACTTTGTGATAACATGCAAAAACAGGTGATAGAATTGCTCATTATTTATAAGGCATGACTGTTTGATCAAAAACTCTCTCTTGAATAGTTTGCTTGTTCGGCAGGAAGTCTGCATTTTTGTTGTTGATTTCTTTCTGTTAGATGCCCCTTCGACACTGATGTGCCCTGGCTCCCATCTTTATGTACCAAGTGTGCCCACTCCCCCTTCTGTGTTACTGTCTCTTACTAGATGACCAAGTCAGGTTAACAGTCAAAAACTAACCTTAGAAATTGATTTCTAGTATCCTCTAGAATTATTTTCTAGTGTCTCTGTTAAAAATATGTTTAACTAACTTATTTATTTTTTTATAAACTTACTTATTTTATTTTTTGGCTGTGTTGGCTCTTCGTTGTTGTGCGTGGGCTTTTCTCTAGTTGAGCGGGAGCTACTCTTCCTTGCGGTGCGTGGACTTCTCATTGCGGTGGCTTCTCCTGTTGCGGTGCACAGGCTCTAGGCGTATGAGCTCAGTAGTTGTGGCTCACGGACTCTAGAGCGGAGGCTCAGCAGTTGTGGCACACGGGCTTAGTTGCTCCGCAGCATATGGGATCTTCCCGGACCAGGGCTCAAACCCATGTCTCCTGCATTGGCAGGTGGATTCTCCACCACTGCGCCACCAGGGAAGCCCCTAAGTAACTTATTTTTATCTGTGTTAATATTGGTTAAATCTCATTGTGGCACAAGTATTCAATACAGTGAGATCTCATTACAGTGAAAGCTATTTGCTCATCCCTTGGTTCTATTATAATGAAATCAGAAAAACAGTATATTAATGCTGAAGAATTTACATAGTGTTTTTATTTTATGGAGCTTTGTATAACACCATAACACCCGTGCACACTTCCATTCATTTACTAAGACAAAAGTAGAATACAGCAGAAGCATAAATCACCAAAATACTGCTTGGGAGGACAGAGAAAGCAAGTATGACTATAGCATGTAGGTGAAGTAATTCTATAGTCAGTATTGAGAAATGGGGAGGAGGTGATGATGAAACAAAAATGAGATATTTTGAATCATTTCAAAAATACATTTTCCATTCTCGAAAATCCTGCTTCTCCTTGGTAGGCAGATGAGTTTCTTCCCCTGGAGAAGCCACCTGTGGATACGACACTCATTGCATTTTCTTTATATAGAGCCGAGTTTTTCACAGAGAGCGGAGCATCGGATTTGCTTGCTCTATCCTCGAGTTTCTCTTTCCCCAAATCTGACATGATACTTGGAGTCAGTCTAGGCGGAGCTTGGGGTCAGCTTCCCCAGGTGTGGAGCCAGTTTCCAGCCTCTCCTGAGCTGAATGGGGTCATAGACCCTCCCTCTTTGGCCCCAGTAAGCTGATACTGAATCAGCTGCACAGTGCAGTGTTTTTAGATGATGCCCATTCATTCTGCTGAAACACACACACACACACACACACACACACAGTGTGTAAATATAATAAAAATAGACAATGTCATCTATCTAGTAAGTGTTGGTACTAGACCTTCCGCAGTGGCAGTATGTCTCCTTGGCAGTAATTCCATTCACCCCGCGTATAGTTGTGTTATTTGCAGAATCACCAGTGCTGTGGAGGCCTGCCACCAAGGCAGTGCCCTGGGAACTTGGTCACACATTATTTTTCAGGTGTTTTACATTTGTCACGTGTGGTTGACCTCAGCCCCCAACCTCGGGAGAGTGAAGCCCACTAGTGGCCTGGGGGACAGATGCCGTGTCCTTGTCCTTCTAAGTCACTGACCCAGAACATGACACATACTTCCAATTCCTCCTTTAACCACTCGTCCTAACGTGTTCCCAGGTATTCTTTCTCCCACCTGTGGATGCAGCAGTCATTTTGGCCTCTTACGCTTTCTCCAAGTTTCTTTCTTCCCGGGGCCAGCTACACTTCAGGAGCCTACTCCTACCTTTTATTTCCCTGTTCTGTATAAAAATGGCACTTTTATACTTTAACTAACTTCCGTGGCGCCCTCACCTGAGAGCCTGGGAGATTTGGGGGTGCGGTGAGTACCACCCTTGGATTTCTAGAGAACCACACGCTCACTAACGTTTATCAGGAAGCCCCCGCGATGTGACCTCACCCGTCCTCACACACAGGCACAAAACAGAGCTTCCTAAACCATAATCCTTCAAGCCCGTGTTAGCAGACGCAGCAGTCTGCTTTGTAGTTGCAAGTGGCTGGAGTTACAGATGTGTGTTCTACCAGTTATCAATTTGCATATTGCAAGCAAGATAACAGCCTGTATTATACATCAAGCCAATTTAATCTGGAATTCGTAGAAATCAAGTTTCCAGTCTTGCATCACACCTCCAAGGGAGGTGCCCTGCACACATCTCTGCATGGAGCATGGTAACTACATCCCAATTAATTTCTCCACCCCAAGAATGAGATGCTACTGGTCTCTGTGAATTTCTCAAGAGGCGAAGGATGGTTCTTCGCAGCAAGTTGTAAATGGTTCAAAAGTTAGAGAAGCACAGAGAAGTAGCATGTCCTGTATATTCTCTGCCTCTCTGAAATGAGGTCAAAGAAGGGATTTATCTTCTCAAGAACACAGTATGCTTCTTGGGAGCAGGTGGACCAACTTACAAAGGCCCCTTTGAAATAGAAACTAAAATAATGCTTAATGGTCATTCTACTCCCATGGCGAAGGGGCGTGGCGGGGGGGGGGGCGGACAGAAATCAGAAAGACAACCAGGCTTGGAACTTGGGTCGCATGAGGCTTTTCTCAATGATCACAGACTCCAGCCTCCTAACAAATAACAACTGGATGTATTAAGTATTCTTACGGGTCAGTCTAGCGAAAGAGCAACTATAAAATTGAAACACGTGGAACCAGCTAGGTAACGATAAAGACAAAATGGTAGAAATAGTGAGTTTGTTAGCACTTTGAGTATTTTGCAACAAAGCAGTTACTGCATTTATAAAGGAAGAAACGCCATCGGGTTTAATTTAGCTGCCTGGCTGTTTATGGTTTATACAGTGCAGTTATAGTATATTCCTTGTCCATATGCTTGTTTTAAAATGTTTTACCTCATTATTATAAGAAGTTTTAAATGCAGTGAAATCTCAAGTCAGAAAATTCTTAGAAAACTCATGAAATAGAGAGAAATTGAGAGAGCAATACACAAAAGAAATTTTGAAATCGTTTTTTAATTTGGAAAAGTTGAAGTCGAAGATAAAAGCAGACGCTTTGGGGCTGCTCAGATAAGACTGTTGACTAAGTTTCATCACCTTGATACTTCGGAATCGAAAAGGTCATTTTTCTTTTCTCCCTTTTCTCTCCCTTCTCTGTAATGAACTTGCAATACTGCCGACTGACGTTACAAGAACCCCACGCAAGTCTGAGGAGGGAGGCCACGTAGAAATTAAATTTGTGTTACCTGTTTTCCCATGAAAGCCTCTTGCTTGTGAAAACAAGCCCAATACTTCACTCATTTAGTAAAACAATGAGAATTAATACTTGGTAAACAGTCAGAAAATGTACATATGTATGTGTTCTTGCATTATTTCCCTTAACAATCTAATTCTCCCAGACTTAGTTTTTTACTAGCCACAGGTCTATAATCCAGAATTTTTAGGAGGCAAAAATGTATGTTATTGATTTTTTAATAGGTAGTACATGTACTTGGTACAAAATTCAAAAGGTATGAAGAGTTCATACCTTCATGAACTCATATTTTCAAGGAGGGGAAAATATGTCCCCTCCTTGCCCTGTTCTGCAGCCCCAGCTCACGCCTGCCCTGGGCCAGGGCTGTTCTCTCCTTATTTAGAGAGAGAGAAAGAGAGTGTGTGTGTGTGTTTGTGGACGCAACTGATGGCCAGCCATGCACATGGTTAGCCACTTCCCTTTGTTTGTTTAGCAATAACGTTTGGCAGACGGTTTGCATCAGTGCATGGGGAGCACCCTGGCCCACGCTCACCACGTGGATGGACTCTAACTTTGTCGATGGCCATCCAGGTGGTTTTCCATGTTTGCCATGTAAAGAATGCTTAAAAGAGTGTTCCACATTCATTTCACACTGAGAGAGTCTACAGAGTGGGTTCTGGCAGTGGAATTGCTGGTCAGTGGGGACGTGCATTTTAGATAATGCCAGATTTTTCTCCGTAAAACTTGTACAAGATACCTCCACCAGCAATGTGTGAGTGGGCTTCTCTTTCCACCTATTGTATTGGGAAACTTTTTCATCTAAACCAATAAAATAGGTTAAAAAAAAATAGGCTTAAGACTGAGAGTGAGCATCTTTTCACATTTCAGGAGCCATTTGTACTCATTTCTCTACGAACACTCGTTTAAATCCTGTTCCCACAGGATTAGTTGTGGCTCTGTGTGTGTATATACAGGGAAATTAGCTCCTTTTATGTATTGCAAATTGTAACTACTTTTTCTCAGTTTCCATTTGTCTTTGGAGTTTCTAATAGTACTTTTTATGTTTTTTTAATATAGTTTTTGGATTCAAATATATCAGTGTTTTCCTTTGTGGCTTCTAGTTTTATATCCCACTTAGGCTTTTCTTTCCTTAAAAAAGAAATCTTCCATTTCTTTATTTTATTGCTTCATGTTTTTCAGTTTGAAAGTATTGCTCCCTTTGGCCTCTGTACCTGTGCAATGTTAGAGGTGGAGAAGTAACTTATCCTTGTCCTGGCTGTTTATCCAGGCATCCACACTCTGCTGATTGACTGGTCCATCTTTTCCCCACTGACTTGAAATCTCACCTTCATCATATACTAAATTCCCTTATGTATTTTATTTACTTGCATTGATCTGCTTGTCTGTGCCTGTGTTCGTACCACATTGTTTTAACTGCTGCAGCTTTGTAGTAGGTTTTAAAATCTAAATAGCAGCTAGGCTCCTCTTAACATTCTTCCTTTTCAGAATTTCTCCAGCTACTCTTGCTTGTTTGTTTTTCCAAATGTACTTCCGCATCAGTTTTTCTGTTATGACACCAAAATCCTGTTGGTAATCTTACTGAGATTGTATTAAATTTATGGCTTCAGTTTGAATTTTTCCCTTTATGAAGTTACACATAATGAGCCTTTCCCACACTCAAATCTTTCCTGTCCCTTGATAGCATTTTCAGTTTCCTTTGTGTAGAAATTGCACCCTTCTTATGAATTTTATTCCTAAGCATTTCATCATTTTTGTAGCTACAATAAATGGAATCATTTCTTTCTTGATACCCTGGAGCTAGTGTTGTTTGTATGTAAAAGCTGTCAATTTCTGTACAGTAATTTTGACTTTGCCACCATGTCAAATTCTCTTCTTATGTGTAATTTTTTCATGTAATTGCTTTCCCAGTAAATAAGAGGATCATCTACAAATAGTTATCATTTTACCAATTGAAAGCTGTTCTTTCTGATTTTCCCTGAAGTGACTAGCTCAGCAACTTTTGGATGGTAGACGTAAGGCTTCTCTCTGGCGAGGAGGAAGGGGGTCTCTCTGAGACCGCAGAACCCCATCTCCCCTGGGACCAACAAGGACCCTGTTACTGCTTTCTCTTAGTCCTACCTTTGCTTTTATCTTAATTTTGTTTGGTTAGTCTCTTACTTACTAAAAGATATTAGAGTAATTCATTTCTCCTATTTGTTTAGTACTAAAGAAGAGTGGGATAGGAGCTGGTCCCGGTTTTTGCGATTTAAA
Source organism: Stenella coeruleoalba (assembly GCF_951394435.1). Lineage (NCBI taxonomy): Eukaryota > Metazoa > Chordata > Mammalia > Artiodactyla > Delphinidae > Stenella > Stenella coeruleoalba. The sequence continues at coordinate 57,383,220 of NC_137160.1, read as the reverse complement.
CTTTTACTTTATTGGTTTCCTTATAAATTCTGTTTAACATGCAGAAGCTTTAAATTGGCCAGTTGAAAATACATGGAGGATTCCTGTAATATTGAGCACTGTCATTATCTGGAAATTAATAGTCTTGGGAGGAGCCAGCGTTCTTCCTTCCATGACTTCTTCTGGCAGCTCCCGGATGCATGTGCCCTGGTCTCACCAGTGGGAACCTCAGCTGTGCACTGGGGGGCGAGCAGGGCAGTTACGATCCCCTCCTGAGAGAGTATTGATAAACTTAGTTGTATTGCACTTGAATTGAACAGAGGGTGAGGAAAATTAACGCAAGAAGTTACAGATTTCATCTTGGCTCAGGAATCACCTTGTTGTGCAACGCTGGCAAATCGTTTAACCTCTCTGCTTTGATATTTTCAATTTGGGGATGTGACTGTTATTAAATACTCAATTAATTAATATTTAATATCAATTAATAATTGATCTTAATTAAAAGTATTCATCGCTGTACTTACATTTGTCATCACATTCTACAGTAATTATTTCGGGGCCTCACTTAACAGCCCTTTGTGTTGATATTGTTACTCACGTGGTTATTATGATCCCAATATGGCATTTTAGATAAGGAAATGGGTTGGTCTTCAGGACTTCTCCCATGGAACTGCAGCGGCCTGAAGGAGCAGCTGGGCCAAGAACCCACAGCCAAAGGTTTTCCCTCAGCCGCTGCCTGTAGCTCAGCGTCCGTCCATCAGGCGGCCTCTGCAATGTACTGTCTACCACCTTCTCAGAAAGTGGATAAGGATGGACTCTCACCTCTTGCTAAAGTCATTGCAAATTGGAAATGTTAAATAATATAAATCGAAGTAGACCTCCTAGGGATAAGACACTGGCATTGAAAAGCATTGTGGAGGTGTATAAAATATTTTAATTAAAGTAAACCCTATTTGAAATAAAAGTCAAAAGGAGCAGTCACCAAGATTTCCTTTAAATTATATAGAGCAAGTCATTTCCTTTCCTCTAATCAAGTACACAACTATTTGTCTCTTGTTCTAGCTGTACTTTTCTCATGATGGCCTATCTTTACATCTCTGTATAAGACTAGAAAAGGGTCGAGAGAAGGAAGAACCATGTGGAAGAAGTCAGTAACACCATGCTGAGTCTGCAAACTCACTGAGTTCTTGTTTATCTGCGGCTGACGTCCTTTAAGTCATGTTACTTAACTAACACTCCTTATCCTACCAGACCTGAGACCGAGGAGAGGCAGAATATGCAACAACACTTTATTTTTTAAATTTTTATTCTTTTTACTTTATTTATTTGTCTGCGTGGGATCTTTGTTGCTGCGCGCGGGCTTTCTCTAGTTGCAGCGAGCGGGAGCTACTCTTCGTTGCAGTGGCTTCTGTTGTTGCAGAGCACGGTCTCTAGGCACGCAGGTTTCAGTAGTTGCGGCACTCAGGCTTCAGTAGTTGTGGCACTCAGCCTTCAGTAGTTGTGGCTCGTGGGCTCTAGAGTGCAGGCTCAGCTGTTGTGGCTCACAGGCTTAGTTGCTCCACGGCATGTGGGATCTTCCCAGACCAGGGCTCAAACCTGTGTCCCCCTCATTGGCAGGCGGATTCCTAACCCCTGCGCCACCGGGGAAGCCCACCACCAACACATTAAAATACAGAGGAGGAGTCCTGAAACTGCTGAGCAGTATGAAACTACACACAGTAAGGGTTTGGAAGCCTGAAAGAGTGAATGTTTTTAGACACAGTAGAAACTGGAGTATGTGCTTACATGAATGGGTTAATCAGACATCAGTAGCATGAAAAGATTTAGGCTTGTCTTGAGGTTATGATTCATTTGGGGTTTTTTAAAATTAATTTGTATTGGAGTATAGTTGCTTTACAATGTTGTGTTAGTTTCTGCTGTATATAGCAAAGTGAATCAGCTATACATATACATATATCCACTCTTTTTGAGATTTCCTTCCCATTTAGGTCACCACAGAGCATTGAGTAGAGTTCCCGGTGCTATACAGTAGGCTCTCATTAGTAATCTATTTTATACCTAGTAGTGTGTATATATCAATCCCAATCTCCCAATTCATTCCACCACCCTCCCCCCCCACTGCCTTGGTGTCCATACGTTTGTTCTCTACATCTGTGTCTCTAAACTGTGTCATTTTTCTAGATTTCACATATAAGCCATATTATACGATATTTGGGCATCCTTATGATTCATTTTGAAAAGCCCAGGTGAAGCTTGGGTTTTGTGAGAGGGTAAAGGCTGGGCCATGGGGTCGGGGCCAGCAGGTGCCCTGTCCGCGTTTAGAGACCCTCCAAGGAGAGGCAGAGGTGTGTTCTCTCCCTCACCAAGGAGCGGTGGCTTTCAGGTATATTTCTTTGTCTCATTTACCATAAGATCAATGCCACGGATATCTTGTGGATCTTAGCTAAGTATCCTAGTTCTGGAATGTTATTTTTTCCAGGATTTTGTTTTGTTTTTACCAGAACCAAACCAGAATCCTTGTTTTCCAATGCCCTCCACAGAACTGCAAAGTTGCTGAGGCATTTGGAGGGATCCCATGAATAGGATCACCCTGAGGAAGAGAGGTGTATTGATGGGTAATCATGAGTAAACAGGGAAAGGAAGAGAAGCTTCTCAGAAGAGAGGGCTAGAAATTATTTTTTAAACACCCTCTGTGATTATTTAGCTAAACGCGGGAGGCGTACTGAACTTTGTTCTCAAGTGTGTGACCTTTTCACAATCATAAACTGCGTACTGGAATGTGCCAGAACGTGCAGTAGTGGTTTTTTGCTCAGGTTTTGTTTTTGTTTTTGTTTGCGGTACGCGGGCCTTTCACTGCTGTGACCTCTCCCGTTGCGGAGCACAGGCTCCGGACGCGCAGGCTCAGCGGCCATGGCTCACGGGCCCAGCCGCTCCGCGGCACGTGGGATCCTCCCGGACCGGGGCACGAACCTGTGTCCCCTGCATCGGCAGGCGGACTCTCAACCACTGCGCCACCAGGGAAGCCCATGTGCAGTAGTTCTAATTAGCCATCTTATCACATAAAACCAACAATCAAACTGAATATGAGGATGCTTTTTTTTAATACCCATTGATTTGAGTAATTAGAAGAAAAGAATTGTAAGCAACATTCTTCAGCTGAGTTTATCCTGGCCTTTTTAATTTTAACTAGAGCAGGGCACAAAAAAAAAAGTAAATGACACTATTTGGTTTTATTCCTTACTTTAGAAAAATGAGTATGGCCAGCTCTGATTAATTAGCAGAGGCATGCTTATGTAACAGCATCTTTCAGCCTGTGTACCTTACAGTGGAAAGGGAAGGTGTTATTTTTTTCTCTGTGGGTTTTAGGGACTGTGATTTAGCAAGGCAATATTCTGGAATGTAGTAGGAAATAACAATGACAGATTCATTTTGTATTTTGTGCCCTGAAAAGCTATTTATGTAGATGTAAATGCTGTGTTTGTAATATAAAAATGCTTGGAAATTGCCTGCCCCTCATTCAGTGCTTGTGAGAGGAGAGTAGGAGAGGGGAAGTCAGGACACCCTAACTGGGTTGTGATTACTAATTCTCTATAAAGAATGCGTGGATAAGCCCCCATTTGAAGGAATTCCATAGATGACCGTCCAAACTTCAAAATAAATAAATCAGGGTACTTGTGGGCATTGCAAAAGGGGACTGTCCAATAAAAAATAGGGAGACCTTACAGCAGAGTAGTAACAATTATCCATTTTATGTAAATGAGAAATTGAGAGTTTGTTTCTGTAAATCTGTGGTAGGTAGCAACAAAAATGCACACTCTGAAGAAAATGTTGATTCATGGCCAGCTTTTCAGTTGCATAAAGTGGAGGTACATTTATTTTTAAGCTCAATGTGACTTTTTTCAACGTGGGGAATATGATATGAATAAGGCACACTGGTAAGTTTTGGGTTTTTTTAAAATTATTTACTTATTTATTTATTTTTGGCCATGTTGGGTCTTCGTTGCTGTGCGTGGGCTTTCTCTTGTTGCGGTGAGCGGGGGCTATTCCTCATTGCGGTGCGTGGGGTTCTCATTGCGGTGGCTTCTCTTGTTGCGGAGCACGGGCTCTAGGCGCGCGGACTTCAGTAGTTGTGGCTCACGGGCTCAGTAGTTGTGGCTTGCAGACTCTAGAGCGCAGGCTCAGTAGTTGTGGTGCACAGGCTTAGTTGCTCCGTGGCATGTGGGATCTTCCCAGACCAGGACTCGAACCCGTATCTCCTGCATTGGCAGGCGGATTCTTAACCACTGCACCACCAGGGAAGCCCACACTGGTAAGTTTTTTTAAATGAGAAGAGCAGACTTGTAAAAAGCATAGTGATTGTGTACTTGCATTGGCATTGTGTAGGGATGGAAGACACCTTGGGTTCACATCATCAGTCTGCCACCTTTAAACTATACACACATGGGAAAGCGCCTTCACTTCTCTGAGCCTCAGTTTCCACCTGAATGAGGGATGATCACACTCCCCCTGGGACTGAGGACCCAGAGATGCTGTGGGAGGGGACAGCCCAGCACTTGGCACATAGTTTATTATCATTTTATATGAAAATGGTTTTCAGTTAAAATTACTTTTAACACATCTTCCAAGCAATTCTAATAGGTCACCCCCCCTCTTATTTTTAAGTATTTCCCACAAAGTCCTGGATAGTGTTTGGCTCAAAGTGGTACTTTGTAAATACTTGTTGCGTGTTGACTTATTTAATCCTAATTAATTTATTTTCTCATTGCTTAGAAAGCCAAATTCTTTCACAGAAAATCAGCCATTTATACCTACTTTTTTCCCAAGGAATCGAAGCTGACTCACTTTCTATAGGTCTTTACTTTCCTTTCCGTTTGACATTTAGGGGCTATAAGAAGTGGAGCTTCCTTTCGTCTCTCTGCATATCTAGAATCAGTGCAGTCATATGCAAAGAGCTTTGTCCTCCTTTCTCATCTTTCCTAGTTGTTATTGTCATCCCCAAAGCTAATAAGGGCAGCTGCTCTGGGGTCTGCTTGCCCACGTCAGTCAGTCTGCGTGGCCACAGAAGTGCCTTCTCCAGACTCTCGGTACAGCACACCCTTGCTGGGAAGCACAGGACCAGCGTCCAGGGAGGCCTCACCCACCTGGAGCCCCGCCCACCTCCAGGCATCCCATGATCTCACTGAGTCCTAACAGCGTCCCACACGCCCGGGTTTGCCAGGGAGCAATGAGAGGCCTAAGGGCATGGTCACCGGCTCGGAGTGAGGCTGCAGGAGCCACTGCTGTGCCGGCGGCCTGGCAGTGACAGCTGTGCTCTCCCAGCAGAAGGCACTTGTTGACTCGGAAAGGTGAAGAACAGTAAAACATTGGGAAATACACAGACTCAGGGCCTGGCTTCTGGCTCACTGTAGCTGGGTGGCCCCAAACCAGGTCACTTAATCTGCTTGTTCCTTAATTTCTACTTGACCTACTTGGCCATGGAGAAATGTTTGGCCCTGTGAGACCACTCCCACCTTCTTGAGAAATTCTACTCTGGCTTCCTGGACGTGGCCCTCTCCTCAATTTTCTTCTCTGGCCTCGCCTTCCTTCTCGGGGGCTTCTGATGCCTCCTTTCTCTCCGTCTGACTGTAGATACTTCTCCACGGAGCTCTCTTCTCCACCCATCTCTGAGAAATCCCACTCAGTCTGATAGCTGGTAACTTCCATCGTCCTGTGTCCAATTCACATCCCACCGTGGATCTCCATCTCTTAGTGAACGAGTCCACTCCAGGCATGACACTAGTCCTCAACAGTGCTCATTCTCCTATCTTCCAATCTAAATCAGAAAGTGACCTACTGTGTCTCCAGTTGCCCGAGCCGGAGTCCCAGGACGGCCCTTCACTCCTATCTCACTGACCACCTCCATCCAATTAGAAACCAAACCTGTTGATTCTGCATCCAGAGCCTTCTCTCCATCTCTGCTGCCAGGCCCTCGTCCAGCCCCCAGGGTCTCTCCCCTGGACTCCGAGCCTGTCTTCTTATCTGGTCTCCTGCGTCTGCTTCCTCCACTATGTAGTTCATTCTCCCCTTTGTGTTAAAGTAACTTTCAAACCTAATCGTATCACTCAGTGTGTGAATCCCTTCAGCGGCCTCTCCAGTAACCTTAGAATAAAACGCTTTCCAGGACCTTCCTGGTCTGGTCCTGCCCACACCTGCAGCCCCAGCTTTCTCCACCGCCTCCTTCTCATTTTTCCTCTCACCTCCTGCCTTTGCTCGTACTGTTTCCTCTTCCCAGCATCGTCTCCCCCTTCTTCACCTCCACGCAGTCCCTGGCTAAATCAGAGTCAAGCTGTCACCTCAACAGAGACATCTTCCCTCTTCAGCCACTGTCCCCACTAAAGGGAACCAGGTCCCTTCCTGCCCTCTTTTCTCCCAGTAGGATAGGAACAGTCCCGCGCTTTAAGCTCACAGACTCTGTAACCCCTGTTCCTTTCCTCTTGTAGCATTTAGTATGCTCCGTTGCTCGTTTAACTGTCCATTCCTCCCCTGGAATGTGAGCTCCGTGGGGACGGGGACCACATGCATCTTGGTCATTCCTGCATCTGCAGCCCTAAGTGAGCGTTTAGCACACAGTGGTCGTTTAGGAAACTTGGAGTGAGTGGATGCTACTCCCTGGGTTTGCAGAGACGGACAAGAAGGCGTGCATCCTGCCTTCGAGGCGCTTGTCATCTCGTGAAGAAAAGTTTACAAATAATTACTGCATAATAGACGCAGTCATAGAAACACACACACCATCCAGATTAGCACAACCAAGGGCACTGCTGGCTTTGTCTGAAGACTTGAGCTGGTCTTTCAAATGTGAAAGGAGCCAACGTAAGGTGGTCCAGCTTTGGACTTGGCTTTGCCACGGGTTAGCCTTTCCATCTTGGGTAAATTGCCTATCGTCTCTGAACCTTAATTTCCTTCTCCAGAAAAGTGAAGGTAGTAATCCCTCCCCTGAAAAAACTGCAGGGAGGATTAAATAGAGAGACTTAAATGACAGATACCAAGCATGGCACCTGGTATAGGTCGGTGCTCCGTAGGTAGTGACTATTTTATAACTGGAATGAATTTAAATGTGTTTATTCAATGCTTCTTGAATGAATGCCCCTGAAGACAAGTGAGGAAAAAAGAATCTATTTCTTGAATGTGACTAAAATGACAACTTCAGCCTAGGTGTACATGAGGGAAGTTTCTGGACTATGGCCTAATATATAATTTATCATTTGCTTCCACTAAACCATAATAAATTATTAAGGGCCAAAGGGGCAGCCTTTATACTAGAAACCTCCTCTTAGTACAACCCGAGGGGACTGTTTGCGCTACCGCCTTTGGGCAGAGTGACTTACTAGCACCAAGCCATCTTTATTTGTCCACGATTTTGATTCTGCAAAATATTACACAATAAGCTGCCCTTCCCTGGACCTCAGCCTCTCCAGCCTGGGATACTTAGAGACACTTTAAAAGTATAACATCTGTGGCTGTCTGTGCAGCAGCAGAAATGTATTTGAAGACACGTGCTACGAAATATAGTTCTGACCGAAAGTTATATAGGTAACAGCCACATGTTACATTTTATTTCCTCGGGAGAAGAGCTGTGTCCTGGAAGCGTATTCTTTATGTTGTTTGCGATCTAAAATATCTGAGGACTCTAATGCTAAGAGGTAATATAAAATTTCTGCCACCCACTTCTGCATCACTTTCCTAATGCCAACGAGTTGATTGCCGTTAGTTTGGGGTCCCTGAGAAAAGGTTAAATCATTATGAACTTGCATAGCTTTAGGCAACTTTGCTGGAATCCTCGCAGCCCTCTCTCGTTAGCATAGCTGGTCAGAATCTTTGCTCTCAGGTGTTTTCTAAACCTTAACTCTCGGAGCCCAGGCATACCGTTGGTTTGAGGTTCTCTAAAGGATTAGCCGGTTATCTGAGAATCAGTGTTCCTAGTTAGAAATAGTTTGTTCACGGGAAGTACACATTCCAGTTTGCCCACAGAGTTCAGGGTGGGGAGAAAATGGTAGGGCTTTTTCCTGTGTTAGCACTTTCTATGAATCACCTTGCATGCTCACAGCACACGAAATATCTCTTCTCACTTTCAGATGTAGTAGATGCCGCTGAATCCTATGGTAAATAGTCAGTGGGAATCACCCTTCTAGAATCTACCACTGTTGTGTATCAGGACTTGGATTTGGGTGTCCGTGGAAAGAGGACCTGGATATGATTCTTCAGAGCCTCCGTGGTTCTACGTGGCCTATGCAGTGGTCCTCATCCTGGTCTACTTCAGAACCACCGGTGTAACCTTTTTTAAATGCACGCGCTCAGGCCCCACCCGAGAGATTATAATTTGGAAATTCTGGAAATGGAGACCGATGTGGCTTCTGCACACCTTTCCCGGTCCCGCCCTCAGCATCCAGGGCTCCCCCTCGTGTGTCTCTCTGCCAGTGTTCCGGCTCCTGCCCTGGGTCTGTATCGGGCAGGGCCAGGTCATCTTCATTTCATGTAAAATCTAGAAAAAGTCAATAAAATTCCACAGCTGCTGTCCCGTGACTCAGTGTCAGGATCCAGGGTAGGTTGTTTTCCCCTCTTCCTAGGCCGCCATGGGGCCAGCATCTTACGCTGTCCAGAGCCGTCTGTTTGAATTTAAACTGCCTTAAATCCATTTTACATGTTTCTTTCAACATCAGCTTTTGAAATATTTTTCCAAGGGGAAAAAATGTATTCTTCTGTTGAGGACAGCCAGTGCTTGTCGTGTTTTCTTCTTTCTTTTTGCCCAGTTTCTAACATGGGCAGAACCAGCGCCCTGCGGACTGTGTGCTCCCGATACCCTGCACCCCAGGGGTCCTCGGGCTTCACCCCCAGAGACCCGCTCACGTGGGCCGTGGGCCTGCCCCTCGGCCCTGTGCCTCAGCTCTGCCAGGGGACTCGGGGGCTGTGGGGACCCAGCTCTGCCTGCCTCCCGGCCTCCGCCTGCACCCCTGCCCGCGGCCCAGCACCCTGGGCTCCCTGCAGCTCTGGGCTCCGCACTGGGGCTTCTCTGCCTGTGGCCCTGCGGGGGCCCCGAGGGGGCGGCTGCAGCAGTTTTGCAGATTCAGATACCCTCAGAAGAGGGAGTGTGTGTACCAGTGATCCGCCAGGTCCCTCTGATCCGGGGGACCTGAGGATGGGGCGGTGGCGGGAGAAGAGAGTGGGTCAGGGGTGGCACAAGAGGACAAGCCCGTCTGGAGAGTAAAGTGCAGCAAATCGTCTGTGCAAGGGCGCAGACCACGAGAAACTGCACATGCAGTACATCCTCACGTCGTCACCACTACTCAAGAGAAAAACGGTTCATCCTGTTGATTTCTGGCAAAACTGACATCAGAATCAGACGCTTGTGTATGTTTTCAAAATGTATTTTCTATGCCAGGGGCTTGAAACCTGCAATTCTTCTTTATGACCATTGTGACAACTCACCTTGTTCCTTGAGGTTTTTCTTCTCCTCTCTGATCTTTATTTCACTGACAGGCAAATAAATATAACTAAATTTCCCAGAGCACTGCTGTGTCCCTGCCGGACAGCTCTCCAGGGAAACTATTCTTCAACTCTCCATGTTTATTCTTTGCCGTCTTTACATCACATCTGCTTCCCCGTGATCTGCATCCAGTTTATAGATGTTAGTTATGCCACACGCAGCGCTGCCACCTGAACTAGCCCCGGAAATGTCCAGCCGGCACTTTGGAGTAGTGACCACAAATTCTGTTTTTAAGAAAAACTTGGTTTTAATGTGCATCAGGCCAAAGGACGAAAGAAAAGGTTTCCATCCAAAAGCGAAGTTGACTACTAATGGGAATCAGAAAGGCAGCCCAGGCCATTGTTTAAACCAGATGTAATGGTTTTTCCTTGACTTAAAAATCTCTTTAAGAGTTCTCCATCAGCCAATCATTCTGTTATTTTGGACCATGTGTTTGTATTATCACAAGAAATTATGAACATGGGAGAACAGTTTGACCTCTGTCCTCTGTGTCCGAGAGGTCACTTGTGTTCCTGAAGCCCCTGTGTTTCCATTGAGCCTGTCTGTCAATAGCTAGGAGCACTTGCTCATTGGAGATGGTGCGGGTAAGGTGGAGGCGCCTGGAGGATGTGGTATGTTGCCACCTTCACAAGGCTAAATAAATGTGTGTATGTAGGGGCGTGTTGAATAGATTGAGTAGGAGGTGAAAAGACCTTGGTGACCTGGAAATATGGGAACGGATTAAATAACCATTCAGGTGTGGATCAGTCAGAACACAACCAAATCTACATCTCTCCACACCGACTTGTCACCCAGCCCCTCTCCTAATTTGCAGCTGAAGTCCACAGAACTGTCTTTGTCAGGTATCTGCCTGCCGGAACCTTCACCTCACCGGCAAATACTGCAGTTATTTGGGGATGACAAGGGAATCTGCTTCTACGTCTTGATCTTTCTTAAATTTTTTATGTCTTTCTCAATATGCATTCAGGGCTGACAGACTAACTGAGGACTCGTCACGTGCCACTTTAGCCTGTCTCCCTGTGTATCTTCAGCCAACATTAAAACCACATATAGTAGTAATTAAGTCTGCTTTAGAAATCATTTCTTACTGGTAATGTGCTTTTCAGTTCCCTCAATGAGATGCCGTAACTTGATAAATTATTCCGTTGGCAGCAGTTAACAACAACAGAACCCGCATAATTGTAAACCCGTCCCTTGCTGGTACTTAGCAAAGTAATTATCCAGCTTGATTTCCTCACTTCAGAATAAGGAGGCCGACATGAGCAGATTTTCAGAAATTCTCCTTCGTTCTGTCTTTTGGGAGGAGTTACTAGTCGCTTGAGAAATGAGAGCCTGAGATGACGGAGCCTTAGAGAAAGGGCCTTGTTGCTTTACAGCCTCACCTCCTGCTAATTTTCATTGAACTTGGGCTAGTCCTGAGGCCCTGTTGAGTATAAACCCCAAGAGAAGATCCTAAGTTTCCCTTTGTGATGAAAAAGTTTCTGTTTATTCTACTTCCATTTTGACTTTTTAAAGAAAAAAAACAATTATTCAGGGAAAAAATATTATATTATGTAAATAAAAGGAGACAGATGGGTTAAAGGGAGAAAAGACTATTTCCATTTTAGCTCAGCTTTGGAAATCTAGGCCAACACTGATAAAAACTGAAGAAACACAGATTGAAACCAGATCTGTCTTACAAGAGAAACGGTGCAGGGTTAAGTCTTCGACACAGGTGGCTCTGACTGGAGAAACCACTCACCCAGCCATAGACGCTGCTTTTCTATTAGACTTTTCCAGATTTGGGTTTTTTTTTTAAATAATTTAAGTCATCATTCATGAAAATGAATCACAAATGGTTTTTTATGTGACATTTGGAGGACGTTTCAAAGGCATAAAACAGAGCTGCTAGACCCTTCACACTCATCCTGTATTTCTTGTTCTCGACATTTTAAAACCTAAACTCTCACTTGCTGACATTTTCATTAGCACTTATTCCATGTTCTGGCTTTTAAATTTTAATGCCTGTCTTATAAAGAAAGAGAAAGTAGAGGCTTCTTAATCAGAAGTGCATCATTTTCAATTTACCATCTTCAAAAAAAAAAGAGAGAGAGAAAGAAAGAAACCCTTGTTGAATAGTCATGACTGGGATGTAAAAGAGTCTTGGGAAACATGATGAGATGGAGGGGACAAACACCGACTCTGTGTACCTGAGACACAATTTAGTCAGACATTAAATCCTCTTGTACACTTTCTTTCCTTGAATGTGTGGTCGATGTAACTCCACTGTCTTCTAGTTTTTTTTATTGTGATAAAATACGCATAACAGTAAATTCACCATTTTACCCATTTTTAAGTACCCAGTTCAGTGGCTTTAAGTAAATTCACATTGTCGTGGGATCCTCACCACCTTCCATCTCCAAACTGGAGCTCTGTCCTCCTCTAACGGTAACTGCCGTGCCCCTCCCCCCGAGCCCCAGGTCACCACTGTTCTACTTTTGTCCCTGTGTATTTGACTGTTCTAGGTATTTCATATAAATAAGAGTCATACAGTATTTATCCTTTTGTGTCTGGCTAATTTCACTTAGCATAACGTCTTCAAGGTTTATCCATGTTGCAGTATGTATCAGAATTTCATTCTTTCCTAAAGCTTAATAAGTCTCCACTGTATGGATCTACCACGTGTTGTTTATTCATTCATCCATCAATGGACACTTAAGTTCATGTCGTCAGAGGTAATTTCATTTCTTCTTTTCCAATTTAGATGCTTTCTGGTGGGTTAAGAAATGTTCTCTCCTCTTCAATTTTTCGAAAAGTTGGAGAAGAGTATATGTAAGTTCTTTCAGTGTTCAGTAGAATTCACTAATGAAGCCATCTGGTCCAGGGCTTTTTTGGTCAAGGAGTTTTCGATTACTGATTCAATATCCTTACTAGTTATAGATCTATTCAGCTTCTCCATTTCTTCATGACTCAGTCTTGGTAGGTTTTGTGTTTCTAAGAATTTCTTCAGTTCATCCATGTTATCAATTTGTGGGCATACAGCTATTCATAGTGGTCTCATAATCCTTTTTATTTCTGCGGAGTTGGTAGTAATTTACCCACTTTCATTTCTGATTTCAGTAAGTTGAGTCTTCTCTTTCTCAGTTAATCTTTTCTGTTTTGTTAATTTTTCCAAAAAACCAACGCTTGCTTTCATTGACTTTCTCTATTGTTTTTCTCTTCTCTATTTTATTCATCTCCACTCTAATCTTTATTATTTCCTTCCTTCTGCCAGCTTTGAGTTTAGTTTGTTCTTCCTTTTCCAGCTCCTTAAGTTGTAAAGGCAGATTGTTGATTTGAGTTTTCTTCTTTTTTTTAATGCAAGCATTTACAGCCATAAATTTTTCTCTTAGCACTGTTTTCACTGAATCCCATAAGTTTTAGTATGTTGTGTTTTCATTTAAATTTGTATCTTTAAGAGACAAATACTTGTATTTTCTTATTTTCTCTGTGATTTACTCTTTGACTCATTGATTAAGAGTGTGTTGTTTGGGCTTCCCTGGTGGCGCAGTGGTTGAGAGTCCGCCTGCCGATGCAGGGGACACGGGTTCGTGCCCTGGTCCAGGAAGATCCCACATGCCGCGGAGCGGCTGGGCCCATGAGCCATGGCTGCTGAGCCTGCGCGTCCGGAGCCTGTGCTCCGCAACGGGAGAGGCCACAACAGTCAGAGGCCCGCGTACCGAAAAAAAAAAAAAAGAGTGTGTTGTTTAATTTCCACAAATGTGTGAATATTCCAGTTTTCCTGCTGTTACTTATTTCCAATTTTATCCTATCATAGTTAACAAAGATTCTTTGTATGATACCTGTCTTTTAAAATCTATTGAGACTTGATTTGCGGCCTAACATAGGGTCTGTCGTAGAGAATGTCCCATGTGAACTTGAGAAGAATGTGTATTCTGTTCTTGGGCTAGTGTTCTGTATATGTTAGATCTAGTTGGTTTATTGTTCAAGTCCTCTATTTCATTACTTATCTTCTTGTCTGGTTGTTCTATCTATCATTGAAAGTTGGGTATTGAAGTCTCCAGTGATTATTTTAAAACTATTTATCTCTTTAATTCTGTCAATTTTTGCTTCGTATATTTTGAGAGTCTGTTATTAGGTATGTAAGTGTTTATATATAATTTAATATATATGTCCTTTTTCTCTTGTAACCCTTTTTGATTTAAAGTCTCTTTTTTTCAGACAGTAGTATAACAACCCCACTCTCTTTGGTTACTATTTGCGTGGGATATCTTTTCCCATTCAAACTATTTATGTCTTTGGATCTAAAATGAATCTCTTTTAGACAGCATATAGATGGATCGTGGGTTTTTACTTATTCTGCCAGCCTCTATTTTTTTGATTGGAGAGGTTTGTCATTTTACACTTAAAGTAATTACTGATAATAAGGAATTTACTTTTGCCATTTGCTATTTGTTTTCTATATACTTTATAGGACTTTTGTCTCTCATTCACTGCATTATTGTATTCTTTTGTGTTTAGCTGATTTTTTGTTGTGAAATGTTTTAATTCACTTTTCATTTCCTTTTGTGTATACTCTGCAGCTGTTTTCTTTGTGGTTGCCATGGGGATTACATTTAACATCCTAAATTATAACACTCTCATTTGAATTTACAACAACGTAACTTCATCAGCATATAAAAACTCTGCTCCTGTGCAGCTCCATCCTCACCATCTTTCAGTTACTGACATCACAAATTACATCTTTCTGCTCTGTGTTCAAAAACTTGGACTAATAATCGTTTTTGATGCACTAGTCTTTAAACTCATGTAGAACATAAGAAATAGAGTTATAAACCAAAATTACAATAATACTTATTTTAATATTTGTCTGTGTGTTTATCTTTTCCAGGGAACTTTATACTTTCATATGCCTTTGAGTTACTGTCTAGCATCCTTTCATTTCAACTTGAGACTCCCTTTGACACTTCTTGCAGGGCAGGTATAGTGGCAGTGAATCCCCTCAGCTTTTGCTTGTCTGCAAACGTCTTAGTTCCTTCCTCAGTTTGGAAAGACAGTTTTGAAAGAAAGCCGATGTAAAATTCTTGGTTGGCAGTTTTTTCTTTCAGCTCTTTAAATATATTATCCCACTACCTTCTGGCTTGCAAGGCTTTTGCTGAGAAGTCCTCTGATAATCTTCTAGAGAATCCCTTGTACATGATGAGTTCCTTTTCTCTTGCTGCTTTTAAGATTCTCGCTTTGTCTTTGGCTTTCAACAGTTTGATTACAGTGTGTCTCAAGGTGGCTCTTTTAGACTTTATCCTACTTGGAGTTTATTGAGCTTCTTGAATTTGTAGATCCATATCTTCCCTAAAATTTGGGAAGCTTTCAGCCATTATTTATCCAAGTATTCTTCTCTCTCTCTCTCTCCCCTCCCTCTTTCTTTTTTTTTCCTTCTGGGACCCCCACAATTCATATGTTGATCCACTTGATGCTGTCCCATAGGTCCCTTACACTTTGTTCACTTTTCTTCAATCTTTTTTCTTTCTATTCCTCAGAACTTGATAATTTCAATTTTCCTATCTTCAAGTTTACTCTTCCTTTTACCTGCTTAAATCTGTTTTTGAATTCCTTTAGTGAATTTTTCATGTCAATTATTATACTTTTCAACTGCAGAATTTCTTTTTAGTTTTTTATGATTTCTATCTCTTTATTCATATTTTCATTTTGTTAATACATTGTTTTCTTGACTTTGTTCACATCTTCCTTTAGCTGTTTACGCATCTTTAAGCATCTAATAATCTCTCTGAGCATCTTTAAGATGGTTATTTCAGAGTCTTTATCTAGTAAGTCTGCCATCTGAGCAGGATGGCAGACTTACTAGACAGTTTCTTAGGGACAGTTTCTGTCTGTTTATATTTTCCCTTTGAATGGATCATACTTTCCTACTTCTTTGTATATACCCTGTTGTTTTTTGTGGGAAACTGGACGTTTGAATCTCATACTAAGTGTCTCTATTAATCACATTTTTCCCCTCGCCCAGGGTTTGCTGTTTTGTTTTTGTTTTTAACAATTATAGAGTGTTTCTGTACTGGGGATCAACCTGAGGTATAAACGTAAGGTTTTCTAGGGTTTTTCTGAGCCACATCTTTCCCTGGGTATGTGTAATGACTTTCTAAACTCTCCCTTTATGCAGTTGCTTTTGAATGCTCTAATCCTTAAGTACCTGGCTCCCAAAAGGGATAAAAGGGGGAGAGGAGAATGAAGGCAAAGAAACTTAAAGGTGCTCCTTCTTTAAATACCATGAAAGCCACTTCGGCCAGTGAGGGTTGCAGCAACAGCATCTGCCTCCGTGCCCACAGCTCCATGGTCAGAAGCAGCCAGAACACAGAGTCCTGGTATTTGGAGGACACGGTCCTCACTGCCCACCTGGCTCCTGCAGGCCGCATGCAAGCTGGTCCAGGAACGTGGGCACAGCTGCCTGCCACAGGATCGAGGGTGGGGAATGGGCAGCCACCGCTGCGCTAAGAGCCAGAGTTACCCGAAATTAACTGTGATCTACCATCCAGGCCTCCCCTGGAAGCTGCAAGCCTTCAGATAGACTCCAGAATTCCAAAATAGTTACATCAGACATCCTGCCAGTGCAGTTGCTGTCTAGAGAGGAAGTGGCTTCCTGGCACTTCCTACTCACCATCTCCCCTGCCATTCCTGGGTTCTGTTTTTGGAAATCTGAGGAGAGAGCGGAGGCTTTCCTAGCTGCCCAAATCAGTGTTCATCTTTAAACTGCAATAACTTTGCTAAGATACATCCTGGTATTGTATTCTCATTCACCTGATGTGGCCCATGGTAGCCCTTTCAGTGTATAGATTCAAGTGTGTTTAAGCGTATAGATTCAAAATGTTCAGGAAAGGCTATCTTTTATTATATATACAGGTATTTATTTTGTTTTACTGTTTTGTTTTTTCTCAGAGACACTAGTTACGTATTTGGTGGATCTCCTTCTCTAATCTTTCCTTAAAAATTCTTTTTTTATTTCAATTTTACTTTGCTAGAATTTTTCATTTTTATCTTTCATGTCTTTTGCCCTGTATTATATACTAGGTCTGTTCTCCCTTTCTGCTCCCTCCGGTTTCATCTTCATTCCTGTTACATTTTATTTTTCCTTCTACTTGTTGTTTGTGTTCTGCCTCTCTTCCTGTTAACTTGCTATCTCTTCTTCAGATGATTGCATTCCTACCTTGTGTAGAAATGGCTGAGCTCTGAGTTCCTATTTTCCTTTTATTTTCATAAATAGGAAAGGCCGTGGTGTAAATAACTTTTCAGAAACAGCCTATCTGTAATGCGTCGAATTTTGTAAAGAACAAGTTTTAGGTTCCGCGTGCAGTGCTCCATGATGGGAAGGCTGGATGCAGGTGGAACACACACCATGGTGGGAAGTGGGATTTAATCAGTTCAGTGAGCCCACTGCTGTTTTACTTTAAAGTCCTCGACTGCATCTTTACCTTGCACATCCCTGCGTGGTGTGGCCGCCCCTGCAGAAAGCACAGATGGTGACTGTCAGACCCATGCATCAAACCTGTAGCCCTCCCAGAGGCAACCATTTCCTCCGGCTGGCATTCTGAATGTAGCAATTTTCCAACCATTTTGAAAATTAGCCTTAAATATACTTTTGGAAAACCACATTTCTGGATGCACCCTGTTCTACCAATAACAAAATCTCACTAAGTCAGAATGATGAAAATGAACCTTATCTCCATTTGGGGAAAACAACTGAATTGTGGACCGTTTGTAAAGGCAGGTAAAGGAGTGACATCTATATGGACAATAAGACCATGACTTTTTATGAGGAAGAGAAAATGGACTGTTTCAAGGCAATTCCAGAGAGCAGAAGGGGGCCAGTGGACAGAAGTGTAGGAGGCAATTTCACTTTCCCCTAAGGAGAGCCCAGCTGGCAGGCGTGACCGTGCTTGGCAGACCCTTCCCTCGTGGGGGTGATGCTGTCGCCGGAAACTGGCTCCTGCATCACGAGAAACCCCAGGCCCCTTTCCCTCCAAGCGGCCATCACCGAGTCTGAGCCCACACTGCTGGCTCCAAATCCTGCAGATCAACCCTGGACCCTCGGGCGACTTACCCAGCCCCACTCTGCCGCAGTTTCTGCCCCTGTCATGGGCTTGATAATTTTGAGAGGTTGATATTTGGAAAATTTTTTAAACTTAGAACAATGAGTAACAGGGACATAATAAGCACTGTGGAACTGTCTCTTAAATGTGAATAAGGAAGATCTTTTCTAAGGTGTCTGAGAGACACCAGAGATCGTTTTTGAGCACATCTCTTGTGCTAAGCAGTAAACGAGGTGGGCCCGGGCCCAGCCTCCACGCATCTCAGAGCTCATGCTGGAGAAGGAGTCAGGCAGGTGCCCAGTGTGGCCTGGAGAGGATTTCGGGGACAGGAACTCAGGGCAGGGGACTCCCAGCAGCTCCTGGAACCCAGGGGAAGGGCAATAAGGGCCCAGGGACCGGGGTGAGGGGAGATGGTGGGCTCTTGCTCCTGGGAGAGAAAGCGGTATGAACCAGGGCGGCTGGGCCCACAATTCCGATCCCCTGTCCTCCCTGCCGTGGGCACTCGGAGACCCTGCTGACTTCATTTAGGGCTGTGGTTCTTCACAGCCGCTGACTCGTTCATTCGTTCATTCACTCATTCACTTAACTTTACTAACAAGCTAAGGGTCTAGAACTCCTTAGTGCAAAAACATGTATTTTTTAAATTACCCAATAAAAACTTTATTCAGTTAGAAGTATATGTAAGTTTTTTGAGTTGTTGCAAATTCCATTCTTGTGCTGTCTGAATAAAACTGTTGGGGAAAAACAGCTTTTATTCAGGTTGTGTCCTTGTAGAAATAATAGCTATAATCACAATTCCACTTTTTCATAATTTTTACTACACAGATTAAACTAGCTACAGAAGTTGTATAAATGATGACTATTATTATAATGCATAATTTTGTAAAATTTTTGTTTGAAGGATCTCTCGGTGGAACTATTTTCTTCGGTGAGCCACAATGGCTAAGTTCACTTGGTGTAAATTAACATCACTGATTATGCCTAATCTTAAGAAAATAGAAAAAACAAAAGACAGACAAAAACATCAATGTGCTTAAAAAGAGTTTGTCCAGGTTACAGCCCATCACTAAAATGTGGGGAAAAAATAGTTTGGAAATAAAGGCTGAAATACCAAAGGCTGTACTGTCCTTTCGCTGCCCTCGACAGTGGGCATATTTTCTTTCAAACTGAGTGGAATGTTCTAACCTTTGTTGGTTATTTCTTGGAGACCTGCCACCTGGCCCATTGCCCCAGGCTGGGCTTGTCCCCACGTTTACCTAGAACATTCATTCCATTTGGAAAGAATTCCTTGGGGAGCTGGAAGTCACCAGTGAGAGGCTTATATGGGAGCAATGCCGTGTGGAAACAGGACCATCAGCGAGTCGTTCTCATGCATCATAGACACCCTCAAACACCTCTGACGTGCACTCAGGATACAGAACAAGGCCACAAGGCCCAGGAGCCACCTTTCCCAGAACTTTCAGTCACGGTGGCCACCTGACCTGCTCACTCTGCTCTCAGCTTCACACTCGGTATGGACAAATGCTGAGATGAGGTCAGAGAGGTAGGGACACCAATGAGTAAATTAGGGAGAAAGAAAATATTATGTATTTAACCCTAGGTGCCATGTATTTTACACATGTATCTCGTTTAATCTCCCCAACCACCCGTTGCTGCTCTTATCATGTGAAGGGACCACCGGGACCCTGGGACGGAAGGGCAGCCCACCTTCCTTCATTGAACAAAAAAAAAGTGAAACATACTGAAGACTGAAATGGATTCTCAAGGTATCTACGGGACTTTCAGGGCTTGGAATGTGTAATTACTCTTAGGTTGAACTGATGTCTATCTCAGATGAGATGACGCTTTACGAGGAGGAAATGTGAGGTCCAGAGAGGTAAAGTAACGTGCCCAAGGTCACACAGCTTGACTCCGGAATAGCTGGGATTGGAACCCAGATCTACCTGACTCTAAAATCCATGCTTGCTCTTTCCACAACCGTACGCTTTGAGCAAAATAAAATAATTGCTGTGGGAGGAGTACGCACTGCTATGGGAGAACAGGCAGGGGTCCTTTATTCCACCACGGAAAGCACAGGGATCATGTTACAGGGCCTCCACTGCAGGGAAATGGTGGTTCCGCTCCTTCTCCCTCTGAAATGCTGGGCTTCTGTGCAAGGTCTCTGTCTTGTTACAGGAAAGGGCTCTGGCTTGTATTGTTCATCCTACTTCAGTTCCTATTTATTTAACAAATGTGATAAATTCCTATCCATGCACATAAGCAGAATTAATAATGACGGGATGTAGGGCTTAGGACATGCTCACTTTCTTAACAGCAGCCCTTTTTCGTAGGGAAAGAGATCATTCTGGGTTTGTGACTAAATGTCATTTGTTTGGAGGTGAAGTTCAGCTTTGCTAACTGTCAGGTGCGTTCTCTTCTACAAGCTGATTTCACTGTTTCCTGAAGGCCCCCATGTGAATTAATAACAACCAGAGATTGCCTTCTTTCTGTATCATTGTTTTCATCGGGCTTATTCCTTGCAAAGAGACACAGATTCCTTTGGGTAAAAGATTCTCAGGCATCTGTAACTAGGCACTTAAGCGAGACCAGAGTTAGAAGGCCATTGCCATCTTAGGAGGTTTATTTTCTGTAGCGGGAATGGAAATTTGAAGGCCCAGCAGCCGGCAGTACACATAACCTTCCCACCATCCTGAACTTAGTTTCTAAACAAGAACCCTTGGGGGTCTCCTCCCAGCAGCCCTCCATCACATCACTGTCATGATGATCTTCTTAAAATCCTCATCTGATCACCTTACGTCCCTGCTTAAAAGCCGCTCCTGGCTCCCCACGGCCAAAGGGACAAAGCCAAACCCCTCCGAGCGACTCTCAGAGGCCTCAACCTGAGACTCACTGTGTCTTCTGGGGGTACCTCTGACAGCCCAGTTAGAAACCGCAAGCCGACCTCACTGCCACTGCCCTGTGGTCGTGCCTCTTCCCCAGCCGGAGGGCGAGACCCTTCTGCTGCCTCGTCCCCTCGTCCTGTGCCCACCTCCAGCGGCGTCCGCCCAGCACTTTGCTTGCCCTGCACTGGGGATGTTCCAAGTTAATTTCGTTTGCTCCATCGCTTGGCGAGTATTTACTGAGCTCCTAATGGGTGCCAGGCCTTCAGGGAGAATCAGTCTTATTGTTTGGAAGGGTCCTGGGGTTATAACCAGCCTACGTGACTTTTAAGGCTTTGCTTCTCGAAGTCTGGTCCTGAGATCTGTCACACGAGCATCACCAGAGAGCTTGTAGTAACGACAGAATCTCAGCTCCCCGCCACCCATCCTGCAGTAGCCAGACGCCCACGAGAGCCGCATCACACGGCCGCGTGAGGAGCTCTGTCCTGAGGCTCTCAGACAGTCAAGTTGGGTGGGTGTGTTGCTTGCGTTGCTTGTAGGCTTGCTTTACAGTGGTTGTAAAGCTATGGGTTTAAATTGTCCTTCATGTAACAGAGTCTTTTTGAGGGCTTGTTAATGTAAGTTATACTCTTTGGTGCCGGAGAGCACCACTAAATTACAAATAAGCAAATGCAGATTTATCTCTACTGTTCAAACAATGACAACTTTCCAGACATTGCTCGTGTTTCCTTCTGCAGATATCTATCCAGTTGTCCTTGCAGCCAGGGCATTTCTGCTCGCGCACGCATTGTAAATTGGTTTGTAGGCTTGGCCGCACAGGTGCCTGTGTGGCCAGCACAGAGTTTTCATAAATGTTTAATTCGTTGCAAGCGTTTAAAAACCAAGAGGTTTTCACGTGAAAACCCAGACTTCTGCCTTCTCTTGAAAATCGGGTAGCCCTGGGCTCACCTTCCTGATGGCTAACAGGCTGGCCCTGGGGGGTCCACCCGGCCCCCCACCTCGCCGGCCCCTTTGCTAGGCCTGCTCGGCCCCCCGGACTGTGCAGCCTGAGAACCCAGGCAGGAGTTGGAGGCACCAGAGCTGACCCTGCCTCGGGGAGTGTCCGCCTTTATAGTTCCCTTCGGGGTCTCCGTGCAGACAGGAGGAGAGAAGAGAGAGGGACGGGTGGTGAGGGTGGAGATATGGCCCTAGGCTAGCGATTCTCAGCCCTGGTGACAGGAATCTGTAAAAGCGCCACTGCTCACTCCCCGTCGGCAGCCCCAGAAAGTCCGACTTAATTGGTTTGGGCATCACCAGATTTAAAAGTCTCCACAGGTGGTTCTAATCTGCCTTGAGAACCACGAAGCTAGCTCATCCACATAACTTGCCCAAAGAAGTGGAATATGCCAAAGTGAAGGAAAAAAATATATGCATACATACATATGCATACACACACGTAAATCGACAGGATTTCCACTGACGCCTCATTACCCTGGACGTGGGTAATTCCAGAGTATTGGATGTTTTGTCTAATGGCCTGCCATTTACTTTTCTTATCTATACGAAGAGTTGGCCAAGCAAATAAGTACTATGAGCAAGACTGCTTTAAAATGCTTTAGAGAAACTCGATTTTTTTTTTTTTAGGATTTAAATTGAAATGCCCGCTTGAGCTAAATATAATTTAAATTCTCTATTACAAAAACAAAAATTTGGAGGATATCAGCAAGCACTGTGAATACATCATACAGGGCCCCTCCGACAGTCGTAGAATTGCTTTTATTGCATTGTCTATTATCACATAGCCTAAAATTCTACCATTACGTTAATTACTTTAGACTAATGTTTATTACTGTTGGAATTCAGCTGTTTATGCCACAGACGTGTTCATCCAAGGATGTCATTAGAGAGAGAACTTCCTCTCATGCTGCAGCGTTGATGGAAGCTCTCCCACCCCGCCCCAGTCCACAGATTTGCTGATGGCCTGCAACACTCTGGCCAGTGAAATCCCTGCAACTTCAGGCAGATTCTCTTGATGAGGGAGTCTGACAATCGCCAGAGCAATTCATGCGATGACTGCATGCAAGAAATTTCATTATTTCTAATAGCTGATGGTGGTTTAATATTTGAATGTAATTATGCTTGATTATATATTGTAAGACGCCTTGGCCAGGCTTTGGTTCTGGGTCTAAGTAAAATACAGCTAATGGAAAATTCTCCTCCCGTTTTTTTTTTTTTTTTTAAAACCAGGAATTAAGTCCTAAAGTGAAACTGAATGCAAATCCAACAAGCAGTCTCTTGCTGGAGAAAATATTGGTGTAATATATTTGAATGGCCTAGTTTATCAGCTCACTTGGCTAAAATCATACACTGGTTTAGAATTATTTCAGAGTTGTTATTTCTCACCTTTCCCCTAACCTACTTTTGGTCATTTCTGATTTGTTTTATGAGCTTTTATCGAAAGGCAGTCAGCGTGGCGGAGATACAGAGAGATGTATATCAAATACTGTCATTTACTGTGATCATCGTTAAAGAGGGAGGGGGAGGGGGAACTAATGCCAGGATGAGGCTGGGGTCTCAGTCTGGCTCGTCTGTGCTGCCCACTGTGCGCGGACACCCCACTGGACACTCACAGCAGGAACTGACATACAGCCCCTCCTGCCTGGCCCATCCGTGTAGCGAAGCAGCAATGTGCTTCCGACGGTGACATTCCCACACTCCGGGGAGGGGGGTGTCAGCAGCCAGGGCTGGACTGACGGAGGGCAGTGGAGAGGTGTTAAGATTTATGTGAATTCCTTAAGGCTTCACTTTCATTCTGCTTTGGAGAAAGAAGCCCATTTGAGAGTATCCTTCGCTCCCTCTGCAGAGTCCTCGTCTCTCCCTGGAGACGGCAAGAAAGCCAGAAAGAAGGGAGCAGCGTGCGGGCCGCTCAGACCCTTCCCCACCCCACTGAGGCGGTTTCCCTACAAGGGCCCCCAAGGCGTGGCACCTGAAGCCCGACAGCCAGCCAGACTCAGGCCTCAGCGAAGGCCCCAGAAACAGAGGGGCTGCCCTGCCCACTCACGAAAGGAGATGCCCATCTGCTCTTTCACCTGGGAGTCACCTGCTCTCTGGCTGGAAGGGAGGGTCGAAAACAAAAAGAAGGGGTCATTCCTATCATTCACATAGTGCTACCCCATCCAAGCCATGTAATTCCCTTAACAATCCTGTGTTGTTACTAACTCACACCATTGGCCAGTGGAGAAATCTGAGGCTCTGGAAGTCACACGTCTAGACAAGGTGCCCACGGCGAGTGCACAGGGCAGCCTGTTGCCGAGTCCACGGCTCTGTCCCCGCGTCACAGCAGCCCGGTCACAACTGCAGGCAGCTCCCGACGGAGGACAGGCACTCTTTGGCTCAGAACTGTTAGTTTTGCTCTTAGCAGAATTTAACAGTGCCTTTTTTTTTTTTTCTTTTTTTGCGGTACGTGGGCCTCTCACTGTTGTGGCCTCTCCTGTTGGGGAGCACAGGCTCCGGACGCGCGGGCTCAGCAGCCATGGCTCACGGGCCCAGCCGCTCCACGGCATGTGGGATCTTCCCGGACCGGGACACAAACCCATGTCCCCTGCATCGGCAGGCGGACTCTCAACCACTGCGCCACCAGGGAAGCCCAACAATGCCTGTTTTGAAATCTTTCCTTAAGAGCACATTGTGAGGTTTAGAAAAGGAAAAAAAGAAAAGAAAAACCTTACAGCCGCCAGAGATGAAGAGGGGAGATGCAAACTCCCACGAGAGGCTCCGAGGGAATGTTTATTAAAGGTCGCCTCATTTGTGATGCTGCAGGCGAGCACAGACACATCAACCTTGTGGAGATGAGAAAACAACATGAGGCTGATGGGAAGAGTGGTGAGGTGGCTGAGAGTCAGGGGCCAGCTTTGATCCCCGCCCCCGTGTGCTTTGCTGGCCCTGGGACTGGGGACAGATCTGGACCCCCAGCACCTCCCTAGACTGTGTGGAGCTCAACCACCACGGCATAGGAGCTGCACTTCTGACCGGGGAGGGATCTCCGGTGAAAGGTGTTCGCGTTCATGTGCCTTTACTGGTCCGTAGTTGGAGTGGAGCAGATCAAAGGCTGCATCTCCTTCAGACTCTTACTTTGTTCTCTGGGGCCCCAGCTGCGCCACCAACACCACTTCTGTGAATTGGCTGCTCTCTGACCAGGTCACTCTTGCCAGACGTAAGCCAAGACGGCGTGTTGGCACCCCTGGCTGCCGCTGGCCCTCTGGGCGGTGCGCACACTCAGTCACGTGGACACTCCGCGGCATCCATCCCCCGACCCCGACCACAGAATGCGTCCCTTGAGTTAGCCTGTCTCCTGGGGTGCGTGTGTAATGCGCCGCGCCCCTCCCGCCCCCCACAAACCCCTTACTCCAAATCCACTCTGTTCTGTGTCCTCTACCCTGTTCTCCTGTGCTCTAGACTTGACCCCATAGGTGTCACACGTCAAGGCCTAACTCCTACATCCCAGGCAGGGAAATAATTCCTCCTCATGGATTCTTACTAAACCTTCATCTCCAGACCGGCCTTTGCCTATGTGTTGATAATATTCCTCCATAACTTAAAGACCCATCGGTCCCTTCATAAGGCAGAGTAACGTCGAGGTCAAGGGAGGCCAGGAGGCCAGACAGCCCAGCTGCGAGTCCGCTTTCTAGCAGGTTCTTAGGCAAACTCCACTTCCTCTTTGTGGCTTAAAACGGTGCCTGGCGCTTACTGCTGCCTGAGGGCTGGGCCTCGTGGGGTGGGGTCAGCTTGGGGAGGCAGAGGGGAAGAGGACTGGGCTTTAGCAGTTGGGGGCAGGGCGAGCTGAGCGTCTCACCCAGTATTTGATAGGCCGCTCGTTAGCCACGATGTTGTCTCCGCCCCAGGTCTGTCACAGCTCGGCCTTAACTGGATTCGTCTTCTGGTCTCCACTGAGCCCCGTATCGCCTGTCAGGTTATTGCCTTCGGTTCAGTCCATTATGTGTTTCCTTCCCAGCTGTGTTCCTCCGTTGTGTCTTCACCCGTCTGCCCAGCTCTGTCATTTGAATTTAGAGTAGGTAAGAGCTTTCTGCTTAAACTTCAGAGCAGTTTATAAGTGGGCTGCTTAGCTGCAGCCGGCAGGTAAAAGCTTTCGTCAGATTGTTTCTCCTCCCTGCGGCGCTGTTATCTGGAGCTCCCAGAAAGGAAAAGTTGCGAGTTATATTGTCCTAGTCATTAAGGCAGCATCATTTGAGGCCCAACCAGCAGTTTTCCTTTTCCCCACCTAGAATTTACCAATATGATTTGGGCCACTGATCTACACCTGTAAAATTTTTTCTTCTGAGAAAAAACTCTCCTAAGGACACTTAGATCATTACCCATGATTCAGGAAAGCCAAAGTCCAAAAATAATTTAGAAACAAGGTTCAGATTCACTCAGTGCAAATTATTTTAGCTTATTAATTAATTTTCTCACCAAGAAACGCACGGAAGCATAAGCAACAATAGCCAACCTTTGAAAGAATAACATGCAGAGATAAGGAGTGGGAAAGGGTTCCCTGGAATTCTCCCCTTCCTGTTCAGAGTCTGAAATAGAATGGCATTTTCCCCAAATAGTTATGTGGGGAACGTCTGGTGGTGTTACGGTTACACGGTGAAGTGTGTTTAACATTGTCTTTGGACTTGCATTCAACCGTCATCACCTTCCACTTTGAATGACTCGGTGGGAACCCCTGAGAAGAGGAGGCCGTGAGAATGGCTGACGTGCAGCCGTTTGGGGTGGTTTATTAAAGTGGCAGCAACGGATCTGAGGTGGGCGCCGTTCTAGAAGAAGGTGGAGCTCAGTGATGGGGTTCAGCGGTACTTTCATCCCGCAGACGTGTTGCCACAATGATTTATCCCTGCATCCCCCAGAGTGTGACACGGGTGTGTCCTAGTAGAGGTACACGGCCTTAAACAGAGTTTAACAGATCTCGCTGCCCAGGTTAGAATAGACCTTTGCCGCAGCGCAGCCTGACCACGTGATGGAGGAGTGTCTGGGGTGGGGACGCTGGCCATAGGAGACCTGGGCCAGGAGGGAGGGCTCCTTCTCTGAACGCGCACAGGTGACGTAGGAAGCAGGAGGGCTCGTCTGGCCTCAGAAACGTGCTGTTTTTCATTTATTTCAGGCGCATTTTCCATCGCTGCCGTTTGTCCTCTGTCAGCATTCCATCTTGTTCCCCGTGTCTTCTCTTGCAGATGGTTTATTAGAGGCGCTGCAGAACGTTTCTAAATGTTACGCGTCACAAGAGCAGGGCTTTGAGGGCGTGCTGACAGCTCACCTGAGCGGGTCTTCTCCACACACCGGCTCTCTTCATCCCTAACGCTGCTGTGCCTTTAAATCCGCACCCACCCACATAAACACCCAGATCTGGGCATCTTGCCTTTTATAGTGGATCATTAAGAGAAGGATTTGGTTGGTCACCACCTTACTCCCATAATTCATTACCAGTGATGGGTAATCCTGTGACCGAACAATCCACCACTGTCAATCCTTCAGACACAGTCTCATTCTCGTGACTTCCACAGGGTGTTCAGTGGAAGGTAGCCTTTCCGACAAGATCCCTGATCCCGAAGGCAGTCACTCCTGCAGAGCCGAAAAGCGGTGTCACTTCCTTGAGAAGGGGGCTTACCCTGTCGTCACAGAGTCCCCTTCATGTGGGAGCTGAGGCTCCATTTACAACAGACTGTCTGCCTCTCATATGCGCAAGTCAGGGCTCCCCTAACAGACCCGTCAGTGTTTCTCATGTCTGTCCGTGCGCTGAGGTAAGCGACCCGAGGAGACTGCCATCTGCCTGCCGAGGTGATGCAGCCCAGCCCACGTCCTCAGGTGCCCCTTGGTTGTTGCTGGAACGTCTGATAGGATAGCTTTGGAATAGTTACTTAGAAGTTTCCTGGAGACACTTGCCTAGTAGGTACTTTTACTGATACGTGTAAAATATATAATTTCCAAATTGTGTACCTTTTGATAGAATCACATAAATGGAAAACAAGAGTCCATTAAGTCATTCCAGGAAAAATCATACTACCTCTTATCCCATCACATTCCGACCTCTCTACACAGGCACGTGATAGATGCCAGAGATTTGATCCAATCTCTTGCACTTTTTAAAACTGGAAATTACAGAGAGACTGTCATTTCTGCCAGATATTAGGAATGTGTAAAATTAGCATCTAAGTCAAATGTATACTGCAAATGCAGTAGGATCATAAACGTACTTTTCTGAGCTTTGATTTATCCTGGCTGGGTTTTCCAGCAGCAGAGAGCATAGTTTTCAATCTGTACTTTCTCAAAGCACGTGATGGGCTGTGTGCCCGGCGTGTTCAGGCCCCTGCGGACCCTGTGCAGCCCGGTTCCTGACTGGTTCTGTGGGTTGTTCTGGTTCCAGGCTTCCACAGGGAATTCTAATGGAAGGATGTGAATTTCAGGCGGCAGAGGCCCTGCTTGCCTCCTGTGCTGAGTTATGATCAAAAACAGCCTCTGACTGTGCCTGCAGCTCGGGGGGTGGGGTGGGGGTGGGGTTGGAAAATCAGCTCAGGACAAAATGAGGAGAAGAGATGGCTCAAGGCCAGCTGTTCAGGCACGTGGGACACACATGTGAGGGCAGGGTGGCAGCTGTTGGGGGAGGGGGGAAGCCTGCACAGGTCTGCTCCGGTGGGGGGTGGAGGTCTCCACTGGCAGGGCTCCCACTTTGCAGAAGAAGGTTGGAATGCTGAGTGTCGTGGCCAATCAGATTCCTTCATTATCTCTCTGCCTCGTAGTTGCCAGGTGCTTGTTCCTGCCGCTTACATGGTTGGAGGGTTTTTTTCCTTTCCTGTTTTCCTAAAACACACGCACACACACACACACACACACACACACACACACACACAACCTGAGAATAGTAAAAGCTTTCCACTTTCTTGAATGCTAATAAATTGGAAAAGAGGTCATATATGTCATCTGTGCATATTGACATCGAGGGATTCAAGGGATGTTTAGGGAGAGAAGATAGAAGACTGAAAAGAATAGCCTTTGAATGGCTTAGAACCGAGTTTCCCAGCCCTGCGTCGGAATCACTTTTGCCAAGTTATTGATTGGGTCTGAGACTATTGCATTATCTGTAAAAGAGGGCTCATCGCATCGCCCCTGTGAAGTCACGTGGGGTAAATAAAATCAAGAGTAAAAGCTTGTTGGGCTTCCCTGGTGGCACAGTGGTTAAGAATCCGCCTGCCAATGCAGGGGACACGGGTTTGAGCCCTGGTCCAGGAAGATCCCACATGCCGCGAAGCAACTAAGCCCGTGTGCCACAACTACTGAGCCTGTGCTCTAGAGCCCGCAAGCCACAACTACTGAGCCCGCGTGCCACAACTGCCAACGCCCGGGCACCTGGAGCCCACGCTCCACAACGAGAAGCCACTGCAATGAGAAGCCCGCGCACCACAACCAGGAGTAGCCCCTGCTCGCCACAACTAGAGAAAGCTCACATGCAGCCACGAAGGCCCAATGCAGCCAAAAATAAAGACATTTATTTTTTAAAAAAAGAGTAAAAGCTTGTCCCCTTGGTCCCCAGCTGGCCCCAAGTCTGGAGCTCATGGTCCTGGAACCCCGGCTGCATCCCGTGTGTGCCGTTGGTCATTCTGACTGAGTGTTCCTGGACGGCAGGCACGGAGCTGTGCCCCGGGCACGTGGGGCATCACCGCGAGCCTAGGAAACCGAGGAATCCTCTCTCCGGATCTGACCTGGGGATTCTCTCGTCAGGTTGAGGACCCACAGAACCTTTGCTTTGACAGTGCGACCGGCAGCTGGGAAGAGGGCAGGACAGAGAACAAGGAGGCAGGTCCGGCAGAGGGTCACTCGTGGCACGTCCATGGTGGGCACTTCAGCTTCCCATCAGGCAGGAGGGTCTGTTCTTCTGCCCCTTCCCACGACCTATACCTGCCTTGTCACTTGTCAACAAACACCTGCGGAGCACCTTCTATGGACCAGGTGCCGTGCTGGTGAGCTAGAGAAATAACACCAGGCATCTGCCCCCCAGAGGTCGGCCGGCCGTGTAATGTTTTAAGGTTTGTGCTTGTATCAGTTCACTGCCCTCCCAGCCTCCAAGTGATAAGAGCACAGCTGGCAGACCGGCCTGGGCTTTGGCCCCGGTTGCACTGTGCTGCCAGCCTAGGAGCAGGGACCACCCGCTGCCCTCAGCTCGGGGGGCTTCGCTTCCAAATCCATTTGCCTCAAGGACGTGCTACCATCCACTGCTGGAGTTAAAGTTTCTTCACGCACAGTAGTGTTTTCTTTACATATGTAAAGATGGCAGGGGCCTCCCATTTGTAACTCCAACCCAACAGGGCTCGCTCTTTGGTAACTACCCGCGGAAGAGGCAGGGAGGTCCCAGGAAGGGGAGGCTGGCTTTGAGAAGAGCAGCTCCAGTTCTCGGTCAAGTTGATACTAGTGTTCATTCAATTCTGGTCTCACCTTTGCGAGTGAAGGAAAACAGTCTTGCAGAGGATTGGAAAAAAAAGAAAAGACATATTGGGTGATTGGGATGTAGTATTCAATCAAAAGAACTTAATTAATGATGTCTCGAGCTGTGTGAAGCAGATATTAAACTAAAAGGTCGCCCTTGAGCCATCAAAAAACATGCTGCCCTGAAGTCTTTTGTTGTATGACTAACACAACAAAAGTTAACGTGGATTTTGCTGCATTTTTGTTAAAATGCAACCAGGGAGTATCTGCTTCTCGCATACCAAATTAAGGAGTAAGAGTCCGAATCACAAACAATTCCCAGCCTTTCCAGTAAGGAGTGTACTTGGCAAGTGAAAGCCCACGGGATGGAAACTCATTGTTTCCTGGCACGGACTAAGTTAGCATTTGCCACTGCATTGCTTGTCTCTGCAGTAAAATTCCTCAGATGGTCCAACAGCCCTATCAGGTGGCAGGCACCTGTGCTGCTGGGTACCACGTGTCAGGTCTGCGTCACCCCGTGGGGATGTGAGGCTGCATTGCAAATGACTGCCCATGAACCGATGCTCCACTCACGGAGCTGCAGAGCAAACAGACGATTTCCATAGAGGGCAGCAAGGTGGGGATCCTATGGGAGGCACCCCGAGGAGGCAGGGCTCATCCCCCAACGGGCTGGGAGAGGGCTGTGCACAGGGGAGAGGCCTGAGGGCCTCGTGCCAGGGAGCCCTGAGCCTCTGGGACTGGGAACCGATAGACTGACTCCTGGGATTCAAGACCCCTTAAAAGAGTGTTTGCTACAGAGGACCAAAAGAAGAAGCTAAAAGCCCGCCCTCGGGCCCAGAAGCAGGAACACTAGATCCCGTCCTGCGGGGAGGGCTGGGCCCTGCTCTGCGAAGTGTGCCTTGCTTGTTCAGTGACTTGTTCTGTCGGGATGTGGCCGTGTCTGGCAGCATACACCTCAGAAGGCACCTGTGTGGATGGAGCCTGGGCCAGCAGGTGCAGGCGGGCGGGAGAAGCACCCTGAGGCGGCCCCCGAAGGGGGGAGGAGGAGGCTTAAGATCCCGGGATGGGGCCAGGGAGGAGGGACAGATGAGCTGGGGGAGGACTGGAGACGCCGTGTCTAGCACAGGGTGGACACAGCTGGGTGGTGCTGAGGGGGGACCGCAGGAGCCCCTGGGTGACAGGGGGCCAAAGGCAGGATGTGAGCCGGATGCTGCCTGTAAGGGTGGCTGAGAGGGGCACCCGGGGGAGGGCGGCCTGCGGTGGGTGGACGAGAGCAGGTCCCTGCTTTTCACTGAGAGAGGGGGCCTGGCCGAAGAGGAAGGTCAGTGGATTCTGAGCACAGGTCCCCGGTGGTAAAGCCCAAAAGGTGGGGCTTCCAAGGAGCCCAGGCCTCTCCGTGACCACCTGGAAAACTGTAATGACGATTTAACCGAATATATCCAAAATATCGTTTCAACATGTGAATCAAGATGTGAGAAGCTATTAAGGAGGTATTTTACAGTCTTTCTTTTTGCACTAAGTCATCAAAATCCAGGATGGAGTTTACACCGCCAGCACCTCTCGGTGTGCACCACCCACCACTCAGGTGGCTGCAGGTGGCCCGTGGGGAGGGGAACCGTGTGCAAGTGTAGACCATCCAGGGCACTTCGTCCCACCTGTGATTCAGGAGCTGTTCCCACGAAGGCCCAGAAAGTCGTCTCGCCGATCGTGTTGGGCTCCTCTTGTTGTTTCTCACTTTTGTTTCGGGGAACAAATGGAAAAGAGGAGGGTCTGAGTCCAATGCCATCAAAATCAAGAGAAGATGATGCAGCCCAGGCATGAAGGCTCCAAGCATGGTAACTACAAAGACCTTGAAACTCGGTGATAGTGGGGAGAAGAGGCATTGCCAAGTGCAGGGCCTGACTCTCCCTGCTTCTGCGGCGGAAGTCACCACGGGAGTAGCGCGCCCACCGCAAAGGGAGCAGATGCTCAGTCGGTGCCGGGTAAACTGATGAAAGCCAGCGGCTGTCCCAGACTAAACAGCAGGCGACAGGCATCATGGAATTGGATGTTGGGACCCATCGCCATTTTATCTTTTACTCCCTTCTCTTTGGAATGGAGAACACGGTGGACTTCCTGCCCCTTTCACTGAAGAGGGTGCTTGTGAAATAGCCCCTGTTTTTAGTGGGATTAAAAATAACTCAAGGCCCAGCCATGCAGCCTCTGGTTACCAATTTTGACTCACTTGCTTCAGTTTTGTTGTGTGAGCCTTTGTGAAGAAACAGCCGTGTTTTTAAAGAGCATTTCCATAAAGGGTTTTTCTCCTCCAGCGGGTAGAGCAGAAGTGAGAAGGATGGAAGGACGAAGAGAGGGTTAGCGAAGAGCTCAGGGACCCGCTTTCATGTTATTTTCAGATGAATTAAAATCCTTTAGTCTCTAAAGACTTTTTTAGGTCTGGAATCTGGAAGCGCCCTGTGCTGTACACCAGGCCATGGGTCTGTTAGGTCCTTTCACCCCAAAAGCCGCCCCTGAGTCAGTCACATGCCATCCAGAGCTGGCCCATCAGCTGTGCATGGACTTGCAGAAGACAGCCTGCATGGGCTGGGGTCTTCCGTTCAAGGGCAGATAATAGCACTCACCACGGAGACCTGTGTCATCAAGGAGTCAGCTGGACTCCAGGCGAGTTACTGCATCTGCAAGAAAGGTAATGACGTAGCGCTTTGGGAGATGGAACTATTTATTCCCTCCTTTCCGAGGGCTGCTGGATGGACTCAGACCCCTGGCCAAGTCTTGATGCTCTAGTCGGGGCCTCCCTAGATCCTGCAGCTGGACACAGAGTTGAACATGCTGGCCATGGGCATTTGAGAGTGCTGCAGATCTCAGAGCACCTTGACTGAAGTCATTAAACACTTCGTTACATTTTTTAAGGCATAAAACCCAAAAAAAAAATACCCAGGGAGAGAAAAATAGCACAAAAATTCTTCCAACCAGACTGTTCTACAAATGGCAAGCCACCGAGGTGACAAGCATTCCATGCTGTTTTTTGGAAGGGGAAATACATCTATCTTATGTGTAGGCATATCCTTGTTTATTGTCACTCACACATTAGTGTTAGGGGCAAAGCCAGGATTACACATACATTTCATTTTCTGATGCAGAAGGCATTTTGATTGAGTAAACTGCTAAGACCTCCAGTGGTCGGGCTGCTTCTGCAGGCTGAATTTTCTGGGCTGACTCTTAGGGGAGCTGGGTAGGAGGCACTGCTGCAGTGAAGAAACACAACTGGGAAACGCCCAGAAAGAATCCCGCTGCACACAGAGCTGGAAGCTGGGCCCGGGGGGTGAGATGTATGTATGTTACCCAGTTAGGAGAACCTTTCTGCCCTCTCTTCTTGGTGGGCATCCTTTCCTAATCTAGAAGGCTCTGTGTATTCAGAGTGCCTCAGGATAGAATAATCTGATCCTTTTGATTTTATGAGAATACAGTAATACCTTCATCACAGGCACACGAGCGTTAATTTATTTACAACGATGTAGTGACGTGAGCCATGCTGGGCTCGGTAGAAAGCTAAAATCGGTGTGTTCATATTCGATAAAAAAAAAAATGTATGCAAAATTTTCAGTGGATATTTTCAAAAGTCTAATTTTATGCACAGAATTTAAAATAATGCAGATCACCCCACATTCTAAAGTCTGTCAAGAGCCACATATTTCAGAGCTGGCAGGCTGAGCGCGTGTTCGCAGTGTGATCTGCTGCCACACGTGGGCACCGGTTTGCCTGGGAGACAGATGCCCGCCTTCCGTCGGCCTCAGCCAGGGGAGCCATGCGCACCAGGACTCCACAGATGACTTTGGTGACCCCTGCAGTGTCATTCCAGGGCCACTTGGGTGTGAGATCTGAATGTGGCCCTGAGGATCCTGAGTTTCAGTCTGAATTTCAGCTTCCATAGGTTTTAGGCACATCCAGCCACAATGGCTTTGGAAATCTAAGTCCCCACCTTCACTATCGTCACAACTTAGAGTATCTCTGTATCTTGTAACGGTACAGTGGTCCCTCCTCAGCCGTGTTTTTGCTATCCATGGTTTCAGTTGCCTGTGGTCGACTGTGGTCCAAAAATATGAAATGGAAAATTCCAGAAAGAAACAATTCATACGTTTTTAATTGGGTGCTCTTCTGAGTAGGGTGTTGAAATCTCCCACCATCCTGCTCCCACTGGGGACGAGAATCATCCCTTTGTCCCACCCTTTGGCCACTTAGTATCCATCTCACTTATGGATCTACTATCGTGTTATCGAAGTGCTTGTGTTCAAGTGACCCTTACTTTACTTAACAGTGGCCCCAAAGCACAAGATAGTGATGCTGGCAATTGGATGTGCCAAAGAGAAATCATAAAGTGCTTCCTTTAAGTGAAAAGGTTAATGTTCTCAACTTAGTAAGGAAAGAAAAAAGATCGTATGCTGAGGTTGCTAAGATCTCTGGTAATAACGAATTTTCTCTCCATGAAATTGTGACGAAAGAAAAGAAATCTGTGCTAGTTTTGCTGTCGCACCTCAAACTGCAAAAGTTATACCCACAGTGCATCGTAAGTGCTTGGTTAAGATGGGAAAGGCGCTAAATTTGTACAATATGGTATTTTGAGAGGGATTGCATTTACAAAACTTCTATTACAGTATATTTTTATAATTGTATTTTACTATCAGTTATTGTTGTTAATCTCTTACTGTGCCTAATTTGTAAATTAACCTTTATCATAGGTATGTATGTACAGGGGAAAAACATAGTATATATAGAGTTTGGTAGTATCCTGGGTTTCAGGCATCCACTGGGGTTCTTGGAACATTTACCCCACAGAGAAGGGGGGACGGCTGTAGTGTAATGTCTGACGTGCACTGAACATTTATGTGCTGGGAGCCGTTCTAATCCCAAGAACTCAGTGAAGTGTGAGTACTGCAATTACGCCGTTTTAAAGATGGAAAACCTTGATACAGAAGAGTTAAGCATCTCATCCAAGGTCACTCAGCAGCTGCATGGGACCAGGATTCATACCCAGGCAAGCTGGCGGGGATCGGCCCTTCCCCTGATGTCACCGTCCTCTCCCAGGTAGACTGAGTATCCACCCCAAACCCTCAGCTCCGGAAGAAATCAGACCCAGGAAATGGTACAAAGAAGGCAAAACAACCACCACGAAACACTCCACAATGCCTCCCCTCTCTCGTGTTACTATGGAGAATTCGTCTTGCCTTGTGTTGATTTTGAATAAAGCCACTTCCGTGCATAGAGTGTCTGCCTGACCTCAGGAGCTTAGAGCGGCACCTGTCACTGAAGGCACATTGTCGTCCCCTCCCACCAGCTCTGTGCTGTAGGTATTGTCACCTCCAGTCGTGTCGTAGCGATGGCAGCTGGTTATTGCAAGCTCCCTGCTCAGGGCCTCCCTCCCTAACCTAACTCACGTCTTTTAGAGCAGGAAAACTCAACTTCCCGGCTTTCCGACTCACGCTGTAAAGCTGAGAGTAGTAAAAATGTTATCCGTGGTCAGCATGTGAGTAGTTCTGGCGGGGCTCCCCCAAACTGGGGCTGCCGGCACACAGGCAAGAGCCCTCCCCCAGGAGGGGATCTCACCCATCCGGTGGGGGGGGGGCACTCTGGCATCCAGAGCCTGATCCCCACCACGCTCTGCTCAGCCTTCCGGAAATCCAGCCTCCACCTCCCTCCAAACAAATAGATTGACTTAATGGGGACAAAGAACGAATTCCAAAGCCACTGAGAGCATAAAGCCGCCTGAGCGCAAGTGCACGGCACCCAGCCGGCTCCCTCCCTGCCTTGGGTGGTGACCTCAAGGCCATCTTTTTTTTTTTTTTTAACATGTTTATTGGGGTATAATTGCTTTACAGTGGTGCGTTAATTTCTGCTTTATAACAAAGTGAATCAGTTATATACATATGTTCCCATATCTCTTCCCGTATGTCACAAAGAAAGAAAACTACAGGCCAATATCGCTGATGAACATAGATGCAAAAGTCCTCAACAAAATACTAGCAAACAGAATCCAACAGCACATTAAAAGGACCATACACCATGATCAAGTGGGGTTTATTCCAGGAATGCAAAGATTCTTCAATATACGCAAATCAATCAACGTGATACACCATATTATCAAACTGAAGGAGAAAAACCATATGATCATCTCGATAGGTGCAGAGAAAGCTTTCAACAAAATTCCACACCCATTTATGATAAAAACCCTTCAGAAAGTAGGCATAAAGGGAACTTTCCTCAACATAATAAAGGCCATATATGACAAACCCACAGCCAACATCGTCCTCAATGGTGAAAAACTGAAAGCATTTCCACTAAGATCAGGAACAAGACAAGGTTGCCCACTCTCACGACTCTTATTCAACATAGTTTTGGAAGTTTTAGCCACAGCAATCAGAGAAGAAAAGGAAATAAAAGGAATCCAAATCGGAAAAGAAGAAGTAAAGCTGTCACTGTTTGCAGATGATATGATACTATACACAGAGAAGGCCATCTTGCTACTAGAACTGAGTCCCCGTCCTACGGGGCCAGAGCCGTGGGCAGCAGTGGACGGAGGAACCCAGTGCCGTTCGGTGGAGCTGCCAACCGCATGTTGGGTTCATTTCCAAGTGGCTGCCTCAGCACTCAATCTGCTTCCAAAATTACCACGTGGGAAATTCCCTTGCTTGGGAGCACGGGGTTTTGTTTGCATTAACGCAGTCACCATCGCTAGACATCTTCGTGCCTCCCAAACATAAGACTGATTCCTCGTGGCTTTTCAGAGTCCCGTATGTTTCAGAAACTACACGTGATCGGTTACCTAGGGCATGGGTTTGGGACACATATGTGATGTGTCTTTTAAGCCCATGCCATTTCAGCAAAAGCAACCAACTGATGGATGCGGCACTTTTCCAGAATAAAGCCCGGCTTTGGCTCAGGTCTTAATCCCTAAGAGCACAGAGCTCTAACTCCTGGCTTCCGTGGAGAGCCTGGCGATTCCGCGTGGCCGGAGCTGCAGATGCTCTGTGACGCTTCCTCCCCGGGTTTCCGGGGCTTGTTTTGTACCTGCTCCTGTCCAACCTGACACCTTCATTAAGGAACATTCACACCCGTAAACCTACTGGCTTTGTGAAGAAGATGTGAAGTTTCAGCCTTACGTGCTGCTGGCTGAACTACACAGAGGAGATAACCTGTTTACATACTAAAAAGGTCAGCGTCGGACAATCCGCATTTAGAGATAAATTTGCTGCTGCCTGCAACTGGAGCAGAAGAATTTGGGAGAAGGCCGCAATTTTTCCGTCTGTTTATCTGTGTGGACTGCACACATGGGTAAAGATGCAGGATGTCTGTGCTCAGCAGTCGGGCAGAGATGGACAGGCTCCCTTGTACTTTAGAACCTCTCTGGTCACTAACCAGTAGGCGATTATGTGAATGTGCAAAGTGCAGGACAGCCTCGCCTACTAACAACTGTTAGTTAATTTGAGATGGAAATACTTGCATAATAGCTCTTCAGACATGGTCAGTAAAACACAAGCCTTCATAATAGACTTTAAATTACATAGCTCCTGCTTACTTACCCTGCCATTTGCATTAGGAAAGGTAGACTTTTAGAGGGCGTAGAACATTTCCTTTTGTGTTCTTTCCTTTCAAAGTCTTAAAATATCAACAGCTTTATTCGGCTAATGTGTGTTGAAAGTGTCTTAAAAGATGTCCTTACAAAGGCATGAATTTTCTCTAGAATCTCGGTAGTGGTTTTGTCCTTATCCATTTGTACATTCAAAGCAGAATAATGAGGGAATTGAGATCCATGGCTCCATCTAAATGTCAGGATATGACAGAAGATTAAAGTCCCTCGTGAAGGTGGAAAACTCATTCAGAAAGGCTGGGGAGGAGCGTGGGCGGAAGTGGAGTCTGACTCCTTGGAGACACCGGCCAATGCCCCTAGAGCCTTAGGACCCTGGCCACTCAGAGCTTTGCTCTCGAGGGAGGGCCCAGTTAGGAGGGCTTGGGCGGGGTGGGGGCACCCAGCTCTCAGCTGCAGCCTCTTCCCCAAGCCCGGCAAGGCCAGCGTGCCCTGCAGAGACCAACAGTAGCAGCTGCCACCTAGGTTCTCCTGGGATCCTGAGCTGCATTCCACACGCGGTGTCCCCCAGGGGACCCTTGAAGCCAGATGTGGACCTGGGCCCATTGTGACGCAGGCAGCGGCTTCCAGAAGGGAACCGGGCTTCGTGGGCGGGCACATCCCTGGTGGCCGGTGTGCCCATCCACTTAGAGCCATGTCCAGCGGGGCTCTGGGCCTGCTCTGACTCTGGACTCAGGGAGAGAGAGGCCGGTGCAGTGACAGGCCGGCTCCTCTCTGGCATCAGTGGGTCACAGAGATGATTCGATCCTGCTTAGCAAACGGCCACATTCTCGGGCCTTCATAACTCCTGTTTCTCCTGACTGTGGTTTTGAAATAGAGCAGCGGTGTCGCTGTGCGGGGGAGGGCCTCCTGGGCAGTGATGCCATTGGTCCAAGGTTCGTCCAGGGTTCCAGGGGGTCTGACTCGGGCCCTCGGCGGGGAGGGGCCACCAAGATGCTGCCCCCCTCACCCACCTGCCTGTCTTGCAGAGCACTTGGCCGCGCGGACGCAGCAGGCCCTGCACCAGTCGGTCTTCATGTCGTCCTCGTCCGCCCAGCCTTTCCGGGACCTTCCCCTGGGCCGCAAACAGCACCTCAAGCTGCTCCCCGGCGTGGCCGACGTGCAGGCTGGCAAGGTGGCCCAGTGGACGGTGGATGAGGTAAGCGGCTGCCCGGGGCCGGGGTTTCTCTTAGGTGCTGAGTCCACGTGTGCCAAATTCCAGATCCACGCTTGAGGGAGAAGCAGGCTGACGCTCAGGACGTTTGGGAAGCCCCCTAGTGGGGCCCTGCCCTCCCCAGCCTTCTCCCAGCGCCGTCTCCACTGCCTGCCCCCCGGGGTGGGGTGCTGATTTAGGCCTCCAGCGCCGCATCACAGGTTTGCTCTGAGGAAACACGAACGTGTGGGCCTCCATGCCTGTGTCCTGGCAGCCCCGGGCGATGCCCCCCACCCCGCATGCTCTGTGCCCAAGGGGCTCCCTCTTCCTGGTGCCCCCGAGGCCCCGGGATCCCATATTCTCACGCCCAGGCAGCACCGCGCTGCCGTGTGTCCATCCGCGGACACGGGGGATCAGGTCAACCTCAGGTTTATGGATAAATTAGGTCACAGTGTTGCATAAGATGCCGAACAGAGGGGAAAGTGGATTTGACTGTAATAGAAACACACCTTACAACGTTGGTTTTACGTAAGAATCAGGTAAGTGCCGTTGCTCCCTGTGATGCTGTGGAAACGCTTCATACTTAAAGCAACACACTCTGACTGATACTCCTTTTGATGAAGGTATTGTTCTCACTCATCAGGCCTTAAGTTTTTTTGTTTTTTTTTTTAATGAAAGAAAAGCATGGGTCACTCTTTTGACAAGACAGAGTAGAGCTGCAGTTAAACTAGTCACGGATACTCACTGAGCATGTCCAGCAGTCAAGTCACCTGGACTCCATCTCGCTCAGGGGCTTCCTTTCCAGCCCCAGAAAAGGAGCAGCGACTAAGGCCCTGCAGAGGTCAGAGGTCCGGGGGGCCTCCGCCCCTCCTCCCAGGCAGCGCACAGAGTGTGCCTGGTGGGTTCCCCCAACCTGGCACCCTCGGCGTGGACGGGGCCCAGCACACCCTGCCTGCCCGCCTGGTCCCTCTCCTTCCAAGGCCCTGTGGGTCCCGCAGGACAGAGAGGTGACTGGACATGCCAGGTGCTGTGGGGTTGTTTGGGGGGGGTGACTAAATGTGACCGTGCTCCCTAGAGAGTATTCATGGTCTGCGCCTGCCCATCTGAGAACTTTTACCAGTTTACAAAGCCGACTGAATTAAAACCTATTGTGGCTGTTGTAAGGAACGGCACCAAAGACGGAGGAGAGCTTAAACAAGCTTTATTTGGGAACGCTCCCGGGCGAGGTTCACTGGTTCGAGAGAAAGGGGCCAGAGAAGTCGCGCCCGGGTGTGGGCGCGAACAGAATTTATAGGGATGCACGCAGGGGAGGTGCTTGCTGTGTGAAGCAGCCCTTTTTTGGTAATCACTCGGGTGTTGTGGCAATGTCAGGTGTCGGTTGCATCAGCCTCAGAGCCGTTGGTTCCACCCCTTGGGGAGCGGGAAGACCAGGGCTGAGTGGTGTGGCAATGTTAGGTGTCGGTTGCATCAGCCACTTTGGCGGGGGTTCCGTCTGGCTCCCTGGGCCCTTCCCCGGACCTGCTGGCCTTACAGCTGTAATCAAAGCACTGCTGGTTTTGCCCTTGAAATAACCCAGGGTTCAAGGGCAGTCTCTCTCTTTTGACCTTCAAGCCATTCATCTGAGGTTCTGCGCCGTTTAAGTTAGATGACAGTGGCCCCTCTCCCCTCTTCTTCCTGTGCTCCTGGTCCCTGGTATGTCACTGTCCTGCTCAGACGTCCAGCCCAGCCCCACATGTGCAGAGCGACTGCATCCCGACGGAGAGGGAGTGGGCACAGCAGGGCGAGCACTGCACCACATCCTGGTCCCCAGATGAGCCCGCAGGACCTGCCTGGCTGTCCGCCCACCCCTGACCTTGGGCCCCACGTCCTGCGCCTCCCTAGTCCCCGTGTACTGTTGTCACATGTGCACGGTCACTGCCCAGCCCCTGCCCAGCGCAGGCTCTCCTCCTGCAGGAGCCCTCAGGCTGCTCCCACGTCCCTCAGGGCCCCCGTTTCCTCTGAGAGTCTCAGGCTGCACCTCGGATGCTCACTCTGCTGACCCTGAACCTCAAGCACATGAGCGGAGACCTTACTTGGCCTGTGTCCTGAGAGCTTCTCACTGCGCCTGGCACTAGATCACCCAGTAAGTGTTTGTTGAGTGAATGGCAAGGGCATCTGAGCTGGATTTTGAAACAAAAGTGCAATCAGTCCAAGCAGAGAAAAGACGGGACGCCATGTGGGGAAGGAAAACTATAGGAGTGGGGGTGAGTGTGACACGTGCAAGGATGACAGACACACACGTGTCCCTCACTGACATCATGATGGTAGTGAGCAGTGTTGATGTAATGATAGGGAGGCACGCACGCTGATTTTGCCCATTTTACAGACAGGGAAGTGGAGGCACCGGAGACTAAGGAAACTCTTAAGGCCACACGGTCAGAGCCAGGTCCTGAGCCGACGTCTCACCACACCCCAAGCACACCGCCCACTGGGGCTTGGGGAAGGCGGCCCGCGGCAGGCGGGAGATGGGCCAGGTGCACCAGTCAGGCAATACCAGGTTCTTAGGTTCTAAGGCAGAAAGTCATGTTGTGAAGCTGGTGCTTCAGGGAGATGAAAACAGCACAGGCCAGCAAGGAGGGTGAGAGTAAGAAGGGGCCGGGCTGGGCGCCACTGTCCAGAGCCACCCGGGCTCAGCAGACGAAGCCACAGCACAGGAAATAGATGAGGCACAAGACGAGGAGGTGAAATGAGCCAGCGTGGTTCCATTTATACTCTCAGCGCTACGCAGTTTGGTACTTAATTAGGATAATGATGTGTGAGAACTACAAGGCCCACACACTTCATCGGAAAGAATGGAAAAGGAGTGGTGCTGTCAAAAAACGGAACTCCGGGGACAGGATCCAGTTTGGGGGCCAAGGGATAAGATGATGAATTTATTCTGGGACCTTCTGAGTTAGGGTCCCCTCAGGGTACACGAGACATGGCTTCACCAGGCACGATCCCCAGAGAGCACGGCCCGGGATGGAGGCCGGTGGGTCCACGGCGGAAGTGCAGGAGGAAGGGCGAGAAGTTGGGGGGAGGCTGGAAGTGAGCGTCCCAGGTCACAGGGTTCCCGGCTAGGGCTGTGGGGTTGGGCTTCAGGGGATTGGGGAAAACTGTGTACAAAATGTGCGTTTTTCCCCATAAGAAGAGGGCCACAGCTTTTATTAACTTCTTGGGGGGTGGGGTGGGGCATCACCCCAAAGGAGCAGGGATCACTATTTAGGAACATTAGGGAATAAATAGGAAATTCGGGGGTGGGGCCTCTGATCTGACCAGTTTCAAGTCTGACACTGAACAAAATGAAGTTTGGAGGGTGATTAAAGGGAAGTAGCGGGTCCATCGTTAGGATGGGGCGGGCCTCAGAAGGAAGAGACTCACTAGGGGGCGGGGAGGACTGAAGAGGCCACGGAGGATGATCAGGAAGCTGCGATCACAGTTCTGAGTTCTCTGTGACGGGTACACACGGGATCCCAGCGTTTTACTGCCGAAGGTGACCTTCGACATTTTCTGGATTAACGCTGAAGCAGCCACCGGGGAGGCTGGCTGCCTGGAGCACTTCGTTGACCGTGGCTGCCCACGCGGCGCATCCCAGAGAAAACAGGCGGGGTCACTCCCTAACGCTGATGTACCTTTGTCTTGACAGCTCCCTAATTAGATGCCCTTGAGGACGAGGACCACATCCTAAATTTCTCTCTGTATTCTCACATTCTGTAGCACATTTCCTGGCACAAAAACTGGTCCTCGAGAAGAAACGTTGAGTGGTCAAAGTGTGGGCGTTGTGATGCGTTTGTATCGTTGAAAATAAGGGGGCTCCCTAGGGGGGAGCCCAGTGAGTACCAGCCACAGGGGCCACTGTGTCTGCTCCAGCTGCTGCATTAAGAGCGGCGAGTCGGGTCGTGAGGACGAGAGAAGGCAGTTCAGGGTGAGCAGGGCGGGGCCGTGCCTTTGTGCTTTGTTCCCACCGGGCAGGAACGGGAGCTCAGGGGCCAGGGACAGGGCGTGTGGAAAATGACTTGTGGGTCCTTGTGCTAAGTGCCATCCAGGGACACTTAAGGCGGGTGAGTGTCTCTGGCAGGAGATGCAGCACAAGGACAGTCCCTCTTGTCAGCCGTCCTGGCTGGGAGGAGACCTCCGCTCTGAGTTGTGTTACCTGACGGACCTTTGTCACGTTGCCCGGAGGTGGGGGCTGGCTTTTAACTCCTTTGCTGTTTCTGTGGTGTTTCTGCCAGAGCGATTTCTTCCAGAGCACCGGCAGGCTGTGAAGTTAGTTCAGTGGTTCCAAAAGGAGAGACGAGACCAGACGCAAGTACATCATTGTAGTAGAGGTTACTGTTTGTGAAACCTTCGTTAGGAATGCGTGAGTGTGCACACACTCTAGCTGTGGTCCCTGGGGAGCATATTTCTTACTCTGGTCATGGAAATGTTCTATAGAAGGGTACAAGCATCTAAGAGTAGGGACTGAATTATTTTTATATCTTTTTACATCTTTATAGCAAGTACACCAGAGCAGGTGTGTGACAAATGTGCGAGTGAGTGGATGAATTGGGAGACGAATTTTCTGCAGCCCCTCCTGCCAGGCGTCCATGGGCACACGCAGGCCAGATGCGACACGTATGCACATTACAGCCGCGGGTGCAACTCGGGGTTGCTTGGTGCCCACGTGGGTACTTCTGTTTCTTACATTCAAAAATGCCTTTTGAAGCAGCACGTATAGATCGCCCTGGCCTTATCCAAGGGCTCCCTAAATGTCCATTAGATCTAAAAGATGGTGGTCGCTTTCCAAGCAATCTTTGCCCAGGAGGGAGTGTTTTGAAAAATTCAGGATACTGCTACCTAAGCATAGCAGCCTTATACGATCGGTCCCTGAAAAAGGGCAACTAACAAATTCCACTGATAAGAAATGAGACCCGGGCTGGAAACATGGTCCCCAGTGGACCCGAAGCCAGGACAGTCAGGCACCCGGCGCTGGCTCAGCAAGATGGGAACGTCGGCATCGGGAGAGGTTGAAGGAAGCAGCAGCTGCACTGAAGGAAGCAGGCCTGCTGGGCTGCACGAGGATGCCAGGAAAAGGAGGTTGCCCAGGAAGGAAGTTGGGTGGAGTAAAGGGCTCAGCTCAGAGCCTGCAC
The DNA here is from genome assembly GCF_951394435.1 of Stenella coeruleoalba. Lineage (NCBI taxonomy): Eukaryota > Metazoa > Chordata > Mammalia > Artiodactyla > Delphinidae > Stenella > Stenella coeruleoalba. Next base: position 57,339,396 of record NC_137160.1, on the reverse strand, counting down.
AGTTTCATTTCTTAGTCTTTCCAAACTGCTGTGTCATCCCTGGAACTAACTTACTCCGCGTCCTTCCAAAACAAAACTGGGGTGTCTGCTGTGGACACTGCGCTCCCAAGAACTTGGGGAACCAGGTGTGCTGCCCCCACCAAGGCCAAGGCCAAGGCCGGCCACCCTGGGCTCCAGCAGGGCCGCCATCACCTGAGGAAAGCAGCCAAGTCCACACAGCTGTCCTGGGTGGAGGCAAAGGACGGGGCGGCAGCTTCCTCCTCTGTGGACTCATGGAACCATGTGAACGCTTCTCCGCATTGACCGCGACGTGAAGAAGGAAGCACGTGCTGAAGGGGAACATGAGAGGGAACCCTTCCGTTACTGCTCTGCGGTCTAGTGAAGTTCACCACTTTACAGCGAGGAAATGGGCTTTCTACTGAAGCTCAAATAGAATTTATTCCCGGGACTGGCAGTACTGAATAATGATACCAAATCACGATCCGGGCCAGAAGGGTCTGCCTCAGTAGATTGCATGGAACTTGTTCTTTACTTTGGAAAAAGACAGGTCGAATAGAATCAGAACCTCTTTCCAAAAAGACAGAGAATTTCAGACACGTGGTAACGAAACTGTCCGAGGAAGACAGCGAGGACCTGCCCCGCAGCACAGCCCTGTGTACTCTTTGGTTTAGCACGTTATTTATCCCCACTTAAAATCCAATCTACCTCTGACACGGACAGTGCTTTCCTGGCTCACAATACTGAGAAGAGGGAACGTGATCCTTTTTTTTAAATTTGTATTTGTTTGCCCAGAAAAGGACATTTTAACCTCTGAAAACCATCAGAGCAAGACTCAGCCCTGTTTTGAGAACAAAAGTTCCTGGAGCGTGTGTTTACGAGAGACTGTCTGTGGGGTGCGTCCCTGTCCCCGGGGGCCAAGCATCCGGGGGCCCTGGTGCTGGCATGGCTTCCCCAGGGGGAGCCAGTGATTGAGAGGCACCAGCGTGTGTCTTTAGCTAATTCCTAGAGCCACTTTTCTATGTTCACTTCCCCTACTGTGACCCGCGGCCCCCTCCTGTGACAGAGCCATCCCAGAAGAGCCCTCCTTCAGCGCGGTGGCTCCTACCAGTCGGTGTCGCCAGCACCCTGACTCGTTTTTCGTTGTCACAATCGTGCGCGCTGGGACTGCTCCTGGCACCTAGCGGGGATGTCGCCAAACACCCTGCGGTTCGCAGGGCAGCCCCACAGCGAAGAAGGATCAGGCCCAGCGTTGGAGTCGCACTGGGCAGGAAACCTGCCCTTGAGCGTGTTGTCTCCGCCCCCAGCTGTTCCCTGTGACCCCACGTCAGGGTTTCACCTTCAGCACCTCCCACCCCCAGCGCTGGGGCGGGGGGCAGGGAGGGCCTTGGCCCTGAGTGCGCATTAGAACCAACCCGGGAATCGAATCCGTGCCCAGCCCTCCACCGGATCCAGCTTGACTGATTCAGAATCTCTGCAGCGTGAGCTGGGCCTGAGATCATCATGTTTAAAGCTCTCCAGGTGGTCCCAGTGCATGTCCAGGGTGGAGAAGGGCTGCCCCCGGGGCACTCACTGGCCACGTGTGGCCTTGAGGAAGTTATTAAACCTCTTTGGGCTTCAGCTTCCTCATCATTTTTGTGGGAATTCCCTCCGCAGGGAGGTCCGAGTACCCATTGTTGGCCAGACGCTGGGGGCGGCCCTGGAGACTCGGGTACAGGAGACGGGACGGCCCAGGTCTGGAAAGGCAGATGGTGCCTGTCATCACTGCTGTGCACAGGCCGCTGCCTCCTGCCCTCCCTGACCCCCAGGCTGGACAGGAGGGTCAGACGATGGAAGGTTCCAGGATGCCAGGGCTCCACACAGATGGAGGCTGTCACTGGCACCATGGTGACTGTAACCCCATGTAGGTCAGCCTGGAAATGAGGCCAGAAAAGATAGCAGGAGCTGGTCTCATTTCCGAGCTGGCGAATGCTACTGGGGCTTGATAGCTACTGTTTAAATCCCAAGCGTTTGAGGGATGCAAAGTGTATTTTACTCAAATGTTGAATGACTACAACCCAAGGTATTATTTCCGGTGCACGTTCTGAATCAGGCTTTTCATCTCGCGCTGTAGGTGGCTGAGTTCGTACAGTCTCTGCTGGGCTGCGAAGAGCATGCCAAGTGCTTCAAGAAAGAGGTAGGAAACGGAAAAATTACATGTTTCTCTACGACTAGGCCCGGAAGTGCTTTGTTTCCGTTTACTTAAGTGTAAATAAGGGCAGTTTGGGGGAGGCAAGACAAAGAGGTCCAGGCAGGAGGGGGCCCAGCAGGGCAGCCTCTGTCTGGGTCGCTGGCGTGAGCTGTGCTTTGTCGCTGGAGCCTGCAGCCTCATCTCTGCAGCCGCTTGTGAAAGGGACTCTTGGGACACGTCACTCGGTTAATACCTGCATTGTGACTGCAGCCACGCTGGGGCAGAGGGGACCTGCCACGGGCCTGCACCCAGGAAAAGGGGGGCTTGTCTGCTCCAAAGTGGAATTAGGACCGTCCTACCTGTCCTTGCCCTGCCCCTACTTAGGGGGACACGGAGAAACCACACAATCCTTGAAACTTGGTTTCCTCATCTGCCTCCGGGGTTGCTGGTGGGATCAGCACAGAGAAGGCTTAGTAAAGCTCCGTAAGCGCTTACTGTTCCCATCATCACCATCACTGCTTTACTCTTAGGACTACCGGCTGTAAGGCCGGATCTTAACAAACGGCACCGCGAAACAGAGGAAAGCTTCAAGTAAGCTTTATTAGGGAGCGCTCCCGGGCGAGGTTCACTGGTCCGAGAGAAAGGGGCCAGGGAAGTCGCGCCCGGGCGAGGGTTGGGCAAGATTTTATAGGGGAAGAAGGGAAAGGGGTGTGGTGAATCCGGGAGTGTGCAGGGTATTCCTTATTTGGTGGTCTTTTCGGGTATCCTGGGGGACCGTTAGTCCCGCCCCTCGAAAGGCGGGAAGGCTGGACCGGGTGCAAAGTCCTCAGGTCATTTCCTGGAACTGGGTGGTCCGGAGAGTTTCGGTCTGATGCAATCTGTGAATCTTATTGTGTTCCCCTGCCTCGGGCCAGTTGGCCTTACATCCCAACATCTTTGGTGTAATGGGGCGGCGTTCTGATCTCTGGCTACTTCATGCTGAATGGGGGCGTCGAAAGGGGAGTCAGGCGGCCAGAGGTCCGAGGCTTAGGGGAGACCAGTGGGGAGTTCTGTAGGAAGCAAGGTGTAAGGACCGAGGAGCATTTGGGTTGTGGCCACCCGAGAGACTTCCTCCATGCGCCTGCGAAGGAACCTAAGAAAACAGGGAGCAAACATGAGCAAGATACAGATGAGAATTAAGGGGCCTAAGATTGGTGTTAGCCAGGTATAGAGGGTGGATCGCCACCAATCGGGAATTGGGGAGGCGGACTGTTGGTGTTTGCGTTGGAGTTCTTCTCTTAAGCGATGGAGGGCTTTTACGTTGTCTTTGACGAGTCCTGTTTCATTGATGTAATAGCAGCGTTCCTCCTGTAGGAAGAGGCAGGTACCTCCTCGGCCGTCAGGAGATCCAGGGCTCAGTCGATTTTGGAGGGCAACTCGGGCTACTGAGGTGATCTGGCGCTGGAGGGAGGTGATGGAGGCGGCAGAAGCCTCGATGCCTAGCTGGAGTCTCTGTTCTAGGTCACGGGATGTTGAGACACTGTGTGTTAGGACTCCTCCCCCAATGCCCGCAGCAACGAGAGAGGAGGCGCCGCGTAGGCTGCTCGTCGGCGTCCGTCAGGACCGAGTATTGAGCTGCCATCTAAGAAGAGGGTGCGGTCCGGGTTTGAAAGAGAGGTGTCAAAGAGTCCCTCTCTCAGGGGGCTGAGGGCCTCTACGAAGATAGGCAAGAGGGAGGCCGGGTTTAGGCGGGAGAGAGAGGTCGAGGGAGATAGCAGGGTTTTCAATGAATAGCAGGTAGAATTCCTGGATGCGGGAAGGGCCCAGGAGGGAGAGAGACTTGTGGCCTAGGAGGTCGACCAGCCGGTGGGAGGAAAACACGGTCAGTGGGTGGGCCAGAGTCAGTTTGAGTGTTTGTTTGGTCAGTTCGGCTGCCGCTGCTAGGGCCCGAAGGCATGGTTGCCATCCCCGAATGGCTGGGTCTAGCTGTTTGCAGAGGTAAGCCACGGGGCGGTAGGAAGGCCCTACAGGCTGGGCAAGGAGTCCAGTGCCTATTCCGGCCCGTTCATCCACAAAAAGGTGAAAAGGTCGGTTTGGGTTGGGCAGGGAAATGGGAGGAGAAGATAACAGCGTTATGGACGGTGAGAAAGGCCTGTCGAACAGCGGAAGGAGAGGTGAGGGGTCCTTGAGGGGTTTCTTTAGTGGCTAGATATAAGGGTTTAGCGAGGAGAGCAAAGTTAGGGATCCAGTGTCAGAAAAATCCTATAGGGCCCAAAAAGGAGAGAATTTGTTCCGCTGTTTCCGGAGGCTGGAGTTCACGGATGATCTGGGTGCGGTCGGCTGTTGGACCTTTTGTGGTAGGGGTAAGGTGGAGCCCCAGGTAGGTTACAGAAGATACAGATAACTGAGCCTTGGCTGGAGAGACCCGATAACCGCGAGAGCCAAGGTAATTGAGGAGATCTGCAGTATGTTGTCTTGAGAGGCTGAGAGACGGGCTACAAAGGAGGAGGTCATCTACATATTGAAGGAGTGTGCTGGGGGTAAGGGAGTAGGAAGTGAGGTCCCGTGCCAGCGCCTGACCGAAGAGGTGAGGACTGTCGCGGAAGCCCTGGGGAAGAACTGTCCAGGCGAGCTGACTGGAAGTATGAGTATCCGGCTCCGTCCAGGTAAAGGCGAAGAGGAAATAGGAGTCGGGATGTAGGGGGATAGTGAAAAAGGCATCTTTGAGATCCAGAACCATAAAGTGGGTTGTGGATGGGGGGATATGGGAGAGCAAGGTGTATGGGATTGGTACTACTGGGTGGAGAGGAATTATGGCCTCCTTGATTAGTCGGAGGTCCTAGACCCGGCGATAATCTCCAGAGGCCTTGCGGACAGGCAGGATGGGGGTGTTGCAGGGAGAGTCCGTGAGGATAAGGAGTCCCTGGTCTAGGAGTCTGGTGATAATAGGTTGTAGGCCCCTAAGGTGAGTCTCAGAGATGGGAAATTGGGGCCTTGATGGAAATTTGGAGGGGTCCTTTAGGCGGATGAGGACGGGGGAATGGTGTGTTGCTATTATGGGCTTAGAAGTATCCCAGACTTGGGGATTGATTGGGTTCAGTGTGATTGGAAGAGGGGGATAGGAGGGGGAGGGTTCTAGAGACAGGCCAAGAAGAGGAAGCAGGAGTTGGGAGGAGGGGACCTTAGGGTCAAGTCTAACCAGCTGGAGGGAGGCTCCTAAGTGGAAAAGGACATCTAGGCCTAGCAAGGGAACTGGGCAGGATGGTATGACTAAGAAGGAATGAGTAAAAGGGAGTCCTTCGATATGACATGGGAGTGGACCGGTCTGGAGTGGGAAGGATGGTTTGCCATCAGTACCCATGACCGAGATCTGGGAAGGAGAAACTGGCCCGGAATAAGTAGGCAGGACCGAATAGGTAGCCCCCGTGTCCACCAGAAATGAGATGGACTTACCCGCTACCTGTAGCGTTACCCTGGGCTCGGCGAGGGTGATGGGGGTCTTCGAGTCCGGGCGCCGTCAGTCATCAGTCAATCCCAGCAGTTCGAGTGGTAATGCCGTTGGGTCGGCCTGCCCCCCGCGTGGAGATGCTGAGGGAGGGCCAGTCGTAGGGCAGTCACTCTTCCAGTGGCCCGTTAGCCCGCAGCTGGGACAGGGCTTAGAAGGGGGTCGGGGATTGGGACATTGGCGAGCCCAGTGGCCTACTTTTCCGCATTTGAAGCAGGCCCCCGGCGGGGTTGCCTTTTGCGGACCCCGTGGATGCTGTGATCCATGGGAGATGGCCGACCTTAGGGCGGCTACAAGAGCTTGGGTTTGGAGGGCCACCTTCTGGTGCATCCGAGCCTGTCGGCTGGATTCTGCCAAATCCTCACGGCCATTGTAGACTTTAAAGGCCATTTTTACCAGATCTCGAATAGGGGTTTGAGGGCCGTCTTCTGCCCGTTTTAATTTCTTTTGGATGTCCAGGGCTGATTGGGTGATAAAATGGGTGGCTGGGACCGTTGCCCCTGCCGGGGTGTCGGGATCCAGCCGGGTGTAGAGAGTTAAGGCCTCTGTAAGGCGATTGAGAAAGATAGCTGGATTTTCGTTAGGTTCTTGGGTTATCTCTTTTGGTTTTTCAAAATTTACTACCTTATGAGCAGCAGCCTGCATGCCAGCCAGGAGGCATTGGATCATGAGGTCGCGTTTACGACGGCCATCTTGGCCATCCTGATAAGTCCAGCCTGGATCGGTGCCAGGTACGGCAGTCGCTCCGACAGGCATGGAGTTGTTGGTAAGGTGAACCTGATCTGCATGGTTTAGGGCAGCAGTTTGAATTCTTTCCCTCTTGTCAGGGGTCAGATAGAAGATAGGATCACAAAGATATCGTGCCAGGTTAGATCGTAAGCTTGAGAGAGGTAGCGAAATTCTTTGATGTAGCGGGAAGAGTCGGCAGAAAAGGAGCCTAATCGCTTTTCTATTTGAGAGAGATCTTGGAGGGAAAAGGGAACATGAACTCTAACTAATCCTTCCGCTCCTGCTACCTCCCTCAGAGGGCAGTGGAGATTTGGATCTTGGGAGACGTGAGAGCGTGTATGTGCACTAATTGGCGAAGCAAGGGGCGTGGGAGGAGAAACCGTCGAGGGAGGCGGGGGAACGGTTGGAGGGGCGGAGCGGGTTCGGGAGGAGGAGGGACCGCTTCAGGGTAGGGTGGAGGTTGGAGAGGAGTTCTGGAGGGGGGGAGAGGCGAGAGATTCGGGTGGGTCGGCTAGTGGAGAGGGGTCATCGTCAAAAGAAATTAGGGGCTTGGATGTAGGAGATGTAGAAGGAAGGGCAGGAGCGTAAATGCCAGAAGGCCTGAACATAGGGTACCTCGGACCATTTGCCCGTCCTGCGGCAGTAATTATCTAGATCATGGAGGATGTTACAATCGAAAGTCCCTTCAGGACTGATTGTCTAGAGGATATTGTGGCCAGGCCACAGTGGAATAGAAAATAAGCCGTCGGCAACGGAGATCTTGGGAGAAGCCGAGGGCTGTAAAATTGGCTAGGAGACACCCCAGGGGCGTCTTAGCATCTGGTTTCAATTGTGAGGTTCCCATGACCCCCAGTCTGTCCCTGAGTGAATGGAGAGGGAGAGAGGCGTCCCTGGTCTCAGTCTCCAATTCACGGCAGGTCGGAGGGCGGTCAGGCGATTGGGACGTCTCCACAGTTGCCCGAGGCCCGGAGAGAGGACGGAGGAGTCCCTGACGCGGCCGCGATTAGGGACAGGGAGTCCGGTGGGCAGGGACTCTGGGGGTCGGAGGGAACAAGGGAGGGGGACTTACCCCATTTTCTGCCGGATCGGGTGGATGAGTAGAGGTTCCCTGGTTGTCTCCTGGGGGAGGGGAGGAGCGGCCCGCGCGGTAACCCGCGGGGCTTGGTACCCCTCCCGGGTTTTGGCACCAAATGTAAGGTCGGATCTTAACAAACGGCACCGCGAAACAGAGGAAAGCTTCAAGTGAGCTGTATTAGGGAGCGCTCCCGGGCGAGGTTCACTGGTCCGAGAGAAAGGGGCCAGAGAAGTCGCACCCGAGCGAGGGTTGGGCAAGATTTTATAGGGGAAGAAGGGAAAGGGGTGTGGTGAATCTGGGAGGGCGCAGGGCATTCCTTATTTGGTGGTCTTTTCAGGTATCCTGGGGGACCGTTAATCCCGCCCTTCGAAAGGCGGAAGGCTGGGCCGGGTGCAAAGTCCCCAGGTCAGTTCCTGGAACTGGGTGGTCCGGAAAGTCTCCAGGTCAGTTTCTGGAACTGGGTGGTCCAGAGAGTTTCGGTCTGATGCAACCTGTGAATCTGATTGTGTTCCCCTGCCTCGGGCCAGTTGGCTTTACACCAGCCACTTGGCCCGCGAGTCTTGCCTGAAGTTCTGAAGGTTGGGGTGTGGCTGTAGGGCGGTGCTCTCCACCACTGTGGGAATGTGCTCGTTACCCCGTGGGAAGGGTATTCCACTCTCTAGATGGACGATTCTTCATTAGACAATATATTAGACATGGAAGCTTTTAAAACTCTCAACACCCCACGTGGGGTCCCCAGGGATCCCTCCTTCCTCAGGGAGACACTGACACCATGGTTTGTATTGTTAACTAAAAAGGATTAGAACCACAGGGCTGGGTTCATGGAAGGGTGTCACCCTAGCAAACTTCATTCTGTCCTCTTGGTTCTGGAACCTGGACTCCTTCTGAGCCCATCTGGGAAAACAGGCAGCGTGACTGTGGGACAGGCCACAGTCGCCGGGACTCAAAACTCTGAGACCACCCTGGGGCTTCTAGAAACTGGAAAAACGGCCTGCACGGTGGCACTGGCCATCACGTGACCTCAGGAAAGCCATGACATTTCAGACCACAGTATGTTGTAAAAGTTAATAAATAAAGCATTCATTTTGAATGTACTTCGGCTTATAAGGGTGTTTGGCATAGGAGTCATTTTAAATACAGGAGGGTTAAAAGGAGAAAACAAAAACCAAACCAAGCCACTGGCCGAAACCCCTTCACATTTGGTATAAAGACTTCAAGTATTTTAACTCTGTGCATGTTTACAGTGGTCGTGCACATTTAATTTTACAAATTAAAACAGATCTTTCTGTCTCATCAGATCATGTTTCGTTGCTTAACAATCCATGAAAAATTTCCCAAATCATTAACTATTTCATTGTAACATGAATTTTGGTGACTGCCTGGTCCCTCATCCTAGGTAACACTGTAATTTATTTCCTTCTGCTGTTTCTGGAGTGCCCGGGTGTTTGCAGTGCTGCACTGTTATAAATAACACCATCGCGTGCTCCTTGTTCATTGTTCTCATGGGAAACATTCCTGGAGATTTCACTTGGTAGATGAAAGTGGGTTATTGTTAAGGCCCTTTATACAAATTCAGTCCAAAATTTTAAAAATGTAACAATAGAAATTCAGCCTAGGGACAGTTCATGTACACTGAATTCACATTTAACAGAATGAACCCCTCTTTGATTTAACTTAGCTTCAGCATTCTGGGGAAAACAGAATTGACGGTGGTCGGACTAAGTGCCGTCGTGGTCTGTGGTCCCCAAGCTCTGGTAGGCCGCCGCGTCCCCATCACACAGCTCAGCACCCAGGGGCCCCTGGAGGGCAACCAGACTTGAACAGCAGGATATGTTTATTTGTGCTGATTTATTGATCTACAGCAGATTGATGGCAAAGCCTTCCTGCTCCTGACACAGAAGGACATTGTCCAGGTGATGAAGATCAAACTGGGTCCAGCCCTGAAGATTTATAACTCCATCCTCATGTTCAGAAGCTCCCAGGACCTCGCCGGGGAAGGTGCTGTCTCGGGCCAGGAAGGCAGGGGGAAAGCCTGCACCTGATGGGCTGCGGCCACCACGCCTTGTTCTCTCAGCAGGAGCGCCAGCCTTCGGTGTGCCCGTGGTCACGTCCAGGTGTGATCTGGACCTTGTAGAGTGGCTGCGGTTTTTATGTTTGCAGGGTTTGCTGGCTGGTCCGGCACCAGTGACGCAGAGGCCCAGGCACATGCAGGCTTCTGACCGGCCTCATCTCGGCTCTGACGTGCTGCAGCGACCAGAGCAGAGCAGCCCGCGCGCCTTTATCCTTCTCCCTCGCCCTGGAGGAGGTCACTTCCCATTTGCAAGGATGCAACTCTCCAGTGGTAGAGTATCAGGAAAACGGTTTTCACACGCACGTTGTTCTGTTTTCACCAGAACGGCTTCTGAGCTGGGCTGCGATTTGCCCTCCGGGTGCAGTGAGTCTAAGAGCTAGAGGCCTGGTGCTTTAAACAGACTTCTGTGAGATTTGTGTACTTTACTCAGGAAAGCATGGATCGTTAAAAAAATTAGTAATAAGCACATGTTTTCATGATCCATTAATTCTCCTTTGTGTTCCACAAACCGTTTCTCAGTTGTGCTGCCAGGGTCTCCCGAGTGTGCCCAGCCAGCCGGGCACCTGGCAGAAGCTGGCAGGACCCTCCTGAGGACCCTCCACCTGCAGTGTCCCCGCAGGGACCCGTGTCCTCACACAGACTCACCTCCCTCCCCCCCCCAACCCCCGACGTCGTCACAGCTTCTGCTCTCAGGGTCGCCTCAGGGGGGCTGACTTGTCCTGCAGGCTGTCTGCGTGTGTGCCACGAGCCGTGTTACATGGGGGCCCTGGGTACATCTTTACAGAGACACTCCATTAAAGGGACGATTTCTAAAGTGGGGAGCTGGGTGTCTAGGATATGTTCAAACAATTCTTATTTGTTATCAGCCCTTATTTGTTTTGTGTAAGTGACTACATTTGCGGCTGAAGTTACGTGGAGTCAGCCTCACGGTATGGGAGCTCCATCTTTTTGGTTGGTTTTTTTGGGTGGCAGGGGTTGTGTTTTTTTTGCAGGTGGGAGAGAAAAGAAAAAAAATAGAGTCAGACCTACAGTACCTATTTGCTTCAGTTAAGAATCTTACAGTTTAAGAAAGTCGCTTGGGGAGTTTATCAAACTTCAAGTCACCGAAGGAAAAAAAATTCTTCTCCAAGAGGTATACTTATATTTCATTCTTTAGATCCTCACCTTAACTAAATGGAATTTTAATGTATTATTGGTTAATGTGCATTTTTCTTTCTGTGATGTTTTGTTTGGGTTTTGTTTTGTTTTGTTTTGTTTGACTGCCACGTACAATTAAAATTCCTGCTTCTATGTTAAAATTTTAATATATTTTAAATGATAATAAACAGATAAAATACGACCTCCACCTCACTGCTTTTATGAATATGTTGTAATAGCCTGGAGGTTGTCTTCCCAGCTGGGAAGGAACAGAGGCAGTGGCCCTGCACCCGTCGGCCGGTAGAGAAATCGGCTGCTTCTGAACACTTTTGGAGTATGTTTTCTCAGGGAAGTAAATTTAGGTGTTAATGATTTGAGTGTTTTAAGTCTGAGGGTTTTTTTAATTAAACAGAACCTCAAAATTGTTCATTTATGTAGGCTCCATGGAAGACATGAGATTTGTGGTTTGTATATTTAATACATGTCATTTTAAGAGAAGGATCTAGAACAGGACAGATAATTCCAAGCCAGATTAGGGTTGAACTGTTGTGTCCCTAGAAGACGGTATGATCGGACAGAAAGAGCTTGATCCAGGAGTGTAGCCGCCTGCTGCAGCACATCCCCACTTTGTCGTCCAAGTGCCTCGACCTTGACATTCAAATGGCCCCACCAGTGTGAACAGTACCCATCACCAGGGCAGCTGCCTGAGCCAGGAGACTAGAATCCTCTGACTCTTTGTCAGCTTCTGGGCTGTAATTCTTCTTCTACCAACACGGCATCACTGGACGTGGACATGGGCAGCGAGGTGTGCAGTCGGCAGCCAGCACTGGGGCTCTCACGCGCCCCCCTTCCCCTCAAGCACAGCTCTGTTCTCTCTCTCTCGTCTCACACACACATAGTCTGAGCTGGACCAAGACTGAACCCCCTCCTTGTCTCCACACTCACCCCTCTTTTGGGCCTCCCCTTTTGCATCTGCTGACCCCTCCGCTGAGGTGTCCCCTCCCCCGTCCTCCAGAGGTTTCCTTAACGCCTTAGCTCCTGGGTTCCCGCAGCAGCCGTGCCTCCCATCCTATGCTCCTCAGTCTTTATTATTACTTGCTTGTCTCTCCCCACTAGTCTAGGGTCTGTGAGGACCAAGACCGTGGCCTCTTCCTCTTCACTTCTTCCTGGCATCTGGCTTAGTATTTGGCACGTAATGGGCACACAGCAAGTCATTTGTTGCATCAATGAACGAAGCAAACCAATCAAACTCAAATCTAGATTCCAGCTCTGTGACTTCCTAAATAGTTGTAACGTCTCCATAAAATGAGAAGATAATACCTACCCCCGAGGGGTTTTTTCATTTGATTTTGAGGATGTGTGCATGTGTGACTGCAACTGACACAACACACAAAGAAGGTGCCTGACACCTAACAGTAGCCACTAAATAGGGGTCAGGAAAGTAACAGCAACAGCCATCCATTTTTTTAAATAATCTTGTAGGAATCTCCCACGTACATATTCAAATTTGCATCAAGCCTGACCCCAAGGGGCCCACTCTTCTCAGTGTGGCTACGTGTTAAGGGCCCAGGAGCACGTGGGGCGGGCCCTGGGACGCTCCTAAGGGCCCTTGATCGGCCGGGACTCCAGGCTACCACACCCAGAAGCGGCGCCAGCCAGCTCCCTCCCCGCGCCCCACGCTCTCCAGAAAGGCTTGGATCACTAGGAGTGGGTATCCTTCACTCTGCCAGGAGGGCCCCCGCCACGCTCAGCAGTCAGGAAGCATCCCAAAGTGCCCAGATGGTGTGAAGGCCTCCACTGCCCCTGGGTACCAGCCTCAGCCCTTACTCCCCGTTTCTTTTCCTGAGTCCCACCCGAAACATGAGTGAGTCAGGGACAAAGGGGAAAAAAATGCCATCAGGGCATCAAGAAATACAACTTCTAGGATACTGGAAAGAGTTCCCCCAAAGGACCATTCATACAACACATCATGATGCTGGAAATGAGATCATTAGCAAGAATCCTAAGGGAGCTAGGACGTCTGCGACTGTAGACTGTAAACGCCTGTAATTTCAGGTAATTTTTGCAAAACTAAATTTCTGTCACTTCTAACAACCTGCAGACATTCTACGAAAAATCTATCCTTAATCAGCTCTGAACCCCGCTTTCCTCCCTCTGTAATTAGATGCTAACCTTGTATAACCCACATTCTAAACAGATCTCAAGAGTGACAGCGCAGGAAATTGACTCCTTGTTAGCACAGGGCTCTGGCCTGTGACATCTTCCCCTGGCTGACCGCTGACTCTCAGACATCCGTGGGATTTCTTGGTTGAGCCTGTTGTGTCTATGGAATCTCCATCTGCCGAGGGAGGGCTGGAGGCAGGGAACTAAAGGGGAAGGTACTAGGGCTTTGGAGTCAAGCCCAGGCTTGAATCCTGAGTCCTATGTCTAACCAGGTGCCTGATCTGGAAGCATTTCTTAACCACCCAGCAAATGACCAACTTGCCACGTTCACTCCTTCCTTTTGAAATAATTTTGATTGCATTACATTTTGCTCCATCTTTCTGAAGAATATTCAGTTTATCTTTCCAACTCCCAGGGCATAAAAATATATTCCTGAATATGAAGTGTTCCTGTGAATACATTCTTAATATTCAAGAATATATTTGTCATGAATATATTTTCTTATAAATAAATTCTTCTTAAAAACGTATTCTGCTTATAAATATATTCATGAAGAATCTATTTGTTAATCGATTTTTGAATATTCAGAATCTTTATAAATATATTCTTCCTATGAATAAATATATTAGTGAATAATATATTCACAAGAAGTCTTTCTTCAAAAATATATCCTTGTTATACTCCCTGTCTCCATCTCTCTCTGCCCTTCAGTTTCTAGCTGCGGCAGGGAGCTGGTACAGGCCAACTCCTTAAAATGCTGCCGGGGGCTTCCCTGGTGGCGCAGTGGTTAAGAATCCACTTGCCAGTGCAGGGGACACGGGTTCGAGCCCTGGTCTGGGAAGATCCCACATGCCGCGGAGGAACTAAGCCCATGAGCCACAACTACTGAGCCTGCGCTCTACAGCCTGCGAACCACAACTACTGAGCCCACGAGCCACAACTACTGAAGCCCGCGCGCCTAGAGCCCGCGCTCTGCAACAAGAGAAGCCACCGCAATGAGAAGCCCACGCACAACAAAGAGTAGCCCCTGCTCGCCACAGCTAGAGAAAGCACGTGCTCAGCAATGAAGACCAAACGCAGCCAAAAATAAATAAATAAAATAAATTAATTTTTAAAAAATGCTGCTGGGGAGACAGAGTGAAAACTGTGTAAATATAATTCAAGAGTTAAACGACTAACCATTGGTGAGCCATTTAATGAAGTGGTGATCACAACTTGATTTCTCAGTGAGGTTTTCTGCTTCCAAGTCTTTGCCCCATATATCCCTTTGGACAGATGATGGATGTTGAATCCAGTGATAACAAAACACAGCCTAGCCGCCCCTGGATGGATATCCGGATGCCCGGGCTGAGGCTGGGAGGCACAGGGGAGCCCTTAAAGGCAGAAGTGAAGACTCAGTTCCTTAACGGTGAGCCCAGAGGGCTACGGGCATGTTGACAGCATGTGTCATCCCTCCCATGCGGCCTCAGAACCTTTAGGGGCAAAGCTGCGGTATCCACATCACTGTCTGCTGATGGTGGCCAAAGGAGTGGCACTGAGATGGAAGAAATTCAGGCAAAAGGGATATGGGGTAAAAAAAAACAAAACAAAACAAAGAACCACCATTAAAATGGGAATGGAAAGCCAAAGGTTGGAGAAATGAGACTGAGTTTAAAATATTGAGAGTTTTTCTCCAAACTGTTCTGCTTCATGGCAATCAGGCTTAGTTGTTTCATGCAATTTTGCCTACAAGACAACATCCATCCATTTCCCCATTCACTTTGGTTTGAATTCAGATCGCGTTCCCTTTGATTGCAGAATCTATGCATCAAGGCAAATCAATTCATGACATACACAAAGTGGTGAGAAATCCCAGGTTGAACCCAGAATGTTCCCACAATGGCTTTTTCACAATCCTTGAACTGCAACTGATAGCAATTGTGTTAAATATGCATGAGGACTGTTTGGAAATACAGGGCCAGTATTTTACTGTGGAATGCTGGGGGCTGAAAGATCTTTTAGTAGGAAAAAAATATCAAGAACTACGGGCAAATATTAGCTCAGCTTCATTTTTTAAAAAATAAAGAAACAGAAAGTGTGTTTACAGGATTTGTTTCCCTGAGATGAAAGAATTGCTTCACCACCTTGTTGTGAGAAAGGTCAGGTGTGAGTGACATGTGCGTCCATCAATGCAGTTGTTCATCCATAACCTGCACTTGGGACCCGCGTGAACACTGTGCTTCAGGCGCCAGCCAAGGTTTTGTTTTGTTTTGTTTTGTTTTTTTTCCAAGAAGAAGCAATTCGCGTATCATTTGACCCGGCCTCTCCAAAAGAGAGTCAAGCCAATCAAAAAATGGTTAACTAAAGGAAGATCACTCAGACAGGTTACTTGGTGTTGGTGATTGAATTTTTCTTTTTCATTTTTCAACCAATTTGCAAAGTTTGCCTCTGGAACAGCCAGCTTACTTTTTTTGTTTCCTTTTCATTTTCTCCTTAAGAATAGATTTGTTTTTTATGAACCCTATCAGTTTGAAACTTGAGGTTGTCCTTCCTGGGTTTTCAGAGAGATTTACCCCCGTGCCTTTGAAAGTTAAGTAGAAGAGTAGAAGGAAATTATCCCAGACACACATCTTATGTTGATTCAGAATATTTTCTTCAAATGAATCAACAAACGCATCTGAACAGAGGTCCTTATCTTCGTCCATTGTGGAAATTATTACATTCATTCATTCAACACATATTTACTGAGAGCCCACTACGTGCCAGGTGTTATGAACACTGGGAATGTATCTGCAGACAAATAAATAAAAATCTCTCCTTTCGTGGAGCTTAAATTCAAGTGGGTGGAGAGGGACAATAAACCATAAGCATAAAAATATGAATAGGAGGGAGGAAAAGGAGAAAAGTCTAGGGTCTCGTGTAGTGGAAATACGACCTTGCTGGTCCTCAGATCTCAAGGACACACCATCAGGTGGCACCGCTGGGTGGAGTCCCCTGGCGCTCAGGTCCACATAGGATTCACACGACACACACCTGTGCAGCCCCAGGCGTTGCTGCTACTCTTTCTAGGCCTTTCTTCTTGCTCTGCCATAGTAAACAGCAGAGAACTCCTCACACCTTCCCACGGGACCTAGAACAATCTTCCACCAGAGGTACCGCCCACACACATTGCTGACTGACTGGGTCAAGAGTGGGAATATTATTTGGAGTGCCAGCTTGATGTTAGCAATTAAGTAATCTGTTACCTGGAAATTTCTGGACCTTTTTCCCTCCAGGTTCTAAGCAGCAATTAACAAGAAGTAATCAGAGATACTCGTAATGTGATTAAGTAAAATTGTCATCAGGCAGGTAATTTTAAGTACAGCCATGCTTTAAATACAGACTCATTAATTTTAGCTCAGTGGTGTTCTAATATTTATTATGCATACAGAAGAATTTTAAATGTGAATATGTTTTCACATTGCTATGCTCGGTAGTCCTGCCACCCCCCGCCAAAAAAAAAAAAAATTATCCAACTAATAATTCCCTCCCAGAGGGAAGCTAAAGGTTAATAATGTGATTGTCGAGTGCAATGCTGAACTAAAAAGGATAACATCTTGATGAAATGGGTCTGATAAGGAGGTGGAAGGGCTTGACCTTTTATGTGAGTCACAACACTCCCAAAGTAGGTCCTAAGTCACAACTGGTTTCAATGCCCCCATTTTTCAAATTAATCATTTGGGTGCATATGTTAATTTGAAAACTGATTAGCCTTAGAGGATGTACAATTTCAGGAAAAGCAATATTTAGTTAGTTCATGCCAGGCAAGTTCTCTTAACCTGAAAAGTCTATAACAGTGTGTAACAGTGATCTGAGTTGGAATCATGAACTTTCAGAGAAAAGACCTGTTTTTCCATGTCTGGTAGCTGTTTGACACCGGAAGAGTCCTTTAGAACTTGTGAGCACTCTCAGCTGACCTGGGCTGCAGAAACTCATTTCACAATTCCGTCTACATTCTGTGCAGACAGAAGGAAATACCTTCAGGAGGAAACAATAAAGAAATAACTCACTGATTTCAAAACCTCAAGCTCAAAGTTCCATACTCCATTTTTTACTGGTATTAAACTGGTAACAAGTATTTGCTTCCACAAATCTGTTTAGCCCCTACTTTCCATTTCTCTGGAGACAATAACTCATCACACACACCCATCCTCAGAAGCAACTACATCGCTTTCTCGACTTCAATGAGGATCTGAAAATAAAGTAATAGATGAATGGAACGTGACAGAACAGTTGGGTCACGTGACTACACTCTCCTTCATTATCCCATTTCCAAAACTGCCTAGTAAAGCAATTACCCAGTCCGCTTCACAGGCTCATTCAGGAGCCCTTAGGGAAAAAAGATGATGTGCTGTAGAATTCTCCACCCCATTCAGTGCTTGCCCAGAGTCTTACCCACGCCGGGTCAATAGAATTTAATATTTAACAACCGGATGGTGTTGAAGAGGCATTTGAGAAATATTAAGTAAAGTAGAAATAAAGAAAGATGGACTTTTTCAGATATTGCTTCGATTATTCAAACTTCAGCTTAAGATGTAAAAGAGCTAGTTCTCCAGTCCCTGTGAAGTCATCTTTCATATACTGTTGAAGATCCTAATGAAATCACCCTTAGTCTTCTCTTTTCTGGATTAAATCCCCCTACTTTTAGTCTCTTCATCGATTAACTCTGAAATGTTCAAATGCCTGTGCTGCTAATTCTGCTTTTTTCTAATCTTCGTCCCTGCGCACCTCCACTGCTGTTAGCCTCATTAGAAAGCCCTTCCCTTCATGACCTCTGCATAGGCCTTGAGAAGCCGGCTCTTGTCACTCTGACCTATGGCCTGTTTCTGCTAAAAGTTAGTGGTGCCACAGGTCTATTCACCCTCCTCCCTGTCAACTCTCAAAACAGTGTGACCTGTGGGGCACAAGGTTGGAAACAGCCCGGAAAGCCATGGAGTCATGCAGCCATGAGATGAATCCCGGAACGAGCATGGGAGGCCTGCCATCCTGGAGGAGAATTCCCACGGATGGTCATTTTGCTAATGGTTTGTAAAATGTTACACAGAACAAGCACCTAAGGAAGAGGCGTCAGGCAAATTAGAATCCAGTTTTCAGGCTTAAGGATGTCACCTGAGCACTTCTACTGTGTTCCCTGTAGCTCCTGTCCCATGTGGTAGCTGTTTGGTTTGCAGACTTTTCTGTTTGGCCCATTGCGTTTGGTTTCTGCCCAATCTGAATTTCTTTCTCACGGGGAATTTGTATGGCCTGGTTTAAGCAACTCTGATGCTTCCTCGTATTCCCTGCAGCACTTTGCTCAGGGCTGAGACTGTGGTCACGTAATATATTTCTCAGTTACATGAAGTTGGTTGTATAGAGGATTAGAACATTTTTATGAAGACCTCACTTTCTGAAGACATAACTTGCTTTGAATAAAGCTAACCCATTTTGGCCAAGTTCTGGTTCTGTCTTCCATGAGTATTTATGTCCTGCCAATGGATCCAAGCCGTGATTGTGGTAACATTGATGCGGCCACGATCAGTGTGATCAGTGTGGCCCAATGCAAACCAAGCACCGTCCTCACTTGGATGAGTATGTCAGCAAAGAGGGAAGTCCTGCCTTGGCCGGGAGAAGAGAAACAAGTTTATAAAAATAACTCTTGGAAAGGCTAGGCAAAGCATTACCTAATAATTAATTTAATCACTCACTCTTTCATTCATTATACATTTTTTGAGCATCTACTTAAGTCAGACACAGTGCTTATCACATAGGCACCAGTAATTACATATGGTATTTTTGATCTTTGAACTGTAATAATGAATGACTGAATGACTGAATAAATAAACAAAAGTCAGAATTAGAATATAATTTTTAGACTGTGGAAAGCCTTTAATAGTTCACGCCAACTCTGATAGACTGTTTCAGAAGGTCTGAAATGTTTGAATCACATAAGGCAGTGGCCTTCTGAATTTTTAAAATTTCATCACACAGAAAGATGCTTTAGACCACAACCCAGGGCATAAACACACACACACATACACACACGTTTCTGTCAACTGTAGGTTTTTTTAATTGTTGGTCCCAACCCATTAAATTGTTCTTATGACCATGGGTTGTGACCACAGTTTGCAAAGCACCACCATGGGGGACTACAGCAGTAACCCTCTGCCCTGGCTGCACAGGAGTCACTGGGAGCTTTTTAAAAACAATCAGATGTCTGGGCCCAATCCCAGACCAACTGAATCCGAATCTGGAGGTGAGGTCTGAGCCAACGCTCCCTCTGTGATTCTAGTGAGCAGCGGGGGTTAGCATCACCACTCTACATCATAGGGAATGTTCTTTTAAAATAAACAACCACCATATTAATCATATCAGTAATATGTGCACATACTGAAAAGTTCAATAGTATAGATGGTTATGAAATAAAAACTAAGACTCTGGGTCAACTCCTTACCCCTCACTTCCACTGTCTGGAGTTAAACATTATTAACAGCTTCTTCCCCAAAACTCTTGTTGCAGATACGGGCATCTATATAGTTTCCACAAGTTTACATTTCCAGATAACTTTAATAATAGGTTGCCAAATTATAAAGGTCACTGTTGGTATTTTGATGAGGATTACACTGGATTTATGGATTGATTTAGGGTAAACTGATGTGTTTACAGTATTAAGAATATAACAGATCTTTTTATTTATTCAATTATATTTTTATGTCCTTCAAGAAAGTATTACAGTTGTAACCTACACATTTCTTATTAAGTTTATACCTAGGTGTTCTTTTTTTTTACACTCTTATAAATGATATAGTTTGCCTCATTATATTTCATTGCTAAATACTGCTTGTTTATCGAAATGCTACTGAATGTGTATATTAATTTTGAACCCAGTCCACCTAACTGAATTATCATCTGTTGCTGACTTCCCCCAATTGATCCTTTTGCATTTGCTGTGTAAACACATTGTCTGAAAATAGTAATAATGTTGTATCCTCGGTTGAAATACTGATGCCTCATATTTTTCTCGTATCTAATTGTATTGATCAGTACTTTCAAAACAAGTTTTAATTTGAGGCGATTCCAGAAAGTAACATCTATTATAATAATAATAATAGTCTATATATGATGATCTATTATTATAACAACTTATAGCTAAGAATTATATACACTATATATAGGCATGTTAAGACTGAGGAAAAATATAGAAAACTTGGTAAAATCACTTTCAATAATTCTTTTCAGTTACCTTTTTAAGAGTCTGTCAACTTTAAAGAAAAATATCATTCCTCCGTATTTATTATTATCACAGTTGAGATTTTATCATGGATATTCATAACAGATTTGCCCACCTTTTTTTTTTTTTTAACTATCATTGTCAGGTTTGGTTTCAGTGTGTTGCAACTTTATAAAAATAATTTAGGAGCTTTTACTCTATTTTTAGAGTTTGGAATCATTTAAATAGAGTTTAAATAGAGTTTGGAATCATTTAAATCATTTAAATAGAGTTTAAATCATCATTTAAATAGAGTTTGGAATCATTTAAGTAGAGTTTAAATTATCCCTTGAATTCATTTCATATAATTCACCTGAAACCATTTTATCTTGATGCTTTTTCGGCCTTTGACAAGTTCCTCATGTTTCTCCATGGTAATTTATCTATTTAAGTAGAGCTACCAGATAAAATGCAGGACCTCCAGTTAAATTTGAATTTCAGTAAAAAACCAATAATTTTTTAGGATGAGTATGTCTTGCACGAGACATGTTAAAAAAGTCTTATTTATCTGAAATTCAAATTTAACTGTGGGTCCTATCTTTCTATTTGCTAAGTCTGGTCACCCTAGTTACAGATTTTCTTGTGGTGTGAACTTTGGTAATAAATATTTTCCTAGAAAATTGTATTTTTCATTTAGGTTTTCAGAGGGGTCAAGCTAGCTTTGAGCAAAGTGGTCTCTTGCAGTATTTCCTCATTTATAATTTTGTGTTTTCTCCCATTTTCTTTTTTGGGCCAGTTTGTAGTTTATTTTATTGGTCAAAGGAAAAGCCTCTCTTGGAATCATTTTGTTTTGCCTTTCTCATCAGTAAATTAGGACTGTTTCTGTTACTGTCTCTCCATCCCTTCCAGGTCCACTCTCTGGGGTAATTGTGCTTCTCCTTGACTGGGAGAAATGCAGGCTGCACCAGAAGTGGGGGAGTTCCCAGCGAGAAGTTGAAACCGTGTGGGGAGAGTGGAAAATGGGAAGAGAAGGGGCTCAGGAACAGGCCTAAAGGGGCTCCCACATTCCCAGACCTGGCAGAGAGGAACGAGTTCATTAGGAAGCCTGAGAAGGAGTAGCAGGCAAGTCAGGCAGGAGCCAGGAGAACATCGAACCTCAGCCCCCCACAAAGTCTCAGCTTATCCGTTCGTGAAATGGGCAGAATACCACCTGCCTCACAGTCCTGACATTGCAGACGAAACCCCACACAAAGCCGGGTCCAGTAAGCTCCTGACCCTGAGGCCACCCACGGCAGGGTGAGGGCTGCCACAGCCCTGGTCCAAGCCCATCCTGTGTTCTGTCCTCACTCTGGGTGGGCCCCGTGCCTGCCTGCGGCGTCAGGGGCTCTCTGATGGGCCCTGCATTTACTTAACCCTCCATCCTTGCATCACGAGGGTCACGAGGACCCGCCACCCTGAACCTTAGAGCTGCCACTGCTGCGGGTGACACCCCGCCCTTGCCATCCACTCAGGTCTCCAGATCCTGGTTTCCTTAGGGCTCATTTTCCTCTGCCGTCCTCTCTTCTCTCTTCAAGGCTGCCCTTCTTCTTTGGTCTTTTGATTCAGGACCCGGACCAGGATCCTGGCCCCAGAGCCCCAGGCTGGCCCCGATGTGCCGCC
Source organism: Stenella coeruleoalba (assembly GCF_951394435.1). Lineage (NCBI taxonomy): Eukaryota > Metazoa > Chordata > Mammalia > Artiodactyla > Delphinidae > Stenella > Stenella coeruleoalba. Next base: position 57,317,707 of record NC_137160.1, on the reverse strand, counting down.
TTCTGGGCTACACTGAGCCTGGACTGCAGTCTCCCGTGTCCATCCAACACGCTCCAGGGCTTTCGCTCATTAGGGTCTGAACGGGCCGCACGGGCGTCTTCAGAATCCTGGAAGAAGTGACTGATCCCACCCTGTGATTTGGGAGCTCAAGGAAGAGCTTCTAAGTAGAACTATTACCTACTCTAGATCACTCACCTTTGTGTTGTAACACGGTTTTGACCTCACTCCTCTTTAAGAAAGTAGATGGCTACTCCCGCAGCAGAAAGAGGAGGCAATAAAGGGTCCAGATAAATATCCAGAAACCGCAGTTGCCACGTGAACGGCTGCTGTGGACGAGAGAACTGGTCCTCAGGGTCTGGACCTTTGGCCTCCTTCCCCTTCCCCTCTTACGCGGGTGATGCTGGTGGATGCTGCTTGCAGCTCGCTATGACGACGTTCCCCGGCGCCATCCAGGACCACAGCACGGACCACGTGTGGCTGTTTAAATTTAACTAGTTCAATTCAGAGTAAAGAACGCAGCTCCTGACACCTGAAACTACTATAAGGTGGTATGTCAATTATGCCTCAGAACAACAACAACTCAGTTCCTCAGTCTCCGGAGCCACAGGGCTGGTGGCCACCATGGGTTCAGCATGGATCCCAGAACACTTGCAAAGCTGCAGAAAGTTCTACTGGGCAGCATTGCCCTGGGCCATCAACTTGGCCACAGAGCCAAGAACTTTACACAGTCACCCTCGGAAAAGCAAAATCAGGCAGATTAACCCCCCGGGGCCTGACCTTATTTCCAGGAATGACAGCAGTTCTCTGCTGCTGGAGATGGACAGCCTGAAGGTACCAATCCAGAAAAGTCTTTTATGCAAAGTATTTCCATGACAAAAGGAAGAAGTCATGTGGTGCCATCCAGACCACAGTTTCAGGGTTCTTTTTATATTTTTAAAGAGAAAACAAAAGAGGCAATAATTCCTGTTTCCCATTCCATTCTGTTCCTTCAAGGTCCTTGAGCTGTGAGGCAGGTTTAAGAACAATACTCTTTTCTCTGTGTCCAGCCCACCCCCGAGCTCCCAGGATGGGAGGGAAGAACAGGTGAAAAAAAGGAGAAAGTCACTTTGTCCCTTACGAAACACTTGTTTAAAGTTACATGGCCCGAACGTCCACAGCAAGGCAGGGCTGGAGTGCACCAGCAGACCAGGTGAGGGTCCTCAAAGCTCAGGCCATGGGTGCAAAGGTGGAGGGAACCCAGCTCTCCCCTCCCCCCACTAACCCCCCCGCCCCCCCCCCCTTCCCTTCCTCTGCAGGCAGAAAGCTGGCCAAGCTCCTTCACTGGATTCCTGGGCTCAGCCGCCAGCTCCTTCTCAGAGCCCAGCGTCATCACTGCACTGCAGCGAGGGCAACCCAGCAGACGCTCCGTCCCTTCAGGACAACAAACACAGCGAAGGCTTCTGTTCCAAAGCCTATGCGTGGAACCCAGCCACCGCCTGCCTCGGTCCTGCAGGCGCAGCTCTGGTGAAAGGTCCAGCTGTGTGGATGCCCAGAGCCGGAGACCAGAGGGGTGACCCCCTGGAGTTTACAGGACCATCTGCCCTCTCTTGGAGGCTCTTACAAAGGAGCACTAGCCGAGCATGAGCTGCTGCTGCCGCTTACAATAACAACGATGACAATAATAATACAGCAGCACTTTTCACTCATCAACTTCCTTAATTCTCACAGCAGCTCTTTTATGATCTTCATCTTGCAGATGGGAAACTGGCAGGGGAAGGTTATTTCACCCGCTCAAGGTCACACAGGTAGCAAGGGAGATCTGAACCCAGGTATTCTGAGCACATGGACCACTCTGCTAACCACTATGTTAGAAGCACCGCAACAAAGAGCTGTGAGAAAAAACTCTGAGAAGATACGCAGATTTGCCACCTTCCCACCCATCCCCACGCTTCACATTTTTTCTGATGATCTGGCCCAGCTGGAGACTGACAAACACCGCTGAGGCCAGTCAGCCTTGCCCAGAGGGACCTCTAGGAGACACGTCATCACGGGGCACTCCCAGCCTCACCCAGCAAAGTCGCCCGAGGAGGGAAGGAGGCGCAGCCCAAATCTCAGGCCGTTAGGGGACCAAAAGCACATCCACTGAATAATACAGTGTCTGGTTTCAGGAGAGAGACCCGGGGCCAGGCCTTTCTTCCACAAATACTGGTTGAGCACTCGGGATGGGCCAGGCCCGGTGCTGGGCCCGGTGGGTGACACGTCCATTTCCAGGTGACCGGGTGCTGGCGGTGAGCTGCATCTGGGCCCCGCACACCTGCGTGAGTTTATTCCACGGCCCCTCCTCCGATGTCCTTCCCAGCATGGACTTCAGGTTCCTTTCCCAGATTAAACCCCATCAAGGTCAGCAGCAGCAACAGTGAATGTGCAGGGCTGGGGCTCAGGTAGAAGTTTCTAAGTGACCCAGTGAACAGAGATGGCCCGGACGCCTCCACCGTGATCAAGCGTCCCAGGACTTCTGGTGGCCGTGGCACTGGCATCCGTCACCGTCCGCTTCCCTCCCACCGTGAGCTCACGAGCCGAGCCTCTGACTCCCGGCTTCAGGAACCACACGGCAGTCCGCAGGCCGCTTCCCCCTGCCGCATTAAAGCCAAGGGCACCCGAGTTCACCTTTGAAGGGCTGACCGTGCCTCAGTCGTGGGCCTGTGGCGTCAGAGGTTCAGTGGCCCCTGAGCCCCTGAGCCTGCCCCGTCTGTGCTTCATCTGCCAGGCTGCCCCTTCAGACAAAGTATTCTCTAAATAATTGCTCAACATTTATTTAAGGCAAGGTTTTCATGCCCCACACAGAAGAACCAAAGTCCCTATAGTCGAGCAGACATCCTCTTCAGAAAGCAGATATTTAATTATCTGTTAGTCTCTGAGGATATTACTTCCTCATCCCAGCTGACTTGTCCCAAGATTCCTTCCTGAGAAGAGGGCTTGCAAATATCATGGTTCTCTATCTTGTTGGTGACATTTAGCCTCTCTCTAGGTCGGGGTCCTGGGTCGCTAACTACCTGGCCTCCATCTCAGTGTAGATCAGTGAGCCCCGAATCTGTTGTCCTCGGCCTGTAGTTCCTCCAGACCTATAGACGGAGAAGCTCCCTTTGCTCCCATTTGTATTTCCCTCCAGGTTTGGCATCTTCAACATGCCTGACGCACGCAGCCCCTGCGCTCTGCCGGCCCCCAGCCGGATCCTCAGCCTGGCTGGCATCACCACCCACCCCGTTAGGTGGACACGCCAGGCAAACTCAGGAGCCCCCTGACTCTGTGTCCACCTGCTTTCCCTGGTGACCCAATCCTATCCACTTTGCCCCCCGAGCAACCTGGGAACTAGCCCCTCCACCCTGGCTGCATTTCCCTACTGAAATGACTGTTTTTCTCACCACAGTTAACTTCTCCCACCTTCCTCCCAAGAGGAAGATTGATACAGATTTTGATCACTTTCCTCTCCTGCTGAAGACATTTCCATGGCATTTCATTGTCCCCAACTTAATGGCCCAAATGCTCAAATGCCTTAGAAGATTCTTGTAAACTGGCCTCTTTTAAAAATTATTTATAAAAGAAAACTACTGGTAATAACCTAAATGTACAATAGGGCAAGAACGTTCAAGTTCATTATGATGAATTGAAGTGAAAAAAAAATGCTACGTAGCCGTATGTTTTCTGTCATATAATGTTAAGAGAAGAAAAAAGTAGGAGACAAAATTACATATAGCAATTTAGTAATATTTTAGATCTGTATAGGAAAAGACAGGAAAGGAATCCGGCAAAATGTTAATAAGTTTTATCTATAAGTAATGGTTTCATGGGTTATTTACATTTTTTTCTACGTACTTGTCTCTGTTTTCCAAATGTTCTTAACTGAACGTTAGTTAGCAACACTGTTCTAATTGGAAACACGCATGGGGCCCGCAGGCACCCGCCCTCCGCTCCCCAGCACCTCAAGATCCAAGTCAGTGGGTATAGGACTGGGGGAGTAAGTGCCAGGGACAAGCTGTGATGCCCCAGCAGGGTGTGCCCACCACACCAAAGTCTGCTAAGCAATTCCCCAGTTTCCTTATTAAATCCAGAGACCCCTACCAATACCTTAACCTGTACCTAACACTGGGACCTCTGTCCCTCAGCACAGGACCTTCCTCCCCGATTCCAGCCAGCCTCATGCAACTTCCAAGCCAACGTCCCTCCACATTCGTGGATGGCTCCTGAATCCACGTGCCTCCTCACCGGATCTTTATTCATCTTTGTTTACTCAATGTGCCAACCACCTTCTGCCCTGAACCTAATCAGCACCTGCCAGGCAGCTGACACAGGGAGGTGGACCCTGAGAGCTGAAAGGCACCTTCTGGGTCGTCTGTATCAAAGGAGGACACACAGGCCACACACAACAAAGAGCAGAACTTCAGCCAGATTGTGCGTCTGGGTTGGATCTGCTGACATAACGGTCTCACATGGTCTCTAACTGGTGTTTCCTTTGAAAGAATTATCTAGTTGTTTTAAGAACTGAAACTCTAACATCTGATAAACCACGTGTCATGAGCCCAGCGTGGGCCGGAGAGAAGAACGGAGCATGGTGGGGTGGGGCATGGGAGCGCTCGCAGCGATGGTGCGGGTTATAGAAATGCTCATACAAAAGATACGAATGGAAAGGCACAGACACAGAGAACCACTCGGGATCTCAACCCCTCCCGTGACCTGGATGTTTCCAGTGAGTTCCGCGGGGTCCTCTGGGCCTTCTCCTCCTCTCCAGCTGCCACCCCCTCATCACTGACCCTAAGGCCATCAGTTATGCTCCTGGGGGGACCGTGCAGAGGCAGATATCCTGCCCTATTTAGAATCGCCTCCCCCTCCAAAGCCCGCCTGCGACCTCAGTTAATGTGTCCAGCTCAGCTGTGCCTTCCCTCTGCCTGCCTTCTTTTCCAGAGTTCTCCTTGGTCCCTCATACAGAGGCCGTTAGCGGCTCTGCCCTGCTCCAGACTCCAGTCCCTGCCACGTCTAAATCCTGAAGTGATTCGAGCCAGAACTCTTGCCGCATCATTATACCAGTGATGAGTCAAAATTCTGAGTGTGTGGGGGTCCCCAGCACCCCCTCACCCCTGAAGGAAAGTTCTGGCGTTCCCACCAGTTCACCCTCTCCACCTGCCCTCCAAGGAGAGTCTGCTTCTGCCAGCTCCGTGCTGAACCTTGTGTGAGGCAGAATAGGAGAAAGGGGGGCAGAAAGAGAAGAGGCACCCAAGTGGGAATTGAGAAGAACTTACTGATGGTTGAGAGAAAGAGAAACTTCGGAAGAGCTGCCGCAGGCCTCGTCTTGAGTTATTTTACAATGTGTCTATTCTCATGGCGTGGTCCTTTCTTGGGGTAGCCTCTCTCGTGTAGTATCGTGTTTAGATCATGTGAGTCATAGCTTCAATGGGGCTGCATATTATTTTCTGTAAAAATACTAGTGGATATGGGGAATGGTTTATCCCTGTTTTTTTCCCCAAAATTTATCTGTGTCACAGAAAGCATAATAATACGCCATGTTGACAATACTACTTGAATTTGCAGGCAACATAACAGAAGCAGGAGAAAAAGAAACCTTCTTAAGAAAACCCCTAATGCTTTTGCAGGTTACCCATCCTAAAAATGTTACAGAAGATACCTGAGAATTGACCTTGAAGTCCAGCTCTCGGGCCCAGCGTGCGTTTCACTGTGGTCTTCGTTTCTCATCAGCCAAGGGAATCAGTTATTCATACACTGTAAGGAGCTTTCTAGTTTCCAAGTGATGTCTTAGGTATTAGCCAGTCTGGATGTTGAGAAGTGCCTGGGAAGACATGAGATGTGACCTTAGCTCAATTAGGAGATGATAAAACTCAGGTTCAGGAGGGTGTTAAATGACTCAGTCAAGGTCACATGGCCAGAAGGAGCTGCTGCTTCTGATGGAAAGACCGTCCAGAATCCAGATGAGTCAGTGATCTCTGACGCCCTGGCGAGATTCGGTTGAATGATTCAAGTGCCTCTGATGCTGTCAGAGAGTGAGGGTGCTTCTCAGTTGATTGTTAGGAGGAAAGAAGCTATTTAGATTATTACAGATGTTCAGGCCTGAAAATGAAGGAAATCAGGTTGCCGTGGATTTAACGACTTCATACAGAGATTTCATAATGCCTTAGACTCCCCATGTCCCAGGCTCACAGCTCTGTCATCACAAAGACAAGGGAAGGTCTGAGAATCATCGAGGTAACTTTGGGTCTTGAAAATTACTCATAACGGTGCAGTGAGATTTCGGAAGCTACCAACTGGGCTGGAAGGAGGAGGCTGAAAATTCTCAAGCCAGGAACTTTGCAAAGTTTCTGACAATAGAGTTCACTGCCAAGTTGCCCCTTTACCCCAAAGTCACTGGAGTCTGCATTGACAAGAAGAGGAAAAACTGGTCTAGAAACATTTTCTAGTTGATTGGTCCAAAACTGAGGGGAAAAAAAAAAAGAAAAAAGCCACTGAATTTGGTAGCCGATGTTTTGTGACCTGAACAGGCTGGCAGTGCTACTGTCTGGCCAGTTACTGAGGTTCAGGTGTAGAACTGTGCACAGCAAGGGAGACCCATGCTTATCTCTTTGATAAATATGCTGTTATCGTAAAGTTATTTGGAAAAACTTTCCCACTCAATACATTAGCAGTTGGAGCCCTGGTTAGGCCAAAGATCTGAGGTATGAGCCTACTTCTGTACCAACCTAGATGTCCTGAAATCTGTCTGTCCTTCACTCAGTCTACGTGAAGCACAAGTGACTTCTCCTCTTTGGGGAGAGGGCAAAAGGCTGGTGGATTCGGGGTCACTTTGAGGAAGTGGAAGCAAGTGATAAAAGCAAGAGATGCTTCCATGTACACCTGTGGAATGTTGACTCCACCCTCCCCGCGGGGGCCTCAGTGACTCACCAGGTAACACAGATGGTAGAAGCCAGGATCACTCCTTTTCTCGTCTTTATTTTGAGACCTTCTACTCACCTACCAGTCTCTCCTTCTTAAAGCTTTCCCAGCCCCCAAAATGGCCTTTTCCTCTTTTCTTCTCCCTCTGAATTTAAAACTCCCAACTTGTGACCTCTGACTTCAAATATTCCTTATGACACTTGTTGAATTGTTGTCTTTTAGTTGTGGCAGAAGCCCATGAAATCATGTGGACTTACACCCTCTTTCTCCTTTCCCTTCTAAGGACGCTGGGTTCCCCCAAGGATCCTTGTTTTGCCAAACTCTCAAGAATATCTGGAGAGATGGGAGCGTATGACACACACATGTGGCCTGAGAGAGGATAAAGAAAGGCCAAGAAGGAAGGGGAGGAAGAGACAGGATTTTCAGAAACTTTTGCTGTTTCAGAAAGTTCTGCTTTATAATTGCAATGCAATTCCCACCTTTGTCTTCTGGTGTCCACCCTTCAGAAACCTTTATAAAGAATCTCCAACAGTGTCGTGTGTGTTTTGATGTAAGAACCTACTGAGACTGACCTTAAGGTGACTGGATACATTCAAATTACACATGTTCTAGAATTCTCTCCCATAACTTTTCATGTGTGCATGTGTTGCCTTACTCTAAATTATATACTTCCTGAAGATGATAATTGAGGCCACACAGTCTGTCTCTGTATCTAGCATACTGCCTATCACTGTGTCTTACATATGATAAATACTCATTCAATGTTTCATTCCTTGACCGACAGGAAAAGCACGTTTGGCAAGAATTACTATAATGTATTATTTTTATTTATAATTATTATTAAATTACAGCGAGGAGCCAATGTTTAATAGGAGAGAATCAAGAACTTCAGCCAAAGGACACATTTTTGTTGGGATTTTTTAAACGATATTCCGTTGGCTAGGCGTAACTGTATTCCTATTAACCCTGGAAGAAAAAGCTGCCTACTCAGTCTTATGCTAACAGAAAACACAGATGCCTATAACCGTGGGGTGCAATTGTTGTCATGACTTTACAAATTTCCAAGCAGAGCAAGCTCTGAGAGGACCCTGCCTCTGGCTTTGGAAGGTTGTCTTAGGGGAAATGAACCGTGGCCTAAGAGGATCCCGGGCAGTGGAATGCTGGTAAATCTTTAACAACTGGCTTCAGGAAAAAAAGCCCTGGTCTGTGGTGTGTGCCAGTTTCCGTGGTTTAAGTACTCCCATCATGGTGGATCTCCAGCCGCCAACATGACATCAGTGAATGCAGAACTGGAAAGAGATGGGCCAAATCTGCTCTTGGAGCCAGTACAAGTCAGCTCCGGGGCACCCCTGATTCTAAGGCTGTCCCCTTGTAGATAACCAAAGAGCAGGTCTGCAAACTGCAGAGGAAGGTGGGGGTTTTGTGTTTTTGTTTTTGTTTTTTTTCTTTCAGAAACATGAGGCTGAGACTCACAGAAGTTACAGGAGGCACCAAGAATTATTTTTAAAGCATTACGGAAAGAAAAAGATACATAGAATACAAACATCAGGCCAGTCGGCCAGCTGATAAAGCATCCCCTTGTACAGTATTATAGTTGCAAAGATGTCTCAAATTTCATTACCCCACTGGGCTAATGTGAGTACCAGGAGAGCCAGAACAGCACAATTACAGACAGTTAAGACCTTGGAGGTCGGCCACTAGCTCCTTCGAGGCATGAGATTTTTATTCTGATAAGCGCAGAACAAGGAATGTGCTGGCATCTACACTTAGGTCAGTCATCTGAAGATTGCTCCTCCGCTTGGGCCACATCCTTTGGCATCCGATATGCCATTAGAACATTAGAACACTCTTCTGTGCCTTGTTTCCCCAGGGCCCAGCTAAGATGTGCTAAAGTGCCCGGGTCTGGTGACCCGCAAAATGGGGAACAAGCTTCAAACAATGGAGAGCTTGTTGCAAGTCAATTCAATCTGTTTAAAGCAATCTCCTTCTGGTGTGTGTACTGCAAGGGGTAGAAGTGCAGGAGCAGGCATGCACCTACACACCTGCTCTCCATCCTCAAAGCCCCTCCCCTCCCCACACACCCCTGCCTAATTCCTGAACCTACAGAGAGGGATACGGATGGGGGCCCTTGAAGGGTTCCTCTTCATTCTGATCAGCTGACCCTCTTCTTCTTTATTTTTATCTTAAGAAAAATATCCCCCAGGAATCTTAAGAAAAATAGACTAGATTCCAAAATAATTACTGTGAATGTACAGGGAGCATATCTCTTTTTCAAAGAAGCCCAAAGAATTTCATGTGAAATATGCTATATCACTGGAAATTATATATAATTTACTTTGGGGGAAATTTTACAGAGCAGAATGTTGTCACTTCCTAGTGTCAACTATTTTCTTTTTTTAAAAATGCTATTTGTGTGTGTGTGTGTGTGTGTGTGTGTGTGTGTGTGCAATGCCAGTTTTATTTATTTTTATTGAGGTATAATTGACATAGAACATTACATTTGCTTCAGGCATACAACATGAGGATTCAATAATTGTATGTACTGTGAAACGATCGATCCTCTGTAATTAATTAATGAAAACGCCTACCCAAAAAGGTTATGAACACCTCATTGCTAGTACTCATGCACAACAATCATTAAAAACCACAAAAGAGTTCCCAGGGTTTGGTGTGTAAGCCTGGTGAGGTGCTTTTTAGGCAAAAGAGGTCATGGACGGAGCTGGTTGAGGGGAGAGTGGTGTACTTCAGGGTTCATTCTGTTTCCTGTTTCCACCCCTACGTCAGAATGTCTGTCCTTGACCCAGGGCTTGTCGGATTTTCAGAACTCAGCCTCCCAGAAGGGAGGACCAGAATCGTGGAGCTCTGCGTGAATTATTAATGGGCATTAGTAACAGTACCAAGGGGTCACACGGAATGGACTTCTGCGGTTTACGTACTTTCATCACACAGACATTCAACGACAGAAGGAATGTTGATCTCGTGTCAGAAAAATGATCCAGAACAACCTTCTGCTTCTGACACCAGAGCAAACAGATATTTTATGGAAGAGCTTGGTTGCCCTCTTAAATCCTAACATTTGGGGTTAAGGGTGTACAAAAAAATTCCTAAATAACAAGTTTAGCTCTGTATTTCATTTACCTAACTAAACTTTTCCAACCGTATTTATTTTTTTCAGCCAAGATGGACCATGTCAGCCAAATTTTAACACTCTCCATAAAAAAAGAAAAAGAATTTCCTGGTAAGTTTAGCCAAAACTTCAGGTGAGCTAAGATTTAATACAATGTATTGCACTGAACAAAAATGAAGCCAATGGACATAGTTTTATAAATGCTAATCATGTCTTTTAGCTGTAATCTCTGTATTACGCAGTTCACAATTGTTACAGCTTCTTGTCTGACTGTATATTTTGCTGCTGTTTTATTCCTGTTAATGCTTCTTCTCTTAAATTCTATTTTGCCTCATATTAATATTGCTACACTAGCTACCTTTTAAATTTGGTGAGTAATTATTTACCTGGGTTATCTTTGTTATCTTCATCCTCCACATATGTGTAATATTTTGTTTTATGTATGACTTCTAAAAGCAACATATGGCTGGATTTTTGTTTTAACCATTCCAATAGCCTCTGCCTTTTGCTAATGGGTAGCTATAATCATAACTGTAATCACTCTTACATTTGAACTAATATCTACATATCACACTGTTTTCTTTTATCATCCCTTTTGTCCACTTCATTTCCTCTTCCTATTTCTACTGAATATGATTTTCTGTATGTCCAACTTTTGTCTCCCGTGGACAGTTTGGAAACTAGAGATTATAGTTATATTATGTTTGTAATTACTTTAAAATATATAATGTACACACCAAACCATAAATTTAGCATATTTATCTATTCAGAAGTTTTTTGCATAACTAAAACCATACCCCTAGTTATCTGTTTTATATTAGTTATCTAATATATAGTTATCTATTTTATAGTCTATTTTTAATAACATTTACTGACATATTCTATTAATTCCCATGTGTATTATTGTTCCCCCCCCCCCATTTCATGTCTTCCCTTCAGGTTCCCTTTCTTCTTGATAATACCTTTAACAGTGAAGGTCTGTGTCTTTATGTGTCTGAAATGTCTCTGATTTGCCTTCAGTCTTGAGTGATAGTCTAGGTAGGTATAAAATTCAAGGTTGAAAATGATTTCCATCAGTATTTGAAGTCCGCTGTTTTCTGGCATCTACTGTTTTTTGTTTGGTTGGTTTTTTGTTTTTATTTATTTTTGGCTGCATTGGGTCTTCATTGCCGCACGCTGGCTTTCTCTAGTTGTGGTGAGCGGTGGCTTCTCTTGTTGCAGCGCATGGGCTCTAGGTGCACGGGCTTCAGTAGCTGTGGCACGCGGGCTCAGCAGTTGTGGCTCAAGGGCTCTAGAGCGCAGGCTCAGTAGTTGTAGCGCATGGGCTTAGTTATTCCGTGGCATGTGGAATCTTCCCAGACCAGGGCTCAAACCTGTGTACCCTGCATTGGTAGGCAGATTCTTAACCAACGCGCCACCAGGGAAGTCCAGTGGCATCTATTGTTGATGAGAAGTCTCTCTTAATTGCTACGCCTATGCCAATAATCTGTCTCTTCTCCCTGGTGATTTCCATAATTTTCTTTTTGTTCCTGATATTCTATGTTTACACTCTGATGTCAAGCCTTAGATTTGTTTCCATTTAGCTTTGTTAGCAATTGGTAGGTACTTTCAATCTGAGGACACATCTTTCTTCAATTCTGGAAAGCTCTTAGCCATTAATTCTATCAGTTCATCCACTATGCCTCTGAATGTCTCTTGTGTATTTTGACTTTGGTCTCTCTGTGCTGCATTTAGGGTAATTCTTCAGCACTATCCCCAAGTTCATTGATTCTCTCTTTGTGTCCAGTCTGTTGTTTAAATTGTCTATTAAGTTTTTAATTCCAATAACAACATTGTTTGTTTCCAAAGTTTCAAGTTGATTCTTAGTCATATCTACTTGACCTTGTTTTATTTCTGCTTGGGTTTTGTTTCACAATTTTTTGTTCTTTTTATGAATACTCTTCCTGGGTTTATCTCTTGCAGCATTCTAAACTTACCTGTAAATGTGTTTCTCAGGCTGACAGACCATTTTAACTCCAGGACTTAATTCATGTTAATTATCAATTTTGTTTTCTTTCTTAGCTTCAAAAGTCTTTGTGCATTTTACAAACCAAAAAACTTTTGGAAGCCAGCAGACTTGCAGGATCGTTCTGAGGTGTTTGATTTGGTTATTTGTTTTGTGTTTCTTTCTTTCTTCCTTTCTCTGTGTTCCAGACTCCCTGTCCATAAGGTGGGGGGGACCCTCACCCACCTGCCTGCACCCACTGCCCAGGGTTAGGGTTATTTTTCAGACCTCCTGTTCCGTGCAATGATCTCAGCTTCAGCCTCCCAGTCAGGGGGAGGTTTCCCGAGGCTCCTCCCTGCCCCTGGGTCTGCTCTCCCTGGCCCACAACTTCCGTGAAGCAGCAGCTTGTCCGCAGCAGTTTTCCACATTGTCCTCCCATAAGGGACGGCTTAGCACCGCCCCAGCCCCAGGCTTCAGGCGCCCAGCCTGCTGCCGGCCCCCCTCGGCGGCAAGGCTGTGGTCTTCTCTCCCCTGCAGCAGCCCCCCTGCCCCTGCCTGCTTCCTGTCCCAGAGACCCCTGCAGGCCCACGTCTACAGTCTAACCACTGTTTGCATTGTTGTTGCATTTCTGGTGTAGGGGGGGTGTATGCTGAATGTTTAGCCCGCTGTGGTTATTCACCTTTTTCTTTTTCTTTTTTCATCAATCATTGCCATGTGCTTGGAGCACCAACAGGACTCAAAGCATGAGTTCACTGCACCTTCCTCTCTATTGACAACAAGCAAAATGACCATTCATTAAATACTTATGAGCCAGGCATTGTGCTGGTATTTTCATCTCTTACCTCATGTCATTCTTAACATGCTTCTGTAAGGCAGGTGCTGTTCCGCATCTCCATTTTAGACAAGAAGAACTAACCCTCTCTAGAGCTTAAATAATCTCTCCTGTGACACACATTCTGGCAAGTAGTGTAGAATCCAGGTATGTCTGATTCCAAAGCCAGAGCCCTTGACCTTGATATAGTGAGGATGAGATGATGTCTCCTGATGATAATATCACATTCATTACTGGCTCTCTGATTCCATAGAAGAACCCAAGGAGGAGGAAGGGCATGGGCTGCGTTCTGTGGTACTGGTTTCTAGCCAGAGGTCATTTACTAACTACCAGAGTAACCTTGGGAAGCCACTGCGGCCACCTAGGTCTTTATTTTCTCTATAAAATGGTGTTATTAAAAATTAATATTTCTCCCTGCTTCCTTATGAAGGTCAAAAAATAACAGATTGTGGGGTGGGTGGTGGTGGTGGGATGAATTGGGAGATTGGGATTGACATGTATACACTAATATGTATAAAATACATAACTAATAAGAACCTGCTGTATAGCACAGGGAACTCCACTTCGCTGTACAGTAGAAACTAACACAACACTGTAAAACAGCTATACCCCAATAGAAAAAAATTTTTTAAATAAAATAAAAATATGAAATATTATGTATGTCATATTTTATATTGATTCTAAGCTTCTTTACTTGTATTGAAACCAAGGGATATCATAAGCAAAGTTTATATTATTTTCCCTGAATATATTGCCTTACAGTCACCCGCGCTAGAGCTCATTTGCTATTTCTCTACCCACTCACGAAACCTGAGATCTTACTATGGTTTATCCCTGTCAGTCTGACATTTCACTTCCATCTTTAATTTTGGAGATCTCACTGTGTACTCTCTGATCCACGTCACTTATAAAACTATTAAATAAACTTGTAACACTTTTTCATCTGGAAAAGCAAATGTTTTCCTCTAGTTTTGATTTCCTACTAAGCCAGTTCTTTACTTACAGCAAAACAAAATACGACCCCCACTTACCCACTGACTGGTGGCCAATGACTATTCCACAGTTTTTCATCAGCATATTCCTTGTCTTATAAAGAGGGAAACATCATATAATGGAAAGATCAGATTATGCAGCAAAACCACCTGCGTGGGCATCTGTCAATGGCAGGACCCAGCATCCATGAGCTGCAGTTTTCTCATCTGTAAAGTGAAGGTAACACATCCATCCTTAGGAAGGATGCAGTGATCTTATCAGATCAAGTACGCCAAATGCCAAGCAGCGTATCTGACATATGATAGGTTTTCGATAAATACAAACTATCCTTATATCTGAAGCCAGAAGCATTGATTTGCAGCAAACTTCTTTAAAAAAAAAAAAAAAAGCACGTTGACATTAACCGTGCTCCAGTGATGCAAAGAACTTGCTGCTTTTTTCATTTTTATTGCACTGCCGGGTTCCATAAAGCAGCAACATACCTTAACATTCAATTTTGATAGATAAAGATGGCTTTTCAAACTTCAACAGACAAGCAGGCTTCACTCTCCACATAAGCAGGGGTCCCTTTCAGAGCGCCTCTGAAGTCTTTGAAAGAGGTGTGGGATCCCAAGGGATAATGATGAGGCCGCTGAAGCCGGCTTGTGGACAGTCAGCTGTCCTTTACAGACCACGGAAAAGCTGTCCGTGTGACTCAGTGGTGGCTACAGTGTGCTGTCCAGCTGAATGCAGATCTGTCCCTGAGAAATCACTGCCCTGCTCCAGTGGACAGAGGAAGCTGGTTTGGAAGGAGTTTCACACTCTTCACAATCAGGTGGCGTAACCTAAGCCTCCATGGGTACTGCACAGAGAGACTTTCAGCCGAAAGACAGCTGTTAGGAATTCTCTGGCCAGGAGTTTCCTAGGCTGAATAAACGCATGTGTGCCAGAGGCGGGGGGCGGGGTTGAGGGCATCCAATTAATTGGGGAAAATGGAACTAACTGGGGGGGGCGGGGGGGGGAGACGTGAGGGAAGGAGGGGGGCAGGGCAGCCACAGGGAATCTCATCACTGTCTCCTTTCCCTTCCTCTTAAAGAAGTTTCCCCATCGCCACTTATGTGCTACCTTGCTAGCTGCATTTTTCCAGAAAGTTTCACTGTTAGGTTTGATAAAGCAAGAGCATTCTCTAATTTTCAGTGTTGACAGATAAAGATGACTCATTTCAAACTCCAACCAACATGGAAGCTTCATTCTCTACATAGGCAGTGGTCCCTTTTAAAGCTAACCTGCCCACTGCATACGTCTGCCTATTTTCAGAACCTTGTACAGATTCATATAATTGTCATTGTAGCCTATAGGAAACAGAAGGATTTCTTCCTAGAGGAAAGGAGCTGTAACCGCAGCCTATTCTTCCAGAACTATATCTGTGTGTGCAGCAGCAGATTTCTCTCCAAGTCACTGAGTCATCTTCCCAAACACAAAACTCAAAACTGAAACCTTCTTTTCTTTTTATTGGGAGATTGACATTCTCATATAACATTTCATAATAATGTGTTCAAAGGGCACATTTAAAATATATGAAATGTATATGAAATAAAGTCATTGAGAACTGGAGATATTACAAGCCTCAAGCCAGCAGGCTGGCTTAATAAAGAACCACAATAACTCACAGACTAGAAATTCAGACTAAAGCCCAAATGAAGACCCTCTCTCACTTCTCATCCACCTGAGTTCTAATATTTTCAGGTGCTGCCCCAGGGAAGAATCTTTAACTGGATGACTTCAAAACTATTTTTTTCCCACTTAAATAGAAATGTGCTGTGTGGAATAGAATGCATCAGGTTTAAAATACGATGACTTCACATCTGTTGCAGCTGCCTTTTATACCACGTTGAGTTCGGCAAAGTATCGAAAATTCCAACGACTTCTTGAAAAAGCAACACCTCTCTCCCTGGTACTTACTGTTATTTCTCAAACGTTTGTGAAACCATCATCCTATCACACCTCAGGGAATTTTCTTCAATGAAACTAAATTTATGTTTCTATTTTTCCTGAACACGCGCCCAGGGAGGAATTTAGTAAAACCAGAATGAAAAGTGTTGCGGTGTTGGTGTGCAGCACTGAAGCCTGTCCTCCAAATAAAGATGCGTAAACAATAAGAGAAAAGCTCTGGCTTCCCGGTTCAATATTACCATCAGCGAGCACACAGCTTTCATTATAAGGAGGCGCGAAAATAAGTCCTTCACTACTTCTTCCCACCCACAAGCCCCTGGAAGCTTCTAAGGAGTCATAACCCAGACATCACTGTGGCTTTCCCAGACTCTTAGGAACCGTATCAGGTCAGGCTAAACTCCCTATGGAAGTGTAAAGCCAAGAAACCTTGAATTCCTGAAAGGCTTATGTTTTCATGGCCACTTTTTCACTTGGTGTCTTGCTAAACAGATGAGAAGTTCAGCTTCTGACTCAACACACGCACACACACACACCCCGTTATACAAAGCCAGCTCTAGTGAAGGCTGGAGGACCATGAGAAAAGGTCACGTGTTCAACATATGTCAAATGACAGAGCATCCCACAGTACATCTTCCTGTCCTTAAATATCCTTTTGGCCATTCTTTGTCCACCGTCTCCATCAAGGAGGCTTCTCACCACCCTTTCCTCAGCCCTTACCCAGACTCCTCTCCTCAGTCCCACCCCTTGACTTCCTGGACCGCCCTCTGAATTCTTTTCCCCATCTCTCCCTGCAGGTGTGCAGAGCAGTTCCGCCCTTTCCAGGTCCTTCTCCCAAACGCATGGAGATGCTCCACACACAATAGCATCGCAGGTTACAGGGACCCACTCCCTCAGAGAGACAATGTGGTTATACACATTACTGTCCCATCACACAGTATACATTTTCCCCGTTTGGGGTTTTTTAATCTTTTCAAAACATTCTGCATCTTTTTCACTTTTTGCCAGAGACCATCCAATATTTTTGCAGCTTCAGTGTCACATTTCATTGACATAACAAACTTATTTGCTCCCCAAATGGAAATTTTACAGGATACATTTATCCTTCACAATCTGACTGATTGTTAAACTGCCTGCAGTAAGGCTGATAGTAATTTTCTCTTCTTCATAGGCCCTGATTGCCGTGAAGCTTTTCTAAGCCCTGAGGAATAAACGTAGAGTCTCATGTGGCTTTGAGAAGCTTAGGAAAACAGGTCCTCCCATAGCTGAGGGGCAAGGAACTACCATTAATCAATGCTTGACTCTGTGCTGGGTATTTACATCTACAGCGTTAAAGCCAGAACGTAATTACTTTTGAGAAATGTTCTAAGTATCTATGTTTAATAACAACCTCAGGATATACTGGTGGAATCATTTTTAGTATCAAGTAGCTTTTTAAAAAGAATTGTGTCCTCATTTCATACTTATTTTCTCTTTCATACTGGAATTTATCCTTTTTACAATTTTTCAAGTATCAGGACCAAGTTTTAATGCCAGACACTTTCACAGACCACTGTAAATTGGGGACAAAAATTCCCAATGACCAAAACCCATGGTGCCTTTAGCAACATGTTCAAACTAATGTGCATTTTGTGAATCACCGTGGTGCTCCTATAGGCCCCCCAGTCTCTGTAGACTGGAGGAGAAGCCTCTCTGAGGAGCTGACATCTGAGCTGAGACGGGAAGAAGCTGTTGGGGGAAGATCAGAGCAACAGCCAATGTAAAGGCCTGGAGGTGAGAACGGGCCTGCGATGTTCAACAAGGAGAAAGAGGCCAGGGTAATGAGCAGGGGTTGGCTTTCAAGAGGCAGCCAGGACCAGGCACCACAGGGCTTTGGAGTCCAGGTAAGAAGACTGACCTTGATTGTAAGTGCGGTGAGGATCATGGGGGGGCGGGTATAAGCAGGGGGGTGGCATTGATCCGATTTCAGATTTTACAAGATCGCTTGGGCTGCTGTGAGGAGAGAGGCTGTAGGGGCAAGGGGGGCAGCAGGAGGTCTGTCAGGAGGCTCCTGCCCGCGTCCAGGTGAGAAATGATGGTGCGTGGCGCAGGGTAGGAGCAGCTGAGGAGACAGGAGAGCAGCACGGGGGCATGTGCCACAGTATGTGTACCACCCCAGTTCCCAGTGTCCACATGATGAGACCACACGCATGGCAACAACTAGTCTCCAGGGGACGTTCTGGGTTACATGTATGGAAACATAGGCTCCTTTCAGGAACACCAGGCTCCTCCTGAGAAGCCCTGCTTTAAAACACTGCAGTGGGTCTGTGGGAGACCCCTCCCTCCTTTGCATCATTAGGTGAACTTGCTGAAGTATCCCACAAACTGTTTTCATCTACAGAATACTGGAGGCAATTCTTTCGCCTCAGTGCCTGATGAGGCTTAATTAATGAATGCTTACAGCATGGTTAAAAGTGAAAAATGAAAAATGTTTAAAAGTCAACTATGACTCCGCCTAACCGTATTGTAAGCACTTAGCGCTGAAGCTTGCTGAGAATCCCTTTCAGTCGACAGCTATTCTCCAGGGATGGTGAGAAGGCGGAAGCAGCCTTTTCGAACTGCAATCAAAAGTCCATCCATCACTTCATGCCATTTTCCAGAAAGGATATAGGAGTCAAGTCCCACAGGGAGGCCCTTCATTATCTTCTAGAAAACCATGTCAGATGATCGTTTTTATGAGAAGAAGAGACGCCCTTCGAAATACCACGCTAGTCAGTATCATTAGAGAAGAATCCTTTCCAGATAGTTGGCTACCTTGAAGCATCAGAGCAGTTTTATTTTAATTAAGTTTGACGGATATCTCTTTTAAATGTAGGGCACACTTCCCTCCATATGGGGAGGTATCTTACGTATGACTGAGCCTTTTTTCCACGTTTCGGGGTCACGAGTCAAACAGTGAGTAATGAGTTGTGATGTCAGTGAGTAGCTCTCCTCCAGGAGCTGTCACATTCCTCAGCGTCCATTACCCCTAAGCGTCTGCCTCTTGTGGCCTCTCTGTGCGTTTTCTATCTTTTCTCTCACAGCCAGGCCACCCATCGTCACATACTGTAACTGGCATTACTTTTGCTCCAAAAATTCCTCATTTGTTATTTTAAATCTGCTGCAGGCTGGATAACTAGTTAACAAAGCTGTGAGTATTGCGTGTGACATCAAGAGTGAGGGGGTTCTGACTGAGGGATGCGGTGACTCTGTTTCCAGTTAAAGTGCTTTAAATTTTAGAATCTCTATTAGGACCATGTGGAAGGCTTTGGAACACTGGAATTACTTTATTTTTTTCTCTAATTTTTACCTTTTTTAAAATTAATTTTTATTGGAGTGTGGTTGCTTTACAATGTTGTGTTAGCCTCTGGTGCACAACCAAATGAAGCAGCCATACACATACAGGTCTCCCCTCCCTTCTGGACTTCCCTCCCATTTAGGACACCACACTGCATTAGGTAGGGTTCCCTGTGCTCTACAGTATGTTCCCATCAGTTGCCTATTTTATACCTAGTAGCAATAATGTATATGTGTCAATGTGGCACTACTTTATTAAAGAAAAAGAAAACTAAGAAGGGATGCATCTTTACCAGCCATTATCACTGTATTCGTTTCCTATTGCTGCTTCTGCTGCAAATGACTCTAAACTTATTGGCGTAGGACAACACAGATCTATTATTCTACAGTTCCGGAGATCAGAAGTCTGAAATGGGTCTCACCAGGCTCAGGTCAAGGTGTCAGCAGGGCTGGTTCCTTCTAGAAGATGCTGCTTTCCTTAGCTCACAGCTTCCTTCCATCTTTAAAGTCAGAAGAGAAGCATCTTTGAATCTCTCTGACTCTCACACTCTGCTTTTGTCATCACTTCTCTTTCTCTGACACTTTTAAGGACCGTTGTGATGACATTGAGCCCATTCAGGTAATTCAGGATAATCTCCCCATCTCAGTGTCCTTAACCACATCTGCCTTGTAAGGAAACATAATCACAGGTTCTGGAGGGAATTAGGATGTGGACATCTTTGTGGGGGGCAGGGTGCATTACCCTGCCCATCACACTTGCCAATGTGAGCCTCTTTAGTATTGTGTTAGACATGGAAACAGACAGGTGCTTACAATTATGTTTTATTACCAATTTTCTTATAGGTCAAGAGGACCTAACAATTCAAACCACTTAAGGAAATTTAAGCTTATTTCCTTCATGTTTAAGTCAGGATGTAGGGATTCACCCACCCTTCCTGGCAGGGCTGGAGATTCACCCACCCTTCCTGGCAGGGCTGGAGATTCACCCACCCTTCCTGTCCGGGTGTAGGGACTCAGCCCTCTCTTACCTCTATTATTAGTGTTCCATTCAGGGAAGCTCATGTATGCACAAGTGGCCACAGTGCTGTTTGGAATGGATCCCAGAAGCAAACCCTTGACTGCACTGCAGAGAGTTTGGTGCTGGGAATGTGCTCCTTCCTTTAGATGACGAGCTAGCTTGAGGCACCTCTATTCTACCTGCAAAATGTATCTGGCTCCATGTTACACATACATGTGTGCACAGATAGAATGTGGGTACCTGTGCTAATCATCTGTGTTAATTGAATAATGAGATTCTTCTAAAAGTTGGGTCATTAAATAAAGAAGCATTTCAGATTTACTCTGAAAGAGGACAAAAACACAGTCACACAGATCTAGAACCTACACTTTTCATCCATTCACACATTTGTATGCTGGAAAATAGAGATGAACAAGAGAGATGAGGTCTCTGCCCTTGGGGGGTAATATTCGGGTTTGGAAAGGCAGACTTAAATAAGGAAAACACACAAAAATTTTTTAAATGTGATTGGAGATTGTCATTAGGACCATAAAATAAACAAACGGGGCTGGAGTTGCTGACCAGTTGAACTCCAGGGAGAGCCTCTCTGAGGCAGGACAGTTACTCTGAGCTCTGCAGGACGAGGTTGTGGCAACCATGTGAAGAGCTGGGCAGACCGTTCTAGGCAGAGGAAACAAATGCAAAGGTCCTGAGGTAGAAAAGAGCTCAACACATTGAAATAATAAGTAAAACGTCAGTTTGGCTGGACATAGTGGGAGGTGGGGGAAGGGGGAGGGGCAACGGGACCCAGATCAAACAGGGTCTCTTGGTTGCTGTTTTATTCTATTCTAATTTTTTATTGGAGTATAATTGCTTTACAGTGTTGTATTAGTTTCTGCTGTACAACAAATTGATTCAGCTATACGTATACATATATCCCCTCCCTCTTGGACCTCCTTCCACTCACCCCATCCCACCCATCTAGGTCGTCACAGAGCACTGAGCTGAGCGCCATGTGCTATACAGCAGGTTCCCACTAGCTACCTATTTTACACATGGTAGTGTGTCTATGTGAAACCTAATTTGAAGATAAACAAGAAATCAGAGTTTGGGGCAGATGAATGGTATGAAGAGACTGACATTTTTCTAAGACCATGCTGCCTGCCTTGTGGAGATGAGATTGGACCAGACAAGAGCAGAAGCAGGAAGACCACTTAGGTGACCAGCACAGCCCCCCACGCAAGATGGTGGGTGGTGCCCATGGAGAAGAACTGAAGGGGATGTTGCCAAGATCATATCCGGAAGGTGGAATTGACAGGAAGTGCTCATGGATCAGATGCAATGTGGCTAGGAAAACTGAAGTGTTCAGAATCACTCCTTTTCGGCTGATGAACTCGGTGGATAGCAGTGCCACTTATCAAGAAGAGGAAGATCAGAGGGAAAACAGGTTTGTGAGAGAAAATTAAGAATTCTCTTTGGAGCTTTATGATTAAGAAAGCTGTTTCACACACGTTGAAATGTCCAGTAGGCTGCTGGATATAGAATTGAGCACAGGAGGAAACCAAACACAAAATTGTATTTGCTGCGGGACTGTCACCTATGTTACAGTCCCTCCTTCCCTGGGCATCACCCTTTGCCCACAGGCGTTTCTAACTTATCCCACTTCTTGGGGTGACCCAGGTTTGCTAGCTGATGAGAGAAGATCCCTGAGTGTTAAGAATATATTTGGTTTTCAGACCTTGGAGTCTTCTGCTGTCACCAGAATTAATGGGGCTACCTATGGTTAGAGTATAACCGGAACAAATACCAAGTGTCTAGCACACAGAAGGTACAGAGAGACTTGCTGAATGAATGATTTCCTTCAATTTCTTTTTTTTTTTAATTGGAGTGAGAATGAGATTAGCAAACATTAGTCTAATTTTCACTCAGGTACAAAGCAAGTTATTTATCAGTGTGCAGGCTATGTTCTTAAGAACCTTACGTTCTGTGAATCACTGTGGAGGTGGGTCTTGTTAAAAGGCCGATTCTGATTCAAACTCTGGGGCAGTGCTGGGATTCTGCATTTTTGACCAACTTTCAGGTGGCCCTGAAGCTGTTGGTTCTCAGCTCACACTTCGAGTAGCAAAGGAGTAGACTCAACCTGCCATCCTTCTATTTCATCGGGCAAACTTGCAAGAAGTGGACGCGATTAAGTGGGCAAGGCTTCCACAGGCAGTGTGACCGTCAAGACTGCCGTCTCCTGTGAACTTCTACAGCAATTGTTTTTATCATTGAACACTCAACACATATTGCCTGATGTGATTAGTTAGCATTCTATGCTATCTGTCTTATTTTCCAAACAAAACTAAAAGTGCCTAGAGATCCAGAACAAACCTTGACAAATTTCTTTGTTAACCAACCCCCAGACTCCAACTCCATACCTTATACAAGGTAACTGCCCGAGAAATATTTGTTGACTACTCGTAGATTTCCCTAGTAGGAGCCATGGCCGCATTAACATTAGTTAGACTCACACAGAGATGGCAATCTGGCTTTTGCTGTGAAGCTTAAAATTTAAATCAGATAAGTTTATAGTTATATTTACATGCAATAAAGACACAAAATGTATGTCTGTTAATAAGCTGGGTTAATTGCATAATGGGATCCTTCTAAAAGTTGGATAATTGAATAAAGAAGTATCTCAGAGCACCTCGACCTCTAAGTGCTTCACAATTACAAAGGGATTACATAAAACTGTATATCCATGTTAAAAACAAATTAAACAATGATCATGAATATTATCTGAAATAATAAAGGAACAGTGAGTAGCTGCTTGATAGGAATTATCAGGAACATTTTCATGATTGTTCTTTAATTAATTGCTCCATAATCTGAAAGCTTTCTCTGCCTCTCAATGTGCAAAGCAGCCTAATACTGTGTTTCCTTCCCCAGAACTCACTAAGAGCTGAACAGTTAGTTCGATTCATCATAGCCATGAAAAGAGCATCGAGTTAGGTAGGAAAACAATCTATGTGTTGCTGCCACTTGGAATTCAGTACGGAATTACATCCTGCAATTAATAAGAAGACCATTGGCTGAATGACCGCCGTCTCTCTGGGGGCCATCACTTCCCCTCTGTGCTCCCTGGGAAGAGAGTTCCTGGCACGGCCCCCAGAGCAAGACTGCACCAGAGCTCCGAGGACGCCCAGCTCTGATCTCCGTCCAACAGCACATTGCAGAGATGGTGCTCCAAGTGGTGGCCAAGTCCCAGTCAAGAGGAGGCCTCACCACAGCTGACTCTGCATTTTCAGAGGTGTCAATTACCCAGTCATTCTTTAATAAGTACTTTTTAAGCATCTATTCTAGGTTAAGTGCTATCCTGGGCTCAAGATGGAGAAGCATGGACAGGATCTCCATCTTTGAGAATCCACAATCCACTAAAATGTAGCCATGAAAGGGCTGGAGCTTCATCTGGCCTGCTCACACTGTACCCCCAAATCCATGTGAGTGCTTGGCTTAAAATAGGTCTTCAAAAATATTTATCAAGTAAATGGACAGATGGATGGGTTTAGTGGGGAGCACAGATGCATAAATTATTAACTTCCAGTTAATACAGTACTTTATATAAACTTACACCAAGGCTACAATTTATGGAGCCCTCACTAAGCTATGTGCCAGGTACTGTCCTACAAACTCTTCAAATTACCTGTTTTAATCCTGGCACTCACCTCTGAGTAGCTGTGATGTCACACCATTGCAGGCATGGGGAACTGGTGTGAAGAGCACCCATGCCTTGTGCCCGAGCTCACACTCTCAGTGATAAAGTGATGACTCAGATTTAGGTCTTTCGACTCTAGATCGCTTAACTACCACACTATACTCTCTCTCCCAGCTTTCACAAAAGCCAGGAGCTTCCAAATTGTGGGCCCAAATTTAAAAAGGAAAAGGAAAAGCGGTGAGTAATTTTCTGCCATGGGACATGCTAAACATGATAGCGAAAGCAATCTGCATCCTGTTGTGAGATCGCTCCGCTTTCCTCGGGGTTTTCCTGCAGTCTGAGCCCAAGGAAGAGGGTGGAAGAAGACCCCGGCTGACTTATTCATTGGTTAGGAGAGTCAAGATGGCGGAGCTTTTCTTGGAGAAAATCCCGGTTTCCATTAGTAGGCAGAAGCCGGGTGGCGCTCCTTCTTCAAGACAAGCTACGAAAGGAAACTTAACCTTCAGCGGGTTTTAATACCAAAAATCTGCTGGAGAGCAGGGGCAAGAAAAAGGTCAACATTCTTTAAAAAGCTGACATTTTTCAATCATTTCCAAATAATGTTACAACATAGGGACTTCCCTGGAGGTCCAGTGGTTAAGACTCCGAGCTTCCAATGCAGGGGGCACGGGTTCGATCCCTGGTCGGGGAACTAACATCCCACATGCCCCATGGCGAGGCCAAAAATATATATATATATATTAAAACATACAATTCTATATTAAATGACAAAGGAAGGAAGTATATGTGCCACAAATATTTGAAATGAATCACAGATTTATAAATTCAGAAGAGTCACTCTTCAGACCAGGTACCCACCACTTAGCTTGGGAGGGGATTATAGAGCCGCGGGTGCGAGCGGTGGGGGTGGGGGGTGGGGGGTGGGGGGGAGGGATGGGTCCACGTGGAGGGCAGAAGTTGGGGACCTTGAACAGTCAGAAAAGCCCCAGAGTACCAAGCTCTTGGGATGCCAAGGAGACAAGGCTTATAGAAAGAGGTGGGACCACACCCAAAACAAATTTCTCCTCCTGTAAAATCTGCTGAGGGCTAAAGACCGTATTTTTTCAAATCCCTTTTCTCCACTCTTCTATACAAATGCTAAGGCATTCGCCACATTCTGTTCAGCTCCGCAGAGTCCCTGCCTTGAGTGGAACAATAAACGCTGAGGAGCGTGTCTCCGGACATTGTGTGATAGGCCAGGGCCAGCTGTGCCGGGAGCAGAAGGGGCGTTTAGGAAGTCAGTTTGGAGCAGTGGCCCTCAGTCATTCCCAGATGCGCAGCATCTGCTCAACCAAGGACCTGCAAATATTTTCTGAAAAGGGCCAGAGAGCAAATATTTTAAGCTTTGTGAGCCAAGAGGCAAAATTGAGGATATTATCTGGGTACTTATGTAACAAGGGAGGAAATCAAAATTCCCCAGTTTTATTGATGAAATGCAAACTATAATATTGAGTATACTTTTTTGTAATACAGATCTACTAATGAGAAGAACGAAATTACTTTCGCGGGGGCAGCATTTCCCTTAACTGGGGTTCGAAGTTAGTGTTTCCTGTCATGGAATCAGTTGCAAGGGTTCCACGTGTAAGAACCATTATTAGCTTGCAGGCCTTACCAAAACATGTGGCAAAACAGATCTGGCCCTCAGGCTGGACCTGGGAACTTATTAGAAATGCAAAGTGTAAGATCCCACTCCGGACCTACTGAATTAGCAAATCTGGAGGTGGGCCAGATACCTGTGTATTAACAAGCCCTCCAGGAAATTCTGATGCACCCTAGCATTTGAGAACCAGTGATTTAAAGTAAATGTTGAGGGGCCAGAATTAGCCCCGCCCACCCTGTTATTACCATGGTAACGGCCATTTCTCAGTCATCGGTCCTCGCCTTCTGCCCTACTTTCCCTCTGCCATTATTTTAATGAGTTTGGCTGTATATTTTTATTTAAAATAAACTTTTGGGTCTTAGGCAACTCTTTTGGGAAACATGGCATGCCCACGTCTGCTTGGAGATATCTAAGCAAAGAAGCAGGAAGTCCTCTGGGAAAAGGCTCAGAGCTTGGGAGAAGGAAGCACTTCTAAGCAAAGCCAGAAGGAGAAGCTCTCAGACATTTTGCTTTCAGTAGGTAGCCCGAGAGATGGTTAAGGGAAGTGGTAACTTTTCACCTTTTCAACTGCTGCTCAGAGCTATCTCTGGTCAGTGAAAAATAAACGGGGCTACAACACAGGTGCTGTTTCTTGATTGAATCGGTCGTCTTGGCGCTATCATCATTCCACACAATTCGTAAATAATATTTTTGTAGCAAACTCAGAGGGAAGAAGTATAGAGACTGTCCCCTGGGTTAATTCTCACTCTGGCTCATCTTTTTCTCTGTAAAATGCTGCCTCAATTTCTCCATGTGTACAACGGAAATAATCAAAGCCCACTGACAGCGTTGTCTTGAAAATAAACCTAGGTGTGTGAAGCTCTCTGCCTTTGACAAATGCTTTGAATTATTATTAGGTTGCATTGTCCTAACAGACTGACATGATGATGTTTACGCTGACAAAAGGCGTGCAGAGCACCTATTAGTCATGCAGTATCGCTCCTGTGGCTACGTGGACTGCTTCACAGTCCATCTGGCGCCTTTCCGGCGTACTGCATTTTTTTCCTGAGAATTCAAATAGCTCTTTAGACCCACTGGCCAGGATGTGTCTGCCAACATTTAAAATAGGTTCCCCACCAGCCTGACCCCACCTCTCCCCACCCCTGAAATTCAGATTAGTTGAGTGACTTGGGGTTAGGCATCCAGAAGAGGAGGGGGAGGGATGCTGTCTCCAGAAGGGCTTTGGCGAGTCTTCCAGGACCAGCGTACAGATGTTTCCCATTAGTATGGGTTAATTGATCAAATTCACGGGATGAAACCTAGGAAGTCACAAAGAGCCAGACGCAAGTGGATGAGAGGTGGGATTTTAGGATATTAACTTTCCTGTTTTAGAATTATGGGGATAAAGCCAGGAAGGCTGTAGATGTAAGAAGGGAGCCCTGTATTCTCCTACTTTAAGGTTCTTGCCTAAGACAAGCAAAAAACAATGTATTTTGTGCTCTCAGAAGCTCAGAATCATGTTCCTTCTCAGGAATCTTCCTGGCACCTAAGCTTCAGTGCAATAGATGCCAGGGAAAGACCTACACACCCAAGAAGGCTCACCATGTTGGTGGGTGGACTGGAGGCACTTTTAAGAGACAGAAACAGGAGGAGGGATCCTAAAACGACTTCGGCTAAACTATGAAGTTCCTTGTACCTCCATTTCTTCTACATTTTTAAGGTATTTAAAACCCTTTTTATTTTGAAATAATTGTAAACTCAAAGGAAGTTGCAAAGGAGTGTAGAGAGGGGTCCTGTGAACCCTCCACCCTGCTTCCGCTCAGTGTTAACACTTGCATCACTATATATAATGATTATCAAAACCAGGAAACCAACCCTGGTACAAGCCACAGAGCTTACTCAAAGTTCACTGATTAAATATGTACTTGTGTGTGTGTGTGTGTGTGTGTAGCTGCAGGCAGTTCTATCACATCTGTGGTCTCATGTAACCAACACAACAATCAAGATACTTAACTCCACCATCACCACAAGGTTCCTTTAGGATACTCCTTTATAACCACACCTCTCCCCACTCCCCACCATCTCTAACCCCTGGAAACCACTAATCTGCTCTCTATTTCTATAATTGTGTCCATTTCTTCATTTGTAAACAGATTTGACATTTCATATCTTGTAGTTAGTTCAAGAATTCCTTCACAAGATCTGTTCTTATTTTCTTTTTTTCTATAATTACAAAAGGTATCTATGATCGCTTTGGAAATGTTTGACAAGAAAAGAAAAATACACAAAGAAAGAAGTGAGGGCTTCCCTGGTGGCGCAGTGGTTGAGAGTCCGCCTGCCTTTGCAGTGGACGTGGGTTCGTGCCCTGGTCTCGGAAGATCCCGCATGCCGCGGAGTGGCTGGGCCCGTGAGCCGTGGCCACTGAGCCTGCGCGTCCAGAGCCTGCGCGTCCGGAGCCTATGCTCCACAATGGGAGAGGCCACAACAGTGAGAGGCCCACGTACCCCCAAAAAAAAAAAAAAAAGAAAAGTGAAAGAAACATTACCTATGAAGTCCCCTCACTGAAGAGATGAGTACGGTGCAATTTTGATGTGTTTCTCTACACTGTCTTTCACTCTAGGTTCCATCAAGTAGAAGACGGAAGTTTTGAGAGTTCAGGGCTCATCTGAAGAAAAATTGTAAATGTTTAATTTCCCTTCCATTTTGTATGAGTTAAGGAATGCTTTTGGATGCGCGTTACAAAAATCCAACTAATAAAGGCTTAATCATATGGGGGGCAGGGATTTTGTTTCTCACATGCAAGGAGTTGGCAGGGCAGGACTGGGGCACTGACTGGCTCAGGGATGCACTGGGGACTCAGGCTCTTTTTTGTGCTCTACTATCCTGAGCAAGCGGGATCGCCTCCCCAGGCTTATTAATAGGTGTCCTTTCATCAATAACATAAAAGCTGTCTCAGACACCATCCTGAATCTCACGGAAGCACCACCACACACACTGGTCCCCACACTGTCTGTGCACCTTTGTGCTGCAAAAACAGACTGGAGAACTCTTGACAGTAGCCATATGGCCGGCAAGGCCAACGTCCTCGCTACCTGGCCCTTGACAGAAAACGTTTGCCAGCCTAACTCAACAGCATCATTTCTAATGGATGCTGACTTTCAATACAATGGATGGATATAGCTCCTCAATTAGCTAACCAATTTTCTGCATTTCAATACTAAAGTTGTTCTAGCATTCACCATTGTAAAGAAAATGGTGATGAACGTCCTTGTACATACATCTTTCCATTGATCTCTAATTATTTTCATAGGAAGACAGGGAGTATAGTTCAGTCGTTAACAGCATGTTCTCTGGAGCTTGACTGCCGGGTTCAAATCCTGGCTCTTCCCATCATCAGCTGTGTGACCTTGAATAAGTGATTTAACCTCTACAGACCTCAGTTTTCTCACCTGCAAAACCCACCTCAGTGTTGTGAGGATAAGGTGAGTTAAAACATGCATAGTGACTAGAAAAATGCCTGCACATAGTTAAGTGCCACACGTATCAGCTACTATTGAAGTTGCAAAAATTTTTTTGGTCATTTTTATCATTAGTGGTAGGTTAAATCCCTAAAAATGAAATTGGTCAGAATATGCAGTTTTTTGTTTTTTGTTTTTTTGGTACGTGAGCCTCTCACTGTTGTGGCCTCTTCCGTTGCGGAGCACAAGCTCCGGACGCGCAGGCTCAGCGGCCATGGCTCACGGGCCCAGCCGCTCCGTGGCATGTGGGATCTTCCCGGACCGGGGCACGAACTCGCGTCCCCTGCATCGGCAGGCAGACTCTCAACCACTGCGCCACCAGGGAAGCACTATGCAGTTTTTAATACTTGTATTACATTGCCCACAAATGGGTTTTCCTAATTTCTGAGCAGCAGTGAATATTATCTTTCAGGAAAAAAAAAGGATTTTTTTGCCATTTTGAAAGGTGAATAATTGTATTGAAATACAATTAATTAATTGTGAGATAAATAAAATTATATTCTTAAATTTGCTATTTTTGTTATTAGTGAAATTAATCACCTTTTTGATATTTGAAATTCTTATTTTAGGAATTGCTAGCTTTTTTCTCTTTATCCCTTATTTCTAATTAAGATCTTTTTTAGGTATTGGAAACATTTTTATATGTTTTTGTATGTTTTATATGTTTATATGTTATATGGATATCAGCTCTTTGGTGACTATATTGAAACTTTTTTCCTCATTTTTTTGTTTTTGAATTTTCTTTTTGATATTCATTAATTAAAATGTTAAAATTTTTATGTAGTGCAAACTATCCATTGTTTTTCTTTACGACTTTGGTCTTTGATTCCTGGTTGAAGGAATCTTGTTATCCTGTGATCCAATATATATTCACTCACATTTTCTTTAATTTTTTAGTGGTCTTTTTTTTTTTTTAATTTTTAAATGTTTAATCCATCTGGAATTCATTCTGGAGTATAGTGAGAAGCAGGGACCTAACTTCTTTTTTTAAAAACTGAATAGCTAATCTAGCAAGATTAAAAAATCTTGACCTGCCCACAAAAATATCATTTTTGACATGTTAAAAAATCGTTCATTGATTTAGCCATCTATATATTTTTAAATTATTTGTATTATTTTTATTATTAGAACTTTACTAATTTACTCTAATTATAATTTTACAATACATTCGTATCTGCACACTTTTTTTTAACCAATTTACTAAACTTTTTTTTAACTTTTTATTTTATATTGGAGTATAGTTGATTAACAATGTTGTGATAGTTTCAGGTGTATGCAAATTGATTCAGTTAGACATATACATATATCTATTCTTTTTCAAATTCTTTTTCCATTTAGGTTGTTACATAATATTGAGCAGTTTCCTGTGCTATACAGTAGGTACTTGTTGGTTATCCATTTTAAATATAGCTTTTAATTTTAAAATAATTATACATTTACAGGAAGTTGCAAAGATAGTTCAGAGAGGTCTCATGTACCTTTCACCCTGTATTTCCCAGTGGTTTTGATGTTGAAGAACTATTCACAAGCCCAAATTTGTCCCACAGATTTTTTTCCTATGTTTGCTTCTAAACATTTTATAATTTTACATTTTACTTTAAATCTAATATGTTTTAGATTACACCTTATTTAAGGTGTGAAGTTTAGACCTAGGTTTGTTTATTATCAGTATGGGTGTATGGTATCCAATTACTGTTATTATTCACTTTGTGTATATCCTTTAATCCTGAAATTCTCCTTCTAAGGCTTTTCCCAAAGGAAATGATTAATGCCCTGTCACAGCTTTTTTTTTCTTTATTTTTCCAAAAGTGCCTGGGCTCCACATACCTCTCTATTCATTCTTATATAAAAACTTAACAATTTCTCTTTTGCTTTATGGAGACATAATTTACATAACAAAAAATCGATCCACTTTGGGTGTACCACTCAATGGTTTTCAGTTTATTTGCAGAGTTGTACAACCATCGCCACAGTCTCATTTTGGAACATTTCCATCACCCTAAGAAGAGACCTTGTACCTATTTCCAGTCGCTCCTCAATTCCACCCCAAGGCCCAGGCACCCACAAATCTATTTTCTATCTCTCTAGATTTGCTCTTCTAGACTTTTCATATTAACGGAGTGATAGAATCCAATATCTGACCTTCTACATCTGCTTTCTTTCACTGATCGTGATAGTTCTGAGGTCATCCATGCTGTAGCGTGTCAGCATACTTCCTTTTTATCGTTGGGTGGTATTTCATTGTACGGATGCTCCACATTTTGGTTACCCATTTACAACTTGATGGGCATTTGAGTTGTTTCTGCTTTTTAGCTATTATGAATAATGCTGCTATGAACGTTCACGTACAAGTTTTATGTGGAAATGTGTTTTCACGTCTCTTGAGTAGACCCCTAGAATAATGCTGATATGTTAAAAGGAAAATCCCAGTCAGATTTTTATTGGAATTGCATTAAGCTAAGGGAATAACTGACATCTTTACAATATTGAGTCTTTATATCCAGAAAAATGGTGTGTTCCTGCAGTTGTTCAAATGTTAGAACCTCCTTCTAATTTTTCTACTTAGGTTAATGGGATGCTGCCTTAAATTTCCATTTCATTTTTGTATACTTCCCTTTTGCCCACAAATCCATTCACTGTCTTGTACATGGAAAGTACATGATAGATACTCGCCAGTCACTTTCTTTGGTGTTAAGGACATGGCAGTGAACAAGACCTAGCAGCGGCTCTCATTGAGCTTACTTTCTAGCTGAATGAAGGGACAATTTGCCTGAAATCTTAAAATAGCTGTTGAAGTGGTAGAGCAGTGACAGGAATGAGTGAGTGAGAATGAGAAGTGGAGGAATCACTGTTCCAGGTAGAGGCCGGGGCCATCTTTCCAATCCAGAAGTTCTCCGAGATGCGACTGACCCAGATTTTTTAGACTAGCATGCACCTAACATTCTATCCTCATTCGTCGGGTCCACGGTGCTGGGAAGAGGGGCTACGCTGGAGAATGGATCTGTGCATCTTTGCCAACTATAGGCCAGGAGGGGACGATGGGTGCCACACTCTCAGAGATAAAACACCCCGTGACAAAGCCAATGAGAATTCCATGACAATCTCATCAGTCTGTAAGATCCTGTAAATTCTTCAGGTGTATTATTTATATGAAGCAGGCTCTTGGCCCACGTGATTGACAGCAAAACTCTAACGAATGTACTTGTTTGGAGGGTATGAGAAAGGTGGTAGCCAAGAAGAAACATCCCACTCCGAGAATGAGTTTGGAGAGAGAAAAACCCCAAGGAGGAGAGTGGATGGGTACTAGTCCTACTAGTACTAGTCCTACTAGTACTCCTTACTAAGAGGAGAAGGTAAGCAGCATTCCTGGGGCCTGCTAGTAAGAAGAAGAACAGGGGGCCAGAGAGGCTGCACAGCGAGGAAGGGACGCTGGTAAGGAAGAGGGGCTTCCCTCTGGAGACTGAAGACCGTCTGTCTGAGAATCCCACAAGGGTGGGGGGGTGGAGGAAGAAAACCCCCACCCCCGGAAAACCTCCTAGAGATTTTTACAAACAGCTAGTCCCCCACATCCACCTCATACAGAGATCCTGTGATGAAAAAGTGTTAGATAATCAGTGGAGTGAACACTCCTGATACAATGCTGCAGAGGGAAAGAGAGACAGCTGTTAGAATGCAACGTGAGCTTGGTACCTGATTTACATAGAGTCCATTTCATGAAATGTTTCTTCAGAGATGGACTCAGAGTGGGTTAAACCCTTTCTCTGTCTTCAAATAATACAGGCCCCTAGGTGCTTGTCCCTCTGACGATAGGGAGGTTTTGAATACAAATAACCGGAAGAGCGATTCCCCCGGTGATCCTGAACCTTCTGCGGGTTCACTAATGACCAAGAGAAGGGAGTACGCAGTACCCTCACTAACAGACCAAACGAAGGAGGTGTATAGACACCCACAAGGATAGAGAAATGATAGCAAAGGATTTGCTTGGATAAAGAAAATGCGCCGGGGGAAGAAACAGATTCAACTGAGGAAAAGTGTCACCGCGTACCTCTGGGGTATTGTCCAGAGAAACAAGGTAGTTAGTGAGCTAGGGAAACCTGAAAAGCAGTGTTGCTGAAAGAGGCCAGAGCAGAGAGAGAAGAAGAAACAGGTATGTGTTTGCAGGGTGATCCTGAAGGTCAAAGAGGCAAAAGCAAAAATAAATGGCTGAAGACAAACATTCTTAGTTATCTAACCATTATGATAGCTAAGCCCATGTTTTTAAAATTATACTCTTGGAGAATACTTGTGTTTGTAACTAGGTCAAAGTGTCCCGTGGTACAAATAAATGATTGTGTTCTTTTCCAATTTTTAGGGAAAAAAATGTTATCAGACAAAGGTTCATAGTTTTAAAGTTTTCTTCCATAAGTATTCAATATTTGATGCTTACTCTATGCTTATGTACAAATCTAATGTGAGATGGTTTGTGATTCAATCGAAAAGCATACGTGAATTCATTTTGTTTGCTATCTGAAAATAGTCCAAGAAGAGCTCTGAGATTTTCAAACATCCCACCTCCTGAAGAAGTCTGAGAATCTAATCCAAGTGAGGGCAAAGTCCAGAGCAGGATAAAACCAAACCCAATAGCTTCTGCTTTGGGACGTTGTCATTTTACTACGTTTTGTACAAACCAGTGTTTCTGGGAAATAAACATTCCAGAAATGACCTATCCCTGGTTTCCACAGCTTTAAGTGAGAATATGAGGGACCAGAAAACGGTAAGGAATCTTTAAAAGCCAGCTAGTACTTTCTTCAAATCCCATCATTCAATACCAACTATTCAACATTATGCGTCATTTAAATACTGCATTAATATGCATGGTATCCAAGAGGTTATGCACTATGCCCTTGAGATTTTTATGGCTGCAAAGGCAAAGAGGGAATCAAATTATCTAGTTTGACTTTCCACATCCTTTAAATAAATAGGACATTTAAGGATCACCCAGGAAAAGGGTACAAAAATTATCATTTCGACGTGGTTTAGAACCCCATCTTGCTCAGAGACGGAAAGGCTAGCTGACTTTTTGATGTCTCTACGTGCCAGTAGAGACAGGCACAGAAAACCCGAGAGCTGCTTCCACTGATGGAATCCTTGGAGCTCTGTAACTTCCTCTGAGTCGAGATCCACAACTCTGTGCACCACCACCCTCCTTGGCCCACACCCCCTCACCTGTGCCCTCAGCCTTTGCTGGAGGAGCCTCTCCTGGAGAGATTCCTTTCCTGCTTACAAAAGGAAGCTGCAGATATTCTCCGAGTCCTAGTACTTCTAAAGTAAGCCATTAAATATATGTTCTGATGTATAAGCTCTTGAAGTGACTGCTGCAAATGACCACTTTTTCTCATTCTCCTCCTTTGCTCTGTGAATTCTCCGCCTTGATCAGAACATACTTATCTCTGTAAATGGGAAAAACATCATTTCCTTGGCAAAAAAAAGTAGAGCTGGAACACTGACTGGTATCAAATTTCCAGAAAGGATAATTTTTCTATCATTGCATTCATATTAATGTCATCAAAAGCCAGAAGTTATAAGTGATTGGGAGGCATTGGAAGGCAATCTGTGACACAGCTGCCCTTCAGTGAGCTGAATATATTAAACTCTTATATGATTTGCTGTAAATATTCCGAGCACTACAGACCTTCGTGTCGCCAAACCCTAATCCTGGGAGGAAGTGGCTTTGGAGAATAATAAAAACCAGAAGTATTTTGAAGCATTATCTCTGCTTTTTCTGCATATCATTTTCCAGTTACCATACCAATATTTCAGCTCTGTAAAAAGCTGTGTAATCACTTTACTTCACCTGTCAAGGAATCATGTTGGCATCTTTCTCGCTAGAAAATTAATACTTGTGATGCTTTTCTGACGTCATGATACTTCTGTCTTCTTCAGTATAAAGAAGCCAGCTGAGATTGTTTTCAGTAAGATTTTATAGAAATTCGAAACTAAATTTAGTGTGGTAAAATGTGTGTGCTTTTCCCCTTCAGAAAAAAAGTTATATTAATATTACTTCGAGCCCGCATTAATCATGTAACTTTTTTTGTGGTTCTGATAAGAGTTCTTCATTGGGTAAAAACACTCTATCAGGGCTGATTTATTGGTTTTATGTATTAGACATCTATGTGCTTTGTGATGGTCGTATGGGGCAGGCAGTTTTCTCTTTTGCTCTATTTATACTCTAGAAGGATTTAAATGTATTACAGTTGTTACAATGGGGTCATCTGAAAGGGGTGTGTACTAAAAAATGAATTGGGTGGCACCCCCTTCAAATGTAAGATTAATTCCTCCTTGTGGTCGTTTGGCTTCTAACAATCTTAAGCCCCAAACATTAAGATTCTGTAGTTACACATTCAGTAGGTCAGCAGCGGGGATTCCAAAACAGGGTGAGGTCACATGAGGCGCACCGCCTGGATTCCTGAACAGTGGAGCAAAGCATGGGACTCACATGATGGTCGCAATGGCCCCGGGCGTGAGGCTGAGGAAACCCAGGCCTACTTCAAAACACAATTACTCTCAAAATATCTGACATATTTTCCAAGTGTAGATACATTTTAATTTTATCTTAATCCTTTTGAATAAAATATATAGGCTTTATAATATCAGCTTTTCTCCTGACATAACATGCATAACTTTTTCCCACTCTTTCTTTTAGAAAGGAAGCAATAACCTGTTTCCAATATGAACTCAAGTTACAGTCTGGCGAGAGCTCCTTTCACAGTGATACTTAAGGGGAAACGCTCCTTTTTATTTGTCAATACTCTGTCCTTGGACAGGTATAAAGGTCTCCTCAGTCACCCTAGTCAATCAATCTAATTTCACAAGTCCATAGTCACATACACAAAAAATATATACTTTTGTATTGTTCCAAACATAGGACTAGAACAGTATCTGCTCCCACACAAGTAGTTGTTCAGTAACTATTTTTTCAGGGAGGGGTAGCGGGGCAGGCAGCACAGATGTGCTCCTTTGAAGGGAATTAAGCTGGAAACTAGAGAACAGCACAGAAGTGAAAGGGATCCGGACCCTGCCTTCTGGGACAACAAATAGGAGAGAAATATATGAAAATGCCGTTTACTTCCATCAGAGAGAAAATGAAGAAATCGATCCCAAGCTTTACAAGTGCAATTAAAGCCATCTCTGGAGGAAGTGACCATCTTGGTGAAGCTTAGTAACCAAAGGCAAAGGAAAAGCGCACTTCAGGATTTATAAACAAAAAAAACCCCCACAATGACTGCAGGAGTATCAAAGATTAGAAGATAAGGAGGTGAAAGCGGCAGTCACTGCCCCCTGCCTGGCTGGGACTCACTGGGAACCGCAAAGCACCCTGGGGAACGCTTCCCTGTCTTTGGATCCGACCCAAGCTTCATAGGGAGCTTCTGCCCTCCACTGCATCTCCAGCACCCAATGCAGGATGAGCCCCCTGTAAGGATTCACCACCATCATCACAACCACTAACACCTGAATAAGGCTGCACAGGCCTCCACATCTGTACCCCAAGCAACACCTACAGTGGCAGCTCCAAAATTTCTATATAGAATAGGATTAACGATACGATGGCGGGAGGAGCATTTCCGTAGCAAGTACTCAGTTTTTACTTCCCTATATTCACTTAGGGGTGCTTCTTGGGGTGGCGGTGATGATGGGGGCCCGGAGGGCCTCTTCCCCACACCCGCTTCTCCGCGCTGCTCTTGGCCATCTCACTTCTTCCCCACAACCACCTTGAGAGGGAGGGGTCAGGCAATAAGACACTCAGGCATCTCACCACCCATCTCATACCCAACTAGAAGGGGCAGAGCTACTTCAGTGCAAATGGTCTGAATCCAAAGAGTAATCCCAGAGTAGAGTAAACCCGATCTTTCAGAAAGCTGGATTCAGGCCTCACCTCCGCCAAACCTGTTTCCTAGAATGACGCATACACCTGCGAAAGCCACCAAGTTTTAATTTCCTCTTCCTTTTGAGCTAAAAAACATGCTGCTGCCCTGTGTAAGAAACACACATTGGGGACTTCCCTGGTGGTGCAGTGGTTAAGAATCCGCCTGCCAATGCAGGAGACACGGATTCGAGCCCTGGTCCGGGAAGATCCCACATGCCGCGGAGCAACTAAGCCCGTGTGCCACAACTACTGAGACCATGTGCCTAGAGCCCGTGCTCCGCAACAAGAGAAGCCACTGCAATGAGAAGCCCATGCACCACAAGGAAGAGTAGCCCCCGCTCGCTGCTAGAGAAAGCCCCCGCACAGCAACAAAGACCCAAGGCAGCCCAAAATAAATAAATTAATTAAATAAATGTATAAAAAAAAAAAGAAACACATATTTGGCCACAGATGTTATGTACTTCCGGGTGCACTACTTGAAACAGAGTTAAAAGCAAAATTCTCTTTCTCTCACACACGGATGCACACAAAGACGGTGATGAGGTGAACTCTGTCCCCACATCCCTCAAATGAGAGGATGGGCTGGAGCAGTGGTTCTGAGTCTAATGTGCACACAAATCATCTGGGCATCTTGCTAAAATGCAGATGCTGATTCAGCAGGTTTGGGATGGAGCCCAAGATGCAGCGTTTCTAATGAGCTCCCAGGTGATGCTGATGCCTTTGGTCCATGGACCACGCAAGGAGAAGCAAGAGACTAGAGCATCTGAAGGTTCCTTCCCGTTCTAAGCATCTTAACATCTCCATCGATGGCATGCTTGGCCCCTACTCCCTGGGCCCCTGACACCCATCAGAAAGGTGATGTTCAGGTCATTATGCTCACAGCCCAGTTCTACACCTTCCCTCCACTGGCCCAAATCTACCGCAGGTCAAGGGTGGGATCCATACCCACGAGGTATTCCTTAACTGGTTTTCTTCTCCCCAGTGATCATTTTCTTCTGAAGTCCTCCAGCACTTAGAGATTTTGCCCTCTTGCCTTGCATTGGTCACTGGTTATTTTTTGATGAATCTAATTAAATTATAGGCTAATAGGGCCATGGCCTCGAATCTCTTCTTTCTCCAGGAATACTCTCACATGGTCGGCTCCTTTTCAGCCTTCAGTTCTCAGTGCAAACCCCACTCCTTGGCGAGGCCCTCCCTGAACACCGGTATAAGTTATTCTCTCTCGATGTCCCCTCTGACCAGTCACAGCACCCTCTCTTAATTTCTTTGTAACACTCATCAAGGTTTGAGATTTCCTCGCTTGTTTACTTACTTATTACCTGCCTCCCCCCCACCCCAGAGAGGGACTTTGTTTACACTGTTCACCACTCTACCCACCGGTGCCTAGAATGGTAACTATAACATAGTAGGTTATTTGTTGAGTGAATAAACGCAAGAATCAAAGAGCTGGGCACACAAAGGCCCTAAGAAAATGCTTGTGGGATGAGTCAGAGACCTGTCATGCAAGCACTAATCTTGGAATCTTATGTTTCTTTACTTTTGAAAACGAGTTCCTTCTCTGTGCTTCTCCTTTCCTGCTGGGTACTCACAGCAGCTCACATCACAATTAATTTTGAAAGGAGCTCGGACATGTGAGTTTTTATTAGTTCTCAGTAG
This sequence comes from Stenella coeruleoalba, assembly GCF_951394435.1. NCBI lineage: Eukaryota > Metazoa > Chordata > Mammalia > Artiodactyla > Delphinidae > Stenella > Stenella coeruleoalba. The sequence goes on along the minus strand of NC_137160.1, from coordinate 57,279,223 downwards.
GACAAGTCTTCTACCTGTAGAGCTTGTGGATTACAAGAAATAACGGGAGCAGTGTCAGTGTGGACATTCAGGAGATGTTTTGGGAACATAGGGCACATTTAGCTGTGGGCTTCTTTTTTTTTTTTTTGCGGTACGCGGACCTCTCACTGTTGTGGCCTCGCCCGTTGCGGAGCACAGGCTCCGGACGCGCAGGCTCAGAGGCCATGGCTCACGGGCCCAGCCGCTCCGTGGCATGCGGGATCCTCCTGGACCGGGGCACGAACCCGTGTCCCCTGCATCGGCAGGCCGACTCTCAACCACTGCGCCACCAGGGAAGCCCAAGCTGTGGGTTTCTTCTTGGCTGTTCCATTGATGGAGCCCTGTCTGCAAAGCCCTTTCCAAGCTCGGCTTTGATCAGCTTTCAGGCCTGCCAACACACCCTGGTTTCTCACTTTAGACCTCAATTATCTTATGAAGCACACAATCCAGCTTTGACGGTGTACCTGGAAAATGGTAGAAAATGCAGGCCATAGGGGGAAACTGAATGTACAAAAATGAACCTACTTATTAGAGAAAACAACCACTGGTCGGGCCCTAGAGCCTGGTGATTTGCAAAATTAAGAACGAATGCTGCTGAAGGCAGTCGCGAAGGCTGTCTTTGTCACATGCCGTTTGTCTGGAATGGAGGTAAAGGTCCCCATACGATGTGCTCTACGGAAGCCTCTTTAGACGTTTCACCATTTCCTTCCCTTTGTGGTGTAAGCATTTGGGCTCGAACACTGACAACTTTCAGAAACACAAGAAACAGGCTGGATCGTGACCTTGACACAGCATGAGTTTACCCTTAGTTTCCAAACAGAAGTTCTTGAAAGTGATGCTGAGTTGCTTCTCTCAGAGGTTCCTTTGTGGGACTCTGGGGAATAAAGGCAGAGGCAAGTGCCAGTCCTTCTGGCACAGCAGTGTCCGTGGGGAAGGGCTAGAAACACAAACCACGTAACCTCTAACTGTGAGAAACCAAAGCTTTCCCATCCTTGGGCTTCTATTGCTCCACCCAGGCTCTGCTGGGTGATTTCCTCCTTGCCTATTCTGTTCCAAAAGAAATCTAATGGGGCTTTAATCCACTGCTGCATTTCCTGTTTTCTGTTTTAGCAGGCTCTTTTGTCCTTTGCATGTGCCATGAAAAAAGTGTGAGGCTACCAAGGTATGTAATGGTGGGTATAAAGATCAAAGACTGTGCCCGCTGAAATCGGAATTTCAGCTAAACAACACATAGCTTTTGAGCGTATGTTCCATGTGAGATTTTATTTGCTAAATCTATTGCTTGGTGTATTGTTTTCTTTGGTCGTGTTTTTGTTTGTCCTATTGTCTTTTATCAGCAAGGGCATGAAGAGGGATCAAGAAGAAAGGAGGAGGGCTTCCCTGGTGGCACAGTGGTTGAGAGTCCGCCTGCCGATGCAGGGGACACGGGTTCGTGCCCCGGTCCGGGAGGATCCCGCATGCCGCGGAGCGGCTGGGCCCGTGAGCCATGGCCGCTGAGCCTGCGCATCCGGAGCCTGTGCTCCTCAACGGGAGAGGCCACAATGGTGAGAGGCTTGCGTACCACAAAAAAATAAATAAATAAATAAAGAGAGGAGGAGTGAGACATTTGGTGTCCCATGTTCAACCTCGAGATAGTGGTTTCCTTCTTCTGCTGTAGAGATGCCAGAAAAAGGCTTTAGAGTCCTTCTGTGAAGTCCTCAACCTCCAGTCTGAAGACTGTCCTCTTGGTTGTGTTTCTGCAAACTCCTAATCTGCCTCTAGACTGACATGAGTTTGAAATCTGGGTTCTCCAGCAAACTGAAATGAAAGGGCCCTTGTAATTGCAATATGAGTCAGGTAGCAATGGGGAAAATGTTTCCACTCCCCCGGAGAGTGGGCTTCTTGATGGCACTGGGCCATCGCCACGTGGGCCACAAGGGCAGGTGTCATGCAATCACCACAGCTGATCCTGTATCTCCACTTCAGAGTGATTAAGTGCAGGGACCTCCCATGTAGATGCTGGCAAATGTGAACACAACGGGAGAGTGAGGGTAACAAGCTGGGAGAAGATGTGCAGGCAAACGAGGATGATGGCTAAATGTAATGAGTGTTTACCACGCGCTAAGCGTTAGTGAACATGAACTAACCTTGTTTAATCCTCACAGTAATGCTATCAGGTAGGTGTGTGTCATGAGCCCCATAACAGACGAGGAAACCGAGGCAGAGAAGATTACATCATTTACTTATCTGATTAAATTACATCGTTAGTTTGTGGAGGATACAAACTGGTTCCAGAATATACGGCCCTAAACTACCTCTGTTTCTGCAGCCTGAACAATCTGTGCGATCAGGGCATGGGGAGAGGTAGGAATCGCTGAGCGGCTGACACAAGCAAAGCCTTTCCCACTGCACGTTTCTGGAGACCAAGGGGGGCCTGAGTGGGCCTACGGCAGGCCAGCCACTATGGCGTCTCCCCTGAGCGGCCCTAGGAACACAGGCAAGCAAGCCGCCAGCCCAGGGTGATGAAGTGATCAGGGTCAGTAAATGGATTGTGAATTACTTATGAAACGGAATACATTACATAAGGGTTGTTTTTAAGAAAGAGCAGATGAAAGATTTCAGGTCAGAGTTTAATCCAACTAAACTAAGCTCATCTTTTCCCTCTTCTTTTTTCCCAAGGCCTTCGTTACTGTCCTGCTACCACATGTTCTGAATGTACGTTGGGCTGAGCCCCGAGTTCTTGAGACACGGGTGAATTATTATGATTAGGTAGCCTTGGCCCTTCAGTTTCCAGCAGGGCGAAAGGGAGTGTCCCACAATCTCAGAAATCAGCCCAACTGAACGGCCAGTGTAACTAGAAAGAAAGTAACTCCAGAAGGGCCAAGAGCATCACTGTTCCTTTCAAAATAACTACGTAACTTGGAAACCCGTGGGAATGTATGTTGGTATATTATTACAGAGGTGATAAAGGACTCCACTGGAAACAGATGTGATCTGATTTCCTCTGATACCCTGAGCTGAAAACAGAATTACTGAAGGTGATAACACTCAGGTGAAATGAAACAGTTCAAAGTTCCAAAGAACTTAGTTTGGAAGGAAGCCTTTGGATAATAAACCATAAATTTTATTGCAGTCACCAACATAAGAAAAATATGTCCCAAGGCCTGTTTGTCTAGAAAAGGATGCTTCTCTTTTCTCCTCAAATCCCTCAAATGAGTTTTAACTGTGCAAATGAGGGCTATAATTTATGTAGAAATTTGAAACTATTAACGGCTTAATCCACCTCAGACTGTATTGAAGTTCTGCAGCATGACTCCCGTTTACACAGCTCAGCAAACAGAGGCCCACGAGGATAGGAGTTGTCCCCCGTGGCCCCTGGCAGCTAGCTGTGTAATGAGATCTTAGATTCAATCTTTGTGCAAAACACCAGTTTATTACTGGGATTCAAGAAGTCTAGATGCTCAGAGCCAAAAAACAAAAAAAAACCCAAAAACCTTTTCAAATCACTATTAGACCCAGTGATTTCTTCTTTGCAGTGATTTCTCTAAAGGGAAACACTCCAATGTGGGATTGAAAACTTCCCCTTGGTTATGGCTTGTTTTCTAGCGTTCTGAACCTGGGCAGGAACAGAGAGGTAGAAGGTGGTGGGCTCTGAACACCCTGATCAACATCCAGCTTCATTATTTGCTTGGAAAGGGGGACAGAGGCCACCTTCCAAACAAGCAGGTGCAGGAGGTTTCCTCTGAGGAAACATTTCTCCTCCACCCCCTCCTGTCTCCCCACCATCTCCATCCCCGTATCATCACATTTCTCTCTTGAAGCCCGTGAATGTTTGGTCCTTATTGTTCTTTTTGCAAAGTGCAAGCTCTAGCTTTAAACACAAGAGAATGCTGTGCACCTTGAGGAACAATCTTGTAACTGGAACTGTGGGCGGCAAAGCCCTCCTGGGTGGGATCCGTGAACCCTTAAACAGCCAGCCAAACTCAGAATATACAACAGCGCCCCCAGCCAAATATTTCTGTCTGGACCCCGAAGTTCAGACAGCACCTGCTCTTCTGTTGCTTTCTTCTTGAACCTCGGCTGCCCCATTTCAATAGATAATTTAAAACTTTCTTACTTTCTTCTCAATTCTCCACGGGGAAATTCCACTTTGAAATTCTTTTTTCCCTGTCATTTTTACTTTACAGTTGAGAGGGCAGGGACGAGCTAGGAAACAGGATTTCTCTCTCCCTCTCGCTTTTTAAAAATGACGTAGGGAGTTTGGACGGCTTCCCTACCCCCACCTCCCCTCTGATTCTAACCCTGATTCCTGGAGAATGACAGTTTTCCTTTTCATGTTTGCTGATGACCGCGCGGGTCGGAGCAGGAGGGGCTGCCGCACAGGAGGGGCTGCCGCACAGCGAGAGACCCGGGGCCGATTCTAGTCTCCGACGGGCCCCAGCTGCCCGCGTCCGGGGGAGCGGCCGAGGTCCCGGGGAGGCCGGCCACAAAGCCCGGCTGGGCTGGAGCGCGAGGACAGCGGACCGCGGTTGCCACGAGCCCCGCGGGGCGCGCAGCTCGGCGGGGGCGGCTCCACTCCGCCGGGCCCGAGTTCGCTGGGGGACAACTTACTGTGTTCGCTCTGCGTCCACACTGCCAACTCCCAAGTGGGAGGGGGGGAAACAGCAAAAGCTGTGTCGCGTCCGACAGTACAGGCAACAAAAGAGGAGCGAGGAGAGGGGAGGCGGGGAGGGAGGGAGGCAAGGAGACGGGGGCGCTACCCCGTGCTCCCCGAGAGCACCCCCCGGATGCTGATGGGGAGCCCCTCCCGGAGCGGCGGCCCTTTCTCTGGGCCCCCTTCGGCCCACTGGTCAGACCGGTTAGTTGGGAGAAAAAGAACAAAGCTCCCAGCCAGGGCAGGCAGCGGTGCCGGGGCGCCCCGGGGGATGGGAAGGCCGAGGCCGAGGCCGAGGCGCCCGGCGCCCTGCCCTCCCCGCGCGCGCCCCCGGCCCGGGCCCGCTCCTCCGCCTCCCCTCACGCCTCCCAGTCCTCGGGGAAGCGGTTCTTCCGAAGGGACGCGCGCCCGCGGGAGAGGAAGTGGTGGGAGCGGGGGGAGACCGGCGGGGGGGCGGCGGCGGGGAGCCGGGGAGGAGGCGGGGGACGGGGGGCGGGTGCGCCCCAGAGCTGCCGAGTCGGGCCGGGTACCGACTGCCATCCTGCAGCAATTTCCCTGTGTCATGGCTCCGGTCTCTTAGCAACAGCCGCGGGTCCGGCCGCCCCGAGCCGAGCGAGCCGCCGCCGCCGCCGCCGCCGCCGCCGCGGGCTCAACTCCACCCGGCGGAGCCCGGCGCGCGGCAGCCACACAAAGAGGCGCCGGGTCGGCCGGGAGCGCCGCGGGAGGGCACGGCGAGGGACCGGGGCGGCGGCGGCGGCGGGGAGAGCGACTCCAGGCAGGATGCAGGATGCGGAGGACCTGACACTTCTTGGAAACTCTTGGAAATGGCTCCCGCCCCGGCACCGTAGGGGGCTGCGCACCCCGGGCGGGCGCTCGCCCCTGCTGCGCTGCTGAGCCGCGCTCGGATGGAGGGCCCCGAGGCGCTGTCCCTGCGCTCCGCCGTCGGCTCGGGCTGAAAAAGTTTCTCCATGGTTCCTTTGTGTAGCCCGAGCGCCCGTTCTCTGGCTGCGAGCTGCCCCAGTCTTCCCGGGTAAGTGAGCGATATTGTTTGCTTACAGTGCTGCCATTTTGAGCAATTCTGTCTGTCCCCGGCCCCCGAGCGGCCCCTCCCCAGCCCTCCTGCCCGAGCCCGGGTCCCCCGGGCGGGTGTTCGGGAGAGTAATTTTCCTGGGCGGGCTACACGGCATGCGCTGCCCAGATAAAAGCGAGTTCAGGACTGCCCTCACTTCGCTCCTGCCTGTTTTCTTTCCAGAGGCGGACTCCCAGCTGCTGCCCTCATGTGACTCCAACATACATAAGCAGACCTAATAAGAAGGGCAAGGGGCTCGCTGCCCTGCCAGTGAGGGACCGGGGGTCGAGGACCTGGGTCGAGTCCCGGGCAGGGCAAGGCGCTCCCAGTCCTGTGGGCTCTGAGCCTCAGACACCGAGTGGGGCTTAATCCATCATGAGCCGAGAACTTGAATGTCTCTCTTGGAAGCGATCGTATTTTTAGACATCCCTCCTTTGCTTCCCCATCCTCCATTCCTTAACCACCCAAAGACCAGCACTAGGCAGTAAATTGCTAGGGCAGCCAAGCTCGAATGATAAGTTTGTTTTCCTTCGTTCTGTATGAAGAAAACCTCAAAGGTGGGTTTTCCGTGCCATCTGACCTTTATCAGTATTTCCCGTCAGATGGAAAAACATAATAAAGGAGTTCAGGCTTCAGCAGAGCTGAAGGAATAATAAACTAGGGAGTTAATTACTAGCTGTTAAACTAATTTTAAAGATCTTCTGTAAGCGATTTGTTTAAACCCATTCCAGTCTTCCTTACACTCCACCCAGAGCCAAAGCTGCCTTGCTGAGGTGAAATACAGGTGTGGACCTTCCTCTCCCAAGACGTCCAGCACCCATATCAATGCCCAACAAAATGTTAGTTAGCCTTTCTCTCCTCTGGGAGAGCCACCTTGCCAACTGAGTCTGGGTTTGCTTCTAAAATGTCTGGCTTCCTCAATCCTTCTTAAAATCATCACAGGTCTTCAGATTATTACATTAAAGATGCTAGAGTCTAAGCAGTCTTTGTGTTACAACTACGTAATGAATGTGTTCATTTGGGGGTGGGAGGAAGGGACGGACAGTAAGCTACTCTGGTTTTGGGTTTTTTTTTCAATCTGTACTTACTGGTGCAGCTCCTTAAAAACAAAATTCAAAAGGTTTATAGATGTCTCTCTACTAACCCTCTGTAACCTACCTCATGTTTAACCCCTCTCTAACCCACCTGGCGTTCCTCCTTACTGAAAACCAACCAAGTTCGAGGAGATACTGATTTGCAAACATTAGAAATAGTTGATTACCATTTGATTTTCCACCAGTGGAGGAATGATCCTGCCTGAACTGGTATGATGGAGGTGAATCAAGGGCCAAAGCTCTTCACCCAGGCACCAATTAAAAGCAAAATTCTACCGAAGTAATCCCACATTTCCAAAGGGTAATCTAAAACATTATTTTATAAAGGATATAATTCCCAAAGGCTTGTGAGTGATATCTAAGCCTTTCAATTTCATACAATGCCCTTAATTTTAACATCTCTATTATAGAAGGGAACACAACCAATGGAACAGAAAATGTGTTACTCTGGGGATCCAGTAGGATTGAAATTTTTAGAAGCTGACAGATATCCACAGAGATGCGTCTGTGCATTTACCTACCCAAGCTTTATTATAAACAACTAAACTTCCTATAGGAGAGTCCATTGACTGTTGCTGTCCTCCTTTCCTAAAACTGACCTCATAAGAAAAAGATGAAAACAGCTCTCACTTGGGGAAATGTCATTCTACAAATCGTTATTATGTAGACTGCTGTACCTAGTTAACTGCCTCCTCATTTGAATATTTGGATTGTTTAGAATGTGCTGTTGGCACAGTAATAAGGGGTCGGAACGCTGTTATGGCAGAGTTTGTTTTTTAGTTTTTGTTTTGCTTTGTTTTCAGATTTGAATTTTCCCATATGAGAAAAAGATCTTTCTCTTGGAGATGCGGGGGGACTTCTCAAATTCCCTGATGAGATCTAGCACATACCTTTAAGGGAGTTCCTCTGAGGGAGGACAGGAAGCCAGAAGGAAGAGCGCAGTTACATAACCAGTTACCTAAACCTAAATATTCCACCCCAAGAAGCTGTCCAGATGTTGCAAAAGAGAAATGAGGAAGCTGTGAGAGGGATCAGCGTGCCTCTAGCTGTAAGAACAGTGATGGCTGAAAGACCAGTTGGTGGAGGGATCCATGGTCAGAGCACTGACATAGTTCTCTACTGTTCTCCTAGCCATGAACTCTTTATTAGTTATCTCGGGTAAATAGTCCGTCTGCCAGGATATGACTTTTAATTCCCATCCAGTGAAATGATTTCCTTTTGTCTTTATAAATCAGTAACTTTTGTGACTGTTTTTGGGACTGTGGGCCCCACACTGACAGATCTCTGTGCTCCATTAGAGACTTGGAACTCTGGGGCAGCTCCCTTGAGAAAGCCAGGAAAGCCCTCGCCCACTACCGCCGAGTCCCACATTTATTGATAGCTTTTACTAATGGTCAGAATGCCGTTGGCTGTCAGGCAGGAGCGTTTGAAATGAGCACTGCTGGAATAGTACCTACAGAGTGAGTGGAGGATGGGGGGGGGGGGGAGAAGGAGGTGGACTCTCAAAGTGTTTTATCGTCTCTGATCAATTATTGCAACAGCGCTTCTCTTCCCTAATCCATTTCCCGCACCCCCTGGTCTCTACCTAGGGCACTCCCGTTAGCGGGTAATGGCCCTGGGACGAGGGACACGCACGTGGTGGGACCCGGGAGCGAGACCATGGCAGCCCGTGGGATGTTGCTGCAGCCAAGCCTACACCCTCTGACTGTCTTCCTCTGCTTTGCAGTGGGAGGAGGTGGCGGAGCAGCTAGTGAGCAGCTGGTGCCCCCGCCCCAGCACAGGCCTCCGCCCCAGGGGCTAGCCCCGCACTGCACCCGCTCGCCATGATCGCCACCGGCGGCCTGCTGAGGATTTCCGCCAGAAAGCAGGATCCCCTCCGCCCCCCAAGTCAAGTCCCCAAGCGCAGGCGGAAAGCCAAGAAGAGGCGCAAGAACGACGTGGTGGTGGTGAAAGGCAAGCTGAAGCTCTGTTCCGTCTCCGGGCTCATCGCCCTCTGCGGGATCCTGGTGCTGCTGGTGGGCATAGCCTTGGCGGTGGTGGGCTACTGGCCCAAGGCCAACGGGACCAACAGGGAGGGGGGTAAGCAGCTGCCGCCCGCAGGCAGCGGCCACCGCGTCCCCACCATGACCAACAGCAGCAGCAGTGGCAGCAGAAACCGGTCCAGGAAGCACCCGGGGCCTCCGGAGGATGTCACCGCCAGTTCCGTGGGCGCGCCCAGGAGCACGCCTCCAGCACGGTCCTCCGCACCCTCTTCGTCCTCTCCTACGTCCGTGGGCTTCTTCTTCCGCATTTTCTCCAGCTACCTACACTCGGACAAGCTCAAGGTCTTTGGGCCCCTCATCATGGGCATCGGCATCTTCCTATTCATCTGCGCCAACGCAGTGCTACATGAAAACCGGGACAAGAAGACCAAGATCATCAACCTGCGGGACCTCTACTCCACCGTCATCGACGTGCACAGCCTCCGCGCCAAAGACCTGGCAGCCGCCGCGGCTGCGGCAGCCGCCGCCTCCTCCTCCTCGTCCTCCGCCCCCGCCTCGGCGCCCCCAGGGGCCGCGCCGCTCAACGGCTTCCTCAGCTACGTGCAGTCGCGAGGCCTGGAGCTGAAGCCCGGAGGCTGTGGCGGCGCCGGGGACGCCTTCGGGGCGACGGCGATGCTGGGCAGGGGTGCGCGGCCCCACCCAGCGGCGGTGGGTGGGGGCGGGGCCCGGGGCGCCGCGTCCCCCCCAGACCTGGCCTCGTCCCCGTGCCGCCCGCGGGAGCCCCAGAGCCTGGCGGAGGCCGTGTACAGCATCTACCGTGAGCGCTCCGGCGTGGCCGGCCGTCGCCGGGCCGCCGCCGCCACCGCGGCCGCCAGCAGCAGCAGCAGCCCGGCGCCCTGCAGCCCCCCCGAGAGCTGGGGCCGCCAGAGCACCTCCAGCTCCCTCGTGGGCTCCTCGCTGAGCGCCTTCGCGCTGCTGCCCCTACCGGGGGACCGCGACGGGGATGGGGACGCAGCGGGCGCGAGCCGAGGCTGGCAGCGGCCGCCCGGGGAGCGCGGCTCCCGGGAGATCCCGCGGGGCGAGCCCGACCTGAGCTTCACCGACCTCCGCGGCGCCCGGGGCGGCGCGCGCTGGGCGCCCCGCGAGCCGGAGGAGCCGGCGGGCGCGGCGGCCGCGTGCACCGCCAGGGGGCAGGGCGGCCGCCTGCCCAGGACCGGCAGGTACGCGGCCCTGCGACGCCGCAGCACCAGCGGGCTCCCGGACTACCGGGCGCCCTCGTCCCCCGAGCCCCCGCCCGCCTCGCGCAGCGCGGACCTGGACTCGACCGTCCCGGCCCCAGCTTCCTCCCCCGAGCCCCCGCTGCGGCGGGAGCGCTCGCCCCGCGCCGGGCCGGACTCGCCGAGCTCCCAGTCGGATGACCCGTCCTGCAGCAATAAGGGCTACACCCCGCTGCGGGAGGCCGGCACCTCCCTGGAGTCGGTGGTGGACCCGGTGGCTGGTGAAAGTCCAGACGGTGATGCCGCCACCTCCTCGGGGGCGGAGCAGAGTCCCCCCGAGGGTCCTGGCCAGAAGCCCCCAGCGGGCGAGCCCCCCCAGCGGGTGCAGAGGCAGTTTACAAACGAGGAGAAACTCTTCATGATTTCCCGATCTCACGCCCCATTGGTCGAGGACGGAGAACTGGAAACTACTGGCATTTAGGGAAAGAGGAGGCGAGAAAAGAGTGAGAAAATGGGAGAAACGCCCGCTTGAAGCAGTGAGCTTAACAGTTCCCTCTGTCCTTGGGGATTTATCCGAGGAAATCGTCCACTACCCAAAGAGCTGCAGAATGTTAGCCTTGAATTGCGTTCACGAGATTCCTGTAGATAACTCCAAGCAATTTTTTTTTAAAAAAAAGCAAACTAGTCTTATATGTCCGATGGTGATTGTTCTATGAAAACCAAATGTATTAAAAGGTCAGCAATCTAGTTCATGGATAAAATTCTCTGAATTTTCTTAGGATCAAAATAATATATTTTTGACAGTAACTGTGCACTTTACTCCAACTTTTTTTTTTGGATCCCTAATTTCCCTAACCTGTATTCTGCCGCTGGTTTTGTCCACAGCTGCTTGTGAACGACAAGCTTTTTGCCTCCTATGCTTTTGCGGAGCATAGAAGGGTCTATCTCAGTTCTCTGAGAACCGATATTACTAAAGGAAGTCAAAGCCAAAAGCATGAGTTTGTCGGGAAAGAGCACTTTCCTCGCCCCACCCCACTCTGCTCATCCAGTTGCCCAAAGGCCTCTCTATTTTTGAAAAGGGAATTTACATTTCGCTACTAGGGCGTCTAATGGAGACCAGAGGGGGCCAGCACCTAGATGGACTGTTACATTCCTAAATTTACTATATCAAGTACACGATACTTTATGGAGTACTATCACACCTGTACTGAAAATAGCATTAACATGAAAAAAATCTTTTTTAATAAAACAAGTTTCCAAACAAACAAACATAATGCTCCCTCATTTTGCCTTGGAACTAATACTTCTAACACACATAAAACATTAGGCAGTTGAGCTGGTAAATCTAAGATATTTTGCTGTGATACTGCTACTGCGATTCTAGCTCTCTTCCCGCAACGTGCTCAGCACCATCCTCACTCAATCAAGTTCCATCATATTTTTATCTTTAAATGTAGGGTAGAACTGACATTTGGGAGTGTGTCTTTCAAAGAGAATGAAACATTAAATAAACAGTAATTTTCTACAGTATTTCTAGTTTACCTCTAAGTATTAATTTACAGAGGATCAGGCTTAATGTTCTGCTGTCATCCTCTTGGAGTTGACCATTTGATTTTTTCTTTTAAGTTCATGATCTTGAATCCGTGGCCTACATAGGCTAGCAGGTGATGTTTTAATAATGTGGTAGATTGTTTGTGCTTGACTTTATTAAAAGTCAATTAGTTAATTTTCAAGACCAGTAGACAAACAGTAATTAATGTACCATTCTGATGCCCTCTTCCGTGGAGTGTGAGCTGAGCATCTTGGGAACGGTGTGGCTTTTTTTCACCTACTCGGTTACAAGTTCTACAGTTACGCACAGCTCAGGCTATCACGGCAGGAAGTTAAAATACTGATCTTCAAGGAAAACCTTGTCAAAGGTATGGTCATATCGGCGCCCATGAGTGAAACAGCGGGTCCAGTGGAAAGAGTGCAGATTCATGAGTAAGGCTGGACCCCAGCTTTTGGCATTTGCTAGCTGTATAGCCTTGAACAAGTCACAAATGCTGAGTCTCAGTGATGCCATCTATAAAAGGAGAATTACTAGACAAACCTCATAGAGCTGTGAGAGGTGGGACAAGGGGTCCTATGGACAGAGCCGGGTTGAGTGCTTGGCTCAGAGGAGTACTCAAAGGCGGTGGTTACTGGAATTGTTACCATTATAACAGTGTCTGAATGCATGCTGGAGAAGAATGGGCCTTCCCTCCCCTTTAGCTCAAGAAATCCCGGGCTCAAATCTGGAATATCCACTTACTATCTGTGTAACCTTAGGCAAATCACTTAATCCCTCTGGGCCCCTGGTGGAAGATATAATCTCTCTGATTGCCTTCAGGTCTGAAAGCTTTACTTAAATTCAGGGTATTTGTTTTGTCCCGGATATAATCGTATCATATTTGTACATACAACTTTGCCAGATGAATATACTACTTCATAAACTACCATTAAGTGTCACATTCTGTGATCAATTTTTGAAGGACCTAATTTCTTCCCAGATTGAATTTGCATTAAGCTAATAACACACTTTAAAGCTGTGGATTAATTTATTTGGCTCTTCCATAGAGCAAAAGTGAGTTTCCTCTAAGAAGGGTGACAGGCGAGTATAATCATACCTCCTGGTAGTGTTAAATTTCAAGTCTCAATTGTTTTATCACACTTACAAAAGTATTTCAAAATTTCCTAGTTTTTCTTCTCCATTACCTTGCATACTGGGTAATTTATACACTGAGAGAGTTTGATGAGTTGTCTAAAAGGGAAAATAGGTTCTAGTCCTCTAAAATGCTATTTCCAGTCCTCAGAAAATATACTATAAAACGTTTAGCAAATAATTAAGCCACTTCCTCTTAGTTTAACTAAGGGGCAGGCAGAATATTTATGTCTTACAAACTTTAGAAAATTCAGTCCAACCAATTGACTAGGCTTAACAACGCTGATTGCCTTGTTATAGTAATCAGATTAAATAAAAACTTCTAGCTCGTATTGATCTGGACACAGGCCCTCTGAAATTAAGTAACTTCAGCAAACTAATTTAGCTCAGTATCAAGTCACATCTATCTTAACCATTAAGCAATTTAACTGGATTTTTTTTTTTTTAAGCTGGAGGTAAAGAATGAGCCCAATTTTCCAAATCTTGGGAGGAGCTGGGCTGCCATCAGACCTCAGAAAGGAATCCTCTGCAGTTATGACCATAGTGATTCGCAATCCTTCCCTTTCATAGGAGCAGAGATCTTCTGCAATAATAATGTTAAATGTTTACTTACTACTTTCTGTGGGCCAAGTTCTATTCTGCCCGCTCTGGACATATGATCTCGGTGACTCCTCACTCCATCCTCACTCAGCTCTGTCGAGGTAGGATTATTATTATCCCCACTTTACAGAGAGAGACGCTGAGATCAGAATGATGGAGTACTCGCCCAGCTTACACAGCTGGTGGATGGCGGAGCCAGGATTTACACAGAGTGTTGAGGATTATCTGTACCCACTGGCACATGCTGAGCTGAAGCTGGCATTTCTGGAGACCATGGAAATATTTTCTACATTTTTAGCATCCTGCTTGATCCCTTTCCAGAAACCATTCCTGGAGATATCCGGAGGAATCAGAAGGCACAGCCGTTTAAAAGGTGGAGTTTGCACTTAAGCCTTCAGACTGGCATAAACGAGGCTTTTCAGTGCGACTTTGCAGGCTTTGTCGAGGACATCTTAAACGATCGCGGAATCAGCCCCCCTCCTTCATAAATGAGGTTGCCAAGAATCAGAAAGATGAAATAATTTGTTCGAAGGCAAACAGCAGGGGCAGGACTAGAACGTTAAAATAATTGCAACAATTGGCACATGCATTGCCTCCACACCCTGGATTTCTATCATACTAGCTGGGTGACCATGGGCAAGCTACTCAATGTCTCTGTGTCTCCATTTCCTTCCTCATACAATGGGATTAATAATGGTACCTGCCCTTATAGGACTGGTGCAAAGATCAAATGAATTCACACCTGTGTAGAGTGCTTACAACGACCTTGGCACATAGAAAGTGTTTTTAAAAGCTTTTAAAGTTTTAGTTAAAATAGAATCAACTGCTAAACAGAATAATTTCATATGGCCTTCCTATTTATTAACAGAATAATGTTAGGTTTGAAATCTAAAGAGTAAGGCAACACAGCATGGTGGCTGGAAGCCTGACTTGCGGGGTGGGGATTAGAACACTGGACCGGGGTTAAGTGGAGGTAATAAAGCGCATCTAACGCACAGAATTAATTATTAAAGTACATCAACTAATATACTTAAAGAACTCAGAACAACTCCTGGCACAAATAAACCTTCAGTAAATGTTAACTACTATTATTAAAGGCAAAATAGAGAAAGGTAATTAGTAGGCTAAATTTACTGCTCAGTTGTTAGGGACAACCAATAACTTACTGTATACTGAAAAGTCTCTATAATTCAGGCATATTAGAAAGAAGAGAACTTAAGAAGTGAGGACTGAGGCCTCTGCAATGCCCCCAGTAGACCATGGAATGAAGGAGCGCTGGATGTGTGCTCTTCATGGTCTTGGCGTCAGAATGTTATATACAAGCAGTGAATACGCAAACCGGGTAACTTGGCTGTTTCTGGACATGATTATGAAGGCTGGTCACATCAGAAGGGCCAGGCTATCCCCCCTCTCCCCGCGCCCCCGTGGTCCCAACCCCTTTCTGTGAGGGGAGCGGGCTGGGAGAAAGGCTGGATGAAGACTTAAAGTGACGAGCAGATGTGTTTGGATTTTAAAAATTGTCTCAACAAATGTTTTTTCTATGCTAGTTTTTCTGCAGTTTTGAAAATTTTTTTTGAGTTAGAGAACTGGAAAAAAGGAAAACCCTGCCAAGAACATTAAATTAGAACAAAGTATATGAATTTGTATTTTGATCAGAATACTATTTTTGCCAAGATATTATATATATATGTGTATATATATATATATATATATATACACACACACACACACACACATATATATACACACACACATTTTATAGTCGCATGAAGAATAGGACTGATCTTTGTGGAATTTGTTTCCTATAGACCCAGACTGTTTGTTTGTTTACTAATTTATTTTGGACTAAAAATCCAAAATAAATAAGTAAATTCAAAATTTGTGGTACACGGCCCTCTCACTGTTGTGGCCTCTCCCGTTGTGGAGCACAGGCTCCGGACGCGCAGGCCCAGCGGCCATGGCTCACGGGCCCAGCCGCTCCGCGGCACGTGGGATCCTCCCGGACCAGGGTACGAACCCGTGTCCCCTGCATCGGCAGGCGGACTCCCAACCACTGCGCCACCAGGGAAGCCCCAAAATTCACTTTTTGAATGACAGACTCTGAAAAGGATTCTGAGGCGCTTCTTTTTCCTGTCTCTCTCTAGGGAAATCATCTCCTAGGTCTTTTCTTCAAAAGGAATGACTTTAAGTGGATATGAAAATTATATGTGATTTAAGTCACCACAAAATGGGGAGTCCATCTGCACTAAAAACTTTAGTCAAACAGCTACCTGCCACCTCCAGAGACCCGGGGAGCAACTTCTTTTGTGTGTGCTGTTTCTCTCTGATGGCAGAAAAGCCCTGGTCAGGTGGTGGGTCCCTCTAGGCACGAGCCACAGCAGGAGTTATAAATGGCCCCATCCTGGGAATTTAGGCTACACCCCTGAGCCACGGTCCTTTCAGGTTTCTAGCATCTCAGATATATTTATTCAAGTTTAAAATGGCCCTGTAGGGCATTGGCTGAACCATTACTAAAACAACAGGGTTTTTTCTGCTCATAATATTGCCGTCAAAAGACTAAAAAAAGTTAAGCAGATTCACCTAGAGTATCGTAAAGCTTGTGCCTGACTCAGCATCTTTACCTGGCTTCCTCATCCCACACTGTAACTGAGGCCCGCTAAGGGCCAGAAGGCTGACTGTCAATCACAAGAGAGGAAACAAGGGGGCAGATCCCGATGTGGGAGAGCCAGCATCGTGCAAAAAAGACAAAAAACAAAAAGCTAGGCTAGGAAAACTTTTTATTTCACACATGAGCACTTGGTTACCCTTGTCTGCAGATTATCTGTATGCCAAGGAGCGTTTCACAATGAAACATTATGGTAACTTTTATTCCTTAGAAAATATTATTTCAGCAAATGTATGGTGGAGTATATTTTCCAATATTTAAGAAATTCAGCATAACACTGTATCATTGACACGAATCTGCTTGATACTAGGGATTGCCAAACGTCTGATAATGTTTAATAATGAAGAAGAGAAACTTATCTGCACATTTACAAATTGCTTTCATGTTGAGAAACTCAACTATCTTTAAACTATGTCTATACTTTCAAAGGGAGAAAGTACACAAGTTATTATAACTGGTGTAGTAGGTCCACCAAAGCAAGACAGGGCAAAAAACTACTTTGTCTCAGCACAGGACTTTGGCCATTCCTTTGCGTTATGTGGTAACTGCCTTACTCCATTTTATATAGCTTATAACTTAAAAGAAAATAATTTCACCTGAAGGAATAAACAGCTTTAGCTGAAGCTGCTGCTGTTTGGGTAAAATACCTAATTCATTTTCAGATCAGTTCAGATTTTTAACTGAGGGTCAGGAGGCAGGCAGGCACCATGGTGCTAGGTGTGAGGAGTGAAGCTATGACGCAGACACAGTTCCAGACCACGGGGTTTGCGGTAGTACTGTTGATACAGGCACGTAACCAATCATTTCAGTACAATGTAAGAATTATGACAGTTATCATGTGCACCCTACAGCTGAATCTTGAGAAATGAAGATGTCAGCTGGGTGCAAGAAGGTGCGAAAGGTGTGTCAAACAGTGGGACCAGCCTGAGCAACTTCATGGAGGGAAAACACCATTTAACGAGCTATACTGTCATAACACAACGTCATAACACAATGTGTCTTTTTCCGAGACTCCCCACAATTGCAGACAGAGCGAGGTGTTTGTTTCAAAAAAAAATGAAAAACAACAAAACTATCTATGGACAGATAAGATAGGTATCTCCTTTTATAACTAGTAGAAGCATTTTTGGAATCAAGATTAAAGTAATTTGGGCATTAAAGTACTTAAAATATATACTCTCTACCATTAGATATTTATTAGACATTTAATTATGCCCCATTTATAACTAACCTTGACAGGCAGGACTTTTTAGTTGTGAAGTATCAGTACATGGGAACTCACCATATTCTCATTGGACCTAAGCTGTCTTTATGAGCAAGAATTACTTTTGCTGAATCATATATTGCTTTAAAATAACCATTTAGGGCTTCCCTGGTGGCGCAGTGGTTGAGAGTCCGCCTGCCGATGCAGGGGTCGCGGGTTCATGTCCTGGTCTGGGAAGATCCCACATGCCGCGGAGCGGCTGGGTCCGTGAGCCATGGCCACTGAGCCTGCGCGTCCGGAGCCTGTGCTCCGCAACGGGTGAGGCCACAACAGTGAGAGGCCCGCGTACCGCAAAAAAAAAAAAAAAATAACCATTTAGTTTAAATGTTCAAGTTCTGGAAATCATTTCTCTCGGTGTGGTATAAAGGGGATAAGACTGCGAGGGGAATCAGCCACGTGGCAGTGCTGTGCGTGTGCTTCCAGCATGGTGGGTAATGTCGTGCTGACCCACATGCTGTGAGGACTGGAAACAGCGTGAACTCGGGGCTATTTTATCAAGGCTGCAGGGCATTCTTCCAGAATCTAGACGTGATAAATGAATGCATTTGTACATTAATTTGCAACATCATTTATATCAGAGCAAAGATAATTTCTCTTTATTAATAAAGCATCCCATTCCTATTTTTTTTCACATCAGTGTTTATGGCAAAAGGAAAGATTATCTAAGGCCTAGTTGTCTCGGATGCAAATAAGAACGAGATAAGTCTGAATATTCTTTACGGACTATAGCACCAAGACCATGCTTTCAAATTTCTAAGTAGCCAGTCATTTGGGGATAGTCACTGAAACCAGATTCAGCCAGAATAATGGTCTGGCACTGTATAAATGCAGCCTAATACTTCATTTACACGTAAAGCTGCAAACTAAAAGACAGAGGGAAAATCTACTTTCTTCAATACAAATATTCTAATAAAGTAAAAAAAAAAAGTATTATTCTCTTCCTTTGAATTTCGCACATTCTGATTTCTTCAAAATCTTTTTAGTGTGTAAACAGCCAAGGCAAAAATACAGTGTGTTCATTCTTCCTTCTAATCCATCAAAGTGAGAACTTTGCAAAAGCACTTTCTATTACAGATCAAGTTCAATGGATATATTATCAACTGCAGTGTCATTATCCGAGCCACCAAATAAATCTTTCATAGAGATGTATTTATCGGTAAGAGATTTAAAATGTGGAAATACTGGTAGCTAAAGTGCTACAGTTAATTTGGCATGGTGAAAGATGTCAGGAAGAAAACAGAATTCTTGATAGAGCAAGAAAATTCAAAAGACTAATTTGGTGACCTAAATGCTGATCCTCCTGCTTATCTAAGCACACATCTCAATGTGTTTGGAGCACAAAATATTAGTGCGGTGCTTGCACATGCGGTTGTACAATTTCTCCCATTTGTATTCCTAATTTCATTTCAGCTTTATTCCTCGGAACATTTCTTGATTTATCAGTCTTGCTTGGGATTACTATTTTAGAAAAAAAATGAAAGCATTTATAGTAACAGTCATAATAATAATTGTAATAGGCTTAAAGGAGCCCAAAGAGAAATCTGAGTACTTTACTAATAATCTAGTAATTATTTGTGCCCAGTTTTTTATATCTTCTCAGAGAGTAAATTGAATGATATCTTCTTGAAACATGTGCTACCAAAACACAATTAAAATGCATGTTTGCAATGTCCTCCTTTCTTAATCCCACGGACGTTGGACCCTAAAAACTTTCTTTTATTTTTATGATATATTCTAAGTCAAGATTTAGGGATGGATGCTTTCCAAGATTTCTTTTATTTATAAAGCGAATGAAAAAGAAATTTAATAATGCTATAACTGCTTGAAAGATCTGCCATCTTTGATTAAGTCAATGGCAATTAAGCAGAACACAAATAAAGTGAACAGAGCATCCGGCTAGTCTGTAAGGATGAATCATCTTCAATGGAAGTACCAAATAATAGTAAAAAAAAAAAAAAAAAGTAAATAAAATGGTATGAAAAGAAGAAACTTCTTTCAGGCATGATTAGAGCCATGAGTAAAAATAATCTAAGTTGATGTGTGGCGATTTCTAATGCAGCATAATTTTAGAAAATTATTTGGTGATTGTATAACTGTGACATGCCTGAAAAATGTTGATTAAACTGGTTTACACAATGGTTGAGAGGTATAATTATTTAGCCACGCTCCCACAGTCATTTGGAAAGCAATTGTAAGTTCCAATTCTAAAAGGCTGTTTTGGATTCTAAGCCCTGGAGCTGGTGGTTGAATGCAAAGCCGTTTCTATCCCCTGAAAATGATGAGGTCCTAGAAGTGTCACAGTCCTGTTTCATTCAACTCTGATTTCATTTGCCCACGTTAGGAAGAACAGCTTCAACAGCAATGCAGATCTGTACTGAAATGCTTTCTCTCTTGCCCAGTATTGTTTAGCACACTTAATTCATGGAAGAAAGACAGTGATAAAATATGAAACAGGGTCTCAGAATAAATAATCCAGCCATTGTATCTTTTGACTGATAAGTATTCCATGCAGTCAGTCTTCAAGGCAGAAGAAGGGAAGATGGTTGAGAAGATAAGCCAGAGGACCTCTTAAAATCTGGGGCATTTTTAATAATCTCCTGAAACTGATATGAGTGCCTGAGATTGATGTCCGGATCTTGGCCTGGAATTGTATCAATAGATTTGGGAATCAGTCTGTTGAAATGAACATTAGGACTGATGATAAAAATATCAAGTGGGAAGATTCCTAGGACTTTGAGTTGCAGAAGTGACAGAGGAATGGAGATCTCAGAGGTATTCACGTGGGCACCAGTGGTCCCCGTGCAACATGAAGCAAGGTCACTTTTGCAACTTAATGCATTATCTTGAGGTCCATGAACAAAAGCAGCGTAGTAGGAAAACATAGCTTCAGGCAGATAATAGTTCTTATGACACAGACTGCAACCTTAAGAAAATCACCAAATACCAAAACTTAATTTCTACATCATAGAATTCTGTCATAGCCCAGGCTTAGGAGAAAAGGTGCTCATGGCCACTTTGGGTATTATATTTTGATTTTCCTATCAAGTAGCCTATATTTTCACTATGCACTTTATAGTCAATATTATGAGCATAAGTGAAGGCCTGAATGTTTTAGAAGCTCTGGGCCTTGCCAAGTGGGCTTAATGAAACTAGAAAGAAGCCCTGAAAGTAAAACAAAACAAACAAATGTCAATTTTACAGGCGCTGGAATTGATTTCATACCAAATTTGCATAATTAAATTAAAATAAAAGAAAATAGGAATAATTCATTATGCAACTAAGTTGCTCCTTTTAAACAGACAGGATTTTTTTTTTCTTAGACTCTAATTAGGAAATTCAGAGATGGTCAGAATCATTTTGAAAGAGCTTATGTTTGTTCCACTGCCAGTTGGGGGCATTTTCAAGGGAAGATGTGCTAGGGAGAGTGTTGGAAGAACTCAAAGTGTCACACCATAAACAGTCATTGGTGGAGTTCACACACTTGATGTGAACTTGCTTTTCTCTGGTTTAGTCTTCCTAGAACCAGTCTATGAACGTCTCAGATTTCAAGGTAGAATATAGTGCTAAGCAAAACACAGCAATAGCAATGCAAATTTTATCTTATCATGCTATTGTATGCCTAGGGTAGTTCATTTAAATAGCATCATTAATTTTCACTTCAATTCTGGTTTTCCATAGACCGCAATAAAGGGTTCAAGGCTGGGTCTAATTGGCATAAACGTGGTGGGAATTTTACCACTGTCAAAGGATGAATCATTTGATTTAGGTTAAAAACAATCTATCCTGCTTTATCCTTATTGAACACCTATGTTGATCCTTGTGAAACCTTCCCTGAACCATTTTGTGCTAGAATTGTCCTGGTGAGCAATTCCAAAACCATATTGAACAGAAGAGTCAGTCTTTAAAATTTATCAACACCCCATTTTCAGACTGCTTTCTGTAAAATCACTTGCTCGTGCTTTTATCCCCAGGTAACTCAGAGAGCTTCCCATTTTTTGTTTAGTGATCTACAATTTTAGATTTTTCTGCATCTTGCTCCCCCTACTGTTGAGTAGATATCCGTGCTCCCTAAAGTAAAAATCACTGCCATGTTTCAAGATATTCTAGGCTTTTTCTATAAAATGAATGCCCTCCCCGGCTGCCCCTCTCCCCTTGATCAAAATGTGAGGCAAGCTAGATAATAAACATTTCTTTCTATCATTACTATGCCTGTCAATAGCATAAGCCCACTCTGTATTCCTTCTGAATTCTTTTATGCAGCTAGGCTCACATCCTGACAACGTGAACAGAAGTCCACTGCAAGGGTCCCTGCCAATTTTTCTTGACCTGTGGTACCAAGGCTGATCACATCTCCCACCACCATCCCTTTTATGTGTCCATTTATTCAGCAAATGTTTATCATAAACTTTCTAGTTTTCAGACCACGTATTTTAACAATGAAAATATGAAAAGGATGCACTTCTTGACCTTGGACTATCATACTCTAGTGGCAGACACTGATACGTATACATAAACAAATAATTTTAACGTGTGACAAGTGGAGAGGTGACATACATATATATCTATATATATATATACCATAGTTGTTAAGAACACGCATTTTCAGCTCTGACCTAACCCCCGAAATTTTCTCACGTGCAAAATAGGATGACAACTGTACCTCCCTCAGAAGGTTTTTGCAAGGAATAAATGATACACGGTATATAAGGCCCTGTGTCTGACACACAGTTGGTGATCAGTAAATGCCAGCTATTATGACTGGTGTTATAGTCATCAGCAATCGTCTGGGTTTCCTGAAATGAGCACTCTTCTCCCACTCACGCCTCAAAATTCCTTCAGCTGGTTTGACACATCATTTTGAACTAGGCAGGGTTCCTGTGTACCAACACCCACGGGGTTCACCACCAAGTGTCTGGGGGTGGGCCTGGAGCTGCCGCTGTTCCCCCCCAGTCATCAGTCAGGAAGAGCTGGGCGTGGGATGGAGGAGAGCAAAGGCAAGCTGGACCCCCGGCACCTCTGCGTCTGCTGTAACATCATCTCACCTTCCCAGGATAATGGCAGCTGCTTTGCTTCCTCCTTCTGCAAATTGGTCTTTTGGCCAATTCCTAACTCAGAATTATACAGGGCAGTATATTCTGGAAAAAAAGATCCAACTTAACCTAGTTGACACAGGTGAAAAAACACCAGAGTCCATCTGTCCTCGACTTGCCATCTGATACGCGCCCCTTTGACCGTATTTAACTTCCAGATAAAGACTTAAGAAAACCATGCTTCTGCCTAACATGATACAATCACGTCTCATATGACTGAAAATAATGAGCCCCCTAACATGCTGGTCCTGGTGAAATGGGTGCAACTGGCTACAGGCAAGACTGTTTAACCATTTGAAAAACAAGGAACTCAAAAGTGAAGCCCATGCTTTGTTTAAAGATGAGGGCCCAAGTCTGCCTGGAGATCTTTCGATGTTAAACTATTTTCGGTCAACAGAGTCTCCTTGGTGCGGGGCCCTTGGGTTCTCCAAGTATTATAAGAGGCTATGGCTCTTGAGAAGCAAGCCTTAACCCCTTAACCAGCAGCGTCTATCTCAAAGATCTAACGTGACCCTTGACTTAGAAGGTTTACAGCTGGGGTGAATGACACCTGGGTACAGTAAACAACCCCTGAGGAGGTACAATAACAAACACCTGTCAGGTGATTGCAATAGCTCTCTGGGCCCTAGAACTTAAGGACCTAAACCAATACATTAACAAAAATGAAAATTTTAATTATATATGCCAGAGCCTTTGAAAACCAAGTTTTGGAGAAACTTGGCCCAGTTTTGGAGAAAAACAGAAGTGAGCAAATATTGCATGGACAGTACTGCAAACGTAGATTAGGGGATCATTCTAGGGACAAGGAAGCAGGTATATGAACTGACACGAAGAGTTGACGGGGGGTGAAGAGAAGAGAGAAAAAAAGGAAAAAGAGTTTGCAGCTTTCTAAAGGAAGTTCTTATTTGCTGTAACTATTTCCATAGCTGCTACATTTCCGCTGTGTTGTGACTATTTATGGACGTCGAAAAGTCTTTTTCATGTGTAGGTTCCAATTACAATCTGCCAGCAATTCATCAGGGCTGTGAAGGCAGCGCTGTAGCTGTGTTAGCGGCGTCACCTAACTCGAGCAACCTGGCTCCAGTTCCCCAAATCAGCTTCTTTTTCAACAACAAAGAAATCTGGGGAGCCCTTTATTTATAAGGCAAGCGGTGCAAGGGCTTCGCCGTGGGACATGTGTCTTGAAGGCATCTTCCTGGAGGTTTTCACCATTGGCCGCTCTGCATGTCCAGTTCCGTAAGCAGAAAGTTCTACCCCAATATTATGTTCCTTCTTTACTGTGCAAAGTAAATTTTCTGTGGAATATGAATTTCCTCTCAGCTTCTCACAGTTCAGTAATGCCTGGCAACATCAAAGAACCAAGATGACAAAATGGGATGCTTTCGGAACATAAAGATGCTGGGTCCTTCAGTCTCTTTCAAGAAATAATGGTGTCAGCAACACCTCTCAGGTGACGTTAGCATCAGCACAAACAGCCCCACCGAGCTGGAAAAAAAGCTGGGTTGTTAAAGCGGGGGCATATATGCCATTTTCAAACCAGAAATGCATCCAGCATTTGGATGATATTACGAGATATTAAGATATTTGGAGATATTAAGATTGCCTGTTATTTGGTAATGATTACTGCATCTCTGATATTTGAGGAAGGGAACAATAAAGAAGCAGCTAAAAATTAATCACTGCTTGGGAATAAACAATTGTTGAAATCATGAAGAGCTGCCATAAAAAGTCCCATTCTACAAATATTACTTAGGAATGTCACAGCTGGTAAATCTTTCTGTTATGTGAACAAAAATGAACTCAAAGCCTAGCAAATTGTAAAATGCTTCTTCCACTCCCATCCACACACTGAAACTCTTTTCCCTTCTCATTTGAAGAGGCCTCCACCAGCTTGTCATGGCCCCATAGAGCCCAACAAAATCAGTGGATGTTGATTGTGGGAAACAGAAAAAAGGAAGGCAGGGAGGCAGGGAGGCAGGGAGGCAGGGAGGCAGGGAGGCAGGGAGGCAGGGAGGCAGGGAGGGAGGAAAGAAAAAAGCTGATTGCTTCCTAATGCTTACAAGTGTCCAAATGTGATGATGCGTTTCATATTGCTCAGCAGAGGGGCATACCTCTGCTGGTGAACTTCTTGTTCTGGCCAAGTGAGTTAGTCTCGATGGGGCTATTAATTTATACAGGCAGATCTGAGTCAGTGTTGTTCTGACAAAGTAGGTGCTGATACCAAGAAACAGAGAATCCATCTTAGAAAAAGAAATCAACACCTGGAACAGACCAGTGGTTCTCTACTGGGGGAGATTTTGCCTCCTTCCAGGGACATCTGGCAATGTCTGGGGATATTTCTGGTTGTCACAACTGGGGTGTGGGGCTGCTACTGGCATCTGGTGGGCAGAGGTCAGGGCTACTGCTAAACGTCCTGTAACGCACAGGAAAGTCCTCTCTCCCCTGTTCCCCACCCCACTGAACAAAGAATTAATTGACTCAAAATGTTGATTAGTGCCTAGAACTAGAAATCCTGTGATATATTAAATATGGCCCCAGATGTTTTGCCACTTCTTCCATCAAGAGATGGAGTGCTTCCCGCTGTGGCTGGCCTGGACCAATCAAAGACAGTGGAACTGATGTTCACATTCCAGAGCTGAGGTCCCAAGATGCCTTTTAGATTCCTCCTGTGCTCCCTGCGACCATCTGCCAGGTCATCTCAGGCTGCTGCCCTGAGACCATCATGCCAGGAAGAAGCCCAAGATGAAAGATCAAGTAGATAGAAAGACCCATCTGTCCCAGCTGTACCCACGAGGTCAGCAGATGAGTCCCTACCACCCCACAGCATGGTGAGAAAGGAAAACTGGCTCTTTCGTGTCACTAAGGTCTGGCTGGTATGCCGCGCAGCCATTGGTGACTAATTTGGGGATACGCAGAGCTTATTTTCTCCAGCATTCTCCGAGCGACAGTCCACCAGATCTTTACCAGAAACCTACCGGAAGTGGTCCCGGAGAGGACAGCAGCTAAAGCTACTGCTTCTTTGCCTTCAGTGATGAAACCAAACCAGTGAAATTCTGGGGAAAACACTCTTCACTAGTGAAAACATTCTAACCACCACTGGGCCCTGCTCTCTTTCCACTCAACTCAAGTCAGTATCAATCGGGGTATGCTGAGGGGAGAGAAGAGGATAGGAAAGCAAATCACAGCGCAGAATCGAGAATCTCCACAAGCCATTATGTGTTACATCCTTCTTGCATTCCATGGTTTTCTCTCTGGAAAACCCCAGGAGAGACTGACATTCTACTCATGCACACCAGGAGAATGAGGGGACTGCAGGCCTCAGGACGTCCGTCCTCCACGGTCACTCCCACCCAGGTAAACCATACACCCAGCAAGAGGCCAAGGACCGGCTGGACGCAGCATGAAGGGGGCTGGGACTGGAGAGGGGCAGGGCCAGTCTTCCGCACTCTGCAGGCAGAGGATTATGGCCCACTGTGGCTGACAGCACTCCCCTCTTCCCTCAACCTTACTTCTCTCCCTTTCCTGTTTCCTGGGCCATTGGGTCCTGCTTGCCCCAAATCATGCAGCCAAGAAATCAGATTGCACGGTTCCCTCCACCACAAGCTCCAGGCACTGTTCTCTGTAGACAGAAGCAGAGCTGTGGGGAGCTGTAGGTAAGCTGCTTCATCATGACATGAGCATCTTTTGGAGCTTGGGTCTGTGGTAGAACGAGGAAGCCTCAGCTTTGGGCAGAACTCACTACATGGCGCCTCTGCAGGAAGCAGCGTGGACTGTAGTCTGTGTGGAGCATCAGCCCCTCAGAGCCACCCCCGCTCTGTGTTCTGGGGCTTGTGGAGGACACCTGGGAGTCTCGGTCTTTCCCAGAGCCGAGGAGGGGCCGGGAGAGGCAGGAAGGAGGCTCACTGCTGTGGAGCAGGGGCAGCTGGACCAGGTCTTGGACGGAGTGAGAGCTACAGGCATATTTCCTCCCAATCCTTCCTGGCACCGGGGATCACGTAGCTTTTACTTTTCTTTTGCATCCGGGATTCGCCATACTGGCTACACACTGGAACTGCCTAGGAATTTTTTTTTTTTTTAATGCTGATATCTGGACCCACCCCCAGAAAGTCTAACAGAAACTGCCGGGGACAGAATCCTGGCATCAGTAGCTCCTAATGTGCAGGTATTTGTTTGTTTGTTGGAGGGACGCTACTATTCTTTCTTTCTTCTGGGTTGAGGCTCTCGCCTTCTTCAGCCCCTGGACAGCTCACCGTGGGCTCCACCCTCAAGTTAGCACGGGGCAGGGGAAAAAATTCACAAGCATCAGCGCCCTCTGGTGTTAGTACACTGTACGGTTCCAAAGGAAAACATTTTATCACGCAGGTCATTGCCACTGAAGAAAAATTAGAAGATACAGATACACAGAAAAAAAATGCATAAATAACCTGCACGGCTCAATGTTAATGACTTGTGTATATATTCAAAGAATTTTGGATAGATTTTGCTCTTTACAAAAATGGAAGTAGGTTGTATAGGCTGTCTTGTTAACCTTTTACTTAGTATACAATGAATGCATTTTGATGCAAATAAATTTAATTGTATACCATTTTAATTGCTTATACAATTGAATGGTATTTCACATGCAATAACAGTAAAAATATGTGACATTTATTGAGCACTTAGTGTATGCCAGGAACTATGTGATGTACTTGACATGGCTAATCTCATTTGATATTCACAACACCCCTATAAAGTAGGTATCATAATTATTCTCATTCTGTAGATGAGGGTATTGATGTTATAGAGGATTGATAATTTTTCTAAGTGGTGGAACCAGAATCAGACATAAACATTTTATTTTGTTGCCACTGTTACCATATTAATAGTTGTTGTTTCCTTTGGGGATCATAAATTGTATTGTGTAACATAAACACACACATACCTGTGGTCATAGATCATTTCCTTATGCTAAAACTCTGTATGAATTCACGGATTAAGGGGTATTCATTTTAATTATCTTACATCTATCACCAAACTTTTCTCCAAAGATATTCTACTACACTCTCAGTGGAAGGCTTGCATTTAAACACCTCCTCAGCTTTAATTTCTAACATAGTACACACACACACACAAAACACAAAAGCTTTTTAGGGTCTCAGTAATTTTAAGAGTGCAAAGGATTCCTGAGACCAAAAGTTGGAGAACCTCTACACTGAGTACATTTATATGGAAGGCATCCCCCATCGCCCCATCTCCTACACTCCTCTATTTGGTCCACAGACGGTCCCTTGGCTGCAGGAAGATCCTGATATCATATATAAAAAACTCTGAAGACTCCTTCAAAAAACTATTAGAACTAATAAATGAATTCAGTAAAGTTGCAGGATAAAAAAATAAATACACAAAAATCTATTGTATTGTTTCTATATACCAATAACAAACTACCAGAAACAGAAATTAAGAAAACAATCCCAGGGGGCTTCCCTGGTGGCGCAGTCGTTGAGAATCTGCCTGCTAATGCAGGGGACACGGGTTCGAGCCCTGGTCTGGGAGGATCCCACATGCCGCAGAGCAACTAGGCCCGTAAGCCACAACTACTGAGCCTGCGCGTCTGGAGCCTGTGCTCTGCAACAAGAGAGGCCGCGACAGTGAGAGGCCCGCACACCACGATGAAGAGTGGCCCCCGCTTGCCACAACTAGAGAAAGCCCTCGCACAGAAATGAAGACGCGACACAGCAAAAATAAATTAATTAATTAATAAACTCCTACCCCCAACATCTTCTAAAAAAAAAGAAAACAATCCCATTTACAAATGCATCAAAAAGGATAAAATACTTAGGAATAAATTTAACCAAGGAGGTGAAAGACCTGTATACTGAAAACTACAAGACACTGATGAAAGAAATTGAATAAGACACAAAGGAAAAATATTCCATGATCATGGATTAGAAGAATCAGTATTATTAAGAGGTCCATATCACCCAAAGCAATCTACAGATTCACTGAAATCCCTATCAAAACCCCAGGATCACTTTTCAAAGAAATAGAGCAAATAATCCTAAAAATTTGTATGGAACCACAAAAAAATCCTGAATAGCCAAAGCAATCTTGAGAAAGAAAAACAAAGCTGGAGGCATCATTCTCCCTTACTTCAAATTATATTACAAAGCTATAGTAATTAAAATAGTATGGTATGGGCTTCCCTGGTGGTGCAGTGGTTGCGAGTCCGCCTGCCGATGCAGGAGACATGGGTTCGTGCCCCGGTCCGGGAAGATCCCACATGCCGCAGAGCGGCTGGGCCCGTGAGCCATGGCTGCTGAGCCTGCACGTCCGGAGCCTGTGCTCCACAATGGGCGAGGCTGCAACAGTGAGAGGCCTGCGTACCGCAAAAAAAAATAGTATGGTATTAGCACAAAACAGACACATAGATCAATGGAATAGAAGAGAGAGCCCAAAGATAAGCCCACGCAAATATGGTCAATTAATTTATGACAAAGAAAACTTTCCTAATGGGGAAAGGACAGTCTCTCCAATAAATGGTGTTAGGAAAACTAGACAGCCACATGCAGAAGTATGAAACTAGACCACTATCTTACACCATACACAAAAATTAACTCAAAATGGATTAAAGACTTGAATGTAAGACATGAAACCACAAAACTCCTAGAAGAAAACATAGGTAGTTATCTCCTTGACATCAGTCTTGGGGATGATTTTTTTAATCTACGCCAAAAGCAAAAACAACAAAAGCAAAAATCAATAAGTGGGACTACGTTAAATTAAAAAGCTTCTGCAAAGCAAACCATCAACAAACTGAAAAGGCAACCTACTGAATGGAAAAAAATATTTGCAAATCATATATCTGATAAGGGACTAATACTCAAAATATACAAAGAACTCATACAACTCAATAGAAAAAAATCTGATTAAAAAATAGATGATCTGCATAGACATTTTTCCAAAGAAGACATACAGATGGCCAACACATATTGACATGAAAAGATACTCAACATCACTAATCATTAGGGAAATACAAGTCAAAACTATGAGATAGTACATCACACCTGTTAGAATGTCTATTATCAAAAAAACAAGAAATAAGTGTTGGCAAGGAAGTGAAGAAAAGGGAACCCTCCTGCACTGTTTGTGGGAATGTAAATTGGCCACTATGGAAAACAGTATGGAGGGTCTTCAAAAATTAAAAATAGAACTACCATGTGACCCAGCAATTCCACTTCCAGGTATTTATCTGAAGACAAAACAAAACCACTAACTGAAAAGATATCCACACCCCCATGTTCACTGAAACATTACTTATAATAGCCAAGATACAGAAACAACCCAAATGTCCACCAATGGATGAATGGATAAAGAAGATGTCATATACGTATGTATACACAGACACACACAGCGGAATATTACTCAGCCATAGAAAAGGATGAAGTCATGCCATTTGTGACCACATGCAAGGCCCTCAATGGCACTATGCTGAGTGCAATAAATCAGACAGAGAAAGACAAATATTTAATATCATATTATTTCTCTTATGTGGGAGCCTTGAAAAAAAGAACTCATAGATACAGAGAACAGACTGGTGATTGCCAAAGACAGCAGGGGGTGGGGAGAAAGGGGTGGAGGGAGTCAAAATAAGGGGAAAAAAACGGTGCATTACTGAGCAACAAAACAAAAAAACCCAGCAATTGTTTAAAAAAATGCTTGCAGTGCATAAGCTCAAAAGGACTTGTTTTGTATAAATTTCATGAACATCCAATTGCCTCATAAATTATAATTCTATACAAGCATTGAATGTCAGACTTTATTCTAGCTTTGTTTATGTGTTTTTGTTCAAAAAAAGTATGTCACTTTATGAAGACTTAGTAATGCTGCAGAAAATTTACTGACCCTTAAAAATAATGCATTTTCTTAAATAACAATAACAACAGCTTTCAGAAATACTCACTTTGAACTTTATACCACCATCATTGAAACTAGGCAGAATTTAAAATCACAAAATAAACTATCAATTATGGAGAGGAAATTAATTTTAAACAATAATGTATGATTCTGATAGGTTTACCTTTAAAAAAACAGAATGTTGTATTAAGTAACTTTGTAGAAGTCAACTGGTATGTGATTCAATATCAACATTCAAATGTTAATTTGATGTCTATGTAAACTGTTCCCTTTTAAGAAATTATAAGCCACACTGCAAAGTTTATGTACTATTTTCCTTGTTGAAAAAAAAAAAAAGAAATTGAATTTGTCATTACTCCAGATATTCCCACCCCCAATTGCAACTCTTCTTCCCACCTCCTTAAGGTGACCAATCTCTTTTTTGTTTTAACCATTACCCTGCTTTTCTTTTAGTTTTATCACCCATGCACATGTGCTTCCTCAAACACATTGTGTAGTGTTTTACTGAACTTACAAATATGCAATCATATGGAATTGATTTTTCTGAATTTGTTTCTTATAAGCACACACCATTATGTTTTAAAGCTCATACATGGTATTGTGTGAGGCTATGGTTTATTCAGTTTCAGCTGTGTACATATAGTCCTTCTTGCAACTGTACCCAAATTTATCTATCCATTGTGTGGATGGACATTTGCATTATTCCCAGTATTCGCTTGTGCATTGTTTATATACCCATTCACTCATTGATGCTAGCACGATCAATACTTTTGTGTGTTTCCAGTGCACATGTGCAGGATCTTCTAGGAGTGGAACTGCAGCCCTGTATGCATGCTTATTTTGTTTCCCCAGGCAATGCCAAACTGTTTTCCAAAATGGTTATACAAATATACACTCTCATTACAACTGACGGAAGTTCCTTTGGCTCCACATCCTCATAATACTTGGTATTTGGCTTCTAACTTTTTTGCCAATCTAGAGATTGAGAAAGAAAATAATATTGGAATATTAATTCTGACCTGCCTAATTAATAGTAAGATGGAGGAGTATCCTGTCATTTGCCTATGATCTGTTGTATTTTCTTCTTGGTGGAATGCTTGTTCATGTCTGTAGCCCATCTCTTTAGGCAGCAACTAAGCATTCTGGATAATCTTTTTTTGTCTATTATGCATGTGGTAAATTTCTATTCCCAGTCTGTGGTTGGTATGAACACTCACTTTTTGATGTCTTTCCATAAACAGAAGTCCCTAATTTTAATAGAGTCAAATTTCTCAAAGCCGACTCAATTTTATTAGTGATTGTAAGAATATACAGATTTCCTATTTCTTCTAGAGTCAGTGCAGCAAGTTTATTTTAAAATTAATCCATTCCATCTAAATTTTCAAATTATTGGGCTTAAAATGGGCCATAGTAATTCTTAACTATTAAATCTCTGAAGTGTCTATAGTTAAGTCCACCTTTCATCCTAATATCTTACTTTCTCTCTCCTTGACTAACCTTTACAGAGGCTTCTCTGTTTTATTCATCTTTTTCAAAGAACCTACTTTGGGCATTAATTCTCTCCTTTATAATTGTTTTTTGTTTCATTACTGGTTTCTTTTATCTTTATGATTACTTTCTTTCGTTAGATCTCCTTTGGGATTAATTTGCTGTTTTTGTTTGGTTTTGTTTCTTATGTTGGATCCTTAGTGCCTTAATTTTAATCCTTTTTCTTTTATTTATTTTCAATTAATTTCTTTCTTTTTTTTACCCCCACTCCCACTCCTCCCTTGCCCTCTGCCCCCAGGGATGCAGACTCTGCACACAGGGTCACTTTATTTGGGATATGCTAGATAGAGCCAGGGCATGGAGGGGTGGGATGGGCACGGGAGGAGGGGTCAGTGCTGCTGAGCCCACTGACCACGTGAGGGGCAGCAGGCCTCTTCCAGCAGAGCCATCAGCACTTTGAGAAATCACCTCTGGCCACACAGTGTGGCCTCGGGTTATCACATACCAGGTATTTATCAAGAACCAGGCACTTCACGCACAGACTCTCACCAAGTCCTCCCAACAAGCCTGTACAGACTGGCAGCCTGGTTGTAAAGATGAGGTCATGGGGGCTCAGCAAGGAAGGAAATAGAGGAGCTGGGATTTGAACGGGGTATGCCTGACTTGAAACACCCAGGCTTACGTGTGATTGGAGAAGAAACCAACAAGAATGCTAAGACGGGGAATGCAGTGGAGCAGAAGGACTCAAAGAAGGACCCCGCGAGGTGCTGCTGGGTAATGCCCAGCCTGGCCACTCCTGCGGGAGGCCAGCCCACAATCCTTTTTCTTTTAAATGAAGGCACTAAGGGTTGTATATTTCCCTGCTAGTATCATAGCATTTCACAATTTTTGACACACAGCATTTTGCTTCTCCCTTGACCCATGAGTTATTTAGAAGTTTTAAGTATTTCCAAACATATGGAACGCTTTTAGTTTTATTCTGAACTTAGTTGCATTTTAGTCAGGGGATATGGTTTCTGTGATAACAGTCCTTTGTCTCTGCTGAGGTACCTTTATGGCTTCACAGGTGATCAATTTTTGAAAACGTTCCCACGTGTTTGGAAGAATGTGCATTCCTTAATTGTTGCAGGCAATACCGCACACACCTAAACCTGTTCATTGCACTGTTTAAACTTTCTATATCAATCACCACTCACTTTTGTCTGTCCGAAATATTAATTTCTGGAGGGAATACGTTAAAATCTCCTACATGTATTTGTCTTCTCTCTGAAGTTTTATTTTTAAAAAATAAAATTATGCTATTACAATTTTAGCATTTCATATCTTCCTGAATTGAACTTTTTATCATTTTGAACTTCTACCACTAGCAATGCTTTTTGCTTGAAATCTTTTATCAGCTGTTAACTAGCTATGTCAACTATCTTCTGGCAATATTTGATTAAAATGTATCTTTTTGGTTGATAATTATCTGGTAAATCTTTCTCCATGCTCTGTCAACCTTTGCATTCTTATGTTTGTGGTGTAAACACAGCATGGCTAGAATTTTTAAAATCTACTCAAGTGTATTTTTTTACTATTTCTTTTAATGTGGGTTTTGGGTAGTAAACCTGGGAAGCTGTTGGTTTGTTCATTTTGTGCTTTATTTTGTCTTCATTCTTGAAAAATATTCTGAGTGTAGAATTCCAGATGGTCAGTTTTCACCACCCCAAAGCTATTATTCCACTGTCTTCTGGCTTCCATCACTCTGCTTGAGAAGTTAGCATTAGTCTAATAGTTCATTTTCTCCATTTCCTCACTGGCTTCTATAAAATCTTCTCTTTTTGGTATTTTGAAGTTTCATTATATATCTAGATGTTTGTTTGTTTTAATTATGTCTCTTGTTTGTCACTGGGTTTCCTGGATCTGATATTCTCTCTTCCAATTTTGTCTCTGCTTGATTTTTCTCCTTCTGAAAGTTTTTTTTTTTTCTTCTGAAACCCTGATTAAATATGTCAAATCTTACTCAAGTCTCCTTGTTTCTTAACCTCTTTTGTATTTTGTACTGAATTCCGGATAGTGTTTTTGAACTATCTTCTCATTTGCAAATTTTTTCAGCAGCGTGATTTGTTCAATGTGTCCAAGTTTTATATTTTTAATCACGATATCTTTCAGCTCTAGAATTCTGTTTAGTTCTCTCTCTAATCCACAGGGTAGGTTCTGCCCTCTGCTCATCTTTCAATCTTCTCTTTATTTCTTTAAGCATATTAAAGTTATCATGTAATCTGGGTGTGATGGCTCCAATACCGGAAGTCTTTGTCTCTTTCCATTGTTTGTTCATTTTGCATTTCTCATCCACAAGTGTTGCTTTAGATTGGAAGCGGCTTACTTTCCTTAGAAAGCAATCGCTAGGAATTCTTTCAGGTTTGATTTGAAGTTGTGTTCTTCCAGGGAGTATTTGTGTGCTTGAGTATAATGCTAACAGTGTCTTGTTCTAAGACAGCGTCTTGTTCTAAATGCTCTGTCTGCAGTCTCTTTGGAACACGCTGGCAATACGGATTTGGACCAAAAGCCCTCATGAAGATAAGCTTACAGACATGAATCCTCAGAGGAGATTTCCTCTCTTCACCCAGTACCAAGGGCAAGATGGTGTTTCACTGCTGGCCTCTTCTGCGTGGTAGGTTTATTTCATGCTAACCTTGACACAAAGGGTGTGGTTCTGTAGGTCACAGATGTATGCAGATGGCTCCTATTCGATTCTCCTACCTCACACAGGCCCTGGGATCTCATGCATAATCCCTGTGCAGTGGCCAAAGCGGGGAGGGCACAAGTCCAGCAGAAACCCTCAGGGTGAAACCTGGCTGTGGTGTCTCCTTTCCGGGCTCCTGCTCTCACTCAACTTCGGGGATCTTGTGGATTTCTTAATCTTATACCATCTCATATTCCATGTATTTAAATAATTTATTTTCATTTTGTCCAAAATTCTACTCGCTCATATTGAGCAAGTCATTCCAGGTATCAGATCTTTTGTACAGCTGGGAATAAAAATCCTAAACTTGTTACAAGGTTCTTACTTGGTGTGCCTTCTGTTTGTCCTGCTTTTTGATGATTCTTCTACCTCTTTCCCCTTTTTCTTCCTTTGAATTGCTTTATTTTTACTCTTCTTTCTTCCCTATACTGATTTGTGATTCATTGTTTCCACTCTTTCAGTGTTCATCCTCAAAATGTTACCATGCATCACTATCTTAACATTCTTCCTGAATAATAACAGGACCTTAGAAGGCCAGATCTAATGATCACCCTCCAACTTATATGGTATTTTAAAAATCAGTATTTTAGCTCATTATTTAACCCCACAATTGAGGTATTTTCATTTTATATACAAAATATTCACTTAGATTTTCCTATGTACTTACCATTTTTTTTTACTAAGCAGTTCTTCCTAAACCACTAGAACTTCTTTCCATGATGATTTTCCTTTCTTCTTGAAATATACCTTTTAGGAATCCCTTTGATAAAATTCTGCTGATCATAATCTGTTTTTGTATATATGAAAATGTCTTTATTCATCCTAGTTATTAAAAGAAAAATTTGCACTGCATACAGTTCTGAGTTGGCCGTTATTTTTTTCTCAGCATTTTGAAGATATTATTCCCTGGTATTTTGCTTCTATTATATCCGTTGATACCTCTGCAGTCAAATTGTTTTTCTCCTCTGCTCCTTCTGTCCTATTCATTTTCTTATCAAACACTGACTAAATTTATGTCAAGCCTTCTCATTCTGTCCTCTGTGCGTGTGTGTGTGTGTTTGTGTGTGTGCTGCATTCTGGGTAACTTTGACATCTCTTGACGCTTCTTTTCAGGAGATGCAGGGCTTACTCTTTCATTTCAAGAATAATATTCATTCTTCATTTGTGTAAAATATGCTATTTAGATCATTTCAAGAATTGTAATTTTCATCTGCATGTTTTTGATGATCCTTTGTTCCTGTTTTTTATTTTAATCTTTTAATTGTAAGATTTTTTTTTTCTTGGTCGCGCCTCACGGCTTACAGATCTTAGTTCCCCAACCAGGGAATGAACGCACGCTCCTGGCAGTGAAAGTGCAGAGTCCTAACCACTGGACCACCAGGGAACTCCCTGTTCCTGTCTTTCTTAACCCACATTTTGTCATCATAGTTCTTGCCCATTCCAAATCTGACCACTCCAATAATTTGAGGTGTTTGTGCAGGAGGTGGAACATTTATTTTTTTGTTTTATTTTTTTTTAAGATTTTTTTTGATGTGGACCATTTTTAAAGTCTTTGTTGAATTGGTTACAATATTTCTTCTGTTTTATGTTTTTTATTTTGTTATTTTTGTTTTCTTTGGGTCGCGAGGCATGTGGGATCTTAGCTCTCTAACCAGGGATCAAACCTGCACCCCCTGCATTGGCAGGCAAAGTCTTAACCACTGGACCGCCAGGGAAGTCCCGAAAAGGTGAAGTATCCAGACTGACTGTTTTGCTGACTGTCATCACTTAATGGTGGTTTGTTTCCTTGGGCATATCATGATTATATTTCACTTAATTTGACTATCTTTGACCACATATTCCATGCAAGTTTTGAGTCCTGGGGATGCTTTTCTCCACTGAGAAGGTGACTGCAGGAACTCCTAACATCTCCAAGTTTGTCTGTTCCATTCGTTGTGGGTCCCTGGCTTAAATTCCAAATCCACTGCTGGGGTGGGCATTGGACTCCAGGAAAAGAATCCATATTTGGGGTTTGCCTATGTTCAAGTCCATTTTCAGCCCACCTTCACCTTTTTCTTGTTTGGGGATTTTGTTTATGTCTGCATGTTTTGGTACTGAAGACTCCCCTTGTTTGCTCACAAGCTCAACACTGCTTGAACAAGTGTGTTTGTCTGAATCTATTCCAAATCCAGCAGGACTTCAGCTGACAAAACACTCCCCTGCAATCCCCCGCTCATGTCTGTTCTGCCATACTGTTGGACGTTGCGAGTCCAGTAAATGGTCATTATTATTGATTCAGAACACACAGCTTCTCTCTCATGTGGCGGCGTGGAATCTAGTCCTGGTGTGTTGAGAAATTCATAAACCGTATTCAGAGAAACTGACAAATATAATTGATTGCTGCTGGTTACATAGGATTTTGAGTCAGCATTTTAAAAATTGGAATTAGGTCTACATAATGCAAACTTGTTTTGACGCAGCTGCCATTTCAGATTCAAATGACAGAGTGTGGTCCAGGGGAAGCAGCACACACTTTAAGTTTGTTCAACAATGTTGGGCTGAGGCCACTTACAACGCTGCTTCCTGGGGCGACAGTCTGCTGCCAGTTCCCATCAGAGCACGCCCAGAGCATGATGGGGAAATGACCTTTCTGACTCTCCTAGCTTCTTTCCTTCCTCTCTCCTCCCCTCCCTTTCTCCTCTTGCTAGCTGACAAAATTATGTCCAGATCTTCATTAAACTCCAAAGGGGCACAAACCATTAGGCAATGAAGGGGTTCTGGTCCAAGAATCTTGGGTCCTCCAATATCAGAAATTTCCAAGACAGAGAAGAATGGGCCTTCTTAGTAGGAACTAGAACAGTTTGTAGCATTTTCTATGTGTTCGAATAAGTAACCTATTTGATGTCCTCATAATAAGATGTGCCCTTCTATTTTCACTCCTCTCAGATATGAATTATTAAAGTCTCTTATTGTTCCTCTGTAAGTCCTGTAAGTTCTGCATATAATGCATATAATGCAGAACTCATCTGGATAAAAAGGGAAGAAGAAAGCTGGAAGTAGCAAAAAATAATGCATCTGGAGCTTAGGATTCCTGCCAACAGTATAATCGTTTCTTGTACTTTTGCACAAAAATGTTTTCCCCATTTCATTTCCATCTTGTGCACAAGGTAATTACCCTTCAGAGACACCTCGGGAGAGGCTATGAAAATGTCTGATAATTGTTAATGCGTTTGCCTCTACATTTTCTTTCCGACAGTCTACTAAGTAGAGCACATCTGCCATGAAACATCAGCAGAGAATGACTTCATTAAATATTAAATACTGTTTTCTGCCTTCACAACAAAACCCTCAAATGGTGGAAGCGTCCAGGAGGGCAACCAAACTCATTCTGAGCTGCAAAGTGCTCCTTGCAAAAGTCAGCCCGTTGCTGTGCTACTGGTCCCCCGTGAGTAATGACCCACTGGCTGCTTGTCCAGTTTGAACAATTGTTACGACAGCATCTCTAATACTGGTTTTCGCAGAAGCTTGAGACAACGTATTTGTGGATTAGAAACAATCTTCGAGGCTTGTAAAATTTGCCCAACACTCAATAATAATTCAAAATGAGAGACAAAGGAGGGTATGTCATAGGCCTTACATTCCTTTTTCCCAAATCCATTCCTTTGCTTTGATGTACATAATGGAAGTACAAGATTTTAACCTATTTGACATTCACTTTGGAATTTTCCCCTTCTATAATTTTTAAATTCCCTTGAAAAATCTCAGGGACCATTGGTTTTCCTATTAGTACCATCTGCTGGTCTGGACATTCTGACTGGGTTCTGGTTTGTAAGCTTCAATACACTGAAGAAAACTTAGAACAGGTTTTTAAAGCAATGAAAAAAATCTTCACTCAGAGATTTTGTTAAACGATTTTTACTTCACACGCACCTGATATTTGTCATATTTCCATTACTTAACCCCCAAAGCAATAATTACCATGACTCCCAGTCATTCATATGTCTATTCATACCTGTTATATTACTTTGTATTGTATGTTATTATAATGTGTTAAGGCTGACAGGCTGACTTTTTATTTCCCTTGATAGTTATGAAATTTTGGAAAGTTAACGTTAATGTTTAATTATGTAATCTCCAAGAAGCAAGTTTCAAATCTACAGGATAAAAAATCTGATTATTTGAAAATTTCATATGTGGTTTAGGTGAACTCTCCTCAACCTCAGAAAATAATATTTACCTTTATTTCAAACACTATTAAACAGGTGGATTGATTTTGAACTGGTGAGTCTTGAAGTATTTAGTTATATAGATACTTACAACTAGTATCTGTGTATTAGTCACATCTAGTTATCAGCAATTTTTTCTTGTGGTTGTCTGTAGTCTATGATTGAGGCCTTCCAATATCCCAAATATTCATGTCTTTTAGTACTGTATTGTTTCCAATAGACGTCTACCCACGATTTGTAATCCAGGTGGCTTTCCAACCAAGGCATTTCTCTACCCCTGCACTTGAGTCCAACGCTGAAAGACACCTGGCGGTTTGCTGGCTGTGCTTTGGT
This sequence comes from Stenella coeruleoalba, assembly GCF_951394435.1. Classification (NCBI taxonomy): domain Eukaryota; kingdom Metazoa; phylum Chordata; class Mammalia; order Artiodactyla; family Delphinidae; genus Stenella; species Stenella coeruleoalba. Next base: position 57,240,264 of record NC_137160.1, on the reverse strand, counting down.
GCATGCGCCAGCTCAGTGGTGAGCCGAGCCCTGGAGCACATCCTCCCTCCTCCCTGCTCACTGATGAGATATAATTTATGCTGATTCAACTCTTCGCAAACTGCCGTCTGTCAGCGCTGCTCTCTCTAATCCCTCATCTCCTTCCTTCATTACATTTGGTTGAACCGGCAGCAGCTCAGGTTCTGGCTGGCAGTGCAGTCTCTCCATCAATAGTGAAGATCTCCTTTGAAATGAACACCTCACTCGTGAACTGCCTTCTTTCAGTCTCGACTGCAGCAATATTGTCGTTTGGCTTATCATCCTCCTCTGCTACCCAGGAAACAGAGCAGCACCCACTGACCTCTCTGGCTTCTGGGACTGGACTGAGATACACTTTGCGTCTATGTCTTCCAAATAATCTGTCTTTGTTGGTACCCTATGATCTAGCTTTATGCTTCCAGGAGCTTGGTATTTGGAATATTCACAGTGATAGCACCCAGATTCCTGCTGTTTCTTGTGCCTGGAGCACAGATCAATTTTACTTAAGATTTCTGCCCCAAAGGGACTGTCATCATAGTCTTTATAGAGATCTGAACAAATCTTTCTATAGCCATGAATATAGGAAAAGTTATTTAATGCTAATTGAAACGTAAACAAGCATGATTTAATTAAGAAGATTAATGCATGATGAAAATCTATATGTAGACAAACTAAAATTAAGCATAAGTTAAAAACACAATGTTTTTAGAAGTGCTTTCCCTAAGCCAAGATTTCTCAACCCCGACACTATTGAAATTTGGGGCCAAATCGTTCTGTTCGGGGGTATCCTGTGCATTGTGGGATGTTTAGCTGCATCCCTGGCCTCTACTCACTGGATATCAGGAATACTTCTGTCCTCTATGTGTGACAATCAAGAATATCTCTAGACGTTGCCATGTGTCTCATGGGGGCACATCTGCCCCCCTGTTGAGAATCATGGTCATTATATATGAATATTAACGAACGAAAACAGTAAGATACGAGTTATTATCCAGAATCCAGGTGGGTTTACTTAGGTTGCAAACAACATCACTGTAAGAGAAACATCAAAGGAATTCAAACATGACGCAAAAAACACAGAACTGAAAACTGGAGGGGAATATGAAAATATTTCTTCCAGCAATGGAGAACTGAGATAGAACTCATGATCACAGACTCCAGACATTCTCCCAGCAAAGCCTGGGGCCTGAACATAGGACTCATTAGTCAAATATTCTAACAGAGATGTTCCCAAGTACATAGTTCTTACTTTATAGGAAACCAGGAACTGGTGGAAACTTGTCATGGGTCATTGCTAGTAGCTGCTTCCAGAACCACTGACCTATTGGGCAGATTCTGAGTGATAAAAGGAGGAAAAAAGGTCTCCAGTGGGCTATGTTGTCAGGTTCTTGGACATGAGCCTTCTGAAGGTACCCTCATTGAGTGTCTATCTATACATTTCCTGGAAGCAGAGGCCCTAAGGCTCAAAGTATCCAGGAAGTGTCCATCAAATTAGACCATACGACAGCTCTTTTGCAGTCTCCAGCCTGATTCTGTTTAAGCATGAGGGTTATAAATCCTTTAGTTCTGAGGAAACTTTTCTAATGGGCGTGTTAATACACACAATGGTACTCTATGATAACAAGCTTTCCTTGCTTCATGGCGTTGGATATGCCAAGAGCTAAATCATGCCCCTGAAATACAAAAACCTGTACAACAACAATCTAATGAAACATGGTTAGTTTTGAAACAGAAGTTTAAGTCCATCCCAAAACTTAGAGAAATTACATTTTATACAGCTATCCAAGCTATATCTTATCCACCACTTAAAATAATGCCTGATTCTGAAATTTTGGTCTAATGGAACCAATCATGCCCGTCCTGGTGGGTAGAGACCACATCTTACAGCAGTTAAAAACATGGGCAACTACAACTTGCTAAACCTCAGTTTCTACATATATAAAATGGGGGAAAATAAGCATTCCTGTGTCTCCAAGGTTTGTTTTGAGGATTAAATGAGACACTAGATATGAAATAAATGGTTCTGAATCTGGCAAGTGGCAAGAACTCAATAGCTCTTAGCTGCTAGCACTTTACTATATAATTACATTGTAACAATTATTGTTACAGGAGCTCCCAGGTTCTATTTCAATAGGATTTTCTTAAATGTAAACCTTGGGAAATCCACATGTAAGAAGTTAGCTTTCCCAGAAGTAACCCAAGAAATTCTAAATGCTTGATAGAAGAGATTGGGAAACTGTAGTTGGGATAAAAGTCAGTGCAATTACGTAAACAAATGTGACTTAAAAGAAAACGAATCAATATATTATATCCTAGCTTAAAAGACCAACAGACATCCAAAGTTATCTCGGAATACCAAAAAAAAAAGAGAGAGAGAGAGAGAGAGAGAGAGAGAGAGAGAGAGAGAGAGAGAGAGAGAGAGAGAGGGAGAGAGAGAGAGACCATACAGCAAGGGTTTCCATTTCTTTCTGTGACCTGGGGTCAAAGTGCCCTAACCAGCAGACAGGCCATTTCAAACCCCTATGGCAGGTGGACAGTGGGGACCGTCACGGCTCTACAACGACCGAGTTGCTGAGCTCTGCTGCTGCCCTGACCCTGCCTGCCAAGCCACCATCTGAGAACAAGCTGACTCCCGCTGGGAGGACCTGCAGGGCACAACCAGCATGGATGTGGTCCACCAGAGGTGACTGTGAATGTCTGCTCTGAGGGTTGGGGAAGTACGTGACAGTTTGGGGAATGCCGAAGGACGAGAGGGACACACAGAACTCAGGGATGGGCCTCCGCAGACGTATTCTGCCTCTGCAGAGGGTAACTGAGTCTGGACCATCTCTATGTTCATGACCTTGAAATCTCTTCAACGCCTAGATACTTTGTTCTTTGCCGCTTCCTTTGAGGACCTCCTGGGTTAGTCTAACTTTACTGATAACGATACTCATTCACTAATTGAGTGAGGAGTTCAGACTTCTGAACACAGTTCGCCCTCTCCCTTAAATAAAGAAACACTCAGGAACTAAGTATTGGAAATGTGTAAATCGGCACGTAAACTCTGGAGCTCAAGGGGGGAGTCCACGCCTGGCCTCTTCCAGCCTCTCCTGGCTGCTGCATCCCTGGCTGGTGGTACCCTTGCTCCATCCTCAAAGCCAGCACATGGTATCTCTGTGCCCCTGCCTCCTTGTCCCACTTTGAAGGACCCCTGTGATTACACTGGGTTTACCGGGATAATCCAGCATAATCTTCCTTTCTTATCTATTGTCATCTGACTGGCAACTTTAATTCCATCCGCCACCTTAATTCCCCTTTTCCATGTAATCTAATGTATTTGCAGCTTCTGGGAATTAGGATTCAGACATCCATCTTTGGGGGGCCATTATCCTGCCTACCACAGAGAGCATATCAAAGGCAGGGGCAGCATCAGAGATCTGAGAGCCATCCCCTGACAGCATGAAACGCTCCCCCCAAGCGCAAGACACGGGTCCACCAAAGGCAACAGGAGGGCAAATACCCTTGAGGTATCTGAGGCCTCCACAGAGTGTAAGGCTGTGCTGGGCGGCAGGGCGGGAGAGCCCTCCAGTGGTCCAGGAAGTGTGTGGAGGGGGCAGGACTAGAGAACAAAACCTCCCCGAGGATCCGGAGCAGCCAGCAGCTAGGACGGAAAGCAGAGAACAATCTCCCGCGGCCCAGGAAGCTGGCGGTTCAGCTGCCAAGCAAAAGAGCTCCCCAGCATGTCACCAGTGCCTGTTTCTCAGGCCCTTTAGCAAGACAAGTGCTGATCCTGCTTTAGAGCATTTGAAATTGGTGATGAACTGAACCAAAGTGAAGTTGCCACAAGGCTGAGAACAGCTCAACCAAAGGTCAGACTGAGTCAGCCCGTCCCCTCACTCCAGCGGGCTGACCAAGAAGGGACGTGTCTTTATGTGGAGTAAATGCTATTTACTTTCATTTCTACCATTCTTTTACAAAAAAAGTATTCAAATAAAAGCCATACTATAAGACACACCAAAGGGACAAGAAAATGTGATCTATGGTCACAAATAGGAAAGAGTTATAGGAAGCAGACCCAGATGGCTTCATTGCGTGGGCATGACCAGACAGGGACTTTAAAAAGAACTCTGACAAAGAAGCCACAGGATAAAGACACAAAGAACGGCACACAAATACTGAACTCCATTTAGTAAATGTGTTTCTCAAAATGTCAGCAATTCTGCAACTACTTTATATGTGTCCTGGGGCTGATAAGGAGAGACAAGTTTCTCACCGTCAGAGAAGAAAGTTACAAATTAGGAACGGAGGAAGGCGAGAACGACCCTGAGGTGTTGGATGGGAACGGGAGACATGCGTATGAACGTGTGTGGGTGTATCTGGCAAACAGAGGTGGAAATTCAGAGATGGGTTAGTATCCATACACGTATTTCCAAACTCCATCCACTGAGAGCACCTGGAGGCAAGGGCACCACAGCAGCAATGAGCACGCTCAAAGCCCAGGTCTTGGTTTTTAAATTCCATTCTCCAAGAGAAGGAATCAGGGCTCCTTGCAGAACAGACTGATTGTAGGCACGGGGCGGGGAAAATACAAGATGAAACTAGAGCATCTTGTAGAAAGAAGTACTCAGAGAGGACGGGATATGTCAAAAGGCGTAGGCACCAACATGAAAAAGCTGCTGACGGTCGAGGCGGGAACCATCTGAACAACAAAATAAATGACGATGGTGTTAGATTATAAACCACAGAATAAAATAAATATTCATGAGTCCATACTGACACAACAGGCAACTGAAGAAATAAATGGGGGGGAAAGAAACAGCCTTCTTATGCAATTCTAATGAATGAACGTAGAAGCGATAACAGAAACAGAAAATTATCCTTCGACACAACAGTTAGAATTGTTGCAGGCAAGGCCCACCGACGGTTGCTAAAGTCAGTGAACAAAGTTTGAGGAGAAGCAGGCTATTCGCTTAGTCTCAATGTCTCTCCCCAAGAGGTTTATTAACTACAAAGAAAAAAAATGGTAACTTCACAGTGGAGAAACCCAGAAGACATCACCTTTACCAAGTGATCAAGGGTAGTATCCCTAGCAATGTAAGACACAGCAACATGATGGGCCCCTGTTATAATACACTGGGATAAGTGCATCACTTCTGCAGTGTCTGCTAAAAACGCATAAACTCAGTCTAAAGAGAAAACACCCAACAAACCCAAATCGAGGGTAATCTACCAAAACCAGTACCTTCAAAAGTGTCAAGGTTATAAAAGACAAAGACTGAGGAACTGTCACTGACTGGGGAGGCTCAGGTGACCTGACAATTAAATACAAGGTGGGACCCTAGACTGGATCCTGGAACAGAAAAAGGACATCGCTGGAAAGGTCTGGTGATGTCCAAACAAGGTCTGTAGTTTACTTGACAATAATGTACAACTACGAATTTCTTAGTTTTGGTGATTGGACTCTGGTTATGCACGATGTGAACATCAGACGAAGCAGTGTGAAGGGTGTGCAGGCTCCCTCCGTACTGTCCTTTCAACTTTTCTGTGAATCTAAAATGATTCCAAGATAACATTTAAAAGAAAAAAAAAAAGATGCCACAGGATCTAGTGGGAAAGACTGACAACATGCCTGAAGAGAAGAATTTCCACAAAGACATAGAAACTATTTAAAAAAAAAAACAATAAAAGAACCTAATGGAAATGTCAGAACCAAAGATACTGATACCTGGGTCTTACACAACAGAAATCCCGATTTGACTGTTGTGAGGCAGGGTGCAGGCAGTCAGAGGGGTTTGTGTGTATGTATGTAATTTCCCAGGTAATTCTAATTACAGCTGAGGTTCAAACAACTGGGCTAGTCAAGTTAGTATTAAAACGAGGAAACTACATACAGTGTGTTGAGGTCCCCAAACACATCTAGTAACTCATCACCACGGCTCACGTTTTACTGCACACATGGGAGGGGACTGTGTTAGCTGTTTCGCATACATCTTTGAGTATCTTCGTTCTACAGCTGAGAGAATTTGAGGCTTAGAGACTTTTTAACCCCAAGAGCTAATTTACCCCAACATCACACAGCCAGGAAATAGTCAGCTGTCGTCCAAACCCAGTTCAGCTCTGACACATCCTGTTCTGAACCTTGTCTTTCTTTTCACTAAAATTGGAGGTAAATGATAGCTCTCCCTCTCTTTACCATAGAACATGTTCTAGGGTAAATGATTATGCCTCCAAAAGGACCTTGAAAGAAATTATATAAATTCTACTTTTTCCATTGTTATCACCAATGTAGGTAGTTTTAACAAAAAGAAGTGTCTCGGCTTCCCTGGTGGCGCAGTGGTTGAGAGCCCGCCTGCCGATGCAGGGGACATGGGTTCGTGCCCCGGTCCAGGAAGATCCCACATGCCGCGGAGCGGCTGGGCCCGTGAGCCATGGCTGCTGAGCCTGCGCATCCGGAGCCTGTGCTCCGCAGCGGGAGAGGCCACAACAGTGAGAGGCCCGCGTACTGCAAAAAAAAAAAAAAAAGAAGGGTCTCAAGTATAAATGGGGCATTTGAAAAATCACCTTTAGGGGTTTCCTGAATCTCTTTTCCACATTATAATAGTATATGAAAATATCACTTCCCCAAATCCCTGTCAATTGGCCTATTTGCCTTTATTTTTTAAAAAAGACAAGTGGGCTTTTGCTTTTCATATATTGGGTTAGCCAAGAAGTTCATTCAGTTTTTTCTGTAAGATGCTATGAAAAACCTGAACAAACTTTCTGGCCAGCCCAATGTTTCCGACTGCTTCCCCCTTTGGCCCCTCTGATCCTTGGGCCACGTGAAGTTGTTCTAAGTGGTTATGGTCTGCACAATGCAAAGCTGCTGACAATTCGCCAAACTGTTAGAAAGCACGACTCTCCACAGCCTCTGGTAGCTCTAGCTTAACGAACATGAAGGTCAATTTTATTACCAGCATTCCTACATGTGTTTCAGCCACTGGACACCAAAAGGGGAAGGAAAAGGCCCCTCTGCTCTGTTCAGGAACAAACCTTCCCATTGCACTAGGCCCTAGAGGGCAGCCTTGGGCTGTCACTGGGAGCCTGGAGCCGGCCAGCCCGGGCCATCCAGCGGAGCTGTCCTGGAGCAGCCTGGGTCCCCCCTCCCTTCGGGTGGAACCATCTCTCACGGCAAGCCAGAGTTGTGGCAAAGTTTCTGCTACTTGAAGCAAAGACGCTGATTTAGAATTTTAAATAGAAGATAGCCTTAATGAAATAAAGAGTCTAAGTTTCTAGAACAGGAATCAGCAAAAATTTTGTGAAAGCCCAGAAAGTAAATATTTTAGGCTTTTTGGGCCCTGGGGTATGTCTCAATGACTCAGCCCGCCTAGAAATGCACAAGGACCCTTAGACAATGTGTAAACAAATGGGCATGGCTATGTGCCAATAAAACTTCATTTATGAAAACAGGGGGCAGGTTGGATCCAGTTTGCTGGCTGTAGTTAAGCAACACCAGTTCTAGAACTTTAGCAGAATACTCTATATGTGTGTTTCCCTCAAATTTAAGATACCCAAGGAACTGTTAACTCCTTTGTTCATACTGTACCTTATTATTCCTACCTAGAGCACAAGCACAGTCCTCCTACTCAAGTGCTAGAATCTATAGATGTGAAGGGCAAGAGATTGGTTTATATATTTAACTTCCTCTACGCTGGATACCAGTGCTAATCATTCTTAAATGTAGAAACGCAGATAGAGCCTGTGTGTGTCCATCAATAGCACGTGAGCCATCTAAGCTGGCACCTGCCGCATTTTACACAGACAATAGCTGGAATCTGACCGATTTTACAAAACGTATTAAGGTACAATGACCATAGAACTATATCCTGATGCCTGTACATGATAATACATCTGGAAAAAAGCTAGGTTGTAGAATCAACAGCAGTTAGATGGTCCTGTAACACAGATATTCTTCAGATATTCCTGGAAGACCAGAATTTTTTTAAAAACCAAGTAAAATCTACACAAGACTTTAAGTTCATAGTAGTTTTTTTTTCAAAATGCAATCTGAATTTCAAAATGTAGCTATGCTTATTCCGTGACTGATTTGCACAAAATGACTACGCCCTATAATGCTACTTGAATTTTAACAACAGGTCCTGAGGATTCTCCCTCTGCGTTGAAACGATGGCTAGTTGTATCAGACAGTAATTACGGCCAGTAGATGGCATCTAACAGCCAGAGCAAGATTTTAAACTTATACCTATTTTTCACATCAGACTTGCTGATTTATGAGGGCTCACCCTCTGATATTATTTATACTGGATCTTTTTGATTTTGAGCTCTACTCACAGTTGAATTTTTAAATTCCCACCCAATATATCTGTCTAAAGGGCTACAAGAGACAAAAAAAAAATTTCCCTCTATTTGAACCTGATAGTTCTACCGTATTTCAGCATAATAAGCAGACGAAATGTTCTGAATTTTAAAAACAGACATAATTTAAAGACATGAAACACTGCACACAAGCATTTCAAACATACTTAGTTCTTTATGACTAAATAAAGCCCAGTTGCTAATTGCTGGACCAAGCCCAAAAGATACAATGAGTATAACACTAAACACCCTCCAATGTGGATAAATTCCATGGGAGTCAATTGAGTTCAAAAGTTTCACAAATAATTAAATTACTGTGTAGGACAGACCAGAAGGAGAAAGCCAATAGATTGAATTCTGTTCCTTAGAGCTCAATTTGCTTTTCAGCCGACTGTATTTAGCTACCTGCAATTGCAACAAACTAAAATCATTAAAAACCCATCTATTTTCTTATGCAACCTCAAGAGAACTTCAAGTGGATTTTACCACACACAGATAATAATACTTTTTAAAAGGAAGCAGAATTTACAAGTCTCAGCTCTTCTTATTCCCCTGAAGTGCATATCAAAGTCAGTATCTGAGCTTATAAATAATTTGGAGCAAAGAATAAACAGAATATTTCTCAGGATACATTTTCTAGGTTGTGACCCATGTATTTTGGTGTTGGAGTCTGAGTTAGATTGATTGTATAAATAAAATAGCATTCTTGGAAATGGGAAGGACAGAGGTCTGTGGGGAGAAAAGAATAATCTAATCAGAGACTTGTTTCTTACTTTAATCACGAGCCATAAAAACAGCCAAATCCCATGTCATGCTGCAGGAAAGGTTACATCAGCACTTCATCCAATATTTATAGCGTAAAAGAAGCCACGCAGTCTGACTCCGATATGACATTAATCTTCCTGCTCTCTCAAACTTGATCCAAGCCCCCTGCCCACCACATACCCAGCCCTCCCTTCAGCTAGGTGCGTTCCCTGGTGCCATTCTGATAATGCAGACGACTGCCTGTAGAATATGGATGTAACAAGAACTCTAGACCACAGAACAAATACAGAATCACATTGGATCCTAGGGAAGATGCATTTTAAATGCCTTTTAAGGAGGGGGACCAATCATCCCAGTTTGCCCCAGACTGAGGGGTTTCCCGGATGTTGAACTTTGTGTCAAGACCAGTAGTCAAATCTTGGACAAACCTGGACTAGTTGGTGACCCTGTTGTTAAGAGGCTATTACTTTAGGATATGAAAGCTTCATTCAAAATTATTTATTATACTCTAATCATATAAGAAATCATCACGGGCAAGACACGACACGGGGCTCTACTGCTTGAAGCTGCTGCTACTTAGACGAGGGTCAGGGTGACATTCCCAGGAGACCCAGGAGCTTTTCTGTGATGCCAGTCTTCCTCCCTAATCACAACTGCTTGTGGGTTTAGGGAGGGTGGGACAGGGCTTTAGAACGCGAATAATTCAAGGAATTCAATAGCTGTTTGGAACAGCATCTCGAGTTATACATCCTACTGCCACTCTTTTTCTCTGGTATTGCCGATTCTGTAATGCTCATTGAAAACTCGTTTATACTCAAAAGAATAAATCAAAGCAGCTGAAAAAGGAGCTCAGTCATGAGGATTCAATCAACGTAATTATCATTCTCCACGAAGCTGTTCTGGAGGCCTGAGGACCGTCAGGTGGGATTTGAAGCCTTTGCTGCCTGTGACATCTGTGCTAGTTTCACCAACAGCTCCCTCCAGAATTTGGGGTAAACAAGGGATTCCAAAAGTTACCGAAATGGGGCGCAGGGCTGCCTCATCACCTTTATTCCAACCATTTAGACAACATGACCCATCAATTGAACAGCCAAAGTTATTATACACTGAAAAGTCAAAGCTAGCATAGTTTCATTTTAGTGCAGTGCCACATAAAACTACTTTGTTGTAACACATCCTCTCTGATTGACGCATCCTCACCTATACCCTTGGAAAAAGCAGAGGATTTCCCCCTCAGCCTGGCTGACATGCTGGGAACCCCATTTCTGCATTCTTGTCCCCCACCTCACCTTTCATCCCCACTCACCATCAGTAGCCACTCAGGAACTTCTGACTGGAGCCTCGTTGCTTCTCGGCAACTTCTTCTTCTGATAGCTTCTTCAAGCAGCTCTGTTTTTCCAGAGACACTGGATTTGTGGGAAAGCCTGGCCTGCACTGCCGTGTGCAACATGCAGGCTTGTGCAGGGTCCCTGCTGAGAGTGGTGGCAGATGCGTGTAGGCAGCAGTGACACGGCGTCCAGAAACAGGTCCTGCAGCTTATGCATATGTGAGTGATGGGGGCCGCAGAACGTGCCTCTAGGTTCCAATACCTACAATTCCATCAAAAAGACCAGTGTTTTAACAAAATAGACAGGAAAAGGTACAACAGAAAGTTTTTACGAAAAAACGCCTCCCTCCTAACTCACCTGAAGTTTCTACCGGCAGCTGGTCAATGATGGCTTCTTAAAAAGCTTAAGTAGCTTAAGAAAATATACTATCCTGGAAAGCTAATGTGAGTAGCAACTTATTACATGTAGTTATTCCAGAGTTCAAGAGAAAGGTAGAACGGATAAGATACATCTTGACTGTAGTCAAGTAGTCAGTATCAGTAGGTATTTTAAAATGCTCGCAGGGAACTGACAAGGTACCGGCGACGAAGATAGAGGTGATCCACCTGACAAGCTTATCAAAGGCCATTTGCCTTATCAAGGTCCTTTTAACTGTCGCTGCAGAAAGCTCGCTCCTCCTCCGAGCTGCACGGAGCCTAAAAACGAGATGTTTGCCGGAGTTATTTTCCAGGAACTTGGATCAGCGGCGCCTAGCTGGAGCTGAGCTGGTTAAGACCGGATAGGACCACCCACCCTCCAACTGGGCATGCGCGAGTGCCCTATGACATTTGACCTCAGAGGACGGAAGACGGTTTCTGAATGGGCAAGAGGCCTGTGGCTGAGCTGCGCGTGCTCAGAACGAGGATGGCGCAGCTGTTTCCTATCGTCTTTTCCCGGTCCGCACGAGCTCTGCGCCTGTGACGCCAGCTCATCCAGTAAATGCCCGCCGGAGGCCCCGGCTTCTGGTAGGCGGATTTCAGACTTGCTTCTCCCCTGGCCGCACTCGGCTGGCTTGTGCGTCAAGCCCTCTCTGCTGCAAACCTCGGAGGTTGAGTGTTTGGCTCGCTGGGCGTCGGGGCAAAAAGAACCTGGTTTGCGTGGCAGAGTGACAGCGGGTCCGGACTTCAAACAAACTCAGTATCTATCAGAATCTGTTTAGCCAAGTCCTCGGAGACCGAGGGAAGTGTTTGAAAATGGCTAAATATTACAAGTCTTTTTTTTTTTTTTTTTTTTTTGCGGTACGCGGGCCTCTCAGTGCTGTGGCCTCTCCCGCTGTGGAGCACAGGCTCCGGACGCGCAGGCTCAGCGGCCATGGCTCACGGGCCTGGCCGCTCCGCGGCATGTGGGATCTTCCCGGACCAGGGCACGAAGGAAGGAAGCCCTACAAGTCATTTTTAACGAAGACAAGTTTTGTATACACCTAGGTACCTGCAGAAAAAACTTGCAGCCTAGTTACTTTAAAACCAACCTACCAGCTTTTTTTTTTTTTTTTTTTTAATGAAGGAAGAAGTACTGTCACTCGCTTTTTCTTTAGGCTAAAGCATTTTATGAAAGATGTAGTGGAATGAGTAAGAATTCAGGCTCGAAAGTCAGCCTATCAGGGTTCAAGCCCTAGTTCTGCAGTTGCTTATAATTTAGTTTGTAAGTTAAAGTTACAGGTGGTTGGGCTTCCCTGGTAGTGTAGTGGTTGAGAGTCCGCCTGCCGATGCAGGGGACACGGGTTCGTGCCCTGGTCCGGGAAGATCCCACATGCCGCGGAGCGGCTGGGCCCGTGAGCCATGGCCGCTGAGCCTGTGCGTCCGGAGCCTGTGCTCCGCAACGGGAGAGACCACAACAGTGAGAGGCCCGCGTACCGCAAAAAAAAAAAAAAAAAAAGGTACAGGTGGTTCCTACAATGAGGGTGGTTTGAGTATGAGTCTGTGTGTGCCTAGAATTACGCTTGTAGTACTCGTCACCTTTAAAATCACTTCTCTGAATCTGAGTGAGGGTTCTTGCTAAGACAACAGGAGAAAGGAATTTTCCTTATTCTGGAGGAAGGGAAAATGAAGCAGCAGCAACTGCTAACTGTTAGCTGTCCTGAGTGGGAAAGGCTTCAGTAAACAAATGCTTGTCATGAGCTGTATTTTTTGCTTCAGTGACAACGAATCTTAGATTTTCTGGGATCATTTTAGTTAACATTCTTTTCCTCTATTGCTACAAGCTCTGGAATATCTCAAATTCTTAAGTTAGGGCGTCTAAACTGTATCTTCTAGATGGTCTTTTCGTGCAAGGGAAATACAAATTCCTTTAAATCCTGTTCTGATTCTATGTTAAGACCATGACCATCTTAGCTCACTTCCTATTTGCACCTACCTGGTCCCTGGCCACCTCCTTCTGGGTCACACAGTTCAGCTCATACTGGTGAGACAGCTGTGCTCATGGATTACTTCTCAATTCTTTGGAAGGTAATCTATGTCTTGCCCTGAGGCTGCAGAGAATGCTGAACCTTTGTCAAGAAATTTACAGGACTAAAGCTAACCTCTGAGAACATTCACAAGGGCAAAGGCGTTATTTCAAATGAGACTACAATGTGTTCTTAAGGAATATATACTGGTCTTTATTCAAGACCCGGCTCAAATGTCACTTACTTTTTTAGCTTTTTTCAATTTCCTCAGTCGTGTTATGTTCTCTTATCTGAACAGGACTCCACCAGCACTTTCGTTATGGCATCTGTCCTGTTGTAACTTATCTTCCTACAAGTCTAACCCCCTTTTCTCCACACTCCTTATTCCCTGCAGTTAATGCGTCCTCCAGCATAAGGACTTCTCTTAATGGTCTCAGCAGCTCATGCAGTACGTGGCCTAGAGCAGGTGTGCCCTGAAGGCTTGTAAAATAGAGACCCCATAAGGTGTCAACCTCAGTGCTCAGAGGGAACACGAGTCCTAGGCCTTTGCAATCAGGGCCCACGTGCAGGTCTTTCCATGAGAGCAGAAGTGAAGGCTGTTGCTTCCAGGTTAACACCTAGAATGTATGAGGTCACAGCACCTTGGCAAGCACTGCACCCAGGGGCTCCACCCTCGGTTTCTGAGCAATGATAAGGAGTGAAACTCTCTGCCCCTCGCCTGGGAGGTGATTGAACAATAAGTCTTTGTGGTTTAAGCCACTGAGATTTGAGGGGTTTTGTTACCACAGCCTACGCTGCCTATCCTGAAATACATCGTGGATGTCACATTTTCATTTCGTTAGATCAGACGTCAGATGGGAAGCATCGTGGCGTCATAGGAAAAGCACTGGATCAGGAGTCAGATCTGTGCGTGCCTGCATATGCACTTGTATTTTAATCATTGACAAAACTCGGGGAGTTCTGCTCCCTCGGGGGTGAAGCTAGGGAATTGAGCTAAAATGATTCAAAGTCCACATGCCACGATTCCATGGATTCGAAGAAACGAAAACTACTTTTTGGGTCAGATGCTCAAATTTCAGAGATTACTCTTGCATGGGTATAGGTCAGAAAAGGTCACTGGTCACTACAAAGCCAGAGAGGAATCTCGTGTATGTTATAGCCAAGTGTGTGATAGCCCCTTAGCAAGAACACTTCTGTCCACGATCCACTTGCAGAAGAAAACGGTTTCTAGTCAATTCTCTCTGCCTGTCTGAACAATCTGGTGGTTGAAGACAGGTTATGTCTGCCACATCCAACCTCCTAAGCGAATATGGCATTGGAGAAACAGAGCATCTAAGGGGTTCCTGCGGTTGGCCTGCATAGTGCAAACCATCACAAGGGACCTACCAGCTGTCGAAGAATGAGGTTGCGGGTTTAACTTGCTGAGCAGGTCTCATTTGGCCGCCTGGCATTCAGACTGGTAGCTTTGAAGTGATGCAGGCAAACCTGTGAGCTCGCAGCTGATGGAGGCCCATTAAATGCAATCAACCTCTGCCACATTTTCTGGGTATTTCAATGTGATTACACTGGGGGTAGCCGAGATTAGGACCCCTCCTTCACTAGGGATGTGCTCACAATAGGGTTTCTCCAAGTAAAGGGGCCAGGAACTCTCTAATGACCCTGTGCTCATGGGAGTGAAGCTCACCACCCGGGAAGGATGCCCAGGTTCCCAGCTGCTGCAGTGGACCTTGGCTCGTTCTTTAGAGACAGCAGTGCAAAAGCAGCAGAAATCCTCTCCTTGCCTCATGTAGAAATGGCCCGTTGTCATACTGAGAATGGGGGATCATCACTGCTAATCCTGTAGCTGATTCCCGGGGCTCCTAGCCTGGGCTGCTCACCTGACTCATCTAAGGACCCAACTTCAGGGCTGGATGGAGTCAGCCTGGGTGGGGCCTGGGCCTCTGATTTGCTCGACAGTAAACTAGAACAACTCCTTTGGTTTCCCTGCTCCAAGTTAGCGTGAGTGTTGGCTATAAATAAGACGGGGGCTGTCAGCACTGAAGCTCTGCTGTTTTTAAAGGCGGCACCTTGGGGAGCAGTTTTTACACTCTAAGCCTCAGGGCACAGGCTTCGGCAGAGACAGCTGCTGCTCTGAGCACGGGGCAGCAGTCCCCGGGAGGCCCAGGAGCTCGGGTCCCAGGGCCTTGAAGTCCTCCCGGGCGCCGAGGAACGCAGCCATGGGCCCCCCGAACAGCCCACATCCTCTGTCTGACATCTTCAACAAGCTCTGGGGAACGTGTGAGATGACCAGGTCATCATTTGGTTGCATAAGAATTTGGTTTTCAATATGTTACTCCCTTGCAATTTCAAAAAGGCTTTCCATGTAATTCCATTACTTGGAGGAAATCCCTTCGATAGTAGGGTTTGCATCTGGGCCTCTTAATCACCAGTCCATGTTGAGGCCTAGAGGAAAAATAGAGCTATCTGCCAAAGGTCTGGAATCAGTCCCCAAACCCTGGCCACCTCCACCCTGGGCACAGTCTCATCACTCAGCACTTTCCCAGGGAGGCTGAAGCTGGCTCTCATCCCCAGCTGAAATGCATTGATATCAGGTTAACATCAGCATCAGGTATGTGCAATGGGCATGTGCGTGGGCCCATTGAGCCCTTATTCAATTAATCTTCACAACAGGGAGATTGTGTTTTTCCACTGTCCAAATGATGAGTCCAAAGTACCAAGCAGAGCTCTAACTTACCTCTGAGGGGTGCTTTCATGCCACCCAACAGCTGCTTCCTGGGGCATCAGTAACACAAACCTACCCTGCATTCACCGAGAGGCAAAAAACTGCTTCCCGCTCTGCAGGGCAAGCGGTTATTTAGGGAGAACAAATCCGCCATTCCCGCTTCACCTGGTGAGCCGTAAACCCAAGCATGGCTTAACGTGTTCACTCAAAAATAGTAAGCGGTACTGGGAGGGTAGAGCTGGAGTCACTGCATCTAGCTAGCAAGAGACCTGCTACTTAGCTAAGCCGTGCGGAGGCCCGTGAGCAGCAGCCTTCACAGAGAGTTGCCCAAACCTGGAACTCTTCTGGCTTTTGCTTTCTCTGTGGGTGGAGGCTCTGTGGGACAGCAGAACCCAGAGTGGTTTCCGCCAGAAGAAGGTGGGGGGGTAGATCACTGAGACCCACGTCAGCAGCATCTCCAATAACACTTCTGCAGAACACCGGGCAAACTTCTCCCTGGAAGGGTATGTTTTCATTTTCCTCCAGAGTGAAAATTACATACGGGCATGACCACCGAACAATACTGAAGCAGAGTTGTTTCAGATCATTCTTTAAGGATCAGATCGTAGGTGAACCAAGATTGATGTGACACAAATGGCCGTTCAACATCAGGGTGTCAGCTTCCCTCCCCGCGGCCCTGCCCAGCGTCCACTGTCCTTCCCCAGATGCCCTCACATACACCACTCAGCTGGGAAAGCGGTCCAACACATTATGTCATATTAAGAAGTTTTCCCTGTGAAAGTCCTTCTACTTTAGTTTTGCTCTGCCCCACACCCAAAGAACCCAGGTGAAAGACACATACAAAGGGAGAAGCATTAGGTATCTGAAGGCCACCAGGTTGTCCCTCCTTCCTGGGAGACAGAAAACAGAGGTTCAATAAGCACCAGGGACCCAGAAAGGAGTGTGCATCCTTAAAAAGATGCATGAAAACACCCAGTCATAATATTGTGGACAACGTTCCCAAGATCAACAAGCCCTCCTGCCAGCCCCACCAAGCTCCCTCAGCAGGATGGGAGCTGAACTGTCTTTGATGGACGGACACACGGCACGCCACTACAAACACGGCACCATCCCCAAACGATGCCAGCTGCCACTTGCCTGTTATTGAAAGGATACACAAGTCATTAAAGGCCTGGAGAGAGACCAGAGACCAGCATTTTCTAATCAGAACTAATCCCTCCAGGCATAGAGCATTTGATACATCAAAGGCTTAATATTTGATACATCAAAGGCCTTCCTAGTAATTCTTTTGAGGAATCCAAAAAAAACTATGCTAATAAGTGTTTGAGCTCTGTAGTTTTAAATCGGAACTTTTTTCCTGGCTTGCGATAAACTTTTTATTACTTCATTTGCTTGAGGAAAGGTCTCCACATGTGCTGTGATTTCAGATGACCGAAGACCAGTTGTTCCCAGACACCTTCCCTGCCAGCTTATCACCCCTGCATGAGTGAATCTCTTAGGTTAAGGATTTGAGGGCCTCATTAAAATGCATGTTACCCCAGAGACATAATGGATAGAACACAATGACTCATTATTAGGATAAACTCATTTGTCCAATGAGTTCATCTCTCTCTTAGGTGGCGCTGAAGGATTGGGACCCACAGTAGATACCCTTTGATGGGGCTTGATTAGACCGTAGAGGTTCATTGCTTGGGTATTGGTCCCTGGGATAAGGGGAAAACAGCCAAAGAGAAAGGAATAAAAGGCTGCACGAGGGATAGGATCACTGGAAGCAGGTGGCTGTACCATTCACATAATTCCTGATTTGAAGGCTCAAGAACAGGGCTTTTGAAGGAGACCTACATTCCTCCACCCTAACTGCTGGTAACTACTGTTGCATTTCTAATTCCTCTGGGCCCCCCGTTAGCATCTTCTGTAAATTTGGTTACAACACTGATTCAATAGTATCACTTCTCTTGTTCATGTGACTGTCCCTCCGATCCTGTGCTGCCCATGACAGTAAGGACCCCACAAGCACCTAGTCCAATGCCTGGCCCTCCGGAGGCACTCAAAACCTTTATGAGTGAGTAAATAAGTATCCAGTTAATTTCATAAACCCACACAGGATTGAGATGATTTTGATCTTCCATTTCATCTTGAAGGAAGTGGCTTCTTTTCCTTTGACAGCAGGGGCTTCTCAGCCAGGCTTCCACCTGAGTGTACCATGCATTTATTCAATTGTACCTCCCAGGAGGGCAAACAGCAAAGATATGCCCCTCCCTCCATGGCGTGCAGCCCTGGCACATGGCATGGCCAGGTGAGGGCTATATGGTTTCAGCCCACGCACTTCCCCACTGGGCATTTGGGGCCATGCAATCTGTTTCTCAGCTCGTCTGTTGCCTTGGTTCTTGAAGAGGCCTCTAACCGTGTACCTGACCACATTATGTTTCTCATGAACCCCTGAAGAGTTTTACCTATACCCTGTAAAATATGTACTTTAAAGACTCTGAAATAAGAAACTCTACATATGAATCCATGGAAAGAAAAGTATGAGTGTAAAAGAACACCACGGAGCTCCCAAGTTCAAGTACTCACACCCACAAACACGTACCCGTCAGCACAGATGAGATGGGCATGAATTCAAATCTGCACAAGTTTTGATGAAGATGCTTAGGGTCATGAGCAGAGTGAATCCAGCAAAGCTCACTCTACTGTCTGAACGTCAGGAGGTTGATGACCGGTCTTTACTCCAGAGCCACCTCCTCTCCTACTGGTTTTCTATCAAAGTAGAGACAGATCAGCAGGCATTCCATTCTAAGTTTCCCGAGACGGAAAAGCTTGGTACTTGAGGTTCAGTCATCCCATGCTCCCTTGATCCTGGAGCACCCAAGAGTCTCTGGGAACCCCGCCTCACTCTGAATGGGAACGAAAGTGTAACACCAGGTCTGAGGTGTCCACAGAGGCCCACTGGTCTCCCGGAGAGGGGCCCTGGCCCCTGACTCCAGCGAAGAGGCAAGGTTTCTAAGCTTGATGCTCTTTTTTTCCTATTCCAGAATTCTCTCCTGCACTTGGCGATGGTATTTGATCCACTATTGTTTCGGTGTATCGGGTTCCACCTACATTGTTTTCCCTGATGCTTTGTCGTGGCGAAGAGCTGCCCACCAAATTCATTTTCTGGATGGTAGGAAACTGTTCTTTATCAAACATATACC
Source organism: Stenella coeruleoalba (assembly GCF_951394435.1). Classification (NCBI taxonomy): domain Eukaryota; kingdom Metazoa; phylum Chordata; class Mammalia; order Artiodactyla; family Delphinidae; genus Stenella; species Stenella coeruleoalba. Next base: position 57,221,484 of record NC_137160.1, on the reverse strand, counting down.
CCTTCTTACCCTTGAGTGTATCACATGCCTTCTTCTGCACCAGCTAATGCTGTCTACTCTAAATCCCAGTCACAATTTTAAAAAAAAAGAATAAAAAAAAAAGCCAATACGTTTACCATGTATCTGTTCTCAGCCCTTTGCAAGCTTTAATCATAGCCCTCCTTCCACCTGAAAGCCCTTCCCACTGCTCCCTCAAGTGACATAAAGCTAAAAATTTGATTTAAAGTTCACTCTGTGGAAAGCAAGGACAGGTGGGAAACACTTCTTGTTTATCTTCCATAATAAGGTCTGCCAAGGTTTGGGGCACCAGTACTGAGTCAACACGTGGCCTCCGGCTTACATATACTGAATAGTTTCACTCTAAACTATCAGAATTATCCCACAGCCCATGCAGAAAGTCCAGGGATCTGAAGGTGGCTGGATTAAAATTAGCCAAGAGTCCTTAAAAATGGAATAGTTCTGCAGTGACGATTATCACTGACACACTGAACAGCCTATTTTCAAATAGAAACTTCAAGAATTTCATGGTCACTATTTTTTCTTGGCATTTTGTCTCAAAATGAATATTGCTAACATCCCTAAGCTTATGTTTTAGTAACACACCCAGTGAACTGCATTCACATAATTGCTCCGAGACGACTAAAGAAAAGCTGCGAGATTGATTACTCAGTGGTCATTCACATTGTTCATGTTCGTCAGATTCATCGATCACCATCCTGCCTCTTCTTGACACCAGTAAAATGGAGGCTTGAGTCACATTAAGAAAGAAAAATCTGCTTTGGCCTAGTTGCCTAGTTGGAGAATGCCATTGACATTGACAATTGATGCAGGTATTGTAAGCAAAATACGAAGAAATCCGCACTGGGGCAGCTCTTCATAAACTAGATTAATGGCCAAGGGAACACAGTGTTCCGCTGAGCACCCTCCACTCAGTCCCTAATGCATTTGGTCTAATTAACTATTTTCTGTAAGCTGAAATTTCCCTCCATATATTCCGTTGACAGCTTGGTACTGAATAGACAGGTGTAAAGAAAGCAATTTAGAGCCAAGGATTTAATGGTGCTGGTATCTGATTTTTCTTACTTTTTATACTGTACTACATTTGTGCCCATGGTCATACACATCCAGCTCCCTGATAGATATTCCTTTTTTTTTTTTAAAGAAGATGTTGGGGGTAGGAGTTTTATTAATTAATTCATTTATTTTTGCTGTGTTGGGTCTTTGTTTCTGTGCGAGGGCTTTCTCTAGTTGTGGCAAGCGGGGGCCGCTCTTCATCGCGGTGTGCGGGCCTCTCACTATCGCGGCCTCTCTTGTTGCGGAGCACAGGCTCCAGACACGCAGGCTCAGTGGTTGTGGCTCACGGGCCTAGTTGCTCTGCGGCATGTGGGATCCTCCCAGACCAGGGCTCGAACCCGTGTCCCCTGCATTAGCAGGCAGATTCTCAACCACTGCGCCACCCGGGAAGCCCCCTGATAGATATTCTGATTGTGAGAATTCCTGTTAAGTGTGAGTTCCAGATGCCTGCCAAGAAAGAAGGGAAGCTGAGGGTTATGGCTGAATGTATTTCCTTTAATGACTTATTAAAACAGTTGAAGTTGGGAAAACATACTTGCGACGACATTTGTGTACAGCTAAAAGAATTCTCACTTTTGAACATCACACATCAGTCTCGAGCTGAGGGATAATGGGGACCAGAGTCATCTGCTTTGGGATCAGTGCTTGCAGCGGCTTGGGGTCAGACTGCACACAACTCCCTGAAGTTCTTAATCTTACCCAGAATCTACAAAGTCACACAAGGAGAAAAAGGAAAGAAAAACTTAACATTGCTTCAATCATAGAGTATCTTATGTGACCAAGACAAATGGTATTGTTTTCTAGAGGAGAAGATGAAAGTAAAGGTGGACGGGTATCCATCTACACGGAGAAGTAATTGATACAAAATCTGGGACTAGCCAATGGCAAGGAAGGCTTTAAAATCCATGATGGGAAGGCAGAACTCCGAACAGCCACAGCCACATGGTGAGGTTCTTGAGGCTAGGAACCGCTTTCTATAAGAAACGAAGAGGAAAAACAAAGACATGGCTAGCACTGCATCAGCTCAGGGATTGGAAGGTAGGGAAACAGAGGGGCAACCCTCCTCTATGTTCATCTGGAATGTTTTGATAGCACTCATCGGGGGTCCTGAATTTAAAATACATTTTAAAAAATTTTTTTATTAATTTTTAAATTGAAGTAATAGTTGATTTACAACATTGTGTTAATTTCTACTCTACAGCAAAGTGACTCAGTTATACATATATTAACATTCTTTTTTATATTCTTTTCCATTATGATTTATCTTGGGATGTTGAACGTAGTTCCCTATGCTCTATACAGTAGGACCTTGGTGTTTATCCAACCTACACGTAATAGTTTGCATCTACTAACCCCAAACTCCCAGTCCTTAAATGGGAAGCTGATCAGCGGCCCTCCCGGGTACACTCTTTGTGCTTCCAGAACCACAGGGCGGTTTTCACCAACAGGAACACATGGGGGAGAGGCCACTGCTTGCTGCCCGGATCTCCCGGGCATTGATCTTTGGCCTCTACCTCTCACCCGCTAAGCAACGACTGCCATTCAACCGTGAGAAGGCAGCCTCCTTGCGACAGCACTTAGATTCCATGTGCTGATTTTAATGCCTGCATGAGCCCGTTTAAACCAGCTTGTTCCAAATTTGCCCACAACGTGTACACATCTTTTTCAGAGAAAAATCACCTACATTTAACACAGGCAGCCAGGCACACAGACAGACAGATGGCTGTCTGAAATTTAGAAATGGAGCTGCCTGGCCTCAAATATTACACCATTCCCCAATCTCCTGACTTTTTCAGCTCAAACTCCGTTATTTGGGTCAAAACAGCATCTCTTACAGGCGTAAGTTAAAATGCAAATGTTACCTGGGAGAGAAAACACTAAATTATTCAAGTTTATTAATGCATCAGCAAGGATTCGTTTTTCTGATTCGAAAAGTATCTCCTTCAAATGCATTATCCTGAAGGACTGGAATATACCCTTTTGATTGGTTGTTTGGAGTGGGACAGAGGGAGAGAAAATACCTAGCACCCACGATTTTAGCCAGAGAAGGAGGAATGGTACATCAGCTGAGCATGTTCTGAACGTCAGGTGCTTTGATGTATTTTAATCTTTACAACAACTTTATGAGGGAGGTTTTAGCATCCTCAGCTTACAAATAAGGAAACTAAAGTTCAGACATTCTAAATGACTCTAAGTAGGAGCAGAGCCAAGAGGTGAGACCTAGTTTCTTTAGACTCTAAAGTCAGTGCTCCAGCAAAGGTCCAAGGGATGGGAGGGCACCAATGAGTACATGAGTCCATAACAGCCTTGAGGCAATTTAACTGCAAACTCTTAGGCAGTTTGGGCTACAGTAGGTCTGTGTAGAGAGAGACCTCTTATCAAGATACTGCTATAAAATGTCATATGACTTCCTAGGGTGGTGGAAATGTTACCTGTCTTGATTTGAATGTCGGTTATACATTTGTCCCAATTCATCTGTCGGTTATACAATTCATCTAACTGTACACTTAGCATCTGTGTTTGACAGCATACAATTATAATATCAAAATAAGTCCTAAGCTTTACTAAAATTGAACACTTCCAGGGCCAACTTCAGGAGCCTGTGCTAGCACTTATATTCCCTGTTGGTCAAAGAAGAGAAAAACAATTTCCACATTGAAGGGAATAGGATAGATCTTTAGACCTAAAGATCCCATGAATATGAGGAAGGAATACATTTGATAGGGTCCATGGGAGTTGACATTCCTTCTGAAATCTTATGCCTAAACCTAATGACAACCATGGCAGACATTTATGCAGGAAAATGTCTCTGTGATGATGGTCCTAGATAAAGAAAATCAATGTTAATTTGATAAGCATTAATTTATAATTCAACATCCAAAGGAAATTCATGCATCCCTTGAATGTCAAATTCATTAAACAATCAGATTAATTAATCAGATTCTCTTTTAAAAGTCTAAGTATACTAAAATAAGACTTCTGGTGCAATGCTTATAGAACAGCGTAACTATTGTGGTCTTCATACAGTTGCCTGTTAATTGACTATTAAAATTGAAAAGCATTTCCATAATTAATCTCATGCCATTTTCCAATTATAAATTTGATAGAGTGAATCTGATGCATCTTCCAAAGCAACTGGAGGTAATAACTTGTTTCAGGGAATGGATATTTTCTGAGACAAACCAGGAGAGTTGTTCTGATCAATATTTTGCTTTTTGAAATCCTATGCACAGAGAGAGTTACGTGAAAACAGCGTGAAAGCATTGTTGCAAGCTTATCTTTGAATAGGTTGAAAAAGATGAAATTTGGGAGGGAAAAAAAAAACCGCCGTGTGATTAAATATACTGTAGAGTTTGTCCAGACAGCTCAAGACAAGTCTTGAAGCTGAACAGCATGCCAACTGCAATAGCAGCTCTAGACCCCTCAAAGTCTTAAATTCACTGTAGACCACACAAGGCACCAAAGTCTTAAGAACAGACAAAAGATATGGTGACCAACTCTTCGCAATTTGAAGGTGCAAAGTCATCCATGATGACTGCCTGCTCTTTCCTAATGACACTGAGCTCTTCAATTTGGCCAAAATGAACCACAGAAATGATAAGTCTTATCATATTCTCCAAAGACAGGCACTCCAAAAACCCAAAAGACTCTGAAGAAAGGGAGAGAGAGTGGAGAACTGGCTTATTACCATTAAAATAGCGTCTATCACCTATTAGGAAACAAATAAGCTAGGTGAACACATTTTCTATCGCCCATCCTGGAGCTGGGCTGGGCTCTGGGACAACAGGACAGGGAACTTGTGAAAGGAAAGATGGAGAAGAGAGGGGAGATGTGTAAAGCCCAGGGCACCATCCGAGCCGCAGCATGAGACTTCAGTCTGTGCCCTTGGAGTGTCATATGGTCCATGCAGTGGAATAACGGAAAGGGGCAACTTAAGAGATGCCTGATTTTACTTCCTGAAAGTGTTGGCCCGTGCCTTTAACATGCAGAGAATGACAGCCAGTGTTTGGTTTCAAGGGCAAAGCTGTTCACAGTATTCCAGCTCCTTGTAAGGTGACAGAGTCTAGGGAATAGGAAGACTCAGTTTCAAGTTTTAGATCTTCTACTATAATGTTTGACTCTGAGCACCTTGCTTTACTTCTGGAGGCTTCGGTTTTCCCCTCTACATCATAAGATAGAAAATTACATGGACTGTTAGGAACTTTCTACTTTAGTATTGAATATTTCTTTTCAAAAAGACATGGAAAAATGAACCCTGGGATAGCACTGGAGAAATTAGAAGAAATTTTCACCATCAATGTACTGTTCACATCCTTTTTTTTCTGAAGCTATTTCACAGATTCTCATATACTTTGTGATGGGTTGGATTTTGTCCCCCCCCCCCCCCCCCCGCCAAATCCATATAGGTCCTAACCCCCAGGATAAGGTCAGAATGTGACCTTATCTGGAAAAAGGGATCATTGCAGATGTAATTAGTCAGAATGAGGTCATACTGGAATAGGGTGAGCCCTAGTACAATATGACTGGTACCCTCATAAAAAGAGGAATTTGGACACAGAGAGAAACAGAGAAACAGAAACAGGAGAATGCCATGTGAAGACCAGAATTAGCTGCTTCAAGCCAAGGAATTGCCAGAAACCAGGAGTGTGGCCTGGAACAGATGTTCTCTAGTGTCTTCAGAGAGAACACGGCCCTGCCAGTGCCTTGATCTTGGACATTCACACTCCAGAACTGTGAGAAAAACTTCTGTTGTTTAAGCCACTCCGTTTATGGTCCTCTGTTATGGCAGCCTAAGAAAACTAACCCAACCCTGCACCCTGCTTCCATCACTTCCCTAGAGAATCCTAACCAACAGTCTCAATCAACTTCTCTTTAAACTGAGGTCTTTCACTTCTTCCTTCAGGTCAACCTCAATGTTCTCGCCAAGTCAAGAGTCCTTTTCCATAAATGTGGATGGCCTCTTGCTGTTCAATTTTAGGAAGCAGGGCATAGTGTTAAACCATTAACTTCTCTATTCAATCATGAAAATTAAATTTAAGTCCCCTCCCCTCCATCCATACTCTCTTCCATTACCTAAGATGCAAAATTTGTTTAAAGCATTACAACCGTAATGGCAGATGAGTGAGTCATAATAAATAAGACATCCTGGAATGATCACAGGACATTACAACACTTCCGGTAGAAACCTTTCTCTTTTCAAAGATGGCTAAACATTTTCTTTTAGGCTCCACGCCAGCTCCCCTTACAGAATATTGAACTGGATTTGTTGAGATTTAACATACCCCTGCTTAGATTAGATTTTGCACTGACCAGTTTCTCCTCCAGGGAAGTGTCAAGTCCAGCATTACTTGTGGAAATTAAGGTTGAAAGCTGAGATAGAGAATGTGTCAGTCACTTACATCAATATACTCTTAAATAAAAATATAAAGCAGAAGAGTTTAAGAGGGACCTAATTTAATTTATAATTGTGGTCTTATATAGAATAATTTTAAAACCACCCTCCCGTGGATACTCTTAGTCACTTGGAGGGGGTGGGGTGGGGAATCTCTCCTTATTAAACAAAATGGGCAAACACAAATACAGAGCTTGAAATATCGCATTATAGTGACAAATCTGAAAATAAACTATCCTAAATCAGCAATTCTCAAACTTCCACAGGCAAAAGAATCTCTTGAATTGGTGTTAACAATGCAGATTCTCAATATTCTGGCATATTCTGATTCAGTAGAACCTAAGAGTCTACATTTTTTTTTTTTTTTTTGGTACGCGGGCCTCTCAGTGTTGTGGCCTCTTCCGTTGCGGAGCACAGGCTCCGGACGCGCAGGCTCAGCGGCCATGGCTCACGGGCCCAGCCGCTGCATGGCATGTGGGATCCTCCCAGACTGGGGCACGAACCCATGTCCCCTGCATCGGCAGGCGGACTCTCAACCACTGCGCCACCAGGGAAGCCCGACATTTGCTTTTGATAGAGACGGGTTTCACCAACACAAAACATATCGTCTGGAGGTAGTCTTCCCCATCATTCAATTTGTTGACACAGGCAAAAATGTCTTTGTAACTTCTTCATCTGCATTTTCAGCTTCCCCAGGAAGCTTAACACAATCCACTGGTTCTCAAAGTGTGGTCCTCAGACCAGCAACATCGGCCTCCTGCAGACATTTGTTAGAAATGCACCTGGAAAATTTGTTAAAACACGGATCGCTGGGCTCTTCCTCTTTCCCCACCCCCATCCCCTGGGGGTTGTGATTCAGTGGCTCTGAAACGTTTAAAGTCTGTAGATGAGTTGTCTTCCAAATGTGGCTTTCTTCCCCTTGAAGTTCATATTTAGTGTCACTGTGCAAATGACTGCCAACATATGCTTGGACTAAAACACTGGGGTCAGAGAAGCATTGTAAAAACATTCAAGAGAAGATAAGAGATAACACATTTTTTGCCTGTGGCCTTAGAGCTAAAAACTTCTGCCTAATAGCATATTATTTTTATTTAAAGAAATCTAGAACTTGTAGTAAAATAGATTATTCCAAGCATATTGTCCTTCCTCTGGCCCCACTGAACCTGTGATCTTAAGAGAAGATCATTCTCATTTGCTATAGAAGTATCTGTCACGTCACTTTTGTTGTTGGACAAATCAGCAGTCTAAAGAAATACCAGGCTAGGAACAGACATTCTATAATTTATCAGTACACATAAAGTATGGGTAACTTTCCCAGTGAGAATAAACCAAAAGTTACGGACTTATGGGCAAGAATGAAACAGGAATTGGAGAACTGAGCAAAATCTGTGAGATGAGGAAATCCAAGAGGCATAGAATCAAACATTACTTAGTTAAGAAAACAGGAGCTGCAATTTTGAACCATCCAGCAGTATCTGCATAGGCAAAGGGTAGAAAATAGTTGTTGGCCCCTTCATAGCTAACATGAAAGACAATGAAATGCATACACAGACGCTCAAGTAGAAAGTGTGAACAATTATTTATGCAACTTAATGTAGAATGTCCTTGCTTATTCTTCCCCAGAGCATTAGAGTTTTCTTAGGGCTGGTAAAAAATAGATCGTAGTAGCAAGTGAAACACTACTCCAGTCCAGCGTAAAATTATACCTACGTGTGAAGGATGACTTACTTAAAACTTGGACCCAAGTATTCTCTCTCCTTCCCTCTCTTTCTCAGAAGACATTTGATTTGATTGAAATTTTAATTTTTATATTTTTTTAGCTTGATGGAGAGATGCAGTTCCAGCATAGAGACCCGGAGGCCCGGAGAGCCTTTTGAAAAGGTCAGGTGACATCCTGCTTTTGCTGATGCCTGTGGGCTTGATTTTCATTAGACTGGGCGATCTGAAGGTCTTGGTATGCCTTTCTGAACAGTTGAAAGAATCAGAAGTAGTTAAAATTTAGAAACTGCATTAAATATAATGTATTTAAATCTGAGACACTTAGGGAGGTTTTTCTTTTTTTTTTTAGAGCTAAATGCTGATCTTTTTGGATAAGAAAAAAATAGAAAACATTATTATCTCCCACTCCAATTCATTTGAAGCTAAGGAAAATCGCATTCTATTTCATTCAAATTATGCTCTGGCTCTGTGTGAATGATATATGCTGTTTGAGAAAATGAGGGAGATGATCGCCTTTCGGCTAAAAACCCATGATGTGTGTGTGTGTGTGTGTGTGTGTGTGTGTGTGTGTGTCTTATAAGACATGGCTTATTTTTGCAAAAAAAAAAAAGTTAAGATTGTGGTTTAGTGGATGTGAAGAATTTCTGGTCAGGTTCAGTAGGAAAAACCCTGACTAGTAATTGATTTGTGGCACAATTACCATTTTGATTAATTTAGCCTTTCCCTGTGCCGGCAAGGTGGTGGGAGGGCCATGCTAATAGCCTTTTGAATTACTGTTTTGTGTTTTTTGGTACTGGAGTTGAAAAGTCTTTTAAAATCACTACAGTATGTCAAAGTCAAGTATTTTATTCAGTTTGGTTTCTAATTAACGTTAAAAGAGGGCATGTCAGTCACTGGAAATTGAGATGTATATTGAACAAAAATACTTTTATCCTGAACTTCTGTCCCTGAAATTGATAAGAATTTGTCCTTAGAAAGAAATAAGAGGGACTTCCCTGGTGGCGCAGTGGTTAAGAATCCGCCTGCCAATGCAGGGAACACAGGTTCGATCCCTAGTCCGCGAAGATCTCGCATGCCACGGAGCAACTAAGCCCATGCACCACAACTGCTGAGCCCACGCGCCACAACTACTGAAGCCCGCACACCTAGAGCCCGTGCTCCACAACAAGAGAAGCCACCACAATGAGAAGCCCGGGCACCACAACGAAGAGTAGCCCCTACTCTCCACAACTAGAGAAAGCCCGCACACAGCAACAAAGACCCAATGCAGCCAAGGAAAAATTTGGGGGCAGGCGGGGTGATGTTGATGACTATTGTCTTTCTCCATCCTGCCCTTGGTCGCCTTCCCAGGTCAAGGCTGGGCCATCGGGATTTTGCACTGGGAAACCCTCTGTGTAACCAAGACCTCCCCTCCTGCCTTAGAGAGACCTAGTTCACCAGGCCCTTCAAATCCTCCATCCCCACCGAGTCCTGCCTTCCCTTACGTTCTCTCAATCTTGCCCCATCTACAATGGCAGCCAATGTGTGTGGGGAGGTTAGTTCACCATCTTCACAGAACCCCAGCTAAAACCTTTGCATTTCAATTGGGTCTCCAGAGAAATATTGAGGACCACTAAAGAATGCCCTTTGCTGTCCATTAGAATTAGACGTAGGAAGCAGGAAAACTAGGTATATAGATCGGGGGTTCCTTTCAGAACCTCTTGAATTCATTCATTCATTCACTTACTCATAGTCATTCATTTATTTTTTTCATTCAACAAACTTTCCTTCAAACACCGTATTTGTTTCTTGTTACAAATTGCTGCAAACTCAGTGGCATAAATCGACTTATATTTATTCTTATAGTTCTGGAAGTGGGCATTTCAGTCAGTTTCACTGGGGTAAGGTCAAGAGATCTGTAGGACAGATTTTTCCTAAAGGCTCAGAGGGGAGAATCCGTTTCCTTGCCTTTTTCTGTTTCCAGGGGCTGCCTGAATTCCTTAGCTTGCGGCCCCTTCCTCCATCTTCAAAGTGCATCCCTCCAACCTCTGCATCCTTCCTCACATCACCTTCTCCTCTGGTTTGGCTCTTTCTGTCTTCTTATAAAGACTGTTGTGATGACACCAGGTCCAACCCTATAATCCAGGATAATCTCATCTCAAGATAATTTAATGACAAAGTCCCTCTTGGCATATAAGCTAATATTCACAGGTTCTGGAGATAAAGACATGGATGTACTTTGGAGCCGTTATTCAGGGACCACATCACCCTGTGCAAGGCATGGTGTGTGGTGCTTGCCATGAGCAAGGCTAAACCAATGAATGTAGTGTTTTAGAGTCAAACCCACCCCCGACAATTGTATGGTTCAACAAGGATAAGGAGGTATACGTATAAGTAACAAATAAAAAGTGAGAATGCAACAAGTCCGACGTGGACAGAAAACCATGGGTGTTCAGAAGGGGGAAATTGTGTGAGGGTAAAGGGAAGCCTTCCACTCAAAGTAGCATTTGAGCCGTGAAGGAAAACCACACAGTAGTAAGGACCAGAGAAGCCAGGAAGAGGGTGAACAAACAATTGTTAGGGGAGGGCTGAACAACGCATGCCTGAAATTTTGTGTTGAGATGAAGTGATGGGAAAGATTTCCAAGGAGAGCTCCTAAACGCGAGGTGACACTTGCATGGTGCCGGCAGACAGCAGCAAAGCCACTGCAGTGTCGTGTGTAGAGGGTATTGTAGAAAGATTCCACTGGTGACAGCTGTGTGTGCCTTTTTGCTATGTGGTCTGACTCATGTCACCTGTGGACATGAATCCAGCATGCTGTCCTCACCAGGGAACCCACCAAAGGCAAGCGTGTCCAGTCTGGGTGGAACTTGGAGGCTCAGGAATGGATGCAAACACATCCCTTTTCTAGAGGAGATGCTTTGCTTCCCACATGCATATCGTGTACCCTGAGATGGACTCGACAGAAAGCTGGGGGACCCAAGAGGACTCCACCAGCCTTTCAGATGCTCTCTCCATCCGTTATTTAGGTTCAGATTATTACCTACAAAATCAGATTCTCTTAAGATTTATGATTAGTGCTAGTAGGATTCTATCTTTTTAGTGATGTAGTTAAAAAGAAAAAAAACTCAAACCGCGGCCTCTTGAATGAGACCATCATATCTGTACTTGTAGCTTTCCCACTTACTAGCTTTGCGACATTCGGCAGCCCCTTTAACCTCCCTGAACTCCAGCAACAACAATAATAATAATAGCGCCCTGTTCACCTAACTCACAGTGTCTTTTCAATGTCAGGAGCAGTGCTGTATACATTGGAAAGGGTATTTCAACAATAAATTCACATCCCAAAAAATGACATGGAGTCTATCATGTGTTGAAGTATTTCTCACCGTGTGGGGCTGTCCTGGCCATGTTGCCAATCAAGTTAGGGGGGTGAATTGCTTTGAGGCGTTGACCCCCTAAACTGGAGCATCTAGGGTTGCCGGATGTGTGGGGCCGTCCATCAGGCTGGCTTCCACCTTGGGAAGTGAGGGTGAACTGACCACAGACCATCTGACTTGAGGGAGAGACAGAGAGAGAGAGGCTGGTAAATCAGGAATTTAATTAGCAGGGTGACTCAGGTGAAAGGTTGAAGCCTAACTGGGTTTCTGTTCACACGAAGCAGGTTTGATTTGTAATCTGACTCAATTAGCCAGAAATTAAATACATCTTGAGGCGGAAATATCATGGATGTAAATATTCTCTTTGGGGGAAAAGAAACAGCAAATGACGACATGTAATCTCTTCCTACAGTCTTATTTTAGAGATGCTCCATCTTCTCTCCAGGCCACAGATGGTCATCTTCTTGCCCGCCCTATCCCCACCTCCATGCTTGCCTTAATCAGGATAGAAGGTACCATGTGCACAGTGTCCCAAGGTACTCAAGGTGAATATTTACAGATAATGTGATAAATGATTCCCTGCTAACATCTTGGCAGTTACTCCAATGTGTTCATAATTGCTACTTCGAAGTAGGTAGAATAAGAACCGAAGCAGGAATATTTCCTTAAAAACAACCCTACTGGGACTTCCCTGGTGGTCCAGTGGTTAATACTTCACTTTCCAATGCAGGGGGTGCTTGTTCCATCCCTGGTCTGGGAGCTGAGATCCCACATGCCTTGTGGCCAAAAAACCAAAATATAAAACAGAAGCAATATTGTAACAAATTCAATAAAGACTTTAACAATGGTCCACATAAAAAAAAATCTTAGAAAACAAACAAACCGTACTGTCAACAGACTCTTACGAGCTCGTTGGAGCAGGTGCCCCTGGAGAAGTCATCCTGCTTTGTGGTACAAAAGCAAACTGAGCTCCAGCCGAAACACTGAACTGTGTCTCCGTTCCTCTTCGGAGAGAGTTGGTGTCTGTCACTGTCCCTTGGGGGCAAACCAGTGCGGGGGAGGCTGAATCCAAATAAAATGATGCTCGAGGAGAAATGCAGGGTCCCCTCCCCCAAGACTCCTCTACCGTGACCAGTTCCCTGGACCTCTGGCAGAGATCAAGCACATGGCCTCCTGAATAGCCTTTCTGTGTCCTCACCCCCAGAGCGGGGCCTCAGACATGGATGTGTGAGCCACAGTCGCCGTGAAGCTGCCGAGCAGACAGAAGAGGGCCTTTCTGGAATCAGCTCTGTCCAGTGCAGTTCCTTATGACTCCGCCCAAGCCAGGTCTCTAGCACCAGAGTCTACAGCTCCACTGGGGCCTTTTCTTGCCGATTCTCCTTCTTGGATCCCCAAATCCTTCCCCCGGGCTAGCAGGGAGAGAGCTAAGGCTCAGATCTGTTTTTTTCTGGAGTTGCATACTGACACGTGGGAAAAGCAGTTGATAATGCTGAGTGGTTGGTACAAGGAGACGGGGACCCTGTGATCGTGAGTGGCAGGCTGCTCAACTAGCAGGACGTGGGGAAGTACATGGAGGAGGAATGCCCAGCCCTGTGCTGGGGTGGGCACTGGACACCCAAGGGTGAATGCTCACTCCCCTTACCCTGACTCTGGACCAGCTTCTGGTTGGCCCACTCCACTCCCATCAAAGCCAAATTATTTCCTTAAGTCTCCTTTGGCTCCTGGAGGCCAAGTTCATGTCCCATAGCATCTTGGGTCCAACTGGTGTGGTGTCAGCCCCTGGTGCCTCCCTCCCCCGTAATTCCCACTCTGCTTTCAATCTTGCCCCACACCTCCCCAAGTCCTGGCTTCTACGCTCCTCTCTTGGCCTCTCATTTCTGCTGCTCTGCATTCTCTCAGAAAAGAGAACTTCCTTTGCCTTCTCTGTTCTCTTACTGCCTTGACACCTGGCATCACTACTTTTATTTTTATTGTTTTACTTTTTTTTAAACATCTTTATTGGAGTATAATTGCTTTATATTGTTGTGTTAGTTGCTGCTGTATAACAAAGTGAATCAGCTATATGCATACGTATATCCCCATATGCCCTCCCTCTTGTGTCTCCCTCCCACCCTCCCTATCCCACCCCTCTAGGTGGTTGCAAAGCACCAAGCTGATCTCCCTGTGCCATGCAGCTGCTTCCCACTAGCTATCTATTTTACATTTGGTAGTGTATATATGTCCATGCCACTCTCTCACTTCATCCCAGCTTACCCTTCCCCCTCCCCGTGTCCTCAAGTCCATTCTCTACATCTGCGTCTTTATTCCTATTCTGCCCCTACGTTCTTCAGAACCAGTCTTTTTTTCTTTTTTTTAGATTCCATATGTATGTGTTAGCATATGGTATTTGTTTTTTCTTTTTCTGACTTACTTCACTCTGTATGACAGACTCTAGGTCCATCCACCTCACCACAAATAACTCAGTTTCGTTTCTTTTTATGGCTGAGTAATATTCCATTGTATATATGTGCCACATCTTCTTTATCCATTCATCTGTCGATGGACACTTAGGTTGCTTCCATGCCTGGCTATTGTAAATAGTGCTGCAGTGAACATTGTGGTACGTGACTCTTTTTGAATTATGGGTATATGGCATCACTACTTGACCTGCCTTTCACCTGGATGGCTGCATCAACTTACTCTCCACCTTGGGGCTCAGCCCTGTATGAGACTCCAGGACTAATTCTGACTCCAGCAGAGGATGTATAAATGGCCCTTTTAACGCAGATCCCTCTAGAGACAAGCCTTCTTGCCTAACACTCTGTTCCCTAAGTTCCATGATGGCCCACATCTGGGAGTATCAATTATTATAGTCTAAAGATTCTGATTAAAGGTCTTTAGGGAAGAAAAGCCCATTTTTGGCTCAAGTGGAACTCTGGGTCTGTCCCTCTTTAGAATATTGGCAGAAGATTCTTACAGGATTGCTCTGAGGCCTTGGTTTTCTCTGGTTGACATGGAGAGGTTTCCCTGTAAGGAGGTGGTTATTGTCTGTTAATAGACACTAGACATGGTCCAGTCAATCCCAAAGCTTAGACTGATGTACACAGATACTAGTGCTAACTCTGTCCTTGACTGTGTGACCTTGGGGAGGGCCGTTTAATTTTTCTGGGCCTCAGGTTCCTGGAAAGTAGAGGGGAAGGGGATGAGAGAGCCACTGAGGCTCGTTCTAGCATAAAAATATTCTCGTGAATTGCCACCGGGCATCCCTGTGACTGAACAACTGCTAACCTGGTAGGACAGGCGTGCACCTCTCCCGTCTCTGCCAACAACCCATCCCCCCCTGCACAGCTAAAGCTCAGAATGTGAATGAGCCTAGAAAAAGAAGATAGCTCTCAAATCAATAACCTAACTTTATACCTTAAGAGACTAGAAAAATAGAGGAGCAAACTAAACCCCAAATAAGCAAAAGGGCAGACGTGACAGCCTAGAACAGAAATAAATGAAACAGAGAAGAGAAAAACAATAGAGAAAATCAATAAAACCAAATGTTGAATCTTTTAAAAGGTCAACAATATTGACAAGGCTTTAGGTAGATGAGCCGAGAAAAAAAAGAAAAAGACCCCTTAATAAAATCATAAATGAAAGACAGAATATCACTACTAGATTATAAGAAAATATAAGAACAATTGTATGCTAGCAAATTAGATAACCTCCATGAAATTGGCAACTTCATAGAAAGGCACAAACTCCTGAAACTGACGCAAGAAGAAATAGAAAAGTGGAATAGATCTATAACAAGTAAAAAGATTGAATTAGTAACAAAGTAAAATTTCCCACAAGGAAAAGCCCAGATGGCTTTACGGATGAATTCTGTCAGGGGTGAAACACTTAAAGAAGAATTAACACCGATCCTTCATAAACTCTTCTGTAAAATAGAAGAGGAGATAATTCTTCCCAATTCATTTGCTGAGGCCAGTATTAACTTGAAATCAAGACCAAAGATGTCACAAGAAAACTTCATACCACTATTCCTTGTGAATATAACACAAAAATCCACAATGAAATATTATCAAACAGAATCCACCATTATATTAAAAGGATTATACATCATAACCAAGTGAAATTTGTCCCAGGAATGTAAAGGTGGTTCAACAGATGGAAATTAATCAATGTAATACACTACGTTAATAAAGGGAAAAAAACACGCATGATCATCTCAATAGTTGAAGAAAAAACACCTGACAAAATCTAACATCCTTTCATGATAAAAACATTCAGCGAAGTAGGAATAGAAGGGAAATCCTTGCATGTGGCCCCTGGGTGGTGTGCCATGCCTCCCTCTTCCAGGACCTGTGAGTGTAATAGCTTTCACTTTCACACATCTCCCTGTGTTATTCCACGACCTCGCGAGACTAATCATCAAATCCCCCATTTTAAAATAACATGGTTTTTCCTTACGACACAAACAAAATGACAACCCAATCTAAAAATGGACAAAAAGGTTGAATTGCCATTCCTCCAAAGAAGATTATAAACAGCCAATAAACACACGAAAATATGCTCAAAGTCATTAGTCATTAAGAAAATGCAAATCAAAACCCCAGCGAGATACTACTTCCCGTCAGGATGGCTATAATTATAAAAGGATAAACAATTATATTTTTTGGCGAGGATGTGGAGAGATTGAAAACCTCATACATTGCTGGTGGGAATGAAGCAGTTCAGCGGCCTCGGAAAAGACTTCGGCACTTCCTTAAAATGTATGCTACTAGGTCTATACCCAAGAGAATTGAAATCAAAGGTCCACAAAACTTGTCTGTGATTGTTCTTAGCAGATCATTCATAATAACCAAAAAAATAATAATAACCCAAGTGTCTGTCAACTGATAAGTGGATAAACAAAATGTGGCATATCCATACCATAAAATATTCAGCCGTAAGGAGGAACAAAGTTCTGATACCTGCTACAACATGATGAACACCGAAAGAAGCCAGAAAACAATAGGCCATATATTCTGTGATTCCATTTCTATGAAAAGTCCAGAATAGGCAAATCCCTAGAGACAGAAAGTAAATTAGTGGTTGCCAGGGGGATGGGTGGGGAGTGACTGCTAGTGGGGTACAGGGTTTCAAATAGGGGTGATAAACATGTCTGGAACGAGATAGCAGTGATGGATGAATACGCCCCAACCCGCCGAATGGCATACTTTAAAAGAGTGAACTTCATTGTATATGAATTGTATCTCAATCAAGCTATTTAAAAATAAAACCTCCAGGGGCTTCCCTGGTGGTGCAGTGGTTAAGAATCCGCCTGCCAATGCAGGGCACACAGGTTAGAGCCCTGGTCCAGGAAGATCCCACATGCCACGGAGCAACTAAGCCCGTGCGCCACAACTACTGAAGCCCGCGCGCCTAGAGCCTGTGCTCTGCAACAAGAGAAGCCATTGCTATGAGAAGCCCTTGCACTGCGACAAAGAGTAGACCCTGCTCGTCCCAACTAGAGAAAGCCCATGCACAGCAGCGAAGACCCAACGCAGCAAAAAATAATAATAATAATAAATAAATAAAATAAATCTATTTAAAAAGTTAAAAAATAAAGCCTCCAGTGGCCCCTCTTGCTTCCAGGAGAAATTCCAAGCTCCAGAGCGTAGTGGGTCCTGTCTGCCTTTTCCATTCTGGCTGCAGCGCTCACTTGGATTCACCAGTCTCCAAACTCGAGTTCCTTGTAGGTCCCAGAACCCAGTACACTGGTTCTTACTCTGTGTCTTAGAGCCTTAGAAAGTCCTTTCTCTTTCCATCAAGTTGGTATTTTACTCTCTTTTCAAACAATTATAAAATTTTCAAACACACAGAAAAATAGAATGACTGGTACAGTGAACGCCTACCACCCAGATCCAACAAGTGCTTTCTCATTTGTAATGATAATCTAACATCATCTAGTGCAAACTTCAGGTTTCCCTTTGACCACTTAGCCCCAATACCTTTTATGGCTTTTCTCTTTTTCCAAACCAGGTTCCCACGTGAAGGAACACACGTTACATTTGCTTAAGTCCCTTACATCTTTTTCAAAATCTAGAACATTTCGCCCATCACCCTCCTCTGTTTTTGAGAATGATATTTGTCTCTTATTTAGGAGACTAGGCCAGTTGTCCTATAGAATATCCCAAGTCTGGATTTGTAGGATTGTTCCTTTTGGTGTTGTTTAACTGTTCCTCTATTCTCTGAACTTCCTATGAAGTAAAAGTTAGATCTAAAGGTCAATTAAATTCCAGTTGTTTGGAAAGAATCCTTCCCAGGAGATGTTGTGTGCTTCATATCACATCATGTTGGGAGGCAAATAATGTCATTAGTGCACATGTTTGCATTCAACCCATAAAAGATCCCTGTTTACAGGGTCCCTTTCCTTGCTAATTGGTTACATTTGTGCACAGGGGTTGTATTTTGGCAAAAATGTTAACTCAGGGCTATAACTCTGAGCCTCTTTCTTTTAAGTTGGTGTTATCTCTGTGACTCATTGAGGTTAAGCACTGTGTTAGCCGTCGGGATGTGCAAAGATGTACGAAAGACAGTCCCCATCCTCAGGGATAGCACTGTGGACTGCCAGCATTTTGTGTGTGTCAAGTGCTGTATCATAGGTGCACCCACACACGTACTACATCGAGTGGTACATACATGGACATGTGTAGACATACACCTAGTGTCCTACTACACCATCGTGCTGACAAGAACAGGGCCTTCAACGATGTCATGCGATGGATGGGGGTCTAACCCAACCTCCAAACTCCAAGCTCACAGGGAGCTGCTGCCTGGGAAACTCCCCAGGGCCTCCCCTCTCCCACCCCCAACTCTCCACCCAGAGAGTAAAACAAAACTTTTAAATCAATAAAATAACTTGTAACTGATCCTTGAGCACCAAACACAGGATTTGCCTCCTGCTATCTCATTGTTTCACCTAAAATAAACCAAAACTTGTTCACACTGCAGACCAGCGAGGCATGCAGGCTGGGGTTAAGTCAAACCCAAACTCAAGTTGCTTTCAACCCTCTCACCTGTGTGGAGCCTGATCAGCCTGCGCCACGGTGTTCTTTGGGTCAGCAGGAAAGCAAGAAGCAGCTGACTTCTATTCAGCACAGACCTGGGACCTGCTTTTGAGCCCACACTCAATACCCCACTTCCCTTCTGGGCCTGTGTTTAAACCCCATTTCACAGCACACTTCCAACACTCAGGTCTCACAAAGGGTTTATCTACTGATCACTCGGTAAAGTCGGTTTGACAGGTTTAATCTCTGGTGGCCCAAACTGGATTGATTTTTAGAAACACAGCCCTGTCTGGAATTGCTAAAAGAAAACATGCTAGAGGGCTTCCCTGGTGGCACAGTGGTTAAGAATCCGACTGCCAATGCAGGGCACACAGGTTCGATCCCTGGCCCGGGAAGATCCCACATACTGCAGAGCAACTAAGTCTGTGTGCCACAGCTACTGAGCCTGCGCTCTAGAGCCCACGAGCCACAACTACTGAGCCTGCATGCCACAACTACGGAGCCTGCGTGCCTAGAGCCCGTGCTCCGCAACAAGAGAAGCCACGGCAATGAGAAGTCTGCGCACTGCAACAAAGAGTAGAGCCCCCGCTCGCCGCAACTAGAGAAAGGCCGCACGCAGCAATGAAGACCCAACGTGGCCAAAAATAACAAATTAATTAATTAAAAACAAAAAGACATGCTAGAAAAGGAATGGTAGCACAATTTGTACAATTACTGCAGCAAATGAACAGGAGGATTCTGGCAACTTCTTAGTCCTGCTGCAGTCCATCTTGGAGCGGTCCGCAGTTCCCGGGTGCACATTTCTGTGACATGCTGATTTTCACGAGAGACTCCCGGGCACAGTCTGGGATGCTCCCTGAAGAAGTGAGGAAGTCACTGCTTCCACGGGCAGTGGATCCACGGGAATGAGTGACCCAAATCCTGGCTTCGCTCCTGATGAAGCAGAGCTGATTGCTTTTTCCACGTATCTTTCGTCATCATGAGCTGGCCCCAGCTACCCTGCTCCAGATCAAGACGCCACAGATATTTCCATTATGGTTTATCCCAGGATATTGAATATAGTTCCCTGTGCTATACAGTAGGACCTTGTTTATCCATTCTATATATACTAGTTTGCATCTGCTAATCCCAAACTCCCAACCCTTCCCTTCCCCACCCCCTCCCACTTGGCAACCACAAGTCTGTTCTCTATGTCTGTGAGTCTGTTTCTGTTTTGTAGATAAGTTCATTTGTGCTGTATTTTAGATTCCACATATAAGTGATAGCGTAATGGAAAAGAATATAAAAAAGAATGTCTATATGTGTATGACTGAGTCACTTTTCTGTACTGCAGAAATTAACACAACCTTGTAAATCAACTATATTTCAATTTAAAAAAAACCACACTTAAAAAAAAAAACACTGAGCAGAGAGAGCTCAGGAGGCACAATCCCAGAGACACAAAAAGGCAGCAAAATCCGATAAAAACAATGCATCTGAGACCCACCCTAGGTAGAAAATCTCGGTTGCTGTTGACGTGAATTCTCTCCACACATCAAGGACTCACCAACCACCTTCTGTCAGCACCCTGTCCCTCACTTCACATTCATCCCGGGGAAGTATCCTCCAGACATGCTTTTTAGGTGGTGAGATAAATAGCTCTTTGGTCAATCAAGGCACAGAGAAACTCTATCAAATCTTTTTCAAAAAATTATATTCATCTTCCTACTTCTGGTGAAAGATCAGAATAAGGTCCATGTCGTCTGATAAAACACGATGCAGCTCTGAAAACAGAGGCTGCGTCCACTGTCTTCTGCACAAGATATATTTTTATTTCCCGGAGTCTGTATCTGTAAGTTATATGGCTGTCCATTCTTATCCCTCCGGGCAGGATAGCTCATGACTATAGGAGGGAAAAGCCCCATGTATTACGACTTTCATTCTCTCCACAGTCATCAAAAATGAATTTCCTCTGGCAGACAGTTGTTTTTGTAAATGAGTTGAAGTGATTCATAGGCTGCTGAAAAATAGCATCTTGAAATTTATTCTTAAACATCCTGCTTTATAAACTTAGTTCACACATATGGTGTTTCCCAGGCAGACATCCCGAGGCACCGGGACCTGTGAGCCTGAAGCAGATCCCTGAAGAGCTGCTGCAACAGCTCCATGGTCGCCGCACGGAGGGTCCCCCGCGGCCTCACTGGGGTGGGCTCAGGCAGGCACAGCCTGGATCCCTGATCCAGAAATGAGTGTGGACAGAATCAGCGCAACAACAGAGCAGAGATAGAGGGGTCCTCTTTCTCCTTCCTGCTTTCATCCTTTTACTCCCAGTCCCAAACCAAAGAAGGCTATTTTGCACTGCTTTGTGTTTTGTGATTAAGAAAAAACAAACCCAAATTATTTGGAATGATTCACAGAGCAAGAGTCACGAATCATCTGGAGTAAAAAACCTGGAGTGCAGATGGCAGGGTTCAGAAGTAGGCTGAGGTTCCATAACCATCTTTTTTTTTTTTCCCGTACGCGGGTCTCTCACTGTTGTGGCCTCTCCCGTTGCGGAGCACAGGCTCCGGACGCGCAGGCTCAGCGGCCATGGCTCACGGGCCCAGCCGCTCCGCGGCATGTGGGATCTTCCCGGACCGGGGCACGAACCCGTGTTCCCTGCATCGGCAGGCGGACTCTCAACCATCTGCGCCACCAGGGAAGCCCTCCATAACCAACTTTCATGACACCCAATCCAGGAATACAAGAAACTTGAAGCAAGTTCTGAGGAATCCCTGAGTTTTAGATCTTTAAGAAACTGAGTACTTGCCCACATGCTAGGAGACCGAGTGGGGCTAAAAAGTGCATCTCCTCGTCCCCCAAACACAGCGTGAGAGCAGAGGTGGAAGGAGCCTGCCTCATTTCCTTGTAATTTCCCTCCTCCTCCCCCCGCTACCCCTACCCCAGTCCTGTTGAAGGGGAAACCAAGAGGAATGGGTGGTAGCTGGGAACTGTTTTCTCTTCACCACCATGAGGTACATGCTGAGAGGAACAGTGAATGGTGATACACTACTTAATACAACAAAAACAAAATACAATAGCCAACTTTGACTGGGCACTGACTGTATTCTAGGCACTGAGCTAGGTGCTCTATATGTATCACTTATTAAAATTCCTCGCAGCAACCTTATGAAGAGGGTATTATTCTGAGTCCCCTTTTGATGGGTGAAGAAACAGCGTTAGGTAAGTTTCTTGCCCAAAACGAGACGGCTTGTCCACCAAAGAGCCGAGACGCGCGCGAACCCTGCCCTGCCCGCCCTCAGAGCCTGCAGCTGTGGCCTCCTCCTGGCGGTTTCCGAAGAGGTGAAGATGGGGCTTTAGAGCAGCCATATCTCCGCAAGCGAGATGACGTGACCGGCTGTCAGCCTGCAAGATGCAAGCAGGGAGGCCTGGCACTCAGCTGGACCCCTGTTTCTCTCTATGCTTTAACCACAAACTGGTCTCAAGCCAAACTCAGAAAAAGAGTGAGAGGAAAGGGAACCATCCAATCAGAAGAGGAAGGGTCTCAGATTCCAGATTCTGGAAGGGGATGGAATCATTTTATTATCACTGTGAGATATGAGGAGAGATCTTACCCAGATCACTGGGAGACTCTCTCCTCTGTTCCCAATAAGGAGAGAAGAGCAAAAAGCATGTCTGAGTTGCAGACCTCAGAAACCCATGGGGAAGAAAGCGTTTAGTGAGGGAGCTGTTGAGCCCTGGAAGCAGCTGCCAGAAAGGGAGCAGCATCGCCTCTGAGCCCGTGACGGGAGGGGATATTCTGCAAGGCGGTGACACTGGAAAATTTTAAATCAAAATTGAGATTTCCAGAAATGTATTCTCCTGAATTCTTCACACGGGTGTGCTATTAATATGGAAATGAGGAGAGAGTTTAATCATGTATGACTGTTTGCTGGAAAGAAAGCAAACAGGCTGATATGCTAAGTATCATCAGATTTACTAAATGGGGTCAGCATTACCGGGCTGATGTGGGGCTGATAGATTTCTTGTTACTCATTATCCCTATTGAATGGTTGGAATAAATTCAATGCGGAGAGACGCCAGGCCATGGCAGGGCCACCAGCTCCTCTGCAGCTGGCACGGTGCTCCTGAGAAGCTCTTGGCCTTGCTGGGGATCTGTGAGGCCGGCCCCGTCCACTGCAGGCTGATGGCTGTGCAGGGCAGGTGCAGGGCTGGGGTTCAAGATCAAAGGGCAGATCAAACAAGGATTCCTCACCTCGCCCGAGTGTAATTGATTTCTGCTTACAAAGTTGTCTCAGAGAATCCTCCTAAGTCTTCGGGGAGAACAGCAAGATATTTTCCTGTGGTTTATAGATAAATAAATGAGGCCCAGAGAGAGTTAAGGGGATTTTCTCCAGTGTGACTCGGCTGGCTTACTGGGTGCATGCAGGACTCAAATCCCCTGCCCCACTAAGCCCTTGCGCCACCACCTACGTGGGGTCCTCCAGGGCCCGGGTTCCGCCCCACGGTCTCCGGCCTCCGCTTGGACTAACCTTGCTCCCAGACGTGGAGAGCTAAGAACCTCAGGGTGATTTCAGAACCAATTCCCTCCTCTTAATTAATTAACCTCTTAAAG
Source organism: Stenella coeruleoalba (assembly GCF_951394435.1). Lineage (NCBI taxonomy): Eukaryota > Metazoa > Chordata > Mammalia > Artiodactyla > Delphinidae > Stenella > Stenella coeruleoalba. The sequence continues at coordinate 57,198,327 of NC_137160.1, read as the reverse complement.
AAGCATGTACTGTGTGGCCATCGTGTGGCCCCTGTGAAGATCACAGCGAACGAGCAAAGCAGATGCCTGCTCTCAGGGGGCTTCTCCTCGAGGGCCGTGCTCCTCAGACTTTAACACACATGTGAACCACCCAGGGACCCGGCTGGAAAGCAGGGTCTGGGCTGGGGCCTGAGATTCTGCATTTCTGACAGGGATGCCAATGCTGGTGGTCCACAGACCACACACTGATAGCAAGGCTCCAGGCCTGGTGGTGGGAGAAACTGCTAGGAGGGTAGCAATAGCGCGTGCTATACGTGTGACCGAGAGGTCGTAGGAGGATCTACGGGCACCTGTTTCAGAGTTGGGAGATCAGGGAAGACTTCCTGGAGGAAGACAAGGCTAAGCTGGTCTCCAAGGCTGGAGTAGAAACCGACCACACCAGGGGTTACCAGTGGAAGAGATGGTCCACTCTGGGCCACAAGAACTGCTCTGCAAGGTCTTGTGAGCAAGAAACAAGGTGTAAAGCTTCCTGGAGCTGGAAGAAGACCCCGAGGTAGAGGTGGAAGGGGCAGGAACCAGGATGCTGATAAAGGAGTCGGAGCCAGAGCCTGGCTTTCAGCAGGAAACTGACCTGATGGGGTTTGCATCTTCAGAAGCTCCTCCCGGCTGCCTCGGAGGGACTGGATTGGGGAGGGGGGGTGTCTTTTCAGAGAGGGAGGAAGCCTTGTCCCAGTGTCCAGGGAGGGGTGCGGGTGGTCTAAACTAGGGCTGTGCCCTGGGGCTGGAGAGAAAGGCAGGTTAGAGCTACAGCACGTGGATAATTCACTCAGCGTGGTCACTGATTACAGCGCATGTGTCTGGCCTGGTGGGTGTGCATTGGGGTGGAGTGTGGTACTTAGGACGGGCTGTCCTTTGCGCCCTCGACCTTGTTCTGTAGTTCCCGAAACCAAGCTTTGCTTTTTTTTCCTATTTCCTTCCTTATGACTAAGCTCTTGCTTATCCGGTAACGATCTTTATCATATTCTCTGAACTATGTGGGGGCTTCTCTTTCTCTGTCTTGTTCCTACCTGTCCTCCTGGGGACTGAAGTCTGGCCTTGGCCACCTGTCTGCCCCAGTGCTGGCTGCTTGTCACTGTGCGTGCCACCTGGCACTCGCTGCCAGAAATGCCTAAGCCTCCGCACATGTCCACCTCAACATCCTTCCTTCCTGAACCTTGAGGTCCCTTCTGGGGACCGCTGCCATTGACTGATTGGATCAGGACACAAAAATGTGCCCAATCAGAGCTCCGCTAAACCAGGATCCAAGGCATTAAATTCCCAAGCAAGGAGCTCTATTTTAAGCTATATCAACCTCTTAATTAGACATTAGTTTTATTTACTGTCAGTTATGCAGAAGAGAGCCCTTGCCCCATGGAGGATAAACGCCTCTCTGCACCCCCCTTTGAGGCCCACTTGTCTCTGCTGATGACTTTATTAAAAGGCAAGGAAATCGGCCCACTTATTAGCATCACAGCAGGAATAGGAATAGGATGTTTGCTATAAATGCAGCTCCTGAGATCCCTTCTGAAACGGCAGATTGAGAAGAACTCACGGAGAGGCCAGGAATTCAGCTGTCTAAGGTAGAGGGTGTAGCTGCAGGATCTGAATATTGGTATAAAAACTCAGGATCAGAAATTTCAAGAGGATGAAAAAAGCCCATTGAGGTGACATCCATCCATCGTTAAAAAACTGCATTTCCTGTGCTTGTGCTAGGATTTGGAGACGGGGGACCATGACTTGGAGATCCCCGAATCCTGTGGAAGGTTCCTGCAGACTCACATTCTACCTAGAGGCCCGAGGCAGTGACTTCATGACTCTGAGCTCTAGAAACACCTCTTGCCAAGGCTGCATCCTCAGCAGAGGAGTCTATTTCCTGCTCAAAAAGGGTCTTTGCTTCTTCTTTTTTTTTTTTTTTTTGCGGTACGCCGGCCTCTCACTGTTGTGGCCTCTCCCATTGCGGAGCACAGGCTCCGGACGCGCAGGCTCAGCGGCCATGGCTCACGGGCCCAGCCGCTCCGCGGCATGTGGGATCTTCCCGGACCGGGGCACGAACCCGTGTCCCCTACCTCGGCAGGCAGACTCTCAACCACTGCGCCACCAGGGAAGCCCGGGTCTTTACTTCTTGAGTGCTGATGAAAGATAATCTGTTTTTCTCTCTCACCAAATGCTGGCTTGCCCCCTCCTCCCCCAGCGTTCATGCATGAACTGGGAATGACATGGCATAGTTTTTAAAAAGAGGCTTTCCCCATTTTCAATCCAGAAGATGAAAGTGTTTTGAGTAAAAATCAAAACAAACACGCACACACAAAAACCCCACTGTCTTTGATTTCTCGTTTGCAAGTGGCATTTCTTTTTGGAACCGCAACACTTGGGCCTCACAAGCTGGGGGAGCAGCGACCCTGCTGAATGAAGGGGAGAATCCAGGTACCACAAACGTGGCTGGTCACGGCATCCAGGAAAGATTTCCGTTTCCGGAAAGTCTTAGGTACCAGAGCTGTGAGAGAGGAGCCCCCAAGCAGACATATGGCTGTGACATCATCTCTCCTCATCCCTGTGCACCCCTTCAGGTGGCGCCAGGGCCTGGCGGGTACCACCTCCCAGGACGGTTGCCGGGAAGGGCTGCATCCACTGAATGTTTTATGCCCTCGTGTCCATCTCTCTTCTCTGACTCACTCAATGTGAGAACTTCGCGGGAAGCTAGACAGACTCATACAGAGCTCTGGGGACCCAAGAAACCAGAGGAGGCCTGTGGAAGGTCCCCGGCATAGGCGAGGGGGGAGCAGGGATGGGCCGGGAGGCCGGGAGCAGGAAAGAGGCTGAGGTGGGCAGAGCAGCAGCCAGGGGCAGCCAGGGGCAGGGAGCCTGCAGGGCCCCAGGTGGCCTTCGGGCATGTGGAGGGAACTTGACCACAGGCATTTGGAGGCTGCCCACTCGCTCTGCGGCAAGTGGGAAAGGCCACAGGAAGCCTAGAAAAAAACAAGGTGGGGCCCCAACGTCTAACTGACCTGAATCTTCCTCAGAAGATCCAGAAAGATAAGTAAAAACCTGATGACTTGAAATGACAAAAAGGGTGGAGAGGCACTGTCATTGGAAATAAGGAGCCTTCGCCGACCCTGGCTCAGCGGAGGGCGGGATAAAGGAAACTCGGTGTCCTGAATCCAGGAGCGTCCCCCTCCCGGGGCCCAAGTGTGAGTCGCAGGTGGAGAGGAGAGAAAGCCCCAGCTGTGGGTGGACACCTGGTAACCAGGTTGTCACACTAGGTCACAGACACATCAGAGGGAACCCGGAAGGGCTGGGAGCAGAAATGGGGGAAAATGCTTTTTCTGAAGATGCAGGAATAGGCTGTAAGCAGGTCTGTAATGAGCTCAGAAGCAGACGTGTGGAAGCAGCCCAACAGGCAGAGGTTCGTGAAAGAATATGGTCCCGGACTTCATTAACGAGACGAGCCATCCATCTGAGTGCTGGTGTCACCCTCTCCAGGAGGGCTCTGAGCTTCCTGACAAGCTCTCGCGCTGGGTGTCAGGCATGTGGCTCTGAGTGTCGCCCCCCCCCCACTTTAAATTGCAATTCAAACCTCACCTCTTCAAGCAGCTTTATTTCCCCCGACAAATTCCTCTACTGTCCGAGGGGATCTGAGCTCTGCCTGCGTTCTCACTTCCTGCCTGGAGCACTCCCAAGGTCAAGTGCCCATTGGAAGGACACGTGGAAATGATTCTCACCAGGAGTTACCCTGAGACCTTTTACTTCATGACAACTGTTAGTATGAAAAAAATATTAATCAGTACAGGCCTATTGTAGGAATAAAAGACATGTAACTATCAACAGTAACAATTATTATTGAAAATGCAGTTTACACAGATCTGTGAAATTCGAGCTCGTTATCATGTAGTAGTAATGATAGCATAAATCTAAGTTAACTTCAGTTCAGATGAGCAAATAAACTTCACAGTGGAATGACTGTAATGAATGTGATAAAAGCCTTTCCCTGTTCACGGGTTCTTAGCCAAAGGTCAGTTTTTAATTAGGATATAAATTTCAGGTATACTGATAATACACGTGGAAATGGGAAGGCTTCAATCCAACAAGCACGTACGGTTGCTTCCTATGCATTCGGTGCCAATGGCCTATGAAGATGAACACACCAGGGCCCCTGCCCCTGAGGCTCCTACCATCTGGAGAAGATGACTTGAAAATATTTGGAAGCAAAAGGTAACAGGAGAGAGAGAAGTTGAAAATACACGGCAAATGAAGTAAACTTTTGGAGGGGGCAATGGAGAAGCGGATACCCACCAGGGTTCTTGGCCTTTTCCCCAACGAATAGAAATTGATCAGAGTTCAGAGAAGAAATTCAGGCCAGGCTTTATGGGGGCCCCTGCTGCAGCGGAGGGGAGTGAAAACAAGTAACAGGCTTCCTTTCTCGCTTCCCGAGGTGGGGCCAGCTGGCTCCTTATACAGGGTGAGGGTAAGGATGTGTCCAGGGGTCGGGCTGGAAGGGTGGCTTAGGCGGCTTGCCCACCACTTTGGTGCAGGGGGCATGTTGAGTGCAGGGGGCATGCGCGGTACCCTGATTCAGAAGTGGCAGTTGGGTTTTTTTGGTCTTTTTGTATCTTCTTGTCCATAATTCGCACACAAGTGTGCATGCACTCAGTTATTTTCAGTCCCTCATAGCTTCTTTGTATTTTGTTGCTTGAGGAGACGTGTGTCCAGGTGCAAGCACTGCAGCAAAGGGTCCCAGGTTCCAGCCTGTCTCAAAGCCATGCTTCTCAAAGTAGGCCCCAGGCTGTTTGCAGGAGTCCCAGACTTCTGCCTTCTGCACTCACACCTGCAACCCACCAAATCAGAGTCCCAGGAGGGAGCCTGGGAATCTTCATTTTACTAAAACCCTCAACTGAGTCACCTATTTATAAAACTGGAGAACCACTGCCTATTACTCCAAAAGCAGAGTTTAAAAGTGCTGTTCTGAGGCCACCCCCTTATTTCACAGGGGAGGCCCTTGAGTCCCAGAGGGATGGAGACAGGGCACAACTTTATTTCACCTCCATGCATGCCGAGTCCATGCCAGGCTCCCAGGGACCAGTTCCAGCTGCCCGCAGGGAGTTACCTTTGGCATCTCAAAGTCCAGCATCAAATTGAATTCGCGCTGTGTTCCTGCCACACCTGCCATCCCGGGGTCAGCAGTGGCCTCCTGGAGGTCCCGAGTTTGGACTTTAGACCTGAGCTTGTGCTTCGACCCGTGATTGCTGGTGACTCCCTGCTCCTCCTTGGCTGCCTGGTCAATGTCCATCTCTTGGCCCTGTCACTGGTGTTAATTACAGACCCTCTCCAATACCTCATCCCATCAGACCCGTGACAGTCATGCTGCACTGATACCTCCATTCTCTGACCCTCATGGCAGAGGCAGGGTGTACACACGGGTGGTCTCCAGTCTTGGTAAACATCAGCACCACCTGGGGAGCCTTTGAAAAATACCCACCAGGTCCCACCCGGGGGGAGATTCTGCTTTAACTGGCCTGGGATGAGTGCTGGACGTTGGTATTTTTCGGAAGCTCTGCCCACTGCCCTCCTTATGTAAATCTAATATGCATCAAAGGTTAAGAAACCCTGCTCTAACGTGAATAGAGCCAGTTAGGGATGCTTCTGTCTCCTTAGCCAGACTGTAAGACGTGCCAGTGTACACACAGCGTCCTGGTCACCTCTGGATTACGTCTCTCCCTTCCTTTCTGTAATTATTGAATGTTTATTGAGCTTCTGCAGTCTGCTGGACATCAAAGATATTACGTTGGTCTCACTCTGTCTTGCACAAGATGGTAACTATATATAGATATGACATCATTCTTATTCTTATTATTTATCCCTTTTAGACCATAATCTCCAGAAAGATCGATGCCTAGCTTTAACACAGAACCCTACACTTTCCCTTCAGCATCCTACCCCTCCAAGGAGAAGCAGCGTGTAGTGCAAACCACACTTCCTTTTGTGACAGGCTGACCTGTGTTCAAAATGCAAGCTCTGCCGCTTCCTAGCTGTGTGCTTAAGCAGGGAACTTAACCTCTCTCTGAACCTCAGTTTCTTATCCACTAAAAATGCTATCTGTCTGTGGGATCGTTAAGAAGTACAGATGGACCAGAAGCCAGCCAGGTGCTCCCAGTGACCACCCATCAACGTGCAGCTTAGTTTCCCACCAGCAGGCAGCAGGCCAGCCTTTCCGGGTGCGTCCGTGGTGGGCTGGATTGTGCCAGAGAAAGTCAGAGGAAAGGCAGGGGCTGCTTCTCTCCGCTCACAGGATTAGGCAAAACATAAAGAGAAACAGTTCACTAGTGATTTTTTATTTTTTAGTCAAATGAGAAAATGTTTGAGTGTATAAACATGCTCCAGTTTTTAAGATGTCCCGAAAAGATTAGGAGGAGATGCTGTTCAAAAATATGGGAAAGTCAGCAATCACCAAAGAAAAAATACTCGAAATAAGAAGAGTTGGCCGAATTTGGGTGGCAAGGGACAACAGAAGTAGGATGGGAAGCAGAAGACTAATCCTGGCTCAGCTACTAACTAGCTGTGGAGTCTCAGGAACAATCCTAGCCACATTTTATTGATTGATTAAATCTTTAGAAACATGAAACACAATAAAAGTGTTAGCTATTTAAAATCTATTTTTCTGAGAGTGAACATAAAACTTATTTTTAGTTTTATTTATTTAGCAAAACAGATCCAGGTACTGGCATTTGACCACCTGCCACCAAATCTTCTCTCCTGACATGTGTCCCGTGGTTTTCCCTTTGGGTGTGAGTGTGAGCAAATCTGTTTGCTGCATTGCGTGTCATGAAGCCCTGAATCTAGGTTAGACAATTTTGCAGCATCCTAATCTTTTCTTGGACCCAAACTGAGCAAGAGAGGCGCTCACAGATTTCCAAGATGAAGAGCTTTGTGTTTGAAACGGCTTCTGACATACTGATGTCATTTGACTTCTACAGAAAATGTCTTTTTTTTTCATTATTTCTGCTTTGTTCAGTTAGGTGCCCACGGAGGTGGTTAATTGTTTAAGAGTGATAGCTAGAGTGGCTGGGGCTCTATTTCATACCTTTTTTCCTATTTCTTTTTCTTTCTTTTTAACCACTACACTCAATTGTAGAGTAATATAGTCCTTTCTTTAGTAAGAGAAGTAAACAGACTTTGCAGATCTGTACCATTTTATGACAGATCTAACCCAAAGCCCTCTGTTTTTAAGTACTAATATTTTATTTTATCCCCAAGCCATCCTATTGTTCATTCCTCACCTGTCCTCATTCGCACCCCTGTGTGAGTCTGGCTTTATGAAAGTGACAGTGGGGTCTCTGAGAGAGACAGGACGTCCTCTGTAAATTGCTCAAACCAGTGCATCTAAAACATAAAGTCCCCGGGGACTGGTGGTTTTTCCCACAAGATGGTCCTGCCCCTTACTGTTTTCTGACTTGGCTGAAATCAAGAAGGGGATGTGATTATCTTTATTTTCCAGGCAGAAAGGTAAAACCAGGCAGTGACAAATCAATTCTCAGCATGTACATGTCCACTTCTGAAAGTGGAAAACATAATCCTGAGAGCCCCCCATTGTTGGCCTTAAAAGTCAAAACATGCCAGCTAATCTCTAAGTGTCAGGGATTTTTAAAATCTCTGACGTACTATTTTTCAAATGGAAACTGGTGACCACTGACTGACACATCCACTGGGTACGATGAGGCCTTAGGACAAAGAGGAGTTGGTGCTGAGGGTGCGGCCGTCATCCTGAAAAGCTCTATTAGCCTCTATTAGCTCTATATGACATCGACGTGAAACTGAATACTTTAATGACTGGGCTTCTCATGGGCTCTTGTTTTTAATTCTCTGGTCCTGAAAGAATAATGTTCTTCTCTCAATCGAATCTTCTTGAGGTAAGAAGGAGGTGAGCAAGGAGGTAACCGTGGGTCAGGAAGGGCTGGGGCGGAGCTTCCTAAGGGAAAGGACCATTTCCCACGTCAGCAGCAGGCAGCTGAGGGCGGCCCGTGAGCACCGGGCTTCTGGAATCAGACCGCTTCTCCATCCCTATCACCTGTGCTGAGTTACTGACCTGATTTAAGTCTCATTTCCTCCTCTGCTTCCCTGCGCATGGATGGTTACTATGAAATGAGATCACCACATAAAACACTGAGTACGATGCCTGGCCCATAGTGGACACTTACTAATGGTAGGCAATTTTAATGATTTTATCTCAATGTTTAACAGCTTGTCTAGTGAGCAACAGAGGGTCAGTATATTTGGGGTGAGTTGGTGATACACGAATGACACACTGAATTGATCACGGCTGGAACCAGCTAGTGACTATCATCAACATCAGAAGTTTCTGACAGATAGAGGCCATCTGAGTTCAGAGGCATCCTCCCTACCCCTGCCCCCAGCACCTTGGTGTACACAGCCCATCCAGGCTGGGCCTGCGAGGGCTACCGTGGCCCTGGCCTTAAAAGATCTGGGACCCAGAGACAGAAGTGACCTTAGTCTGATAAAATTTATTGTCATCCGAGGGACCCTCTCAAGGAAATGACCTCTATTTCTCTTCGGACGATGATGCCAAAATGGATACTGTCATGTGTTCTCCAAGAGACTCGGAGAAGTTCTGGTGTGTCTGCAGAGCCAGGAAGAAGGTGGCAGGAAGCCATGTGCTCCTGTGGTCCATTCTCCTTTTCACCTTCCGGAGAGAGACCGATCGGGAGAAATGGAGGCAGTTTACAGCTTTCAAATGATAGTTCAGACCGAGGAGGAAATAGAATATGCCTCATCTGTCCAGGAGCTCTACAGTGTTGGGTACAAACACGCTCTTCCTGTGGAATCCCCACGATGAGATCCAGAAAGCATACTAGAACCTATTTCTCTGGGATATGTCTCCTCATGGATTCACTGGTCCATGAAGATCAAAAGATTATTTAAAACCTGCTGTATGTCAGGCTCGGGAAATCTGCACACAAAACAGTTTCCATCTGGCAGGGCCTAGAGTCCAGAGGGAGTCACACAGGTTAACAGAAAAATACAAAGAAATTAACATCATGCATGTGGTGTGTGTTGGTGGGGAGTATGGAGGAACCAATTCTGCCTGATGGGCTAGAATAGGCTCTGATGAAATCAGTCAGTCTTGAACTGACTCTTGACAGGTGAGTGTTTACCTGGCGGTCAGGGGTGAGAAGGGGAAACAAAGATTAGTCCAGACGCAGAGAGAAGCGTGAGCAAAAACACAGGGGAAAGAAAGAGCCTGACCTCAGCCGGGCATCTGCAACCCGTTTGGCTAAATTCTGACCGAAGTGCAGGGTGGACGTGTCTGGAGATGGAGCAGTGGCTTCAGCGCTCGTTCAGGCCCCCTTCAGTTTTGCCCACTTGTCCTCCCCACAGCCAGGATTCTTGGTTACATGTACCAGAAACCAATTCTGGCTGTTCTAAGCCCAAAACTGGTTTAAGGAGTTTCTAGTTAAACAAGGTAAATTGAATTCATGTGTTTACCTGTGCTCCCTACTGAAATTCCATTAAAAACATAGTAAGTCAGTGTATACCAAAGTAGACCGCCTGCTGACCCCCGAGGCCCTCCACTCTCGGAGTTTCCTGTCGCAGATAGCCCAAGAGTTTTGAAGCAACTGGAAGAATGTGTTGAGTATGAGTTTTTGGAACATTTGGAATGTTAACCTTGTAAGACAGAATTTGTTCAATCCATTTACTGAGACTTTGAGAAACAAAGTCTCGATATATTCAAAACAAAAAAGGAGTCAGGATAGTGCTTTTAAATAAGTCTATCTTAATTTCGAAAGTAAATTTCAGATAATTTTTCTGGTGGGCAACAAAACACACCTCCCTGAATGCCTTGTAATATATTTAGATTTGGTTTTATGTTTCTTCCTCAATTTATGTAAAGAAATAAAATTAATATATCATATATATGTACTTTTTAATGGTATAAATATCCAAGGACAGTGAAAATAGGAAAAGAGATAAGATCAAAAATTTGTTAGAAGCTGAAAAGAAAATGGTTTACTGGTCATCTGACCAGAAGAACTAAGGAAAGAGAATTCCTTCGAGAGAGAGGTAGGAAAAAGCTGTTATACAATTTGGTTTGCACCCCAGAAGACCCAAAGGCTCAGGAATTGGTGGCACAAGGTAACTCTGGAAGTGGGGTCAGGGTGGGGCTTAAAATCCGCTAAGCAGTAATCGGACCTCCAAATCCCCCTTCTGCTCTGAAGAGTCAGACAGCTGACAATCCTCACTGCCACCCATCAGAAGATTGGGTATTTGTTCCTCGGAGAAGGCAAAACAAGAATCTCTGGGTTGGAGGAAAACAGGCACGGATGACGGTGGGAAAATCTTTGTAAAACAAAGAATTGAATAAATGGTTATATATTGAATTCTGGAAACCTCAGCCCTCTTCCTGTAATTAGCTCCCAGAATGCTGGCACCTAGGCTTATACCCTCCAAGTAGAGGATAGAAAGTTGTTGTTTTTGATCAGCTCACAAGAATAGACCTATGGATGCTAACATAGTAATACACTAGCCTAGGTGGGACTCACCCATATGGGGCTTCCAGCTCAATTTTTAATGCCCTACCCTTATGTACAAGAGGACAGCCTCTTTTTTCATATACCAGACAATTGAAACTCGGGGACTATTATAGGTTGAAACGTACGGCCCCCCGAATTTCTATGCTGAAGTCCTAACCTGGGTGTTTCAGAATGTGACCTTGGTTAGGAATAGGATTATTGCAGATATAATAAATTAAGATGAGGTCATACTGGATTAGGATGGGCCCCTAATCAAATATGACTGATGCCCTGATAAAATGAATGTCATGTGAAGAGAAAGAGACACCCATAGAGGAAAGTCAATGTGAAGAGGCACAGGGGGAAGACAGCCACGTACAAACCATAGAGAGAGGTCAGGAACAGATCCTTCTCCCAAAGTCCTCAGAAGGAATCAAGGCTGCCCACACCTTGGTTTCAGACTTCGAGCCTCCAGAACTGTGAGACAATGCATTTAAATTGTTTTAAGTCTTCCAATTTGTGGGGCTTTGTTATGGCAGCCCTAGCAAACTATCAATAGTACAGAGCCCAAGGCAAATAACAAGGATAAAGAAACTTGGGGGGAACAAAACCAAAAGCAAATTCTAAGATTAAAAATTAGGAATAAAAAAAACCCAACTATGGTTAATATCCTCAAGAGATAAGAGAGATTTTCCATCCATAATACCAAAACTGTGTGCTCTTAAAAAATAACAGAGAACTAAAATGAGCTATTGGAAATCAAAAACAAAATTTAAATATTTTTATAAGTTGAATGGAAATATTAAAAGGGATAAATTGGCTTCATTCCCCAGAAGACAGATTTTTAAAAATCAAAGTGATTTTTTAAAAAAAGAGAATATAAAAAAATGATCAGAGGAGAAACCTGGAAGTCTGATATACAAATAAGAGCCCCAGAAAGAGAGAACAGAGGAAATGGACAAAGGGGTATCAGTGATGCAGTACTTCAAGGATGTTTCCCCAAACTGAAGCTCTTGTGCTTCTAGATTGAAAGGGTCCAGGCATTGCCCAGCACAGCGTGTGATAAAAGACCCAGAAAAAGCGTATCATCATGAAAACATGCACAGAAGACAGAATGAACATTTTTAAAGGTGCTGGAAGAGGAAAATAGGTTATATACAAAATGTCAGGAATTGGAATGATACCAGGCTTCTTAAGAGCAGCCTGGAAGATACAAGATAATGAGTCAATGTTTTTGAAATCGTATGCCAAGCTTTCCTCATCTCGATTTCTATTCCCTACCAAACTATCCATCAATTGTGAATAAAATGTTTCAGAAATTTTACCTCACAACTTCTTTCTCTGAAGCTACTGGAGAGAAAGCTACTATTCCATCAAACAGGAGAGTCAACCAAGAAAGAAGGGGAAAAAAAATGGTATCCAGGAAACAGGGGGTCCAATACCAGAGAGAGAGAAACCCTGTACATCAGGCCTGGAAAGCAAGTAATGAAGGAAATATAAAAAACAGTAGAGGGATTCAGAAAGTATGTCTCCAAGAAGAATGATAGACCAAAATGACGTGTTCCCTAATGTGTTCTAATGTATTGAGAAGAGAGATCCAGTCCTACTGACAGGTTTGGCAATAGTGATGGATAATGGGACACATGCAAAGGAATGAATGAGGCAATTATTAACTCCAGTGGGGGGTGGGGGGTTGTAAAATGTGGGGACGGTAACGGTGGTATAGTAAATATTCAGCTATAAATAACTTTTCATGCTCCTAATAATATAAACATTGAAAGTGTAACCAAAAATGAAATAAATCACATTTCGACGACAGGCGAAAGGGTGTGTATGGGCAGAAGAGAGGGCTGCTATTTTATAATAATAAGTATTTTAGAACAAAATGGTGCACGTTAACACAAAATTTGGGGCATTTATTGGAAGGATACAGAGGGCTCCCAGACTCTGGGGAGGGCAGGCTTGGAAAGTGGGTGGGAATTAAGGGGACTCTAGAGGCTAGGGACCCGGACACGTGGCCAGCATGCTGCCTCCACCGCTGAACCCCACCCCCTCCTGTGAACAGCTGAGTATACATTCCAAGTGTCTCTGGCCAAGTCTAAGGTCAAGGGCCCAGACCCTGGTTACCAGTGGGTGGGAGAGGAAGAGTTTTCCCCCTTCAGCTTTCACAGTTAGCAGTAGTTTCTGAGTTCTAACACTGAGGAACTTCTACCCTAGGGAGATTAGAACCAAGGGCAGTTAGTGGGGTATAGAAAGAAGGGAAGGGGCACCCATCCCTCCATGTTTGTAAAACTGGGAATAGCTGAGTATACACGCTCCTTGCAAGCAGGGGTGGTTCCCAGCTGGAGGTGTTACTGCCCCGGGTTCTTGGACTTCTTAATCAATAGAAATTGACAAGAAGCCAGATGAGAAATGGGGCAAGGCTTTATCGGGGCTTGTCCTGCAGTGCAAGGGAGTGAAAACAAGTAACAGGTGACCTTGCTCGATCCCTGAATGAGGGTGAGTGTAGGGGTGGGCTCATGGGCGGGGACAGAGGGGAGGCTTAGGTGGTCTACCCACCCCCTTGATGGTGCTGTGTGCGAGGATCATGCATGGGACCCTGCTTTTGTTCCTGACACCTCACAAGTGGCAGTTGGGTTTTTGGCCTTTTTGTATCCTTTGTCCAGAATTTGCCCCAACTGTGCATGCACGCAGTTATTTTTAGGCCCTTATAGTTTCTTTGTATTTTGTTGCTTGAGGAGACGTTTGTCCAGTTGCAAGCACTGCAGCAAAGGGTCCCAGGTCCCAGCCTGTCTCAGAGGCAGCCATCCTGCAAGTGGAAAAATCTCTGTCATGTGTGTGCCCTGAAGCTCCTGGGAGGGGATAAGCCTGGGGGACTTGCCTGGCCTGGGTGTGGAGGCCCTAAGGTTGTGCCTGAGCTCAGAGGAAAGGAATACAAGAAGAGAGAAAACAAACCTATGGTTACCAGGGGGGAAAGGGAGGAGAGGGATAAATTGGGAGATTGAGATTGACATTACATACTACAATATATAAAATAGATAACTAATAAGGACCTACTGTATAGCACAGGGAACTCTACTCTGTAATGGCCTATATGGGAAAAGAATCTAAAAAAGAGTGGATATATGTATAACTGATTCACTTTGCTGTACACCTGAAACTAACACAACATTGTAAGTCAACTATATTCCAAACAAAACAAAACAAAACAAAATCTCAGCTACATAATAAAAAGAGAGAGAGAGAGCAGTTGCCCAGAGTATGGGAGGGAGAGTGATAATAAAAATGAGAAGATTCATCATGTGTCTCTGTTCTTTAGATAGTATTCAGGGAATTCCCTGGTGGTCCAGTGGTTAGGACGCCACACTCTCAATGATGAGGGCCCGGGTTCAATCTCTGGTCAGAGAACTAAGACCCCACAAGCTGTATAGTGTGGCTGAAAAAAAAAGAAAGAAAGAAAAGAAAAAAGTTTAGATAGTATTCAGGAAAATCAAAACCCTGTTTATTTATTTTCCTCCAACCTCAACCATTCCCAGGTTTCATCAGTGGTAAAAGGGTGGCAAGTATTATTATTATTATTCCCATGTAGTGGGTGGAAAGTTGAGGCAGGGCTCACAGGAAACCGGAAACCCCAACCTACCAGACAGGAAATGAAGAGGCAAGTCAGTGGTGTTGCCGGCGAGCAGTTTTATTCTGTAACATTTCCTTTCATCAAAGGAGCAGTTTGCTTTGGATATTCTTTGCTGTCATGTTTTTATTAACATACTTAAAAATATTTGTTGAGGGTCCACTGTGTGCCAGGCATGAAATATAAAAATGAATAGGACATGAATTAGCCTGGCTTTCAGGAGCTTGCAGTCAGTTGGAGGTCACAGACCCAGGAGTGGAGGAGGATACTACAGTGTGAGTGGTGCAGCCCACGGTGGGCGGGGGGGGGGGGGGGGGGGGGGGGGATGGGATGGGGGGGAGGGGCACGGGGGGGAATGGGGGAGGGGCACGGGGGGAATGGGGGGAGGGGCAGCCCCCATCCCAGCCGGCAGGGGTCAGAGGAGGTCTCCTACTGGAGGCGAACCTGGGCTCAGGCGGAAAGGGTGATGAAGGGTGCCCAGCAGGACAGGAAGGCGTCTTCTAAAACTGGTGTGCCATAGGTAGGAAACACTCACAGGGGCCCCAAGTGCTTCTAGTTTACCCACGACATCTTTCTTAAAGGAGGAAGAGCTTGGAGGGATCAAGGAAAGAGTCTCCATTACTCCTCCTTGGACCGGCTCTCCCCTGCACGTAGTGGTAGGGAGTGTCCAGCATACACTACTCACTGCGACACACCGTGAGCGACCACTAATCACCCTGAGACTAGAACTTGGGCTTTGCCCACCCAATCCACTCGGGAACAGACTAGGAAATGGCCAACGGTGGTGGCAGGGGGGTGGGATGTCTTAACATCAAGGGCAGCATGACTGAACTTCTTTTAATCACAGAACTCTGCAGAAAGGGAAGAGTGAACACAGAAGGCTATTATATCACCAACAGAAAGAAAGGAAATGTGTTTTGTCTGAACAGGATCTGGGGGTGCAAGAGAAAATATCAAACCGTGACTAGACCCCTCTTCTAATTATAGCATGAGTGCAGCATGTGATCCGGATGGCTCCTTGGAAGCCCCAGTGGGTATGAGATAAGCATGACTGAGCTGCCCCGTGTGTGGCTATTCCCCTGACAGCTGGCACTCTTTGCTCATCCTTAATCTTGAGCTGTTGTTAATGGATTGTGGGATTCATGAAAAGGCCTCCTTTTAGCTGTCTCATTCCATCGGGTTGTTAGTGGGGTTGACTCAGGTTTCCAGGTGAGAGATGGGGAGGAAAGTGGATGCTGGAGGGACAGGGAGGTGTGACAGAGGAGATAGGCAGCCTGGCAGGTAGCATTTTGGTTGATCTAGACTACCCAGGCATTGGAAAAGTTTCCTGGAAGCTTAGAGACACTTGCCTTTGGGGGTGACATATGTACCCCAGAGTTAGAGAAGCAACTGGCTTGAACGGAGAGGACACCGGCTTGTTGGGACAGGAACACATCACATCTCTAACCTTTGGGGTTGGTGGTGCGAGCAGTAAAGCACGTGTGTTAAATTAGGGCACTTCATGGTCTGATGGCTCCAGGAACGGATTTTATGTAAGTAGTCTTTAAAAAAAAAAAAGTTACAACCAATTGCTGGCATGAAAAACCAGAATTTACCACTTGTGTTCTCAGTTACACACACAATCAAAGCCTCACACGAGCTGTCTCAAATAACTTTCCTAGAGATTCTCCTCTAGTTATCTGAAAGTGTAGGCAGGCTAACACCCCGCACTGCATGGAAAGCACATTCTTTCAAAAACAATACAACTGTTGGAAAAGAATTAGATTACCATCAGCTGAGAAGACTTGGGCCAACGGCCAGTTGTGATTTCTTTTTGCAATAAGGACGCTGGGAGCCCCACTGGATCTGATAGTGGGTCTGGGCACCGCAGAGGTCTCAGATAAGCAGACCTTTCCAGTCTAGTTCACACAGAGAGGGCAGAGGCAAGACGGTTCCAGGGACTCTGCTGGACATCAGCCGGGAGTTACAAGCCTGGGAGCTCTGAGCTGAATGTGGAATCAGCCAGGAAACCGATGCCGCAAGCAACGAATTTGATCAGGACAAGCTTCGAAGTTTATTCAGAAGGGTCTCCCAGTATTAATCAACTACAATTTTCGTGCTGTCAGAAGAAGGTAGAGTAAGTTTTGATAGTCTAGATGTGATGACTCCACGGATTATTACTGTAAATGATGCCTGTGGCAGAACAAAATGTCTTCCAATTAGAAATGGACTGAAGTAATGTGACTCAGAGACACAATTAGGTAGTTTCCACTTACAAGGACAAAGCTGAGTGGAGATTCGAAGCTATTAATCAGTTAAACCGAACCCCGAACCCATAAAAACGACTCTATAGAAAGCTTGGCTGAAAATTTCATTCTGTGACCTTTGATTATAAGTGAAGTCACTCTCCCAGCAGTCAGATCTCTGCCTGTCGCCTTATCAAGGGGAAGTTTCAGTTTTCAGACTTACGTGGAGCCTCGAGTGGCTTTGTAGGTCATTTTTTATCATAACCACCTTTCCCCCTCTCTTAGGAGTGTGTCCCCCTAAGAGTCTAAGGGAGAAGAGAGAAAAGCTCTCTTCACCTCTATGAGTCTGTCCCATCCAGTAGGGTTTTATCAGCCTGTATTTGAGAATGCCCAGCCGCCTCATAAAATTAGCCAGTTGTCTGAGAGATGGGCCCAGCTGTTCATGCTCCACTGATAGGTGATGAGGTCATGCTTTCAAGCATCCTCATCGCACTCACGTTCGGTCAGCAGCTCCTCTGGTGGTCCATTCCCTATACACAAGTAAATACACATTATAATTAATGAGCCACCCCCAAGTCCTAAGTCTACAGCATCACCCCCATTCCATTTAAACATGGCCCTGTTATCCTTTGGGTTATGAAATTGAGGGAAACCACTGGCAAGTATGGGAGAAACTGATTTCGTCCATCCAACTCATGATTACGCATGTGCTTTGTCATTTACGGGGAAAAGAAAATAGGACTTATTGTTACTAGTTACCTAGGATCTAGTTCCCTCAGTGCTTAAGCACTGCACAGTAGGAAGTTGGCTGCTCAGGAAGTCGGTATATATTCAAGCAATTAGGTCAAGCATACTAATTCTGAGGATTATTATTGTACCGGATATGCCCTGTACATAATACATTATTATGTATGAGGCATGTTTAGAAGGAATAGTATCGATGGTTTGCATGCCCATAAGCCCAGCTACCATTTGTCCATATTTAGAACCAAGAGTAACTCCTTGCTTCCGTGTCACAGAACAATAGTAATGTTTCAATCTTCAATTTTTTTTAGTTCTTTTATTTCACAAAATTTTGAGTTTGTCCTTTCTCTGACACAGTCCTCTAGGTTTAGAATTCTTCCTGAGAACTGAGTTTCCAAGAAGCCTGGATCATGCGTGAGCTTTAGTAGATTATTAAGTATCACGGTGTTGGCAGGGAACCAAGCTGATGAGCTGATGCCATTAGAAACCAATTTGTAAATACTTCTGATGATGGAAAAACCAAATCCTTGATAAGAAGCCACTGTAATTATGCTCAATAATTGCTGTTATAATCCAATAGTTCAGTGTTGTATTAGTTACCTATTTCTGCATAACAATATTACCACAAACATGGTGGCTTAAATCAACACGTCTTAGCTCAAAGTTTCTGAAGGTCAGGGGGCACAGTTGAGCTGGGTCCTCACTAGGCTCTTACCAGGTGTGGCCCGGGCCAGGGTCTCATATGAATTTGGACTGGGAAAGAATCTGCTTCCAAGCTCGATCGGTTGTCAGCAGGACTCAGTTCCTTGTTGGCTATTGTCCTGAGGATTCCAGTTCCTTGTGGGCTCTTGTCCTGAGGACTCAGTTCCTTGTGGGCTATTGTCCTGAGGACTCAGTTCCTTGCTGGCTATTGTCCTGAGGACTCAGTTCCTTGCTCGCTATCAGCTGGCGGTCACTCTCAGTTCCTTGTCTCGTGTCTCCGTATGACATCTACTTCATCAGCCCTCAAGGGAGGCATCAAAGGAGAGAGCCTACTGGCAAGATGGAAATTACAATCTTATGTCACACAGCATGAAAGTGACATATCATCACCTTTGCCATAATTTACTGTTGAGAAACAAGTCACAGGTCCCACCTAAACTCATGGGGAAGGGATCACACGTGGGCATTAATGCCAGGAGGGGAGGATCAGTGGGGGAATACCTTAGACTCTGAGCACCACGAAAATATTTAGTCAGAACAAAAGACTCAATCTGTTTAGGAAAGCCCCCTTTAAAAGTTTAGGTCTAAACCATAAAGGGGGGGAAAAACCATATTGGTTGTAGCAGCTCAAAATAAAATTTTGCTGCAGGAGTAAGAAAGCAATAAATATACACGATCTATTAATCAGAGGGAAGAGTAAGAAAATAAAGTAGTGAGTTATTCTTTGTAAAGAAGTAAGGGCAAGAATAATTCAGCAAGAGTAATTCAACACATAATTATTGAACATCTGTGTAACTTGTACTCTATGCACTACAGATAGTGAGGAGATTGTGGGCGTACAAAGAAATATCAAAATAAATATAATGTATGTTTTACTCAAGCTGGTTATAACCATAGCAAACATTTATATTGACTTTATCCTTAGCCAAGCATAAATCTAGTCACTTTACATGTATCAGCTAATTTAACCTTCAGACAACCTTGTAAAGCAGTTGTGATCATTGTTGCCATGAAGATGAGAAAACTGAGGGGTTAGTGACTTGCCCAAAGGCACAGAGCCAGAAAGTGAGGAAGTGTGATTCCAAAGTTCACACCCTGTGACAAGGGTCAGCAAACTACAGACCACAGGCCAAATCTGGTCAGCCCCCTGCTTTTGTCAGTAAAGTTTTATTGGAACAAAGGTGTGCCCAATTGATAACAAGTTGTCTCTGGCTGCTTTTGCATTATAGTAGCCAAATTGAGAAGTCGTCCACATGGCCTGCATGCCTAAGATACTTACTGCCTGGCCCTTTACAGAAAGTGTTTGCCAGCCTTGATATAAGCCACCACAGCATAGCGCCTTTTTGGTGAGAGAGAGACATATCATGTAGCCAGACTTCTAAAATATAAGGTGGAATACGAGCTACACAGAAGTACAAAGAGAATGGAATAATGTTACTGTGGCCTTCTTAGACACGGTGGTGGTGACTCTTAGTGTGTGTGTGTGTGTGTGTGTGTGTGTGTGTATCATTGTAGGGGAGGTGGTGTTAAGGTTCTCTGGCCATAAAGCTGAAGTGGAAACAAGAACAGCATAGGTGAAGACTAAAGATAGGATAGCTAGCGTTGGCAGTCTTAGATAAAAAAGAGCAATTGGGAGAAAGATTTGTATCCTACAGTAGTTACCACAACTGAGAATAATATTACTGTGTTTATGCAAATAAGGCAGTAAAATCTAATTAAACATCTTTAAAAAGTCAATTTCACCCCTAAATTTCAACCCTCATGTGTAAAGTAGTTTCTACCAACAGAAGAAAACAAGAGCATGGGGAGATCACCTGAAGTCTGAGACTCCAGGGTGCTGTGCAAACATGAAATTGCCACTTGAGTTCTCAAAAACCTATGAGGACATCAGCGTTAAGCTGACTACTTAAAGCCAGTGTTATGAGTCATCACAGCATCCATCTGTATCCGCTCTGTGCAATTTCTTTTAACTCTTGCTCCTAAGTAGATTTTTTCTTATTTATTTGCCACTTAGTAGAATCACACCAAGGGATTCAGCAAGGGAATAGTCTTATTCAAAACATTTAAAATTGGGTGAATATTCACTTTGATCTCTTGTTTATTTCAATGTCTGACACCGTAGTTCACTGCTGGGTGTTCCTGGTCTCAAACAGAAACAACCATCCTCCCGTGGGTATTCCTTGAAAATGATGTGTCTTTTCTCTGGTAGTAAACAACAAACAGAGATAAAACTGTAAACAGAAAATTTAATAAAATGAAGACCTGTTTGGCCATCTTTCTCTGAAGGTTCAGAAATAGTTCAGTGTTTTATGAACAGTACATGGCATAATGCAGGCATATCCAAAAGATGGAGAGACATTCCACTACTTCAAGGTTTCCCTTGGTGATCATAGCTACAGACCTTTGCTGCTTTCCAAATTATTA
Source organism: Stenella coeruleoalba (assembly GCF_951394435.1). Taxonomy (NCBI): domain Eukaryota; kingdom Metazoa; phylum Chordata; class Mammalia; order Artiodactyla; family Delphinidae; genus Stenella; species Stenella coeruleoalba. The sequence goes on along the minus strand of NC_137160.1, from coordinate 57,178,066 downwards.
TTACATGATTCCTGCCTTTTCAGCCTATTTTGCTATCACTTACATGTTCTTCTAGTTTGAACTCTGAGTTTATGTTTTCAGCAAAATAGAGGTAAGTTAAATGAGGTTGAAGGTTTTTGGAGTCAATTCAAGTCAACTGCTGTTAAATATGTATGAAGTTTATAGAATCAGAGTCTCACTTGCCAGAAGGAAAAAAAAAGTCTCTATTTGTTGCCCATGGGCATTTTTCAAGAGGCTCCTTAACACCTCCAAGCTTTGTCTCAGCCACATTCGATTCCATTTCTAGTCACACACTTTTTTTTCCTTAAATATCATCCCCTTTCCAAAGGGAAGTTCAGATTATGCCAGAAAAACTTTAGGTACCCTTTCTGACAAAGCAGATATTCATTGAAGATTGTATATTGTCTGGGTTCTCACCTGCTTCTTAATTCTTCAGCATTTCTGTCCATTTCACTCTAAAATGAGGAAAGGATGAGGTTGACCCTGGAGACCTGATTTTAATTCCCTATTAGAGTCTTGTTCTACCAGAACCAGGCGGAAGCAGAAGTCAGAACGGTGACGGACGGACCAACCCAGCTGAACACTTCAATGTTCTCCTAGGAAATGAGATATTAATGGTCTGTAGAAGGTGTTAAATACAGGCCTTCTCGACTAGAAACAGAAGGCTGGGTTTTCTTTCCATTTGCATTTCTTTCTTTCTTCAATAGAAAGGCCTACGTTTAATATTAAGAGAACTCCCACAAGTAAAAACATTATCAGGGGATATCATAAAGCATCAGAAGATGAATCGAAGGTCTGGGCCTGGGTGAAAAGGAAATAAAACCCCAAGAAGGGGCAATGTATTGGAGGACAAGTCAGGACACTCACTCTCCCAGGCAATGTGGGTGCTGCTTCATCCTGTAGGGTCTTGGTTTCCCCAAGAGTAAAATTAGAGTCATCACACTTTCTGTTAATCTCCCAGATCTTATCAAGATATGCAAGAACAAAAGTATCAGACACCTGTGTACTATGTAGTGGATAATGTTATATTTCAAAATACCGATTCCTCTGCCCATATGCCTCTTTCTATGGATGTCTCCCTATGAGAGGATTAAGCATCCTTTCCCCCTTGATATCATGTTACTTGCTTTGACCAATGGAACGGAAGCAGAAAGAACGTGTGTTCCTCTGAACGCAAGCTTTGAGAGCTTTCTCATGGCTCTGCCATGTTCTTATTCCTCTCCACAAAGAGGTAAGCAAAGTTAGAATAGCTTAGCCTTCAGACTTTTAAATTTTTATGCTGTTTAAATTTTCTATAATAGTTTCCTCTTGTTTCTACTTCATTCTGCAGTAACATCCTTTCTGAAAATGTCAGCCTGAAAGAAAAGGGGATGGCTGTTCAGAGCATCTCCCGGAGGACCAACCCCCGAGGGGATGGAAAGGGGTGGTGGAAATTGAAGGGGAATGCTAAAGTAACATGAAGTCAAACAACTGTGAAATGATTTCCAACTTTCAAATTAGCAAGTTAAATATAATATTCCCTGTAAGCAAATGTGTTAGGAAATGGTCACTCATGTCCTTCTGATGCAAATATAAAATAATGAGTTTTCTAGAGGACAATTTTGTAATATTTATCAAAAAGATCTAAAGTATGCATAGCATCTGAGGTAGTGAAATCCCCTGCAGGGCTGTATCCTAAGGAAATGATAATATATATGCATAAAGTCTATGTAGAAGGCTGTTCTCACCAAGAATAAGGGCTGAGGGGACATACTTCATAGGCTAAAAGTGCTTATATCAGACTTGTGGAATTAATGGGATTTCTCGTACCTTCTTCTTCTTCTTCTTCCTCTCCTTCTCCTTCTCCTTCTTCTTCCCCTTCTTTTTTGCTTATCTGTTTTTAAATTATTGCGAAAACTTGTTTTGTTTTCGTGACAAGGGGGGAAATATATTTCAGGAAAAAATTCAGAGGGAAATTCAGGGAGAGCTGATGTCCCTCTCAGGTAACATTTTCCCTCTGGGGACAGTGGCCTTCCCTGTCCTATTGCTGCTAGGGGACTGGCCTCAACACTGGGTGGGTCATGTCAGAGAGGAGGCTGGGGGTTGCTAGGGGAGCTAGAAGTGGCATGAGTCATCTTGTGGCCTCACCATGCAATTCACACCTGTGCTTGGGACTGGTGGGTGTTGCTCTGTCGAAAGTACCCTCTGAGTTCCCCAACCTACACAGATTCTCCAGGAACCCAAGATAAGAGGTAAGAGGGCATATGACATTCAGCCATGGCCCAGGGCCCACTTGCCCTGTGGCTCATTGCCTGCCTTGCTTCAGGCTTATTCACGGTCCCACTTTCATGCCTGGACTAACTCCCTCTCCAGTTGGGTGGTTTTTTTGCTGCTGTTTCCTTGGTTCCATCTTGCTTCTGAGGAGTCATTAAGCTCCATAGGAAAACCATATTTAGGAGGCTGCACAGCTGCAGAGGCCTGTGGATAATGAGTGGTGAACAAATCTCCTCATTTTTAAAGCTCAGCTGTTTGAAACACGCTGAATGCAAAAATCATTGGTGAGTTACAATGTGTTAAATGACTATAATTAAAGGCCTCTATATTATGACACAGTTCATGATATTTCATTGCAAAAATTATACCCGGGGCACCTACAGTGGTGGACACTATACTTTTTATTCCTTTCTGTGGAACCGAGGAAGAATGGGACAAAAGCATCATGGAAAGGTCGTTGTGTTATAGGAAGAGTTTTATTATTTGGATTCTTTTAGCCTCTTCATAACCGTCAGCAACTGATTTTTGCACAATGTTGTATATTGTCTCCATGTCTTTCATCTATTGACAGAAGAATGGGGAGCAAATTACATTTAAACAAAATCTCCAGCAGCTGATCATGTCTAGATAACTGGTCTGTTGTTATTTTTCTAATTTGGGTTTTTTAGATAAAGCATTTGTGAAAACAAGACCCAAAATATTGAACTCTCATTGAGTTCAGCATAAGATTGGCCGTTTGGGAGAAGAGCTTCCTGGTCAGTTACTAAAGCAACTTGATCACTTTCTCACTTAAATAAAAACTTCTGGAATTTCCCAGGATCTCTTATTACCATTTTCCTATTTTGTACCTAGAAACCTATTTTTGATACAATTTTCTTTTCCCCTTGTACGTATCTCTGAGTTCGACTCTATTCCCACTTAAAAACATCTAAGTTGGAGGACTAGTTCTTAATAATTTCTATAAATGAGTGAATGAAATTTTCAACTTATTCTTAAATACGAACCATAAGATTGATATTTGCTTTTTAGTGCGGCCAACTTATAATATTGTATTACAACATAATGTATGAGCCTGATTTGACGTTTTTAGTGCAGTCATTATTCAGATTGTCAGTAGTCATTCTGCTTGCGTAAGGACCATAAGGTTCAGCTATCATAGACGATAAAGGTTCCAGATTCTAACCTTGTTGCTGCCATTGACGTTCTGAACTAATCTTTTTATCTTTGCATCCTCAAGGAGAAAGTACGGCTCAGAAAGCCAAACTTACCATCAAGGATATAGAAAGAATAAACATAATATTTGTAAAACACTTTATGACTAGAGAGTGATATTGCACACTGCATCCTGAACTTGTTATCCAGTCCAAGCTTGATCTTCTCACTGCACGACAGGCCAATAAATCAAAAGACGAGTTGCTGGGGCAAGGAATAGCAACTTTATTAGGTAAGCCAGCAGACTGAGATGGTGGACTCATGTCCCAAAGAGCATTTACCCAAGTTAGAAGTCAGGCCCCTTTTATACTAAAAAGGAAGGGGGTGTGGCTTGTTGTTGAAAAATTGTTGGTTTCAGAATCCTTTGTTCTTGCATCTGTCCATGTAGGTCAGGTCATGATGTTCCTGTAAACCTTTAACAAAACAAATGTTATTCTCTGTTCTTCAACTTTTTATCTGGAGAGGAATGGAAAAGTGTTGTACCTTTAAAGGTCAGAGCCTTGAGAATGGGCTGTCTTGTATATTTCAGGCTCTAGGCAGCATTCTTAACTTGCAGCAAAAGCAATGGAATACAAAGGTTAAATTGCAAGGAATAGATCCAATTTGGGGTCAGATTTGTTCTTCCCTGTTACAAGCTTGATGATCCACTTAATCCCAGATTGGGAGCCAAAAAATGTGTCTCAACTGAGAAAACTGGCTCCACACCCCACTGAAGGCCGTGGTCCTCCGCTTCGATTTTCCTGGGACACTTTTGAGACATTCAGCCCAGGCCTCACACTGAATCAGGATATCTGGGGGTGGCTTGTGGAATCACCATGTGTGATTCGTTTTCTCCTTTCAAGGGGAATGAAGAGTCTTTGCCCAACCCCTACCTGCCCCAAAGGGCACTAATGTTTTACATGAGTTCTTTATTCAGTCTTTGCAACACTGTCTTATTTTACAGATGAGGAAATCTAGATTTAGGATTCAGGTGCTTCACACTTGCCAATGTCCCAGTTTCCAAATGCACAGCCAGATCTAACCCAGCCCTCTGTGTCCCCAGACTCCAGGTCTGTTCCTCTGTGATTCTGCCTCCAAAAGCAAGCATTTAAAAACCTGGCAAAGAAAAAGGACCTGGCAAAGAACTGGAGGAGGCAACAGTGTCTTCGTACCAGCACCTGTTCCACCTGCTGTTTTCACCTGAGTTTCAAGCTCCTGTGAACTAGTGGGAGTTTTTCAGGAAAGGCAATCTCTTGATTGACTGTTGATGCGTCAGGTCCACACCATCACTTATCTGCGTTGCCTTCTGCAGCTCTGTGTAGACAAACTAAAGGTTCAGAACAGATGCCGTTTGAACACAGGGTTCTGTTTAAGCAAGATATTTCCATGCATGGCCAATAGTTACAATGATTTGTGAATCTGGTTTCAAAAGAGTCTACTAAAATGAAAATCCCTTAGAACAGAGGGAATCCTAGGTCTCTATCCATAATGTAGTAAATATTTATAACAAAAAGTTTGTTTTGATGCTTACGTGTATGCTATGACTGCATTGGAGGCAATGAAGGCTTTTTCCAAAAGGCATTTATTTGGTTTTGAAAAAGATGTGTCTGTGCTTTTTGGTTTAATCACAAGCCTTCCTGGAGAGACAGGAAGATGATTGTCAGCTGGGGCTCAGCATTTATGGGGCAGAAGGTAAGAGTGAGAGAAAGGTGAACCTTCACTTATAAGGAGGAGAGGGAATACTGAGGAGAGAAGTTGGAGGACAATGTCACACAATGGAAAGGCATGAGCTTTGCAATTTGAAAACTCTGGGTTCAAATTCTGGCTTTGCCTTGTGTAAGCAATTATTTATTTAATGAGTTCTAGTCCTGTGCCAGATACTGAGTTAGGCATTAGGCACACACAGTTAAAAATGGAATGGTTCCCAGGAGCACACAGTCCAGAAATATACATACATTTAAAAATGTTTAAATTTGCGATGGCTAAGCACAATGATAATGACCTTCATTGGGTACTAGGGAGGCACATCTAAAAAGTCAGAGGAAAAGGGCACACCAGAAAGCCTTCCTGATTGGTGACTTGGGATGATCTATGTAATTTCTAAACATCAGTTTTCTCAAGTTGATAATAACTATCTTGTTAAATTGTTGTGAGAATTAAATTAAGCTACATAGAGTGTCTACCATGGTACCAGGCAAATAGTAGACTTTCTATAAATAGCTATGATGCTAACAGTGGTGATTGTCATGACAAAGATGATATTGACACGAGGGACAAATGGGTCCAAGGACAAGGAACTCTGGCAGTAGTCAGAAAAGCCAACTGTTTTGTCCCTCAAACTTAGGCTACATGTCCGTTCCTCCTCTGTGCTCTGAGTGTGCTGTCCTGTAAATGTTGTTTAATCCCATTAAATTGTGAGCCCACTGAGGGCAGACAGCATAACTCTGTCTTATGAACCACTGTGTGTTAACGTCAATCCTAACACGTGGGAGTCTCTCCACACACATTCACGGAGGGAAGGATGTAGAAGACAAAAAAAAGATGGACAGAGAAACAGATGAAAGGAAGAAGGGAGAAGTCAGGCGGAATCACTGTCCAAGGACACTACATGTAGCTGCTCCCTCACTTCTATTCACATTTCATAGCAACACCTTCTATGACCAACTCATCACTCCATTACCCATCATTCTCTAACTAGACACCATGCACAGTCTCAGTCCTGATTTCTTTTATCTTCCTTTTCTTTCCTTCCTAGAGGGTTGAAATTCCAGCCATGCCACATACGGAGCTGTATGGCCTTACACATATTCTTAATCTCTTTGAGTCAAGTCAGGGTAAGTCCAGTTAAACATGGCAGAATGAAATATACATTAAGGCCACTTCTTCCTAAAATTCTATTATAATTACAGTAAATATTCTTTTAAATTTTTGAATGAGAGAGGTGATAAACTTACAAGAACAAAGGTGACAGCAGAGGAGAGTGGTTAAAAATTTTTTGAAAGTTGGAAATTTTGTGGAGCTCAGCTGGCAGAGAAGAAATCAATAGTGAGCAAGCTGACTCATTACACTGGCCTGCAAAAATGCTCGAAAACTTGGAGGTACCTAGAACCCCTGAAGACAAAGGTGTGGGTAAGGTTTAAAATCAAAACATCAAACCTCCAGGTTTCCTCTCTGAAGAGCTTGAACCAGAGATGTTTTGGGCTTGGGACACAGGCAGAGCCAAGCTTGGGGTACAGCCCCATGCCAAAACTAGGAAGAATTAGTGAAACTTTACTTATGGGGATGTGATACTCCCCTAACCCTTTCCCTGATGTCAAAATATTGTCTCTCTGTACACCAATGCCAAACAGAAATACAGAGAGAGTTTTGGAGGAAAGAGAAAGAGTAGCTTTATTCTTTGCTAGGCAAAGAGTGAACACAGCAGGAACCCCACAGAGTCCTGCTTGGTTTTGCCCCCCTCCATTGCTATTGTGCCACAAGGAAGGGGACAGCAGGACTCCTTTCAGGTAAATTCAGCCAATGAAAAAACACCTACAGGCACTGATTCAGGGGTCCTCCAACAAAATGACATGATCCCTACTGCTAATTCTACTGGCTGACAATTCTCATCTACACAAAAGAACCTCCACCCAGCATTTTAATGCCTCCCTTTTAAATAAATACAGACAGCTAATAATTTTCAGATGCTTGAGGAAATCTACTAACACGAAAGAAAAAGAAATAAGCAAATAAAAATACAAAGAAACTTGGAAGAAATAGAGATAATGTAGTGATCAGAAGAAAACTTCAAACAAATTATCATTAATATGCTCAGAGTTATTAGAAGGATCAATGCCTTCAAAATTCTAAGAGAAAGGTACCTCCAATCTAGAATTCCATACTCAAATTATCAATCAAACATAGGCGTAGAATGAAAATATTTTCAGATAGTCAAGGTCTCAAAAGTTTACCTCCCAGGAGCCTTTTCTTACTTAGCCACTAATTCTCTTTCAACAATAGTAACATAAGGCAGGGAGTAGGGGAAGCAAAGAAAAAAGATGAAGATAGTAGTTTTAGTACAGGAGAAAAGGTCAGGGTGGACTGTAAGAGAAGTCTCAGGATGGTATTTGTGCATCAGGGTAGGAATGTCCAATCCAGCATGTAGCAGAATGGTGGACTTCACAAAGAATATCATCAAATTAAGGGGGGAAAAAAAGGAAGCATATGTTGTCTGGTACATTGTGACATACTGAGAAGACATTTACTATGGTGTTAGAGATGAATTAGTGATAGGTCCATAGAAAAATAAACAAAATCACAGCCGTATTAACTCCAGAGGTGAAAAAAAAGTTGTAAAAGAAAGAAGTAACATCATGCTATGTTGCTCCACTATATATAATATTATGTCCATATAAATAATATAAGCATTACATATTTATTTAACCATAAACTGTGATCTAACTACCAGGAGAAGATGGGTGAAGGGAGATGTGTATGTAGTCCAGGGACAGGGTGGGAGCTAAACCCTTACCATTCACAGTAAAAAAAAAAAAAAAAAAAAAAAAAAAAACAGTGTATTATAAATAAATCTAAAAGGTCAATGAATTGCAATACAAGTAGAATATTTAGAGAAATGGAGGAAAATGCCAGAAGAAATAGCTGAAATGCTTGAAAAGGATTGTTTCACTTAAACAGAATTTGCAGAAGAGGAGAAGCAATTCTATAATACATGTGTTATTTAAGTAAATATGAAATGTGTGTTGCACAAATTTCCTAGCAATTGTACCGCACATGATAGGGACTTGAGACATGGTTATGGTCGTTGACCTTGTTGCTCAAAGCAGCCCCACTCAGCTCTGTGAACCTATTCACAGAATCCCCAGCCTGATTCCACGTCTGTTGTGTGAACAGTGGTCCACTTCCCCTCTGGAATTTTTCGGGGAGGCTGGGAGGGTAAGGAGGCAGACATGGGTGGATAAAAGAAGAACCATCATTTATAGATTTCCCCTTCGGGTCTTAAAATATTATAATGTGACTAAATAGATGTTTTAATATAAAACATAAGGAACAAACAGGTCCCCTTCAATCTGGTGCCCAGTGAGCACCAGCTCTAAATATGAAGGCACCAGCAGGAGAGGGAGGCCTATTTGGGGGTGTCATTGTCTTCCTTCCACCCCACCTAGAAGCCCTTGTTGTCAGGTAGAGCCCACTGGAAACCAACATGATGGAAGGAGTCTTAGCCATCTGCATGGAGACTCTTGCATGTTTTTTTCTTTCCTGAAAACATAGCAGCTTGAAGTGGAAACAGGGAAGAACTGGGTTCTGTCCCTCATAGATGGAGCTCTTCTCTCAGCTGATCAGAGACAATGACCTTCCTCGGCCTTCCCCATCCTTGATAAGCTAGAAAACTTCACCTCAATATTATTGCGGCCATTATTACTATGATTCTTTTCCACAGATGAAATCTGTACTCCACAGTGAACACACAAGCCTCGTTTTCTTTGGAAAGAAAACAATTGCTACAAGCACAAGAAAACAAATGTTCCGTAAAGTGGACTTCACGACATGGTTCAGAGCTTTCAGCTCAGGTTGAAAGCATCAGGGGGAGGCATCCTACTCCACGTTTGTGGTCATCCTAGGGCCTGTTCTCTGCTGACCAGGAAGAGTGTGGGCCCTAGAGTGGCCGTGACAGTGATCAACAGCACAAACAAGGGCAGTAGCCTCATCTCACAGGTCTTCACCAGCAGCCAATCTACAGAGGTGGGGGGTGGGCTCGTGGGGTCTTACCTGCTGTAAGCCCTGGACTGGGCAGTGGGACTCATGCTGTCATCCTAGCTCTGCCCTCAGAAATGTGCATCTTTGCAGAAGTCACCAAGCTGGGCTTTCATTTCCTCATCAGTGAAGGAAGCTTTGGTGTCCTCTGAGTTTCCTTACAACCTGACTCCCCATCCTGCCCTACCTCTCACTCGAGAACCACAAATCTCAGGGAGTGGCTAAGAAGAGGGACTCCAGGTCAACCATGGCCAGGTTCTGCCCCAGCCCATCCTGTAACCCCAGCCAGCTCTGTGCTCCCTGGGCCTTCAAGGCACAAAACAAAGTACCTTTTCCACAGCACTGTTGTGCGGGGTAACGCGATGAGGGGGTCAGGGGCTGCCCAGGGTGACTCCACAAACCGGTGTCCTGTTCTCCCTCTGCTCCTGGAGGCCACGGGGGAGCGGAGGTGCGGCTTCTCCAGAAATAAAGCCTCAAAGACCAGGCAGAAAAAAGTTTGCTGAGTCTTCTGAGGAGTTGGGGTGGGGGGAGCATCGTCAGCAAGAAAACTCACTCCTGGAAAGACAGGATTGCAGGAAAACTGTGATGGAAACTGCAAGTTCCACAAAGGCAAATCGTGTTTCTAAGAGCCCGGTGACCTTTTCTATAGGAACCTGGAGGAGACAAGATGAATTTTTCACAACTGTAAGTATGTAGCTGTGTCCCTAGAGCTGTTGTCAAGGGCTCCACCCACACCCACACTCACACACACCCCCACACACACACACAAACACAGTCAGAGCTCTACCCAAGCTGGACTCATCAGGTTGCTGGCTCTGGCAAAGTTATAGTCATTGTTCATCATTCATAAAGTGTCACAAATGTCTAAGCTGCCTTATAATGGATGAATCTCTGCTGAATAACAACAAAAGCAGGTGAAAGGGCCACCTTCTTGCCTGAAGAGCATACAGTTGGAAACTTGACACGTGGAAGTTTAGCTAGCTTCTAGAAAGGTACCCAGAAGAAACTGCAAACTCTCAGCAGTAGGGGCAGTCATGCTAGAGGATTTTCAGGAGGTTTTTGAGGTTTTGTGAGTAGAGAGTTAAGTTGTGTAAGGCTATTGGTATCTCAGTTAAAGGAGGGAAAAGGGGAAAAGTTAGAACAAATAAGTGTGGTCCAGTGCTAACTGTATCCTGGAATCTGGAAAATTTTTGTCCAATCCAGGAACTCATGGCTTCCAGCACCCAGGTGTCCCCTTTAAGGGATGGAAGTGAATAACGACAATACTGACCGTGAACCAGGCCAGTCACATGGACTGTACCGCCTCCTGCATGACTTGTAAGAACCCTGGCCTCATCCTCCTGCCACAGAGAGCTTAGATGCTGTGCCCAAGATCACAGAAGGCAGCAGGGCTCAGTGGCCACCAGGTCCCCTGACCGCCATGCTACTTCCTCCTCATTGGACTGTCAGTGGAACCAAATTGCTAACGTTCATCCTCTGCTTATTCTTCCAGGTTGTCTCCTTGCTCAAATCCCAAAGGGAAAAGTATCACAACAATTGAGGCGGGGAGGACATTCCAGACAGCAGAGGTAAACTGCTATCCGCCTCGCTCCCAACCCTAAGTCAGGCTAGGGTGGCAGAGAGGCATCCCCAGCTAGACGGGGCAGATTCGTGCAGCCGAGGAAGTGCGGCGCGAATAAAGTACTGATTGCAGCGGCGGTCTCTGGGGGGCAGGGGAGAGAGACAGTTAGCCTGAGTCTCTAAATATTACTTAGTGGGATGTACAGCAGAAAATAAAAAGTACACTTATTGACTGACCAATGGAGGAACCCTAGCCAATGCCCTCCGAGTGTGTGTGACATGTATCCTCAAAAAGAACTGTCCAGACAAAGTGGGAACACCGAGAGCACAGGCAAAGTACGCAGCTGCCAGGAGGTACAAGTGTTGGGGGTTTCAACATCTCAGCCCCCAGATAATTATATTTTTCTTCTGATTGATCCCTGAAATTCCACCCTCAGCCCTCCCTGTCTTTAGCTTCCTTCATTCACTGTGTTGATTTTGATCTTACACTGCGCCAGGCCCTGCCTGGGCTGGGCTGGCAGTACAGGTGGCAAGATGAGAATCTGTCCATTGTCCCAGGGAATGACAGACAAGTAGTCAGGCGATTAACACACAGGAGTGAGCCGGGGAGCGGCAAGGTGTCCGCACCCAGCAGAGAAGCAAGCATGAGCTCAGCACAACCTGGCAAAGGGTCCCGAGCACACAGCACAGCAGGGAGCCAGGGCCCAAGACCCTGCTCTGCCGGGCAGAGGATTCTCGAAGGGGAAGACGTTGTATGAGGGAGCGATAGCATCATATTCGTATGTGACGATGCAAATCAGGACAAAAAAACGAGGAGGTCGCGTATGTAATCCATTATGTCACTTCGATTCTAATAGTCTAAACATCCTGAGGTGGGACAATGATTTTTAAAGAAGTTATGCATTCTTTGGAGCGAGTAAAGGATTCAAAGACTAATTTTTATATTAAGAGTGGAAGAGGACTTCCCTGGTGACGCAGTGGTTGAGAATCTGCCTGCCAATGCAGGGGACACGGGTTCGAGCCCTGGTCTGGGAAGATCCCACATGCTGCGGAGCAGCTAGGCCCATGAGCCACAACTACTGAGCCTGCGCGTCTGGAGCCTGTGCTCCGCAACAAGAGAGGCCGCGGCAGTGAGAGGCCTGCGCACCGTGATGAAGAGCGGCCCCCGCTTGCCGCAACTAGAGAAAGCCCTCGCATAGAAACGAAGACCCAACACAGCAAAAATAAATAAATAAATTAATTAATTAAAAAAAAGAAAAAGAGAGGAAGAACACAAGAACAGGTCTGAGCACCAGAGGGAAGTGGAAAGAGGAGGGGAGCCACTGAGAAAGGAAAGGTGGAAATTTGGTGCAGAAGAGACAAATGACTGTCTTACTCTTGTCTGGCCAGGCCTGTTACCAGAGGGACATAAGTTGTATAAATTCATTATTTTTACTTGATTTATCAGAAACAATTATTATTTCATGAATTTAAAACCCAACGTAATTTATTTTTTATTGAAGTATATTTGATTTACGATGCTGTGTTCGTTTCAGGGGTTCGGCACAGTGATTCAGTTATATTCTGAATATTTAGATTCTTTTCCCTTATAGGTTATTACAAAATATTGAGTGTAGTTCCCTGTGCTATACGGTAGGTCCTTGTTGGTTGTCTATTTTATATATAGTAGTGCGTATATGTTCATCCCAAACTCCTAATACCTGCCCCTCCCCCCCCACTTCCCCTTTGGTAACTGTAAGTTTGTTTTCTATGTCTATGCGTCTATTTCTGTAAAACCCAATTTTAATCAGCAGTAGAATGAATAGAGCATTTGTAGTAGTACTAGCCCTACCTGGAAGATAAAATTTGAAGGAAGGTTTGGTACCTTTGGTTAAAGTCCATAGCCAATCACTTTGAAAAATTATAAAGTTGAATTTACTCATCCAAAAAGTTGTTTTTGAAAAGAGCAGCTGAAGTCTGTCACATGATTGTCGGCCAGCTTCTAACTGTTCCTGGTAGAGTGTCCTGACGGATTTGGTTTGTCCGGGAATTACAGCCTTCACGTAGGTGATAGAGGAAAATTAAATGTCTGCAAGTACCTGCCAAGTGTCTGCCATGTAGTGGGCACCACGCCAGGCCCTGGATAGGACGGGGTACAAAGAGGCCTAGTCTGGGAATTCATGGTCCTTGCACTCTAGGTCGGGAAATAGACAAAATCAATTAAGTAAAAAGGCACGTGAAGGGTTAGCACCGTGAAGGAAACACCAAGGGGGAGTTTCCCAAGATAACAGGATCCATGACTTCAATTCCACAGAGAGAGGCCAAGACAGGCTTCAAAAGGACATGGTATTTAAGTGGAGAACTGGACTTAACAAAGAGCTAGCTGGGGGACATGTGAGAGAGCATGATTAGGACACAGAGAAAGGCCTCTGCACAGGAACACAGTCTTTGCTGTAATCGAGATCTGTCCAGAGGACATGGGAATGGCCAACAGGCACATGAAAATATGCTTAACATGGCTTATCATCAGAGAAATTCAAATCAAAACCACAATGAGATATCACCTCACACCTGTCAGAATGGCTATCATGAAAAAGAACACAAATAACAAATGTTGGTGAGAATGTGGAGAAAGGGAACCCTCATACACTGTTGGTGGGAATGTAAACTGTCACGGCCACTGTGGAAAACAGTATGGAGGTTTCTCAAAAAACTAAACATAGAACTACCATATGACCCAGCAATTCCACTCCTGGGTATATATCCCCAAAAACCAAAAACACTAATTCGAAAAGATACATGCACTCCAATGTTCATAGCAGTATTATTGACAACAGTCAACACATGGAAATAGCCGAAGTGTCCATTGATAGAAGAATGGATAAAGAAGCTGTGGTATGTATGTATGTATATATATATATATATATATATATATATATATATATATATATATATATATATGTATATGAATACTATTATGGTATTATAGCTAGAAGAAGTGTGAGAGAGCTTGGATGGGGCCCAGAAAGAGCCTGTGCACGGGAATGCAATCTTTGCTATAATTGAAATCTGTCCCAAGTGCAGGGGGTCAGAGGAAGAGAGCTGGGAAGACCATGGAAAACAAACAAGCAGCAGTGAAATTTGGAGGCTCCACCCTCACATGGGAGGCCTGGCTTCCACGGAGCTCTTTGACGGTCTGACGAGATTGTGGAGTCAGTTGCTCACGTGACTGCACATTTCCGAAAACTCACCCGTCACCACAGAAGACCATCCCTGTGCTGGAACACACCATTCCACTCTCCTGAGTAATTTGGGAAAAACAAACAAATGGGAAATGCCGAGAATTCATTCCCAGCGAGCCAATATTCCATCAGGATTGTACAGAGAGAATGCGAGAACAAAAAAAGCTCTGGGGGAGAAAGAATCAAACAAGCACACTTGGGAAATGGATGAAATGATAGACCTGTCCTTGCAGTTTTCCTGGCTGGATGACATGGTAATTGAATTTACTTTTGTCTTGAGATAGAGAAATTCTGTAGTCTTTTATCTTCCTAAAATAAAAGAAGAAAAGCCAACCACTCTCTGGTCCCAGATTGCTTCCCCCTCAGGAAATGTTGCTGGGCATCCAACAGCCAGGAGTTTCCAGGAAAATAAGCAGGCATGAACTGCTCCTGAGGTGTAGATGTCTTTCCACACCTGACATTCAGAAAAGGAACCCTCGGACCACGAGGGCACAGACATCGGCTTCAGTGATCAGTTTGAGGTTAATCATAAAAAGAAAGAAATCCGCGATGACTCTATAATTTTGCGCTCCCCTCACTTCTCAAAAGTCACGACAGCCATCATATGTCCAAGTGGACTTCCTAACTGGCTGGAGGGGTTATTTTAGGAAGTATATTATTCCCCATTTAGTACCTGCGCTGTTACTTTCCCAAGGCTCGAAGCCCTTGCAGCCAGGTCATGGTGAACAGTGGGGCTGTAAGGTCACAAGGTACTGAAAGGAGTTTCATTTCAGCCTGATATAGCCATAAGCTTGAAACCGAAGAGCCATCCATATGAATTATTAGAAGGTCACACGGACCAAACGGTTAATATCTTTCCTCCAAAGTGTTTCCTCCTATCTTTCAATATTCTTTTCATTTTTCCTTGAGTATGTAAGATTATGAAAGATAACCACCTATCATTTCCTAAAAGCTGCAGTTTCAGCTAATAGCTCTAAATGACAGCGTGGTCCTCATTTCTAAGTCTCCCTCCAGGGGAAAAAAAAAAAAAAAAAAACCAACTTTGGTTGAGAGGACTGGGCCTTTTTTGCCAAACCTTCTCCGAGCCTCTTCCATTTGAAAATGAAAATCTGACATCACATCCAGAAGGAGCTTGGAACTTTACGTTTGCTCTCTCTCAACGTCTCAATTCCGAATAATGAAACGTTCCAGGCCCCCTTAACTGAAGGCTGACATTCTGTCCTTCGTGGATGTCTACTGGCCATAGAAGGAAATGAAGAAATAATTTTCAGAGTTCTTATTGATCTGACATTGCTTTAACCTTCAGCTGAGCCAAGCTACTTATTGACTAATGCTAGCCGGCCACTTCTAGTTAGCTCAGCGTTCCTGAGTGGATTTTAGGATGGGGTGAAAAGACAGGGGCCTCTGATATTGTCACAGACCTATCTATATGACCCCCTAAATGTCTTTCTATATGACGCCCTAAATGTCTTTCTTATTTTCCAATCATATTTTAAAGAGCAGAAAGACAATGTTGGGTTCTTAATCACAAACAACCCCTCGGGTGGGGAAGCATGAAATTGTCCCTTGAGAAAAATCGCTGAACCCCACGCAGTACAAGTTTTTCTTTCATAGAGTCAGGTGGCAGAGTTCGTATGGTACAACCAAGTCTTTCTATGTAGGGATTCTCTTCCCCTTTCAGTCACTGGCTCATTGCAGTAACATCCTCTTGGAAGCCAATCTTGTCCACTTAGAATCACTCTTTGAAACTCTTCAGAATCTCAAAGAGAATCAGTTTTGGTTTTTTTTTTAAAGAGAATCAGCCAGTTGTTTTTTTTTTTAAAAAAGTAAACTCTGTATTGAAATGTAAGTTACATACAGAAATGTACCCAGATCGTGAGTTTGTAGTTTGATACGTTTTTACAAAGTGAACACACCTGTATAACCAGAAAACAGAGCAAGGAGCAGAGCATCACCTGAACTCCACAAATCTTCCTCTGTCACTTCTGTCCCTGTCCCCGAAAGGGTAACCACTATGTGGACGTCTAACACCAGGATTAATTCTGTCTGGTTTTGAACTTTATATAAATGGGATAATATAGTATAAAAACTTTTGTCTCCAGCTTCCTTCAAGCAATATTCTGTTTGTAAGACTCAACCAAGAACAACAGAATTTTGAGGCTAAGTTACATGAGCGGTGATGTCTGGCCTATAATTATTTTGGAGGTGGAGACGTTGCCTGATTTTGACAAGTATTTATAAAAAGCCAAAACCAAAACTCTCAGCCTTTATTGGTGGAAGTTTAGCAAACTAGTGGAGATAATCTTGAATGGAATACTTGGAGGAAGTAGAAACCACCACGTCAAATTACTTCAGGAACGTTCAAAAGGCCAGGTCCAAGAGAATAACGGAAAGCACTCACACAATTTCAAGTTTGACACAATGTATTCCTAGTCATGGCAATACAGTGACTCCCTGCTTTAAAAACTTTGCAAAACTCTTCTGAGCTTCTTAAATTCCCTGCAGCTTAGAGACGCTATATAAATATTCACAGGATTTTCCAAAGCAAAAATTGCTGCTTTTCTTGGCTCCCAACAAGCAAACCAGCAAGAGACTCTACTGGAACAAGACGCAAAGCACAATCATATTGAATTTGAACATTAGTTTTAAAACCGATTCTTTATAATTTCTGGAGCTAGTAATCAGAGAGGCAGCATATTAATGAGACTATGCCAGATAGTTTAGCTCTTCCACTTGGAATTTGCTTCTGCTTTTAAAAATAAAAATAACCTGTAATACCTAAAAATGTTTTCCTTCATATTGTACCATAAAAGTCAAAATTACCTTTTGTGACAATTCAATCATGCTTCCTCGTTTTAGTAGAGGGAATGTGTGATTTTTTCACTTGCCTGAAAAAGGGACACTGGAAAGACATCTGTAGGAAAGTCCCCCACATCCTGAACTGGTATTAGAGAGACCAAGATGAATACAAGATAAAACAAAAAGGGATGGAGAATCCAAAATTAGCATAGTTTCACACCCAGGTGAGTCTTAAAAACCAGCATGGAATGCTGTATATATCCAGAAGAGGTCCATTCATTCATTCATTCATTCCTTTACGAACATCCATTGTGTGCTTACTGTGTATCAAGCACAACTTGGTAATGGTTCACCAAATGAATGAAGTTTCTTGCTCTAGGAGAAAAATGCATACTTGGGGCCAATCGTGTGCTAGTAAATAGGTTCTCTAAGGAAAAAAAAATCCCTGATTTTCACTTTTATTTTTTGCGTAATGTAAGTGTTCTCTCCACGTGTGATTTCAAGATACCCGTGTGAAGTCACTGAACCGGAGTTGAAGCGAGATACACAGTTGGGCTCTGGTGATCAGGCAGGAATCAGCTCCAATACATCACTGCCTTGAGTAAATGTTGATGATGTGAAAAGGTACCCTTGAAATAGGATAAAGGCCACATACACAGTACTGGACCTTCTTACCAATTAATCAAAGAAAACTGAGTGTGCATCCTCCAACTCCGGAGGCCCGAGTACATGATGTCTCATTCAAATCCAACCTTGCTGAAAAGCGAGCCGTGGTTTTCCAAGGGGAAGCAACACAGCAGAATAATCACCCAGGGCAGGGATTTGGAAGAGCGCCAGGAGGTCTGTGAGCCCAGAAATCTCCCTGTGCAGCCCCTGCTCGATGTCTGAGATTCCCACAGTCAGCATCTGGAGGCCCTGCTGAAAATGCCAGTGTTCCCGAGAGGGGTAGCAAGTCACGCCCCTAGTAAGCAGGCAGTTTGGCACAGCGGAAGGAGGTCTGGCTGAGAGGTAAAGAGTTCCGTTCCCGGCTGGATAATAACAGACCGTGTGACGTGTAACAAACCCCTCAGTTTCGAGCCTCAGTCTCTGCGACCCAATGACATCCTTTTTCGTGCCCATCGGATGCTGCAAATCACCTTTGCATCAAGCAGCCCTCTTAGTCTGGACTGAGACAGCAGATTTGTTGGTGGCTTTGTTGCTAGAAGATGTGATGCTTTGACAATGTTCTTTGTTTGGAATTGGGGGAAGGAGAGATGCGTCCAACTACTTTTTAAAAATGTTGTGTTCTGTAAGTCATTCACACTAAACCTAGTATGAAATGAAACTTTTCTCTCAGGGGTTCTTGTGGCGATCACCAACTTTTACTAGCGCTTTATAAAGGTTCTCTAGACTTCCAAGAAGATGTCGTTCAACTATCAAATCCGCTTCACACTTTCAGAGTCTAAGAAGGACATGAACGTCGTAAGATGCAGCGTTTCTCTGTGAGTCCAAGTGAGCAGAATGGAAAGAGAGATGCAGGAATTTTGAATACTACGAATCACGGTGAGTAGCTAGATTCAGATACTTTAATACAGTAAACTAGTGAGTTTCCTGTCACTCCTTCGCAGCCCGTCCTCCCTACGCCCGGGGAGTATTATGAATGTGTTTTTATCATCCTCCCAAGTATCTTAAAAGTTACAGCCTGGTTACCAAACACCAGAATTCCCTTTAGTCAGCAGTAATTGACAAACAAAGCTGCACTAATTCCACTCTACTCGTCATAATTGTACCCCAACTCACAACAGACCCAGACAACGCATAATGCAGAGCTCGAGTCGGCTCCAACGAGCCCGGCAGTGCCCTTCAGAACCGGGTCCTAGGGCATCCTAACACGTGCCTGCCACCGCCCTGATTCTTAACTCCTGTTTGGAGAAACACAAATCTTGCCAAATCTTAGTTTTTTAATCTCTTGGCGTTAAAAAAAAAAAAAAAAAAAAAAAGCTTGCTCTCCAGCCATTTTTAGGCAAGGAAATGTGTTTTTCTAAATACTCGCTTAGTCCTGGGGAGGAGGCATTTTTCCATAAGAGAAAATCATAGTGGGCTTTAAAAGTTCGACAAACTCCCATTGTGTGTGGGCATCTGGCGTGAACTGACATCAGCGGGACTCTGACAGCCAGTTGGCATTAGAGCCCCAGGATAAGAAGTGGGAACATTAAAAGTAAATTGTCTGGGGGAAAGGCTATTGGAGGTCTTGCAACCCTAGCTGTGTCAGTTTTTCCAGAGACGATGAAGCCTGTGATTAAGAGTATCCATTGATCACTGGACCAAAATGGGCTTCCACAGGCCGAGAACCTTCTTCATTGATCTATTTATACTTGCATCAAAATTTTTTTCTGATTATGAAAGAAATGCAAGCTTGTAAAAATACAAATGGTAAAAAATATGAGGTAAAAGCAAATGTCCCCTGTAATCATGCACCCCAGAAATAATCACAGTTATTATTTTATGTGGATTTCCTTGAGTTTTTATGCATATATGAATATCTACATAATAATTACCATTACTTTATAAAATTTATCATAGCGTATGTGCATATATATTATAGACAGTATACGTATATACTTTTTTTTACCCCTAGTTATCCTGCACATCTTTCTAAGTCAGTTCATGCAGTTCCATGCCCTTCTTTTTAGGGACTGGATAGAAAGAACCCTCTTTTAGGATCTATACATCATTGTGCTTTCTTTGTAAGGGGAGCACAGGACAAGCAGTGTCCCATTTCACAGATGGATAAACACAGGGGCAGAGGATGCCTGCCCCTCCCAGAGTCCAGAACCAGCTGACCCCTGAGGCCCAGCACGGCTGAGACCTCCACTCCTTGGACATGGGGGCAAGCGTCCCTTCCCACGTGCCAGCCCATTGCCTCCCCTCTTCTGAAATAGAATTTAAAGTGATCACTTTTGAACAGCTAAGCTGTGCTAACCACAGATTGATTTTGCAGGGTACTACCAAAAGGGGTACTCAAATAACCGTTAAATCACAGGGGATGGTCATTCATCCCTGCAAGAACTAAAAATAAACCCCATAGGTCGACTCCGCACCATTTCCCAGCAGAACTCAAAGCAATCCAACGATATAGGCTTAGAACTGCTGGTGAATGTTCCCTTAAGAGAAACAAGCTCTTGGAAATTACAGTTATTTATTGTTCCCTGTTGCGATGCAAAGACCATTATGAGTCTTCCACTTTCTATCGACTGGGAAGACAGCCTCCTTTTGGGGTGAGCAGGAATCTGGTGACGCAGGACGGTGCTGGAGAACTCCTGCTCTCACACGCTCGAGGCTCTGCTGCAGGACCTCCAGGACACCTGGTCCCTACCCTTGTTCCTGTCCCCCCACCTGGACCGCCCATCCCTCCCTATGCATCTGCAGATGGGCGATGCGTTCTATCAGACTCCTTCGGGCCACCCTGCTCTCTCTCCCACCTTGCTCCCTCTCCGCCGCCAGCTCCTTTCCCTGGATACCCAGCTCCTCTCAGCTTGCCTTTTTGCTCTTCTGTCTCCCTCACTGCTGAAGTCAGACTGTCTGCCTGGGCCTTATCCACTGGCCTATTTTTGCCTGCTCTCAGCCACCGAGTTCTGTTGGTTCTTCCAATGCGACCAGCCCCACTCTTCTCATCACCCCCCACCCCCATCAGCCCTCAGCCCACATCAGCTCAGCCCTAGGTCTTGCCATGAGTTGCTCCACGGACGTCCATGTTTAAGGTTATTTTCAAGGTTCAAGGTTATACCTGAAGCCCTGTCTCCTGCCTCCGCTAAACCTCCTGGAAGTACTCCTCCCATCACACCCCCTCCCTCTTTCAGAAATGTCCGTGGGACCCACCGCTGGTGTTCATTCGTTCACTCAACAGCTATTGGTTGGTGCTGAGACTTGGAAGGTGAAGAGCATCCCTGTGCCTGTCCACAGAGGCGTGTGGTCTCACCAGGAGGGGGACGGGACGAGCCAGTGAATAAAGCGTGCCTGGGCCCGGGATGGGTGCAAGGGGAGGGGAGCCGGGGTGCTGAGGGGCGCCCAGCCTAGCCCTGGGGGTCAGAGGAGCTCCGAGGAGGGGGTGACAGGTCACAGCCAGTCCTGATGGGGGAGTGTAATTGAACCGGCTGACAAAGGGGGTCAGGATCCTCCACCGTCTGTCCTGAGCTCCTAACCTCCTCTCCACTCCGCCCTCCCCTCCCCCAGCCCTCCTGTCCAGCAGCATTCTGCATCTCTCTTAACACCGCAGTCGTTTCCTCTGCTTAGAAACTGTCCTGCCCGGTGCCCACCTCCTCCCTACAGTCCCCGGGGAGTCTGACCCCTCATCCACTGTCAACGGTTCCGTCCACATTCAGGTATTCAGCCTACCTGATTTTTACAGAGTGTTGCTTTGGACAGGTATTGAATGACAGGCAGAATAGAGATACAAGGAGGAAAAAAAACACTTAGAATCTGTAGTCTAAGCAGTTAACTCCCAATTGATGGTGTCATTATATTGCACGTAAAAAAGATTTCTATCAGACATCTGATCCCCATCTATTGGATAACTTCTACGTTCTCTTCCTCCTCTCCCCATTCATTTTCTTCGTTCCTGTAATAATTCAGGTCTTTATCTTTCAGGGATTTACCACATCCCGCCTTGTGTTACTGATTGATTTTGTCTGCATTCTTTCTCTGACTGGCTTGTGAGCTTCTATTGGTAGGAATCTGTCTTTTACTATATGTCCCATCATGACTAGCGAAGTCCTCAGGACATATACATATTTATTCTGGAATATTGCAATGTGTCAGGCTTTCACAGTTAAGGTTCTTGGCTCTACAGGACATGAAAACAACCTAAATGCCCATCGACAGATGAATGGATAAAGAAGATGTGGTACATATATACAATGGAATATTACTCGGCCATAAAAAAAGAATGAAATAATGCCATTTGTAGCAACATGGATGGCCCTGTAGATTATCATACCAAGTGAAGTAAGTAAGAAAGAGAAAGACAAATGCCATATGATATCACTTATATGTGGAATCTAAAATATGACACAAATGAACTTATCTATGAAACAGAAACAGACTCACAGACATAGAGAACAGACTTGTGGTTGCCAAGGGGGAGAGTGGGTAGAGGAGGGAAGGATTGGGAGTTTGGGATTAGCAGATGCAAACTAGTATATATAGAATGGATAAACAACAAGGTCTTACTGTACAGCACAGGGAACTATATTCAATACCCCGTGATAGACCATAATGGAAAAGAATATGATAAATATATGTATGTGTAACTGAGTCATTTTGCTGTACAGAAGAAATTAACACAACACTGTAAATCAACTACACTTCAATAAAATTTTAAGAAATACAACGTAAGGGTTCTTGGCTCTAGGGTCTCCCAGGTGAACAGGGAATAGAGGACACGGATGAGAAGAGGGTGTGGAACCCGCAGACACCACACCCCACAAGGCACAGGCGTTGATGGCCTTATTTGGAATGAACAGGTGAGTGAGGAAATGTCATCACGACCTTGCCCAGCCTCGGTCTGGTCCCCCTCACTTCATCCCCTGGCCATCCTCTGCATCTTCATCACTGATTGTACATGGAGAGAAGTATTTCCTTCCTCTGGCTCTTTCTCCCACTGTAAATGCACCCTGGCATTTCCGCTGTTCAAAGCTAGACTCATGGGCACAAGCCACCACCTAATTCAATAAATTCCTTTTATTACTAAAGCCAGAGCTGTAATGATTTATCTCAGGATATCAAATCATGTTGACTCTCACATATACTTAAATTATAAACCATGTCAGGAAAATATCGCATTTTCCATAAGTAGTAATAGTCAGGTTTATAAGCTACAGGATAATATTTTATGAGAAAAGGTTGAACTCTGTCATTTCCTTCCTAAGCCTGAACTAAGTAACACAAATATAATAGGTTTTTTATTTTCCAGTGACTTTGGAAACCATTTAAATGGGAACTACTTCCTTTTCTCCTTCAAAGCAGACACCTAAATTCCATAGACTTTCTTTTTTTTTAATTTTTATTTTATTATTTAATTTTTTATTTTTGGCTGAGTTGGGTCTTCGTTGCTGCCCGCAGGCTTTCTCTAGTTGCGGCGAGCGGGGTCTACTCTTTGTTGTGGTATGCGGGCTTCTCATTGCCGTGGCTTCTCTTGTTGCAGAGCACAGGCTCTAGGCACATGGGCTTCAGTAGTTGTGGCATATGAGCTTTAGTAGTTGTGGCTCATGGGCTCTAGAACACAGACTCAGTAGTTGTGGCTCATGGGCTTAGTTGCTCTGCGGCATGTGGGATCTTCCCAGACTAGGGCTCAAACCTATGTTCCCTGCATTGGCAGGCGGATTTTTAACTACCACCCTACCAGGGAAGTCCCATAAATTCCATAGACTTTAGGAAATATTTTTCAAAATTTTCACCTTGCTTTTGGTTGAGGATTGCCGATGAACTGGTGTATAAATTGCATTAATTTGAACCAAATCAAAATTTTTTTCTGGATTCTGTGCTATCTTGCCAAAATTTTAATGAGTTTTTCACGTAGAACCTTGAAGGTATATATATTAATAATAATTTCAGGGCTTCCCTGGTGGCGCAGTGGTTAAGAGTCCACCTGACGATTCAGGGAACACGGGTTTGTGCCCCGGTCCTGGAAGATCCCACATGCCACGGAGCGGCTGGGCCCGTGAGCCGTGGCCGCTGAGCCTGCATGTCTGGAGCCTGTGCTCTGCAACAGGAGAGGCCACAACAGTGAGAGGCCCATGTACCGCAAAAATAATAATAATAATAATAATAATTTCAGCCACTGTCATATTTATAGAAGAGTCACCAATGCAGTGAGGTATGAGAAATGTTCCTATTACATATAAAGATAGATAAATAGAAGAAGAGATAGATAAATTAAATTGAAACAAAACCAAAGACCTAATAGTTACCTGAATATTTTGGTAGTTTCCCTCCTGCATGTCTTTTTTTGATAGTAAAATATTCATAAAATCAACTCCTGGAAATGTTCAAACACAGCAGAAGTAGGACAAGTAACACACTTAACTTGTACTTTATACTTGTTTATACTTCTTATCGTTAGCAAAAAAAAAAAAAAAAAGTAATTGTGAGAAAGCAGAGTTCCTGTAAAAGAAACATCTGTTTCTCTATTTACAAAGCAATTGAAAAAAAAAAATGTAATAAGATTCAGTGGACATTATTCAATAGATAACCTTTCTTCAAGAAAACTTTTTAGTGCACCAATTTTATTTCATTACTAACAGGGTCATTTCAACCGCGGAATAGTAAAACTCATTTCCCATTATCACTGTTAATCATCCAGAATACGGAGCCCTACGTGCTGATGATTTTGACAAATTTATGTTGCTCATAAAATGAAAATCGTCTTTGTTTGCAACCACGTCATAGGTTATCTCTGCCTTCATAACTTGAGAATTGAAATTCACTTCTTTTCCAAACTCAGGACTATGAGAGCTGTATTTTCTCTCTTATCCAGGACCATCCTCAGCAATGGGGCATTTCATGTCACGTTGTACCACATCAGTATCAGTGAACACAGTTTGTAGCATGAAGCAAGGTTAATTGGATTGATAACATGGCAATATCCAAATGGCTGAATATTTTAGCATCCCATTTACTGGAAATCTGAAAACACTCTTCATTTCCTACCTCATCTCTGATGAGAGGCTATCCCCCAAGTTTTACTGTTTAACCTTGTGGATCTGATCTCTTCCCTCAAGTGTTTAACCAGTCACCTTGGCACTGACCAGTGACTAATTCAGATGGAATGGCAGAGCCGGTCTCGTTTTGTTTTATGAGGAGAGAGAGAGGGTTCGCGGTAGTGCAAGCCCTACTTGATTTGTTTTTCCACCGTTTTCAGAAGCTCTGTTCTTTTACTGCCCGGGAAAAGGGAAGGTTTATGTCTGTGCCTGACAGAGCCGCTCATGGGCAAGGGAGACGCGTGTTCCAGGTGCCCACCGGGCTCGGTTGCCATCTGAAATCGGGCAGCCTGTTACCGCCAGGCAGCTGCTTATCCAGTTGATGGTTTTGATGCATGCAGAGAGCACCCACCAGGGATGGTTTGCAACAAGGGTCTGGTTCGGAAGCAGATATCTAAATCCAGCTCCCCGTCCAACTGGTGCTCTCCACCGGCAGTGCCTCCTTACCCGACTCCGTGGAAACTCACCAGCCCCAGGTTCACACCAGACCTGAAATGCAGGGCCTGGGCAAGTGGGTGCACTAACTGGCCATTCGTCCAGTCAACGTTTATGGGGTGGTGGTGGGGGGCTTTGAGGGTCCAAGTCTGAAGATGCAAAAATAAAGGAGACCCAACTGCCCCTTCCAGGAGCTCACAGTTGGAAGTGCTCAGACCAGGAGTTGAGATGACACAGCTCTCCTTGTCACTGGGCCACAGAAGTATGCTGTCTTGATGTGCACTGTGTCCTGGAAAGAGAGGTCGAGTGGGAACAGATAAAGGAAAATGTCAAGAGGAGCATAAATAGCCCGCTGTGGACTTCGCAGCATCTGAGTTCCCAGGGCTGGACCTGAAGGACGGGGGCCAATGCAGCGGCCAGCAAGCCAGGAGCTTCGAAGATTCCATAAGTGGACTGTTATCACCAGGATCATGTCTCATCAAACATGCCCTGAACCACGGAGTGACTGACGTTTACCAAATGCTGACTATGCCCCCAAGTTACATCATCTCATTTAATCCTCAGAACGATTTCCCAGGTTGATACTGTAATCCATTTTACAGGTGAGAAACTGAGATTCAATCACTTGCCTGAAGTCTCACAGCCAGCAAATGTGGGAATCAGAATTTGATCTCTAAATTGTAAGCCGTTATTTTTGTTTTTGAGCCAGGTTTCCTCTCTGAGAGGACACAGTGGGATCCCAACAAGAACTGGGTATTTCTGCTCCAGGTTTGGAGCAATGGGCCAGCCCCCTTTAGCCCCCACTCCCCTTTGGGTCCCCTGATTCAGTGGATCAACTCACCTGGGCTTTTTCCTAAGCCAATCATGGCTGGACCAGTTTGGATACCTTGTAGCTGGCTCTTTTCTCTCCCACGTGGCGGAGGGGGGGGGGGTGTGCCTGGGTGGCCGGACCATCTGCCTCCAGCCTCTGCCAAACCCAGATTTCTCACCATCACCCGCTAGCCACACTGCTAGCTCCTACTCCTGCATCCCGTCTCTCTCTTCCAGTCCAATGTTTTTTATTCCATACCCTTCCTGAAGGCTGCTGGTTCCATCCCAAATAGTGTACTAACCTGCCTTCTAGAGATGATCATTGCCAGTCCCAACATTTTAAGGCCACAGAGATGTTGTTTTGGAGCCAACAGATCTACAAATTATAGCTCTGCTACTTACCAGCTGAATGAACTTGGGCAAGCGGCTTTGCCTCTCTGAGCCTCAGTTTTTTCAACTGCAGAATGGACACAGTGATGGCCATCTCACAGGGTGATTTCAAGGACTCGGTGAACTTGTTTTTACAAAGAGCACAGAGCAGCATTTGATACCAAGGTCACGGTACTGCACAACACGGAGCTAGGATGGGAATAGTGCCCCCTGGGGTTATGCAGTTGTATAGTGCACAGACTGTGCAACAGTATCTAGCAGTCCTGCCTGGCATACAGTTAATAATCAGGAAATGCTATTATTCTTTCCTTTCCTTCTTGCTAGTAGTTGCTTTGGGGAACAAATTGTAATAGGTCCTTATAGTGTCCCATGTGGGATACAGCACGTAGCTAAGGGTTTGAAGAACATAGCTGCACAGTTCTCCTGATCCATGTGAATGTTTAAGGAAGACTTTCACATAGCAAAGCAGGTGGTGGTAGCTGTCCCTCTTCACGAGGGCTCAGACACAGCAGCCCCTGGGCGCTCTGCTCACAGCCTGCTGGGTGGACTAGCTGTTTCACTCAGACAACTCACTCATCCATACCTTACTTCTGCCGAGAAAGCCTTGTATACTGAATAGGTATTTCCACAATCAATGTGTATTTTCCAGTAAGTTTTCCTGGCTTCACTGTAATGCCAGAGAACTTTCTATGCAAGAGGCCAGGGCTCTATAAAAAACGAGGTCATCTGAGTCATTTTCCAGCCAGAGCCCTTTAAATTCCCAAGTGAACATTATTATTTCCCTAACCTGTTGTTGATAATAAATATCCCTCTGATTGCTTGACCTGAACATGATTGTTTGAATTTTGGTCTTACTTTTACCTTTCTCTTCATAGCCAAGTTCCTTAGATGTGTGTTTTATATCTACCCTCTCCATAGTATCTGCTTCCTGTACTCTATAATCTGGCTTTAATCGATTTCTCTTAAAACTCTCTCCTGTCTAGTTAAGGCTCTTTCTTCTCTTTTTCTTGGCATCCCTCCAGACTCCCCCAGTTTTTTGAGGTCACCAGTGACTTCTTCCTAACAGATGCTGGCCTTACCAGGCTCCAAAGAAATCCAATGGGGAAAGGAAAGTCTTTCCACAAAAGTGGTGTCAGAACAACTGGAAATCAATATGGAGGAAAAATGAACCTTAACCCTGGCTTCACGATTGTAATCTTCATACCCCCAAATTAATTAGACGTAAAAGCTAAATCTACAAATCTTTAGAAGAAAACATTGAAGAGAATGTTGTAACCTTGAAGTAAGTAAATATTTCTTAGGACCCCAAAAATCTTCACTACCAAAAAAGTGATAAATTGGACTTCACCAAAACTAAAAACTTCTACTCAACAAGAAAGAATCATGAAGACAATGAATAGGCAAGCCATAAACTATCAGAAAATATTCCTATTAGATAAATCTAACAAAGGACTTGTATACAGAATACATAAAGAACTCTCACAACATAATAGTAAAAAGCAAAAACAACAATTAAAAAATGGCAACAAAAAGGGCTTCCCTGGTGGCGCAGTGGTTAAGAATCTGCCTGCTGGGGCTTCCCTGGTGGCGCAGTGGTTGAGAGTCCGCCTGCCGATGCAGGGGACACAGGTTCGTGCCCCGGTCCGGGAAGATGCCACATGCCGTGGAGCAGCTGGGCCCGTGAGCCATGGCCGCTGAGCCTGCGCGTCCGGAGCCTGTGCTCCGCAACGGGAGAGGCCACAACGGTGAGAGGCCCGCATACCGCCAAAAAAAAAAAAAAAGGCAACAAAACAAAAAATCCTCCTACATAGAAATGGCCAAAAGCACTTGAAGAATTATTCAACATCATCAGTCATCAGGGGAATGAAAATTTAAAAGACCGACAATATCAAAGCTAGTGAGAGGTAAAGCAGCTAGAATGCTTATACATCGCTGGCAGGGGTGTGAAATAATACAGGCAGTTTGGGAAACTCTTCGGCAGTTTCTTATAACACTAAACATGTAACTACATTATACCCAGCAACTGTGCTCCCAGGGATGGCCCAAGAGAAATATCGATAAAATCAGATATCCTAAAAAAAAAAAAAGAAAAGAAAAAGACTTCTACAAGAATGCTCACAGCTGCTTTACTGAGAGTAGTCAAAACTGCGGAAAAAATGACCATCAAAAGGAAAATAGATTTTCAAAGTGCAATCCAATGGAATACTACTCAGACTACAAAGGAACAATACCTCTAATGACATGGATGGCACTCAAAAACATGCCGAGTGAAAGAAGGCAGACATCAGAGAGTATGTCCTAGGTGATTGCATTTATGTGAAATTCAAGAGCGGGCAGAACTCAGTTATGGAGACAGAAATCAGAATGGTGGCGTCTTTTGAGGTAGGTAAGGGGGTGGCGAGTTGGGATTGACTAGTTGGGACACAGGGGAACTTTCTGGGGCGGAGGGAGTGTTCTATATCTTGATAGGAATGTGCATTACAGGTGTGTGTGCATTTGTCAAAACTCATTGAACGTGTGCACTTAAGATCTGGGAATTCCACTGAAAATTATAATTCAATAAAAACGTATTTCTTAAAAAACAAAACTTCCCCTTCCACGCTTTTTGCTGGGACCTAATATCTCTACAAACTGTAACCCTGGCTTTGAGAGTTCCTCTTCTGGTTCCCAGCACCCCGCCCTGTTCTGTGAGCTGTCACAGTGTGGGCCCTCATGCCCTTTGCATTTGTTCATTCATTCCAAGCACATCTACTGTCAAGATGCAATAAACTAAATTCACAGATTCAAGACTCATTTCCCAGAAAGCTTGGAGAACATTCTTTCTGCAGCCTAAGAAATGTGCCCCCAGTGATTCACACGCCACCCACCTTTCCTTCTCCCCACTACTTCCCACGGAAACCAAGCAAAACCAAATTGCTCACCTGGAAATATCATAAGACCCACCCATATAGCAGGGCCAGCCTGGCACGCTGTGTCCTCCCAAGCCCTGCTATTGGTGGGTCTTATGATATTGACATGATGCATGATGTCATCCTTGCTTTCTGGAAATAGGCTCCTTCTTTGCTTTGAGTCCTGTCTCATTCAGAGGCTGAATTCACTGGAGAGTGATCACAGCTGATGCTGGTCTCCCAGTGGCATCTAAGTGCATTGCTAATGTTCGATGAATATTAATAAATAATAGCAACTGTGGGCTTGAGTAGGAGAATCAAGCCCCAGGCACAATGAGGCCAGAAAAACTAAACAACAAATTCTGAAGATTTCTATGGTCATTAATTAAGATTAGAAAGCTTATAGTTCACTAGAAAGCTAGTGAACTATATAAGAAAAATGAAGCAACCTTATATTCAGGCCCAGAAATGCCAAGGATGATTTCATTTTACTGGCTTCTCTTTGTTTTGTTTTATTGTGTGTGTGTGTGTGTGTGTGTTAAAGAACCTTAACTCAGACACCATAAAGAAAAGTCATTAGAAAGAGCAACTGAAAAACATACAGCTGTTATTTCCTTACTAAGCTTTGTTACTCAGCTGAATACTCAGAAATATGCAAAAGGAGAAAGGCCTTTGGCGAAAGGTCTGGCTAAAACATTTTTTAAAAAGAACTGTCCAAACCAAGTAGTTTTCTTTTTCCAGCCCTTTGTACCAAAGACATTGAATAGCTTGTACCATTTTCTAGAAATATTTTTGTCTGATTTTCTGAAGTTGGTCCTCTATGGCTTGAGAGTAAAGTTATAGGTAGATGTCATCACTGCTTTTACTTCTATCCCTAAAGAAATGCCTAAGGTTTGGACATCTTTTGATCACACACATTTTGTTTCATAGAACTGAAATCATTCAGCCACTAGGGAAATATTTTTTCAGGCAAAAATATGCAAACCCCTGGGATCGATAAATTACCCTGTGAGTTTAGAGGTGGCAAAAACGTCTTTAAAATTTTTTTTTATTTACTATTTTTATAAATTGAAGCATAGTTGATTTATAATGTTGTGTTAGATTCTGGTGTACAGCAAAGTGATTCAGTTATACATATATATCTTCTTTTTCATTATAGGTTATTTATAAGATATTGATTACAGTTCCCTGTGCTATATACAGGACCTTGTTGTTTATCTATTTTATATCTGCTAATCTCAAACTCCTAATTTATCCCTCACCACCTTTCCTCTTTGGTAACCATAATTTTGTTTTCTATGTCTGCGAGTCTGTTTCTGTTTCATAAATAAGTCCATTTGTATCATATTTTAGATTCCACATATAAGTGATATCATGTGCTTTTTGTCTTTCACTGTCTGACTTACTTCACTTAGTATGATCATCTCTAGGTCCATCCATGTTGCGAAAAAACTGGCTTTTAACAAGAAATGGGAGAGAGGAGAGCTAAAGATGAGGGGAGGTCTCACGGAGAAAATGCATTTGAGTTGGACCTTGAAAGTGATTCGATCTGGTCGTGCCGGCACTAAAGACAGAGGCTTTGCACAGAACAGCAAAGAGTTAAACCTTCGAAAGGCTTTATTGTCCTACCGTCTTCTAAATGACCTGCCCCTACAGTCTTCTTTGCTGTTTCTCTGACTCGCCCCAGCTTTCCTTTGTGTCCCCTGAGATTTGCCACCATCTCTCTGGAATGCTCTTCCCCTTGACCTTTATAAAGGCTGTCACCTCTTCATTTGGTCGTCATTCAGCCTTCCCCAGCCAACCCAGCCTACCCCGCCCATGCACTTGCTAGCCTATTGCCACAGTACTGTTCTCCGTAGCACTCATCACAAATTAAAACAATCTTGCTTATCTTATTGCGCATTTCTTGTAAGTTCCATGAGGACCAAACATTATCTGTCCTGTCATTTCTGTATCTTCAACACCTAGAATAACGTCTGCTGCAGCGCAAACACTCATTCAACGAGTGAATAAATGAAAGGAGGAAATCCTCTCGTTCCTTGAAATTGCTTGAAAAATACAAGAAGTGGATGAGGATTAGAGTAGTTCACATTTTTAATCCACAGTTCAGCGTGAATTACAAAACGCTGTTGAGGCCCCACTTTGGGAGGCCTTAGATGCAGGTCAGTGAGCCTGTGAGCAAAGTCCCATGGGCAGATGGCACGTGGCACCCAAAACAGATGCTACGTACAGACAGGAATCTAGGCAAAGGCTCTGCAGTGGGGAGCCAATGCGCGCTTTGACCTCAGTGGGGAGGTGAGCAGAGCCGTGCTTGAGGAAGATGAAAGCAGGGCCAGTGGGCGGGATGGCTCTGAAGGGGGAGTGAGAAGAGGAAGTGGGATCGGGGTAATCACAGCAATGACAGTGGTGACCACGACTCCCCGAGGGCTCACTCGGTGCCAATCCACTGTGATACCCACGCATTACACCTCTCACCTGTGCTCGCAGAACGTTCACCAGATGGGTAGTGACATCCTCATTCTGCAGAGGAGGAAGTTGAAGGGTAGTTGGATGGGGTAGTTGGATGAGAGGCTTAGTAAATTGCTCAAGGTCACAGAGCTCAAAAGAACCAACAGGAGGACATCTGAGAACAGTATTATCCGAAGGGCCTACCTAATTTCTACTGCTTCAGATTATAAAACAAAGGGCCATCGCGGAAACCACAAAGCCCATCTCTGAGGAGAAAACTATCCGATCGGGGCTCACCTGAGGATGAGCTGTCACTGGCGGGAATGAGCAGCCCTGTTCTGCACCCTCCTCAGTGACAAAGAAAGCATTTCTGATGGCTTTCCACAAAGAAATGTGAGGACGTGTGTCTCCCCAGCTTAAAAAATTCGGTGCACATGCCAGGTAAATAATTCTGAGAGGCTACTTGTTGCTGCATTTGGTTTCTCATCATCTTCTCCTCTGCGCTGATCTGCAGAGCCATTGGCACCTGTGACCAGGTCTGCTCAGTTCACCATCCATCTCAGCTATCGTGGTCCGAATGCAGGTTGGTAAAGGATTTCCAGACATAAGGCAAGATGTAAAGAAGATAGAATTTGTTAGAGGGAAGGGTCGCTGTCAGAACAGCAGGCCGACTTCCTAGTAGTCTAGGAGAGTCAAGCCTGAACATGTGCTATTGGTCAGTTTTTATAGCCAGAAAACAAAGGAATGGTCCGAGGTGAAAATTTCATTTACTGCTTGGTCGAGGCACATATACCTTCCTTCTATAGGGTGGGAGAGGGACAGGGCAGATGCCTTTCCTTATTTGGGACAAGTCCCGTTGCCCAGGTGGGCATCGCCCAGGTGGGCTCAGGAATTTCGTAACCATCGCAACATGGTGGGGAGGGAGAGTAAGAGTCCGGTAGGGGGTGTAACGCTGACACTTTTTCATGCAGGGTTGTCCTTTGTCCTTGGAGCACCACATCAGCCTTTTCTTCTGTATTTGTCGGTGTCACCAGAATGATTTATTTGATTTAAAACACACACACACACACACACACACACACACACACAGCAAGTAGGGGAGCACAGTAAAACCTTGATTAAGAGAAATGTTTGGTCAATGGGGTAGTTTGATTAATTTCATGTCCTACGAAACTGAGAGTTAAGTAAGAAATCCTTTCCGTTTCGATCCTTGTGATTGAAAACCTTTCTCAAACAAGCTGCTCCATCCTCCTGTCTTTGTACGCATAGAAGAGTGAACAACACCGCAGAATCTTCCTTGGGAGATGGAAAGTTTGGCAGTAAATCTTGGCCAGCCTTCCTGAACGCCGATGATAAGATGATTCATGTAGGTTTGGAAAGTATAGAACCTGGATGTGGGCAAATCCTGATACATTCCAGGAGCTGAGATTTTAAAATAAGTCTTTCCATTTTCTTTTTGTAATTTGCTGTTGAGGGGATGAAGAGGCTCTTGTTGATTGAAGGTCTTGATGGGTTGGAGGCCAGACCATTGGAGTTCCTGCTTTTCGTTTAGAATCTTAGTGAACAGCTGTTTGATTTATTTTCTAATTAAACTAATACCGTTTTCCAGGTTCTTGAGCCCACAGACTTGTGTTCTTCTGTAGATAAGAATACCTCATAAAAATAATGAATGTTGTCCAGAGAGTATTAAGTATAATTTTTTACAACATTGATTCATACTGTACATTAAGGGAAATACTGGCTTTTAAAACACTTGTGATTTTTTTTAAAGCAAGTAATATTAATTTATCTAAATGTGATACAAAAATGTCTGTTTTGGAGAGACAGCATAATATAATAGACTGAGTTCTGGCTTTGAACTGAGGCAGATCTAAGTGAAATTGCCGCTCTGCTCCTGCTGCGTGACCATAGGAAAGTCATTTAACCTCTCTGAGCCTCGACTTTGTCATCTGAAAAAAATGAAGATAAAAATCCCACCCGTCTAGGGCCAGGGTAAAGATTAAATGAAAGGCTGTGTGTAGGGCTTCCCTGGTGGTGCAGTGGTTGAGCGTCTGCCTGCCGATGCAGGGGACACGGGTTCGTGCCCCGGTCCGGGAGGATCCCACATGCCGCGGAGCGGCTGGGCCCGTGAGCCATGGCCGCTGAGCCTGCGCGTCCGGAGCCTGTGCTCCGCAACGGGAGAGGCTACAACAGTGAGAGGCCCGCGTACCGCAAAAAAATAAAAATAAAAAAAAATGAAAGGCTGTGTGTAAGAGGCTGGTCCCTAGTGGTTGACGAAGAAAATCAGATCTCCTTCCCGACCCCAGCATAAAAACGAATGGTATCATATATTTTATCATCAGACCCAAATAATCTTCGTATTTGTCGTAGAATGGTAATGCTGCCTGCTCAGGTCATAGCTGCCAAAGATTCTATTTGTGATCATTAAAGGGATGCCCAGGTATCTGGTTAAACATTATTTCTCGGTGTGTCTGTGAGGCTGTTTCTGGATGAGATTAGCATTTGATGGATTCTGGTGGATTCTGGAGGACAGATTGCCCTCCCTAATGTGGGTGGGCAACATCCTATCCCTGAAATAAACAAAAGATGGAGGAAGAGAGAATCGACCCCTTCTCTGCCTGCCTGCATGAGCTGGGACATCGGTCTTCTCCTGCCCTTGGAGAGGGATTCACACCATCGCTCCCCTCGTCCTCAGGCCTGCAGACTTGAACTCCAGCACTGGCTTTCCCGGGCGCCAACTCAACAGATGGTAGATTATCAGCCTGTATCATCTCGTGAGCCAACCCCTTGTAATAATTCCCATGTCTCTCTCCTGTCAGTTCTGTTTCTCTGGAGAACCCTGACCAACACACCATTTTCGGGAAGCGATCTCTACTAACCCACCTGGACTAGAGCTCTTTTTTTTTTTTTAAAGAAGTCCTTTTTCTTTTTTTTTTTTTTTTAATTTCTTTTTATTTCTTTATTTTTGGCTGTGTTGGGTTTTCATTGCTGCACACGGGCTTTCTCTAGTTGCGGCGAGCGGGGGCTACTCTACGTTGCCGTGTGCGGGCTTCTCACTGTGGTGGCTTCTCTTGCTGCGGAGCACGGGCTCTAGGCGCGCAGGCTTCAGTAGTTATGGCACGTGGGCTCAGTAGTTGTGGCTCATGGGCTCTAGAGCGCAGGCTCAGTAATTGCGGCGCACGGGCTTAGTTGCTCTGCGGCATGTGGGATCTTCCCGGACCGGGGCTCAAACCCATGTCCCCTTCATAGGCAGGCGGATTCTTAACCACTGCGCCACCAGAGAAGCCCCTGATTGACTTTTTTTTTTCTGTATTAATTTTTATTGCATCATAATTAACACACAATAGAATACACAGATACTAAGTGTTCATTTCAATGAATTTTGACATTTGTATATACCCACGTAACCACCATCCAAACTGAGAAACAGAACACTTCCACTGTTACCCAAGAAAGTTTCTTCAGGCTGTGTTCCTTTCTTTTTCTTTTTAAGAGATGCTTTTCTTTTGTAAGTCACCAATGTCTTTTTTATTTTTATTTATTTATTTATTTTTAAAACATTTTTATTGGCGTATAATTGCTTTACAATGGTACGTTAGTTTCTGCTTTATAACAAAGTGAATCAGTTATACATATACATATGTTCCCATATCTCTTCCCTCTTGCATCTCCCTCCCTCCCACCCTCCCTATCCCACCTTTCTGATCTCCCTGTGCTGATCTCCCTGTGCTATGCAGCTGCTTCCCACTAGCTATCGATTTTACATTTGGTAGTGTATATATGTCCATGCCACTCTCTCATTTCGTCTCAGCTTACCCTTCCCCGTCCTCATGCCCTCAAGTCCATTCTCTAGTAGGTCTGCGTCTTTATTCCCATCTTGCCCCTGGGTTCTTCATGACCTTTTTTTTTTTTTTTAGATTACATATATATGTGTTAGCATATGGTATTTGTTTTTCTCAGAATTTCTGACTTACTTCACTCTGTATGACAGACTCTAGGTCCATCCACCTCACTACAAATAACTCAATTTCATTTCTTTTTATGGCTGAGTAATATTCCACTGTATATATGTGCCACATCTTCTTTATCCATTCATATGTCTATGGACACCTAGGTTGCTTCCATGTCCTGGCTATTGTAAATAGAGCTGCAATGAACATTGTGGTACATGATTCTTTTTGAATTATGGTTTTCTCAGGGTATATGCCCAGTAGTGGGATTGCTGGGTCATATGGTAGTTCTATTTTTAGTTTTTTAAGGAACCTCCATACTGTTCTCCATAGTGGCTGTATCAATTTACATTCCCACCAACAGGGCAAGAGGGTTCCCTTTTCTCCACACTCTCTCCAGCATTTATTGTTTGTAGATTTTTTGATGATGGCCATTCTGACTGGTGTGAGGTGATACCTCATTGTAGTTTTGATTTGCATTTCTCTAATGATTAGTGATGTTGAGCATCCTTTCATGTGTTTGTTGGCAATCTGTATATCTTCTTTGGAGAAATGTCTATTTAGGTCTTCTGCCCATATTTGGATTAGGTTGTTTCTATTTTTGATATTGAGCTGCATGAGCTGCTTGTATATTTTGGAGATTAATCCTTTGTCAGTTGCTTCGTTTGCAAATATTTTCTCCCATTCTGCGGGTTGGCTTTTTGTCTTGTTTATGATTTCCTTTGCTGTGCAAAAGCTTTTAAGTTTCATTGGGTCCCATTTGTTTATTTTTGCTTTTATTTCCATTTCTCTAGGAGGTGGGTCAAAAAGGATCTTGCTGTGGTTTATGTCATAGAGTGTTCTGCCTATGTTTTCCTCTAAGAGTTTATAGTGTCTGGCTTTATATTTAGGTCTTTAATCCATTTTGAGTGTATTTTTGTGTATGGTGTTAGGGAGTGCTCTAATTTCATTCTTTTACATGTAGCTGTCCAGTTTTCCCAGCACCACTTATTGAAGAGGCTGTCTTTTCTCCACTGTATATTCTTGCCTCCTTTATCAAAGATAAAGTGACCATATGTGTGTGGGTTTATCTCTGGGCTTTCTATCCTGCTCCATTGATCTATATTTCTGTTTTTGTGCCAGTACCATACTGTCTTGATCACTAATTGACTTTTTAAAAAGCTGGCCTTTTTTTAAAAAATTTTATTTATTTATTTATACAGCAGGTCTTATTAGTTATTCATTTTATACATATTAGTGTATATATGTCAATAAAAAGCTGGACTTGACTTGTCAAGGTCCTGGAGCACCCGGAATTGTCCATGCATCGCTGGTGAGGTGTAAAGTGTATCCATTTAGGAAAATTGATAAAGTTAATCAGACACTTACCGTGTGACCCAGCAAGATCACTCCTGCATACACTCAAGAGACATGAGTGTGAATGTCCCCCCAAAAAAGACTTGTACAAGAATATTCACATCAAATAGAGACACAGATGTAGAGAACAAACGTATGGACACCAAGGGAGGAAAGTGGCAGGGAGTGGGGGATGATTTGGGAGATTGGGATTGACATATATATACACTAATATGTATAAAATAGACAACTAATAAGAACCTGCTGTATAAAAAAATAAACAAAATAAAATCAAAAATTCAAAAAACAAAACAAAACAAAAAAACTACCCATTCTATCCAGCGGTAAGAAGGAATTAATGGGAGGTTTGTATATCGAGGTGAATCAATCTCCCAAACGTAATGTGTGGCAAAGAATATGGCGCAATGGCATTTATATAAAGTTTAAAAATACGAGAAACTGTAAAAAAAGTATAGTCACATCAGATCTAGTCTTAAGAGCCCAAAATTAAAAACAGACCAAATGTCTGTCAAGTGGTGAATAGATGAACAAACTGTGGTTATGCATACAATGGAATATTGCCCAGCTATAAAAAAGAACTACTGTTCCATACAACAACATGAGGTAATCTGAGACATGTTATTTTAAATGAAGGAAGCCATGTATATGAGAAAATATATACTAGATCATCCCAAAGTTCAAGAACTTCAGTGGTACATGGAGGAACAGCGACTCGCTGCAAGGGTGGAATGGTGGTATTGGCAAGAAAGGACCCTGAGAGAACTTTCTGAAGTGACGGACGTATCCTAAATATTGATTTGGATGACGGCTGCCCAGATAGGTACAAAACTCATCAAGCTATATCGTTAAGGTGTGTGCACTTGATATTTGTATATTATACCTTGAAAATAGACTCGAGATTCTCTTCGGCAATGAATACCTTAAACAAACTCTCAGGCCATCAATGCAGTCATTTCCAGGAGCCGGAGAAGCCTAAACACCTCTGCCACCCCCTCCGTCGGCTCTCCCTGGTTGCATGCACGGGCATCGCATGCCTCTCTGATAGCAGACAGCTCCAGCCATTCAGCAGATGGTGATCATATTTCTGCCCCGTGATGAGATACAGGAAGAATACAGTAACATCTCCTCATTCTGGATTTTATAATGTGGTGACAGGAAGTCTCTAATCTGGTGTTGGGGAAGAGATTAGAGCATAGATAGTTGTGCGTATTTTGGTCCAGCTGGCGTTTTGCCTAAGAGCAAGAGGACCTGGTCCTGTATTACTCAGGGGACGGGAGCCTGACACTCCCCAGAGGAGCCTTTGCTTTACAAGGCAGTCCAATCACAGAGCCACCCTGCTGGGGTGGGGACGGGAGGTTCGCACCCTGAATCCCCACACTGTGACTTGGCAGGGTTTTCCTAGCACATCATTCCATGCCTTCCTCTGTTTTCCAAGAGTTTGAGAACATGTTGTTGAATTACTTACTTTTGTGGAACCTATTAAATTAGAAGTCTCTTTTCTTAACGTAACAAGTAGATTAAAATGTGAGTAATTTCATAGTCCGCAAAGACAGCCAAATGTTGATTTTGTTCTTTAAGTTGTGCTCTAATGCACGTTCATAAAGCAAAAGCGAGTTTCTTATGAACAAGGAATTACTGTCTGCTGGCAGGACAATGGCGGTGGCGAGGTTGCTAGGGTCCCTACTCACCCACCCTGAGGCCACCTAAAGCTGCCCACGTACTCTGGGCCTTGTGGGACCTGGTTAAGCTCCAAGAGGGCTGGCACCTTTTACGTGAATTTAGCCCAACCCGTGGGCAAAGACTCCCTCTACTCCGCGCTTCTGGAGAGTAAAGATTATTAACGACACCTACTGTTTCTGAAGTACCTCCTGTGAGCTGGGAATGGCTGGTCACTTCCTAGGCCTCGTGTTACTTAACCCTTACAACAGCTTTGGGAAACTGGGCTCGGAATTAGGGGCTAAGATTTAGTGATCACTTAGTCCAAGGCATTTAACCCTCACAGCAACTCCCCAGAGAGGGAACAATCCTTCTCCCTGCTTTATGATGAAAAATTTGAAGTTTAAGAAGCCAAGGAACTTGTCTGGAGGTCATGCAACCCATAAGCTGCAGAAACGTAAGATTTAATTCCACCTAACGTCAGCCTCTGGTCTCGCCAGCCTCACCCAACCTCAGACCAGGTTTGCGTCAAGGAGGGTGACAGGGAATAGGGGGAAGCTGGGGCACCCAAAGGCCAGTTTCCTGGATGTGAGGAGAGCAGGGCTGGGAGAATCTGATCAGCCACAGAGACCGGCGCTGGAGAAGGAGAGGAAGTAGCCCAGTAACCGCGTGCGTGCGTGTATGTCTGTGTGTGCACGTGTGAGTCTGTGTACGCACGTTGGTGGTGGTGATGACCATGGATGTGGAGATATGCGCGGTTGGGGAGGAACATTGGGAGGGATCCCTGGTTTCTGTCCTAATTTTGGAAACAGGTATCCTGTTTCCATGGTGGCCAGTCTCTAATGGAAGGGTCTGGAGCCAAAGGGAGGTGGTTTTCACTCCCAGAGAATTAAAGGGCTTGGCCACCAAAAATAAAACCCGACCCTATGTTCCGAGATCCCACAGGAAACTTTTTAACATGGCTGTTGATTTTGAAATGCTAAAGTTCTCTGTCTGGAATTATTAAAAATTCCTGTGTGTATCATTTATTTCCCCAAGTGGGATATCATTTCCTAGAAGGCCTGCGTGGCCATGCCTGTCAGCACCCCAGCAGGCCCTCCCGGTTCCAGGCACCCCTGACTCACACAGCAGGTGCCAGTTTGTGGCCTCCAGGTGGCCGTCCCCTGAGCCAGTCTGCACTGCCTGGGCCACAAGCGCGGGACAAATGAAGCCGTCAACCAATTTCTGGCAGGAGCATCGCCCGGGCTGCCCCCTGTTGGGAGAACTCAGAAGCTTGATCTATACTGTCTCCTGTGACTCCCCAGTGGGATTTTGCCCCAGATGGCGGCAGGCTGTGCCTGAGGCAACCTTCCTCCTCTCCCCCCCTTCACTTTCTCTCATCCCCGCGCCGCTCCCAGGGCTTCCTACGATCCTCTCCCAAACACATTCCCCACCCTGGAAATTTTGCCTGTGTTCAGCTCCCGAGAGAAATCCAACAAAGACAAATCTGCACTGACGTCATCAGGATTCGGCATCCAGGTCAGTGATCCTCAAAGTGTGGGCACCAGGCCAGCAGCATCAACTTCACCGGGAATTTGTCGGAAATGCAGATCCTCAGGCCTCACCCCAGACCTACCGCATCAGAAACCCATGTAGGGGAGGGGGTGCCCAGAACTCCGCATTAACAAGCCCTTCAGATGATTGGTTTTTCACGTCTTGTTTTTTTTTAGTTTCCAGCTTTATTGAGATGTCATTGACATATAATATTATATAAGTTTAAGGTGTACAAGGTAATGATTTGATGTATACATGTATTGCAGAACGATTGCCACCATAAGTTTAGTTAACACATCTGTCACCTCATGTAGCTACCACTTGTGTGTGTGTGTGTGATGAGAATTGTAAGATCTACTCTTAGCAACTTTCAAATATACAATAGGGTATTGTTAACTATAGTCACCATGCGGTACATTACATCCCTGTGACTTGCTTATCTTGTATCTGGAAGTTTTTACTTTCGGACCACTTTTACGCTTTCCTCACCACATTCTCGCCCCCTAACCTCCACCTCTGGCAACCATCAATCTACTCTCTATATCTATGAGTTCTGCTTTTTTTTAGAATCCACATATGCGTGAGATCGTGAGATACTTGTCTTTCTTCATCTGACCTATTTCACTTAGCATAGTACCCTCAAGGTCCATCCATGTTGTCACAAATGGCAGGGCTTCCTCCTTGTTATGGCTGAATAATATTCCATTGTGCGTATTCTACAACTTTTTTACCCATTCATCCCATTCATGGACACTTAGTTTGCTCCCATGTCTTGGCTATTGTAAATAACACTGCAGTGAATATGAGGGTACCCAAATCTCTCTGAGACAGAGATTTTGTTTCCTTTGGATCTGTTCCCAGGAATGGGATCGCACAATTAAGTGTGAGCACCACTGACCTAGACATAGTACAAGATTCTGTTGTCACATGAAATAGAGAAGGAAGGAGGGAAAGGAGTCTGCGGCTTAGTCATGACCAGTCAGAGTGAGAACTACACATCTCAGAACCTTCCCAGAGAAATCTGCTGCGCCTTTCAGGCCAGACAAGGTAAAGAGGAAACCTGTCCCGGGCGAGAGCTCGCCCTGCGGTGGGGCTGACCCAGGGCAAGCAGGGAACTGCAGTGTAAGGCGCCTGCACTGAAGTGGGTCGTCTCTCCAAATACTGCACTCGATTTAACAAGGCTTCATCTTTGCTTAGGACCCGGTAGCTGACAGTCAAAGCCTGTGTTCTTTGTTAATGAGCTTTTTGGGGATTTACAGTTTTCCTTCCTTCAGTTATCAGGCGTGACCCGTTTTTGACATCAGACGTGATCACAGAAGCAGCAGGCTCCCGCCGGAGAGGCAGTGGGGAGACCAAGTGCTGAGGGCCGCGCTGAGTCCAAGCCCCACGTGGACACTGCGAGGTTCATCAGCCCGCTTCCCAGTCCCCCAGCTTCCCCACCTCAAATCACTCCATCACACCAGCAAGAAGAGGTCGGAGCAGATGGCTGGGGCAGGTTTCAGCGACCATGGGAGGGCTGAAAGAATGGCCCGGAAGTGACCGAGATGTTTGGGGCAAGGATGGGGTAGATGAAGCTGCAGGACGTCCATGGGCAGCAAAGCCGTAAGCGCCGGGCTGAAACTGCAGGCTTCGCTCTCACACCAGTGGTGGCCCTTTATGCAGAGCGCTCGTCTCACCTCGCGGGGGAAAATCAGTGGAACCCAGGAGGGGAGCTTTCTCCGCTGTAGCAGAGCAGCTGTGCTCTCCGCACCCCCAGAGCCACAAACTTTAAAGAACTTTAAAGCCTTGCCACCCACAGATGTGTGACGTCCACAGGTGACCCTCCTTTCTGGACCCCGAGTTGGGACCAGCAGTTCTCACCCTATTCTTTCAGGTCTCTGATTCTTTACTGGCACTGATTCCCCACCACAGAGCCTGCTTTATCCGGTAACAGGGCAGAACTCCCTGTGCAGATGTCCAGGCCAGCAGCCCAGGGCAAGTGTGAGACTTGGGGGTCCTGACTGCTGCTCTGTCCCTCTCCATGACACTGCCCTGCCCTTTAGTCTCCACTGGCCTCGGCCTAAGCT
The DNA here is from genome assembly GCF_951394435.1 of Stenella coeruleoalba. NCBI lineage: Eukaryota > Metazoa > Chordata > Mammalia > Artiodactyla > Delphinidae > Stenella > Stenella coeruleoalba. The sequence continues at coordinate 57,136,023 of NC_137160.1, read as the reverse complement.
CTGAGCGGCGTCATGCTGGGGTGACCTCCTAGTCGGGGGTCTCAGATGTCTTGTGACCATCAGCCTGTATTAGTGACACCGTCTACCTGGGGAGAGCTGCTCGCCCGAACATCACTCCCTCTGGCACCAAGAGATCAGAGATGAGCAGACCCTTGCCCTGTGCTAATGGGCTGATGGGAGAGAGCACTTTGCCTTTGGCCATCTGACTGCAGGTCCCTCATCTGTGAGCTAGCCCATCACTCATGCTAATGGAGGCCACATCTTGGGGAAGGAAGGGCTGCGAAAGACGTGGGGCAGGCAGACTCATAGCTGGCCTCTTTACGGGCAAGTGAGCACGGCTAGTGTGCTGTCTCTTGTTTCCAGGACAGGGCTCCTGCAGGACAGTTGTCCGAGGCTGTTTTAAGTGAAGACATTTGCTTTCCAAACAGTATCAATGGATTACAGTAAGCCAGGAGTCTAGATTCTTATCCCATTTTTTTTCCAATCAAAAAATAAATTAAATTGTAAAGGATTTGGACAGAGCCAGCAGCTTGCCGTGTAAAAAGCTAACAGCCTCAGAGGGATCATAAAGACAACCTTCAAACTGCATCCATCATATTCATCCTAAAGAATTAAGCTAATTAACCCAATCCCACTTAGCAAATTTTAAACAGAGGAAAGTTATAAAGTGAGAAGTACTTTGAAAAAGAAGTGATTTACTAGAAAAAGGTAACCTCAGTGAAACTGGGTAGCATTATTTTTTAGTTCATAAAAAATAATGCTACCTTGGGCTTCCCTGGTGGCACAGTGGTTGAGAGTCCGCCTGTCGATGCAGGGCACACGGGTTCGTGCCCCAGTCCGGGAAGATCCCACATGCCGCGGAGCGGCTGGGCCCGTGAGCCATGGCCACTGAGCCTGTGCGTCCGGAGCCTGTGCTACGCAATGGGAGAGGCCACAACAGTGAGAGGCCCGCGTACCGCAAAAAAAAATAATAATAATAATGCTACCCAGTTCAAAAAGTAAATTTTAGTTCAAAAAGTAGATTTTCATTCAAGTTTTATACTTATTTGTTAACATTTTTGGATTTTTAAGTGATACATTTCAATAAAAATATAGTACTTCCTTCAAAATAAATAAATAAATAAATGAACACGCGTTGTTCACGTGGTTTTTGTCAAGATGCCAGGAGGGCCACCAAGCTCCTCAGAGGTTACCTCTGTGTATTCTTTCCTGGCCTTGCTTACCAGGAAGGCTGTCACTCCAAACTCTGTGACCTTCAGGAGTCAGTGGCTTTGAACTGCCCTGTGTTAACCTGAATGCGTGTCAAGGGGGGCCTGGGACACTTGAGCCATTGGTGACTCTTTCCCATCAGAGTGGACCCAGAGCCACACTGGGAGCCTGCATTTCTATTGTAAATTACAACCTTTGCCACACTAACTGTCACCAACTCTTACTATTTTTTCTTTGAACCTGTTCTAAATTTTGGAGTACTTTGCTCAGATGCTTTGCTTCACCCACTGTAGCTATGAACGTGTCTTTCAGACAAGACATTTAGAAACCGACTGACATACCAGTGCTGAAGCCATAAGAAATGCATGCACTGCAGCACACACAAGAGAGGAACGTGCAACCAGCTTAAAAGACGGGCAAAGCGGGGGGTCCGTTTGTTGAAATAAACATTATATCCTATCATTGTATGAGTTCGTTTATTCTGTTCCAGAAATTTCTCATAACAAACTGTAAATTCGTTCATTCTAACAACATTCTCTAATTTCAGTAAAGAATGCAGGCCATTGAGCCAAGCTGCCCAACCTCAAAGCTGCTCCTATCACTGGAGACAGAGGCTTATTCCTCCTGTGCTTCAATTTCCTTTTTGAAAATTTTAAGTTTGAATTTGTTGTGTTTAGAACACAATAAACTGAAATCTCAAATTAGTGGAGGAAATGATGCCCGAGAAAAATGGTGCCAGAATAATTGGTAAAAGATTTTAGAGTGTTAAACGTTTTTAATAAAAATGAAAGAAAAATGAAAGAGACAAAGAGAGAGGGAAAGGAAGAAAAGGAAGGAAGGAAGGAAGGAAAGAAGGAAGAAAGAAAGTTAAAAGATTAATTCAAGAAAGTATATTTGGAACATAACTATAAAGGAAACTTTTGATAGATTTGATAATGTAAAAAATTAACTTTATCAAAAAACAAAATTGAAAGGCAAACGGTCAGCAGGGGAAAAAAATAACCTTTTGAATATAAATGTATAACAAAGAGTTGCTATCTTGGGCTTCCCTGGTGGCGCAGTTGTTAAGAAACTGCCTGCCAATGCAGGGGACACGGGTTTGAGCCCTGGGCCAGGAAGATCCCACGTGCCATGTAGCAGCTAAGCCCATGAGCCACAGCTACTGAGCCTGCGCTCTAGAGCCCGCAAGCCACAACTACTGAGCCCGCGCACCACAACTATTGAGGCCATGCGCCACAACTACTGAAGCCCGCATGCAGAGCCCATGCTCTGCAACAAGAGAAGCCACCGCAATGAGAAGCTCTCGCGCCACAACAAAGAGTAGCCCCTGCTTGCCACACCTAGAGAAAGCCCGTGCACAGCAATGAAGACCCAACGCAGCCAAAAGTAAATTAATTAATTAATTTTTTAAAAAAGAAGAGTTGCTATTTTTATAGAAAGAGCTCTTAAAATCAGTAAGAAACAATGAACACTCTAATAGAAAACAGACAAAAGAAATGAACGAGAAATTCACAATAGAGGTGGTGCAAATGAAAACTAAACCTGTGATAAATATTCCACTGCAACAGGAATTAGAAAAATGCACATTAAAAATATGACATGTTATTTGGTATCTATTTAATTTGCAATATTTATAAAGAATAGTAATAATAACGTGTTGGTAGTGGTTTGGGAAAACAGGCATTCTCATATGGAACTGATAGGAGCATAGGTTTAGTAAAGAAAAATTTCAATTTTTGTACAGTTTCAGCAAACATTTATTGAGCACATATGCATCTGGGCCAAGCACTGGGTCAGATTTGGGGATATAACTGTCAACAAATCTGTGAAGGATCCTGCCCTTCTTGGAGCCTGCAATCCAGTTGAGGGAGGTTGGAGGGAGAGAGGAAAGTGATGGAGAGAGAGTAATTAGGACATACCTAGTATACATTAGTGCTAATGATAGAACAATATTTACATTTCACAGCCTTAATAGCCCCCGCCTACATGGCCACAGAACTTCAGGGAGAATATATGCCCACCCATTCACCCTCAACAGACTCCCTCCAGGTTTTTAGAGGGGAATTTCCAAGAGGTTTCTCACATATTCAGTAAAAAACAAACAACAAAGCAAAGCCAACCTGTCGATATCCTTCCGTTCCTGTCTCCTTGTTGTTCTCCTGAGCGGGTACTTCACCACTGCCACAGCTACAGGAGCACTAGGACAAGAATTCTGCCCTGCTCAGGGCAGTCTCTCTGACGTCCTCCAAGCCATAAAGCAGAGCTGAGGAAGGCTCTGTTCTATTCAGGTCTTCCTTCCCCAGAGGAGTCGTACCCTCTTCTATAAAGAAATACGAACTGTCAGATTTCTGTACAGAAGCTGGCTTTCTTCCCAGGATCAACCCTAGAGAAATTACAGAAGCTAGAGGGAAGTATGTGCTCCAGGAACTTTTAAAATTGAGAAAAGCCCTGGGAGGACGAAGGTTGTTTTGAACTGATGTCCGTGGGAGCAAGTGACTGGAGGCAGCAATGAGATAATGGGATAAGGGAAGAGTTTAGGTCCTACTCTCCATCCTTCCTTGAGATGTCCTGAGACACCTTCTCCAACAAGTCAGCAGCCACAGTCCAGGTCACTGTATCAACAGGACACCATCGGGGGTGATGAGTTGATGAAAAAAGAGAAAACAGGGAAACAAGACAGAATATTCATTACAACCCACAGCTAGAATTCTAGACAATAGTAACTTGACGGGAGAGAGGGCTGGAGGAGTGAGAGACCAGAAGGACATGAGAACGTGCTCAAGTACTTACTAGTCAGTGGGGAAATAAAGATATTGTTGAGCTTAGAAAAAATCAATAGGGGTAAATAATCATGAACAATTTTAGGTTAAGGACACACAAGGACAAAAACAGAATGTTTAGCTTTTAAAACATCAGAAGAACACTCTATCTAAAGGAAAAGAGGAAAGGAGAAAACAGAAACAAAACAGAGAAAATGAAAATGGAGTACACGAAAAAGAACGGCAGAAACAATCCCTGATATTATAGTAATCAATAAATATAAATGGGTCCAACTCGCATATTAATTAATCTACAAACTAAATATAATCTTATTTAAAGTTCCAGTTGTATTTTTTTAATTCAACGAACTTAGCCTAAACTTTATATGAGAATACCAACCCAAGAATAACCAACTCATCTCTGAAAATGAAGAGTACAAAGTAAGAACTTATCTAGCAGATTTCTTAAGACATTATAAAGCCATGGTAATAATGACATGAATATGGGGATAAGAACAAAAAGAGAGCTAGAGACGGATCCACACACGTATACAGGATCACCATAGGGGACAGATGTGGCCTCACAGATCAGCTGGGGCAGGATGAGTTGTTCAGGGATGGGGCCGGGACACCGGCTCACTAAATGGGGGAATTAAAATGGAATCCCTCCCTGATACCACATGCAAAGCCAATACCAGATGGATTAAAAGTGTAATATAAAAACTCTGAAGCATGGGACTTCCCTGGTGGCTCAGTGGTTAAGAATCCGCCTGCCAATGCAGGGGACACGAGTTCAATCCCTGGTCTGGGAAGATCCCACATGTCGTGGAGCAGCTAAGCCCATGCGCCACAACTACTGAGCCTGCACTCTAGAGGCCATGATCCACAACTGCTGAGCCCACGTGCCTAGAGCCTGTGCTCCACAACAAGAAAAGCCACCGCAATGAGAAGCCTGCGCACCACAACGAAGAGTAGCCCCCGCTTGTCACAACTAGAAAGAGCCCGCGTGCAGCAACGAAGACCCAATGCAGCCAAAAAAGAAACTCTGATGTAGTCGGAACACAATGCAGTAGAACATTTTGTGACTTTGGAACAGGGAAAGACTTCCCATACCACAAATCTTCCATCAGACACACCCAGCAGAGTTCATTTCCCTGTTTTCCTGCTTGGTCCCAGGGCCATGACCAAATTCTCCCCTGAAAGTGCATTGGGTGTACCCATAGTTTTAATTACCATTCAGACAGAATCCCATTTTATAATCAGCTAAAACCTCCTGCCATATAATCTATTTCCAAGAAACAGAAAACAACATTATAGGAAAATCATGATGTTATATTTAAAAACCACCCAAGAGCAAACATCAAAATATAAACTAGAGAAACAACAGATCTCTTCTGGTGGTAAGATTATGCATTTGTCTGTTTTTACCTGGGTGCTTGCATACAGTTGGCAAATTTTCTCATCTGGGAGATAGTACCCTTGTAAGTAGGGGGGAAAAACCTTGTTTCCCCAAACGGGCAGGTGAAATGGGAACGTTGCGTTGAGTGGGGGTGGGACCACATTGGTCTGGAGAGAAGGTGTTGGTAGCTGCACCCACATAAAAGAAACATCGGTTTAAACTTCTCCAGGACGTCACGCAGAACACTCAGTAAACGTTGAATTGACTAGACTTGTTGTGCCTGAAGTCACAACTTCTGGGACAGCTCAGGAATGAACCTGCCTGAGTGTGTGCACTTTTATAGTCCAGCAAATACACCTGTGCTTGTACACACACACACACACACACACACTCCTCTGGACTCTGTGAATCTGTCCTGGTGAACCATTGATGCTGAGTGTCCCAGGGGCTTCTATTTCTATTTCTACTGACATCTCATTCCACCAGTTTGCTCCTAACTGGGGGCGAAAGAAGCTTGGTTCACTGAATTGAGAACACTCCTCCACTTAGACTATTTTACAAGCTCTCCCTCTTCGATAAATACATTCATATGTTTCTATTGAAAAGTTGTTGAACTTGTGATTTTCAACTCTGAAGCTCTCACTTTTAAAAGGTCCTTGTTCTCAGATGTGAAATCTGATGAGCATCTTCTAACTCAGCAGCGACGTGGTTCATGTGGGTGTTAAACGCACCCCATCCTCAGCTGAGGGTCATCAGCTCCCGAGGTCTAATTGCTTTGTTGTTAGTCTGTTTGGTATCCTCAGGAACTGTCACTTTGGAAGTGGAGTCTGATCAGATACTTTGTATATTCAGAGAGAGAAAGAGAACTGGATTTGCAACTTTAGGACACTGGCCAGACTGAGTATTTCTGTATATTAATCACACACGTGTTGGCATCTGTTTTAAAGCAAGCACTGTGCTGTTCTAGGGTTTCAGGAAAAATCGTGGCCTCCCTTCCTTTTTCTTTTCCCTCCCCCCTCCTCTCCCTTCCTTACTCCTCTCTCTTCTTTATTTCTTACCTCCTGCAGTGATTTAACTAAGAAACTTCTATGCCCTTTGGCACTCTGCTACTTGTTTTAAGATATAAAGCAGGATCCTTTCCCTTGCTTCCAGGAACGTGGACCCAGATAGAGTGCAATACCCTGGCACACACACAAAACGTCAAAACCCAAGATTAAGACTTGATGGCATGAAATTACAAGACAGAAGAGACGTGACAAGATAGCAGGATAAAAATAGATGGAAAGGAAGCAGGTTGTCTAGAGACCGCCCAAAGAAAAAGGAGATCATTTTTTCGCTGGGAAAGGCTTTTCACTCTCTAGCCAGTTAAACAAATGAGCATTATGGAAAGACCATAAAAGAGACAGAGGAGCTGTGTTTACTTGCAATGGATCACGCTGAGTGCTTAGCCAGGTGAGAGCTTAGATGGAGTGAGAATTAAGGTTTCTGGCAAAGCAGAGGTGAACAGGGCAGGCACGTGGTAGGGCTGGGGAAGGGACCACAGCCATCTGACTGAGACAGGAGTACCTGCCGGGCAATGAGGGAGAAAGGCAGGTTTTCCATCTGCCTCCTTTGTCCCAGTGAAGGCGAATTCACAGAGAATTTGGACAGGAGCCCAGAGGAGTAGGCTGGAAGTACTCATTTAAAACACGGCATCACGGCACACCTGTCAGGCAGTGTTTCCAGAGTGTTTGTGACTAGCAACTTCCCTGGACCCAACTTACATGGCCATCACAATTAAGGGGAAAATAAATCCTAAAGACCTGTGTCTGGAGCATGGTGAATGAGGCCAAGTCTATTTCATTGGGTGTCTACTGGATTCAAGGTTTAAACAGATTCAATCGATGTTTTAAATTAATCATATGCTTTGCGTCATTTTTCCATAATTGACCGAAATTGAACACAACAATTAGCTAACAGGAAGTATGAAACAATATATTTTCTCCATGACTGTACCTTAAACCTTTTATTCTAGGAAAGCTAAGGATAATTTCTGGAAGCTATTAAGCAACCGTGGCTGCTGAAAGAAGCTTACTAATTTTTAAAAATCTCCCTGGTGTCCTAACTGACCCACCCTTCTTAATAATAAAATCAGTCTTGCATAAAATGTTTAATTTTTAAAGGAATTTTAGGGGGTCATAGGAAAATTATCTGGAGACTCAGAATATTTTGTGGTCTTTAGGTACAATCAGTAAAATACTTTTGGAAGTTTTCCAAGTAAGTTACATACGTGCCACTGGAAACCAGTAAGCGGCCTTCAAAGTGCGTGGGTAAGGAGATACAGCTGCTCGACAGAAATAAGACAGCACCGTGAACTTGTCATTGGGCGAGAGGGGCAGAGACCCTGTCCCAACCTGCACTGATGAAAGTCCTCACGTACACGCAAATTCCTCCGAGAGGGAATGGTGGGTGCCTCGGCCACAGGAGATCCTGGTACTAACCAATCATGGGATTCTTTCTGCTGAGTCTGACTGCAACCTCAGAATTTTTCTCAACATGGTGCATTAACAGGTAGTACCCATTTATAAGATCTGTTATAGGAAATGGAATCTATTTGCATTCCTGACATGGATCATACCTGCATGATGTGCAGGTAGCACACTGACAAAGTAAAACATAGACTAAAAGCCATATGGACAGCGTGGTGATGGAGGGGTGGAGGGGACGGTTATTAGGGTGAATCATATAAAACTGTCATTTTTGTAGGTCAAGTGTAGGTCAAGAAATAGCAGCGATTTCATCCAGTCCGATCTGTTATTTAATGAGATGAGGGGGTGGCACTGGAGCTGATTACTCAACAACAGGAAGACGCAAGCACGCGAATACAAGAGAAGAGCACGCGTGTGTGAGGCGCCAGGGCAGGAGGAATATGCAGGATGGAGGGGCAGGTGGGCCAGACTGCCAAGTCACAGGGAACCAAAGAGAGATGGGAGAGAGGCATGGCCTGAGATGAGCGTGCCGGGGCCTTAGGGAAGAGGATGGACTTGCTTCTAGCTGCAATGGGGATTTTAGCAGGAGAGTCATATGATCTGACAAAAGCAAGTGTTATCGATAAAAGAGAGCTCTGGCTGCCGTATGGGAAATAGTTAAGAAAGGGTGGAAGCAGGAAGTCGGGTTAGAAGGATACTGCAGCAGTCCAAGCCAGGGAACAATGGTGCCTTGAGCAAGGATGGCAGCCGGGAGGCAGGTGAGTGTGGCTGGATTCCAGATACACTTCGAAGGTTGAGCTGCCCAGTCTCATGATAGTAACAACTACAATAGTATAGTCATAAGCTGAATCCACCAACAATTACTGTCTGTCAAATACTGGCTATGTGCCAGGCCTGTTGCTAAGCATTTTGTGCACATTATTTTAATTCACACAAAAAGTCTACAAAGTAGATGCTATTATCATGCACATTCTGCAGATGAAAAAACAGCTCAGAAAAAAAAATTAAATAGCTGATCTAAGAACATATGGCCACTAAGCGGTAAAACTGGCATTCAAAATAAATGGGTCTGTTTCCCAAGGCAGAGTTCCAGAATATTCTAAGTTCTCCACATCCAACCAGAAAGCCACAGGTGGTAAGCATATGTAACGGATGCCTAAGTGAGGAGGCTGGGGAAAGGGACATTTCCACGGAAGACATTCCAGAAGTGAAAAAGGGACGGAGGAAAGGACAGTAGGGGTGGGAAATATAATAAAACAAAAGCTCTCCTTTGAGCTTTAGTCAACGAGAGCTAACTAAGCACCAAGATGTTTCTCTTCTTTTTTTGTGTGTAAATAAGTTTATTTGTATCCTTTTTTTAAGCTTCCATATATAAGTGATATCATATGATATTTGTCTTTTCTCTTCTTAACCAACCCATTCCCACCCTATAATGTACACCAATTTACCAATCAAGCCAATATATCCCTCATTCAGATATAGCCTCTTACCCTGTCCTCAGCTGGCCCATTTTCTGTACGGCTTAAATATACCCAAATATTCAGTCTCTTCCCCAGTTTCATCAGAATTTGCAGGAAGCCATACAAAATGTTACGTGAATACCACAATCGCCCACAATGACACCTGAAATGTTTGTGTCCAGTTGACTTGCCTTAAATTCCTTTTTGCTCCTGCACAGTTCCAGTGCATTGGACCCCAAATCATTCTGGATGAGTTTGTTCATTCGATGGGAGGCATATTTTGAGTTTGAGTTGGCAACAAGAGGTATAAACAGGAAAAAAGACCACTCGTATTGGGCAGTAGAGTTGAAAAGCCAGCGGAGCCAAGTTATCATACAGACGAGTTTGTCCTCATCAAAAAATGAGCAAGGTTTTGTTTTTATCAGAGGCTTCCTGAGAGGGACAGAGCTATAGACCTCAGAGATGCTAAAAACACAGCTGTGGCTGAACATGCAGGACGTCTACACCTGCGCAGTGTGGAAAGGGCTGGAAGAACCCTCTTGCTGTCGCTTCAGTGTCATCTTTGAATTCAAAGGACACGTTAGAGTCTGCTCTTAATAATCCATCACGGGATCCTGTCCTGAGTGAGTTACTAACTGTTACCTGCCCTGCCCTTTTCAGGAGCTGACATTAGCACCCGCCTTGGGGGGAAACTAAGAGAGACTTGTGTTAGTACCTGAGTGTATACACCTGACCGCATTCCACATTCAAAGTAACGCAGCAGAATATTTCTCTCCTTTAAGTGATTGGCGTCTTTTCCCTTCCATAAGAATGACACTCAAGAGTGACATTCATATATAACTCAGTATAACACTTCTTAGAATCAGCATTTACTTGCAAGCCTCATGCCTCTCTGCTGGAACCAGAGAGGGCTGCTTTGTTAACTCGGTTCTCTGCCGGGGTTCCCAATAAAGCTCACTTCATATGAAGAATAATGTGATTATCCAATACGACCTTCCTATCAAGACTCTGGGCTCCATGTTTTACGTCCTCACATCAGACAGCAAAATTAATTAGCTCACAGCATTCAGAGGTCTGGGGACTTCGTGAGACAAGGGTCATGGAGAACCCGGGAAAGCGTTGATGGTAATGAAATGTTAACAGCTAATCATACATCTGAACAGGAGAGCTCAATATGACGCTGCAGAGCCTTCCTCTCTAATTGCCTTGTGGAGCAGCAAAATTCTTCACACATGAAAAAATGAGGCGCGCAAACACGATAACAGGACCGTTGCTTCTGAAAGTAACCAGGACAACCGGGGCTGTTAAGAGATGTCGGGTTTGACCTCCATCCTCCTGTTTGGGTGAGTCCCTTGGCCACTTGGCATCACTCTCTTTACATCTAAAAACGAGGAGTCAGTTTGGTGGTCCATGGCCATCAATTACAGCCATACCGCGGCAAGACGGTCACCTTTTATTTTCCAAGCTACAGAAGCTTGCGGACAACGTGTCTTCCATCTCACTTGTCTGTGATGTTTATAAAGCCAAAATGAATATTTTGAGTCTGAATCCATAGAAGGATATGCCTTCCCTCATTGGAGGAAGTATTGAAATGGAGGTGGCACTGTGATGTTAAGCCCAAATGAAGCCGCTTCACACAGGCACTTGGGATCAGTTAGCCTCACACTTTTCTAAGGATGGGGGTGCAGATGACAGAGAGGTCCTGAGCCTCTGTGATTCCTTAATAACCACATGTACCTGCCCGCAGCCCTGGAGTGGGCTCAGGTGTGCAGTGACAGAAATGGGAGAGGTTGTGGTGAATGTCTGCTGCTTCTAACTGAAAGGTGACATTTTCATAACAGTGCCCAGCTTGTTCCAAAGTCTCTGGATAAAATGGGCCATTGCAATAAAGCTTGCACAGGCGTGTTTGCACAGCAGACCAGCAGGATCACACCGGGACCCAGATCTCGGTAGAACTCTGGGTTATCAGTTGAGGGGGCTCACAGCTGAAACAAACAACCCTCAGGGTGCAGTGTCTTCACCCACAAAGGGTTCATTTCTTGCTGCTCTCACAGTTCTCTGTGGCGGCAGTTGGGTTTTGGGGTGCTCATGGGAGGACCCAGGCTCCAGCCATCTGGCGGTTCTGCCCTCCCCCAGGACAGAGCTTCTCAAACTCAGCACTACTAACACGTTGGGCTGGAACATTCTTTATGGTGGGGGCTGTCCCGTGCATTGTAGGATGTTTGCAGCATCCCTGGCCTCGGCCCACTAGATGCCAGTAGCACCCTTGGTTCTGACAGCCTGAAATGTCTCCAGATATTGTCAAATGTCACATGAGGTCCAAAACCACTTCCTACCTTCCCACCGCCTTATTCCCCCACCCTCGCTTAAGAAGCAGTGCCCTAGGACCACTGTCCTCCACTAGCTCCTCTATATCTCACCACTAATAAAAGACAAGAGAAAAGGCCCATCGCTCATAGATGCCTCGGCCTTAGGTGACACCCCCCCACTTGGGCTCTCATTTCACTGCTGAGAACTAATCATATATCCCCACCTAGAATCCAGGAGGCTGAGAAATGCTTCTAGCTGAATGCTCATGAAAAAAGAAAGAACTGAAATCTAATGAGAGCTGAAATGAGAGAGAAATACCGACAGGAAGAGGTGGGAGGGACAGAGAGGATGTTAGTAACACACAGGTGTTCCCAGGCTTTCTCTGCTTCGTGGCCTTAGTTCATTCTGTTCCTTCCCCTCCCCATCCTTTTCCAGAAGATTCCATCAGGACCAACTGGTTTCTTTATCTTTCTAGATGTAAAATGGAGGGGAAAAAAAGATAAAAAGGCTAGAAGGAAAAATAGGCAGGCTAGGTCTATGGGAGAAACTTTAGGTTCAGCTTTGAAGGAGGAGAGTTTTGGGAGGAGTGAGGTAGAGAGGGGGGTGGGACGGTGATGGTCTATGAAGAAAGCAGATGTGAGAGGAAAAGGGAATTTTTTAAAGTGTACACGTCATGATATTTAAGAAATACAATTAGAAATTTATCTTGAAAGAACTCTTTAGTCACTGAACTATGTTCTCTTGACCACACATCTCATGGGATATGCCTTCAATAGGGTTACAAGTAACTGGGGTTCAGATGTATCTAGATGGTGAGAGAGTTCTATGACTCAAGTAAAAGAATAAAAACAGGGAAGCTTTGGTCCATGACTGGAAACAGGTACACATTTTCCTCCTGTTACAGGTCCAAAGGAAACCAAGCTTATGGTAAGCAGCATGTGAGGGTCCATACTAGAAAGTGAAGACGAGTTTTAGGGGCCGAGACAGAGAAGTGCGCAGAATCCCAGAGGTCAAAAAGACTAAGCCTTCCCCAACTTTAAAATGCATGTGATATGAATCTGATTAAAATGAAGATTCTGATTCAGTGTGTCTGAGATGGGGCCCGAGGTTCTACATCTAATGAGCTCCTGGGGGATGCTGATGCTTTTGGTCTATGGACAACAATTTGGGTAGCAAGGAAGTAGTAAGACAATAGGTACCTGGAATATATCAATACAAATGACATTGACGCTGGTGAAAAGTCATTTGCTCAAGTAGACTCAGAAACTCACATGCCTTGAAAACTAGATGTTATCTCCGTTCTTTATACAATTTCTGACTTTGCTAGAGATGGCTCCAAGGTTTTTGAACATCTGAGCTGCAGGGTATTTAAAGGTGAAAGGGGAGAGGGAGAGGGCTCAGAGTCTCTGGGGAGCACTGGAAAGCAACAGAGCATTTTTATGAAAAAGCGCTGAACTGGAATGTCCTCACACTTCTTCTTTCCCAGCAACAGGTAGCTGTCCTAATCCTTTACAGTGAAATTGCTATAATCCTTTATAGCAAAATGGCAGAGCTCCTGACAAGTCCATTTTCTTCCAGCCAAATGAGACCCTGACAATATAACTAATACTTGCTATCGCTAGACCGCTACCTTAAATTCTTTGCATCACTGTGACCTGAACATTTGAAAATTTGCCATGGGGGGGCGGGGGAAATGTACACTTTGCCTCTAATACGTTTAACCATTGAAAAGGATTTCAAATAGACTTTTTCACACCTATACCTATTTGCTTAGGTGAATCCTTCCTTTATTAGTAAAAACATTGGCACCAAATTCTATTTCGTTCCAAAACAATTATAAAATAAAACACTGATATCCTTGGGATGTTTTCCCAAATGTACTCTGAAATTGTTCATATTCAGAGCTATTAAGAGAATTTCTATCATAAATGTTACACTTTCTAACATGCTAGCTTTTTAGGCAAATGCCTTTCAATATCAGGGGTGACGATCCTTATTACCTCATCCCATGCTAATAAGTGATTCATTTGTGGTGATGACAAATGGGAATTATTTTTGCCTCTAGGTCCTTATTTCTATGCAAATTTCCCTCTTATTTATTTTCAGAAGGTGGCAATTGCCTGGACAACCCGGATGAGACAATATCACTTTCCAGTGATAAGGCCACTCTCCAGTATTAAATAATGTTAAAAATAATGTCTTGTAAAATCATCCGAATAATAAAAATAAAATCTTAGCAAGCCCCATTGAGGAATAGGAATTCAAGACAAAGGTGTTTTGTGAAAAAGGAAAGGTAGCCCCCATAGAAGTGACTGGAAACTTTGGAAGCAGAAAACCTCCTCTCGCTCTGCTCCAAGAATGTTCCCTCCATGTTCCATGGCTGTCACCCAAACAGGCAGAGATGGAGTTATGTATACGCCAAAGATTCAGACACCTACAGAGAGGCACAGACAGCCAGAAATTTTTTGTTAAATCATTTATCTTCTCCTCATTTCTCCTTGGATTGCCTTGCAAAACACGCATTTGTGTTGGTTCCAGGCCTCTCGCTTTGGATTTACAGAACAGGTTTGGGGTTCAGAGATGTTCCCCATTTCTGTGCATAGGGGAGATCACAGAGAATCAAGTTCATGTTTGTTTAACCGGCACTTAGGGAACCTTGGGTTTGTGGCCACTTGCAGTATTATTGATAACTTGGAGTTCTATCTATCAAGTCACACTGACATTTTTGCTAGCTATCTACTTTTATGCTAATCATATTTAATGACTACTTTAAGATAAAGGCATCTAGATCTATAATGATTATTAAATAAAGCTCTTAAATTTTGAAATCAATTTTGATACTGAGCTCGTTTTTCAAGTTAAAAAAAAATCCTTTTTTAAGTTTAAAGAAAAACCTTGCTAAGGTTCCTAGTTAGAAAAATCAATACCAAGATTTTGCAATAGCTTTAGCTTTTGTTTGTGTAAATACAATTTAATTTTCTTCTTTTCCATTATGGTTTATTACAGGATATTGAAGATAGATACCTATGCTATACAATATGACCTTGTTGTTTATGTATTTTATATATAATAGCTTGTATCTGCTATTCCCAAACTCCCAATTTATCCCTCCCCACCCCCTTTCCCCTTTGGTAACCATAAGTTTGTTTTCTATGTCTGTGAGTCTGTTTCTGTTTTGTAAATAAGTTCATTTGTATTATTTTTTAGATTCCACATATAGGTGATATCATATGGTATTTGTCTTTCTCTTTATTTTTTCTATTATTATTATTTTTTTTTGCGATACACAGGCCTCTCACTGTTGTGGCCTCTCGCGTTGTGGAGCACAGGCTCTGGACACTCAGGCTCAGCGGCCATGGCTCACGGGCCCAGCCGCTCCGCAGCATGTGGGATCTTCCCGGACCGGGGCACGAACCCATGTCCCCTGCATCGGCAGGTGGACTCTCAACCACTGTGCCACCAGGGAAGCCCCTGTCTTTCTATGTCTGACTTACTTCACTTAGTATGATCATCTCTAGGTCCATCCATGTTGCTGCAAATGGCATTATTTCATTCTTTTTTTATGGCTGGGCAATAGTTCATAAAAAAAAAGAAAGAAAGAAAGAAAGAAAGGGAAGAAAGAAGGAAGGAGGAAAGAAAGGAAGAAAGGAAGAAAGAAGGAAAGATGGAAATAGGGAAAGGGAAGGGGAGGGAGAAAGGAAGAAAGGAAGGGAGAGAGACAGACATATGTAAGTATACAGGTGTGTGTGAATACATATTTCCAATTTCAGCAAGTTTAAGAAGAGCTGCAGGGAGGGGGAAAGACAAGTACAGTTGACCCTTGAACAATGCAAGGTTAGGGGCACCCACACTCCCTGCAGTCAGAAACCCTCCAATAACTTATTTTTTTTTTTTTTTTTTGCGGTACGTGGGCCTCTCACTGTTGCGGCCTCTCCCGTTGCGGAGCACAGGCTCCGGACACGCAGGCTCAGCGGCCATGGCTCACGGGCCCTCCAATAACTTATTGTTGGCCCTTTGTATATATGGTTCATTTTGGACTGTGAAACTTACTATTGAAAAATGTCCCCATACAGGTGGACCCCCTTGCTGTTCAAGTGTCAACCATAATTTACAGTTCAATTGGCTTGATGAGTCTTTTTCAATTACATTTTAATGTCTGTTTCTTCTAGAGCTTTCCATTTAATCCAACCCTTCCCATCATATTTCAGAAAGCCATCGAATCATAACAATACATAAAACCTCTCTATATTTAACGTTAAGACCCTTTGCTCTCCTAATTCTGGGCCTCACTGTCCTTACTACGAAGTTGGGATCCGATGACCTCAACAACTGAGTACAAGATAGTATTTAGGTTTGAAGCTGCAGATGGAGAGGAGAGAAAACTTAATTCATAACTTTAAGATCCTACGCTTCCCTTGGTAGGAATAACTTCGCCTCTCAGTGATCTGGGTCTGGGAATGGGAGGGAGGTGCAGAGAGAAGACGCCCCTGACCCTCTCCCATGAGCTCCCAGGCTGGGTTAGGCCAGGGTGGAGAGCAGTGTTCAGTCTCTGACATCTAATATAGAACATTCTGAAATATTTATTATGTTTTTAGGGTGCTGTGCTGGGTAGAGAGGGCGTAATGCAAGGAGTACATGATCCAAGGAGAGACACACATAAAATATTTAAGTTTTTTTAAAAAAAAACTATAACATTTTAACCATAAAGAAAAAATTTTTTAAGAAATTTTTCTCTAATGCGGGTCACGGGTCTCTTATTTCTTCTGGCTGATTCCAGACTACTTTTGTGATGCTTAAACCCCTGCACCAAGCACAGCCCTGCGAAGCTGCGAGGGGCTGTGAGCCAACAGGAGGAGCAGAGCTCTTCCTTGGGGTTGGGGGATCCTCCCAAAGCTTTATCCTGCTCAAGCCACCCCCTGCTTAAGGCTTTATGGCTCCCTTCTGTCTGTAGGATAAAATCTGTGCTCTTATTAGCCTGGCTGAAAAGAACCTGGACGATGTATCCAGGTCACCCCTCCAGACTCCATACCCCCCAGATTCTCCACTCTGACCCACAGAAAGCTAGATGCAAGTCTCCCAGCCCCCATGCTGTCCGTGCCCTGTGTCCTGAGCCCTCCTGTCCACCAGGAAGCCTCCCCGTGCCCCAATCGTCCCTCTTCATGTGCTCATGTCACACTGGCCCTCGCCTGCCCCACTCAGGTGTAGCACCTGTCACTTGACCTAACAGCCTACTTGCCTGTCTCTCTCCAACTGGGGCCTCCCCCAGGGACAAAACTTGCTGCCGTGCTGGTGTACAAGCCCCAAACTCAGCAAGTGCTTGTTGAGTTGAAGTGAGAAGCTCCTTCATCTTATGTGTTTTCCACTAATGGCAAGTGTTCTCCTGAAGTGGAGAGGGACGTTGGATCTGGAATCAGGAGACCCGAGCTTGAGCTCATCCTGCGGCATAGTGACAGCGATACCCAGTCATGAGAAGATAAACCTGAAAGCTCTTTAGGTACCTAAGAGATTATAGGCATATGATCTCCACAGATGAGAATCCCATCACACCAGAGGCTGGGCTCCAGTTTCTCCCTAGATGAAGCCCAGAGTGTTGCACGCCGTGGTGGTGCCTCTGATGCCTGGAACTATAGAGAAGGGGGCATTCTTGTCCCTCTCAGATCCCTCATAAGGGATAAAAAAAAATAGAAGGAGAAACAGGTGTGGCTTATTTAAAAGAGACAACACAGCATGTGCTATCTGGAAGACACACACACCAGAACAAGTCTCTATCTGCCCATCTACCCCATGCCCTTCAGGCCAGCAAGTTCAGAGCTATCATGAGTTTTCTCTAACGGTAGGCACACAGAGATCATACAGACCTAGTCAATAAGATTTACAATGAAGGTCTGAAATCCCCTTACGGATTTGAACGGAACTAGAAGAGGAATAATATCAAGAGCAAGAAAGATCTTTCCTTGAGTTTCTTTTGAGGTCTAGATTTGGGAATATGGGCCAAGATGGTGGTTATGATTTATCCCTCAGGAAAAAACGAATCCCCGCAAATATGCAGAGCTAAGAAGGAAAAGTAAGAAATAATCTAGCTTTGGGTGAAAATTAAGAGAGAAACCACTTGACTTCTTTCTGTTCTCAATGAGTCTACTCACGATCAGCACAATCAGGGTGCGTTACTCGTAGAAGACGGTAACTGACATTTTGACCTGCCAAGTACATCAGACAATTAATTAGGGAAATCGGCTCTTCACTAAGCCCATCTGGGTCTTGGGAGGCTTGTCTGATTGGGTAAGTCTCAGAGGGAAGGGAGCCCTATTAAACACAAAGACATGATGAGTGGGTTCTCAGTTCCTTAGGGATCCTGGCAGCTCTATACCAAGGCTGGGAAAACAGAAGAGACTCTGAAGCAGCCCCGTCAAGAGAGCATTTTCAGGTTCAGATGACCTTGGCTGCCATGTTGATCCCGCTTGGAAGAGGACTCACTCCAGAAGCACCCGTCAGCCCAAAGCTTGCTGACAGAAAATCCTGTTTCTTTTTGCTCATGACGCTCTCATTTATGCAAACCTTTCACGAAAGGTAATCAGTGTCACTCTCTACCCTATCCTTATCCATGAGAGCCTCAAAATTTTTATTTTGTATGATTAAATCCTCACAAAATCCATGTGGCCAAATCTATGAATAAGAGTTTCAAATGGGCAATGTTTGTGAGTCCTTGGATTCTCCAGTTATTCTCATGTCTAGCCTCTTCATGGGTGAGGCAGCCCTAAGCCCGGCATAGGGGCAGGACCCACCCTCTGAGAAAGCCCAGAGCCTCCGCGATTCTTCCCCCACGTGGGAACCCAGTTCTGCACATCTGGCAACAAAGACTTGATGGTCCCCAGACCATAGTCTAGGTATAAACTCACTCAGGGATTCTGCGATGAGTCCCTGAGTGAGTATATACCTAGACTTATGTGAGAGGGAAAGTGAGATAAAACTCTCCTCCCATTGATGGTTTTCAGAGAGTGAGCACGTTGACCCCGGGAGGCCGAGGGCGACTGGACAGGCGCGCTGTGACCTCCTGGCCCCTCCCACTGGCCTTCTGGGGGCGGGATCCTAAGCAGGGCAGGAAGTTCGTCCAGAGAGCAGCGTCCCTGCCCCAGGCTCGTCGCTCACCGACTTCCCTACGGCCAGGCCACATAGGGACCTGGGCCTTCGTGTTTGTGTCCAAAAGCTCCAGCTCCAGCCCGCGACGAGGTAAATTTGGCATTAAAAATGCTGCGTAAAACATACTATTAACCTTGCTTCCGTGCAAAGCTCATAAGGATGAGCCGCGGCGGGTTTCGGCTTTCTCCCCAGCGCAGCCCTGCAGGGACCATCTTTTACATTCCATTCTGAACTTCGCAGAGCAGGTGGCCCGACGCTGAAAGGGGACTCACGTCCTTGTCCATTAGACCGGGTTTTAAAACAATTTGCAGAATTTGTGGGAAAGTATCTTGTTTTCATCTCACAAGAATATGTGAGCCCAGGACCTGACCTACGTGAAGCTCTGCAGCGAAGTGAAGACAGAATCTCTGAGGGTGACTGAGATGCAGGCAGAAAATAGTGTTTGCTGGCACGCTGGGTTACACCAAAGGTATCCATCCTGGGTTAGCATCATTAACAGCTACTACACCACTGACGCCGGAATCCCCACGAGACCAAAAAGCAGGGGCAACCACCCCTCTGTCTGGCTTCCTCCCTTCCCTCGGCTTTAGATGAGCTGATTCCCTAGTTCCCATCCCATTGGCTTGTCTGGGTGTTTTCCTTTCTGCTCCCTCCTTCAGTGATGGTTAACAGACTTTGGGAACCCCTGCGGCAGAGGATACCATGCCCCCCGTCCAACTCTGGCTCCAAGCCTCAGGTTACACACCCTGGTGATGAGAAATGTGAGTTGGAGCAGGGCTGGGGGAGGGGGGAGTGGGACAGTGGAGCTGAAATGGTAAGGATGCTCCAGAGAGAATCTGCAGGGCACTCTTGTGGCCACTTGATTCTGGGGGTGAAGCTAAGGAAGGGCTTGGGGAGAAGGCGAGAAGGCAGAGGAGAATCAAGGAGGCATAAACACATAAGGGCCCTTCCTACACATCTTACCACCAAGCTGGCGTTTAAGAGAGGAAATGTAATAAAGAATCAGGATTTATTTCTCGATTGTGGCAAATGTTCTCCAAGGCCTGTGATGTGCAGTGTGTTACAAGTAGTTTTTAAACAATCTGAGAACCATGAGGGAGCTGCAGGGCCAGCGGGGAGAGTTGTAACTGCGCTTTCCAGGGAGTTACGTGGTTGGTCCGAGTTTTGAAGAACCGGTTCATCAGAGGCCAGAGGGCTGGGAGGTTTGTGCCTGAAAGAACACGACACATTTGGGGGATGTGTTTAGAATACCTGGAGCATAGCATTCAGGAATGAGGGTAGTGGTAGAAAAGATGCTGCAGAGGTAAGAAAGGGCTCTACAGTCATGATGAGGAATTTGAACCTCATGGAAAAATGGGTCTAATGACCCAGCGTACAGTTTAGAAATGTAATTTTCTTAGATTTTTTTTTTATTGAAACATAGTTGATTTACAATGTTGTGTTAGTTTCAGATGTACAGCAAAGTGATTCAGTTATATATACATATATTTTTTTCCAGGTTCTTTTCCCTTATAGTTTATTACAAATATTGAGTATAGTTCCCTGTGCTATACAGTAGGTCCTTGTTAGTTATCACTTTTTTTTTTAACATCTTTATTGGAGTATAATTGCTTTACAGTGGTGTGTTAGTTTCTGCTTTACAACAAAATGAATCAGTTATATATATACATGTTCCCGTATCTCTTCCCTCTTGCGTCTCCTTCCCTCCCTCCCTCCATATCCCACCCCTCCAGGCGATCACAAAGCACCGAGCTGATCTCCCTGTGCTATGCAGCTGCTTCCCACTAGCTATCTACCTTACGTTTGGTAGTGTATATATGTCCATGCCTCTCTCTCGCTTTGTCATAGCTTACCCTTCCCCCTCCCCATATCCTCAAGTCCATTCTCTAGTAGGTCTGCGTCTTTATTCCTGTCCTACCCTAGGTTCTTCATGACATTTTTTTTTTCTTAAATTCCATATATATGTGTTGTCTTTCTCTTTCTGACTTACTTCACTCTGTATGACAAACTCTAGGTCTATCCACCTCATTACAAATAGCTCAATTTCATTTCTTTTTATGGCTGAGTAATATTCCATTGTATATATGTGCCACATCTTCTTTATCCATTCATCCAATGATGGACACTTAGGTTGTTTCCATCTCCGGGCTATTGTAAATAGAGCTGCAATGAATATTTTGGTACATGACTCTTTTTGAATTATGGTTTTCTCAGGGTATATGCCCAGTAGTGGGATTGCTGGGTCATATGGTAGTTCTATTTGTAGTTTTTTAAGGAACCTCCATACTGTTCTCCACAGTGGCTGTATCAATTTACATTCCCAGCAACAGTGCAAGAGGGTTCCCTTTTCTCCACACCCTCTCCAGCATTTATTGTTTCTAGATTTTTTGATGATGGCCATTCTGACTGGTGTGAAATGATATCTCATTGTAGTTTTGATTTGCAGTTCTCTAATGATTAGTGATGTTGAGCATTCTTTCATGTGTTTGTTGGCAGTCTGTATATCTTCTTTGGAGAAATGTCTATTTAGGTCTTCTGCCCATTTTTGGATTGGGTTGTTTGCTTTTTTGTTATTAAGCGGCATGAGCTGCTTATAAATTTTGGAGATTAATCCTTTGTCAGTTGCTTCATTTGCAAATATTTTCTCCCATTCTGAGGGTTGTCTTTTGGTCTTGTTTATGGTTTCCTTTGCTGTGCAAAAGTTTGAAGTTTCATTAGGTCCCATTTGTTTATTTTTGGTTTTATTTCCATTTCTCTAGGAGGTGGGTCAAAAAGGATCTTGCTGTGATTTATGTCATAGAGGGTCCTGCCTATGTTTTCCTCTAAGAGTTTGATAGTTTCTGGCCTTACATTTAGGTCTTTAATCCATTTTGAGCTTATTTTTGTGTATGGTGTTAGGGAATGATCTAATCTCATACTTTTACATGTACCTGCCCAGTTTTCCCAGCACCACTTATTGAAGAGGCTGTCCTTTCTCCACTGTATATTTCTGCCTCCTTTATCAAAGATAAGGTGACCATATGTGCATGGGTTTATCTCTGGGCTTTCTATCCTGTTCCATTGATCTATCTTTCTGTTTTTGTGCCAGTACCATACTGTCTTGATTACTATAGCTTTGTAGTATAGTCTGAAGTCTGGGAGCCTGATTCCTCCAGCTCCATTTTTCTTTCTCAAGATTGTTTTCACTATTCTGGGTCTTTTGTGTTTCCATACAAATTGTGAAATTTTTTGTTCTAGTTGTGTGAAAAATGCCAGTGGTAGTTTGATAGGGATTGCATTGAATCTGTAGATTGCTTTGGGTAGTAGAATCATTTTCACAGTGTTGATTCTTCCTATCCAAGAACATGGTATATCTCTCCATCTATTTGTATCATCTTTAATTTCTTTCATCAGTGTCTTATAATTTTCTGCATACAAGTCTTTTGTCTCCTTAGGTAGGTTTATTCCTAGATATTTTATTCTTTTTGTTGCAATGGTAAATAGGAGTGTTTTCTTGATTTCACTTTCAGATTTTTCATCATTAGTGTATAGGAATGCCAGAGATTTGTGTGCATTAATTTTGTATCCTGCTACTTTACCAAATTTATTGATTAGCTCTAGTAGTTTTCTGGTAGCATCTTTAGGATTCTCTATGTATAGTATCATGTCATCTGCAAACAGTGACAGCTTTACTTCTTCTTTTCCGATTTCGATTTCTTTTATTTCCTTTTCTTCTCTCATTGCTGTGGCTAAAACTTCCAAAACAATGTGAATAAGAGTGGTGAGAGTGGGCAACCTTGTCTTGCTCCTGATCTTAGTGGAAATGCTTTCAGTATTTCACCACTGAGGATGCTGTTGGCTGTGGGTTTGTCATGTATGGCCTTTATTATGTTGAGGAAAGTTACCTCTATGCCTACCTTCTGCGGGGTTTTTATCATAAATGGGTGTTGAATTTTGTTGAAAGCTTTCTCTGCATCTATTGAGATGATCATATGGTTTTTCTCCTTCAATTTGTTAATATGGTGTATCACGTTGATTGATTTGCGTATATTGAAGAATCCTTGCATTCCTGGAATAAAGCCCACTTGATCATGGTGTATGATCCGTTTAATGTGTCTTGGATTCTGTTTGCTAGTATTTTGTTGAGGATTTTTGCATCTATGTTCATCAGTGATATTGGCCTGTAGTTTTCTGTCTTTGTGACATCCTTGTCTGGTTTTGGTGTCAGGGTGATGGTGGCCTCGTAGAATGAGTTTGCAAGTGTTCCTCCCTCTGCTATATTTTGGAAGAGTTTGAGAAAGATAGCTGTTAGCTCTTCTCTAAATGTTTGGTAGAATTCGCCTGTGAAGCCATCTGGTCCTGGGCTTTTGTTTGTTGGAAGATTTTTAATCACAGTTTCAATTTCAGTGCTTGTGATTGGTCTGTTCATATTTTCTATTTCTTCCTGATTCAGTCTTGGCAGGTTGTGCATTTCTAAGAATTTGTCCATTTCTTCCAGGTTGTCCATTTTATTGGCATAGAGTTGCTTGTAGTAATCTCTCATGATCTTTTGTATTTCTGCAGTGTCAGTTGTTACTTCTCCTTTTTCATTTCTAATTCTATTGATTTGAGTGTTCTCCCTTTTTTTCTTGATGAGTCTGGCTAATGGTTTATCAATTTCGTTTATCTTCTCAAAGAACCAGCTTTTAGTTTTATTGATCTTTGCTATCGTTTCCTTCATTTCTTTTTCATTTATTTCTGATCTGATTTTTATGATTTCTTTCCTTCTGCTAACTTTGGGGGTTTTTTGTTCTTCTTTCTCTAATTGCTTTAGGTGCAAAGTTACGTTGTTTATTCGAGATGTTTCCTGTTTCTTAAAGTAGGATTGTATTGCTATAAGCTTCCCTCTTAGAACTGCTTTTGCTGCATCCCATAGATTTTGGGTCGTTGTGTCTCCATTGTCATTTGTTTCTAGGTATTTTTTGATTTCCTCTTTGATTTCTTCAGTGATTACTTCGTTATTAAGTAGTGTATTGTTTAGCCTCCATGTGTTTGTATTTTTGACAGATCTTTTCCTGTAATTGATATATAGTCTCATAGCGTTGTGGTTGGAAAAGAT
This sequence comes from Stenella coeruleoalba, assembly GCF_951394435.1. Taxonomy (NCBI): domain Eukaryota; kingdom Metazoa; phylum Chordata; class Mammalia; order Artiodactyla; family Delphinidae; genus Stenella; species Stenella coeruleoalba. The sequence continues at coordinate 57,112,204 of NC_137160.1, read as the reverse complement.
ACTTGATACAATTTCAATTTTCTTAAATTTACCAAGGCTTGATTTGTGACCCAAGATATGATCTATCCTGGAGAATGTTCCATGAGCACTAGAGAAAAATGTGTATTCTGTTGTTTTTGGATGGAATGTCCTATAAATATCAATTAAGTCCATCTTGTTTAATGTGTCATTTAAAGCTTGTGTTTCCTTATTGATTTTCATTTTGGATGATCTGTCCATTGGTGAAAGTGGGGTGTTAAAGTCCCCTACTATGAATGTGTTACTGTCAATTTCCCCTTTTATGGCTGTTAGTATTTGCCTTATGTATTGAGGTGCTCCTATGTTGGGTGCATAAATATTTACAATTGTTATATCTTCTTCTTGGATCGATCCCTTGAGCATTATGTAGTGTCCTTCTTTGTCTCTTCTAATAGTCTTTATTTTAAAGTCTATTTTGTCTGATATGAGAATTGCTACTCCAGCTTTCTTTTGGTTTCCATTTGCATGAAATATCTTTTTCCATCCCCTTACTTTCAGTCTGTATGTGTCTCTAGGTCTGAAGTGGGTCTCTTGTAGACAGCAAATATATGGGGGTTTTTTGGTATCCGTTCAGCCAATCTGTGTCTTTTGGTGGGAACATTTAGTCCATTTACATTTAAGGTAATTATCGATATGTATGTCCCTATTCCCATTTTCTTAATTGTTTTGGGTTCGTTATTGTAGGTATTTTCCTTCTCTTGTGTTTCTTGCCTAGAGAAGTTCCTTTAGCAGTTGTTGTAGAGCTGCTTTGGTGGTGCTGAACTCTCTCAGCTTTTGCTTGTCTGTAAAGGATTTAATTTCTCCATCAAATCTGAATGAGATCCTTGCTGGGTAGAGTAATCTTGGTTGCAGGTTTTTCTCCTTCATCACTTTAAATATGTCCTGCCAGTCCCTTCTGGCTTGCAGAGTTTCTGCTGAAAGATCAGCTGTTAACCTTATGGGGATTCCCTTGTGTGTTATTTGTTGTTTTTCCCTTGCTGCTTTTAATATGCTTTCTTTGTATTTAATTTTTGAGTTTGATTAATCTGTGTCTTGGCATATTTCTCCTTGGATTTATCCTGTATGGGACTCTCTGTGCTTCCTGGACATGATTAACTATTTCCTTTCCCATATTAGGGAAGTTTTCAACTATAATCTCTTCAAATATTTTCTCAGTCCCTTTCTTTTTCTCTTCTTCTTCTGGAACCCCTATAATTCGAATGTTGGTGCATTTAATGTTGTTCCAGAGGTCTCTGAGACTGTCCTCAGTTCTTTTCATTCTTTTGTCTTTATTCTGCTCTGCAGTAGTTATTTCCACTATTTTATCTTCCAGGTCACTTATCCGTTCTTCTGCCTCAGTTATTCTGCTATTGATCCCATCTAGAGTATTTGTAATTTCATTTATTGTGTTGTTCATCGTTGTTTGTTTCATCTTTAGTTCTTCTAGGTCCTTGTTAAATGTTTCTTGCATTTAGTCTATTCTATTTCCAAGATTTTGGATCATCTTTACTATCATTATTCTGAATTCTTTTTCAGGTAGACTGCCTATTTCCTCTTCATTTGTTAGGTCTGGTGGGTTTTTATCTTGCTCCTTCATCTGCTGTGTGTTTTTCTGTCTTCTCATTTTGCTTATCTTACTGTGTTTGGGGTCTCCTTTTCACAGGCTGCAGGTTCGTAGTTCCCGTTGTTTTTGGTGTCTGTCCCCAGTGGCTAAGGTTGGGTCAGTGGGTTGTGTAGGCTTCCTGGTGGAGGGGACTAGTGCCTGTGTTCTGGTGGATGAGGCTGGATCTTGTCTTTCTGGTGGGCAGGTCCACGTCTGGTGGTGTGTTTTGGGGTGTCTGTGGACTTATGATTTTAGGCAGCCTCTTTGCTAATGGGTGGGGTTGTGTTCCTGTCTTGCTAATTGTTTGGCATAGGATGTTCAGCACTGTAGCTTACTGGTCGTTGAGTGAAGCTGGGTGCTGGTGTTGAGATGGAGATCTCTGGGAGATTTTCGCCATTTGATATTATGTGGAGCTGGGAGGTCTCTTGTGCACCAGTGTCCTAAAGTTGGCTCTCCCACCTCAGAGGCACAGCACTGACTCCTGGCTGCAGCACCAAGAGCCTTTCACCCACATGGCTCAGAATAAAAGGGAGAAAAAGTAGAAAGAAAGAATTAGTAGAAGTAGAAAGAAAGAAAGAAAGGAGGGAGGGAGGGAGGGAGGAAGGAAGGAGGGAAGGAAGGAAAAAAATAAAGAAAGAAGATAAAGTAAAATAAAATATAATAAAGTTATTAAAATAAAAAAATAATTATTAAGAGAAACAAAAAACAGACGAATAGAGCCCTAGGACAAATGGTGGAAGCAAAGCTATACAGACAAAATCTCACACAGAAGCATACACATACACCCTCACAAAAAGAGGAAAAGGGAAAAAAATCATAAATCTTGCTCTCAAAGTTCACCTCCTCAATTTGTGATGACTCGTTGTCTAAGGGAGGGCAGGAAGGAAAGAAAGGACGAAAATAAAGTAAAATAAAATAATGTTATTAAAATAATAAGTATTAAGAAAAAATTTTTAAAAAAACGGACGGATAGAACCCTTGGACAAATGGTGGAAGCAAAGCTATACAGACAAAATCTTACACAGAAGCATACACATACACACTCACAAAAAAAGGAAAAGGGGAAAAAATCATAAATCTTGCTCTCAAAGTCCACCTCCTTAATATGGGATGATTCATTGTCTATTCAGGTATTCCATAGATGCAGGTCCATCAAGTTGATTGTGGAGCTTTAATCCGCTGCTTCTGAGGCTGCTGGGAGAGATTTCCCTTTCTCTTCTTTGTTCTCACAGCTCCCAGGGGCTCAGCTTTGGATTTGGCCCCGCCTCTGCGTGTAGGTCGCCTGAGGGCGTCTGTTCTTCGCTCAGACAGGACGGGGTTAAAGGAGCCGCTGATTCAGGGGCTCTGGCTCACTCAGGCGAGGGCGAGGGAGGGGCACGTAGTGCGGGGCGGGCCTGCGGCGGCAGAGGGCGGCGTGACATTGCGGCAGAGGACGGCGTGACGTTGCGCCAGCCTGAGGCGCGCCGTGCGTTCTCCAAGGGGAGTTGACCCTGGATCCCGGGACCCTGGCAGCGGCGGGCTGCACAGGCTCTCCGGAAGGGGGGTGTGGATAGTGGCCTGTGCTCGCACACAGGCTTCTTGGTGGCGGCAGCAGCAGCCTTAGCGTCTCATGCCTGTCTCTGGGGTCCGCGGTTTTAGCCGTGGCTCGTGCCCGTCTCTGGAGCTCCTTTAAGCAGCGCTCTTAATCCCCTCTCCTCGCGCACCAGGAAACAAAGAGGTAAGAAAAAGTCTCTTGCCTCTTTGGCAGCTCCAGACTTTTCCCCGGACTCCCTCCCGGTCAGCCGTGGCGCTCTAACCCCCTGCAGGCTGTGTTCACGCCGCCAACTCCAGCCCTTTCCCGGCGCTCCGACCAAAGCCCGAGCCTCAACTCCCAGCCCCGCCCGCCCGCCCTGGCAGGTGAGCAGACGAGCCTCTCGAGCTGGTGAGTGCCGGTCGGCCCTGATCCTCTTTGTGGGAGTCTCCCCGCTTTGCTCTCCGCACCCCTGTTGCTGCGCTCTCCTCTGGAGCCCCGAAGCTTTCCCCTCCGCCACCCGCAGTCTCCGCCCGCGAAGGGGTTTCCTAGCGTGTGGAAAGCTTTCCTCCTTCACAGCTCCCTCCCACTGGTGCAGGTCCCGTCCCTATTCTTTTGTCTCTGTTTTTTCTTTTTTTCTTTTGCCCTACCCAGGTACGTGGGGAGTTTCTTGCCTTTGGGGAGGTCTGAGGTCTTCTTCCAGCGTTCAGTAGGTGTTCTGTAGGAGTTGTTCCACGTGTAGATGTATTTCTGGTGTATCTGTGGGGAGGAAGGTGATCTCCGCGTCTTACTCTTCCGCCATCTTCCCGGAAGCCCGCCCCCAGTTATCGCTTTTAAATGTAGTATGTGTATATTTTAATTCCAATCTCCTAATTTATCCTTCCCCCCCTTTCCCCTTTGGTAACCATAAGTTTGTTTAGAAATGTAATTTTAATAACTAGGTAGTGTACACAAGAGTGGAAATACCTTGTGGGAAGGAGGCTGATAAGGAGGCCATTGAGGAAGGTCACAGAACGGATGATAAGGGCTGGTCTAAGGCAAGGGCCAGCAGAGAGGATGGGGTGTATCTGAGAGAATCTCGTGAGGAGAGTAAAAGATGTAGAGATATATTGGGTGAGAGGCTTAAGAGTGAAGGGGAGTCAAGGATGAAGGGAGGTGTGTGACTTGAGCAGTTCATTGTATTTTCTTTTCCAAGGACTGAGGGAACCCTTTCCCCTTTCTTTGATCTTGAAAGTGTTCATTATGAATCCCCTCCCCTTCCTCACCCTCCCAGAAAGGAAGACACAAAATCTTTCCAGAACTCTCAGGACATTCATTGTCATACTCATTCATTATACTCCTCCCCAGTAGGAAGCTGCTTTAGGCTGGGGGGTTAGCTTTGGTTAATATCGGGTGCCTGGTGAGGTGTACGTCACTGGCTCAGCCTTCTTCAGCCTTTCATTTCATTTATGAGAAGGGGGGAAGAACCAGAATCTTTTCCTGCTTGAAACAGATGCTAGCTCATTCTTGGACACAGCTGATCAATAAACATTTAAAACTCAAGACCTCGTTCCCATCAGTGTTGCACCATCCATAAAGTTGGCATTCCAAAGGGACAGGGCCCTTCCTTCTTTGCCAGGTTGGGAGCCTATAGTTTTACAGTAATGCAGCCTATGCAGTTGAGTGTGTCCCTTTTTGATTCAATTGTAGTTTTGGGCTCAAGGAATCTCACATTGTCTGCTATAGTCTTGGCTTATCACCAACGACTAATGCACAGTCCTGTAGCTGTGAGCCCATCGTTGGCTGGAAGGATTGGTCAAGCTTCTAAGAGTTGACTTGCAAACAGGTAGAGGGGATGCTGGAACTTGATGCACGGACCAAGTCAAATATTCTGAGCTATTCTGCAACAGCGAATTGCTTGTGAGGCACCTGTTCAGGTGGTTTTGAAAATCTTTAAATCATTGGTTTGTAAAAATGCTATTAGTCCCTTGACTGTTCCATTTACCACAAACTTTTACATCTATAAAAACCATCTTCTCCATTTAAAATGTATTCTATACTCTTTCTAATTCATTATGTAACTCTGGGCTAAGAGAAGAGAAACATCTGTCTTCAGCTGTTGTTTAGAGTTACTCCACAAATGTAGATTTCCATTAAAAAAAAAAAGAAAAAGGAAATAGAATCTAGAACAATTCTTCTACCTGATTTTGATTGCACTTCCTCAGGGTATTTTTTAGTGTGGCAGGCATATTTATTTTTATACATTGCACTGTGATTTTCAATTATCTTTTTAAAAAGCCTTTATTTTAAAATTCATACAAAAGTCTTAGTCTGCTACAGTTTTGTGTCTTAATCAGTAAAGCGTGGTTTAAATGAGTATACATGTTTATGAGGGCCTCTTAGATAATAAATCCCCTACTCTTAACAGTTCTGACATTTCTGAAACTGAACAAATCAACCATGATGTTTCACACAGCCTCAGGGTGGCCAGATTTAGCAAGTAAAAATACGGGATGTCAGGTTAAATTTAAATTTCAGATAAATAACAGTTTGGCTTTTTAGGATAGGTATGTTCTACGCACTATTTAGGACATACGTATACTAAAAAAATATTCATTATTTATCTGATATTCATATGGGGTGTCCTATATTTTAGCTGGCAAACCGAAAGCTTCTGTAAATTGAAGGTTAACATACAAACCCAGTAAGTCTGGCTTCCTTGACATTCTGTGTTTTTGCACAAGAAAATTTCAACTATTGGAATATTTTCTTTTGAAATGTAGCCTCTCTCTGTGTGTAAGAAGAGTGTTTTTGACAGGACAGTGTCATGCTTGATTCTTAGGAAATGAGCCTATAGACCATCTTTCAAGGAAAAACACTAAAGGAACCTGTAAGGGCAAATAGGAGATTCTGTGGTTGCATGAAAAGATGGTTCTCTCTCCATTTCACTCACAACTTGTGAAACAGAGCGAGGATCCAGTCTTCTGGGATTAATGCAAGTCATAGGCCATGAAGATCTTAGCTGGGTCTGTAACTAGGACTGTCATATGCTCTAAATTTGGGCTTTTTGTAGCCATTTCACTAAACTGCATTTGACAGAGACAAAGGATTCCACTTATATTCCAATGAAAATTGCTTTACTATTAGACAGACCCTCTTAAGCATGTGTCACTTCATAAGGGGAAGTTAAGGATCATTCTTTTCATAGGATCCCACGTAGAAAAAAGCTCCTATTATCTCACTTCCAAATTCCTTTGAAAAGTTGCTGACCTTAATTTCCCCCTTCTTTCCCAGGATGAGAAGATTAAGAGAAAAAAAAAAAAGAGACTCACATGTGCATGAGGTCATTTAAAGACAGCCCAATTAATAAAGACATTCTATGGCGTCCATGTTAACCCAGCCCTTAATTTGCTACCCCCTACACTGCCTTCTGAGTGCTGGTTAGTATCATGTGTGGACCTTAGCGATGGAGCTTTCCTAGGTGAGGAAGCTGATGCCCAAAGAGGGGCTTGCCTGGGCCAAAGTCACACATCGAATAGGAGATCCAATTGGATCTCACACTCAACCTTCCTGAATCTTTTCCCCAACAATTCTTTCTATCTCATCCATTGACTCTATACGTATAGGTGAAAACTCACTCAGGTGTATGATTGTTTAAAGAGTTGCCAGCTGGGACTTCCCCGGCGGTCCAGTGGTTAAGCCTTCGCCTTCCAGGGCAGGGGGTGTGGGTTTGATCCCTGGTTGGGGAGCTAAGATCCCACATGCCTCATGGCCAAAAAACCAAAACATAAAATAGAAGCAATATTGTAACAAATTCAATAAAGACTTTTAAAAAATCATCCACATCAAAAAAAAAAAAAAGGTCACCAGCTCACCCATGTTCACAGCAGCATTATTCACAATCGCCAAGAGTTGGAAGCAACCCAAGTGTCCATAGACGGATCAATGTGAAAAAAAAATGTGGTCCATACAGACAGTATTCAGCCTTCAAAAGGAATGGATTTCTGAGATATGCTACAACATGGGTGCACCTTGAGGACCCCATGCTAAGTGAAATAAGCCAGGACAAAAACTGTACGACTCCACTTACATGAGAGACCTAGAGTTGTCAGATTCATAGAGACAGAAAGTAGAAGGGTGGTCACCAGGGGCTGGCGGGGAGGAGGGAATGGGGAGTTATTCAGTGGGTACAGTTTTAGTTTTCAGCAAGATGAAGAGTTCTGGAGATTGGCTGTCAACGTGTGAATGTACTTACACTACTGCACTGTCCACTTAAAAATGGTTATAATGGAAAATTTAGTGCTATATATTTTTTACCACAATAAAGAAAAGCCTCATCGGACAAATGAATCTGATTTTGTGAGAGTCTAAGGCACTTGCCTCAAGTGCTTTGCCGATAAGAATTAGGTTTAAAATTGAGAACAGACCTTAAGTATTCAACTATGTAAAAGATGTAAAAGTGGTTAAGAAATCTGTATCTAGGGTGACGTTGGTGACCTTTGAGAGGAAGGATGGAGCGCTTTTCAGGTGGCCCAGAGTGGAGTAGGACAGAGAGCTGCATACAAGGGCTCTGAGAAGGCCATCCTGCCCCAGGGCACCCCCCTGCACTCTGCCCTGTGGTTCAGGAGATTCAACTCAGTCAAGTCGCCCTGGAAGAGTTACATTCTAAAACTGCTAGAGCCACACCATTGTAAAGTAATTATACCCCAATAAAGATGTTAATTAAAAAAAAAAAAAAAAAAAGATAGCCTTTAAGCGTATAAAAAAAAAAAATAAATAAATAAAACTGCTAGAGCAACACACTGGGCTTCTCTTCCCGGCTTCCCAACAGGTGTCCACTTTGCAATCTCTTCTCTGCACTGGATGCCCCCTTCTTTGAACTCCCAAAGCCCCTGAACCCTTTCTTCAAAGCTCTCAGCAAGGGATGTGATTTACGTGCTGTAGTTCTCTGTCCACCGCCAGCTCCCTGAAGGCAGGCATGGTTCCTCCCTTGTTTTTCTTGTGACTCAGCAGCTGCCGTCGTGTTCGGTACAGAGCAGGCTCACAAGGACTAATTTCTAAATGTCTGGGTCAGTCAACAAGCAGCTGAGAAGAGCGGTGGGGCTGTGAAGCTCAGCTGGGTGGTGGTGAAGCCAACTTGCTGAAGCCATCACTGAAGTACTCCTTTGCATCTGCTCAGCAGCTATAAAAATGGACTATTCTCCCCAGACTCTACAGCATGATGTGAAGGGCTCCTACAGGAAGCACTGAAGCTGTAAAATCAACCATTTCCAACTTTTAAGATGGGGGACGTTTTTAAAAAGCATATCATTTAATCGTTCATATTTCAGTCCTAACTATTTAATAGCTACAAATAAAACACCGTAAAGCTTCCCTTTCTGATACTTAGTGAGAGCCAGCACTAACTGTACAAATAGACACAACCACACCTTTCAGTGTTTTAGCAGAATGTAGTCAGTGTGTATGTGAATATATATATTTCCAAAACACTTTTTGCCCATAACCTTAATAATTGGACTTATTAAATATTCTTTTCGCTTCTGTGGGCATTAAAATGGCAAATAATAATCCTTTGTGAAATCTCCCTCTGTGACTGCCAATGTCCTGTAGATTTTCTGTGTAGAAAAGAATTTGAAAAAGAATAGATATATGTATATGTATAACTGAATCACTTTGCTGTGCACCTGAAACTAACACAACATTGTAAATCAACTACACTCCAATATAAAATAGTTTTTTTAAAATTTTAAAGAGAGACATTTAATTTAAAAAAAGAAAAAAGAAAAGAAAAGAAGTTGCAAGGACAGATGATTGGACTGAGTATGGTCTGGGGCTGAGATTTGAGAGTCTGCATTTTAAGTTTTAAGTTACAATGTTTTAAGTTACAATGTTACAGGTGTTTTAAGTTACAATGTTAAGGTGAACCACTGAGAACTGAATCTAGGTCCACATTGGAACCAAGATTTATTCACTGCCAACCACCTCCGTAGAAAAGCAAAACAAGCTAATGAATTACTGTATTACAATAAGTGATTTTAACAGAAACATTTTCCTTTTTTTTTCTCCTATGAAATTCCTTTTCTTTTCCTCCTATGAAAAATCAATTCTAAACATCTTTGTCTAAGGTTCAAAGGTTACAAAGCCATTTGAAAAGTCATTAGCTTGTTTTGGAAGTTGGAAATTGAGATGTTTCAAATACATATTCAACAAAATCGGGAAACATTGAATTCTCCACTTTCATCTTTTCTACGGAACAAAATATCCAAGGATTTAACAAAAATTACATGCACCTAAAATTCTCCTCTAATGAGGAAGAAGACCACCCAATCTCTCTTTATTTCATGTGCAGTGTACACTTCAACACCATGGTGACATTTCAGATAAATTTCTGATTGGATGAAATAAAGTGGATTTTTTGGTTATCAATTGGCTTCATCCCTAATGGACATTTGTTCTTTTTCCCCAAAATTCAAAAATAAGGACTTCCTGTATCTGCCCCTTGCTATTACTACATGGTTCCCTTTAGATTATGTGTCACCGTGAGACCTCAGGTGGTACAGCTTCTACTCTGAAATAATCTGAGAACGCTGTTGGCAGTGCCTTGCCTGGAATATCATAATTTGATCCCATAATACAAGACTTTCCAGTCTGGTATTTAAAAAAATGAAAGCCAACATCTGCTCTCCTTGGGGTCTAAGCTAATTGCTCTTAACTCAGCAAAACTACCTTTTCATTTCTCCTCCCAGATAGCTAGTTTTTATAACTGACAAGGAATACTCAGAGCAAGATTTGTAAAGCAACAATTTCTTGATGGATGCTAATGATTTCCAGATGTCCTAGTGTCTCCGCTCTTCTTGTTGTAGCATTTTAATATTTCCTTCAGCCTATTTAGGTTTTTACCACCAAAGTTCTTCTGTCATGAAACGATCGCAAAAATTAATAGCGTCAACCTCAAGTGCTGGCATCTATCTAAGCTGAAATAGGGATGGTAGAACTGCAACACATAGAAGTCTTATCAAGATGAAACATGGAATAAAATAACACAAAAATAATCTTTATGAAAAAAATCTTCCCTTGAATACAGTACGGCAGTTCCTCAAAAAATTTACAGTAGAATTACCATATAATCCAGCCATTTCCACTTCATGCAAAGAAATGTTCTTGGTAGATTACAACATTTACGGGCTGTTGCAGCAACTTAAACTGGCCATTTCCCTTTATTTTTATTCCCTTTTCCCCTTAACATTGTATTCCCTCTGGTCTAGAAACAGTTCTCCTTCCAGAAAAGGAATGCCTTGAGGCTGGCAGTGTTATCAATTTTATTCTATTCATAAATTGTCCAGCTTTAAGCATGCATTCGTCCAGCTCACTTCAGAGCGTGAATCAGAATAGAATATGCTAGATCTCGCTCCAAAATAATTTCTAACACTCCATCACATCCCTTTCAGTCTGGTGAAAAAGGACTCTAGTTCTATGGAACTAGATTTTTGGCCCATTCCGTGTGAAGAGGCCTCTGGTCATTGCCATAGAATTTAAGTCCAGGGAAAGAGTTATGGAAAGCAGATAATGCGTGATGAGCTTACAGACAACAGTGAGGTGTCTTGGTCTCCTCATCTATCATTCTAAGGGCTATGGGATCAAATCCCTAAGAAAGTGTGACCTGAACCCTCTAATATTTTGTTTGGGATTCCATTGAAACAGAAAATGAGCTCAAAATAGAGTTTTAACCATGTCTAATAGCCTAGAGGAATATCTACTTTTAATGAATGATATATAACAGTTTAAAAAATTACATTGTTCTGTTCCCCTGTATCTCAAAGGTACTGCTTTAAAATTGGGAATATCTGCACAAATAAATATCATAATAACATTGTTAATGTCATTTTGATTACAAAAAAAATCTCACACTTCGTCATAGACATTGTCTACAGAGAAATGTTAACCATTGTGCAATTGAAATCAGGCTCATGGTCTGAAAGATATTAATTCAACTTTAAAAGTTGTAAGATGATTTTAATAGAAGTTTATGTAACATCTGTCAGCATTACTACTCTATTTCTCCTGATAGCAAATTTACCAGACAGTCTTAACACTGGAAAATCAAAGATTGTTGGGAAAGATTTTGCAGGCCAAGAAAAAACTATAAGGTAAGATTTTCTGATATTATAAAATATTTGAAAGCTATATCATTTCATACTTACGAAGTTTCCAGAATTTATCTATCTCCAATCTTTTCAATCATCTTAGCTTTAGAATATTTTCCAACTACTCTACACTCAAAACTTAATTCACCCATTTCTCAAGCATTGAATGAATATAAAAGATCTCAGTTTTTTATGCCACTGGGGAAGAGCTTTTTCAGGCATGATCACTTGCATTGATGACTCTGTTCTGGCACTCGGTAATGGAAGCAATAGGAATTAAAGTTTTTGAATGTCAGGACATCATTATGGTTCCAAGATTACCCTCCTTTTCTGTTTCCTGGTTTGCACTTGACTGTTCAAATGGAACAAGTAACTAAGTTAACCAACTCATGTAGCTGGTTCTTACAGTCAAGAAAGTTCCATGGAGAGGGCTACTCTACAAATGTGCAAACTGAGAATAAGATGCTGATCCCAGAAGGAAAAGATATATGGGAACTAGGTCAGGAGTTGATTTTCCTCTTCAGTTTTCACAAGGGCCTTTTCTACCTCTACTGCTCTTGTCTGATGGTGATCCAGCTCATGAGAAGTCTATTTTAGCATCTACCATTGTGGCAAGAACCTCTCGATAAGCAGAACAGAAACAGCTACAATGGTAACATGATTTCAACCAGAAACTAGATTTGCCTCCAGGGAGTGAAGGCAGCTCTGTGCATATTAAATTCTGTATGTGGTTGAAATCTGCTTCTCGTTTACTGGGTCTGAAAGGGAATAAAATGCATGTTTGGATTTTTAGGTCCTTTATCTGTCATCAGAGGAATATTTTCATGTGCCTTATGTAATTCTTTCAAAGATGACACCAAGAATAACCTGCAAAACTTATGCTCTTTAGATTTGCTCAATTCCATCCAAATATAGCAGATAACGTTACTGCATCTATCTTTAATGTCCTGAAGTATTCCAAGTTTGACTTAAGTAAAAGAGAAAACATTCTTCTTTCTATTATTTCCTGACTTGTGAACAGCTATTTATTATAATTCTTACTGGCGAAACTTTCCTTTGGGGCACCTAGAAGGTGCTCATAGAATGCCCCTTGAGGCCTTTTAAAAATACAGGTGCCAACCACATATATAGTCAACTGATCTATGATAAAGGAACAAAGGCAATACAATGGAGCAATGATAGTCTTTTCAACAAATGATGCTGGACAGCCACATGCAAAACAGTGAATCCAGACACAGATGTCACATCCTTCACAAAAATAAACTCAAAATGGATCACAGGTGTGGAGAAAACGGAACCCTCTTGCACTGTTGGTGGGAATGTAAATTGATAGAGCCACTATGGAGAACAGTATCGAGGTTCCTTAAAAAACTAAAAATAGGGCTTCCCTGGTGGCGCAGTGGTTGAGAGTCCGCCTGCCAATGCAGGGGACACGGGTTCGTGCCCCGGTCCGGGAAGATCCCACATGCCGCGGAGTGGCTGGGCCCGTGAGCCATGGCCACTGAGCCTGCGCATCCGGAGCCTGTGCTCTGCAATGGGAGAGGACACAACAGTGAGAGGCCCGCGTACCGCAAAAAAAAAAAACTAAAAATAGAATTACCATACAACCCAGCAATCCAACTACTGGGCATATACCCTGAGAAAACCATAATTCAAAAAGAGTCATGTACCACAATGTTCAATGCAGCTCTATTTACAATAGCCAGGACATGGAAGCAACCTAGATGTCCATCGACAGATGAATGGATAAAGAAGATGTGGCATATATATAGAATGGAATATTACTCAGCCATAAAAAGAAACAAAATTGAGTTATTTGTAGTGAGGTGGATGGACCTAGAGTCTGTCATACAGAGTGAAGTAAGTCAGAAAGAGAAAAACAAATACCATATGCTAACATATATATATGGAATCTAAAAAAAAAAAAGGTTCTGAAGAACCTAGGGGCAGGACAGGAATAAAGATGCAGACATAGAGAATGGATTTGAGGACACGGGGAGGGGGAAGGGTAAGCTGGGATGAAGTGAGAGAATGGCATGGACATATATACACTACCAAATGTAAAATAGCTAGCTAGTGGGAAGCAGCCCCATAGCACAGGGAGATCAGCTCGGTGCTTTGTGACCACCTAGAGGGGTGGGATAGGGAGGGTGGGAGAGAGATGCAAGAGGGAGGGGATATGGGATATATGTATATGTATAGCTGATTCACTTTGTTATACAGCAGAGACTAACACCATTGTAAAGCGATTATATTCCAATAAAGATGTTTTTAAAAATTAATTAATTAATAATAATAATACCAAACTTCCAGGCAGTTGTAAGGATTGAATTAAGTAGAAAAAAAAATGGATCACAGACCTAAATGTAGAACACAAAACTATAAACTCCTAGAAGATAACAAATAAGAAAACTTAGATGACCTTGGTTATGGCAATGACTTTTTAGGTATGATACCAAAGGCAAGAGTTCATGAAAGAAGTAATTGATAAGCTAGACTTCATTAAAATTAAAAACTGCTCTGTGAAAGACAACGGCAAAAGAATGAGAAAACAAGCCACAGACTGGAAGAAAATATTTGCAGAAGGCACATCTGATAAAGGACTGTTGTCCAATATATATGGAGAACACTTAAAACTCAACAATAAGAAAACAAACAACCCAGTTAAAAAATGAGCCAAAGACCTTAACAGACATCTCACCAAAGAACATATACAGATGGCAAATGGGCATATGAAAAAATGGTTCACATCATGTGTCGTCAGGGAAATGCAAATTAAAACAAGACACCACTACACGCCTATTAGAATGGCCAAAATCCAGAAAACTGATAACACCAAATGCTGGTGAGACTGTGGAGCAACAGGAACTCTCATTCAGTGCCGGTGGGAATGTAAAATGGTACAACCACATTGGAAGAAGTTTGGTGATTTCTTACAAAACTAAACATACTCTTACCATATGATCCAGCAATCTCACTCCTTGATATTTACCCAAAGTAGTTAAAAATTTATGTCTACACAAAGCCTACACATGGATGTTTATAGCAGCCTTATTCATAATTTCCAATACTTGGAAGCAACCAAGATGTCCTTCAGTTGGTGAAGGGATGAATAAACTGTGGTACATCCAGACAGTGGAATATAATTCCTTGCTATCAAGCCATGGAAAAGCACGAGGAAGCTTAAATGCACATTATTAAATGAAAGAAGCCAATCTGAAAAGGTTATATACTGAATGATTCCAACTGTATGACACTGGAAAAGGCAAAACTATGGAGACAGTCAAAAGATCAGTGGTTGCTAAGTGGAGGGTGGTGGTGGTAGGGATGACCAGGAGAAGCACAGAGGATTTTTAGGACACTAAAAACACTCTATATGATACCATAATGAAGAGTATATGTGATTATACATTTGTCCAAACTCACAGAATATACAACACTAAGAGTGAACCCTAATGGAAACTGTGGACCTTGGGTGATACTTATGTGTCAATGTAGGTTTATCAACTGTAATAAGTGCACCACTCTGGTGGGGAATGCTGATAGTGGGGGAGACTGCACATGACAGCGTAGGGATATGGGATATCTCTGTGCCTTCCCCTCAATTTTGCTGTGAACATAAAACTAGTCTAAAAAAGTAATATCTTAACTGTCTTAATACATTAAAAAACTCGCCAACAAGAGATGTCCAAATTCTTACTTGAGTTTTACTGAAACCACATTCCTGACAGTGGGGGGTCACACCTGTGTATTTGAAAAAAGACTCCACATAATTTTGATGAGCATCTTAGTTGAAATCATTGGCATTGTATTAACACCTGCTATACAGACTGCGTTTAACAATGAGACATTTTAAACCTTTGACATGGATACTAAATGGTGGGGGATGATGGAGGAAAAAGATTATATTTTACTCCTTCTTCATTAACCATGCCTCTTCTGCTGGTATGCGAAAACACACAACAATGTGGGAATTCTATTACTATCATAGATCTGCTTCCTTAAAGTTCTAGTGTTAGGTGTGATACCATTTTTTAATGCCCAGTACTGCTTTTCAGTACATCAACTGAATGAAGTCTTTTCCGTTGTCTCCCCAATCTCTATTTTCCAATTTCTGATTCTGTTTGCAGTTTGGACACGCAATATATTCTTAAAATCTATTTAAAAACTGCTTCCAGGTTCTCTGAACAGGACCCTGGAGAAATGCTACAAAACGTGCATCACAAATTCTATATAATATAGATTTCCTTTTTAATTCTATATTACATCATTGGGTTTTTTTTTTAACATCTTTATTGGAGTATAATTGCTTTACAATGTTGTGTTAGTTTCTGCTGTATAACAAAGTGAATCAGCTATATATATACATATATCTCCATATCTCCTCCCTCTTGCGTCTCCCTCCCACCCTCCCTATCCCACCCCTCTAGGTGGTCACAAGGCACCGAACTGATCTCCCTGTGCTATGCGGCTGCTTCCCACTAGCTATCTATTTTTCATTTGGTAGTGTATATATGTCCATGCCACTCTCTCACTTTGTCCCAGCTTACCCTTCCCCCTCCCCATGTCCTCAAATCCATTCTCTATGTCTGCGTCTTTATTCCTGTCCTGCCCCTACGTTCTTCAGAACCTTTTTTTTTTTAGATTCATACATATATGTTAGCATACAGTATTTATTTTTCTCTTTCTGACTTACTTCACTCTGTATGACAGACTCTAGGTCCATCCACCTCACTAAAAATAACTCAATTTCATTTCTTTTTATGGCTGAGTAATATTCCATTGTATATATGTGCCATATCTTCTTTATCCATTCATCTGTTGACAGACACTTAGGTTGCTTCCATGTCCTGGCTATTGTAAATAGAGCTGCATTGAACATTGTGGTATATGACTCTTTATGAATTATGGTTTTCTCAGGGTATATGCCCAGTAATGGGATTGCTGGGTCATATGGTAGTTCTATTTTTAGTTTTTTAAGGAACCTCCATACTGTTCTCCATAGTGGCTGTATCAATTTACATTCTTACCAATAGTGCAAGAGGGTTCCCTTTTCTCCACACCCTCTCCAGCATTTATTGTTTGTAGATTTTTTGATGATGGCCATTCTGACTGGTGTGAGGTGATACCTCATTGTAGTTTTGATTTGCATTTCTCTAATGATTAGTGATGTTGAGCATCCTTTCATGTGTTTGTTGGCAATCTGTATATCTTCTTTGGAGAAATGTCTATTTAGGTGTTCTGCCCATTTTTGGATTGGGTTGTTTGTTTTTTTGATATTGAGCTGGTTGTAAATTTTGGAGATCAATCCTTTGTCAGTTGCTTCATTTGCAAATATTTTCTCCCATTCTGAGGGTTTTCTTTTCATCTTGTTTATGATTTCTTTTGCTGTGCAGACGCTTTTAAGTTTCATTAGGTTCCCTTTGTTTATTTTTGTTTTTATTTCTATTTCTCTAGGAGATGGGTCAAAAAGGATCTTGCTGTGATTTATGTCATAGAGTGTTCTGCCTATGTTTTCCTCTAAGAATTTTATAGTGTCTTGCCTTACATTTAGGTCTTTAATCCATTTTAAGTTTATTTTTCTATATGATGTTAGGGAGTGTTCTAATTTCATTCTTTTACATGTAGCTGTCCAGTTTTCCCAGCACCACTTATTGAAGAGGCTGTCTTTTCTCCATTGTATATTCTTGCCTCCTTTATCAAAAATAAGTTGACCATATGTGCGTGGGTTTATCCCTGGGCTTTCTATCCTGTTCCATTGATCTATATTTCTGTTTTTGTGCCAGTACCATACTGTCTTGATTACTGTAGCTTTGTAGTATAGTCTGAAGTCTGGGAGCCTGATTCCTCCAGCTCCATTTTTCTTTCTCAAGATTGATTTGGCTCTTCAGGGTCATTTGTGTTTCCATACAAATTGTGAAATTTTTTGTTCTAGTTCTGTGAAAACTGCCAGTGGTAGTTTGATAGGGATTGCATTGAATCTGTAGATTGCTTTGGGTAGTATAGTCATTTTCATAATGTTAATTCTTCCAATCCAAGAACATGGTATATCCCTCCATCTGTTTGTATCATCTTTAATTTCTTTCATCAGTGTCTTATAGTTTTCTGCATACAGGTCTTTTGCCTCCTTAGGCAGATTTATACATAGGTATTTTATTCTTTCTGTTGCAGTGGTAAATGGGAGTGTTTCCTTAATTGCCCTTTCAGATTTTTCATCATTAGTGTATAAGAATTCAAGAGATTTCTGTGCATTAATCTTATATCCTGCTACTTTACCAAATTCATTGATTAGCTCTAGTAGTTTTCTGGTGGCATCTTTAGTATTCTCTATGTATAGTATGTGAGATTACTTTCTGATGGAAAAACAAAACTTTGTTGTAACTGTCCCATGTGATAAAAAAAAAGTGTACATGCATTTCTGTTTTTTCTGCTTTTCCACATGCAAGAAACAGTAGCAAAGCTAAGACCAAGGAAGTAAAAACAATACACCACCTTTCCCTCCCCCATGAAACACTATCACCACCAAATTTTCTTCAGCTGATGGAACGAGGGAGTTAACTGCAAAGCCAGAATCCAAACCTATATACCTGGGAAGAAAACCTTAGGGACCTTTTCTCCAGCAGTGGTTCTCAGAGACTGACCAGACAGCAACACTGGCATAGCCTGGGATCTTATCAGAAACTCCTGGTGAGCCCCAGCAATCTATGCTTTAATGAGCCCTGCTGAAGTTCAAGAACCTGGTAAATATGAATGCCATTACCACTCAGGCAATAGGAGCCCACGGAGGAAGGTGGGAGTGGGGCAGGATTTTCAAACAAGAAAGCGTGAGTGAAAATGAACCATTGCCTTCTGAATGCAATGGAATGGTTGGTACAAATAAACCAAAGAAATAGAAATTAAATTAATAGAAAATTAGTGTCTCTTCATTTTTCTTCAAAGAGCATCTAATCCAATTAATATTTATATTTTGTTGCTGTTTTAATTAAAATCAATTTTTATTAAAAATTCTAAAAGAAACGTACTGAGCGCTAAGTATGTTGAGAGGGCTTTAAGTGCACCTTCCCATTTCGTTTATACATCATCCCACACGGTGGGCACTATTATCCCCATTTTACAGATGAGAAAACAGCTTGAAGAGGTTAAAGTAACTTGCCTTAAGTCACAGAGCTGGAGTAAGCAGCAAAGCCTGAATTTAGAAGTGGGTCTATCTGACTCAGCATCTGAACTTGCTCAGCATTTGTTGTCCTCTGTTGGGTGGATCTTCCTGGACAATGAACTTGAGGATAATCTTAGACCCTAACCCAGAACCATGTGTGACTCACCTTGCTCCTTTACCCCTTGGATACCAGCTGCTTCCACTTTCTGTCCATTATTTCTACTGAAAATCCCTACCTCGTGCCTCCCCCTTCGACCCAGGTTTTATTCTGCTGGCCAGTGAGTTTTCCTTAATCATGACTTTCAACCTGTCAGAGCCAAGTTCAAAACTCTTAAATACTAAATCTCTCTTTTCTTTACGTCCTCCTGTGAGGTCTCACCTGCAGCAATGGTTCAGGTGCTCTCCTGGCTACAAACCTTGGTCTGTTACCACCTCTCCTCTCAAATCTGTTCCCTCCTCCCTAGATGGGATAGTCTCCTCCTGGTCTCAGGAACATTCGATGGCCACCCAGCTCCATTCTTCAGCTCATGTTGTCTTCTAGACTGGAATACTCTCCCCTTTCTCTTCTGCCCATTCAAATCCCACCCCTGCTCACCTCCTGGCTTGAGCCCACCTTGACCCCTTCCTCCCCTGCCCTCCTTCAGCTCTCACTGAAATTAAAAACTGGTGCTTCTGGTCTTTTTTTCCTTCACCTCAAAAAGTCATCCTGAGAGGGCTTCCCTGGTGGTGCAGTAGTTGAGAGTCCGCCTGCCAATGCAGGGGACACGGGTTCGTGCCCCGGTCCGGGAAGATCCCACATGCCGCGGAGCGGCTAGGCCTGTGAGCCATGGCCGCTGAGACTGCGCGTCCGGAGCCTGTGCTCCACAACGGGACAGGCCACAACAGTGAGAAGCCCGCATACCACACACACACACATACAAAAAAAAGTCATCCTGAGAGCCCGTAGGGACAACTATCCTTGTCCAGTTTGTCACGTGCCCCTACTTTACATTCTTTAAAAATATGTTGTATGTTCTTAAGGGGAATAACTCTCTTTTCAGTGGCAAAAATGGAATATCACATACGAGGTGCCCAATCCTTTGTTGATGCAAGTTCACTGATGTCCACTGCACTCAGCTGACAAGTTAAGTTTCAAGGCTGCTGGTTACTGTGGGATCATAGCTTCTAGTCATTGCATAAAATGAGATGGTAGTGATCTCAGTTTGTCTAACTTCAAAGGGAAGCCAGGCAATTCATGTGTCCCGTGTCACTTGGCCAGTTCCTGTGAAACTGGACATTTCCAAAAGAACAGTGTGACTTGCAGCCAAAAAGAGAGTAACATATTTCACCAAGTCTTGGTGAATTGAGAATGGTCTGACTTTTTAAATTTCCTTCCCATCTCCCTTGCCTCTCTCTCTCTTTTTTTTTTCTCTCACAGCTTTATTGAGATATAATTGACATATAACATTGTGTAAGTTGAAGGTGTACAATGTGTTGATTTGATACATTCATATGTTGCAAAATAATTACCACCTTAGCATTAGCTGGCACTCCCATCCTGTCACATAATTACCATTTCTTTTTTTTGCAGTGGGAATATTTAAGACATACCCTCTAACAATATTCAAGAATCTAATATGCTGTTAGCTATAATCACCGTGCTGTACATTAAATGCCCAGAACCTCTTAATGCTATAACTGAAAGTTTGTACCCTTTGACCGATACCTCCCCCTTTCTTCCATCCCCCAGCCCCTGGCTCTACTCCCTGTTTCTCTGAATGTGGCGTTTTTAGATTTCACATGTAAGTGAGATCATGCAGTGTTCGTCTTTCTCTATCTGACTTATTTCACTTAGCATAATGCCCTCAGGTTTCATCCAAGTTGTCACGATTGGCAGGGTTTCTTTCTTTCTCATGGCTGAATAATATTCCATTGTATACATCCCGTATCTTCTTTATCCATTCATCCACTGACAGACACTTAGGCTGTTTCCAAGTCTTGGCTGTTGTGAGTAATGTTGCAATGAACCAGAAGGTGCAGATATCTCTTCCAGAGAGTGATTTCAGTTTCTTCATATAGACAACCAGAAGTGGAATTGCTGCATCATATGGTACTTCTATTTTTAGTTTTTTAAGGAACCTCCACACTGTTTTCCACAGTGGCTACACAAACGTACATTCCCACCAACAGTGCGCCAGGGTTCCCTTTTCTCCACACCCTCACCAACACTTGTTATCTCTTCCCTGCCTCTCTTTGAACCCTGTATAGATGTCCCTAGATTACCTGAGGGTCAGGTGTCATTTCCTGAATCACCTAGCAAGAGGAAAGTTGACACTGTGCACCCTGACCAACATCTAATGAACAATCTAATGTTTTACAGTCATGCCTTTTCTCTGAGAAAAGTCTCAGTTAATCATTGCTCAGAATAATAACCTTGGCTGGAAAGAGTTGAGAGTCCTATTACTGAGGTATGCTTTTTTTCTTAAAGTCATTTTCACATCTTTAAAGGTAGTCTTATGTCATTAAAAACTCCCAAAATGTGTCTCACTTCTTTCTGATCTCCCCTTCATGTTTTACACCCTTGTTAATTATCTGAGGGATGCAGAAAGTAGCACATAAGTGAAATTTGCCAATGCTGACAAATTAGATCGTTGCCAAGGGTTCAAAGAGAGGGAAGGAAGATGGTAGGAAATAAAAAGTCACACCGTTCTTAATAAATAATGAGAAAATGTCTAGCCATTGACATGAGTGACTCATCTGAAGGATTAGCACCCTAACTTAGACACACAATAATCCTGCCAGGGAGGACAAAACTCTGCAGCAAGACCTGGTTTCCATATTCCTTGGTGTAAAATGCCAGGGCGGTTGGCCTGTGGCATTTTCAGTGGAGGCATTTGATGCCTTGATCTTTTAGCGAAAGAACCTTACCAACCAATACTGTGATTTTGCACGTGACTTTGGAAGGCAGAGTCTGGCTAGGAAGGAGCCACTCTCCTGGCCCCTGCAGAGCTGGTCTTGGGAAGATTCCAACAGTGTGAGCCCTCGCTATCTACCCCTCAGCCCGACATCATGCAGAGAAGCACGGGGCTCAGCTGTGCCTGTAGAATCTTGGGGATGATCTCAGGTGGTCAAGGCCAAGTTGGGGACCTAGGTGGCAGTGAAGTTGCTAGTGTTCCCCTGTCCCTTAGACTTCTGGTGGTCTGGTGGGGGGGAGGGGCAGGTAGGGAGTAGACAATCAGGCTTATCCTTTTTAGCCAGGTGGCTTTTCATTTCCTGGCCATCTTCCCCGCTATCACCTATTAAGCATCTACCTGTGCAGAAACTATTATTTCACCTTTTCTAAAATCACCTGGCATAGCACATATCAGAACACCATTCTCCAGGTGAGAAGAATACTTTCAGAGGGACGAAGTCACTTGTCCAGATTCACACGGTTAGTAAGTAGAAGTCAAGACAGTCAAAGGTTGACCTCTAAACTCAAATCTTTCCATTTCACAAGGCTACTTCTCACCTGCATTATTGAGTGGCTACTCGCTGTGTATAAATATAGATCTGTGCACACATGTCCCCGCCCCCCCCACCACGTGCTAGCCCAGTCCCTCTAATTCCTAAATCCACCACCTTTCCTCTGAGTTTGTTGTCGCTGTTACAGCTCAGTCCCTTCTGGTTCCCTGTGGCTTCTCCGTGGAATCTCCAGCAGCAAGCAGCTCTGAAGGCATTTTTTTTTTTCCTGAAAAGTCATCAATTCCCACCCATCCCCCATTCCCTGCAGAATGAGCATCAAAGGAAGACATTTTTTTGTCCTTATTTTGATGGCATTTCAGACACAGGGCTCAAATAGCCACAAAGCCCATTAACTGAACTTCAACACAGTGGTAGAACTAAGAAGTTTTGCTTCTATGAATTTTTATCTGCTATTTCAATACTAGAGTTCTTTAACTATGAAGATTCTGATCTTGACAGAGGACTAACTTTGTGAGATGTAGGAGGTGGGAAAAAAATAGACTTCATCTAACTATGAGAAAAGTATCTTAAGGGTTATTTAAAAATCTTCCTTTTCCAAACACCTTTCCCACCTACATTCCAAGTTAAGAAGAATGTTACCAAATATCTTTTCCTAAAATATATCCTTTGGAGTCTGTGAAATAGCACTGTTATAAAGAGTATAAAGAGCTTTAAAAAAAAAAAAAAAGGAAAGGGAAAAAAAGAAGAGGATTTATTTATTCCCAGAAAATCGTTCTTAAAGTGTGGTCTTGGGAACCCTGAGCAGTACCTGACACCCTTTCAGGGCGACTGCTGAGTTCAAACAACCTTCACAACAAAATTAAGACATTGTTATCTTTTTTACCCTTATTCTCTCATGAGTACAATCCAGTTTTCTGGAGGCTACGTGGCATGGAATGACATCATCTGACAGCTTGTATTTTGATGTTTTTTTTAAATTGTAATTTGGTACACCCACTATGAAAAACAGTATGGAGGATCCTTAAAAAATTAAAAATAGAACTACCATATGATCCAGTAATTCCACTTTTAAGAATATATCCAGGGCTTCCCTGGTGGCGCAGTGGTTGAGAGTCCGCCTGCCGATGCAGGGGACACGGGTTCGTTCCCCGGTCCAGGAAGATCCCACATGCTGCGGAGCGGCTGGACCCGTGAGCCATGGCCACTGAGCCTGCGCGTCCGGAGCCTGTGCTCTGCAACGGGAGAGGCCACAACAGTGAGAGGCCCACATAAAGCAAAAAAAAAAAAAAAATATATATATATATATATATATATATATCTCCAAAGGAAACAAAAACACTAACTAGAAAAATATCTGTACCCCATTTCATTGTTGTACTATTTACAGTAGCCAAGCAATGAAAACAATCTAAGTGTCCATCAATGGATGAATGGATAAAGAAGTTGTGGTGTGTATATATATACACCACATTATATATATAAATGGAATATTATTCAGCCAAAAAATGAGGAAATCCTATCATTTTTGACAACATAGATGGACCTTGAAGGCATTATACTAAGTGAAATAAGTCAGACAAAGACAATACCGTATGATCTCATTTATATGTGCAATCGAAAACAAACAAACAAAAAACTTCCAAGATTATAGAAAAAGAGATCAGATTTGTGTTACCAGAGTCAGAGGATGGGCAGGGGGAATTGGAGGAAGGTGGTCAAAAGGTACAAACTCTGGTTATAAGGTGAGTGAGTATTAGGGATGTAATGTACAAGGAGATGACTGTAACTAATGCTGCAATATGATATACAGGAAAGTTGGAACGAGCAAATCCTACAAGTTCTCACCACAAGGAGGAAATTGTTTTCCTTTTCCCTTTCTTTTCTCTTTTATTTTTATTGTATCTGTATGACAAGATGGATGTGTTAGCTGAACCTACTATGGAAATCATTTCACAATTTATGTAAATCACGCCATCACGCTGTACACCTTAAACTCATACAGTGATGGATGTCAGTTATTTCTCAATAAAACTGGAAATAAATAAAATTTTCACTTTTATTTTCTAATATGATAAATGTGGATATAATCCACATAAGCAAAAGCTCTTTGGGATCCCCAATAGTTTTTTGTTTTGTTTTGTTTGTTTGTTTGTTTTTTTGCGGTTCGCGGGCCTCTCTCTGTTGTGGCCTCTCCCACTGCGGAGCATAGGCTCCGGACGCGCAGGCTCAGCGGCCATGGCTCACAGGCCCAGCCGCTCCGCGGCATGCGGGATCTTCCCGGACCGGGGCACGAACCCGTGTCCCCTGCATCGGCAGGCGGACTCTCAACCACTGCGGCACCAGGGAAGCCCCCCCAATAGTTCTTTAAGAATGTAAAAAGATTGTAAAACCAAAGTCTGCGAGCTGCTATTCCAAGAAAGACTTGCTCATTAGAAATTGGTATCTCGTGAAATATCCTGAAAGAAGGTACCATGTCACCATGGTGGTGAGTCCGGTGAAGGTCACAGGAGGAAAAGTAATACGAGTTCCGGTATTCCCAAAGACGCTCCGAGGACATCGGGCTGGGACGCACTTCTGGCAGGCTCTCTGCACACACAGTAGCAAACTGAAGCGATGAAAAGAAAAGAGCAGTAGTCTACCTACGATCTGAACACTCATTCAGAGCAAACACTCAGCAAAAGTGAGTGGATCTAGACGGGGAAGTCAAATGACAAATTCAAATGAAAGTGCGTGTCCACACACGTTGGGTTCGTTTGGCCACGCACAAGTCCCGGAAAGCAATCCGAGACGCAGCTCTATTTTGCAGCACCTCAGTCCAGAAGCCAAATCAGAGGCAAATGCTATGCCTGCCTGGCACGGGCTCTTCCTGCCTCCAAGTGACAGTTGTGGAGGAAAGCTACCTTTACACAGAGGCTGCCGGTTCCATCTTGTCGAGGAAGGCGCTCCTAGAACGAGTGAAGCAGTTCTTTCTCAAGGTTGCCTCATCGCCTGTCTTGCAAAAGCAGCCCGATTAGATATTCTTTGTGCCATCAAACAACAATACTACGTTTGGTGGTTTTGTTTGCACCGAAGGTTGCAATTATCTGATAAAATAAGAAGTAACCCTGATGTATTAACTTCTTTAGAACTTTGGGAAGTTGAGAATAAAGTGTCCACTCTTTTTTTTTTTTTTAGTTTTTATTGGAGTACTGTTGAGTTACAATGTTGTGTTAGTTTCAGGTGTACAGCAAAGTGAATCAGTTATACATATATATCCACTCTTTTTTGGATTCTTTTCCTGTATAGGCCATTACAGAGTATTGAGAAGGGTTCCCTGTGCTATATAGTAGGTCCTTGTTAGTTATTTTATGTATAGTAGTGTGCATGTGTCAATCCCAATCTCCCAATTTACCCCCCCATACCTCCTGGTAAGTTTGTTTTCTATGTCTGTAACTCTATTTCTGTTTTGTATTGATAGATAAACTCATTTGTACCCTTTTTTTAGATTCTGCATATAAGCAATATCATATGATATTTGTCTTTCTCTGACTTACCTTACTCAGTATGACAACATCTAGGTCCATCCATGTTGCAGCAAATGGCATTATTTTGTTCTTTTTTATGGCTGAGTAATATTCCATTGTATATATGTACCACATCTTCTTTATCCATTCCTCTGTTGATGGGCATTTAGGTTGCTTCCATGTCCCGGCTATTGTAAACAGTGCTGCAATGAACACTGGGGTGCATGTATCTTTTTGAATTATGGTTCTCTCCACTCTTAAGGGAAAGTGAAAGCTATCTCCTGGTATTGATGGATGTACTTAATGTTATCAGCTTTCTACAAAGCTCTATACAGTTGACCCTGGAAAAACATGAGGGTTTGGGGGGCCGAACGCTCTCCCTGCCCCAGTTGAAAATCGTGTAACTTTCCGGTTGGTGGTTCCTCCATATCCAACGTTCCACATCCCTGGATTCAACCAACTACAGATCATGTAGTTCAAATTTAGTGAAAAAAAATCCACAGATAGGTGGACCTGTGTTCTAACCTATGTTGTTCAGGGGTCAACTGTACCTCTAAGTAGTAACTGAGAAACTCCAAATTATTCTAAACAGTCATTCAAGACAACATCAGGAATGCTTTATGCAGAAGGACATTTCAAATATCCAGAAATTCCAGGTATTTGTGGTTAGCTGTGTGTTCTCAGCAACCACTGCTGGACAGAGAAAAGGCACCCAAAGAAACCCTGATGGTCTTCTTACTGCTTAACTCAAAAGGGCTCAAGCAGTGGTTGTACAATGTCAGTGTCCTTACTGCCACTGAACCGTGTGTCTAGAAATGGTTAAGGTGGTAACTTTTGTGTTATGTACATTACACCACAATAAAAAAGAAGGGGCTCAAGTTGTAGCAAAGGAAAACCACTCCAACCTTGCTCTGAGCTGCCTAAATCAAGACAATTTCCAGGGCTAGGCAGGTGGAACACGCCAAACCACATTTGATACGGCCTGATATCAGCAGGCATAGATCCACACTGGGGCAGTAAAATAGATATACATCTGTACTCTGAACACGGAGATTATTTTAATCACCGCATGTGTAGGTATTGTAAAAATCATCACATAGTGAACAACAGACTTTTGCACCCTGGACTGCCCTTGCCTTACTGGGGAGCTATTTGCACAATCTAACACTTTGTATGAGCCATCCTTATCATCCAGGTTTGACTGCAACACTTGTGCAGCTGTTTGGACTATTTGGACTCATATCTAGGTATCGATTTGCAGAGTCAGTATTCTAACACTCGAGCCCTTGAGAAATATGGCCTGAGATGCAGGGCTACAGCGTTTAAAAATAAGTAAAACAGCGTTCTTATTGAATTTAGAAAAATATATACAAGCACAAGCTTGTCAGAAATTTAAAACAGCAATTTTGATAGTGGGATAATCTGCGGATGGGAAGTGGGAAGTGTGGAAAGATATGCAGTCTTATTTTAAATCAGAAATGGAACTTACCAAACAACAAGTAAAATGGCCTTTAATATAAAATGATTTTACGCATCTAAATTTAGCCAAGGATAAACCAGCCAACAACTGAGGACATTAATTGTGTTCCAGTCTTCTAACCAAAATAGGTGTGGGTTTGACTCACTGAATTAAGGTATAATTTTTTTTTTTAATTTACTTTTGGCTGCACTGGGTCTTCGCTGCCGCGCATGGGCTTTCTCTAGTTGCTGCACGGTGAGTGGGGCTACTCTTCATTGTGGTATGCGGGCTTCTCATTGCCGTCTTCTCTTGTTGCAGAGCATGGGCTATAGGCATGCAGGCTTCAGTAGTTGTGGCACGTGGGCTCAGTAGTTGTGGCTTACGGGCTCTAGAGCACAGGCTCAGTAGTTGTGGTACACGGGCTTAGTTGCTCCACAGCATGTGGGACCTTCCTGGACCAGGGCTCAAACCTGTGTCCCCTGCATTGGCAGGCGGATTCTTAACCATTGCACCACCAGGGAAGCCCCAAATTAAGGTATAATTTTATATACAAAAGGCTTTTCAAAATGTGGTAAAGCAGACAACTAACTCATGTCTTAAGAGAATTTGGAAACTATTAACATTATAAATCAGAGGATATTTTTCTTCAATATCCAGTGAGAAGTCTACTCACAAATATGTACGCTTTTTATTTTTAAAAAATTGTTCCAGGATGTATGGTATAATGGCATTTAAAAACTACTCAATCATTTTGCCCAATTCTAAGGTATATAATTGTACATCTAAATCATAGCTATCAGTATATTATTAGAAAAGCCATTCCAACACAACGGGCTATGTTAGCATTAAGGGTCACAATGGTTTTTCTAAACTTTGTGAACTACAAACTGATAAATATGTTGTCATGAATAATGGACAAGTTTTGTAAAATAACCATAAGAAATGCACTGAGCTTAAAAAGAGGCAGTACAACTCTGGAGAAGTAAGATTTGAGCAATACAAATGTTATTTGTTACAGTTTTCTCCCAATCCATGTCATGGATGTATTCATTTAAAGAGAAAAAGAAATATCAAAAATATAGGTCATTAACATTACTTGAGGCAGGTTTTCCTGACATCAGCCAAGAAGCCAGCAGCTTGTCCTTGATTTTCTCCACGGTAATGTTTCTAATAAATACATTGTGATGACAATAAAATCATCTGAAAAAAAGGACAAAATATCTCTTCTCTCTTTATTAATTGAGATTTTCCAGACCCTTCTTTCATTTTTTCATCAAAAGAAATGCCAAATTTGGCTTCCTGACCTCAAACTTTATTACATAGTTAAAATCATCAAAACAGTATGGTACTGGCACAAAACGGCCACAAAGACCAATGGAACAGAACTGAGAGCCCAGAAATAAACCCACGCATATACGGTCAACTAATATTTGACAAGGGCTCCAAGAATGTGGTATCTATCTATCTATCCATCTGTCTGTCTATACAGTGGAATATTACTCAGCCATAAAAAATGATATCCTGACATTTTCAACAATATGGATGAATCTTTGGGGCACCATGCTAAGTGAAATAAATCAGAGAAAGACAAATACTACTTGATCTCACTTACATGTGGAATCCAAAAGATTGCACTGATGGAAACAGAGAGGAGAATGGTGGTTGCCAGGGGCTGAGGGGTGGAGGAAATGGGGAGATGCTGGTCAGAGTAGAAGTTTTCACTTATAAGATGAATAAGTTCCAGGGAATCTAAGGAACAGCATGGTGACTATAGTTAACAATATTGTATTGTATACTTGCAAGTTGCCATGAGAGTAGAGTTTTAATATTCTGGCTAAAACAACAACAATAAAATGGTAATTTTGTGAGATGAAGGATATGTTAACTGATCTTATTGTGGTAAACACTTTGCAATAAATATGTGTATCAAATTATCACGTGCTACACCTTAAATTTACACAATGTTATATGTCATTTGTCTCTCAATAAAGCTGGGGAAGAAAAAGTTGCCAAATTTGGGATTCTGTGGGAGCCATTTTAGGCTTCGTTTGTGAAGGAAAGGTAAAGAAAGGGTCAAAAAAAAAATCCATGACCACGTATGAATTGACGTATATGGCAGATCTGGTACTTTCGATGTTGTTTGTGCTTATCTTTTTTGATAAAGGGAAGGTTGTCACCCTTAATTCTGTTTACCAGGAGAATTTTATTTTCCCTATATTGTATTATATAATTTAAATCAAGGAAGAATTCTCCCAAATGATGAGGAAATCTGTGACCAAAGTAGTATGAATGAATCCATTCTATCCAAAATATTTTTGAGCGCCTGCTGAAATAATAACTTTGTTTCTCATGCACAGAGAATTCTTCTCGGTGCTTTGTGCCTATAAACTAAGTGAACCCTCACAATTTCCTGCTGTGTCCCAATTTGATGGGTAAATCCAATCGAGTAGGTATTTCAATGGTCCCTTTTCGCTGCTGAGGAAGTTGACAAACAAAGGTGTTAGGTCAGTTAGCCCAGGTCAGAAAGACAGAGCTAGGATTCACCCTGGGGGCAGTCTGGTGCCAGAGCTGGGTGAGAATCCACACAGGATAGCTTCTTTCTAGGTTCAGAAGTTGTAGATAAAGGGAAACACAAAACAAACAAACAAAAAACCCATCCCATCTCTGTCATCACGGAACTTACTGTCTAGTCTGAAAAGCACACCAATCAATCAATACTGAATGGTGAGTGCTGGGAAAACCGCACAGAAGGTTACGTGGAATCTGATTTAAATTGAGAGGTGCAAGGCGTGAGGCGAGTCCTCTCAGAAAAGTGCATTTCAATTGGGCCTCGTGGGTTGAAGAGGCTTTGGCAGGAAGAAGAGATGGCAAAAGAAGGCACAGGGCAAGTCCAGAGAAGGAGGCTTGGAAAAGGTGGGCAAGCGCTCACTGCCATCCTGGACTCCAAGCGAGGGCAGAGCGCAGTGGGAGGAGGTACAGTTGCTGGGTGGGCTGGCAGCAATCCCAGACTAGGTTACTTTAGGCATTTTCAAATTTTAGCTAGGGTGAACCGAAGGTCATTGAAAAGAACTAAGCAAAGGAAGAATCCCTGGGCTGGTATGAGAAGAATGTGCCAGAGGCAGCAAGGGTGGAAAAAAAACAAAAACAAAAAAACCCCCACAGCAGTTAGGAGCCTACTGACAGCCCAGGCAAGGGAAGATGGGGGTTTGGAAACCGTGGCGATAGAAGAGGTGGACACCTTAAGGAAATGATCTGGGGGCGGATCTGGCCAAACCTGACAGGTCTCCATGTGACTCGAGGCAGCCCCAGGAAAACCCTGAAACACTGGAATAAATATCCTTTTCTTACAGATTTGAAATTCTGGATTTTATTTTTAAAATCAGCATTGTTCTTTTCATGGATCAACCATATGTGAAATAAGAGAACGTTAACAAGTTTGCTTAAAATCTGATGATGGAGCAAACCTCTGCAGCAAATCCTACCCTTTTCAGGTGTCTCTCAGACAGTATCTGCCTAGGAAACTCTTTATAACATAGTTCCTTACTGTTCCAAAGGAGCCCTTCGTGTTTTAGAGATGCCTGAGCCAGACCTCTGTCAGATCCTTCTTGTGGCACCTTGGGTCTGGCAAAGTTCTGCACTGGCCCCTCCCCAGTGGACGGCCCCAGCACCCAAATAATTGACAGGATGAAAAGAGCCAGGGTGAGGCCAGAGACAGAGACTGACAAGGTCCAGGAGCCTTACTAAATCTCACTTAATGAAAATAAACATCACCAACCAGCTACAGTACGTGGCTCCTCATGGCAAAGAATGTAGCTCTGATTTGAAAAAGACAAAAGTAGAAACCAGATTAATATTCAGTCCAGTTATCAGCACCGGCTTAAGGTGAGCCAGATGGCAACAGCGGCCAATTTTAAATCCATCTTATATTGTATTTCGAAAACTTCTTGCTTTGTAAAACGTGGCAAAGAATTCACTTTTCAGATAATTAACTCCAACGTATTGCTAAGTTCGTATGCCTTGCCCCAGATCAGAAAAGAACCTAAACAGTTTCTGCATCTCGAGTGTTTTTTTCACAGGCTGGCATGCATCAAGCCAAGAAGCAGGAAACGTCAGGTCCTAAATCTTTACAATGAGTTGATGATCTGCAGTTGTGTGGAAGGTTTATTGCTCAGTCACTGCTGTTTGATATTTTTCTGCCAAGGGCAGAGCGTACTCTGGACTTTCTGCTCTCAGCAACTTGGTGAAACTGTTATTTATGATGTATAGTTTTTTGTTTTTCTTTTTAAAGGAAAACCATTCTGGGGCTGGTTTATGCCATGCCAAACCTAGCAAGTTCTGGAGGCATCATGGGAGATTCGATGGTTTTAAGTATTACAGTAGGATTTCACTTGGGGGAAAAGCTGGTCAGGAGGATGGGAGTATCTGACTGTAAAAAAAGAAAAAAAGTACAGGCTTCACATCCGTGTTTTTAAACTTCAGCTGTTATTCAATACAAGTGGCTTGAGAAGGAAGATGGTGGGCGGTGATGACAGCACACTGTCATTCTTAGGGCTCTTTCTAGTTTCGAAGCCCTTTCATCAAATTATTTCATTTAATCCTACCTATTCGATGAGGTCCTCCATGCCGTTCCCAATTTATCTAAGGAGACTGAGATTCAGAGAGGTTAATCCTGAGATTACACTGCTGGTAAAAAAAAAAAACAAAAAAAACAGCACTGGGGAAGAAGTTGCAAGACATTTCAAGAAATCACAACTTTATTTGACTTTTTGCTTAACATCTTGAAGGAGCAGGACATCAGTATTGGGAGGAAAAGATTTATGCTGCAAAGGCCAGTCTCCAGCTTGTGCATCAGGAGGCCTTGAGTTTTGCCAGGCTTTGTGTTAGCAAGGATGACTCCTTCGAGAAAACATGGAAAGGTCTTCCCTTCGAAAGAATGCATAAGCCAGATAGCTATTTCTGCAGAACCCAAACTTCATCTCAAAGGCTCCCACTAATGAGATGAATTTAAGAGAAATAAACCTCTTTCCAACTACCTCATTCCATTAAGGATGTGCTGAAAAACTTTAAAAGTTAGAACACCTAAAATTTCTATCGGAGCTGTATCTTTCATTCAATTCACTGAGTTCTACTGCAATATCTACCCGGACACCTTGAGGGAATTACAGAAAATAAAAATAACTGTTTTTGCAATTCCAAATATAAATCACTGTATCATATGTGTTGTCTCCAAGCAGCGTCGTCAAATAATAGTAGGACTGGCCTCAGTCAAACCTGGCTCTCTGAACAGTTCTGAAATGTACACTCAGATTCTCCTAAAGTATGCAGAATAAGGTACATTAAAAGTTGGATGACTAATCGATGCTGAAAATGTGTCCAATATGGATGAGTTTCCATTTCATTTTGTATAAATGTTTTCTAAGGACTTTCAGCTTATAAGGCCCAAGTTGGACCCAGAGCTTTAATAGTAGGAGAAAGAGATTCATTTCCCTTGTGAGCTGAGTTGCCACTTTAGAAAAAGATGATGCTAAATTTGAAATATCATTAACCCCTTTAATGAGTTCTTTCTGCTCCAAAAGACTCCTGTTTCACAAGAGGAAAATATCCAAATTCCTCTTAACAGACTGCATGATCTTAAAGAATATATTTGGAAATATCTGTAGAACTTTTCATTTTGATGTCTGGTGGTATGTACTTTCACCTTTTGGTCCACTAAATGGTCAGATGATACCTAACAACACTTTGTTTCCAGATTACCTGCTTTACCTCATATTCATCAAACACGTAGTCCTTTTCTGTCTTTACACCCTTGATACTCTTTTATTTACTCTGCTTTAATTATATAGACCTCTCTATGAAACCTTTCACGTTTACACAATTAGGCTTCAATTTCTCAAGTCACATTGGCAACCACTTAGCCTGTGGGTGTATCTAGTCAGTTGTAAATGTGTTTATGTGTTCCCGGAATTTCACCCATTCGTTTAACAAATATTTATTGAGGGTCTATTGTATATCAGGCTCTGATATAGGAACTGAGGGTGTAGCAGGAAACAAAAGAGACCAAAATTTCCTTTCTTGTGGCGTTTATAGTCATGGCAGGGGAGGGGCAGACTGTCAATAAGACGATCCATGCAATGTTGGACTATAATACATGCTATAGAGAAAAATCAAGCAGTGAGAGAGAGAGAGTGGGTTGGAAGGAGGGAGTGTAATTTCAAATATGGCTCCCAGAGAAGGCTTCACTGAGGAAGACACATTTGAGCAAAGACCTGGAGATGGTGGAAATTAGAGGGACCCCTGAGGAAGAGCATCTCAGGTAGAAGGAGGAGAATGCAAGTTTCAGGAGCATCTTGGAAGCCAGTAACCTGGAGTGGGTGCCCAAGGTGGAGAGCAGGAAGACATGAGGAAAAAGAGGCATTGAGACCAAAGAGGCAGATCTGTTTGGATTTGGAATTTTTATGTTGACAAAGTAGAAGCCATGGAGAGGGAAGTGAAAATGATATGACATATTTTGAAAGCATGATTTAGGCTGCTGGGCTGACGATAGTCTTTAGGAAAGCAAGATCCAACACAGGAGTCCAACATTGGTGTGCTATCTATATATCTCTATATAATAGATATTGAGATAGATTTCCCTCTATATGTTTCCATAGGTATATAGTTATAAATGGCTATATAGAGAAATAGATACATAGATAGACACACACATAGCAGTAGACATAAATGCATGTGTGCCTGTGTGTAAACATTTGTCAATTATTTCCTACTCTATCCGCCGAGAGAACCTAGAGGTTACGCCATGCCAGTAGCAGTGAGCATGTTGGGTGCCCAGATCTCATTCCTAAATGCCATCCTCCATGGAAAGGAACCAGGGCTCCTTGGAGCGCTGATTCCAAAATGATCCCAGAACATCTTGATGTGCCAGAAAGTTAGAAGGTACCCAAAGGTACCCAAAGAATGGGGACATGCCAGAGGGACTGAAGAGTCATCTTAAAGAGACACCCCTTGGCCAAATCTAGGTGATTTGAGCATCAAGATAAATAATGAAAGTAACAAAATGATTCATTGGATGGAATAGGAATTCCTGAGTCTAGACTGACATAAATAGATAAATGCAGGGAAGGGAAATATTTTCTACAGAAGAATGCCGATTAATAGTTGCAAAAGGAATGAAGCAAATGGGGGATAGTCATTTGGCAACCATCGTGGTGGGGGTGGGTGCTGATTCAGGCAGGAGTCATCAATGCCGGCTAAGACTGGTTGAGTGAATTTTCAATGAGAAACAGAATATTGATGTAGCCTAGGAGTGTATCCCTACAAAATAGTTATCAATTACAGGGCAAAATGCTGACTTCATACTGGAGGATTCCAGCGTCCGCCAAGCCAGGTGATCAAGGTTAATATCACAACGCTGGAACACTTCTTAATGTAAATGAACTGCCTAGAGTACAGTATCATTTCTTTGTTATTCCTGACAAAAATGTATGACCTGGGTCAAACATGAAGAAACATCACATGGATCCAGGTTGAGATCTCTGAAATCTACAGAATGAAAGGCATGTAGTTTTCAAAGCTGTCAAGGGCATGAGAGACAGGAAAGATGGAAGAACTGTAGCAGATTAAAGGAGAAGAACCAGACGCATCACCTCCATGTAATGTGTGACCCTAGACTGGATTCGGGACCAAAAGTGAAAAAGAGCCATTCTGTGGAAAGTTGGTGAAATCTGAAGGGGTTCTATGGATTGGTTGTTCTGTGCTTATGTGGGAGAGAATTCCAGTTTGGGGGAAATATACACACTGGAGTATTTAAGGATGATGAGGCATCATGTCTACACTTGCTCTTAAATGGTTCGGAAAAAAGAATATTGATCATGAGTACCTATCCATCTAGAGAAAAAGAGAGATCAATGTAAAATGGTAACAATTAGGGAAACTGTTTCCTCAAAAAAAAAAAAAAAAGAGGACTTAGCTCATAAGGAATAGTTTGCAGTCTCTAAGTCAAGAATATTAAAGCATGGTTAGTTTTAGCTTTCTAGGTTTACAAACAAAGTTGTTAGATTTGGCCTAAAGTCTGAAAACCAATGTATTAAATACTTACTTAAGAGGAGAAAAAAAAGAGTCAATCTCCCATTCAAAATAGATACAAAAGTGCAGGCCTCGCTAAGACATTGAGAAAGGTATTGCTGGCAGATGGGGCTGGAGCACTGCGTTCTTTTTTAAGGAGGTCAGAGGCAATTTGGAGGGTAAGAGATGGTGAAAGATTGTGAAACCAGGTCATATGAGGAAAGGCTGGAAGCCCGGGGCACTTTAGTCTGGACAAAATAACTCACGCAGGGGACCTGTTATTTGTCTTAAACGATCTGGAGTGCTCTCCTGTGAAACAGGGCTTAGACATTTATACGACCACCATGGGTAGAAACAGAACCAACCAGTAAAAAAAAAAAAAAAAGTACTCTTCCACATTTCATCTTCAAGTAAGGGAGAGGGAATGGATTTGGGGTTAGTGAGATTCTCATCATAGGGAAAGCAGAAGCAGGGTGAGCACCTGCCAGAAATATTCTATCAGAAACAAATATTAAAAGTCTTAGGTGACCTTTAAGCCCCTTTTAAACACTTTACAATAACACCTACAATTTATTGAACGCTTTCTATATGCCCAGCGTTACAGACGCATTATCTCAGTTAATCCTTCCCTCGGCTCTAGCAGACAGGCACCCTGATCCCCTTCACACAGATGAAGAGAATGAAACTTAAACAGCATGTCTCACTTGGAAACCAAACACATCACACAGAAGTGTTGGAGCCTGGAGTCAGCCCTATGTGTGCTGACTCTGTATGCCACTCCGGGACTTTTAGCTTCATATTTCCTGCCTCTGAGTCCCAACGACTCTCTTTTGTCTCCTCCTTCAGAATCTTGAGCCACTGGCATGTTCAATGGACCAAAGACCATCGGTTGATTTCTTTCACTGTCCACAGATGCTCCACTTCTCTCTCTTGTTGCTTTCTCATCCACTTGAGCCTTTAAGCTCCTTCCCCACTATGAAGGAAGTGCATCTTGTCTAGTTGTTTGTGCCTCCCTGGCTGTCCACACATCAGATGTTTAGATGGATTAATATCACTACGGCTGCCATCCACACCCCAGCCCACCCCACCTCTTATCAGGTAAACCTCCGGGTATTGAGTTCAGCTGCACTCACACTTGAGCCAAGCCACACCTTCATTCTACGCAGGGTTTCAGCCAGTTTAGGTCAAAGTGCAGTGCATTTAGCAAGCACTTAACGTGGAGTATGGAAATATCTCCTCGTGAATGCTTTGCCTCTGAATTGCGTGGCCCTAGTCTCCTTGGGTTTCAAGAAGTTTCGAGAAGATGAATAAGGACAGGCTTGCCTCTTCTTGAGAGAGGTAAACGTTAGCACTTGGCTGCAGGGAAAAAAAAAAAGTTGGCTACTATTTTCCGAAGGGGACCCAAGATGTTAGGATCTCATGAAACAAAATCTGCCTTAAGATGCAAGGAACTAGTGCCATGAAGCAGCATTCCGAGTCACTTAGCCACAGTTGACAGGAAGTGGCTACTTGACTGGTGCCTACTGCCCCCTGACTTCCTTTAATGAATCCCCTTTCCTCCCCCTCCCCTTACTGAGGAGTCTACAAAGCACAGCCAGACACGACCACGTGTGCGCGCTTGTCACGCTTAACAGTGCCACACCTGTGCTCACAAAACACAGGCGTGTCCCTGATGGGCTATAAAATGTGCTATTTGGGAAGTTAATTTTGAAATGTTATTAAACTAATAGGTACTTGGCAATGTACCTCTTTCCCATAGATAAACCTAGGAGTGAGACGTTTTGGGTTGATTGGATAGCTTTCCAGAGTGGTACTTCCATCTTTTTTATGTTTTTCTCCTCCGGTAGGCTTTACCCACTGAATTTTCCAGAAAGCGTGACTTCAGGAGGTAGTAAGCTGCAGAGGGAAGAGTGCGCATGAATGCCCTGGGAGATGGCGCAGTGAACTCCTGTCCCAGTCTTTGGAGCAGCAGTGGGAGGGAAAAGAAAGATAATGTGCCCTTTGTTTACTTAAAAGTCCCAAGAGTTGTGCAAAACGCAGGCCTCCTATGTGCACCGGCAGGAGTTTTCATGGCCTGGACTCCGAAGCGTAGAATCAAGCAAGCACGTGGCTGATAAGGCTGGGCCTTCAGGCCTGGAGGTTCCGTGGGCACCAGTGGGCGTGGGTGGCTCAGGGGCCGCTGGAGCCCAAGGCTCCTCCGCGGCACTGATGCAGGTTGGGTGAGAAAAAATTGCGACCCAGGACTTATCTTCATATTTTAGCGCTTCGTGTGAACTTGTGCGAAGCTTAAGCAAAAACAAAAACCTCCAACCACTCTCCGACTCACATCCCTGCATGCTTGCCTCTGTGGCTTTAACTCTTTTCAGGGATTGCACACATTTAATACCAGCAAACGAAACCGAGTTACAGGGTCCCCTTCAGGCACACTAAGGGCATTTCTCACATCCTCTTTCTCTCTCTCTCTCTCCTCCAATCCGCAGCCGACACAAAATTACGCGTGTTTTAGTATGTGTGCCCGATCCTTCCCCTGCTTGCAAAAGCCGGAGCAGCTCCTAGAACTCGCCAGCTATAAAGCCCGGGGTGGCCGGGCAGGAGCCGGGCACCGCGAACCGCGGCTCTGGGGCAGGAGCGGGGCGGGGCCGAGCGCGGGGACCGCCCGGGCGCGGGGCGCAGCCAACCAGCGGCCGGCGAGGGCGGGCCGGCGCGGGCCGAGGGGCGCGGGCAGTCACAGGCGCCCGGCGCGCGCTGCAGGTGGCAACTTGGAGGTGCCACCGCCGCCGCCGCGAGAGGGCCCGGGTCTGGAGGCCCCTTCCAACCTCTGGGCGCCCTTTCCCGCCGCCGAACCCGAGTCCGTATCCGGGACAATCCGAAGGAAAAAGCCGCTGCGCAGGGACCTGTGAGCAGCCCTACCTCTCCTCTGCCCTTGCGCTACTTTTTTTCTTCCAGGAAGGTTGTGCCGGGGAGCGGCGAACAGGCTCCGGGAGGGGCCGGAGAGGGACGTTCCCGGTGACCCAGGTGAGCCCCTTTCCTTCCCCTACCCCATCCCTCTTCGTAGACGGTCGCAGGTCGGGACTCCAGCTCTCCGGGTGGGCAGGGGCTGGTGCGTGGGCGCCTGCCCTTGGCTCGAGGTCGAGGAGGGAGAAGGCGAGGAAGGGGCGAGGCTGGCCCGGCCGGGGGCTGCCTTCCCGGGCCCGCCTGGAATCCGCAGGGACGGACAGAGAGGGCTCGGCGGTGGCCGGAGGGCTGACACCCTGGTCGCAGCGGGCCGGAATCGCCCCCGTGCGCGCCGTTCGGGAGCCGCAGCGGGAGCCGGGCGCGGCGCCTCTGCGAACCTTCGGAGTGAGCGCGCCGGGTTAGGCGAGCGCACGAATCTTAAGTCCCTGCGAGCCCCGAGTGCCGAAGGACGTCATCCCTCTCTGCCCCGCAACTCCTCCTCCGCCCCTTCTCGCCTCCACCCCTCCGCGCCGGCGGCGCAGCCTGTTCGGAGATTCCGTGTCTTGGCCAACGCGCGGAGTCGTTGCTGCTGTCACTCCCCTCCCTAACCCTCGCCGGAGATGGAGCGCCCCGGGGTCTGCCTCCCCTAGCAGTTCGCTGAGGGCGAGTGGGGCAGGCCAGTTCTCTGCGCCGAGGGCGGGGGTGGGCGCGGGCTCGCTCTCCAGTGCTCGCTGTATCCATCCCCAACCCCCTGCAGCTTGAACCGCTGGCCAAGGGAGCGGAGTCTCTGTAGCCAGACCTTGCTCGCTCTGGGAAATTGGGGGCCTCCTAGGATGTTGCAAACCTCGGAGGAGAGGCGGGAGCCTCTGCCTCCATCTGGGCGTTTCAGCCCCTGCCGTGAAGTGAACATTGGCTCTGACCTCCGCCTACGGGCTCTAGCATGGGGGTGCTGGCGGCAGTGTGTGTGTGTGTGTGTGTGTGTGTGTGTGTGTGTGTGTGTGTGTGTGTGTGTGTGTGTGTGTGTGTGTGTGTGTGTGTGTGTGTGTCTGTGATCCTCCGTGAGGCAGAGGCGCAGGAGCCCGCTTCTCCTGCCCCGCCGCGCCGCAGGGCTCCGCCGCCCCTCGCCGCGAGCGGCGCGCAGCTGCATGCCAGCAACTCAGCGCTGCTGGCCCCTCTCCTCCTCCCGCTCTAGCTGCTAGCCCCCCCCCGCCCCCCACGTAGGCGCGACCCAGGGTGAAAATCATCTGGCCGGAGGGTGCGGGTGGGGGAATCGAGTCGCTCCCGAGGCGAATGGGACAGGTTTCCAAAATCCAGAGGAACGCCGCTCGCCGGGTATTTCATCTTCCCGCGGCTCGGCTGTGAGGACCTCGGGTAGAGTCTGGTGGAGGCGAATCCGCACCCCAGGGAGGGTGTCGTGTAACTCGGGAAGCCGAAGTTGGGGTCGCTGAGCATCCGAACTGCCTCTGGCGCGTCCTGCGCGGAGGCGGAGGAACCGGGGGCTGGCGTGCGGACGCGCTGCGCGGGCGGTGAGGAGGCTGGGGACCAGCTGCCGGAGGGCGCCCCGGGCCGCTGGAGCCGGAGGGCTAGGCGCCGGCGTGGGAGGGCGCGTCGGGGCTGCGGTGGGCTCGGGGGCGCCCGACTAGCGCTGGAAGTTGAGGTCGGGGTCCGCGCCGCGTGGTGACAGCCCTCCCGGCCCCTGCGGATTCCCGAGCAGCAGCCACGTGGCGCGTTCGGTCTGCGCCCCGGCCCGCCGGCCGCGGCTTTCGCTTTTCATTCTGCAGAAGTAAAGCCTCTGCGTCCCGAAAGCCAGGGGTGCTGGAGGCGAAATCCTCCGGGGAGCGAGGGCGGCGACGAAAAGAGTCGGAAAGGGAGAACGCAGGATCCGGCGGGTAAAGCCGTTGAGCGCCAAAGATCCCCGAGGCAAGGCGAGGCTGACCCAGGCAAGAGGTCCGGCTCCTGGGCCTTTGCGCCGCTCTCCCTAGGGGACCGAGGGTTCCAGCCTCCTGCGCCCCCAGCTCGGGCTCGTGGACAACTGTATAATTCCCTCCGGAGTGCATTGGATTAAGACTGGGCGGGGAGAGGGCTGGAATCCATGAAATGAATGAAAGTAGAAAGGACTGTAAATCCCAAATATAATTCCGGTTTAAATCTAAATTCCGTTTGATTAGAAACAGACTTTAATCTGGTAGCGCAGGGTCTGGGTGCATTTCTCCTAATGACAGTGACTGGAGGGCCCGGCAAGGCTCGTCCTTCCCAAGCTGGAATTGTGCTAAAGGTGGAGGTTGGGAAGGGGTGGGAGTACGGGTGCACATACCCTTAATTTACAGCAGGGAAGCGGTCAAGTTCAGGTTGGTTGGGAAATGACCTTGCAGGCCTTCTTCCCCTTCTTACCTGCCACAGGCATTTCCCACCTGGATCAATTACATACGTTCAGAGACTTAAGCGACACCAGGGGGTTAAAGATCCTCTCCTGTAACGTTAGTTTCCAAAGAGGACTTTTAAAGAGGATGCTTAGAGCTGTGGTACCCTCAGGAAAACATTCTCAGTTCAGAGGAGCAGGGGTGGAAAGCGAAATTTCACAACTAGACTGTGATACCTCAGCCCCAATAAGGGAGGTTTCCTCCAGACTGTGGTGTACGTTATTGAGAGCAGGGCTCTCTGTCTCACGTTTTCCCCCCAGGGCCTGGTATATAGTAGGTGTTCAACAAACATATACAGACTGATGCTTATCATTTAAAATGTTGGCCTGAAAAGACATTTAATAATTTCTAGGGTCAGTCATTTTTAAACTCAGAATATTAAACCTATTATAATAGTCATTATGAGGCCAAATGTGCACTGTTTACCTGTATTTTTAAACTATTTGGGATTTGTGAAATCACTTTAAATAAAAACGCACTTAAGGTGTTAGGAAGTTTAGAAATAACAGCATGACCGTTGCATGTTTAAAGTTCCTCTGTGACAGTCTCGGATTGAATACCTCTAGAAATGGAGATCTCACTACTTTCACAAGGGTTCTATCCACTTTAGATAAACTCATTATTCAAATGTTAGGAACTCAAGGTTGAACGTGACAGGGCCTCTGCCCATACATGCTGGTTGGCAGGGCCAAAAAGGAAACGTGGTTTTGGTGCTACTGGGTAGACAACGGGAGAAAGTCAAGGGATCTCAGCGCTTTGAGTGGCAGCAGCAGCAAGGGGCACTTGACTTAGGATGGTCCTGTGCTTTGGCTTTGGAGGGGGAAGAGAACTATATAAACTGACTAATAAGAACTTTCTCGAAGCTCGGCCTGCTTATCTATTCCTTCCAGTGCCATCTCCTGAGCTATAACACTCAGCCCTCTCTCTCTCCTACACGCCCACGCTTCTTACATGTAAGAGCCGTCTCCAAGCCTCTGTGTTCCTTTTCTTCTTGAATCCTAAGATTCTTCATGCTATCCCCAACACCGCATTGCCAGCTCTGCTCACAACACACTGAATATTAACATGCTATCTCTGAAAATTTTTTAAAAAAGAAAAAAGAGGAGCAAAAACTCAAGCAGGGAATGATTTGTGTAGAACTTGAAGTCAGGGCGGTTGGCAGTGAGTGGTTCATTAAAAAGATCCAGGGATGGGCTTCCCTGGTGGCCCAGTGGTTGAGAGTCCGCCTGCCGAAGCAGGGGACACGGGTTCGTGCCCCGGTCCGGGAAGATCCCACATGCCGCTGAGCGGCTGGGCCCGTGAGCCATGGCCGCTGAGCCTGCGCGTCTGGAGCCTGTGCTCTGCAACGGGAGAGGCCACAGCAGTGAGAGGCCCGCGTACCGCAAAAAAAAAAAAAAAGATCCAGGGAGCCGGATGAGTCACGGTCCACTGTGGGCAGCCACTTCCTCATCATTTTCACCTGCCACACGGTGAGAACCCATTTATGACTCCAGCGTTCTCAGAGGCAGTGGGATGGAGACTGTGAGAGCGAGCACATGGAACGTAGAATTTTCCAGTTCAGAACCAGTTAACCAAGAACAGCAAGACCCACAATTAGTTAGAAAACACGCCTTTCCACGGAGAGCTGCTTAAGGGGCTGGAGATTGTAAAAGCCATCGAACCGTGCTCTTCACAGTAAAGATGGAGGAACACCAATGGCTGTTAGAAAGTTTCTGATTTGTCATTTT
Organism: Stenella coeruleoalba; assembly: GCF_951394435.1. Lineage (NCBI taxonomy): Eukaryota > Metazoa > Chordata > Mammalia > Artiodactyla > Delphinidae > Stenella > Stenella coeruleoalba. The sequence continues at coordinate 57,070,267 of NC_137160.1, read as the reverse complement.
GCCAGGGACTCAGGGAAATGGCTATAGAGAAATCAAAGCAGCCACCAGATTACTGAGGGGAAGAAAATCTTTGTGTTTTAATGCTACTTGAGTAGCACGTGAGGCTTTTGTTTGACAGCATTCGGTGTCATGATGACATGAGGTACAAAGCAGGCCTGATAGATGGGCCACTTGTGTGCTGAGGGGCCGCCGGTCACAGAGCCCAAAGTTAATCCAGAGGCTCATATCCCGGTGGGATTGCGGACAGAAATCAGGACACCGGAGCTAGAAGTACAGCATCTTGGAATCCTCAGTAGCGAGAGAGTGAGCAGCTAACTAGGTTAAGCGCGGTGATTTGATAGGGAATAGCATTGCATATAACTGGGGTCCATTAGGAGGATTTCAGTCAAGTGACGTGAACCCAGATCAGAACCGGAGGAAAGATATGAATGGGCAAAGGAATGCCCAGTAGCACTCACGTTGGGAATTCGGAAACAGAAGGAGGGAGAGAGCTGCCGTGTCTCAGTGTGGTGGGGAAGCACGGGCAGGACTCAGAACTCAGACCCCTCACTGCTGCTCCATCGCGTTACGTAACGTCTCAGAGCCACAGTGACCCCATCAGTAAAATAGGGATAAGGATACTTCCTGGTGAGGAATCAGTCACATGTAAATACCTCACATTTACTTGTTATTATGGCGTGTTATTTCTGGCTCTTAGGTTAGCTACCCTGGCAACAAGCTTCCGGTTTGCTAGACCCAGGAGTATAGGCTGGCTGGATGAATTATCACCAGGTCTTTCTCTTCAGCCTCCATTAGAAATCCAGTCGCACATTTCCAACTGCCAAGTAGATATTTTTACCCAGCTGTTCCACAGTCACCTCAGACTGAATAGGTCTAAAACTTTCATTCATCAATTTCCTACTTTCCTCCCTTATCCCAGTACATGTCCTGAGTCGCCAGGCAGGAAGCCTGGTCTTCATTTTTTACATCTTCTTCTCATGTTGCTGCCCTGGAGACACACAGAAATGCCAGTGGTCTTGTTGTGGTGACTCCCACTGTCACTTCCTTTCTATATTATTGTCACCAGTCCTTCCCCAGACTCTTGTCACCTCCTGCTTGGACCGTTGTGGTCATCATCCCATCCCACTCTCATCCCAGCCCCCTAACCCGGGCTTCCAGCTCAGTCCTTTGATTGGACAGTTTTGATCACGTCATTGCCTGGCTCCAAACTTCAGGTCTCTCCTATTTCCTGAAGGATAAGATCTCAACCCTGTATATCTGTGTTCACAGCCCTGTGTCCAGCACTCAGTGTGATCTCCCGCTGGCCCTGGCAGGAAACCCATTGCACCCGTCCCCGTCTTGGATGCTCACCTTTAAATTTTATTTCTACGTCCTTTGCCCATCCACTTCCTTCAACGGAAATACCCTTCCTCTCCGTATCTTCATCTTGAAATCCCACCGGTTTTTCAAGGTCCAACTCAAACACCACTTCCCTTCTGAAGTTTTCCCTGATCATTCTCAGAAGGGCTCCCTCCCCTTTCAGCAGATCTTTGCATTTTCCTCTTATGTGGCACGTACCAGGTCTTTATTCTGTAGTGTGTTCCTGTTGATGGGACGACTTATTCATCTTTGTATTCATCATTGAGTGGTGCCCAGAGTGGAGACTCCATCACTTTTCATTCACTGAATGGTCATGTTGTGATGCCTGAGAAACACAATGAACGAAGGATGCTCCAAACCCAAGTCAAGTCCGTAGGGAGGAAGAAGCAGCCAACCCTTGATCGGGTCTTCGAGGGTGAAGTGAAAGAGAGGCAATTATCTGAAAGTCACACACTACCCTCTACGTCCTTTTTGTCTAATTAAATGAATAACTTAAGCTTTGGTAGCTGGAGGAATCTGTGTCATTATTGACATTCTTCATTGTAGAAATGAGCTTCTAAGTCATGTGAGTTGGACGGAGTTTTCCAAAACAGACCAGAATGTGGGGAAGCCAAAGCTGACAGTGACTGGGGCTGAAAGAAAACAGATATCCTGGGCAAGATGCCTGTAAATGCTGAACGTATCCAGAAGGAGGGAAGAATTCTTGTCTGGGGCTCATGAATTTGTCTGATGTAGAATTCCTTTTAGGAAGCTTTTCATCTGATTCCTCTCATGGCTCCTTGATTTGCAAAATATACATACTATATTATCAAAATATATAATCATGCATGTGTTAATTAGCATGGGTAGTTGTCAGAATGTTTCTGATCGAGAAGAATAAAAGGACTAAGCCAATCCTCTTGTGTATACAATATGTCTGAGGACAGGTGGAAAAACAAATTATTATAAAAAGCTTGCCAGCTTGCTTGTTCTAGGAAGAGAAATGCTTCCAAACAGTCTTAAATATACAAGCCTTCAAACTTCAGAGGATAAATCAATCCTCATCAAATAAACAGCCATTGCACACGAGGAAGGAACAAGTAGGAAAAAAAAATAGGACATGATCAGGTGCTGAGGTTTTGAATAGTTAGGACTGAGACACTTATTATATAATGTTGGAATTACACTCTCAAACCTCTTCTAGAATCTGAGCAATTGGATGATCTAAGTGATCAAGGGCTGTTGTATCTGCGCTATATAATTTTTGACACATGGTGTTTTAAAGATTTTTTTTTTGATGTGGACCATTTTTAAAGTCTTTATTGAATCTGTCACAGTGTTGCTTCTGTTTTATGTTTTGGTTTTTTGGCTGCAAGGCATGTGGGATCTTAGCTCCCCGACAAGGGATCGAACCCATACCCCGTGTACTGGAGGGCAAAAAGTCTTAACCACTGGACCGCCAGGGAAGTCCCCACACATGGTGTTTATAGGGTTTACATAAATATATTACAAAATAGAAAAGATGTTGGTCATCCACTGGGTGAAAACATTTGGCCACATGTGTGATTCTTATTCAGGACACTGTTCGATACTGTCTAATGGAAATGACAGCGTTACTATATCACAGAGAAAATGAAAAAAAAAAAACAACTAAATGGCATCTCAAAGTGAGACACAATATTTTAATTACTAGTCTGATAGTTGTGTTTGTTTTTTTTTAAATCAGCATTTTGCCGTACAAATCTGTCTCTGTAACCTCTTCGATATAAAAGTCCATCATGGAAGATTCACATGAACTAATTCAAATACAAGCAAATATTTGTTTTTTAAAATTTTATTGAAGTATAGTTGATTTACAATGTTGTGTTAATTTCTGCTGTACAGCAACATGATTATTTTATATATATATATATTTTTCAGATTCTTTTCCATTATGGTTTATCATAGGATATTGAACATATTTCACTGTGCTACTCCTTGTTTTTATCCATTCCATATATAACGGTTTGCATCTGCTAATCCCAAACCCCCAATCCTTCCTTCCCCCACCCCCCATCCCCTTTGGCAACCACAAGTCTGTTCTCTATATCTGTGAGTCTGTTTCATAGATATATTCATTTGTGTCATATTTTAGATTAAACATATAAGTGATATCATATGGTATTTGACTTTCTCTTTCTGACTTACTTCACTTAGTATGATCATCTCTAGGTCCATCCATGTTGCTGCAAATGGCATTATTTCATTCTTTTTAATGGCTGAGTAATATTCCATTGTGTGTGTGTATATATACACATATATCACATCTTCTTGATCCGTTCATCTGTCGAGGGGCATTTAGATTGTTTCCATGTCTTGGCTGTTGTAAATAGTGCTGCCGTGAACATAGGGGTGCACAAATGCAAGCAAATATCTAGTCAGAGACTAATATTCACCTTCAAAAGAGAACGTCTTTCTTTCCCCCCAGCAGCCACAAAATTCTGCAGCGCCAAATCATCAAACCAGGAGCCCGTGCGGGCAAAGACTGTTTGGATAAGCTAGAGGTCTGCGTTAAAACAGACCGAGATACATTTGCATTCCACCGAAGATAGTTGTTTTTTTGAATGTTGGATGCCCTTTTTAGTTTGGGTTGTGAAAAACCCAAAATCTATCTTTCTTATAGAAATCTGTCTTATAGATAAGATAATATCTATACAAAATGAGAATGTTTAAAATGCATCACGTGCAGACCCTAAAGAGCAGTGTGAACATGGTGATACAACATAAAATGAGCAGGAGAGCCTTGCTGTTATGGTCAGTGCCCATCCCACTGTATAGGAGCTCTACGGAGCGTACCTTTTGGGAAAGAGGGGAAAACAACGATCATATGTGGGTGGATATTGGGCTGGGAACACGTATGAGGTACCACACTTTGCCTGTTTTCCCTCTGTATCTCAGTGTCTTCCTTTCATGCCAATTCCTGAAACACCCTTTTATCGAAGTCTTCACAATGACTTTCAACACGGGTCCTTAGAAACTGTTTAAATACAGTAATGTCATTTTTGGAAAGCATTCTCCCTGCTTTCACCCACCTTCTACACGTCTGTGAAGTAAGCTTCCATCCCCTGCCCATACACATATGTCAGTGTCTCTATATTGTGGAGATATATTATTCTGGATTTCTCTGGAAACAGAGCCTGAGATCAGGATTTGAGTGCCAAGTGGAGACAGTCAAGCTGCCACACTCACCCAGCTGCACTCCTGTGCCCGCAGCTTCTCCTGAATGTCTGGGGACACATCACCTAAGTGTTCTGAGTCTAGGTTTCTTCTGCAAAACTAGTTTAGTCATACCTACCTAGCAGAGTTGTTATTAGGACTAGGAAAAATACTTATAAAATGTCTGGTATACAGTAAGTGCTTGAACAAGTGTACCCATTCCTTTGTGTCCTATGATGTATATTATATTAACATTTAATTCAGCATGAAATTTGTATTTAACCAATCAAATTTTAGTCTCAATATTTGTGTCTCAGACTTTTGGTTCTGACTCTATTTTTTAATCATTAAAAAATGAACTGTAATCCTGAGTATATTTAAATGTAATTTTCTTTTTGGCATTTTTCAAGTTTTTTGAAAAAATAGTAACCAGGGCTTCCCTGGTGGTGCAGTGGTTGGGAGTCCGCCTGCCGATGCAGGGGACATGGGTTCGTGCCCCGTGGCTGGGCCCGTGGGCCATGGCCGCTGGTCCTGCGCGTCTGGAGCCTGTGCTCCGCAATGGGAGAGGCCACAACAGTGAGAGGCCCGTGTACCGCAAAAAAAAGAAAAAAGAATAACCAAAGTACAATGCAGTTAGGAAGATAAACCTGATAATCCTACTGCAAAAGTTTCTGCATTTTAAAATCAATTAGACATTGTTATTTTGTCATGTATAACAATTGTTATTGTTATATTATTATTATTTGTTATGAATGATGCATCGTTCATACCTTCTCTATATGTGCCTCATTCATGTTGCAATAATGAGTGGCGTAGACATTTATCCTCTGTCTGCAGTAAGATGATCCATGACAAGTTCATGTGGACGCCTTGATCTTGAGGTGATGAACGTTGACCCTTTAATCACCAAGATAATTAGGTAAAATGGACAGAGCTGATCTATTTCTTGGAAGAGCAGTTTAATTTTCAGTGGCTATATCAGTGGATATAACTTTTTCCAGGCCAAAAAGCTTAATAACTTTAAGACAACTGACTCTGTCACCACCTGCAATTGTGGTAATTCTAAACGGAGTCAGATTTCTCCTAACTGACCTTAGGAATCCCTGGGGAATCCCTCCCCTGCTTCCAAGACCACATCCCCTCTGTGCTGTCTGTACCCCCCCCCCATTTTCACTTTCTTTTATTCAAGCCACGCTAGTGACATTTGACACTAAAGATCCCAGATGCACCAAAGGATGCTGATAAACCCACTGTGGCCTGAACCCAACAGAGAGGCACCCACGTGGCCAGGAGGCGACCTCAGCTCTCCTGAGGTCTGGATTGGGTGCAGGTTCTGGATCACTGCTCAGTCGGCTGTGTTATCCCCGTGGCCCGGGAGGTCCGGCATTCATCCCCTTTTCTTGGAGACACCACCACACAACAGTGCCACTTGGTGGATTCTGGGATTGAGGTGAAGTGGCTTTTTCACTCAGGACCTAGGCACAGGCATCTGGGTGTCAGGATGGAGGATGGAGCCAGGCATGCTCTGTAGCACACTCCAAATCTGTTCCAGCTTTCAGGGTTTCACATGAAATCCTTGGCACATAGCAAACGCGTGAACAGGTGTACCCACCTTGCAAGCTTGTGAAATCTTGGAGTTGATCAAATAGGCAGTGGGGAACCACGGGAGGGATGTATGCAGAAGAGTAATACAGGAGGCTAGAAATAGAAAACTTACTCTAGCTATGGGTGGGGTGAGTTTGATGGTGTAAGAGGACAGAAAGCTAGGTGGGCAACTAGGAAGCTTTCCCACCTAAGCACCACACCCCACACTAACCTGGGACCTTGATTCTCTTCTCCTTTGACCTGGGTTCTTTCCCAGGAGGCCCCTAACTTTTGCTCCTATGGTTAGATGTTGGAATAACAAAAGCTACAAATGTCAAGATCTCATTCTTCAAAGGTTGGGTGGCTCAGATACTTTCACAACTTTTATGAATCTTGGGGAATATTATCATATTCCAACGTCATCTATGGAATACGTTGTATTTATAAAGGATGAGTAACTTGTGCTATTCTTAGCTATTTGCTTCCTTTGAAAAACATATTAAAGATAAAAATGAATTAGGTAACTCAACAGTGAGTAATGCTGCTGAAGTGTATGTGTGACCCAGATGTCAAAACCTTTTCACTCAGTGAAAAAGTATCACGATGTTTTGATTTATGTCTCGTACTTCTGATATATGAGTATATGCCTGTCTTTCAGGTTATTTCATGTAGTATTTTGTCTCAAGTGTAGCTTTGCTCGCCCCTAGATATGATTAGAAGATAACTGAGTGTGTTTCAGGAAAAATAAGCAGTGATGTCATTTTCCAGATTGTGGGTTCATCAGCACTTAATTTCCCTAAGATGATGGTCTATTCATCTTTATGATGGAGTTACAGCGGCTCCAGCTTTCGAATCCACAATCCTAAAGCATCATCATGAATTAAAACCCTTTTGTTTTTTAAGCCTGATAACATCACATAAACTTCATGATAGATTTTACATGTTAGCATTATTGAAACACAATGTTAGCCCAAGGAAATGAAAATATCACTTTGCACAGGGTCTGCTGTACAAAAATACTAAGTATGCTGTGTAGTAGAAATTACCACAACATTGTAAATCAACTATACTTCAATAAAATAAAAAATGAAACAAGACAAAATATATACTAAAGAATTCTTTAATAACAATAATAATAGTAATAGTATTATTATTAGGAGCACAGGTAATATAGTTTTTGTTCTCCGGATAATTGGTCACATTAGCCGGACGACAGTCAATGTCTCGTTTTTCGGAATTGGCTCGGCACTTTCCCTGTTTAACCATGTTACCCAGGATTTCATGTTTATTTTCCTCTCCTTTCACCTCTCTGCCTAGATTTGGATGATCTCAGAGATATTCTGAATAATCTTTACAAAGTCTGGCAAGATGATTTATCTGTGTGGTTTTCACCAAAATCTATTGAAGTGATAAGCACAGGCTAAAGTATAGCACATCTTTCAAAATGCTTTCTCCTGGACTCCATTTGGCCTAAGGAAATGGGGTGTTGGTTACATCTGACAGCTGTTAGTCTAGTGGAAGGTAAGGATCCACTGGGCAGGGCTGGAAATGTAGCAGGTGGCTTTAGTGGTGAGCTGCTTGTCTGATGCTCCAAAGAACAGCTGGGCTGAGCCACCGGTGACATCCTATCGGAGTGCAGTTCACTTACTACCTGGAAATGAGTGGATGTGGAAAAAGTATCTGACCCATAAAATTATTGCTCTGACCAAAAGTATAATTTTAACAAGATTGAGAAAGAGAGTTGAGAATAGAAAAAAAATGAAACAAGGAAAATAACCATTCTCTCACGTTATACTTCACTGTGTTGGATGCCAATGAAAGTGAGTGCTGGGTATCAATAAAGAAAGTTGCATTGTGTTCATAGAAAATTAGTGTCAAATAAATATGCTCTCCCTCTTTCTCTGCCCACTGCCTCTGAATATTGCCCTAGTCCCTACCTCAAAACAACAACAACAGGCTTCCCTGGTGGTGCAGTGGTTAAGAATCCACCTGCCAGTGCAGGGGACACGGGTTTGATCCCTAGTCCGGAAGATCCCACTTGCCACGGAGCAACTAAGCCCATGTGCCACAACTACTGAGCCTGCACTCTAGAGCCCATGAGCCACAACTACTGAGCCTGCGTGCCGCAACTACTGAAGCCTGCACGCCTAGAGCCCGTGCTCCACAACAAGAGAAGCCACCACAACAAGAGAAGACACTGCAACGAGAAGACCGCGCACCGCGACAAAGAGTAGCCCCGCTCGCCCCAACTAGAGAAAGCCCATGCGCAGCAATGAAGACCCAACATGGCCAAAAATAAATAAATAAAATAAATTTGAAACAACAACAACAAACAAACAAAAACTCTTTTCTTTTCCTTCCAGTTTTATTGAGATGTAATTGACCTACAGCACTGTAAAAGTTTAAGGTGTGCAGCATAATAATTTGACTTACATTCAACATGAAATGATAACCCCAGTAAGTTTAGTGAACATCCATTACTTCATATAGATAAAAAATAAAAGAGAAAAAACCCTTTTCTTCCTTATAATGAGAACTCTCAGGATTTACTCTCTCAACTGTCATATATAACATACAGCAGTGTTAATTGTACTTATCATGTTGTACATTATATCCTAGTATTTACTTATTTCATAACTTTGTACCTTTTGACCACTTTCATCCAATTTCCCCCTCTCACCCGACACCCACCTCAGGTAACCACAAATCTGATCTCTTTTTCTCAGTTTGTTTTTTGTTTTTTTTGGAAGTATAATTGACCTACAACACTATGTCTGTTCTTGGTATGCAACATTGTGATTTGGTATTTCAATACAGTACGAAACGATCACCACGATAAGTCTAGTTACCCTCTGTTAACATACAAAGATGTTACATAGTGATTGATTGTATTCCCCGTGCTGTAGATTTCATCCCCATGACTCATTTGTTTTACAGCTGGAAGTTTCTACCTCTTGATCCCAAAACTCTCTTAACAGCCAAGAGCCAGATTTTTGTGGGGCTGTCCTTTTACATAGAGGACATAGTGGGTGTTCAATAAACGCAAAGAACCATAGTGACTTGATTTAGCGTCGTGAACCGGGATGGAAACGAAGCACATCCGTTCACTCGTTTTCAAAAAAGTTTAAGTTGCTGAGTTCATCAGAGTGATAGTTTAAAGCTCCTGTCTCTGCTAAACCTCTCCTTGTAACTTCAGCGAGGGGTTTGATTTTCCCTTAACACCCAATAGTCAGAGAGCTGTGAGAACATGCGTTCCACCCGGGCTGAAAACGCTAAGCTGCATTCCAGATGCCTTCTCTTCACGGTCCGATGCGTTCCTGGTTGTAGCCACAAGCTGAATTTGTCCGCATGGGGTTGCTTGCTCGAGATTTATGGTGTGGTTCTCCCCCACTTTGTGTTGACTCTTTGTTCACAAAGAGACACGCTGAATTCAGAAATATGCTTTTTGGCATTGACCTACTAAAGTATCAGTTTGCTCCTGATATGAAGGCCAGCATCAAAGATATGGACAGGACAAGGTCAGTGACCTCTGAACATCTTGAAGCCTTTCATTTTTCAACTGCACTCATGCCGGGGAGAAGCCTGGCTTTAGTAGTCCTGTGCCCTTTGGAACAGGTTGAGCAATGCTGCCTACAGAGTCTTCCTTTTCATTTGAGCCCAGGGTCTTTGGAACGTTTGCACCTCCCCCCATAAGGAATGCCCGCAAATCTCATACTTTGGCAAGTTTTGACTCTCCTTTTCTGAGTTATTTTTCAAAGCAGAAGGCAAGCAATGATCACAGGGGCATTTAATGTTTGTAGTGCATTTTGGTTTTTAGAGCATAGAAATGCTTGTGTTCTTCAGCCTTTGGCTTTTTCGGTCCTACGGGTGAAAAGATTAGATTGATAAAAGGCAGAGACCTACTTTTGGAATATAGGCATTCCCCATTTTACAGATGAATCCTTCTTCCAAAAGTGCATTTGTCAGTATTTGTTTGGAATTTTGAATTCTTTGCCCGGAGAGAAGATGTTGAAAATTATGGTTAGGTTTCCAGGCTAGTTCAGACAACTATACTCAATCTATGTCATGAGCAAATTTTGAAACTATTAGTACCAGTGGTGGGACTCAGACAGGAAGCCAGTGGGGCCCCAGGAAGCCATGGGGGCAGCTGAAGGCGCAAATCTTTGGATGCACAGATAGCATCCGTTCCTGAATCCCTCATCCATCTTCTGCCCATTTCTCTGGGCTCTGATGTCCACATACTATCTTGAGTCACACTTCTATGCTTATAGTTAGGCTTTCTTCCCAAAATACATTCCTCATTCCAAATGTATTACCTTCTCTCTTTCTCAAATAAAACTACCATTTTCTTAATTCTGCTGCTCTAACCTGGTAATAGTAGGAAAGCCACCTGATTAAATTAATCATATTTTTGTATGTGTGCAAGGGATTGATAACCCCATAACCCTTCATGCTATTTGCATTAAAAAATAGAATGTCTCACAGGTGGCCAACAGGCACATGATAAGATGCTTAACATTGCTAATCTTTAGAGAAGTGCAAATCAAAACCACAATGATGTATCATCTCACACTGGTCAGAATGGCCATGATCAAAAAGTCTACAAATAATAAATGCTGGAGAGGGTGTGGAGAAAAGGGAACCCTCCTACACTGTTGGTAGGAATGTAAATTGGTACAGCCACTATGGAGAACAGTATGGAGGTTCCTTAAAAAACTAAAAGTAGAGTTACCATATGATCTAGCAATCCCATTCCTGAGCATATATCTGGAAAAGATGAAACGCTAATTCAAAAATATACATGTGCCCCAGTGTTCCTAGCAGCACTATGAACTGGAAGCAAGACAGAGAAGCAATCTAAGTGTCCAATGACAGATGAATGGATAAAGAAGATGTGATGTATATATATATATATATATATATATACACACACACACACACACACACACACACACATAAACGCACGCGCGTTTCAAGCAAATCATCACGGGTTAGAGGATTCTGTTTTTAGTCTATTCATGAATTACAGGCATCCGTCTTCGCTGTATACTCATTCACTTCCTTTCTGTTTCTCTCTCTGTTACATATACGTCGTAGTTACCTAAAAGTTGAGCAGCTCTTGGATGGCCAGTTGTGATGGGAAGAAAAAAGGGAAGAAACAAAGAAAAGGAAATGCCATTTACTGAGCACCTACTATGCTCCAAGTATTCTGATCAAAGGGCTGAAAATGCCTTTATTTCTGGCTTTTCCCACACCTCTGTAGTAATGTTGAGACAACAAAATCAAGGCTGTGGTCCAATGGTTAGGACTCCGTGCTTCTACTGCAGGGGGCACGGGTTTGATCCCTGGTGGGGGAACTAAGATCCTGCATGCCATGTGGTGCACCCCCCCACACACACAAATACAGACTATCTCTATGAAATCATACCGGTTCCCTCCTTCACACCCTAATCCTACCCCTAACCCTTAAAACAAAGCACCTTTAAAGAAAAGCTATAATTAGATCCATTGAGAAGTTTAACTCCATGCATTTTTTGCTCATATGTCTTTAGCATTTTTAAAGACGTGCCCTCCTCTCCTGATGTTCTACCATCTCAGTCTTGATGGAAGGTTCTAGCACCTTATCAGTTGCTCTCTTTAAGGTACAGGCTGTCCCCTCAGTGATGCTGTTCCGGCAGGCGTCCCTGGAAATGTACTTGGATAAGAATGTTTGCTATGACCAGCCTTGTTTCCTGGCTGTGTTCCATCGTCCCCTTCACACACATTTCCTTACCTTGACATGCCTTAGATCTGTCTTCTCTCACTGATTTTACGAACGTACAATTATTTTCTTGTTATTAAAATCATAATCACGCTTTCAGTTGCTACTTATTCCTGGAAACTGCATATTAAGATTATTTTTATCTTGCCGACACTAAAGTTAACAACTCATAAATTTTATTTTATAGTCATGGATATTAACCCCATAGCTGGCTGCCTCTAGCTCCTGGGTGAAAAGAGAAGTGAGGTTTTTTTTTCCCTAAGAGTTAGGGGAATGCAGAAGGGACTTGAAGGTGGATAAAGCTTGCAACCACTTCTGAGGGGACAGGTACCAAAAGGCCAACAAGGAAGCAGAGAAGGTTTGCAAGCAGCAGGGGAGGGCCTCACTGAAGTCAGGAAGCTCCATTTCCTCCCACCCTACAGAGCATCCTTAGAGCTCTGAGCCTGATTTTTGGTTCCACTGGAATGTGGGCTCCTCTATAAACATTTGCCACTTCCCAATTAACCATAACGTGGGTTTTAAAAGGTAAGCACAATGCAGGCACTGCACTGACCATGTAGAGGAAGTTATTCTTTTTGAAAGCAACCTTGAGATTCATTATAGGTTGATGAAGCTCTATGTGGGAGCCTTATGAATTCATTTTCTATAATGAATCATTAGAGGCTGGAAACGTAGGTTGAACAGTGAGTGATTCTGTACATCTATCGCGTACCAGGAAAGAGACAGTGACTGCAGCCTTCTACACGTATAGACTAGTCTGACCCTGTTCTTAGGTAAAGACCAGAGTCCCACACGTGGCTTCTGGGGTCTCCTGCTTCCTTCTGCAGCCTGGTCTCTCATCCTTTGCCCTCCTGATCTGTGCTCTCGACACTGCAGTTCGCAAACATTTTGGTCTTAGGACCTCTGTTCAGTCTTAAAAATGATGGAAGACCGCAAGGAAACTTTGTTTATGCATGGTATATTTATTGATATGTATTGCATTGGAAAATACAGCTGAGAAATTTTTTAAATACTTATTTTTAATTCACTTACAACTAAAAGTCCATGCCACATAAACCCAATTCTTTTTTTTTTTTTTTTTTTTTTTGCTGTACGCGGGCCTCTCACTGCTGTGACCTCTCCCGTTGCGGAGCACAGGCTCAGCGACCATGGCTCACGGGCCCAGCCGCTCCGCGGCACGTGGGATCTTCCCGGACCGGGGCATGAACCCGTGTCCCCTGCATTGGCAGGCGGACTCCCAACCACTGTACCACCAGGGAAGCCCGGCTTTTTGTTTTTAATTGTAGTCATATGCACATAACATAAAATTTAGTATCTTAAGCATCTTTAAGTTCAGCAGCGTTACATCCTTTTGCATCGCTGTGCAGCTGCTCCCAAGGACCCTTTTCATCTTCCCAGTGAACTTCAACTCCCCATTTCTCCCTCCCCCCAGCCCCTGGCAACCACCATTCTACTCTCTATCTCTATGAATGAGCCTACTCCAGGGACCTCGTAGGAGTGGAATCACACAGTATTTGTCCTTTTTGTGTCTGGCCTATTTCATTTAGTGTAATGTCCTCAAGGTTCATCCATGTTGGGGCACATGTCAGAATTTCCTTCCTTTTTAAGGCTGAATTGTATTCCAGTCTATGTACGGACCACATTTTGTTTATCCATCATGTGTTGATGGACATTTGGGTTGCTTCCACTTTTTGACTATTGTGTACAAGGCTGCTATGACCACAAGTGTGCAAGTGTCTCTTCGAGACCTTGCTTTCAGTTCTTCTGAGTTGATAGTAGCTTTTGATGTCATGGATTAGTAGTTTACATCTGTAGGGCAGAGGCCCAGGAGGCCCTGGTTGATCCAAGGATCACAGAATTCCTCTAGCATGACCTTGGCACTGCCTGGTCTTCCAAGGTGACTGTCATGTGGAAAGCCTGTGACAGATGCTCTGTCTTAAATGAAGCCTGTTTGGGGAGTTCCATCTACTTGATATTATGTTTTATGTGACCTTACGCTGTGAAATTTCTTCCCTAACAGAGCAACTATTATGGCTTGTAGGGTTGAAAAACAACATAGCCTAGAAATTTTATGCCATGTAAAAGTTTTTCATGGCCTCTATAAAAAAGATAATAATAACTTATTTCTTTGGTCTTTTTATTGATGAATTCAAATTATATTTTATGGCTCTGACCTTCAGCACATTCTAAAATGAGTTATAATTTATATTCTTGGAAAATGTATAATTGGAATTATTTTAGTCAAATGCTTGTGGGAACGTGTAAATAATTTTACTGGGTTTTCTGATTTTGATTTTGAATTAGCCTAAGTCTTTACTTGGCCACAGTCTCAAACTCCCTCCCCGTCCCCCCCATTCTAGTCCAGACTTGCTTTAATTATTTTTATGTCCCTATATGTTCATACAACTCTTTCATGGTCTCTTTCTGGAAACATCTATTACATATTCAAATGTGGTCTGCATGCATTTTCTCTCATTTGCAGCTGCTCAATGAAAATGTTAACAAGAGATCCCTTTGTATCTCTTGGGAATTATCTACCTTTGCTTTTCTATAGCAACTTTGTCCTTAACCCACAGTGTCTTGGCAATGGGGCAGGTTTAGAAAGGAGAGAACTCGTATTACCATGCTCAGAATAGGGGTGAGTTACCACCAGTTGTTGGATTATTTCTAATCTGTGTTTTCTTCTCCTTTTTGCTCACCCTCCCTGTCTTGCTGCCCCTCGGAACATGGCATGTGACCTGCCCATCACCTGGAAAACTGTTATCTCTGCATGTGACACGGGCAATGTGGGTGAGTCCTGAAATTAATGTTTAAGCTGTTGATTTCTCTCTCTTGTCTGGGGAAGAAAAAAATTGCCAAGTGAAATTGTTTGATGCGACAATATCTTTAGCATCTTAATGCCCATGTGCGTACACCCCAAGCACATTAATGTTTTGCCGTTGGTTTTCTTTATTTTTGGAAGGGGAAGGTTTATATGATTTTTTTTTACGTGGGCCTCTCACTGTCATGGCCTCTCCGGTTGCGGAGCACAGGCTCCGGACGCTCAGGTTCAGCGGTCATGGCTCACGGGCCCAGCTGCTCCGCGGCATGTGGGATCTTCCCGGACCGGGGCACGAACCCGTGTCCCCTGCATCAGCAGGCGGACTCTCAACCACTGTGCCACCAGGGAAGCCCTATATGATTTTTGAAGAATAGTTCTTTATAACAAATCAAATGGAATTTTCTAAGGCTCTTGTTCAATTGTTTCTATAAATCACACACTGCAAATATTCATAATTACCGTTTACGGCAGATATAAATGTGTTGGTTTTTGTAATGCTGGGATCGTTTTTAATATAAAGGCATTGGAAATGATACATTGTTGATGTATTTATATTAAATGAGTCATGAATCTTGACATGAAATCTTCCCACTTTAATTGGTTCTCAGTCGATGGTTTCAAAACGCAAGGTAGCAACACTGTTAAATATCAAATTCTAACTTTGCTCTTCCAAAACTGGGCAATAAGGATGTACTGGGCACTCACCTATTGCACATGCAGGACCAGGGAGGGGAGAGAGGGTTGATGTCTGCTGGTGGATTTCTTGCTGTGGAATGGAGACCAGACGACAGGCAGGTTTTGAATACAAAAAATAGATTTTTAGTTACATTTCTTTCTAGTTATCAAGCATGTGGGAAGCAAGATTTTTTAAAAAGCCTTTGATTAGCCTGATATTATAGAAGTGGCTGGTCCAATAGCTTCTATCCATTTTTAAAAGTACTTAGCATGGCTAATTCCCGGAAAAAAGAAATCAGTTGGGGTATATTTCCATAGGAAAATCACTGTCTTGGTTATCAGTTCCCCTTTCATCTTGGGTCTCCCTCTGCATAAATTTCAAATAAATTTCAGACTGCCATCTTAGCCAGTTGAGCTGGTGGGATTTCCCTTGTTGGGAGCAAATACATTTGTTATTGCCATCTGTTATTTCTGGAATCTCTAAAATTATATTGAATGTTAGCATGAAAGTTGGCATGGATGGTTGTAA
Source organism: Stenella coeruleoalba (assembly GCF_951394435.1). Classification (NCBI taxonomy): domain Eukaryota; kingdom Metazoa; phylum Chordata; class Mammalia; order Artiodactyla; family Delphinidae; genus Stenella; species Stenella coeruleoalba. The sequence goes on along the minus strand of NC_137160.1, from coordinate 57,054,364 downwards.
GATTTTCTATTGTGGTGTAAGTAATTTGCGAATCCTTATCTTAGATGATTTAGTTGCCCGTAAATATCCTAAGGAATATGTATCATTTGAGTTTACTCTGTTCAGCTGTGAGTAGTTGATTTGACACAATTACCACCTAATCAGCTATTTTGCCTATTGGGTTATGCTATCATTTTTCAGTTCCACATCTAAAATCTCCTTTTGGGATTCACACTGTGTGTTTTCCTCTGTGTGTCTCTCTGGGTCTTTCCATCGCCCTCCTTCTCGTAAATGATAACCCCACTGGTCAACCATCCTTAAAATCTCACTTTCTCTTCCAATAATAATCAGTAACCAGAACCTACTTCTTTTAAATTAATCATGCCCCACATCTTGTGAATTCTTCTTTTGTCTGGGACCTGGAAAGCCTTCTGAAGATAACACTGTATTTGTGAGATGCTCTGGGAACCTTCAGAAATCTCTGGTCCTAAAAGCAGCAGAGTACAAGTCAGGGTGTTTGCTTATTATTTCTCATCGGACTCTGTTGTAGGGCATGTGTGTTCCCACCAGCCTCTCCTTTTCCTTCACTTTCTAAGGCTCCCTTCTAGTCTATTAAGGAATCTTTTGATGTGTGGGGTCATTTGGTTTTTTAATCTGTTTTTGTTCCATTTATAGGGAGGGGATAGGCTGGCTCTGCAGCCTAAAGAGTTACTGGTTTGGTCAATATGGGATCGTTTTCTTAAAAAAAAAAAAAAGCTAGTGGGTTTGTCACCCTGACATGGTTTACTTTTGAGGATGTGCACAATCACATGTCATCAGCACCCTCATTCTCAGCCTCACCTTCATCACTTCCTCTTTCCCAGGTGCTGGCTGATGGACTCCACATGCATCTCATTTAATCTTCCTAACACCCTCATGACACAGGAACTTTTTATCATCTGAATTTATGGATGAGTAAACTGAGGTACAGCTTGACCTGCTGAAGGCCACCAGGGTCCTAGTCATAAAATCTTTTCATTTAGACACATTTCCTTTTAACCATTTTAATATACTCTTGGACTCTTCTGTACCTTCAAAGACAGAATTTTGGTGCATCTCAGACAATAATTTGTCCCATACAACGAAATTTGTCTTTTATCCGGCAGTTATGTAAAGCTCTTTCATGAGTCATGGTAGGGAGTGAAGTGGGGGCAGGAGTGGTTATAGTAAAAGACTTGTCAATTAGTAGGGTGATTTGCCCTATGAAAGAGATTTCTGTTTCAAGAGGAATTGATATCTTTGTATCTGACAATATAATCATATTTTGATAGAACTAATAGTAGTTTTGCAGGAAAAAAAATCGAACAGAAGCTTAATTCTTTCCCAATTCATATAAACCCTGTACCTACAAATTCCATTTAGATTTCCAACTCTTGCTTTTGAGGGTTATTGAGCTTCTAAATCCATCATGAGTACTTCTCTAATAGCTAATTTTCTGCTTTATTAGTCAGGGTAATAAGACCCTTCTCAAAATCAGAGAGACATAAAAAGCAGAAAGTTATCTTGGTCGCCTAGCTCACCCTGCTTGAATCTCCCAAGGGTCTCCATTGACAAGGGTAGGAGTTGCTGGAGCCTGGCCACAGACATCTGGGACAAGATGCTGGGATTTCCAGTTACCCAAGGTGTGCAGATACTCATAACATCTTACCTGAGTTTTGCAGCAGCTTGCCAAACCCTTCTTTTCATCTTTATACCATCCTCCATCTTGCTCCAGAGAGACACAGCCAAGTTGTAGATCTGCCCATGCCTCCCTCTTGCTTTAAGCACCCCAGTGGTGCCATCTTGCTTCTGGTACTGCCTCTCCACCATAGTTTGGCAACAGCCTGGTGAGCATTAATCATTTGTCTGGGTGTCACAGGTAAGGGGCTGTTAATAATAAGTCTAAGTATTAAAGTTTAAAAAGTATTTTTTTAAGTAAAATAGACTGTTTTCAAGTTTACCTCTATGGCACTATTATTTGCACTCACTTTTATTCCATATTATTTCTTCTATGTGTAAGATAGATAAAGATCTATCTGTCTATCTAGCTATCGGATGCCACATCTGGCTATGTGCTGGGGATTGTGTATAAAATCATCAGCCCTCCTTATTTGTCTTATCACCTAATGGTTCCTGGTGTCCAGCTAATAATTCTGTTTATCAAGAGTTTCTGTAGTGCTTGTGAGTTGTGATTTTGTAGTTATTAACTTGGGCAATGTAATTTTACTCGTGGAAAATTTCTAGGTAAGAAGGAAGGCAAGGATAGATTAAGAGAGCTCCGACATTGTGTTGTATGCAGTGATGTTATGAACATTCTGACCCGTAATGACAGTAATTTTTGATGACCAAGTAAACATCAAAGTGGTGATAAGGAGTAGAACTTGCAGGAGGAAAAATCATATAACTAAAAAGTTAAAACCTGTACATTTCATTTGTTTCAATAACAAAAAATAACATAGTTACTCTTCAAGAGCCCATGTTTATTTACTTTTTTAATATTACCCATGTAATGGAGGTCTGAAAAAAAAGGCAAGGTTCTTCTTTCAAAATAAAACAAGATATTTTGAAAAATCTTATGCACTGAAGGTTTGTCTTATAAGATGACTGATTCTGTATATAGTAGATGATGTTAGTACTTACATGTTTATATAAGGTGTTATCCCTACCACCCTCATCCTCCTGAAATGTCTGTGCTGCTTTTTGCTTTCTATTCCCAAGTAATTTTGCTAGAGGTGAGGAGTTGGAAAAATCAGGAAGTATAAGATGCATGAAAAGTCATCTGTCTTGTGTCTCGGTCTGAAAAAAAGGTCAAGAACAAAGCTCTTTAGGATGACCCACAAGCTTCCCCCGATCCTGTTACCACCTACCAGATGCATCTGCCACTTTGCTTTTAGCCCCAGACTTGTGTCACTTGTCACTCCTGCTGTGTCCCATGTGTGTCCCTGCCATTAGTATCCCAGGAACTCACATGTATCCATGATTTCTCTCATTTTCTTCCTCCTGCTTCCCGCTCCTTCCCTCGTCTTTATCTAGTAACTTCTGCTTGTCTGTTACACACAGCTCCTGCAAGAATTCTGACCAGATAAGCATCCTCTCCTCCCACCCTACTGGGTATAAGAATCCATCAGACTTTTACAGCACCCTGCATGTGTCTCCCTGTGTCTTTGCATGTCATAAGGGAGTGATGGATTTATCTATATATGCCCTCTTTGGTTTCATAAAATCAGAAAGAACCGGGATTTCATCTTTAACAATTCCTTATGCCTAACGCCTACAATCTGCAGGGCTGTCACGGGTTGTGTTTCTTGAGGATAGATTATGAAATGGACATTGGCGGCCGTGGTGTTTCTTAGCAAGAGCTCCTGGGACCAAGGCCAAGGAGGAAAGCAGGACTGGGAAGAAGGAGAAGTTGTAATCCCCACAAAGGTCTCAGCTCACCCTATGGGGACCCCTATAGCTGGAATGACCTCCAGGTGGTTCCCAATTAGAGCAAGATGGCCTGAGCATCCTTACCCCTACTGGAAGGAGGTGTGACCTGTGCAAGACAGTTTTCTTCAGTGGAGGCAACCCCACAAAGGACTGACAGCTGAAGACTGCCTTTTGGCAGCATTTCTAGAAGCTGGAGGATTATAAATCCTTTGTCCCTGTAAGGGGATCTAGGCAGGATATCAATGGTGTCCACCGTATAGGCACAGAACTTTTTTGTGAAATTAACTGAAGAAGAGAAAATGCCTGTGAATTTGGGAAATTGGGGATAAGAGGAGGAAATGAAACACGTGGGTGATTTCTATCTGCTCTATTAATAGAAATGGTTTTAATAAAATGGATTTTTCTCTGAATAAGGAGATACAATTTTTTAAGACCCTTTAAGCTTTAAGGCTTCCAGCCCTAAAAGCAGCAAATGCATTGTTTGTAACTATTCCAAATACTGACATTTCTGCTCCTCATTTCATAAATATTTGTTGATTCCCCGAAAGATACACAGCACTATAGTAGCCAGTGTGGGACCCAAAAAAATTGTTTAAAGAAAAAATCAAATATCAAGGAGATTTCAAACCATTGGTAGATAAAGCTGTCTAGAGGATTGATCATAATGCAAAGCAGAATGAAACTTTGGAATGAGATGTCATACGAGCTGAGCTTTGACCCTCCAGAGACTTGAGTTTGACTCTTCCAGGAAATGGTAGCTTTTATTTTCTGCCTGAAATAATATCTCATTCAACTTTTATAGCTTCTACAACCAATGACGTCTATTTATTGGAAGGAGGGGTGCTCTTATCAAAACCTACAATGGCCAGTGAAATGAGAATCATAACTCTTTCTTCTCTATTCCACTTCCAGACTCTGAAAATGAAATAATGCTTGTGCCTCTCAGGCTTGGTTTCTGTAGGGAAAAAAGTCACCAAACATGGGGCTATATTTCAGTTCCAGGGCTGGGCCTACAGCCGCCTGCAGGTCTTGCTTTGTTTTTGTTTTTTTGTTGTTTTTGCGGTACGCGGGCCTCTCACTGTTGTGGCCTCTCCTGTTGTGGAGCACAGTCTCCAGACGCGCAGGCTCAGTGGCCATGGCTCACAGGCCCAGCCGCTCCGTGGCATGTGGGATCTTCCCGGACCAGGGCACGAACCCGTGTCTCCTGCATCGGCAGGCAGACTCTCAACCACTGCGCCACCAGGGAAGCCCTACAGGTCTTGCTTTGTGATGTTGGCTTCTAATCAGCTCCCAGGTTCACTGTGCACCCTTGTCCCCACCGGTGACTCTGAGCCCCGTGCAGGATGGAGGTGCGCCTCAGCTCATTTCCACTGTCTTTTTAAAAGCAAGTGTCTTTGTTCACCTCCCTTTCACTTAAAGGCGACCCCTGCTTCCTTTTAATGACTTCTATGTACATGTAGTTCCTTTGTTTTCTCTACCTTATCTTTAATTGCTAAGATGATGACAGTGCTGATGAAGAAGACTTTGTCTCTCTCTCAAAGCTTTAGTGAAAAGGAAAAAAAACAGCAAACTGAATTATAATAGCAGAGTTCTAATCTAAATTATGCTTATAAGGCAGTGTTGGTGATAAGAAAGTAGTTAAACATTACTTTGCTTAGAAGGAAATTGTTCTCAGGACGAATACGGAGTGTCAGCAAAATGAAAATTGATTCATCAAGTTCTTCCCTCCCTGGCATATAGAGAGTGAGATTATTAGCTCGGCAAAGTTATTCTACAGTCTACTTTAGTCTGTAGTTTTCTCTATCAACCATTTTTTTCCTGATGGTCCTAAAGTCCCATATTTAAAAGTTTTAAAACATCAGTTACCCATTCTCCTCTGCTGACTCTTCTGAAGATGCTACCCTTGAGATAAAGAGAGGAGGGCTGAAGGGCTGTAAATCTGTCGAGTCTGTATTGATCTTCCCTATTGGATTTAGCGTCACTTCCCTTGTATCCATCATGCCGGAAGTAGATACAAGGTGCCTGGCTAACCTCTATCTTTTAGGGAACAATTACAATATAAGCTTTACTCTGTAAGACTCTTATTATCATAGTATTAATACTGGCTACAAGACTGGCAAGAGGGATGGGGAAAGTGCAGTGTTTGGGGGAAATGTGTTAGTGTGTATTTTCTGTGCCACAGGGCAGGTCCCACTCCCTTTCCATTTGAAAAACTAATTGGAAAACTCCACCACATTGGAGGAGAAGGACAAATAGCTTTGCATCAACATGAAAACTTGATATGAAAATATGAAAAGTTGAATGACTGATTTTACATAAAAGCTGTCAGTTTTATAGATATTGAAAAAGGCTCTCTAGTTAATGTAGTTTGTCCAATTCATCCAGTCTTTGTTTTAACCAAGGAATGGCTTGAGAACCCAAAGCTCAGATAGTTTCTCTTCTTTTTAAAAAATCACCTCTGTCATCAAAGATTATCCACTCCAAAGTGCTATTCTTCTTTACTCCTATTAGCTTTGCTTCTATAAATTATTTATGTAGCAGAATAATTTGAATTTAGTAAATGGCTTGCAAAGGACAACATCAGCTTGCCTGTGGAAAATACGAAGCAAACATCAAAGAACATAATTTTCTTTTTTTCATAACTGTTTGGTTGAACAGGTATAAATCCCCAGTTATGATGGATGCTGGTTTCTTGGGGTAGGTGCTAACTGCCTCCATGCCTACCTGACCCTGATTGAACCCATTTCTTGGACTTCCTGGGGGAGAGTTTATGTGAGGTCAATGAATTGTACTTGTTCAAAGGTTACTCTGCTACATAATTCAGCTGTCAGCAGAACTAGGTCCGGCCTGGCCCAAGATTTTGTATAGGTCTGGGGAAAAAAAAATTAAAGAGACTCTGCAACATTTTACTGCCTAGTAAACTGACAGAATCACGTCAGCTGTGTCAGCACAAGCGTTGGGGAATTGGGCAAGGGTTCTTGCTGCTGGCCTGAACTTTGCATTTCGAGCACGTTGCGTTGGAAAGACAGCCCTGAGATAGCGCACGGGGGAGCTGACCTAGCAACGATGAAGGGAGATATTTGTGGGGCAATCGTGGTGCCTTTATCCATCAGCAGTGAGTGATGACTAAGTTTGGCGGGTTATCTCTGTCGCCTTATCTCCTCCAGCTTGAGTCCACCGAGAGGCTCTAGAGTAGTTAGAACCTATTTTTAACAGCAAGTCCTACCGACCCATAATTGAACATGAGATATTTTGGTTTTTGTTTTTGTTTTTTCAGTTCAGAAGCCCCTACCTCCTCAGACATTCCTAAATGTGTGATTAGGGCTTCCTACATTTCTGCGTCATGGACAGCTTAGAGGTTTGAACGTATTCTGTTTTGTTTTTTTATTTATTTTATTGAAGTATAGTTGATGGACAATGTGTTCATTTCTGCTGTACAGCACTGTGATTCATTTATACGTACATATACATTCTTTTTCATAATCTTTTCCCTTTTAGTTGATCTCAGGATATTGAATATAGTTCCCTGTGCTGTTATATTGGATGTTTTCTCTTTTACGCATGCTCTGATGTTTTTAAGAGACTTGTTTTTCACAACAGTGTATCTCTAATTGGAATGTCATGACGGATCTGAGGACTGTGCCCACTTTAGACACGGGAGAACATTAACATTGTCAAAATATCTTTACAAGGATCCAGAAAAGGTTTATCTCCCATGCCCCATATACCTCCTCCCCAGAGGAAATGTAATGTTTGCATTGAATTCAGAACCTTACAGCTCTTGACTGTAGCAGAAGCTTTGCACTCAGTGCTTCTCTGTAGTAAATGTTGATGGTCCTATTCACTGTCATGGTTTTAATTGTTAGAAAGAAAAATTCTTTTCTGATGGTACTGTAGATTTTGAGGGTACGTTCTTAAAAAATGAGAAAATATGAGTGCCTTTTGGGTTTTGCTTTCAATTGTTAATTTTTTTTCCTTTCGCTTTTTTAAATCACTCTAAATCTTGTACATGGGGCTCCACCTAGTGTAAGTTTTAGGTTAAAAAAATAGTATATCTATAAGGAAAGGGCAAACATTAGCTGAATGGACTCCTTTATGATATGAATGCAAAACAAAAGATAGTGATAATTTCATAAAATGCTTTTGTGGTTCCAAATGCTTCATGGAATTTAGGGACATAGAAACATTCTTTTTCATTCCCTCGTTTTCCACAAATTCTTACTTTTTTTTTTTTTTTTTTGGTGGTACGCGGGCCTCTCACTGTTGCGGCCTCTCCCGTTGTAGAGCACAGGCTCCGGGCACACAGGCTCCATGGCATGTGGGATCTTCCCGGACCGGGGCATGAACCCGTGTCCCCTGCATCGGCAGGCGGACTCTCAACCACTGCGCCACCAGGGAAGCCCCTCACAAATTCTTACTTTTATACCTTTTTTTTTTCAAGGCAAAATTACATTACAGCTGTGTGTAAATACAGTTTTAGGTTGTAAACATTTTCTTTGCCTATGGTAAATGGATTTAGATCCAATTTTCCGGTGGTGTAACAAGACAAGAATCTTAAATAAAACACTTTGGGATATCTTCACAGTTGGTAAACTTAGACTTACTACCTGAAATTGCTTTTTTTTCTTTTAATAAACAGGGACTTAAATTTTAGGCTAACATTTTAATTTAATACTTTCCATAATACCATTTGATTATATTTTGAAAGTGTTTATATTGCATCCAGCTTTAAGATTTCGACTTTTTACTTAGCAACCACTAAGTGGAGTTGTATTACTGTCAATAATATAATTTTTTACAACTTTGAAAAGATCACTATAGTGTAATATTCAGTTTCTTTATATTTTGTTCTCATAGAGGGGAATTCCCGGTGCTTATATCTATTGCCAGTGAGTTCCAAGAGCAGAATGTGTGTATGTCTCTAAAGGACTAAAACTAGACTGAAGTGACACCTGCAGGAAATTGACCTAGCTTGATGACATCAACAGCCAGGAGGTGCAGAGAGTTGAGAAATTCACTTGAGAAAAACGTCCCCTCGAGTATTTGGATTTTCTGATGTGCCGCATTTGCCCTAGAACTGACCCATTGTGGTTCCAGGAGGAATAATATTTCTTTTGTGCCTCCTGCATGACAGATGTTATACATATACAATGTGTCTACTTTTCCTCACACCCTGTGAATCAGGAACACAGATCTATTTTACAGATAAGGAAACTGAGGCTCAGAGAAATCAAATAACTTACGCAGGTGTGTCAGGATTTGAACTCAAGGCTGTGTCTCTCCATACTATGTGTGTTCTTTCTTTGGCAACCTATTGTTAACCTATGTAAAACTTACGAAATCCTTCATGATGCCAACTCTTTTTTAGGTTTCCAGTTAATCACTATTTTTATTCAAGACTGAATGTGTTCTAGATTCCAAGGGAGTTAATACTATTGTGTCCTCGGGAAACTTTCAATTTAGCTGAAGGGGCTGAGCACAAGTGTATTTTCTAAGACCATTTATTCCCTTCTACATTTAGTTAAGTGCCTGGTGTATGGTCTACATAATAAGTGCAATAGAAATTTGGATTTCTAAAAGCAAGGGGTCTTCTTTCCTACCTACCCCCTTCTCCAGCGATGAGAACTTTCCTTCTACAATGGAGGTGACAAGGTGAATCAGAGTGTTATATAAGAGCAGTGATTCTCAAAGTTTGGGCAGTTGATGCCCCTTTGCACTCTTAAAAATTATTGAGGATCCACAAAGAGCTTTTTTTAAAGTAATCTATGCCTTTTGATATTTACCACTTTAGAAGCCAAAACTAATAATATTTTAAAATATGCATTAATCCATTTAAAAATAACATTAGTAAACCCATGTTACATGTTAACACAAGTGACATATTTTTATGAAAAATAACCCTGTTTTCCCAAACCAAACAATTGAGTGAGAAGAGTAACATTGTTTTACATATTTAATAAATCTTCTTAATGTCTGATTTAATAGAAAGAAAACCACTGGATTCTCATCTGCTTCTGCATTCAAGCTGTTACGATACATTGTTCTGGTTGAAGTCTGGCGAGAAAATCAGCTTCACACAGAAATATCGTTGGAAAAGGGAGAAGTACTTTAATAGCCTTTTCAGATAATTCTTTTGGCCTTGCTGACCCATAAAAGGGTGTTTGAGGAACCCCCCAAGGGGTTCCTGGACCTCACTTTGAGAACTGCTAGTCTAAGTGAGATGAGACCTGGATTCAAATATCACTTCAGGTCTGTCACTTCCCAGATCTGAAGCCCTTGGAAGTGACTTAACCTTTGAAGCAACGTGTGCACAGGATCTGGCACAGAGAAGGCACTCAAATAGATGGTTGTGATGTGGATGTGATATCAGTAATAAAATGCTGCTGTTCCCCTGGTCTTGGGTGATGTGAAGCCCAGAGTCAGAAAACAAAGTCATGCTCAGCTCAGGGGTGCCTAGAAGTAAAACTCTGTGGAAGACAATGATACTATGGACAAAGCAGGATCCGTCTCATTCCTAGGTTATATAGCTTGGTCCATTCAGTTTGATATCCTTCCCATCCAGGATGAGGCTGATTTGCCGGCTTTTCGTACAATCTTCCTAAATTCTGAATACACTACATTAGAGAACTTGTGATGGTGGTTATGCCTGGAAGAAAATATAACAGAGATGGGGTTTCGTATTTTATATTCACATTTGATATGAAGTTCACTGTTTAAAGTATAATGAATAATTGCAATTTTTCATAAACGGTAGAGAATGAGTACTGTGGGATTGGAACAAGTTTTTAAAAATTCTGGGAAGGCTTTACAGATGCTTTTCAGCAGTTTCGTACATGGTGATGTTGAGTAAAGCACATTTCAACTATAATGTGCTCTGCTCATTTTCTTCTACAACGCTTTGGAAACAGTACTGTCAGTCTGACACGTGATACTAAAAGGTTATATTCCGGATGAAGCAGGACCATGGAGTCTGTTCCTCTGAAAGCCAAGTCGTATTACAGGAAGATGAATTTGCATGTCCTGAGTCAGAAGGGTTACAAGACAGGTCCAGAATACCGGTCAGAGATCCTAGAAGCAGGAAGACCAATGCGTGTAAACCAAAGCAGGCCTGGGAAGGGTCTGGTGGCATTGAGGGGGAGGTTAGGAACAAACAGCAGACTGAAGTTAGACCCCTGGCAGTCTAAGATGGGACAAGACAGAGGTGAAACTTTGGCTGAAGCCAAATCTTGTAGATCATGCTTTTATCTATGGTCTTATTTAGTTATAGGGAGGACTGGGAGAGGATATTTCCAAATGCTGGAAAATATACTCCTTAAAAATAATTGGGAAAAAAAAGTTATCTAAAAGGTTTATAGAAAAATATGTCATTATTAGAAACACTATGAAAGTGACCCCTTGAAAAGAATATTCTTATTGCATTGTCAGAAGGATGACATAATGTTTTTGTTTCAAAAGAACATTTTAGCCACAGCAATAAAACTGCCACAGAGATTTATCATTTAGAGGAAGAAAAAAAAATCAACAAAACTCTTAATTTTCTGCTTGGGATGAGCGGAATAAGAAATTCTTTTCTCTTCATAACTTCTGTGGTTTCAGGTGAAACTAGTATTGCCAACCAGTATGAATGTCTCCAGCTAAGACAGATTTTTGTGTCTGTGCTAGTCATCTACAAGCTTCAGAGACCCAGATGTGACCTACCTAAGAGGACCCTGCTAATCAGAGTGTGGTTAGAACCCAGGTCTCCAACTTGGCTGTGCTACTTTGGGTAGGTCACACCCAGCTTCTGAAGGTCTCTGTCATATATACAGTAGGAAATAAGACTAGATCATTGGTCCTCAAAGTGTGGTCCACAGACCAGCAGCATCAACATCCCCTGGAACTGGTTCGAAATACATTCCTAGGCCCCCTCCCAGACCTACTGAAGCATAAACTGTAGGAGCAGGACCCGGAAATCAGTGTTCTGACATGTTCTCCAGATGATTCTGTGCATTCTAAAGTTTTCAGGCCACTGGACTAGCTGACCTCTAAGGCCCCTTCTAGTTTCAATACTAGAAGATCCTGAGTCATGTGGTTCATTCTGGCCCTCAGGGAATAGTTGTATGGAGTAATCAGAACAGAGAATTGTTTTTCTTTAATAGATATCCAAGGTGGCAACTGCCCTAGGTGGCTCATTGCATTACTTAACGGTTTCAAGAAGCTCTTATACTTTATTGTTTATATAAAAATATATGTAGGACTGATTTTTAAAATTGATTTTTGGATTATGGTTACATTAAAGACTCAAAAAAAGCTGTAAAGATTCTCCAGTGGGGAGGTTGGAGGGGAGGAGAGCCACATACTAGAATAAACATTAAATTTATACACAATTTCGAGAGGTCCACAGATGCCCTAACACCCATCCCTGGTCCTCACAGACTTGGTTAAGAAAAACTGACTTAGAAAATTTTCAGTAAATTGTTAAGGAAAGTATAAGCACTTTTCCAGGTGTTCTAAAGGAGAGACTCATTCGATACATCTCCTCCAGTTTCCATCTGTTTGTCAAATCCGTTTTAAACACTTACTGATAGGGAAGGCGCTGCTCTAAGTCCTGGGGTGGGATATATGCTATTCACTGTGAGCTTTCACACAATTATATGCAGAAGTGGCCAGAACAAGTACCAAATGGGCCACAGATTCCTTCTGCCAGAATATAATGGGGGGCGGGGGGGCGGGGGGCGGGAATTCCCAAAAGAGATGGCACGTGAATTGGTCTTTGGAGATGAGCTAGATGGGCATTTGTGAGCTGAGAGGATGGCAGGAGGGAAAGCTGGAGGTCAAAGGTCGTTCGAGAGTCCCAATGGATGGAGGAGCTTTCCACAAAGAACCCATGGCTCCTGAGTTTTCTTCAGGGGCTACATGGAAATCTCTAGAAAGAGATGAAGTAGAATCCTTTCCTTCCTTCACTCATGTTGACATGCACAGTTGTCACTTCTCTGCTTTGGCGCCAAGGATTCTCTTGGAAACAATGTCTTGCAACTGAGGATATTGGATCTTAAACTGGGCTGCTCTCCTGAAAGAGCAAGTTATAACCATTTGCCCACAACACATTTCTTGAACTTTTGAGCTCTATTTTCACTTCAACTTTCAAGAAGCTAAAAGTTGGGTCATTAATCATTTGCTTACTCTCAGTGTGCCTCGTGTGAATTGATTAATTCTGTGTACTTAGCAGGTGCTCATAAGGCATTGCCTTTTAGTCTTTTAACACGATTTTAATTAATGCTTGCAAGAAAGATAATTTTCTACTCATTTCTTAGACCTTTTCAGTTCTAATGACAGCAGTTTTGTCTTGATGACCTCATGTAGCCCATCATTTCTTGGTTGTTTAATTTCAGAAGAAATAGGGCAGTGCAAAAGCGTCTTCTGATTTGATTGAATCTTCATCCTTAGTATTCACTGCCAGCCTATATTAGGACTTCATTACTGACAGAGACTGCTTAAATTCCCTGCAAGGGGAACAACAATTTAAAGGGCTGTTTTTGAGTCTTCCTCCTAAAAGTTGAGTGAAGGAAAATGATGCTATTGCCTTGTCTGAAGGTGGAAGATCAGAATTCAGGATGACATAATTAAAAGCTAAATAGCCTGTGTTAAAATCACCAATTAAATGAACTCTTATGGAAGATACAAATTATGTCTTTTGGTACATTTTATTACAGTCCAAGGTTTTAAAATAAAAAGTGTTTTTCTTTCCACCTGTTAATACTAGGTCAAACAGAATAGGAAGTCCAGTAACCTTACTTGCGTGAGTTAAAAGTAATCCCAAGGTCTTACCTAATGAAGTATTAGCACCAACATAGGAAAAGTGGGTAACAGATGTTTAGAGTGTAGTAGGGATAAGTTATGGATTGGAACCATGTCTATAGGATGCTAAAATATCAAACCGTATATGGTCTATGGTGTTGTGAGTGGTTCTCATCATTACAATCAACCCGCGAGTTAGAAATATTGCTGCCTGGGTCCCATCAATTAAGTCCATATCTCCAAAGCCTGGGCCCTGTTGTTGGTTTATAAAGGCTCCCAGGTGATTCTCAAGTGCAATTATTGCTGAGATGTACTGTTTTCCTGAGACCTGCCGTGGTTGTCACATTTGGGTGGTGATGTGATAGAAAGATGCCAACAGCTACAACTAGAAAATATGTTTTTTCTTTAATGGCAATTGATTCGAAAACATCCAGAGACTATTACATAAAGCAGAAGATAATGTGGCGTGTTGCCAGAGGTATGACTTTCCAGGCCCCCAAAGTTCCCGGTAGTGATGGACAGCTGGGGTTGATGACGCCCATGTGGAGTGAGTGTCTCTGGGCGCAGAGAGCATCACTGTTCCGTGAGTTCTGTGTTCCTGCTTTCCCATGCCTATGCCCTTCCCCCTCTGTTCTGGGGGGGCCTGGCTACCTGTTTGCTGCAGGTGCAACCTTCCCTCCTCCAACACATTCCTGGGTATGTGCTGCAAGGTTAGACGGAGGAACCATTGAGGGCCTCCCTCGCCAGTCCCGCCAGGATCCCCAGACATCTGAGGGCCATTCTTGCAATGGCCGGTTGGCAGTCTATCTAGCTTCTCTTTTAAAGATGAGAATGATTTTTCTAGAGTTTTTTGGTGGCATAACTTTTTAGGTAAATTATTTATAGTTAATTAGCTCATTTTTCTTTGTTTTTCAAAAATGAGAGACAATGAGGAAGTTCACTGTTGCTTAAAACATTTTTATTTGGGCTTCCCTGGTGGCGCAGTGGTTGAGAGTCCGCCTGCCCATGCAGGGGATGTGGGTTCGTGCCCCGGTCCGGGAAGATCCCACATTCCGCGGAGTGGCTGGGCCCGTGAGCCATGGCCGCTGAGCCTGCGCGTCTGGAGCCTGTGCTCCGCAACGGGAGAGGCCACGGCAGTGAGAGGCCCGCATACCGCAAAAAAAAAAAAAAAATTTTTATTTAAGTCTAGTCCCTGCTTAGCTTAGCATTCTTTCATAGGCAATTCTTTCATTTTTCTAGGAAGGGGAGTGGCTGTAAAAGATTACATCACGCATCTATTTTGTGGTGTTCTCCCTTTCCGGAAAACGACATATTGAAACCTTTTGAAAGTTTTTGTTCGATTCCATTTTTCTTTCACTCCTGACATTTCTTTTTACCCTATACTTAGTAGTCAAATAAAGGTGAGATTCTCACACAAGTTTTTACAAAAGAAAAATGACATATTCAAACTTTTACCAATCATTGCACATGCCATTTGAAATTTTACTTTCCTAATATTTCTTCCACTTTTTTCTCCCAAGCAAATGATTCCTCATGTTTGCACACCACCAAAACCTTTGTGACCTTGGTCTATGGGCTTAACGTGGAAATATTCATGGCAAATGAGGATGGGATATGTAATTAAGTCCCCGGGGTATGAGCAAGTAGTAAGCATTTAACAAATTTTTATTGAATAAGTGAACGGATCTACCATTTTAATTTTTCTTTTTCACTCAAAATGACTTCATAAATACTTTTCCAGGATGTACATAGCTCATGTATTTCAAATTTCAAATTATTTTATTTTATCACAATATATCATTCTTAGGTTACTTATAGTTGGAAAACAGCCATTTCCACATTACTGAAGGCATATTAAAAACATCTTTACACATACAATATTTTTCCCTTTCCGTTGCATCTAGAGGGTACCAATTCTAAAGTTGGAATTACTGGGTCCCAGCCTGTGATCAACATCCTGACTCTTATTGAAGATTGCACGGTTGTTTCCCAAGTTTATTGCACTCTTTTTTAAAAAAATATTTATTTATTTATTGCTGCATTGGGTCTTCGTTGCTGCGCACGGGCTTTAGTAGTTGTGGTGCGTGGGCTCGGTAGTTGTGGCTCTTGGGCTCTAGAGCACAGGCTCAGTAGTTGTGGCGCACGGGCTTAGTTGCTCCGCGGCATGTGGGATCTTCCGCGACCAGGGCTTGAACCCATGTCCCCTGCATTGGTAGGCAGATTCCTAACCACTGTGCCACCAGGGAAGTCCCTATTGCACTCTTTACAGGAATTTATAGGACTCCTAGCAACTTCTGCCAACATTATATTTATTATTTTAATTTGCATCTCCCAGCTCAGTAAGTGTGAGATGGTACTTTATTTAAATGTGTGTTGCCTTCGTTGTCTGCGAAGCTGAATATCATTTCAAAGTGTGTTATTTTAGTGCCTCTGGGTGTGAGCTGCATTTTACTCTTGTTAAGCTGAGATTAGATATTATCTTAAAGGATTTAAGTAGGTATTTCTAAGAGGCTTACATTCATAATATGGAGAAATTTATTGGATCATTGCATCTGTTTTTATTTTCATCTTAGTTCTCATTTTCATGTCCTACAGAATTATTTTATTTCATTAAGTTAAAGCCCTTAATAGATTATAAGTGTCAAACAGGGGCTTCCCTGGTGGCGCAGTGGTTGGGAGTCCGCCTGCCAATGTGGGGGACACGGTTTGGAGCCCTGGTCCCAGAAGATCCCACATGCCACGGAACAGCTAGGCCCTCGTGCCACAGCTGCTGGGCCTATGCTGTGGAGCTCGCGAGCCACAAATACTGAAGCCCGCGCGCCTAGAGCCCGGGCTCTGCAACAAGAGAAGCCACCACAATGAGAAGCCCATACACTGCAATGAAGAGTAGCCCCCCGCTCGCCACAACTAGAGAAAACCCGCGTGCAGCAACAAAGACCCAAGCAAACAAAAATAAATAAAATAAAATAAATTAATTTAAAAAAAAAAAGAGTCAAACAAACTCTAGCTGCTCTCCAGACTTAAAATTCCCTATCTCGCTCACTCCCCCTTTCCGGTCTCTCTCTCAGGCTTTTAAGCTTTCATTGGTTGCCTTTACATCATATGGAAATTTCATGGATGTCACATGAGGAAACAGAATCAGGAAGGGAAGAAGGACCATTAAGGCTGTGCGTGGTCTGAGCTGCTGGGGCACTTACCCCGGGATGGTCTTTTTCCGGTTATAAGGCCCATCGTCATTTGATTAATTTCTACCGTTACCTGCTTCCTGATGATCCCTGCTTCTCAAAGTTGCATAAAATTATTCTCCTTACTAAATGATTTCTGACATGGATGGTGACCGATATGGCTTACATTTCATTTCCAAGATGTCTGTTAAAACCTGTTCTAATGAATTTTTTAAATGTTATGAAGCAAAATCTGTAATTTGTTTACATTTGCTCAGGACATTTGAACAAGTTGAGGTCTTGCTGCTCCTTCTTGTGCAGGTAAAGAGCTAAAGAACTGTGAAGGTTCTGAAGAGATAAAAAATGACTATAATTACCTGGGACACTGAGGGTTCGAATACCAGCTGTGTCACGTTGTCAGGCTTCATGGACCCACCGAATAACCAAGCTGCCAAATAATTATCTTCGGAAATCATTTAAATGACCACGAGGAAAGCCTGTTTATCATAAACAGTACCCCACACAGAAAAACACAATGCAATACAGTTCGTTGATATTTTAAGAATATTTAGACTACCGATGCATAACATATGATCCTTGAATCTTTCAGCTTCTCTGTCTGATGTGGCTTGGTCAAATAAATGACTTTAAAAAAAATGCCATATGCCAAAATACAGAATTTTGCTCTAACTGAATGATTGAAGTAGGGAACACCTTTTAGTTATCTATTAGCTTGATTCATGGATTCATCAATCAAGACCATCCCAGGAAGCAGGAGGCACACTCAACTGTGAATTTTGGAGAAGGTAACACAGGGAATTTTACAGAAGCCAACAAGGGGTGTTGAGGCACCAGGACCAGAAGAGTAGCCAGTAGTTACCACCCCTGGCTGAAATGGTGAGGGGAGGAGGCTGTTCACAGAGCCCTCCATGAGCTGAAGGGTAGGAGAGAAGCCGTCCAACAAGAATGGTCCTTGGAGACGGATGCTGCCCCTGGGGGGCACATGGCACCAAAGCAGGGAGGAAGCCGGGGTTAAGTACCCCAGCCTCGCTCTCCTCTGCTTGAGTCCTGACACCATCTCCCATCCTCCCAATGTCAAAGCCAACCCAAGCAGAGGGTCCAGCAGCCTGAGTGATGCAGGTCCTAGGAGTGGACCCTCCCCCAACCCCCAACCCCCAACTCCCTGGTACCAAGCAAAGCAAAGTAGAAAATGGATCTGGGTCCCTAGAATAATTAGCATGATAGAATTTTGAGGTTCCCTTTGAGGAAATTTATTGGTAAACATGTTTAGAAGAGCAGTACGCAATAGAATCATGTATCTTTTAAATAGCTCTGTACTTGCATTACTTGTTTCAAAGATACATATTTAAGATCTTTCTATATTATTTGAGTAGCAGGACAAGTAGAGAGGTGATCATTTATTGGCAACGGCATCCACTTCTTGTAACTTACAACTGCAGAAGCCAATTAAGTGAACTTACCAGAACTCAAAAAAGAGCAAAAACTGAAATGCAGACTGCAACTAGCATGTTTATGTATTTTCCCCTTTCTTTTAAATTTCAGTTTGCACGTTGTCTTTCTTGAAAAGTTTCACACAATTCCTAAAGGAATAAAAGGGTCCTTCTATTAATCTGGGGGGATTACACCCTCCCCTACACAAGGCAGCCATTGACTATACAGTAAGAGTCACACATACCGCGGTCCAATTTTCTGAGTCATGCTGGACTTAGCATTATATTCACTTTTTAAATTCAAGTCAGCCTTCTCTTTGAAGCTGTTTGCCTTCGGTTTTAATTTGCTACAGACTTTCACGTTGAAGGAGATGAAATACTTTGATACTTTGGGGTGTCTTGCCATTGGTGGTTGGGAGTTATTTTTGTATATTTATTGATTAGAGTGCTGAAATTCTCCCTTTTCTGATGGGAAGAAGCATAAAATATTACTCAGGGAAGGTAACTAACATTTACTGAACACCTATTACGTTCCACAATCTTTTCATCTCTCTTTTTGTTCTGTATCCTTCATTTTATTTCACAAAGAAGCTTAGAATAATTTTGTTAACAGGTCACGATCTTTACCATGGCTCTATGCTGTAAGCGTGATTAATTTCACTTTACAGATGAGTAAAAAAGATCGAGAGAACTCAAGTGACATTGTAAAACTATGAAATGAAGCAAATATCTAAGTTAAACCTTGCTGTCTCTCCAATAAAAATGAGATGATCTGCTAATGTTAAACTAACTCAGTACCAGGACAACGACAAAATGTGCCTCACCCACGCATCAAAGTCTTTCTGGTCACACCTGTTTTAATGGGATGACATTCTACTGCAACAGATTCATTCAAGGAATTTGGGATCTGCCACAGACAGGTCTTAGCTGATCCATAGTGATTGCATCTAGGAAATAAAGACCCCAGCTTTTCACCAGTTTATACCATACCCTCATTTCCAGTGGTTTATGGATAGAGACCTATAGACAAGGCATGGTCCAGGTCAGAAACACATTATGTAAGCATGTAAGAATTATTTTCTAGGACCATGTCCCTTAAAATGGTTAATCTGAAATTTTCAGAGGCGTTTATCCTCTAAAAACATACCATGTCTCTTCAATTCTCAGATGCTCTGTGGTTAGCCCATTGATTTAATAACAGCTCTGGGGGAAGAAAACACTATCACGTTATATATACGAATTAGTTTCACATCCCAATTTCAGAGATATTGAAATGTTCAGAGAAAAGCACGTGGTAGAAATGAGGAAATAAAGAGTTCTTGTGACATCATTCTCTGGAAGTAAACTTTGTTCCTTGTGGTCGGCTGTATCCAGATGATATTCTGAAAAAGACAAAAAAAGAGGAAGGAAAAGTCCTCTTGATTTTGAATTTGTTCTGGATGACCCACTTAGACCGTGATTCTAATGGGTAAATGGGTCATGCCTGGGGCACCAGGCTCTCCTGGGCTGGCTCCCGAGATCTGGATTAAAATCAAGGCTCAGCCACAATGCCTGTGAACTTGCCCAGGCTTCATGAATACAGCAGGCAGATGAAGGCCTAGCTTGTAAGGCTGATGGACATTTAGAAGAGCTCACCTGGGTGGGGTACCCTGCCAGGTGGTCACGACTGTTGCTGTACATTTTCTATGATGGTTTTATGACCTGTTGGTCTCAGCCACCCTGCCTGGGAGTCAAACAGTAACTAAAAGAGTCAGAAAACATTACTTCCCTGACTCATCTCTTTGCCTGAATCTCAGGAATTCCAGAACCCTGTCCAGATTCTTCTTTCTAGTCACCATCATTCTTCCGGAGTATGTAAGGTACATCTCACGGGCTTGGGGTCCTTAGTTACCTTGTGGCATCTGCCACCTTCCCCTCTGCTGCTCTGGGTCCCTGCCATGACGTCAGCAGTGGCTCTCAGTTCCTGGCAGAGGCCAGCGACTTCTCTGGGGACCCTTCGCTGGCCTTGCTGAAACTCCAGCATCAGTGCTGTCAAATTTCACGTCCCTCAGGGATCCCCGGGGGACTGCTTTTAGTTGGAATTCACACTTTCATGACAGCTCCTGTAATTCCAGGGGGACACTTAAGTTTTTATGAGAGGTTAAAACAAGTGAAAATCATCACTTCCAGCTCAGTCACAAACTACTTGTATACAATCAATAAGTCACTTAACTCTCTGGGTCTCAGTTCTTCCTTCCTAAAATGAGGGCTGGAAGAGCTTATTTCTTTGGTCCTTTCCAGCACTAACATTCTCTGAGTTAAAACCATTTTGGCTGGTGTAAGAAAATACGAAGTCACATTTGTCATATTTAGAAAACAGTTTTAGAATCTCCTTAAACGTATGCTGTTTCGCATTTCAAAAGTAAGCATCTGTTTGATGTTGGGGGAAATCAAATTGTAGGCTGCAGATGTGATCCTGTTGTCTGTGGAAACATCTATTTAAAGCCTAGATCTCTAACCAAGTCTGGAGGCGGCTGCCAAGGTTTCTGTGTTCCTTTACCTGTTTTCTGGTCTTTGTGGGATGAAGATTTGGGGAATTTTTCCGGCTCAGGTGTCTTCTTTCCTCCTGTGTTTAGCACTTTTTCTAGCCTGGGATCATTTTCCAGCCTCCCACTGCACTTCCTCTCTGATGTAAGAGCAAAACATAGTGGCTGCAGACACCCGTGGCCTCGGGATTCGATTGGAGAGCAAACCCTGATGGTCTTTGGATTTGAAATCACTGCGGGGGGGGCTTTCTACTGAGATGCCATGAAGCAAAATGTTCTAGTTTGATGTAAAAACTCAACATTCCAAATCTTTATTCTCTTTTGCTTTTCCTTTTCTGCCTTTTCTATGAAAGGTGTAGGTTGTTAAAAAAACAAAATTCAGTGGAGTCCATTTGAAGATCTAATTGGCTTTATTCAATGATTCATGAATCAGGAGGCATCCCATCTGGCAAAGAGAAAAAATGTTCCGAGGAGCTGAACATAATGGGAGATCTTTAAAAGTAGAAGGGGGCAGGGCCGAGGAAAGAGCAGATTCCCTCACTTCCTTTGGGGGATGGAGGGTGGGACCGTAATCAGTGGATTACCTGCTACTGCTGACCAGGCAAGTCCAGATTGACTGGTTTAAGCTTACAGTCCTGGGAGAAGTTGAAACTGCAGTTAGGTTGGGAATGAAGTCTTGGTTTGCTTACCTGAGGCTTAGTACAGGGGACTCCATTTTGGGCCTGTTGTCTCTTTTTTTAAACAAAGTGAAACTACAACATCTAAGTTTTTTAGAAGGTTAAATTTCTGTGTTTTGAAGATCTGGGTGACGTTTGACGGAATGTCACGGAGCTAAATCATGAAGAGTGTGTGTGTATGTGTGTGTGTGTGCACGCATGTGTGTGTAAATGGGTGAAAGTGGGTCCCATGCACTTTTTCCCCTAGTAGTAAATATATCTGGTTCTCACCTATCTTAAAGATTCAAAGTTTGTAGAGGTTTTTTGTTGTTGTTTTCGGCTTTTTTTTGTTTTTTGGTGTTTGTTTTTTGTGTGTGTTTCTGCATCCCACTTCCAACTCTCATACCCATCTTACTTATTTACATCAACAGAAAGTATTGAAAATTGTAACCTGTTTACTCTTTCATTATTCTCTAGAACGCCTAGCTCTTAAAATCCAATTTGAGAGAATATTCTTATAACTGAACTTAAACTCAAGGGAGAACTTCATATTTAGACGCTGTAAGGGTAAATGCCCCAAACTAAAAGCCTCCAAAAATAGGATCTCAGAAACCAAATTTAGGAAGGCTAGACCCTCTATAAGTGATGCTAATAGTGAGTCGTATTTTTATTTTTTTATTTTTTTTTTTTTTATTTTATTTTTTATTTATTTTTTTTTTTTAAACATCTTTATTGGAGTATAATTGCTTTACAATGGTATGTTAGTTTCAGCTTCACAACAAAATGAAGAGTCGTATTTTTATAATAATAATTGGTACTATTCATTACGTGCTGGTTACATTCCAGACTCCATCTGCTATATATCAGTAACAATAAAGCGCAATGTTTTTTTGTTTGCTTGCGTCATACCAAAAAGGCTTAACGGATTGTTTTCAATTTAAAGAGATCTGGTTACAAATAGTGACAGATACGCTTGCACTCAGTCGCTCTGTGAGGCCACTGGCAAGTGTGGGCCTGACCCTCTGAAGAAGCAGAAAGTGAGGTACGACCAGAGGCTCCAAGGCTCGAGGATGTGGAGGACAGGCATGCTGGGAGGCATATGTGAAAATGCAAACAAGGATTATAACCAGGAGCCCCAGGAGGAAAGTCATGGGCCAGGTGCTCCAAAGGAATCGTGTTCAATGTAAGCCAAGTTGCTTCTCATTTGGACAACTCAATGACATATACTGGAGGAGGGAAGGAACACAGTAGTTTTTGATAATAATTAATGAGTCTTGAGCAGTGCTGGAAAAGCTCGGCAACATTTTGTGTGTTTGTGTCTGTACGTATGAGTGCATGAGTGTGTGCCTGTACATGTATGTGTCTATACATGTGTATATGGTATGTGTCTACACACATGTCTAAGCATATACATATGAGTATTATCTGTTCATGAGTATGTATCTGTTGTTGAGTTTATATACATATGTGCCTATACGTGTATATATGTATGTCTGAATACAGATTGTGCACGTGTGTTTATGCACATGTATGTATGTCTGTACATACGTATGAGTGTGTATCTATACATATAGTGTCCATACACGTGTGTACGAGTGTGTCTACACGTGTGTATCTAGGCATTTCTATGGCTGTGTGTCTATTCATGTATGGATATTTGTATCTGTATTATGTATGTATCTGTGCATATATATATATGTGTATCTTTGCCATTAAGAGCTTGGGCAATAGAACAGGACAGAACTGGGTTTAAGACTCTTCCATCCTAATTGTGCGACCTTGGAGAAATTTCTTGACCTCTTTTCCTTTCAATCACTTTATCTTTAAATTGGACATAATAATCATTCATGCCTCAGGTTGTAGTGAGGGGCATATCGAAAGATGTTGGTAATGCTCTGGCTTATAAGCAGCTAAAAGCATTAGTCATCACGATCGTCACCTTCATCGCCATCTCTAGTCCTCGTGTCCTGAGGACGCTGAGGCTGTGAGAGTGAGATACCCCCTTCCAGTGACGCAGGCGGTACATTGTAGGTCCGGGATGCTAGCCCCGGTTGGTCTGTGTATTGCCCAGAAGTATCTGTTAGATTGTGATATCTTTGCTGCCTTTCTACACGATCTGGAAAAAACAAGTTGATGGCTCTGGTTATGAGCTGTAGACAAGGTTGCTCCATCACCATGGGTGAATGGGAGTCCCTTGCACTGTTTGTACGTCTCTAGTTGAGAACAGGGCAATGGTCCCTGTCCTGGGCAGTGTGGGCTTTGGAGTCCACCAGACCTGAATTTGAGTCCTTAATGTAGCACTGTATGACCTGGGCCCAACTTTTGTTTATTTGTTGCTTTTTTCTTGCTTCTTTGGGTGTTTTTAGGACCTCAGATGTACAAATTGGACTTCTAGTAATCCTTGGTTAATGATACACTCTCATCTGTGTTCCCTCTTTATTTATTTGGTTATTTTTTAAATGCAATGAGACCACGTTCCTGAACAAAAGCTAGGATTTGACAGTAACCCAGTAAACCATCTAACCATTGGGCTGTTCCCTCATTTCATCCCAGCTCCGCCTGCATTGACCTCATCCTGAATCTCACGTTTATTACTCCTTTATTTTCCTGTACATGCAATCTTATTGCATTCATAAGTATTCTGAAAAAGACACTTTTAATCATGATTGTTTTTTACTTTCTGAAGAGGACATAATGTTGCATGTAATCCTTTGAGATTAGCCTTTTATTGGGGAGATTCAGCTCCATTCTGATATGCTGTACTACATTTACTTTGTTCTATTGTTTAATATTCAAATGTATAAGACATTCCATAGTTTATTTATACACTCACATGTTGATGGGGCATTTGTGTATCTTCAGGATTTTACTGGTGTGGAGAGAGCTGTTTTGACATTGTTGAACATAACTCTTCATGCACATGTCCAAGAATTTCTCTTGGACAGGAGTGGAATTGCTGGATCATAGGGTGGATGAATGTTTAACTTCAGGATATATTACCAAATTGTTTTTCAAAGTTGGTTGCCCCAATTGTCACTCTACTTGGAATATGGATCCACAGTCCTTTAACACTTGGAATTGTTAGACTTTTTCATTTTTGCTAATTGAATGGGTATAAGATGGTTATCTCATTGGGGTTTTAATTTACGTTTCTCTGACAATTAATGATGATGAATACTTCTTCTCATGCTATTGGCCGTATGTCTTTGTTCTGCCATGAAATGTCTCTTCATATATTTTGGTCACTTTTCTCTTGGGTTGTCATTTTCTTACCGGTCTGTAGGAGATGTTGGGCAAGTTACTTAATCGTTTTTGAGATAATTTCTGCATCTGCAAAGATGAGGATGGGACTTCCTTGGTGGTGCAGTGGTTGGGAGTCTGCCTGCCAAGGCAGGGGACATGGGTTCGAGCCCTGCTCCGGGAAGATCCCACATGCCACGGAGCAACTAAGCTTGTGCACCACAACTACTGAGCCTGAGCTCTAGAGCCCACAAGCCACAACTACTGAGCCTGCATGCCACAACTACTGAAGTCCGCGTGCCTAGAGCCTGTGCTGCGCAACAAGAGAAGCCACCGCAATGAGAAGCCCGCGCACCGCAGCGAAGAGTAGCCCCCGCTCGCCGCAACTAGAGAAAGCCCGCGCGCAGCGATGAAGACCCAGCACAGCCAAAAATAAATAGATTTATTTTTTTAAAAAATGGGGATGATAATTCGGTGTTCAGAAGGTTGATTTTCGGATTCATGTTTACATATGGTACCGTAAATACTGACATAGAGCACAACAGATGATCAAAAAAGAAAGTTAGTTCTTGCTCTCTGCTTTAGTGAGCAAAAACTAACTTTGGACCCTCCATTTGGTAGACTGGCTTTGTTGGAATTTGCCCCATTTGCTTAGTTGGAGAATCTCTGCTTATTGGCCTGGGCAGTGTAGTCCTCCTAATATTTTTATACTTTAGGGAATAAAGCAGTTCAATGAACTCAGACTCCCTTGGAAGAAATACAGGGAAAGAAAGTGGAAGGGCAGAACTTCAGTGGAGTCCTTGGAAAAATGAAGGAGAAAAAAAATCAGTGTCACTATTCCATTTTGCTCTCAATAGCCCTGTCTGTAGATGTTTGAAGTGTGTATTCGTATGGCAATGGGGGAAACTAAGGAGTTTTTAAATGCTCATCTACATAGTTAAACTGAAAATTCGATACTAAGCAAAAGATTCTGCGGTGCTGCTTGGGAGCCGGAGGTCATAGGAAGCCCTATGTGACTTGAGGTGTTCTGTTTGCTGCTGCTGAAGCTCCTTCCACAGCACTTTTCCGAGTGCTGCAGTCATGCAGAGAAGCTACAGAGGGAACCAGCAAGACCATTAGGAGACAGATCTGAAAGACACTGTAAGATATTGTGCAGTGATTTCTGCCTGCTCCTGGCTTGTTTTTCGAGCGCTGAATTCAAGGAGAGTAGCTGGATGTGGTAGGAAAACAATTGCTTTACCGTGGTTCTGTTTGTGTATCATTGAGTCTATTCTTGGAGGAATAGAAGCCAGGATGCCAGCGCTCCGGTCACTTTGAAATCGCTGCACTGCGGTATGCCGTCCTTCATCTGCCTCTATCTGTGCTCAAAGTCCCTCTTAGGATTTGGAGGTAACGTTTTCGTCTTCCTAACATGAATAGTACTTATGAGAGATGACCGTTTTTAGGGATTTACTCTTAATTGGATAAATATTTAAGCAAGTCCACATGTAAATTCAACCAGGGAAATGTGGAAATTCTTCTTTAGTGCCCGATGCCTCTGAAAATGTTGGTTCATTCATGACTTTGCTATGTTGATTGTTCTCTAGGTTTCCTCTGGTTTAAAAGCTTTGCTTTTCAGTTTTTAGTAGGAAAATCTGGAAATCGGAACAGACGAGGTTTAGCCACAATGTCATCTCACCTTTCCCTTTGTCCTTCTTAGTCTCCGCCAGTCTGATTCATCAGAAACTCTTTGCTCTAAGGATACATCTTAGAGAGTTTGGAAACAGCTTTTAGTTGTGATGGCAACTTCAGCTGAAGAAATGGTTAAGAGAAAAGTTTGAATGCTCTCCAAAGACAAGAATGCCACGGGCTTATGCCCAGGTTTTGCGGTTCCCAAGTTGTAATTCACTTTCCTTTGTGCCAAGAATTACACAGACGAAGAGTCAAATATAACTTAACTTATTTCGTAAGTAATTGTAAAAACAACTTCATTAAAACATGGATGATACATATACCTCAAAGGGATGAAGCTGTCAGTCAAGCCAGGAACCTATCTCAGGCTGGAGAATCTCATGTCTGGCTCCCTCGGTGGCTTTTGTCAGTCTTTTGTTGATCATTAGGAAAATGAATTTTAACAATAATTGGTGTTAGAAGTGACTAATTAGCAAGGTATGTATACAGAAACTCAGAGAGGGTTTTCAGTGGGCTCTTCTCCTGTTGAAATGTATTGATCTTGACATGTATTTAATCAAGAGGCTTCTTAATCTTTCCAAAGGGGCTGCTTCGTATCTGTCATCTTCCTCATCCTGAGAGACACGGGGCTTTGGATGAACAGGAACGTAACCCCTTTCCTGCCAACTACTGAGTTGCTAATTTCTCTTAATTCTTTCCTTTTCTGATAGTAACTTTCAAAAACATTATTATTAGCTGGGAGATTTTGGTGTGATATTTTGAGTATTATCCTTATATTGTACCACATTATATTTTCCTTTGATTGTCTGCTTCTGAAATATTTCTTACATTAATTTTTCAGTGAATCCAGAAATTTTTGCAAAACTTTCCAAAGTTAACTTTCTCTTATGGAAGTTACAGAGAAAATAGGCCTCTCTTAATAGAGCTGTTTTGCTTCAAATGAACTTTGATAGAATGTACCTTTTAGTTTCAAATTGGTGAGAAATTATTTGTACAGAAAATCCAAATCTTGCCCCTCGTTGTTATTGGTACCTGTAGTTTTAGTCACACTTTATTTATGTATTTATTTATTAAAAGATCAGTTTTGGGCTTCCCTGGTGGCGCAGTGGTTGAGAGTCCGCCTGCCGATGCAGGGGACAGGGGTTCGTGCCCCGGTCTGGGAAGATCCCACATGCCGCGGAGCGGCTGGGCCCATGAGGCATGGCCGCTGGGCCTGCACGTCCGGAGCCTGTGCTCCACAATGGGAGAGGCCACGGCAATGAGAGAGTCCCGTGTACCGCAAAAAAAAAAAAAAAAAAAGTTCGGTTTTATTTATTTATTTTTTATTTATTTCTTAATTTTTGGTTGTGTTGGGTCTTCGTTGCTGCGTGCAGGCTTTCTGTAGTTGCCACGAGCAGGGGCTACTCTTTGTTGTGGTGTGCAGGCTTCTCTTTGCGGTGGCTTCTCGTTGCAGAGCATAGGCTCTAGGCGTGCCGGCTCAGTAGTTGTGGCACACAGTCTCAGTAGTTGTGGCTCGGGGGCTCTAGAGCGCAGGCTCAGTAGTTGTGGTGTACGGGCTTAGTTGCTCCGTGGCATGTGGGATCTTTCCGGACCAGGGCTCGAACCCACATCCCCTGCATTGGCAGGCAGATTATTAACTACCACGCCACAAGGGAAGTCCCTATTCACACTTTATGTGTAAGGAGAATAAGAACCAGACAGGTTTGCATGACTCAGAATTAAACAGGAAATAGTGGAACAAACAGAGGGACCTAAGAACAGAAAGCAGTCTCTTCCCTCCAGGTTGAGAACTTTCTCCCCACCAGTAGCCATCCCTACGGCACCAGCTGCCAGCCCTATGGTACCAGTGTGGTCTAACTGAAGTAGTAGGCATGCACTGGAATCTGGTGGGCACACTTGGAGAAGTTATGATAAAGTCAGGTTATGAAGGGCTTTACAAGTTGGATGGAAGAGGCTAGAAATGAGAAAAGTTGTGTCAGGGGGTTCCCAAATTCAGTTACTTGCTAGGAGGACCCATAAGATTCAGCATCCATTTGTGCTCACAGCTGAGATTAATTACAGCAAAACGTTGCAGAGCAAAAGCAGCAAAGGGAAAGGGTGCGTGGGTGATGCCTTGGGGAAACCAGCCCTGAGCTTCCAAAGGTCCTCTGCCCATGTAGTCACACAGGACATGCCTAATTCCTCCAGCAACAAACTGACAACACGTGGAAAATGTTGTCCACCTGGGAGCTTACTAGAGACTCCACGCGCAGGAGTTTTATTGGGGGCTGGTCCCGTGGACATCCTCTGCCGAGTACCCGTCAGAACTCCAGGCTCCCAGAAGGAAAGCGGGCGTTCAGCATAAGCCACATCGTTTGTGCCAACAGTTTGGGCCCAGCAAGTCACCTGATCAGCTGGGAGCAAAGGGAACTCTTTCCCAAGCACCAGCCAAGGGCCACCCTTGCGAGCAGGGCTTTCTAAGGATAGCATCTCAGCCCTGCTGTGCACAGGAGCTGTTGTAGGTTATTGAAAGCTACGGTGACCTTGAAAACCATGGTTCAAAAGATTCCATTGGAGTGGAGTGGAGACCAGAGTGGAGTAGTTGGTGAGAGACTGGAGCCGGGAGATTGGAAATAATCCAGTCCAAATCTCAGCTATCAGTATGAGAATAAAAAGAGGAGGGATAGATGTGAGAGATAGTTGGCCAGGAGAATAAATGGCCTGGAGATAAGGAAGGAGGGAATAGGAAAATGTTTTCAAGTCTGGGAAACGAAATACCTGATAGGTTTTTTTCTGGCAGAAGACGATTACTTAGGTAGAGCCACTCAATGGGAAGGGAAACATTCTAAATTCTGGATATATTGATTTAATATATAATTCATATATATTATATATTATGTTTAGAATATATATTTATATTATAATATGTATATTATATATTATAAAGTAAAGTATATGTATATTTATTGTATATATTATAAAATAGGCATATTTTACCACCAATGAAATACATTCAAGATATTGGTAAATTATTAAAAAAACTGATTCTAGCATGAAATTCATGTCCATGGTATATTCTTGTGTCATGATTAGACAAGTAGAGTAAATCGCATAATAAAATGATTAGTGTTGAGAGGAAAATTTGACTTGTAGTAGCAGTGAAGGAGACACTGTTAACAGACATAATTTTACCCTAGAAATAGTATTCACGTCATTTAAAAGTATTTATTTTCGGCAACTTTTATTCTCCTTACCACTCACTGACAGTTGGAACGCTTTACCTGAGCTGTGTAATCTCATCTTGATTTTTTTAAAAACATAAATAGCTCATGTTTTCTTATGTGTTTGCAAGTAAGAAAGAAGTAGCCTGCGAGCAATCCCCTAGAGGTTTCTGTGCCGTATCTCCAGCCACATGGCTTCTGAGAGTCCACAGTTATATTTCCTCCCCATAGTTAATACATTAAATATCCAAGTCCTATTTATTGATTATAATATAACTGCTTTTGATCAGAAAAATAATCATTTCACTTAGCCAAAACAACATTTCTTCATTCTACATGTGTTGTTTTTTTTTTTTAATGAAGGTTCTCTCTCACTTGTGGGCGCAGAAAGTATAGTAACAGGTTTGGGATAATTTTTAGACTTGCATGTGTGGGGGACACATGTGATGCAGGAGTTGGGCAAAACTACTTCATAAATATGTATTGTGGAGACGACATTTTTATGTTATACAAATTGGATGTGTCATGATTTTAAATGTCACCTTCGGATTTAATGTAAGAAATTCCTGACTGGCATTTTCTCGACTTTCCTTAGAAGTGACCACGTAGCTATGGAAACTTACTTTCAGTTCCTTGCTGCTCAAGAGTGAGATTTTTCTCTTTCCTTCTGGCGAGCCCTCCCCGCCCCACCTACTCCTGTTCCTCAGAACTCTTGCCATCTGCTTTAAATGTCAGGACTCCCGTAAGTGGGGGGTGGGATGGGGCATCCTTCATTCTACTTGGATTCACAAAGTGGAGGTGTAAAAACAGGAAGAAGATTATCTTCTTTATCTTCCACGAGACTGTTTTGTTTGCTGTTAATTTTTAAAACTCATATCCTGTGTTGCTCTTAAGTACTTGAATTAGGCACACCAATTGTTCAAATAGAAGAAATGGTTGAGGAAGTCAGAGTTAAAAGACAATATGGGAATGAAAAAGCAAAGCCAGGACTAGATGAGTCTGAGAGGTGTATACCTTCATGCCTTGTGCATGAGGTAGGTTGCAGGTTTGGCTCTCAGGTTCCTAGCAGGGAAAGTGAAGAGGAAAACATGATCAGTGACAGATTTGAAATATCTGTAAGATAAAAACCCAAGTTTTCCAAATCCTAAAACCCAAGAGGAGATTCTTCTGTAGATGCTCTTTAAGGGTCATGTAAAGGACAGTAATTCGCCAGCACCCTGTAACAGATAGTGAGACTCATATGGCTGTTGGCCAGGATGGCATCAATATATGCTTATTTATATGCTGCACAAACCTACTTGAGCAGAAGCAGTTCTAAAAAGACCACCGATTCCCAGTACACAGTCCTGCCCCAAAGCAAAATTAAGGAAATTCAGAGGAATAGGCAGCCCTGTATCCTTTGGGTGATTATATCCATGGATGTATTTCTCCCAACTGGGATTTTAATAAGAATTACTCAGCACAGAATATTGGTTTATTATCTCTGACTAAAACCAGGAGTGGCAGTGTTGCCAGAGTATCTGGGGGTCAATGGAGGAAGTGTTGCTGAACCCAACTTGGGTCCGCTCGCCTGAGTGAAGCCGATCTGTTGACACCGGTTGTGGTGAA
Organism: Stenella coeruleoalba; assembly: GCF_951394435.1. Lineage (NCBI taxonomy): Eukaryota > Metazoa > Chordata > Mammalia > Artiodactyla > Delphinidae > Stenella > Stenella coeruleoalba. The sequence continues at coordinate 57,023,646 of NC_137160.1, read as the reverse complement.
GGAAAGTGCAGCATTATATTGCAGGCACCAAGCAAGGAGTCCAGGTAGCTCGTGCTCAAAAGGCCTGAACTCCCCAAAGCTTTCAGGGCAAATTTTTTAAAGACAGGGGAGGGGAGGGGGGTTGTGGGGTGTGTGATCAGCTTGTGGACAGTCTTCTGCTTGGTTGGTAGTGAGATAATCGGGAATCAACATCATCAACCTTCTGGTTCCAAGTGGTCTGGGGTCTGCACACTTGTGGGCAGCATGCAGTTAGCTTCTTCCACCTGGTGGGTGTTTGAGTATCTGCAAAACTGCTCAAAGAACATGGCTCAGAATATTATCTATAGCCCTTGAGAAGGAAGTAAAGGTCCCTGACTTTGTTTAATGGCTAAACAATTATTATTATTTGTCTTGCTTGACTGTTTACCTTTCTTTCTGCATTTTCTCACTTCTCTGATTAAATTTACTCTTTGGAACTCGGGGAAGGCCTAGGAGGCTAGTGTTTCTACAGTCAAGAGGCAGGTGGAGGACATGGGGTGGGGGGGGAGCTCTGTTCCAGGAAGGCCCCATAGGGTCCTACTCGGCTACAGAAGGACACAGTTAATTTTCTATAGCAAAATTTAAGAACACATCTCTAAATGGTTGGTCACTGTGGCTTCACTCAGGGATGAAACAAGGGAGGACCCATAGCAGAGATAAACATCTTCCTCCAAAAATAGTCCTGGATCCACTTCAAACCAACAGAGAACATGATTCTATCTCAGGTTGTCTTACCTTTATAGCAGTTATTTGGAAAAGTTAAAAATTTGGGCTAGGAATCATGGAACAACCACATTGCTCAGAAATGAAATGTCATTAAAAGCACAGTATGTTATGCCCACTGGAAAGGAAGTCTTAAAATGCATCATACTGAAATGCAATGAACTACCCATGAGGAGCGAATCCTCAGGGGCTAGCATTTGGTACAGAACAGGCTGCAAAAATAAACTCCCAGACATGATGCTTAAATTTGGATCACATTCCTGCTCATTTCAAAATACAGGCAACCAACCTATAGAACGTTTGCATTCCTTCCTCTAAAGAATAATTTTTTAATAAGCAGGTCAGTGTATTTGAAAATGGAATTTTATTTGACATAAACTAATGGTTCAATGGTGAGGAAATTTAGAGCCCATATGTATTTCTAATACCTCTTGGAATGCTTTCAGACGTGTTCACAACCACTCTTCTCAGAGTACCTGACTTCAGAATGCCAGAAGTTTTCCACTTTACCCTTCAAAGTGTGCTAGTGTAATGGAGAAGTCCATTTCAAAGAAACGCACATAATTTAAATTCTCCATGTGTACTGCACTTATACTCAGAAAGAAAGAAAGTCTCTAAAAACTTGGTGTTTGATAAGAAAGAAATACAGACTATTCAATACAATGAAACCTATTTTATTTCAAGTATGACGAAGTTCGATGGAAAATGCTGATAAGCTTGCTTTCCATAATGACTTCAGTCTGCTCCCTAACCTGACATCTCTTACCACATCTCTGTTGCCAGGCAACAGCAGAGAAATAAAACCTGTGTGAGTAAGGAAAGTTTCCTATGTAAGAATGGGTTGTATTCTTTAAGCGGGTGAACTGCCCATTTAGAATTTTAAATACTGTTTTTCATGTTAAAAATATTCTCAGTGGCCATTCAGCACCCAAGCCAGCCACTGTAAGTCTGTTCAATTCCCGATGCTCTTGAAGGATTGAAAAGTAGCACCTTTCCTAGCCAGAGTGAATAGGATGGGTAGTAAACCCCTCTACCTCTAAGCATCCTCCTTATGAGAATTATAACAACTGTACCATAACTAACAAATAATACTCTTTTTAAAGACTCATTAGTAAGAGAAACACAAATATCATATGACATCACATATGATGATATGTGGAATCTAAAAGTATGATACAAATGAACTTATTTACAAGACAGAAATAGATTCACAGCTATAGAAAACAAACTTATGGTTACCAGAGGGGATAGTGGGGGCGATAAATTAGGAGTTTGGGATTAACATGTACACACTTCTATATATCAATATAAAATAGATAAACAAGGACCTACTGTATAGCACAGGGAACTATACTCAATATCTTGTAATAACCTATAATGGAAAATAATTTGAAAATATATATATAAGTATCTATAACTGAATCACTTTGTGTACACTCGGAACTAACACAACGTTGTAAATTAACTATACTTCAATTTAAAAAGAGTGAATTATCAAAAAAATTGATCATAGTAAATAAATTCCAATGTTTTGAGCACCAAAAAAAGACTCAGTGTACATTTTAGAAAGTTTGAATCATAAATAGTAAATATATAAAACAGCACTGACTACAAGTTGTGAAGGGGTGTGTCTTCAGCCGTAAGCGAAGTTCATCTAGCTGTATAGCTGGACTTTGCTATAGAAGTACCACAATTTAATTATACCAATGATTTGGTATGAATTATACCAATATATCGCCATGGGAAAATATCAATATATTAAGAATTCCAACTAGGGATACCAGATAAACATCCTCTACTCAGATGCACTGAAAGTTAGCTATGGAAAGCTGTCTCCTCTTGGGACATACACAGAGGAAAAGAAGCAAGATTTTCACTTCTGCAGAAGAGAAATACACATCTCTGGGTTAGTCACCAAACCTAGTGTTATGAACTGTGTAGTAAAATACATTTACCCCTTAAGAGGCCAAGAATATGCTCCTCTCTCCTCCCTCCCTCTCATCCCTCAGGTGGGCTACTCATTCACAATGGGGGTATCCCGGGTTTGAGGACTGCTTTGTATATTACAGCTCAGCAACATTTTAATCTAATTGTTCACAAGCCTTGCTGACTCTTAATTGCTGTTTTGGTCCTGCACACAGCAGTGACAGTGATTCCAAATTAGAAAGTGAGTGATTGACAAAAAGTGAGTGATTGAAACATTTGATTAACTTCATACAATAAGTACCAATACTTGGTAAAAATATTTGGAGGGAGCCGACTACCCTGTTTAAAATGCAGCCATCCAACTAAAAATGTTCTGCTCACCAAAACAGATTCTGCAGTTATTTCGTCTCCTTATTTTTTCCTTTAGTTTGCCTCTAGATCTGAAGGGCTAATTTTGAGTATTCCTATTCCAGATTACTGAAAATTGTCCTAAAAAGCTGTGCAGTCCTGTTGAAAGGAAACATTACCCAATCAAATCTGCAGATTATAATCAGGATGCATTTTATAGGGACTTCCCTGGTGGTCCAGTGGTTAAGAGTTCGCACTTCCAATGAAGGGGCTGTGGGAACTAAAATCCCACATGCAGAGTCGTGCAGCCAAAAAAAAAAAAAAGATACATTTTATAAAATTGTATTTATGGAAAAGTTCCTTAGGAGATGGCGTAACCAGCACTAAGCTCAGTCTTTTAAGCAGTTCCTCAAGTTTTTATAACCGAAAGTCTTGGTTTTCTTTTTCTAATTTTTCAGCTTGAGTTTCTTAAAGAATTCTGTAAGTTCAAAGTATGTCGGGGCTATGCCAGGGCTCTTTGAATAAGTGGTTAACACACAACAATGTATTCAATCACAACTTCTTAATTTGGAAATTCAGGGGTCTGAAAATACGGACTTGAAGAGCAAAATATTTCACTTGGTTCCTCCATTAGAGAACCTGGGAATAATCTGTATATATACTGCTAGGAAGATGCCTTGGGGAAGGTTACTGGAACTTCGTTAGTCTCTCCTCTTGTTGACAAATAATCGGTATCACCCACAGATGTTTTGCATTTAATCAGGGCTCCCTGGGGAGCCTCCTAGCAAACACGGAGATACCTCTGGGAAATCTAGATCCATATTTTCACACTGAGTGTTTCAAAAACTTTCTTTGATATTTCAACAAAGCCTTTGCTTTCTCTCATACCTGACTTTTTTTTTTTTTTTCTTTTTAACCGTCTAAAAGAATTGGTATAAACCATAGTGGAAGGAGATGGGAAGCTTTTGAGTATGGATGGGATGGTACTCCATTGAGGACCAGCAGTCTTCACATTTTTTTGCTTCTGTCTCACCTTAAAAAAGTTTGAAAAACTATGTACCCCTTGAACATTTTTAGGCTCACACCTAAATGCTTTTATGTTAAATTTTTTAATGTTAAATTTAAATGGTTATACAGCATGTGGTTTCAGCTATCATGCATATATTATACTTTTATAATCAAAAAAGTACATCACTCTTTTATATGTATCTTTCAATATCATAGCAATTTGCTATCTGTCATCATCTATTTTATGACAGGAACAAACTTTTCTCTTACAGGTATTTTGCATCATTTCTTTTTCTCCTTAAACTTTTATTTCTTTCTACTTCCTCTACAGAATATAACCCTCACGTGATATTTTTATGCTTGAAAGTATTTTATTGATTACCTATCATAATTGTCTGCAAAAAATGGGTATATAAATTGAAATTTGAACTTTCGTTTTATGTGACCATAACGTTCTAAGTTTGAAAAATATTTTCTGGATTAAGTGATTAATTATTAGCAGTAGATGCTTTGATCTAAACAACACCAATATACTACATACTATGATAAACAAGCATAAAAAGTAAAATGTTATTGGAAATTAATCTCTTTATAAGACAGAGCATTTTTTTCTGTTAGTTTATATATTTGTGGGTAAATATTACATAGTGCTAAGATGAGACAAGGTTCAGCAAAATCCTTCCTTCTTCCCTCCCTCCTTCCTTTTTTCTTCTTTTTCTTTCTCCATTTCGTAGCTAAACACAATCAAAATTGTTGAGGTACAAAAGTAGATGTAAATGGAAGAAGAACCATACTACAGCAAATGTTCCCCAATTCTTTGAATATAATATATATAATATATGATATGATATGATGTGAGCTACTTCATTTTGCCCTTCCTCAGTTTGGTTGAGTGGAAAAGATGAGAATTTACCTGAGTTGTGAAAGATTCGTTAATCAGTCACCTAAGTATTTCCAATCAGTGAAGAACTTGACTTTGGCAGTCTGTGGCTAGTCCCCTTTCTTGCCCTCCAGAGGGTCACCATCCTGGGATGACATGCTACACAGCTTAGGCATGGGAGCTGGTTTGCCTTTGCCTTGTCCAGTGGGAGGAAGGGGCTTATGAAATAGGAGGTGAGAAAGGAGAACCTCAGAATGCAGACGCTTTCTCAGGCAGATCCGTTTTAGGGTCTGGAGGTTAAGAATCCAGAAACTGAGTCCCTTACAACTGTGGCAGCATCTTCCTTCAAAATAATTTTGTGTGCTCCTGGAGGCATCCGTATTCCAGTTTGAAGAGCATTATTGTAGATGATAAATATTTTGCTATGCGGTAGTTTGTTTGAGGGAAAAGTTCTGATGATGTGTTTAGTTGTCCTATCAATGTCACCATTATTTGAAAAAAAAAGCCCTATTAGGTAGAATTCTGATGTCTGTGTCCCACCCCACATTGTCCGATGTCTCCCCGCTCCTCTTATTCAATACACAAACTTGATAGAGGATGTGAAAGGCTCAGGGAATCGGGGTTCCACTGGTACAAAGGAATTTAGTAGGAGTGGAGGAGTTGGGAAAGGAAATGAGAATTTTTGTTCCCTTGGAAACTTAGATGAAAAAGTGAGGTGACAAAGTTGAGCTTCCTCGACTTCCTGACCCATTACTTATAAACTTATATATATATTACACCTAAGCCCATCTTCCTCTCATTTCTGAGGATGAGGGGTCGTTCTCAGCTCAAGGACGTTGCTTCCACCTGTCCTCCATCCATCTCCTCCAGAATGTTGCCCGGGGACCCACCACCTGCTCCATTATTCCACCCTCTCTTCTGTGGTTCTCTCCCCTTGAGGTACGATCACGTTCAAGGCTATCTCATCCTCATCAACCCCTTTCCTTGATCCATTTCTTACTAGCAACTGTCTCTCTCCTTACCTTATCTACTTCCTCATCTCTAAAATGGCAGTAATAATAGTAGCTACATGATAGAGTTACTGAGAGAATTATATGAACTAATACGTGCAGAAGATCCAGAGCCCTGTCTTCCCCTGTAAGACGTCAACGGGTTAGCAATTCTTATTAGCCAAGTTTATGGATATTTAAATGTCTGCATTTCTTTCTTTCTTTTCAATCCACTGAATTATTTATCCCCAAAGGTCAGGAGAAATTGCTCAGGCAAGGCCACTTGTGACACTTGTATTTTAAATCCAGTGGACTCTTCTCAATCCCTATTTTTGTGGATGACATAACTAGCCCTACGTAGTCTCTCCCTGACAGTTTCCTCCTGGGTTTCCTCACAGCCATCCTCTCTCATACCCAGCCCCTGACAGTAAGTGACCCCAAGGGTTCTATCTTTGGCCCAGATCCTTATTTTTATCCATGTTGCCTCTGTGATCCTAATATCCCCTGATCTTCAAGCAAATATTTTATTGACTGTCAGAAATATGAGCTCAATACCTCGCACACAACTCAGATTCAACACGGACACAACATAATTGATCATTCATCTCACATTCTTTCCCACCTCCCCCAACAACGTATTTCTTCACCCCATTTCTTTCTTTTTTTTTTTTTAAGATGTGGTTTTTCTTTTCTTTTTTTGTTTTTGAAGATGTTGGGGGTAGGAGTTTATTAATTAATTTATTTATTTTTGCTGTGTTGGGTCTTCGTTTCTGTGCAAGGGCTTTCTCTAGTTGTGGCAAGCGGGGGACCACTCTTCATCGCGGTGCGCGGGCCTCTCACCGTCATGGCCTCTCCCGTTGCGGAGCACGGGCTCCAGACGCGCAGGCTCAGCGGCCATGGCTCACGGGACCAGCCGCTTCGCGGCATGTGGGACCTTCCCGGACCGGGGCACGAACCCGCGTCCCCTGCATCGGCAGGCGGACTCTCAACCACTGCGCCACCAGGGAAGTCCCGCCCCATTTCTTTATCAATAAATGGCACCACCACCAACCATAGTCCCCTAAGCTAGACACCTAGATTCATCACAGATCCCTCCTCTCAAAGTCACACAGTTAATTCAGTCAAAACCTGGGCCTTGGGTGGAAACTGTGTCAAGAAATGGGACATCAAGTCCTGTTGGTTTTGCCTTCTGTATATTTCTCAATCCATCTCATTTTTCCCATCCCTACTATTAGTGCCCTAATAATAACTTAATATAACCATGACGATAACTCATTTATTAACATTATGAGTTATTATTTCTTGCTGAAAGGATAGCAGAGCTCTTCTATTTGGGGCCCCTGTCACTAAGCAGTCTTAATCTCAACAATCCTTTCTCCCAAATGCCTTCAGAATGATAGCTCTGAAATACGCATCTAATCCCGTTGCTCCCCTGACTACCACCCATCACCCAAAGGTAAAATTCAAGGACTTACCTTAATATACAGAATCATCAATCATCTCGGCCTTACCTGCCTCTGTTCAATTTTTTTTCCCATCCTCCCTGCTCACAGAGTTCCCCATACTCCTGACTGTTTCAAAGATCCTGTGTCTTTTCTAAGTCAATTGTTCCTTCTGCCTGGAACGCCATTCCCCATCCTCATCCCATCCTTCTTCTGTCTAAACCCCTGTTCATCCAGTAACACTCAGCTCAGGCTGGGCTGGGTGTTCTCACAGCACCTTGGGTTATCTCCAGCCGAGCATCCCCAAGTGAAGTGAAAGGACTTGTTCACATGTCTGTTCTCCCACTGGACAAGTAACAAGTCTATTTCTCCCACCAAAGACCAGCTCTCTTTGTCCTTGCTAAGTACTAAGTAGTACTAAGTCACATAGTAAATGCTCAATAAAAACATCAGAAGAAAACTGCATAGAGACAGGGCTGGGAAGGTGCCAGGGGGCTCTGACAGGCCCGGAAGTGGTGGCGTGCAGACAAGAGCTTTGGGGACTTCTGTGGCTGAGTGATGGGGATGGGATATCACAGGGTGGCCAGTCAGAGACAGGCTGTTCATCATCGTCATTGTCAGTGTTGTCTCTGTCATCACCATCACTACAGTCAACATTGATTGGGTCCCTGCGATGTACCAGACACGGCTTGTTTCATTTAATCATCTTTCTAGCTCTGTGAGGTAGGTACCCTGAGTTGTCCCCTGTCTATTGATGAAGAAACTGAGCCTTAGAGAGATTGAGTGACTTGCCCAAGGTCACACAGCTCATAACTGGTTGAGGGAGGAACGGAAGTGGGTTATATGACTAATTCTTCTTTTATCTAAGCTAGTGACGATCCCCGTTTTCACTGTTTAACTCCTGTTCGGCCTTCAAGAAACAATTCAGTTTGTAAACAGAGCAGCTAAGCAAAATTTTTAACTCTTTTGTTAACTCTTATTTTGAAATAATTTTAGACATAACAGAGGAGCTGTAAAAATAATAAGAAAGTTCCTGTGTATCCCACAGCCAGCTACCCCTGATGATAACAACTTACATAAAAATAGTACAATAATCGAAACTGAGACATGGTTACAATACTATGAACTACAGACTGCTCAGATTTCACAGTTTTCCACTGATGTCCTTTTTCTGTTCCAGGATCCATTCTGGATCCCACCTTGCCCATTAGTTGACTTAATGCGACCTCCTTCATCTCCTCTAATCTTGTCTGTCATGGCCTTGGTACATTGAAAGACTAACTCTAGATATTTTGTAGAACGTCCTTCCATTTGGCTTTGTCTCACGTGTTCCCATGATTAGACTGAGGTTATGCATTTAGGAGAAAAACCTGTATAGGTGACGTGACCTCTCAGGGCATCATGTCAGGGGGCCCGTGACCTCTGTGTTAACATCTTATTATTGATGATGTTAACTTTCATCAGTTGGTCAAGGTGGTTCTGACTGTGAGGATAACACGTATCCTTTTGTAGTTAAGAAATATATGTGGAGAGATACTTTGAAACTAGGCAACTTACATTTTTACCCCCTAATTTTAGCATTCATCAATTGATCCTGCCTGGAGCCATTATTCCTGTGGTTTTCTAATGGTGATTTTTCTATTCCCTTCATTCAGCCTGCAATTATTAGTTGGAATTCTTCTGTAAGAGTTGTTCCTTCTACTTTCATGTATTTATTTGGTCATTTTTTTATAATAGTACAGACTCGTGCATATTTACTTGATTCTTTGGGTTATAATCCAATACTATTCTTATTTTTTTTTTTTTTTTTTTTGCTCAGATTGTTCCAGCCTTGGCCATTAGGAGCTCCTGTGTCCCTTCCATATGACCCCCAACTTTATTTTTTAGCACTTTCTTACCTTAAAGTCCTAAGGATGCTCCAGGCTCAGCAAATGAAGCACATTTTTTACGTTAATTACAACTATGTATCCTACTTGAAAATTAAAATTTCTCATTGGACACCTCATTAAGTCCAATGATAGCCTCTTATGAAGGATTTACCTCCTGCGGCCATAAGAAAGCCACAGAAGATACTACGTTCTTTGTTCTTTTCCCCCAATATAAAGTCATGGAAATTACTCTGTAAAGTATGGAATGTAACATTCAAGTCACATAACAAGGGCTACCATTCAATTTCCTTTCAATAAACGTGCAGACGTTCTCCTTCCTGATCAATGTACCCAAACAAATGTAGATTTTCAGAAGGGTGCAGTGGGGTATCCTGCAGTGTTGTCTAGAACTTTTAGGATCCGCTTTTAGGAACTTCTAATTCCCGTATTTAGATGAACTTGTACTTTACCTGAGGCTTTGACTTAGTTCAGTGACCCGTTGTCTCTTGAATTAAGTTTGAAAAAGTTAAAATTAAAAAGTTGCTCTTATCAGGCAGATTGTGCTGCCCGAATTGTTTCGTCCTCCTAAATGCTTCCCTGGGGAGCTGTTACTTACAAATTAATTTTAAGCTACGGACGACAGTTCTTCATTCTTAAAGTTACTGAATCTAGGCTAATGTCGACTGTGGCTGTCCCCCATCCATCACTCATCAGACTCTTGCTATGCAATTAATCACGGGAACCCACCGAATTTTAGGTTCAGCTTTAATCGGCTCTTGTGCTACCTCCATTTTTATATTACCCTTTTATACAAACACCTTAGATTACTTTCAACATTTCTGTAACTCAGAGTTGCAGGAGAACACAAGATTTTGAGAGGATTTGTAGGGACAGGAGCATCTTGGGGACAGTCCGTGGAGGTGCATATATTTTCATGTCTGGATGGTATCATAGTGTTTGAGACAAAGATCAAAATAAGATGGAAAAGAAAACTAGCCTATCTGTAGAGGTAGGCTAAATAACATGTTCGTGTTTTAGCATGCATAAAGGCGAAATTTTGAGTATAATTACCGATGTCATAATATAGGTGCAGTATAATGAATTTTCTCTCGTATTACTAGAAAAACTGTTAATTATGTGGTAGGTGAAAAATATTTCATTTAGATCACATACCAAGAATCTGAGATAGTAATTAAACTGTCAGTAATTGTGTTTAGTGTTCCTTGTTTTTTCTAGAGAAGCAACCAAGTAAATATTGCATGATTGATATGAACTGCAAGAAGGTTTCAAATTAAACCAAAGAACCGTGAATTTATAAACACTTACAGCCATAAGTTCATTTGTAGATTGATTATTTGTGACTCAGAAGACAATCTCCCATAGAAAGATTGTTGTAGTGGTTGGCTTCCCGGGTAACTGGACGGAAGTCTGTTTCATCCACGATGCATTTGAAGAATGGATAAACTGTAGTATTTCACTTCCACTGAATTGATGTTTTTCGCATGGCTGCTACGAAGCTTTGCTTTTGGGGTCCTATCTCTAGTGGAGGTTGAGTTGGCTAGGAGTTCACAGGTGGCCCCAATATAATATTTTCCTGGTGTCCTAAGATGGGGGAAGCAGCAGGACTCTGATGAAAGTAGGGACTTCCTCTAGTCGAGGTAGATACTCCAGGTACCCATAACTTTGTCTCTCTCTCTCCTTGCATAAAATTTCCCTGGGTTCCTCTCTTTGAGGAACCCAGGGAAATTTTTCTTCTCCATTCATTTGAAAACAGGGCTGTTAAAAGTTCAGACTTAATAATATGAGAACATTTCATGGTAGAAAACATCATCGTCTGTTCTATTGATCTCCAACTTTGGAGTAACTGTGGCTGCCTCAACTTCATAAAACCAAAACTGTAGCCAAATATTTTGAAGATCACAAAGTCCTCCGCAGGAAACAAGAAATGTATATTCATCTTCGTAAGGAGTGCATGCCAAATTTTTCTTTTTTGAGGTATTCTACAGAAACGGGTCCTGGAAACTTTTCACTTTAGCAACTATCATTTAATTAATTTCAGACACTGTGTAATGTTGGCAAGGAAAATTCTCCTAAAGTTCAAAAAACTCAGACTTGATGTAGTCTAATTGAATTAAAGCACCACTGTCAAAAACTAAGTACACTTGTAGAATATAAATGTCTGTCCTGTGGTACCCTCTGCCAGGTTATGACCCTTGGGGAAAATGAATGTATTTTTACATCAATGTGAATAATCATAGCTAACATTTACAGTGGGCTTCCTCTGTGCTAGGTACACTTGACATATTGATTCTCAAGCAATCTCAGGAAGAGGGTGACATGGTCATCCCCACTCTGCATCAAAGACACTGAGGCCTTGGATAATTTAGTGCACAGCCTGGAGATTCCAGAGCCAGGTTTAAACTCAGCTCTTAACACCTAGACTGTGCAGCTTCTGTATAATTAAATCTAATACATAATGATTCTCCATACTACCAGCTTAAACGCTCCACGTAAGCATAATGGTACCTGGATACACATGCCATTCCCTGCTGTTACCCATTTCCGGGTTTTTCTTAGGTTCATTTCTTCTTCCCATTTGAAAGGGTCTCAGAGGATTTCTGTCCACTTGCAAAGCCCTGTTCCAAGTGGTTTAGGCCCCAGGTTCCATTAATCCTGCATGTTTATTGCAGGGTTCTGTTTTGGCATGGATTAAAAAAGCTTGACCACTATATGATTAAAAAAATTTTTTTTACAAATATATCAGAGTGCATTCATTCAAAGGAATGCTCTCTTCTTGGAGAGGAGAGAGGGATTTGAGTAAACACCTCTCTGCAGACAAGTGCAGTCCTACCATTTACCTGGTTGTGACCTTGGGCAGGTGCTGAACCTCTCAACTGTAAGATGGTATGTACACACTGCTATATTTAAACCGGATAACCAACAAGGACCTACTGTATAGCACAGGGAACTCTGCTCAATGTTATATGGCAGCCTGGACGGGAGGGGAGTTTGGGGGAGAATGGATACATGTATATGTATGGCTGAGTCGCTCTGCTGTGCACCTGAAACTATCACAACATTGCTAATCGGCTATACTCCAATATAGAATAAAAAGCTTTAAAAGAAAAATGGTATAATATAGATTTAGGGGTTTTCTGAATCTTAAGTAATAGAGTGTATTGCAGAATACTTACCACGTGCCTGGCAGATAGCTAGTTCTCAATAAATGAGAGTTCTTTTCGTGAGTGGTTCTGTGGATCAAAGTCTTTTTGCAACTGCTTTTTGAACTTCCTTCCAAACTAGCGCATTAACCTCTTCTAAGAACTCAGTTGAAAGTGTTTATAGTTAAAACTCAGGGTTTTGTGTCTTTCTTTTTCTTTTTCTGATGGCCAATGGTTCTGATCCCAGTTGACCCCTTTATTCATTAGCCTGTTGCTAAATCATTTTGCCTCCTTAAAAAAAAAATCCATCTTCAACAACATGAGTATTTGCAGTTTTTGATGGGGCTCCCAAACACTGAGACAGGTGCGCTTGAGAACTTCTCAGATAAGTGCTTTAAAAATGCTTTCAGCAGGGCTTCCCTGGTGGCGCAGTGGTTGAGAGTCCGCCTGCCGATGCAGGGGACACGGGTTCGTGCCCCGGTCCGGGAAGATCCCACATGCCGCGGAGCGGCTGGGCCCGTGAGCCAAGGCCGCTGAGCCTGCGCGTCCAGAGCCTGTGCTCCGCAGTGGGAGGGGCCACAGCGGTGAGAGGCCCGCATACTGCAAAAAAAAAAAAAAAAAAAAAAATGCTTTCAGCAATGGCGACAAGACTGGGGAAAAAAAGTCTTATTAGGAGCAGCACACATGTTAATATATAAGCTTAGCTCGAAGCAGGTGTGATTAACTGCACTTACCCCTCTCCATCGGGCAACATAACCAAGTCAGATTAGCTGTTAAGGACTCCTGGCTGCTTCTTCCCAGCTCCTCTGTGAACTGGATTTATGAGTTCAACACACGTTCCGTAGGTCGAGAGCCATCCTTCTTCACCTTGTCAAGCAGGCAGGCTCTCCAGGGGCACCCTGCTCTGCATCTTGGAGCCCACTGAGGTGAGACAGAGGTGGGGAGACCTCAGGGGCCTCCTGGCTGCACTGGCCGAGGCAGGGTGGCCAGCAGGTATTATTGTGAGCTACCCTCATAACTGCATATAATGCCACCACCATTATATGAACTTAGAGCTAAGTGCTTTCTACATTATTTCATTCAGTCCTCTCGACGGTCCTTGAGGCAGGTTAGTCACTCAGTTTAGAAATGAGAAAGCAGATACAAGGAGATGAAGCAACACGGCCCAGGCCAAGGTCAGGGGCGCAGGCGCATGGAGGAGCCAGTGGACTGACTCCAGGCCCGATGCTCTGTCCAGCACACAGGGCCAGGGACAGATGGAGAGACTCGGTGTCTGCCAGGCTTCCCCGCAGTCCATCCCCGATGGCCGTACCGATGGCTCCTCTTTGCCTGCCCTTTAATTCTTTTAACTGGATTGATCACTGAAATGCAGACAGTGAATGTGAATCAGTGGCGAAGCTCAGAGGCTGATGCTTTGGGCGGAGGAAGAATTGCGTCATTCTCCCCACCGTAGGGACAGCGTTTCGGGCGCCACATGTTCCTACTCCCGCCACACCGCTGGGAGAAATGGCAAGGTTTTAGTTCCTGCTCAGTCCCTGTCTGCAAATGATATGGATAAATATTTGAGTGCCTGCTGTGAGCCTTACTTAAGTGTCCTCGTTGAGTCTGGGTCTATGCATTTGCTTTTCCTTTGCATCCAGAAGTAGTGAGCCCCTCAGTACCACCTGTGCAGACAGACACCTAACCATCATGGGCCGCACCGTCTCCAATGACGACAGTCTCGTGACGTTCATTTGTCATAAATGTTCACTGAGCGTCTCTGACGTGCCAGGCAGTGTGCACGGTGGGGACACAGTGGTGAGCAGCAGCCCTGGGGTTTGATTCTAGTGACGGGAGATGGTGGTTCATCAAACACACCACAATGCGTAGTTGCCATGGTGGTACTTCCGGAGCCTGGAACGAGGGTGTATGACCCAGTTATGGCAGTTGGAAAAGAGGAATGGAAAGGGGCCAGTCTGACCAAGCAGAGGAAGGGGGCGTGGTTCAGGAGCCCGGCGAGAACTCAGGGCATTGAGGCTGCGTTAGAGGGGGTTGTCCCTGCTCTCAGAACATTGAGATGCAGATGTTCTGAGCATCCCACTTATGTCTCTGAGAGCTCACTGTTGTCGGGTGGGGGGGGGGGCGGAATTGGAGACCCGAGAAGGGACTATTACAGGATGGAGGGTGGGGAGGGGAGATGTGCACAGATCCAGGAGATTAAGGTAAAATGCAAAGAACTGGGTGACAGAGCTGGTAAAGGAGCTGATGGAGTAAGGTGCCAGGAAGACACCAGGGTTTCTGACTTGCACGACTGGAGACAGTGGGGTCATTCACTGAGCCCTCTAGTACCTGGTGCTAGGAGTTATTTCCGGGCTTTTATTTAGGGTTAACGTGCCATGATACCCATCCTGGAAAGTACAGCTATGAGAAAGAGATACCTGCTTCATTCACAGAGCTTGCAATCTAATCACGGAGCGGGGGAGGGAGTGTTGAAGCTATTCTGTCTCCTAAGATTTGTTTAAAGTATGGCTGTGGCATAAACTTGGCAATGGTAATACACAAAGATGCTTCTTCCAAAGGGGTTGGGAGGTCTTAGAACTTGGGTGCCCTGGGGGAGGAAGAGGCTGGGGATTAGGAGACATTATTGGCAGGTAAAGGGATGATCTGGTGATCATTTTGAAAAGGTCAAAAGGTGCTGTGAATCACTGAATAAGACCATAATGCAGGCCAAGTGGAAAAACACGGTACAGGCTTCCAGCCTGAAATTACAGAATCTAAGACTCATCTTTCATGGGCGTGCCAAGTGCAATCAAAAGAATTGAGCCATTTACTGGGGGCAAGTGGGATGAGAGTGATTTGTGAAGACGGAGGGTGGACTGCAACTTCTTTCCCTCCAGCAGCCTCTTAAAAGTATCCACTGCCTGATCACTGCTACATCTTTATTAATATCACCATGGCAACCACTGATATGAAAAACGGTACTAGCCTGGACACTTCTGCTCCAGCTGATGTGACAACTCCCACTGCAGTGGTCATTTCCATTGTTTGCGGAGATGAGTGAGGAGGGTCCTACCTGGGCCTTGTGATATTTTCCTTTGTCCTGAGAAGACAAGTGCCCATTAAATGCCCCCTGATGTTAAGTGGCATTTGGGGAGGTGGCTACACCGTTCTTTATTTTCTTCTCTGAGGATGTGGCGAGAGATGCATCCTGCTGGTGTCCTCTGTGTTGGTCTGGGGTAAGGATGGGGAATCTTTTAGGGTGGTGGGGAGACTCTGCCCAAATCAGCTCCACTAGTGGATCTGGAGGAGGTATGCTGCATATAACTCTGCACACGTTTGGACCATGTATCCATTCCTCCTTATAGTTAGTTTTTTCCTTCTGGATCTCTTCCTTCTGGTGTTCAATCCCAGTCCTGGGCAACCTGACTCTGTGATTCTGCCCCTCTAATCACTCTTCTCCCCAGAGTCCCATCTTTTATAATCCCTGCTCCTTTCTTCATTCTTTCATTCAGTAAACACATATTGAAAGCCTCCCCACTGCCAGGCATTGTTCTCTGTGGCTGGGACACCCAGTGAATGGGACCCCAGAACCCCTGCCTTTGTGGGACTCACATTGAGAATGTCAGGGGACAGACAGTAAACATAATCAGTAAGGAAGTGCTGGGTATGTTAGGATTTTGTTTTTTAAGTAGCGTAGGGTGGGAGTGCTGGGTTAGCTGGGTCAGTTTATAATCAGGTCTGCAGGGGCTCTTTGAGGAGGTGGCACGTGATCAGACTTGAAGGAGATGAGATGTCAGCATAGCAGAGAGAACAGGCGAGGGTGGGCTGTGCCTGGCTTGTTTGAGGATCTACAAGGAGGTGAGAGTGAGCGAGGCACTGGGAGTGTGGTTGGTAGAAGAGGCCAGAACAGTGAGGGCAGAGGGTACAGTCGGGAGGCCTTTGGGGCTTTGGATGTGAGTGACGTGATCTGGCTTGTTTCACTAAGATCACAGTATCTTCTGTTTGGAGAATGACAACAAAGGTCCCAGGGAGGCAGAAGAGGGAGATGTGATGACACTCTTGCAGGAACCCAGAGAGGGATGGTGATGGCTTGCCCCAGAGTGCTAGCGGTGGGTGTGGTGGGATTCTGGATAGATTTTGAGGGTAGAGCCCCTAAAATTCACTCATGGATTAGAGCATTCCCCTTTGGCCTTTTTCTCAGACTCGAAATAGCAGTAGAATGCACTTCTTAGTAAAATAGATCCATCTGTATACATGGATTCCATGTGGGGTATAGCTTTTTTAATTTGATATTTTCCTTTATGTAGAGGAAATTTCAGCTGAACTGATGGAATTCTGTAGGAACAACTGAGCATTGTGGTTAAGAGCACAGTCTCCAAAATAAAATTGCCAGGTCCACGACTTCCCAAAGTGTGACCAGGACAAGTGTCTTAGCTGCTCAGTGGCCTTGGTTTTATCATCTCTAGAATGTGGATCATAAGAGTTCCTGCCTCACAGAACTGTGAGGAATAGAGATATAAAGCACTTAAAACAGTGTGGGCACATGGTAGGTATTAAAGAAAAGTTAGTAATAATTATTTTACTAGCGTTTGCCTTAAGTTCTTTTAGAATTGTCTTAGACTGAAAACAACCAGAGTATTCTTTCTATATTCACGTTCTTAGAGACTTTCAGCGGACTTTTCCTGTTCTCTAATATGTCCATGGTAGTAGAAATAGTCATTCCTTAACCCCATGCTTCTCTGCCTTCATAGCTAATGCAGTGTCTTCTCATTGCGTACATTACTGTAACGTTACTGTTTTTGAAAGTCGAAAAACAATTGAAGATTGCCGATTTCATGAGATTTAACCAAATGTGTGTATGTGTGCGTATATGTACATTTGACTGTAGAGGTAGAAGCCTTTTGGGTCTAGCTTGGGAGTCAGACCACCCAAGTTTGTATCCTGGCTCTACTGGTCATGGCCGTGTCCTTGGACATATTGTTGAACCTGATTCTGCCCCATTTCCCCCTTCTGTCAAATAAGGGCAATCATAGGATCTATCTCATAAGCTTCTCATGATGGTGAAACAAGGTATTCTCATAGACTAGCTCGTAAAACAGTTCCTTGCATAAGGAAATGCTCCATAAATTTTGGCTCTTAGTAAAAATAGTGATCCCTGGGCTAGGCACCATGATGTTGAAGCCCAATGCCTGAACACCCCTGGGGGAAATCACTAGCTCCAATTCATAAAATGTTAAGATTATATTTATTTAGACATGATTCCCTACTAGACCCCTCTGATTACATGCTGGAATCTCCTATCATCCACCACCTAAGATACTCATGAGTGTGTAAGTGTATTTTCTCTACTTCACAGAGGAACTTGGAATAAAACTGAATGATGTTTCTTTTCCTTTGGGGTGTTTGAAGAGTTGTTGAAATTCTAGTCCTGGTATTTACTGTTATGAGTTCTTTATGCCTGTTGTTAAATATGCCAGCATTTTATTGACACGTTACTATGAAACGGGCAGCCAGCTACAGTAGTAAGTTTCCCCTAAAGAGTGTGAGTATCAACAAATCTGATGGCAGGCACTGCTAAGGAAACTGAAGATGTGTTCAAAAAGCAACTAGCTTCACAGAGGACAGATAGGTACATGCATGTTTAATCCAGTGGCTTCTGCTCGAAGGTATAAACAGATATAAACTTCTATGAATTTCTATTTTTATGGCGTCCTTCTTTTGAGGAATTCTTAATATTCAACTTAATTTTATGCTTCAGTCTTCTCTTGCTCTTGTTTCTCAACTCTGCCTACCCTTAAAAACCACTTGGGGAATGTTAATATTGATGCCTGCCCTTCATTCTTCAGAGGTTCTGATCTAATTGGTTTCGGGTATATCTCAAGCATCAGTTATTTTTTTTAATATTTTTAAATTTAAACTTTTTATTATGAAATATTTCAAATGTACACAGAGTACAGAGAATTAGAATAATAAGCCCACATGTATTCATCACGCCATCATGATAATGAACTTCAGTTGCTATTTTTTAAAATCTCCCCTACGTGATTCTTCTGATGCACCGCCATGGTTGAGAACCACGGCTCTATTCTAATAAGACAGAAAATGGAAGGAATATTTCAATGGATATTGATAGCAAGAGAAGCTTAAATTTGGGGATTCCCTGGCAGCTCAGTGGTTAGGACTCAACACTCCCACTGCAGGGGTCACGGGTTCGATCCCTGTTCAGTGAACTAAGATCCCACATGCCCCATGATACAGCCAAAAAAAATAAAAAGAGAAGCTGAAATTTGTTCAAGGCCACACAACAGTTTTAAGACATCATTCAGTCCTCTGTTCATCAAGCCATAATGGCATTCTTGAACACGTATGTGGTATGGCAAGTGTGTGCCTGCTTGATTTTGTTAAAGAGTGGAATAGTTTGGGAATGGGCGTTGGAACAACATTTCAGAAAAGGGCTTAGAAATATAATGGTTTCCTGTTTAGAATCTTTAGACCTTGACTCAAACAATATTGTGCCCACCCGCTGGATGCAACGCAATAAAACCTAACTCAGAGATAAAAGTCTGATGAGCAAGGATGGGACAAGTGGAGGTCATGTAGGAAGGGAACTGGTCATGGAAATTATCTTCAGATTCATGGAGAAAAAGTAATGAACCAATGGCAGATTAATCTCAACCTATAATGGAGAAGTTTTGTAGGCTATTCCATAATATGTATACACGCACGCACGTATGTGTTTATATACATCTCAGTGTATCTTATTGAGTTGCTACCTAAACAATGAAAAATAGTGGGCAAGCCCTGGTTCCTGGGTGGCAAACACTTGGAAAACAATTTGATCTCAGGGATGGACAGGACTTTAAATATGCTCTTGCCCAGTTGCCCATCTGTAAGAGGAATCTCTTCTGGGGCATTATTGACAGATGTCACGTGGTATCTCCTTGATCCTTCTAGCTGGAAAGCCCACTGCTCATAAGACAGCTGGTCCATATTAGTATTATCTTTTATTGAGCTGGAATCTCATTCTTTAACATCACTTTAATGAAAGAAAAGATTTCTGATGCCTCCCATATTACCTTATATTATTTTGTTACTTAAATATATACAGATGTAAAACTAGATTTAAATTCATCATGCTGTAGTTCTCATCAACTATAAAACCAAACTAACCTTACAAATGATATGAAAAATACAAGATTTATAAAGTAACAACATACTAATGGGATTAATGATCTTGCTTTTCCCAAATAAAATCCCTCACGTTGTGCTTAAGGGTAGAAAGATGTAGCCTCTGGTCGATTTCTTTAATTTGGTTCACTAGCTTTCACTAATCAGCACAGGGTATGCCTGTCTGTATATGTATGTTATAGCAAAAGGTATGAATAACTTAAGGTTTCCATTTGCTGGGTTTGGGAAAGTCAAATCTCAAACTTAACTCAAACTGCCAACAGTTAGTTTTCCATTTACCATTTTAATGAGACATCTCTTGGCAACTTTTTCAAGAAGTTTTGTGTACTTGGAAATTAAGGTCAGAGTTGTAGTGTTATTGCAACCTTGGATAAATGGGCGTCAAATCCAATTATTGCTGGAACTGGGTACAGAACAATCTTTCATTGTTATTTATTACTGTACTTACTGCAAATGAACTGCTGTTGCAAATTGATGCATACGACGACAGGATCCAAACAATAACTCTTCTGGCAAAACGTGTGCTGACTGCCATAGTGTAGGCTTCCTACTGTTCCGCGCACCTACGTGGCTGAATGAGGCTGTCCTCTCACTTTTCTCTGTCCCACCTTTTGTGAAACATTGGTGTGAACAATACACCAACTTTTTGACCTGCGTCATTATTGCTGTACCCTGCTCACCTAGATCAGTGGTTCTCAAAACCAAGTGTGATTTTGAATCACCTGGGGAGCTTGTTAAAAGTGCCTGCTCTCTGGATCCCACCCCAGAGGTTCTGGTTTGCTTATTCCAGGGGCTGGACCCAGGAATCAACATTATTAACAAGTACTCCGAGGGATTCTGATATAAGTGGTACTTTTACTGCTTTCCAAGATTATTGTTGACACCCAAGTATAAAACTTAAACTCTTCACAAACCACCTGGATTGAGAAACTCTGGCGCCCTTCTCAGATTTCTATCATTTGCAAATAAGCCCTTTTTTGATGTTCTGATAAACATTTTGAACAGGAGAGAGTCAATAGCAGAAGCTTTCTTTAAGATGGCTTTGACCTATTAAGCACCAAATTTATTTCAAGGGGCAAAGATAGTCTAATGATGTTTTCATTGATTCCCGGAACATTCTGGAAGCTGTGGACTATTTTCAGGTTGTACCCACACTGTTAAGTATGCATGCACAGGGAGACACTGGACATAGCAAATAAAAGTCCTGGACAACAGGAATCAAAGTGAGCAGCAAAGCTGACGTTTTTCTTGGAGTAGTCATAGCTGCATGTTTCTTCAGTTTACAAAGTTAACTATGGCATGTTTGCCTAAAGAGGAGAACATAAATCTGGAGACAGAGTCAACAAGTTAATAAACCAGACATCTGCATGTGTCTTATGACCATTTTTTTCTTCCTCGGTTCATTCTTGCTGATTGCTGTTCGGATGCAATAGCTAGTTAGGATTCTTTACAACTTTACAGGAGACTGAGGGGCTCGCTGCCATTCATTTTATGTCTTTTCGGGGGAAGTGATTAAAATGTTAACTGTCTTGGCATCATTCAGTAGTGAGCATCTGTGTGGAGTATCAATATGGTCTCAGATGGTGAATCGCTTGGGAGTTGAATTTCCTAATATTACAGGTTACCAACTTCCATTACTTATATTTTGCCACTATATACAAAATGCCCAAATATAAAATATTCTTTATTTTTACTTAAGGGGAAGAGGATAGTTATTCAGCATTTAAACTTTATAAAGGACTGAGGATTAGAATAACCCTTAAAATTTTATTGTTAGAAATTATTCTATTTATTTATTTTTATTTTTTGGCCGCGCCGCGCGGCAGGAGGGATCTTAGTTCCCTGACCAGGGATCGAACCTAGGCCCTTGGCAGTGAGAGCAAGAAGTCCTAACCACTGCACCACTAGGGAATTCCCCAGAAATTATTCTATTTAAAAGGGCTGAGATTTCTAAAATTTACTAGAAATGGAGAAAGTAAAAAATTATTTCATAAGGGTATATTTTAATGCAATGAAACTTACATGATATATATTAGTCCCATCTTTTTGACTAATATTTTTACAAGAGTACAAAGACAGGAAGGAGGCAAATATGGAATTTTGATGAATAGGAATGATTTTTTATTTTTCTAATTTAATTTTATATTGGAGTATAGTTGATTTACAATGTTGTGTTAGTTTCAGATGTGCAGCTAAGTGATTCAGTTATACATATACATATATCCATTCTTTTTCAGATTCTTTTCCCCTATAGGTTATTACAGAATATTGAGTAGAGTTCCCTGCACTGTACAGTAAGTCCTTCTTGATCATCTATTTTATATAAAGTAGTGTGTATATGTTAATCCCAAACTCCTAATTTATCCCTCCCCCTGTCATTTCCTCTGTGATAACCATACATTTGTTTTCTGTGTGCACGGGTCTGTTTCTGCTTTGTAAATAAGTTCATTTGTATCATTTTTTTTTAGATTCCATATATGTGATATCATATGATATTTGTCTTTCTCTGACTTACTTCACTTAGTATGATAATCTCTAGGTCCATCCATGTTGCTTCAAATGGCATTATTTCATTCTTTTTTATGGCTGAGTAATATTCCATTTTATATATATATATATATATATATATATATATATATATATATATATATATATATATATATACACACACACACACCACATCTTCTTTATCCATTCCTCTGTTGATGGACATTTAGGTTGCTTCCCTGTCTTGGCTATTGTAAACAGTGCAGTGAACACTGGGGTGCATGCATCCTTTCAGATTATGGTTTTCTCTGGATATATGCTCAGGAGTGGGACTGCTGGATCACATGGTAGTTCTATTTTTAGTTTTTTAGGGAACCTCCATACTGTTCTCCATAGTGGTTGTACACTCCCACCAACACTTTAGGAGGGTTCCCTTTTCTCCACACCCTCTCCAGCATTTATTGCTTGTACACTTTTTGATGATGGCTGTTCTGACCAGTGTGAGGTGATACCTCACTGTAGTTTTGATTTGCATATAAATCATTTTATTTTCCATTAAGATTATGTTTTGATTTTTTGAAGGCATTGAATCTGTTCCATATCTTAACAAAAAAGGTAGAAAAGAGCTCTGAATCTTGTGGGGAACGATTTTTTAATGATGTACTAGCAGGGGGAAGTACATCATATGTACTTCCTCTCATATGTACATGTTTTTGTATATTTTGTGGTGCATTTGTACTTATTGGCATTTTAAAATTTCATTTTGCATCTGTGCTCTGCATGTATGCAGACCCCTGAAATGATGTATACAAACTTGGAATGAAGGAAGCATCTGGAAGCTTTGATGAGCTGTTAACTTGACACTATTCTTAGAACCTGGAAACTCTCAAATGAATTTTTATTTCAGAAGAATAAGCTTGTTGCTTTTGAATTATGCATTCATCCCTGTATTTCCCGTATTTATGGTCCCTGGTAATGCCGTGGCTAAAGACTGTGTGTCCTCATTTCAAGGACTTGATATGCAATTCAGGTGCCTGACATTATCCTGAGCATAGAATAAGTCTCAACTAGCTACTGCAAGTGTTGTTAACATTTTTTTTTTTTTTTTTTTTTTTTGCTGTACACAGGCCTCTCATTGTTGTGGCCTCTCCCGTTGCGGAGCACAGGCTCCGGACACGCAGGCTCAGCAGCCATGGCTCACGGGCCCAGCCACTCCGCGGCATGTGGGATCTTCCCGGACTGGGGCATGAACCCATGTCCCCTGCATCGGCAGGTGGACTCTCAACCACTGTGCCACCAGGGAAGCCCTGTTGTTAACATTTTACTAAGGCAACTGACTATGAGAAACAGTCAACTTAAAGGACTGAAGAATACGGAGATTTTTGTAAATACCACATGCTTTAATGAAGGGTAGTCTGAGACTGTCGACAGGACTGCATGCCTGTTCGATCTGCCGCATCTGTAGGGTTTGGTCAAGCCTCAGTGTTCTCCCAGTCCTCGTGTTGGAGGGCAACGTTCTGATGGGATCACTTGATAGATTCTCCATCATCTCTTCCTGGGGTCTTGTTGATGAGGTTGACAATACACCCTGACATCTTGTTGATGAGGCTCTAATACAACCGGCAAATGCTGCCCTTGCCTTGGCTGTCAGGCCACAGTTACCATTTTTTTTTCTTCTGCTTTTTCTTTTTTGGCCACACCATGCGGCTTGCGGCATCTTAGTTCCCCAACGAGGGATCAAACCGGTGCCCCCTGCGGTGGAAACCTGGAGTCCTAATCATTGGACCGCTAGGGAATGCCCTGGAGTTATCGTTGCTCATCAGGTAGCAGGGTACCAGTGAGTACCAAGGAGTCGGTATGCTGTGGATGCTTGTGGTTGGATGGAGGTTCGTGGGGAATCCTGTCTCTACGGCTTGGGATGAAGTTACACATTTATCTTACCTAAAGTTAGCTGTGTCCCTTTTCTCTGGATGGCTTGTTGGCCTTCAGTGATGTATCTTCCCTACAATAGACCAATTTCAGGAAGCCTATTGTAGGGTAAGCCTTAGTTATGGTGGCAGAGACCAGAATGGGCATCCTGAGACCTGGGCTTGGAGTCATGGACTCGTTCCCCACATTTCATGGAGTATTTCGGTACTTCCTGTGTGAACACAGAAAATTTAGAATCTGATTGAGTTCTCAGGCCAAATCTGCACTCGCTCTGGGACTGTCTGAAAGGCATTCCTTTGATCCCAGAACTACTTTTCTGTAACCCACTGAAACAGCACCATGAGGGGTCTCACGCTGACAAGAATAAAAAGTTCTCTGGGGGTACAGTGGCTTTATTTTTGATAGTGAGAGGGATGCAGGGTGACGTTGGTCTTTTATGAAACAAAGCAGATCCAACTATAATGGTATCATCACCTTGTCTTCTCCTTTGTTACTTTCCTTCTCTTTTCCATGTGGAAGAGCTCGTTATTTTATTTCCTGATGAGCGTTAAAGTGTAGGTTTTCCCTTATTGCTTTTACTCAGCAGGTATTAATATGTGTTAATGTCTTTTTATTTTATGGAACCCTAGTATTTTTGAAACATAAGGAATTTTGGAAATAGTCCTTTATTTTATATGTGAGGAAACGGAACCCTCAAAGTCAAGTGACAACTTAGTTCATTATTCAACGTCCATTCATTCATTTAGCAAAAGTGTTCAATGCTTGCTTGCAATGTACCCAGTGAGGCACTGTGGGGAGACAGATGACTAGCAGCGGCTTTGGCACGATATTCACAAGGTAGAAGGAAGAGAGTTTATTACAGAGATGCAGGCAAGTTACTGACGAGCTAGCTTTGTGCTGCTCATGAATTTTCATTTGGCATTTCTTTTTCTCCATATGTGTGCTAGGAAAAACAAAAAAAAGAATAGCGGAGAGCCTTGGTCAAACCCAAAAGGTTTCATAGTAACTGCTTCCCACATTTACTGTTAAACTGTGAAGCAGTATGGTTTTTACTCCAAATTTTGAATTTATGCAGTATTAGGATAAATAGCTAGGTACTTCTAACTTTAAAAAAATAATATTTAGTATTTGAACATTTTCTCCCAAGAAAATAGACATTCATACACTATTACTGATTTTTTCCATCACTAGAAAGATGAAGATTCATGAGTCAGGGAGAAAACAGTTTGCTTTCAGTTAAAAAAAAATACAGCAATAAAATGAATGAGAATATGAAACCATCTCTGTCTCGAATGATAATGCCAATGTGGTGTATACTGTAAACAATACAATACAATACAACAGTTCAACTCCACTTTTAAAGGAAAGTGCTTTACGGGGAGATCAGCTCAGTGCTTTGTGACCACCTAGAGGGGTGGGATAGGGAGGGTGGGAGGGAGATGCAAGAGGGAGGGGATATGGGGATATATGTACACATATAGCTGATTCACTTTGTTATACAGCAGAAACGAACACAACATTGTAAAGCAATTATACTCCAATAAAGATGTTAAAAAATGAAAAAAAACAGATAAATTTAAAAAATAAAAGAGAAACATTGCTTCATGTAAAAGAGAATTATAAATTGATATGAAAACAATTTTGAGAATTACTTTGGATTTATGTGATATCAGGCTTAGCTTGGTATTACAGGTTTACTTCTGTCCCTAATCCTAGTATTCCTTGCATTTTCTTCCTAACATTATGCAGTTAATAAAAACAATGGATCCTTTATAATAAACAACCTACATAAATTTAAAAAAGGAAAGTGCTTTAGTGTGCATATCAAAAAAGGAAAATAAATCCTTTCTTTATTCACAGATCTTATATGCAACACACACCAGCATATATGTACAGATGTGATACGTGTATATATATATATATATATATATATATATATATATATGTCTATCTATCTAACACTTGTGGCCCCCGATAGGAAATTAACACAGGTCATCACCCACAAATGCATCCATTATTTGAACTGACCCTTTATCTGTCACTTGAAAGTTTAGGTCCGTGTTATCTCTGGTACTTGGAACAATGCCATAGTCACCTCCTGTCAGCTTCTGGTATTTGCCCATCCTTTCTAGTCTTTGCAGTGTTATCAGAATAGTTTTCCTATAACATGACTTAAGTCACATATTCTTCCTCAAAAATTTTTCAAAGCTGCCTATCTACAGAATACAGATCCATAAACTCCACAGAAACATAGGAACCACAATTTTCCAAACTTCTCTCTTATACAACCTGAAAAATGTGAACAATACCCCCTCCCCTTTCTTTTTTTTTCATTTCCATTTTATGGTTTATTAAAGGATATTGAATAGAGTATAGAGTTCCTTGTGCTATAAGCCCCCCCACCCCCTATTGCCATCTTCCCTGTCCTGGAAACACAGGCCAAGTCTTCCCACCTCCCGGGGCCTCAAGCAGGTCCAGAAGCTCTGCCACAGCCATTTAACTCTGCACCACATCTTTGGCACTGGATTGCAAATGCAATACTTCTGTAAATCCATTTTTTTCCCTCCCTAAATGAGTCGGGAGCTCCTGGAAGGGTGACTAGGAGTAAATGGAGAGGCCCTTAACATTTTCATAAAGGTGCCTTGGTTACTTGGTTAGAGCTTAGATTCTGTGAGAGACCAGGAATAATTTCTTTTGCCCGCAAGTCGTTGTGCACCACCCCGCCCTCCATTTCAGTGGGAAGCGTTATCAATAATGACTTCTCTTTAGGCTGGGAAGCCCAGGAGACCACCTGTAACTGCAGGTTTAGGGTGGGGAAGGGGGAGACAGTGGGGAGGCGGGGGCTGCCCAAAGACAGGAAACCTCCTCCCTCAACCTTCAATTCAGATCTTCTCCATTAATTTAGTATTTCTGGGGCACCCACCCTGTGCAAAACGCCGCCAATTTGATTTCTTTTTTTCTTTCAAAAAGGGGGGGGGGAAACCCTGCAGTCCCTAAGCCAATAAATAACTCACCTGAAGGTCAGAAAACCCTCCCCCCACTCTCCCGGGGGTGCCTGGGAGGGATAGAGAGCCGGGCAGACATCGCAGTGGAAATCCAAAGGCTAACGCGATTGGCAACGGTCTGGAGGCGTCGTCCCCGAGCGCGACCCTGCGCCACGATGGGGAAGGCAGCCGCGGCGCGACGGTCCTGAAGTCCCGCGGCGCCCCCTCCCCCGCGGCCGAGCCTGGCCGGGCGCCGTCCCTGGGCGTGTGCCCCGCCGCAGCCCGCGGAGCCTCCGTGGCTCCTGCAAAAGGGGGCGGGGAGCGCGGCGAGCGGCCCGAGTCTGCGGCTTCCTCCCCACGCCCGAGCCTCCGCGCAGCTCCCAGAGGACGCGCGCCCGAGCCCGGTCCCTACGCCGCGGTGCGCCCGGGCCCCTGGCCCAGGCCAGGTAACTTTTCTGCCTGCGGAGCTAGGGGATCCGAGGGGGGCTTGGGGTCGCGAGGTGCGCAGGGCGGGCCGTGGGCGGGCGCGGGGCGGCCCGGCGGACGCGTGGCTCCGGCGCCGCTCGTCCGCCCGAACCGCGGGAGCCTGGCGCCCGCCCCGCCCGGACCCCCGCGGGGACCCCCACCGGGCCGAGCCCGAGCGCCGCGTATCGCGCCCGGGGACGTGCCCGCTCCGCCGGCCGCGCTGCAGCATCGCGTGGCCGGCGCGCAGCCTGAGCCCTGGCCTCCGGCCTGGGGTCCTCCCTCCGAGCCATGGCCGAGAGGGGCGGCTGGCTCCCCACGCCCCGGCTCTGTCAGTTTCCTCGCCCCCCCACCCCCCCCACCGTCCCGGGCGCCATGTTTTGAGTTACCCCTCGGGGTAGGGTGGGGGAGGGGCGCGGGGGCGACATTGCGGCGCCGCCCGGGGCGGGGGCCGGCCGGCGGAGGGGCCTGGGCGCGGCGGCTGCAGGCTCGGCGCGGCCGGGCGCGGCGCGGGGCCGGTAAGGTGTGCTCGCACAAAGCATCCCCGCTCGGGAGCGGCTGGCCGCTTTTATGTAACTTGTCCGCTTCCCCGAAGTGGGGCGGCGGCCCCCGGACGGCGGCGGGGGCTGCGGCCGGGGAGGAGGGGGCAGCGTCTCAAAGGGTTGGTTCGGGGCTGGGGCACCTGCGGGGCCGAGGGGCCAGGGGCGGCGCTGCTCACCTGGCGCCCACGAGGCTCCGCTGCCTCGGGAGGCGTGTGCGCGGGCGACTCTGCGGCGGCTGGGGGCGGGGAGCCCGGGGGGTGGGGGCCGGGGCTCGGAATCGCGGGAGTCGGGGTCTCAGCCAGTTCCTGGCGGGTGCTTCCCGGCTCCTTGCCGCGGGGGCCGGCTTTCTGGGGTCTCCCCTCGTCTCTCGCCCTCCTTTCCCTCCCCCTTTTCCGTCCTCTCTCCAACTCGCCCCGCCATCTCACCGCCGCCCCCCCCCCGCAACCGCCAAGTTCACGGCTTCTGCAATGCGGTGGGTGTGGTTACCTAGTAAATTGACACTGTGGTCCTTTGCCGCCGGAGCGTTCTCTCCTTTTCGGTTTTCAGATTTCCGGATACAAAGTTGTCTAGGGGTTTCTTCTCCAGTTCCAGCCTAGGGTTAAAGTTAGGGAGAGATTGTTGCAGAACAAATAGAAAGATAAAGAGAACATGTGGTTTTAATTACGCGTGGAGGCCGGCCTGAGAAATCCTGAGAGGGTCAGTCACTCCTGCTGATGCGGCGCTTGCATTACGTGTTTAAGTTGGGGTTTCAGATTTTTTACATTAGGCTTGCGGAATTGCTTTTGCAGATATCCTGCCCGTCCTTTTTTTTTTTTTTTTGGCCCATTTTAGGCTCTCTGGGGCGGCCAGGTGTGCGTTGGAGTTTCTCCTGGTAGCATTAGCTTTCCTAGCAGTAGAGTCAACAAATCCAGTGCTGAAAACGTTCTTTTTGAGTTTTACACTGATTTTTAATGTCTCAAGGAAACAAAAATGATAATTTATGGTCATCCATTTATGATCTGGGAACCCTGAACGCAGCACCAATTACAGAAAATTAAGCAGAAAAGCCCTATTAAGAAAAAAGAGCACATCAAAGCTTGCGTGAACTCTGGGAAATGGGAGGTGATTTGCATCGTGGCTCAAACAGTGTTTTTAAAAAATGCATGTTAATTTTGGTAGCAGACTTTTAAAATTTTAATTGGAGTAACAAAGTCCTTGTGAGAGGAAATAAATTCTACATTGAGAAGGCTGACTTTATTAACTTCAGAAGGCATTGATGAAAATAAAATAGCTGAATAGTAAATAGTCTCATTTGCATTATGATTTTCTGGTGGTTTAGAAAAGCAAAATACCAGATGCACCAGTTACTGCGTACAGTTTATGGAGCTAATACACTTTAGGCAAATAATTTTGGCAACACAGAACATGTTTTGTGAATGATTTATCAAGAAGCAGAAGAGAAGCCACTTAATTTAATTTGTAAGCCCCTTTGAGGTGAAGGATTGAGAAGATAAGAGGTCAAAGGTCTGTCACAGGGAACTGTTTACGTTTAATTTTTTTTTTTTTTCCTTTTTTTGCTGTACGCTGGCCTCTCACTGCTGTGGCCTCTCCCGTCGTGGAGCACAGGCTCTGGACGCTCAGGCTCAGTGGCCATGGCTCACGGGCCCAGCCGCTCCGCGGCATGTGGGATCTTCCCGGACCGGGGCACGAACTCGTGTCCCCTGCATCGGCAGGCGGACTCTCAACCACTGCGCCACCAGGGAAGCCCTACATTTAATTTTTAAGTCATTTCCTCTGCACGAATGCAACTTAAGTTAAAAGTAGTTTGTGTCATTTCTTGCACGGTGCTTGGACTTGGGCCAACTTTGAATTGTGTTCAAATAGATCTGGGATTTTTTTTACTTGATCAGATGCTATTTTATCTAGACATTGGTCTTGAAACATCGGTTGGTCAGATGCATCCAGGGGCCACTCAAGTAGAAGAGGGGCAGCCCTTCATGTCCCAGGAGATGTGATATTGTCTGTACTTTGTGAATCCTTTCTGGACTTACTGTTTGTTGGTTTAGGACAGGCATATGCTGTCCAGTGTATTGTCTTCCATGTTGTAAAACATATTTATCTTTTAAGTTAGTGATTTTTTTAAAAAGCCCTAAAATTCACGAATTAGAATTCAAGTCCTCTCCAGTAAAATAGAACTCCAAGAGTAGGCTGAAAAATAAATACATGTTTCTTTTCCATGAGAATTTGACTGTAATGGAGAGAGATTTCTTAAGTCCTCGAGTACCCTGGTCATCTTTCCTCCCCCGCCTCTTCCAAGTGTCCAACCACAGTCTTCCTCTAAATGTCAGCTTTATTATGGAATATAGACTTACTATTGAAAACCATGACTCAGATTTCTCTTTGGCACGACTTCATTTGGAGAGAGATCTTTGATGGTGCCACTGCAACATCTCTCTCTTTTGAAAGGCTCCGTAGCTACTAGTTTCTTGGGAATTCATCAGGCACTCCTGGAGGGCTCTGCTGTCGTTTGTTTTGCTGGGGCTTCAGAGAATTGTGTGCTCAGAAGCAGGGGCTGGAGCAGTGAAGTCACTACCCTGCCTGGTGTTGTGACATCACAATGGCTCCAAGGAAACAAGGGTGGGGCAGGCAAAACCAGACCATCTGAAGCATCTTGCTGGCTTTAACTTTGCCTGGTAAATGAATGAGACTCTCATTTCTCAAGTTGGACTGCGCAGTAAGTTATTGTTTGGAGAATTAGACGTGGATGCAAGCCTGCATGGGAAAGTGCATTTCATAGATCAGGGAAGAGGAGATTTTTTTGTGTGTGCAGTAGTAGAAATCATTGAATATTCTTCTTATTGAGGAAAATATTGTTTAAAGGGCTACTTAAAAATTGTATTTAAGTAACGAGTCTATATTGATGCAAAGCGTCAGTATATTTCTTACTCTCCTTTGTACCCAAATATCTTGCTATATTCTCGGTTTAGGTTATTGGTGTTGTCTTTCAAAAGTATGTGTTGTCTGTCAAGATACAGTCTCTTCTGGGTAGGCAGTGTTCTTTCCGATTTATTTTTAAGTGATGTGTTTGTAGTTGGCAATTAGAAAAAATGGGGGGGGGGAAGCGAGAGGTTTCACAAGTGTAGAAGATATCTGCAGTGATTTGGGGTAATTGATTTCTGTTTAAGTTTTTGCTTTATTTGCAAATTATTTTATAATTTAGCATTTTAGAATTTTCTGAAGTGAGAATTCTAGTGCAGAGATGATCACAGACACGTTGCACCCCAATTAGTGATGAGTCAGTTGCAAAAGGAAGTCTGAAATTCGGAAGCTGTAAAGCAAATTTCGTGTTTTGAGTCCAGAATTGAATGTGACGTGAGCATAAAGAAGACCCGAGAACGGCCGCAGCCCGAGGTCTTCTCTCCCCCTCCTTGGTTGGATGACTGTCCTTTTTTCACATGAGTGTATTATGAATGTGGGACCTCTGGGCACTTCTCACTTAACCATGTCACTGTCCCAAAACACATTTCCAAAGCAAAGGGAAGGAAAAAAGAAAAAGGGAGGAATGGCACAAATAGAGAAGTTGAAATTAGACCAGACCTGCAGCTTGCTTGGTTGAAATGTCTTCGGTACTGCGTTTTTAGACTTTACAGTGATTGGTTAAATTGCACACTTTAGAGTTGTAAGCTTCCATTAGCACCAAACCCCTAATTCTTTGGTAATTTGCAGTACAGAGAAAAAGCCGACAACTTAATTTTTAGGTGGTTGACATTTTGATACACTGTTCTTTTAACCCTTCCTTATAAACTTAAAAAAGAGAAAGAAAGAGAAAGCAGAAAGGTTTCTATTAAATCTAGAAAACAGATGTGATGTTTACTCTGCCGTGTGTGCTTGGTTTGCTCTCCACTTACATTGAGCGAGTGCTTGTTGTTTGGAGGAAATTATTTCCCTTGGAGTTTGATCCCCAGACCAGTATGGGTCTCAACACTTAGGGTATTGAGTAAATATTTATGGAATTGAATTAAAAAATGAGGCCATGTGTGACTTACACTTCACTACAAAAAATATTTGAAAAGGCTTAAAAAGCACGGCCCCTTATTTAAAACTGAGCGTTATCGGACTCAGGTACGCAGTTGTTATTTTTAAGGGCACCATCCTCTTCATAACAAGTTTGCTGCTCTGTCCATAGCTCAGACTAGACAGATTCTAGAGGTTTTGTCTGATCCGAGAAGAGAATACTGCAGGTTCCCTGAGAAGAAAGAATGGGATCTTTGAGAGAAGATGTGCAGGCGGGCTGCTTCCCTTCCTGCCAGCTCTAATTGGTGTCACGGAAGACATCAGTAGAGGGGAAATACTCAGAAGAGGAGGAAAGGGATCAGATTGGGGAGTGACAAAAGCTGAATTAGGGCTGGGCCGTGATATTGATCTTGACGTTGAACTAAAAAGAGAAAAACTATTTTCTCTGTAGATCTCTCTTCTTTGGTCATTTTCTATGTAGTGTTTACATTCTCCAACAGTGACTTTCTGTGTGTTTTAGTCAAGCCCCACATTTCATCCTTTCTAAAACAAACCTATTTTTTTTCACATTTGTACATCTCTGAAATTGGGAAATGTCTTACAGTTGCTCTCAGCCATATGGCAGAGAGAAAGCTGGCAACAGAATTCGTTGATGGGGCACACGCATCAAAAATTGGAGATTGGGTGTCAGTTGGTTGGAAGAAAATCTTGGAGACAGTAATGGAGCACTCGTAAGAAATAGTGCATCACCCATGAAGAAATATAGATGGTATTGTGTAAAAACATAGAGCACAGTAACTGAGTCGGCATGCAATTCAAAAGAGTTGGATTCTGACCTGGTAAAGAATTATTTTGAATATCTTGGCCAGTATGTTTTGTTCCTCTTTTCTTTTGCATGCACAGAATATCTAAATAAATCTAAAAGAGTTCTCTAAATAGAAAATTAAAATTGCAACATTTGAGTTACCTCTTAATTCGCAGAGTGCTACATATCTTGTTATTTCTTACAATTAACGGTATCATGAATTTTATGAAATATGGTTTGTCACTTGGCTATGCAAATTTAAGAAATGTTTTATAATGTTCAGTGCTTATTCACATGGCCCCTTCTATGTATTGGTAACTATGTTTCTTATGCGCATCCCTTTGTAGGAAAAATCGATTGAGCGGTCTTCATTTTCTGTTTTGGCTTTTCCAATTTGGTCCCTGGAAGATGGTTGGACTTTGACTAGTCATTGAGCAGACATTCCAGATAGAACACTCCAGAAGTCAAGAGGCCTACATTTAACTGGAATGTAGCCTTTATCCTGGGGAGTACTAGGAGATGAGTCTAAGGAGCGTGGGGCTTGATCGTGGATATGAAGCTAAGGGATATTTTGGACTTTGCTAGGTACTGGGGAGCCATTGAAAGTAGTGGAGTCGGAAAGAAGATGCTTGGTGATAAATGTAGGGTGTATTGGAAGAACAGGAGTCTGGAGGCAGATGGTCTTTTGTTAATGGAGTAATCCAGAAAGTTTCAGAAATTGACTGTAACGCTAACTCCTCTCAATGATGGATATTTTGGCAATTCACTACATATATTTTTTGTGGTCATATTTAGTTGAAGGTTAAATATTACTTAAATATTACTAAATACTTCATATTTAGTTGAAGATTAAATATTACTTTTGGACCGTTTAGGGTGGAAAAGGAGATGTTCAGAAGATAGAATGGTTTTCAATCCTGTTTATCC
The DNA here is from genome assembly GCF_951394435.1 of Stenella coeruleoalba. Lineage (NCBI taxonomy): Eukaryota > Metazoa > Chordata > Mammalia > Artiodactyla > Delphinidae > Stenella > Stenella coeruleoalba. The sequence continues at coordinate 56,989,987 of NC_137160.1, read as the reverse complement.
TTCCAGTTAAAACATCTTTGTTATTTCAGGTGTTAAGAATAATCCATACTCGCTGTAAAACATTTTCTAATATCGAAAAACAAGAAGAAGAAATCTTGTTGTCTAGAGATAGCTACTGAAGGTATGTTGGCAAAAATCCTCCCAAAGCTGCCTCTTTGAGTGTGTAATAGACTCTAGTGGGTCTTGGAATCAGACAGACCTGGGTTGGGCTCCCAGTCTTCCTATGTGGTTGCTTTGTGTCATGGGTCAAGTCTCTTGACTTATTTTATTATTTTTTTTTTTTTGCGGTACGCGGGCCTCTCACTGCTGTGGCCTCTCCCATTGCGGAGCACAGGCTCCGGACGCGCAGGTTCAGCGGCCATGGCTCACGGGCCCAGCCGCTCCGTGGCATGTGGGATCCTCCCGGACCGGGGCACGAACCCGCGTCCCCTGCATCGGCAGGCGGACTCTCAACCACTGCGCCACCAGGGAAGCCCTCTCTTGACTTCTTGAGTCTAATCACTTACAAAATGGCTGCAGTGCCTAAACCTCAAGGACATGAGGATTACATATATAATACACGCACAGCACTGGGCATAGTACCTGGTACATCACAAGTACCTAGTTAATAGCAATAGCTTTGTTCGACACAAGTACAGATTTGTAGACAGTTACATATTTGGCATGAGGAGACTTCTGACTTAAATACTAATATGTAACCTTTTTCTTTTTTATGCAACAGTATGTTCTGGGGAGCTTTTTCATCTATACCAATCTTTATCTGCATCATTATTTTTAATGGGAGATAAATACTTTCTTTGGGTCCTGTGCAATACTGGTAAAGCATCATTACCTTGACGATGACGATGGGAAGCCTTGTCATCCAGTCCCTCCCCCTCCCGCTATGTACTGCCTACACTTTTCATCATTGTCCTGCAGCACAGCCATCAGAGAGCTGTGGTGAAACAGGACATTCAAGCAAAATTAAAGTCCCTGACGATGATTGTGTACATCTCAGTGTTGTGCGTAAATATTTAGTCTTAACTGAAACAACCAGCCTTTAGCCATCTATTTCCCAGTTTCTTAACTGGAACTGTTGTGTAGAGGCTCTTCATGGGGGGCTGGTGCCCACCGTTTCCCACGTGCCTCCTGCACGTCCCAAGGGGCAGCAGACACCGCAGCCTGAACCCAAACCAGCCTGAACTCAAGAGTCAAGACGCTTCAGAGGCTGGGATATACTAGGAGTTATGGGGGCGCTGGCCCAGAGATAGAAAATACTAAGCTTCCTTTGGCCTTGTTCTGAGTTCCAAAGCCTCCCCTTCTCCTCTGCGGCAGGGGGTTAGCAGAGGTCAGGCTCACCTCACAGATTCCATGCAGAATCTCCAGGCGCATGAGCTGCTCTGTCACATTCTTGAAAAGCACATGGTTTGGATGGACCTTAGATTTACCTGAAATCCAGTCTTGTTTTCCCCCACGTTCATGCAGTTGAGGAAGACAGCTTTATGAACCGAAGGTGACGCTGTGGGGCATGGTACCTGGAATTCTCCTAGCCCCTGCCGTTGTGGACTCTGAGGTTCAGCACGGGCTTGGGAGTGGCCGGCTTTTATGCAGTTTTCATATGGAGAATTACATCATAGAGATATAGAGAGGTTTTGGTAATATCCTTACAGAGAATTCCTGTTTTTTTTCCCCCCACTTGATACCATTCTTTTGTGCTATTAGATTTTGACTTTTATTGACTTGAGTTTAAGAGGAATACTCTTAGTGGAATGCGTATAAAGTTGGAAAAATAGAGGTTGACTGATTTGTCTGCTCAGGACATTTGGAAAGTTTCTCCCCTTCATTCTTAAACCCTGGGTAGCAGTCATTCATGGGGAGGAGCTGTGTTGTAGAACAAAGGAAATACAGCGATTTAGAAGAGATACATTGAAACGTCTGTCAACCTTCAGGTGTGTAACTTTGGACAGGTTACTCCATTTCTCTGGGCAATGAAATGGTGATGCTGGTGCAACCTCAAGGTTGAAAGGAAACTTCTGTGTTGGGAGACATCTAGAGCAGTGTGGAGTCCGAGTAGGCATGTCATAAATGTTCTGCCATTTCAGCTCATAATGTTTACCTGCTTTGCAAGTTCCTAGGGACCTACGTTAATTGTGAGGCTCTAAAGATAAATCCTCAAGGGGAATATGGGATTTTGTAACATTCCACCGCAAGCTCCATCATCCAAAAGATGACCCTCAATGAGAACACAAAATTTTGTCAAATTTGAAACTGCAAATAGCAATAGTTGAAGTTTTCAGAGAATTAGCCACAAGCGGTTTTCAAATTTTCATGTGAAACAGTGTCACCTGGGGAATTTGTTAAAAAGCAGTGTCCAAGGACCCATCCACAGTTCTCACTCAGTAGATCTGGAGTTGGGTCCAGGCACCTGTATGTCCAGCAAGTTCAGTGGGTTTTGATGCAGTGGTCCCTGGACCGCATCCTGAGATCACTGTCTTAAGGAATCATCTCAGTGACTTTCCAGCTTACTGGCTAGTGTCTGGTAAACATCTGGAAAGATAATACACTGCAAATAAATGGTACTAATGGTCAAGAGAACGCTTAGCATAGAGGAAAGAGCCTTGCCTGGGTTTTGCTATGGTTGGTCCATCACTTACCACTTTTTTTTTTAATTTATTTTTGTTTTTATTTATTTACTTATTTATTTTTGGCTGCATTGGGTCTTCATTGCTGAGTGCGGACTCTGTCTATAGTTGTGGCGAGCGGGGGCTACTCCTTGTTGTGGTGCACGGGCTTCTCACGGCGGTGGCTTCTCTTGTTGCAGAGCACGGGCTCTAGGTGCGCATGCTTCAGTAGTTGCAGCTTGCAGGCTCAGTTGTTGTGGCTCACGGGCTCTAGAGCACAGGCTCAGTAGTTGTGGTGCACAGGCTTAGTTGCTCCGTGGCATGTGGGATCTTCCTGGACCAGGGATCGAACCTGTGTCCCCTGCACTGGCAGGCGGATTCTTAACCATGGCACTACCAGGGAAGTCCCCACTTACCACTTTTGTGGCCCCAGGAAATTATGTAAAATTTAAAAGGTTAAGGAAGTAGGATTAAAGGTTAGTTTTCTTATCTGTTAAATAGGGATGATAGTAATTATTTAGCATAAAGGTTGGGAGTATGAAATGAGTATCTTAAGTGAAAATATGTGGCTCTCTAATACATCTTCAGTTGGGGTTGGTTTTCTTTCCTTATGATTGATAATAGAAAACTGGAGTGAAATCAGTGAAGAAGAGATGCATCTATGAGTGAATGTGATTCTGCTGATCAAAATCATACCGAGTACTTTGGATCTTACAGATATTTTCAAGGTATTATGAAGTTCTTAACTTTCATATAGGGGCTACAAAACAAAACCGTTAAATTGCATCGATTTCTTAGGACCCAAAGACCAATTCAAGAGGGAGCTTGCAGTCTTTGGAGCTCCAGTTGCATTGCAGCTTAAGAGTCTTCAGAAGCTTTCCTGAGAGCATGGCGCTGTCTCGGTAGAGAGCCAGTAAGTCAGATGAATTATCAAAACCCCATGAGACATTGCCTTCCTCCCTCTCACTGCACCTTCTCCAGTCACCGTCAGACACACATCTTGGAGTCACCTCTCAGAGTGTTTTAACATTAGGAAAATGTATGTAAAAGGTAAAGGATGTAATATACAAATATTAGGAAACTAAATTTCATAACCGGCGGAATGTTCCTCTGAAACAGTTATCAGCTTTAGCGGTTTACCGTCATACCTGTTATTTCTAAATGCTCCTATTTAAGGGTTGGATTGCAAGTTGGTGATCTCCCTGCCTTCGCCCTTCTCCTGGCTAGAATTGTAAACGCCCTTGACCTTGCCATTTTAGTCCTGAAGAGCTTGTGTTGCTGGTCAGATGAAGGACGTCCCCCCACCCTCCCTGCCTCAGTGACTGTTTCACTGGCCCCCAGGATGGATCCACATCTTCTCCATTCAGACCAGCTTCTGTCCGAATTCTCTCTTTTCCAAATGAATCCAGTTCCAGTGTCTCTCAGCCTAACAAAATAAGCAAAACAAAACAAACCAACCCATCTTTTTTTGTTTTTGTTTTTGCGGTACGCGGGCCTCTCACCATTGTGGCCTCTCCCGTTGTGGAGCACAGGCTCCGGACGCGCAGGCTCAGCGGCCATGGCTCACGGGCGCAGCCGCTCCGCGGCATGTGGGATCTTCCCGGACCGGGGCACGAACCTGTATCCCCTGCATCGGCAGGCGGACTCTCAACCACTGCGCCACCAAGGAAGCCCCCAAACCAACCCATCTTTTAACGCAGCTTCCCCCCAAAGCTTACTGCCAGTGTTTCTTATCTACTGCTTGACCATGAGCGAGAGACTTCGTTGAAATTATGATTTTTTTTCCAGGCATGATATTCATTTGCCGATAGCAATAATTTATTTTAAAAGAGTCACTAACATATACCAAAATCCAGTTCTAAACTGGAAAGACTGATGATGTGACATCTTGAACCTTTGTAAAGTTTTCTTCCTTTTTTCATTAGCCATCTATCTGTTTATTCCACAAATACTTACAGAATGCTTCTTAGGTACCTGGCACCTTGCTCGGTGCTAGGGTTATAGCAAAGAACAGGACTTAACCAAGCCTCGGCTCTCCTGGACCCTGTATTTTAAGCTGGGGGACCAGCAATAAACAAATAAACAAATATGATTTCAGATTAGGATGAATGCTCTGAAGCAGGACTAGGTCACGGTGTCAATGGGTGTAGAGGGCTACTTCAGATACTGTCATTTGGGGATGTTTAACATTTTATTAAGTCCTTCCTTCTCGATTGTACCCCTCCTCTGCAAGTGTGACATCACACCTGGAAACGTGTTTTGGAAGGAGCAGTGAGTGCCCAGGGCTCCCGGGCACCCAGGCCGTCTCTGTGCCTGAAACACCTTTGGTTCAGCTGCTATGATGTTGGTGGTCTCACGGCGAGGGGCTTAGAGTGCGGGACCCATTTCCCCAGGGAGCACCTGCTGCTTCTGCTTGCTCACTTTCCTGTGGTCCTTAGGATGGAGCAGACTGCAGGAAGTAGGGGAGCCAGTGCCCCCAGGGATCCCTCAGGGAGAAGCCCTGGATACACAGCTGCTTTTCCACACGCCGGTGAGCTGCGAAATACACGTGTGTTTATGATATATGATGTCCTTTTATCCGTGGCATTTTATTTTTTTAAAGAAGTATATTGAGAAGCAAAGGTGACATTGCTAAAAATACCTCCCTCCTATGTAGATAAGGGGCTGTGTCTAAAATGGTGACAGGCAGCTCAGTTTAAAGCACTAAACATAGATTTGCCATTTTTTTCTTTTATGCAGCCTTTTCTGTAGACCCTAAACGGTTCTAATGTGTAGTTTCAGAGTGCTAGAAAAGTGATGACAGCTTTTTCATTCCGTTAATTTCTTCCCTTTTTCCTCGTACCAGAAATGATTCCACCGGTGGTACAGTATTCTTAATCATAGCGGAACAGAAATACTGGTGCCGCCTTGTCCGTTATGCAGAGGTCCATGTCAGGATGACCCACGGATGGTTAACTAAGAGACCAGAGGATGCTGAGATAGGGTTGAAGATTCCTCTTAAAAAATAGTGCAAAGTATTTCTGATACACGAAAGGTTGAAAGGTAGTATAATGACCACCTATGTATCCAACATCCAGTTTAAGAAATAAAATGTTACCCCAAATTGCTTATCTCCCCAAGTTCTCCACAGTTGTACCTCCCTCCCTCCTAGAATCGGCCATTCTTCTGATTTGGTGTTTATCGTAACCATAAAATTTCTTTATTCCTTTCCCACTCACTCTTTATAGCATCACTAAATTATTTGTGGTGTTGTTTTTCACGTTTACGCAACTTTAAACGGTGTCCTGTACCTGTCCTTCTGCAGCTTGCTTTGTTCATGCAGCACATGCTGGAGTCTCCTGTCTGCTGACACCTCCAGGAGCCCACGGTGTAGTTCTTATGTGTGAAAACCGATGCTTTAACCATGGTTCGTGGCTTCCTCCCCAGGCCTTGAACAAGGTTGTGCTTCCCACCTCAGAACGTGGTGCAGCCGGCTGCCCTGTATCCTCCCATTCTGCATCTCTGGATTCAACCAACCATGGATTGAAAAATATTTTTTTAGAATGCTCCAGAAAGTTCCAAATAGCAAAACTTGAATTTACCCCATCAACTATTTACATAGCATTTGCATTGTATTTACAACTATTTACATAGCGTTTGCATTGTATTGGGTATTGTGAGTAATCTAGAGATGGATTTAAAGCAGGGGTCGCCAACACCCCGGGCCACGGTAGCAGGCCAGTTAGAAACTAGGCAGCACAGCAGGAGGTAGGTGGCGGGCGAGTGAGCGAGCAAAGCTGCATCTGTATTTACAGCCGCTCCCCATCAGTCACATTACTGCCTGAGCTCCGCCTCCTGTCAGCATTATGGTGAGTTGTACCATTATTTCATTATATATTATAATGTAATAATAATAGAAATAAAGTGAACAGTAAATATAATGCACTTGGATCATCCCAAAACCACCCCCCACCCCGGTCCGTGGAAAAATTGTCTTCCACAAAACCGGTCCCTCGTGTGAAAAAGGTTGGGGACTGCTGTTTTAGAGTATATGGGAGGGTGTGCAGGGGGTGAAGCAAATACTACGCCATTTTACCTATGGGACTTGAGCATCGTGGACTTGCTACCGTGGATTTTGGTATCCGAAGGGGTCCTGGAACCAACCCCCCCAAGACACCAAGGGACGACCGTCCTTGCTGCTCCTCAGCCTGGACATCCTCCGCAGCAGGTTTGCAAAGCTTGCTCTGCACACACGCACCCACCGCCTCTCACCCCGCCCAGCACTGTTCCCCTTCCCTGCTGCTGTTTCCTCATAGCACTACCTATTTTACTTATTTATGTTTATTGTGTGCGTTCCCCAACCAGAATATCAGCTTCATGGGGACAGGACTTAATCTGTTTTGTTCACCGTGGACCCCAGCTCTGAGAACAGTGCTGGACACGTTGTAGGTGCTCAGTAAATAGTAAATGAAGGAGTCATTTAAAATGTGATGTGACCTTATGAAGGAGAATTCTCAATCCACTTTTAACTTTCATTTAGTGGATATGATTTTGTGAAAAATGATTTAATGTCGAGTTGTAAATATAACCTTAACAAGTGAGACTCCCTGATGAGAAGAGATCACTTGTGTGGCTTGAAGGATCTTTCTGGGATGTGAGAGAATTGGTGTGTGCACCAGATCAAGACCTTCCTGCTCTGATCAGTGGTGAGTTCGGCCATGCCTCCCAGAGTGACAGTTGGGTTCCAGTCATTTTCAGTTAGTTTGGACTTGCAATTCTTTATGCTCGTTAGAGTATAGTAATTTTTCCCCTCCCCAGGAATTAACACTTAGGCATCATCAGTATCTTCCCAGACATGCCATCTGGCCTGCCCCCTTCGTTCCCTTCCATTTTTTGCACAGTCAAAGGTAAACAGGTTTTTTTCCCTTCCTTACCAATGAATATTGCATTTTCTTGTAATTTGGAAGATAATTTGCACACCTCTCATTTTCACTCTTTGTATTCAGTGCTGGGAAAAATCAAAGCATGGTTGGTTTTCTGAGCTCTTTAAACATGAAGTAGATAAGAGAGGTTTTGATTAGGTGTGCATCCTAATTAAAGAAAAATGAATGATAAACGTCCACTTGGACCGCTGTAGATAATGACTCTGACATATAAGGATGGATAGTCGTGTTGTCCTATTGGCAAAATCATTTATAACTTGGTTTTGAAGAATTTCTTATCTAAAAGAAAGTTTTCATGACTGCCTTTTTTCTACTTCTTTGTAAAAAATGAAAATTTTCTCTAAATCTGAGTATTCTGTCTAGACTTCACGAGGGTAGAGATCTGCAGTTTCCCTTTATCTACCTCCAGGTACTCAGGAAGCGTTTATGTACCTCCAGGTGACATGGAATGGTTTCTCATCGTTGTTAAATTCGTTTTCACTTATGTTCCTTTCTTCTCAATGTCAATGGTGACTTGTTCTTGGATGAGCCTTTGCGATCTGCGAGATGAGTTGAACGTGTCGGTTGATAAAGGGGAGTTGATTGAGTGGTAAAGATGATAGCAACTTAGATATTCTCTAATAACTGAGGATGTTGGACGCCTGTACCCCCGCCGCCCGCCCCCCCTCCCCCGCCATCATCCTTCCTCGTGACCTGCTTCAGTGCACGACCCACAGGCTAGTTCGGAGCAATATGCACAGGTGCCCCACCTCTTGGGATCCGTCTGTCTTTGGCATCTCTGACTTTAGGAGGTCTAATGACAGCCAGGACTCAATTTGAAGCCATTATTCCTGAGCGTGGGCAGTCAGGTTTCTGTCTCAGGCCCAGATCAGCAACTTTGACGTTCTGAAACTCCTTTTAAAGAGTCTGTAATGACGGAGATAATTGTTTTTATGGCTTTCTAGTGAAATGGATTACCTGACAGAGCAGTCTTGTTTCTTGGCATTCTTTATCTGATACTGGAAAGAGGATGAGGTGGAAAACCGTTTCAGTAGAAATACCAGCATCATTACAGTCCTCGTAAGCATTAAATGTGCACTGACTCTTTCTCCTATACAAGGTGTCTTCTTGGAGGATGTACCGAGGACAGTGCGATGATTTTAATCCAGACGTCTGATAAAGGGAGGATTGCATGGTAAAGTAAATATCAATTTGGGTGTTCTCTAATAGCAGAAGAGTTAGGAGGCCTGTATGCCTTCTAAAACCATTCTCCTCACGTCTTTAAGTTCTGAGAAGATATTTGTCAATCTTTATTTCATATATTTTTCTTATCTCTTACATATGTAAGAATATATACTAATCACTTGTATTTTGCATATATGTGTTACGATTATAATTAGGTGTTATAATCAGTGTGGAAGTTTTAGCTCAGAATTGTGATATGCAGTAAATTACCTTTATATGTTATATGATGATCCCAGCTCAGTCACTTTTTACTCACAGTGCAGTCATAGGCAAGTTCCTTAATGTCTCTTCATCTCAGTTTCTTCGCCTATGAAGTGTGGCTGGTAATACTAGCCTTGCTGGGTGCATGTGAAGTTTATGTGCTGCAAAGTGCAGATCCAACATGGGAATCGTGGTGAAGTTGACCTCACTGTGTTACTGTGAGGATTGTTATTAATATTCCTAATACTTTGCAGAGTTGGTTTCAGAATGCCAGTCCCCAGGACTGTGCTGGTCCATGTGAAAGCTTTCCTAGGCCATGGTGCCCCTCTCGGGTACACTCCCCGTGGCTGTGGTTGACTGGGCCTTCTGCTGACCGCTCAGAGCAGGTGGCCCCAGGGCCGTCAGGCCTTCTTGGGCCCAGCAAGGAGCAAATGTAGGAAAGGGCACAGAAAGGGGGGACTTCTGTTGCTTGGCTGCTCTCATGTTTGTGTATCACTGTACATGGAATGAAATGAAATATGGCATATCTGGGTTAAAACTGGGTTTCATACAATGAATGATTTAAAGGTAAAGAAGTGAAAAAAGCTGGACGGTTGATCTCACACCGTCGACGTTCATGGTGGGCATCTTTCTTTCTGACCGACGCCTCCTCCCCATGGCTTTGGAGAACTGCTCCTCACTCCTTTCTTGGGATAATTTGGGGCTGTCAGTACTGGCCTCCTGCTCCCTGGCTAAATGAGAGGCAGGTGACCCAGGCCTTGGCATTGGGCTCCTTCTTTCCTGGGTATGTGATGTTCCCCTGGGATCTTCCATTTGGCTAGAGGAAGGTGGCTTTAACTTTCTGAGTGGTTGAGATCGAAGAAAGTGACATTATTGCTTGGCCAAGAGAGCGTGATGTCAACAAGAGAGGTGAGATTATGTGTTATTAGCAAAGTAGAATCCCCGAGGTGTTTGGTGAACTGCTCTGTTTCCTGGAAATGACCAGTGGAAATGGCCAAAACTTTTTTTGTTAATATCTGCTAAGGATAGTAGGAAAACAGCTGCTAAGAGTATAATATAGTATACTATATATAATCATAATATATAATATTAACTATATAGTATATATACACTGTATACATGTAGAGTATATATACTATATATATATATATATATATATATATACACACACACACACACTCTACATATATATAGTATATATAATATAGAGCCCAGCCAGTTTCTATCTGCATGACCAGAGGAAAGTTAACCTCTCTGTGCTTCACGTTCCTTAATTGGAAATAATGGTACCCACATCATAGGTTTGTTGTGAGAATTAAGTGAGTTAACATTTTTAGGGCAATATGTGTGTGTGTTGCGTGTGTGTGCACACACATATATATGTATATACATATTTCATATAAAGCACATTTAAAATATGTATTTAAATATTTGGGGGGCATTCTAAAGATGCGTGCATACTTAAAAAAAATTTTTTTTTAACAAAAGGTTTTAAAATTAAAAAAGTAGTAAGGACATGATCTTGGACAATCCTTCTTCCAAATGTTAGGTTATCAAGCTTATACCAACAGGTATTAAAATTTTTAAAAGCTGGATATATTTTAAAAATTCAAACAGAAAAATTACATTATTTTGCAGCAAGATTATACATAATTTATCTATATCAGTTTTATAGTATTAATCCTTTTCCGATTTGGAGTGCTGGTTTATTGTTTCAGTTGACAAAAGCCCAATTTATATAGTTTGAGGAATAAAAGAGGAGAATTCACAAGGAGGAGGCGTGGTAGCCCCGAATCAGAGGAGGATGAGGAGGGCACGGGAGAACTTGAAGGGACCCACTTCTGAGCAGCTTGTATTCGGAAACCATTACAGGTGACTTTTGGTTCAGCAGCTACATCTGACACCGTTTCATGTTCAATAATGTCAGTTTCCGGTTTGTGAAATCAAAGTATGGAAACCACTGCTTTCATGACATTTGTGGCCCTTGTGTGATGCGTATGGTATCTGTGTCTGTCCTTATCAAAGATTTTAATGGGAATTACTCATTTTGTATGTCCCTGTTTGCTAAACCTATGATGTTTTTGATGCTAGGTCCTTACTATTACTTATCTTTCAATATTGAAATATAACGTGATTTATGATGCATGTAGTCAAATAGAAAACTTGCCTGTTATTTTGTATCTGTCGCTTTGCTTTGTTATGATTCATTGTTTAAGATTTGGCCCCAGTTGGGATGACTTTTAAGAGCAATTTTAGTTATTCATGTTTTCAGATCACTGAAATTAGGCCCGGGTCGAAAACTAAAGGAATAGGTGTGTGCTCGGAAGGCTTTGAACTCTAGGGAAACTGTGTGATGAGAGGGTTGATGACTTTTGAAGCTAAGCAGAGTGCAAAACGACAAAATGTATACAGTCTCTGAAAGGTAGTCTGTTGAGTATACTTTGCATGACCGATACCTTCTTTCATCTGGATCACCATTTATATCTAGAGATACACATTGATTATTTTATTATACTGTAACTATAAACATCTGTTTGGCATTGAAAGGAGTATGTTTCTGCTCTACAAAGATAACTCTTTTACTTGTAAACAACCTCCTGAGGTCCCCTGTTTGTTTAATTGCATTCTTGCTACAAGTTAATTTTTTAACTGTTAACATTGTATATTATGATTAAGGGGGTTTTTTATGGCTAATGTGAGAATAGTTGCCAGTATTTCAATATTTTATGACTAAGTTAATCCCAGTAATATTTTGAGTGCCAGCTGTGTCAGTCATCTACATTCATTCACCCATTCATGGAACATTTCTTGAGTATCTATTATTTGCCAGACACTTTTCAACTTAGCAGTGAACAACACAAACAAAAAACATAGCAAACAAACAAAAAAACAAACCCAGAAAATCTCTGCCTACATGGAACTTATAGTCTAGTCTAATCTTCTGTTATCTCTAAGCCTGCAATACCTTTCTTGGACAGGTATTACCCCCTGTCTGTAAGTCTGGAGTGGAAGTTCCAGCTTTATACTTTTTTACCCTGGGGTGGGGGAGGGGTGCATGGGTGATGTTACGTGGAAGAGAAATAAAATCAAAGTTATTTAGTGCAGCATTTTCTAATTTTGTTCCCCCCAATAATATATGTCAAGAAGAACATCATCCTGTGTAACATAGTTGGGGAGGAGCTAGTTTAAAGTGTTTTGACCTATTTTATTATTAATCGGATTTCACATTACCAGTTTTTAGATATTTTTTTTTAAATAGCATTTTGATCATGGAAACATCGGGTTTAAATTCCTGGAAGATATTTTAAGTGGAAGAACACTTTATTACTTATCTTTTTTTATTTGATGGGCAGTAAACTTAATAACAAAACAGTATTCTGATGGAAAACCTATTATTATACCTGGGCATTTTCTAACCAGCAGAATTTAACTCCCAGGGAAGTGCTTAACCACCCTGACCTGGATCCGTCCTCTCTTTTAGGAGGCAAGCAGCTTGACTGTCTCTCCTTGATTAATACTCTGTGACTCGGTAACACGTCCAACTTTTTCAACTCAGGAATAAATCTACTGACCTAGTTTATTTGGCCTTGCTACTCTCTCCTTGAGTTAAAGCATATTTCTTTTGGGGGCATCTCTGGTTTGACACCTTTGAAACATTGTCGATTACTAGATAGTATTATTAGCATCTCATGATGCCCAGCCGGGAAGTAGGAATTGCAGCCAGGGATCACGGACAGGACCCTTGACTTGCCTCAAAAGGCAAAACAATCCCATTACTGAGCCGCCTTTGCGGCTTTGATCCCTGAAGACACGTTAGGTTGGGTTGTGCTCGTTTGTAACATTTGCGGAGCGTGGTGCAGGGATGATACTCGCCCTCCCAGTGTTCCCCTGAAGACGGAAGAGCGAAGCTGGGGGAAAACTAACCACGGGAGGAAGGGAATCAGGGATGCTCAGCTGAATCCACCTCAGTGCAGGGAAAGGAGGGTAAATCCTTTCTAAGGAAGAACAAAGACCATCCTGTGTGTCAGATGGACCTCGAGGTTGAAAGTAAGATGATCCCACAGTCACGTGCAGCAGAGGTCCAGCAGTAACTCAGCGAGGAGACACCTGCAGAGGCATCCTCCGAAGGGGGATGTCCCCGTGGTGCTCTGCAGAGCCTCCTTAGGGACCCCGAGTTGGGCAGGACACAGCTGGTGGCTTCGGCACTTTCTCTTGACAAAGGCGGTCAGCAGTTCAGAGGCACCACCCTCTGCTCTTAAATGTATGTGGCGCTAGATTTGTTCTATTGCAGTTCTTGGTTATAAGTGACTGTTTTCCCCGAGAATGTTTGAAAAGGAAAACAAGGGGAAACGACATATCAGGAGTTACTGAGATGTAAGATGGAGAGGAGAACAGGGCTGAAGAGGAAAGGGTTTCGTCATCATCAGTCCCCTCTTTACTGGAAGTTCTGGGCTGTGTTACCATCTTCCCAAGGACATACACGTGCCGTCTGCATCTGGACCTGCGGACGGGCTGCGCCGCACTGCCACATGGACTGGCTTTGCTAGGAACATGCTGTGCGCTTTCACCAGAAAACAACTGTTGAGGGTCTGTTGTTGTTTCAGTCCTGTTTTCCTCTCTCAAAGCCTAGCGTGAGTCATCTTCCCTGCAATTTTTCTCTCTGATCAACCCTATAATTTTATTGTAATAATTCTCTGTGGGCTGTCACTTGACCCACATCTGAGCTGCCGTGTTGGCCGAGCAAAAACATTGCCTGCTCGTTTGCCCAACAAGTGGGTTCAGACGCTTGAGCGAGCCTCTGCTTATTCGTGTTACCTTTTGAGATATATGTACCCAAAGAAAAAGCTCAACTCTTTTCATTCTAATCTTCCTTTTTATCTGCAAATGTGTCCACATAGAAGGAAGCTTATATTATTTCTAAGTAGCGAAAGAATAAGACACCCTAAAGGTCCATCCAGAGGGGACCGATTGCATCAATGCTTACCATCCCTGGGGTGGGGGAACGAGGCAGTGTTAAATGTTAAATGCATGGAGATCATTTTCTCCACCTAATAAGAAAACTGTTAAGAAATAGTATTCAAAACATGTTGCTTATTCATGAATTCATTCAGAAAAGATTTACCGAGTGCCAGGCATTATTCTGGGAACCCAAGACAGAAATGGGAACAAGCAAATAAAAATTCTTGCTGTCCTGCAAGTTATACTCTAGAAAACAAACAATAAAGGGTATTCGAGGTCTGTTTAGTGTTACGGACAAAACACAGCAGGCGAGAGGAGACAGGAAGGGCGGGTTGGCATTTTTGAGAGAGTGCAGCACTCAGGGAAGGCTTCAGGGAAAGAGGTTGCATTTGAACAAAGCCTGAAGGGGACACAGGGAGGCCCGTGGGTGTGGAGGGAAAAGCATCCCAGGGTAGCATCGCAGGATGGTTGAGCTCTTCACAGACTGAATGTAGGTGGAGAAGAGCATATTTCTAAGGACTGAGCCCTGCAGCTCTCCATTGTCTGCAGACCATAGAGCAGTCAGAGAGGAAGGGCAAACCGGGAGCCTGGGGCCAGGAATCCTAAAGGAACAAGTGTCTGGAGGGCAGGGGGGTGATGACTGTGCCCCTTGCGGGTGATGGATAAAGCATGGTGCAGAGTCTTGTGTACAAGATGCTTCTGTTTTGTTTAAAGGGGAGGGGTTTGTATCCATATTGGTGCTCCATTATGCCTAGAACATTTCTGGGGAAATACCCAAAAAACTTGACATTGTGTCCCCTGTGGAGGCCTACTGGGGCTCCAGTGAGGGGAGAGAGACTTTTTCAGTTTAAAAGTCATAGCTTTTAAGCCATTTCCATTATAAGAACGTGGGAGTTGACGGCAACCCTTGGCTTTCTCTCCTCTTTTCTTTCCTTGGCTCTGCTTTGAGGTATTCTTCTTGGGGGATCATGCCAGACCCTCACCCTGTCAGACTCGCGGGTGCAGTTCATTCATTCACTCATTCATTCGTTCACCCTGCCACAAATACTGTGTGCCTGGTATGTGCCGAGGACTGCTTGAAATGTTTGGTGATGTAGCCGTAAGCCAGAGGCACAGCGACATTTCTTAAGAGCAATACCCAGCCCTCCTCCCCCATGACTCATCCCCATTGGGTTTAAGGAGTCCCACGGGTCTTTGGGATTCCACCAAAATACAGTTCTCTTGCGTGTTCTGGCTTCAGACTTTTATAGGCAGTCCTTGAAGCCTAACTGTAATTTAAGACACTAGTAATCTGTGTGGAAAACAGGATTTGGGGCTTTCGGCAACCACTGAAACCACCACTTTACAGGTTACATTTTGGACTATAACTAACTGGCCATTGGGAAATGCCCGTACTCGAGTTTTAACTAATCTATTCAGCAGATTTTGTAAAACAATCCACTCTTGGTTATCTCTGCTTATAGGCGTACGTAGTAGTGTAAATGCATGAATTTTGACCGCTGGAGTTTAAAAAAATAAAATCTGTCTCAATTGTTTTGCTTAGGCAAATCATTTTTTAAAAATTTTTATTGGAGTAGAGTTGCTTTACAATATTGTGTTAGTTTCTGCCGTACAGCAAAGTGAATCCGTTATACATATATCCCCTCTTTTTTGGATTTCCTTCCCATTTAGGTCCCCACAGAGCACTGCGTAGAGTTCCCTGTGCTGTACAGTAGGTTCTCGTTAGTTAGGTAAATCTTAAGCTGTGTTTACATTCCCCAGGTTCACACGATCCGATACCCGGGACAGTAGTCTAGCCACATGCTGTGGAAAGGGGGTCCCGGCAGTTCAGTGTTGAACATTTCTGGTTTAGGGAGTCGTGGATTATAAGGAACACTGAGAGTTCTTAACATCAAAGATGGTTTTAAAGCCCTTTTTTGGGACTGGAAGGAAAAAAACCTCAGTTTATGGAAACATTCACATGGGAAACAGCTGATAGTGTCAGGAACCAGCATGGACATTCTAGTGTTTCCTTGACCATGTGACTTCCGGTCAGTAAAGTGAGTGGAACAAGAATTTCCAGATGCCTTCTTCCTAGAACAGAGGTCGGTAGCGGGGTCCTTGGTTGGGTGGGAGGGCTGGTCCTCACATCCATTCTTTCAGTACGTCCTTAAAGTATCCTCTTAATTTTGTCTTTGGCATTTCAAAAGCCCACAACATGGATGAGCCCTTGGTCTTAGTTGTTGTCTCCTTGTGCTTTCAAGTTGAAGAAGCCGGTAGTGAGGTGCGTTCCCAGTTGTGCCCGGGTGTCAGTCGCCCAGGAGGATAGCATCCATAGATCGTGTGAAATCCACCCCTGGGCCTGGGGCTCTGAGGGTGGTCCACAGACCAGAGGCATCTGTAGCATCCGAAATGTTTGTGAGTGCAGAGCATCTCACTGCCCAGAGGACCCTGCCTGTATCAGTCATCAGCTCTTGGGGTATCTGACTTTTTATGGGCATTTGAATTTCGGTCCATTGTAATAGTCATTTTTCTCGTCAGGGAAACAGTGATTCCGTGAGTTTGAGGCTGACCCTGGGCACAGGTCTCCCTCTGCAAGGACAGCAGGTCCTTCTCTGTTGGGAAAATCTACTTCTGTCCCTGTTTCCTAGGAATATTGGAGTAGATCAGAGGGGTGGTGGTGGATGGTGCTCTGTGTTTTGAAAATGTTCTCATTTTCTTAAAACTCAGGCCGCTTTTTGTTTGAAAGACTTACTCCAGCTTAAAGCTTGCTGCCTTCCTTTACTTTTTGACTTACTATTCTCGTTTCTAATGCTGTTGGCCTTGAGGATTTTGAGACAGGGTGGGATTTTTGCCTGCTTTCTCTTAGTTCCTCCTCGCCGTGCTGTTTTGGTTAACCTTGATGATGGTGCCTGGAAAGGAGAATTACGTAAAAGGCCAAGGAAGCTGTCGCAGTGGGTTCAGTGCCGGTGCGCTCTGCAGCTTTGAATCAGGAAGTTTCTCGTATGGTTCCGCACTTACCCATTTTTCATGCCTAGTCTCAAGTCCCTACCCACATGGCTGGCTCAGTGCATTTTAAAGCAGACCCCGCTCGTAGCACAGATCTGTCCCATAGCAAGCGGTGGAAGAATGCTTACTTGCTCTCCAGACCGAATTCCAATCCGTGTTCTTCCAACAGCACCGTCTTGAAGGGGACATTTTAGGGACTTCTGTACGGCACAGCTCTCTGAGCTCCCCTCAAGCAGCCTTGAGGGCAGCAGCTGGAAAGTCTAATTATAGGCTGGGAAGCCCCTGAGGAATTACAGAAAGTATTAGCAGAAGGCCTGCATGTAGATGACAGCTGTTTGCCTTGGGCACCGGGGAGCCACAGTGCAGAGAGAGTAAAAATAAAGTGTCCTGTCCAGCAGATGTTGGCCTTAGACATGTGAAAATTACCCTCCTTAGTGATAATACATCGGTGGTCCATCACTGTAGTAGTTTTGCCTCAAACCCTGTGGGCAAGAGAACATGTCCCTTCCTTTGAGTGTCCAGAATTGTGTGTTTGAGACACTTTTCTGTGTCTGTTGGTTTAAAGATAGCGGAGGAAGTCAACATTCTAGACCTGTGATGTGGAATATCAGAATCTTCTGGGTGCAGCTGCGCCCTGCTGCACTAATGGATTCTAGGACCGAGGAAATCCCACCTTCTTGTCAGAAACATATGGTGCGAGAAATAGTCCCTCTGTTTTTTTTAAAAACAACCCACCAGCACCAAAGTCATACCAAGAAAGTGCTAATGAGTCTTCGGAAGGAATACATTTCTTGGGCTTATTAGCATTTTTCATAGGAGGTTCATTTGAAAATATATTGTTTCTTTGTAACTTTCCTTAATGTGTTGACATTCCTTGATAAAAGTAAAGTGGATGTGTACATTAATAATGTGCGGTGCAAGTAAGGCTAGGTTTGTCTTTTAAAGAGGAGAAAACTACTTTGGAAATAAAAGGAATAATTATTTGCAGGTGGACTGTAGTGCTTATGCATAAATGGAGGGAGAAGATGTATTTCAAGAGTGATCTTTTCCTATAATGTGTATTTTTACCGTTTACGTGAAGTGATGTCTTACTTTGGTTATGTTGTCAAATTACTCTTGTAAAAAGTGCAAGAACACTTACGCCATTTGTGATTGGCCTCAGATATCAAAATGCACATCAACGCCACTTCTCTTGTTGCATTCTCCTGTAAAGGGAAAATGAACCTCGCAGTGTAATCAGTGGTGAGGATTGTACTGTGCCAGCAGCTGCTCTGGCGTTCTGTTTCGGTTAGGTTGGGGCAGGAAGGAAGAGTGCCTCATACTGAAATAATCAGCGCATAAGTGTCGGTGTCAGCAATGTCGCTGTAATTTAATACACAAGACGCACTGAGGGAAATGCTCATTTTCTTCCACTTTTGCAACCTTGTAATTATGCTTTTGCCTCTGCATTAACCAAACCAAAGTCATTATTACTTTTTGATTGAAGGAAGTTTCGAGTTTAAAAATGCAGCTTTAGTGTTGCCGTGTCTTTTCTATCATCCGATTTCTGTTAGGCCATACATGAAAATTATCTTGTTTTCTACTTGGGATCAGCTGTTATAACTGTAGATACTGTATTCTGTACATATTGGGTTTAGAAATCTGAAATATAAATGACAGACAATGGCTAACGTTTGAGTACCTAATGTGTACTTACATGTGCCAGACTGTATAAATTATCTCAGTTAATTCTCGTGAGCTGGTGAGATAGGCAGATCTGACTAATATTCCTATTTACTAAACTAAGACTCAGGGAGGTTAAGCAGCTTCCCCAAAGTTACACAGCTGATTAATCATGGAGCTAGTTGAACCCAGGTGGTCTGACTTTAGGGTTTTATACCCTCTCTGTTGTATTGTGTCTTCATAACGCATAGAGACCAATAAATGGTGTGAGCAGTTCCCTGCTGCAGTTGCAGAGGAGGTGCTCCGTAAGTATTTGAATGAGGGAAAAGTCTTTCCATTTGCTAGGCTGCCACCTTCAGTTTTATCTGGTCATGCCACCCTTCCATCTTCCTGGGTCCTTGAAACCCAGCGCAAACATACCTGGCTTTCTCTTCCCTCATTACACCAGACGTGTGGCCTTCATGCTCAGACAGTTAGGGTAGGTAAGGTGATGCTGCTATAACAACCCCAGATCTCTGCACCTTAACGGAGCAAAGGTTCACTTCTTGCTTGAGCTATACGTGCATTGTGGTTTGGCAAGAGGTCTTTACTCAAGGCAGTAACTGAGGGACCCAGATTCACAAGGATATGCAGTCTTACTATGCGTCTGGAAAGAGGTGAACGAGAGTTAGTTGGGAGAGAGCTCTGCTAACTGCACAACCAAGTTCCCAAACAGGAGCTCCACACACACCATCCACTGAGGCCCGGGCACCTTGCCTGTTGCCGTTTCCCTTGTCCCGCTGTATCTGTGGATCCCTTCTCTGCAGAATACACTCCTGTCCCCTGACTGGCGGCTCCAGCATTTTTATATTGGGGTGGTGTAACCAGGTACGCTCTTTGGAAGTGGGGAACTAGAAGATTTGTCTTGTACCTGCATTTGCATAGCCAGCCCTTTTTCACTTAGATTATTGGGGGGAGGGTGTGGAGGGAGGTGGCTTGTGGGGGGATTTGTAAATGATGGGGATGAGGGGGCAAGCTAAAGCTCCCCGTCCTTCCTGCTCTCCCCACCCCAGACCCTTCTCCACTTCCACGATGCTATTATCCAGGCCCTCCTCTTTTGCCTGGATCGCCGTTAACACGTTCCTCACTGGGCTAAACCCCAGGTCTACTCCCTAATCCATTCTGCACCTTCTAGCCTGTGTGATGTGTCTAACACACCAGTCTGGCCTGTCTACTCCAAGCCTTCAAACCTCGAACTTGTCCTCCTTTGATCCTGATGCGCGCTGAGTCAGCCCCCTTTGTGATCTGCTCCTGGGGCCTCCTTAGCCTCCTGGGTTTCCTCACCCTCAACCCCCTACCCAAACCCAGACACTCTTTTCCTGGCCTTGCTCTCTTCTTCGGGTGTCAGATTTCACTCTCCCTGGAAAGGAATTCCTGGTCTCTCATCAAGCTGGGTGCCCCTTCCCCACGTCTCCCAGCATCTGGGACGTCCCCACCGCGAGGCATTTCTCAGCTCTGTTTTAGAACTATTTGCTTGTCTGTGTTCTCTCTGGACTATGAGATCTTTGGGGCGGGGGCATTTATATCCATGTCTTTTGTGTGTATCGTTTGTCCCCCACGCGTTAGCACATTGTGCAGAGGTGGTTGAAGGAGCTCTGAGCAGGCAGTGGAATCCAGTCGGCTGGCCCCCTCGTTCTTCTTCCAAAGCTGTGCCTCTTTTCCTGTATTGCAGAATTTGACCGAAAGAAAGTTCTAACTCCTCCAGGATCTCCTTGTTTTACTAAAAGCTATTCTCAGATATTACTTTATTCAGAAAACCTTTTGAAATGATGTGGGTACAGATTAGTTTCCATACATTCTTCATCTCTAGCCAGGTGGCCCTTCCTGATTTTTCAGCCCTGTTCCTGGCATACATTTCTACCCGGGGGGCATCCTGTGTGGTCTGGAAGGCTGGGATGTTGAGGACCCTTAAAAAGTCACCACTTTGAAAATTAGTCAGTGTTTCAGATGGTAAATGTGAAAAAGAAACCTGAGAAAAGCTTCAGTGTAGTATTGTGAAATACAGATTACATATTTGACTGAAACGTATCTTGATTTTGTTAGAATCTTTGTGGGAAAAAAAAAAAAAACTCAGAAATCTCAGCCAGAGCCAAGTCTCCTCTCTTCAAAGACGGGAAAAACCAGAATTGGATCCTCTGATTATGTCTGCAGATAAGGGAACGTTGGGAATACATAGGGAAAAAAGCCATTGAAAGAAAAGGTGAGGACTTCTCTGGTTGTCCAGTGGTTAAGACTCCATGCTTCCGCTGCAGGGGGCACGGGTTCAATCCCTGGTTGGGGAACTAAGATCCCACATGCCTTGCAGTGCAGCCAAAAAAACATAAATTAAAAAAAAATAAAAATAAAAGGCGGACAAAAAAAAGAAAAAGGTGGGACTCAGTTCCTTTGTCTCTTACTGTCTCTTCAACTCAGTTTTTCTGAGGAGATATTGGAGAAAAGTCAGATTAATTCACTTGATTTTCACACACTTCCTGTTTTTTCCCCCCTCCCTTATAATGGAAGTGCTAGTACACATCAAACTCAACAAAAGGTCCACAGCAGGCAAGCACTGGAGGAGGCACGTGGGTGACAATCCACTGTCTGCCCCTGGGTTTATTAGGAGTGAAGGTCTCTGGTCAAAATAGATTTGTCAGTTCTTTGTACTTTCACTGTGTAACACGTATCTCAGGACTTGTGGAATGCTGACTGGTTGTGGACCCAAATTATTGCCCACTTGCATAAAGGGACAACACACAAGTATTGTCCCATCAGACACTCCTTTTTTAGGAGATTGATTCCTGCAATGAATGTTTCATTCCTCTCCTAAATGAATAGGTGAATGGAGTTAACATTTAAGAAAAAAATATTGATATATGTTTAATACATTTTATCAGATAAAATTTGAGGGTAAGTCTACTTTAAAATAAAACAACTGGGGCTTCCCTGGTGGCGCAGTGGTTGAGAGTCCGCCTGCCGATGCAGGGGACACGGGTTTGTGCCCCGGTTTGGGAGGATCTCACATGCCGCGGAGCGGCTGGGCCCATGAGCCATGGCCGCTGAGCCTGCGCGTCCGGAGCCTGTGCTCTGCAACGGGAGAGGCCACAGCAGTGAGAGGCCCGCATACCGCAAAAATCAATCAATCAATCAATCAACTACTAGAATAATTTTCATTATACATTTACTGAACAAATACGTGATCTGGGTACAAAGCACTGGAATAAAAAGGTAAAGCTGCTTGTTCCTGCTGAAGAAGAGGCTGTGGTCAGGGTGGGCACTAGGTAAGGGCAGAGCAGTTGTTGTAAGTATGTGGGCGCCGCTCCTGAGCACAGGGGAGGGGCTCCCCAGCTGCCTGGGAGTTGGGCTTGGTTTTATGTAAGGGCTGATGCTTCACCTGGGTCCTTAAGGAAGGAAGTTGGGACCTCTGGGCCCTCTTATCACTGTTCCTGAGCACAGTGTGTCAGATCTTAACCCTCCTTGGACTACATGACATGGGGCCTGTAGGTAGACCAGATAACCTAGAGATGCAAGCGTCCCCTAAGTCCTCAATACTAGTTTTGTAACAAAGTCATATAGTTCATATGTAGTCACATCACGTTAACACCTTTCCTGATGTGAAAAAGAGTTCTTTTGCAGAAGTACAAGCCCTCAAATATTATTTTAAAACCGATATTACAATACCAGCTTTCCCTGATTTCCATATTAAAGTACTGCCTCTGTATTAAGGGGTAAGTATGTGTGTTCTAGGAGTACAGGTACCTCCTGACCTAGGTCTAGGTTGATGATGGTTAGCTGTAAGTAACTTGTTTGATGTATTTAGCTGTTTTAACGATTACCGTGTATGTATAACATGTTGTTTAGTGGTAAATATAAACAATAGGCCAAATCAATATGAAAAGATGTTCAACATTGCTAATTACTAAAGAAATGCAAATCAAAACTGCAATGAGGTACCACCTGACACTGGTCAGATTGGCCATTATTAAAAAGTCTACAAATAACAAATGCTGGAGAGGTTGTGAGAAAAGGGAACCCAACCACACTGTTAGTGGGAATGTAAATTGGTGCAGCCACTGTGGAGAACAGTATGGAGGTTCCTCAGAAAACTAAAAATAGAGTTGCCATATGATCCTGCAGTCCCACTCCTGGGCACATATCCAGACAAAACTATAATTTGAAGAGGTACCGTGTTCATAGCAGCACTGTATACAATAGCCAAGACATGGAAGCAACCTTAAATGTCCATTGACAGATGAATGGGTAAAGAAGGTGTAGTATATATACACACTGGAATATTACTCAGCCATAAAAAAGAATGGAATCATACCATTTGCAGTTACATAGGTGGACTTAGATTATCACACTAAGTGAAGTAAGTCAGAAAGAGAAAGACAATTACCATATGATATCACTTATGTGTGGAATCTAAAATGTGACAAGATGAACTTACAATGAAACAGAAACAGACTCACAGACATAGAGAACAGACTTGTGGTTGCCAAAGGGGAGGGGGTGGGGGAGGGAAGGATTGGGAGTTTGGGATTAGCAGATGCAAACTGTTATGTATAGAATGGATGAACAATGTCCTACTGTATAGCACAGGGAACTATATTCACTATCCTGTAATAAACCATAATGGAAAAGAAAAAAAAAATAGCCAAATCAAAAATAAGATATCAGTCTCATATTTTCAGGACCCAGCATATAGCATATAAATGTTGCTGAATGATAGACTGAAGACATGAATGGTTCAGAATGAAGGGTGACTCTAAAGAGAATGATTAGAATCATTATTTTACAAACCGAAACAGAGCAGAATAATAGCAAAACAACAAAAATCCTATTAGTCGAAATTTGCCCAAAGTGCTCTGGAAAAGCAGGTGAGCAGAGCCATCTGAGGCTGTTCCGCGGTTTCTCTGTGTGAGTGCTGCCCCTGGTCTAAGCACATCCGGTTGGGGGCCTGCTGACTTAACTTGCTGATCTCCTTCGACTCCTTTCAGATTAGCGTGATTCCAGAGTAGCAAACCGTGCAGTAGGAAGATGAATGTCTCCACTCCCGTTTACATCTCCAACTGTTCCTTTCTTCCTGCCACATTTAACTCTCTTCCCTCAGATCTCTGCTGTCCTAGGCAACTGCCATGGCTCTGACGGACCAAGTGTCACCAGGAGGGGACGCCTTGCTGCGGACCCTCAGGACCCAGTCCTCCGTCCAAGGCAGTGAATGCTCAGGAGGAGGTCGGGAGGGGGGCTGCTGGGCCCGGTGAGGACCTGAGCCCTCCTCCGCCACTGGAACAGCCTCACGTGTCCTCTGGTTTATTTGCTCTTCTCACAGTTAAAGCGTCCTCTCGGGCAGTTCGAATGTTTGTGAAGAATTTCTCAGCACGGCTGGTCTCTGATTATGAAATTTATTGCTTTTATTACCTTGAGGTACTGCCTGACCGGACTCTGAAATCTGGCCTCTTCTAGGTTGGTCTTTGTGATCCTTCCATGGGCGACCTTTTAGCTCTCCAGGGCTGATGGCGCTGATTAGAATGAATATCATCATTGTTCTCGCGATTGAGCGCCGTGTGCTTTTTCATGTTTACGTGTGATCTTTGCTTCACTAGTCTGTGTGTTGCTATCAGACTTAAGAAATGGACACATCAAATAGCTGTGGTTCTTCTGAGATACGGTTCTGCAGAAGAAGCAGAGACATGGTGATGGGGAATGAGTGAATGTATGGGGAAAACAGAAAGGTGGAAGACAGGAATACTTTGCAAAAATTTTAGAGCAAACGGAAGAGATTTTAGTGGGAGGTGTATCTTCTGCTGTGGACAGTGTTAATAAAAAACTATACTGCAGTGAATTGTTCTCTTTTTCCCCATCACCAGGGGGAGAACATAGCTTGGAAAGTGGAGTATGTTTTCTTTTTGTTTTATCATGGCTTTTGGAAGCTGAATGAAAAAGAGAAAATATTTTTAGGACCAGATAAGGATTAGACTCTAGTAATTACAATTTCATAGTTGTGGTTCCTGGATACCCAGAACATTTATTTTCATCGTCTTTCTGGCTGACCGAGGGCATCATTGTTCTGTGTAACCTTTGTCTGAACTCCTTTTCCTTATCTCCCTCCTGAGAGAGTCCTGGGGTGGATAATTATCTCCCAAGCTCAGATTTGCAGCGGAGCTCATGTAAGCACATTACTGGAAATGACAAGTGCACAGAAGTGATAGATGCGGCTGTGATTCTTCTGACAGAGTAGCCAGGAGAGAATTGAACCTGTCCCTTCATTTGGTGTATTAATTATGAATATATTAGCACTAGCGATCCTATGAAACTGTAAAGGAGGAGATAACATTTCATAAGTTTTAAGGAACTTTGCCCAAATCATCGTTGGA
This sequence comes from Stenella coeruleoalba, assembly GCF_951394435.1. Classification (NCBI taxonomy): domain Eukaryota; kingdom Metazoa; phylum Chordata; class Mammalia; order Artiodactyla; family Delphinidae; genus Stenella; species Stenella coeruleoalba. Next base: position 56,965,039 of record NC_137160.1, on the reverse strand, counting down.
GTTTAACAAAATGTTCATTTTTTTCCCTCACTAATATTGGAATAAATTCTAACCAGGAGATAGTAACAACAGGAATTGCTCGACTGGTTTCAAAATGATGGTCCATTTATTGAATGCTCTCTGTGTGTGTGGGACTGTATTAAATGCTACTCTATATGCATTATTTTACTTAATTCTCAGCAAGCATGAGAGGTATTTTACCTACATTTTACAATTGATAAAAATGGATTGTTAGAGAATTTGAGTAACTTACTCCAGTTCACGGAGCTGGTAAGTGACAAAGCTCAAATTTAACATAATCTGTTAGGTTTGAACACCTTGTAGGAGATCGGTGACAGATCCCAATTGGCCAGAGTGATTAATTGTGCTTATTAATATCTCTCAAAATATCTTAAATAATAATGTCCTTTTGCCTTTTATTGTTAATCCCCTTGAAAGAGAGGAGGCTTCTCTCAAACTGTTAATGCTGAATATGGGCAGGGTGGGTTATATTCTGCCTCTTGGACCTCACATCGATATTCTCCGTGTCCTTTGTTTGCTCTGTGGTTCTTTATGAGTTTGGACCAGGAGTGATCTGCCTGTGTCATAACCGAAACTGGGTCAGGACCTGGGACGGATGGGTCACTCTTTATAGCATTTTTCTGGATATCATAGACATTTTTGCCTTCTTGATTTTACAAAGAAAGGAGTATTCCTCTTTAGATAAATGTGGAGCAGGTGGTACGTTCTGCATGAGATAGGGGTCATGGTTAGTGTACAAGGACACTTCGACCCTGAACAGCGTGGGTTGGAAGTACGCGGAGTCCACTTACACGCAGACTTTTCTGAGTGGTACATACTACTCTTTCAGCCGAGGTTTGCTGAATCCAGGGATGCAGGACTGTGGATGCACGGGGAACCAGGTATACGGAGGGCTGACTGTGGTTATGTGTGGGGTTGTTGTTCAACCCACGCTGTTCAGGGGTCAACTGTGCTTTTAATTCCAGCTACTCCCTGAGTTGTCCAGTGGCCTGGCCTCCTTCAACGCATCCAGCCTGCCCTGCAGCCTCCAGGCATTTGGGGACCATCCTCAGAGATGGAATTGAGGAGCATGAGTGTCTCAGTTCTGGAGACCCTCAGGCCTGGTCCAGAGGGGCCCTAAAGAAGGAACCCATGCCAGTTGAGGAAACGTCTGTGATTCTGCGACATGTCTGGAGGAACCGGCTCCGCTCCTCCAATTTCCAAGGTGTCGCCACTAGAGATAACAGTGACCGTGCTTTCTCTGGCTAAGGACCCAGATATATTTTTCTCTCACACTGGACCAAAGCTTCTTTTAAATCCAGACTTTTGTCCCGCGCCCTGTTCTATTAAGGAGTAGTCCACAGTGGGTAATTTCCTAAGAACATTCTGAGAAATTAGTAAGAGAAACAACAACAATAGCTATAATGTACGGAGGATTGGCTGCACGCCAGGTGTTGCACAACCTCATAAGGTGGATGTCTGCTCATTTAAAGATGAAGAACCTGAGATTCGGGCGGTCATGCAGCCCAAGCACACACAGTTCACAGGGCCTCGAGCTATAATCCCAGCCCATGTCTGGTTTTCTTGACATTCAGGCTTGGGTAAATAAAAGGTTTTTGGTTGTGGGGGCTTTTTTTTTAAAAAAGACCCTGATGTATCTGTTACCTCTTCTATTAGATAACCAAGACCCTGACTCAGGGGTAAGTGCTCAGCAGTTTATGTGGAATTGAATTGAAAACACGGGCTAAAGGCTGGTAGGTGTCCAGATTTCACTACGGCGGAAACTGAAGGAGGCCTCTGAATTTTAATGAGCAGGGTTTTCCTTCCTCCCTTTTCTGTCCACTCCTCGTTCATCCTTTCCTCACTGGGAGCCCATTTCAAGTTAAGGGAGGTGCTTCTTTGGAAAGAAGAGGAAATAAGATTTACTCAACGTTAAGCAAGTCAGATGTTCTCAACCTTGTTTCAGTAATCGTCATCGCTAATACAGGTGGATAATACTCGTTCCATCAGTTACTGCTTAATAGTCTGTTAGGAAGAAGACTGCCTGTGACTGAGACAGAAGAACATAACTGTTGTGAAATAGAGCTTGGAATGAGCCTTGCTTTCTTATCGAAGTGGAGGTCTTAACATTCAAAAGCATATAGTCTGCATATACCTTTTGAGTAAACTAGCAAAACCAAAATGGCATATACATACGTGAGGCGCAAAACACAGTAAGGTTGCTGGGCCGATTCTGTGACCGTAATCAAAGTAAGCAGAAGCTGATGACCTTGACCAGGGCCAAGGAGCTATTGTGATCTACTGGTCATTTCTGTCTCCAAATGCAGTCGCTCAATGACTTTCTGGCTGTGAATTTCCTGATGGGCCATTGATTAGCAAACTTCAGTGCAAGAATCACCTGGGTGCTTATTAAAAGTGCAGAAATGCTAATCTCACTCTTCTCAATGCAGTCTGCATTTTAGAATCCCAGGGTAGTTTTTAAAAATGAACGAGGTTTTAAGACCTGCCATCAGGGATTCTGGTTGAACTGTGGGGGTAGAACCCAGGCATCTGTGTGAGGAAGATTCTCTGTACCTGTGGTGAATTCTGAGGACTGTGGAAGTTTACCAGAGCCCCAGGCGATGCTGATCCAAGTGGTCTGAGTACCAGCCTGTGCAAACCTTAAGCCTTCACTGGTTTGCTCTCGCCGCTGAATGGTGGTACCAAGTTATGTTAGTGACGGATAAATAGGCATATTTCCGAAGTGTTGAAACAAAATTATATTAGAACGAATCCATTTTTTTTTAAATAAAAAAACTAAAGATATTAGGATAGTCACCTAGATAAAAGAGTATTTTAAAGATGTCATAAACATCTCTTTAAGAAGCAATATTTTGTTGATTTGTTTTCTTCTGGTTACAAAAATAATACTGTTGTACAAAAACGGAAAAAGACAGAGTCACCCATGTAGAAATGATCTCTCCTAACATTTTGGTTTATCACTCAAATATGTCTTGTCTTGGTGAGTCTGGATGTTGAAAACCCCAGGCTTAATCCGTAGCCTTACCGGGCTAGTCATTACCACTACCCTCCCCAGCTGTCTGGGTTCCACGGCTCGCCCACTCCTTCCATCAGAAAGCGTTGTTACCTCCCCGACCTCAGAGGATACTTTATCTTCCTCTGTCCCTTCATTTTTCCTACTGTAGATCAGAAACATCACTGGGAGGCAGGAAAGCTCTCATTCCGTCCCGAACTTGTGTGACTCTTTCCAGTAAAGATAGAGCTTCCTGGTAAACGTGTTAGAACCGACGTCATCCTCTCTTCTTATTGGTCCATTTTGCTTTTGTACCCTGGCTTGAGACCTTTATCATCTTCACAGCCGGACCCTGGCAGAGTCTACTTTGAGGGAGAAAACACCCTTTCCCAGCCTACTTGAGTTTTAAAGTAAGGACTTCCTGTGGCTTCTTTAACTGCATATAAAGCTGCCAGCTAGAGAGATTTATTTTGCTTTCATTTTAAACAGACAGGTTAAAGGATTTAAAAGTAATTTCATTGTGAAAAGTGCAGTCATTTTAAAAAATTATCAGTGTTTGAAGTGAAGCAGGTTCTGCCGTGATTAAACCTTTTCTGAAAACCTAGACCATAAAGAATGTACGAAAATTTTTAAAGATGAACTTCATTTCAGCCTTTCTGTTTTTCTTCAAATTTATTTTTGTCTGTAAGGTTTTAAGTTAATCCCCACTGAACTGGAAATGTGTGGATTTAAAAATTGAAAGAGCTATTTGTTGGCTTACTTCCCCGTTAGAGAAAAAGAATCTGAATGGAACTTCACCCCTGTCATTTTTAGTACATTGGGTGGGAAATTCAACCCCCCAGTCGGAATATCTGATTGGAAGGCGGTTCCAGCAGGCTGCGTTTTTATCTACTGAGTCACCTGGAGCGGGGAGGTGGGGGATGTGTGCAGGAGGGGAAGGCGGTGGCTGAGCCAGTCTCCTAAAGCTTTAATTACACAGGATTTGTGGTGCAGATGGAGAACCCTTTCAGTGCTACAGGCACCCAGGGAACAGCCCTGGAGTAAAGAGAATCCTCTTTATCAGCGCCTTCAGAAAACTGGACCAGGCACTGTCTCCAAGCAGCTCATTTGTGTGCCAGGGAGCTCTTTTAAGAACGTTCTTTGTAATCTTCATCCATTGCTAGCATGGAGATAAAAGCTGATGCCTTTACGGTAAAAACAGAATAATTAAATACCTGGCCTCACATTTGTATTGAAGGATGAAAAAACTCAACAGCCTATCAGATCCCAAAGTGCAGAAGGATGCAGAATGCCAGAGGAGCGCCCATTTCCTCCTCCCTGTAAGAGTTGGGAACATTTAGTTAATTGTGCGGTGGCAGAGGCTCCATGATATGGAGCTGTGGTGAAAACCGAATTCTATTAATTTGGCTTTGGAATACATATATGTCCCAGAAAATGTGAGCATTAAAAGGGAAACTGATCGAATTTAGCATATTCTATGCGGGGAAGAGTTGAGAGATTTTAACCTGTATTTGTTCCTGTACATTGCAGTAAACCACAAAAGAGCCCAGGGGTTTAGGAGTCGGACTCAATTGGATCTGAGTTCCCAAGACATTATTTGTGGACACGTGACTTAGGGGACATTTATGTTAAATGAGGCTGATGTATTCAGTCATTCATTCATGTACAGGCATTCCTCGGAGATATTGCCGGTTTGGTTCCAGACCACCGCAGTAGAGCACCATCACACAAGTGTTTTGGTTTCCCAGTGCCGATAAAAGTTATGTTTATACTGGACTGTAGTCTGTTAAGTGTGCAGTGGTATTATGTCTTTAAAAATATGTATAGGGCTTCCCTGGTGGCGCAGTGGTTGAGAGTCCGCCTGCCGATGCAGGGCACACGGGTTCGTGCCCCGGTCCGGGAAGATCCCACATGCCGCAGAGCGGCTGGGCCCGTGAGCCATGGCCGCTGAGCCTGCGCGTCCGGAGCCTGTGCTCCGCAACGGGAGAGGCCACAACAGTGAGAGGCCCGCGTACTGCAAAAAAATAAATAAATAAATAAAAAATAAACAAAAATATGTATAAAACTTAATTAAAAATACTTTATTGTTAATAAGTGCTAACCATCACCTGAGCCATCAGTGAGTCATAATAGTAACATTAAAGATCACAGATCACAGCGTTACTGAACTGAGGCTGGGCTGTTCGCTGCTCGAAAGTCAATAATTCAAGAGGCAAGTGTCAATAGAAAGGAAACTTGCTTTAATCAGAAAAGCCGGCCCTCTGGGGAGAAGGTAGTCTCGTGTCCAGAGACCAACTCCCAAGATTCTGCTCAGCCATGACAGTTTTTAAACGGAAAAATGGTGGGGCGGGGAGTGGAAGAATCTCAGTGAATCATCCAGGCAAGAGGTTGGGGTCTGCATCATTCTCCATTGCGCGCAGGCTGGCTGACCCTCTCTTCAGATGTTGTCTTAGCCATGTGATCTACCTTCAGATTGCTTAGTGGGCTGTTGGGGGAAGAGCGCTAGTCATTCTTGAACTCCTGAGTTGTTCATTCATCTTTTTATCTAGGAAAAGAATCAACAGGTTAATTAGGTTCTTTCAAGGTTAGAAGGGAATAGAAATGGGCAAGCAGGAAACGGGGTAAAGGGCTGCTTTCAGCAGATCACCCTACAAATATAATAATGATGAAAAAGTCTGAAATACGGTGAGAATTACCAAAATGTGACACAGAGACACGAAGTGAACAGTTGCTGTTGGAAAAATGGTGCCGACAGACTTGCTTGATGCGCAGTTGCCACAAACATTCAATTTGTAAAAAACACATTTTCTACAAAGCCCAACAAAGTGAAGCAATACAGTGAGGTCTGCCTGTATTTAATGACCACGGGGCTGACAGTAATGGTTACTTTATATGATCTTGTAAGTATTAAATGGAAACAATAGTGGCTTGCCGGGAATTTTCCCATATGTTTGATTTCCTTTTCTCAGCACTGGAAATGCCTTTTTTTCTCCTTATGTCTTTATTGATTCGATCAAACATTATCTGTGCCCTGTGAGTCTTCAAATCCCTACCACCCAGGCTCCTTTAAAAGGCAAGATACAAATATTTACAGGCAGCTTACCTTCCGGGTCCTTAACAGCATCTACTTTCCCCTTGGTTTCCCTTCTCATTCTCACCACGTGTCCCTCTGGTGACTATTCCCTCTGGTGCCTGCATGAAGCTTGCCATTAGGAGCTAACCACAGAGATAAAAGCCTTGAGACATGCGTGCAGTTTGAGAAAATGAATCCGCCAGATCCGCATTCTGTTGCTCATCTGAATGTTCGGGGCACTTAGGTGAAAGGAAGACCAGCCTTGTATTCACGAGGCCCAGAAACACATACCGTTCGTTCGTTCGTTCGTTCATTTTTTCAACATCTGGTTGTAAGCATTTTCCTGGATAAACAGGCGATCAGAGCACAGGTTTTGTTCTCGGGTTGTTTGAGACAAGCCCTTTTTGTCCCAGCTGTCCTCAACCCTAGCCTCTAGAGAAGCCTGAACCCTGGCTTCTCAACCAGGTACCCCCAGATACCAGAGGGGATGCTGCCCCTCACTAAGGTGCAAAGGTTGGGGGTTTTGGCCATAACCTTGCCCCTATTTTGAAAATGAATGGTTCTGGGGGAGAGAGACCCATTTCAGAAAGAGCCAGGCAGCTCTTGTCGGTGGTGGACGACGACACAGGGTCTGACTCTGTTTTAATTTATTCACTCTCTCTGGTTCACACCTCATTTCTCACAGATGCAGAGTCAGATGCTGGGTAATAGAGAAATATGCTCCTGCATTAAGGTGCCAAAGATATATTTTTGCTAATAAGTTCTTCGCCAGAGATAGAATTGGCCAGCAGTACAGAAGAAACACATCATCTCCTTTTCTCTCCTAATTTTAGCCATTGAATTCTTGAAAATTTTAAACAATGGAGTCGGACAGTTATAACTTGAAACGTATGTTGATGGCGTCTTGTCTATTTGAGGCCCTCCACAAACAACGCTTTTAAAGTCGGAGCTGGTAAAAATCTAGACATCCATTTGAGGCTTAAAGCCACCATCAGTGGAAAGTTAATAATTGTTGAGACTCTAGAAGCAGGGTAGGTACCATTCGTATTTTCTCTAGAAGCAACAATGATCATTTTGTTTGTTTTCCAGAAACTAGCTGGCAGCCTGCTATAGAATCTCAAGGGCTTGCACTAGATTAGAAACTAGAATTGTGATGTTTTATATTTATATATAGATATAGATAGATTAAGTAGTAAAGATAAGTGCATAAAGAAAAGTAAGTAGTAGTGAAAATAGTGTGTAAAACAAAATATAATGTTACAGAAGTTTAAATTTACTCATGTTTGATTTACATTGAATAAAAGAATAAGGTAGCGTATCAGCATCGTGAATTATGGATGATCACATAAGACAGTGATTTTGAAAAGCTGTCTACTTCTGAAATAAGAACAGGAGGTTAAGAGTAGGTTTTATTGCTATTACCGAAGCGCAGAACTTGCGTGGAAGAAAGAGCTCTGTTATCAGAGGCAGAAACTCAGATTTAATTGTTGGCCTGTGCTTGGACAGATGGACACCTACTGACATGGAGAAGACAGAAGTGGAGCAGATGGGGGGCTGGGAGGGTGGGGGCGGGGGTGGGGGTCAGTGCTTTGGATGGAGAAGTGTTCAGTGTCAGGTGCCTCTGAAACACCCAAGGAAGCGAGGAGAGCAGTGGAGTCATATCTGTGGATCTGAAGCTCAGAGAGGTCAGAGTGAGGAACCTGTATCTTGGATGTGCCGTTGTATTTGAAACTGAGTGAAGGAGCTCTGATTCTAAAGACCTGCAGAGTTTAGAAACAGGATGAGAAGGTGGGTGTGAAGAGCAAATGGAAGTGAGGCAGAAGGAGGAGGAACATCAAGAGTGTGTCAGAAACACGGAGAAGTCAGAGATGGGAAGGGACGTCACATGGATTTATTGCCGTATAGGGAGGTGGCCGGTAACCTTAGTAAGATTTACTAGAATAATGGGGAATACTCTGAACGGTGAGTGGGAGGGAGGGCGTGGTGACAGCACAGGGAGGAAATTCCTTCCAGAAGTATGGCTGTGAGGAAGAGGAGAGAAGTAGGGCCATCCTGGAGGGGTGGAAGTGGGGGTTGTAGGAGGGTAGAAGGCAAGGTCAGGAGCAGTTGTTTGGGGTGAGTGTGTGGTGTGTGTGTGTGTGTGTGTGTGTGTGTGTGTTTAATGGGTGATACTGGGGCTTTTGTTTAATGCAGATAGAATCCGGTAGAGGGGTCAGGGGATATTACTGTCTTTTTACTTGCTTGACGTTGGTGGTTTGGGTGGATCAGTGGATGGTATCCAGGAGTCACAAACACTTACGCTGAGTATATAAAGGTCTACTAGCCTCTCTTCTGTACATTTATGTTTGAAATACAAAAGGGGGGAAAACAGCTTGTGTTTTTTTTTAAAAAGAATCGTCTGTTAGTCTTACAGTCCTCTAGGCAGGTGACTGGTGTGAAGGGTTTTTCTTTATGAAGTGCTTTGTTATTCTGTAGGAATCCTGTTTGATATGTAAAGGACAGAGATTTTTATGGAGCATTTTCCTGCACTAAAGTCCTAGGTCTGTGTCTTTTAATAGAATTTTCCTGTGTCACTGAATTCTCTTATCTGCAAGAGAGGTAGATACGTAAATTTGAATGCAGAAGCTAATTTAGCAGTCATTTTTTTAGGAGATGTTAAATTTAGAGATGCTACTTCTAAAAGTGGAAAAGATGAGAATAAACTGACTTTTTTCTTCTGCAGAGTAAAAAATTAGAGCTGAAAAGGAACAAAGCCTGAAACGCATGCCAATGACCATTTTTTATAGGTGAAATGAATTGGGAATTGGGCATGATTTCATTCACACCTGCACAATGCCGCCTTTTAAGCTGACTACCATTTCTTTTGGTAGTCATTTAATAAATACATCCCTGAGGAGAGGCATAATGAAATACAATTTATGTTTCTTGAAAAGATAAAGGACTCCTCTCGCCATTATCCCAGTACACGTAGTAAATGTCCTTACGCCAGCTTTTAGGGTTTGGAGTTCCTGGGATTCCAGACCTTCCTAAGCTGAAGCAAAACACAATTAACAAGGTAAGTTTAATATAAAGAAAGGGCACAGTTTAAGCCAAAGCTAAGCATAAGCATTTTGTGTCACGTTCCGTTTGTGATTGCAGGTGATGGTGTTACTTCCAGTAACAAATGACTGACAGTTATAGGTAGTCCAGAGTGAACCTATCAGAAGAGAAGGGAACATTGGAAAATAGTCATCTGTAGTGAGTCGGAAAGGAAAATATGCAATTTCAAGTGGCAAGGGTCATCCAAGAAAGCAGGGAATGAGTATCTTAGAAAAAAAAAACAAAACCCAAAACAATGTAAATATGAAAATCTCATTTTAAAAAATGTTTTGGCATTTGGGTATAAGATTGGAGGTGTACACTATAGAATTATTAAAGTAATGAGTTAAAGTAAGGACTGTATTTAGATGCTTATGATTTTCATCGTGTGCCATTGAAAAATCAGTTTATTGCTTGCTTATATTGGCCTGTGGGTAGGGAGGAAGATTATTAAAAAAAAATGTTTTGAAATTGAATTTACCGATTGAGGCTGTCGATATTGTTTACTCATAGGTAAACGTATGCCCTTTCAGATATGTGGAATTAAATATTGATTCTAGTGAGATTCCAGAATTTAAAAGCCTTACATTTTTAAGGTTTCTTACTTTACTCTCTCTCAACATCAAGGGAAGTTTTATTTTATTACAATTAGTCAAAAAAACAGCAATGATTTTTATTCCTTGTATTATGCATATAGTGCTGGGGGAAATGATATACCTGGGAAATATTTGACAAGGGCATAGGATTTTATTTGAGGTTTGAGGTTCTGTGATTTATGTGATGTGTGACAGGTAAGGTTTTATACGGTGTATTCATAGGTAGAAAATAATGGTAGGTTATTTTACTGTTTAAGTAGTTGATAGGTGGTTCCTGGGCTACGTCCATTTTGCATTTTTATTCAGCGTTTGTAGAGCTGGCTCCCTGCCTTCGGGACGATTTATAGAATTAAAGACAAAAGCCAGGTACTGAATGGTTTCATAGTGAAAGTCAAAACTGGGATTATTCCTTTACTGATTTTGCTCTTCTATTTCATATATAGTGAATCCTGGGGCTAATGTCATGTTTAGAAAGATTTTTATTTTAACACGTATTTAACCACATTTTCAAGTTTAGAGTGCACTGATGTGAGATGTATAATACCACAACGACTTTTGTGTAAAAAGTCCTTAGGTTTAAAAAGTAGTAAGGAAATTGGGAGAAGATGGTGAAAGAGGCAACAGGTTTGTCAGCTTAACCAGAAAGAAGATCTCAAGTTTCCGGCCTTTCACTGCCCCCTGCACCACCCCCAGCCCGTCCCCTACCCCCACCTCACTTAGTCATCACTGATTTCTAGTCCGAACCCCTTGTTTTATGGAAGGGGAAGTGGGAGAGTAAAAAAAAATTAGTCACCCAAGACCATACATGGCAACTTACTTGCTGCTGATTATTTTCTTGTATTGTATCTATAAAGATTATACATAGATTTTAAAGTAATTTTTTAATTTTGAGATATGATTCTGGTTTTCTGCTTCTGTGACACTTTTGACATCTAATTACTAAGTTACAGCCATTATCTGCTGAAACACAGATAATAACAACAGAGAACCCTAAGTAGGATATTTATAGAAGATAGAAAATATTGAAGGTATTCAAATTTCTTCAATAATATGATTTATATGCTAGAACTGTCCTGTCTAGGAAAAACTAAGCATCTTCTTAAAATTTGCTTTTTCTAATAGTCATTTATGTTTTACTTTGTAAATTCATGACCTAGTGGCTCTTAGGTTACTCTTTTATAGAGATTCTCTAAACCACCTGAACATTTTCTTTTTTGTGTTTCTGGAAGCCCTTTACAACTACTGATAAAAGCATTAGACTGTGAACAGAACAATAGTGTCTGTTACCTTGAGAGATTTGATTTTGAAAGTTGTAACTGAGTTCCGTTTTCTATTTCTAAAGAGTAGAAATATCTACTCTTTACCCACCCACTTAAGAGAGATCTTACAGTGGTTAAAAACTATGAGGAAGAGTTATTACACTTTTAAATGCATAGTTATGTAATAAATGGGGTTGATTTTACTTAGTCATTCATTAAATTATTATTGAAATACCCACTATGTTCTAGTTTTCAGATATAAACAAACATGATTTCCCCCCTTGAGTATATGGGGAGGAGGTTGAGAGATGGCTGAGTAATAATAAAATTTGATGCATTATGGGAAGGAAACAGTGAGGCACAATTAGGATAACTGTGCAACGAGGGAAAGCCTCTCTCAGCCAACACTTGAGGAATGAGGAGTCAGGCGCAGAGGAAAAAATGTTCTCAGCAAACAGAACAGCGTGTCCGGAAAACCCTGAAGCAGAACAAAGCCCTGATGTGGTTTACACACTGGAAGGAGACCACGTGGCTGGATCTCAGGTGGATGGCCGGATGGGCATGCCGCTGGGTGTCGACAGGGTGTTGAGGCCTCGGCTTAGCCATGAAGGCCATGGGAATTAAGAGTTTTGGTGTTAACTTCAAGCACATTGGGAAGTTATTAAAGGATTTTCTGTGGTGAGTGACGTGGCTGGATTTATGTTTTATGAAGGTCAATAGAATAGAGGTGGATAGGAATCGAGGCAGTGAAAAGGGAGTTATTGAAGGATGCAGAACTTTCTGTTGTATATTAATAAGGAAGACAAGGGAAAGGAAAATGTCAGGGGTGAGTTCTGCAATTCTGGCTGGAAGGAGTGGCATTGCCACTTACTGAGGTGGGGAAATTGAGGAGGGGAGAGAAATCAGCAGGTGCCTGTGAGGTGTCAGTGAGGAGCGTCCCGTGCACAGCTGGACACTAGTCTGAAAGCTCAGGACAGAGGTTTGGACCAGAGATGTGAATATGCGAGCCGTTGGCATGTGGGAAGTATTTAAAGCTCTGGGAAAAAAAATATAGAGAAGAGAAGAGGGCCTAGGAGTGAGTTTTCTGGGACATTCCCACATTTAGAGGTTGGACAAGGAGTAACCTGTAACAGTGAATGCAGAGGAGTCGCCAGAGAGATAGGAGGAAAGCAGGAGAGTGTGGGGTGTTCTGAATCATGTTGACAAGTAAAGTCTCATCACCTGAGTTGGGGCTGCTATGAGGTCAGGTGAGACAAGGACAGGCAAGAGTGGATTATCCTCTGTAGTGGCCACAAGAGCAGCCCCGAAGGAATCAGGCTGGAGTGGTGGCAGAGAAAGAAGAAGTGAGGAACTGAGACAGGGTCGACAAGACTTTTGAGAAGTTATGGGTAGAGAGCAGGGAAATATGGTGGTAGCTGCGAGTGGATGTGAGATCAAGAGAAGGCTACTTTGTTTTAGTAAGATGGGAGCCACTCAAATCTGGGTTTGGGTAGAATTTTAATCTGTGGAATGTGTATTAGATTCGGTGTTGGCTGGTTTACTGAGGTGCAAACAAGACAGAAGGATTCTGCCTTGTGTGACCATCCACAGCAGGTGGGCTGCCCTCCATGAGGTCATCCCGGGACCCCGGCTGAGGGGGGCGGCTCTGGCATCTTCCTCAACTTGGGGCTTCCATGATCAGGTCTGTAGTGATGACATCAGTCAGTATTTTCCAGACAATGGGAAAGGGAAATCTAGGGCAAGTGGCTTTCTTTTTATGAAGATGACCTAAATATTGAATACATTTTCTCCATTGTATCATGGGTCCAGACTTAATCACACGGCCCCAACTCACTGTGGTCTCCACCTGGGTGGAGGCGTGCCAGCTGAAACGGAAAATTTGATTACTAAAGGAAAGATGGAAAAAATAGATTCTGGAGAGAGTCTATTTCAGCCACAGACTCTGGGCTCCTTGAAGGTAGGTAGGGTGTAGGGAGTTACAACATATTTATCTCTGCCTCTAAACCAGGAGCAGTGCTTGACTTATATTTGGTACTCAGTAAGGGTTGGGTGAGTTGAACTGATTATTAAAATTAATCCTCCCCCTCCTAAATGGTAAAATTCAACCATAGGCTTTGAATTACACAATCACCACCTCTGCCTCCCCCTCCACTGTTTTTTCTGTAGACTTGACACTTCGCGGTATAAGCATAGAAATGCGAATATCATATTTGCCTTCAAGATTTGCTTGAAAATGTAAAATGTAAGAAGGAAAGAGAAAATGTTTTAGTTTTATGTAGATCCCTATCTGACTTTGCATTTGGACTTGATATTTACATTTACATTGGGTAACTGAGCACATGCCAGGTTGACAGGTCTTTTATTCAACAGACAGAATAGCTGGTGATTGTAAAAAGTAACCTTAAACAGAAAGCACAGATACCACATTTAGTTTATAAGATAGATTGGTATTTGTAATGTTTCCCTCTTCAAATTATTAAGCATCTTCCAATGTGTATTGTGAAAATAGGAACTAACTGGTAATTTTACTATGGAGTTTTATTTTTCATAAAAATTCTACTCATACTAACGGGTGTATCATTTGCTTAAAGTATTACACTAGCCCTTTGCTCATGGTATTTTTACCATAAAATTAGAATTAGGAAGGGAAATTATGCGATTATCTGAGATATTCATTTTTGAGATATTTACCACATAGCTAAGATGAGAAATTACTTAAAATGACATGGTGACCACTGGTATAGCAGCTCTCTTGCTGCTTAGAGCAAAAAATGGCTTTAATTATAGCGGTATGTCTATTAGTAGTAGGAAGAGGTAACAGCAAGAAATAGGTTCTTGGGCTTCCCTGGTGGCGCAGTGGTTGGGAGTCCGCCTGCCAATGCAGGGCACACGGGTTCGTGCCCCGGTCCGGGAAGATCCCACATGCCGCGGAGCGGCTGGGCCCGTGAGCCATGGCCGCTGAGCCTGCGCGTCCGGAGCCTGTGCTCCACAACGGGAGAGGCCACAACAGTGAGAGGCCCGCATACCGCAAAAAAAAAAAAAAAAAAAGAAAGAAAGAAATAGGTTCTTTAGATGTGATGATGTTCACATGAGATCACATGTCATTTGGCAGATGTGGAAACTGAGGCACAAAATGCTTATGTCTTGACAAGTAAGTTATAAGGAGATGGCAGTTATATTTTAGGGCACCCTTTTTAGGATGTAAGAGCAGATTATTCTATGTCAGGATCTGTTGTTTGAGTTCCTGATGGGATATGAGATGGACAAACTTCTTCAACACTCACGGGAAATAGGAGGGAACCAGGAAGAAGCCTTTGAGAGTGAACTTGTGATGAACGGGAGAGGTGATGCTACCCAGCTTCCCTCCGCCGTGGCCAGGGGTGGTCCGGTGCGGGACAGGTTCCTCAACACCAAAGAAGCCGCTGATGTACTGTGGTTACTCGTTCAAAAGGGAATAACAGGGACTTCCCTGGTGGCGCCGTGGTTAAGAATCCACCTGCCAATGCAGGGGACACGGGTTCAAGCCCTGGTCAGGGAAGATCCCACGTGCCGCAGAGCAACTAAGCCCGTGCGCCACAACTACTGAGCCTGTGCTCTAGAGCCTGCGAGCCACAGCTACTGAAACCCACACGCCTAGAGCCCATGCTCCGCAACAAGAGAAGCCACCGCAATGAGAAGCCTGCGCACCGCGGCGAAGAATAGCCCCCGTAGAGAAAGCCGCGTGCAGCAACGAAGACCCAATGCAGCCAAAAATAAATAAATTTAAGAAGAAAAGGGAATAACATTTACAGGAAAATCACAGAGGGGGAGAGTGTTTGTTCGCAGAAGAATGGATGGATTCACGGGTGTGGAAGGGCAGAGCAGGGCCCCTGGGAAGGGGAAAGGGAATGAGAAAGAGCATCCGCTTCCATTACTAGATCATCGTTGCCAGAGATTAAAATGTATCTCCAGCTGATTCAGAAAATTCATTTTTCTGAAATTAAACGTATCTAAGTTAGGTAATTATTATGACGGTAATGTCATTTCACGGTCATCTGTGGCAAAAATCTAATAGGGATAAAGCCTGTGATCGTTCCAAATTAGCATTTACTACTAAATGTTCCTTTTGAGACGTCGACGGGCACCCGTCCTTGTGGTGAATTGGACAAGGCTGTTGTTAGGTATGTGTGGTGGGATCGTGTTTGGTTCTTAGCGTTTCTCCATCTTTCCTGTGCTGGTTTCCTTCAGCCGTTCACTGTAACCTGCCGCCTTTCTTGCCTGCCTGGGGGAGGTCACGGCACCAAGTGATGGGCCCTTCCCGTTTTCTGCTTGCAGAACAATCGACCATGACAACCGAATCGGGATCAGACTTGGAATCGAAGCCGGAGCCGGAGGCCGAGCCCCAGGAGGGTCACGCGGGGGCACAGCTGGGGGCGCAGCCAGGAGCTGAGCCAGGCAGTGAAGAGCAGCCCCAGGCACTGGAGCAGTTGGAGGAGGCGGCAGCGCACAGCACACCCGTGAGGAAGGAGGTGAGCCTGGACCACCCCGCACTTGCGAGCATCCCCCCCCAAAACCCATGAAAGAATGTTTGCTGAGCTTTTCCAGGCTCTGCTCTGACCTTGGCCTCTTAGCACTAGAGGGAACCACCAGGGGTCATCTGCTTGGCCCCTTCTGGTCCTGGGCAGATGGAAAGTTAGGCTATTTTAAGGCTTTCAGTGAATGACATTCCACAGCCTTGCTTGGTGACGCCTTCCTTTGATGAAAGCATTTGAACTCACACTGAAATCTGGACTGCAGGTCAGTGGTTTTTGTCTGGGTTTACGGGGAGGCTAGACACTGCTCTGGCGGCTCTAATTATGCGCCCGGTTGTTTATTTAAGCCTTGGGTTCAGAGCTCTTGTGATTTTTCCCTGGGGCCACTCTGACCCTAAAGTTGCCAGCTACTTACAGTGGGTGTTCGTGCCTCTTTCCATCTCCCGTGGACATGTCTATTTTCAACTCTGTTACCTAAACATGTTTAAGTTGTCGTGGATATGTGATTATTCCTTTTAAAAGCTTTCCTACAAAATATAAAGCACGATTTATACCTGGGCCTTGAATGAATCCGTGTTTAAATTTCTTTGGCTTGAAACTTCAAACCAGGAATCAGCATGTTTTAGGGTCCCGACTCATGGGTTAAGGAAATCTGGGAGTCCCTACACATGGTTGACCTCTTACGGGTTGGAAGTATTTGTGTCAAGCCAGAAATTCTAGAAGATGTTAAGAGACATGAAGGAAGTGGCATGTCTTTGGAAAACACAACACATTGGTATAGCCTTAAACTACTGTGTGTTTACAGCCTGATTATTTTATTTCTTTTCCCATGGTATTTAAGTTTTTAAATGGTATAAAGAGTAATGGTATTTAAATGGTATAAAGAGTAATGTTTATTTTGGTATTTAAATGGTATAAAGAGTAATGTTTATTTTCATGCTCTGTAAATAGATGCTCTGTCTGATCTCAGACATTTTGTGCAGGGAGCTGGGGGTTATCCTTCAACCTGTCAAACAGAATCAAAGGAACAGGTGCTGTCATCATGGTTTTCCTTTATCTTTTCTTTTTGTGGAGACGTGATGGTGGTAGTGTTTTGTTTATTAATTTTCAGATCTTCAGAAATTTAAAGTTACTAGACTGGATTTTTCTCTCTTCTTTCCTAACTCTGAAATGAAATAAACGTGAAAGTGGGGGAAATCGGAGAGAAGGAAGAGTTTCCATACCCAGGCACGATTAGACATGTGTATTTAATAAATGGATTGACTTTCTGTAGTCAGACGTTTGAAACTAAAGAGGAGTGACTCGAAGCCACTGGAGGGAAAGGTGACTGGCGGCAGAGTCACGAGACTTTAGCCCTGCCTCCCCCCTGGTTATCTCAGTTGTCTCAGAACTCTTCCGAGTCCTCTGGACCTCAGCTTACTCATTTACAGAACGAAGAGATCAGAAAAGATAATTTTCTAAGATTCTTCCACTCTCAGATTCTCTCATTCACGCCGGGTGCCCAGTTATGTTCGAGGTAGAATGAAGTGTGCTTTGGTATCTTGTGATGATTAAAGTGTGGGCTTTGGCTGGATCTGAATTCCAGTTGACTAGTTTGGTGACCTTGAGAAAGCTGCAACTCTCAATATGGTCTTACTCTCCAGCCCATGAACTTTAGCCACCAGGCTGGTGGTATATTCATGAGAGAGGAAATTTCGTGCTTATGTAAGGGGCCCAAACTGAGTTTCAAAACATACCTTCCTTTGGACTTTCAGAGTGTATTTGCAGACCATGGAAGCATGGAAGCTGTGGTCTGGCCCTTGGGTTGAATGTGCGTTGACGGTCATTTAATACATAGAAAAAGGGCAGAAAAAGAGTTGTTGGAGGGGAGTGCACAGGGAGACTGCCAAGGGGACTGACTGAGGGGAGGACTTTATTGTTCATAGGATGTCCTCTGCAGTTCTGAGTCTAGCTTGGACTGGACTGTTGTGATTTGAAAGCAGATTAAAGCTTTTGGACAGGTTTGATCTGTTCTTATACTAGCTCATTACAGTGAAGGGGGAAGCAGACTTAAGGGATTACTTTGTAGTGAATTTCAGTGCTGCTGGCTTCATTGAATTGAGTTAGAGCTAAATCAAATATTTTAACAGTTGTGAAATTACTGAGAAGATTAATACTTGAATCTATGCACGCCTTACAATTTATAAGATACCTGGTGTGTTTATGGGACAGTTATGGGTCATGGAATAAAGGAGGATCCAGTGAATGAAAGAAGCAGAATACATTAGGTTAAATCTTAGATGCTTTATTTGTTTTTAAGGCTTATACTACCCAGTGCCTTTCTTTTCCCCCAATTGAAGTATAAATGCTGTGTTAGTTTCAGGTGTACAGCAAAGTGATTCACTTATACATATATATACATATTCCTTTTCCGATTCTTTTCCATTATAGGTTGCTATAGATAATATAGTTCCCTGTGCCGTGCAGTAGGTCCTTGTTTATCTGTTTTATGTATAGTAGTGTATCTTCGTTAATCCCAAACTCCTAATCTGTCCTTCTACCACCCTTTCCCCTCCAGTAACCAGAAGTCCTCTCACTGTGTCTGTGGAAGCCGATGCCTTTTAGAAAGTCAGGAGCCCACTTTTGTACCCTCCTTTGCTTAGTGGAACCTTGGTGGCATTTGCTAAGAGCTTAGCACTGCTAATGTAAATCCTTGAGTCAAACTGAAATAAGGCCCTGTGGGTACTTTTAAACTGCAGGAGTTACTTAAGTGTAACTGTTAGCGTTCTAAGTATTTGTATATGTATATCCATTCCTAATATCCTAATTCAGACATCCCTCATCCTTTAGGAAATAGGAAAGCCTGTTTCTAAAGTGCGCTGTTATTGCCTGAGCAATGCAATATTTATTTCCTGTCTTGCAGTGAAAACTGTCCATTGTTTGCTCTTCGCAGGTCACTGACAAGGACCAGGAGTTTGGCGCCGGACCTGCCAAACAGCCCGAATATCAGCAATTTGAAGACGATAAACTTTCCCAGAAATCATCTAGCAGCAAACTCTCTCGATCTCCATTAAAGATTGTCAAAAAGCCAAAAAGCATGCAGTGCAAAGTGATACTTCTGGATGGATCAGAATATACCTGCGATGTAGAGGTAAATGTATATTTTAAAACTTTTTTTGGTCCCAGATATTGAGAGCTGGGAAATATTGCTGTAAAGCATACAAGATGCCTCTTTGTTTTTCCAGAACTCTGGAAAATTACTCAGACAAAATTATTTCCGAAGTCTCTCACAGAGGATCAAATTACTGAAAATACTTATAAAGTCCCCAAAATGTTACAATCGAGAGAAAAATGTGGTCTTTAAATAAAAAAAAAAAAGAAGAAGAAGAAGAAATCTCTAATACTTTCCATGGTAGGAAAGACATTTTGGAGGCCTTAAAAATCAAGTGTTCTTTAATATCCTGACTATGAGCTAACATTGAAATGAATTTTACCTTTTCTGTTTGCGTAACTTACGGCCAAGTTGTTAATTGGTAGAAACTTGGAGATTTCTGTATACAGGAGCGGTAGGATGATTTGAACTGTGAATGTCCTTTTCTTGCTTGGAGAATGGGTAGTTTTTAAAATGCACGTGGTGGTGGGCATTGCAGCTCGAGTGTAAAGGGGTGTGCTCCTCTGTGTTTCTTTGTAAAGAAAACAAAAATTCTTCTGAGAGAAGGGGCAGGTGAGTGACTCTTGTCAGAGATGTTTGGCCAGACCAAGTTAACAAGTGAGAGTGACACAGGCTGTTGAGAGTGGCGGCAGTGGATGGTTGTTGAGCTCCCAGGTATCACGGGGACACAGGCCGGGCGTGAACTCTGGTGGGAAAACCAGGTCTGCCCTGTCCACCACCGACCGCGTCTTTTTCCCCCAGCTGGGAGGGAGCAAGCAGCTTGCTCTTTCTGCAAGTTGATTCCATTTCAGATTGAATATTTTCATTCAGAGAGCTACTCTCCCGCCTCCATCCCCTTGCCCTTGGTCCTGCATGGGCATCGCACATCCCTCTGTGCCAGCCCCGCCCACCACATGCCTCCAATGGTCCCCTCTTCTGCCCAGGGTGCTGAGAGTCTGCTGGCTCCGCAGCCAGCGTACATCTGTGTGTGGTCATGCATTTCCGTTTCTCTTTTCTCAAGACACAGCCAGCAGCAAGCCAGCAGCCTGATCCCGCATGGTGCACGTTCATTTGTCTCCTCTTTCTCTGCCTACAGCCCCCGTTTCATTCCTTATAGTTTGCATAATGCACTCATGCACCAGTGCTTTTCTTGGAACAGAAGATTCAAATCCATTTCACGTTGATAACGTCATTTAGGGTGGGGGTGGGTTATCAAATGATTACAGATTGCAGGGACGTAGAAAAAAAGTTTTAGATAAACTCTTAGATCAAAAGAGATTCAGTCTACCATATATTAATTTAGAGAATTTTTGTTCTCCTATAACCTGACAAATATTAGTGGGTTACTACAGGGAATAAAATATGCGTTCTAAGGTTTGCAGTGCACAGGTCCATTTCTTGCATTTCGCTGGCTCTGATTTTGGCTAATTTCTTAGCCCAAGGTGTTCAATTATTGATTTAGATGTTTATTCTGGAAATGAGAAGATCCAATAATCTACTTTTACCTGGGTTTTACTGTGAAGCTTAAAGCACTTCTGTAACCTTTAGCGAGGTTGCATTTTTCCAGTGTGGATCTCCCTTCCGGAAAAATTCATCGAAGTCAAGAGGAGCTTTTTTCCTTAACTTGGAGGCAAGTCTTTCTACCAATTGTATTTATGTAATGGGATAAATAGGGTTCCCTGGCAGTCCTCTGGTCACGACTACCAGAGTTTTCTAAAGAACAGTCTAGAAGAAAGTTGATAGTGTTTCCTGTAGGGAGAATAAATGCCTCAGGGCTGACCCCAGTGCACGTCATGCTGATCCTTTTGCTAAATTTATTTTATATCCCGTGCTGCAGATTCATTCCAGCTAATCTGTGTTTTTCAGTACAGCATTTTTGGTTTGTAATTAACTCTGGGTACCATTCAGTGTTACTTTTAACGTCACTGTGAAGACTGTGAGTGGCATGGCAATGTTGGTCAGCTATTTTCTTTTATAATAAGGTATTTTTATGAATTGGACAGATTCTTAAGAGTAACTTTTTTTCTGGGACACACAAATCCTTGTCAGCAGAATATTCTCAGTGTCACAGCAGAAGAAGGTGTGGCCGCTACTGACATCCTGACAGCCATGGAGAAGATGGAGAAACATGGAGATGCTGAAGTGAAGTGGGTTTGTCTGTCACCTACTAGCTGGATAAGAAAAATGGGTCGTGAATCGGTGACGTGGTTCTCAAGGTGGCAATGAGATGCTAGTTGAAAAAGCAGATTCAAAATGCTGGACTTCCCTGGTGGCGCAGTGGTTAAGAATCCGCCTGCCAATGCAGGGGACACGGGTTCAATCCCTGGGCCGGGAAGATCCCACATGCTGTGGAGCAACTAAGCCCGTGCGCCACAACTACTGAGCCTGCGCTCTAGAGCCCACGAGCCACAACTGTTGAGCCCGCGTGCCGCAACTACTGAAGCCCGTGCGCCTAGGGCCCGTGCTCCACAACCAGAGAAGCCACTGCAATGAGAAGCCCGCACACCGCAACGAAGAGTAGCCCCTGCTTGCTGCAACTAGAGAAAACCCGCACGCAGCAACGAAGACCCAACGCACCAAAAAAAAACCAAAACAAAACAAAAACAAAATGCCTCTGCTTTTAGATACAAACTATGAAAAGTAAAGCTTTGCTGGCGAGGTACACGGGGTCTAGCAGGTAAACAGAGGTTGAAAAACATTGTCCTAGAGAAGGTGTCCTTCAGCCTTTACTCTCCTCAAAACTGAGCTGTTAACTGAATCTTGGGTGAAGGCACAGCACACACGCAAAAACAGCTCGACAACTTTTTTAAGTGATAAGGGCTTTAGAAGCAAGGAACAGCCCATGTGTCAGAACCCAGGTTTCTTAAATGGATGGTGTGGACACTGAAGCAAAGTAGCAAGATAACATTTAGCAGGAGGGGAGGTAAAACTTCTCTCTGTTTTTAAAGATCAAGTGCAAGACAGAAATAGGTTTGGAGGAAGGGCCAGGCAGACTTAGTAACAGTTCGGGTGAAACTCAACTTTGGGTTTCAGGTGATTACAAACCCAGCAGGAACCAGCAGTGCAGTGTGGCTGTCAGGAATGTTCTGGAAATCACAGGCTGCTTCCAGGGAGTGTAGTGTCTAGTTTGTGGAAGGCAGTGAGTAGTCCCCGTTCCACTGCTGGGAGGTCCCATTTGTGTAATTCACACGTGGTACACATGCTCCAGAGCCGCCAGACTGGGGAGTGATTTCAAGGAACTTCTTGAATCTTCTGAACCTCATTTTCCTCACCAGGAAAATAGGGGTGAAATAAGGCATTGTTGGGAAGATGAAAGCAGATAACTGATGTACACTCTCTGGGATGTAGCAGATTCTTGATAAATGGTACCAGTTTAACAACGATAATAGTAGTGAACTCCGACTTAAGCTTATTCAGCAGAGAATTACAGGATGGTGAGTAGTTTGAAACCTTCCCATGCGAAATGATTCGAGAAAGAATGTGTTGAAGATGGAAAAAAGGTTAGGAGGAGACAGGATAGCTACTTCCAGTTACTTGGAAGGGTTGTCATTGAACGTCATAACATTTTTTAACGTATAGGAAGTAAAACTTAGGAAGAAGTTACAGGAAGTCAGATTTTAAATAAGCAGAAAAAGAATGTTTTAAAGTGGTCATTGTCAACCTCGTGATGATGTGTGCTCTGCTGTTGGGATTCCAGCAGAAAGCACAGGTGCATCTCTGGTAACCAGCAGCTCCTGGGTGTAATCTCAGACCCAGTGGCTTCTCATACCCCTTCCTGCTCTAAGATCCCGGAGAGAAGAGGCACCAAGCTCTGAACGAAGAAGCAGGATGGCCTCCACGACCCCTGCCCCCAACACGTGGGGTTTGAATTACGAACAGGATGCAGGAGACAATAACAGGCATAACGTTTGTTGCATTGAATAAGGCATCAAAAAAGGCATTTTATTTTAATGAACTCTCTATGCCTAGCTGTTGTTCCCCTGTGGCTTATTTTATGCCTTCATTATAGTTCTCTTTTCTTTTGAAAGCACAAGGTAGCATTTCCCCTTGCCCAGCAGTGCTACAGCGGTAGAAAGCCAGGACCCTGAAAAGCAAGACACAAGAAGCAGTTGCTTTCTGAGAGCAGTGACTGGACACTGATTAAGTCTGCAATTCCCGCCCCCGGTGTTCTGATGGGAGGACCTTACCGATTGTCCTGGAGTTTTCGAATTTCCCTCTAGCAATAGGCTTAGATCATTGCGGCATTCGGTGTTTTTCCATTTGAGAGATGTTTTTCCTCAGTAATTTTTTTTCAGACTCTTAGTCTTGATTATCTAAAATATAAAAAGATCTTGCAGGACTTTCCTGGTGGCACAGTGGTTAAGAATCCGCCTGCCAATGCAGGGGACACGGGTTCAAGCCCTGGTCCGGGAAGATCCCACATGCCACGGAGCAACTAAGCCCGTGTGCCACAACTACTGAGCCTGCGCCCTAGATCCCACGAGCCACAACTACTGAAACCCGCGTGCCACAACTACTGAAGCCCTTGAGCCTAGAGCCCGTACACCGCAACAAGAGAAGCCACCGCAATGAGAGAAGCCCCCGCAATGAGAGAAGCCCGCACACCACAACAAAGAGTAGCCCCTACTCGCCTCAACTTAGAGAAAGCCCGCGCACGGCAATGAAGACCCAACGCAGCCAAAAATAAATAAAATTAATTAATTAATTAAAAAAAGAAAAAAGATCTAACTATGAGTAAAATACAAGAAAGGGTCTTAACAATAAGTAATTTGATATACACGTTTGGGCAACGTTTGCAGCTACCGGATTGTCACATAGGCCAGCATAATCGCTAATACTGCTGTTCCTTTCTTGTCATTTTTACTGGACCATTAGAAAATGCAGGCTACTTCCTATGGCCAGTTTGTCATCATCGTTGCTGTTTATTTCTTGAACATGAATTTTAAAAGAGAAAATAAAAGTACCCCCTTCACAGCAGCAGTGGAAGCAGTGCTTACCATGTTTATTTCACGTTTATTTCAATCCCATTACTTCTGGGTTCCTGGACTCATCTGAGTCTGATTAGAGTATGATGAATTTCCTGATGACCATCCAGTTAGAAATGTTTCATTCATATCTAGTCTGATATGGTTTTAGGAAAATAAGTCAGGATTTGAAGTTCGAGTCCATATTTCCCAATATAGGTGTGCAGCTGCACATAGGAACATCTTAAGCCATTTTTGGGCGTAGTTTGGTTTGTTCTCCGTACGAAACCTCACCGGTGGAGGAGGCTTGAGCATAACTGCAAAAGAGACGGAAGGTGGACCGGGTGTTTCTCACAAGGTTCCACCCTGTTTCTCTGTGTGCGGGGACCTGGGCGCTCTCTCCTGAGCCCCGCACGTTGCCGTTGTAGTAGTGAGCGAGACTCAGTGCTTCTGAACCCCAGGCGACCCCACGTGGGCCTGGAACTCCAGGGAAATGCCAGTGACTCAGCCACGCTGGAGAGACCCTTGCATCCAGATTGGGGCAAATCTGAAAGCTACTCAAGTGCAGCAGTAAAACCTTAAAAGCCTGTCCCACCCCCTCCGTCAGGTTTGGCTGTGTCCAGAGGCCTGCTGGTTGATGGGCTCCATGACTGAGTACCATTCAGATCCTGCCGGAATCGGAGAAACGGTGGCGTTCACTCCAAAAAGCACTTCTGGATGCCACCCAGAGATGCTCCCAAGGGGCCAGAGAGAAGGGAGTTTATGGCACTCCGTCCCCTAAATGTGCTTGTGTCACCTTTTGACTACTGGTCAGGGAGGGACTGTTTAAAAAATCTCTAAATGCTGTGCCTTGCCCGTGATGCAATTGGCGTTTCAAGTCATACTTCTGTTTCATGTATTCCACTAACTGGGATTTGGTTGGAAAAACAAAATCAGTGTCTGAGTTTTCCAGCTTCTCTAGGTTACATGATTAAAATGCCTTATGATCCCTTCAGAAGTTCTTGACTAGACAGCAAATAGAATTGCCATAATCCAGAAAGTTGACTAGAACACCTATTGCCTTTCATGGATTATAAGAAATAGTAATTGTAAAAAATTCAAAATAAGAATTTTTGTTGTTATTGCAAGTATTGTTCTTTCAACAACTACATAAGTCAGAGGTTTTGATTCTGTGTAATTGTATAAATTACGATTTAACCTCTCAGTGGGTCTGTGCTCAACGTTATGTCTTTACGACATCAGACCGTCTGCCACGTGCTGTAACCGAGTGGCCCGGTCCTGCAGCAGCAGCTTTCCTGCGAAGATCAGGGCCCCCGGGGACGCCCGACCATGGCAGGGCTTTGATTAACTCGGTTCCCTTGTGTGATGACTCTTTGGTGCAACCATAGGAACAGTTACACACAAGGACAGTTAACAGGCACCTGCTTATTTACCTGACATAGTCAATGTTCAGCCTTCCCAAGGTGTTCAGATATGACCTCGTGAAGGTTTGATTAAGAAAAACAAACCCTTTTACTAAAATTGTTAAAACTTTTCTCCTGGTTTTCATTTCCAAAAAGTAACAGACTGATAATCCCTCATGAGTGCAAGCATGGTCTAGTAAACACCCTACATAGTATGAAGGTTAAAAACAAGTATAAGGGGCTTCCCTGGTGGCGCAGTGGTTGAGAGTCCGCCTGCCGATGCAGGGGACACGGGTTCGTGCCCTGGTCCGGGAGGATCCCATGTGCCGCGGAGCGGCTGGGCCCGTGAGCCATGGCCGCTGAGCCTGTGCGTCCGGAGCCTGTGCTTCGCAATGGGAGAGGCCACAACAGTGAGAGGCCCACGTGCCGCAAAAAAACCACAAGTATATTTGTCGAGAAATAAAACTAGTAAAACCCTGAGGCATATCACATACCGTGGGTTATGTTTTGGAAGCTGAGTGAATTTGAACCTGAGTGCGCACTGGGGTGATTGTTTATCAAAGGTAATAATCCCTGGGGGGTTCTTTTTGACTTCACTCTCAGTTGTCAAATGGAGTGAAGGCCCGATGGGAGATTTGTTTTCCAGGTGTTAATATTTCTGACATGCAGTGCCGAAACCCCAGGTTTGCTTTTTCACTCCGCTGTTCCCTTAACTCTTGACTTTCTCGTTGTATTTTCCAACTACTTTGTGTTGCTGATTTGATGAAATGAACTTCCGTGCTCTGCATTCAGGCAGAGGGGCTTCGTAAGCGAAATGTGCGTGCATAGTTTTACCTGTTCCAGTGTGCAGTGTCTTATTTATCTTTGTCCTTCGTATAACATGGTGGTTGACTTTCACATAGTAGGTATTCATTACCTATTTGGTGAAGAAAGCAATCTTCCAGGTTTAAGAATAATCCAAGTCTTCTAGTTCTCACCATCGTGTGATTGAACTTTGAGGTTTTACTTGGTATTTTTATATCTAGTTGACTTGCTTAAAATTTGCCTCCTTCAGCATCTTCCCCCTCTGAGAGTTTTCACATGTGCTCTAGAAAAAAATCTTTTAACTTCCTTTACTCTGTGGCCTTAGGCGATGATGGATCAGCCACTGACACCTTCCCCTGGGCTCAGCGGAGGAGGGTCCCGCGCTCTCGTGGCTGCTTCTCCAGAAATACATCCCCTTAGCACACCTGGGTTCAGGCTTAACTTGAGGTTTGGGGAAAGAGCATATAAAAGACAGAATTACCTGTTAGTGTGTGGAAATGTAACAGATTTCCGTATATTAGTTTTGTGTCCAGCAACTTGACCAAATTCACTGATGAGCTTTAGTAGTTGTCTGGTGGCGTCTTTAGGATTTTCTGTCTGTAGCATCATGTCATCTGCACTCAGTGACAGTTTTATTTCTTCTTTTCCTATTTGGATTCCTTTTATTTCTTTTTCTTCTCTCATTGCTGTGGCTAGGACTTCCAAAACTATGCTGAATAAACGTGGCAAGAGTAGGCATCCTTGTTTTGTTCCTGATCTTTGGGGGAGAAAAAAAGAATACGTGTTACTCCAAGTGCTATTCTTAGGTGCGAAGGACCGAAACCCTGCTCCTGAGTTCCTAATCAGCGTCATCCTGCCTGGCACCATTCTGCTTCACATGCCAGGTGCCAGCTCGTGTCCACTCTAACTCAGCCATAGCCCCAGAAGCAAGGGAAGTTCTTCCCTGCTTTAGTCCAAGGCATTTCTCATTCCCCAGCTTGTTGGACGGCAGCCGATCCCTCATATAGCGACCGCAGCCTCGCATTCACACAGGGCCAAGCCGGACAGGAGTCTCTGCCACCAGTGAGCTTCTTCAGCCTCCTTCCTAGAACTGGACCTTTATTACAGCTTCCAAAAATCTCTTAAGGTGTTGTCTCCACCAGGCACCTCATTCAGATCTCTGTATTTTCTTGAGGACGTTGATCAATTTGTACATGGCAGGCACCAAAATAGTTTTTAACAAGGGAGCGCATCATTCAAGTTTTAATTATGATTTGTCTTAACGAACCTTCTTTTTTCTTGTTTACAACAGTTCCGGTCCCTAGAACTGACATCACACAGTGTGCAAAAGATGCCAAGGAGTTTTACCAATTTTGCAGAGGCTTTGATGTAAAGTATTTCTTGAGGGCCTGTTACGTTTCAGGCACTGAAAACCAAGAGAGACAAAGACTTCAAGCTTAGATAGGGCATTGTCTTCCTCATAGGGTCCACAGTCTTAGGTCTGGAAGGGACATTGGAGATAACTTTGTCTCCTACCTCATTTCACTGAAGAAGAAATAGGCCCAGAGCAGTTCATGGTGTGCCAGAGGACACACAGCCCAGAAAGGGCCGAGAAGGGCTAGAACCCACATCTGCTACCCTCTGCTCCAGAACGCTCTTTACTGGGGGCATCACAACATCCAAAGTCTGTAGCAGCAGACAGAACAAACCGAAATACAGTATTTACTGCCAGCGTGGACTTGTGAAATAGTAGGACACAAAGAGAAATAGAAGGAGAAAGATCTGCTTTTCAAATTATTTAATAATGTATTTAACTATCTACTTTAGTTTTAATTCTGTGAGCATTTGACATCAAATGGACCAGTTTTTCTAAATTTTGTGATGAAACTTTCAAGTTCTACTTTATGTTTTTATATTAGTTATGCATGTAGTTTGGGGGTAAGGAGAAGGAAGTGAGGCCACACTGGGCTTCCTCCTCTGTTCACTTTCTCATCTCCTTTCCTTCTCCCCCCCTTCACCCTTACATCCTTCTCTCTCCTCCCCTCCCCTCTGCTGGCAGCCGGAAGCAGACACGCTAAAGGGGCTCTCCTTTTAATAAATGGGGCAACTTGACTCTGGCCTGAAGTGGTGTAATTAGGCCTCCTCCCTGGAAACAAAAGGGCCCTGAGGTTACAGGCAGATCTTATCCAGGAGACAGATTGAGTCAGTGGAAAGGATGTTACCTTCTCAAGACTTCTTAAACCTAGTTTCGCAAAAAGATTGCCAAGGCTTTGCTTTCAGCTGTGCTATCATGAAATAAGATACTCTGAGGTACATGCACCCTTATGTTCATAGAAGTGCTGTTCCCAACAGCCGAGACATGGAAACAACCTAAGTGTCCACTGACAGATGAATGGATAAAGAAGATGTGGTGTTTATATACAAAGGAATACTTACTCAGCCATAAAAAAAAAATGAAATGATGCCATTTGCAGCAACATGGATGGACCTAGAGATGATCATACTAAGTGAAGCAAGTCAGACGAAGACAAATTCGTATAATATCACTTATTTGTGGAATCTAAAAAAAAATGATACAAATGAACATTTACAAAGCAGAGAGAGAATCACAGACATAGAAAACAAACTTATGGTTACCAAAGGGGAAAGAGGGGAGGGATAAATTAGGAGTTTGGGATTAAAATATACACACTGCTGTATATAAAATAGATAACCAACAAGGACCTACTGTTTAGCACGGTGAACTATATTCAATATCTTGTAATAATCTATAATGGAAAAGAACCTGGAAAAGAATATATATGTTTATATGTGTGTGTGTGTGTGTGTGTGCGTGTGTGTGTGTGTGTGTATACACGTAACTGAATCACTTTGCTGTACACTAGAAATTAACACAACACTGTATGTAAATCAGCTATACTTCAATTAAAAAAATAAAAAACATACTCTATGAAGAGTAGAAAAACAATAATATTTTGAGTAAGAAGGGGAAGACAGCTGGGGAGGTATGATGCAGAAGCTCTTCAAAGTGGTGAAGGGAGCAGAGTTCCAGGCTCGACTCCCCTCGCTGCCTTGACACAGGATGACTTGCAGCAAGTTGTACGGCTGTTACACCATCCTGCTCAGAGTCTGAACTGGGCCCATAGTCTCCATGCCTTCTGGAGAGAAGCAGTTTTCACCAGTGATGTTTTTTTTCTAGTTTTCCTGATCAATTGCCACTTCATTTCATAATTACAGCATTTCCCCCGTGAAAGACAGGTTGTAATTTTCAAGATAATAGCATCTCCCTTTAGTTAGCATTTAAATAGATGCCTTTCTTTTCACAGACGTCGTCTTGGCTCTGCAGGAAGTTTAGGAAGAAGACCACTGGTATCGGCTACAAGATGGGAAAATCATTTCAAAGTTAGTTAATAACCTGAGAAGATCTCTACATGGTGGATCATCTCTTGAATTTGATATTACCTTTTTTATCGTTGTTACCTTCAGTTTCAGAGGCGGGTGTCTTTGACCTTGTCTCAAAATTCCACCGCCTACGAACAGCGCCCATGACCTCTTTGACTACAGAGCTGAAGTCTTGTAGAATCACAGGTTCTTAGGGTCGGAGGAGGGCGTGAACTCTAGTTCAGTCCTGCAAAATATGTACATGGTGTGTGTGTACACACACATTCCAACAAAATACAGAGGTAGTTTCAGGAAGCCTGGAGGGCAGTGTGATGTTGAGGCCCTGTTATAGGGACACGGTGAAATAGCTACAGAGAACCAGCTTGCACACACTTACTGGCATCCACGCACCAGCTGATCTGGTCTAAAAGGGAAGCGCACACAGGCAGCAGTTAGCGTCAGGATTTAGCTGCCACCGACGCCTTATGGTCCAGCGTTTCATTGGCACAAGAAAGGTGGTGAATACGGACTTCTTAGTTTGAAAAATGTTGTAACTTAAAAGGAGATATTCAACTGCACTCATGAATACCTTTTGTGGTATTCCTATGATCATGTTAATGTCTATAGCAAAGGAAGAAGGGAAAATCCATCCTAGTGATATTTCAGCCCAGTCGTCCTGCTGTTTGGATATGGCAAATAAATAATAGGCGATGGGGAAGTCAATGAGGAAATACGGAGAGGGAAAAGCTCTGCTAAAATGTTACCTAGTGAAACTGAAGAGCTTCCTTCCCTGCTTTTTTGTTAGTAACACATATGCCATGCCTGACATTTATTGGCCATAAACTAATAAATTACCTTGGCTAGTCTGGGCACTTATTTCGAGGCTAATAGTGTATTAGCTTTAAATGCAAGCTTCCTTTGGGGATATCGATACATGGAAAAGGTATTATTAATCATTCTTGCCAAGGTTTTATATTTTCCTTCTATTTACTGATTCTCTCAAGGTTTCTGTACCAGACAGACATGCTCAGATCATCTATAGTTGCTCCAGTAAACAGAGGGCCATTTAAAAATTCAAAATTAATTTAAAATTGGATACAGCTGTGTCAAATTTTTAACTTTCTTAAATAACTGGGGACTTGTGCTAAGACACTTGTTCTGTCAGTTTCTTTTTAAATTTTTATTGAAATATTGTTGCTTTATAATGTGTTAGTTTCAGGCATACAACAAAGTGATTCACTTATACATATATTGATATATATGTATATATATTCTTTTTTAGATTCTTTTCCATTATAGATTATTACAACATATTGAATGTAGCTCGCTGTGCTATACAGTAGGTCCTTGCCCTGTCAGTTTTTATGCTGCAGTGCTCGAAATATGCTGCACTGCTCGAAATATGTCCATGAAAGAATAGTGGAAATGTTGAACTCTAATTTTAGTTTTAATCCCTTCATCCAGTAGTGGAACCGGCATGTAGTGTTTTAGTAAAAAGGATCACTCACACCCAGGCTTTTACAAATGTGTTTATGAAACTCATAATGTACAGGTGTCTTAATAATTGAATATATATCAAGGTATCACGAATCAAAGCAGACCAGAGAGTTGTTGTACAGTAGAATACGTTTTCTCAGTTGACTCTCTAAAAAAGTGAATTAAAAAAAAATTTTTTTTTAATTTATTTCTTTTATTTATTTATTTTTGGCTGTGTTGGGTCTTCGTTGCTGCGCGTGGGCTTTCTCTAGTTGCAGCGAGCGGGGCCTACTCTTCATTGAGGTGCACAGGCTTCTTACTGTGGTGGCTTCTCGTCGCGGAGCATGGGCTCTAGGCGCGCGGGCTTCAGTAGTTGTGTCACGTGGGCTCAGTAGTTGTGGCTTGTGGGCTCTAGAGTGCAGGCTCAGTAGTCGTGGCACACAGGCTTAGCTGCTCTGCGGCATGTGGGATCCTCCCGGACCAGGGCTCGAACCCGTGTCTCCTGCATTGGCAGGCAGGTTCTTAAGCACTGTGCCACCAGAATTGCGCCCAAGAATTGAATTTTGAGCCTAAGAATATTAAACTGTGGGAGGCGGTATGTGACAGTAGCGCCAGCCTGGGTGGCGTCTTGGTTTGCCATTTGTTTGTAATGTGGGTCCCTGCTGGACCTACAGTGACTGGCTAATTTGAAAGGCTCGCTAACCTTATGGACCTTTCATGCTATAAAGCATTAAGGCCGATCCTTCTGGGCCTTGTCTCTAAGAATATAAATATAAAAGACTCTGTATAGAGAGTGGTAGGTTTTTAACATAGAAACAGAGTCATAGCTTCATACATTTTAAAGGCTTGCTTTTATCCTTCAATAGGTAAATGGATAAATAAACTGTGTTAGAACCCAGACAATGGAATAGTATTCATTGCTATAAAGAAATGAGCTATGAAGCCATAAAAAGATGCGGAGGAACCTTAAATGCATGTTGCTAAGTGAAAGAAGCCAATCTGAAAAAGGCTACATACTGTATGATGCCATCTACTCTGGGACATTCTGGAAAAGGCAAAACTATGGAGACAGGAAACAGATGAGTGGTTGCCAGGGGTTGGGTCGGAGGTGGGAGGGATGGATTGGTTGAGCACAGAGGATGTTTCGGGCAGTGCAGATTCTCTGTAGGATACTGTCGATACAATGATGTTATTATACATTTGTCCATGCCCATAGAATGTACACCACCAAGGGTGAACTGTAATGCAGACTAGGAGCTTAGGGTGTGTTACGTGTCAGTGTAAGTTCATTAATGGTAATAAATGTACCTGGTGGGGGACGTTGATGATGGGGGAGGCTGGGCACAGGTATATATGTGAGCCGGGGGTATGTGGGAAATCGCTGTACCTTCCCCTCAGTTTTGCTGCAAACCTAATAAAACTGCTCTAAAAATGTTAAGTCTTTTCAACAACAACAACAAAACCACAGGATCCTAGCCTCCACACTGTTAAGAGATTAACTCTTATCACCTAATAGTATATTAGACACTGGAAAGTATTTCTTAAGTGCAAGAAAGTGAATTTCATCTTGACTCTCCCTTTCTAGGGTTTTTTCCCCAACCTGGAAAGAATATTATCAGTGCTTCCATATCAGCTAATCATTCATCTGACAGTTCGGGAAATGCTGAATGATCGTATTAAATAGGAACAGGAGGTAACTGTGCTTGTGTTTTAAGATTTAACACCCATTTACCTAGAAGCTTGTTAGGACTAAGACACTGAGCTAGAAAACAGGAAATTTGCTTTTCTCACACTGTCCGGCTTACACCTGCTGAGATCAGACAGAAGATGCAGCTAAGGGTCTGTTGCTGTTGTGTCAGAAGCAGTAGGTGTTTAACAAGCCTGAATATATACTGAAAATAATTATACACACCCCCTTTCTGGCTTTCAGTGCTAGCTTCTTTTCCTGAGCGGACTCCCACTTCATGGTGAGTGAGGAGGCAGTGGTCCTTGGCTTCGGTGATGAACTCCTCAAGGTGTATAGGAAAGTATTAGAGAAGGGGTCTGACGAGGTCACACTGCTTTTCCTTCACGCTCGTTCCCTTCAGAAGTCCCTTAATGGTCTTTCTAGTTCCACTAAGCCTTGATTCTTTGTATTTTCCGGTTTCTTTCATAGCAACTCTGAGTAGTGTATTCGAAGAGGCTTCTTTACTATTCGGTTTTAAGTGTCTTATAAAGTGCAGGTCATCCTGTATTTGCCCTTGTGTAGCAAGTAGAGAATAGGGGAGTCTTTGACTCTTACCCTATTAGGAGTTTTGTGATGTGCTGGGTTTTAATAAAATAACTAGGGACACAATAGGAGCCACTCAGAAAAAGGAAAGAGTTGGAAATCTACTCAGCTCACTTCCATTTCATGCTGGGACGGATCCTCTGCTATTGTAGAGAGCTTTCTTGCCTGAAGAAATTGGGAGTGGCTGTTTGAGGCACGTTTCTTGGATTCTTCTTTCTTTTTTAGGATCTAGGTTTTGAAATAGGGCTGATGTATAAAAAGCATGACTCCAGAGCTTTAGCTGTCTGTAAATACTTCCTTACAAGCAAAGACTCCTCAACAGGGGTTCATGCTGTTAAAAATGGTGAGCACGTGTCCAATCACTTGTTGGCAGATAGATATTTATTATTAGAATATGTTGGCTGACTTTCCCTGCAGTGATATTTAAGTCAAGCGGCATTCCCTTATTTACTTATTTTTATATTTCCAGAATAATTCTAATTACACTCAGGATATTTACATAATTCTCTTTAGAATTTGGGCAGATAAGGAGATGTGAAAAGCACACAGGGAGAATTTGAAATGTCAGGAGCAGCTGAGGCTGGAAAGGAAGACCAAGGGCGCATGAGGGAGGATGGGCTTGACTTGCCAACAAGGTTGGGTATCGTTTGTATATGTTGCTTTTCTACTGCTGTGTGACAAATTACCATAAGCTTAGAGACGTAAAACAACACGTATTTATCACCTCACAGTTTTTGGCTAGTCCTCTGCCCAGGGTCTTATAGAGCAGAAATCATGTTGGGCACTGGTTACATCTTCGTCTGGAGGCTGGTCTAGGGAAAGATGCATCTTCATGCTTTTTGATGCTGTTGGTAGAACGTATTTCCTCCTGGTTGTAGGACTGAGGTCCCCACTGTCTTGGTGGCTGTCAGCTGGGGACCACTTGGGGCTCCTGAGTTGGCTGTCCGGTCTGTGAGTCTCCCTCCATCTTGGCAACAGAGAACCTCACTCACCTTAGAGCCCTCTACGTCAGGTCTCTCTGCCAACCCCACTTCTGCTATGAGCTGGAGAAAACTCTCCGCTTCTAAGGGCTCAGGCCCGATTAGGTCAGGACTACCTGGATAATGTCCCTATCATAAGGTCAGCTGTGCCAGCTAATGTAACCTCATCATTAGATTAAAGTAAGATCCACTCTATCCGCAGTCCCAGGGATCACGTGGGGCGTGTACACCAGGGAGAGGGGAAATCACAATAGGTGATGGGGTGCTTCTGAGGGGAGCTATTTGGCCATTTGTGTTTTGAAAACGTACTTCTACTAAAGTGGGACAGAGGGAAGAGAATGGATTTTAAAGAACTGTCTTGAAAATGAGCAAACTTGATTAATTGGATGGGTGAGCAGGGATGCCGGTAGTGGAAGAGACAGTAACTGATAATGGCGTCCACATTTACAGAATACAGTATAAGGAGAAAAGTTTGTGGGGGAAGATAGTGAATCTAATTTAAACCTATTGAACTTAGGGTGCTTGGAATATGAAAGTAGCAATCTGCTTTTGCAATTGGATACATTGTTTGGCCTTTGGAAGAGAAGTCAGGCTGGTAGGCTCTGTGGGAGCCAGTATCTCTCACACTAATTCACATGCACGAGTGAATGAGATCGTGCAGAGGGCCAGTGAATGAGTGCGAAGAGCATTAACAGCAGAGCTCTGGGCAACACTCACGCTTAGAGTTGGGGTGGGGAGTGTAGCCCAGCTTAGGAACCGGGCGTGCCTGACCCCATGGGGACATTACAGCAGTGATTATGGTCGAGTGGGTCTCCTTCAAACAGATCCAAGAGAGAATCTACACAGGCCAGCGTTCCCAGTATCACTTTCTAACTGCCATCCAGGCGTGGCACTATTGAACGTAGAAAACAGGCGGCCGGGGATTGCCGCAGGCGCTGTCCACCGAGAAATAATTTAGCGTCGTTCATTGTGATGGATTCTCGCGCCACCCTTTTATTTCTTTAGTTGGGCTTTTTGCTGTCTTCTGTACATTAGAATTTCAGTTATACAAAGTGTTAAGAACTGTAACATTAATATTTCCTGTAAGGAACGACTGATCCCTGTTTCTTGGAACAATGTAAGAAGGCTGTTAGGACCAATTTTACATTAGCGTGCTGTGTCATCGTGATCTTTAAGTAACTGTGAAGGGGATGGTGTATTTGGAAAGTTTTCTTGAACGTTTTAATCTCAGATTAGAAAAAAATACGTGCCCCCCTCACCCCCATACGTAGCCGCCCGCAGTTTTCCAGTTTGGGGGCTGTGGTCACGCCCTGCTGTTCATTCAGGAAATACCACCCCCTTCCCCACCCTCCGCCTCCTTCGGGTCCGGGGCCGAGGGGCATCTAGTGCTGAGCCCCGGGTTCCCTCTCTCGACGGCCGAAAAGCCAAGGACCCTTTTTCTCTTCAATTTTGTGGGTTGTATTGACCAGCCAGAACACTTTCAAGTTTTTGTTTCTTCTAGAAGAGGTCACAGATTCTAAGTTATGGGATCTTTTTGTTGGAACACATCACACTTCCATCAAGAACATTAGCTTCCTATAACCTGGTGCGATTTCCCTTGTCAGATGACTATTGTGGGTATTTTATTTCTAGATAAATGGAATTTGGGTCTTCCGTTTGTTTCTCCTGCCAAGACCAATCTATTTTGTTGGTGTTGCCTAGTGACTGTTTCCTGCAGTTCGGGTCCAGGATGTCTCTACAAATGGCAATTTTAAATGGCCGGGTTAGGCATTAATTCATGAAAGGCTTTGATCAGTGGGGGTTTCTTCTCGTTGACAAACAAGACATCTTGGCTGTGTCGGACACGTGACAGACAGCTGTGTTTAGCTGGTATGCACATTTGGGGTCACTTTCTAATACGGGTGAAAGAAATTCTGATCTCGAAGTCATATTTACACTTAGAAATGCACCTCATTCGCCCCGCGGCTGCGTGTAAGCATGAGCGATGGTATGCGGACGTACAGCCAGCACAAGAATTGGTTCTTAGGGTGGTGTTTGGGAAACTGGAAGGAATAAAGAGACTTGTTATTTCTTATGGGATGCCATGGTGACGGCAAATAAAGTCACTGAAAGAGCCACCACGTTCTTTAGGGAAATGCCCCTATACTGAACTTGTAAAGCACACGGGATGGTTTTCAAGGATTACCCCAAGCAAAATGCTTCAGTTCATATCTCCAGTTATTCTTTTTTTAAAAAAAAAGCACCATCGGGAATATCAGGTTTTGCTGAGCTTCCTTAATAGTCAAGAAGTCGTCATCATAGGGGAAAAAACCCCGTCCAAATTGTAAAGGTACTTTGTTTCAGAAATAACATTTGATTTTAACTTGGGGCTTCTACGATGTATACCCAGCCATGTTCTCACGAGGATTTAAGGTGTTTTACAGAAATACACATAATATAATGAGAAGAAGATAAATAGGCAGAAAGCGGGGCCAAGAGAAAATGAGAGGAAGAAGCCAGAAAGAGATGAACCCACAGAACGTGTGTTCAGAGCGCTCGCCTCACAGCGTCCACACAGTAAAAGCACTCCACTTGCTGGCTAGAATTTTCACTCCGGGTCCCGCCGTTTGAGAGAAGCTCTCTGTCAGCTTCTTCTGGGAGATTAGGAATAGCCGTCAGGAAAGTCTCAGTGGTGGTCGATTCTCTCAGTCAGACCTTTAAGAAGCGCTAACTGGGCTTCCCTGGTGGCGCAGCGGTTGAGAATCCGCCTGCCAATTCAGGGGACACGGGTTCGAGCCCTGGTGCGGGAAGATCCCACATGCCACGGAGCAACTAGGCCCGTGAGCCACAGCTACTGAGCCTGCGCGTCTGGAGCCTGTGCTCCGCAACAAGAGAGGCCACGACAGTGAGAGGCCTGCGCACCGCGATGAAGAGTGGCCCCCGCTCGCCACAACTAGAGAAAGCCCACGCACAGAAACGAAGACCCAACACAGCCAAAAATAAATAAATAAATAAAATTTAAAAAAAGAAGCGCTAAGTAACGATTTGTTTGAGATGATGCTTCTCTTTAAGTATCCGAGATGTGCAGCTTTCTAAGTTGCCGGCTCAGTGGAGAACTATATTTTTTAACAGGAGAGCTAGGGATGCTACTGACATCTCAGAAGAGGTGAGGGCTTGATGAGAGCGTGTTCGCAGAAAGACTGTCACCCACCTTCTCCAAGGACGTGGCCACAAAAATGCCTGAGGGTGAGGTTAAGACACACCTCAAACATTTGGATCTAGGCCAGTGTGGACACAAAGGATGCCCAGGGCCCTGACACTGTGGACAGAGCAGGACTTCAATGATTTCAGCTCAGAAAAACTTTAAAGCTTGAGCAGTATAAGTTCCTCTGTACTCTTCAAGGTAACCTCACAGGAAAATCTGTGCCTAGGTGTGTGAATGAGTTCATTCCCCTTATAGGATTATTAACTGTAAGCCCGTTAAATATTGTGACTCCTACGAAAATATTGACTTCAGTTTGAGAAAAGTTTTTAGGTGGCAGGACCAATTGCACGCTTAGTAGTTAACTCTCTAATCTGCTACTTAACCAGGCATTTTAAAAAGAATTTTTAAAGGAGAATCCAGGACGCATCCCGATCCTATGCATGGAACTGCTCTCCACGTTCATCAGACAGACTTACTGAGCAGGTGCAGGATTACTGATACCTGGGAGTTCAGGCTGATCTCATGCAGTTTAGTCACGGAAGGTCCTTAGAAACCATAACCCACCTTGGGTTTTTCTATTTCAGCGTGAGGGGTAGAGCGTGTATCAAATGAAAGTAATGGAGTGAAGCCCCAGCTCAGGACCATTCGCCCTTCAGGAGAAATTGAGAAATTTATCAGGAAGTTAACCTGCAACATTTGAGGTGGAATTTTAAAAGCTAATGGGTCTTAAATGTAAGGCCAGACACTATAAAACTCTTAGAGGAAAACATAGGCAGAACACTCTACGACATAAATCAAGACATAAAGCAAGATCCTTTTTGACCCACCTCCTAGAGAAATGGAAATAAAACCAAAAATAAACAAATGGGACCTAATGAAGCTTAAAAGCTTTTGCACAGCAAAGGAAACCATAAACAAGAGGAAAAGACAACCCTCAGACTGGGAGAAAATATTTGCAAATGAAGTAACTGACAAAGGATTAATCTCCAAAATATACAAGCAGCTCATGCAGCTCAATATCAAAAAAACAAACAACCCGATCCAAAAATGGGCAGAAGACCTAAATAGACATTTCTCCAAAGAAGATATACAGGCTGCCAACAAACACATGAAAGAATGCTCAACATCACTAATCATTAGAGAAATGCAAATCAAAACTACAATGAGGTATCACCTCACACCAGTCAGAATGGCCATCATCAAAAAGTCTACAAATAATAAACACTGGATATGGTGTGGAGAGAAGGGAACCCTCTTGCACTGTTGGTGGGAATGTAAATTGATACAGCCACTATGGAGAACAGTATGGAGATCCCTTAAAAAAATAGAACTACCATATGACCCAGCAATCCCACTACTGGGCATATACCCTGAGAAAACCATAATTCAAAAAGAGTCATGTACCCCAATATTCATTGCAGCACTATTTACAATAGCCAGGACATGGAAGCAACCTAAGTGTCTGTCAACAGATGAATGGATAAAGAAGATGTGGCACATATATACAATGGAATATTACTCAGACATAAAAAGAAACGAAATTAAGTTATTTGTAGTGAGGTGGATGGACCTAGAGTCCGTCATACAGAGTGAAGTAAGTCAGAAAGAGAAAAACAAATACGTATGCTAACACATACATATGGAATCAAAAAAAAATGGTTCTGATAAACCTAGGGGCAGGACAGGAATAAAGACACAGACGTAGAGAATGGACTTGAGGACACGGGGAGGGGGAAGGGTAAGCTGGGACAAAGTGAGAGAGTAACATTGACATATATACACTACCAGATGAAAAATAGATAGCTAGTGGGAAGCAGCTGCATAGCACAGGAAGATCAGCTCGATGCTTTGCGACCACCTAGAGGGGTGGGATAAGGAGGGTGGGAGGGAGACGCAAGAGGGCGGGGATATGGGGATATACGTACGCATATAGCTGATTCACTTTGTTATACAGCAGAGACTAACAAACATTGTAAAGCAATTATACTCCAATAAAGATGTTAAAAAAAAAAAAAGCTAATAGGTCTACCACCTGCAGGGATGAAATATTGTCTTCTTGCAGAAATTAGGAAAAAAATCCAACACTCTAGATCTGGCCAGAGCAGATTATACCCATGTGGTAGAAAAATATAAATAAACTGATCCTGAATAAATTTCAAAGAATGTAGCAGTTTTTTGAAGAGCTTTGAACAGGAAATAAACCCCAGATGCACTTATTTCACTTGATTTTCTTTCCTGTTTCAAAAAATACTAATTTTGCTCTCTGCCAGGCTCAGGGGTACGTGTTGGGAATCCATTTGCAGGTAGAAACTGCTTACCTGAGCGGCTGGCATTACCATTACTCAAATTACAACACAAAGCAGCGTGAAATTGCCGCCCTGACAAGTGCGATGCAGAAGATATAAAAACACGTTCTCTGAGACCTGGTCCTGGAGGTGGGGGGTGGGTAGAGTCCTGAGGAAGGGGTGCTTGAGGAGAGATCTGAAGGCTGGACGGGTGGAAGGGTCCAGGGTGTGAAGGTGGCTTGTGCAGACTTTGGCAGGAGGAAGCCTAGGGAGAGGGGCTGGAGGAAGGTTGTGTGATGGAGTAGGGGGTCAGGGGAGGCCAGGGGGCACCGCGGGGGGAGCCAAAGAGGCAGGCGGGACCTCCCCCACCATGATGATGGGGTCTGACCGCATCCTCAGTCTGGCTGTCTGTGCTCTCACTGCTGAGTCTGATAGCCAACTTCTGGTCTTCCCACATGGGTATATTCTCACAAAGAGTTTTTGAATGTAAAGACAGAAGTGAAAGTACATTTGATAAAATCTCGGGCTCATCTCCTTTGAATTTCACTTGACATCCTCCTGAGCCCCCAAGATCGCAGGCGTCTTGCTGCCCTCAGTCCTTGTTAAGCCAGGAGGGAGCTGGCAGGACTGACTTAGAGGCTCAGCCTTCAGAGAAGGGAGAGCATCACTCAAGTCCCGAAGAACTTCCCAAAGTCCCTCAGCCCCGAACCTCCCAGTTCAGCTCTGAACACCGATAAGGTCCAGGAAAGACAGCGGCAATCTTGTGAGCCCAAGAAAAATCAGAATAATCTGAATGTGTCATACTTTACTTTTTGCTTGAACAGAATGGTTTGAAGTTCTCCTGTCAGTGAAAGAACGTTACAGCTGTTTGTTAGGGCAAAGGGCTGTACCTACTTTGAAAGCCCTTTGTCTTCTGGATTCAGTTTGCCTAACCATTTCAGTTTTTTATGTGAGTGTTATTTACTGCCATTTGCTGATGCAATTCGTGCTTTAAAAGTAAATAACCACAAAGCTCAAAGAAATCACCATCTGAGATTCAGGAGTCAGCAGAGACCAACATTCCCTCGTGGTTAAATGAGCTCTTGGGACGGCTGCGGTGAGGGGACCTTGTGCTGACCCGAGGGGACGGGTCTGATCTGGTTCTAGAATGAGGCCTGGGCCTCGCTTCTTCACAGGGCAGAGCAGGCTCCTCCCACCCCCGCTCCCAGGTGTGGGAACTGCTGGGCCGATAGGATTAATGCTGGCTCTTCAGGATTGCGAGCTCAGGAGCTCAGGATGCCCCCGATAGAGACAGCGAGGTCCAAAAGCAATCCCAACCTTGGACGTGTAGACCTGCTGGTACCCCAGGTGGTCCACACTGGCTATTGCACGTGTCCGACAAAGCTGGAGAACATGTAAGTAGAATCAAAAAGTTAGATGCTTACAAAGGCTTTTTCTCCCCAGCTACTGGATTTTAAATACTAATCCAAAATATGATATGCTTTCAGTGAAGGCCAGACCGACCTTAAGTGTCATTGAAAGTGTCATCAGCTGTCCTATTTTTTTTATTTATTTATGTTTTCATTATAGGTCTTTCATAGGTTTTACAATTATTTTAATTTAAAACCTCTATTTTAACTAGCGAAATGATATAATTACATTTTTTAATTATGTGAGTGGTTTGCATAATAACCCTGAAATCCTTCCTCTGTGTGCTTACTCACAGCCTTGTCCTGTTAATAAGAGGAAATAGCTGATGGACACTGGTTCACTTAAGACTTATTTGTTTAAAGCACTTACTGTTATTATATGGTTTTGATCTTCAGTGCCTTATAGGACTGAAAAGTGGCCGTTCTACAAATTCCTACTCGTTAAATGTATATCATTAAAAGTTGTGTTTTCACTGTCAACATTTGCATTGCCTACAGTGCTTTATTTGACCACATGAGTTATAAATCACAATTTGGGTTTTGTTTGATTTTTTTTTTTGAGAATTGTCTTGGAAAGGAGACATAAGTACTTCCTCTCCCAGGAAGAATTTCACGAAGTCCCGCATCGTTCTGAATTAGGCCCTGTAGTTCTTTTACAAGATTCAGGTTTAAGTCTGTCTCTTTCAAACATCCCTCTTCCCAAGGGCTTCCTTTTCTGCATTCGTTTGGCACACATTGGCTTAGTGACCTGAATCCTTAGCAGATTAACAGCAGGAAATGTTGTCTGACCGCTCGCTGCCAACATCTCATATGTGTGATGTGAAACTCTTTGTGAAAAAGCGAGCCCAATGTTTTTGCCAGGAAGAAGCACGCTTCACTGAAAAGCTATCATCTACCACGGTACATGGCTCTGAGCACAAAAGTCTGATTTCAAACAGAGGCTGAAATGGTGACAACAAATGAAGACAGGAACAGATTGTGGCTGAAAGAAAAAGGCATCTTTCTAAAAAAAGGCGGAGGGGCTTCACGTGCGCAAATGGACTCTTGCCGTGTGTGTGCTAAAAGTATTTTTTCAGAGAATCTCTGTCAAACCTAGGTCGACTCTACTGCATTTGAACTCTGCCTACTTGTTTTGGTTGTGCTGCACGCCATGTCTATGATAATATGTAACTGTCATGTTTTGGCCTAGGATGTACTAAAATGTGCCAGTGTACCCAGTGCCTGCTGAAAACCATTTTGTATGTGTTTGCAAAGGATAATTGAATGTACCCTTGGTTGACTGATAATAATAGTTCTTTCAACCGTTTCTCCCTTTTCCCTGTACAGTGAGATTTATTTTTCACAAGAGACATGGGATGATTTCACTGCAGATGAAATAGGCATCAGTGGTATGTCAATCTCTATACCAAATTTCAGCCTTAGAAAACCTAAATGTATTGGGCTTCTTATGAAAAGGGCCTACTAATAATCGCCAGCATTTATTGGTTATCGTTTGCCATGGGCTAGGCAATACGTATGCTTTCCTGTGTTTTATTTAATGCAACAATCCTATGAGTAAGGACCAATATTATTTCCATTTTTTAATGAAGGCAGTGAAGTTCAGAAAGGTTCAGTGACCGTCTCACCTCACAGCCAGCTAGTTGTAGAGCCAGGGTCCAGCATTGGGGTTGTCTGATGTGCCTCACTTAGAATAGAATGGTGGGAAAACCAACTTGAACTGGATAGGAATAATATCTTTAAAATTACATTTTGAAGATATTTAAATAATGCTAGATGAACTCTCAGTTTCTAGACAGTTGAGACATGGAAATAAATCACTGTTGTGGGACTTCCCTGGTGGCGCAGTGGTTGAGAGTCCGCCTGCCGATGCAGGGGACACGGGTTCGTGCCCCGGTCCGGGAGGATCCCACATGCCGCGGAGCGGCTGGGCCCGTGAGCCATGGCCGCTGAGCCTGCGTGTCCGGAGCCTGTGCTCCGCAACGGGAGAGGCCACAATAGTGAGAGGCCCATGTACCGCAAAAAATAAATAAATAAATAAATCACTCTTGTGTTTAAAAACTTAGCAAGACCAGGAAGTGGTCCCAGGTTCATATTTTAACAGGCCACTTCAGATCTTTATTGCTAACTGAACTGAGTTTAAGAAAGTGACAGAATAATCATTGATTGACTTAATAATGTGAAAAGAACTATTATGGTTTTCTAAAAAGCTGATTGCTTGTGAATTTAAAGAAAGAGCTAGCAAGATAGGTAACATCTAGGCAGAAAAAAATCATCTCTGCTTCTCACATCAGCCCTCTGAATTCACTGCCCGGATCACGCTTGGGATTTAGTACATAGACTAGGTCCTGCCCCTCTGGGCATGGATCCTGGCAGTAGTGACGGGGATAATGGACTTCCTACTGTGCTTATTAAACTTGGCATTGAAAGTACACTTGAGACAGAAAGCCCCAAATGGAAGTAGATGCGCACAGGGCAGCTGGGGCCATATATTGCTTCTTAGACCTTCCTGGCCTCAGATCTCAAGTGTTTTTGGACTGTTGTCACAGACCAGACACCATCA
This sequence comes from Stenella coeruleoalba, assembly GCF_951394435.1. Taxonomy (NCBI): domain Eukaryota; kingdom Metazoa; phylum Chordata; class Mammalia; order Artiodactyla; family Delphinidae; genus Stenella; species Stenella coeruleoalba. The sequence goes on along the minus strand of NC_137160.1, from coordinate 56,921,685 downwards.
TCATCTTTTATTCCTCTTGGTATTTTCTAAGTGTAGATTTTTTTTTTTTTAATCCACCTAAATTTCAGGGCAGACTGTGTTAGAACGTTTTTCTATCTGACAGAGCAAAAAGAAGACCCAGGAAAAAATAACCTACACAGAGTCCAGGTGTCCGATTTAGGCTCAAGTTTAAGCTTAGCTAGTTTGCTGAGCTCTCCACGTGCTCCTATAACACCAGGCAAATTGCGTTGCCATCGTTTAGAAATGAAGAGAATTCCAGTTGACCTTGAGAAGTGAGGAGACTGGAAAAGCATTCAGTGTGGAAATATGCAATTAGGGAAGGAAGCATGAAAAAAAAATGATGGCATTTTTCATCGAGATTAATCGAAGATAATGTGAGGAGAAATTCCTCCTTCAGATTCATGCCCGGAGTGTTTATTAGGCGCATATGTTGAATGTCTTCTGTGTTTAGGACACTCTGTCGGGGGCATTAAAAAGGTTGCACAGTTTCCTGTCCTCAGGGAGCAGAAATACAAGTTCACAAAGTGCAACAATACACAGAAAGATATAATTTCAGAAGAAAATCAGCAGTCCAGTTGAAGAAGATATATGATGGAAAGAATAAAGTGCTTACAGGCTGGCGCTCCCTCAAATTTCAAAGCAGCTGAAATAAGGGTACGGAAGTGTCCGTTTCCCTGAAGGGTCTCAATATTATATGTTTCCTTGTATTAACGCACGTGGTATAAGCCTGAGCCAATGTAACAAGAGGCTTTTTTTTCAGTGACGGTTTAAAGAAATGCGCACATAGATCCCGCGGAGCCTCAAGGATATATCCACACGCCCTGGTGCTGATGGCTTTGGTTCCCCTGCCCCTCCGCATTTCTCCCCGCCCAAGAAGTAGGGACCATTGATTAGCTCCAGTTCTCAGGCAGAACGACGTGCTCTGCCTCATTTTCTTTGTGATAGTGCAGCTTCAGATAAATAAGAACTGCAGCCCGTCTTTCTAAGACGAGAAGATTATACTTGACTTTACAAATTTCTCTAATTTCAGCTTTTAGCCTTTCCCCAGGCTGATTCATAGCTTTGTGAGACTGAAAGAAAAGACAGATTCTGTTGAAGTCTTGTGCTGGGGTTTAGTACAATTTGTGCTACCTGCTTGTGCGCTCATGACTTGAGCACAGACCAAGACACGATTTCCAGGGACTTGAGGATCAAGGCGGCGCTCATTTTCAGAGGACGCGTCCACAGGTGTGCCGTCTCCTGGTCAGCTGTCAATCAACAGCAGCTCCTCCCTCCATCCTCCCCTGGGTTCAGTGCCCAGTGTTTGTTCCTCTCCATCACCTCCCTAACCTGCTGGGGAAGATGTGAATTCTTTTACTTGTTCACAAAAGAGGAAATCAAGACATTTGTTTACCTACCTGGGTCATTTTTTAGTAAGGTAGCAGGTTCTTGAGTTAAAGTCTGTATGTTTTAGCTCTACCGAGGGGGAGCTAAAAAAAAAAAATTCGAACTCAAAAACATTTCTATTTTGTGTATTTCGTTCATAGCTTTAAATGCAGGTTCATTGTTTGGCTGGTTTATTGGTTGGTTTTATAGGTTGGTGGTTTATCATTGCTCATTTGTAGCATTTTATTTCAGCATGTGGCTCGTTTTTCATTTCTTGAGAAATTAACGTTTCTTAAGAAAATTTGTTGGAAAGGGTGTCTTAAGATTTTAAGACTGTGTGTGTGTGTAAATAAAGTTGATCATAATGCAGCTATCAGTGTTGGTACAAGAAGGCCTGAAAGAAACTGGTGTGGATCTAAATCTGAAGAAGTTACACATTTCCTCAAAAAAAAAGAAAAGAAAAGAAAAATTGCTTTAGAGTCCTCCATTTAAGAATTTTTAAGTTGTAAACTTAAGTGTACCTTTTGACCATGCCTGCAAATGAGATCTTGAAAACATACAAAGGCCTGGTGCCCACCTTCAGAAATTCTGACTTATTTGACCTGAGGTGGGTTCCTGGATATTGGCATATTTTAGATGCTCCCAGGATCCACGGTTGAAAAACCACTAGTTTAAAATTTTGCTTTGGCAACATTGGTTATGATATGCTAGTGACAAAAATTTTAAGTTTCATCACGTTACCTTTTTATTCTCTTAATGGCATTTGACCAAAATGAGGCTCCATAAAAAATAAATATAGGAGGCACGTTGCCACCAGGAGTGTCTTTATAGTCAGTCGGGATATAAGGCGAGCGCACAGAGAGACAGCTGTGACAGAAGGCAGAATATAGAAGGTGCCCTCTTGGTACCATAAAGTGCTCTAATGTCCAAGGGTGAGAGAAGTCACAGTTGGCTGGGAGGACAGGAAATGCTGTAAAGAAGTGGGACTGGAGAAGCATTGTGAAGGATGAGAGTTGACAGGCAAAATGTAAGGCAGAGCACTTGGGGACATTTAGAGCATCAATATGGGTAACACCTGTAGTGGACTGAAACACGTCAAGCCTGATTTAGCCCGTGGGTTCATAGCTATGATATAAGACAAAAATCCTGATTGGTGACTCCTGGATGGTGCTAGAAAGCCAACTCGTTATCTTGAAATTGGGTAAAGGAAAAGGTGTGAGCATTGATCCTGGCTTCCGTCATCAGACTATGTCACTGGATAAATAATTCTGACAAAGAGAAGTGTCTCTTCATAGACATACTCCAACTAATAAATGGGGGACCAAGGTTCGGATTCAAATATCCCCATCTTGCCACCTCAGATTAATGGGTCTAGGGCAACGATCGTTAGTGACTGCTAATATCACAAAAAGGCAAGAGTTAACTTTATGCCTCGTGGTGAAATTGCACAGCGTCATTTATGGAAACCAGTCGAACAAGAATGTGGTCAAGCTTCTAGATTCACTGTCAGTTTACAGGAAATACAGAAGACAAAAGAACATGTTAAATTACACCATGGAGATGCAAACAGCAAGTCTAGACTGAGCGAACTCTACAGGCAAATGACCTGGTCTCCTAGACAAGTTAATTTCAAGGGGAAAACCAACATAAATGGAGAACTTGCAGATTAAGAGAGACCAGAGAGATATGTCAGCCGATTGCGGTGTATGGGCTAATCAAAGAAAATGAAAAAGAAAAAAAAATCTTTGAAATAATTGGGGAAATTAAAGTCCTGACTAGATATTTGGTGATATTATGAACTGATTGCTACTTTTGTTTAGATGTGATGAAGTTATTGAGATTACATTTCTTAAAAGAGCAGAGTTACATACTAAGATAAATAAAGACACAATTATTTGCTGAGATGCTTCAGAGTACCCAGGGGGAGGATGAGTGGAGCAGAACTCCAGAGGAACCAAAATTGTCTTCAGAGGCATTTGTTAAAACTGGGTGATGAGTATGCAGGCTTTCGTGATGCTGTTCTACTTTGGGAAATGTTGGAAATTCTCCCATCCTAAAACATTCTGAAATTAGTTTTTTTAAGTTGTTAGACAAATAAAAGTACAAATAAAAAATTTAATGTAAACTTTCAGGTGATGCCGGTTGATAAGACCTTGAAAACCAGTGTTTTACCAACATTGTAAAAATCTTGAATTATCTTGGACTTGCAGGAAGTTTCATTAATGCTGCAGAAAAGCTTATTTCATCTGCTGTGTTTGAGTGGTGATGATGGACGTATCCTCGTCTTCTCTATTTCAAAGAGAAACCCAATTTTAAGTGGAAAAAGAGGGTAGAGAGAGGGTAGTCCACCATTGGTTTGTTACTCCAGGAAAGCAAAGTCCACTTTCCTTAACGTCCAGGTGTTAAAAGTCAATGGTTATGTAGACTGCGAATGCATCTGAGTCAGAGACGTGACTTAACAACTCACAGGAAACAGCAAATGAGACTAAAAGCTGTTCATCGTCTCCAGTTAAGTAAATTACCCATTGATTTTAGAATACCTCTGTCCAAAAAATGTTTTTTAATCTACTGAATTCTGTTTTTTTTTTTTAACATCTTTATCGGAATATAATTGCTTTACCAGTGGTATGTTAGTTTCTGCTTTATGACAAAGTGAATCAGTTATACATATACATATGTCCCCATATCTCTTCCCGCTTGCGTCTCCCTCCCTCCCACCCTCCCTATCCCACCCCTCCAGGCGGTCACAAAGCACCCAGCTGATCTCCCTGTGCTATGCAACTGCTTCCCACTATCTTCTACTGAATTCTTGACTCATTATAGCTGTTATAAACATACCCAATGAAAGTAAGATGCCCAGATTTGATGACTTAATGAACATCCTATCTTTGGGAACCGAATATTTAACATAAATTCTCTAAAAGGCCCAGTGACGGTTGAGCTTCAGTCATATTTTAGATGTTACTACCTAAAGATGCACACAGTGTCAACATGTAGAAATAATTGACTTGAGAAGTTAGATAATGCACTAGAAAAAAATGACCTGAGTAAGAAGAATCAAGAATCTGGGGGAGTTGGGAGTGATTGCGGAGGGGATCCTGTCTGGGGCTGCAGAATAGTCCCATTTGGTGTCCTGTACCGACTCCATCCATCGCCAGGGTCTTTGTCATCACGTGTGCGGCGGGGCTCTGAAGCCGCATTTGGGCTGCACGGGGGAGTGAGCTGTGATCGTTAGTGATGTTGGCCATGAGCACAGGTGCCCAGTTACAGCCTCAAGCCCGTGATCACCTGGCTCCATGGAGTCATATATCCTCACTCAAGGATGAGAAGGTGAAGGCCCACATAACGTGAGAGACCTTTCCAGTGTCATCCAGCTGGCCGGCGGCCATGGTGATGTTTGGCAGATAGGAATTTCATTGTTTACATATAACCATCTATAGCGGATTCTAGACAACCCCTCCTAGTTCTTAGGGCCAAAACAAACAGAAACAAACCCAAAAACCCTTCAGAGAAAAGAATGGACCACTATGTTATTGTCTTAAGGACTGTTTATAGTGTTCAAATATGTTTAAAATAGTAAGAAAAAATCTGGTCTGTTCAAGAGAGAGCTGTGGTTCATTAATAGTAATCAAATGGTGAGAAGCCAGAAAATTAAGAACCAGTTAGTACAGTGGTCTGTGCTTGAGCTAATCATTCCACCTGTTAGACAAAAGGAAGAAGACAGCAGCCAGAAGACAGCTAATAAAACAATGCCCAAGGCCGCCGGCAGCGTGACCAGAATAATTCCTCCACTGAGGGCCTGGCTGGGGTCTGCTGCTGGCTCAGAGGATGTAGAAGGCTTTGTAGAGGAAGGTTTATTGTATTTGTTTTGGTTTGGTTTGTTTTTACTCATTGAGAAAGTACTTGGCCAGACGCTGGTATGTATTTGTGTGTGTGTGTGTGTTGTGTTGTAGTTAAAGCAGTTAGACAGTAAGCAGATAATTGATATCTGAAGAAAGAGCAGGGCATATTAATACTAAGGATGCTTATTGGTACCACAAGGAGCTATATATGTGCTCCTACCACAAAAATGCCTAGTGAGTTCTGTATTACGTATTCTGCCATTTATCAATCACGTAGGCTGATAATATCAATGGCTGACGTTTGTGGGATGCTTGACGTGTTATCACTGGACCAAGTTGGAATACTTTGTTTCATTTTAATGTCAACCATTAAAAGAAGTAGATGGTTTCATACCTGTTTTACAGAGGGAAAGCTTCGAGGTCCGCACAGCTGCAAGGGACATAAGGAAGACTCAAAGCCAGGTTTACCTGTTAAAGCCACCGTCATAGGCAGCACTAAGACTGCCTCTCCCATGTAACTCCTCTGGACCTCTGTGTTCTTATCTCTAAACTGGACATCATACCAATGGAAGCATCAGAAGAACCAGTTTTTTTTGGTGCAAACTTTATAATTTGTTAAGCGTTATTCAGAAGCAATATGCTGTTATTTACAAATAAAGGATTTAAACCAGTGAGCAGCATTTCATTGTCATACCATTTATTTATATCCATTGAACAATGTTACACAGTTTAGCTAACATGTAATTTATTTTCATACATTATTAAACTTCTTTCAAATACAACATTGATTATTCAGCTGCTTACAATTCAGGCTTCAGTTTTGTATCCTACATTTATCTTTTCTCCTAAATAGTCATGCTTGAGGGGACTAAGTAATTTCCAGTATATTTGCGGTTGCATAGTAATACATACCACTTACACGTCTTCTGGATACGTACTCTTTGGTATGCCCATTGTTTATCAATTTTCTTATTTTTCTCTTACTACATTAAATCTTAAAGACAAATACACTTAAGGTACGAGATGTGAAATGTTGGTACTGCACAAACAAAATGTACTTTAGCTTAATTGCTTCCACTTAATCCATCTCAGACTCCAAGGCCAAGTTTAAAAGACCTTTGATGAAAATATGATACTGCATATCACCATAAATTAAGCTGATGGATTTTTTTCCCCAGATGACTGCCTTTTTTCTTTCTCCAATCGACTGCTTTATGGCCAAAAATACAGCACATATGTCTACATCTTACATTTATAAATGATCATTTAAATCTTTAAACTTAATGAACATGTTTGTTATGTTTAATAGGAAGGATTTTCTCTAAAAAAAAAATTCAGAGAAAGTTGAACTCTGTGATACAAAATTGAAATTTGTGGCTGTACACAAGAACTAATGAAGTTTAACGGGCTTCAGAGAGTGATCCACAGCTAGACTTTCTCAGTAAGGACTGGGGTAGAAAGTTTGCAGGGGACTTCCGCCTGAGACAAGGAATGGGGTTAGTTCTTCTCAGGCTCAGAACCTGATCACGGGGGGGAGTGAGCGTGGGTATCATGAAGCACAGCTGTGGGCGGCCCTTTAATGCTCTCACCGGCAGGATTTTTGTGTCTCACAATATATTTGAGGCTTCGAGCACCACTTCATTTCCCCAACTACTTCCGTGTCGAAATCATCGGCAGGTCGCCTGTACTCACTCACTGACAGGAGTTATTTTTTTATTTGTTTGTTCTGTAGGAGCTGCCTCTTACAGGATTAGGTCCACTTTATTGAGCCTTTTTTCTAGTTAAAAAAGGAGCTGGTAAAGTGATCAGACCTGCTTGTTGTTTACTGAACAGTTACAATGAGCAATATTTTAAGTTTTACCCATTTTTGTTCGTGGCAATTGACAGAACATTTTTGGTGTGTGTTGACTTGTTTTTCTGTTTTGTTCTCCACAGAAACGCTCCAGAGGCCAAGTGCTGTTTGATAAAGTATGTGAACATCTGAATTTGCTAGAAAAAGACTATTTTGGGCTTACATATCGAGATGCTGAAAGCCAGAAGGTGAGTGGTTGAAAGCAGTACAAAGTATTGCGGCTTCAACTGCGCTTCACTGCAAGAAAGTGAACTGAAACTGAATTGGTAAATCGTTTTCTCCACCTCCCCTCGTGCTCCCTCGCCCTCACATTTATTATCCAAGGCCCTAAATGCTGTTAATCACCTTATTTCTTCATGAAGGAAATTATTGACAACTTCCTTTAATCTTGAGTCTTTTGGAAACAGTCAGTCAGTCAGTGTTTCTGCTTTTCATGCTTGAGTTCTTGATGGTTCCAGAAAAGCATTTTATATGGTGCTTTGGGGGGATGATACATTTCCATGGATTTGAGCCAATGGGAATCACATAAATTGATAATTATACAGAAAACATGTTCGCTGGATGCCATCTTATTAATTCATCTTATTACACTTTCATATTCTTGCTGAATCACAATGTGAGATGAATCATGTACAGACCTGATGTACGAGGCAAGCAGTTAATGTATTCAGTCCACGTTTAATGATACATGTAAAACCTCTGTAGACTCTTATACCTGCTGCAGTCTCTTCAGGCCTTTATCTCACTTATCCCCCCAACTGCCTGAAAGATAAGGAGGAAGAAATTGTTTCCTTAATGCTGGAAACTGAGCCACAGCAATTGTGCTCATTAAATGTCGCTTGTTCTGTTGTCGTTTGTTAGTGAATCATACTTTATCTTTACTGAATTCCATGGTTGATGTCTAACTTCATTATTAAACACCTGAGTGTTCTAATGAGGAAAATCATAAGTGGCAAGTGTTCGTTTGTTAGGAAAGCATTCTAAGAAGGTGCCTTAAAATCTATAATCACAGAAGTCGCTGCATGGGACTGAACGGCTAGGACATCAGTGGTCAAGTTACATGCAGAGTCAACTCTCTGTGTTCTTGGGTCCTGCATCTGCAGGTTCAACCAACAGCAGATCAAAAATATTTTTTTTAATTCCAGAAAGTTCCAAAAAGCAAAATTTGAATTTGCCAGTGCACCAGCAAGTATTTACATAGCATGTCCATCGAATTAGGTATTATAAATAGTCTAGAAATGATTTCAAGTATATGGGGGCGCTGCATAGATTATATACAAATACCGTGCCATTTTATATAAGGGACTTGAGCATCCTCAGATTTTGGTGTTACCTGGGGTTCTGGAACCAATCCCCTGTGGTTACCAAAGGATGACTGTATCTTTAGCTCATGCTTGTAACTTGTTTGAACATAGAATCCACCATTTTTTCTCCTCTGTTTCTGTGCTAGCTTGAATCCCTGAAGGCACTTGTTGTAAAAGAAAAGAACTTTGTCAAGCCTGAGTTGTGTGCACACACATCTTCTCATTAGACCAGAGCCTGGGCCCTCGCAGGACTAGCGAAGGGGCACCAGATGTAGGGGAAGGACCCAGCTGGGGGACCCTTCCGGCAGCCACTCCTTCTCAAATACGTTTAGTTCATCTCTACCCAGTCAACACTAAGTCATCTCCATTCTTCTCTGATTCATATTCAGACTCTCACTTCTTTTTCAGAATTGGTTGGACCCTGCTAAGGAAATTAAAAAACAGATTCGAAGTAAGTTCTTTTGGATTATTATGTGTAGAAATAGGAAGATTTTCAAAGAGTGGGGTTATCTGAAATGGTAGCTCATACCCACATGGCTGGTGTGAATACGGTATTTTGAAAAACAGATTAAGATCTCAAATTTTATCTTTGGCAGGTTGGTCTCGCTCAGATACCCATTAGCAATTACTGCGACCCGGGAATAAAATGACATGACACTTGACCTATTTCCTTGCCTGTTCAGAGATGTGAGATATGATTTAATCAAGTGATGCCCCCGTTGACAATCATCTAAAAGTTTCAGACTTAATTATTAATGTTGTATTAAGCCTAACTGCCACCAAAGTATGCAAGGCAAGCAGTAAAAGTAATAGTCATTTAATAGCTTAGAAATGGGGTAACCAGTAAGACTGCAGTTTACTGTCTGATGACATCTTCTTTTCTTAGCCCTAAAGGCAATTTAAGAAATGGACATTTCCTAGCGCACGAATCAATTACATGAGCCACTCAGAAAATTTAAATACAGGTAGCTAATAAGTATTAGAAAAGGTGCTAAGTGTTAGTAATAATTAAATGCAAATTAAAATGTGACATTTTTCACCTATTCAGATTAGCAAAGATTTTAAAAGTTTAACGATGCCCTACACTGGCAATTTTGTACACAATTGGTAGAAATATAACCCTTTAAGAAGGCACTTTGTGTCAGATTTTATTAAAATTTAAAATGTGCTTATTCTTTGACCCCTGATTTTACTTGTAGAAATATATCCAGTGTCTGCTTAAGAGAGGAGTGTGTACATATGTGTCCATGTAGGAAAGTTCATTATCATACCATTGGCAATAGAAGAAGACTCAGAGCAACTTAAATATCCATTTATAAAGAAATGATAAAATCGATCATGAAATAGCCATACCTTGAAATACTAGGTAGCTGTTAAACAGAATGAGGTAGAATAAATATGTTTTAGCTCTCATTAGTGAGACCTTAGAGAAATAATTCATATTTGTTTAAAATGAGTTATGCATATATAGATATGTGGAAATACCTGTACCTCCAGAAGTGGCACTGCAGGGTAGGGGGTTGAGAAAGAGGAATTTTTTCATTTTTATTTTTAAGCCTTTTCTGTAGCTGTTGCTTTTTACTATGGATAAATGGTAAAACATGGATATACTTTATAATTTCAACTAACTAGTTAATTTTTTTCAAGCAATTCATTTTTTATCAATAAAATCTAGTTTAATTTTCCAGAACAACTGATTCTATTTGAAGATTAAACTTAAGACCAATTTATTAATAAGAACAGCATTCCCATCAAAGTTACTATTAAAAGAGAGAGCAAATCTTTCTAGTGCCTTTGAATGCTCTGAGGTCTCAAAATACCCTACATGCTAATAAAAAGTAATTAGTAGCGAGCAGTTTGAAATGGCTTCATACTAGATAATATCTCAAAAGAAGCAAAAAATTCACTATGCTTCTAGATATTAGAGAGTCTGATGATTCTTTGTACAACGAAAACATCTTTACCATATTTTTGAGAGGAATTTGGTGTGGTCACTAATCAGAAACTTGATAGTGAAGTAGTTTGATAGAACTAAATTGGGATTAAAACCAGGGACAGCTACAGTTGTGATAAGAAGGTGAAAACTTCAGAGTCCTAGTAAAAACTTTAAGATGATGAATATGTTCTAAGGATCTTTTTATGGAGTTATTAAAAGCAGATGTGCTGAATATCTTAACATTTCATGTGCTTTAAGTCCCCTGTATTCACCTAATTAATAAAACGCTTTTTCGTACTTGGTTGATTTTATAATTACAGAGCACTTTGAAAATATATTACATGTTCAAGAATAAGTCATTATACTGTTACAAGAAAGGCTGTAACAACAGTTAATTTTCTTTTCTGCTGTTAATGGAACTCTTTTTTTCCTTCATTTCCCATTTATGCTGTCTCCGGCCTTCCTTTCTAAGAGATGAAGTTTAGGGGACAACTGGAACATGAGATTTAAAGGATATTTTCCTCATGTAGTTTAGGCAGTGTTTGTGACAGCAACATAAAGAAAACCAAGTGACAATCATGCAGATAAAGGAGGAGACAAGAAAAAATTGGAAATTTTTAGGAATGGAATTTGGTGTTTTTATCTATATTCCTTATTGTTTCCCATGCACAAAATGCCTTCTTTCCACAAAAGGGACATTCTATCAAGGCAGAAAAGTATTATCAGAGCTAATGTAATTATTGTACAATCACCTCCTCTTTCTGAACATAAATATCAACAATAAAAGGATCTTTCCATTATTTTTATGCTGTAGGTCCACAGTAGGTCTCTAGAATGAGATCTTCAAGAGAATGGCAAATGGCAGTCAAGCTGAAAAAGATTTTAAGTTATGAATTTATGAGAAATAGAAAATCCTGAGCCTGAAGAGTTTGTTCTTATGAAAAAATTCTTATTCCAGTCATCTTTTACGCCTAGCAGATCTAAAATTTCTAAATATATTCTGATATAGAGTATATTTATGATATAGTAACTTCATGATATAGAATATATGATATATAGTGATTTATGCTATAACTGTAGTATATTTAGAAATTTTAAGATTTGGCAGACATAGAAGACTAAAATTAGAACTTTTTCATAAGAATGAATTCTCTTCAGTGTCACAGTTTTCCGATTATCATAAATTTGGAATTTAAAATCCTGTATCAGCATTATAGATGTCACTTTCATGCACTCAAGCGCTTGCATTTCCGTCCCTAACCAGAGCCGTCACTGATCAGACACAGGCTCGCAAACCTATTTATGGCATAACCATAGCCGCCCAGTGATGCGTTTCCACCAGATTCTTTACGAGGATACGTATTTCCGCTTTAATCTGCCTCTCTCATTAATTTCAAATGTTACACCTCATTTCACTGGATTTTTTTTTTTCCTTGATTGTGGTGTAGATTGTGTTTTCCATAAACTTTCCCACCGTTTCAAAATAATGTCCTGCAAAACCTCATATTTGATTGGGTTATAACCTTAGGAAAGTAGATTTCCTTGGGATTAGTGATTTTCAAAGTACGGTCAAGTGTATTAGAACCATTAGGGTGTTTATTAAAATCACAAGTTCCTGGACCATAATGCACATCTCTGGAATAAAAACCTCTGAGTAGAGCCTAGGGACTGGCGTTTTTAACAAGCCCCTCCGATGCTTCTTAGGCCCACGATCATTTGAAAGTCACTTTACTGTAATGAGGATTTTTGCATTGAAATATCTTTCTTCTATTTTTATTCCCTCTTAGTTTCCAACTTCGAGTGTTTACCCTGAATTTATTATGAGTTTAATTGCATTGCTAAACGATTCATTGGATTCACTTTGAAGTGGATAAAAATTATAAAAGAGCAATAAATCCATTTCCCATAACGAATCCATTAGCTTTCATTCCAGTTGCTTGCAGGGAGACCAGCTCTCATTATGAACCTCATGGCTGGCAAGCATTCCATTTTAGCAGGAGGTGAATAGGAATCAATAGGAAAGTAAAACCAAATCAGACTTGTTAATTTTAGAACAACAAGAGGACATTTTTGAGAACAGTGGGAAGAATAATCGCTAGAAATAGGTTTGATTGCCAGATATTTTATGGCTCGTAATTCTTACAGCCCACGTTTGGGGAATATTTTCTTAGTGGTTTAGAAATGACACGAAACACCCAGTAATACCCGGTCCCTATACCAAGTCCTTTATAAGGCAGCTCAAATGGTGTCCCTGCCAGGTGGACCTCTCAGTGTAATATGAGTAGTGGTGTGCAGAGTAAACCAGAATTAGCGAACAGACTGTGCCATGGATGACAGGAATACAGGTGACCTCTGCAGCTAAGTATTTGCTACTCAAGCAAGAGACCAGTTCAAAGGAAGGAGCCGGGAGGTACTTAGGGTGTTGTCCCTTTCTTGTGAATGTTTGGGAAGGACTCGGGAGAGAATGGAGCTTCCAGGAGTCACTGAATGGGAGAAGGGGGTGTTTGGAAGTCTTAGGAGGGCATCTGAAGCATGAGGGCTGGACCACGAGGTCACGAATCACAGAGCAAAAGGAAGACCACGGCTCGGAGGAAAGGCCTCCAGCACCGAAGCTGGGAGACCAGGAGGGTCCTCCAAGCCGCTGTTCAGAGCGAGCAGGGCCTGGGCCCTTGGAGTGTGCTTACTGGGTGGGGGTAAGAAATGGAAACAGTTCCCGGCGAAGGAGCCCCCAGGCTTCAGTAATGGACCGCATTTATTGAAAGGCCAGACAGAGAGACCAAGGTGAAAATAAGTGACAGGGGTGATCACAGAGAGAGTAAATGTCAAAAAGAAGAAAAGGTGGGTTTTATTCTCATTTACGGTGATAAACATGGTTAGGTATACACAACTAGAGAATGCATGGATAAAACGGAGCACTCAGGAAGGCTTGTAATGTCTCACGTTTACATACGGACGGTCTGGGGAGCAGGTGCCTGTGAGCTGGCGTCTGGGTGACCCCCTTCCCCTCTGGAGAGGCCATAGGAGATGCCACAGGAGGAGCGGCGGCCGCGTGCAGTGAGGACCGTCCTGATCAGGGGCTGAGGTGGAGGGCTGGGTTTGGTAATGCACAGTACATACCCCCACTGTCTCTTCCATCAGAAATTTCCCCAAGTAAGAAAAGAACTTTCCGAATGGCCCACAGAGCAGCTCATCTCTTAATATGACAGCAAACCTTTCCCATAAAATAAATACATCCTTGACATGTATTATTATGGGATCTGACCTGTCATAACAAAGCAGAAAGGACAAAGGAAATGGGATTCTGTCTGTAATGTTGGTATGTGAGCTCTCCAGAACTTCAGAGAATAGGTCCGGTGAGCCCTAGACTCGTCTGATTGAGGCTTATCTGTCTCGTTTACTTTTTTTCCCTCTTCCCAAGGCCTTTGTCCCTGAGAAAGGGAGGAAGTTTAGTCAATTTCCTTGCTAGTTATAAACCCCAGCAAAGGATTTGATGGGGCAGAAGATTAGAAACTGGAGGAAGTTTCAGAGTTACCTGTGAATTTCACTGAAAGGAGACTTCCCTGTTTTCCATTGATGATTAAAAGTTGCCTGGGTGCTAGTGACTGGGGTTAGGGCCGTTCTAGCCACCGCTTGGTATAATAAGTACAAAGGGATCGTCTGAGACTTTATTCTGATTTTTTCTTCTCTCCGCAGGTGGTGCTTGGCACTTTTCATTTAATGTGAAATTTTACCCACCAGACCCTTCCCAGCTCTCTGAAGATATCACCAGGTATTTGAAAGTTGGCAGTGAAAAAGGCAGGCATGTTGGGAGTCGTGCTCCTGTTAAATTCTCGGGCGGAGGGCAGGCTTACATCTGGTGACCTTACAGTCATCCATGCCGAAATGGCAAACAGAAGGCAACTGAATGAGAGCAAACATCCGATGAGAAGATTTGCCAGATCGTATCTGTTCCCAGTTGAATCTTTGGTGCTAAGCTGGTACTTCCCTCTGCCTGACCCTGGTGGGAAAACACACAGAATTGAGTTGCTGTCGTCTACCCACCACAGTCAAATTCGACGGGATTCAGCCTTAAATGATACGACAGTTCCTAGTGCTCCTCCTTCAAAACTTAGAGCAAAAGTGTGTCTTCGGATGCTTATGCCTTTTTGTATAACCAGTCTGACACGTGGTGGCTGTTTTCAAAAATCACACAGGCGTGCACACACACACACACATGCACATAAACACGTGCACGCCTAAGAGTGTACCTTCCACACCTTCTGTATACAAGGAAGACGTTTCATTCGTTTTAGAGAAAAGGCATCAAGAAGGGAATCTAACAGTCTGGCCTGGTGACTGAGCTTTGAGTATAAGGAAGAATCTCTTTAGGAAGCCATTCTGGGTTTGCTGTGTGTCCCTCTAGGCCTCTTCTAATGCTTTCTACTTTGGAATCCTTGGTTTTTTCACTGTGTTTCGTAGTCAGTTTATAGCCAGTCAGAGTAATGCTGTGCAGTGTGGCCTTACAACCCTTCTTGGCAGGCTTTTCAGGAAAGAGAAATCGCTCAAAAAGCTTTAGTCACTTGCTGTGATGAAAAATCGTTTCAGCAGACATGTTTGGAGAAGGGGAAAAACTAGTTCCAGAAGATTTCTTTTATATTTTCATTAAATCAAAAAACAATTTGTAATTTCTTATATAAAGATACTTTTTACTAGTTGAGGGACTATTTAATTGTGGCTAATTTATGGTTAGAGAGCGTATATACACTTTGAGTTGGAATCTAGTGCATGATTCCTTTCCATTTGTGTCATGTGTGTAGGGCCTATGAAATGTGTAGGAATTTTTGTATCTGGATTACATGGCATTTACTTACATCATCAGCTTAAAACCGTATTTAGAGGGGACCTTAACGCTTTATCATATAGTCCTCAGCTTCAACAGATTAATGGTTCGTTTCTTGTGTGAAAGGTACAAGGTATATTTTATTCTTATACTCGTATGCTGGGCCATGAAGACTGTTAATAAAATTCACCAATGTTCCCACTTACCTTGGAGTCTTCTACTGTTAGTATATCTGTCACTCTTAGAAGCAGAATAACAGGGAAGGTAAAAGTCAGCTATTAATGGAGATATTTGCATATGATGTTGGCAAAATTTTATGGAAAACGTTTCACAGTCCCCCAGTTTAGAATTGTTTGCTTTTAGTGATGAGATTTTAAGGTAATAATTCTTCAAAGTTAGTCTTTGTAACGGTTGAGTTCTAGGAAGTTATCTAAAGAAGAAAATGAGACCTTGACCCAGGAGAAAGCTCCTCTCGTCAGGAACGCAGGAAGTGGCAGGTAGTGTTCATGACGGCGCAGCCGTTGAGTTACCTGCAGTTTGTCTTGGGCGTGTGGCAGGACCTTTCGTCTAGATAGCAAAATGAGACTTCCTTTAGGTAGTTGGGGCCTAATCGTTATATTTAAGAGCACCATTTTTATATTATAACTTCCCCCACCAGAGATTTTGTTTGACTTTCAACGTTATCTTAATGTTAGAGAGATAGTCTGTAGGTTTCTTTTATTCTGTGTCTCATCAGTGAATCCCTGTATTATTATGAACTTGCCTCTATATGCCCTTAGATATTGTATTTTGTAGCTAAGTATCTTCCCCTGGTATATAGATCCAGATACAAATGCTAGACAATGTGTCCTAGTGGATTATTCTGCAGGGAGAGCTTGCTTGCCGCCCACTTTGTACTGGGCAGTCTCCTTTCCAGTCTCCTAACGCTGGCTTTCTGCCCGTCCTCTGGCTCCTGGAAGGTACTACCTCTGCTTACAGCTGCGCGATGACATCGTGTCTGGCAGGCTGCCCTGCTCCTCTGTCACCCTTGCCACGTTGGGCTCGTACACCGTCCAGTCAGAACTGGGAGACTACGACCCAGATGAGTGTGGCAGTGACTACATCAACGAGTTCCGCTTCGCGCCAAACCACACAAAAGAACTAGAAGACAAAGTCATCGAGCTGCACAAGAGCCACAGGTTAGCGGCAGGAACCCCAAGAGCGTCCGTTTAAGCTGTGCTCGGTGGGTGGGCATCCCCTGCACCACCTGCTTCTCCTGGGACTGAAGTCAGTGCCTTAAGGGTGGGACTCAGCAGAGTGAGGTTCTAGGCCTGGTACAGTTCTGGGTAGTCAGACTCCTACTCGGGTCGTCCTTGTGATGTTTCTGCTAAAAGCCATTTTCCTGGTATTCTCCCCCCGCCTCCCCCAGAGTACAAATCTTTTGGTGCCTCTGTGGGAACTTGCAAGGGAGCTAAGTGGAAAATATTATGGTTCCACCAGGTTAAAAAAAACAAAAAAAAAACCAGCATTGTAATACCTCTCATTTTTCCTTATCAGAGGCATGACGCCCGCAGAAGCAGAGATGTATTTCTTGGAAAATGCCAAAAAGCTCTCCATGTATGGGGTGGATTTGCATCATGCCAAGGTACGCATATTTTAAACTCCAGGCCTTCTATCTAATTTTATTTAACAGTGTCCAGGACCCAGTTGTCACAAACGTTGTATGCCAAGTACTGTGTGTGACGCCCACCAGGCACTCAGAAAATTCATGTTCAATTTTAAAAGCTCTCTATAAAGTTTAGATACTGTGACAAATCATCAGTGCTTTGAAATAAGATGGTTATTTTGAAGTTCAGTTAACATTAACCAGCCAGGCTAAGATTGCCTAGCCTATCGCCGTGGTTCTGTGACTTCTCCTGGGGACAGCTTTGATCCATCTTCTGAGCTGATAAAAGCTCTGAGTTCCAGAATAGCCCTGCTCTCCATCTCGTCACTGTCACCATTTTATTTTATTTATTTTTTTGCCTAACTTGTCTTTTAAAGAAAGAAAAAGAGGGAAGAGATAAGAGAGCAGAGAGAACTGGACAAGCACTATAGTTTTGGGTTTGTTTTGTTTTGAACTTTCTCAGTCACTGCGTATAATCAAACGGATTCTCCATCCTTACATACAGCACATTCATTGTAGTGTTTGGTCAGTTTATTTTCAGGACATTCTCTGTAATAAATAATTCTGCTACAAATAAATCCTCTCCGCCTGTCCAAAAAAAAAAAAAAAAAAATTGCCTAGTCGACGGGTGAATTGTTGAGGCTGTATCTTGGTTCCAGAGTCTTGCGAAGAGAGAAGTCAGGATTGGGCTGGATTAAGGTTGGGAGGATGTGTCAGCAGCTTTAACTCCACGTCACACTTCTTCCAGAATCTCTGTATCTTTCAACAGTGAGAGAGTGAGCGTATGGACTGTTAGTCTATTATCTGAACAGCTGTGAATAGAAGTGCCATGGAAGCAGAGGCAAGGTTTCCCAAAAACTTCTATCAGCAAAACATAGGAAGTGTGTTAGGCTCTTAGGGATAGGTTCTGGTACTTCAGCAGCACTGAAAAGATCAGTACTTGAAGTTCGGGGACAGCTTCTGATTTGGGCTGACACGAGGATGTCGCTCCTGGGTGGGGATGTGGCTTTACTTCGGGTGGACAGAGTGGTCATGATCACACAGTCCGGGGCTCACAAGAACATGCACTTAACAGGCTGCCAGCCGAGCGAGTGTCTTACACAGTCAAGTTTGGGGCCAAGAAATGAAGAGGGTTTCAGCCAGCTTTGTTTAGGCAAACGTCTCAACAACCCTGGGGACCCCTAGGAGGAAAATCTGTGATGTCTACGTTCTGTTGCTGCTGCATTTGGGGACCTGGCAGATTGAAAGTGAGTTTGGACAAGACGATGGTGAGGATCACATGAACGCAGGTCGAATTGGTTGTGTCTGTGGATCATTTTGTACATCACTCAGGGTGAGCACTTCTGAGGCCTGAAGGCCTCCACAAGAGCAGAATCTCTGAGGATTGGCTCTCACCAGGGATGCTGGCACCGGAGAGCCAAGCTCGTTGACATTTGTGTGTAATTACAGCAGCAGGTGTAGCTCTGTTTACTTGCCAGTTAATTATTACATGTTTTCACTTACTTTGTGCTCGGATAACATAGCATTTTATAGTTTATGCCAGATATAAGGTAGGATGAGGATTTAAAAAGAAAATAAGGACACGCACTAAGACTGTGTTTCTCTTAGAGTTTTTCCCTACGTGGCTGAAAGATAAGGAAACAAGACAGAAATGAAGGTAGCCTGGAAATTTGCGTGACTCGAAAGCTGTTTTTGAGTTACATTACACACGACGACTCAGTTACTGCCCAGGGGAAAATAAATAAATAAATAAAAGGTGAGGGCCTCCATGTAGGAGAAGGGCAACTCAGCATGTATCTGTGTTCCTATCAGGAAAAATGAAATCACTTAACATGGCTGCAGCGACTGAATTAAAATAGATGGCTGCTTTGTCATTCAATAATGTGATTTGAAATTATGCCAATTAAACCAATTAAAAAAGAGAGAGAATTAAGGAAGTGCCAATGCAGCCTGTGATAGGATTTCATGTGAATACTAAGCATAACAAATGATTTGGTTATGGACTTCATTTTCTCATGCAGACGCGCTCCATCATTTCAAGAAGGAAGTTTACTGAATTAAATTAGAGCTAATTTCCAGTTAATAAGTGAGATGCTTCTCTTCTGTTGGTAGTATTGAAAGGCCCTGAGCTCTAGGACCTAGTTAGAAATTCGGAACTGTGATCTTGGACTCCACAGCTCCGTATGAAGAATAAATATCCATGTTAGGTGAAGAAGGTCCCTTGGTTTGGAAAACCTGTTCTAAATGTCTTAGGAAGACGGTCTCTGCTTGTTTGTCATTTAATGTCACTCTGAATAGGCTCTGTCAGAGTCATTTATTTCATATAAGACTCTGAAATGTAGTTATAAATCCATATCGGGTATCCCGTGGACCAGGGGATAATAAAGGATGGGAAAGTTGGAACAGCGATTTTAAGTTAAGAGAATAGTACCTTCGTTTATTTTAATTAGGATAGGCTGAGGCTGTCCAGGGCTTCCTTCAATGCTCCCTGCTAAAGGGAGCATTAAATATGTTTATTGATAGGGAAACACATGTCCCCAAGAAAGACCACGATGATAGCTTTTTTTTTTTTTTTTTTTTTTGCGGTACGCGGGCCTCTCACTGCTGTGGCCTCTCCCGCTACGGAGCACAGGCTCTGGACGCACGGGCTGCTCAGTGGCCATGGCTCGCGGGCCCAGCCGCTCGGCGGCATGTAGGATCTTCCCGGACCGGGGCACGAACCCGTGTCCCCAGCATCGGCAGGCAGACTCTCAACCACTGCGCCACCAGGGAAGCCCTGGTCATAGCTTTTGATACAGAAGATTTATCAAGCTACTACCTCAATGCTATGGGCTGCGGCAGTAACCTTGATATCAAAAGTATCCTTTTTTTGGTTGCTGTGCCATGAGTGAAATGGAAGCGATCATCAATTTTAAGCTCCACTTATTCCTGCCATTTTCTTTCTTCGTTTGCCTTTTCTTCCGGCAAACAAGTAGTGGCGTAACACGTGCTAGGCAGGCGCTGTGCTGACCACGTGGCCAGGTCAGCAGGATAAACAGAGGCTGCTCTCCACCAGCCTGGGTCTGGAGAAGGAAGAGGAATGGGGTTAGTGGCAGCACCGCTGGCTCGGGCTTCGGGCTGTGCTGACGACATTAATGCTGTGGGGACCCAGAGAAGTGTGTGTGGGAGACGGCAAGGGAGGATGCATTGCAGGAGCCTCCCATCTTCCCCACAAACGGATTCCACCTTCTTGTGATTCAAAGATACCAAGGAGTGATTTAAAGTCGGTAATAATGGAAGAGGTTCTGAATGCCCAGAGTGCTTGCTACACTTACGTTCTTCATCACAAAGAAAGTGACTCAAGGAGCCGTTACCCCAGCAGCCCTGCTCGCGCAGACATTTCTGCTCAGGACCTGGGGGGTCGCCTGTGTGGTCCTGGGAGCAGGTCGGCTAGATCTCAGGGTCCATCGTGCCCCCCACCCACCGCCCTACTTCCGGCATCAGGTCATAGCTCTGTAAATTGCTCTTGCAGGTTAAAGCCCTTGATAAATGGTGGCGGAGCCTTTGAATTCCCCTCAAGTCTGATTATGTTGTAATATCCTGCCGTCAAGTCCTTCCACTTCCATAGAGTGATTTTCGTGTCTAGTGGGGTGATACGTTTCCAAGGAAAAATATTTCATTTTAAATCAGTTAAATTGTATGTGTAACCTCACAGTTCCCAGAGAGGGACCAAAATATTTATTTCTGATTCTGGAAATATTCGTCTTGTGCTTTGCACTGGAGGGATTTAGGAAGTCGGTCCCTCCCACTCCCGTACAGATGAGTCAGAAGCCCCCTTTTGGATTCTTTCATGTCTCCCTCCCCGCGTTTGCTGGCACTGCAGTGACTCAAAGTGGGACAGCCCCGCCGATGATTGTGTCTCAGACCTCAGCTTCACCTCCACAACACCCTGCTTCCAACAACCAGTGAGACACGGAGGGTGGGGACCGCACATCACACACAGCACCGCCTTCTGTCCTTCGTTCTCACCCCACTCACGACCACCACAGATGTTCACTTTACCCTAATTTCACTGGGACACAATATTGAGGGGGCATAGACTGCTCGTGGGGTATCTCCTGAGCTTTATATAACATCTCTGGTGACCTCTGGGACCCCTCATTGCACATCCCTAGGAGATGACCCAAAGATGGACTGTGCGAGCAGCAAAAGAAAGTTGCAAATATAGCATGATCCCACTTTTGTTGGAAAAGAAATCTATATGCATATATTAAATGCATCTATATTTATGTATGTGAGCCAAGTGGTTAAGTGAGCACCACTGGGCGGTGAGTGTGTGTTGGGGTCCTGTTGGGGAGTACGCTTGTACTTTAAAAAGACTATTTTATATTCAAATTTTACTCTGCCAGTAATGGTATACAAAAAGAGAATCAAGGGCTTCCCTGGTGGCGCAGTGGTGAAGAATCCGCCTGCCAATGCATGGGGCACGGGTTTGAGCCCTGGTCTGGGAAGATCCCACATGCCACGGAGCGACTAAGCCCATGTGCCATAACTACTGAGCCTGCGCTCTAGAGCCCGCCAGCCACAAGTACTGAAACCCGCGCGCCTAGAGCCCGTGCTCCACAACAAGAGAAGCCACCACAATGAGAAACCTGCACACCACATCGAAGAGTAGCCCCCACTCACTGAAACTAGAGAAAGCCCACACACAGCAACGAAGACCCAACACAACCAATAATTAAATAAATAATAAAAATTAAGTTAAAAAAAAGAAACGCAGACCTCTCACTGTTGTGGCCTCTCCCGTCGTGGAGCACAGGCTCCAGACGCGCAGGCTCAGCAGCCATGGCTCACGGGCCCAGCCGCTCCGCGGCATGTGGGATCTTCCCGGACCGGGACACGAACCCGTGTCCCCTGCATCGGCAGGCAGACTCTCAACCACTGCGCCACCAGGGAAGCCGCCAGAGAATCAAGACTTTTTAAAGGAACAAACCCCAAAACACTCATCGGAAATGATGGGGGTCTCTCTATTAGTGTACGTATTAGTTAAAAGCCCTGCCCCTGGAAGCAGGCTGCCCATATTCAACTGGGATGGACACTTAACCTTTCTGTGCCTCAGTTTTCTTGCCTGTAAAGTGGGAATCATAATAGCAGCTATCTCAGAATTATCCTAGTGAAGATGAACAATGTACGTAAAGTGGTCAGAGCCGTGCCTGGCACTCAGTAATAAGAACTGAGGCTCTGATCGTTACTGTTACTAACACACCTTCACCTGGGTGACCTGTGTGTGCAGTGTTGACATGCTGTGTAAGTCCAAGATACGTGGGTGAACAGTTTACACTAACAAACCTCCATAGTGATAAATATCTTCGCTCAAAGGCTGTTATTTAGTGGGAATATTTTTTACAGTGCTACAGTGCTTTGCATATTTAGATGAGAGCTGCAGGTAGCTAATTATAGGTTCTGACCTGGAGGCTTAAATCGTGTACCCGCCACAAGTGGAAATAGGTGAGATGCTCATCCAGCGTTTCTTGCTGCCATTTTCCAGGATTCTGAGGGAGTTGAAATCATGTTAGGAGTGTGTGCAAGTGGCCTGTTGATATATCGTGACCGACTACGCATCAACAGGTTTGCCTGGCCAAAGGTTCTAAAGATTTCATACAAACGGAGCAACTTTTACATTAAGATCCGGCCGGGAGAGGTGAGTAGACCCCAATTTGCATGTATGTCGGGAAGAAAGTTACCCAAGAGCAAACAAAAACGTAAATTACCTGCTCACACGTTCTGAACATGGCAGGACATAATGAGTTATAGCTAAATGCCTAAGAGAACTTATTGTAGGTTTGTCCAATAAACAGTAATAAATAAGATGTTCTCTTCTTTTTTATTGTGTTGTTCTAGTTTTTCCCCACTGCATACATTAATTGAAAGGCTTTCCTTTTTACATATTTCAGCGGAAAATCAAGATTCATGAATAATGTTTTGTATTTTTCAAGCTGCGCTATCAAAGAAACTCTTAGTTGCTAAACCTCTTTGTGAATAGAGAATAGGTTTCTTCCCATCGGTCCTGTTGATCTGTCTCCGTGTCCCCTCTCTTGTCCTCCAAATCTGATAGTACCCTAAAGGGAAGAGCTTAGAGGTAGCATGCATCAAAGTATAAGAAAGATTAGAACAAGTGACACCGGGTATAAATTATGCAAGTTCTGTAGCCTAATGTATTTCTCCCCTTTGTTTTTCAATCAAGAGAGGCTAATGAAAGAATCAAAATTGTTAATTAATCCTTGCTCCTTAGGCAGAAGCATCCATCCATGGTCAACTTATGTCCTCCTTAGTGGTTTGACATAATATATAGTAAATATCTGCTGTTTTCTCATAATAGATAATAAATAATGTCCAAGTTCTAATTAGTATAGTTAATATAATGGAGGCAGTTGAAGCTCTAAGACTGCAGCTCGTTTAGTTTCTGAACATTTTCTGGTACAATATAGAATTATCTCCTGTCTTCAGAATTAACCTCACCACTGGTGGAAAACACAATTTAAAAATCACTGTATGGAATATAATGTACAGCATGGTGACTGTAGTTCATAACACTGTATTGTGTATTTGAAGTCGCTAAGAGAGTGGATCTTAAAAGTTCTCATCATAAGAAAAAAATTTGTAACTTTGCGTGGTCATAGATATTCACTAGCCTCATTGTGGTGGTCATTTCACAAAATATCAAAGCATCATGTTGTACATCCGAAACTAATATAATGCTATATGTCAGTTGTATCTCAGTACAAAAAAAGTTTAAAGACTACGACTATAAAGCAAGCAGTCGTGTTTAACGTAAATATAAAATCAAACTTGTCTATGAAGACTGAAATATTCTACGAGCTATCTGAAATTGAAGTCATTTTTTAATATTTCCTAAAGATTGCATGTCTTACAACCAAGATATGTTTGATTTATGAAACATTAAGTGAGCATCTATATATTGCCAAGCTCTGTGTTGGACATTGAGAATAGAAAGATAAATACGACCTTATTCCTGTCCTATAGGGAGTTTGTGTTCAGCAGAGAAGACTCATACACTTGCAATTACAGCATCACGATGCAAGTGTGATAATATTCCGTAGACGTGAAATGAGCGTAGATGTTGTGAGGGGCCAGAAGGGGAAGTTGGAGCAGTGCATCATGAGACCACAGTGAGCCATGGGAACTTTAAACTGGGATGTGACATACTCGGTGGATATTTTGGGATGAAATTCAGCAGCTTAGTAATGTGATGTGATAGGACCTAAACTAGGGCAGAGGCTGTGGGAATAGAATGGAAGAAGCACATTTGAGAGAGAGGTTTCAGAGGCAGAACCAGTAGGTCCTGGAGACAGGATGGGGCAAAGATCAAAAGAGGAAAGAAGAGGGCTTCCCTGGTGGCACAGTGGTTGAGAGTCCGCCTGCCGATGCAGGGGACGCGGGTTCGTGCCCCGGTCCGGGAAGATCCCACATGCCGCGGAGCGGCTGGGCCCGTGAGCCATGGCTGCTGAGCCTGCGCATCCGGAGGCTGTGCTCCGCAACGGGAGAGGCCACAACAGTGAGAGGCCTGTGTACCGCAAAAAAAAAAAAAAAAAAAAAAGAGGAAAGGAGAGAGTCCAGGATAATCAGAGGGTTTTGGGTTTGCATGAGCGAAGTCAATGGTGATAATATTACTAGAGAGAAAAAGGGAGAATTTCAGGAAAAAAGATTGAAATTCCTTTTGGGACAGAATTTGGCGGGGGGGTGATCCTTGCATAGTAAGAAATATAAGATTTAAACAGTGTCATCAGCTGTATAATACATTTTATTCAAAGCCTTAGGTCTTGAAGAAATTACCAAGAACAAGGAAGTTAGAGGGGAAAAAACTCTTAAAACAGAAACTCTGGATAATACCACTTTTTGAGGGAGGGGTAGGCGGAAAAGGACCAGAGGCAGATGAGGAAAAACAACCAGAGAGGAGAAGAAGGGCCAGAAAGAGTCATGGATGATAAATAAGGAAGATGAGATTCAGGGAGCCTGGTTCACTCGGATGAGAACTAAGGAAAGTGTGTTGAACTTGACGATCAGGTCTTGTCGTGGCAGTAAGGGTTCAGGAAAGAGCTAGAGCCCCCGGCGGGTAGCAGCAAGGTGAGGAGTGAAGTAGCAGCGGCTTCCCTTCCTGACACTTAGCAGTGATTCTGGTTCCGCAGGAACACGCTCAGAGAAAGTCGTTTTCCTCCCCTTTTTTACAACCATATTCATAGGCTGAGAAGAATGAGAAGGAGAAGGAATTACTGGTGGCACGAAGGCTCTGAAGCGGTTGGAAGAAGTGGATACAGAGCACAGAGAGAGAGAGATAAACGTTCAAAAAGTGCAGGGATCTCTCTCATCTTTGTGCTGAGTAGGACAGAGCAGTAAGAATCTTCCCGGCTTCCCGCTTCTTCCGGGAAGAGCTAGCTGACTCTTCTGTAAAACCCCTGGCCTTAGCATGGCGTGTCGTCCATGTGAGATGCAGGATGAATAAATGGTGGATGGTTTAGTCAAGGTCCCTTCCTCTGGCTTGTCGGTTGACTGGGTCCATTGGACGGGGGTGAGTTTCATGACCGTCCCTGGACAGGAATGTCAGACAGAGGGAGAAAATGGGGAAGGCGACTGCATTTAGAGCCACCCGTCATGTACTTCCCCTTCTCCCCCTGGCCAGTCCCACTCAGTGAACAAGAAACAGAGGTCCGGAATAGCTAAAGTTCACATACCTCGCACAGGACCCCTCCCCTTGGTTCTTTGCCGCATAAATTACTTTTGCTATCGATTATACCAGTAGTCTGGGGGGTTTGAGCTCTTTGGGGAAGCCTTTACTGTTTAAGATGATTGCCCTCTGGTGGCCTGATGTATTCAGAAAATAAAAAATATTTCTTGCGTATCTGCCATAGTAATATGAAAATATATTACTCAGGAAGTTAGCTACCTCACCCTGAAAAAGCAGATGGCTGATGGAGTATCATCTGAACTCTAAATGCTGAAAAATATGAAAATGTGTTCTCCCAATCCCTGACCTTACGCAGTCGGCCCTCCGTATCCCAGGGTTCTGCATCTGTGGATACAACCAACTGTGGATTGAAAATATTCGGGAAAACAATTCTAGAGAGTACCAAACAGCAAACCTTGAATTTGCTGCATGCAGGCAGCTGTTTCCGTAGCATTCACATTGTATTTCAACTGTTTACCTGGCATTTACATCGTGTTAGGCATTATAAGTAGTCTAGAGATGATTTAAAGTATATGGGAGGGCTGCATAAGTTATATGCGTGTATAGTATGCTATTTTATGTAAGGGATTTGAGCATTCACAGGTTTTGGTATCCACAGGGGTCCTGGAACCAATCCCCTTTGGATACTGAGGGATGACTGTATAATATTGAGAGACGTTAGCATTTAACATGATAATCTATATTAGAATGCACAAATAAAATCAGCAGTATCTGATACCAAGTCATCAAATACCTAGGATATGCGCATATTTCCAGACCAGATACAAGGAGAAAATGTCATCCTGAGAATGCTGTTTTATTCATTTCTTTGCGTTCCAGCTGAAGTCGTGATGTCAGAGAGAAACTATGACGATTAGGCTTAGAAATCAGATCAGGACAAACTGGTCTCTGGAAGGAATACAAATATTCTTCTTTTTTTGCATTTAGTTTTCATAAGATTCATCCTTGTACATGAAACTTTTACTACATGCATAATGTGGTTGTCTGTACCTGCAGCATTTTAAGGAGATAGATAGATTTTTTTAAACGAGTGAATGTGTATAGCATGAAATCTGTGTATAGCAATTGATTTAGGGAGTAAAGAAAAAAATTGTGGGTGGTATTTTGACTTTGTCTATTATTTGCTTTCATGTTATTTATGATTGCAAACTTCACTCTACTCTTCAATATGTCTTTTAAATTTAGTTTGAACAATTTGAAAGCACCATCGGGTTTAAGCTGCCCAACCATAGAGCGGCCAAGCGTTTGTGGAAAGTGTGTGTGGAACACCATACATTTTTCAGGTGGGTAGAGATCACTTTGGTCTTTCCTAAGGAAGAAGTAGAATGGTTGGAATCACCTACTGATAACTGATAAGAGGTTGTTGGAAAGAAGAATGTGACCACAAGATCCTTTCTATTCCTTCAAGTTCGTTGCCGCCAGATTTCTTGATAAATCCTAAAAGAACTTCTGACGAAATTTGAAGGATTTTCCTTAATTTGTTGGATACTTATCTGTCTCATCTCCCCTTCATTATCTTGAGAGGTTTTTCATTATTTTTCTAGAACATCCACTTCAGATGTCCAATCCCTTCCTTACTCTTTCAGTAGCTTTTCAATACCATGCACCCCTTTGCCCACATCCAGTAAGTACTAAAGCCCTCAGATTTGTGTCTACAAAGTAATAAATGGTCACTGTTCTTCACTAACATCCCCTACTTAATTGCTCTCTGGGTTTGTAGAACCACAGACTCTCCAGTTCCATAGGATGTTCAAATTCACCTAGTCCAGCTCCACCCCTGTTGTGCTTCTAGCCTCTCTACAACATCCCTAGTTGATATACACTGTGTGAAGTGATTTTTTTTTTCCTTATAAAACCAGGTTCACTGAATGGCAGGTTGGGGGTTCAACCCTGAGTACACAAAGCACTTTACCTTTCAGAACAGAGTGATAAGTTAGCCTTCTTAGTATGTGGCTTAATAGTCTTGCTGATGTTTTTCCTTTAATATCTCCAGACTGTTGTTACCAGAAGCACCTCCAAAGAAGTTCCTTACCTTGGGGTCCAAGTTTCGTTACAGTGGCAGAACACAAGCCCAAACCAGGAGAGCTAGTGCACTGATAGACCGCCCGGCCCCTTACTTCGAGCGTTCGTCCAGCAAACGTTATACCATGTCTCGCAGCTTGGACGGAGGTAGGCACTGCTCCCCTTAATGATTGCTAGTGGCTACCGAGCAGCGAGAAACCATCGTGAGCCTTTGATGGACACAGGTGCTCTGCGATCGCATGAAAGGAAGAGCACTCGTTGGTCTTCAGCTGAGTGGCACATTTTAACCAACCCCCCAGAAAAGGTGCCTGTGGGAGTCCTATGTCTGTTCTTGGTGGGTTTATATGAAATCACACAAAAGAATGGTACTTGGGGAATGAAGTGGCTTTCATAAGCTGGCACCCTGAATTTGGAGAAGGGTGCTCTCATTCTAAATATAGCAATCACATACTTATAAGTAATTTGTTTCTCTTTTCAGCAGATGGTAAATGATTATCAGGTTGGTTTTAGATGATTTGTTTCCGAAAGAAAACTGTGCATTAGATTTATCTCTGTTTCTTTAAAAATGTTATGAATAGAACGTGACTTTTATCAGTCAGTGAATAATAGCTGATAGAAAGGATGACATTCAAATAACAGAGCAAAGGGCTCTAAGGAAATTATCCTGGTTAATATTAATTACTACACCAGCTGGACTGGGAGAGCGTTGCTGTGTAAATATTCTGTACCGTGAAGTCAGATGTGTGAGTACCACAGGGAGAGAGTCACTGCATCACTTAAGTAGCATTTTTAAGGCATAGTAATGAGGTTTTTGCAGGCTTTTGTTTTGTAGAGCAGTCTTCTGTGGCTGTCCAGAGGTACATGCAGATGTACTTTCTGCTCCAAGACATGGCAGCTGTAGGAAAGTCGGAACCTCTATATCCGTAGATGTGAAACCCACAGACACCGAGGGCCAACTGTATTCATTGTACGACGTACACCGTTTTGTGTAAGGGACTTGAGCATCCGTGGGTTTTGGTTATCCACGGGGGCCCCAGAACCATTCCCCCCAGACACCAGGGCACGACTGTGGCCAGACCTCTGCCTCCTAATCCAGAGCTCCTTGGGGGTGAGATGTTTTATAGGAGACTTATCCTGGGCACATAAAAAGAGAAGTTTCTAGCATGTGTGTACAGTTTTAATAATAAGCAAAAGCATAAATAGAAACAAATAAAAGTTACAGGTGCCTGGTATCACCTCCCTCCTGGCCTTTTTTGCTGCCCACTCACCATGGAGTCTCAGTTCTTCCTTCCATTTGGCCAAACCCCGATGTGGCTTGTAGGGAAGCGAACTCCCTGGATCGCCGGATTTAGAAGACTTTACTGTCCCAAAGGGATACTTAGAGGAAGTAAAAATTGTGTTATTAGTGCTGTATCGTTGTTATAAATTATATTAGCGAAGTGGGAAGAATGTTCGCCTAGCGTAGGTAGATAAGTTCAGACCGATGTCCAGACCGTCTCTCTGTACAGCGGTGGGTGGATGAAGTACTGTCTGCAGGTCCCAGCTTTAGTCGTCATCTGTAAGGTGGGATCGAGGCCACCTCTGACAGGTTGTTGCGAAGAGTGAATAAGACGTAGGTGAAAGCAGTCTTGTTACAGATGTAATCATAATGATCTCAGTAGGTATATTGATAATCATTCTTTAGGCTTTTGTGAGCTGGCCTAGGAAGTCAGTCTTACCATTCTCTACCTTCTATAACAATGTCCCGTTTTTAGAATCTCTGAGAGCCAAACTTTTGGGGAAAACTGTTTATTAGGACCATTTTGAGTCAGATTAAGATACTGGAAAATTCACATTGACAATGACTTTCTTTTGGCGGCGCCTCATCTCCTCTTCCTTGAAGAGTCTGTGTAAACTGGTGTGTGTTCTCTAAGTCAGTGCTGGAGGAGCTTGTGTGGAATCACAGCTTTTTTTCCCGGATGTCATCCACTCTGTCCTGCGATGTGAACCCAAGGGGACACACTTGTTGTGAATGTTGTTTTCCTTGTGACCTTCTGTGTGATAATGATTGCTGAGAAGACGGAAGACAATTGTGAAATCAATGTACTAATTCCATGCTGTCTCTTTCTCCCTGCCCCAAAGTGATGTTAGTATGTGTTGTCTCTCACTCCTTGGGGTCCTGCCAATTCTCGTATGTTTTCTGAGCTGCTGCTCGGGGGGGCCATGGCTGCATGTTGGAATAGAAACTGCTTTTTGCAAGGTTGCATCGTCTGTTAGAACAGCCTAACAAGCCTTTTAGGAAACTGTGTCTCATATGAGCTTTTTCATCATCAGTAAGAGATGTAAAATATCTTAGTGAAGGTATTTTAGTAAAACGGTTCACTATTCAAAGGATTTCAGAGCTTTTTCTTACATTTATGTTTTAAACTTCCTAAAATATGAAAGCAGATTAAATTTTGCCTACGATTTGAAAAGCAGCCTTTCTAAATTTCAGTAAATTTTATGGTACCTAAAACCTAAAAGAATGAGTACCAAATTTCAAAAGTCTAACTAAATTAAGCATCTCTTTCACTGAGACATTTTAGCTGGGACGAAAGGCTGGGTGTTCTCTCTTACGTTTGCGTGCTTTGCACTTGCATGAATTTCATTAGCAGCGTTTGTCTTGTTTTCCCAAAATACTAGAGATGAATGAATGTATGCATATCGTGGTAGTCTTTTTAAAGCACAGTAGAAATTAAAACATTTCTGCACTTCAGTTGAACAGAGTTACCATCTGAATTCTATAATCTCTGCCCAGTAACTGGTTACTTTTCATTATTACTTATGTAGCTTTTATATTGTAGAAGTGATAGACTTTCCAAGCACTAATAGTGGTAGTAATAGTAATAATAATTAAAGAAAACATTTCAGTGCTCCTTAATGAGTGGCACTTGCAAAGCTCTGTTTAAAGTCAAGTGCACTAGGGCAGTTGTCTGTCTACTGTTAGTTGTGGAACTTGCCCCAAGTGTCTGGTGCTGGTGCCCCGCCAGTTACTCTGTGGGTAACAGCCTCGGTGGCACTCAGCCCCCCATCCTTCCTCTCACCTCCACCCTCACACACATCCTCACCAGAGAGCCTGAGAAGTGGATGGAAATTATTCTGGTGGCTTTGAGAGACGAGCATTGAAATCACACTTAAACGCAGTTATGGGTGACAACAGAAGGATGAATCTGTGGCGTTGCTTAGATGAGAGTACCTGCAGGGCTGACCTGTCTTTTGAAGAGAAACCTGGTATTTTATGGGGGGATTTTTGCTGTAACGGGAGCAATCGGTGGTGTCCGTCTGTCTTCTGACTTAACTGTTTTGGTCTTTATTTCTCCAATTGTATTTGCTTTTAGCATCAGTGAATGAAAACCATGAAATATACATGAAGGATTCTGTGTCTGCTGCAGAGGTTGGTACTGGCCAGTACATGACAACAAAGGGCATCTCTCAGACCAACTTGATCACCACTGTGACTCCGGAGAAAAAGGCAGAGGAGGAGCGGGGCGAGGAAGACGACAGACGGCAAAAGGCCGAGGAAGCCACACCCGTCGCTGCCGTACGGCCCGAGGGAAAGGTACATCTCCCCACTGTCTCCCCGACCTGTGCACTCTCTAAAGAACTCCTGAATAAGACTGAGGACGTAAGCCAGGAATGTGAATAAGACTTAGGCTAATTCGTATCTCAGCATTAGTCACCTTCATGTTGTCAACTTTTAAATTAGTATGTCCTCTGTCAACACTTTTCCTCTACAAAAGCCCTTTCTAACTTTCGGGAAATTCTTATTGAACAACTGAGGTGCTACGTGAGACTTTCAGGACAGCTGTCCTGTCTGTAGATCTTAGAAATACATTTGGTAGTGAATTACACTTTTCTGTTTGGGCTCACAATTCAGAACTGTCACTAAAGCTGTTTTCTTTGTTTCTGGCCCCATCCTCCTACCCAGGGCTGTGTATTTGTCTAGATGCACAGTAATTGCTTTGCCCTTCTTCTGACCGCCGGTAGCTGAGTGACCACAGCCTGCATACTTATACACTGTTTCCACTGTTTCTCTCTCTCAGTCTTATCATCTTAACCTAACCATCAGAGTAGCCAGTGGATGTGTTTTGGAAAAGGGATATTAAGGCCAAAGTTTGCAAGGGAAGACGGAGGGCGAACTTGGCAGTAATTTTTCCAGGGTGTTTTATTCATTGAACTTGGTCACTTCATTTCATCCAAAAGTCAATTTATTTTTAAATATTATGTTTATTTCTGGAGGTCCATCACTATAAAGCAACTTTCCAGGAAAATGAAAGTCAAAAAACATGTAGACAACCTGCTTCTGGTTCGGGATTTTGTATGTCGCAGAGCAGCTCCCTAAAAGTCAAAGAACATGCCGGGAGGTTTATACATAATAATAATGGAAAAACAAGAGTGGGTCTTAGAATGTACAGAGTACAGAGTGAAAGGAAACAGCAGAATAAAAATGCCGTATAACTTAGAGGTTATGCTAAAACTTAGGTAAATTTGATTCAGAAGTGCTCTTTTGCACGTGGGCTCTTCAAATGCAGAGTACGGGGCAGAGAATCAGCTGGGGCTCTGTAGAAAAATGCTCCTTTGGATAAGAATTTAACAGTGACCTCTAAATGGGCAGATTGGCAAACGTATCATCATTCTGTTTATGTTAGACTATCCCAATGACCCAATCCATCATCCTTTTTTAGGGTAAGATTATTTATTTGCCAAACACAAAAATAAAAACAGGATAGGACATAATGGAAGGATATTTGGATCACTTTTGCTGTTAAAATGCGCTTTGTTCTGAATTTTGTTTTTACACTCTTTTCGTTTAAGGCGGGTTCTAACTAGGTCACGATCAGAAGATGATATACTTGAAAAGCCAATGTGTCCCATGATTTCTGAAAGTCGCCCAGGCCAACACTCCATTCTGAGGGCTGTGTAAATATGATTAAGTGCCCCATAAAAGTAAATGACTTGTCGTTTGCTCCATAAACGCTCCACTCCCACTTTGTTTGATTTTAAAAGATCAGCAATTTGTTTACATGAGATGGAGCCCTAAGCCAGCATCACTGGGTGCCTTTTATGCCATGGGAGATTAGAAAGACCAAGAAGACTGTTCTCTTAGAGTCGGAGCCTCTGAGAAGCCAGCACTGTGACCCTGATGCCTTCTGAGAGGTCGTGGCTGAGGCCTTGTGCTGAAGGAGCTGAAGGGCTGTCTACATCTCCCCTGCTGCAAAGCTGTCTTTAAAAACCACTCTAGGGCTTCCCTGGTGGCACAGTGGTTAAGAATCTGCCTGCCAATGCAGGGGACGCAGGTTCAAGCCCTGGTCCGGGAAGATCCCACATGCCGCGGAGCAACTAAACCCGTGAGCTACCACTACTGAGCCTGCGCTCTAGAGCCCATGAGCCACAACTACTGAGCCCGCGTGCCACAACTGCTGGAGCCCGCGTGCCTAGAGCCCATGCTGTGCGACAAGGGAAGCCACCGCGATGAGAAGCCCGCGCACCACTACTAGAGAAAGCCTGGCGTAACAACGAAGACCCAACACAGCCAAAAAATAAATAAATAAAATTAATTTTTTTAAAAAAAGCCGCTCTAAAAACCACTCTGATCAGCAACATGGAAGATTAAGCCGTCATTTCATTCTTCTCTGTCTTCAAAAAGTAGCGTAGAGGGCGCTTATTTTTTAACCAAGATGAAAATGTATTACTGAAAATAGCTCTTAAGTGACTGGTCCCTAGATTCCTTTGAGAGGAGGTGTGTTTCCCCACTAACGATCACCCCAGGTGACGGGGCAGCCTCCACGGGCAGAAGGCGGCTTGTAACTTGTACATTATTCTCAGCTCAGTGAGATTTGTGCAGCGTCTTGTTTAAGACACAGTGTTTAATGTCAGATGTGAGTATTAGGAAAAGACATACTTGTCTGATACCGAAAAAGAGACACTTCTACATTCTACTAGATCCATGATATAATTTTATTTGTGCATTTTCTTACCCTCTGTCTCTATATTTACCAAGTCAGGGTTGGATTACCGTCACAAAGCAGACCAGATAATGTCCATGCTCTCAGGACACTAGGCAGAAACACGCATGTGAGTACACACACACACACACACACACACACACACACACACGAGCAGAAGTTCAGTCATCTTCAGGCTCCAGGTGACCTTGTCTTGAACTTGGCTATAGCAGCTTCCACGCTGGCCCTGGGTCCTGTTTGGCATTTGCTTGTCTCTCCCACCCCTCTCGCTCAGCATCCCTCCACCACCTGCAGAGAAAGCTGGCTGTGGTCACGGAGACTGCGGGGACCAGGAAGGGTGTAAAGAACCTTACTTGCCCTGCACAAGCCTGCATGCCCCTCCCCAGGAGCACTATTGTGGGGTTGCCTGCCTTGATCTTCCCCTTAAGGACTCAAACCAGGCGGCTTAAGCCTACGGCTCCTCTAAGAAAAACCGGAAGGTGGGGAAATTGTATCTTTCTATTATTTACGGACCACAAGTAATACAAAGTAAGTGCAGATAAACCACATCACAAGAAAACACGTCCTTTTTCGCTAGTTAGCTTGTTCGAAACCACTTCTTTAAGCTCCCCCGTGTACATTATGGGTAAGGGGCCAAAATCGTCGTTTTCAGAAGAGCCTCGGTGCTTTATGGAGAGGTAAGGTTCCTACGGCGTTCACTGTGGAATTCCCTAATTGGAGCTGCTTATGGGTAGGAGTGGGGTCAGAAACTTGGTGATTTGGAAACCCACCTGCTTTGGCTATGACTGACTAACCAAGGAAAAGTAATGCTAGAGATTTTGTTTTTAATCATCAAAAATTGGATTCATTGTCATTTTAATCTAACTGAACCCTAGTAACAGATCTGGTCGCTGGAGATTAGGAGAAGTTATTGAAAGTCTTGGTTTTAAGTTATCAGAGAGTTACATTTGCTCTCAGCATCCTAAAAATTTCTAGAGTTGTTGGTCTAAACAGAAGTTTTGGATCGTATGAAACGTAGTCATGAGATTACCCACAGATCTCTTTAGTTCTGATTTTTTTTTCAAGCCCACCCTGTGTTTGACTTGAAGGTCTAATGGGAAGACGATGGCCGTTCGTGGCAGCGTTGGCATGCCGCTTGAATACTTTAAAATTCACCAACAACCCTAGTGCTGAAATTCTTGTTTGACGATTTTTTTCTCGGTACCCATAAGAAAATTAACTAATTGCAGTTTTCTTTTTGTCCTTTTGCACCTCTGTTCGCTGCTTTCTGTCTCTCTCGCTGTCTCTCTCACATCAGTCACCCGGGCTTGGCACTGACTCATGTCCCCCCTCCCCCCCATCAGCCCGCTCTCCCCCTGCATCTCCCACAGGGCTCCGCAGGAGGTGTAAGGAGAACGGGCACCCCCCGCCGGGGGTCGAGCCGGCCAGAGACCCCGGGCACCTGCACGGGGAGCCCACCTCAGACTCTGATGGCCGAGGGAAGCCGTGCCTGGGGGACCACGATGTGGCTTTTAGCTGCAAACAGCGGCGGGGCAGAGGGGCCACGCTGTTTTCCTTCTCCTTGCAACTCCCCGAGTCTTTCCCCTCTCTCCTGGATGACGATGGCTACCTGTCCTTCCCCAACCTTTCCGAGAGCCACCTCCTGCCCCAGAGCTTGCGGCATTACCTCCCCATCCGCTCGCCCTCTCTGGTGCCCTGCGTGCTCTTCATCTTCTTCTTCCTGCTCTCCGCCTCCTTCTCAGTGCCATACGCCCTCACTCTCTCCTTCCCTCTGGCTCTGTGCCTCTGCTGCCTGGAGCCCAAGGCGGCCTCCTTGAGTGCCTCACTAGACAATGACCCGAGTGACAGTTCAGAGGAAGAGGTGTGTACCGCGGCATAGAACACACGTCCCTGTCGTGCTCGGGGCCGCGGTCCGAAACAGTCTCAGACGGCTGCTGCGATAGTGGTCCTACTTTCAGAGCCTCATTTATCGTCTGTGCCAATCTGTGCAGAGGTTTTGTGTGCAGGGGGTGCGACCCGGCCCCGGGGTTAGGCACAACACCATGTGGATGCAGCAGGCTGAGCCCGGCCCGGAACCGCACTGCCAACCCACCGACTCCAGCGGGTGGGGAAGGACTCAGCCGTGAGCCAATTGTAAATAAATAACCCGTTAGCTACGTAAGAACTCAGGGTCGACTTAAAGGCTCTGTTCAGTTCTCATTCAATAAAGGGAATGACACAGAAGACGGATGAGTAACTTTCAACTAGATTGGCGGCAAGTTACCAAAATGTACCCTGCTGTAATGACGCACAGTGGTGATACGCACCAGGTAAAGATGCTCAGGGCGCGGCGGGAGACAGCACCGCCGTCGAGGTGCACCACCACCCTCGGGGCAGCTCTCCAAGACTGTAAATGCCTCCCTCTCCTCCCTGGAGATTCTGAAATGCCCCCGCTGCTCTTTGATTGTCATTGCCAGACCGTCATTGTTACTCCACGAGGGGAGCCCAATCCCGTGGGTGTGTTGGGTCAGAAAGAGGGGCTTGAGCAGTTTAAAACGCTCCGTGACATTGGTCATTGGCAGGGCCAGAAACAGGACCAGAAAGAGCGGCAGTTGAAAACAGCAGTTTCCAAACACAATCAGGAAAGACTCCTGTTAGGTTTCCACACGCTGTAAAAATGGGCTGAGATTTCATGAACACGAGCAATGCCAAGGCATGTGTTGGGCGGCACCCATTCTCTCAGTTCCGGCGTGAGGCTGGGGAAGCTGGATGGGCCTCTGCGGCTAGCGACCAGGAAAGGACTTGAGCCTTCAGCCTCCATCCGTGAAAGCAGGCTGCCTGTCAGTCCCCCGTCCCTCATCCGAGCCATTGGGGGAGGTGACATCCTAGCAGGTAGTGTTTCCTCTTAATTGCTCCCCTTTCCCTCCACTCCATTGCCCTGTGAAGAGCCCAGCGGTTTCCCTCTGTGCAGCCTTTAAATAGAACGCAGGGAAAAAGAACAGAAGTGCCAACAGGCCCCTGGCTGAGACCCACCCTCCTGCCTACGCCTGCCCCCCGCTCCTCCGGCAGTTCTGGAGGGTTTTGTGTCAGGAGCCAAACCCAATACACCTAGCATTCAAAAAGAAAATCGCAAAGTCAAAGCAGCACTAAAAAAGGAAAGTCTATTCAGTCCTATGCTCAGCTAGAAACGGTAATCCGAGCTGCACCTGTGAGTAGATAGCATTGTGAGGTACGTATCTATATTTAGTGGTATTATGACTGTTTCTTTGCAGCAGCAGGAAAGAAGTGGGAATGGTCTCCAAGACGTTCCCAAGAAAAGTTTAGGCTTTTCAATTTGATGTTGCCGAAGAGCCCTTTGCAAGGTTCTTGGATCCTCTGTGACTTAGCTCCAAATCTATCTATGTGTAACTATTTTCGTACGTGGAAAATATTTTAAGAGAAAAACCACTCTAAATCCTAGGTTTGAATATCACCGTTTCTCATAGTAGCAACATAATCAAATAACGTAGGTCCAAACCTACAGTTCTGACGAACGCAGTATTATCTACAAAAACTGTTTATAATATTAGCTGGTTTCCAACCTGCTCATCTTTGTTCCTTTAGCAGTGGAGCTAGGCATCAAGCTAACAGAAGGCGAAAAGATCGCCATTTTATGTTTTTCTGCATTTTAAATAACTGAACTTTTATGTAGCAAACCACACAGATCTTGTGCCTAATCCAGGGTGTACATCTTGTTGTAATCAGTGCATGAAAATTAATGTTCAACTTGGGCATGTCTGCATTACATCAGCAAAACAAATCACAGCAGTTACTCCTCGCAAGCTGGAGGCCGCGTGGCTGGTGTTCCCCACACGTAAACCCTCCTCTGAGACCGTGAACCAGCTCTGGCCGAAGCGGCCTTTCTTGTCCTCTGCTCCAGCCTCGGTCACCCATGACGGCTCTCCTGCCACATGACTTTGTATTTGGCCATCTGTTCAATGTCGTCTCAACCCCAAGTGTTAAGAGCTGTGAGCTCTGGTTCAAGCTGAGCTAGAGAACTCAGATGTAGGTCATTCAGGTAAAAAAAAAAAAAAAACAACACGCGCCATTTGTTGACACGGCCTGTTTTAGTCCCTGGGCCTCAAGCGCTTTGGCAGCTAAACCGGGTGACTCTGTAACATACGGTTCAGCTCCGTCACTCTGGTTTTGCAAAATCACTAATGACTCTAATTCTTTTTAAATATTTTATCATCACTGCTTACATCTGTCACGTGTGGTAGTGGCTTAATTAGTCCCAGCCCTTCTCAAGAATGAAACCCAGTGCAGAGAGCTGTAATCATTTCGAACTACAGAGCTGTTAGCTTTTTTTTTTTTTCATTTGTCCTTCTAGAATTTTGGTCAGATAAGGAGGGGCCGAATGCTAAATCATCTACATCTGTCCAGAGACGTAAGATGAATTTAGCTCACCGTAATTATGTGTCAACTTGTGAAGAATTTTTTGATAATACCAAGAAAGGAGGTGGATGACGTCTAGAGGAAAAGATTGATCACTTGATTTAACATTTTAGAGGGTGTAAACACATTATATGATAGTCCATGGCATGCCATACATTTTGCAGTTTTTCTTAGACATAGGATATTATATAAATAAAAGTTGCTGTAAAAGCTGCTTTATTCAGCCTTTAAGACTTCAGTCATTAACTGTATATTGATCAGGCACTATGTTTGTTGAATGACTGACTGACTAGGTGCTGAGTAGGGGATTGAGGGGGTTTAGATATGGCCTAAGCTGCGATTTATTTGTGTATAGCTAGGAAAAATAATAACAATACTTAGGAAATACTGTTTTGCTATCAATATTTATGATTTTTATAGGCATTTTTAGCTGTGTGTATGTGTCAGGCATCACATAAAGACTTAGTATCTGTTACCTGATACAGTTAGGGCTATGGTTTTCCCCATTTTCCAAGAAGGAAATTGGGATTAAAATATGAAACCTGCCCCCTGTGCCACAGAGTTAAATAAATAGCAAGGATTTGAGCTGATGTCAGTCTGTCCTGAGACCCCCTCACTCTTGACCATGGCGGTAATTCCAGTGCCAAGATGCCTGGAAAGCTGCTGAAGTGAATTCTAAAGCCATAAGGGAAATAATCAAAGTAGGAGGAGAAAAACTTTCAAGAACTTTCGAGGCCTTTGACACAACTAGTCAGCGCACTGAGCCCAAGTCGTTCTTATTGGTTCTTGAAAGCCTGAGGTTTCCTCGGGTTATCCCATACCCTTGAACAGTGACCTGCTTCTCTTCCTAAATCAAACTGGCCTTGCCCTAGACTGTCAGTTGGTGAAGCCATGCTAATGCCCTAGCAGTGATCACCCTGATAAGAAAATTAATAGCCACCCCCTTCCAGGTGTTGCCAAGGTGGTCGGGTCATGAAAGCTCTCAGCATGCTTTCTTTACCAACCTGCTGAAAAGGATTTCCCTCTTAGGCACAGGTCTGCCAGGATGGAGACCTCAGGGGCACAGGCCAAGCATGAGTTCCAACTCCTTTTCTTTTAGGAATATAGAAAAGGAAAGTTTGGGAGAGGATCAAGAATTCAACCCAGCCAGAGTCATGTAGACATAAAGAGCACTGTCTCAGCCCTCCCGCTGGTAATCCATGGTCTTTGCAATGAGAGATTATTTTAAGAGACAGATTCACAACCTTAGAGCCCCCAGTATGGATTTTTGTTGACAAATTACTAATCGCACAACTTTGCTCAAAGGACTTTGAATAATGACTAGTTTGAGAGTTGAGAAGGGAAAGTCAGGTAATATTATATAGGACGTTGAGATGTCCCAATTTCAATGGCTGTGGCTCATCTCTCCTCCAGAAAAAAAAAGAGTTTTTGTTGTAAATCATAAACCACTATAAAAACAGATTAAAAATCAGTCTTGAAATTACTATTGTAATTCTCCCTTGAAAACCTAGGCTCTGTCAAATGCTGTGCTTTGTTTTATTTGTGTCCAAGTAGATGTCTCTCTCCCTCCTTCTCTCCTTATTTTTCATTACTATTATTTGCTTCATTTGAATGTTTATTTTGGAACGAGATATTTAATTACATACTTCTCTATACCTCTTTCTATTGGAGGGTGGGACGAAATAAACAACATATAGTCTTAAAAAATATCTAGTTAGCAATCCTACTTGAGAATTGAGTTACATTTTTCATACATAAAACATATGCCTGTGAGTCACTGGCATGTGCTTTTTATAATTAAAAGGTAATGCAGACAGCCTGATGGTCTCAGATGGATGTAAATTACCAAAATGGTGTAAATGAGGGGCTGAAAGTCCAGTGACTGTTAATAGTAGTTTTTTATTTAAATTGACATGTTAAGTTACTTTTCAAATGTGACCTATTCCTAGAATTTTTTTAAAAATATATGAACAGCAATTTTATTTGCATTAAACATTTCTAGGAGCTCTTTCTAGGGGTTTCAGTTAAAAATGGGGGAAAGAATGACATGGCAGCAGACATGTCAGCTTGGCTAATACACGTCCTGTGGTTACGCAGGCCGTGTGCCTCTGGTCTTCCTCTGAGTGTCTCTGCTGATGGAACCTAGCTCTGGCCTTTCTTTGGCTTTTGTTAGAACCTGCATTCTTGTTGGGAAGGTAGTGCGATACAGATCACAGAAAAAGGGACTGAACTGTAGGCCCCAGGCTTGCCCGCTTGACGAGATGGTTTGTTTTCTCTTCCTGCCTTCCTCCTGGAACCTGATCACCTCTGTGATCCACAGACCGACAGTGAGCGCACGGACACCGCGGCTGATGGGGAAACCACCGCCACTGAGGTTGGTACAGTCGCTGTGGGTGCCGCCCGTTGCCTAACAAAAATGCTGGTTCTGCCTTTAGGAACTTTGCATGTTGCCTTTTAGGGTGGAGAGAAATTCTGCTTTTAACAGTAGGAGTTAAATATATTCTGCTGCCTAGACCAGTGGTTCTCAAACTCCGGCCTGCATCAGAGTCATCTGGAGGTTCCCATCCTCCTGTTTCACATTCAGAAGAAGGTCTGGGGTAGGACTGGAGAATTTGCATTTCTAACAAGTTCCCAGGTGACTCTATCCATTTCAGGGTCACTTTTTGAGAACCCTTGGCTAAATTGGTGATACTTTTTAAAAAATTTTTATTGGAGTAGAGTTGATTTACAATGTTGTGTTAGTTTCAGGTGTGCAGCAAAGTGAACCAGTTATACATACACATATATCCACTCTTTTTTAGATTCTTTTCCCATATAGGTCATTACAGAGTATTGAGTAGAGTTCCCTGTGCTATACAGTAGGTCCTTATTAGTTATCTATTTTATATGCAGTAGTGTGTATATTTTTTTAAATGTATTCCCTTATCCCAAATGTTTACACATGATAGCCATAATTGGGGGTGGGTGGTACAATTTATGTAATTAGCTTATTGACTAGATACAGATATACTTTAAAATCCCAAATGGTCAAAATGCTTGTTAAAATTATACTACTTCTCTTAACTCATTTTTCATAGCCTGGATGTAGTCTGGGTCACCCAAAAGAAATGAATTTTCCAAGGAAAAGAAAATGAACAAATTACTGTCAGTACTTTATTGGAAAAAAAATTATCACATTGACCAGTGATACTATGCTCTTATTTATCCTTTGTTAATTCTTTAGGGTTCATTAAATATGTGTATGGCTTACGTTTTCTAAATCTTCTCTACCAGTAACTAATTAAAATTTCTGTAAAAACAATATTTATGTATAGCAATGGAAGTCAAGATGTTCATTTCCTAAAGTGCTAATAACAGAATTTTTTTTTTTACTTTGTGATAGTGTTTAACATTAGGTTGTTTTTTCCATTATCCAGTCATAACAATATTTTCTAGTTGGGTATTTAAGAAGAACTAAAAATGTTATAGGTAGTATCTACACATCACTTCATTGAAACTATGTTCAGAAAAACATTTCAAAATGGAGTTTAATTGTTTCGTCCTTTGGAAATGCCAGAGTTCAGTTCAAAGTTTGGAAGTCATCATTTTTTAATTTAGAGATAATACTGTAAAACTATCATACTGGTTCTTTTAAGCAGTCACATGTAAACTGATTACAGGGTAATCATTTTCTATACCAAATATAACAATTGCATCTTAATTTTGTAAGAATTAGTTATATGTAACCACTGATACTTTCAGTAAATTTCATTGTAATCCTAAGGTATGCTGTAAATGAAAAATATTTTAATACTACTACTTTAAATTTCTCTTAATTCGTCCCAGCCTCTCCTCCCCTCCCCCTCCCCGTGTCCACAAGTCCATTCTCTACGTCTCTATTCCTGCCCTGCCACTAGGTTCATCAGTACCATTTTTCTAGATTCCATCCGTATGCGTTAATATACGGTATTGGAGGGAGTAGCATTAACATATATACACTACCATGTGTAAAATAGGTAGCTAATGGGAAGCTGCTGCATAGCACAGGGAGGTCAGCTTTGTGCTTTGTGCTCTGTGACGACCTAGAGGGATGGGATGGGGCGGGGGCGGGAGAGGGAGGCTCAAGAGGGAGGGTATATATGTACACATATAGCTGATTCACTTTGTTGTACAGCAGAAGCTAACACAGCATTGTAAAGCAGTTATACTCCAATAAAGATGTTAAAAACAAATGACTCAGCTATGAGAAAATAAAATACTATAAATTTCTCTAGCAGTTTTAAACTTTGTTATACAACATTTTAAGCATGCAAACGAAGACGTATAACATAGGTAGGTTATGAAGCTTAAAAATAAAATGAAGAGCTATGAACCCACCACCTCTGTAGAATCAGCATGCCTCCAGCCCTCTAACGCTTCTTATAAACGCTCCCCCTTCTCTTTTTTCCAGAGCCAGTGTAACAGCAGTGCAGGGTGGGGTGTGTAGGTTAGAGAGTCTGGTCCCCATTGAGACCCAGACAAAGTGATCCATTTGCTGAAGGCCATGTGCTCTGGCATCACCCACTTGTCACCCATAATTTCACTCTGGACCACGTCTTATAGTTGATTTTTGTAGTTGATGGTAGTCTATTTAATTTCCTCACTTACCCCATCCGTATCAGCCCTCTCCTCTCCCAAATTTGTTTTTAAGTAGGTGGGTTCAAGAAATTCAAAGATCCAAGAAATTTTTTAATGTGGGAACCTCTGTGTTAAGTTCTTTGTGCCTCAGTTCTCCAGCCTCTGTGTTAAGTTCTTTGTGCCTCAGTTCTCTGGTCTACAAACTGGGGATCATAATAGCTAACCTCATAGGATTATTGTGAGGACTCCTACACTCCAAGGGAGCTCTCATCATTGGGTATTCATAGCCGTTTCTGTGAATTTTAATTTCGATGTCGGCTTCCCCCACTTCCTGAACTGTTGCTAACGTCTTTTAAGGACAGACCGCCAAGTCCTAGCTGTCCTCCCAAGTCCTCCCAAGCACACGTGTGGGCTCATCGTGCTTGGAAGTGTCCGGGTTAAAATGTCAAACACCCAAGAGGCAAGGAATCTTTTGCTCCTGTCTTCTTATTAAGCTTCACAATTTGTGTGTGAGAACGTTGTGGTTTATGTATAAGAAAGAAATGTCTTCTCACATAAGAGCAAACTAGCGCCCCCGTGTAGCTGGCTTATGTAGACCCATCCTTCCATCTTAGAGTCGATGGCATGGTAAGACTTTATTTCCCACTCTCTCTTGATGCTGGCAGTCGGACCAGGAGGAAGATGCAGAGCTCAAGGCACAGGTAGAAAATTCAAAACCAAACACAAAAGCAGAAACCAGCGTGTGATAAGTCATTGTCTGTGGTGTCCAGATCTTGCAGCATGCTCTGTGGTGGTGACTGTGTGCTGGTGCAGTGTGGAGGATGACACTTGTTCCTGTGACTATCATGTCCCTTACCTTCCTTTCTTCTCCACTTTTTTCAGAATAGTCTGATTAAGCGAATAAAGGGTGAAAATGTGTATGTCAAACATAGTAATCTTATGTTAGAGGTTGGTATTGGTATATACCAGTGCATGCTTGTGTGTGTTGGTTTTCCTTTAGTGGCTTAACCTGTGGGCTCGTACCATGATGCATGAAGGGTGTGTCCTCACCTGTGAATACGTGCGGTTGACTTCTCAGCTTCCTCTGATTCCTTCCTCTCTCCTAGACGTAGATCCCCTTTCCTCCGTGTGTATTTATTTTAATTCTCTGGTTACATGTGAATTACACTGTTAACAGTCGACCTTTGAAACTTTTGATTTTTATGCTTGCGTGAACTAGATTTTGTTTTCCTTCGGAAATATCACATTTTCACCAGAGTGTTTGTGGTAGTGTCATGAGCCCTGATCAGAATTCTTTTATTTTGACTACTAATGAGATAATGACCTAACTTTTAAGACGAGAGAGAGCACGCAGAAAGGAAAACAAACGTAAAACGTTGACTGTTGGATTCTTTATGTTCTGAATATAGGAGCTAGATAAAACCCAAGATGACCTGATGAAACATCAGACCAATATTAGTGAGCTGAAAAGAACCTTTTTAGAAACCTCCACAGACACTGCCATCACGAACGAATGGGAAAAGAGGCTTTCCACCTCCCCCGTGCGACTAGCCGCCCGGCAGGACGAGGCACCCATGATCGAGCCGCTGGTACCTGAAGAGGTCGG
This sequence comes from Stenella coeruleoalba, assembly GCF_951394435.1. Taxonomy (NCBI): domain Eukaryota; kingdom Metazoa; phylum Chordata; class Mammalia; order Artiodactyla; family Delphinidae; genus Stenella; species Stenella coeruleoalba. Next base: position 56,877,558 of record NC_137160.1, on the reverse strand, counting down.
TATTCAGGCTTTGGGTTGCACTTGTCTTCTGTCCACTAGCCTCGCTCCTCTGCAGGGTCTGCAGGGAAAGGATGTGGCAGGATTCTGAGTAGAGAATCTCACCCCTTGTCTGTGTATAGCCAGTACAATGTTATAGCCAAGGAGTGAGTAATCGCATCCCGTGGTGCTTTGGAACGAACAAGGAAACTCTGGTTCAGATCTGCTTATTCTAGATTCACAGCTGGGAGACATTGACCTACTGTATTAATGAACCAACAGTTTTTCTGAATGTACTTCCGCTACTTTAAGAAATGCCTTGAAAATTCATGACTGTTTCTCATCAGTTGCAAGATGAGCATGCCTATTGAGATTGTCTAATGTTTGACTAAACAGTGTTCTGAAGTTGATAACATTTCAGGGCATACTTTACTCTGGGACTACTACACCAGGTTTTTACGGGTATACTCAGTTTTTTATTTCATTTTTATTTATAGCATATACATATATTTTTAAAAATTGTTTATTTTAACTGATTTATATATATAAACATATATATTATATTATGACTTATAATCAGTTTTTATTTGGTTTTTAATAGGGAAAGTAAAGGCCAGAATGTCTTTTTGAGTAAGTCTTCCATGTAGGAAATCGCTCTTTAAATGTACAGTAAGATAGTGGATTCAGCTGGTGTTACTTCAAGGCTCCCATTGTGTGGGACCCACAGTGGCAGTGGTACTAATCTTACTGTCAGCTGTTACATATCATCTTACTTTATCTGTCTTTCAAAAGAAGTAGTTTTTAAAATGGCATCTTTCTAGTATAATATTAACTTCTTTCTTCCCTTGAAAGCTGTTTATCTAAAGTGACCACAATCATGATGTTCATGACAGTTCCAATCCCACTTAAAAAAAAAATGACAAGGTATATCACCATTTGAATTACTTTGTAAAGGGCCTTTTTATGCAGAATGAATGAAAAGTCCTGTGACCAAAGTATTCCTGTACCGTTAAACATCGGTTGCATTCAGAGTGTTTGAGTTTCAAGACACAAAAATTTCAGATTTTCCTGATTGATTTAAATATTGTAGTTCCTGCATTGGTAAGACTGCCACTTATGAGTTATGGGCAGATAAGTTTTATTGTAACTGGTCAAGTTTGGTTTACCCTATTTCTACGAGGGCTGGAAATAAGGAAGGACGTGCTGGCTCTGAAGATGGCAGATACTGGATTACGTTACAAAAACACAAAATAAATAGCCACTGAAAAAGTCAGGCCTCTCCTCCCCTGCTGTCACTCAGGGACACGCGAGGTAGCAGCCCTTTGAATGGAAGTTCGGGTAGTTGCTTGGAGAAGTTTAAAGGTGGTGATAATAAACAAGGGACTGTCGAAGTCTAGGTCATTAGACTAGTAAAAGAAATTGTTTTCACTTATTAAATGCTCTGATTCTTAGAGAATAACGGTGATGACCCCAAAGAATGTTAATAACTTAAGAGGTGATGCTTTGAATACGCTGAACTTACCCTCGATGTGGATGCCTTATCCCTGTCGGTGCAGAGAGACTGCAGTAGACCTAAGAAAGGATTGTTTTAAAAGGATTAAAGGATGGAGGAAAGATGTCCTCTGCAGAAGCACAAAGTGGTTTGGTTACGTAGACTGGAGACCAGCAGCTGGCTTAGTAACTGCTTTCAAGTGTCTGCTGAGTGGTGAGCAGAAGCTGTACCTTAGGACTCCACTGCCACCGGCAAGGGAGGAAATTATTGGGAGACTTGCTAGATGTAAAGAAGAGCTTCTTAAAAACAAGGCTGGCTAATAACCCTGGTTATCAGAGGGGCTCTGAAAAAGCAGCTCCAAGGAGCTTCAGGTCCCAGAGGAAGAGAGGTCCCTTCTGGGAGGTCAGGGCTATGCGCGCTTCCCTCGCCTTGGGGCTCCCATCTGACCCTTCTCCCGGAGCTCTTGGTGACACCCAGTTTATCCTCCATTTGAGGGCCCTGGAAACAGCCCGGCAAGTTCTTATGCTCCAAATTCTTGTTCATTTCTATATTAAAACTTAATATTGGCTTTTGTTATTGGTTTTGTGAAAAGCACAAAAGATAATTTTATCCTCCCAGCCAGCTAGGCATACACAAAGCATGTTTGTTTAAAAACACCTAAACAAAAGATTTTCATTTTAGAGGGGAGGTGTTTTTCTAAGTAAATTACTCATTTGATGTTATCCTTTTATTTAATATGACCCACTTTAAATTAATTAAACAATAATTGGCCAGTTTAGAAAGAGGTCCAATTATTTCTAAAAGAAAATATGTAACTTAATTTTTTAAAGTGACTTCTCAAAGTAATATTGCTTGTGTCAGAAGGGTAAAGGAACTGATTCAGTGACGCCACACTTAGTTGGATTTTTTGGGGAATCTCAGTGATACAATGTTGTTTTGAAAAAAATGTGATGACTCCTGATTTTTTTTTTTTTTTAAAGAAGATGTTGGGGGTAGGAGTTTATTAATTAATTTATTTATTTTTGCTGTGTTGCGTCTTCATTTCTGTGCGAGGGCTTTCTCTAATTGTGGCAAGCGGGGGCCACTCTAAATCGTGGTGCACGGGACTCTCACTGTCACGGCCTAAAAAAAAAAAATTGCTCAAGGCACACCTTCCCAGGTAAGGTGAACAGGCAACAGCCTGTTTAGTGCCACATTTTTGCTTTTTTGTGTTTTTTGTTGGTGATTTTGCTATTTAAAACGATCTCCAGGCATAGTGCTGAAGTGCTGTCTAGTGTTCCCAAGTACAAGAAGGCTGAGATGTGCCTTATAGGAAAATATGTGTGTCAGATACGCTTTGTTCAGGATAAGTTATAGTGCTGCTGGCTGTGAGTTTGATGTTAATGGATCAATAATAGATATTAAATAAGGGGTCTTTAAACAGAAACACACATAAAACAAGGTTATGCATTGATCAGTTGACAAAAATTTCATGACCAGAAGCTCCCAGGAACCTGACCCTGTCTTTCCCCTAGGAGCTGTGGTTCAGTACTCAGTAATTCAGTGTTCACAGCAACTTTATAGAACACAACTGCCATAAGTAACTAGAATCCACTCTCTTTATGCATTTTTCTGCTTTCTTGTCCAGCTTTACTTTTGCTATTCAGGTCTTGGATGGGCCTTAAATTGGGCAAAATACACATTCACTGTGGATCATCTATTCATGGATAGAGAGAATTATCTCCATTCTGCGAATCTGACTTCTGTGACTTTCCATTCAGACCCTGGGGTGCGACTGTAGCCGCGTATTACAGTCACCTACAAGATTTTTAAAATACCGATGCCTGGGTTCTACCTCAGAATCTGATTTAATTAGTCAGAGGTGCACCCCACACATTACTCTTTTTAAAAGCTCTCCACATAATTCTAATTCACAGCCCAATTTGAGAACCCCTGGCCCGAGCAGAAATGAAAGTCCCAGCTCCATAGAGACCCTTAATCATCTGAGCAAGTAACACCTCTGTGAATTTTGCATGCCACTGTAGGGCCTTGTGTCCCAATTATGACACAGGCATGAACGTTTAAGGAACTAAATGAAATAGTCAGGGTGTGCATCTGACTCTGTCTTAACCCCTAGTAAATGTTTCGATTATCAGCTTTTCTTTATCAGTACCTCTTAACTTCAGCAGAACTCACTGGATTGGGGTTGACAGTATACAGGATTTACTGATAACATCTATCCCCTTATGTTACCCTTTTCCGTTACTATGGGACATGCACAGTTCTGGATGCAGACAGTGTGGACATTTTTACTTACAGACACAGACGTTTTTAAAATTAGTTGATGTCAGATAACAGGATATGCTGAAAACCACTGCTGTTGTTTTTTTAAGCTCTCATTGTAGGAAAATATTTAGTTCAGTGATTATAATTAGAGGCCTAGCCGTGGTATTCTGAAAAGTGTCTATAATTTTGACTTCCTGTTTCTTATTTCTGTTTATAAAAGAGGCTATGATTGAAAGTTTAAAAAATAAATCCACATTGAATGATTCCACATGGTACATTTTGTCTCTTGCAATATCTTTCTCCAAAATGGGACAGGACAGGGATTTTTTTTCCCCCTTTGAAATGTCTTATTTGTTGCTCATTTAAAAGGAGCATATGAGGACGATGCTATCAAAATCTGTCAGCAGGTCATTCCAGATAACATTCCAGATGCTCCTCTATAACCTCTTGCAGGCGAACGATTAAATATAGTACTGATTGCTTTGTAGATACATACCTAGGAATTTTAAATACCTCTCATAAAATTATATTGCTTATCATCAACAAGAGGGTTTATTTTCAAAGTTCCATTTGTCTAGAAACTTTGAACTTTTCTATTATTATTTATAGATGACTTTACCAAAATATCCTTTTGTTCAGTATTCTATGCAGTCGTGTGCTGTACACAGAGACAGGCTCGGTAGCTAACGTATTGCCCCTTGAATTATGCCTGTGTAATACTAAAGGAAGCAATAAAAAGATGAAAGGAAAAAAACTGTTCTAACATAACATACGTAATGTCCTTTTAAATTTTATATGTTAAAGACAAGCATGACTTCAAATACTTAATTCTTCACCAAGATATTCTGAAGTTGACTTTTCAGGATTATTTGCCATGTTATAAAAGTTCAAATAAAGCTATAACCTTATGCTTATTTGTGGAATAAAGACATCAATCTGGGCATAACTGGGTTGTTGAGATTAGTAGCTAATGCAGTGACCCACGTGTGTTTCCTTTCTCTGTATCAGGCGGCACTTCAGTAGGGAATATGATCAAGAATTTGTCAGACATGGAAGTGAGAATTTATTCCTCACTTAATTTTTTTTAAATCTTAACATTTTCATTTTAATACTCACTTTTACAGTACTGCAGATTACTGACATATGAACACTACTGAAATGCCAGAAAGCTCTTTATGCCACTCTTGCATATTCTGTGTTTGTAGAAATGAGAAATGTTTGAATCCTAAAAACACCGGAGATTCAAAACATAATCTGTTACTCTTTGGAAATAATTGTTAAATGTTGAGATGGCTTCCGACCATTTTCCAAATTAATAGGCACTAATTTACTTCTTCAGAAAAAAAAAATGAATGAGTATTATATGTGTAGCACAAGAAAAGAACTCTCTTCCTAACTTGCCTTTTTGGAAACTGTCTGCTTCCTCTTCTCCAACCCAACCCCCTTTATTCAAACAGACCAAAGAAGAAAGAGAGATTTCTGAAAAGGTTCTATTTTTGCAGCAAGGAAGCTCTCCATTCTTTGAGTCTCAGGTAAAAAACAAACATTAAGGAATTTTCCAGAAGGAAATTGCTCTTCAGATTTCAGTGTCATTAAAATGTCTGTAGTTTTTCCTTTCTTTTTAAAATTTACCTTGTTTGCCACTAAGGTAGGTATATCATTTTTGCTTAGATTCTGGGGAGGGAAGTAGGGAATTTTGTTACTAATTTAGTTATCCGTTAGCTATCATTTCTTTGTGGCTTTTGCTCCTAGGTGATTATATCTGTGTGTGGTCATTGAAGCATTATGATTATACTTTGTAATGATATTACTGGACCTTTTAGTACCTCTTTCACCCATAGAGTGATGCTAATTTAGATGACCTTGACTGATTTTGAAAGTTCTGAACTTCTATTGGTTTTCCCACTAGCCGAGTGTGATAAAGAGAATTCAGGAAGGAGGCTCTGTGGTTACCTCTCGTCAAATCATTTTCCAGAAAACTGTCCCATCCACCCTAGAGGTTATTTTTCGCTTCATTTTGTTTAATCCGGCACCAGCCTATAGATGGATCTGTAATCCTTTCTCTTAAGGCCCACCTGTTTCTAGATTCAGGCTAGGATAAATACGAAAGTAGCAAACGTCCAAGTTTAAAATGTAAACCAAGGTGCTCCCTTGCTCCTGGCTTGGTTTCTCTTCCCTCTGTAACCTGTTAGACTAGTTACCTGCTAACGTCCTGGTAGGCTCCCCAAATACAGAAGTTTCATAACTTGCATTTCTTCTGCCTTATTGGAACTAACACTAAGGAAACTGGCAAAGAAACTCCTGAGACGATGAACTTCGGTTGTAAATAAAATCGGAACAATGTACAGACCACTGTGACCTGTTTCTAAGAGGCTCCGACAGTGTCCTAACAGTGGGAAATAGTTTATTACAATGCCTGGAACACAGGTGCACTGAATACTTATTGGATAATAAGTGCTAGAGTGGATTCCGTCTCCCATATAAGGAAGTATAATTCACAAACATGGAAAATGGTTTTCACAGAAATTTGTGGAAATGCTGGCACGTTCTTTGTGAGAACAACAGATATGAAGTACAGTGTTCTATTTCACATGGAAAACTGTCTTTTCTATGTCCACACAAGTAAAGCTAAATAACTTGTACAACAGCTTCAAAAATGTTGTTTAATCTTGACATACAAAATGATCAGACATTTAGCATAAGATCAGATACAGTCTTTGCAAAATTTACCACCAAAGTATTTCAAGAAATCTGAAATTGCGAGTGTACACGCAGACCGTATTCCAAGTTGCAGGTTAGAGTTAATAAATTTCAGATGGGAAGAGATTGTAGCCATAATTAATAAAAATAACCCCAGCCCGGTGCGGTCACCTCCCAGGCCTGAGTGTAGCTCTCACCCTGATTGCCTTAAAGGATTCTTATTTTAGAAATGAGATACCATCAGAACTTCTAATTTAGCTTTTATATTCCAAATATAGGGCACAGAGGACTGGGTTATTGTAGACAGAATACCCACTGAGGTAGTTGATGGTGATTCGAAAAAGATTGTGACGTACAAGGTGGTGACCGTGAGCGCTAGAACCGATGACATCCCCGCCGACTCGTCAGGATCTAGCGCCACTGAAGTGCAGAGCTTTGAAGACTTGGCCCGAGAAATGCACTTGAAGGAAGAGAACAAACAGAAAGTATACACACTCGGAAAGTCCTACGATACCGTGTCTGGAAAAATTGTCACTATGACAGGAAAAGTCAAAGAAGGGGAGAAGGTGGTGTCCCCCTCCCCTCTTGAGCCAGGGCTAGCCGAGCTCACGAAGACCCCCCGTGTCCTGGCAGAGTTCGAGGTCCTGGGAGTCCTCACCGAGGACAGGACCAGGAGGGGGCCTGAGGTCCACACTCCAAAGCGGAGGCTGTCGGAGTCGCTGGCCCCCATCAGGGAAGCCGAGTCCCGGCTGCAGAGCCCCGAGGATGATGCTCTTGAGAAAAGCCACGTGCCCGGGAGGGATGCCAGTCTGGAGGGCGAGCGGCTGGGCAGAGCGGAGCCCGAGGCCGAGGCCGAGACCTGGAAGGTGGGGCCCTTCAGTCCCCGCAGGAAGAGCCTGTCCCAGTGGAGATACTCCCAGGAACCGGCCATCACCGTCGCCACCACCCAATACGTTGTCACAGAGTCGGCCACGTCCCAAGTCGTGGTAACCGGTGCTGCCTTTGGGCCGCCGTTTCCGATTCCAGCATGACGTTTGCCAAGGCAGCCCTTCCACCCCGAGCCTTTCCATTTCTCTTGCTGTTTGGCTTATGTTGAGAGCCGCCAACCCAAGCTTTTTTGTTGTTTTCATGGTTAAGTCACTACCGCGGTCTGACGTGAGCATTGAGATACCTGCCGTTTTATTTCCAGCTCTTGTCCCCGAGGTGGGGTGGTGCTGCCGGGGCTTGAGGTGCCGGTGCCGGGTGAAAGGATCCGCTTCACCCAGCACCGCCCTAACCCCAGGAACTCTCTCCGCTTTACCAAACCAGAGCCCCTGCTCACCCCGATTTGCTGTTGATTTCCCATCCCTATGTGTTTCCAAATCTGTCTGTAGATCCCTCCATCCCTCGCCCTGGGTCCCGCGCCTACAGTTCTGTCTAACCAGCTGTGAATGAGTACATGCCCTCCTGTGTCCCGACCTCTGTGCTTGACTCTCCATTTCTCTGTTCACTCAGACTAAACAGTCTTCTGGAGAAAAGCTCATGGATGGCTCTGAAATCTTCAGCTTATTAGAGTCTGCGAGAAAACCGACAGAATTCATAGGAGGGGTTACTTCCACTTCTCAAAGCTGGGTGCAGGTGGCCATCTGTTTCCATCCTCGGTGTCTCTGTCTCTGCCTCTTTGCCTTTTCTTTGTGCCTTTTTGGGGTGTGTGTGTGTTGCATCCAAGTGGCTTTGCTTTAAACACCTGAGAGGGGTCTCCACTTACACCCCTCTGTGCCTGTCCCACGTTTGCATCACATGTCTTTAGTTCCATTACAAGAACATACTTCAGATGTTCAGAAAGCAATCGTGCTGAGACGTTTTAACAACATTTAACTTCTTAAAGCATTTTATGTCACCTGTTAGGTCTAAGGAAGCAGCCAAAACCAATATGCATGTGCTCCAATGCTTTCATTTTGTTTTGGTTTTTTAATTGCGTTTTGTACTGCACTCTCGTTTCTTTTGCAACATCCGAAGAAGCAGCACAGGTTCGAGGCTATGTGTCAGGCAGAGGGCAGGCATCAAAGACTCTGGTGGGGGGAATGAAAGCTAATTTATATTTTCTCTAAGCGTTGCTGGTTATAAGCACTGGTACTGGCTTTAGGTACCCTGGTGAGTGGCTGCTTTTGTTGGTTTTTTTTTTTTTGCTTTCTGATCTTTGCTTTGTGGAAAGTCACACTGACACCACAATTTTTTTTCCATGCAGAAAATGGAAACCAAGATGGAGTCTGGCAAAATAGAGACGGAAACAACCCAGCACCCCCAGCCACTTAGCACCCAGAAGGTTGTGCAGGAAACGGCATTGGTGGAGGAAAGACAGGTGATGAATGCGCATGCAAGTGGGGATGCTTCTTACGCAGCTGGAGATGACATGGATGCTGTGACCCAGGCAGCATCTGCTGATGTATCTGATGTGAAAGGGAAGGAGGCCTCTGCTCTGACTGAGGGAGCGAAGGAGGAAAAAGGGGAGGTGGCCGACAAAACTGTCCTCGAGCAGGGAGAGATGGCAGCTGCTTCCCAAGAGCCAGAGGAGGAGCAGAGTGCAGCCATCCACGTTTCTGAAGCTTCGGAAGAAAAACCTCATTTTGAGGTAACTAGCGGTTAATGTTACTTTTAGTGCTGAAGTAAGTCCCTGAAATTTAGTTAAGCATAAAGGCAGGGCTAGGTTTAATTTTCTTCCTTTTCCAAGAGCAGTTTGTTTCTCCTCTGGTTGCCTTCTTGCACGGCAATTATGGGGTCTCCATGCTGGTCTGGGATCCCATGCAAACATATATAATGATTATTCACAATCTAAAGTTCCAGGAAATGGTTTCCACTCTCTTTGCAATTACCGTAACTGGCAATAAATCTGGGCGATGCATAGCCTGCCGAGATATTAGAAAACTGGATAAATTTATTTCTGATCAGTGTACTTATCCAGAAGGACCAAAACCAGGCTTGCCCAGGCACCAAGTGCTAGAATTTATTCTTTATTCTCTTTTATTGAAATTCCTGAAGTACATGGGGGCGGGGTGAGGGGTGGTGGTTCAATGTCTTATTACTTGTTCCTTCTGTCTAAGAATTTTTTCAATAAAAAGCTAATTTATGATTTTTTAATCTATTAAAATTAGTTTATGAGATAGAGGAGAGGGAATGTAAAAAAGTGGGTTTTTTCCATTTCCTTCGAAATATTTTCTTGTACCTGAAACATTCCATATGAATTCTGGGAGACTGACATGTATCTGTTGTGTGCCTCATTCCCCAACTGCCCCCCACGTAAAATGTAAACATTTATTTCATACCAACCTGTGCTTATATATATCCACCAAGAGGGGAGGGAAAAAAACAAAGGTATGTGTTTGCAAAATTTAATAGCCACTCTGCCTGCTTCCCATTGGTATAGTCATCTACTGTGAAGACAGAAACCGTCAGCTTTGGCAGTGTTTCACCAGGAGGAGTAAAGCTAGAAATTTCCACCAAGGAAGTGCCTGTAGTTCACACAGAAACAAAAACCATAACATATGAATCATCACAGGTAAGACAGTCTGTGAAGGCCAGAGCCCTGGCACCTGTTTCACCCCTTGAATGGCTTCATGCATTTAAGTGTCACTACATGATATTTAATTTGTGAGACTCAGAGGACCCAACTCTCTCTGTCAAGAACGGTGCAGTAATTGTAATTTTATTACCGATCAAGGAAGAGCAGGTGACTTAAGCAGGTCTTCACATAACTTGACATGTAGAAAGAGGCTCAGAAATCTATCTCCCTGCCATAGATAAGGAAGAACACTAGCTCAGCCAGCCCCTGCTCACATTTCTGAAGTCCCAGCTTTTTCATGAGGGTTAACAGTGGCCAAGTTTGATTCGGTCCCTAGTCTGTGGCGGCTCCCGGATGCTGATGGAGCAGCACAGTGATTGTGCAGAGAATTAACTCATCGCCGTGCCCTGACCCAAGACAGCAGCCGTCTGGAGAGGTGACATCGATATTCAAGTGGCGTCTCCCCTTTGCTTGCTTAGGTTGATCTTGGTGCCGATTTGGAGCCAGGTGTGCTCATGAGCGCACAGACGATCACATCTGAAACCACTGGCACCACGACCACCACCCACATCACCAAAGTAAGTGGAGTGGGAACGGATACAGGAAGGTATCCGTTCAGAGCTTCTGGGTTGGGCCGCACCAGCGGATAGGTGAATACCAGGATGCCAGGCAGCTGCACTGGAGCTCTCACGGCTGCTGTATTTGTGGTGCCTCTGTCCTCACATGCCAGGTTCCGTTTAAGAATATGCATTCTGATGCCCTTTGCATAACCCTTAACTCCAGTGCATAGCATATGGTAGATGTTCCGGAAACACCAGCCAGCCAAAACCCGAAGGACTCTATTCTGGCTTCACTTCTGAAGTGAACCATTGTGAATAACTGCCATAGGATTCTGTTTCAGTTCTTAAAGAATGAATGATGCAGCTTAAAGCTGTGTCGGCATTTTCCGCCGTTGCCCCCGGTCAACAGCGACGGTAAATTCATAATGCTTATGTGTTGCTTTCAGACTGTGAAAGGAGGCATTTCAGAGACGAGAATCGAGAAGCGAATCGTCATCACGGGAGACGCGGACATTGACCATGACCAGGTAGCGTGTGAGAGAGGGTAGATACCCCGGCAGGGAGACAGAGAAACACTAGCTGGTCGTACTCTTCCCAGAGCTGTCCTTCTAGTCCAGCCTGTAGTCTAAACAGTTTTCTGAATTAACTTTGCAGTATGCAGCGTATGACCCCCTTTGCAGTCATTGTATCCCATTTGTAACTTGTGTATATAGGTCTTGCTCACGAGTCTCCACCCGGCTCTGATCTTGCACGTCCCGCCTCCTTTTTGTCTTTGCCCTTCTGTGATTTCCTGGGGATAGGCACTGGCTCAGGCAATTAAAGAGGCCAAAGAGCAGCACCCTGACATGTCAGTGACCAAAGTAGTGGTCCATAAAGAGACAGAGATCACCCCTGAAGATGGAGAGGATTGAGCCCAGGTAAGAGGTGGCACTGGTTCTCTAGGCTTGGCCTCGGCTGGCATGTGGCCCAGGGCTTCCCTCTCTCCCTCCCCCTGCCTCTTCCCTCTCCTTTTTCTCTCACTGGCATTTGCAGGGCTCTGGGTATCAAGAGGATGGAAAATTGGTTTGCGGCTGCTGCTTTCTTTCATATTTGGAGGCTCCATACTGTGGACTTTTTACCTCCCCTGCCAGTTAGAGGATAAGGAGGAAGCAGAGTCCGCTTGCCTGGTCCTGCGCATGTTCCCTCTTAATGCATGCTCTGTGCTCCTCCCATTATCCACATTTGAAAGGTCGGATCTGGTTTCACTTGCCATGTAGCCTAATCAGAGCTAAGATGGTTTTGTTCTGACAGGTGCAATTCGCGTGTTCCAAATACTAGGGAAATAAAATATAGCCTGTTCTCCTTCTGTTGGCTGCGTTATCCCGTCGTAAGCTTTCTCTTCCACCGTGTTTGGTGCTAGCCTGTTTATGTTTTTGTTTTTGCTTTGTTTTACAATTTGAGACCAGAGCACTCACTCTCATTGTGGATGTCATCTATTTCCTGTATTCTTTGGGATGATTTTTTTCCCGAGTGTAGTACCGTGTCTCAGGAGGAAGCAAAAATGCAGTCTTGTGGTCCTGCTTTCCTCCAGAAAGCACGTGCCTTTCCAGCCACTGTTTGGCCGACCTCATGAGCAGACAGCATCTTCTGTGTGTGCACAGACTTGTCATGCATACTAACCCGCCCCTCGAGAACTCGAGGGGCCCTGAGCATCCCTGGAAGGCTTTGAATGCTGAATGCAGCTCCTTGCACACTTGGTTATGTGATAAAAGTCTCTTAAATGCTTTACATGTATAAATGAAATAAGTACGTTCTCTAACGTTGGTTAATGTTGACTGATGAGTGGCTTCTCTCAAAGGGAAAAAATATAAACATCACTCATTATATTCAAATTAAGAAGGTAATTTGGAAGATAGAAAGCAAAAAAAAAAAACCAAAAGAAGGTTCTCTTCAGCGAGTTGAGCCACTTGGGTGACGATGTGGTTATTTCAGAGAAAGCCTGTCAGTGGCGTACACTGGTATTTTACAGTATCTTGTCAAAAAGAGCATTTCATAACCATACAAGATACTTCTCCCATGACCTCGATCTGAGGGAAACTCTCAGGTGTTTTCAGACGAGTAACTGATCAAATCTCTCTTCTGCAGGAATAACCTAGGCTGCACCTGAAGCCAGTCACGCAAACCATTAGAAAACCCAGAGTCTATGTGGAGTTTCCTCTTCTAACCCACTGATTTGCATCTGCCCATGGACAATTTCAATCCAGAAGAACTGACCTTGACCATTTAATAAAGACGCTGGCAGAGACCTTCCCATAATAAAGCAATCTGAGTCAGGCTCACTAAACTGACATTGCATGAAGCAACGATACAATTACAAAACAAGCAGCATTTTTACGTTTCACACAGTGTCTGAGTTCTCAGCTACACCTGCACGTTCATAACCAACAATAGAAACCGTGATCTCATGTAACACATAGAGCAATCCATGCCTTTCATAGCTGATTATTATTAAAGTCTAAACAAAATTGCAGTTTCTTAGGTGACAGATCTTTTGTTTACAGATCAACAAAGATTACCCTAAACTGCTAGAAGCTGTCTAGTCCCGTGTGTCAGGTTTTTCCCAGATTAGATGTGCCAATAACCGAGTTTATTCATTAAATAACTTGAATCTTGTACTTGTTTCCTCTGGTTTATTACTCTCACCTGTCAGCAGTAACGACTCTCCAATCCTCTGGAAATATTTAGCGCTCACAATCCTGCTTTGTGTCATCTGATTTAACCGTTAGAAAGTAGTACTGACTTTAGCGTATCAGTGTGATCTCTTCCCCGTCGTCCGCTTTGGTCTGCGTTCAGTCTGGAAAGCCTCCCAAAGTTCCCTAACAAGTCCTAAATATGTAAATTGTCATTATTTTGGAAAGAAGACCTGTATTTTTGTTAGTTCACCATATGATGAAATTTCACTCCGGGAAAACCCGTTGGGCTCCTGTTGCTTTGTTTTCTTTCTTCATTTCTTCGTCCTTTTATCTTTTTTTAATGGATTTTTCTTCTTTTACTTGAAAAAAAGTGTTTTATTTCCAAATCTGGTCCATATTTGCAGTCTAGTTCAGAGCCAAGCCTTAAACTGTACAGAATTTCCACTGTAATAAAACTATTTAGTGTTTAGTTATAAATAGCCTTCAAAAAGTTATATTCTCCATTTCACTGTCAACCGCATCGCACAGCCATGGTGAATGTATGTTTCCGCATAGCAAAATAAAAATGGTAAATGCATTTAAACCTCTTATTCTCTAAGTGTACTACTTTCAGGATTGTACGTGTCTGGCCCAGAGCTAACATTTGCATGACATCAAAGGCCTCATTCATCTTCAGGGTAGAGAAAGCCTGTCTTTTTCCAGGATAAAAAGTGTAGACAGATGGGGAACAAAATACGTGTAGATAAATGGTTGGTTGCCTGTGCAGGCCTTGAAAAGTACAACTAGTATCACAGAATCTCATTTTCAAAGTTTTCGTTTTTCTGTTAGAAGAGAGGCTGTGCTCTAATCCCAGTGTTTCTGGGGGTTTTTAATTACCAGAGAGACACCTCTGCCTCACATCCTCTCCAGAGACGAGCAGGTTAGCAGCTGGGTCTGCAGGGCGGTGAGTGTTCCTGCAGCTCATTGACATCCAGCTGCTCGCATGCCTGGGACTGAGAATCAGCCTTTCTGTTACCAACCGCCCACCTAACGCCTAAATGCAGTCGCTGGCATTTCTTACCTCACTTCTGGACTTCTCAAAATCTCTAAAAAAAATGTTTTATTCTTCCTCAGAAAATTACTAGATTTGACCACAGAGCTTAGTTTTACTGAGGGGAGTCAGTCTTATCATTTATCTCTGAAGGAGTTCTCAGTTCGTACTTGCTGTCAGTACTAAGCATTCATTTTAGGAACTGAAGCATCATTTTCATTGTGTTTAAAGCCAATCCAAAGAAACGTGTTGAGAAAAATTAACACTTTTTTGATATGAAAATTAACCCTTTATTGATATGCCTGCATCTGATATGCTTACTTTGTGTCCAAAGAGTTCACTCTTTTATTTTTCTAAAATTTTTATTGAGGTATAATTGACATATATTATTTTCTCGGTACAACATAATGATTTGCTATTGTGTATATATTCTGAAATGATCACCACAATAAAGCTGGGTACCACGGTCACCATACATAGTCACAGTTTTTTTTCTTGTGATGAGAACTTCTAAGGTTTACTCTCAGCAAGTTTTAAATATATAATACTATATATTTATTTCTATTATTAATTATAGTCACCATGCTGTCCATGTTTGCCGTGTTTACCAAACCTAGTGTTTTCAGGTTTCTCTGTCCTCAGCAGTGAGGGCTCATTCTTTCTTGGGTTTTTTTTTTTTTTTTACAATTTTTTAAAAAATTTATTTATTTTTGGCTGCATTGGCTCTTCGTTGCCACGCGTGGGCTTTCTCTAGTTGTGGCGAGCAGGGGCTACTCTTCGTTGTGGTGCGCAGGCTTCTCATTGGGGTGGCTTCTCTTGTTGCAGAGCATGGGCTCTAGGCATGTGAGCTTCAGTAGTTGTGGCATGTGGGCTCAGTATTTGTGGCTCACAGGCTCTAGAGCGCAGACTCAGTAGTTGTGGCGCACGGGCTTAGTTGCTCCGTGGCATGTGAGATCTTCCTGGACCAGGGCTGAAGCCCGTGTCCCTTGCATTGGCAGGTGGATTCTTAACCACTGTGCCACCAGGGAAGTCCCATTCATTTTTATAAAATTCTACATTATCAAGGGAGTTACACATTTTCAGCTTTCTTTTCCTTCTATTATGCTCCTCAGAATTTTTCCAAACCACTCCCACATACTTGGGTGTTTGTGACAGCAGTGCCCTATTTCTAGAACCAAAATCTGTATCTTCTTTTCACTGCTTTAGTAACAAATTAACAGCACAAAACAGCATACATATATTATCTCACAGTTTCTGTGGGTCAGGAGTCCAGGCATGGTTGTACTGGGTCCTCACTGTAAGGCTACCATTCAAGGTGTCAGCTGGGCCTGGGGTATCATCTGGAGGCTTGACTGGGGAAGAATCCACTTCTTTTTTTTTTTTTTTTTTTTTTTTAATTTAATTTTGGCTGCGTTGGGTGTTCGTTGCTGTGCGTGGGCTTTAGTTGCAGAGAACGGGGGCTACTCTTCATTGCGATGCACAGGCTTCTCATTGTGGTGGGTTCTCTTGTTGCAGAGCACAGGCTCTAGGCGCACAGGCTTCAGTAGTGGCTCACGGGCTCTAGAGTGCAGGCTCAGTAGTTGTGGCACACAGGCTTAGTTGCTCTGCGGCATGTGGGATCTTTCCGGACCAGGGATCAAACCCATGTCCTCTGCATTGGCAGGCAGATTCTTAACCACCACACCACCAGGGAAGTCCCAAGAATCCACTTCTTTTTTTTTTTTTTTTTTTTTTGCAGTATGTGGGCCTCTCACTGTTGTGGCCTCTCCCGCTGCAGAGCACAGGCCCCGGACGCGCAGGCCCAGCGGCCACGGCCCACCGGCCCAGCCGCTCCGTGGCATGTGGGATCCTCCCGGACTGGGGCATGAACCCGCGTCCCCTGCATCGGCAGGCGGACTCCCAACCACTGTGCCACCAGGGAAGCCCCAGAGAATCCACTTCTAAGTTCTCTTTGGTTGTTTGCAGAATTCATCTTCTTGTGGTTGTGTAGGACCCTTGGACACTTGCTTCTTTGAAGCCAGAAATGGAGGAGGACACCCTAGAGTGAGTCTGCTAGCAAAACACAGAGTATTATACAATATAACGTAATCAAGGGAGGGGCTTCCCATTACCTTTGCCATAGTCCGTTGATCACAAGCAAGGCACCGGTTCTGCTCACAGCACCAACAAATTTAAAATTCAGATTTGGAGATTAATCAGTCACTATCTCACATTCCCTAATCCAACAGTTTTAAAGCTAGATCCCACTAATGTATAAAACTGGCTTGTGCTTATTGCTAAACTCTTAGGTAATCTCAGAACATTTGTTTTTAGCCATTACTACTAATACAGAAAACTGTTGCATTGTGTGAGGTGAATAAAATACCCTAGTTACTACACTTGCAGAAACTGAAGATTTCTACTACAGTTAGCTCTTTGCCTCCCAGAAAAGAAATGTTTGCTTCTTAGTTTGCTCTAAGATTCAGGTCTAGAGTCATAAGAAAACAGGAATTTGTGGGTCTCTCAAATGAGCAGAAAAACAAGCACAAACCTAAAGGCTTTGTGGTCCAGCCTACTGG
Organism: Stenella coeruleoalba; assembly: GCF_951394435.1. Lineage (NCBI taxonomy): Eukaryota > Metazoa > Chordata > Mammalia > Artiodactyla > Delphinidae > Stenella > Stenella coeruleoalba. The sequence goes on along the minus strand of NC_137160.1, from coordinate 56,860,767 downwards.
TAACCTGCAGTTCCATGATAATCACACAGGGATCTGCAGAAACATTCGTTGTGGAGTTGCCAGGCCCTCAAAATCTTCATGATGTTTTCTCTGGAGTCATAGAGTGAATTATCAAGTCGAGGGAATAGCCCTCCTTGCATGCTTTCTGTCCACTTGCGGCCAGCATGGAGCTCAACCCAGTAGTGAGGCCCCAGCCTGTGTGGACACTTCTGCTCCTTCCTCAGTATTGCGATTAATGGATGGCGCTACACTGATGCTGAGACATCACTGCCCCGGCGAGAGACATGAGGGCAGCGCTAGTAATGTGGAGATTTCATGCAGTTTCACTCTCCCAGAAGAATTTTCCCATTCTCTCTTCCCTGTTCCTTTCAGATTTCCCAGAACCACCATGTCCCTCCTGCTGGACACAGTGCGTTAGATCATGCACCTTATAGAATTGTTCAGTCCATTTTCTTTTTAACAATTACTCTAATCCATTTCCTTCATTCCTTCTAGCACATCTATTATGTTATTTTCTAAGTCAGGATCAATCCTAGCTATTTTTAAAAAATCAACATGGAGTCTAGAACAGGGATCTAAAATTGCTCTAACTTACCAATGAGGGTTAGCTGTACCTCCACAAATGCTCTTTTATCTTTCTCACTCCAGTAAATTAACCTGTGTCAGAAGTGTCTGCTGTGACTTGCCACAGAGGTGGCCTCATGTTTGAATGAGCATTTACTCATTAAGTAAAACTGGGTTATTCCGTTTTTTTATAAATACATTTTTGTGGCAGGCCATTGGTGCATGTAAAATTGTATTCTCAGAAATGACATTTCATTTTGACAAATCACTTCTTATCAGAGCTGATTAACTCTGAGGAAGAGTGTCGGAGTTAATGCTTCCCCACGAGTGTGGTTACACACACGCGTGCACACTCACAACAGCCTCTCACGTTTCTTTGAGATAAATGTAATCTTTTAAGGGATTGGACAGGTTCTTGTATTGCGAGCTTATCAGCCAAGATAACATGGGGATTTTCACAGCACCCCATGCAACAGGGAGGAACCACAGTATTTGGGGGCTGAATTTCCGGCTTACACACTCTCTTTGAATAATACTGAAATCTCAGTCACCTCACCGTGACATGCATGTGGTAGGAAAACTGACTAATTAAAAGGATTTGCCATACATCTTATGACTCTTTACTGGAGGCTTGGGAGATAGATAATTATGAATGTCATGTCTCAAGCAACACTGAAAACATGAAGTTGAGAAGACATTTGCTAAGTCAAGTCACCTCTTGTTTGACTATTGAACACAAGGATGAAGCAGTAAGTGTTCATGATACCAGTCTCCAAAGCCGTTTGGCCGTTTGGACAGGGTCTTGGTACTCTGGCCGGGTATCAGGCCTGAGCCTCTGAGGTGGGAGAGCCGAGTTCAGGACATTGGATCATGAGAGACTGCCAAGCCCCACGTAATATCAATTGGCGAGAGCTCTCCCAGAGGTCTCCGTCTCAATGCTAAGACCCAGATCCACTCAAAGACGAGCAAGCTACAGTGCCGGACACCCCATACCAAACAGCTAGCAAGACAGGAGCACAACCCCACCCATTAGCAAAGAGGCTACCTAAAATCATAATAAGTTCACAGACACCCCAAAACACACCACCAGATGTGGTCCTGCCCACCAGAAAGAGAAGATCCAGCCTCCTCCACCAGAACACAGGCACCAGTCCCCTCCACCAGGAAGCCTACACAACCCACTGAACCAACCTTAGCCACTGGGGGCAGACACCAAAAACAACCGAACTATGAACCTGCAGCCTGCGAAAAGGAGACCCCAAACACAGTAAGTTAAGCAAAATGAGAAGACAGAAAAATACGCAGCAGTTGAAGGAGCAAGATAAAAACCCACCAGACCAAACAAATGAGGAGGAAACAGGCAGTCTACCTGAAAAAGATTCAGGGTAATGATAGTAAAGATGATCCAAAATCCTGGAACTAGAATGGAGAAAATACAAGAAACGTTTAACAAGAACCTAGAAGAACTAAAGAGCAAACAATGATGAACACAATAAATGAAATTAAAAATTCTCTAGGAGGAATCAATAGCAGAATAACTGAGGCAAAAACGGATAAGAGACCTGGAAGATAAAATGGTGGAAATAATTACCGCAGAGCAGAATAAAGAAAAATGAATGAAAAGAATTGAGGACAGTCTCAGAGACCTCTGGGACAACATTAAATGCAACAACATTCGAATTATAGGGGTCCCAGAAGAAGAAGAGAAAAAGGGACTGAGAAGATATTTGAAGAGATTATAGTTGAAAACTTCTCTAATATGGGAAAGGAAATAGTCAATCAACTCCAGGAAGAGCAGAGTCCCATACAGGATAAATCCAAGGAGAAACGCCAAGACACATATTAATCAAACTATCAAAAATTAAATACAAAGAAAAAATATTAAAAGCAGCAAGGGAAAAGCAAAAAATAACATACAAGGGAACCCCATAAGGTTAACAGCTGATCTTTCAGCAGAAACTCTGCAAGCCAGAAGGGAGTGGCAGGATATATTTAAAGTGATGAAAGGGAAAAACCTACAACAAAGATTACTCTATCCAGCAAAGATCTCATTCAGATGCGATGGAGAAATTAAAACGTTTACAGATAAGCAAAAGCTAAGAGAATTCAGCACCACCAAACAAGCTCTACAACAAATGCTAAAAGAAACACAAGAGAAGGAAAAGACCTACAATGCCAAACATATGTATCGAACATACATATCGATAACTGCCTTAAATGTAAATGGATTAAATGCTCCAACCAAAAGACGTACACTGGCTGAATGGATACAAAAACAAGACCCATATATATGCTGCCTACAAGAGACCCACTTCAGACATAGGGACATGTAAAGACTGAAAGTGAGGGGATGGAAAAAGATATTTCATGCAAATGGAAATCAAAAGCAAACTGGAGTAGCAATTCTCATGTCAGACAAAATAGACTTTAAAATAAAGAGTATTACAAGAGACAAAGACGGACACTACATAATGATCAAGGGATCAATCCAAGAAGAAGGTATAACAATTGTAAATATTTATGCACCCAACATAGGTACACCCCAATACATAAAGCAAATGCTAACAGCCATAAAAGGGGAAATCGTCAGTAACAGAATAATAGTAGGGGACTTTAACACCCCACTTTCACCAATGAACAGATCATCCAAAGTCAAAATAAATAAGGAAACACAACCTTTAAATGACACATTAAACAAGATGGATTTAATTGATATTTATAGGACATTCCATCCAAAAACAACAGAATACACTTTCTTCTCAAGTGCTCATAGAACATTCTCCATGATAGATCATATCTTTTTTTTTTTTTTTCTGTACGCGGGCCTCTCACTGTTGTGGCCTCTCCTGTTGCGGAGCACAGGCTCCAGACGCACAGGCTCAGCGGCCATGGCTCACGGGCCCAGCCACTCCGTGGCATGTGGGATCTTCCCAGACTGGGGCACGAACCTGTGTCCCCTGCATCGGCAGGTGGACTTTCAACCACTGCGCCACCAGGGAAGCCTGATAGATCATATCTTGGGTCACAAATCAAGCCTTGGTAAATTTAAGAAAATTGAAATCATATCAGGTATCTTTTCCAACCACAACACTATGAGACTAGATATCAATTATAGGGAAAAAATGGTAAACAATAGAAACACTTGGAGGATATACAGTACACTACTAAATAACCAAGAGGTCACTGAAGAAGTCAAAGAGGAAATCAGAAAACACCTAGAAACAAATGACAATGAAAACACGATGACCCAAATTCTATGGGGTGCAACAAAAGCAGTTCTAAGAGGGAAGTTTATAGCAATACAATCCTACCTCAAGAAACAAGAAAAATCTCAAACAACCTAACCTTACACCTAAAGCAATTAGAGAAACAACAACAACAAAAAAAAAAAAACCCAAAGTTAGCAGAAGGAAAGAAATCATAAAGATCAGATCAGAAATAAATGGAAAAGAAATGAAGGAAACGATAGCAAAGATCAATAAAACTAAACGTTGGTTCTTTGAGAAGATAAACAAAATTGATAAGACTCATCAAGAAAAAGAGGAAGACACAAATCAACAGAATTAGAAATGAAAAAGGAGAAGTAACAACTGACACTGCAGAAATACAAAGGTTCCCGAGAGATTACTACAAGCAACTATATGCCAATGAAATGGACAACCTGGAAGAAATGGACAAATTCTTAGAAATGCACAACCTTCTGAGACTGAACCAGGAAGAAAGAGAAAATATGAACAGACCAATCACAAGCACTGAAATTGAAACTGTGATGAAAAATCTTCCAACAAACAAAAGTCCAGTACCAAATGGCTTCACAGGCAAATTCTATCAAACATTTAGAGAAGAGCTAACACCTATCCTTCTCAAACTCTTCCAAAATATAGCAGAGGGAGGAACACTCCCAAACTCATTCTACGAGACCACCATCACCCTGATACCAAAACCAGACAAGGATGTCACAAAAAAAGAAAACTACAGGCCAATATCACTGATGAACATAGATGCAAAAATCCTCAACAAAATACTAGCAAACAGAATCCAACAGCACATTTAAAGGATCATACACCATGAACAAGTGGGGTTTATCTCAGGAATGCAAGGATTCTTCAATATACACGAATCAATCAATGTGATACACCATATTAACAAATTGAAGGATAGACACCATATGATAATCTCAATAGATGCAGAAAAAGCTTTTGACAAAATTCAACACCCATTTATGATTAAAAACTCTCCAGAAAGTAGGCATAGAGAGAATGTATGTCAACATAATAAAGGCCATATATGACAAACCCACAGCCAACATCATTCTCAATGGTGAAAAACTGAAACCATTTCCACTAAAATCAGGAACAAGACAGTCTTGCCCACTCTCGCCACTATTATTCAACATAGTTTTGGAAGTTTTAGCCACAGCAGTAGGAGAAGAAAAATAAAAGGAATCCAAATCGGAAAAGAAGTAAAACTGTCATTGTTTGCGGATGACATGATACTATACATAGACCATCCTAAAGATGCTACCAGAAAAAACTACTAGAGCTAATCAGTGAATTTGGTAAAGTAGCAGGGTACAAAATTGATGCACAGAAGTCTCTGGCATTCCTATACAGTAATGATGAAAAATCTGAAAGAGAAGGAAACACTCCCAATTACCATGGCAACAAAAAGAATAAAATACCTAGGAATAAACCTACCTAAGGAAACAAAAGACCTGTATGCAGAAAACTGTAAGACACTGATGAAAGAAATTAAAGAGGATACAAACAGATAGAGAGATATACCATGTTCTTGGATAGGAAGAATCAACATTGTGAAAATGACTATACTACCCATAGCAATCTACAGATACAATGCAATCCCTATCAAACTACCATGGCATTTTTCACAGAACTAGAACAAAAATGCTCACAATTTGTATGGAAACACAAAAGACCCCCAATAGCCAAAGCAATCTTGAGAGAGAAAAACAGAGCAGAAGGAATCAAGCTCCCTGACTTCAGAGTATACTACAAAGCTACGGTAATCAGGACAGTATGGTACTGGCACAAAAACAGAAATATAGATCAATGGAACAGGACAGAAAGCCCAGAGGTAAACCCACGCACATATGGTCACCTTATCTTTGATAAAGGAGACCAGAATATACAATGGAGAAAAGACAGCCTTTTCTGTAAGTGGTACTGGGAAAACTGGACAGCTACATGTAAAAAAATGAAATTAGAACACTCCCTAACACCATACACAAAAATAAACTCAAAATGGATTAAAGACCTAAATGTAGGCCAGACACTATAAAACTCTTAGAAGAAAACATAGGCAGAATACTCTGTGACATAAATCACAGCAAGATCCTTTTTGACCCACCTCCTAGAGAAATGGAAATAAAAGCAAAAATTAACAAATGGTACCTAATGAAACGTAAAAGCTTTTGCACAGTAAAGGAAGCCATAAACAAGAGGAAAAGACAACCCTCAGAATGGGAGAAAATATTTGCTGACAAAGGATTAATCTCCAAAATATACAAGCAGCTCAGGCAGCTCAATATCAAAAAAACAAACAACCCAATCCAAAAATGGGCAGAAGACCTAAGTAGACATTTCTCCAAAGAAGACGTACAGATTGCCAACTAACACATGAAAGGATGCTGAACATCACTAATCATTAGAGAAATGCAAATCAAAACTACAGTGAGGTATCACCTCACACCAGTCAGAATGGCCATCATCAAAAAAGTCTACAAACAGTAAACTCTGGAGAGGGTGTGAAGAAAAGGGAACCCTCTTGCACTGTTGGTGGGAATGTAAATTGATACAGCCACTACAGAGAACAGTATGGAGGTTCCTTAGAAAACTACAAATAGAACTACCATATGACCCAGCAATCCCACTACTGGGCATATACCCTGAGAAAGCCATAATTCAAAAAGAGTCATGTACCACAATGTTCATTGCAGCTCTACTTACAATAGCCAGGACATGGAAGCAACCTAAGTGTCTGTAAACAGATGAATGGATAAAGAAGATGTGGCACATATATACAATGGAATATTACTCAGACATAAAAAGAAATGAAATTGAGTTATTTGTAGTGAGGTGGATGGACCTAGAGACTGTCATACAGAGTGAAGTAAGTCAGAAAGAGAAAAACAAATACCGTATGCTAACACATATATATGGAACCTTAAAAAAAAATGGTTCTGAAGAACATAGGGGCAGGACAGGAATAAAGATGCAGACGTAGAGAATGGACTTGAGGACGCAGGGAGGGGGAAGGGTAAGCTGGGATGAAGTGAGAGAGTAGCATGGACGTATATACACTACCAAATGTAAAACAGATAGCTAGTGGGAAGCAGCCGCATAGCACAGGGAGATCAGCTCGGTGCTTTGTGACCACCTAGAGGGGTGTGATAGGGAGGCTGGGAGGGAGGCTCAAGAGGTAGGGGATATGGGGATATATGTATACTTATAGCTGATTCACTTTGTTATACAGCCGCAACTAAGACAACAATGTAAAGCAATTATACTCTAATAAAGATGTTAAAAAAAAAAAAAGAAATCTAAATGATCCCCGAAGACAAGCAGTGATAAAGAAATGCAGAGTTTAATGCAGTATGATTTTCCAACCATCAGTTGGCCAAAACATCATTGTAATTCTAAGCTTTGGGAGGATGTAAAGCAAAAGCCACTTGTGGTAGGATTGTAGGTTGGTAATTTGTCTGCGGTAGAATCAGTTAAGACATATATTCTTAAATATTTCACAAACCTTTTGACCTAGCAAATCCGCTTCTGGGAATTTTTCCTAAATAAGGCACAGAGCTTTACAGAAATTAACGTATAAGGCTGTTGAACGCAGTGTTGCTCATAGAAAAGTGTTTAAATATTCAGAGCAGTGGAAAATTTATAAATAATGGTATTTACATAAGATGGTATACTGTGCAAGCCCCCAAAATTGTAGAATACCGACGTGATAGAGGAAATAATCCTAATAAGTGTAAAAGTGGGAAAAGCAGTTTATACATTATGGTGCTAAGTAGGCAAAATTGCTTATCTGGACGCAGAAAATGCAGAGACATCTACCAAAACGGTAGCAGTGATTTTCTCTCTCTGAGGGGAAAATATGTCATGATTTTTGTTTTCTTCTTTGTGCGATTCTACTTTTCCAGTTTCTTCAAGTGTCTGTCACATTATACATATTTTTAAAAGCAGTTTATTTGGGAACCGAGTGAGATGTAAATGAGGAGAAATTTGGAAAACTGACTTTTTCCTGGAACTTCAAAGCCATTATTACCCGCACCAAATGTTACAAACGCCTTTGTTCAATACTGATTTCTTTAGTCACATTCTAATTAGAATGGTGATAGATGAGTTTCTATTACAGATATTAAAGTTATTTATAGTAACACTCTGTGTGAGATCTTTCCAAATGAATAAGCTTTGCCTTGGATTTGCACATTACTGGTTTCAGCAGTGCGTTTGCTTTTTAAGGGTAGTAATTTAGTATACCATGCAAGTAATCTTTAAGTGTTACCACAGTATCATTGAAAGGTAGCGCTTCTCTGGGTTTGCTTAACTTTTACTTCTCTCTCCGTAAACCTCTCACCAGCGCTGTCTTCTTTAAGCAAGCATGGCCTAAAACAAAACCCATAAACTCTGGACTCAGCAGTCGCTGCCACGTAATGAGTTTTGTCACCTTAAGGCAGTGCCTTAAGCATTTGAGCCTCGGTTGACTCAAAAAGAGAACAGTAGCCAACTACCAGGGTTGTTATGGTGAAAACCCTCCGATTCTTTGACTAAGTACCTTACCAAATGGGAACGCACGAGCAAGTTCTTTGTAAAATAGAAGACGGCAGTTTGATGTAATGACTTGATTTGTCCCCCTCTCCCCTCCACGCTGTGCATCCCTTATTCTGTATGTGAGAATCCAAACTAGTTTATCTCAGGAAAAGCAAATTGCCTCTGCCTGAGAAAAAAATAGCCCTCTGCTTGGGGAGAATTCAGAAGCTGCAAAAATCTTTTTCTTGTTAGGATTCAAGCAATGGGAGTGACCCTAGCTAGGATCCTTCCCTGTATCCAGGTCAATGTTCACTTTGTTCAGAGGGGCAACAAAGAAACGCGTGTTTATGATGACCTCATGCTTTCCTATGGTGAGAATTCAGCTGATATTGTCAATGAAACCATGCCCACGAGGCAGCCAGCACAATGCCTCCCAACGTTCAGCATGAATCCAAAACCTACATGTGCACGTTCGTAAGATTCTTGTGTGGCTTGTCAGGTAAGGTGTGTGTGTGTAAGGGCGTGCACATATTAGTGGGTTAACTATATTAATTTTCTGTAGAGGGATTGTATATTTGCATGGGCCCTTTTTGTATGAATAGAGAGAGAGTTGATAAGTGATAACAGAACATTTGTGTGCTTGAGTTGGGTCACGTCCGACACCTTTCCTGGGGAGGCTTCCCAAGGACTAAGAAGGAATTCACGGGCAGCACAGGCTCTGCGTCCTCCAGAGCAGTGGGTCTTAAGCCTAAATGCCCATTAGAATCACTTGGGGATTTTTTTTTAAGATACTGAAGTCTGAGCTTCCGGAGAGTCTGAGTTCATTGGTCTGGAGGTGGGACCCAGCATTACTACTTTGTGAGAGATTGCAGACAAATGCCACGGACGGCCAGCATGGGGACTCACTGGCCTCGTGAAGGGGCCCTGAGACCCAAGCATACGTCGGAATACACGGACGCCCCCCAGTGATTCAGTAGGTCTGGGGCAAGGCCTGAGAATGAGCGTTTCTAGAAAGTTCTCAGGTGCTGGTGATGCCAGGGATCTGGAGATGGCACTTTGACAACTACTGGCCTGGTAGAAAGAGCACTGATTTAGGAGAACAGCTGGGTGGCAAGTTTCTTGACCTATTGTGATTCATCTTCTAGAAAAGGAAATTAACTTATCCACATACAAATTACTGTGAAGATTTATTGAGACAGTGTTTTCAGAGTCACATAAGGAATGTTTCTAGTGCTGAATAAGCCTAAGGCAATACTATTATCTCCCCCACGTATTGGGAGCTTGAGAGATACAGAGGGGGTGGCCCCCAGGAACCCTAAGAGAAGCACGATGGTAACGTCATGAAGGCATCGCTAGTACCACCTGTAGTTAGGCTGGAAATAACGAGTCCGGCCGAAGAAATTGTAAGTTTAAGGGGCATCAGGAATTGCCTTGTAAACATTGATAAGAATAACCAAAGTGACAGAAAAGTAGGAAGTTTCCAAAAGAGGCACCAAAAATGATTTTTAAAATATTGCAGTGATGCCCCCCCACCTCAAAGTGTTTCAGCATGAGATTGTTATAATCACCCAAGACAGGTCTGTAGGCTCAGAAAGCCTTGAAATAAACTACACTAGAGAAGAACCAATCGTGGCCACTCAGAAGGATGCTCGTAAAGAGGTGAGCAAGCAGACAGAAAAATCAGTATGCAATAGATGTGATGGGAGGGGTAACAGTGGTGAGTGACAATTAGCCCAAAGGAGAAGGAGCCTCTCCAGGGTGGGATAGGAGATGCAACATTGGGATCGACCCTTAAAGGATGTGGAGCGTCCACCGGACACCAGACGAAGGAGGTGGTGGGAAGGTGAGGACCCGGACACAGGAAATGCTAGAAGCTTCTCATGCAGGAATGGTTCCTCGGGCTGGCATTTCATGATTCCAAATAGCCGTCTGTTACCAGTTCTGTCCTCTGCTCTGGTAACTGCGGAAACGTTAACCTAAATGACAAGGGATACCATCAGAGGTCTAAGGGAAATGCCCCCAGAGTGACAATGCCAGTACAAGTGACCGAGTCACCAAAGGACTACTGATTGCAATACCCACCCCCAGAAGGAGCCACAGCTGAAGTCCAAAGTCAGGGCTGTAAAGAGAAAGGTGGGGGCGAAGAAAGGGTTTTTATAACTAGAGCAGTTGATGGAGGTCGTGGGGAATCTCCTCTCTAGAGATGGTGAGGAAAAGCAAAACATACAGAAGATGTCAGCTCTGGGGACTGGCTTAGGATACCCTGCAAGAAGCTTGGAGCTGGATTGAATTTCTTATCCAGTAGTTCTTCCAGCTTTATAATTCTAGATCTACAGAAGTGGTAACTTGCCATGTAAGGAAAGTTTAAAAACAGAAGAGCATGTTCTTCAAGTACAAGGAGAAGTATCGGAACTCTTTGAAAAGAGAGAACTAAGAATTCAATGGAATGTTTTTGTATAAAACCTCTCAATTACCAGAAATAGGTGGGACAGACAGTCTGCTTAGTTTTTGCCATATCTTTGATACATGACTTAATGTTTAAAGGCTGACAATACCGTGTAACATACTTAATGCCAATAATACTGTGAATAATTTCTCTTTTGAGAATTCAAAGCACTCTTTAAGGATTTTTCCATGTATCAGAGCCTTCATATATTATTTCTGCTCACTACACAGTGTCGTGGAGACAGGAGGTGAAGGGGATGGCCGTCACTGACCTCAGAGTCTGAAAGTTACTTTTTGGAATAAATTCCTTGTAACAGCCTGTTTGTTACGTGACTTTCTGAAAAGTGCAAACATTAGGTACTTTGAATTTTTAAAAACTTGAATTTAAGGTGAAGGGGAGTTTCCTACAAAAAGATACAGGGGTGATCCATTTGAAGCATGACGTTCCCCCTACTGTTTGGAGAGAACTCTATTACCAGGAGCATCTGGGGAAATCTAGCCAGCTTTGGGTCTCATTGGTATTGGCTGGGATGTTCGGTTAGATTCTAAAGCAGGTGAAATTACCCTTAGGATTGATGACATCCTCAAACATTCAGGGTGGGGCAGCTTGGCTTCCTTGTGGAGGAATCATTTCTCAGGTTTCTTCTAGTCATTTCTGAGAAAGTGAACTTTTTCCATCCATCAGGGTTAGTGGGTAGGAGTCGGTGGAGGAAGGGAGCATGTTGGAAGGTGGGTACCGGGACGAGAGGGACCAGCCAGCACAGCCTGGGTCTGCGCTTGGAGTTACCTGGCAGGAATCAGAGGATGCTGCGAGCCCGGGGCCAGGTGAAAGTCACAGGTAAGAGCACACAAACACAGCAAGTCAGAGCGGCAGGAGGGTTGGCAAGAGACGGTGTAAAGTAGGAAGGTTGAGAGGGAAGTCGGGCTTTATGGGCAGAGTCCAAAAACTTACCAAGGACTGGCTGCTCTGCGTGCAGACGGCTTTTGAAAATTCTGGTGTTGGCGTGTTTGCTTTTCATCCCCCTTCCTCCTACACGTGATCTGGCAGGAGCAGGAGACCAAGGGGAGGCAGAAGTCTAGCTGAGTGTGCCAGGCAGTTGGGTACCCATTAATAAAGGGTTGATGATAAGTGGGTGTTATTTAAGAACCCATGACTAATATCTAGCTGTCATTCCCTTGCCGTGGTCCATGAGATGGCCCTGCTGTGCCCAGAGTGGCTCCTACAGAATTTTTTGACAGGTGCTATATGTTATAAAGAATAAACACCTGACTTCAGCCCTTTTTGACATGAAACAAGAAAAATGTTAGCACTATTTATAAGGCCATGCACAATGAGAGGTGACTTATAAGTCGCCCCTCCTGTATGTACACACGTACACACACACACACACACCCCCCTCAGCCCTTTGCTTACAGCTCCGGCCATCTGCTGGTGCCCACCACACCCCTCTAGGATGGCTTTTCCAGAAGCTTCCCCATTCGTGTTGAGTTCACTTAACCCCATCTGTAAGCAGTCTTTCCTTAATGTCTCCATCATGCTCTTCTGAGGGCGCCATTTGTCCCTGCAAGAACACTTGACCTGTGCAGCCACCTAGTAGCTCTGTGATGCTGGGCAGTTATTTAAGAGCTTCCCTTCACATCTTCAGGTGGAGTCGGTAAAGTGCTCATCTGAACAATGTCAAATGACAATGTGTGACCCGCTCTGACCTACAGAAATGGCAGTGTCATATGCTGTGAGAATGACTTCAATGTAAAACGATTCAAATAGTGCCCGGCAAGCTGTAAGCAGCGCCTTTCTAGTTATGATGCTCGGGTGCTATCAATGATGTCTCTGCCCAACGGCAGCACGTCTGTGATGCTGCCTCCTGCCCCATCCCAGGCAGACACCGCTCAGGTACTGCAGGGCTTTCCAACCGAGCCCAGAGGCGAATTCAAACCCTAGGAAGGGAAGAGGCACTGCTTTTCAACCCCATGGCCCTGTTCTTCTGGCCTGGCCCTCCAGGGATTTCCATGCCCACCACCCGCTGGTCTAGTGCAAGGGCCCCCCCCCCCCACTCCCATTGTGGCGGGCAGTGTGCTCCTGGCATCTCGCAACAGAATGTTTTCATAGAAATGTTCTGCCTGACGGTTACATCACGGTGATGAAATCGTGGGTAATCACCAGTTCAATCCATTTTATCTGTAACCTGCCTTCACTAATCAAGGTCCTTTTAATTGTTGCTGGAAAAGACCTGCTTGTCCTCGAGCTGCACGGAGTTTAAACAACGAGACGTTTGCCCAAGTTGTCTTCCAGGGACTTGGATCAGCTGTGTCTAGTTGGAGCTGAGTTGGTTAAAACTGAATAGGACCCCTGACCCTCCATCTGGGCATGCGCGAATGTCCGCTCGATGACCTTTTGACGTCAGAGGGCTCAAAACCACCCTCAGATGGAGCCAAGCGCCTCGGTATTTGAACAAGCAGAGGCGGTGGCTGAGCTGCGCCTGCGCAGAACGAGGATGACGCACCTGTTTCCCATCACCTTTCCCCGCTCTCCCCACGCCCCCCACGCCCCCCACGTCCCCCACGCTCCCCACGCTCCCCACGCTCCAGACGCCAGCTCATCCCGTAAACACCCCAGGCCCTTACTTCCGGGAGGCAGGTATGAGGCTTTCTTTTCTCGTCTCTGTGCTCAGCTGCCTTGTGTATAAACCCTCTCTCACTGCTGCGAAGCTCAGCATCTCAGCGTTTGGCTCGCTGGGCGTTGGGCGAAACGAACCTGGTTTAGTAACATTAATACTTGACTCCGCTGCAGTTACCCCCGTAAGTGCGGTTCTGTGCGCTGGCCTATAAGTTCAAGAACCTTTGCGTCATTTTGGTTTTTTGGAACTTGTGTTCTGTATTTCATACTTCTTACAAATTAAATGTAACCTGCAGGGCTTAAGGAGTGGGGATGTTGAGCTATCTGATGAACTGAATGTGACCCACACAAAACTAGCGCGTAGCTTAAGTTGTCCAGGGGTGTGTTGGGGGGATAATTTTCCATGGATAGGAATACTCCAGATAAGTTAAATCATGCATGTGTACCTGTACCTCCACCGACTGTCCTAGTTCTTTGCAGCTTAGTTCTTCCAACTCTGTGCTTCCTACGTAAGCTGTCACTTCTAAATACCATCAGAACCTCTCTGAGGCCCCTCTTTACTGTCTAGGCTTGTCATAAACTTTCTGAATGCTGCCCCTCAATACTAGGTCCCAGCCAGGTTCTAGTTCCCTTCACCTTTGAATTAAATTGAGAACATGTTTATGAAAATGAAATATTAAAGAACTGAAGCAGACCTGTAACTTTGAAGAATTAAGACAAGTTAAAGGTAAAACACCTCCATACCCTTTTGAACTTCTGAAATAATATGCTGAAGGACAAAGGAGGCAAAGGAGATGGTGCCTTTTTTATTTGCCTTAAAAAAAAAACAAAAGAATGGTACTAATGAGGCCAAACCTTCCCTTACTTTTGTTAAGTCTGTTGTCAAAGAAACAGTTTCCAGCCACGTACACTCTGCAGGCTGGGCATCCTTCAGGGGTCCCGCTATTGGAAGGATCAATGGCTTCCTTCTCACATCAGCAAAATATTGATACATTAGGGATGAACTCCTAACAAGAGAAGCCCAGGATTGATGGAGCATATTAATTAGTTTAAAGTGGAAACACTTTTTCTGCACTGTTGCTAAGAGATGGAAAACCCACCCACCCCACCTATACTATGGGTATAGGGTGAGTGGAAGGAAGAGGTTAACAGCAAACATAATTCAGACTGAATTCAACAAACATAACTCATGGACTTATCCAGCTGGTTCTGGGAATGAGATAGGGCCTGATAAATCAACTCACCCAATTACCTTTTTTTTCTTTTTTGCCTATGAAAATTCGTCCCCCCATCAACGTTTTCATTTTGCATTCAGTTAGGTCATTGTATATTTATAAATTTGATTCCTTTTTACACAGAGAAAGTTTGTGTGCATTTCCAAATGATATCTTAAATGCAAACTTAGCGTACTCATGTATTTTAAGAGTATATAATTTTGCATATGCAAGGTAATTCAAACAGTGGTGTAATTCCTTTTCCTAACTCAGAGAAGAGAAAATACCAGTTCCAGATTTTAGTGTCTCCCTAGGCCTGATGGAGGTTTAGCCCACGCACATGTCACATGCATTCTAAATTTAAATGTTGTCAGATTCATATAACGTTTCACTTTCCAGGGTATTTGCAGCAATGTTGCAAGACATTGCTATATTTCAGGGATCGTTTTGCTCTGCTTTCAACAGTTTTGTCAGGAGGCTTGAATTTATTTGGGGAATGCTACCTAGTTTGGTTTCAGAAAAGCTGTCCTCCAGTATTGAGCAGCCAAATGATAACAAGGTATTTTGGGACCAGAAGGACCCTTAGCTGGCTGCCTCCTGACTCAACGTGGGGATCCTGCCTAACTGCTACCCTGAGTCTGGCCTTTCATAAAGCTCAGACTTAGTACCGCGTGATGACTTCAGGGTGTTTTTTTCATTAGCCTCAGGTATTGGGCTGTATTTTTATTTTTACTTTTTTGGCCGCATCAGGTCTTAGTTGCGGTGCTCAGCCTCTTCGTTGCGGCGCGAGGGCGTCTCTCTAGTTGCAGCGCGCGGGCTCCAGAGCGCATGGGCTCTGTAGTTTGCAGCATGTGGGCTTAGTTGCTCTGTGGCATGTGGGATCTCAGTTCCCCAACCAGGGATCGAACCTGCGTCCCCTGCATTAGAAGGCAAATTCTTAACCATCGACTGGGGGATTTTTGCAGAAACTAACACCTGTGGCTGACGATTTGTTATGTAAGTGAATATTGAAATGTCTCTGGCCAACGTTTGGGTACATCTCTGGTTGATAAGGTGTTAACAGTTAGCTCTGAACTGCTACTCAAGAAGTGTGGCTCAACTCTGAGGGTTTTTTGCCAAGCATAAATGGAAAGGAGCTATTTATCAGCAAACCTCAAGCTTCTAATCACCAGGGTTCACCTTTAGACCCTAAGTCTGGACTATGTACAGTCACCACGGCTGCCCAGGCGTAGGAAAGCCTCAAACCCACAAGTTGGCAAGCTCACCCACGTGGAGGTGGCCAAGACCCTGCTCAAAATACCTCTGTTCAAAGTGAACATGGAGCCAATTCCCTCCCGGGGCTCACCACCCCCCTCCCGCTCCAGTGTCCCTAGCAGGGTCGGTCACTGGTCTTCGGTCAGCAGTCTAAAATCCCACCAGGCGGTCCATGGTTGAGAGGACACACACTGCATCACGTTTTGCATTCACAGCAGCAAAGGCAATGCCTGACATACGTATGTCTATTGAACCATTGAAGTGATCACTGAAGTTGATGAGATCTGATCCTGATTCCCGGACAGGAAGGACGGCCCACCTGAGTTGAATCAAGGGCACGGAGGCATTCTGGAGAGAATCCAAGCAGCTTTACACCTGGGGGGACCCATGGGGCCGTCACCGTTCTCCCAAGTCTTTCAACACGATCCAGCCCCTGAATCTTGAGGCCCAATGTCAAGATCATCACTTTGCTATTTGTCTAGATTGAGGTTTTGACTCTGATTTCATGTATGCGCTGAGACCACCCTAGATGATTCAGGGTTGCAGCTGGCCAGCTTGTCATCAATCAGCTCAATCCCGTGATGGCCCGTCTCCTCCACCAGGTGCCTTGTCTTTCATCAGGACTGCTCAGCCTGGACATCACCAGCTCTTACTTTTTCCTAGAAACTTTTCCAGTCTTTTGGAAGGGACAGCATTCCTAGCCATCCTCTATAGTACCTGAAATCTAACGCTTTCCTCTAATTCCTGACAGGGCCACGCTTACAGACTCCTTGCCTTCAGGGGTGGTAACTCAGGTCGGCTACAGTGTAGGGAACTGCAGGATGCCGTCCGGGCTTCTGAGGTTGGCAGCTCCCTCTTTTAGCCTCCTTTCTTGGAATAGCTGCGAATGTCCTGATCGTGGAGGCCTGGACTCCACTTGAAAGGGCCACTTCTTTCCTGAAGCAAAATCTCCCATACTTGGATAATCACAGCAGAATTTATGGGAGCCCCTTCCTCCCCAAAGAGAACCTTCTCATACTTTTATCAAGAAGAACAAGCAGCTTTGGCTTTCTGGGTACATGGCCCTCCAAGTTTAAACAGGCTGTGGTCAAGGCTAATTGACAAACGTAGAAGACAGCTGTCTCTATCGGGTTGATTTTCGTGCAGGAGGTGGTACGGTATAGACTAGGGGCAGGGAGTGGATTTGAGCTTGAATCCGAAAGGGTGAGACCTATGAAATGGTCTCAATGAAATGAAAATCACGTTCTATGCAAATAATGACCACTGTGAGGATGTCAATAGATCATTTGGCCTTTGGAATGCTGTAGACATGGTCTAATATTTTCTGAACATCATTTGCCACCACTTGCTCTACCCCCATAAAATAAAGTCCGAACTGTTCATCGTGGCCTTCAAGGCCACGCACAGTCAGAGCCTACCCACCTTCTCAGCTTCAACACCACAGGCTTCCCAGCCCACCCCATAACCTAGAGTGTAGACACATTGGGTCCCCATCTCTCAAGCCTGTATTCACACGTCAGGACATTGATGGTGAGCCCTTTATGTTAGTGCATCCCTACCTTATTTACTTAATAGCACACATCACATATAATTTTGCATGGCAAATGGGGTAAGACGGAAGGATTTGAGGATGTCTGTAGAGCTTTGTGAAAAAAATATTTTTTATTTACAGAATCATGATAAAATGTAAAGACAGTATATTAGGGGAAATAATTCTGATTTTTAAATAATATTTTTAAATATTTTCAGTGTTAGTGATAAACTACATGGTTTCATATTTCTATGAATGTATTTTTTAATATCTGTATGCTTGAAATGTTTCCGTGTTATTCCTGAACAAGAAATTTTATTGATGATTTCTTCAAATTCTAATAGTCTCCCTTGATGAGAACCTTTTTTTAAATCAATAGGTAAGAAAAATGTATCAGTCATTGGTTTTACAATCATTCAAAATTTATAAGGTGGGAATTCCCTGGCAGTTCAGTGGTTGGGACTCAGTGCTTTGACTGCCGAGGGTGCGGTTTCAATCCCTGGCTGGGGAACTGAGATCCCACAAGCCATGTGGCCCAAAAAAATAAATAAATTTTGAAAATAAATAAAGCCACTGTGAAATTTGTTTTTTAATTTATAAGGCTATTATATTTAAATTTATGTAATTTATATTATAAGGATATTATATTTAAATATTGCAACAGCTCTCCTATTGACAAGTGTAAATTTTTTTTTTTTTCCTTGCGGTACGCGGGCCTCTCGCTGTTGTGGCCTCTCCCGTTGCGGAGCACAGGCTCCGGACGCGCAGGCTCAGCGGCCATGGCTCACGGGCCCAGCCGCTCCACAGCATGTGGGATCCTCCCAGACTGGGGCACGAACCCGTGTCCCCTGCATCGTCAGGCAGACTCTAAACCACTGTGCCACCAGGGAAGCCCGACAAGTGTAATTTTTAAGTTCTTGTGATAAGGTTAATGGATTTTAAAATCCAGTTGAACTTTTTATATCAATTAGGTCAGATTTACTTATTCATATAAAAAAAGTTATTGATCTTTTATTCTTTGTCAGGTTCTAGATACCAGTGAGTCAGTGCTGAACAAAAACAATAATGAAAAATTCCTGCCCTCATGGAGTTTACATCCTAGTCAGGGGAGACAAACAATAAACAAAACAAATATTTAGTATGTTTATATGGTAGTAAATGATACAGAGAAAAAAAAAATGGGGGATATTTAGCAATGGTGGTGCTGGCCAGTTTTGAATAGGATGGTCAAGGAAGACCTCACCAAGAAGGTGATATTTGGACAAAGACCCAGGAAAGATGAGGCTGTGTGGGAGGAGCGTTCCAGGCCGACATAAGGAACATATGCAAAGTGTGAGACAAGAGTGTGTCCAGCTTGGTCCAGAAACACGCTGATGACAGTCATAGATTGAGCCGAATAACCATGGCAGGCAGTAGTATGACATGAAACCTGAGACATAACGGAGGTCGGACCACAGAGAGCTCTGTAGGCCCCTGTGAGGACTTCCTCTAAACTGGGTGAGAAGCTGATGCGGGGCGTTAGCGGAGGGGGGATAAAACATATATATATTTAAAGGATGACTTTCTCTGCTAGTTGAAGATAGAGCATGTATTACTCAAGGTTCTCCAGAAAAACAGAAGCGACGGACATACAGGGGTATGTGGAAGAGGACATTTATTACTACAGGAACCGGCTCAGGCAGTTACGGAGGCCAGGAAGCCCCACATCCTGCCGTCTGCAAACTGGAGAACCAGGAGAGCCAGCGTGTCATTCTCTAAGTTCCAAGGCCAGAGAACCAGCAGAGCTGGTGGTGTAACTCCCAGTCTGAGGTCAAAGACCTGAGAACCAGAGGGCTGCTGGTATTAAGCCCCAGAAACCAAAGGCCTTAGAAGCAGGAGCTCTGGTGTCCGAGGGCAAAAGAAGATGGACGTTCCAGCTCCAGAGAGAGAAAATTCGCTCTCCCTTCACCTTGATTTCTCTTTAGGTCCCACGTGGCTTAGGTGATGCCCACCACACTGGTGAGGGCACATGTCTTTACCCAGCCCACTGAATCAAATGCTAATCTCTTCCAGAAACATCCTCACCCAGAAATATTTTACCAGCTACCTGGGCCTCCCTTCGGCCCGTGAAGCTGACAGAAAATGAACCATCACAGATTACAAAGGGGCATGGATTGCAGCAGAAAGAGGCCTTAGGAGGCCTTCACAATAATCCAGGCCGAAGACGAGAGACTATTGGAGAATCAGCATTTCACACCACACCTGCTCCCATGTACCCGTCAGGAAGTTCTGCTCTGAAGCACCCAGAGACTAGGCCGAAGCAGGCCCAGAGGGACCTTAACTGTTTCAGGTTTTAATTTCCCGGGAGTCCAGAGACCGCGAATCAAAGCACCAAGTTTGAACCCTCACACCAGGATTCTTGAGCTTCGACATTATTGAAATGAGATGATTTTTCTTGCATCCCAGCATCTCACGAATAAGCTCGCTCTGCTTATTCTCACGTACAAGGGACAGCATCAGGCTGTATCCTCATCCCTAGGGAAGCTCAGACTGAGGCAGCCACCTCTGCCCCCCCGCCTTTGCACTTGTCCCACCCGGAAAAGTGGCTCCTGGGTCCTCCTCTGTGTGGTCCCCCCATTCCTACCAGCAAGAACATTTAGTCTCAGGTTTTCTCAACCGAGATCCTGAAATAATTAGAATATTATGTAGATGTGAGTGCAGGGTGTGACTGGGTCAAAGAGAGCTCAGGACACCAGGAGTCCCCTGTCACCCTCCAAAGGCTTGGTCCCCCCAGCCCTGACCCAAATTCATCTCCAGCTTGACCCCCATTCCTCATTGACCCGCTGCCCACTACCTGCACAGCCAGATGTAGATGTGGCATCAGCCTTTGCCTGCGTTTATTCTAAAGTAAATAACTTCTTGTTCTCTACATACTAAGTCCCATCTCACGCCTCTGCGACTTTATCCACGCTGCTCCCTCTGCCTGGAGCCTCTGTCCCATTTTCTCTAATGGGTTAACTTTTACTCATTCTTCAGGGCTCGACCCAGGCATCATGGGCAACACCCCAAACTGGCCCCTTTGCATTCGTCTGCTGTTAGTTGTAGAATATTCTATTGAAGGCATTGCTTTGTCTTTCCCACCAGACTCTAAGGTTTCAGTGGTCAGAGTGGATATCCCGTCTACTTCTAAATTCCCATGTCCTGCCCCACTTAATACATGCTTGCAGAACTCGGATTCCCTGTCTGTAAAGCTTATTCAGCTGTGTAAAGTAATCCAAATTGATTGCCTCCTTGTCTGTGTTCTTAATCAGATTTAGGATGGAAGTTGTCTCTATTCTATGTTTTTCATCTACTGCTCAACTAGATGTAAGTTTCATGCAGGTTGGGATCATGTATTCAATATATGAATATTGAATATATTCAATATAGGGGTTAACCTAGCAATACCTACCTAGCATGGCAATGAGCACACACCGTAATGCAAGTACTTGTCAGTTGTCTCATGATCTCTAGTTTTCTTTCTATTAAGTAAGAAGAGTTAAGTTTCTCTGCTTCAGGGAGCGATTTTGAACATTTAGATTTGATTCTTTGGTTGAAATATGGTTTAAAAACATGAGATCTCATTATGAAAATCTTTATTCAGTATTACATGAATGTCTTTCCAGTGACTAAAGGGAAACCCACAGCGATAACAGAGTAATTCCAAAAGGAAATGACCTCAGTATATTTGGTTCCTCTCTTCCAAAGCCTGTGTATCTTTGAAGCTTCAATGTTAGAACTGTCATAAAAGCCAATATTTAGATATTTATACACTCCATGTCAATATCATTCTATTCACTCACATGTAAATGTAATTTGATGGTTATTACAACCCCCAGAAGTCAACAAAGAGATCAACATTTGGAAAGGTCATGTATAATAAAATTGCTTAATATTATCCATATTTTCTTTTTTTTATCTCACTTGTTTTGGTCACAGAAGATCAGCTTAGTAATTCAAAAAAGTGAACTAGATGCAATTTTTTGGAGGTAATTATCTAACAACATTTGGAAATTTCTCATATATGTCTTATCTAATGATATGGGGGAAATGCTTAAAATAAAATATTAATAGTGAATTTACTGAAATGGGATATTGTTGCCATTTTAAAAAACCAAAATGATCACAGCCATTTCTAATCTAGAGATAACAGCAAACTCTTAGCAGCTTGAAGAGTTTGGAAGGAAGCGCTCTGGGGTAGTTATTTTTAGATGCTTTTATTAGTGTGCCTGACTTTACAACTAACAACTGTCCTATCCAATCACGGTGCATGTTGTTTCATTCCACATTCTTACACAGTGATGCTGGCTTTAAATTTTAAAAAAATAAGCACCTGCTACAAGTAGTAGATAGGTTTATATAACAATAAAATTTACCCTAAAAACATTTGCATAGCAACTAAAGAGCAGTTAGTGCATCTGTTCCTATAATTCCAGTACATTTTTTAAAATAAAACTATTCTTCCAGATGACTATGCCTTTTAAACACGATTTACGTTTTATTCATATTTATGAACAATATAGCATGCTATCACCTAACGTGTCATTCTGGCAGTTTTAGATCATTTAGTGAGATATTTTAAATAAAAATGAATTTAATGTCCACTTAAGGAAAGATCAGTAGCAATAAATATTCCCTAAGTTCAGTTCTGAAATATTTTTCTAAAACTCCCTGAAAAGTTTGTCCTGGCCTGCAATGTTTAAGATTGATAGAGTGAACACGTGGAATTCTATCATTTTTTATTATGTGCTAGACCTTAGGTATTTCCTGTGCTGTGGAAGCAGCTGTAGGAGCTGTCCATGGTGTTCTGTTTTATAAAGTGCAGAGTAAGTCCCAAGCCAGTGTTTCTCAAATGTTTTGGTTTCAGGACCTCTTCACACTCTTAAAAATAATTGAGGACCCAAAGAGAGCTGTTTTATGTCAGTTATATCTACTAATATTTATGTTGTTAGAAATTTAAAGGGAGAAATGTTAAAAATATGCATCTATTTTTAAATAATAAATCCAATTTACGTTAGCATACACAGCATATTTTTATTAAAAATAGGTCTATTTTCCAAAACCGAAAGATGAAAACACTGGCATTGTTTTACATTTTCAAAAATCTCTTTAATGTCTGGAATAATAGAAAGGTAGATGAGTTTTAATATCTGCTTCTGCATTCAATCTGTTACAATACATTATTTTGGTTGAAGTATATGAAGAAAATCAAGTCTCATACAGAAATACTTGGAAAAGGAAAGAATATTTTTCACAAAATTTTTTTCATTCTTTAATATGACACCAAAACTGCACATGTGATATGTGGGGACTCTGAACCCGTATCAACATACTTCTCACACTCTATCACATTATTTTACATTGACTTGTATCTTGCACTTATGATTTAAGTGATGATTGTAATATTATGCATTGGTCATTCGGAAAATACCGTTCACTGGGTTACGCAGATCTTTTAAGCACTGACATATTTCATTATACAATACCAAAAAATCTCCTTCATTTGTATAACCACTAATGTCACAATATTTAAAATCTTCAAGGGTTAGAGAGCTGAAGAGCCTACAGTGGCAAAGACAAGTTTTCATTCTCATTTTCACTTGAAATCTTGACTTGCATTATTAGCAAAAATAATTTCAGTTGAAGTATTTTTCCTTGATGTGGGAACCTCTTTTTTTTTTTTTTAACATCTTTATCGGAGTATAATTGCTTTACAATGGTGTGTTAGTTTCTGCTTTATAACCAAGTGAATCAGTTATACATATACATATGTTCCCATATCTCTTCCCTCTTGCGTCTCCCTCCCTCCCACCCCTCTAGGTGGTCACAAAGCACCAAGCTGATTTCCCTGTGCTATGCGGCTGCTTCCAACTAGCTATCTATTTTACGTTTGGTAGTGTATATATGTCCATGCCACTCTCTTGCTTTGTCACAGCTTACCCTTCCCCCTCCACATATCCTCAAGTCCATTCTCTAGTAGGTCTGTGTCTTTATTCCTGTCTTACCCCTAGGTTCTTCATGATATTTTTTTTTCTTAAATTCCATATATATGCGTTAGCATACAGTATTTGTCTTTCTCTTTCTGACTTACTTCACTCTGTATGACAGACTCTAGGTCCATCCACCTCATTACAAATAGCTCAATTTCATTTCTTTTTATGGCTAAATAATATTCCATTGTATATATTGCCACATCTTCTTTATCCATTCATCTGATGATGGACAGTTAGGTTGTTTCCATCTCCCGGCTATTGTAAATAGAACTGCAATGAACATTCTGGTACATGACTCTTTTTGAATTACGGTTTTCTCAGGGTATATGCCCAGTAGTGGGATTGCTGGGTCATATGGTAGTTCTATTTGTAGTTTTTATTTGTTTTTTTTGCAGTACGCGGGCCTCTCACTGTTGTGGCCTCTCCCGTTGCAGAGCACAGGCTCCGGACGCACAGGCTCAGTGGCCATGGCTCACGAGCCCAGCCGCTCCGCGGCATGTGGGATCTTCCCGGACCGGGGCACGAACCCACGTCCCCTGCATCGGCAGGCGGACTCTCAACCACTGCGCCACCAGGGAAGCCCCTATTTGTAGTTTTTTAAGGAACCTCCATACTGTTCTCCATAGTGGCTGTACCAATTCACATTCCCACCAGCAGTGCAAGAGTGTTCCCTTTGCTCCACACCCTCTCCAGCACTTACTGTTTCTATATTTTTTGATGATGGCCATTCTGACTGGTGTGAGATGATATCTCATTGTAGTTTTCATTTGCATTTCTCTAATGATTAATGATGTTGAGCATTCTTTCATGTGTTTGTTGGCAGTCTGTATATCTTCTTTGGAGAAATGTCTATTTAGGTCTTCTGCCCATTTTTGGATTGGATTGTTTTTTTCTTGTTATTGAGCTGCATGAGCTGCTTATAAATATTGGAGATTAATCCTTTGTCAGTTGCTTCATTTGCAAATATTTTCTCCCATTCTGAGGGTTGTCTTTTGGTCTTGTTTATGGTTTTCTTTTCTGTGCAAAAGCTTTGAAGTTTCATTAGGTCCCATTTGTTTATTTTTGTTTTTATTTCCATTTCTCTAGGAGGTGGGTCAAAAAGGATCTTGCTATGATTTATGTCGTAGAGTGTTCTGCCTATGTTTTCCTCTAAGAGTTTTATAGTGTCTGGCCTTACATTTAGGTCTTTAATCCATTTTGAGCTTATTTTTGTGTATGGTGTTAGGGAGTTATCTAATTTCATACTTTTATATGTACCTGTCCAGTTTTCCCAGCACCACTTATTGAAGAGGCTGTCCTTTCTCCACTGTACATTCCTGCCTCCTTTATCAAAGATAAGGTGACCATATGTGCGTGGCTTTAACTCTGGGCTTTCTGTCCTGTTCCATTGATCTATCTTTCTGTTTTTCTGCCAGTACCATACTGTCTTGGTTACTGTAGCTTTGTAGTATAGCCTGAAGTCAGGGAGCCTGATTCCTCCAGCTCCATTTTTCATTCTCAAGATTGCTTGGCTATTCGGGGTCTTTTGTGTTTCCATACAAATTGTAATATTTCTTGTTCTAGTTCTGTGGAAAATACTAGTGGTAGTTTGATAGGGATTGCGTTGAATCTGTAGATTGCCTTGGGTACAGAGTCATTTTCACAATGTTGATTCTTCCAATCCAAGAACATGGTATATTTCTCCATCTATTTGTATCATCTTTAATTTCTTTCATCAGTGTCTTATAATTTTCTGCATACAGGTCTTTTGTCTCCTTAGGTAGATTTATTCCGAGATATTTCATTCTTTTTGTTGCAATGGTAAATGGGAATGTTTTCTTGATTTCACTTTCAGATTTTTCATCATTAGTGTATAGGAATGCCAGAGATTTCTATGCATTAATTTTGTATCCTGCTACTTTGCCAAATTCATTGATTAGCTCTAGTAGTTTTCTGGTAGCATCTTTAGGATTCTCTATGTATAGTATCATGTCATCTGCAAACAGTGACAGCTTTACTTCTTCTTTTCCGATTTGGATTCCTTTTATTTCCTTTTCTTCTCTGATTGCTGTGGCTAAAACGTCCAGAACTATGTTGAATAAGAGTGGTGAGAATGGGCAAACTTGCCTTGTTCCTGAGCTTAGTGGAAATGCTTTCAGTTTTTCACCATTGAGGACGACGTTGGCTGTGGGTTTGTCATATATGGCCTTTATTATGTTGAGGAAAGTGCCCTCTATGCCTACTTTCTGCAGGATTTTTATCATAAATGGGTGTTGAATTTTGTCAAAAGCTTTCTCTGCATCTATTGAGATGATCATATGGTTTTTCTCCTTCAATTTGTTAATATGGTGTATCATGTTGATAGATTTGCATATATTGAAGAATCCTTGCATTCCTGGAATAAACCCCACTTGATCATGGTGTATGATCCTTTAAATGTGCTGTTGGATTCTGTTTGCTAGTATTTTGTTGAGGATTTTTGCATCTATGTTCATCAGTGATATTGGCCTGTAGTTTTCTTTCTTTGTGACATCCTTGTCTGGTTTTGGTATCAAGGTGATGGTGGCCTTGTAGAATGAGTTTGGGAGTGTTCCTCCCTCTGCTATATTTTGGAAGAGTTTGAGAAGGATAGGTGTTAGCTCTTCTCTAAATGTTTGATAGAATTCGCCTGTGAAGCCATCTAGTCCTGGGCTTTTGTTTGTTGGAAGATTTTTAATCACAGTTTCAATTTCAGTGCTTGTGATTGGTCTGTTCATATTTTCTATTTCTTCCTGATTTACTCTTGGCAGGTTGTGCATTTCTAAGAATTTGTCCATTTCTTCCAGGTTGTCCATTTCATTGGCAAAGAGTTGCTTGTAGTAATCTCTCATGATCTTTTGTATTTCTGCAGTGTCAGTTGTTACTTCCCCTTTTTCATTTCTAATTCTATTGATTTGAGTCTTCTTCCTTTTTTTCTTGATGAGTCTGTCTAATAGTTTATCAATTTTGTTTATCTACTCAAAGAACCAGCTTTTAGTTTTATTGATCTTTGCTATCGTTTCCTTCATTTCTTTTTCATTTATTTCTTATCTGATTTTTATGATTTCTTTCCTTCTGCTAACTTTGGGGGGTTTTTGTTCTTCTTTCTCTAATTGCTTTAGGTGCAAGTTTAGGTTGTTTATTCAAGATGTTTCCTGTTTCTTAAGGTAGGATTGTATTGCTATAAACGTCCCTCTTAGAACTGCTTTTGCTGCATCCCATGGGTTTTGGGTCTTCGTGTCTCCATTGTCATATGTTTCTAGGTACTTTTTTATTTCCTCTTTGATTTCTTCAGTGATCACTTCGTTATTAAGTAGTGTATTGTTTAGCCTCCATGTGTTTGTATTTTTTACAGATCTTTTCCTGTAATTGATATCTAGTCTCATAGCATTGTGGTTGGAAAAGATACGTGATACAATTTCAATCTTGTAAATTTACCAAGGCTTGATTTGTGACCCAAGGTATGATCTATCCTGGAGAATGTTCCATGAGCACTTGAGAAAAATGTGTATTCTGTTGTTTTTGGACGGAATGTCCTATAAATATCAATTAAGCCCATCTTTTTTAATGTATCATTTAAAGCTTGTGTTTCCTTATTTATTTTCATTTTGGATGATATGTCCATTGATGAAAGTGGGGTGTTAAAGTCCCCTACTATGAATGTGTTACTGTCGATTTCCCCTTTTATGGCTGTTAGTATTTGCCTTATGTATTGAGGTGCTTATATGTTGGGTGCATAAATATTTACAATTGTTATATCTTCTTCTTGGATCGATCCCTTGATCATTATGTAGTGTCCTTCTTTGTCTCTTCTAATAGTCTTTATTTTAAAGTCTATTTTGTCTGATATGAGAATTGCTACTCCAGCTTTCTTTTGGTTTCCATTTGCATGGAATATCTTTTTCTATCCCCTCACTTTCAGTCTGTATGTGTCTCTAGGTCTGAAGTGGGTCTCTTGTAGACAGCATATATATGGGTCTTGTTTTTGTATCCATTCAGCCAATCTGTGTCTTTTGGTGGGAGCATTTAGTCCATTTATATTTAAGGTAATTATCGATATGTATGTTCCTATTCCCATTTTCTTAATTGTTTTGGGTTCGTTATTGTAGGTCTTTTCCTTCTCTTGTGTTTCTTGCCTAGAGAAGTTCCTTTAACATTTGTTGTAAAGCTGGTTTGGTGATGCTGAACTCTTTCAGCTTTTGCTTGTCTGTAAAGATTTTAATTTCTCCATCTAATCTGAATGAGATCCTTGCTGGGTAGAGTAATCTTGGTTGCAGGTTTTTCTCCTTCTTCACTTTAAATATGTCCTGCCAGTCCCTTCTGGCTTGCAGAGTTTCTGCTGAAAGATCAGCTGTTAACCTTATGGGGATTCCCTTGTGTGTTATTTGTTGTTTTTCCCTTGCTGCTTTTAATATGCTTTCTTTGTATTTAATTTTTGACAGTTTGATTAGTATGTGTCTTGGCGTATTTCTCATTGAATTTATCCTGTATGGGACTCTCTGTGCTTCCTGGACTTTATTAACTATTTCTTTTCCCATATTAGGGAATTTTTCAACTATAATCTCTTCAAATGTTTTCTCAGTCCCTTTCTTTTTCTCTTCTTCTTCTGGAACCCCTATAATTCAAATGTTGGTGCATTTAATGTTGTCCCAGAGGTCTCTGAGACTGTCCTCAGTTCTTTTCATTCTTTTTACTTTATTCTGCTCTGCAGTAGGTATTTCCACTATTTTATCTTCCAGGTCATTTATCCGTTCTTCTGCCTGTTATTCTGCTATTGATCCCATCTAGAGTTTGTTTGTTTGTTTGTTTGCAGTACGCGGGCTTCTCACTGCTGTGGCCTCTCCCGTTGCGGAGCACAGGCTCTGGATGGCTCACGAGCCTAGCCGCTCCGTGGCATGTGGGATCTTCCCAGACCAGGGCACGAACCCGTGTCCCCTGCATCGGCAGGCAGACTCTCAACCACTGCGCCACATGGGAAGCCCCTATCTAGACTATTTTTAATTTCATTTATTGTGTTGTTCATCGTTGTTTGTTTCATCTTTAGTTCTTCTAGGTCCTTGTTAAATCTTTCTTTCACTTTGTCTATTCTATTTCCAGGATTTTGGATCATCTTTACTATTATTATTCTGAATTATTTTCCAGGTAGACTGCCATTTCCTCTTCATTTGTTAGGTCTGGTGGGTTTTTATCTTGCTCCTTCATCTGCTGTGTGTTTTTCTGTCTTCTCATTTTGCTTATCTTACTGTGTTTGGGGTCTCCTTTTTGCAGGCTGCAGGTCCGTAGTTCCCGTTGTTTTCGGTGTCTGTCCCCAGTGGCTAAGGTTGGTTCAGTGGGTTGTGTAGGCTTCCTGGTGGAGGGCACTAGTGCCTGTGTTCTGGTGGATGAGGCTGGATTTTGTCTTTCCGGTGGGCAGGTCAACATCTGGTGGTGTGTTTGGGGGTGTCTGTGGACTTATTATGATTTTGGGCAGTCTCTCTGCTAATGGGTGGGGTTGTGTTCTTGTCTTGCTAGTTGTTTGGCATAGGGTGTCCAGCACTGTAGCTTGCTGGTCGTTGAGTGAAGCTGGGTGTTGGTGTTGAGATGGAGATCTCTGGGAGATTTTCGCCGTTTGCTATTACGTGGATCTGGGAGGCCTCTTGTGGACCTGAAGTTGGCTCTTCCACCTCAGAGGCACAGCACTGACTCCTGGCTGCAGCACCAAGAGCCTTTCATCCACACGGCTCAGAACAAAATGGAGAAAAAGTGGAAAGAAAGAAAGGAAGGAAGGAAGAAAGGAGGGAGGGAGGAAAGAAAGAAAGAAGATAAAATAAAGTAAGATAAAATAAAATAAAGTTATTAAAATAAAAAATAATTATTAAGAAAAAAAATTTTTTTAAAGAAGAAAAGAAACAAGAACAAAAAAAACGGACAGATAGAACCCTAGGACAAATGGTGGAAGCAAAGATATACAGACAAAATCTCACACAGAAGCATACACATACACACACACACTCACAAAAAGAGGAAAAGGGGGAAAAAATCCTAAATCTTGCTCTCGAAGTCCACCTCCTCAATTTGGGATGATTCGTTGTCTATTCATTATTCCACAGAAGCGGGTACATCAAGTTGATTGTGGAGCTTTAATCCGCTGCTTCTGAGGCTGCTGGGAGACCTTTCTCTTTCTCTTCTTTGTTCTCACAGCTCCCGGGGCTCAGCTTTGGATTTGGCCCCGCCTCTGCGTGTAGGTCGCTGGAGGGCGTCTGTTCTTCGCTCAGACAGGACGGGAGTAAAGGAGCAGCTGCTTCGGGGGCTGTGGCTCACTCAGGGCGGCGGGGGCGGGGGGGTGGGGGGCGGTGGGCCACCCAGTGCGGGGCGGGCCTGCGGCGGCAGAGGACAGCGTGACGTTGCACCAGCCTGAGGCGCGCCGTGCATTCTCCCTGAGGAGTTGACCCTGGATCCCGGTACCCTGACAGTGATGGGCTGCACAGGCTCCCCGGAAGCGGGATGTGGATAGTGACCTGTGCTCGCACACAGGCTTCTTGGTGGCGGCAGCAGCAGCCTTAGCATCTCATGCCCGTCTCTGGGGTCTGCGCTTTTAGCCGCGGCTCGTGCCCGTCTCTGGAGCGCCTTTAAGCAGCGTTCTTAATCCCCTCTCCTCGTGCATCAGGAAACAAAGGGGGAAGAAAAAGTCTCTTGCCTCTTCGGCAGGTTCAGACTTTTCCCCGGACTCCCTCCCGGCTACCCGTGGCGCACTAACCCCTTCAGGCTGTGTTCACGCCGCCAACCCCAGTCCTCTCCCGGCGCTCAGACCGAAGCCCGAGCCTCAACTCCCAGCCCCGCCCGCCCAGGCGGGTGAGCAGACAAGCTTCTCGTGCTGGTGAGTGCCGGTCGGAACCGATCCTCTGTGCGGGAATGTCTCCGCTTTGACCTCCGCAGCCCTGTTGCTGTGCTCTCCTCCGCGGCTCCGAAGCTCCCCCGACCTCCGCCACCCACAGTCTCTGCCCGCGAAGGGGCTTCCTAGTGTGTGCAAACTTTTCCTCCTTCACAGCTCCCTTCCACTGGTGCAGGTCCCGTCCCTATCCTTTTGTCTCTGTTTTTTCTTTTTTTCTTTTGCCCTACCCAGGTACGTGGGGAGTTTCTTGCCTTTTGGGAGGTCTGAGGTCTTCTGCCAGCGTTCAGTAGGTGTTCTGTAGGAGTTGTTCCACGTGTAGATGTATTTCTGGTGTATCTGTGGGCAGGAAGGTGATCTCTGCGTCTTACTCTTCCGCCATCTTCCCCTCATCCCCTCTTTTTGTTTTTGAGAAAATACCTGCCAAATCCCTAAGTCTGACTAGCTATGGTTTGTCTCTCAGTCAGTCATGTCGCATAAAATAAACCATTAGTTGGGTTCGCAGCTCATTGACTTTTTTTTTTTTTTTGGCCTCACCACGTGTGGGATCACATGCAGGATCTTAGTTCCCCCACCAGGGATTGAACCCGTGTCCCCTGCAGTAGAAGTGCGGAGTCTTAACCACCGGACCACCAGGGAAGTCCCTAAGATAAACTCAAATGGCCACCAGGCAACCATCGTGCACCTGTAGCAGCCGAAGTGCTTTTCACATACTTCCAATTTCACCACCAAAACATTCAGAGCTATGTTAAGGGTCAAGATCAAATAAACTTAGTAGTTTTTACTGCTTCCTCAAGGTCATCCCAGTGAAACTAGCATTTTAAAATTTTTATTTTTTTACTGCAAGTGCATTGTGTTGAACACAATGGCTGCTAGAACAGATTTGTCCCACTGGCTGGATTTGTACTAAAGGGCCAGCAGTTTTACCCACTAATGCTTTTGCACCTTCAATGCAAGTGTCAACACTGAAAATGGAAAACAGTGTTATTAGGAAAACAGTTTGAGCTGAAAGTTCTTGGGGACCTCCTGGAGCTTGCAGGCCACACTTGAGACACTGTCCTAAACAATTACAGAATCATAGGTCACTGGCTATGTGAGGGACCCCCAAATAGAATCACAGCTTTAGAAGAGGCATCGAGAGGTCATTCAGCAAAATTTTACACCGTATTGTGCCACATTTTCAAAGGGTACAGTCTTCTCCAAACTATAAAAATATAATACGGCTTCCATTTTACAATACTATAGATAAGTATTTGCAATCAGCTATTTTTCACCCAATACATCCTACCCTATACATAAATCAAATTTAATCCCATCACCTTTGATTCTGTTTTCAGTAGAGATGAAGGTTGGTTATTCCACTTACTCTGCATACGATTCCTATTTGTAAAAACGTGGAAAATCAATTCTCCCTGCCTTCTCGATGTGCTTAATCGTAATCCTTACAGATTTGCTTTGACAACCATTTTTATCCCCTTTTTGACCCACACGTCTTCCACCTGACCCCTTTTTTACGTATATCTATCCTTCTTTAGCCCTTTATCATTAGCTTTGCTAACCTGAAAATGTATCCCACACCCTCCCCCGGCCCCTGCCTACATTCTCTACCTTATGATCATCTAGTTTGCAAATGCCCTTCATGTGGAGAGCTCCTGAGCAGTTGCAACATGTTGTCAGAGTTTCTACTAGTGGCCGTGTGCGGGTGTAGAATAAAAGGATGGCACACAGGGAAGGAGACCGACTGTGGACTAGACCAGCCTTGTCCAACAGAACTTTCTGCAGTGGTGGGAGTCTTTCACATCTCAGCTGTCCCGTGGAGGAGCCATAAACCACATCTGGCTATTTTGGACTTGAAACATGGCTACTGTGATTGAAGAACTGCATTTAAATTGTATTCAGTTTTAGTTCAAACTTAAACAGCCATGTATGTGCAGTGATTACCATATTGGATAGATAAGTAATTCCATACTTTTAGTATCTCATTGAATTAGCAAATTGCATGCGCTCATTCTTAGCAACGTCTGTGTGTAGACATTACTCCTGCTCACCAGACAGGTTCTTCTTTATTTCCTGGGCACCCAGAGGAAGGCACTTCCCAGCCCTCTTGTGGGGAGGCGGGGTCACGTGACCACTTCTGGCCAAAATGCTGTGAGCAGGTGACGTAGGTCACTTTCAGGACATTTAATTGCTTGTGCATGACACTCCTCTTTTGTCCTGTCTGGGAATGTGCCAGACAGCAGAGCCTCTGTGATTCTGAGCCCCGAATAACTGTGAAGCAGTCCACCCCCCAAAACCCACATGGGACATGTAACATGCGTAGGAAATAAATTTTTGTGTTAAGCCACAGGAAATTCAGTATTTCCTATTACTACAGCATAACTTAGATCTTCCCGGCTGATAAGAGCAAGTTCCCATCAGAGTCACGTGAGCAGACTTTTAAATCCACATACCTGGGCCCCATCCCAGCTTGGCATCTGGGCCCTTGTGTGTTGGTTCAAAAGATCTCTCCAGGTGAGTTGGATGCGTGCTCGCCTAATGAAGAACAAGAGCTGAAAGACAACATCATCGTCACTACAGATACTACAGAAATAAGGCTTAGAAACTGAACGGTCAATTTTGCAAGGTCATTTGGCCACTGAGTGAGGCGGATGTAATTTGAACCTGCTGTTTCCCTGTGCTATGCTTCCTTTCCTGTTGTAAGTGGTGGGGATGGTAGGAGAGAGCAGACTGATATCTCCTGTCTTCCCAGTTGAACTGGTTAATGCTTTTATTCTTATTATAGTACTTTTCCAAATAGCAATTAGTGCCACAGAAGCCTGTTTAAGCCAAAATATAGTTTTGAGTTGCGTACACTGTGGAATAGGATAATAATCTAACTTCTACTTATAAATTTTGTTTCCGTAGGTAAATGTATTCCAAGTTTGGCTAATATATCTAAAATGAAATTTTTTAAATAAAAAAAATCCATTCGTATTGGGCAATTGGTTATGGAGAAAAGAAACAGCATCATATATTGCTCAATTACCAAAGAATGTTATTAGTAACAACTACTCTCCTCACCATATATTGCCTGCCTTAAATGTCTTTTTAAAAGATATTTATTCATTTATGTGGCTGTGCTGGGTCTTAGTTGTGGCGTGCGGGATCTAGTTCCCTGCCCAGGGACGGAACCCAGCACCCCCGTGTTGGGAGCACAGAGTCTTAACCACTGGACCATCAGGGAAGTCCCTGCTTTAAGTGTCTTTATTCACCTTTTAAAGTAATAAGCCTTGGATGTTGGTTATTTCAGTTATTCAGCAAATATCTGTCATGTATCTGTTACGAACCAGCACTGGGATATGCGTTAGGCACAGAGCGGTGAACAAAATAAACAAAATACCTGTTCTCATGGGGTTTACAGTTTAGTGGGAGATGTAAACATAAAGCAAATACACAGTTAAATATATAATTACAAATTGTGTCCGTTTCCCCAAAATTAACACCTAAATTCAATGTGATTCAATTTATAATCCCAAACTTTTTTTTTTTTTTTTTTTTTTGCGGTACGCGGGCCTCTCACCGTTGTGGCCTCTCCGTCGTGGAGCACAGGCTTCGGACGTGCAGGCTCAGCCGCCATGGCTCACGGGCCCAGCCGTTCCGCGGCATGTGGGATCTTCCCGGACCAGGGCACGAACCCGTGTCCCCTGCATCGGCAGGCGGACTCTCAACCACTGCGCCACCAGGGAAGCCCCCCAAACTTTGATGGAAATAATTCTGTAGTACACTGATCATATGTATATGGAAGAATAAAAGACCAAGGCTAGCCAAGGGAAGAAGGAGAGGGTGAGGCGAGGGGAGGGGAATTTACCTTGGGTGTAAGTGTGAGTCCTTGGAAAGCAGACACTGAGATAGAGTTAGGAGCACAAGAGGTTAATTTGGGGAGCGGGAAGGGGAAGGGGAAAGAATGCCTATGAAAGGGAGGAAGCCTTCAGGCCCTGAAGAGGCCTGACACCTGTGAAAGGAAAGAGTCAGGAAGAGCCTCAGCCACCCTGCAGACGTGACAGAGTCCCGGCCAACCCAGTGGAGAGCTCTGGGTGGAGCAAAACCTCCGCGGTTGGGGGCTTCCGAATGGGAGGCTTCAAGGAGGTCAGAAAAGGAACTCGTTTTCTTTTTTTGAGGTTTCCTTCCTTTGGCTACAGATTCCAATAATGTAGGTGTCCTTGAAGTGACCCATGTTTGGTAGATGCTAAGATGGCCTCATTTAACAGAACTGAGAGGGTCTGAGTACTAAGCCACCGCCTGAAGATGCAGGAGGAAGATTTACAGAGATTCACTGAGACAGATACTTAAGGATCAAAAGTTCTCTGTAGCTCCTTCCCATGTATTTTCCCAAGCCTTTGGTAAACATGGCAGCCCTACCCCTGGACCCCATGGACCAGAACATGAAAAGTCCCGGGACATGATGACACCATTATAATTTGTTTATACTGTCTTTACCTCCTAGGACAATGCATCTGTAAATTGATTATTGCTCCGTAAAGTTTGAATTACTTTTATTAGTCCTCAGTTTGCTTCTTCAAGTTTCAAGGGATACCCCCTTACCCTAGTATGACAATATTTGTTGAATAATTCAGTTATTCTCTATCCATATAAATTGTACATATGTACGAACTCTAAGACCATCAGTATGCATCTGTAATCAGTTTGGAAATATTCTTGGGACTAAATCATCTTAGTATCAGAACCACTCTGGACATCAATGTAGAACAATAGTTTTCATTATATTTTTCTCCCTCTGAAATTTGAAAGAGAAATAAATCTTATCTATTGTCTGTGACGATTGCAATGACAATAGGAATGGTAAATTAATTTCAATATTTATATGAATACATGAATATGCTTGTATTACTTACATGATTTATGAATAGTACATTCCGTTGAGGCTAAAAGAATGTGAGGCCTAAAGGCACAATTACATGTTTAATTCTAGTTTCTTTCCAGGAGTTTTAATTGACTTTACAAGGAACTGTCTCATTTTAATGTGATCTTTTATAAATTGTTGTAAGGAGATGTGGGAGAGTGGAAAGAAAAGTAGATCTGGAATTTCTAAAACCTGGGGTATGTTGTATAATGCAGGGCCCTAAGAGTTCGAAGGCAGCTCTGACCTGGACTCTGCCATTTAATAGACAATTCAGTTTACTTGGACAAATCACATCACCTCTCTGGACCTTAAGATTCCTTCTTTGAAAAGGAGGACTGAGGTGAGGGCTAAGGAAGATGGTGCAGGTACAGCCCCTGCACTGTGGGTAGCACATAGAAGCTTTTCTTCTCAGTAATTTTCCTCCTGGCTCCACCACTAGCTGTGTGATGCTGGGCCAGTCACAGGCTGTAAGGGCATCTGTCTCCTTTATTTAGAGCTAAAAAAATTAAACTGTAAATTCCCTTCACTGTATCTTAAATTCTTATATCTGAAATGCAAGTTTTCTCCACCATCACCGTCTTAAGGCCACTCTTTAAGTTTCTTTTCTGTTACATATTCCACGATCAACACCCATCCCCGTCTCCACATGCCAGGAAGAGTCAGTCCCTCCTCCTTGTGTCCCAAAGTCTCTTGTCTCCTGAGATCAAAAGGTCTTAGGGCCAGAGATCATTTCTTTCTCTTCTTTGCCTCCTTGGAAATATTTAGCACTTTGCCTGGTACACAGCAAGTGCTAAATAAATATTATTTGAATGAATGGATGAATGAATGAGGAGATGGGCGTAAGGATAAATAGATGGATAGATGAGGGGTTTATCTGTTTCCCAGGGCTGCCTTAACAAGGACCACAAACTGGGTTACTTCAAACAACAAAAATGTATCAATATTATCTCACAGTTATGGAGAATAGAAGCCTGAAATTAAGGTGTTGGCAGGACCTTACTTCCCCTACCCAGGTACTGGTGGTTAGGACTTCAGCGTCCTAGGACACAATTCACTCCATAACAGATGTTTATAGAGCAAAGAGCTTCATCTTCTTCAAAATAACACACCTGCTGTAGCCCAAGTAGAATTCAGTGTTTGCATATATTTAAAGTCTTTCTTTTTAAGTCAAGATTAAACATTAAGGGAGGGAAAATAAGGTGGAATGAGGTAGAAGCCAGAATCCTAAATCTTAAAGCTAGAGTATAATTAGGGAGAAAGTAAAAAATCCAATTGCTGACGGTCCCAATGATATGGATCTCTATAAAGCCTTTTCATACATAAGCCTCTAGCTAGAGCTGAGGATTCAATGCTAGCTTTTTCTCTGTCCAGTTACAGATCTTGGTTCTACTGTGTCTTTAAAAGTCCACCCCACCCTGTCAGATGTCACTGAAGTTAGAGGCAGTGGAAATAGAGTGGAATGAATGGCTTGCAGCATTTTCTATGTAAGTGCTGTATTGTATACACAGAATTATTAAAAAATATAAATTTTCCTATGTAAGTGCTGTATTGTATACACAGAATTATTAAAAAATATAAATTTGCCCTTGTTTTTAACTTGCTATATCATTTTAATTCAGTAGGAGCTATGCTACTCAATCTTCTCCTTCTTGAAAATCTTACTCTTAAATCTCACACACACACAAATGTAATTTTGTTTACTGTAGTTTACAGTTGATCTTTCAGTCTGTTCATAATCTAGGTCAGAATACAATAGAGTGTGGAAAGGAAAAAAGGTGGACACAGGTGGCGATGGAGGTCCCAACCTTACAGTTACCTCTACCTTTTATAGTAATTGTGCAAAGAACCCCTAGACTTGGAATTTTATGTTATTTCTTCTTTGTTAGCACTTTAGAGATTATCAGTAGGTGGACAGATAATTCACAGTGAGTACAACGAGAATTTACTGCATGGGTCCATACAGAAGGTACTTCAACTTGGTCGTGACCACAGCAGTGCGGTGAGCACAACGACAGTTTTTAGGGGTACAAGCCCCTAATTTCTAAATACCCCCTGAAGCCAGGCCCTTTAAGAAACAGCACACCTTTATCATTCTATGCCAGTCGGACCCTGGGAACTCTTTCTGTCTTTAAAATTTTAGTATTTAAAAATAAACTGGGAGCTTCCCTGGTGGCACAGTAGTTGAGAGTCCACCTGCCAATGCAGGGGACACGGGTTCGAGCCCTGGTCTGGGAAGATCCCACATGCCGCGGAGCAACTAAGCCTGTGCACCACAACTACTGAGCCTGTGCTCTAGAGCCCGCGAGCCACAACTACTAAGCCTGCATGCCACAACTACTGAAGCCCGCATGCCTAGAGCCTGTGCTCTGCAACAAGAGAAGCCACCGCAGTGAGAAGCCCGTGCACCACAGCGAAGAGTAGCCCCTGATTGCTGCAGCTAAAGAAAGCCCATGCACAGCAACAAAGACCCAATGCAGCCAAAAATAATTAATTTAAAAATTTTATTTAAAAGTATAAATAAATAAAAATAAACTAATTAAATGAAAAATATCCTCAGAAATATGGGAATCTTGTTATTTCTGCTACTGAAAGAAACTTTAAGTCAAATATACATTTTTTTAAATAATGGAATGTTTCCTAGTGTGTGCTGCTGTTTAAACTTAGAATCAGGGGGCTTCCCTGGTGGCGCAGTGATTGAGAATCTGCCTGCTAATGCAGGGGACAAGGGTTCGAGCCCTGGTCTGGGAAGATCCCACGTGACGCGGAGCACCTAGGCCCGTGAGTCACAACTACTGAGCCTGCGCGTCTGGAGCCTGTGCTCCGCAACAAGAGAGACCGCGATAGTGAGAGGCCCGCGCACCGCGATGAAGAGTGGCCCCCGCTTGCCACAACTAGAGAAAGCCCTCGCACAGAAACGAAGACCCAACACAGCCAAAAATAAATAAATAAATAAAATTAAACTTAGAATCAAAGGCATTTATCACTACAAGTCCTTGCCAAACAATTAAAAAACATGATTGGGGTGGGGAAGGAAAAACAATGTAATGCATCACCAAATCTTGTCCGTCTTGCCTCTACACTGTCTCCTGAATCTGCATCCCCACTTCCACCATCCTAGTGCAAGCTACCAGCATCACTTACTGGGGAGCCTCCTAGCTGGTCTCCCTGCATCTTCTTTGGGTTCTCACCTGTCATTGGTACAAGGTGGTCTTTAGAAGGTTCCCGCCAGACTCCCTTCATACCTGTTTCTGCTGCTGCTTCCTTCTTTCTTCTCATAAGAATGTGAATAATAATAATAATCTGATAAAGGAGTAAGGATTGAAGAGGAAAAGCATTTCAGTTCCATCTTTTTCCACATCTCAAATGCTGCTTAAACATCACTGAGCTTATATGGACCTACATTTCATTCCCATCATTCTATGAACAAATGTTTGCTTTAGCACTGTACGAAAATTTAGACTAATGCCCTTTTCGGGGTTCTTTTCAGTCCAAGGTTTCCATGAAAAGAGAGACATATTACAATAGGTCTTAGGGGAAATTCTGTGTTATATACTGTATCTCTTAGTTCCTAAGATGTGCATTCTTTGTATTCTTAAAATCTCTGCAGTCAAGATGGGAGAGATTTTACAATTACAATTGATGTTTGGTCATGGCTTAATCAGCAAATTTTTTTCTTTCTTAAACTTTCCTAAAATAATTGTTCATCTTTCAATCAATGGAGACTTAAGTAAAATACAATACCTATTCCTTGAGATCCTAGCAAAAGCCCTAGTGTGCCGTCGTCAACTTGTAACTCAACTCACATCAGTCTTCTTTTTGCATATATGACCAGGTCAACGACTATTTATTATCTATTATCTTTCACGCATAAGGCACTGTGTTAGGTAGTGTTAGAAATAGAGAGTCATTTATTCCTTCACACAGCAAGTATATAATAAATGTTCTCTACATGCTAGATTTTGTTGTATACAGAGTGGCGCCTGTGATTTAGGCAGATAAGAACTCTATCTTCATGGAGCTTGTATTCTGGTACAGGAGAGACTAAACAAAACATAAAAATTGTAAATATTGCTATGAAGGAACTCTGTGTTACATTAAAAAATTAAAAGTTTTATTGATCAATTATTTTTCTGTCTTTCCTGTCCCTGAACACATTTCCTCAATGGCCCAGAAGCATCTCTGAATAAATATTTAAAGGCAACATTCCCAGAGATATTTCAATACAACCTGAGGCTAGGAAATCTGAGTCTTCTCTCCAGAAACAAATCTACTTCTTCCTGTTGCTACGTTTTCTTTTAGCTACCGATTATTCTGGAAATATGTTTAATTCTTGACGTTTTGCATTCATGCTTCTAATGCTTTCGCAACGTAAGTATGGGAATCAACAATAAGTCAATAATTTTTAACTTCCTTCTATTATTCGTTTGGTTAAAATTTAGAAATCAGAACATATTTAGATAATATAATACCTTTACCTCCAAGGAAAATATGATACATGACTTACTTACAGAGGACTTTTTGTGTTACTTTATCAGAGAGAATGCACAAGTTATCATCTTTAACTGATTATACCCTAAACCCTCCTTATAGGGTTGCCTGCAATTTTTTTTGTATGTGTGGTAAATATATGTAACATAAAATTTACCATTTTAACCATTTTTAAGTGTGAAATTCAGTGGCATTAAATACGTTCACATAGTATGCAACCATCACCACCATCCATCTCTGGAACTTCTTTATCATCCCAAACAGAAACTCTGTACCCATGAAACAATAATTCCCCAGCCTCCCTCCCCCCAGCCCCTGGCAACCACCATTCTACTTTCTGTCTCTATGAATTTGACTATTCTAGGTACTTCATATAACTGGAATCATACAGTATTTGTCCTTCTGTGACTGGTTTATTTCACTTAGCATAATGACTTTAAAGTTTGTCCATGTTGTAGCAGATGTTAAAATCTGCTTCTTTTTAAAGACTGAATAATATTCCATTACACCACATTTTGTTTATCCATTCATCTGTTGTACACTTGGGTTATTTCCACCTTTTGGCTATTGTGAATAATGCTGTTATGAACATGGTTATCCAAATATATCTTTGAGAGCCTGCTTTCAGTTCTTTTGAGTATATACCCAGAAGTAGAAGCGCTAGATCAGATGCTGTTTTCCATAGTGGCTATACCATTTTACATTCCCACCAACAGTGCACAAGGGTTCCAGTTTCACCAATTCCTCACCCATACTTGTTATTTTCTGGCTCAGGGGTGGTTGTTGTTTTAGTAACAGTCATCCTAATAGGTGTGAAGTGGTATCTTGTAGTTTTGATTTGCATTTCCCTAAATATAAATGATATTAAACATCTTCTCATGTGCTTATTGGCTATTTGCATGCCTTTAGAGAAATTTCTTTTCAAGTCCTTACCCTGTTATCAAGTCGTTTGTTTTTTTTGTTGTCGAGTTGGAGTTCTTTACAGATTGTGGATATTAACCCCTCATCAGAAATGTGATTTGCAAACATTTTCTCCCATTCTGTGGGTTGCTTTTTCCCTCTGTTGATAGTATCCTTTGATGCACAAAAGTTTTTAATTTTGATGAAATCCCATTTATCTAGTTTTCTTTTTGCTGCCAGTGCTTTTGATGTCATATCCAAGAATTAATTGCCAAATCCAATGACATGTGTCTTTCCCCTATGTCTTATTCTAAGAGTGTTATAGTTTCAGCTCTTACTTTTAGGTCTTTAATCCATTTTGAGTTAATTTTTGCATGTGGTATAAGGTAAGAGTCCAACTTTGTTCCTTTACATATGGATATCCAGTTTTGTCAACATTTGTTGAAAAGATTCTTTTCCCCATTGAATGTTCTTGACACCTGTGTTGAACATCATTTGACCATATATGTGGGGATTTAGTTCTTGGCTCTCTAATCTATTTCAGTGGTCTATATGTCTGTCTTTATGCCAGGACCACACTATTTTGATTATGGTAGCTTTGTAGTAAGTTTTGAAATTAGGAAGTATGAGAATTCCAACTTTGTTCAAGATTGGCCTGTTCAGAGTCCCCTGAGGTTTCATATAAATTTTAGGATGAATTTTTCCATTTCTGCAAAAAAACATCATTGGGAGATTTTGATAGGGATTGCATTGAATCTGTAGATCACTTTGGGTAGTATTAACATCTTAAAAATATTAAGTTTTCCAATCCATGAATGCAGGATGTCTTTCCATTTATTTGTGTCTTCTTTAATTTCTTTTGCCAATGTTTTATATTTTTCAGTGTACAAGTCTTCTGACTTCTTGGTTAAGTTCATTCCTAAGTATTTTTTTAATGCTATTGTAAATAGAACTGTTTTTTTTAACATCTTTATTGGAGTATAATTGCTTTACAATGGTGTGTTACTTTCTGCTTTATAACAAAGTGAATCAGTTATACATATACATATGTTCCCATATCTCTTCCCTCTTGCGTCTCCCTCCCTCCCACCCTCCCTATCCCACCCCTCTAGGTGGTCACATTGTTAGTTGTCAGTGTGTAGAGATGAAGCCAATTTGCCTGTAATTTTTTTAGGAATTTTATTCAATAGGTTAGTTCACCCTTCCACCCCACTCCCACCTCCATGCCTCCTGCCCTGCTATGTCCTAAAGAGAGTATATGATTGAAAAAACTCTTAACATGAAAATGTTAACATTTAATGTTAATTACATTAATGTTAATGTTAACTCTTATCACTTCATTTCATGTTTGACTTTTATGCCATTGGAAGAAATGAGGACAGAGGTATAAAAATGCACCTCTGGGCCTTTCTAATCTCACCCTTGGGCTACATACAAATGACTATTTAATAGTATTTCTGATATGGGTTTGGGCTCCACTAAATTATTTTCACTCCCTGTGCCAGATTCTTTATCTATCAGTAGAGTTCTTATTCCTTTGGTGCACGGCAGGGGTCAAACTTAATTGTAGTTTCTACTTGACTAGAGACTTTAACATGACATAACATTTTTCATTCACACCTGGCATTGGAAACTATAAATCCTTCTTCCAATCCAAGACTAGGCAAGTCTTTGAATGGAGGGATTGTGGTATCATCTCTGACATTAACCTGGAAATCAACCTAAAAGGCATCACCTGGGAATGATAATCTGAATATAAGAAGCAGTTTGCCATTTCCAAGTGTCCAGAAAGACATTCAAAGGCTTTTGGTTTTACTTTAATATGATTTCCTTTTGAGCTTGACATATGCACTACAGATAAAATCTCGCATAATTTGATATTCTCCTTTGGGCTATAACCTCTAGGTGACAGTCAATATTACTGAATAAATGATTCAGCACCGGAATATTGTACAAGTCTTGTGACATTTTAAGCATGAGTTGTCATTTTTCTGGGATGATTTGTTATTGAACAAATTAGATTTCCCAAGAACGTGGCATTTCTTTTTCTAAAGTAATAAGACACTTGCTGAACTTGCTTTAGGTA
Source organism: Stenella coeruleoalba (assembly GCF_951394435.1). NCBI lineage: Eukaryota > Metazoa > Chordata > Mammalia > Artiodactyla > Delphinidae > Stenella > Stenella coeruleoalba. The sequence continues at coordinate 56,818,117 of NC_137160.1, read as the reverse complement.
CCTCTGCAAAGCTCCGCTACATTATCTTTGTTTTCCTCAAATCTCACAAGTCAATAGGTCTGAGTTTGTCTGAAATGAGAATTCTCGAAAGTAAACTTGAAAGCTCCGAGGCCCTAGCGCAATATTTTTCCGAGAGACAATTTGGCCACCTCTGCAGATGGCCAGTGTCTTTGCTGGGTGTCACAGTCCTGAAGGCCTCCTGGGTCCTGTGGCCCTGGTGAAGGGACTCTTAGGGGCAGTCCTGAGCAGCACTGGCTTTAGGAAGTCACATCTTTTATGTCAAGATTCATTGTTACCACTCAGGAAGGAGTATGACTAATTCTTTCCTTAAAGTCATTTGGGAGCTACTGAGTAATTCAGTAAATGACAACTTTTACTTTGAAGCATAACTTTGCCCAAATCAGCCTGGGATGTAGGAAACAAGAGAATAACAAAGTAGACCTGTAGACAGGTAAATAGCAATTCACCCTGAGCCCTGCACCACACAGGGGTGAAATTGGCCAGGTAAACAAGCAGATTGCCACCCTCATGACATCATTGGAGTATGACCCTACCCTAGTCTATAATCCTCACACACAGAGAGAGGGAGAACCCCACGTGCTAGACACAGTGGGGCAGCGAAGTGTACCCCATTTGGGCTATTAGGGGAGAAAGAGTCTGGCCTTACATGATGGCCCCAGGCCCTCGTTACTGGTTGCCTGTGTTTTCCTACCACCTTTGCAGTCTTATCTGCCCAAGGAGGAAAGACACAGAAACATGGAGTACGTGACCCAAGTACATAATGATGTTCCTGTTTCGTTCAAAAAGTGCCATTCTAGGGCTTCCCTGGTGGCGTAGTGGTTGAGAGTCCGCCTGCCGATGCAGGGAACACGGGTTCGTGCCCCGGTCCGGGAAGATCCCACATGCCGCGGAGCGTCTGGGCCCGTGAGCCATGGCTGCTGAGCCTGCGCTTCCGGAGCCTGTGCTCCGCAACGGGAGAGGCCACAACAGTGAGAGGCCCGCGTACCGCAAAAAAAAAAAAAAAAAAGTGCCATTCTGGGAAACCCACGTGGAGGTGACAATAATTTCAGTCACTTTATAAGGCAGGTTATTACCTTGGAAATAACTGATCTATAGAAATGGTTGAATTAGACCCTGTCGGATTATTCCTTAGAACACATTAAAAAATGAAGTACTATATAAATGAAGTGGAAATCCCTTTACAGCAGGAACAGTTACTACAGACTGGCCTGTTAAGAACGATCTTCCATGACTCCTATTGGTATCAATTTAGTGGATGGGAATTCAGTCGCGCCTAAATGATCACAAGCAGGACACAAGCGTGGAGCCGTTTTCTTTTTATGCTATCAGAATTCAAGAATTAAACTGTAATAGCGCGTAATGGGGGAACTTTTAAAGCAACCCAGACCAAGTGAAAATGTGATCTACTTAAAGAAGTGACCAAGAAAAAAATTGTTTGTACACACTGTCAACTGGTCTAAAGCAGATATGAACAGGATAAAAGCAGAAAAAGTATAATCAGATGGAAGAAAGAGTAAAAGATAGGTGCCTTTGGAGTACTTCTTGTTTTTCAGTTTTACCTAGACTGGCCTCACTGGTGCCACAGTAGCTTTTGTTATTTCCATCTTTTGATATTTCCCAGAAGCAGATATCGCCTTTAGCCCTGAGTCCACAGTCAGGGCACAAGAAGGAGTAGCCATCTGGCATCCCATTCGTACCCAGCCATGGGGCTCCCTCTGGGTCTCTGGGGCAGAATCCTTAGGAAGCCGATTGGACTGAAAAGCCAAGAAAAGAGCTCCAGGGTCCTGACAATGGGAAGAAAGGTCTTTGATATCTCAGGTGGACTTGAACAAAAGACCCAGGTCTGCTGAGGAGAGGATGCTTGCTCATTGGAGCCCAGGGACACCTGGGGACTTAATGTGATTATGAGGCGCACATCCTTCATTGCTCTGCAGACAGACCTCTGTTATTGGTAAAGCAGGAACAGAGATATCAGAAATATCAGTACTGCTCCCCTAGTTGTAGTTGATACAGCAATTTAAGATTCACTCACCATGCCAGGCACTGTCATAAATCCTAGAAATACAAAGATGAATACCATAGTTTTTGTGATCCAGGAAGTGATAGTCTGCTGGGGAAGGTAAACATACAACACAATAAAGGATGGATGGGATAAAAGGTAGCAAACAATAACAGAAATAAAGAATGAAGGACAGGAGTGATCATGGGGTGGACAGGGAGGGGATTACCATGGAAGAAGTGCTTGAAGCTGATCTTGAAAGATGAGTAGAAACTCTTCCAAACACCTGGAAAAAGGAAAAGACACAAGAGCAGGGCTAGTTTGAAAAAAGTCTGAGGAGCTGTAGTTGCAAGAGTGTAAGCTTCATTGGCCAAGAGGAGAGGGAGGGGCAGGAACCAGAATTTGGAAAGCCTATGAGGTTATGATGAGCAATTTGCACATAACTTACACGCACTGGAGTGTAATTTAATTTAATCAGAGGGAAAAGATAATCATATCTGCATTTCAAAAGTTGATGGCAGTGTGGCGTGTGAAATTGGAAACAAACAAAACTAGCTTTGGGGAAGCCAGCTGAGAAGCTACGGATAATGACCCATTTGCGCCTGCGGTTGCAGGGGGTGGACCTGAGGGATGAAGGATGAAAGACATCTAGGAAGACTGCCACCCAATTTCAGGATGTACGGGGCTCCTGCCACCAGCAGTATTTGTAGAGGAACGCACGTGTGTGGGCGTGAGGCGGGGGTGGGAGCCAGTGGGCAGAGAAGGAACTGCAAAGGCAACTCAGGAAACTGACTTGGCTTTCACACGCCCCACTCTGACCACAGCTGCCCCACCACCTCGCCTCCTCTCCGACTTCAGCCCCCCCACCGCTCCCCTTTTTGTCTCCACCCTCACCATTCCCCCAAACTGCTTTTGCCAAGGTCATCAAAGACCTCCCCAATCATTCCTCATTTTCTGCACCATTTGACACCACTGCAGTCTCCCTCTTTGAGATATTTTGTTTCCTTAGCTACCACAACGCCTACTCTTCTTGTTTCTCCCCTGTTTCTCTGGCTGCTTTTTCTAATTCTTTGTAAGCTTCCTTTTCTCTCCCTAGGGTTTATCCCAGGCCTCTTTCTTCTCTTCTTCTGTTTATTTTTTTTAATAGATCTTTACTGGAGTATAATTGCTTCACAGTACTGTGTTAGTTTCTCTTGTACACCAAAGTGAATCAGCCATATGCATACACATGTCCCCATATCCCCTCCCTCTTGAGCCTCCCTCCCGCCCTCCCTATCCCACCCCTGTAGGTGGTCACAAAGCGCCGAGCTGATCTCCCTGTGCTATGCGGCTGCTTCCCACTAGCTAGCTAGTTTACATTTGGTTGAGATATAATTGACATATATGTAAGTTTAAAGTGTGCAGTGTGATGATTTGATACACATATATACACGTTGTGAAATGATGACCACAACAAGCTTAGTTAGTACCTCTATCACCTCACATAGTTACCATTTTTGGGTGTGTGTGGAGAACATTTAAGATCTACTCTCTTAATACAATACAGTATTGTTAACTACGGGCACCATGCTGTATATTACATCCCCAGAATTCACTCATAACTGGAAGTTTGTACACTTTGACCAACACCTCCCCGTTTCCTCCACCTCCAGTCCCTGGTAACCACCACTCTGCTCTCTGTTTTTGTGAGTTCGACTCTTTAGATTCCACATATAAGTGAAATTGTAGGATATTTGTCTTTCTCTGTCTGACTTTATTCATTTAGCATAATGCTCTCAGGGTTCATCCATGTTGCCACAAATAGCAGGGTTTCCTTCTTTTTTGTCTGAATAATATTCCATTGTATATATACATGCCACGTTTTCTTTATCCATTCATCTGTCAATGGACACTTGGGTTGTTTCCATTCTTGGCTATTGTGAATAGTGCTGCGGTGAACATGGGAGAGCAGTTATCTCTGTGACATCCTATTTTTGTTTCCTTCGGATGTATATCCAGAAGCAAGATTGCTGTATCTTATGATAGTTCAATTTTTAATTTTTTTGAGAAACCTCCATACTGTTTTCCATAGTGACTGTACCAATTTACATTCCCACCAAGAGTGCACAAGGGCATCCTTTTCTCCATATCCTCACCACCATCTTGTCTTTTTATATATATATAAAATATCCATTCTAACAGGCATGAGATGGTATCTCATTGTAGGTTTGATTGGCATTTCCCAGTGATTAGTGACGTTGAGCATCTTTTCATGTGCCTTCTGGCCATTTGGATGTCTTCTTTGGAAAAATGTCTACTCAGTTCCTCTGCCCATTTTTTAAATCAGATTGTTTGGAGTTTTGCTATTGAATTGTATGAGTTCTCTATATATTTGGGATACTAACCCCTTACCAGATAGATGGTTCGCAGATATTTTCCATTCCATAGTTTGCTTTTTCATTTTCTTGATTGTTTCTTTTGTGGTGCAGAAGTTTTTAGTTTGATGTAGTCCCCCTCACTAATTGTTGCTTTTTTCACTTTGCTTTTGGTGTCATATCCAATAAATCATTGCCAAGATCCATGTCAAAGAGTTTTTTCTGTATGTTTTCTTCCAGGAGTTTTACAACATCATGTCTAATGTTTAAGTTTTTTATCCATTTTAAGTTAATTTACATGAGTGGTGTAAAATAGATACCCAGTTTCTTTGTTTTTCATGTGATTATCTAATTTTCTGAACACCGTTTATTGAAGAGACTGTCCTTTCCCCATTGATTATTCTTGGCTCTCTTGTCAAATATTATTTGACCACATATGCAAGGGTTTATTTCTGGGTTTTTGATTCTGTTCCATTAGTCTATGTGTCTGTTTAATGCTAGTACCATACCGTTTCAATTATTACAGCTTTGTAATGTAGTTTGAAGTCAGACAGTGTAAGTTCACCACCACTGTTCTTGTTCAAGACTGCTTTGGCTATTCGGGATCTTTTGTGGTTCCATACAAATTTTAGGATTTTTTTCTTCTATTTCTGTGAAAAGTATCCTTGAAATTTTAATAGGAATTGCCTTGAATCTATACTTGGCTTTGCGTAGTATGGACATTTAAACAACATTCATTCTTCTGATCCATGAGCATGAAATATCTTTCCATTTATTTGTGTCTTCTTTTATTTCTTTCATCAAAGTCTTACAGTTTTCAGTGTACAGATAATTCACCTACTTCATTAAATTTATCCCTAAGTATTTTTATTGGTTTTGATGACATTGTAAATGAGATTGTTTTCTTTATTTCTTTTTGAGCTAATATGTTGTTAGTATATAGAAACACAACTGATATTTGTATGTTGATTTTGTATCCTGCAAATTTACTGAATTGGTTTATTAGTTCTTCTAGTTTTTGGTGGAGGTTTTAGGATTTTCTACATATAAGATTATAACATCTGCAAACAGGGACAATTTTACTTCCTCCTTTCCAATTTGGATGCCTTTTATTTCCTTTTCTTACCTAATTGTTTGGGTTAGGACTTTTAGTACTATGTTGAATAGGAGTAGTAAGAGTGAGCATTGTTGTCTTATTCCTGATCTCAGAGGAAATTTTTTTAACCTTTCACCACTGAGTATGATGTTCACTGTGGGCTTATCATATGTGACCTTTATTATGTTGAGGTATGTTCCTTCTATACCCAATTAGTTAAGAACTTTTTTATGAAGGAATGTTGAATTTTGTCAAATGTTTTTTCTATATCTGTTGAGGTGATCATATGTTTTTATCTTTCAGTCTATTAATGTGGTGTATCACATTGAATGATTTGTGTATGTGGAATCATCCTTGCATCCCAGGGATAAATCTCACTTGACCATTGTGTATGATCCTTTTAATGTTCATTGGATTCTATTTGTTAATATTTTGTTGAAAAATTTTGTATTTATATTCATTAGTTTATTGACCTGTAGTTTTATTTTCTTGCAGTGTCTTTGGCTTTGTTATCAGGGTATTGCTGGCCTTGCAAAATGAGTTTGGGAGTGTCCCCTCCTCTTCTACTTTTTGGAAGAGTTTTAGGAGGATTGGTATTAATTCTTTAAATATTTGGTAGAATTCACCAGTGAAACCATCCAGTCCTAGATTTTCTTTTTGGGGAAGTTTTTGATTATGGATTCAATCTCCTTACTCATTATTAGTCTGTTCAGGTTTACTCTTTCTTTATGACTCAGTCTTAGTAGGTTGTATGTTTCTAGGAATTTATCCATTCCTTCAAGGCTCTCCAATTTGTTGGTGTTCATAGTAATCTATTACAATCCTTTGTATTTCTGTGGTATCTATGTAATGTCTCCTCTTTCATTTCTGATGTTATTTATTTAAGTCCTCTCTTTTTTCTTAGTCTAGCTTAAAGGTTTCTCAATTTTGTTTATCTTTTTAAACAACCAGCTCTTCGTTTCACTGATCTTTCTATTATCTTTCTGGTCTCTATATCATTATTTCTGCTCTGATTTTGTTATATGCTTCCTTCTGCTAACTTTAACAAACTTAGTTAATTCTTCTTTTCCTACTTCCTTGAGGTGTAAAGTTAGGTTGTTCACTTGAGATCTTTTTTCCTTTAATGTAGGCATTTACCACAATAGACTTCCCTCCTAGAACTGCTTTTGCTGAATCCCATAAGTTTTGGTGTGTTGTGTTTCCATTTTCATTTGTTTTGAGACTTTTTAAATTTCTTTTTTGATTGCTTCTTTGATCCATTGATTGATAAGAAGTGTGTTGTTTAATTTCCCCACATTTGTGAATTTTCCAGTTTTCCTCCTGTTATTGATTTCTAGTTTCATACCATTATTGTAAGAAAAAATACTTGGTATAATCTCAATTTTTAAAAATTTCTTAAGACTTGTTTTGTGATCTATCCTTGAGAATGTTCTGTGTGCACTTGAGAAGAATGTGTTTTGCTGCTGTTGGTGGAATATTCTGCGTATGTGTGTTAGCTTCATTTGCTATAAAGTATAATTCAGATCCAGCATTTCCATGTTGATTTTCTGTCTGAGTGATCTATCTGTTGTTGAAAGTAAGGTATTCTAGTCCCCTACTATTGCATTGTTTTCTATTTCTTCCTTCAGATCTTTTAGTATTTGCTTTATATATTTAGATGCTCCAATGGTGAATTCACATATATTTGCAATTATTATATCCTCTTGATGAATTGACCCCTTTATTATTGTATAATGACCTTCTTTGTCTTTTGTTACAGTTTTTGAGTTAAAGTCTATTTGCCTGATATAACTATAGCTACCACTAATCTCTTTGTTTTCCATTTACATGGAATATCCTTTTCCAAACCCTCAATTTTAGCCTATGTATATCCTTAAAACTGAAGTGAATCTGTTGTAGGCAACATATAGTTGAGTCCTTTTTTAAAATCCACTTAGCCACTCTATGCCTTTTGATTGGAGAGTTTAATATATTTGCCTTTAGAGTAATTATTAATATGTAAGGACTTACTAATTCCATCTTAGTAATTGTTTTCTGGATGTTTTGTAGTTGTCTTGTTCCTTTCTTCCTCTCTTGCTATTTTCCTTTGTGAATTGATGATTTTCCATAGTGGTATACTTTGATTCTCTTCTCTTTGTCTTTTGTTTATCTACTGTAGGTTTTTTTCTTTTTTTAAATATTTTATTTATTTATTTATTTGGTTGCACCAGGTCTTAGTTGTAGCAGGCATGCTCCTTAGTTGCGGCTCGTGGGCTCCTTAGTTGTGGCATGCATGTGGGATCTAGTTTCCCCACCAGGGTTGGAACCCAGGCCCCCTGCATTGGGAGTATGGAATCTTAGCCACTGTGTCACCAGGGAAGTCCCTGTAGGTTTTCTTCTTTGTCATTACCATGAGGCTTACATAAAGCATTCTATAGATTTTACAGTCTGTTTTATGCTGATTACAACTTAACTTTGATCACATACAAAATCTCTATCCTTTTACTCCACCACCCCCCCATATCTTATGTTGGACATTATCATACAGAATATGCTTTGAGGCAGCACCCAATATATGATGCCATTTCTGTAACTCCTGGCATATATTGGTCTGGAAATTAAGAGGTGAATGTGGGAGTGGCTCCTCTCACTATCAAACCTAAAACCCACTCCCAGAATTTTTGCTTCTAATTCCTACACATCTGGCTTCTGCTGGTTTCAAGGTTTCCTTCCCAAGGGAGGAATGCTTCCACCAGGAGACACAATAAAAGGATGTGTTGGATTGGAAGTAGAGTCTGCCATCTGGCCATTTCAGGTCCTATGTCCCTGAACTAACTAGTTGGGGAAATTGATTCTGATAACCAGGTCAGTGCCATGTCGATTCCTATTATGAAATGGCATCAGCGGATAAAATGTGGACCTAAGAAAACTTTCCCTGGGGGCACTTCTTACTACTTCCCTGTCCATTTATAAAAGTTAACAGAAAACCACTGCAACCCAGCAAAGACAGAACCATTAAGAACTCAAGCCCTTCAGAAATGAAACTTCAGATTACTTCACCAAGTAAAAATTCCCAACTAGCTTAGGTGCTGGTTGAGGGCCCAGGAACCATGGAATTGTTAGTAGAATAAAATGAAATTATTATTATCAACTACAGCCTTGCAGTCAGCAATAGAAATGAAGACTGTGGCCGTGAGGCCTATTTCTCTTGCTTGTTTTTATGACTTGGCATGTTTTGAATATTTCTGCCATCATCCTCCTTTTCTATATTACTTGGTATAAAGAAATTTCATGGTTGTTGACTTTGCAGTTTAGTCTTTGCATTATAGCATACTCAGGTGGGCTTGTAAATGAGCTAGGAAAGCAGTTAGTTAACAACACACAGAGGGACTTCCCTGGGGGTCTGATGGTTAAGACTCGGAGCTTCCACCGCAGGGGCACAGGTTCAATCCTGTTCGGGGAACTAAGATCCTGCATGACGTGCTGCGTGGCCAAAAAAAACAAGCAAACAAAAAAACACCCAGAGGTGGATAGATATGTAACTGGTGGAATTTTATACCTTTCTTTCTTGGATACAGGTGATGTCTTAGTCTGCTCAGGTTGCCATAACAAAAGACCACAGACTGGGTGGTTTAAGCAACAAATAGTTACTTCCTCACAGCTCTGAAGGCTAGAAGCCCATTTTCAAGGTGCAGGAAAACTCGGTTTCTGGTGAGTGCTCTCCTGGTTTGTAGGTGGCTGCCTTTCACTATGTCCTCACATGGCCTTTCCCCAGTGCATGCACCAGGGCATAGAGGGAGATCTTCCTCTTGTTATAAGGCTGCCAGTCCTGTTGGATTAGGGCCCCACTCTTAGGACCTCACTTAACTTTAATTACCTCCTAAAGACCTTGTCTCCAAATACAGTCACACTGGGGGTTAGTGTTCTTACGTGAATTTTGAGGGGGACACAATTCAGTTCATAGCCAATGAGAACATTTTCATTTGTACTAAGAACATCTTGTTGGGAAGAAGTTGTTGTCATTATGGGGAAGTTGAAATAAAATCAAAGAATGCATACAGACAATACCTCTTATAAACATAGATGTAAAATCCTAAACAAAAAAAGTAAATCAAGTCCAAGTTATATAAAAATAATTCATCGCTAACAAGTTGGGTTTATTCTAAGGACACAGGTTGTTTTAACATTCGAGAAGTGATGACTACAATTCGTTTCTTTATTTTAATTAAGAAAAAATCATATATGGTCATAAAAAAGATAGACAGTAATGCATTCAATAAAACTCACCCTCCAAGGTCAATACATTTTGCAAACTATTAATAGACGGGAACTTCCTTAATCTAAATAAAGAGTACGAAAAACCCTATAGTAAGCATTGTACTTCATGGTAAAGCAAAAGCTTTCCCTCTGAGTTGGGAGCCAGACAAGGTTCTCAGTCTTACCACTCTTACCACTTAAACTTAACACTGTAATGTGTCCTAGCCAGCACAGTAAGGCAGTAAACAAGCAAAGAAACAAATAAATGAAATAAAGAAGAGGTATAATGATTGGAATAAAAAATTAAGTGTTCTTTGCAGATGACATAATTATGCACGTCAAATCCAAAATAAGACAAAAACTGTTAGAATTTAGCAATATCATCAGGTACCCAAGTGTATTCCTTCATACCTACAGTAAACAGTTAGAAAATATAATTTTAAATGATTTAATTCAAAATAGCATCAAATATATGAAATTTTAAAGAATAAATCAAATGAAAACTGTGTAAAAACCATTGCACCAAAAACTAAAAAAAGTTATTGAGACCTAAATAAATGGAAGGGACATAACATATTAATGAGTTAAAGACTTGGATTAATTGATTTGAGACTTGGAACTCATATTAATGGGTTAAAGTTAAGGAAGTCAGTTCTCCCCAAATAGAGTTATAGATTTAATAAAATCCCATTAAAAATGCTAGCAGGTTTCTTTTGTATAAAAACTTACAGAATAGTTCTAATTTTATTTGAAAACGCCAAGGGCCAAGAATATTGAAAAAAATGTTGAAGGGAAAAAACAGGAGGACTTACTCTAGCAGATAAAAAGATTTATTATAAAGCTACAGTAATTAAGGGAGTATTGTTTTTCTGCAAAGATAGCCAAATACACCAGAGGACAGAATCTACAATCAGGAAAGGAGTCTACAATCAGTGCTACACTTACATGGATGATTGATTTATGAAAAGGTTACACAGCTGAGCAGGGTGGGAAAATGACCCGTTCAATAAAAGGTTTTGGGACAACTGAACATCGAAACATACAAAATAAATCCTGACCCCTACATCACAATATACACATAAATTAATTCTAGATGAATTTTAGATATAAATGTGAAAGGAAAATATAATACAAATTTATAGCATGACATAAGGAAAGGTTTCATCAACAGGGACCATAATACTTATAAAGGAAAAGTTGAATAAGTGGAATTGCATTTAAAGTAAGAAATTTTATTCACCAAATTCACCACTGTGAGTTTAAAAACAAAGCAGAAAGTAGGAACATATGTCTAACAATGGACTTTAATTTAGAAAATATATTTTTTAAACTTCTACAAAAAAAAGAAAAAACAGCCCAGAAGAAAAACGGAGATGGGCACTTGAATAGGCCCTCCATAAGAGAGGCTACCAAAATGGCCAAAAGACACATGAAAGTGTTGAACACCATCAGTAAAGAGGAAAATGCAAATTACAACAACAATACACTGTACATTACACACATATACATCAGAAGGGCTACTTTTTTTAAATTTTATTTATTTATTTTACTTTTGGCTGCATTGGGTCTTCGTTGCTGTGTGCGGGCTTTCTCCAGTTGCAGTGAGCGGGGGTTACTCTTCGTTGCGTTGTGTGGGCTTCTCATTGTGGTGGCTTCTCTTGTTGTGGAGCACGGGTTCTAGGCGCGCAGGCTTCAGGAGCTGTGGCTCACGGGCTCTAGAGCGCAGGCTCAGTAGTTGTGGTGCACGGGCTTAGTTGCTCCGCGGCATGTGGGATCTTCCCGGACCAGGGCTCGAACCCGTGTCCCCTGCATTGGCAGGTGGATTCTTAACCACTGCACCACCAGGGAAGCCCTGGAAGGTGAAGTCTTAACCCCTGGACCACCAAGGAAGTCCCCAAACCCTTAGGATTTTGGAGCAAAGCCCTGGCATCCTCTGCAGACAATGACTCTCTTTTTGAGAAATAGCTTTTGGTTTGCTACTGGGCCTTCGTAAAGGCTGAACAATTAACCATGGGCCATCAAGTTATTGTGTGACCCTGTGCTACCCATCATGTACTGCGGGTGTTGTCTGACCCACCAAGCCATAAAGTCGGGGGTTCACAGAAGCACCCCACCATCAAGTGGAGGTGGAATATACAAGATTCGGCTCAAGTGGGCCCTGACGGCACAAGTAAGTTACGTGAAGCAGTGGCCCAAATGCCCGTGGTCTCCACTCCTGCTCTCCCAGCCTGTGCCTATGAGGAGTGAGGAGTTCCCTACAATCAGCTGACAGAGCAAAAGAGAACTTGGATCCGGTTTATAGATGGTTCTGCTCAATACCCAGAAACCACCCAAAAGTGGACAGCTGCATTCTGGAAGCCCTCTCTAGGACATCCCTAAGGGACAATTTTGAAGGGAAATCTGCCCGGCGGACAGAACTTTAAGCAGTGCACCTGGTTGTTCATTTTTCTTGGAAGGAGAAACGGCTAGATGTGCAATTGTACATTCTGAGCTGAATATTATGTATTCATGGGCTGTGGCCAGTGGTTTGACTGGGTGGTCAGGGACTTGTAAGGAACATGATTGGAAAATCGGTGACAAGGAGGTTTAAAGGAATGTGGGGAGACCTCTCTGAATGAGTGAAAAGCATGAAGATATTTATGTCCTATGTGAACATTTATCAAAGGATGACCTCAGCAGAGGAGGATTTTAATAATCAAGTGGACAGGATGACCCCTTCTGTGGATACCAGTCCAGTTTCTTCCCCCAGACATTTCTGCCATCCACCAATTGGCTCATCAACAAAGTGGCCCTGGTGGCAGGGACGGGGGTTGTATAAGCAGACAGCAGAATGGACTTATACTCACCAAGGCCAACCTGGCTACAGCCAATGCTGAGTGCCGAGTCCGCCAGCAGCAGAGACCAAGACTGAGCCCCCAGGATGGTACCATTCCCAGGGGTGATCAGCCTGGTGGCAGGTTGATTACATTGGTCCACTTCCATCATGGAAAGCGCAGTGTTTTGTTCTTACTGGAATAGACGCTTACTTGGTATACAGGTTTGCCTTCCCTGCATGCAGTGCTTCTGCCAAAACTACCTTCTATGGGCTTCCACAGTGCCTTACCCACTGTCATTGCCTCTGACCAAGGAACTCCAGCACAAATGAAGTGCAGCAGTGTGCCCATGCTCAGGGTATTCATTGGTCTTAAGATGCTTCTCACCAGCCTGAAGCAGCTGTCTCCATAGAACAGCGGGATGGCCTTTTGAAGACTCAGTTATCATGTCGGCTAGGTGGCAATACCTTGCAGGGTTGGGGCAGGGTTCTCCAGGAGGCTGACCTTGTCCTGAGTCAGCGTTCGATAGATGATGTTCTTTCTGTCCTAGCCAGGATTCACAGGTCCAGGCATCAAGGGGTGGAAATGGGAGTAGAACCACTTACTATTACCCCTAATGATATAGTAGCAACATTTTTGCTTCCTGTTCCCATTGACTTCATGCTCTGCTGACCTGCAGGTCTTACTCTAAAGGGAGGAATGCTTCCACCAGAAGATGCAACAATGATTCCATTGAACTGGAAGATAAGATTGCCACCCAGCCAGTCTTGCCTCTAAATCAATAGACACAGTAAAGAGATACTGTGCTGTCTGGGGCAATGGAGCCTACCTCCCAAGGGGGAAGTGGACTGCTATTCCACAAGGGAGTAAGAAAGAGTACGCCTAGAGTATTGGTGAGCCCTTATTACTACTGTGCCCTGGAATTAAAGTCAATGGAAAACTACAGCAACCCAACACACGCAGGAATACTAACGGCCCAGACCCTTCAGGAAACAATGTTTGTTTTACCCAACCAGGCAAAAAGCCACAACCAACCGAGGTGCTTCTTGAGGACAAAGGAAATATGGACCACGTTGTGGCAGAAGCCCTCGCACATTGCTTGTAGGAACGTAAATGGTGCAGCAGCCTTAAAAGACAGTTTGGCAGTCCCTTAAAATGCTAAATATAGAATTATCAAATGACCCAGAATTTCACCCCTAGCTATACACTCAAAAGCATTGAAATCATATGTTCCCCATACACACAAAAAAGCCTTCTACACAAATGCTCATAGCAGCATTATTCATAATAGCCAAAAGGTGGAAACAATCCAAATGTCCATCAGCTGATGGGTAAATAAAATATGGTATATCTATACAATGAAGTCTATTATTTGGCGATAAACAGGAATGAATTACTGGTACATGTTACAACATGGGTGAACCTTTAAAATATTATGCAAAGTGAAAGAAATCAGTCATGAAAGACCATATATTGTATGATTCTATTTCTATGGAAAGTCAAGAATAGACAAATCTATAGAGACAGAAATTAGATTAGTTACTGCTCATGCCAGAAACTCCCTATATCTTCATCATGGTAGTGATTCCATGACTGTATATGTTTGTCAAAACTTAAAAAAATTAATGCTACAAAATGTAAATTTTATACTATGTAAATTATCCTTAGTAAACCTGAGTTTTTAAAAGAGACAGTGACTTTACCATACCATATTCCAGTCCACTCACATAACAATTATAAGTATTGATAGATACTCCCTATTTTACAGATAAGGAAACTAAGGTTCAGAGTTAATGAATAGTTTGCTTAAGGTCACACAGCTAATCATCAGTAGAGCAAAAGTTTGGAGTATTTGACTCCAAAGATACATGATTGGAAATAATAGACTAAAATATTAACAGTGGTTCCATCTGTGTGATGGACTATTTTCTGCTCCTTTTCACCTTACATATATATAGATATAGATATTTTGATAGTAAGGATGTACTTTGACAATCAAGAAAAAAATCCTATAAAACCAAAAAAAAAGAAAAAGGTAAAAACGTTCACTTCTGGTAATTCTATAGATACAGTCACACAGTATGTGCAAAATGATATATGTATAATTTTTTAAATTGTCACATTGTTTAAAAGGACTTGACTCTAATTTGAAGACTCCAAAGCCAATATTTCTAGAAATGTTTCTTTTAAAAAAAAAAGTCTATGCATACCAGTTTGACAGTGAATTTTTAATTGTATTTGCATAGATGTTTTACGCATAGCTGAATATGAAATTGAGTCAAGAAGGAAGGCAAAAATGAGTAATTTCAGTACTAAACAAATGACAGAAGAATTTAACGTTTTTACTGCTGTTTGCTTCACACCTGAGAAAAAGTTAAGGCAACCTCCACAAATGAGGAAAAGTCCTGAAGGTGAATCTGACACTGTAGTGTCAGTATTAATTAGCATTTATTAGATGAAGTGGTAATGATGCCCAAATAACTAATGAAAAAGCTTTGTGTGAATGCCCTGAATCCTCAGATCTGTGAATCAGATTTGCTGAAAAACTGATTTTGTTCAGAATGGTGGTACCTTTTCTCCTCCCGGCAAACAAATGCCTCTGACAGGTGGGTGTTGCCAGACAAAATTGACTTTTTCCCACTTCCCCCTTCTCCACAGATTTTAAGACACAGAAAGAAATCGAATCCTGCTGAGAATTCTGTTCTATGTTAATAGTTTTCAAACGTTCCTCAAGAACTCGTTCTAAGGAACAAAAGCACTTAGAAAGCACCGTACCATCTGGTTCTGGGGCTTATTTAAGGGGGCAATCAGCTAAAACAGTGCTTCTTTTAATGACATAATAAGAGTAAAAGATGAAGGGTTGCTACCTGGCCTTCGAGTCTAGTCTAGTCTTATCCTTACTCTGCTTTATGAAATTCACCCATTCCTAGTATTACTGAGTCCAAGCTTGTACTGCTCACCACACGACAGGCCAGTAAGTGGAGGGACAAGGTGTTGGGACAGGAATAGTGACTTTATTTGGAAAGCCAGCAGACCGAGAAGATGGCGGACTAGTGTCCCAAGAACTATCTTCCAATTCGTTCTTACAGCTGTCCATATAGGTCTGGTCACAATGTGCCTATAAACCTCCAACAAGACAATTGTATTCTCTGTTCTGCAACTTTTTATCTCTATATGAATGGAAAAGTGTTACACGTTTATGGGTCAGAGGGCCTTGAGAATGGGCTACCACGTATATTTCAGGCTATAGGCAACATTGTTTTACAAAAGGTGGAGAGCCAGCGGAGACTAAGCACAGGCAATAGAGCACAAAGTTAAAGCTAAAGGAAATAGATCTAATATGGAGTCAGGTTTGTTCTTTTCTGTTACACTAGTACCTTCGTTTCTAATTGACCAGATTATTGAACCTTTTTTCATTTTAAACTTCCTAGTAAATTCTGCTTCAAAAAAAATATAAAAGTGCACATGCTTCCTATAGTCAGTGAAACAATGCAAAACCAAGAAAACCCTTCCAAGCTCTGCCCCTCATTTTTCCCATCCACCTGTCCTCAGGGACCCAGTTTCGATAGCCTGGTGTGTCTCTCTCCAAATATGGGAAGGATAATTTTAGTAGAATGAGAATATTACTTAGCATCTTATCTTTCTTATTTCAAAATTCATGGTGGATATTCACCCAGGTCAATGGCTATGAAGTGAAGTCATCTGAAAAATAACTGCATGTTATCAGCCACTATTTGCTGCCTACTTAACAGCCATTCTCCCCTGCTTCCCTGTAAACAGAACCTTGATTTCATTCAGGTATTAAGTGAGCAGCAGTGTGCTCAGGTAATGCCAGCCACTCCCCAGTCCCAAGGAATGAATCATGGTTGGTCTATAACGTAGGCACTCTATCACTCATAGTCACCCATCCCCTTGTTTGCTTGTTTGTTTCTATACAGTTTTTATTGAATATAATATTAATACAGACAAGCACTGACACATGAATAATGACTTACTACCAAGCAACACATCCATATAAACATCACCCAGATCAAGATACAGAGCATTACCAGCAACTCAGAAGCCTGTCTCATGCATTACCCTTCCCCAAGGCAATCAGCATTTGCTGTCTATAACCATAGATTAGATCTGCCACTTTGGGAACATTATATAAATTGAACAATACTGTATATATTCTTTGGTGTCTTGATTCTGTCGTTCAACACTGTGTCTGGGAGATTCATCCATGTGCATTTGTGCCCATTACATGCTCTCTTCATCATCCTCTGTCTTGAGTTCTTGAGCCTCTTAGGATCTCAGTTGACTATTGATTTCCCATATTAATTCTCCAACATGTAGGAGCAAAGTCATATCCCACCTTCCTCCGCCCCACTTACAGAAGCAGAAAGCTGACTACCTTCACCCTCCTACCTTCTTCTATTAAGCACTGCCTTGAACATAAGGACATCTTCCCACTTGGCCAACCCCCTATTTTCCTGGAGCCGTTGTTTACCTCTTCTTCCTTCTTTTACTTTCTCAAACCAGGTGTTGAAATATCTTACTCTGATTATTTTTCATTGGATGTCTGAATGTCCTTCTACTCTTTTCCCCATCCCCTCAACCAAGGGAACGTCTTCAATGCCCTTCTACTCAAAGTCAACTCTGATAACACTTTCTAGAAACATACCCGTGACAGAGACCACGTAGTTAGTATACATTACCCTGGAATCCATTCTCCCTCCTTTTTCTCCAGTACAGCACATGGCTGCCCAGCCACACACTACGTTTCCTTATATTCTGGGCAGCTTGATGGGGTCACGTGACTAAGCCCTCACCAATGGAATCTGAGTGAACTGATCGCACATCATCTCCTTAGAGATTTGTCTTCTGCTATTTTTCTTTCCTGCTTTTTTCTGACCACATATGTGGTACTGTGAGCCAGCTTTTACCATATAGATGAAGATAATACACTACATTCCAGAACAGCACTGTCCAAGCAAAATATAATGTGAGCCACAAGTGCGGTTAAAGATTTTCTAAACAAACAAAAAAAATGGATAAAATGAGATTTAATAACATGTTACTTAACCCAATTCATCCAAAATATTATTTCAACATGCAATCAATATAAAGTTATTAATGAAATATTTGAATTCTTTTTTCTTACGGAGTCTTTGAAAACTGGTTTGTGTTTGTACATGTATTGCAGCGTGTCCTAGTTTGAACCAGCCACACTCCAAGAGCTCAACAGGAACTCATGGGTAGTGGATGCCATATTGGACAGAGCAGTTCTAGAGCATGGCAGAATGAGAGGGCAGAAGGAAGTTGAGTCTCTTGTGTAGACCTGCCCAGCCTCCCTGGACTGTCTGGCTACAGCTATTATATGAGAGATAAATTTCTACCTTGTTGGAGCCAGGGGTTGTTTTTTTTTTTGAGTTTCTTCATCACAGAAGCTTAGCCTGTATCTTTACTAACACTCATATTCACATTTAAACACACCCTGATAGTACTTACGCCCTCTTTGAAAACTCCTACACTCAAGGCAGCTAGAAGCTTTATACAATATTTAAAATTTAAGGAATTGTAACTGAAGCAGCTCTGGAAATATCGCATGGGGGAAATAGCGGGAGGGCCAGATATTCCATGGTAAACTAGGTCCCAACCCCATCTCGTTTTCATTTTACAGTTTTCTATTAATCCCATGCCTTCATCTGCTTCTCTTTAACATTTTTATTTGGAAAATATTTTGTAAGAACTGTTTAAGACAGAATTAAAAGTGATAACACTGAAAATGGGATAAAGACCCAAAGAAGAGTAAGTGAAGCACAAATAAAGTTGAGGTACTTTAGAGATCAGGCGTATGAAACGAGGGTAAATTGAATTGTTTAAAAGAGAAAATCACGGGACTTCCCTGGTGGAGTAGTGGTTAAGAATCCACCTGCCAATGCAGGGGACACGGGTTCAAGCCCTGGTCCGGGAAGATCCCACATGCCACGGAGCAACTAAGCCCGTGCGCCACAACTACTGAAGCCCACGCTCCTAAAGCCCCTGCTTGCTGCATCTAGAGAAGAGCCCACGTGCAGCAACGAAGACCCAATGCAGCCCCCCAAATAATAATAATAAATAAAATTTTTAAAAATAAAATAAAAGAGAAAATCATTGAAGCAGATCATTGAAACGTTTTGCTATATTCCAGATAGTGGACCAGACCAACAAAGACTGGGCCACCAAGAAAGACTTTTTGTGGAGAAGACACTGGAGCTGAGTCTGAAGCATGTGTAGGTAGACTCGAGTCAGCGGACATGGGGAGCAGAGGAGTAGGAAGAGAAATTAGCAGAAGGAGAAGTATGTGCAAAGCCCCTGGGTGAGTACCGGCATGAGATATTCTGGAGACCACAGGCACTTGTTTTGACAGAAATACAGAGTGCAACAGCACAGAGTGGCTGGACGTGAGATCAGTGCAGTACGTACGGGACGGCTTTCAGAAGGCTTTGAGGTCCATGGCAAAGAACTGCACTGTATCTTGTCGGTGCTCTGGAACCTCTAAAAATTTTCAGTGTGGTGTCTCAGAGGTGGTTGGTGGTGACGACAAGATCAGATCTGCCTGATAACGAGTGTGACATTACAGAGGTGGAACTGATGTGATTCAATGACCAACTATAATGAAGGTGAAAGAAATGGTGAATTCAAGAATGGGGTTAAGGTTTTTGATATTGGTGATAAAGTGACTTCCGGTACCTCAAGTTGAGAAGGACACAGAAGGTTTAGAGAGCACGATGACTGGTTCGGTTTTGGAAAAACGAAATCTAGAAAGTTGGTAAATCCATCCAATCAGGGAAGAAGAGCCTGAGACACTGTCGATGGGGGAGATCGACATTTAAGTCGGAGAGAGCGAGAGAGACAGAGGGGGGGGATTATAAAAGCCAAGGGAAAGGACGTTTCAGTGCAAGTGCTATTAGGCATGAGGACTAGAACCTGTCCTCTGGCTTTAGCAATAAGGCAGGTGATAATTTGGAGAGGGGTGTTCACTTGGGGTGGCCGGGGCAGAAGCCGGGTAAAAGTGAATGAAGGAGGGAGTTGAGATAAAGTGGGCATGGGCTTCCCTGGTGGCGCAGTGGTTGAGAGTCCGCCTGCCGATGCAGGGGACACGGGTTCGTGCCCCGGTCCGGGAAGATCCCACATGCCGCGGAGCGGCTGGGCCCGTGAGCCATGGCCGCTGAGCCTGAGTGTCCGGAGCCTGTGCTCCGCAACGGGAGAGGCCACAACAGTGAGAGGCCCGCGTACCGGGGGGGGGAAAAAAAAAAAGAAAGAAAGAAAGTGGGCATGATTGTCACAGACCACCCTTTCTTGAGCTTAACTCAAGAAAGCAAACGGCCCTCAGAACACACAAGGGAGGGCTTTTAAAAAATAATAGATTGTATAAGCATTTTATGCTGAAGAAATCCTCAGTAAAATGGAAGAAAGTTATATCTCATAGAAATGCTAATCAGTGGAGCGTCGTCCAGGGAAAGATCCCTCTTCTACTGAGATGGGAAGAGGAGATCCCTTGTGGCGGCAGTGAGTCTGCAGAGCAGGCAGAAGGCAGGGACCCGAGCGGTTCTCTATTCTCTCTAAACTGAGGGAGGACCTTTGCTGCATGAAGGGGGAGGCTGCTCGCTCTGGATCTGGGGTGGCACCCACCTTCCCAGTTGCGACACTTTCTCCCGTGCTTCTCAGCTGCTTGGGGGCAGCGACTCAAAGATTAGAAGAGTTGGGCTGATTGAGGGTTAGAGCTGTGCTAGGTAGATTTGGGGGGAAAGATGGGCAAGGGAAGTGAGGGTTTGGGGGAAAAGGTAATTCAGTTAAGGTGCTTTGGAGCTTCACTGGATAAGGAGCTTAGTCTTGTCCAATGTCTTCATTCTATAAAGGGAGAGGATGAAGAACTTGTCCAAAATGAGAGCTCGTTGCTGGTAGAGTGGTGTCCAAGATTTAGAACTTCTGACCCTCTGTCTTTTCCGCTGCAGGAACTGAGGTATTTCTGTGCCGGCTGTTCTCTGCTGCATACTTGCCCTCGGGCACTGACTTTCAGGGTGGATAATTAGGACACAGTCACCAAGCATCTGGGGGAAGGCAGGCTTGCTTTGCCTCTGACCTTGCTTTTGAGCATTACTGAGTCACTGGTTGCTCCGCGCAGACACGGGCTGCTTGGATTTACATATTAGCATGTGGAAACCTTTCCTCTTTCTGCTGGTTTGGAGCAGACATCCAGGAAGCACAGGGTCAGTACAATAGGGAAGGAAACTGGATAAGAGACAAAGCCAGTGATTGTAGAGTGCCCCCACAATGGAGAACTCCTAAAATCTTTTCCTGTTTTTCTCCAGTCACCACATCGTCTTTTCTAGTGCCAATTCCTTTCATTCCACTTTAAATATTTCCCCTTTGATTTTACTGTCTTCTTTGTTACAAGAAGAAATCTTCGTTACTGGGATTATGGCTTTTGTAATGAACTGAGTGTAGGCTCAGTCTCTCCCTTTCTCAGTGGTTATCAGGCTAAATCTGAAAAAGAAAAGGACCCACTACCAATTAGAATTACTCTTAAATACGGGGCATACATATTTCAAGTACTTTACTTAAGCTTAATTACAATTATATAAATGATCTCAGATCACTACTAAAATCATTTCCACTCCAACAAATGAAAGGCATCCTTGAAGTTACAGATCCCCAAATAATATGAATTAGGAATACTATACAGACCTTTAAAAATAAGAAAATGACTATAGAAACAGGGCTGATAACACTGTTTAAAGGCTTACATTGGATTAACATTTTATTTTGTTGGACATCGTTGCACATTCAGCAAATAACAATACAGGGTGCTCAGTTAAATTTGAATTTCAGATAAACAACGAATATTTAGTATAAATATGCACACTTACATATGTCAAGGCTCTGCCTCTCTGGGCCTCAGTTTCCTCATCTGTAAAATAGAGGCATGGATAAGATGATCTAAGGCTTCTTTTACCTTTGACATTCATGATTAAAATCAGAGTCCAAATCGAAAGGAACATTCTTATGTCATGTTCCCATTTTCCCAGGTGTGTCCAGGAGTCTGGAGACAGCTGGCTGGAAGGCAGCACTTCACAATAGGTAACCCCTTTAGTGTGGTAGAAAGAACACTGGTGACACTGAACAGAAGGGGCTAGCTCCCTCTTCCGGTTACCTGCCATCACGAAATAGCTTGATCGTTGCAGGGAATCCTTAGTGTCAGGTGAATTTTGAAACTATATGGATTCCAAGTTTACTTGAAACCCATCTTTCCCCACATTAGAGACACATTAGGATTCAAGAATGCCGTGGTAACTTTTGGTTGCTTCTCTACCTGGAAACTAACAGGCTCCAGGAAGGAACTCAATCAATGTTTATTTAATAAATGAGGGAATGGTAGCTAACCAGGTACACTTAGGTTCACGCATCCTTTCACGTTGAGTCTATGGCACTGGGTTAAAAGAATCTCTGTATTGTTCACCATATTCTAAATATAAGGTTTAAATAATTTGCACGTATAGATTATGTAAGGAACGGCACCAAGAAACGGGGGAGAGCTTAAACAAGCTTTATTTGGGAACGCTCCCGGGAGACGTTCACTGGTCCGAGAGAAAGGGGCCAGAGAAGTCGCGCTCTCGGCGAGGGTTTGGGCAGAATTTATAGGGGAAGAAGGGAAAGGGGTGTGGTGAATCCGGTAGGGCGCAGGGTATTCCTTATTTGGTGGTCTTTTCGGGTATCGTGGCAATATCTGGTGCCAGTCGCAACAGTCTTGGGACCGTTAGTCCCGCCCCTCGAAAGGCGGGAAGGCTGGCCCGGGTGGAAAGCCCCCAGGTCAGTTCCTGGAACTGGGTGGTCCGGAAAGTTTCGGTCTGATTGTGAGTCTGATTGCGCTCCCCTGCCTCGGGCCAGTTGGCCTTACAGATTACTAAGAGCTTTTTGCTCCAGTAGGAGATTCTGGACGCTTTAATTGAAATTCATCATGCTGATACAGATGTTAGCCCAGATAACTATTATATTTAGAGGATGTGTATTGACTCCATCTGAGCCTCGTTATTCCCTTATTCTCTTGGCCATCGTTGCAGTGCACTGTAACTATGAAGCAAGTATATAACCTAAATGCACACAGAAGGCAGAATGTGATCATATCCAAGGAAAGGCATTTGTGGATTACCTTAGCTGTGCCAGGCACTATGCATACACGGAATTATCATTAAAAAGTCACAGCAATTCAATGACGAGGTAAATTTTCATTTAGCTACTGTTTTGCTTGGGAGAGATTTTTTCCCATGCCTTTAGGTCACACAAATGGTAGCAGAATTGACCCTCAGACCTAGATTGATAAAATTTCTAACCCCATACTATTTTCACTGTCTGAAAGTAAAAGCAACGTTAGACAAAAGGGCATCTCTATCAAATGGAATTGGTTAAAGGCGTGGAAGAAACCCCAGGAACTACAGACATCAAATGGAAGACAGAGGATCATGGTTTTTTAACAGAACCAAACAAAAGGTCACATTTGCTTGTCCATCCCAGCAAGGAGATCCTTTTGTCAATTGCCAGACACATCACCTCTACTTTCTAACTTCATTTGGTTTGTTGAGGGGAGTACAGAGAGGGTAGCCTTGTCAGGGAGTCAGAGGATTCCAGCATCCGCAGGGCCACTTGGTACCTGTATCATCCTGGACTAGTCATTTAGCTTCCGAGTCTTGTTTTCTCCATTTCTAAAATACTAACTTGGGCTTCCCTGGTGGCGCGGTGGTTAAGAATCCACCTGCCAATGCAGGAGACATGGGTTCAAGTCCTGGTCCTGGAAGACCCCACGTGCCACGGAGCAACTAAGTCTATGCGCCACAGCTGCTGAAGCCCGCACGCCTAGAGCCCGTGCTCTGCAACAAGAGAAGCCACCACAATGGGAAGCCTGTGTACCGCAACGAAGAGTGGTGCTTGCTACAACTAGAGAAAGCCCGTGCAGCAATGAAGACCCAACGCAACCAAAAATAAATAAATTAATAAAGAAAAAAGAAATATTGACTCTCCCAATTCAGTGCTCTCCCCAAAGCATTTTTACATGCAGGGGACCCACGTGAAATATACGTGTGAATGTTAATTTCATAGCACTGTACAAAAATCATAATGACCACCTCAACTAGAGGCTACTGAGATGAATATTTGTTTTTCTAAGACCAGCAAATATAAGAGAAAAAAGGACTTAGGATGCATGACGGAGTCTAGAGATCATTTGGATTCTAGTTCAATCTGGCTGCTGTGGTGACTATAAAGATTTTGGATATACTTGATTACTGTCCTTTCTACTCCACAGGGGAATAAGTCATTTTATGAGTCTTGATTGCGTTTAATACCTCGACAATAAAAATGAGAACTTTCACATGAAGCGCTGATTTACTTGTGACTAGAGCTATAGCAATTCGGACCAAGTTACTGAATTTGATAGCAGAAGAAATATAAGCATCCAGCAGGGTGTTGTTTCAAGTGAAAACAACTGTGCTGCTTCCAGAAACATTTGGCAAGCGATTTGTGTGGGGATAAAATAATAGCAAAGGTAAAAATGAGCACATGACAAGCCAGTTATCAATGGATGCCCTGTTGTGTCACGAAAGCTGAAAGAGAGATATCCGGCTGTGATTTCAGGCTCGTAATTCCTTCTTGTGACTGCGTGCAAATTAAGGAAGAGTTGGCTAGACGTGACCATATCAAGGGATTTATGAGTCAGCATCAATAAATAAAAATGCTGACTAGGAGGCTAAATAATTGCTTCTATTTCCTGTCTAACTGCCTATTCTTAAAGTTAGGTCAGAATCATAAATAATGAAATCTGAACAGTATGCATGCATGCCCATGAGCTGGATTGGAAGTTCAAAATAAAGCCAGCATTCCACATGAAGATTTTTTAAGATAAGTTATCAGATATCGCCCATTCCGTGGACCTTTATCTATTAAAGAAGATATCATAATCTCCCTCTTGTCAGCAGAGAAACATCAAAGAATTATTTTTAGCTGAAATCTCAGGTACTAGAATATTTTCAGCTTCCAGAGATTGCCAGGACGTTGTAAGGTACATTTGGAAATTTTTGTCTTTGGGGAATAGAGAATTGTTTGGGGCCAGAAACAAATGTGTCTCCTCATGGATTTCAAACATTTTGCAGTTTGCATCCCCTAAAATACAGATGTGATAAAGGCCTTTCCCTTTGAAATATGAGAAACAAACTTTGGCAAAAAGATTTTTTTTAAGGAATATTAGAAACGAAGTGAAACTTACATTGTGTCTTAGCCATTAGTACGGTACTTACTACTGTCACAGTCATGATGACTGTCTCTTCTAAAACATTACCAGGACCCTACCTAGTATTTAATTGTGAACTTATTGGGGTTCACTACCCCAGTAGTGACTGGGTTCACCCCCAGTCACTACTGGGGGTGACTTTATTTGCAGCTACAATTTGCTACATCTTTTTTTTTTTTCAGCAACTGACCCCTTTGTTCTGGTATCGTGAGACTGTTTTACCTCTACCACGCCAAATTCTCCACTCTCCTCCCCCTCCGTGACTAAATTATAATTTCCTTGAGAGCAGGATTATGTCTGTCTTGCTCATGGCTATGTCCTCCACCCCTTATGCATAGAAGGTGCTCCATGTGCACTTGTGAAGTGAATGAATTGAAGCAGGAGCCTCTTTTCTTTTCTTTTTTTAATTGAAGTATAGCTGATTTACAATGTTGTGTTAGTTTCTGGTGTACAGCAAAGTGATCCAGTAAAAAATAAATATAATTATTTTTCATATTCTTTTCCATTATGGTTTATCACAGGATATTGAATATAGTTCCCTGTGCTATACAGTAGGACCTTGTTGTTTATCTATTTTATATGTAGTCGTTTGTATCTGCTAGTCCCAAGCTCCTAATTTATCCCTCCCCCCTCCCTTCTCCTTTGGTAACCATAAGTTTTTCTCTCTGTTTGAGAGTCTGTCTCTGTTTTGTAAATAAGTTCATTTGTATCATATTTTAGATTCCACATATAAGTGATATCATATGGTATTTGTCTTTCTCTTTCTGACTTACTTCACTTAGTATGATAATCTCTAGTTCCATCTGTGTTGCTGCAAATGACATTATTTCATTCCTTTTTATGGCTGAGTAGTATTACATTGTGTGTGTGTGTGTGTGTGTGTGTGTGTGTGTGTGTGTGTGTGTGTGTATCACATCTTCTTTATCCATTCCTCTGTGGATGGACATTTAGGTTGTTTCCATGTCTTGGCTATTGTGAATAGTGCTACTATGAACATAGGGGTGCATGTATCTTTTGAATTATAGTTTTGTCCAGATATATTTCCAAGAATGGGATTGCTGGATAATATGGCAATTTGAATTTTAGTTTCTTGAGGAACCTCCATACTGTTCTCCATAGTGGCTGCACCAATGTACACTCCCACCAACAGTGTAGGAGGCTCCCTCTTCCAGTTGGAGAAATTTTTATTTCAGTTTTTCACTGAGTTACTAAGGTGAACGTGAAGTCCTTATGACTGAGAAAACAATTTACCAATATACTTTTTGTACCTAAAAGGAAACTATAACTTTAGCTCACCAGAACTAAGGTTAAATACTTTGCAGTTTTTTTGAAATGTTTTAATAATATTTGGCATCATGATGGTAATTTTGATAAATTAAAACATTAAATTCTAAAGCAAACTGATGATGATTCTATATGTGATCCATAAACTAGACAGCTCACTAAACATCAAAAATAATATAACACATAGTTTACATATTTTAGGCTTATAATGTCAACATGGTAGAAGACCAGTTTCAAAAAGTAGTGGGAAAATAATCATAAACAGTTTGGGTCACAGAGAAAGGAATTAGATATAAATAGAATTTGGTAGATATTTCTTTCTAGTATCATTA
This sequence comes from Stenella coeruleoalba, assembly GCF_951394435.1. Lineage (NCBI taxonomy): Eukaryota > Metazoa > Chordata > Mammalia > Artiodactyla > Delphinidae > Stenella > Stenella coeruleoalba. The sequence goes on along the minus strand of NC_137160.1, from coordinate 56,791,675 downwards.
ATAGGAGATTTTGTGTGAATTGCAGTTCCAAATTAGAAAAGTGTCATTCTTTCGGAGTGCAATAGTTCAGACAGCCTGGAGTGTCACGTGTCCAGACACTGTCACCGAGCTGGAGAAGGGTAATTGACAAGCATCAGCCCATATGTTGGATGAAGAGCTGTACCACACATCAAAAGTGTTCACCTTTTTTAAAAAAAAAAACACAGAGGAGACCAATTTCAGCTTCAGTGACATGCTAGCTCAAGGAGAATAAAATATTTTTAATGGTAATATAAGAATATGTGTTTCACTTTAGCAGATGAAATATTCTTTGCTCAAGGACAAAAGTCAAATCTTAATGTTTGTTCTCCGGAAATGAAGAAAACTCTCAAGTGTAGATCAATGCTCTACTCTGTTGTAAATCAAGTAGCTGAGCTTTGCAACTGACACAAGGTAAAGAGAAGAAGAAAAAATGGCAACCAAAATTTTTCTGAGGCTTTAGGAATGCCGGCCTATAGGAAGATAAGAGCATTCTCTGACAATGGGGAAGATGACAGCAGGGAAGAGAAGGAGTCTTGCCTCTGATATTCTAAAATTTAAAAGATACAAAACATCCTCAGAGAGATGTTTTAGCATAACACAAATCACAGAATTGGAAGAAGGACCAGTATTGGTATTGAAGCATATAAAAAAGGTTAGGAAATAAATGATGAAAGTACAGCTTCATAAGAGCTAAATTCAAAAATGCCATGGGTAACCCTGGATCCCGAACCAGGAAAAAAAAAAAAAAGGTATAGGCTGTAATGGACCTTATTGGTGAAATCTTGGATACGGGCTGTGGATTAGATAATAGTGTATCAATGTTAAATGCTTGATTTTCATCATAGTACTGTGGTTATGGAAGAGATTGTCCTCATTTTTAAGAACACACACTGACAGATTTAGGGAAAGGGGGCATAATATCTGTAACTTACTCTTAAAAAATGGTTCAGAAAAAAAAGTGTGGGGTGTGTGTGTGTGTGTGTGTGTGTGTGTGTGTGTGTGTGTGTACATAGAGACTGAGAGGGGGAAAGAGAGGGGAAAGAGTAAGAGAGGGAGCCAGTGAGCAAATGATTAAACAAATGGGGGTAAAATGTTAACAAGTGGTAAATCTGGATAAAGGTAAACTGAATATAGGAATTCTTACTATATTCTTTCAAAATAAGAAGTTATAAAATAAAAAAAGATAGGTCAAAAAAATTCCCATATAATTAGAAACAAAATAACATTTATGACACTTGGATTATTAAATAACATGGGTTAAAAAAGGAAGTCATGGGCTTCCCTGGTGGCGCAGTGGTTGAGAGTCCGCCTGCCGATGCAGGGGACACGGGTTCGTGCCCCGGTCCAGGAAGATCCCACATGCCGCGGAGCGGCTGGGCCCGTGAGCCATGGCCGCTGAGCCTGCGTGTCCGGAGCCTGTGCTCCGCAACGGGAGAGGCCACAACACTGAGAGGCCCGCGTACCGCAAAAAAAAAAAAAAAAAAAAAAAAAAAAAAAGGCATAAAGAAACCTAAGAAATACATAGAACTGAATATAAATAAAACTACATGGAAGAATACATGGGGAAGGGGAAAGCAGTCCCGAGGAAGAAATGCATAGCTCTTTAAAATAAATGTATCAGAAAACAAGCAAGCTTATCACCAAACCAGCAACAAGTTTACCAGTTTTTTTCCTTCTGGTTCTCCAACCACTTGGCTCTAGATGCAGGGGCAGTCATGCAAGCTCCCCTACCTTCTGGTTGAGGATAGAAAAAGGGAGCCCCAGACGCAGGTTCGTGCCCCGGTCTGGGAAAATCCCACATGCCGCGGAGCGGCTGGTATCGTGAGCCATGGCCGCTGAGCCTGTGCGTCCGGAGCCTGTGCTCCGCAACGGGAGAGGCCACAGCAGTGAGAGACCCGCGTACCAAAAAAAAAAAAAAAAAAAAGAAAGAAAGAAAAAGGGAGCCCCAGTAAGGCAGAAGGTGCCAGGGAGTCACAAAGAGGAAGAAGCCCAGGAAAGCAACAGCCATAAAGCTGTTTACAAATCCTAGGTTCACGTTTGAGCTGCACATGTGTGGATCTGATCCTAATCAGCACATTAAAGACTTTGAGAACTGAACCAGCAGATTGCTGCCCAGGTTCTACACTGGCCAGTGCCTGAAAATACTTGAGACACATCCAAATAGCATCCAAATATACTAAGCAAGAGCCCACAGAATGTATGTTAAAACCTGTGACCAGAACTTAACCTAGCTGATTGTCTGCTAAAATTTAAAGAAAAAGAAATCAATATTTTTCCATAGGATTTCACATGGCCCAGAGTCTTGTAATGTAATATTTAAAATACCTCATACTCAATCCAGAATTACTCCATATGAAAACACCCAGGAAATCTCAACTGACTTTTGAAAAGACAATCAACAGAAAGTAACAGTGAGATGACAAAGATGTTGGAATTAAATAACAAAACTTAGAGGCAGCTTTTATTAAAATTCTCCAACAAGCAATTATGAACATTCTTAAAACAAATCAAAAAATAGAAAGTCTCAGAAAAGAAAGAGAAAACTAAAAGAAAAAGAAAATGGAAATTTTAGAACTGAAATAGACAACTGAAATGAAAAATCTCACTGAATGGGCTGAATAGCGGATTGGAGATGACAAAAGGACAAATCAGTTAACTTGATGATAGATAACAGAAATTATTCAATCTGAACAAGAGGGAAACAAATATTTTTAAAATGAAAAATATTATAATCCTAGGAGAAATTTTTAAAAAAATCCATTGTCTATGTCATTGGAGTCTCAGAAGAAGAGGAGAAAGAATGTGATGCTGAAAAAGAATGTGAAGAAATAATGGCTGAAAATTTCCCCAAATTAGAGAAATATATAAACCTACAGAGTCAAGAAGCTCAGTAAATCCCAAATAGGATAATCTTAATAAAATGCATTCCCAGAAATATAACTAAAATGCTGAAAACTAAAAACAAGGAAAAAAATCTTGAAAGTAACCAGAGAAAAATAATTACCTATACAGTAAACCTTTTTGTTTTGAAATAATACATATACAGAAGAGTTATCAAAAATATACAGTTTGGGGCTTCCCTGGTGGCGCAGTGGTTGAGAGTCCGCCTGCTGATGCAGGGGACACGGGTTCGTGCCCCAGTCCGGGAGGATCCCACATGCCGCGGAGCGGCTGGGCCCGTGAGCCATGGCCGCTGAGCCTGCGCATCCGGAGCCTGTGCTCCGCAACAGGAGAGGCCACAACAGTGAGAGGCCCGCGGACCGCCAAAAAAAAAAAAGAAACAGTTTTCCTCTAAACCCTTCACCCAGCTCCCTCTAATGTTAACCGAAGAGAACCATGAGAGGATCCTCAGGATGACCAGCTTCCAGAGGAGGAGGAGCAAAGGCTATCTTGGCATGCGGATCCAGGGTCTGATGCCCAGGGTAGACCAGATGCCCCACCAAGTTCAAACCCACAGGGGAAGGATCTCTTCATTCAGCCAACTCTATCCTTATGCAGCAGTTCTTCCCCAAGTGCAAGGCAAAGCTTGTCCTGGTGCTCCTTATCTTGGAAGATGTTCAGAACTTTTTTGATTCAACCCTCCCTCCTGAAAGGGAGCTGCTAGCCCAGGTTCTCTCTTCAGAGATCAGATGTGACAGAGAAGTCCCGGGGGGCAGTTCCTGAGGACACCGTGTTCTTCTCTTCCTCCTCAGAAATTTGCTCCACCAAGGGACTTCCCTGGCCCAGCACAACCAAAATGGTCAACAAGAAATATCCATAGCAAGGGCTCGATTCAATCTTGTATCTACAAAGCCAGAAAACAGAAGTGAATTACCTGGTAAGCAGACCCACCTTCCAATAAGCCTATTTCTGAAGATACAGGACTATAGCAAGGTGCTTTTTCCCCTTTTCTACTAAAGAAACTTTGATTTTTTTGTCTCTTAGTTTTATTGCTATTAATTAAGAGATTATACAATGGCTCAAATGTAAGCTTGGTATAATTGCAACTCTTAGAATAACGTTTTATAACTGTAGATTATTTAAATGTGAATCATCAATTATTTGCTTCCATTTTATTCTATTTGTAGGTAGTATAATTACAATATTTTTGTTCTTAGCAAGACCCCTAAAATCATTCAGAAACAAAGCAATAATGGTTTTTTATCTTTCTTCTAAAATAAGTTTGAGCTTTTTCTCTTTTGGTTTCATTGCTATTATTTAAGTGATTATACAGTAACTCCAGTGAAAACTTCATGGGATCATAATTCTTAGGGTAATGTTCCATAAATGTATATTCCATAAATGTGAATCTCATTAGTAATTTGCTTTTTTAATTTCATTTCTGGATAGTGTATAGTATTTTTATGGTTACCATTTAACAAGTTTCTTCTCTTGACCCAGAAACAGAGCAATATTTTGTCTCTCTGCTAATTTACCATTTTCCCTCATTTCATTTCAAAGCTGCTAAGTTGTCATACAGTTGCTCATGTGGAAGTCTGACCAGAATCATATTATAATACTTCGTAGGATAGTGTGATAAATGTATTTTATTCAAAAGTAAATTTCGTGAGTAAATTGTTAACTTTTATTTCTAGATAGTGAAAGATAGTATTTCAGTTGATGGTGTCGAAAATATTCCCCATAACCTGAACTATGGGAAAAGTTTTATATGCGCAGTCGTGCCATTGGAGGTATTTGAAATTCAAAGACCATATCTGCATTCCAAGGGCTGCATTTACCCTAGTTATGAGACTAACATGCTTACCTAAGTAAATGTTAGTTTAAAAGAAAAGCCCTCTGATGGGTCTCACTATGCATAGCATAAAATCCACAGCCCTCACTATGGACCAGAGCCCCAGATGTGCTGAGCTCCACCGTTCCACTGACCTATCTCATGCCCACTGGGCTCCGGTCACTCTGTCCTCCCACAGAGCCTCAAGCTACCAAGCCCCTCCCACCCTTTCGTTCATGCTGTTCTCTCTCTGCCTGAATGCTACCCGCAACCCCAAAGATGCCTGTCCTCCCTCATCCTTCTGGTCTCAAATATACATCTCTGGAGAAGCTTTCACTGAGCTCTCAATCAGTATGAGTTCCTCTTTACCATAACGCTCTGGGATGTGTAACTTTTCATTAGTAGCATTATCACACTGTGCAGCTGTATAATTATTTATGTGATTATATTTGAATGTGTGTATCCATACCTCTGTGTCATCAGGGATTTGATCTATTTCTTGTTCATTTACTGTGTCCAGTGTTTCCAGAGCAGCAAGGGGAGGGTGCTCTTGGCATTTGGTGGGATATTTTTCCTTGTGCAGGTGTTTTAGGTTTGTCTGCAATAACAAAGCCTAAAACACAGTCTTCCAGTGCCTAACAAAGCAAGCATTTCCTTCTCATTCATGGGTTTGTGGATGAGCTGTTGCCTGCCTGGGCTTGGCTGGGCTTGGGTTTCAGGTCAGCTTCATTCTCTGAGACCTGCTTGTCATTTGAGGGCCCAGACAGAAGAGGCAGTGGCAACCAGGGCCCGGTCCCCTCACGGTGGACTGCACAAGCCCTGGTGGGAGAGTGGAACACAGACTGCTTCTCAAAGCCTCTGTTCAGAACTCATGCACCCTCTTGTCTGCCCATCTTCCACTGGTCAGAGGGCCCAAGATCAGTGTGATGGAGAAATCAGCTCCACCCAAATGATCTAACATTACCAATGTCCTTTGGGGGCTGCTTCACAGCCACTGTAGACCCTGGCACCCCAGACTCCTGCCACAGGCCCCATATTCCGGGCCTCACAATCCTAACAAGCAGGCTCCACTCAAGAGGAGGCTGTGGGCGTCCCAGGTGAGGAACAGGTGTTCCCAGCAGAGTTGTCGGCCTGAGAGCCCCACGTACAGTGACAGCATTCCTGGCAGGAGAGGCAAGAAGACGTCCTTCAACAGCCTCAGGTCTGTGTATTTCAGAAAGGTCCTGATCCGCCCCCCCCCCATCAATCCCACAGTGTGTCCTTATAACTCCCCATGGTATTGAGTTCTGGGCTGTCACTTATCTGTACACCCGTATTTATTGAGGGCCTAATGAATGCTGGGCGGTGCCCGGGTAAGGCTGCTGGGTTAAGGTGAGGTGCCAGGTCTGGGTAAGGCCCTTCCTTTGTAGTTTTCCATCCCACAGAGTGTCCCCTTTCATTTAGACTCATCCCATGATTCCCATGAAGTAAGGGACAGCCAGGCAGAGACCAAGTGACTAGCACATAAAGCAAACGAAAAGGAGGATTAATTGATGCAAAACCAAGATGTCATGGAACCTGTCACTTGAGAAATGCATTCTAGTGCTTGAGAACTCTTCGAAACTATTTTAATTGGATCGAAGTAGTCAAATCCTGAGAAGACTTTACCTAGCCATATGCAAAAAGACAGTCTTTACATAGTAGACAGATAAATATATGCAGAATGAGTGTATAAACCTACGCAATTAAGTGGTATGGGAGAAGGGGGATGCTTCAGACACACTGCTAAATGAAGTGACAGCTTTAGTGCTTGAGAACATAATCCTATGATATAGTACTATTACTATCCCCCTATTAAAAACACAGACAGGATTGACGTGTAACCTTAAAAGCTATATAAGAATAACCAGGCCCAGCATGGTATCAGAGGGAACATGGCCACCTAGGTGTCAAGTGTGACCCTGAACTCTGGTGGTTCCGGTTCTGCCCCTGCCACTTAAACCCGCTATCCACAGAGAGCTGGCAGGTCATTTAACACCATCAGGCTAGTATTAGAGCTAAGCACTTCACTGAGCATTATTCCATTTAATCCTCACAATTCCCTGCTCTTATCAGAGAACAAGAGTGAGGTTTAGAGAAGTTAAATAATGTACCCTGTATTTGAGCTGGATATGTCTGACTCTAGAACTGGTCTATTCTACCCTGCTTCATTCAATAGACCCACTAACCCCCATGCTTTTGTGAACATCAAAAAGGATGTGTATAAAAAGCACCTTTCGAAATATTGAAACCAACGTCAATTAGTACTACAAAATCACCTCGGACCGTACAGAATTTCTCTGGAATTTAACACAATCACAATATAATTTCTTTAACGTTTACGTACCTTATGTACCTGTTACAAGCATTATCTTCTGTAATCATCATACAAGCCCCCGTGGACGGTCCTGCACTAATTTTTAGATTAAATTACGAATGTTCTGGCGAAACGCTGTTAAAGCAAGTGTGATAAAGCCCCCCAAGCGACTCTACGGAGCCTTGGGGGGCCGTCCAGCTTCTTGTGTTCAGGTGAGCAGAAAACGCGGGCGCAGGAGGGACCTCCCAGGTCCGTCACCGCGTTAGAGGGGACGCGACGATGCTTCCACAGTAGTGGAATCTTACTTTGCTGAACAGGGATGTAGGAAACAGTCCTGAGTCATCCGAGTTCTCGGGAGGAGCTGCAAATGAAACCGAGCCCAGGTGCTCCACTGCCAGGGTTAAGCTACAGCTTCCAGCCCCCCTGACTTTTCCTTGCGAGTTTCCGGGGATGTGCGGGAGCGTGGGCGCGCCCCTGGCTCGATCCAGAGCTTTAGGGGTGATCCCTTTCTCATGCGGGACTGGGGGATGAAACGTGTCATTTTTTGCATTTGTTCTGCAAATGTTTATTGAGCGCCTACCACTTCCCCATATACAAAAATGTGGCAGCAGTACCAGCTAAGACTCAACGCCCGCAAGCGCGCGTCTCGCTGTCTCCGGTGTGCAAGGAGGGGAGGGTGCCCAGGTCGCCCGCCCTGGAGTCGCGGGAGAGCCCCGCAGACGCAGCGCCCGGCCTGCGCGCGCCCGAAGGCGGCACTGCCCACGCACATGCACACGCACGGGAGCGCCGGGCTCCCGCGTCCTCGGGGCTGTGCCGGCGCCGGGCGCGGGCGGGAGCTCGAGAGTCCGAGCGGGAGGCGGGAGCTGCAGGCGGGGCGGGTGCCCGCGAGCGGCGCTCGTGCATTCGCTCCACCGCTCCCGAAGCCCCGCCCCCGCCCCGCCCCCCGCTTCTCCCGCGCGCGGGCTCCGCGCGCCCCAAGTCGCGCGCGTGCGCGCGCGTGCGCAGGCCAGGGCCCTCCAGGGGCGGCCCCGTAGACTCCAACGAAAGCGTCGCAAGGTCCCGGATTAACCCTTTCCCTGCTCACCCATTTAGAGGCCCAGTCGGGTTCCGTGCCTGCGCAAGCCGGCGGCGCGCCTTCCCCCTCGCCCGCACCGCGCATGCACGGGAAGGGGGGGGTGCCGGTGGGGGTGTTCACGGCCGGCTAGACAGTCTGTGCTCGTGCAGGAGGAGGGCTCCTACCATCAGGGACGTGCACAACTCCCCACCCCGCCCCCTCCCCAAACTAAAAAAAAAAAAAAAAAAACCAAAACACACTGCCACCCACCGTGCCCCCGCGCCCCGCGTCCATCCCGTCCCCGGCCTGCGTGCAGTGAGCGCGGGGAACCCACGGCAAGTGTCTGTGGCTGTGCCAGGCTGCAGGTAAGCGCGGGCCGGGGGTGCGGAAGGGGCCCGGGCCGGCCGCGAGGCGGGCGCGGGGGCGCGGGGGAGGCCGGAGGCTGGTGCGGCGGGGCTGCCCGGAAGAAGCGCGTTCTCGCCGCGCTCTGGGGCACCAGTCAGCTCCAGGATGTGCGGGCGGCCCCGGCGGCGCGGCGCGAGCGGGGCCGGGCGAGGGGCCTGGGCGCTCCGGGGGCCGCGCAGGCCGGCGAGCGGGCTCGGGCAGCGGCCGGGCGGCGGCAGTGGCGGCCCCGCGCGCGCGCTCGCCGAGCCTCGGCGGCGGAGTTCATGGCCGCCCCCGCTCGCACCGCCGCAGTGCACCGCGGTGGGGGTGGGGACGGCCCGGAACCCGGCGCCGAGCGCGGCCCGCCGGGCGCCGCCCCTCCGCTCCGCGGGCTTCGCCGCGCCGCCCCCAGCCGCCCTCGGAGGAGGGGGCCGGGACCCTGGCGCTCGCACTCCCGGGAGCGCCCGCGGAGCTCGGGAAGCCGGCCGCGCGCCGCCCCCGCCCCCGGCCGCGGGAGGGCGGGGGAGGGCCCGGCGCGAGCCGGCCGGGGAGTGCGCGGGGCGCGAGCTCCGGGCTCGCGGGCGGAGCGGGGCGCGGCGCGGCGCGGGGCTGCGGAGCCGGGCCGCACGCCCGCTCCCGCTCCCCGCCGCCGGGGCCGCCGTGGGTCCTCCTTCCCGCGCTCGGAGCCGCGGCCCCAGCCCGCGCCGAAAAGCCGGATGCTAAAAGGGAAAGCGGCCCTGGCACCTCCCGGCTACCCGGGCGGGAGCTTTTGTTCGGGAAGCAATGCACACGGCTTGATTCCGTCCCCCACCTCCTGGGCAGAAAGAGATGGGAGCGAGGCTTGGAGAGGCTCTGGAGGCTCCCTGGGTCCTCCGCTCCGTTCCCTGCTTCCTCCGCATCCCGAAGTGGCCAGCTTTCGACCGGGAAGTGGTGCCGCCGCCATTGTCGCGGCGGCCCCGGGGTCGGGGAGGCGGCCGCCGCCGCCGCTTATGTAAGTTTGGCTTTACAGGAGTTCGCTCCGGCCCTGCGCGGCGGTTTGGAGAAGCGTAATAAAGGGGCAGCTTCGTTCTGGAGGTGTGGTTGGCCTTCATCTTTCCCCCCACCTACAGGGATACTGGCCACGGGTATCTTCCAGTTTGACTCACCTGAACTTAGCATCTTAACAGTAAAAAATGGTCCTTAGAGATCTGGAGAGAGAGTGGGGGCCAAATAACACACTGACGAGAAAAGGAAAAAAAAAAAATCCAACACACTCCTATGTTGCCATGGGTACTGTACACCACTCCTAGGCCTGGTCCTTGAGCTTTTATCCCACAAGCCCTAGGGAGAGCGACTGGCAACTGTAGGAAGTGACCCGGTAGGAAGGTTTCGCCTGACTGCGTTCCGTTGGGGGTGACTACAGGCTGGGGTGCATCCAGGGAACAGGCAGGGTAGGAAGCATCTTTAGAAATAATTCTGCTCAACCCTCACACTTGGCAGATAAGAAAACAGCCTGCCACTTCAGGCAGCTTAACGGTGTTTTCACTTTTCCGTAGAGGGAACTTTGGAGGGTTTTCGGGACTCTGGTCCTACCACACTCAAGTTTGTGTGGTCACCATTCAGTAGAGGAGACTTTATGTTTTTCAGGATGTTAGGCTGCCGCATGGAGTCCCTCTGGTAAACGTTAAAACTCGCAAAAATCTAGAATCCTTTGAGCTTCCCTGTAGGGATAGAGGCAAAAACACCTGGATTTCTCAAATGCAAGCTTCAAGACCAGAGTAGCTTGAGTAATGTGTGTTACATCACACACAAGTGTGGATGGAAGAAAGCAGCTATTGTTCCCTCTGCTCCGACGTTAAATGTTGGGTGTACGTACCTCTCTAACTTTGTCTATATTTATTAAAAGCGTATATACTCTTATGTTTATATGAGCCTAGAGAAAAATGTGAAGGCTGTGTATCCAGCAGGAAACGGTAGGGGTAGAGGGCATTTACTGGCTTTTATTCTATCTGTGCCGCAATCAACATCCTTACAAATGCGGACACAGGCTTTGTGAGGGGAAATCCCTCAGTGGTTCTCCAACCCATCCTTCCCATTCCCGGCACACACCCCCTCCAGGCTGCAAGTGCTCCAGCCCTTACCTTTTCTCCTTCGTTTCTGTTCAGAGCTGGACCTGATGCTGCCAGCCACCCTCCTCTGTGTTCCCAACCTGAAAATAGGTACAGGTGCCAATGGCAAGACAAAAAAGGAAAGTTTCTTTTTAAAAATCAATTCTTGAAAACACTCTTGTTTAGAATTTGGGATGGGGGAAGAGCCTACCTTACTCTTGTATGTCCTTTTCTCTTGTAGGACTGGCGTGCCCCTGATCAGAGTTATTCTGATCCGAAGAATTTGGTGTTTAAAGCATTAAGATAATAGCCTGAGTTGTTCATGGTAACTATGACTTTGGATATTATGTCCTGAAAATATTGTTTGGTGTTAGCTTTAAGATGTCTCTCTCTCGGTTATGTGTTAGCATTCTTTAGGGGACATATGTATTTTCCTCATATTTATACTTCGTTGAATAAAAGAAAGAAACAATGTTTTTCAAAAGAAACGCAACAGGACACATTTTAAAAAGATACACGGCAGATGTCTTCCATGCCAGTTCTAGGTTTCTTTTGCTTGTAAAACACTCGCAGCACTTGTCAAGTGCATCCAGCTTGGATGGCAGATAGGTCGGCATCCAGAGGGGCTGAAGCCTCTCGTCACTGTCTTCCCAAATGTCATCTGATTCTCTGAGGGTCTTGTTAAACCTTGACACTTGTTCACAAGTGGCCCGAAACTGGTGTGGAAAAACTAGAAGACAACACTGAGTGGAATGTTCTGGCAATGATATCCCTCTCTGGTTCTGCAGCAGCGATTTGTCTCTTCCGTCAAGGAAGCAGAACACTGAGAGCTGCTAGTTATTTTACTGAATCTTCCTCTGTGTGAAATTTTACTGAATCTTCCTCTGCATGAAATTAGAGTAGACGCAGCAGATGGCACTGGTGGATGCTTGCCGGAGACCTGTTTCTTAAACCTTGAAGCTGAGTTATTTGTCATTATTACCCGTAGTTGTCAGGAAGCATGCCTTTGGGGGCTAGAGTGCCTGGATTTGAGCCCCGATACTCCACTAAGTAGCTAGAATATTGGGCAGGTTCCTCAATTCATCTATAAAGTGGGGGTAGTAATACCTATCTCTCCAGGCCATCTGATCATTGCATTTGTGAAGACGTGGAAAGAAAAGCACGTAGCGCAATGCCAGGCAGGTATTACGTGCTCGGTAGAAGTTGCTGTTATTATGAGTAGGCCAATGCGGAGTACAGTGAAGATAAGTAGAAGGAACAGTATGGAAATCCCTAAGTTGGGATCCGTCTTTTCTCCTCATATTCTTGAACCACTCCTGGCATTGACTTTCTGAAATTGTTAGGGACCGGAAATTGATCAGAAAATGAGAATCTCCCTGTATTTTCTGTATGGAAAAGTATTGTGCATAATTACCAAAGTATTTCTTTAAACATTTTTTATAGGAGTTTTTCATCAGTATGTCTGAAACCATTAAATACAATGACGATGATCATAAAACTCTGTTTCTGAAAACCCTAAACGAGCAGCGCCTGGAAGGAGAATTTTGCGATATCGCGATTGTGGTGGAGGATGTCAAGTTCAGGGCGCACAGGTGTGTCCTTGCCGCCTGCAGCACCTACTTTAAAAAGCTTTTCAAGAAGCTTGAGGTCGATAGCTCTTCAGTAATAGAAATAGATTTTCTCCGTTCTGATATATTTGAAGAGGTCCTGAATTACATGTACACGGCAAAGATTTCTGTGAAAAAAGAAGATGTTAACTTAATGATGTCATCGGGTCAGATTCTCGGTATCCGATTTTTGGATAAACTCTGTTCTCAGAAGCGGGACGTGTCCAGTCCCGACGAAAATAACGGCCAGTCCAAAAGTAAGTACTGCCTCAAGATCAATCGCCCCATTGGAGATGCTGCTGACACTCAGGATGATGACGTGGAGGAAATCGGAGACCAAGATGACAGTCCCTCGGATGACACGGTAGAAGGCACCCCCCCAAGTCAGGAGGACGGCAAGTCGCCCACGACGACGCTCAGGGTCCAGGAAGCGATCCTGAAAGAGCTGGGGAGTGAGGAGGTGCGGAAGGTCAATTGCTATGGCCAGGAAGTCGAATCCATGGAGACCCCCGAGTCCAAGGATCTGGGATCCCAGACCCCTCAAGCCTTAACATTTAACGATGGGATGAGTGAAGTGAAGGACGAACAGACGCCAGGCTGGACCACAGCTGCCAGCGACATGAAGTTTGAGTACCTGCTGTACGGCCACCACCGGGAGCAGATCGCCTGCCAGGCCTGCGGGAAGACGTTTTCGGACGAGGGCAGGCTGAGAAAGCACGAGAAGCTGCACACGGCCGACCGGCCCTTCGTCTGCGAGATGTGCACCAAGGGCTTCACCACCCAGGCCCACCTGAAGGAGCACCTGAAGATCCACACGGGCTACAAGCCCTACAGCTGCGAGGTGTGCGGCAAGTCGTTCATCCGCGCCCCGGACTTGAAGAAGCACGAGCGGGTCCACAGCAACGAGCGGCCCTTCGCCTGCCACATGTGCGACAAGGCCTTCAAACACAAGTCCCACCTCAAGGACCACGAGCGCAGGCATCGGGGCGAGAAGCCCTTCGTGTGCGGCTCCTGCACCAAGGCCTTCGCCAAGGCGTCGGATCTGAAACGGCACGAGAACAATATGCACAGCGAGCGGAAGCAGGTCACGCCCAGCGCCATGCAGAGCGAGACGGAGCAGCTGCAGGCGGCGGCCATGGCCGCGGAGGCCGAGCAGCAGCTGGAGACCATCGCCTGCAGCTAGAGGAGGGGGACCAGGATGCTCGGGGCAGGGATGCTCCGCCAGCATCCTGCATCCTGACCCATGAACGCCAGCCGCTGCATTTCGGTGGAAACTTACGGAGCATTGTACGCGCTGGACTTAAGGCAGTGCTTGGTTGGGTGTTTTGAAAACTTTTCAAGGAAATACTGTTCCTTGGTTCTGACCAAACAGTTTCACTGTCCCGTCTGGTGTCTAGTATTAATGTTGCCAGTAAGCACCCGCACCCCCCGCCCCACTTTTTTATGATTTCTGATTTTAATTTTGAGAACTCTTGTGTCCAGTTCAGAAGTGAGAGACTTCTGTCCCTTTTTTAAATTCCTCTCTCTGCTTGCTGCACCGGGGAGTGCACTGCACAGAGTGATAAATGAGTGAATCGATTTCCTGATCATCACCGTTCTGTGTGACTTAGGGTTACAACAGCATTTTTAAGAACTTTGGTAAAAGTACCTTGTGTCGACGTAGAAAATACGGATGGGTGGTTGACCAAGAACCCTGCGTGCGCAGATGTGAAAACAAGTTCTGGGAATGCAAAATGGTCTCAGATTTATATACTTGGTTTGTTAATTTTCTATCACTGTTTTTCATGATTTTTGTGGACAAATAATGGTTGCTTTGCTGAAGTGTTTCTTCATCCCTTTTGACTGCCCATACCTGCCCCGCAAAGGTTTCATCACACGTCCCGAAGGCATGTTGGTGGTCTGAGGGCTGAGTTTTTTCATTCCTCTTACTTCGGGCATTGCCACTCTGCAGCCGACGGGGTTTGTGGGATGGACCAGTGATGAGAGGGTTAGAAAAAGGAATATAGGAATCTGGCTCTCAGAGACAAGACTTGCACATTTGCAACAATTCCAAGTTTTTCTAGATCAAAGAAATTCCTAATTGATTTTGAAATTGGATTTTTGTTTAGGATCAAAATTAAGACAAGAACAGGTATGCCTCTTCGGATACATTCGTGTAACTTAAAAGAGTGTCATCAAGCTTTTGGGCTCTCCGTAGCACGTGATTTATCCATTAAGGAGATGCAGTATCTTTCCTTAAATCAATACGTTTAAAATTTTTTAAGTGTGTAAATAGTACAGAAGCGTTGGTCTTATGTATCTCAAGTACAAGTAGACAGCTGCACTTTTTTTGCACATTGGATTAAAGTTACTTCCATCAGCAACAAACATCTGTCTGTTTTTAACCAGTATTAAAGATTGTCAGACCAAATGTTTTTGTTTTTGAAGTATATTTCATCACTGGTTACACTTTTAAGTGGAAGTTGACTGCCTTTTCATAGCTGTAAATGGAATTATAAGTGCTGTTCCAATTCTGGTGTATGAAACTTCTTTTTAAACATTCTTTAGGAATATATTGAAATACCATCAATAGTTTGAATTATGTTCTGTAATAAAGTATTAATTATTTTAGAATGTACCATTTTCGAAAAATATCAATTTTTAAAATTTATTTTTGGTTGCTAGGGTTTTTTTTTAAAGATATATTAAAGTAATTTCATTTCCTAGCTTGCATTAACACCTGTAATTATAATTGTGAGATAAATTTTATTTTTTAAATTGGTGTATATGTTATGCCCAAGATTGTAGGATGAAGATGCTACCTTTTTAAGAAACTTATTTATTGGTAAATGTTTAATTTAGTTTAAAACTAATTTAATTGTTTTTCTTAAAAGTTGATTATTTTCTCCTAAAAGTGGTCCTGTCACTGTGTTTATATACTATTAGTAGAAAGGGAACCAATTGCTGTTCCTAGACTGTTTTAACCAAAGCAAAGGAAAAATAATTTAACATCTTGTGGATACCTACTTCAGCAAATCATTTTTGGGGCCTTCGTTTTTGTATATAAAAGAAAATATACTTCTGTCATTCCTGTTTTCATTTTTTCTTAGCAACCTGTCACATACCCAGGTTTCTACTAAAGTGCATTTTCTATACTGTCTTCGTCCTGGTTTTATAGAATTGTAAGTTCACCATGTGGCATTAACCCTCATTGAAACCACCTAAGCATGGTGGTACCCCAAAAAGAAAGCTTAATATTCAGCACTTTATTTGCATCATGTAAATATGTGTCATTTGTCCTATTTTGCATGAGAAATATATTTGTGTTTTAATTTCTGGCACCGGTGCTGGGTTCATCTGTGCATGTGTTCCTTGTGTTCTGGGCAGCAGCAAAGTCATGACGTGGCAGCTGTCCTGTCTCCTGGTCATTAAGCCTGCCTCTCCCCACCCAGCTGGCTTTCGTGTCCCCTGGATGATGAAGCCCTCATGTCCAGCAGTTCAAGGGTACCTCCCATCACAGCGAGGTAATTCTGAAACATGCTTACACTGAATCTGCCTTGTGAGAGGGAAGGAAATTCCAATGTCGACGTCACCACTTTTTCATTATACAAAAACCACCTACCTTTTTTCTATTTGTCCAAAGAGAATGTCTACAAACTTGATTTAGCTTTTTATGCCAACTAGCACAGCATTGGCAGTGATTGAGGATGGGAATTTTAGGAAGTCTAAAATGTAGGTTATCTGCCTGCTAATTAACTTGATCACAAATACAGAATTTTTAGACATTACAGAGGTCACCATCAAGTGAGACTGATACTAACAAATTCCTCCTATTGTGTTGGGGAAAAAAATTGTGATGAGAGAGTGAGGCAAGTTGATGCAATTTCCAATTGAATGGATTGTGTCCTGTAAGGTTATCTGTAACTTGAGTCATTGGGAGCCTGGAATTCATTTTCCGGAGTAATGCTGTTAGTGGTGATTAGTTCCAGGGCAGATGTGAAAGCCCTTTGTGTAAGTGGAATTGAACTAGTCTGATGAGGGTTCTAGTCTGGAGTTCCGAGTTAGGAGTTAAAGAGAAAGGGAGGGAACAACTCTCACATTCCTGTCTTCCCTTTACCTTGAACATCTGCCTGCCTTTCTCCTTTACCCAGCACACCACCCCTACCAAATGTATGGGAGACTAATAAGACGTCCAGCTGGAGGCAAGGTAACCGTTGAAAATCATCACAGTGAGAGACCAGGGCGTAAATGTATCCTGCTTCCTTCTAATACTTCTCTGAAAGCTGTAAGCACGTGAGGGATGGGGATTCCCTGCCTATGTAATGAACGCCCACTGCCATCCTGAAACGTCTAACTGCTCCTTGTGCCTTGCATTCTGTCTCTGTTTTTTGCCTACCCCCTTGTAACTGGGAACTTTCTCCCCCTTGGAACTGTTCAAAATATGTTTAGTCCTGCTTGACAAAGCTTCAGATACGTGAAGACAGTGTGTCCTTAATTCAGTATGTCTCAAGCGTTGTGTGTGAGGCCCTGGGCTGAAGGTGGCGTTTGCTCCTGATTCCTTAAAGGTCGCCATACTGATCGTCTCTCAAGGGCCCTGGATGTGATTTCTCTGGATTGCGACAGATTTCAGCAGTTGTGTGATTCCATGATATCTTCCAGAGATGCTCCCAATTACCCTTCTTCACATAAATCTTTTCAAGATAGCAAGGAGAGAGGGTGGATTAGTGGAAAGAATTTTGAAGTCAAACTTGAATTGGATCCTGGTTCTGCTTTCCAATTAACGTATAAATTTAGGCAAATTCTTAGCTGCCCCGACCCTTCATTTCATTATTTCTAAAATAGTGAGGGGGATGTCTACTTCATGGCCTGCTGTGAAGATGCGTGGTAACCAGTACACACCTACTACTCTTGAGGTGCACTGTAAACGTTCCCTGCTTCTTAAAGGGCATTCTCAATACAGAAGCAGAAGCAAGATTGAATTTCTCTTGACGTTGACATCTGTCCATCTTTGGCTCCAAGCTGTAGACCTAGACCTCATTCTGTGATATCTACAGAAGCTGTGTTTATCTTAGCATTTCTGTAATCTTCAACCAGTTCACAGCTTTGTCCTCACAAACTCCTGTATTCCTCTTAGAGTTGTCTTTGGTTCTGTAATCCCCCATCCTTTAAGTAGGTCGTGGGAGTGTAGTCAAGTGTAAACGCCGGGTTCTGGGTGGCTCCCTGCTGTTCTTTTGGGAATATGTGTGATGGCAGAGTCAGAATTGCAATTTTGAGAGCTGGCTTTTGAGTTTCATCTCTGAAATCGTGCATTTGGGGAGATATGTTTACATTTGCTTTTCAGAAATTGAGTGTATTTGAGTCTACACCTGACCTTTCCCTTTCTGGTTTGTATGAATTCCAAGATGATCTGTTGTCTTCTCCCCAAAGGGGCTGGATCTACTGCACAAGAATTCTGATCTTCCTTTAGTTCCAGAATACCAGTTTACTGAATCACTTTGCTCTCTTTTGGAGGATATTTCCATCCATCTTACATGAAAGTACTTTCTATGGCGTAAGATTAAAGTATATCAGTCAACAAATGCTTACTGCATGTCTTGTGTGTGCCAGGCATTGGACTGGATGGCTGGAGATGCGACAGTGAATGCGATTGACACCATTCTCAACCTCATGGAGCTTACGGTCCAGAATGCAGTTAAACGATGACTTTTCCAAGCCTTACAAAATTTTACAAAGATTTAACAAAAGATCATAAATATGAAAAATGCTTTAAAAGCTCTGCTGTGACATGTATTTCAATGCAGTTCATGGAATATACTTTAGAAGGTAAATAAGCATTTTTAGTACATAGTCATGAAATTTAGTCATACCAAAAGAAACATTCTCAGATGACTTTTTGAATGTGTACTGAGAAAATGTATTACAATATTACCATTTTCAATGGTTCTGAACTTCTCTCATTGATACTGGACTTTGGAAACAGGAGTGTAAAATGAGACTGTGGTTTATTTCTCAAAAATAATGGATTCTGGACTTCCCCAGTGGTGCAGTGGTTAAGAATCCGCCTGCCAATGCAGGAGACACGGGTTCGAGCCCTGGTCCAGGAAGATCACACATGCCGCAGAGCAACTAAGCCCGTGGGCAATAACTACTGAGCCTGCGCTCTAGAGAGCCTGCAAGCCACAGCTACTGAAGCCCGCGCACCTAGAGCCCACGCTCTGCCACAAGGGAAGCCATCACAATGAGAAGCCTGTGCACTGCAACGAAGAGTAGCCCCCGCTCACCGCAACTAGAGAAAGCCCGCGTGCAGCAACGAAGACCCAACGCAGCCAAATTTATTTATTTATTTATTAAAAAAAAATAATGGATCCTGTCATCAGGAAAGGGTACTGATGAAAATTAGAAGAGTAAAAGCGTGGTAACCTTGGCTTCCTGCAGCTTTGAACAAGGATATTAGTACCTCAGAAAGAGGGACCTCCATGAGCAATTCAAGGTATCCAACTGAGATTCAGCAGGTACTCGTTTAGAGCCCATGGATCAGGGTAGGGTAGCAAGTAAGCTAAGGGAAACCTGAAAAAAAATTTCGTCTCTTAGCTTTAGATCACCATAAGGCGGACTGTCATTTCGGGGGAGTTCTGTGGAAAGCATCCTGTGCTAGTAAACTTATTTGGAATGTGGTTATCTTTTGTTTTCAATCGGAGGGCAGAAGCCTTCTAGATAATTCTATAAGTGATTCTTGTAGATCATGGCTGTCTCTTTTTATTTGCTTTCACTTGGGTTGAACTTCGGTCACTCGATAGTCAAGAGGGTCAGGAATTTAATAATGAAAACGAGCATATATTGAATGTTTACCACGTATCAGGCACTATGTATACAGTCTCTTTGTATGCTTTGTGACAACTCTCAGGTTACACATTATTAGGGATGAAGACACCAAGATTCAAAGAAGTTAAAAATGCCTCCAATATCAAGTTGTTATCAGAGCCAGGACACAAGAACGAGCCCGCCCCCAGGGCCTGTGCGCTTAGTCACCGTTTCATATGCCCTCAAACCAGGAAAGGAGCAGCTCTGGCCATGCACATGTTCTTACCACCTTCAGTCCACTGTTAGGGAGAGCAGCTGGAGGACAGAGGGGGCATTTACACAAATAGCTGCCCCTGAGTTTGTATAATAAATTGGTCCCAATATTTTAATTTCTGTAAGATATTTCCCATCCGAGGGCCCGAATTACTAACCAACATTGTTTTGCCTCTCTTCCGGTCTAGAGGCTGCCCCCAAATAATGTGGAAAACTGCAAATAGAATGTCATGGATGATTGCAAAATAACAAAGCTACGCGTCTGCTTTCTTTACACGTTCCGTCATGCAGTGAGCCAGGGAAGTCCCACCAGACCAGAGGCCATCTACTTTGGTGCCAGAATTAACTCATTGTGTTTATAAAAATGGTTATCTATGTCAGGAGTTCTCCCACCCACCCCCTTCTCTCTGAAAAGTGCTAGAAAACTTGAATTCAGGTTCTACCTCTACTGCTTTCAAGCTGTCACCACCTTGGGCTGGTTATATAATCTCTTGAATTCCTTCAGCCAAAATGCAAACAGTGATTGCCTGCCCAGTTTACCCCACTCTTACTTACTATTTCAAAAGATAAATTCTTTGTTTTGCATAAGTAACAGGTAGGAAATTTAGCTTTAAAATGTTTTTTTTAAGATCAGATATAATTGATTTAAAAAGTTACCGACCTCAGGATGACCGATAGAGAAGGTTAGAAGGGTAAAAGGGAACTTAACTGCACTTCATTCTTATGCTGTTTACATTTAATTGAGTGAAGTTTGTGTGTATTAGTACCGGTTTTTCTAATTCTTGGAATATTTTAGCTACTCTTCTGCAATCTTCCAACAAGCTTTCAGCCAGTATGAAACAGAAAGTATTAACCAGATTGGAAGGCTATGGGATCAGTTGATCTGATAAGTGTAGACAAGATTATATTTAATAGGGACTTCCCTGGTGGTCCAGTGGGTAGGAGTCCGTGCTCCCAATGCAGGGGGCCCGGGTTCGATCCCTGGTCAGGGAAATAGATCCTGCATGCATGCCACAACTAAGACCCGGTGCAGCCTAAATAAATAAATAAATATTAAAAAAGAAAAAAAAATGGTGACCTACTTAATTTAAACCAAAAAGTTTATATTTAATAGTCTATAACAAAATGTGACATTGAGAAATGAGGACTGAAAAATGGTAGCAATGAATTAAATTTAGGTGCTATATAATTAATCATTATTTTCCCAAACTCACTTCTGTGAATTATGAGATCATAAGAATTTTCCAGCTTTTTTTCCATATAAGTTTAGTGAACATCCATCTCAGATAGATGCGAAATTAAAGATGTAGAGAAAAAAATTTTTTTTCCTTGTGATGAGAATTCTCACGATTTACTCTCCTAAGAACTTTCATATATAACGTGCTGTGGTGTTCATTATATTTGTCATGTTGTACATCACATCCCTAATACTTATAACTGGAAGTTTGTACATTTCGATCACCTTCATCCAGTTCCCCTCCCCCACCCTGTACCTCTGATAACCACAAATCTAATCTCTTTTTCTATGAGTTTGTTTCTGAAGTATAACTGACATACAACACTGTGTTAGCTCCTGGTGCACAACATAGTGATGTGGTATTTCTATACATTTCAAAACGATCATCATGATACGTCTAGTTACCATCTGTCACCATGCAAAGATATTAAATAATCATCGACGGTACTCCCCACCCTGTGCATTTCATACCTGTGACTCATTTATTTTGTAACTGGAAGTTTGTACCTCTTAATTTCCCTCAACTATTTCTCTCTTCCCCCTTGGCAACCACCTGTTTGTTCTCTGTATCTATGACTCCATCTCTGTTTTGCCGTGTTTGTTCACTTATCTTTTAGATTCCACATATAAGTGAAGTCAGGCATTTTAACAGCCATGAGGTGATATCTCATTGTGGTTTTAATTTGCATTTCCCTAAGAAGTAGTGAATTGAGCACCTTTTCATGTGCCTGTTGGCCATTTATATATCTTTGGAAGAATGCCTATTCTGGTCCTTTGACCATTTTTTAATTGGATTATTTGGGGTGTTTTTTCTTTAGGTTTCTAATTTTATTTTTTTTTAATTGAAGTATAGTTGATTTACAATGCTGTGCCCATCTCTGCTGTATAGCAAAGTGACTCAGTTATATACATATAGACATTCTTTTTTAAAATATTCTTTTCCATTATGGTTTATCACAGGATACTGAATATAGTTCTCTGTGCTATATAGTAGGGCCTTGTTGTTTATCCATCCTGTGTATAATAGTTTACATCTGCTAATCCCAAAGTCTATTTGGGGTTTTTTGATTGTATGAATTCTTTATATATTTTGGATATTAACCCCCTATCATATATATGGCTTGCAACTATTTTCTCCCATTCTGTAGGGTATTTTCCCTTTGTTGATGGTTTCTATTGCTGTGCAGAAGCTTTTTAGTTTGATATAGTCCCACTTGTTTATTTTAATTTTGTTGCTTGTGCTTTAGGTGTGGTTTCCAAAAAATCATTACCAAGACCCATGTTAAGGAGCTTTTTTCCTATGTTTTCTTCTGCGAGTTTCACAGTTTCAAGTCTTACATTCAAGTCTTTAATCCATTTTGGGTAAATTTTTGTGGGTGGTGTCAGATAAGGGTCCAGTTTCATTCTTCTACATGTGAATATCCAGTTTTCCCAGCCCATATACTGAAGGCACTGTCTTTCCTCCATTGAGTATTTTTGACTTCCTTGTCAAATATTAGTTAAGTGTACATGCTTGGGTTTATTTCTGGGCTCTTGATTCTATTCCATTGGTCTGTTTGTTTTTATGCCAACACCATGTTGTTTTGATTACTATAGGTTTATAGTATAGTATAGTATAGCTTGAAATCAGGAAGTGTGAGGCCTCCTGCTTTGTTCTTTCTCAGGATTTCTTGGGCTATTTGGGTCTTTTGTGGTTCCATATAAATTTTAGGAGTATTTTTTTCTATTTCTGTAAAAAAAAACTGCCATTGGAATCTTAATAGGTATTGCATTGAATCTATAGATGGCTTTAGCTAGTATTGACATTTTAACAATATTAATTCTTCCAATCCGTGAACATGGGATAGCTTTCCATTTACTTGTGTCTTCTTTGATTTCTTTCATCAATGTCTTATAGTTTTCAGGGTAGAGATCTTTCACCTCTTTGGTTAAATTTATCCCTAGGCATTTTATTGTTTTTGATGCTATTGTAAATGGGGTCAATTTTTAAATATTTTTCATTTCAGATACTTCATTGTTAGTGTATAGAAACACTACTTATTTTTGCATGTTAATTTTTTATCCTGCAACTTTATTGAATTTATTGATTAGATCTAACAGTGTTTTGGTGGAATCTTTAGAGTTTTCTGTACATAAGATCATGTCATCTGTAAATAGAGACAGTTTTACTTCTTCCTTTCAAATTTTGATGCCTTTTATTTCTTTTTCTTGCCTAATTACTCTAGCTAGGATTTCCAGCACTATGTTGAATAGGAGTGGTGAGAGTGGGCACCCTCGTCTTGTTCCTGATCTTAGAGGAAAAGCTTTCAAATTTTAATGATTGAGTATGATGTTAGCTGTGGGCTTGTCATATATGGCCTTTATTATGTTGAGATATGTTCCTTCTATGCCTACCTTTAACTGTTTTTATCATGAACAGATGTTGAATTTTGTCAAATGCTTTTTCTGTGTCTATTGAGATGATCGTCTGATTCGTTTCTTTCATTCTATTAATGTGATGTGTCACATTGATTGATTTGTATATGAGGAACCATTCTTGCATCCCAGGGATAAATCTCACTTGATCATGGTGAACCATTTTATGTGCTGCTGAATTCAGTTTGCTATCATTTATTTTGTTGAGGATTTTTGCATCTATATTTGTCAGGGATAGTAGTGTCCTTATCTGGCTTGGGTAACAGGATGATGCTGGCCTCATAAAATGAGTTTGGGAGTATTCCATCCTCTTTGATATTTTTGGAAGAATTTGAGAAAGGTGGTGTTAATTCTTTCTAAATTTTGGTAGAATTCACCAGTGAAACCATCTGATCCTGGGATCTTCTCTTCACTGGGAGATTTTTGATTAGTGATTCAGTCTCCCAACTAGTAATCGATTTATTCAGATTTTCTATTTCTTCCTGATTAAGCCTTGGTATTTTGTTTGTTTCTGAGATTTTTCCGTTTTTAAATTTCTCCCTACTAGTAATTGATCTATTCAGATTTTCTGTTTCTTCCCGATTCAGCCTTGGTAATTTATGTTTCTAAGAATGTTTCCATCTTTACATTTCTTCTGGGTTGTTCAGCTTGTTGGCAGATAGTTGTTTGTAGTAGCTTCTTATGATCCTTTGTATTTCTGTGGTATCAGTTGTAATGTTACCTTTTTTTTCAATTATAATTTTGTTGATTTCAGTCCTCTCTCTTTTTCCCGTAGTTAGTCTAGCTAAGTGTTTGTCAATTTTGTTTATCTTTTCAAAGGACCAACTCTTAGTTTGGTTAATCTTTTCTATTGTTTTTCTGTTCTCTATTTATTTCTGCTCTAATCTCTATTATTTCCTTCATTCGGCTAACTTTGAGCTCAGTTTGTTCTTCTTCTTGTAGTTCCTTAAAGTGTAGAGTTAAGTTGTTTATTTGGGATCTTTCTTGCTTCTTAATGTAGGTGTTTATTGCTATGAACTTCCCTCTTAGACCTGTTTCTACTGCATCCCGTAAGTTCTGGTTTCACGTTCCATTGCGTTTCTGAATTTTCTAGTTTTCCTCTTGTTATTGATTCCTATTGATGCCACTTTGGTCAGAGAAGGTACTTGTTATGATTTCCATCTTTTTGAACTTTCTAAGACTTGTTTTGTAGATTAACATATGATCTACCCTAGAAAATGTTCTATGGGCACTTGAGAAGAATCTGTATTTTGCTGTTGTTGTTTTATATTAAAATGTTCTATATATGACTGTTAGGTTCATTTGGTCTCTAGTGTTGTTCACATCCGTTGTATCCTTATTGATTCTCTATCTGTATAATCTATCCATGGTTGAGAGTGGGGTGTTAAAGTTCCCAACTCTTATTGTATTGCTTTCATTTTTTAAGCGATATGTTAATAATGCACCGAAAACAATTTAACTTTGGAGATAGAGTGGAACTCGACGTATGCTAATTAATATCTGACATCTACAGAAGGCGCTACAGTTTACATTTTTTAAATTAGTTCACAGTATTTTGAGATAGATATTATTGTCATTTTACAGACAAAAATTTTTTAAATGGGCTCAAACCTAGGTTCTTTGATTCTGGTAAGTTAAGATACATTAATATCTGAATTATAAGCAGCCTGAAGTAGAATACTAAGTATGTACACGGTCTGTTTACTTTATATAAAACTTTTGGCTCTTCTTAAAACTTCCTAATATAAAAGACTAAGATTTGATTTCAGACTCCCAAGTTCCTAAATTTGTTGTTTTTTGTTTTTATTGTGTATGGCTGTCTACTAGTTATCTTCCAGTATCCATTCTACTCTTGTTCTATAGTAACTGAATTTTTAGCTGTGCACTGCACTTATGACCGTAAAATCTCTAAAATTAGTTTTGTGGGGGTTTTTTTGCAACTGAAAAACTTTGAAAATATTTCTGTGAGTGACACCATCCAGTACTGTAATTTGGAGTGTGGGCCCTGTATTTAGACGAGCTGCGTGTGAGTTTTGGTTCCACCACTCAGTGGCCTTGGACAAATACTTGAACCTTTCTAGTTCTATGTTTTCTTACCTATAAAAGGGGACACTAATAATATGAGAATTAAGTGAAATAATCTATGGAAGGTTTCTACTCATGATGAACGCTGTATTTTATTGTTATTTTCCTATCTATCAATGAAAAGATGGGACTCCTGGCTTTCAGTCTCCTCTCTGCCTTAAATTTGCTATGAGAACTTTGAGTAACTGATTTTATCCTCCTGAGTCCTTGATTTAAAGGAGGGGTTGCATTAGATGATCTTTAAGTTTATTTCAGGTTTCAAGTCTATTGTTCTGTAATTATTTAATTAGTTGGGATAATACCCTTTAGGCATTTTTTGTTTGTTTTATTGAAGTATAGTTGATGTACAGTATTATATGTTACAGGTGTACAATATAGTGATTCACAATTTTTTAAAGGTTATGCTCCATGTATAGTTATTACAAAATATTGACTGTATTCCCTGTATTGTATAATATATCACTGTAGCTTATTTTATACCTAATAGTTTGTATATCTTAATTCCCTGCACCTATGTTGCCCCTACCCCTTTCCCTCTCCCCACTGGTAACCACTAATTTTTTCTCTATATCTGTGAATCTGTTTCTTTTTTGTTGTATTCACTAGTTTGTTGTATTTTTTAGATTTTACATATAAGTGATATCATACAGTATTTGTTAGTCTCTTTCTGACATTTCACCTAGCATAATACCCTCTAGGTCCATCCATGTTTGTTGCAAATGGCAAAATTTCCTTTTTTTTGTGGCTGAGTAGTATTCCATTTTATATATATATATATATATATATATATATATATATATATATATATATATATTCTTCTCTATCCAGTCATCTGTTGTTGGACATTTAGTTTGCTTCCATATCTTGCCAATTGTAAGTAACGCTGCTATGAACACTGGGATGCATGAGTCTCTTCAAATTAGTGTTTTGGGTTTTTTTTGGATATATAACTAGGAGTGGAAATGCTGGGTCATATGGTAGTTCTATTTTTAGTTTTTTGAGGGACCCCCTACACTGTTTTCCACAGTATCTGCACCGATTTACATTCCCATCAACAGTGCACAGGGGTTCCCTTTTCTCCGCATCCTCACCAACATTTGTTGTTTGTATTCCTTTTGATGATCCTTTAGGCATTTTTAAGGTAATTACTTGAATTGCCTGCCTTCTAACTCCGAATGGGCACCAAAGGTGATCCCAAGGTCCAAGTTCCTCAATACCTATGAGAGGTAGTAGGAGAGGGGTGTCGGGAAGCTGGTGAACATCACTTAAGTTTGTGCCACTTCAAAATAAAGGGGATATGGATGATTCCACCCACCCTGTCACAACTCCTAGTAGAATCATTCAAATCACACTTGATGTAATGCCACTAAACCTGGGCTTTCCTTCTCTTATTTTAAGGACATTCTCAGCCTTTGGAGATGCATCTAAAAGAAACATAAATCTTACTCTAAAAAGTATTCTGGGATCCCATGCTGTCTGTTTTTTTTTTTTTTTTTTTTTTTGCGGTACGTGGGCCTCTCACTGTTGTGGCCTCTCCCGTTGCGGAGCACAGGCTCCGGACGCGCAGGCTCAGCGGTCATGGCTCACGGGCCTAGCCGCTCCGCAGCATGTGGGATCTTCCCGGACCGGGGCACGAACCCGTGTCCCCTGCATCGGCAGGCGGACTCTCAACCACTGCGCCACCAGGGAAGCCCCCGTGTTGTCTTTTGATTTATTCTCTTGCTTTGGTGGAGGAGCACGTGCTCAGTCTGAGGAGAGAATAGGAGTGAACTTTGTTGAGATCCGTTTTACCTTCACGCGTATTGATGGTTGGGCTGGGGATTGAATTGTAGGTTGGAAAACAATCTGCCAGGAAGTGAAAAATTCATATTTTTGCACAGAGTTTTCTGAGCAAGCTTTTTATGACACCTGGCTTGAAAAACTAGCCTGGGAAGCTGAAGGGTAATTGAATAGCCAGAGACCTCCTGGGATTCTAATCTCCCAATGTGTTTATATTTCAAAGGTGTTGAACCACAGATCCCGGAGCCAGTCATTTACATTCCGAAAGATTGTTAATAACTAGGGAGCAAAATTTCTCTCAGGAGGGAAGGGGCAGTTTGGGGGTCTATATAAACTCCCAGATTCGTCATTTCAGGCAGACCTGTGTGCAGAGTGACACCTGGCTCCCATCATGTCACCTGTAGGGTACTAGGTATAGGGAACTGGTGCTAAGTAATAACAACTTTGATTTCTCCTCTAGAAACCTCACATCTGCTTTCAGGGTAAAAATATGAATAAGTAGATGGTAAAAAACGTATAATCTATCTCACAATTTTGAAGTATCTGGAGAAGTCTAAAGCGGTTCTGATTTCTGATCCTTTATGTGGGGCCCATATATTTTTCTCTCTTTAAAGCTTGAAGAATCTTCTCTTCAGCCCCATGTTCTGAATGAAATCGGATGATGTGTGGGTGTGGGTCTTTGTACTGCAAACTGGTGGGTCCTTTCAATCTGGGAACTATGTCTTTCAGGCCTGGAAAGTTTTCTTATTTCATGTATGATTCCTTATCTTTGTTTTTTCTCTTTGTTCAGTTTTCCTAGACAAGACTCTAAATTTCTTGTTTATTTCTTATTTTCCATCTCTTTGTCCTCTTCATCTGATTTCTGAGCGATTTCTTTAACGTTATATTTCCAACATTTATACTAAGTTTAAAAGAAAGCTTTTTGTTTGAAATAGTTTTAGATTTACGGAAATGTTGCCAAATGAGTACAGAGTGTCTCCATATACCCCAGCAAACTTCCCCTAATGTAAGTATCTTCCTCGACCATAATGTAATAATCAAAACTAAGAAATTAACATTGGAACAATTCCATTAATTACAAACTTAAGTTTGGACTTCACCAGTTTGGGGTTTTTTTCTTCTCACTAATTAATGTCCTATTTCTTTTAATGGATCCAGTCCAGGATATCACATTGCAATTATTTGTTATATCTCCTTAATTTTCTCCAATCTGTGATGGTTTCTCATTCTTTCCTTGTCTTTCATGACCTTGATACTTTTGGATAGTACTACTGTGTTATTTTTGTAGAATGTGTCTCAGTTTGAGTCTGTCTGATACTTTCTTATGATTACATTGAGGTTGTGCATTTTTGGCAAGAATACCACAGAAGTGATATGTCTTTTTCTGTGACTCATATCAGGGGGTTCCTGTTGTTGCTGTGTCTTATTTCTGCTGGTGTTCACCTTACTTGAGTAATCTAGTCTTTGCGAGGTTTCTCAACTATAAAGTTACTATTTTGCCTCCCCTTTTTTTTTTCAGTTCTTAGTTCACAAGTTTATTATGAAAAACACTGCAGTGCTCTTGTGCAGTAACATCATCTTACAGGAGGGAGGAAAAAAAACCAGTTCTGTTCAAAACAACTCACCAGGCTCTGACAGTAACAAAGAACAACATGAGGCTGAGATTTGAGAAGGGGAAATAAACTGAGTGCAGACAAATCATACAATTAAATTAAACAGTATCCCTGAAAATAAACAAAACGATTTCAAAACTCACAAGTAGAGGGGAGGCCTTGGTACTTAATTTTAAAAATGTTCATTAAGCTCCAATGATTGTTTGCTGGTATTCTTATCTATAGTCATGCTGAGTAAAGCTATAGCTAAATGGTTATCACAACTCATGAATATTTATTTTATTCTATGAGATATAAGCCAATGCTCTCATTATTTTGTTACTCAAATTGTTTCAGCTTTGGCCATTGTCTACCACAATTTTAATTTCCATAAGCTTTGTTTTATTTTTCACTTGCCTCCCACCGGCTCTCTTTTCATAACATTCTGCTCTTGTTTTATGCTTGCAAAATCTTAACGTTTCTGAAGATACTAACGGTAATTTGTTTTTTAATGTTCTCCCTGCATCAATCATCTGTTTCCTTCAGGTTGCTTTTCTCTATTTGTTTGCTTGCCTTGGTTTCTCTCTTTATGTTAGAGACATTCCTCAGAGGACTGGTGATACTTCTTGGTCATCTCATTTCTAAAAGTATGTTACAAAAGCTGATGGGAATCCCTGAGCCCATGGGAGAGGCTTCACTGTGTGGTGACCTGACTGGGATGCTTGTTAATTATCACCTGATGTCAGCATCTTCAGATCCTTCCATTTGAGATGGTCAGACAGACAAAGAATATTTTCAAATCTCCTGTTTGGGAGGAAATTCTGGGAATCTGAAGGAGTAGAAGGCTGAAGAATATCAGTATGTGTGAACTACCTTTAGTCTCCTTGTTCTCTGAATCCCCACCTTCAGCTGGTGTCCCCAAATCCAGAGGCTTCTTATTCTACCCCCTCAGGAGCATATTTTTTAAAAAATCTCTTTATTGTCACTTAGTAGCATTTTGGAACGGTAAATTAAGAAAATACATTTGTTCATCTGTCATGTACAGCCAGAAGTCTCAATAACTATTTTAATATGAAACTTCTTAAGGGGGTTATAAGTAGATCTTAAATAGGATTTGGCAGAAATGTGCCGAGGCCTGTCTGTCGGTGGCAGCCTGTGGAGTCGGTCAGCAAATCGGAAGTTCTAATGTCTTTCCTTTAAACCAGGGTAGCATGAGGACGGTCAGATTATGTACTTTGGTTATAGATCTTTAGTTTGTGAAGTTTGGGGAGAAATCAGCACATAACTATGAGACTCCAATAAGCTATTAAAATGTTAATGACATTTTTCATTCCCAAGTAAAAATATTTTAGTAGGATATTTCTAAATGAAATATAGAAGATACTGATCCTATTGGTAAAACTGACCCATGATGATGTTCACAGGCTTCGGTTCTCTCTGGGGGTTTAAACCCCCATTTGATATTTATTGTGCTTTACTACAAGCCAGGTCTTGTAGGAGGTGCCAGGGATGCAGTGAGGGTCCTCACAGTCTAGTGGGTGGAGAGAGATCCATAACAATTACAGTCTCATGCAAGGGGAGTGTGGGAGTGGGGTGGGGGTGGGTGGTGCCCCGCAGGGAAGGAGCACTTAATTCAAACTTGGGGTGAGGGAAGGCTCTTGGAGAGAAGCCTTTCCACATACTCACTTCATCATATGTAGTCCCCATATTGATTTCTGGTAGGCATCTCGGACATAACAAATCCAAAACCAGACTCCTGACTTGACCCTCAGATCTGCTCCCCACACGTTCTTTCCTGTCCCACTAAATGGGAACCCCATCCTCGCAGCTGTCGAGGCTATAAAACCTTTTCTTTTGCATCCCACAGCCATTCCACGTGCTAGCCACCAGCATCTCCTACTGGTCCAGCCTTCAAAATGGAGCCAGCATCTGACTGCCCTAGTTCTAAGCTACCGTTATCTCTTGTCAAAATATTGCACAGCCCTCCTGTTTCTGCCCTTGCCCCATCCCACTACAGTCCAGGCTAAACTTAACAGCCAGAAGGATCTTTTATATATTTTTTAAATTTATTTATTTATTTTTTTCCACCTTGTTGGGTCTTCATTGCTGCACAGGGGCTTCCTCTAGTTGTGGCGAGTGGGGACTACTCCTCAGTGCACAGGCTTCTCAGGGCGGTGGCTTCTCTTGTTGTGGAGCACCGGCTCTAGGCGCGCGGGCTTCAGTGGTTGTGGCACGTGGGCTCAGTAGTTGTGGCTCGTAGGCTGAGTAGTTTTGGCTCGCAGGGTCTAGGGTGCAGACTCAGTAGTTGTGGCGCACAGGCTTAGCTGCCCTGCGGCATGTGGGATCTTCCCGGACCAGGAATCGAACCCATGTCCCCTGCACTGGCAGGTGGAATCTTAACCACTGCACCATCAGGGAAGTCCCCAGAAGGATCTTTTAAAATAGAAACTCTAATGTCCCTTCCATCACGTTCCTGAGGTCCTTTAGGTCACTACTCAAATGGTACCTTATCAGTGAAGTCTTAACCACTTTATACAGATAGCAACCCCCCTACCTCCACCTAGGCATTCACTATCCATTGTACTCCTTATCTTATGACATGCTATATCTTACTATTGTAAATTTACTATTTTGTTTATTTTCTGTCTTTCCCCCACTGGAATACAAACTCCATTATAATCAGAATTTGGTCTGTTTTGTCCATTACAGTATATTCCCTAGATAATCCTAGAACTGTGTAAATTTCTCTTGACATTTTTGTGTATGCCCTTCCAGACATTTTTCTATATTTATAAACATATTTAAATAAACATAGAATCGTGTTATACATCCTGTTTTTAACCATGCTTCTTTCATTAAGCAGCATATAAAAACATTTTTCAGTAACAATACTATTCTTGCACAGTATAATTTTTATTTTTGTGTAGCATTCCAGTATTTGGATGTTACCATAGTTTATTTATTCAAGCTTTTATTTTTACACTTTTTTTTTACACTATGTTTAACTTTTTTGTGTGCCTAAAGCACACCATTCTGACCAAATATTTGTTCACATCTCTGAGCACAGGATATGTCCCTCAGATGGGTCTTAAGAGGTAGTCTTGTTGGCTCAAGATACATAGAAAATTATAAACTTTGTTACCAGTTGCATCTCGGAAGGGTGATATTATTTATACTTCTACCAGTTTCATACAATTTCTTTTAACACTTACACTAGCAGGTATAGGAAGTATAGAAATAATTTCAGTTTTTCAAGATAAAACTGAAGAAACAAGTAAGAATTTGATCCTTTATTTGAAGATAAAAATCTTCTCTTTTCAGTCTATTGCTTGCCTTATCTGTATGGTATCAGACTCACTCTAAAATTTTGTGAAAGTCACTTAAACGTGGTGGGATAAACTTTTCAGTGGTTTCCTGGAGACAACTTTTATCTTCTAAGAGACTTTCTTGTTTAGAAGGATCCTACTAAAAATATTTTTACTTGGGAATGAAAAATGTCATTAACATTTTACCCATAGTAATTCATATACATAATACTACTGCATATTTTCTACAAGAAATTTTAAATATTGGCTTTATTTTTATAATAATAAAAAAGTAATGCCCAATATTTTTGGGGAGGTGCCCTGATAAATAAGAAGTAACTGGCCAGTCTCTTGCAGGTTCCACATTTTTTATTTGTGTTTAGGATTGCACAGACACCAGAAAATTCTGCTACTACAATGAATGGAATAATAAGAAAAGGATGAAGGTCGATTTAGTGTGTAAGAGTTGCATTCTTGCAAATGGCACTGAGCAAATAAAAGACTGGTCACTTAATCAAAAACATTGGTAAAGTAACATGTACCTTAAAGATTTATATGTAAACCACTTAAATGTACATTTTTTAACCTGCATTTGATACCGGGTCAAGAGGTTCAGTGATTAGATTGACATATCGTAAATAATTCATAACTGTAATACTGTTTCTTTAAAATAGAGAGAGAACTTAAACCCACTCTGAAACTATGATTATTGCTTACATTTTTGGAATTTTTTTAGCCAATATTTTGTATTTGTCTCACCTATACATAACATAATTTAGCTATTCCATTTTTCGAAGGCATCTAACAGATTTCTTTTTATAGAAGCAAACCTCTTCTCACAATGATTTATCAGTTTGTGAAATAGTTAACTGAATTACATATTTAGATTAAACAGTACGACTGGCATAAATATGTCTGGGGATAGAGGAATACAACTCCCAGCAGGCATACAGTTCAACCGATAGAGGCAGAAATATGTAAATGTTCTAGAAAGTAGCCCACTGGCCATGAGTCTACAGGGCATATAGAGTGCCATTATCATTAGTACCATATTCAGATTGTGAAGGAGTCATTTATTTTCAGCAAGGCACATCCATAATTTAGTTTTAACTCATTCATTTGAATTTTATTGGTTTTGAAATTTGGTTTGTATTTAATTTGTCATTTTAATAGTGTGTAAAAGCTACAGAGATTTAACTCATATAAAGATTTATAGTTGGTTTAATTTGTATATGTTAACGTGACATTCTAATCATTGAAGCCAGCCTCAGGGATAGGTGAGCATCTTTTTTCCTTTTTAATTTTAAAAAGGTACATGTATAATACTTGAATATGAGAATCACTACCATATTGGCCAGGAAGGAATTAGCAAGAACTGATAGAAAGAGATACACACATACACTTATATTTACTGATCCACTCTAACCCTCCACCCCCCTACTCTCTTTCTCAGATGAACTGTCAGTCAGTCATTAAACACACACGGGAAGTTCAAGCTCTGAATGTTGGTGGGAAAGTGGATACAAAGTTGAATAAAACTTGGTCCCCTGGTCTCAAGAAGTAAGTCTGGAGTGGGAGGAAAGAGATGTAATGCACTCACTCATGCGGCCACTATTTAACAGGCAAGAAGTTAAGTGTCATGCAAAAAAGTAGAGGTGGCGACTTGGGGACATCCAGAGCCTGGGCTGGCGCTGCTGCCGCTTCGTTTTTGCACAGTGAGTTTCAGCATTCAAAACTGATTTGTACCTTCAAGAATACTTCATTCTGAACTTGCCTCTCTATGGGCTAAGGCCATTATAATGGTGACAGCTGTTCAGTTCTCAGTTAAGATTTGTTATTATCACATAAACAAACCATACTGTTTGCAATTACACTCTCTCTTCTAGGTCTGTGTAAGTTTGTTAAAAGGAAGTGTGTGTGTGTGTGTGTGTGTGTGTCTGTGTTTAATCCCTTTAAGTATGAAAGCTATACATCTGAGAACCCAAAGCTAATTCACAATTTCGAAATGGCATTGGTAGTTTATTAAAAATGAAGATTATGGCTCTCATAGATTTTTACATGTCCAGACGTTCATGTCATAGGTTTTCTACGCTACCATATATTTGTTCTATTCAAGGAAATTATGCATATAAATGAAGTTCTGACCAAGTCTACAATATTAACCCCTCCCAGGGAGGAACCTGGCAAGTACCCATGTATCTACCCAAACCTGGTCGTTTCACAGCAGGACAGGACCTAGGCTGAGAGAGAGATTTGGGAACTGGGCTGGGTAGTCAGATAAACTGAACAATAGGGTCTGGTCTTGGGGATCAATTCACAGAGATGGGCAGTCAGAGGCCTGGTGCCCGGGCTGTTCGGGGGCTCTTGATGTAAGATCTCCTTCAGTCTCGAGTGGGTCAGGGCCAGGCCGACCAGGTTCTAGGAGGAGCCCTGCAGGAGATTTGGGGAGTTTGGGGAGATAGAAGCTGAGACCGAGTTCTGTCTGTTGAGGCCTCTGTAGAAGTAGAAAATCCGTCAGAATCTGACCATTAGTCCTTCACGATGGTCAGATTAGTTTAATGACTTTGCAAGGGGAGGGGAGAGACCCACAAATTATGATCTTTCCATGTTTTTTGTTTGTTTGTTTTGTTTTTTTTTGGCTGTACCATGTGGCTTGTGGGATCTTAGTTCCTCGACCAGGGAAACACGGAGTCCTAAGCGCTGGACCACCAGGGAAGTCCCTCCATGTTCTTTTCTTTAAGGCATTATTTACTTTCTGAAATCCATACTAATGTTTTCCCTCCTTCCTTCCTTCATTCCTTCCGCCTCCCCTCCCCTCTTCCCTCCACTCCTCCCTCCCCCTCCCTCCTTCTTGTCTCTTTCTCTCTCCCTCCCTCCCTTCCTTTCTTTTTTTCTGTATTAGTGTACTAGGGCTGCCATAACAAAACACCACAAACTGGGTGGCTTAAAAGAACAGAAATCTATTCTCCTGAAGTTCTGGGGGCCTCAGTCAAGGTTTCAGTAGGGCCATGCTCCCTCTGAGGTTCCCATGTGTCTCTCCCAGCTTCTGGTGGTGGCCGGCAATCCTTGGTATCCTTGACCTGCCCCTGCATTGCTCAACCTCTGCCTCTGTTGTCACATGCCTTTCTTCCCTGCGTGTGTCTATGGCTCTCTCTGCATCCTCTGCCCTTATAAGGACACCAGTCTTACTGTATTTAGGACCTATCCTAATCCAACATGACCTCAATTTAACTTAACTAATTAAATCTGCAAAGATCCTATTTCTGTATAAGGTCACATCCTGATTTCTTGGGCGGACAAAAATTTGGGGGAGACATTATGCAACCAAGTACAGACCCCTTTCTGTTACCCATCCCACCCCCCCTGTTTTGCTTTTCTTCCTTCCCTTTTAGAACTTTAATCAGTTGCAAGATAAGCAATGAGCTGGTTGTGTTCTTACTTGGTTTTGATGACCTTTTACAAATCACTCCTTGTTATGGTTTTCTTAGCATTCATGAATTATTAGATCATCGATAACTCATAAAGATAAATTATTTATTTTAAACATGCTGATTATTCAAGCTTCATATATTTTCTTGGACGTTTTGCTTGTCTTCTTTAATTATCCTGCTCTTTAAGAGCTGGCTTGAACTTCAAAGGTCAGTCAATGCATTTTTCATAACTTGTAATGGATTTGGGGGGTTTTATTTTTAATAAGCCTTTCAGAAATGGAAAATATCTCTATCAACCTATTTTCTCATTTTTCAATGAGAGATTCTGTGTGGCTTTATTTTTTGATGCAGATATTTACAGTCACTTGACAAAGGGGTAATGTCAAAAACAGAGGCCAGGGCTTCCCTGGTGGCGCGGTGGTTGAGAGTCCGCCTGCCGGTGCAGGGGACACGGGTTCGTGCCCTGGTCTGGGAAGATCCAGCATGCCGCGGAGCGGCTGGGCCCGTGAGCCATGGCCGCTAAGCCTGCGCGTCCGGAGCCTGTGCTCCGCAACGGAAGAGGCCACAACAGTGAGAGTCCCGTGTACCGCAAAAAGCAAACAAACAAAACAACAACAACAACAAAAAAAACAGAGGAAAACGTGAAGTGTGGATAATATCATGTCATAAAAATGGCAAAATTTCTGCATCAAGGTGAAGAAGAAAGTTGACTGGAAATGCGTCTTACTAACATCCATGTTGTTGCAGGCTGAAAATAGTCTTCCAAGTCTCTTCAGGTAAATCAGATGAACTACTTGGGGAAATTAAAAAAAGTAACCATGACCCGTGTGGACAATGGGTTGGAAGGGAGTAAGAAGGGATGTAGTCAGGAGTCTGTTGTCATAGTGCCAAACTGCAGAGCGACAATAGGAACCAGAGGACCAGCTCTGCCTGTGCACAGGGGGTATGTCTCCAGATCCATCCACAAGGAAAAGGATGTCCAAAGACTAGTGAGCTCTGACCAATCACTTTACTCCCTCCTTCTCTCTTGGAGAGGAACAAAACAGGGGATGTAGAAAAATGGAAATGGAATCTGCAATATTCCTGACTGGGGAGAGAGGAAGAAACACTTCTCACATCCATTTATCTGTAGGGCCTGCCTTTTCTGTCTCCAAAACATACCTCAAATCTGTCCTCCTCTCTCCACTTCCGTTGCCTCCACCTTAAACCAAAACCCTTTCCTTTCTCATTAGATTAATGCAATTCAGGCCCCAGCTGTCTAAAATCCAGAGGAGATGTATGCAGGCCGACGTGGTCTCCAAGTCTATTAGAAGTTCAAGATCAAGGTGCTGGCAGGTCCCGGACCTGGTGAGGGCCTGCATCCTGGTTTACAGATGGCCATCTTGCTGTATCTTCACATGGCAGAGAGCAGAGAGAGGAAGGAAGTTCTCCCAACTTTTCTTGTTAGGGCTCTAATGCCGGTTATGCAGGCCCCACCCTCAGGATCTCGTTACCTGCCGGCAAGCTCCAGCTCCCAATACCAGCACATTGGGGGTTAGGATTTAACATATGCATTTTGGAGGAACACAAACATTCAGTCATTAACACCCCCCAAGGCTGGCTTAGGGGCGCCACTTCGTGCTACCACAGGCGCGCTCTTCTTGTCCCCTCCTTGCTGCAGTCCTGCATTATAATGGCCTGTTTCTTTATCTTCCCAGTTGTAAGCTCCTGGAAAATCAGGACTGTCTTGTTCATAGCTGTGTCCGCAGTACCAGCACATAACATGATAGAGAGTTGTCTGGTGATTAATAATGTAAGCACTGCATGTTACAGGGACCCTTGCTGCCTCTTTTCTGAACTGATTAATGGTTTGGAAAACATAAATTTCTCAGTTTTGTAGATGATATCAAGTAAGGAGGATGACAGAATCAAAACTGAAAAAGTCAAAGATCTAAAATGCCACAGGCTGAAACCAATAAGGTAAAGTTCTAGAGAGAAATGTAAAATTCTACAGGTAGGTTCATGCTGTGCAGTGGTTCTCAAAGTGTAGCCCTGACCAATGTCGGGAAAATGTAATTAAAAACAAAATGTCTGGTCAACCTAGAAAACCTCTTCACAAAGATAGAAGAGAAATAAAAGGGTTTTATTTTGAATAAGCATTAAACCAGAACATAATGCGAATCACAGAACAGCCACTAAGGGGATAGATAGCAAAAACAAAAAGAAATGGTACCCATTTACATAACCAGGCAGATGAAACCAATTACCTCTACGTTTTTCAAGATAAAGGGTAACTGATTCTCAAATAAGAGGATTAACTGCCTTCGAATAACGGAAAAATAAATTTCTCATATCTTTATGACAGAAGGTAGGTTTGTTTTTGGAGACAGGTACCTGCTGAAGTTAGGCTCCTATACTCCCAGGAAACTGGGAGGAAGGGGTGCTATCTTCTTGACGGTTCCAGTTCTGTACGATGGCTCCAGGTCCCCTTTCAAAGAGAAATTCCTGGATTGTAAAATGGGAAAGAGGCTTATTTAGCCCTTAAAAAGATCTCCATACATTTCAAAAGGCAGAGAAAGAGGCCACAAGGGCAAGTTTTCTGAAGTAAATGCTCTCTTTTTCTTTGCACCAGGGAGAAAGAAATATTTTTCTCATTTCTAATTTATTTTACCCTTACACCAACAGCATCAGGATCACCTAGGAACTTTAGTTAGAAATGCAAATTCTCAGGTCCCAACCCAGACCCACTCAATCTGAAACTCTGGAGTTAGGGCCGGGCAATGGGTTTTTTAACAAATCTCTCAGGCAACGCTCATGCTCCCTGAAGCTTGAGAATCACTGCAGAGAACTGTTGACAGCAGGCCACTTGAAAAAGATTTAGGGAAGATGAAGGATTTCGTTGAATTTGAATTAATAGTTATCTGCAGTTTGAATTACAGAGGTAGTCACTGCTCTGCTAATACATTACCTTCAATTAGTTAGCAAGAAATTAAGATGTCTGAAATAAAGATATTAGATGAACCTTGGTTTAGGGTAGACAGTCAAATCGTAACAACTTGCATAACAGAAATAAAAGCAAAAGCATTACGAAAAATTATGCTCATCTGCCTCTCAAGTGCATTCCTTAATTGAATATATGAGAGTTGCCTGATTTTCTGGAAAATCACAGAATGCCCAAATCAGGTAAGGCCATACAAGCCAAACTCAAGAGAAACTAGACAATTGTGCAATTTTTTTTGCATGAACCCCTTCTTAAGTTCACCTGGCTTTCTGCTGGGGGACAAAATCTGTCCTTTCTCAGTGCTTCTCAATTTGGGATGCAAATTGGAATCACTTGAGGATAAGAAACACACACTCAGAGGAGATTCAGAGCAGCAGGTAGTGGATTCTTTGGGGGCATGGGTTCACATAAGCAGTCTGGACAGTAAGCCCTGCTCTCCTTTCTCAGCACGGGCCAGAGCCTGCGATGGACCTCCAAGAAGAGCACTCCAGAGCCCCAGCTATAGTTCTAGGCATGGGGGCTGATGTGGAGAATTTGGAGTAGTTTGGAACGTCCTCATCTAAAGAGTTTGCTTTGAGAAAAGTCCTTTATACCTCCTTTGACCCACTTCTGAAAGACAGCCCTAATAAACTGGTTTCTGTGGCCACTGAAATAGACAACATTCATGATGCCAAGCCTTCCTGAGGAAGACCACCTAAAGTGAGGCTGGTGGCATTTGCTGTCTTAGGAGCTCCGGGTATCCCTGTGATGGACTCTCCCCGTTGTGTCCTCAGGCTACGGACTTTTCCTGCCCACTGGTCCCATTCATGGATGTACTGCAGTTTACCCAGAAGGACCTGGAGGTTGCAGTTAAAGCCATGCAGATGGAGAACCTGAAATTGAAAAGCAAGTATGAGGAGCTCCATACGAAATGCTCGGAGATGGGGAAAATTACGATAGGATTTTTAGGGATGTACCCAGGTGATGGAGAAGGTACAGAAACAGAAGAAGCTTGCCAAAGCTGAAATCTAGAAAGTCAGAAGTAAAAGGTCAACTTACTACAGACAAATTCCACGAAACGTATTGCTCTGAACTTTTAAGGAATTTGAGAGGTGACTGAAGGAGGTGACGGAAGGCTATCTCATGAATGAAGAATGGCTGAAGAAGTGTGCTGAGGATTACAAATTAAGAAGTGAAATGGAAGGCCAAAGATACCAAACATTAAAGGCCCACACAGAAGAGGTTCTCAATCTGTCAGAGAAGGAAATTGCTTGGGTCCAGAGGAAAGGCCCCAGCGGGCTGTTGGCCTTCTAGGTAAGCCTGATAAAGGGCCAGATGAGGAACATCCCTCAGCGACCATTCAGCAGAAGACTAAAGAAAACAATGAACGACTCATCATCTGTTATGACCTTATTTCAGAGCTGGAATGATGTGGATGGAGGTCACTGACCAGTAAGTGACCTTCTCTCCCTCCTCCCGTCTCTCTGTGTAACTGTAAGCAAGACTTGTATACTTTTTTTTTCTCGTTTTTTCCTTTTGGTGGAGATCTAAGATACCCTTAAAAAAAAAAAGTTAGGGCTTCCCTGGTGGCACAGTGGTTGAGAGTCCACCTGCCGATGCAGGGGACACAGGTTCGTGCCCCAGTGCGGGAAGATCCGCAAAAAAAAAAAAAAAAAAAGTTATAGAAAATTAAGTATGAGATATCTTGACTTCTGAGTTATGCTCTATTTGACTTCTTCAATGTTGATCTTTCATTAGCAAGTTTTTGTACCCTATCAAATATGTGCTCTTGTGAGGTTTACTGAAATTTTGGGCGGTGCTATACCCTGCAGGTTTTTTTTTTACTGTGGGAAAAACACTGCTCTGAAATTGACAGCCAATAGGACCAAGAATCAATTAATTTTGTTAGTACATATGTACCACAAAAGTATGGTTTATAAGAAGTCGTGTTGGGGGTCCCAGTCTCATAAACTCTTACAGTACTAACTGGCAATGATAAAATAATTGCTATAACCTTTTAAAAAAACTTTATTGTAGTTCATTTAGTTATTTATAGTTGCAGAATTAAACAGTGTATTGACATGTGCACAAAATGAGCATTAATTGGGTGAAGAGCAGAAGGTTGTGGGGTGTTGTTAGTGGTCAAATAGTATTTTGGCTTATCCCCACATGGCGAAATAGGTATATGAAGGACCTTTGTGTCTGAGTTTTTATGGCAAGAAAATAATTTTTTTAAAAATTCATTTTATTGAAGTATAGTTGATTTACAATGTTGTCAATTTCTGCTGTACAGCAAAGTGACTCAGATATACTACTTTTTCATACTATTTTCCATTATGGTGTATCACAGGATATTTAGTTCCCTGTGCTATACAGTAGGACCTTGTTGTTTATCCATCCTATATATACTAGTTTGCATCTAATCCCAAACTCCCAATCCTTTCCTCCCCGACCCCCCTCCCCCTTTGCAACCACAAGTCTGTTCTTTATGTCTGAGTCTATTTCATAGATATGTTCATTTGTGTCATATTTTAGATTGCTATAACCTGTCTTTTAATCAAATCGTGCAAAAATATAATTAGAGGTTTTCAGTTCAGTCCTTAGGTATGTGAACTGTCCATCAAAGGGGCAGTGATGAGTTTTTCTTAGTATGAAGATGTGACTAGAATTCAAGCTATTTCAGTGAGACTATATTGACCACCAGAATGACAAAACCTATGGACAGGTAAGGAAAGGCAGCTATAGATTTTGGTCCTGAGAGGATTTTAAGAACTACTTTGTTTGACATGAAGGCTCAGACCTTCCTTTTTCTTCCCCTTTTTTGGCCCTAAGAGAATCACAGAATTCTGAACCAAATTTTAATGATCAAGTAATGCCTTTAATTACAAAAGAAAAACTGAGGCCAAAACTGTAATTCACAAAAAAGGAAGCAGCCAAGTCATTTAATACAGGGGAATAAAGGTGAGTGGATACAGCTCAAAGAATGCACCATTCCCTGCCACCCCTTCTTTTTGCTACAAGTTCCACCCATCTTTAAAAACACCAGCTTTGCCAGATTCAGGAGCAAAGAAATTGCTCAAGTTGGGTTTTCTGCCTCCTTTGTAAGCTGCACGTTTTTAACATGTATTTTAAAACTGTGATGTGAAAAGGCCATAAAACAAGAAGCAAATATGCCATTCTCTGCACATGAAAGCATTATTTTACCAGACATCAGAATATGCACTTAGAATTTTTTCTCACAGTTGTGTTCCTGTGGAGATATACACTTGGTCTTATTCATCTGTTTCTCCTGTAACCCCAAGTACAGTCCCCAACACATGGTGCTGTAAGATACGTATTTACATTTTAAAAGTGAATACGTTTTCCATATACTGTTCATTGCCTAGACTTTTCTGATAAAAGGCACAGTCTCTGAGCCTGTTGTGGTTTCAGAACAGAAACGAAGTATGTGAAAAACAGGTTCCTGGGGCAGGAGTGTGAATATTTGTCTGCCAGCCACGCGAACCCTGGCAGCTGTCTCCGGACCTGAGGTCTCCAAATCGGTGTCCCCGGGCGTGTGACAAGCTCAGGCACTTCCCAGGCTGGCACAGATCGTCCAAGGCGGGCAGCAGCAGTTTTCAGAGACGGCAGGGGCGCGATTCGGGGTGGTCCGTTCAATTGCTAACAGGCCCCCCGCCAATGGCCGCGTTGCTGGGCCGAGTGCAAAGGCAGCCGGGCTTCCTCGCAAGGGTCGGGCCCAGCAGGTGGGGACTGGAGAACTCTTTGTGAGTCACGGCCAAGCACGACCCGGTCCGTGGGGCTCGCAGCACTGCCGTTTCCTACCCGTTCCTGCCAAAGGCCCGCTTCAGCGCGTCCACGAAGCCCTCGTAATGCGCCAGGATGGGGCTCTCCCTCTCGATGTAGGGGACAACCCACTCCTCGGCCGGCCCACTGAGGCGGCTGATTAAAAACGCCACCTTGAGGGTGTCGTTTGAGAACCTGGCCTCAAAGAACCTCATGTAAGAAACCGCTTGGATCAAAAACTCGGGAAGCCGGGCGGAGTCGCCTTTGAACGTCTCGGGAAAAGCCACCGGGCAGGCGGGCGGGCGCACCTGGGCCAGCAGGTTGGCTTTTTCGCACAGGAGCCGCCGCACCTGGTCCATGAGCTCTTTGTTTTCCCTGCGCAGCGCACGGTTCTGGGTCAGCAGGTCCTGCATCATGACCGCCAGCGCGTCCATCACCGCCCGCCGGGCTCCGTCCCTGCCGCCGCGCCGCCGGAAGTGCGTGTCGCTCGGGGGCGGGTCCCGGCGGTGGCGCGTCCGGCCTCCGTGGTCCAGGCCGGGCTTATGCCTGAGCGCCGGCAGGCAGCGTCGCCGGGACTACTGGCCGGAAAACCAGCATCCGGGAGGCCTGAAGCAGACGGGCAGCAGCCAGAGAGGAAATGTGGAGTACACTGGGGACCGAGCCGAGGAACGTAGCGCCGCGCTCGGCGGAGGAACCTGACGCCGTGGCTGCGCATCGGCCCTTCCGGTGGGCCCCGTCCGCAACTTCCGGTGGGCTCCGTCCGGGACTTCCGGTAGGCTCCGTCTGCGACTTCCGGTAGGTTCTGTTCGCGGCCGGCGAGCAGGTGCTTAAAGCGGAAGCTGTCTGCTCAGGGATCGCGCGTCACTGGGCAGCTGCGGCTTCGCCCGGTCCTCCCGAGCTGCGAAGCAGTCGTAGAGTTTTTTGAAGTTCCATATTCCTGGATGTTCGCGTGTTACGCTCAAGGCTTCACAGCCACGAGGAGGCAGTTCTAATGAAGCCCTCTGTGCCTGCAGAGTAGACCATCCCTTGGGGCTTCCAACTTGACGGAACAAGGAGCATCTCTCCTATCCGGAGTGCCTCCCAGGTGCCAGACGCCTTATCCTATCTCATCTAAGCGTCCCGACTCTGTGAAGCCCATGCTGGGTTTCTCGTTTGTTTGTTTGTTTTTGTTTTCCTGAGGACACAAGCAGCTCAGAGAGTATATAAATTTATTCTGGCTACAGAGTCGGTGGTACGTTGGTGAAGGCTTCCTGAGTGCCAGGTGATTGAGGATGAACTTAAACTTAAGGTGGCGGCAGGGTCTGTAGATTGGAAGGGGCCCTGTTGAGATGAACGCCATCTGTATTTACAAGAATGAGAGGAACAGATTCCATCTGGTCCAATTCAGCCACCGTTTACTGGCGCTGGCTGTGAGCTCTGCTTCTCTACTGTAATTAGGCTGTGCTCTGACCTCCTTCCTATCTAACCAGTCTCCTATTTTTTCCATCAATGTGACGTGCTAGGTAAAGAAAACTTCAGCCTTTGTGTGTGTGTGTGTCTGTGTGTGTGTGTCTGCAACCAGCGAGTCGTTAAGCACGTTGTCTACCAACTACTCTCAGGCTCTGGGACTTCAGCTATGTCCCACTGTTAACATATTTGAGGCGCTTAAAGATTGACCCTGAGGATCCTCCCATGCCAGAACCACCCGAGGTGAAACTGTGGGGAGGAAATTTCAGGAGGAGGTATTGCTGTGTGGTTCAGTGACTAAGAAACCCAAATAGCATATCATGATGAGTAGTTACATTTACGTTTAAGAATATAATTTTTGACTTTTTAGAAATGAGAAGTGATAACTTTTTGCCAGAATCCTCCGTTTGTCATTTACATGGAGATGGTAGGTTTTGATTCTGGCTTTTGATCGATGTACTTTTATTTGGTATTTTACTGTTGGAGACTAGTTTGTATTAATAAAACAATGTTTCCTAATAAAGCTGCAGGTCATAAATTGTGCTAAAACACTTTCAAAAACAAAGTACAAAAGTACTTGAGATCAGTTAATTAAAATGTATGTACCTCAAGAAAGAAGAAAGTCAAATAACAAAAAAGTGGTTATCTTTGGGTGGTAAAATTTTTATTTTATATGTCTGCATTTTTGAAGTGACTTGATTTTACAATAAAAACAACAAAATTTATTAAAAATGAAAGAAAACAGGAAATATAAAAGAAATGCTTTCTATTTTTAACACATTAGTTATCTAAAGGGAATTTTGGAAAGCACAGAGGATGAATGCCTAGCTTAACTGAGAGTGCATTTCAGATCTCAGGCTTAATCTGAAAACACGTAGTATTCTTCAGTTCCTTTTTAGCTAGAAATTATTATTATTATTTTGCCAAGGAAAAAGATAACATGTCATCATATTCAGTTCATCTAAAGAAAGGAAAGCCATTTACTGAGTCGCTATAACTTATGGAATTTCTCTGGAGCTACAGAGAGTATCAAAATGTCGTTTAAGGTTTCAGAGCCAAAATGAACTCTTAGTTTGTCCTCAGTATAAGAAATACAAAATTTATGAACGCAAATACAAGACTGGGCAGTCAGCTCAAAACACTGAGGATGTGCTTTCCACTAACTAGTAATACCGCATACATTCTTATGCACATATCATATGTTACAGTATACATTTTTTTAAAAAAACATGTTGCCAGATATATGATAGGTCATCTAGTCCAGAGCTTTTCTGTGCTGGGAGTTCTAGTTTTTTGTTGTTGTTTTTTAATCACTGGTTTAATCTCTTTACTTGTTATAGGTCTGTGCAGTTTTTCTATTCCTTCTTGAGTCAGTTTTGGTAATTTGTGTGTTTCTAGGACATTTTTCAATTTCATTTAATTTACTGGTGAACAGTTATTCATAGCATTCTTTTATTTGTGTAAAGTTGGTTGTAATGTCCCCATTTTCATTTCTGATTTTAGTTATTTGCATCTTCTTTTTTCTTTCTCAGTCTAGT
Organism: Stenella coeruleoalba; assembly: GCF_951394435.1. Lineage (NCBI taxonomy): Eukaryota > Metazoa > Chordata > Mammalia > Artiodactyla > Delphinidae > Stenella > Stenella coeruleoalba. Next base: position 56,746,853 of record NC_137160.1, on the reverse strand, counting down.
TAAAGTTTGTCTGTCAATTTTGTTGATTTTTTCCTAAGAACAGACATTTGGTTTCATTGATTCTCTATTTCACTTATCTCTGTTCTAATCCTTATTATTTCCTTCCTTCTGCTAGCTTTGGGTTTAATTTGCTCTTCTTTTTCTAGTTCCCTAAAGTGTATATGGACCAAACTGGGTCCCCTCGAAATTCATATGTTGAAGCCCTGATCTTCAATGTGACTGTATTTGAAAATAAGGCATTTCAGGGAGGCAATTAAGGTTAAATGAGGTCATAAGGGTGGTTCTGTTTCTCTGAAGAACCCTGACTAATACATTCTTCTTTTAGTCATTTCTAATTCTTCTTTAATCAAGGGTATATTCATAGATATAGTCTATAGAAAACTATCTTTCAAGTGTATACTACCAAAAAAAAAAAATCCTATGACAAATAAGAACCAGGACCATGAATTTTTTGTATGTCCGTGGTTCTGTGCATTCTCAAGATGTTTTAAAAGGCTTAAGAGAAAATACATTGAATGATGGTACACACCTGCTTTGGACAGAGTTGTAGTGGAGGATGTTAAATTTATTAAATTTATTAAATTTGGGGTGGGGGGTGAGTTTTGCCACTGTGGGACTTGCAAGTCCAAAACCTGTAGGGCAACCTGGCAGGCTGGAGATTCAGGGAAGAGTTGATGTTGCAGTTCTGAGTCTGAGATAAAAGTGCAGTCAGAATTTCTGTGTTGTCGTCTGGAGACAGAACTCTTTCTTTGGGAAACTTCAGCGTTTGCTCATAAGACCTTCAACTGATTGAATGAGGCCCACCTGTGTCATGGAGGGTAATCTGCTCACTTTATTTTACTTTTTTTTAAGAATATTTTTAAAAAATTATTTATTTATTTTTGGCCATGTTGGGTCTTCGTTGCTGTGTGCGGGCTTTCTCTAGTTGTGGCGAGCAGGGGCTACTCTTCGTTTTGGTGTGCGTTTTTCTCATTGTGGTGGCTTCTCTTGTTGCAGAGCACGGGCTCTACGCATGCAGGTTTCAGTAGCTGTGGCACAGTAGTTGTGGCTTGCAGGCTCTAGAGCACAGGCTCAGTAGTTGTGGCGCACGGGCTTAGTTGCTCCGCGGCATGTGGGATCTTCCTGGACCAGGGCTTGAGCCCGTGTCCCGTGCACTGGCAGGCACCACCAGTGTGCCACCAGGGAAGCCCTCTGCTCACTGTAAAGTCAATGATTCTAAATGTCAATCACATCCAAAAAATACCTTCACAGCAACTTGAAAAACAGATGTTTGACCAAACAGTTAGTCACCATAATCTTGCCAGGTTGACACATAAAATCAGCTATGTAGAAATTTGATTATTTTAGAATAAAACTTGAAGACATTTGAAGAAATGGCCTAAACAAAAGTGAGTGAGTGTGAGAGAACTCATCTGAACATTGTTTTTTATTTGACTCACAATTCTTGTAAAAAAGAAGTTAAATCAGGAATATTTCAAAATAGTTACTTCCTTTAGGCAAGTAAATGCAGAACCATGTCCCTATCTGTGTGGGGTTAATCAGAATATATTTCAAACTGCTGAAAGCAATTATGACAAAGGACAGTGTGACTGTTTAATAAATGGTTGTTTTTGTTGTCCAGCATGTATCTTTGTCACTTGTTTGCTCTCTTTGGGGGAATCATTTACAGTGACTCAAACTGTGAGTCAGGAAGTGAGATGTCCCCTGATGTCACACTAAAAAGACTTGTGAGACACATACTACAGGGGCTTGATGAATGGATAACCTGTGGAACTGAAATAGCATTTTATAGCTATGGGTATAATAGCATGGGTATAATTTTCTTGCAGGTATCCTTAGGAGATAGTCCTACTGCCTCCTGGAATGAATGGGCTTTGTTTTGACGTGGGCCTCATACTAAGGTAACAGTCTCTTTTGGTCATTTGTCAGCGTGTCTGGAACCCCAGCTATATTCACCAACCTTTATAGATTTGTTAGGGGAATCAATTGAGTAATGCATGTGAAAGCATTTTGGAAGCGATCAAAAATTAGAAAGTTGATGATACAAGTAAGACAATGTCTTTACCAAAGCGATTATAAATGTCAGAGTATTTATCAGAGACCATTTGTTGGTTTCAAAGCTTTATACAATATTTAAATGAACTTTGGCATTTTTGGTGGGAGGGTGGTTTTATTGAATTTTCAGACCTTTCCGTGTGGGAAGCAAAGCATTAAGGAATTCACTGAATTCAAGATATTAATAGCAGAGGCAATAATATGGCTTATATGACTATCAGTTTAACAAGGTTAAGTGGTCCTTTAAAGGACAGAATTATGTGTCAGATTGTCCTAGGTACTAGGACACAACAGTGAATAAAAACAGATACAGTTGCTGCTATTCTGGAGCTCGTGATCCTTGATTAAAGAAAACTGGGGCAGCATAGTAAAAGAAAAATTATGACAGGGCACCCCAGTTGATACTGTGTAGTCAGAGAAGTGGGCCTTGAAGAAAGGGCACATAAGTTGAAATCTGAAGGACATGAAGGCATTAACTAGGGAGGAGATGGGGATTTTCACAAAGGCAATCGGCAAAGTCTCTGGTGTCAGAGGAAGTATGGGATATTTGAAGACAAAAATCCCGGCATATCTAGAGCACAGAGTGAAAGGGAAAACAGTACAAGATAGGGCTGGAGAAGGAGGCGGTGACTAGACAGTGCAGGTGCCCAGTGGGCTACATTACAAATCTTGGTCTTCACCCTAAGAACAATAGAAAGCCATTGAAGTTTTAATTAATAGGGCACATGATTATTTGTTTTGAAGAGATTACTCTGGCTATAGTTGGGGTCAGAGCAGATGTGAGGAGACCAACCAAAAGGCTGTTACAGTTGTCCAAGCAAGGGATGATGGTAGCTTGGATTTGCAGAGTAGCAGGTGAAAAGAGAGAAGCAGACAGCTTTGGGAATTCTATAAGGGGTCACATGGACAAGATGTAGTGATGCATTGCATGCAGCAAAGGAAAAGCTTGGTGACTTCATTTACTAAGATAGGAAATGCTGGAAGAGGATCATAGGTTTATCTTGGACATGTTGAGCCTGCCATTACTAATAACTGTAACCTTCCTTAATGTCAATTCCAACCACCCTATTACCACCAGTTCTTATGTTTCCATCTCACTCTCTTTAGTACCCCTACTCCAATGTTGCTTTTCCCACCAGTACCTATAATCTATTGATCTCTCATAGTTTCATGGGTTCTCACTCTTTTCTCATCTCATTGACCGCTTTATTTAATTTCTGTTCCTTCTGTAGTATCGTTATCATCACCTCTTTGCATATGTGCTCGACTCCCTTGACCTTCTCTTGCTTCATTCTCTCTTCTTGGAGAAAACACAATCCTACTTAAATTCAGTTCTCTACTTGCTCCTTACCTGCCCTCATTCTGGAGAAAAACACAAAGCCATGCTGAATGGGCTCAATTTATATGAGCATTAATATCAAACATACCCATAATGCTGCCTGAAAATCATACTGGCTTTCACTAGTACGCACTCTTCAACTCTCCTTGGTGATTGTTTCATACCCACCACACCTCAAATCTTTCTTCTCCAGTTCTCACTCTAAGAGGATGGGCTTGCATCCCGCCGCACTGAGAAGCAGAAGTGATCAGAAGAGAATGTCCATGAACTCTCGCCATCACATCTACCCACCTGTAGGTGTCTGTAATCATTTCTTGTGCCTTTTCTTCTCTTATTACGGAGGAACTAAGCTTACCCTAGCAAAGGCTAACCTCTTCACTTGTGATCCCATTTCCTCCTAGGATGGGACCACCCAAGGGCAAGGGCAACACTCAGAAATTCTCTCCTCTCTCCCCTGCATCGTCACTCTTCTCTTCCACCAAAATCTTCTCTTGACCTCACTTTTCTCTCTGGCTAATGTCCATTTTCTTTCCTCCTCTTAACAGGGAAACTCCGCAAATGAGTTGTTTGTATTCACTGTCTCTGTATTATCTCCTCTAATTCTCCATCCACTTTAATCAGACTTTCATACTTGGTACTTTACTCATCCTGAATGTATCAAGGTCACTGTGACCTCCATGTCAATTTCAACCCTTATTTTATTGGACCCATTGGTAGCATTTAATATCAATGCCAGAGATCAATTTGATAGCAAATCACTCTTTCCGCCTTGAGACTGTCTTCTCTTGGTTTTCAAGTGTCACATTCTCTTGGTTTTACTCCCGCCCCCCGGATGCCCCTCCCCGTCTTCTTTCCGTGTTCTTCCTCAGCTCCCTGTGTGCCTGGATCTCATTTCTTGGACCTCTCCTCTACCTCCACTTCTTTAATGATCTTGTCCAGGTGTGTGGACTTAAGTACCATGTATAGATCTGAAAACTCCCTAGTTTTTATCTCCAGCCTAGACCTCTCCCTGAGCTCTAGACTTGTATATCCAGCTGGTTACTTAAGAGCTCCTCTTGGATGTCTAATGCACATCTCAGATTTAACATGTTCCCAAGGGAGTCTCTGCTCCTCGTTTCTGGACCTGCTCCTTCTGAAGTTTTCTCCATCTGAGAAAACGGAAACGTCATCTTTCTAGTCACCCTGGCCCAAACCCCAGGGGTTATCCTTGACTTCCGTTTTTCTTCTCAAACATGATATCCAACCATCAGCAGATTCTCTTGGCTCCATCTTCAAAATGTGTATGGAATCTGATCACCTTTTACCAGTTTCACAGCTAATACTTGGTCAGAGCCGCCAAAACTGTCCCGTTGGATTACCGTGCCGGCCTCTAACTGGGCCCCCTACTTCTACTCCCAGCCCCACGCCCAGAGCAGCATTTTAAAAACACAAGTCAGATCGTGGCATTCCTCTGCTCAGAACCCTCCAGTGGCTTCGCATTTCTTCAGAGTAAGAGCCAGAATCCTTACAGTCGCCTCCCAGGCCCTATGCAGTGTAGGCTTCCTGTTAACATTCTGATCTATCTCCCTGCTTTTCCCCTTGTTCTCTCAGCCTGACCCACGTGGTATCATCACTGTTTCTCGAGGGTGCCGTGCACATTGCCAGTTACAGGATTTTGCACCTTTTGTTCCCTCTGCTCAGATGTCCACTTTCATTGCTTCTTTACCCTTTTCAGGCTTTTTCTCAAACATCACCTTCTCAGCGAGGCCTTATCTGATCACACTAAATAGCGTGTGTTCCGTCTTCTTCCCAACACTCCCTGTCCCCTTCTCCCACTTGATTTTTCTCCACAGCATTCATCATGGTGAAAAATATCTGCTTTTATATGTTTGTACTTTTGTTCCTCTCTCCCCAAAGAGAATTGAAGTGTGATGAGGACAGGAGCTCTGTCTGCTTTGTTCACTGTTGTATCATCAGTTCCTGGAACAGTGCTCGACCTATAGTAGATTCTCAGTATTTGTTAAAAGCGTGGATTAATGAATCCAAGTGCATATAGTGAGTGGGCAACTCGGTCTTTGAGTCTGGAGCTCAGAGGAGAGGTTTTCACTGGGGAAGCACGTTTGGGGCTCATTGGCATAGAGATATAGGGTGACCATGTATTCAAGTTGGCCCTGAACAGTCTGGGCATAATTGCTAATAGTACCCCTCCTTTACTCTGAAAAAATGCTCTGGTTTGAATGATAAATTGTAGAGTTCTCCTAAAAATTCATGGTAGCTGAAACCGTAGGACTGGATGGCATTGCCTGGAGAAAGCCTATAAAGTAAAACGAGAAGAGGATCTAGAAAGAGCCCTTAGGTTCTCTAACTTTTAAAGGCTCATAGAGGAGGGAGGAATCTGACGAGGAGACTGAGAGGGAGCAGTCAGACAAGGAGGAGAAAAACCAGACGCACAAAGCTAAGAAAAGAGAGTAGTTCGAAAAGGAAAGCGAGAGGTCAATAGGGTCAAAGTCTCCTGAGAGGTGGAATAAGATGAGGACTGAGAGATACCCATTAGATGCTTAGAAGTCAGTGATAGGCCTTAGATGCTCAGTAATAGGCCTTTTGGTGGAGTGATTAGGGCAGAAACCAGACATGCAATGGTGGGAGGAGAAATGAGGAAGACGGCAAGTTATAGAAAATCCCGTTCCTTTGGTTGTGAATATAAGAGAGAACAGGCACATTCTGGATTACCCATTGAGCAGACTGAGTATGTGCTTAAGACAAAGCTCGTAGCAGAGTAGGAGCAGCAAAACAGCAAATGTGGAAAGAATTTAGTACTTGACAATTGGAAACAATGAACTAAAGGAGTCGTTACCAAAAACTCACAGTTCTATCGGGCTTTCTGGGCGTTGTTTTACTGTTTGCTTTACATGTGGGAAAGAGTACCTCAGTACTTAGTCCTCTGAGTGATCTGACCTGGCCCTGAATGTGGTCACAGTGGAAGTGGGTGTGCCACTGAGAGAGCGTGTTTTCTCTTTCTGTTTGGAAGAGGTTCGAGCTGGAATGTCGATGGGCAGGATCCAGATGAGAGGCACCAGCAGAGCAAACAGGAGAGGGGAGAGAGAACTGATGGTGGCATTTTACCTGGGAAGGTGGGAGGGGCGTGGGATCTGAGCATGATGGGAAGAGTGGCCGGAGGTGGGTTGAGGGGTACATGTCTGCTGTAACTGGAGGGAAGAAGGAGGGGCTGGGCACACATACAGCTGGGTTTGGCCAGATGGATGTGGGAGGAGAGGGCATTGCTGTCTGGGGTCTTCAACGTGCCCGAGAAAGAGGAGGTACCACCTGTGAGTGCGGGAGATGCCTGTCTGGGGCTTAGAGCAGTTACAAGAGTGACAGAGTCACCGACAGAGGAAACAATGTTAAGGGCTCTTTTGAGGTTGGTGATCATGAATCATCGGCCGACATGTCTTCAGTTACCTAGGTGATTACAGGAAATAATAGGCTTTTTCTCTGATGGAGCAAAGGTCACCAAGAGAAAAGTATTTAAGAGTGATGTTGCCTTCAACGGCCAAATACCCAGTTCTTTTTCTGTGATGTCATGAGTCAGCATATATGCGTGGGAAAAGGTAGGGATCATTTGGAGAAACATGCTCTGGAGACAGTCTGTTCTGTTTCTCCTTCAGGAATGAGTGAGGCTGAGTAAAACTGAGGTATTCCTCAGATAAAGTTCTCACCAGACTGGGTGGGAGTCAGGACGCCTGAGCCCTGGTCCTGCCAGAACCATGTTAGCTTCCTTCTCTGGGTTTCAGGTTGCTCACGGAAAAGCTGTCAACAGTCTTATTTTCCTTCCACTTCTAGAATCTGTGAGTCTATGATGTTCTGTCTCCATATTGTCTGCCTCCAGCAGACAGGCAGGAGTGTAAGTCCTGGACTTCGTTTTGGAATTGGAAGAGTTCTTACAGAATATCTGAGCCTGAATTTGTGCTCCAAGATACTGGCTTTCGAGGGGGCCTGATGAACTTGACCCTTCTTGCCGGGTGGAGCTGTGAACCCATTTTTAGCAGATGAGGCAAAGGAGTCAGGCAGGTGTAGATTAACACACAGTTTTTATTACTTTACCAGTAATAAATCAGCTTTACCATCTGATACTGGAGAATGTGGCTTAGAGTAGCTTAGACAAATGGGCTTTGTGATACTGAATTCCAAAATGAGGTTCACGCACCCACCAGAGTCACAGGAGCACAGAAATTGCAGACTTGGCCACATCGTCCTTGAGGATGTGATCGCACAGGGAACAGAGGAGGACACAGGCTTTGTGTGGGCAGCCAGCTCCCTAAATAAAGGCAGAGAGAGGAAGGAGTGGAGTCATCAAGTATCAGGTTCTCTCCTCCACTTACCACTCAAGTAAGTTGCTCCTTGTCAGGGGAGAAGTAAGGATGAGGGAGAGAGGGAGCGAAAGAGCAGGATTTATGGGAATGGACAGTATCCTTTCCAGGGTTTATGAAGGTGGAAATGTAAATGTAAGCACAAGCAATTGCATGGCAGGGAAGTTTTTTGTTTCTTTTTTCTAATAAATTTATTTATTTTTGGCTGCATTGGTTTTTTTTTTTTTGTTTTTTATACTTTTTGGATTAATAGTTAACATTTATTAACATTCGACTCTAATTGCTTCATCTGTTTTTTTATAAGAATATTTTAATTGCAGACATTTCTCCCCTAAATATTTTAGTGTGCATCTCTTAAAAATGTCTTTTTCTGTTTGTATAACCACAATAACTTTATCACACTTAACAAAATTGACAACAATACCTTATATTATCTAATATCCAGATCATATTCACATTTCCTCAGTTGTCCCAGGATCCAGTAAAGGACTCTGCATTGTATTTGGATGTTACATATCCTAAGTCCTTTTTTTCTTTTTTTGAATTTTATTTTATTTTTTTATACAGTAGGTTCTTATTAGTCATCAATTTTATACACATCAGTGTACACATGTCAATCCCAATCGCCCGATTCAGCACACCATGACCCTCACCCCCCGCTTTCCCCCCTTGGTGTCCATACGTTTGTCTCTGTGTCTCTATTTCTGCCCTGCAAACTGGTTCCTCTGTACCATTTTTCTAGGTTCCACATATATGCGTTAATAAACGATATTTGTTTTTCTCTTTCTGACTTACTTCACTCCGTATGACAGTCTCTAGATTCATCCACGTCTCTACAAATGACCCAATTTCATTCCTTTTTATGGCTGAGTAATATTCCATTGTATATATGTACCACGTCTTCTTTATGCATTTGTCTGTTGGTGGGCATTTAGGTTGCTTCCATGACCTGGCTTTTGTAAATAGTGCTGCAATGAACACTGGGGTGCATGTGTCTTTTTGAATTATGGTTTTCTCTGGGTATATGCCCAGTAGTGAGATTGCTGGGCCGTATGGTAATTCTATTTTTACTTTTTTAAGGAACCTCCATACTGTTCTCCATAGTGGCTGTATCAGTTTACATTCCCACCAACAGTGCAAGAGGGTTCCCTTTTCTCCACACCCTCTCCAGCGTTTGTTCTTTGTAGATTTTCTGATGATGTCCATTCTAACTGGTGTGAGATGATATCTCATTGTAGTTTTGATTTGCATTTCTCTAATAATTAGTGATGTTAAGCATCTTTTCATGTGCTTCTTGGCCACCTGTATGTCCTCTTTGGAGAAATGTCTATTTAGGTCTTCTGCCCATTTTTAGATTGGGTTGTTTGTTTTCTTAATATTGAGCTGCGTGAGCTGTTTATATATTTTGGAGATTAATCCTTTGTCCGTTGATTTGTTTGCAAATATATTTTCCCATTTTGAGGGTTGTCATTTCGTCTTGTCTGTAGCTTTGCAAAAGCTTTGAAGTTTCATTAGGTCCCATTTCTCTATTTTTGTTTTTATTTCCATTACTCTAGGAGGTGGATCAAAAAAGATCTTGCTGTGATTTATGTCAAAGAGTGTTCTTCCTATGTTTTCCTCTAAGAGTTTTATAGTGTCCGGTCTCACATGTCTAATCCATTTTGAGTTTATTTTTGTGTATGGTGTTAGGTAGTGTTCTAATTTCATTATTTTTATTTTTATTTTTTTGCGGTACGCGGGCCTCTCACTGCTGTGGCCTCTCCCATTGCGGAGCACAGGCTCCAGACGCGCAGGCTCAGCGGCCATGGCTCACGGGCCCAGCCGCTCCGTGGCATGTGGGATCTTCCCAGACTGGGACACGAACCCGTGTCCCCTGCATTGGCAGGTGGACTCTCAACCACTGTGCCACCAGGAAAGCCCCTAATTTCATTCTTTTACATGTAGCTGTCCAGTTTTCCCAGCACCACTTATTGAAGAGACTGTCTTTTCTCCATTGAATATCCTTGCCTCCTTTGTCATAGATTAGTTGACCATAGGTGCGTGGGTTTATCTCTGGGCTTTCTATCCTGTTCTATTGATCTATATTTCTGTTTTAGTGCCAGTACCATATTGTTTTGATTACTGTAGCTTTGTAGTGTAGTCTGAAGTCAGGGAGTCTGATTCCTCCAGCTCCATTTTTTTCCCTCAAGATTGCATTGGCTATTCGGAGTCTTTTGTGTCTCCATACAAATTTTAAGATTTCTTGTTCTAGTTCTGTGAAAAATGCTGTTGGTAATTTGAGAGGGATTGCATTGAATCTGTAGATTGCTTTGGGTAGTATAGTCATTTTCACAAAATTGATTCCTCCAATCCAAGAACATGGTATATCTCTCCATCTGTTGGTATCACCTTTAATTGCTTTCAACAGTGTCTTATAGTTTTCTGCATACAGGTCTTTTGTCTCCCTAGGTAGGTTTATTTCTAGGTATTGTATTCTTTTTGTTGCAATGGTAAATGGGAGTGTTTCCTTAACTTCTCTTTCAGATTTTTCATCATTAGTGTATAGGAATGCAAGAGGTTTCCATGCATTAATTTTGTATGCTTCAACTTTACCAAATTCATTGATTAGCTCTAGTAGTTTTCTGGTGGCATCTTTATGATTCTCTATGTATAGTATCATATCATCTGCAAACAGTGACAGTTTTCCTTCTTCTTTTCCAATTTATATTTCTTTTTCTTCTCTGACTGCCGTGGCTACGACTTCCAAAACTATGTTGAATAATAGTGGCGAGAGTGGACATCCTTGTCTTGTTCCTGATCTTAGAGGAAATACTTTCAGTTTTTCACCATTGAGAATGATGTTTGCTGTGGGTTTGTCGTATATGGCCTTTATTATGTTGAGGTAGGCTCCCTGTATGCCCACTTTCTGGAGTGTTTTTATCATAAATGGGTGTTGAATTTTGACACAAGCTTTTTCTACATTTATTGAGATGATCATATGGTTTTTCTTCTTCAATTTGTTAATATGGTGTATCACATTGAATGATTTGCGTATACTGAAGAATCCTTGCATCCCTGGGATAAATCCCACTTGATCATGGTGTATTATCCCTTTAATGTGTTGTTGGATTCTGTTTCCTAGTATTTTGTTGAGGATTTTTGCATCTATATTCATCAGTAATATTGGTCTGTAATTTTCTTTTTTTGTAGTATCTTTGTCTGGTTTTGGTATCAGGGTGATGGTAGCCTCATAGAATGAGTTTGGGAGTGTTCCTTCCTCTGCAATTTTTTGGAAGAGTTTGAGAAGGATGGGCGTTAGCTCTTCTCTAAACGTTTGATAGAATTCACCTGTGAAACCATTTTGTCCTGGACTTCTGTTTGTTGGAAGATTTTTTTTTTTTTTTTTTTTTTTGCTGTACGCGGGCCTCTCACTGTTGTGGCCTCTCCGGTTGCGGAGCACAGGCTCCAGACGTGCAGGCTCAGCGGCCATGGCTCACGGGCCCGGCCGCTCCGCGGCATGTGGGATCTTCCCGGACCGGGGCACGAACCCACGTCCCCTGCATCGGCAGGTGGACTCTCAACCACTGCGACACCAGGGAAGCCCTGTTGGAAGATTTTTAATCACAGTTTCAATTTCATTACTTGTGATTGGTCTGTTAACATTTTCTATTTTTTCCTGGTTCAGTCTTGGAAGGTTATACCTTTCTAAGAATTTGTCCACTTCTTTCAGGTTGTCCATTTTATTGGCATAGCGTTGCTTGTAGTAGTCTCTTAGGATGCTTTGTATTTCTGCGGTGTCTGTTGTAACTTCTCCTTTCTCATTTCTAATTTTGTTGATTTGAGTCCTCTCCCTCTTTTTCTTGTTGAGTCTGGCTAATGGTTTATCAATTTTATCTTCTCAAAGAACCAGCTTTTAGTTTTATTGATCTTTGCTATTGTCTTCTTCGTTTCTGTTTCATTTATTTCTGCTCTGATCTTTATGATTTCTTTCCTTTTGCTAACTTTGGGTTTTGTTTGTTCTTCTTTCTCTAGTTCCTTCAGGTTAAGGTTAGATTGTTTATTTGAGATTTTTCTTGTTTCTTGAGGTAGGCTTGTATAGCTATAAACTTCCCTCTTAGAACTGCTTTTGCTGCATCCCATAGGTTTTGGATTGTCGTGTTGTCATTGTCATTTGTCTCTAGGTATTTTTTGATTTCCTCTTTGATTTCTTCAGTGATCTCTTGGTTATTTAGTAATGTATTGTTTAGCCTCCATGGGTTTGTGTTTTTTACATTTTTTTCCCCTGTAATTGATTTCTGATCTCATAGCATTATGGTCAGAAAAGATGCTTGATGTGATTTCAATTTTCTTAAATTTACTGAGGCTTGATTTGTGACCCAAGATGTGATCTATCCTGGAGAATGTTCCATGCGCACTTGAGAAGAAAGTGTAATCTGATGTTTTTGGATGGAATGTCCTATAAATATCAATTAAATGTATCTGGTCTGTTGTGTCATTTAAAGCTTGTGGTTGCTTGTTAATTTTCTGTTTGGATGATCTGTCCATTGGTGTAAGTGAGGTGTTAAAGTTCCCCCCTATTATTGTGTTACTGTTGATTTCCTCTTTTATACCTGTTAGCAGTTGCTTTATGTATTGCGGTGCTCCTATGTTGGGTGCATATATATTTATAATTGTTATATCTTCTTCTTGGATTGATCCCTTGATCATTATGTAGCGTCCTTCCTTGTCTTTTGTAACATTCTTTATTTTAAAGTCTATTTTGTCTGATATGAGTATTGCCACTCCAGCTTTCGTTTGATTTCCATTTGCATGGAATATCTTTTTCCATCCCCTCACTTTCAGTCTGAATGTGTCCCTAGGTCTGAAGTGGGTCTCTTGCAGACAGCATATATATGGGTCTTGTTTTTGTATCCATTCAGCAAGCCTGTGTCTTTTGGTTGGAGCATTTAATCAATTCACGTTTAAGGTAATTACCGATATGTATGTTTCTGTTACCATTTTCTTAATTGTTTTGTTTTTGTTTTTGTAGGTCCTTTTCTTCTCTTGTGTTTCCCACTTAGAGAAGTTCCTTTAGCGTTTGTTGTAGAGGTGGTTTGGTGATGCTGAATTCTCTTAGCTTTTGCTTGTCTGAAAGCTTTTGATTTCTGCATTGAATCTGAATGAGATCCTTGCCAGGTAGAGTAATCTTGGTTGTAGTTTCTTCCCTTTCATCACTTTAAGTATATCATGCCACTCCCTTCTGGCTTGTAGAGTTTCTGCTGAGAAATCAGTTGTTAACCTTATGGGAGTTCCCTTGTATGTTATTTGTCGTTTTTCCCTTGCTGTTTTCAATAATTTTTCTTTGTCTTCATTTTTTGCCAATTTGATTACTATGTGTCTCGGCATGTTTCTCCTTGGGTTTATCCTGTATGGGGCTCTATGCACTTTCTGGACTTGGGTGGCTATTTCCTTTCCCATGTTAGGGAAGTTTTCGACTATAATCTCTTCAAATATTTTCTTGGGTCCTTTCTCTCTTGTCCTTCTGGGACCCCTATAATGCGAATGTTGTTGTGTTTAATGTTGTCCCAGAGGTCTCTTAGGCTGTCTTAATTTCTTTTCATTCTTTTTTCTTTGTTCTGTTCCGCAGCAGTGAATTCCACCATTGTGTCTTCCAGGTCACTTATCTGTTCTTCTGCCTCAGTTATTCTGCTATTGATTCCTTCTAGTGTAGTTTTCATTTCAGTTATTGTGTTGTTTATCTGTTTGTTTGTTCTTTAATTCTTCTGGATCTTTGTTAAACATTTCTTGCATCTTCCCGATCTTTGCCTCCATTCTTTTTCCGAAGTCCTGGATCATCTTCACTATCATTATTCCGAATTCTTTTTCTGGAAGGTTGCCTGTCTCCACTTCATTTAGTTGTTTTTCTGGGGTTTTATCTTGTTCCTTCATCTGGTACATAGCCCTCTGCCTTTTCATCTTGTCTATCTTTCTGTGAATGTGTTTTTTGTTCCACAGGCTACAGGACTGTAGTTCTTGCTTCTGCTGTCTGCCCTCTGGATGAGGCTATCTAAGAGGCTTGTGGAAGTTTCCTGATGGCGGGGACTGGTGGTGGGTAGAGCTCGCTGTTGCTCTGATGGGCAGAGCTCAGTAAAACTTTAATCCACTTGTCTGCTGATGGGTGGGGCTGGGTTCCCTCCCTGTTGGTTGGTTGGCCTGAGGCAACCCAACACTGGATCCTACCTGGGCTCTTTGGTGGGGCTAATGGCAGACTCTGGGAGGGCTCACGCCAAGGAGTACATCCCAGAACTTCTGCTGCCAGTGTCCTTGTCCTCACAGTGAGACACAGCCACCCCCTGCCTCTGCAGGAGACCCTCCAATGCTAGCAGGTAGGTCTGGTTCAGTCTCCTGTGGGGGTCACTGCTCCTTCCCCTGGGTCCCGATGCACACACTACTTTGTGTGTGCCCTCCAAGAGTGGAGTCTCTGTTTCCCCCACTCCTGTCGAAGTCCTGCAATCAAATCCCGCTAGCCTTCAAAGTCTGATTCTCTAGGAATTCCTCCTCCCGTTGCTGGACCCCCAGCTTGGGAAGCCTGACGTGGGGCTCAAAACCTTCACTCCAGTGGGTGGACTTCTGTGGTATAAGTGTTCTTCAGTTTGTGAGTCACCCACCCAGCAGTTTGGGATTTGATTTTATTTTGACTGTGCCCCTCCTACCGTCTCATTGTGGCTTCTCCTTTGTCTTTGGATGTGGGGTATCTCTTTTGGTGAGTTCCAGTGTCTTCCTCTCGATGATTGTTCAGCAGTTGTGATTCTGGTGTTGTTGCAAGAGGGAGAGAGAGCACGTCCTTCTACTCCACCATCTTGAACCAATCTCTCTGCATTGTGTCTTCATTGCTGTGCACGGGCTTTCTCTAGTTGTGGCAAGTGGGGGCTACTCTTTGTTGTGCGCGGCTTCTCATTGGGGTGGCTCCTCTTGTTGCGGAGCATGGGCTCTAGGCACGCGGGCTTCAGTAGTTGTGCTCGTGGGCTCAGCAGTTGTAGCTTACGGGCTCTAGAGCGCAGGCTCAGTAGTTGTGGAGTGCAGGCTTAGTTGCTCCGCGGCATGTGGGATCTTCCCGGACCAGGATTTGAACCCGTGTCTCCTGCATTGGCAGGCGGATTCTTAACCACTGCACCACCAGGCAAGTCCCAGGGTAGTTTTCATAATATAATACACACATTGTATGTATATGCATGTGTGCAGGGAACATACAGATTAGGTGGGTAATAACGTTACGTTGTTCAAAAGTACATGTATGTGAAATTATTGGCAGTGTGTCGATTTTCCCTAAGTGTTGGAGTGGCCGTTCATTTAAAATCTCAAATCTCAGGACCAGCGTGAAATGAGTGCTTTTCCATGGACAGAGGCTCATATGTCTGGGTATTTGTCCATTAAGGTTTACCTTTACACATTTTTTTTGCCTGTGATTCTCTAATTTTAACTTACATAAAACTCATTTCAAGAAAAAAAATAAAACTCATTTCTGTAAAGTTGGAAGTAATCTGTCCATCGTTTGAATTCTTTGGTCTTTCTTTACACTGTTACTTGGCATTTTATCCTATTCTGGCTTGCAATATCATGGTTTATATGTGTGTCTTTCCTTTATTAGAACGGAAACTTCCTATTCTTTTATTTTCTTTTTTGGCTGCGCCGAGTGGCATGTGAGATCTTAGTGCCCGACCAGGGTTTGAACCTGTGCCCCCTGCATCTGAAGCACGAAGTGTTAACCACTGGACCACCAGGGATGTCCCTAGGAACAGAAGCTTCTTGAGGGCAGGGATCCTATGTTATTTTTATACCTTCCACAGTGATTAACCTTCTGCTTTGCATTTCATACGTGTTAAGCAAAGACGTATCAGATGAATATTTAGCGAATAATCTTTTAAAAAATTTCTAAATTGACGTATAGTTGATTTACAGTGTTTCAGGTGTACAGCTTAATGAATAATCTTAAACATTATTTTCCCATACCATTTTAAAGGGATTTCACACTCATTTATTTTCAACTCATTTCTCTAAGAAGTAGCTTTGTGCAGAGGAAAATACTACGTAGATTTTTGGACTTAAGCCAGGTCATAAAAGTTGATATTTAATAACAAAAACTGCTACCTCTGTTACGGCTCCTGCTGCTTCTCTAGTTGCCGCCTCTAGTTGCTGTTCATTGGGCAAGATTGTATTTTGTCATTTGTTACATCACTCAGCTTCCTTCCAAACCCAATGTGCTGTCTATTAATTTTTCTGTTTTAGCATTTAGAAAATATGCTTAGATTCTCATGACTAGATTTGCAAAAGCACATCTGTCTGACTCCTAACTTTCCTTTCTTCTATTCTACATGGCTTTTTTCTAGTTCGTCATAAGATCTCAAATTGTATTTTCAATATATATTCTTGTCATATGATAAAATGATCAACAAATGTTCATCCAAAAATAGAAATAAGGATGTTAATCCTAAAGACAGGATAAACAAAAGATGTTGCTTTTCTTAAGCACAAAATCTCACACAGAAAGTGGATGAGATATAAATTTATTTCGAAAAAGTATTTTAGAAAGTAACAGTAATTTCCTGTTTGGCTTGGCATGTAAATGCTCATATTAAAACCTGATCTTTGGAATAAATTATATTAATTTAAAAGTGAAAAAGTGTTTCCATGATGCCCAGAGTGGGCCCAGAACCACAGCCTCTGAGGGGCATGAAAGAAGCCCATACAGACTTTCTGGAACTGATAATCTTGTCATGGAGATGGGATTCAGACCCGAGGTATTATATATATGTGTGTGTGTACATGTATATATAAAACAAAAGATGTGTGTGGCACAATGATAGTGTTCATTTATACAGTCTCTTTTTAAAATCAGACTAGTTCATTGCATTCATTCAAACATGCATGCATTTAATAAATATCTTAAAGTGTGTATGGTCTCTACTATGTGCTAAGAAAACGCTGGGCATTGGATTGAAAGGCGGATAAGACACAGGAAAACTTCTGTTGAGGAACTCATAGTTCATGGGGGAGACAGGCAGATAATGATAACCCAGGGCTGTACTAACAATGATAGAGATGAACAGGGATTCTTGGGAAGCAGGGGACGGCAGCAAATCCTTTGTGGACAGCGGAATGCTTCCAGAAGGAGGCCTGCGTCTTCTCTGTAGGAATAAGTAGGAATTAGCCAAGTGAAGAGGAAAGGTGAGTAGGTCATTCTGGGCAGGAGGAAGCACATGGATAAAGATGTCAGACTAGGAACGTCAGGGAACAAGAGCTGTGTGCGGGGAACCAGACACAGTTCTGTGTCGCAGGAGTGGGACGGCACGGCAGGGAGTAGTGAGATAAAAAGGCAGACAGCAGGCCGAGGCCAGATGCCACCTGCAGGCCACCTTCAGAAGCATGGATCTTTTACAGACAGCGTGCGTTATCTAAAGTTTTATTTTTCCCTTTGGAGAGGAGTGACATAGTATGTGGTTGGTGTTGCATTCTCTATAGATAATTCTGGTAAGTGTGTGGTAAATCGGGTTAATCTGTCCTACTACCTGTTTTTATAAAGTTTTACTGACACAGCCACACCCATTTATGGACACACTGACTGCTTTCCTATTGTGAAAATGGAGGTGAGTGGTTGTGAAAGAGAAGCCTAGAAAGCCGGTGAATGTAAATAAGCAGATGGATGTGAAAACAGGAGACCAGTTACGATGCTACGGCAGTAGTCCACGTGAGAGAGAAGGAGGGTTTGATTAGGGCAGGGGTGATAGGAATGGAAGGTACCTGGTAAATCTAAGAAATATTTAGAAAGTAAAGTCAGGCAAGTTAAGAATCACTCACCGACTTCTAGAGTAGATGGAAGATGCTGCCTCCGGTTGAGAGAGTGAGAGCACAGGAGAGTACTCGTATGGGAGGGAGGGGATGCCTAAAGTTCTGAATGGACTGTGAGTCTAAGACCTCAGCCCACCTGCCACCTCATTCAAGAAAGGTCTGAGCTTTGGGATTGGGGTATGGAGGGCTGCTGCAGTTCGGCAATTAAAAACAAAAAAAAGTATCCAATGGTTTGTTTTTTAAGCTGTACCCAAATATCCCTGAATCCTATGGAGCTCTGTCTCATCCTCATCTGTGTAGTCTGTCCCCACGTAGACCCCAGGTGCCATCGGGAACCTCTACACTGTCATCAACAAACTACATCCTTGGACTGAAAAATCCCCCCATCCAAGAAGTAGAAACTGATTTTGGCCCACATTCCAGTGTACTGGCCTTTGGGAGGGTCCACTGGTCATTGTCCTCCTAGTGCCACAGGGACGGCGAGGCCCAGGCCATTACCTTCTGTGTTTGTGAAAAGAGAAAATGCTATGCTGTGCAGTCAGTCACACTTAGTTTTTTTTATCCTTCTTACTTGAGTTTAAATTCTAGCTCTACCATTTACTGGCTGTGTGACCTTTGCAAAACCACTTAACCTCTCTGTGCCTCATTTGCTGCGCCTTTAGAACGAGAGCAATAACGGCATCTATCTCAGGATTAAATGAGACAAATTCAGGCAAAGAATTTAGCAGAGAGGTTGGTATAGTCATTCGACATGTGTTTCTCAAATGGCTGCTGTAGAGCTAAAACCATGCTAGGCACTGTGACCATTGTGACAATTAAACAGGCACAGGCTCTGCCCTTATGGTGATACCAGTGTAGCACTAACCAGGTAATAAAATAACTATGAAATACTAAATTGAGGAAAGGGAGATAAGGGAAATGAATCTAGGATCCTGATATAGAACAAATGTGTGTACATTTGTGCGTGTGCGTGTGTGTGTAGTAGTTGGCGGTTAGACATGCTAAGATTAGACAGGAAAAATCTCTCTGAGTAATATTTAAACTCAGACTTGGATGAGAAAGAGACAGCTGTGTGGGATGAAAGGAAGAGCATCTCAGGCAGCCAGAACCGCTGTGTGAGTGTCCTAAACAAGCGCTCAAAGAAGCATTTAGTGAGGCTGGTAGAGAGTCACAGCCCACACTCTCAGGTGGGGACAAAAGATTTTTTCTAACTAAGAGCCAGTCTTTTTATCACTTTGTCTGATGGCAGAAAACTTAATCCAGTTACTTCTAGGCAGACTCGGTCAAAATGATTGATTACTCAGTCATTTCAGAAACCTCTGAGTAAGGTTCTGGCTTTTAAATAGCTAATATAGGATTTCTCCTTTGGACCTTTCCCGAGGCTGTGTCTAGACTCAAGGGCCGGGCGTGGGGTATCCAGTTTGCAGGCACCAGCCGTGCCTTGGCAGTTGCTGAGACGCAGCCTCGTCAGTCCTCTGCTTGTGGGACTTGATCCCTGATCCATCATCGTAGGTGCCCACGTGTCTCCGTGGCCTCTGGTCCCTCTGGAGCCTTCCTTATTCTGACCTCCAGACCCATCCTGAGGTGGGTTCTGAGGCCTGTCCCTATATGTCTAAGCCCTTCTACATATGTGAGCGTTCTCTAGCGCTGGGAAGGGCATAGGAGATGGCCCTCCAGCTCATCTGCCCAGACAGCTCGCTTCGCTGTTGGTATTTTATCCCTCTAGCCTCAGCCTGGAAATTTTCAAGAAGCTAGAGGTCTTTCTGAGCTACATACCCATAGAAGTCAGATGAAGGTCTTGGGATTTCTCCAAATTCATCTGGGCTCTCAGTCATTTCCCCTCTGAGGCCCCACCTCTCCATGGACTGACCAGGCTTGGGAGGCAGCCTGAGACACAGTCCCTTTTTTGGAGGCCCTGCTAAATCTAGTTTCTTATCTGTCCTTGTGAAAAAAACCAAAAAAAACAAAAAAAAACACTTGCCTCCAAGCCCAAAAGGAGTTTTCAAGCAAAATAAAACAAATGCAAGATATTTCCTTTGGGGTTTGAATGAGTTTTCAAACAGAATAAAACAAATGTAGAACTGGCTATGCTTTTCCCCCTTTTCGCGCCAGCTCTTTTATGTTACAAATTTAACCTTGAGGCTGGTGCTCAGAAGAGCTTTCCGCTCTGCTCTGCCAATTGATTGAAAGCCTTTAGCCTTTCAAGACTTTAGCCTCTGCTTTGCATTTCAAGCACTTATTTTAAAATTCAAATGCCAGGAATTTGATTGCTTATTTTCTGAACTCAGGTCCGTCTCTCTCTAAAGCTGTAAGATCCAGCCTAATGTCTACTGTTGTTATGTAAAGCGGTGTAAAAATCAATTACTGTGAAAATTATCAATGTCAATTTCCAAATGTTATCATGCTACTTAAGCATTATTAGCTTATTCAAGGACCTTTTAACTACTTTTTCCTTAGATTTATCTGGCAGCTTCTCAGTACTAAGCATCCACTCCCCTGCCCACTGCCACTGACAGGAGCCAAGCTGTGTGGTTCATTATCCTCTCCTCCTTGCCCCCCCACCTTCCAGGATGACCTCCACAGCCCCTCACTTCAGTCTCAGGGTTCTTTCACTCCCTCCCCGGGATTGTTCTGCAGTCACTGACGGGTGCTCTCAAGACCTTGCTGTCCTCCAGGACTCCACCTTAAACCCAGAAATCCTGCGTTCAGTCCTGGCAGCTTTCTTACTTTGCTCTTGTGGAGCTAGCATTTCAACCTCACAACTTCTAATCCAGAGCCACCTCTTATTTTCCTCCTCCTTACAGAGTTCCCTGTGGCTTACTTAATTTCTTTCCCTTGATTTCTTTACCACTTGGATCCCATTGGTTACGTGCATTCTCAGCTGTTAAAGGAAAAATCCAACAATCATATATTTTGAAAAGATCATGAGTTGGGCAGCATCCAGGTTCAGAAGTGCTAAGAGAAAGGAGCTCTGAAGAGCTGCTCTAGGTGAGAGATTTTTATAGACCAAAGCGATCAGGGGCAAGGAAGTTATACTGGGCATTTGCTGATTGATCAACGCAGGGTTACCCCCTTCATGGAGCAAAGGGATGTCTTGGAGCTGGTCTGGATACTCGTGTTGAGCAGGGAAGTGCTGATTGGTGGACCTAGGCCTTCCTTTTATGGGAGATCCCAGCTTAGAAACTAGCTAAGTTTTGGTTTGTTGACTGGGGCTTAGCATGAGTGACCCCTTCTTGGGCCTACTTTAGATATTTTAACATACCTGTACCTGACTTCATGTGACCATAGCACCTGACACGTCTCTAGATAAGTGTTTGCAGACCTCAGCTGGGTCTTAGTGTTATTCTCTCCCTCTTCCTCTCCCCTGCTTCTTTTTCTTATCTCTTTTTTTCTACTGGACTCAAAGCTACTGGGTCTTATGCCTCTGAATCTTTAGTGTCTAATACTCTTCTTAGTACTGATCAATAAATACTTGGTGAATGAATGAAGAAAAGAGTAATGCTTATTCTTCAAATAAATTCTAACATTTTATATCTACTTATTCATTCTTCAGTCATTCATAGTGGCTAAATACAATGATTCAAAAGTGTTGAATAGAAAACGTGAAATTATTTTAGATTTAAAGCATTAAAGAATGAGGAAAAATTGAGTTAAAGTACTTTATAGTTAAATCTGGCTCTTGAAATATTCCATTTTTAGGATATTCTCACCTATATTTCTATTTACTAGAAACATTAAATTATTACAAACTCACTTTTAGATCAACTTACAGTAGTGCAATTTACGTGAAGTAAAATGCACCCATTATAAGTATATATAGTTCAATGAGTTTTGACACATGTAGATACCCACGTAACCACCACGAGCAGTAAAGATATAGAACATTTCCATCATCCCCAAAAGTTCCTTTGTGTCCCTTTTCAGTCAGTCCGGATCCACCTCCCTGTGTCCCCAAGCCCCAGACAATCACTGATCTGCTTTCTGTCACCATAGCTTCTGCTTTTTCTGGAATTTCATGTAAATGGAATCGCACAGTATGTACTCTGTTGCATCTGGTTTCTTTTGCTCCGTACATTGTTGAAATTTATCCGTGTTGTGGCCTCTGCCACAATTTGTGTAGCCATACAATGGTGATCAACTTTGAGGTTGTTTTAGTTTCTGGCTGTAATGCATAAAGCTGTTGTCAATGTTCTGCATAAGTCTGTGTATGGATACAGTTTTCATTTCTCTTGGGTAACCACCTAGGAGTAGAATGCATGGGTCTTAGGCTAAGTATGAAGTTAATGTTACAAGAAACTGTCAAGCTGTTCTCCAGGGTGGTTGTTGACATTTTACATTCCCACCAGAGTTCTGGTTGCTCCCTATATTATCACACTATATCTCATCAACACTTGGCATTGTCAGTCCTTTTACTTTTCCCCATTCTACTGGGTATGTAATGATGTCTCACTGTGGTTTAAATGTACATTTCTCTGATAACTAATGATGCTGACAAGTCTTCATGTGCTTATAGGCAATTAGTAATATATTCTTCTGGTGAAGTGTTAGCTTAAACATTTTGGCAAGTTTTATCTGGGTGGTTGTCTTATTGAGTTGCAAGAGTTATCGATATATATGTCAGATATATATATTGTGAATATTTTCTCCTAGTCTGTACTTTGCATTTTTATTTCCCTAGCAGTGTTTTTCAGATAGCAGAAAATTTTAATTTCAGTGAAGTCCCATTTATCAATTATTTTGTTTTATGATTCATGCTTTCTGTGTTTCATCTAAGAAATCTTTGCCTACTCCGTGGTTGCAAAGAATCTCTCTTATGTTACAAGCTGATTTTTAAAACAGGTTAAAAACTAACCAGTGAGTCAGCATTGTTATGATCTTAGCTACTGTGGTCTAAAGAATAATTCTTCTCTGATACCAAAATCCCTGTGTAGTATACTGTGACTCTCCTAATTCTGAATTAAGCCTTTGAATAGAGATGAAGAGCTTTGAACAGTTGTTTAAAAAATTAATAAGTATTTCCAAAGGTAATGATTACATTTATTCCCAAACATAGAGACCAAGTGAGCAGGATATGAGAAGAGCACCCAGTTGAGGCTCTCTTCACACACACACACACACACACACACACACACACACACACACACACACACACACACACACACACACCCCCCAAACTTGTCATTCCCTTTTTCTTTCTCCTTTTGTTTAAAAAAAAATCTGTTTTGAGTCTCTGAATATGCCACTTTTTCTGTCTTTTGTATCTTTTTCCCTTTATATTTGCTCTTCCCAGAGAAGCTCCATTTATTTCTTGCCTCTTTTCTTTCCCTTCCCATATTCCCTTCTTATCTCTTTTTACTTCTCTCTTCACCTCTTCTATTTCTAGTTTTTTTTTCTCACTGATTATTCCCTTCTGAAATTGACTTAGCGTGGAACCTATATATAGACAGAACTATGCATTCAGAATTTGAGTAGAGTTTTATAGTGTCTATTCACAATTTTGAAGATGAGTTGAATGCTTTATGCTTCTCTTTAAAAACTGACCAAGTTGGTTTTAATTTGAATATTGTTCCCAACTGATTCTCTCTCCTGTCATCAGGTAGAATCAAGTTTTGTTTGGTAATTTGGGAGAACTTTTTGCACAGAGATGAACCACGGATACAAAGCTCTTTGGTAGAGAAAAAAAATCTTCAATGTTAGATTGTTTTTTCAGGAAAATATTTATTTTGCATAAACATTGTACAAAATTTTAACTGTTCTAATGTACTTTGGGAGGTTTTGCTGATGTTTTCTTTCAGAAAATACGGCTATTTCATAGTCCCTTTTAAAGAATCTCACAGGACTTATAAACTGCTTCATAAAATGCAAACCTACAGAGACACTGTCCTGTATTCTTTAAGCCTGCAAAATTCTTTAACATTTCCCATTTCTTTTCTTAATGTGGTACAGTGATTATTTTTATTCTCCCTTTCTCTATTCCATATTCTATCTTCATTTTTCCCAATTTATGTCATTTGCTCTCTCTGTATATTTTTACTGCACTCTCTTTAAGGCTTTACAGTTTGGATAGCACAATGATTGCTCTTTCAGTGTCTTCTTCCCCCTTCAGGTTTTCTATTTTCCCACCCCTCTATACCACATTCTCTTATTCCTTTAAAAATTTCTGCTTAATTCACATCTATGCTTCTCCTTAGATCCAATTCAGCGACTTCTGGCAGCTCTTAGGAGAAGAAAAGAGTTCTTGTCCAGTACTTCATTTCTGTAATCATTTGAAACCTACAGACTAAGACATTCGGGAACAATTATGGTTTAATGCTTCATAATGAAAATGCTTCTTTTCAGTCCATTTCAACTGTCCTCAGAGGTGCTAAAACTTATTTAACATTTTAGTTCATTGAGTAATGCATTTAAAATGAATATAGATGGAAAGAATCAGGGTATGGCTAGAGCCAAGGTGAACTGCAAATCATGGAAACAGTGGGCATATTTCAGAATGGGTTTTCAAAGTTTTATATCTGTGAAAGCTCTAAAGACAGAGTGGAATAAATAAATGTTAGAGGGGATGGATAGAGACTTGGGGAAGTCTGAGAGTTACCGCCCTAATCTGCCTATGGTGATTTCTTTGGCATCTCCAATTTAATGTTCGTACGTCACATGAATCACTACTTCATAGTATATCCATGTTCATTTTTAAAAAAATAAATTTATTTATTTATTTTTGGCTGCGTTGGGTCTTCATTGCTGCACATGGGCTTTCTTTAGTTGTGTCGAGTGGGGGCTACTCTTCGTTGCAGTGCGCAGGCTTCTCATTGCAGTGGCTTCTCTTGTTGCGGAGCACGGGCTCTAGGCACGCGGGCTTCAGTAGTTGTGGCACACGGGCTCTAGAGCACAGGCTCTGTAGTTGTGGTACACAGGCTAAGTTGCTCTGCGGCATGTGGGATCTTCCCGGACCAGGGCTCGAACCTGTGTCCCCTGCATTGGTAGGTGGATTCTTAACCACTGAGCCACCAGAGAAGCCCCTCCATGTTCATTTTTGTATAAAATAGTCTCCCAAGTCTCCAAGTAAAATAGTTCTATTAGATGACTTTTTTCTTTTTCCTGTGCCTTTCAGTCCATCCAGCACCTTGTTCAAGTGTCTGTAGGGGTAGGAGTGCCCAGTGTGACAGGCTCAGCACCAGAGCAAGGAAGTTGGGCATCTCGTCCAACTTGTTTACCCTCTTGCTTCCCGTCACCGTTACCATCATTAACTGGGAATGAGGGTGCTGGAGGAGATAGATGGTGGTGGTGATTGGGGGCTGCCTCTCTGGTAGATGACTGTCTCGAAATGCAATGGATTGTTTGAGTAGAGAGTGACTCACCCTGAGTGGAGGTGTTTAAAAAGAGACAGGGGACGTCCCTGGCGGTCCAGTGGTTAGGGCTCCACGCTTCCACTGCCAGGGGCACGGGTTTGGTCCCTGGTTCAGGAACTAAGATCCCACATGCTGTGTGGCACAGCGAAAACAAAATGGTGGGAATGTAAATTGATACAGCAACAACAAAAAACCAGAGTGAGGTTGTGGGCTAAGACTGGATAAATGACCTATCAAAGAATCTGGCTGTTGTGGTAGAATAGAAGGGAATTTTTATTTTTCTAGAAAGCATTCTATCATTAAATGGATCATTTACATTAAGATACAAAAAAAATCTAGTATCGTTTTTAGGGTATTGAAAGTAAACCATCAAAACAATTCCACTAAGTAGTAGAAATTAGAGATAGTATTGTTGAATATAAAATTTACTAATGAAGTAACTGTAAATTAAAAATTTATTAAAGTGCCTTGGTTTTATTGGGAATAAAATTAATTGTTCTTACTAAAATATAAACAAGCAAAAACTAGAATGGGAGGGAATTCCCTGGCTGTCCAGTGGTTAAGACTCAACACTCTCACTGCCGAGGGCCCGGGTTCGATCCCTGGTCAGGCAGCTAAGATCCTACAAGCCATGTGACCGAAAAAACAAAACAAAACACCGGAATGGGAGTATATTGTCCTCTGGCTAGGTAGCAGTGTTGTGTTGGGTAGAGAAAATGAAGAGATGATGGAAGGAAGAAAGACAGAGAAGAGCTGAGGATGGGGCTGAGAACTGTCCTTAACCTGTTGCATTGGTTTTTACTGGGTCATGTTATTTCCGGTTGCCATAGCAGGCTAATCAAACGAGCTCTGGGACCTTCTTCAGGCATTCTTTCTTTCTACTACCATCTTGGCCTCTGTGTAGCTTGGAAATCAGTGGGAATCCATCCGGGTTCCTTCCATATTTAACATTTGGGGGCTTCCCTGGTGGCACTGTGGTTGAGAATCCGTCTGCCAATGTAGGGGACACGGTTTCGAGCCCTGGTCCTGGAAGATTCCACATACCGCAGAGTAGCTAAGCCCGTGTGCCACAACTACTGAGCCTGCACTCTAGAGCCTGTGTGCCACAACTACTGAGCCTGCACTCTAGAGCCCGTGAGCCACAACTACTGAGCCTGAGTGCCACAACTACTGAAGCCCGCGCACCTAGAACCTGTGCTCCGCAACAAGAGAGGCTGCTGCGATGAGACGCCTGCGCACCGCAACGAAGAGTAGCCCCCGCTCACCACAACTAGAGAAAAGCCCGCATGCGGCAACAAAGACCCAACGCAGCCAAAAATAAATAAATAAATTTATGACACTTGGAAAGATGAACTCTGACGTTGGAGGAGATAGAAGTAATTTCTTTCTTTTTAAATGCTGACACATCGACACCCTGCTACTCAAAATATAGTCTGTGGACCAGCAGCACCTACAGTGTGGACATCACAAGGGAGCTTGTGAGAAATGCAGAATGTCAGGCCCCAGCCCCACCTGCTGAATCGTGATCTGCATTTTAACAAGATCTCCATGGGGATTCATGTGCACAGTCAGGCTGGAGAAGTACTGATCTAACATATTTAGTTGGCATTCCTGTAGGGTGTCCTCTACTCCCAGGGTGTCAATAATTTCCTGGAATGTGTTTAATTGGGGCTGTGCTCTCTTAATTAATCTATTAATCCATTATCACATTTAATCCTCACAACAAACCTTCAAGATACCTTAATCCTTCTGTTGCAGATAATGCAGTTAAGTAACTTACCTAAGGTCACAGAGCTGGTAAACACTGGAAATGTTCTACTGGGATCTGACTGATTCCCAAGCCTTTTTTTCTTTTCCTACACTATATTGCTTTTTCTTGAACTTAATAATGAGTAATTGTTTATGCATTGGGAGAATAAACTCATTAAAAAATTAAGGTTGTAAAAGAGAGCCCCCTTTTGAGCGTATTTAGAGAAAGAGGTCTTTCAGTCATTTAAAGATTATTTCAACCCTCGGAATGGGAGAAAATATTTGCAAAGGAATCAATGGACAAAGGATTAATCTCCAAAATATATAAACTGCTCTGCTGCTCAATATTAAAAAAACAAACAACCCAGTCAAAAAATGGGCAGCAGACCTAAATAGACATTTCTCCAAAGAAGACCAAGAAGCACATGAAAAGCTGCTCAACATCACTAATTATTAGAGAAATGCAAATCTACATTTGCATTTCTACAGTAGAAATGCAAATGTAGATTTGTAGAAATGCAAACTACAATGAGGTTTCACCTCACACCAGTTAGAATGGGCATCATCAGAAAATCTACAAACAACAAATGCTGGAGAGGGTGTGGCGAAAAGGGGACCCTCTTGCACTGTTGGTGGGAATGTAAATTGATACAGCCACTATGGAGAACAGTATGGAGGTTCCTTAAAAAAGTAAAAATAGAATTACCATACGACCCAGCAATCCCACTACTGGGCATATACCCAGAGAAAACCATAATTCAAAAAGACACATGCACCCCGGTGTTCGTTGCAGTACTATTTACAATAGCCAGGTCATGGAAGCAACCTGAATGCCCATCGACAGATGAATGGATAAAGAAGATGTGGTACAGGGGCTTCCCTGGTGGCGCAGTGGTTGGGAGTCCACCTGCCGATGCAGGGGACATGGGTTCATGCCCCGGTCCGGGAGGATCCCACATGCCACGGAGCGGCTGGGCCCGTGAGCCATGGCCGCTGAGCCTGCGCGTCTGGAGCCTGTGCTCCGCAATGGGAGAGGCCACAACAGTGAGAGGCCCGCATATCGCAAAAAAAAAAAAAAGATGTGGTACATATATACAATGGAATATTACTCAGCCATAAAAAGGAACGAAATTGGGTCATTTGTAGAGACATGGATGGACCTAGAGACTGTTATGCAGAGTGAAGTAAGTCAGAAAGAGAAAAACAAATATCATATATTAACGCATATATGTGGAATCTAGAAAAATGGTACAGATGAACCGGATTGCAAGGCAGAAATAGAGACAGATGGAGAGAACAAACGTATGGACACCAAGGGGGGAAAGTGGTGGGGGTGGTGGTGGTGGTGGTATGAATTGGGAGATTGGGATTGACATGTATACACTAACATGTATAAAATAGATAACTAATAAGAACCTGGTGTATAAAAAATAAATAAAATAAAATTCAAATAAATAAATAGTAAATAAATAAATAAAAGAGGAACTATAAAGTCACAGGTAAGGGGGCCAGGAATATCCTCTGACTCCTGATTCTGCAGGGAAAACTTATGAAACCTCGAAATACTATTCACTCTGCCTCAATTGCCTTATTTATAAATTGGGAAATTTATATCTTTTGGGAAAAAAAGAAAAGATTTTTTCAAATAGTGCATTGCACCTCTGTTGGTGATAAAGCAAAGAAGACAGAGTGAAGCATCATTGGTCCCTGGCTTTTGGAGTAACTTAGGGAAGTGGGAAGAGTGCATCCTGGCATGCACACACTTCATCCTGCCCATCAGCTGACTTGTATCTTGTTGCTGCTGAGGTAGGCCCCATCTGTTCAAGCCCATGTTGAGCCAGGTGCTAAGAGCAGTACTGATTGTTTTATGCTTAGGCTGCCCATATGCCTCCATGCAAACTGTAGTTCAAGAGCTGTAGAACGATTTGCATTTGCAGTCTATCAGATGCCTTTGAACAAAACTAGTGCCAATAAGGCTATTTGAAAAATGCTTAATATTTGCCAAAAGAGTGTAGAACGTGTGGCCACCAACCAGATTATTAAGAAATCTTGCATTTTCAGAAAAGCTCCATTTTCCAGGGAGAGGTGCAAGTGAAGAAACCCTGTAAAACACTGGAGATGACCCTGATCACCCTTCGTTCTTGGAAAACTCCATTCAGCTGCAAAAATAGAGGCTAAAACCCAAAGCCACTGACAATTTGATTTGAGGCTAGAGTATTCTTAAGTCAGCCTAGCTCAGGGGTTGTAACCCTGATGGATTTGTTTCTATCTGGGCAATATCTAGTGTGGGCTGTCCACACTGCATGAGCATTTCTTGGGGGAACGAGATAATGCTTTAAAATGAGCAGCGTATTTGAAGCATGAAGTGAGCCTGGGGGCACGTCCCAGCATCTTTAGAGTAGAACAGGGTGTACACCGGGGCATGGTTTTCAGTGGGGTGAAGGCAGGGGAAGGATTGATATTTCTGGATGGGTCTCAGGGCTGTTCTCACACTTGAAGGGAACTCTGTTGGCCCTACCTTTCACAGGGTATGTGTTTGTTGGTGGAGGAGACCCGCCCCTCCAAGGTCTTTCCTCTGCGCTGGCCAGCCCTGCTGTCCCTAATGTGATGACCTTGGGGGCCTCCAAGCTTGGGAGCTTTCAGAGTCGCCTGGGAGCGGGGCGTGATAGCGGCGCCTTCCTCACGCGCTCCATCGTCAGCCTGTCCTTCCCTCCAGCTTCCTTTCTGACGTTAGTAGAAGGTTGGGACTTGGGGCGAGAGAGCGGCCCTGGACTTCAAGGACCGATGAACTTGGAGGCCCCACCCCTCGGTTCAGAGCTAGCCCAACTCGGAGAACTCAAGAGTCCGCCTCTAGAGTAAAGCTCTTTGAGTTAATATATGTTAAAAAAAAAAAAAAAGGGCAAACGCATCCTAAATGTCAGTCCGATATCCACGGGGGCGTGAGACAGCAGGTAATTAGAAGCAATTAGCTGTCCCCCTGCCGGGAAGCCGGGCAATTACCTTTTCTCTCTTCCTCTTCCGTCTGTCCTTCTCTGTGGAAGCGGTAGAAAGGTTTTGCTCCCCAAGCAGCAGTGTACGCTGAGCTGGCGCGGGAATGAGGAACGGACTGAGCAGGCATCAGCTCTGCTCCTCCCGCCGCCGCGGTGGCCGCCGGCAGAGCAGTGCATTGTGGAGGCTGAGCGCGCCGCTGCGGCGGGACCTGCGGCCCCGGGATCGCGCGCCGTGGAGCTGTCCGACGTGCTGACTGTCCCGACCCGCGGCCGGCGCGTGCCCCGCGCGCCCACCTGCACCGGACCCCAAGACCTGGTCTGCCGCTCACCCTCCGTCTGTCCGTCCGTCTGCCTGTCTCTCCTTACCTTGGGGCGCAGCGGCTGGAGGAAATCATGGTGTTCGCTCCAGGTACACCAGCACCTTGCTTTTTCACCAGGTGTCCGGAAGGGGAGCAGGGAAGAGACGGGAGAGGATAGAGAGAAAAGACTTTTCTCTTCGGCCCACCCGTGCGTTTGGAGTTATTACTGCCTGTGAGCGGGGGACGGGAGGGAGAATGCCCCTCTCCCCAGTCCCGCCCCATCTGTCCTGTAAGAAGCTCAGCCTTCGTCCTGCCCCGCCGCTGCTAATGCCGCCTGCTGCGCCGTATCCCGTCGGACTCAGGCACCTTGCGAACTGGGACCTTCACAGCAGCACAGGCGCCTACTTGAGCGGGAGGGTGGAGAGGTGGGGCAAAGAGTAGTGGGTTTCGGGCTACTTCGGTGGGAACCTTCTTCAGTGCCACTTCCCCCTCCGTAGAAGTGATCGAGTGACCCCGTTCCTCCCGACCTCCTGGGGAGAGACGTGTGTGAAGCCCAGAGAGTGGGACGAAGGGCGGAAGAGCAGTACTCCTTAAGGAATTAGATCTGAAACTCCAGCGGCCGGAGGCTGCAGTACAGAGGCTGCTCCTGCGGCGCCGCTGGCTGTTGCAGTGTCTTTTTGGAGCTGGCGGTGAAGGACTCAGTCCCTTTGCTGCTCTCTGTGGCTACAAGTTGGCGAAGAGTCATTTGCCTGCGGTTGACCGGCGGACTGGCGTACGCGTGTGTGTATTTGAGTGAGCCTCTCCAGCCCCCCAGCAAGGACATGGGCGTGTGTTTCGGGTGAGGTCAGGAGAGTTAGGGAGTGGCGGGGAAAGCGTGGTCATTATTAACGTAGAAAGCTCTCTCTAGGGAAGAGCTTCAGTCTTTTTTCCCCCTCTCTTAAATGACAGGCTCTGCTATCGTTGAAGACCGTTGTGGGGGAAAAAAGAAAAAAGAAAAAGTAAGGAAAAGAGTAGAGGGGCCTGGAAGTCTTTAATTTTGTTATGGTTCTTTAACTTAAAAGGTTGATTTGCATTTGCTGTGGCCACTGACCTCAGATGGCTAGGGAGGAGAGGTACAATGCATTTTTAAAAGGTAAGAATTGAGCCTGGCCTTCAAAAAATTCACATAGCAAAACTGGAGAAAAGGAAGCCCCCCCACCCCCAAATCAGCAGGCTAGCTGAGGAGGCAGGAATGAGTTTCTGTCATTCTGACACTCACCACAGGCAGTGACTCAGAGAAATGCCTTAGAGGAAAGCCCAGGAGCCCTTCTGCCCACCCCAAATAACTCAAGGGGAGACGGTGTTCTGTACAGCGAAGGACACTCAAGCAACCCAGAATCTGTGACGTTGGGAAATAGCAGCTCCTTGTTGCATTTATAAGCTACTTAACACTTTGTAAAAGCATTTTCAGGTCGTTATCTCATTCGATCTTCAGGTTGCCCTCTGAGGTAAGCAGTATCATCTCTAGTTTACCACCCCCCAGGGAGGTGGTGGTTCCAGATTGTCTTGCCAGCCTCAGCTGGAGTTTTCTGACTTCAGATTCTCTTTCTTTTTTATACCTCAGACAAAATACCTTCGTTTCAGGGATAGCTGCTTTTTGGTCCAAGGTCAGACATAGCCAAAGGGAAGTGTTCTTACACTTCCGAGGGGGGGGGGGATGGGCTGGCGTTGTGCAGTGAGGATTGTTGGGCGATGTTAACTAGGCATTTTCTAAAAGCATAGTAATAGGTGGAAGATTGTGTAACGAGCAGTGGGGAATTTCTGGAGCCCACCATTTGGGTAGGGCTTTATTTTTCCATTTTTCCCCAAGTTTGTATTAGTTCTATCTTTTCATAACTGTTAGAGATAGCACAAATTGACCTGAATAGGATATGTACAGAAACTCACAGGGAAACACTTTTTGGGTCATTTCTTCAATTTTGAGTTTCTCTTGAAAAGTCATAAGCATTTTGGGGCAGTAAGAACAGGGTGCTAAAAATATTATGTCAATTACCTTCTCATCTACTGATCATAAGTCTTCTAACTCATGTAGTGATATTATTCTGAAAGAAGATCAGAACAATGAATTGCTTTTTAATTCTGCCAGATTTTCAGCATTACAACCTCATTTCTAGGACTCCTGCTCTTCTAAATCTCTTTAATCTGGGGATCCAGATGTTTTGTACTAGTGAGGGGAAATACTCCCCCATCCCTTTCTCCAAGCCAACCTGACACTCAGGAAGGGAGGGAACAGAGGCAAGTGCTATGGTTATTCCAAAATTAATAAAAAGTGTTAGAAAATTCAAGATGAATATAATAACAAATTAACAGTGAGCCGATCATAAAATTGGGTCCGTGGGTACTATGCCCTTCAAAACCCATTGTAGCTTTTCTGGATTTTAGCAAAGGGAGACAAGAAGCCTGAGTCCTAGTTCCGGCCTTGCCTGTATAGACTGTCCTGCCTTTGAATGGTTCTGCTGCCTCTTTGCTTACCTTAAAGGCAAGGTGAAAAGTGACAGAGATTCATGAAGCAAATTTAAGTCCAGAAGTATAATGGAATGAAGGAGAAATAACCTTATATAACTCTAGTTACGATTCACTCTCATCATATAGTATAAAATAGTCTTGCATTCTCTTGTTTCAATTCATCTACAGATTATAAGGAACAGGGCTTAAGTGGGGCAGGTTCTTTGGGTGGTTTTTCAGTTTACATAGGGTAGACAATTCAATTCTACACTTTTCCCCCTTCTTGTACCATTAATAGGCTTTGTAATTTAAGAGGGTTTTAGTTTTGTGCATACCAATGTTAAACCCCTTAAAGGTAAGGGCCAAGGCTACTAATTATTTGAGAATTCAGTTACCTGAAGGCTGCTATCACTCATTGCTTCTTCCCTTTAAAGGAATTACACAAAATTAGTAACAGTTAAATGAGAAATAAAAAATTACAGAATTTCTCTGTAAATACCATATATCCCTAAACATAGGTTAAACTAAGCTGGGGTGGGGGTGGGGCCATGGCTGAGGCAAAAGGTCAAAGGCAGGCCCTTTGCTTTTCCTAAATATCTAATCTATTCCTCCTGCTTTCTTACTCCCAAACAGTGGTTAGAATCCTTCTTCATAGAGCAATTTGAGAAGATTTAGATGCATACCACCAGTGCTAAAGGAAAGAGGGTGACACAAACAACATGGCAAAATATTTTAGCTCCCGTGCATATGCTACTAAATTGACCCAGGTTACTTAGTCTGTGACTATAGCAAAAGCTCCCACTTGGGAGAAAAGGAAAAGGTTCTGGAAGAAAATGTCTGGACTTCCCATATGGTACTGTTGGTTTTGTGGGGAATATCAAGGCATTCTTACCAATTTGTGGATAAAGTCAAAGCAGAAGAAAGAAGAAAGACCACTGGACATTGGTGTTGGAAGTGAAAAAAAGCACACAGGAGAATGTCGGGATATTTCCTGGCCTATTCCAGGATGAGAAAGAAGATGCTCACAAATTCAAGTGTCTTTTCAATGCCATGGTTTCACCCAAAGAATTCAAGACTATGAACAATCAGATGAGCAACCCCTCCTCCCTTAAGGAAGAGCTGTTAAAGAATAGAGTATGAGGTGGAAAGTGAGGACAGAAGCTTCCTTATCCCTGGGCAATTCCTCCCTTTCCCCCAGTGATTAGTATATACTTCAGGGGTTAAAATGCACCTCTCTGTAGATGGACCTAATGTATACTTGACTTTGTTTGGATTGCCTTCAAGTAAGAGGTTCTGTCAGCAAAGCGATCTCTCTTCTCTTGCACATGAATTAGTCAAGGTCTGATAAGGATTTCAGGGGGGAATAAAAATGGTATAATTATAAGCCATTAGCCAGTCCCTTGACTTCTAAGATTAGTTTGAAAAACATTTAACAAAAATAGTTCTAGAGAGAGCTATCAAAAGTATTTAAGAAAATAATTATTGCAAGGGTGTTATAGCTTTTCTTTATATAAATCTCTTACCAATTCTTGAGAGATCCATGAATGAATAAATTATATAGCAGACTGTCTTAACGGTAAGGTTTGCAGTCTGCCAACTTAAATTCTCTTCTGTTGGCATAAAGGGTTTTTTAAAATGTTTAATTAATTTTTTATTTAAAAAAATTTATATACAGTTAAATTGACCTTTTTTGGATGTACAGTTCTCTGAGTTATAACTTATGCATAGAGTTGTATAATGACCACAGAACAGTTCCATTGTACCAAAAAATCTTCTCCTGCTACCCCTTTTGTAATCAAACCTTTCCTCCTACCCCTAACCTCTGGTGACCACTGATTTGTTTTCTACTCTTACAGATTTGCTTTTTCCAGAATGTCATATAAATGGGATCATACAGTATATAACCTTTTGAGACTGACTTCTTTTACTCAGTATAATGTCAGTGAGATTCATCCACATTGTTGCCTATATCAAGAATTCATTCCTTTTAATTGTTGAGTAGTATTCCATTGTATGAACGGACTCACAGGTGTTTATACCTTTTCCCAAAAGTTTAGGTTATTTTCAGTTTTTGGTGATTATGAATAAAGTGATAAACATTCCTGTACATGTTATGTATGAACATAGGTTTTCGTTTATCTAGGGTAAATACCTAGGCTTGGGACTACTGGATCTTATAGTAAGTATATGTTCTTCAGAAGGGTTGTACCATTTTGCGTTACCATCAGCAATGTTTGCGAATTCCAGTTGGTCTGCATCCTTGTCTTTCTAACAGGCATATAATGGTATTCATTGTCATTTTATTTTGCATTTTCCTAATGGCTAAAGATTTTGGTAATTTTTTTCAGGATTTTATCAATATTTGCCATAGGTGTGTCTTCTTTTTCTTGTAATTTAATTTTATTTTATATTGGGGTATAGTTGATTTACAATGTTGTGTTAGTTTCAGGTATACAGCAAAGTGATTCAGTTATACATATATATATATATCCATTCTTTTTCAGATTCTTTTTCCATATAGATTATTGCAGAATACTGAGTAGAGTTCCCTATGCTATACAGTAGGCCCTTGGGTTTTTAAAAAATATTTATTTATTTGGTTGCAGCAGGGGTCTTAGCTGTGGCAGGCAGGGTCCTTAGTTGTGGAATATGAACTCTTAATTGTGACATGCATGTGGGATCTAGTTCCCTGACCAGGGATTGAACCCAGGCCCCCTGCATTGGGAGCGCAGAGTCTTATCCACTGCGCCACCAGGGAAGTCCAGTAGGTCCCTGTTGAATGTGTATCTCCTTTCGGTGAAGTGTCTGTTCAAATCTTTTGCCCATTTTGCGGGGAGGTGTTTGTGTTCTTATAATTGAGTTTTGAGAGTTCTTTATATATTCTGGATACACATCTGTTGTTGAATATGTGATTTACAAATATTTCCTTCTAGTTTGTGTCTTGACTTCATTCTTTTAACACTTTTACCTTTTTTAAGGGCAAAAGTTTTAAATTTTGATGCAGTCTAATTTATTGATTTTTTTCTTCTGTTGATTTTACTTTTGATGATGTCTTAGAACTTTTTCATAACCCAAGGTCAGGCAGATTTTCTAAAAGTTTTATAATTTTCCATTTAGCTTGAATCATGGGATTTGATGCCCACCCTTATCACTTCATCTAAACCTAATTGTCTCCTAACAGCCCCACCTCCTAATACCATCACATGGGAGGTTGGGGCTTCAACATGATAATTTTGGAGGGACAACAAATATTCAGTCCATAATAAGTTGATTTTTGGATATGATGTGAATTACAGGTCAAGTTTAAATTTTTTTTTTTGCATATGAATGTCCCATTGTTCCAATACCATTTTTTTGAAAGACACTGTTCTCTGTTGAATTGCCTTTGTAACTTGTTAAAAAATTATTTGACTATATTTATATGGGCCTATTTTTGGACTCTTTGTTCTGTTTCATTCATCTTATCCTTCCACTAACAACACATATTGATTACTATAGCTTTACAGCAAGTCTTAAAGTCAAGTAGTGAAGGTCCTTGTGGAAGGACAAGAGAAGTCCTTGTTCTTCTGTTTCAAAATTTTTTTGGTTAGTTCTTTTGCTTTTCCCTATAAATTTTAGAATCAACTTGCCTATATCTACATAAAATCTGCTGGGATTTTGATTGGAATTTCGTGAAATCTATAAATCAGTTTGTGGAGAATTAATATCCTAAGCATGTTGAGTCTCCAATCCATGAACATGATATGTCTCTTCATTTATTTAGGTCTTTTATTTCTTTCATCAATATTTTGTAGTTTTCAGATCTTGCATATGTTTTGATAGACTTATACCTAAGTATTTCTTTTGGGGGAGGAGCATTTAAATGACATTAAAAAAAATTCAGTATCTAAACATTCATATGATTGATTTTTGCATGTTGACTTTGTTTCCTATGATTTTACCTACCTCTCTCATTAGGTATAGGAGCTATTTTGCAAATTTTGGGGGAATTTTTATGTGGGCAGTCATGTTGCCTGTAAATAGAGGCCATTTTATTCCTTTTTTTTTCCTCCCAGTTTTATGCCTTTTTGCACTGGCAAGGGCTTCTAGTACAATGTTAAATAGGAGTAGTGAGAGTGGACATTCTTGCCTTGTTTACAATCTTAGAGGAAAGCATGCAGTCTTTTACCAGTAAGTATGATGTTAGCTGTAGGATTTTCTGTGGCTACTCTTTTAGATTGAGGAAGTTCCTTTCTATTCCTAGTTTGCTGCAAGTTTTTATCATCAATAGATGTTGAACGTTGTTAAGTGTTTTTTTCTGCTTGTGATGATATGACCAAGTGGATTTTCTTTTTTAGACTGTTAATATGGTGGATTACATTGATTTTCAAATAGTGAACCAGCCTTACATTCCTGAGATAAAACTCACTTGGTCATGATATATTTATTCGGTTCATTAATATTTTATTGAGGACTTCTTGTCAATGTTCATGAGGAATATTGGTTTACAGTTTGCTTTTCATGCACTATTTTTGTGTGGTTTTGGTATCAGTATAATGCTCTCCTCATAAATGATATGGGAAATGGTCTGTCCTCTGCAGTTTTCTGGAAGAGATGGTGTAGTATAATTTCTTCTTTAAATGTTTGGTAGAATTCATCAGTGAAACCATGTGGGCCTAGAGTTTTCTTTGTAGGGAGCTCTTTAACCATGAATTAAATTTCTTAAATAGATATAGGACCATTCTGTTTATCTTGGCTGAGTTTTGGTAGTTTTTAACAGAATTAGTCCATTTCATAAAAACAAAAATAAACAAATGGGACTTAATTAAACTTAAAAGCTTTTGCACAGCAAAGGAAACCATGAACAAGACAAAAAGACAACCCTCAGAATGGGAGAAAATATTTGCAAATGAAACAACAGACAAAGGATTAATCTCCAAAATATACAAGCAGCTCATGCAGATCAATATCAAAAAAAACAATCCAGTTAAAAAATGGGAGGAAGACCTAAATAGACATTTCACAAAGGAAGACATACAGATTGCCAAGAGGCATGTGAAACAATGCTCAACATCACTAATTATTAGAGAAATGCAAATCAAAACTACAATGAGGTATCACCTCACACCAGTCAGAATGGCCATCATCAAAAAATCTACAAACAATAATTGCTGGTAAGGGTGTGGTGAATAGGTAACTCTCCTACACTGTTGGTGGGAATGTAAATTGATACAACCACTATGGAAAACAGTATGGAGGTTCCTTAAAAAACTAAAAGTAGAACTACCATATGACCCAACAGTCCCACTGATGGGCATATACCCTGAGAAAACCATAATTCAAAAAGAGACATGCACCAGTGTTCATTGCAGCACTGTTTGCAATAGCCAGGACATGGAAGCAACCTAAAAGTCCATCGACAGGTGAATGGTTAAAGAAGATATGGAACATACATAAAATGGAATATTACTCAGCCATAAAAAGGAACAAAATTGAGTTATTTGTAGTGAGGTGGATGGACCTAGAGTCTGTCATACAGAGTGAAGTAAGTCAGAAAGAGAAAAACAAATACCGTATGCTAATGCATATATATGGAATCTAAAAAAAAAAAAAGGTACTGATGAACCTAGTTGCAGGGCAGGAATAAAGAGGTAGACATAGAGAATGGCCTTGATGACATGCGGTGGGAGGGCGAAGCTGGGGTGAAGTGAGAGTAGCATCGACATATGTACACTACTGAATGTAAAATAGTTGGCTGCTGGGAAGCAGCAGCATAGCACAGGGAGATCGGCTCGGTGCTTTGCCATGACCTAGAGGGGTGGGGTAGGGAGGGTGGCAGGGAGGCTCAAGAGGGAAGGGATATGGGGACATGTGTATGCGTATGGCTGATTCGCTTTGTGCAACAGAAACTAACATGGTATTGTGAAGCAATTATATACTCCAATAAAGATCTATTAAAAAATAAAGGAATTAGTCCATTTCATTTAATTTGTTGAATTTATATGAATAAATTTCTTTGTAATATTCTCTTATTATCTGCTTAATCTATGTGGAGTCTGTAGTGATCGCTCCCTTTTGTTCCTGATACTGGAAATTTATGTTTTTATTTTTGTTTGACATTTTGGCTACAGGTTTGTTTGTTAATTTTTAAAAATCTTTTCAAAGAAACATCTTTTTGTTTCATGAATTTTCCTTATTGTTTTTCCTATTTTCAATGTCATTGGTTTCTGCTCTTTATCATTCCTTTCTTTCTACTTGCTTTAACTTTGCCTCTCTTTTTCCAGATTTAAGATGACACATTGTTTATTTGGGATTTTTCTTTCTTTCTTTTTTTTTTCTAATATAAGCATCTAATGCTATAGATTACCATCTAAGCATTGCTTTAGAATATCTTATAAATTTTAATGTTGTATTTTCATTCAGTTCAAAATATTTTCTAATTTTCCTCAATACCTCCTCTTTGTCCCATGAATTATTTAGAAGTGTGTTGTTTAGTTTCCAATTATTTGAAGATTCCCTACATATCTTTCTGTTATTCATTTCCAGTTTAATTTCATTACGGTCAGAAAAATAAGCTTTCTATGGTTTCAGTTGTTTTAAATTAGGTAAGGTTTGTTTTTGAGACAGAGTATGGTCTATCTTGGTGAATGGCTCACGTGCCCTTGAAAAGAATGTGTATCTGCTCTTTTCAGGTGAAGTGCTTTATAAATGTCATTTTGTTACAGTTGGTTGATGATGTTGTTCATTCTTCTATATTCTAGCTGATATTCAGTCTACTTGGTCTATTGATTACTAGGAGAGGAGTGCTGAAGCCTCTAGCAAAAACTCGATTTTTTCGTTTCCCCTTTGGTTTATCACCTTTTCTTCATGATTTTGCTGCTCTTTTATTAGGTGCATATACATTTAAGATTGTTGTATCTTTATCTCTGGTAATTTTTCTTGCTCTGAAGTCTATTTTGGCTGATAATAACCTAGTCATATCACCTTTCCTTTGAGCAGTGTTTGCACGGTACAGTTGATTCTCATCATTCATGGATTCCATGTTCGTAAGTTTTCCTACTCACTAAAATTTATTAGTAAAATAGATCAATGGAAGTCAATATTTGCAGTGCTTTCTCTGTCATTCAAGCACATGTATAGAATGGCAAAAAATTTGAGTTGCTTGATATACATGTTCCCAGCTGAGGTTGAACAAGGCAATGTTTTACCTTTTTTTTTCAGCTCTCATACTGTAAACAAATGTGCTTTTTGTGGTCTATTTAGTTTTTTACACATTTGTGTTTTTCTTGGTGATTTCATTGTTTAATGTGGCCTTCCGGTGTGGTGCTGAGGTGTCGTCTAATGTCCTAAGTACAGGAAAGTTGTGATGTGCCATATGGAGGAGGAGATTATTAGATAAGCTCCATTCAGGCATCAGTTATAGTGCTGTTGGCTGTGAGGTCGATGTTAAGAAATCAGCATCATGTATTAAATAAGGTGTCTTTAGGACTTCCCTGGCAGTCCAGTGGTTAAGACTCTGCGCTTCCACTGCAGGGGGCATGGGTTTGATCCCTGATCGGGGAACTAAGATCCCACACCCTGCATGGCGCGGCCAAAAAATAAAACAAACAAATGAACAAACAAATAAATGTCTTTAAACTGAAACATACATACAACAAAGTTATGTATTGATCGGTTGGCAAAAATGTTGTGACCAGAGGCTTGCAGGAACCTAACCCTTGTATTTCCCTTGGGAGCAGTGGTTCCATATTTGCTAATTCACTATTTCCAGTGACTTTATAATATAACTACTCTAAATGAGAATTGACTGTGTATCGTTTTCCATCCTTTTACATTTAATATCTTTATCATTATATTCAGTGTAGGTTTCTTGTAATAGCATATTGTTGGATCTTCTTTTTAATCAAATGCATA
Source organism: Stenella coeruleoalba (assembly GCF_951394435.1). Taxonomy (NCBI): domain Eukaryota; kingdom Metazoa; phylum Chordata; class Mammalia; order Artiodactyla; family Delphinidae; genus Stenella; species Stenella coeruleoalba. Next base: position 56,706,548 of record NC_137160.1, on the reverse strand, counting down.
GAGTTTTAAAGGTGGTAAGTTAGCTACTGACTGCGTAGATGTTTTTCTTATATAATTACTGCATTTTCTTTTTAAAAAAAATTATTTATTTATTTATTTATGGCTGTGTTGGGTCTTCGTTTCTGTGCGAGGGCTTTCTCTAGTTGTGGCAAGTGGGGGCCACTCTTCATCGCGGTGCGCGGGCCTCTCACTGTTGCGGCCTCTCTTGTTGCGGAGCACAGGCTCCAGACGCGCAGGCTCAGTGGCCATGGCTCACGGGCCCAGTTGCTCCGCGGCATGTGGGATCTTCCCAGACCGGGGCACGAACCCGCGTCCCCTGCATCGGCAGGCGGACTCTCAACCACTGCGCCACCAGGGAAGCTCATTACTGCATTTTCTAATTCCCCATTATCATTTAAAGTTAAACAATATTTCATCATTTGAAAATTTTTGTTGTTATAGTTCTAGAAATTTTAATAAGCATAGATAATCAAGAAGAAAATAAAAATCACAATATTATCCAGCAGCAACAACTGTTAATTTTTTATATACAACTTCTCAGACTTTGTCTCTATAATTACATCTTTCACTTTCTTAAACAAAAAGATAATTCTGACATGGCTGTTATTTTTGGACATGATTGTTTACAGGACGTACCATTATCTTTTCATGCCATTCAGTTGTCTTCTACATATCATTTTAAAAAAAGACATAGAGCAGAGTTGTCATTGTCCCCATTTTTATAGATGATAAAAGAAAGGTTCAGAATGCCTGATCAATTTAATGTTTCAGAACCAAGATTTGACATTGGGTGCACTTATTTTCTATACACAACGTAGTTTTAAATACATAGCAAGCAGCAGACAATTTGCACGCTAGAATTAGAGACAAAGAAAAAGAGGTAAAACTGGTCTCCTTTGGGGAGAATCTCTGTATATTGAGCATCTCTTCTTCCAAGTTAGAGGACACGAGTTACTCTCTCAACCACCTTGAAATGGGCTCTGTCCTTTCACACTTCCTGGATTCTTCATCTTCTCCTGGCCACTGCCAGTGATGGAGGGCGAAACAGTGGACAGCCAGAACTGCCAAAATAGAAGGGAAAATAAAAAGCTCTAACAGATTTACACAGTGCTTTATAATTTCTAAAGCATTTATATTAACTAAGTGCCACATGCAAGACATTTCTTGGGTCGAGAATAAATGGTATTGGGTTAAGTGTAGTCTCTCCTCCTCTATACAACTGATGAGAATATTTCAGTTATTTGACGGCAGTTCAAATATGAGGCATAGTTGGTTGCTGCAGAAGCTTGGGTTTGGGGACAGATAGGCCTGGGTGCAAATAGCTCACCTCTGCCATGTCCACACTGTGGCATTGGCTAAGTCATCCCATCTTGCTGATTTGCTCATTTGTTAAATGAAGATCAGAATATCTGTTTTCCAGGGTGGTGATGATAAAGATGAAGTGCCTGGACTACGGGGTGCTAAATGGTAGCGACTACTGACATTACTGTTTTAAAAGGCAATGACTAAGAATGTGTATTATATATATATATGCATGTATATGATTTCAAGATTGGACCATCAGTCTTAGGGAACTATACAGTTGATTCTTTCCATAGAAGAAGACTGGCTTACTGGTTCACTGTGTCACCTGGGTAGAGGTTACAAAACTTTAAAGTAAAATGCTCTGACAAGGTGAAATGATGATAAAGCAGGTGTCGGAGTGCATCCTGGGATGAATAAGTTATGAATCACGGAAAGTTGCTGTTTAAAGGCTTGCAGCTGCATGCTTGAAAGCAGATGGCGGTCTTGCTGATCTGAATCATTCTGATCTTCTCTAAATTTAAAAGCTGAATGATGATTTTCTGGTAAAGGTATAATGCAGTATATTTTTAATATTTAACTACGTAGTTAGGGTAAATTAGTATTTTGGGATTTGAGATATTGTTTCACATTCTCTATCCCTTTTTTTTTTTTTTCCTTGGAGCCTAAGTTCCCATTTCGTGATCATATGTCATGGCCACACACACTCTTAGATATTATTCTCTGAACATTATCTTTGGTCCTACATAAATCTCATTGGGAAGAAAGCCATTAACTTTGTTGAGACAACCTCACAGTCATGATCCAGAGATTACCAGAGAGGTTGGAATTTTTCTTCAAAAGTTTCCCTGACTTGCTGTGTGACTTTGGGTAAGTGATGTGCTTCCTGCCCCTCTTTCCAAAATATTTTCTAAATAGTCCTCCTCAGCATCTTAGAGGTTTAGCATCTTAGTTCTCAGCACAGATGTTTATTGGGCAGAGAAGATGAATGCAAGAAGAGGCAAGGGAGCTACATTTGTAGAAGACCTACTATGTGCTGGGTGTGTCACATGCATTATTTTTTAAAGCAAGGCACAAAGAAATGCCAACCTAGAACTGCCTTTCTTTAATTTGTGGCTAAAATGCTATTTCATGTTCCAAATAGTCACAGAGGATCTACTTGCTGAAATTAGTAGACAAAAATGAAATGCCTTCTCCTTTCCCTTTAAAATATCGTGGGTTTTTTTGTTTGTTTTTTTTTCCAAATGAGAGAAATAGAGCTTATGGTACTCAAGAAATATTTTCAGATTACGAATGTAAAGTCTCTGTTCTGAACACATCTCATAAACCACATATAATGATGGGTCTTTTTGGTATTTAGACAGGAGGCCTCCATAGAATGCACATCTGTGTTGTCTGACAGAAGTTGTTCATTTTTTTTTTCCATGGAATTTATTTCTAACATTGTGTGTGTGTGTGTGTGTGTGTGTGTGTGTGTGTGTGTGTGTTGGTTTTTTTTTTTTTTTTTTGCCTTTCCATTTAAATTTTACATTTTTGCAGGAATAAAAAGTGAAATTCTATCTTTATTGCAGTACCGTAGATGAGATTTTGATCACCCCTAGCCAGGGAATTTGGAATGAAGTTCCCTATAGCCTTAATTGCAGTCTGACTCATGCTTCAGAATAAATTACTTCACCACCAATCAGGCCATGCTGTACAAATCCATACATGATAGTTGTCTTGCTCTAAAAATAACTTAGGTCAAGAAGGACAACATTTAAAGTTTCCCTTATCTTGCCATTCTTTCTTGTGCCTTTGGGGCATTGCTAGTAGGGTGGAGCTCTTAGCCATCAGAATGGGACTCAGGAAGAAGAGTAGGTATGATCACTCCTCCTCCGATTCCTTGGAGCAGAGCAGAGCCCTTAGAGCCACTTGCAACCTGACCTGGGGAAAGAGCAATAGTGTCCTTGGTGAGGATGGAGCTGGGGATGTCAGGGAAGGCCATGGATAGGTGGGTGGAGGTGGGGGACACACACTTTAGATAATTTCATCTATTTATTCATTCACTGCCTATCTTCTCTGAGCCAGACACTCTGCTGGGCGTGGACACTGGGACTTTGATATCCAGAAGTACAGTAAAGGGTTAGAATTCTGTGATTGAAGGGCAGAGAGTAAAGGGGCATGAAGAGGAGGGGTGGGTCGATTCTGCTGGGGAGGAAGTGACTGTCTTTCCCTGGGTCTGATTCCTCCTGGGAAGCTTGCCCTGGGGAATAGGAAAGCCTTACTCCAGAGAAACCCTCTTCTATCGACCATCCCTTAGTGCCACTGCACCGTGCGTGAGGACCCTGCGTGTGTGAGTGCTGGAGTGTGGGCTGGGGAGACAGGGACCACCAAGGGAGAAGCAGAGCCCCCTTTGTCTTTGCTTTTAGGCACATGAATGTACCTTTTAAAGAAATGGTCTTTATAACCTCTAAATGACAGTAAAGATGTCCTCAAGGCAGAAATATATTAAAGATCTAAAAGGAAACTCTCTAAGGCGAACAGATGTGTTTGATCTGGGCCTGACTCTGCTTGAGGTCATCTCCCTTTAACCACTGCCAACACCAGGACAGGACTAAGATGTGCTATGTTCCCCTTGAAGAGTTGCCTCCAGCCTGGGTAGATGGGTCTTTTTCTGTTTCTCCAAGCAGAGCCAGGGGGACTTTTATTAAACATCAAGGGAAACCCCAAAGGAAATCAGCATACAGTACATTAAAAGGGTTGGGATTTTGATGTGATCACAGGTATTTTACTTCTTGGTCCCAGTGGGGTTCCAGCCCACCTGTAACTATCTGTGCTGTAGCTCAGGGATTCTCAATGCTGGCTACACACTGGAAGCTTTTAAAATCTGTCAGTGCTCTGGGTCCAGCCCAGGCTGGTAAAATAAAAATCTCTAGTGGTGTGCCGTAAGTGTAAGTGCTCATTAAAGGCTGTCCAGGTGGTTGACTGCATTTGGGCTGAGAACCACTGATCTCACTTCAAAGGGCAAGCGCACCAGGCAGGCAGCTCGCCTGGTTCTGCACTCCTATCCCTCCTGTGTCTTCTCTTCTCAGAACGGGGCACGTACAAGCACTTTGTACATGCCGGATAAATGCATGAACGAATGAGTCAATGGTCATCTTTCTTTTCACCTCATAGTCATCCCATTAGAGTAAAAAGCGAGAGAAGTTTCTAACTCTTCTGCCCACATGGGGTCTTTCCAGCCAGGCCCTGCTCTGGTTGAAGGAAGATACCTCTTCTGGTTATTAGCAGGGCTGTAGGATTGTCACTCTTTAGATACTGGGAGTGGTCTTGTCCCACTTGTTCGTGAGGAGATGACAGTCACTCAATGACCATGGCAGCTAGAGAAGCAGGATTATCATGACAATTAGCAGGAGGGTCTAGGCAGATGAGTGCCACCTTGGTAAGGCTAGGGGTCAAAGCCAAGGTAGCCCCGTCCTCCAATGCAGGAGCATACAGTCCTAGAGGGATTTCAACCAGGCACTTGCACTGAGACCGTGGGATATAACCTTCTTGCCCGGTGGTTTGCCTGCAGGTATGACTCTTAGATGGGTGTGGTGTCACAGTGGAAGAAGGAATAAGGCAGAACGCCTGGAATATACCAGGAATTCCACCCGGCAGTGTCAATTCTATATGCTCTACAGTGATGTTCTAAGTAGCTTTTGGTGTTCCTACAATAGTCTGGGTCAAATGGAGAAATAGGGACAGTTTTCTTGGTTCCACATTTCAGAAGGGCATAACACTGCAGATTTCAAACACAGAAGAAAAGAATCAAGATAAGTATATCGTCAAATCAGTTTTCCCTTAGGCTTAAGACATATTTTTGTTATGTAATTTAACTTAGAAACAATTTACATATCATAAAATAGGAAGAGTATGTTTATTTTTTATAGAGTATTACATACAATGCATGAGTCTGAAAATAAATATTTAATGCTATTTAATATGCTAAGTGTCCCACTTGGTTTTGGTGACCCTGGGCTTGAATTGCCTGAGTTTTTTTGTAATACTACTACAAGAGGTGATTATATATATTTATTGTTCAAAATGATTATTTGTAAAGAAATTACACAGTTTGAATTTTGTAGCTTGAACATGCATATATACTTCTGACCAGAACAGTGGAAACGCTGCACAAAACGTACTGAACTGTCTTTATTTCACTTCCTGAACGCACATGTTCTACCAACATGTGACCTTAGGCTCACTGATGACTCAGGAAGGACTGAAAAAAAGGAACTAAGGATCACCCCATCTTTCCCTTTCCTTCTATGTCACTGTTTTCAGCTTAGGTTGTTGGCTAATACAGGGGAGCAGTAAGAACAAGAAAGAATATGATGGGGTCCATTGGTCGTGCATGTTTCCTAGACTGCTATAGCCTTCTTCCCGTGTTCTAAGCAAGCTGTGGTTCTAACAGCAAGTGTCGCCACCCCCAACCCCTCCCCCAGTTGTAGACATAACACACTTACCTCATACTCGCATGGAGGCTTTGAGCCTCACTGGACTCACACACATCATGATCCACTGGAATTCTGTGCTCATGGGCATCACTAAAGCTATATTTATATGCGTATGGGGTGGCAGGGAATGACATACTGCATGGATATCTCTCTGTTCCACCATCCCAAAACTCAAGTTCAAAGATAAGATCATTAAGAATTTCAAGGTGGTGACAGCAGAGCCTTGAATCGAGCACAGGAGGCTTCCAGATGTGGGGCTTCATGTGCCTGCACCAGTCCCATGCCCATGAAGCCGGCCCTGGCTACTAGAATCTGGTCCAGAGGCTAGGGATGCCGCTGAACGTCGTACGGTCCTGATGCCTGCCTCCCCAACATAGGCACTGCTGCCAAGGTTGCTATTCTGTCTCTGAAGAGCATCAGAGGCCTGCATACAGGGCCGGTTCTCTCTTTGTAGAATTGTTCCCCTGGTGGGCTCTGCTCCATGTTCCTCCACGTCACGGTCACTCCCCCAGAGACCACTGCCTTCTGCTCCTTGCGGGGAGGGACTGTTTACGCTGCAGTAGTCGGGCCCCTCAGTGCTTCGTCTAAGTGGGCAGTTGTGCTTACTGCTCTTTGCTGTCAATTTGCTGATGAGAGACAGGTTCTCCAAGGTGGACCTTGACCACGCCTGGACGTGGTACATGGCCCTCAGGGTCCCTGTAGGCAGTGACCCGTTGAAAGGGAACCCTCCTGGGCACCGCCTCTCCCACAGGGCAGGACATTGAGAGGCTTGGCCCTTCTTGTGCGATGGTTCCCGGGCTTGTTCCTAACCAGGCTGGATTGTCTCCAGTACCAGAGTCCACAGCACTATTGCAACTTCTCTGCACGTCTGAAAGTTGAAAAAAAATGTTCGTGGGAGAAAAGCCAGAGAACGTAGGGCAGGGGGCAGAGAGCAGGTGCAGAACGAACCCTGGAGGGGAGAGGGGTCCGGGGCAGGGGGGGAAGCTGCAGGGTGAGAGCTCAGAGCATCTTTCTCGGACTGTTGTCTTCACATGGCAGGAAGTGTGCTGGGGGTGGGCGAGCGAAGATCCCAGACAGCCCAGAATCAATCCCCCACCCCCTTTTTCTGCCTGGTATCCCATTTCTAGGTCCGTAATCACGCACAGCAGATGGCAGGGGCGGGGATGAGGGCAAAGAAGGGCCAGGCTGGACAGGTGCTCGCACGGCACTTGCTGCTGCTGCCGCTGACCGCCGTCGGTGTGGTCCAGGGCCTAACGACGGCTCTGTGCTCCCAGCGTTCAGGAAGGTTCTTTGAAGCTTCCCTCTGAATTCCCAGAGCTTGATTCATGTTAATTAATTTATGAGGCAAACACTCTGTGCCAGACCTGGGCGCGAGTGAAACAGACGTGACCCCTGCCCTCAGGGGGCTTGTCATCATGCTTAGGCACAGAGACTAGAAAAACAACTGCTCGGTGTCTTGACTGTTTTCTCTGTCAAAGGAAAGGACACGATTTTATTCCAGTTAGAATATAAGCAAAGTTAGCCCCTCATTTCTGTTTTGGCTCACAGTCGAGTTGTGAGCTGCTTTTTTTTTTTTTTTTTTGGGGGGGTATGCGGGCCTCTCACTGTTGTGGCCTCTCCCGTTGCGGAGCGCAGGCTCAGCGGCCATGGCTCACGGGCCCAGCCGCTCCGCGGCATGTGGGATCTTCCCGGACCGGGGCACGAACCCGTGTCCCCTGCATCGGCAGGCGGACTCTCAACCACTGCACCACCAGGGAAGCCCACCAGCTGCTTTTAGATGTGCTTTTATGTCACTGATGGCTGTTCTTCTTTTTGGATGTGGGGAAAATGTCAGTTTCTTGAACCAATGATTTGGAAAACAAAAAATACACAGAAGATGAGAAAGCTACACAATGAAATACGACACACAGCAAAAAACACCTACTATGCCCCATGATGTGATATTTAAAATTTTTTTGTGTGTAATTTCACAAAAGGCTTTCAGCAATTATATGCAGTGAATCCCAGGGAAATTCACATGTATTATGCAGCAGCGTATAGTCAGTCAAAGCAAGTTCTCTCCTGGAAGAGGATCTGAGCATTTTCATGGTTAGTAGTAATTAGGATGGTTCTGTTAGGCTCTTTATTTTGCATATTACAATATCAAATTATAGGATTTGAATGATTAAATACTTTTTAACCAGTTGTGAAATGAAACATTTCTCATGCATTAGAACTCAGACAATGTTTAAATAAGACTATTCACCGAATCATTTGTCCTTCTTCAAAATATCTGATTATGCTGTAAACTTTCAAACAAAAAGTGTGTTATCTAGATCTCACCCCTGTTTTCTTCCATTGTAACTCTTTTCTTCATTGGCAGGAACCTGATCTTCACAGTCTTAATATGAAAGAGGGAGTTCTATAGATTTGGTATAAATGAATTGAGTCAGGCACTTGAGAAATTGCTTCTCCCGGCAGTAAAAATTCTATTTCTTATATTCTTGGGAAGTACAAATAGAAGAGACCAAGAAAAACCCTTTCTGATATAGGGTGTTGTTTTCTTTTTTTTCTTCCCTAAAATGTTGTTATGGATCGTCTTAGCCTTTGGTAACATGATTTCTTGGGGGAAAATACATATAATTGTATAAAATTATGTAAAATATATTAAATAATTTGGTCAGTGAAATATCACAAGGAATAAGTAGGGCTGTGAATCAGGGACTCATCATTCTATCTATCACCAATTACTTATTAAGCAGATATATAGCATACTAGGAGCCCGGTCTGTGGAGTCAACCTGCCTGGGTTCAAATTCTGCTTACAAGCTGTATGATATTGGGCAACTTACATAGTCTTTTTTTTGCTTGTTTCCTCATGTGTAAAATGAGGATAAAATACTACCAGGCTTATTCTAGTTATCTATTAACTGCATCACAAACCACCACAAAACTCTGTGGCTTAACAAAAGGACACTAGTCATTTGGGTCATGAATCTTCACTTTGGGGAAGGCAGAAATAGCTTGTCTCTGCTCCATTGGCATCAGCTGGGATGACGAATATCTGAGGCCATGTTCTCTTCCACGACTGATGGTTGATGCTGGCTGTCAGCTGAGATCCTAGCTGGATTCTGTTGGTTGGAACACCTCTACGTGGCCTCCCCACGTGGCCTGGGTCTCCTTACAGCATGGTGGCTGGGTTCCACAGTGTGCACCCCAAGGGAGAAAACGCCAGGTGGACACGGTATCGCCTATCCTTGGAAGTCAAGCCATCCCTTCTACCATATTCTGTTAATTGAGGCAGTCCCAAATGCTTACACAAGGTCAAGGGGAAGCGAAATAGATTCCATCTCTTGATGAGGGATGGCAAGGTTCTGAAGAACGTGGGGGACCAAGAGATGTTGTTGTGGTCCTATTGGGAAAACACAACCTTTGACTTAACTTGATACAGTTTTTGTGAGTCAGTTCATAAATAAAATATTTAGCAAATATGGAGCAGTAAATACGTGAGCTATTGTTATTACGGAGCATGTAAAATGCATTAGGGGACTGTATAAATTCTTTGGTTAGCAGAGACAGAAAACTCTGGAGTTACCAGTCCAACCCCTAATTTCAACATAAGGAAATTGAAGGCCAGGGGTTAACTTGCTCAGCCATCCAGTGAAAGAACTGTGGTCATGAGCCCAAAGTTGTGAGTGCTTATTGTTTAAGGTCAGACAATGGAAACTTACAGAGCTGGCAGTCATGGAAATAGACCTCTAAATAATTACTAAAGTAATAAATACACTGTCTCCAGAGATCCTTGGAATCAAAGATAGACCTGATTATAAAAGGAATAGGCCTTTTCTCTAACTTGTAGTGTATTTGTGTTCAGTTGCAAAGTTGGTTTTTTTGCCTTTATTTTGTGGTTGATAGGATCAGGTGAAATTCTGCCAAAATTGCTAATACCACATATTTTGCCACATAATGCATACAAGGCAGTATTTTTGTTAAAAATCAGAGTATTTTTGACTGTGCCAAATGTGTGAAGGTGTGTCAGTCTTATATACAAATATAATTGCATGAGGAGATTGTACCTGATGAAGTGGGCGGACAGGAGGTACACATGGCACAGTCCAGGACTTCAGGTGGCGGGAGGGGGCTGGGATGTGTGGCAGGCCTTTGTCCTCTGCCTGGCCCTTGTTCATTTCAGAAACCTTCCCCTGCCACCCCAGGGCCCAGCAAGCCCCAGCCCGAGTCCACTCCCATAGGCTGAGATGCTGACTTGGGACTATGGGAGTCTTGCTACCTTGGACCAGTTCTTTGCAGATAAACTTTGTCTTCTTAATGACGCCTCTGTGATCATCATCATGTTGGCATAGCTTGACCAGCGCTCTCCCTAGAAAAAGCACATTTACATTGGCCTTGGCCAAGCTCGTGCTGATTGAGTTGTCCTTCTAGAACCCTGGGCAAAAAAGGGTCTACAGGAACTCTCAGCTGCCTCTGTCTGCTGACTCCCAAGGGCAGATATAACACTTTCCCAATGTAAAATTTCATTGGTTACAGTTATTAAAACTTCAGGCCGGTATGGGATTGAGGGGCTGCAGGTGAAGAGTAACTATACTGGCTGGGCATTGCCTGTAATGGTAGATAGTTAATATAAACATGTTTTAATGAAGACTCATTTCTTTCCTAGAAAATTATGTGTATCGTTTATTATAAAGTTGTATCTTTTTGCTCAGAAATATGTTAATTGAGAGAAAGTGTTTTCTTGCTTTTAGTTTATCGGGATTTTCTAAATCTGTCTGTTAGACCCTCTAGGGACCTCAGAGGAGCCTGGAGCTGCCAAGTTTGTTGGTGGTGGGCGTGTGGAATGTGACCCATGGTCATGGTGCTGGTGTGGGGAAGGCCAGTGGGTTCATCTCGTCTTCCAGTTCAGCCTGGCTTCCGGGAGCTAAGCTGTGCAGACCTCGCCAGGGAGGACGGCCTTGGCTGACGGAGGGTGTCTGTGGCGGCTCAGGCAGAGGCGCTGGCTGTGCCGACGTGCTGTGCGTTTGCTGTCCCCGCTGTAAATTTCACCCAGCCTTCCTACCGCAGTTAATTCTACATGTCAGTTTGGCCAGGCGATGGTCCTCAGATTTTTGTCAAACATGAATGGGCCTCATCCCATCCCTGGAAGGCCTTAAGAGAAAAGACTGAGGCTCCCGGAGGCAGAAGAAATTCCTCCTCCAGAGACTCGCCTGCAACATCAACCCTTCCCTGCTGGCCTGCCCTGAAGATTTGAGACTTGCCAGCCCTCACGATCACGTGAGCAAGTTCCTTTAAATCTCTGTCTCTAGCTCTGTCTCTATCCCATTGGTTCTGTTTCTCTGAAGATCCCTGAGAGATACATCTCCTTTAGATCCCTTATGTAGTTACCCCACACTGTTTTTTGTTTGTTTGTTTGTTTTTTAAAGAATTGTTTCCTGTGAAGAGAAGAGCACCTGTTTATGGTCCTTGTCATCCAAAGGGCACATTTCTTAGCGAGGCTAGCTTTGGAGGCAGGAACCATAAGGAAAATGTTTACACCAAGACAAAGATACAAAAACTTGGTAGTAGGTTTCAGGATAAAGGAGCATTTTAAACAACATAAGATATAGAAACATGGAGACAGGGTGGTGCCGAGGAGGAATGGGCGTGAATTTTGGAACTGGGCAGCTTGGATCTGAACTGTGATCTGCAGCCTCCTGGCTGAGTTACCTTCAGAAAGGTACTTAACCTTTCTGAGCTGCAGCTTTCCTCATCTGTAAAACAGGCCAAATGACATCCACTTTTTGGTGGGTAGTAGATCATGTAGGTGCTCAATCATTGGTGGCTACTTTGGCCGTTTTGGTTATTAAGAAAGGCTGCATTAGGGCAATGGCAGAATGATGCGGCGGGTCGTATTTCTTTATTGTTTCCTTCTGCTCCACTGAATAAACAGTTTTCAGATCGGCCTCCTCCCTTTACTTCACCCAACTGTGCTTGCAGACTGTTCATTCATTTCAAGATATAAGTGATACAGAAGAGCACCCGTTGTTACCCTTTTCCATAATAGGGCTTAAGGAAAAGCAAAAGCGACAGAAATTCTGGCAATAGCCATAATTCAGGGGCAATCATGTTCAGATTGGGTTGGGGGACAGGGGCAGAAATGGTGGTCTCCTCTGCAGTGAGCAGAGCATGTGGTCCTGTCTTTCTGCCTGCAGGTAGGAGAAACAGCACTACTTCCTGTAGGCGGTTAGAGGAATAAAGGAGGTAATTCATGAAATGTGCTCACTGTGCCAGGAGCATAGCAAGTGCTTAGTGAAGATTAGCTAGAAACAGCAGCAGCGGTGGCAGCAGTAATTTACTACAAAGATTGGCGTCCAGCACTTCAGGTGGGGGAAAGTATGAAAGAAGGCCACGTGGGAAAATAAACGTGACGCGTATTCTGATGCCAACTAGACTGTAGGGAAAACTTTTCAGTGGTGATTAGGGAAAAGTAAAATATTTAAGGTAGAGCCAGGGCAGTGTCATAAAACTCAAAACGCTGTCGTATGGTTATTATTACTGCTGTTTGGCAATGGTTTATGAGAATCTGCCCTGTAAAACATCACTTCTGTTGCAGAGTCTGTTGTTATAAACTCTTGATGGGATGGCGTTGCCTGCTATTTCTGCAAAGTTAACAACATGGTTGTGGCAGACACTGATGCTCGCCTAGACAATAGCAACTCCTCCTTCATCTGGGTGAGCCCTGATTTTGTCCTGGTATCTACCTTTCACCCATGTGGTTCAGGTAAACACTGATTAGTCTAGGCTATAATGATGGTTCCGTTCCTGTTGCCAGTGATTGGTTCAGGGTGGCCATATAACCAAATAGATAAGAAAGAAATCTTGCTGGTTGAGACATGTGTAGAGGGGGTGGTAAGGGAGGAAGGCATCTAGTAAAAGGTTCCTAGCTCTTAGAAATAGTCAGAAGGAAGAAGGAGTCCACTTTCCACCTCTGGCTGTTGCTTTATGAGGTTGTGATGCCTGGATCTATTGCAGCCATCTTGTGGACATGAGGTAGAAACCAGCCATCATTTTACTATTATTATTATTGGCTTATTTTTGCCTGGGGAGAGATACACCCATCATGTTTTTGTTCTGGATGAAGATAGGACTGAAGAAGGAGGATGAATGCATATTGCTATTGTTTTTGCACATTCTGCATTTGTTGAACCCTACTTCTTCTGCTCCACAATACTGTGGATTCTGATCCCACAGTCTCTCTGCTCTCTTGGGCTGACTGAGTCCCACCTTCTTGACAGTCCTCTTCTAGTATATTCTAGGATGTGGCTTTTTCTGAGTATTTCCTATGTCTACTCAATCCTATATGCTTTTCTTTGTCCACAAATTTGTAAAGCTCTCTCTTCATTGGTGCCCTCTGTTCCATTTTCTCTTCTTTCTGTGTTTGTGGGGTTAGTCCTTTTTGTACTTTTATATATGGGAAAGTACACAGGCTAATGCTTGTGCTTAGTGGATCAGTATGACTATTTCTTTTGTAAATTGCTCATTATAATTAACTTCTGTTTTATATTGGGGTTGTCATCGATTTGCAAGACCTATTTACATATTAAGATACCAACCGCTTTTCACATATATAACCAACATTTTTCCTAGTTTATTGCTTTTGAAAATTGTTTGTGTTTTTCTTGACATATGGAAGATTATATTGTCACGTAGTAAGATTTATCAATCTTCTTTGTGATTTCTTTCTTTGTTTTTATTCTTAGAAGGACTTTTTCTCCCCAAGATCCAATATATATTCGCTCTACATTTTTGATTCTCCCTTCCTCTCTGTCTTCCGGCACACCATCATCATTGGTCCATGCAGAGCTCTTGTTTTTTTATTTTCTTTTTTTCCTTTTATCCTCCATCCTCAGTGCCATTTCTCTCTCCAACCACATACATCTATTCTAATGCATCCAATGTATGTTCTTTATTTTAAAAACAGTCACCATTTTTTCTCCATCTGGAGTTAGAGATTTAAAAATTAAAAAAAAAAATTTACCCAGTTTTCTCACTGTCTTTCTCTGTTCATTCAAATTGCCTTCTTTACCAAATGTCAGGTACCAGGCTTTCTAACCTGTTCCGTTTATCCATCTGACTGCTTTGGTGCTAAGATCACACTACCTTAATGATTATATAATTTAAAAACATTTGAGTATGCGGGAATGAAAATCATGTGTGATGTTCTTCCTGTGTCATTTAATTCTTTTCTCTTTTTTAATATGATAGACAAGGGGACCATTCTCTAATAACTAGCACATCTATGTATGTTAGTGTAGCAAATTACTAGTCACTGTCACCTAGGCCAGTCACGCCTTACATTTTGCAGATGGTGAAAAATATTATGGTAGATGTGACTTTAGGAGCAGAAACATACTTAAAAGTAGTGCCTGTGACTGATTCAAAAGGAAACATGCTCACATGTTTCAGTGAACTCTGGTTTAGAGTTACTGAAGATGTTTACTGTGATTAATATTCTTGTAACCTTAAATCATGCTCTGTCAACTTCTAAGAAAACAATTTCAAATGTCATTTTGTGCGTTGATTGTGCAAGGATCCAAGAATGAAATCGGGTTCTGACCTTCCTTTTATCCGTGTTGAGCAGACTTTTCTGTCTGGAATTGGTATTTATCAACAGCTTTCGTCTTTCCTGTGTGTTTATCATGGGAATGTGGTTTGAATATGGTTCTTATAACATGGAGCATGTGGAAATATTGTGGTGAGAATGAGATTTTCTGCTTTTGGACACAAAATGGTGCCTTGTTTCCTGAAGCAGCCCTGGACGGTGGTCCTCTGTGCCTGCTGTGGGGGAGGACAGACAGGGAGAAAAAGCGCAGCAAAGACTTTTTTGTGCCCCCTAGAGCAAAACAAAAAGGGAAAAATTGGCAACTGACTAGTGCCTGAAAGCCAAATGTGTTAATTCAGAAAAATGACAACTCTAGCATTTTGTTGGGGCAAAATGGCAAAAAAACCAAATGCATTGCTATAAGATGTGAACATTTTAATTCCTACCAATAATCAGTAATATAATAATTGAGGGGGGCTTGGTTTTGAGGAGGGGTTAGGGCACTTTAGGTAATTTAGGTAATTATTTAGTTTAGGGAACCTTCTCACTAATAGATGCTTATAATCCTTCTGTATACTGTGTACATTCTAGTTGATTTGCCAAAAATCACAAGCTTAAAAGCTATGAAAATAATAGTTTATCACAATAATTGCATAGTACATTTTAGAACGCTGAATATCAGAGGATTTTTAGAAAAGGAACCTTGAACCCAGACAGGTCAAATGAATTGTCAAGTTGCTTAGTAACTTAGGGGTGAAGCTGGCTGCAAATCAGACCTTTATCAAAGCCCACTGTGGGAACTTCCATGGTGGTGCAGTGGTTAAGAATCCACCTGCCAATGCAGGGGACACGGGTTCGATCCCTGGTCCAGGAAGATCCCATATGCCGCAGAGTAGCTAAGCCTGTGAGCCACAACTACTGAGCCTGCGAGTCACAACTACTGAGCTCACGTGCCGCCAACTACTGAACCCCGGGCGCCTAGAGCCCGTGCTCCAACAAGTGAAGCCACCACAATGAGAACCCCACGCACTGCAACGAAGAGTAGCCCCTGCTCGCTGCAACTAGAGAAAGCCTGCACGTAGCAAGGAAGACCCAACGTGGCCAAAAAAAAAAAAAAAAAGTGTGGGTTCTGCCATGTAGGAAATGCAAACTGCTTTCTCTGAGAATCAACTGGCAAAGGCTGTCTGGAGCACTGGTTGGAGACTGGGGATGTAGCCAAGCTCACTTTTAACAAGTGACAGGAGGGTTAGCAGTGCCAGCCTTAGAAAGAGGTGAGGTGAGACATGCAGCCTATGTCTGCTCACACCGTATTGCACTTTTCTTGTACTCCGAGAGATAAGTTTACAGATGTTCTTAGCTTATCCGCTGAGGATTCCACTTAGGCCATGTTGGATGTGTGGGTGAAGCTCCCTGGTACCTGATTTAAGGACAGGGATTGAAGACAGAACAAGTGCCCAGATAGAACCCTTAGCATCCCATCTTGGAAAACTCTCATCTCTACTTTATTTGAAAACTGGGCGTGACCCCAGAGTGTCCCTGTGTTCCTGCTGCTCTGAGGGGTTAAAGGTCATACTGTAATTACAGAGAGCAGACAGAGCACAGGAAGTGAAGTGCTTTGTCGTTACTGCTGTTATTTCTTGCCCTTCACTCATACCACCCTTGGGGTGTTGGCAGGTATGTGCCCTGCAGACCTCGCCACTCTCCAGTTACCAGGTGAGCATGGGATGGAGCCAGTAGCTGATGGACCATTTTATTTGCTTTTCTTAGGCACCAGTTAAAGTCGTAGATGACATCTCCCCTTGATAAGCAGCAGACAGACGTTGAAACATTTCAATAGAATGTTTTGCTGGGTTCATCTTTCCTTTTTCATGGGGACTGGCACTGATCCATATTTCCTCAGTGAGTTTTCATGCTCTGCAGCCTATCTGGCTGGTAGACTAGAGTACACATAAGAGAGACGCCAGCTGTCTACAGCAGGAACTGAAATAATGAGTTGAGAAGTATTCAGTTAATGGGCTGGAAAGGTGGAAATTAATTCAAATCATTGAGGACAACGTTACTTATACATTTTGTTTTTAGACATAATGGAATAAAAGGTAATGGTTTCTACTCCCGATTTTAATATCCATTCATAAAGACCAGTGATATGGTAATTTCCCTCATGCATTGTCACTGGGAATGCATTATTGCACCAATTCATTTTTATGTTACATGATATAAATGTTATGTATAAAGGATGACACTAATGTCCTATGTATTACTTGTAAGGCAGGTGCTACAGTTGTTTTCAAATGTTGTGATAAAATTTTTGTTAAGCTACTCACCTTCAACCACCTTTTTCCCCTGTAACCATTGAGGATACACTGAAGCAAGCTTACATGTTGAGAGCTCCAATCCCTATTTATGGAAAGGACTGGAGCCGCCTGGCTCATCCCAGATTGTATGACCTTGACCGTTTTAGCTCTATGCAAAACAGTTGAGTTCACTGGATTAGAGATAATGAAGTAGAAATTAGATACACATTTTTCACTTGCTTTTCCAGAGTTAATTTTCTTTTGAGTGAATGAAGAACTCATTTAGTAAAATAAATACAAAATTGTCATATATCTGCAATCCACCAGTGCCTCTCAATTGTGCTAACCCTACCTCAAGCCACAAGCAGTGAACTGATTGCTCCTCAACTTCACAGAATTCTAGCCTGTGTAGGAAAATGAACTTTGTGATAAGAGTAGGCACTAATAGGGTATATTTGTTATCTTTTTGTCATCTTGCTAGGATTAATTTTTCCCTCCCCCTGGGTTAACATGGTTTTTTACATAACATCATTTCCATGTGCATTTTATTTATTTATTAATAAATTTATTTATTTATTTATTTTTGGCTGCGTTGGGTCTTCGTTGCTGTGCCGGGGCTTTCTCTAGTTGCAGCGAATGGGGCTACTCTTCGCTGCGGTGCGCGGGCTTCTCTTTGCGGTGGCTTCTCTCATTGCGGAGCATGGGCTCTAGGTGCGCAGGCTTCAGTAGTTGTGGCTCGCGGGCTCTAGAGCGCAGCCTCAGTAGTTGTGGCGCACGGGCTTAGTTGCCCCACGGCATGTGGGATCTTCCTGGATGAGGGCTCAAACCCGTGTCCCCTGCATCGGCAGGCAGATTCTTAACCACTGCACCACCAGGGAAGTCCTCCATGTGCATTTTAAATTCAAATATGAGTTGGGTTTTTTTTTCAACCATCCTTTTTTTTTATCTTGCTCTAGATTTTCTGCACACAGAGAATATATTCCAAATACAGGTGTAATATCTGCCTATGATATATATTCAAATGTGTATCATCTTTTCTGTTCATTTGATAGAATTACAACCTCCACCCTTTTCACAGTTTTCTAAAAAGGCCTAATTGTTGTACTATTAGATTTTAAAATAAACTGCCTGGTATATTATGTGATTCACTAAGTATACCAGATGGATCCAAAAGATACCGAGTCATGTTGTTCAGCCTGAACACACATATTGATAACATTTTCTGCCAGCATTTTTTTTATCATTTGCAAATATTCTACCTGTTAAAGCTTCAGAGATTTGGAAGTATGTCTTCTAATTTTATTACTTCTTAGAATCCATTTTAATTCATATCTATTAACTCCAATCAAGTATTGAAATAAATAGCTTGAAGGCTGCCAAGAAGACATGACTTTAACATGACTTTAACATACAAAGCATTTAAACCGTGTATATGAGAAGGAATTTTTCCATAGATAAGAGCTTCTAACTTGAGAGTGTTTCTGGTCAATAATGCCTTTGGCCTCGAAACAAAGCAGGCGTTGAGGGTTTTCTCCTTGATTTATTTCCATCTCTCAATGATCCAAAAATGATTAAAGAAGCAGCTCCATTTCCCTCAAAAAAAAGTTGTTTTCTTACATTGTCCATGAACCTGAGAGCTTTGACAAATTTAACTATAATTAAAGAGGAAAACCCTGGAAGTAATACTAATCTCCATAACCCTGGTTGGAGACCAAGAGAGGGGCATAGATGTAGCAACAGTTAGAATTTTGAAATTAATGGGTCAAACCTTGTCGAAGATGAATGTCTGATTAGTGTTTCCCAGAGTGCCGTGGGATCTGGCACTCAGCTAATTCACTAAATGGAAAAGACACCCCTCGCACTTGGGGGCTTTGATTATCGGTTTGGTTGTCCCCATTAATTAAGTAAACAGTGAAATGCTCACTTGCCCACTGAATTTCCTCATGCTCCATGAGTATAGACTGAAGATGAGCATTAAATAACACCTGAAACTGCATCAAAATTACCTGCCGTGGTGACTAAATACGTAAACTTCTGAGCCCGTCCCCCACCGTCTTCCCTGTGACATGACTCTAACTATGTGGCTCTGGTGATGCCGGGTTTCGGGAACCACCAGCCCACCTGAGGGTCAGTGACCTGCCTGGGGCCCGTCACTTCGATCTCACCTTTTCAGTGAAGGATCATCCTCTGTATCACTTTTCTGTGTGTTCACTGTTTTCTGCTGCTTGTGCCATGACTGGGCGACCCTTTTGCTCTTTATGCCCCTAGTCGTGCTGATTTTAGGTCTTTAAAGAGAAATCTGTACAAAATGGGAATTTGGAACTTACGGCAGAATTTGAAAGAATCCCTTCAGCCTTATTTGCCATATACCACGATGCAAACACATATCACATTCAACTATTGATGGCATCGGAATATTTATTATAACACTTTCAATCCTCATATTTATGGAATACACCTCAGAAAGCATTTCTGTTGTGATCTCTGTGCAAACCTATGCAAATATGTTATTTTCACTCATTAAAACAGAAATGGCAGCACTTTAAATAATATGTAAATGTGAAGTCTTGAGTCTTAAACTAGTTACAATGTGTCTTATGTAGTTAATTTCTATTTTCCATAGTTTGCTTTGCTGGAAGCTTTTTTTTTTACTATCTACAGTTTCAATCAGATGCATGTGATTTAATTTTATTTTGGGGTAGCTAATTTGCATCCTCAGAGAAACTGTTTCTCTCTTTCTTCATCCCTCCCTCCCTCCCTTCTTTTCTCCGAATCTGATTCTCAGACCAGATGCTCAGTGCATTTGCTGTGCTCTGACTTGGAGGTTTGAGGCTGACAGCCAAAGCTCCCTGCGACCCAGGGCGAGACGCGAAATGAGCCCCCGTCACGTGGGTCTAACAACGGTTCCTACCGTCTGGGTTTATTTTCCTTCAGCTTCTTCTTCCTTCTGAAATATCACTGGAGAGAAAAAAAGACATAAAGCATCTGATTTTGTTCTTCACTTCCTTTTCTATTTCCAGCCACCTGTTCTCATTTTCTAATTAACCCCAACACAGCAACAAGAGCCAAGATTCTCATGGTTATATAAGAAGGTATAATAAAAGGAAAGCCACGTCTACTAGAATTTTGCCCAAGGGAAACTCGGCTTCATGGTTGAAGAAGGCGTTCTGTTCTCTCTTTGTCCAATTTGTATGGGAAGCAGTGGTGATTTGCCTTCTCACTCCTCTGCTACAAAAACAAATCAGGTGTTTTTGCGTGTATTGTATTGTGTGAGGAAGGCAAGGCTTCCTGTGAGCTCAGAGAAGTCTGGAGGTGGGGTTCGAACCCAGTACCTCTAGTACAGGGGCCCCCTCCGCACAGGCTGACGGCCTCTGAGCACCTGCTGTGAGACCTGATTCATTAGAGCCCGATGTGTGCAGGGTTCAGGGAGTTGATAAATGCCTGGAGAGTCTTCATGGCAAACGATTGACCAGGAGGAACAAAATCACGCTTCAACCTCTGAAGGGACTTTTCACACCGCCTTGCTCTGAAAAGTATTTGAAACCAAATGGAGGGTGCTGAGAACTGACACGAAGCGGGCTTGTAAGGATGAGAAAGGAGGAGAGAAGGGAGAAAAACAGGCTGATAGGAAACGAGAGAGAGGAACTTGCTGTAAAATTTCAAAGGTCGTCATTGGCCTGGTTAGATGTGGCCTAGAAACTGGAGCAGCCTTTCTGATATTCTTACGCCAGGGTGCCTTCTGCACGGAGGCCCGGGCTGGTGCCAAAAGGACGTCTCCTCAGCTGTTTCCTCCTGAGCTGGACTCTCATTGCAGTGAAGCAGTAAAACGTAGCAAAGGCGGCCAAGAGCCGGGAATTAATGGGAGCAGAGAGAGAGGAGAAGACAGAACAGATTGGAGAACAGAAACTGAGCACCCCGTACAGCAGTCCTTCACCCAGCAAATCCTGAGTGTCTGCTGTGAACCAGGGCTGTGCTAGACCCTGGGGTCGGAGGGGTGAGCAGGACAGATGGGGTTGTGCTCTCGGGGGCTGATGGTCTCGTGAGGAAGGACGGACCATTAGCACAGGCCAGGCTGCTGCAAGCAGATGGGTGGTAGGTTCATTCCTGACAGCTGTTTATTCCCCCTTGATGAGAGACTTTCAAAGAGCTGCAGTAAAGACTTTTCTTCTCAGGATTAAGTTCAGAAAACTGAACGCGGCATTGCTACCAAGGGTCAAGTGCCCCATGTTAAAGGTTTTGAATTTTAGACAAAGGTGGACGGCTTGAAATCCATGTAGACCCAAACTCTTTTGCCTTTTGTATTTTAATTTATTTAACAGTCACCTTGGTCAGGGTCCCCAACCTTTTTGGCACCAGGGACCAGTTTCATGGAAGACAGTTTTTCCTCGGATAGGGGTAGGAGGTGGGAATGGTTCAGACAGTGATACGAGTGATGGGGAGTGATGGGGACCTGCTGCTCACCTCCTGCCATGCGGCCTGGCTCCTAACAGGCCGCTGACCGGTACTGGTCCGTGGCCCAGGGGTTGGGGACCCCTGACTTTGGTACTCCTTGCTTTAAGTCACCGTTCTAAGCACACAAATATTCACGTATTTAATCTTCATAACAGTCTTATGAGGGAGGTGCTATTATTGTGCCCACTTTATAGGGGAGGAAATTGGCTTGCTCAGGGTCTCACAGTGCTCTGGGCTCAGTGTTTGGGTCCTTCCCCAAATTCATATGTTGAAATCTTAACCCCCAATGTGATAGTATTAGGAGGTGGGGATTTAGAGAGGTGATTAGGTCATGAGGGTGGAACCCTCATCAATATGATTAGTGCCCTTATCAAAGAGGCCCCAGAGAGATCTCTCCACCCCTCCACCATGTGAGGACACAGTGAAAAGACATCTGTGAACCAAGACTCAGGCCCTCACCAGAAACCGAATCTGTGGGCACCTTGATCTTAGACTTCCACCCTCCAGAACTGTGAGAAATGAATGTTTGATGTTTAAGCCCCTTGATCTGTGGTATTTATGTTATAGTAGCCTGAACAGACTAAGACACACAGTGAGTGCTAATGGGCATTCAACACTGGGTCTTCTAGTGATGAACTGAACACAAAACCAAGTGAGAGAAGGAGGGAGGGCTTGGGGTCAGACGAGAGACAGGTGCCTGGTCAGCAGGGCCCTGAAAGCCACGGTGAGAAGTGAGCTTTCACTCCAGCTGCAGTGGGAGACCAGGGGAGGTTTTGAGCCGTGGAGTGACATATTGGGTTTCCATTTAAAAAGGTTCCTCTGGCTTCTGTCAGAGGAGCAAGTGGAAGGATAAATAAAAGGTGTAATAACAGGACAATGGCTTGATGTGGGGAAAAAAAAAAAATTAGGAAACAAGCCCTGGCATGTGTTTATGTGGTTTCCATGCTGTGCAGAGGACGAGTTCATCTTTGGGCTGCATTCCGAGCTGCCAACTCCTTGCCTTCTGGAGACCAGGTGACAGCAGGGAGGCGTCACGGAAAGGACTCCTGGCAGGCAGTTCTAATCCCAGCTCAGGGACGTACAGAGTGGGACCCCAGTGAGTGGCTTCACACAGTATCTGGGTCTCCATTTCTCTGCTTAAAGAACTGAGAGACTTGATTCTTTATCCCTGTTCATCTTTTTAAGTCTTAAAATATTTTATGATCCTTAAAAACTGTGAGAAAGCTTAGACATCACATCCTTCCGGAAGGTGAAAACTTGGCCTGTCTTGTGCGAACCTGGCACATTTAGACATGTAATCAGTGTTTCGTGAGTGACTATTGAGGAGCAGGTAGACTTGAGGATGGCTGTTGGAAGGCTAGTTCCACAGCACGCCCCGGCTTCTGCTCACGTCCCTCCATCAGGAATTCGTTTATAGCATCTGTCTGCCTCTCACTGCTTCTAGCATCTCTAGGGTGATGTGGGAGCAAGAGGGACCCTGGGGGCCATGAGCTGTTTCAAGGGACAGGGATGCTGCACCTGCAGCACACACTTCCTGTGGCTGGACGACACGGCCTCACAGAACTTCTGCAAGTTTTCAAACGTATATGGAGGCTGTGGAGATTAATAACATTTTCATTCATCTAAAAGAATTTCTGAATTCATAGCCTCTTTCTGTCATTGGGTCATGAGGGGCTTTGTGAAATACTTTGACGTGACAAAGGAATCATCTTCAAAAGGTTGGGAGCTGCTCCTTCAAGGAGAGTAGGAATGCTTTTACTTTACATCAGAGGATAGTGTTCCTCTGGTTATCCTCCTGAGAGTCCTGCAATATACTCCCATCCTCCAGGGATGAAGAATGACTATTGAGAGAGTCTTCAGACAAGACATTAAAATGTAATCTTGCACTGAAGACTTGTCACAGCTGGGAATTTGATTCCTTCTTTAGCAGAAAAACAGTGATTGTGAGGATTACGCTGTTTATTTTTAGGGAGGACAGTACAAGAGGGATTCTTCTTTTTTTTTTTTTTATAAGGTCGCACCATGTGGCATGCAGGATACCAGACAGAGATCGAACCTACGCTGCCTGCCTGCACTGGGAGCATGGAGGCGTAACCACTGGCCCACCAGGGAAGTCCTTGTTTTTGCTTTTTTTTTTTTTTTTTTTTTTTTTGCGGTACGCGGGCCTCTCACTGTTGTGGCCTCTCCGGTTGCGGAGCACAGGCTCCGGACACGCAGGCTCAGCGGCCACGGCTCACGGGCCCAGCCGCTCCGCGGCATGTGGGATCTTCCCGGACCGGGGCACGAACCCGCGTCCCCTGCATCGGCAGGTGGACTATCAACCACTGCGCCACCAGGGAAGCCCCTTGTTTTTGCTTTTTAAGGATTCCTCCGAAGGCACTCAGAGAGCTGGTATCAGTTCCTTCCTTCCTCCCTCTCTTTCTCCTCCTCTTCCTCCTTCCTCCCTTTCCATTTTGAGTAGGAAGGGAGAGCATGTGGCTAGTTTTGCCTAGGAACTCAGAATCTTCTGTTAAATATTTAAGAGATCTGGTAATTCGGTCAAGTAATTTTCATCTGAATGAGGACAGGGAACCTCTGGACTGTATTTCCAGCTGCTCCAGAACTCTTGGGAGGACAAATTAAATGGCCTTGTGAGAGTTTCTGTGGTCAGAAAGTACAATGGATGTGCTGGTTATTCTTACTGTGTTTGATTAAATAAAACCACAGCCTTGTCTCATGAATCAAAGATTTCCCCTGCCGACAGTCTCACACACACATTTACACACACACTCATACACTCAAAGTATTCACACACACACACACACACACACACACACACACACACCCCATCCATCCATCCATCCATCCATCCATCCATCCATCCATCCATCCATCCATCCCGGGTCTGCAGCAACCCCAGAAGTGGCCACTAGGGGGAAGCAGAGGCTGCAGAACCGGGCGGTGGGGGGAGCCGAGCCTCGGGGGTGGAGGGAAGGCCTGGGGCAGGGACCTGGCTCCGAGGGTGGGAGGGGCGTCTGCGATCCCCAGCGTCCCCAGGTTGGTTCTGCTTTCTCTTCGGGTCCAGTATGTCGCCTTTTTTAACATGCGCTCACATGGTGCTTACCTTTTCTGTCCCCTTAATACCGGGCTCCCATATTTCCAGAGTGGCCATCTGGGCTGTGACCCCACCTGCTGTCCCTTCCTGGCACATCCCTGGCACGGGGGACTGCGGGAGCCCACAGTTTTGGCCAGCTGGGTTTGTTTGGTGGCCCTGGGAGGGGAGGACAGGCAGTGGGTGACATGGCCACCCGGGAGAAGTGAGGTGATTAGAAAAGCTGAGAAGAGAGGCAGTGGCTGTCACAGGGTGGTCGGGGGCCCATCTCCCCCTCCCGCCCCCTGTTGTTTGATGTGGATAATGGACTTGTTTTCAGTCTTATGGAAAGTGTCATGCACACCCGTAGTTTGGGGACAGATTCTTGGTTTCCCCTTTCCTCTGCATTGCCATTCCCGAATCCCTCCTGCATAGAAATTCTAGAGCTGCTACTGGCCACAAAAAACTAGGAACCAGAGGAGTTGGGGTTCCTTCGTCTTTGGGGCGAAAGGAGGGAAACTTGAAGCTGAATTTTGCAGAAATGCATCTGGAGGTCAAAACCACCTTTCGCGTCTCTTGGAACTCATAACCTAGTCTTGATGGAGTTATTTGCTATCCAGGTGTTCAGAAAATTAAATACCTAAAGCATTTCCAAGATGGCATTTTTACAGACATTTTTCCTGCCTCAGCTTCCTCAAGTGAAAAGCTTTCTTCTCTTGTGTGTGTGTGTGCATGTGTGTTTCCATGACAAAAACTGCTTAGTTTAAGGTAGCCTGACTTATGAATTTTTTCCTTTATGGTTGTTACTTTTTGTGTCCTGTTTAAGAAATATTTGCCTACTCCCAGGTCATAAAAATATTCTTTTATATTTTCTTCTAAAAGCTTGATAGTCTTTTAAACACTGTTTTCCTGAAGAGCAGTTTTAAGTTCAGAGCACAATTAAGGGGAAGGTAGAGAGATTTCCCAAATACGCCCTGCCCCACACATGCACAGCCACCCCCCTAATCAACATCCCCACCAGGATGGCGCATTTGTTACAGTCAGTGACCCTACGTGGACACGTCATCACCCAGGGTCTGTAGTTTACATCAGGCTTCACTCTTGGTTTTATATTAATACATTCCATGGGTTTGGACAAATGTATGATGACGTGTATCCACCATTATAGTGTCACACAGAATATTTCCGCTGCCCTAAAAATCCTCTGTGCTCCAGCTTGTTTTGCTTTTCAAATACAGATATGAAATCCACCTGGAACTGATTTTACCTCATAATGTGAGGTAGTCAAAATTCTTTATTTTTCCATATGAATAACTACTAGGCCCGACCCCATTGCTTGAAAATGCCGTGCTTTCCCTACTCCACTACTGTGTTGGTGTTTTCGTAAATCAGGTGACCCCAAATGTGGAGGGCTGTTTCTAGACTCCTTATTCTATTCTACTGGTCAGTTTTTCTACTGCTATATCAATATCCCACTTTCTTAATTACTGTAGCTTTATGACTAGTATTGAGAGCTGTTGAAACAGGTCCTCCCTGTTTGTTATTCTTTTTTCAAAATTACCTTTGCTCTTTTTTGGCCAAAATACTCAAATTTGATTTCTAGATTAAAACTGTCTTTTCCTCTTCAAGTTTTATGGGCATGATTCTTTATGGCTCTCCTAAAAATAACACATGGGAGGCCAGTCATATAGTATAAGTTTAATTATGTTCTAAAATAATGAGATAGCTCTACAAGGGCAAAGCTTTCTAGGACACAGTAAGTCCGTGAGTCACACGTCTGTCCTGCCCGCCAGGGTCAGGGAAAGAAGTTCCCTTTTTTTCTGTTTCCAAATTCCAACTGTCTTTCAAGGCCTGCTCCAAAGCCGCACGTTCCCACCTGGATTACGTAACTCCCCTCACACTTGCCCAGCCGCCCTGCATGGCACAGATTTGGTGATGATGCAGTGTTACTCTCAGGAAAAGACCCGCCACCTCCCAGCCTCCCAGGACCTCCACCGTCTGGGCTGGACCACTTTCCACAGCATCTCCCGTTTCCCCCTCCCCCCGTGGTACCCAGCCTTCAGGTCCCCACAGGGCTCTGCCCCACACACTCCAGGGACTTTCCATTTGGGTTTGATCTGTCTGCCTCTGCGTAGTTCTTCGCTTCTTGTTCCCACAGCCTTCCTTGTATGGGCTGATGCCTTGTGAACCCTTCAAGTCCTCCATCTGGGCATCCTTCCCTGGCCCCCAGACTACATCAGCTCCCCTTGTAATATGCTCCCCCTTCATGGCGTGCATCGCAGCTCAAAATTATAAACCTAATGGATGATTTGATCAACGCCTGACTCTTCCACTAGATTCTAAACTCCAATAAGGCGGGATCCAGGACTCATCCTTTTTCATCTCTGATATCTAGCCTAGTATTTGTCACATAGCAACTGCTCGGTAATTCTTCTATGAATGAATGCATGCGTGAATGAAACACTTTGACCTCGTGGCCTGTGTTACTCTTCACAGCACCCTGCATGCAGATGCTCTATAAATATCTTTCTGATTCATCTTACCTTGTTCTGTAGGACATTTTAATAACGAATTCTGTGTAGTTTCTAAGAGTAGCTTGCCACATTCTGAATTGAGAGGCCTGGCCATTGCAGGCAGAGTCAGTGTGATTCTTCAGGCCCTGTACTTGGTTTGATAGGGGTGGTAGTGGTAATCAAATATGACTTAGAAGTGTCCCCCACCTGCCATACCTGTCTTGCTTTCCATATCTCAAGTCTGCCTTTTGGAAAACCCTGGGAATTCATGTCACTTCACCTTGCTCGCTCAGTGGCAAAGCAGGGCAGCCAGGAGGGCTTCGTTGGCATTTGGCCTAGATGAGTGAGAGCTAACATCTGGTCCATCATGGAAAATTCCTGTAGTTACAGAGCTGGAAAATAGACTATCATTCCATTAATAAAGGGACCGGAATTAGTTCTTGTTCTCTGTGCTTCGTGTGCTAGTCATTGATGAATGATAATCCTGTCTTTATAGTCTCAAGCAGTCAGAGGGGAAGATAAAAAGTATGCTCCCTGGTCACCATCAGCAGCACTGCATTGGAGGGAGGGGGCAGGCTGTGGTGGTCGAGCCCCATCCTGTCCTGATAGGGACGTCTGTAACTTGCATATTTAATGGGGAGAGGCAACAGCTAGAGATGCCGCTTCTGATACAGCCTCTGCCCCCATCCTCTGTACGACCAAGGGAGAACCACTAATTGGATTCTGCCTCAAAAATGGGAACACTGACCTTTTCTCAAATCCACCAAACTGCAATATAATAGGGTTAATGTCATAGAGGTAAATGACACTTAGGTTCTTAGGGGAAAAAACTGTGTGTGTGTGTGTGTGTGTATGTGTGTGTGTGTGTGTGTGTGTGTATATATATATATATATAAATAAATACATTGTGTGTGTGTGTGTATGTGTGTGTGTGTGTGTGTGTGTGTGTGTATATATAAATAAATACATTGTGTGTGTTGGGGTGTGTGTGTGTGTGTGTGTGTGTGTGTGTGTGTGTGTGTGTGTGTGTGTTATGCGGGCCTCTCACTGTTGTGGCCTCTCCCGTTGCGGAGCACAGGCTCCGGACGCGCAGGCTCAGCGGCCATGGCACACGGGACCAGCCGCTCCGCGGCATGTGGGATCTTCCCGGACCGGGGCACGAGCCCGTGTCCCCTGCATCGGCAGGCGGACTCTCAACCACTGTGCCACCAGGGAAGCCCAAACAGTGTATATTTTTATCAGGAGGACCTTCCTATGGTCCTTAGAGGCATGGTTTTAATGGATATGAATAAGGAATTAAGACCAGTTATTAACCACATTGCAATGGAGGTCCTCAGTTGCCTTCCGGGGCTGGGGCAGGTGGAACAGCAGGATCTGAGGGCGGGGTGAGCGGGGGGGGGGGGGGGGCTCAGGGAAGCACGACCACAGGGATGTCTGAGTGTGTGTGTGGGGGGTGGTGGTGGGGGAGTGGGTTATGATTCAGGGTGGAAAGACGCTGAAGACGAATTAGGTTACATCACGTTCTTGATTTCAGCGTATTTATATTGGGCATTTTGAGTTTAAAGCTAATTAAATTGATGCATCATCTTTTGTGAAATACCAAAAGGATTTGGTAAACACTAATTAGGCTAGAGGACGTTTACATCATTTAACACTAGGCAATTGGCCACCTACGACATGTGGGTGATTCATTAATTTCAAGTAAATTTAATGCATGTAATTAAATGGCAAGACTCTGAGGGTTTCTGTGGCTGGCCCTGCCTTCCGCCCCGCGTAATGCACTTCTTCACACTTACTTATATTCAGGGTGTCCACGGGGGTGTTCTCAGAGACCCTGTCCTTCTATGTGAATGCCAGAGGAGCACCAGCGAGTTGTTACACTGGATGCGTGCCTGCTTCCTCCACCCTCACCGGCACCCCGTGCTCTGCCCCCCAGGGGGCCTGGGTGGTTCCTTCCTGTGTTCCACCTCTTGATCCAACCTGATTGGGTCAGAATGAGCCCCAGGCGTTCAATCGATGGCCTGGCATGAAAGTCCTGTATCTCAGGGATGACGGTGGTTGAGTCGTTCGTGTTCTTGCACAGGAATTTCAACTGAAGAAATGGCCAGAATCAGGCAGTTGCAAGTAGAATCTTAGTTGAAAGGTTCTCAGAGAGAAGGCAGTGTCCAAAATCACGAAGCACTACAGGTCACGAATAAGTAAAGGCCATGAAGTCAGGGAGTCAGGCTGGAAGAAAGGGAGAGTTGTTAGTTGGAAGCAGCCGGTGGAGAGTTGAAACTCTAACAGCAGAGAATAATCTAGATAATCCAATCACTGGAGCTATATTGGGTTATTACAATTTCTGAACTGAAATGTGAGACTCAGCCGACCATTTCCATGACGTCTGGCTGTGACACGTGTATCCCCACAGTAACACCCCCTACCCCACCCCCACCCCCCAAAAAAACTTAAGGAAGCAGAAGAGAGTATCTTTCCTTGCATGCCAAGGAATCTAACACACAACATGTATCTGAGGTTTATGTAACTTTTTTCTTTCAGTTTTATTGAGATATACTCGACATACATCATCATAAAAATTTAAGGTGGACAGCATAATGACTTATGCATATTGTGAAATGGTTCCTACAATAAGTTTAGTTAACATCAATCATCTCGCATAGATACAACGACAAAAAAAGAAAAAGAAAAATTTTTTTTCTTGTGATGAGAATTTTATGATATATTCTCTTAGCAACTTTCAAATTTATATTTGAAACTTTCAAATGACAACTATAGTCATTGTACATTAAATTAAATCCTCAGTACTCATTTATCTTATAACTGGAAGTTTGTACCTTTTGGCCACCTTCATCCAATTCCTTCACCCCCCATCTCCCACCTCTGGTAATCACAAGTCTGATCTCTTCTTCTATGAGTTTGAGTTTTTTGTTTTTTGATTTCTTTTAGAGTCCACATATAAGTGAGATCATATGGTATTTTTCTTTCTCTGCCTGACTTATCTCACTTAGCATAATGTCCTCAAGGTCTAGCCATGTTGTCACAACGGCAGGATTTCCTTCCTTTTTAATGGCTGAATAGTATTCCATTGTGTGTGTGTGTGTGTGTGTGTGTGTGTGTGTGTGTGTGTGTGTGTGTGTGCGTGTTTGTGTGTGTATCTCGCAACCTCTTTATCCATTATCTGTTGATGCACCCTTAGGTTGTTTCCCTGTCTTGGCTGTCATGAATGATGCTGCAATGAACATGGGGGTGCAGACATCTCTTCAAGATACTGATTTCATTTCCTTTGGATATGTGCCCAGAAGCAGAATTGCTGGATCATATGGTAGTCCCATTTTTTATCTTTGGAGGAACCTCCATACTGTTTTCCATAGTGGCTGCACTAATATATAATCCCACCAACAGTGCACCAGGGCCCCCTTTTCTCCACATCCTCGCCAGCATTTATCTCTTGTTTTTTTGTTGTTTTTTTTTTCGGTACGCGGGCCTCTCACTGCTGTGGCCTCTCCCGTTGCGGAGCACAAGCTCCGGACGCGCAGGCTCAGCAGCCATGGCTCATGGGCCCAGCCGCTCCGTGGCATGTGGGATCTTCCCGGACCGGGGCACAAACCCGTGTCCCCTGCATCGGCAGGCGGACTCTCAACCACTGTGCCACCAGGGAAGCCCTATCTCTTGTTTTTTTGATGATAGGATTCTCACAGACCTGAGGAGATACCTCATTGTGGTTTTGATTTGCATTTCCCTAATGACTAGTGATGTTGAGCATCTTTTCATGTAGCTGTTGACCACTTGAATATCTTCTTTGGAAAAAATGTCTGTTCAGCTCCTTTGCCCATATTTCAATTGGATTACTTGTTTTTCTGTTACTGAGTTGTATAAGTTCTTTATATATTTTGGATATTAACCCTTTTCAGATATATGATCTGCAAATGTTTTCACCCATTCTATAGGTTTCCTTTTCCTTTTTGAAATTTTCATTTTTCATTCCTTTTGCTGTGCAGAAGCTCTTTAGTTTGATGTGGTCTCACTTGTTTATTTTTAATTTTGTTGCTTGTGCTTTAGGTGTCATAGTCAAAAACTCATTGCCAAGACTCTTGTCAGGGAACTTTTTTCCCTATGTTTCCTTTTAGGAATTATATGGTTTCAGGTCTTACATCTAAGTCTTTAATCCATTTTGAGTTAGTTTTTCTGAGTGGTGTGAGATAGGGGTCTAGTTCCATTCTTTTATATGTGAATGTCCAATTTTTCCAGCACCATTTATTGGAGAGACTGTCTTCTCCATTGGGTATTCTTGGCTCCCTTGTCAAATATTAGTTGACCGTATATACATGGGTTTATTTCTGGGCCGTCTGTTCTGTTCCATTGGTCTATATGTCTGTTTTTATGCCAGTACCATATGGTTCTGATTAGTGTAGTGTTTATAAGTAGCTTGAAATTGAGAAGTGTGTTGCCTCCCGCTTTATTCTCCTTTTGCAGGGCTGCTTTGGCTGCTAAGAGCCTTTTGTGGTGCCATGTGTAACTTTTTGTTTTGCTTTTATTCTCTAAATGCTCTGAGTGGCTTTACCCTCCTCTTCATCCTTGTCTTTCTCTGTTCCAGCTTGTTGCAGCTCTTTTTTGTCCCACATCCTCACTGTAGATAGATATTCCCGACCCAGAGCAAAGTGGTAATGAGGGCAGTTAAGGTTATACCAGCCTTGCAAGTCACCAAAGGGATGCTCCAGACACAGCATCATGCAGACTGCCTTTGACTTTTTTTTTTTTTTTGCGCTACACGGGCCTCTCACTGTTGTGGCCTCTTCCGTTGCGGAGCACAGGCTCCGGACGCGCAGGCTCAGCGGCCATGGCTCACGGGCCCAGCCGCTCCGTGGCATGTGGGATCTTCCCGGACCGGGGCACGAACCCGCGTCCCCTGCATCAGCAGGCGAACTCTCAACCACTGCGCCACCAGGGAAGCCCTGCCTTTGACTTTTTAGTCAGTTTATCTTCATAATGGATGTGGACCATTTTTAAAGTCTTTATTGACTTTGTTACAATATTGCTTCTGTCTTTTTTTTAATGTTTTGGCTTTTTGGCCGTGAGACATGTGGGATCCTAGCTCCCCGACCAGGGATGGAACCCGCACTCCCTGCACTGGGAGGCAAAGTCCTAACCACTGGACCGCCAGGGAAGTCCCTATCTTCATAATGGATGGATGAGGGGAAGACGATTTAGCTCAGATATTAAGTCACAGCTAAATTTAGAGTAGATTTTCTTCTCTTTCTCTTTCTCTCTAAGAAATCAGCTTACTCTTATCCTTAGATTCTTCCTTCCTCCATCCAAAGATTGAAAAGTAGCTTCACACTAGGGACTTTTTAGAGTTAACACAGATCTGGTTTGGCTAAGATACTCTTTCCAGGAGCAAACATGGACCGTTTGAACTGTTTTTGTTTGTCCACACACTTATGCTCTTTGTTGGTCGTAGCCAGAGCTCCCTGAGGATCAGGGAGTGCAAGTGTATACCCTCCCTCTTTTCAATTTAGCCTTGCCCTTGTGTGGAAGTAACTGCTTCTTTGTTTTAGCGATAGAACCTCCCTGAGTTGTAGCTGGACATATGGCTACCCGGTTGAAGACTGTATTTCATAGTCGCCTGTGTGGTAGGTGTGCCCATATGATTCAGTTTCCCGCCATAAAATGTGAGCAGAGTGATATTCACAGGGTCTGTGGCAATTCCTCAAAAGGAACTGACCTGCCCTCCCTTTTCTCTTTGGCGTCCTTCCAGCCCCAGATGGGACCTTGGTTAATAGGCTCCACCCCTACAGTTGAGGGCAGAGTAATGAGAGGGAAGGGAGTGGGCTCTTGAGAGAACCTGTTGGAGCAGGACCACCTACTCGCAGGAGAACCTCTGGGCTGTTACAGGCGAGAGCAGGCAACACGTCTTCCCGTGTCAGCTCTTCTATGTTTGTTTCTCCGTTACAACTGCCCAGTATGTACCCCAACCAGTACACAGTGGTGGACACTCAGTGCTCAGGAACCTCACTGAGTGATGAATAGGTGTTATGTCACTTGATCTTCTAGCAACCACCCCTAAATAGATACTACTTGCCCATTTTACAGATGTGCAAACAGACTTAGGAAGGCGAGGTGACTTGCCCAAGATCACACGGCTGTAAGTGGTAGAAGGAACTTGGACCCGACTCTGAAGTGCTTCAAAACACGTATCCTTAATTGCTGTGCCCTCGCGTCTCTTGATATTACTGTTCACTCTTTTTCTAAGAGAATATTCGAAGTATTCTTCTCTGCCAATTTAAAGTTTCAGTATGTTACACATCGCGACTCTGGGCTCTACTGCTTCTCTGCTTGGTTTGGTGTAGATTGCTCACTTTCTTCTGCTGTTTTTGGGAGGTGGGGGTGGGAGCGACGACCATCCTTTAGTTTTGAATACATTCATTTTGCCTCATTCATTAGACTGTAAATCCCTCAGGGGATAGTGCTAGTGACACATGCTGAGTAAATGACGGTTACACGTCTAAAGAGAAAAGATATGTCTGGTCTTCCAGAATGATGCAGTGTTCTCTTGTGTGATGTTTTTCTCACGGGTGTATAAATTCTGTTGTTAATCATCAGTCCTGGTGAAAGCCAGCCCCCATTTAAAATACATTTTCATGGCAGAATATTTGAATAGAGGTAACATTGGAAGAGATGATTTTGAGTAAGGAATGATGCCCATTCTACTTATTGTTCTAAATATAAGCAGGTGGAATTTTAACTCTTCATACTGGCACTTCAGCCAACGTTAGATTCATGATCATTCTGCCACGTATGAGTTCGTGTGAAGTTTGCTGCATGATTAAAGAAAGTTCAGAATAATAGTGCTTCAGATAAGATGTATTTTTTTTTTTTCTAACATGAGAAAGGTCTGGAGGTGGGCAGCTGAGGACTGGTATGGTGGCTTCGTGGTCACTGGATGCAAGCTCCTTCTAACTTTTTCCTCCCAAATCCCTGAAAATGGTTTCCATTCTGAAGGTTCCCTCCTGGTTACCAAGAGCCCTGGTAGAGACAACCATTGTTTCAGAGTTGCAGGCAGTAGGATGGGGAGGGGGCAAAGGGCCTTTACCTTCCTTTTCCCTCTTAAAGACCTCTTCCAGAATTTTCACTAAATGAACCTCCACCTCACTGGTCAGAACCTAGCTCTACCTAGTTACAGAGCTGCCCAAGTAAAATCAGGGTTTTGTCTTGTTTTTAAGGAAGAAGGAGAAGGGTCAGTGTTAGGTGGACTGCCTGCCTTCTAATTAGAAAATTCCCACCATTCTAGATCGGGGTGGCGAACTATGGTCCATGGGCCAAATCTGGCCTGCAGCCTGCTTTTTAAATTTATTCTTATTTCTTATTTTTAATAGCTCATTTCAGGTTACCACAGCAGAGCTGAGTATTTGTTACAGAGATTGTAGAGCCCACAAATCTAAAATATTTCCTGTCTGGTCCTCATTAGAAAAAGTATGCCAACCCCTGTTCTTCTAAATCATGGGGGATGGATTCTGAGGAATGAATGGTTTCATTCCTTGGGGTGCTATTCCAGGAGCAGCATGAAGCTTAATATGAATTCAATAATAATCTGTTCTTCTCCAGCCCCAAGTGAAGTTGTATCCATTAAGCATATGTTTGCCTGCAAGTACCATAAAACCTGACTAATGGCAGATGAAACAAAAAGAAGTGTATTTATCTTGGATACAAAGAAGTCCAGAAGTACTGGATTGGTACAGATGCTGAATGATGCTTTCCAAATGGGTTCTTTTTTTTTTCTCCCCAACCATGCCGAGAATGTTGGCTTTCTTCTCATGCTTATTGTAAGACGGCTACAGCACCTAAAGGTGTAATGTCTGCATCCTGCATAGGAAGAAAGGGAAGGTGCCAAAGGGGGCATGAGTCCGTCCCCCTTCCAGAAACTTTCCCAGGGTCCTCACTGGCCAGGACTATGTCTCATGTCCACCGCTAGCAGCAGAGGATGCTGGGATGATGAGAATAGAAATTGGGTGCATCGCTGGGGCAGACACATGGAGGTTGTGTTGGAAAGGGAGACGTGGAGACAAGAGTGATGTGTGCTGTGTAGGGCACCCCCGCAACTAATGTGGGTCCCTCTAGAGATATTACCTTTGTTAGAGTCTCCTTTCCTACCTGCCTTTGCCTGTCACAGTTCCCAAAATTAATTAATTAATTAAGATTAATTAATTAATCTTGTTCTTTTCACCTCCCTTTGTATTCTCGGCTAGGTGAGAAACCTGGAAGTGAGCCTGAAGAGGCGAAGCTGCAGATCGCCAGCAAACAGATCGTGCAGAATGCCATCCTGCGGGCTGTGCAGCAGGTCTCCCGGGAGAGTCGGCAGAGGGAAGCCGGGGCTGGCGACACCCCTCGGGGCAGCTTCCGGCCGGGCGCGGGGGAATTAACCAAGAAGCATGAAAAGAAGTAACACGGTGGATGGGGCTCTTGTCACACGCTTGGTTTCCAGCCTTTTTTTTAGCATAGGATGCGTTGCCAAAAATGTTGCCAGTAAAGCGGACCGAAGTGTCAGCGACACCTAGCAGTAGGATGAATTCACACTAGGCCTTGGCCGAGAAGCACTGTTCTGCAAAAGTGCATTAGATGCTTCTGTTTATATTAACGCAGTGCCTCTGAAACGTAGTCGGGCCAAACATGACACTGTCATTGCAAAAGTAGTTTTGCAGCACAATTCATTTCTAAAGTTGTTTTTTTTTTTTTTTAAATGATTCCCTATGTTTATTTACTTTGGCCTTGTATGCATTCTGTCTGTGACCTTAACCAGCAGTTCTTTCTGCTGAAACACCGAGAGCTGTACTGTGATCTTTATAATATTTAAACAAGATGTGCTGGAAAGGTAAAGGAATGGTGTTACAGTCCTCAGATATGGAATTGAAGGCTTTACTAAAGTGGGTTCAGGTCCAAGATCATATTAAGCAAAGGCAAATTCTAAGTCCCTCAGGATCTTACCAAAGCATGTATTTATATATATTGTTTTTTTAAAAAGGAGGACCCCAGCTTTTCCAGAACTCAGTCTCAGTTCTGTCAGTTGTTTGATAGTTAATGTTTCCTCTCTGTGCAGAAATCCTTGGGAAATATTATGGATTTCTTTTTCCATTTCAAGATGAAAATAAGATGGGTGAATCTAAATGCATGAGTCGCCGATGTCGGCAGCCCCTTGAAGAGAAACTGGAGTTGTAGATTCCATCTTGGAGATATCCTAGGGTCAGCTTATGGGGTGCAGGGTCCTTGGAAGGAGCTCTGGGGACTTATAAATGCTGTGTTGCCATCAGACTATGCACTTGCACTAGTACCTTGCTAATAGGAACTTTTCTTTTCCCATCCACAAATTAGATTTTTTTTTTGAGATTATGAAAATCATACATATCAGGAATGAATGACACATAAAATGGGAAAATCATTTCCTCAACTGAAACGTGAAAATACAGTGGGATCAACAAAGCGACCATGCTGTGAAAGCAGTCATGGGACCATATGTGTGTGAATGAGTAAAGCCATCTCTGTTGCAACAGAATGACTTCCGCTCCACTCTCATGTGGGTACCGCACAGCTTTCTGTGTCCTTAGAGTCCCATTTCCTGGGTTTCCCAACAGTTACTGAGTTGATGCTACTGGGAACAGATGAAGAATTTGATCTTTGTTAGAAATTTTTGGGCTTCAGAGTATCAATGTTTACGTTTGATAGTTTTTTAAAAAGCAAAGTATCAACATATGAAGTGTGACTGATATTAAGACATGCTTCTAGAATTCCAATATGTTACACTTTCCAGAATGGATACTATTGAGAAATAAATGAGAACAATCTCTTATCAGTTCTGTTAGACTGTCTCACACCATGTACAGATGGAATAAATTCACAGGGGGAATGTCTGTGGGAGGGAGCAGAGGGGTTAACATTTAAATATGGTTTGTTCATAATTTTCTTTAAGTAGTACTCATGACAATTGAAGAATGAGTTTAAGTTGACCTGAAGTCATATAATGGATGTGATATAATTGTACAGCCTAGATAATAGGAATGAAGATATTAAGGGAAATTATTCAGGAGTACCCACAAATAACAAAATAAACCCAATGCTTGTAATTTGCAAGTGATCTGGCACTCTGTTTACTGAGATGTCTGGATATAACCAGCCTTGGCTTTTGCTGCCGTATGTCAGAAACACATAAACACGTTCTCTTTCCTCTCTGGTGTGTCTGTGCTAGTACATTGGGGATCTTGGAGAATATCTGATTAACCTCTGTATCTAAATGTTATTTATAAATAAAATATATCCAGCTTTGAAATATGTTGTCATTTATAGCCAAGTTTTCTTCGCCCTACTCTTTGGTCCTTTCACATGGGGCTACGAGGCATCCCAAGGCTGTTCCAAACCTCTAGATCTCGTGACCCTGAAAGCACTTCTTAACAGGCCTTCACTGTCACTGTCTGAGGACAGCTGTGGGATGGGGGTTCCTGAGGCTTGAGCAGAAAAGGGTGCGTGCTAAGAAGTGGCCTTTTGATCTCAGGAAGTAAAGGTAAGTAGATGGGGCAAAGCTGAGTGTCTTTCATGATCTTTGTGAGATGGAAAGTCTCCAGCAAGAAACAGATATTGATAAGTTCTTGGAAGGAGGAAAGAAAGTCAATCCCTGCACTCGACAGGTAGGTGCCGCATCGGCAGACTCCTAAGAAAACTCAGCCATAAAAATAAATGCATCTGTTAAGCTCCTCCTTGTATCTGTCTTGGTATAAAGTTATGGGGTTTTGAAGGGGCCGACAGAACTTCATTCGGCGTAGGATCAAGGTGGGCTTCCCCTTGGTTATTACATGAACCAGCACAGAGCTTTTGGTTTTAGGAATGAGTGGGAACATGTATTTCATGCCCTTTACCTTCCTGGCTTAATAGATAGTAAATGCACGTGGACTTCCCAGCTCTGCGTGTTCAGCTGTTTGTCTTGGGCTTTGCCTGTCCCTGGGGTGGAACTGGAGACAAATTCTTTTCTGCTGCTTTATTTTTCTGTAGTCACCTACCCAGCGTGAAGAGTGTTGTAAAAAGAACTCACGCTTCATCCTTGTTTCTCTTTTAGCTGCTTAGTCTTCCTTTATGTTTTGGTTTCAGGTTACAAATAAATGAATCAACATTTAAAGATAACCACTGAACTTATGCCATTCAGGCTATATTCAAGGTTTAAGGTCTCTATAAAAAAACTACAGAAAGGAGGGAATTTTACATTTATCCACAGTAGCAACTCTTCTAAGTAAAATACAGTAGAGAATAAAATCTCTGAAAAATCTGGTAACTAGTTCAGCAACTCTAGTACCCAGACTGGTAAAGAAACTAAATAATCCAGTTTGAGTAATTTGTCAGTTTATGTAAAGAGAAAGTAGAAAATACAATAATAATATCAGCTCTCTTGAGTGTGAGAAAGTTTTCTGAAATATATGACTACACACTAATGCCGGGGACCAGCCCCAGCTGAACAGGATTCACCCAAAGGAGAAGACGGAGTCGGCGTGGACAGAACTCAATACACCTCAGAGGATGCAAGGATCTGACAAATTTATTTTCAAGATTCCAAAAGCTTTTATACTATAAAGTGATCTCATTTTCAAATTTAACATTCTCATTCCCACGCCAAAAATTCCCCCACATAGGCCACAAAACAAAGGTAATTTACATCAGCAGATTGATTAAAACAGGTTAGGTAATTTTCCCATCGCCCAGAGTTTCTTTCTTCTCCTGTGGTTAGTCACATGTTGGTCACATCTACGTCAGGAACACAGTCTGTGGTTTCATTGTCTTCTTTAGAAAATTAGATGTTCTTGTACCTATATGTTCTTGTTCAATCAGCCAACTATTCAAAGCACAAACTCAAGCACATTATTCTTTTAACAATTGTAAATATTTATAGACTATTTTCTTCTACCTTTATAATCAAAACAAGGCACTAAATTATACAAAAAACAATTTTACTTATAAAAGGCTACCAAGTAGCCTACTCTAATTTATTATGTACCCACTGTAGCATAAAACCTTCCCACCACCATAGCCAAAAATTTCCTAACCTACAATAGTAATCAAAACAATCAAAACAATACACATCATTTTTTATACTTCTAAAAAACCATGGGAGCGGACATTGTACCGTAAGCTCATTGATTAAACCCACTGTTGCATAAAACCTTGTCACCATACCCAGGTATTTCCCAGCATGTTTATAACTCCACTGGGAGGCCATAACTCTTGCAATTTTTCTTTTAAAGTACAAAGCTGCTGCAGAAATGTTCCCACCATTGTATTTCCCCAACAAATATAATCATTAAAGGAGCCAAAGTAGCTATAATCCTCCTCTTGGTTTTTACCCTAAATTGGGGTCTTTCCTAAACCCCTGCATTAAAACTATACATTTTTCCCAACACCAATAGCAATCCTATAAAAATCACCTTAGGCAAAGGCAGGGAAAAACACAGAGAAAAGCTATGGTTCACGGAGGAAATGGGAAACAGAGCCCTGCTGTGGTGGAAGAGCAGTTGCCATTGGCCAGGTCTCTGGTCTGCTACCTGGGTTCTCATCTGAGCTGGGCGTGGGAAGCGAAGCAGCCATGGGGGCAAGAGACCTCTCTCAAAAGGGGTGAGGGTTCAGGCTCCTGCAAAGTTGGGGGGGTGAGGGTCTATGCCCCACCTCTGTTGGCCCCCAAGTTCTCTCCTGATGGCCCCTCTGCGACTGTGCCTGTCTTAGGTTGTTCCTTCCCTGAGGAATCTTACCCGTCTTTGGCTAACCAGCCATCCTCCGGGGCCAAGCAGGGAGATGTTAGGTGTGCGAGTGAGCGAGGTGCAGCGCCCCCAGAGAAGGTCAGTTTTCTGTCACCTTGGTAGCCTATGCCCCCGTGGCCTCCACGCCCAGCACCTGCCCTGGGATTCCCTCGCCAACTGGCGGGGCCCCGGCTCTGATCACATGTCTTCGGGAACCCAGGTTTCTCCTCCAGAGAGGGCCCAGCTTACAGCACTGGGCAAGAGAGGCCAATTGCACGGCACCAGCCACCAGGAGGCAGGAAGCCCTGCAAACGAGAACTTTGCTTTTCCATATTTACACCTGACAGCACCAGCTTTGCTTGGCACTATAGGTCTTGTCCGTGCTGAGACTCAAAAGCACTTCCTATACGGCTCCCAACATCTCCCCCTTTTTTATTTTTTAAAAAGGCAGTATGCAATTCCACTTTGGTTTTATATACACTCCGAAGGGCAACTTGAATTAATCGGATAATGACTGGAAAAGAAATAAGGAGCAAAATTATAACCACTCCGGCAGCCCCATAATTTATTAAAATATGCATAAAGGAATTACCCTTAAAATAACTTTGTAAATTTTGTAAAAATTCTGCAGCAACCTTAGAGGGATTCATATCATATTGAGAGGCTGAAATATCATGAATTTGTTTATGTAAATGTTCCAAATCAATTCCTACATCACTAGAATTCCATATATTTAAAATATGCATTTGAATTTTTTCCCAGGAATATTCAGAATAATTTACTTTTAAGGGAGTAACACATATCCAAGAATATTTTTTATGGCATGTTAAAAATAGGCGAACTTTTAAAGCAGTAAGTTCTTGACCAATATGTAAAACTGCTTCTTCAAGGGCATCAACTTTAGCTTCTAACTTTCTATCTATTATTTCCTGAGTCGCTAAAGCCAAGGATATATTTTTTGATAAA
The DNA here is from genome assembly GCF_951394435.1 of Stenella coeruleoalba. Taxonomy (NCBI): domain Eukaryota; kingdom Metazoa; phylum Chordata; class Mammalia; order Artiodactyla; family Delphinidae; genus Stenella; species Stenella coeruleoalba. The sequence continues at coordinate 56,666,141 of NC_137160.1, read as the reverse complement.
TCATTAATATATTGAGCTGTTTGTACTTCTTTTACTAAAGTATATGTTGCAACAGTAAAAGAACTCAGTATTCCTATCAAAGCGGAAATTCCCAAAATCAAAGTAGCCACGAATCTTTTTGGCCGTATGAGCTCTCCAACCTGTCTTACAATTTCCGCCCCTATATCTGTATACCAAGATTCATTAAGCGCTACTGGCAGCATAATATAAGCTGGTCTTTTTAACACCATTATGGTTGACACATTCATTTCAGGAACAATACAAGTGGTCAGTATGCATTGCTGACAGGTAATATAAAATCTCATATTATACTGCATAATCTGCAACTTTTCACTATCATTAGAAAGCAATAAGGAATACGGAGATGACACACAGGTTTGAACATGGTATTCTTCCATATGGGTAGTAGCTCTAATTAACGTTATTTTACGAGTGGTTAAGGGTAATCTCCATAACTGAGGTTGATAATAGGTTTTATTTTCATATACAAAAGTATAAATAGGAGCCACCCATCCATGACTATTCCATCTATTTACCTTCAATGGACGGGGAATATAGGAATTATTCCATGGATATAATATGCCTTTCTCTAAATATGTTCTATAATCTCCCTCAGGAAAATTAGTACTCCAATCTGAAATATAATATCTAGTTCCAGGAATGGTTATTTTATTCTCTTTATTATACATACAATATATCCATAAAGGATATCCAGTTTTAATATTTATTTGAATCCATTCATTTGTAGCTTCCCCTGCAGCCTCATCACAATCATCATATCTAGAAGGATGAACAACTTTAGCTGGATATTTATTAACATAAACTTGATTTTGTCCTACAACTTTCCCTAACAATGACCATAAATATCTTGTGGTTTTATCTCTTCCTACTGGCTCTTTAGGGGGCCTTTTAGGGGAATCTGTCAAAAATCCTGCATCAACTACTGACAAACATCCATTTTTTGTTCGACTATTTTCTATTGACCCTGAGCCAAGAAAAAAGCATATTGGAGGAAAGTCAGTCTGACCTGTAAATGAGTAGTTAAAATTAATAACAAATTGTTTATAGCCCTGTATTCCTCGAATGCCATCGGTCAAGTCAGGGAATGAAGAAGTCACTGGAATAATGGAATCTGTCCAAGTACACGTATGTAAAATAGGAGGATCTGGAAAGAAAGTCCAATACGTATCATTGGCGCTCACCTGAACTGAAAGCAAAGTAAGCATAGCCACAAAAAAATTAGGAGTCGTCAACGGCAATTCTTGTGTAATTACAGCATTTTTAGCAGTCAGGCAAAGTTTTTTAATTGCCCCCCAAGTCATTGGAGCCACTTCAGTGGTGGAAACAGCATACCTCCTTTTTCGTGAACGAGAAGGCAGTGTAGGTTTTTTCTCCAATAATTCAGGAGAAGTTTGTACCTCTTTATCGCAGGCCGTAGGGTTAATTGGTTTTTCTTCCCGGGGATGTAATTCCGCCATCTCAGCAGTGCGATTTCTTTTCTGAAAAATGCTTCGATAAATTTCCCACCTCAGGGTGTCTAATTAATCGATCAGGAATCCAAATTGGTGAATCAAAATTCTGAGGAAAAATACAAGCATATCCTCTACCACTAGTTAGTAATATATCTGGTCCATTCCATTTTCCTGTTAAAACATCCTTCCATAATACCTTTGGTTTTATACTTTCTTCATTTATCTCCCAATGTCTCATCATAGGAGTTTTCTCTTTATCATTCATATTTAAATAATTTAATACAAACATAGAATGGTTAAGTAAATGATGAGGAGAAAAATATTTTAAATCTCCATTTTGCAATTTATAAATCATATTTTTTAATATCTGGTTAGTTCTTTCAATTATAGCTTGTCCTTGTGGATTATAAGGAATCCCTGTACTATGGGCTATGCCAAACTGCTGGCATAATCGCTGAAAAGATTTAGAAACATAAGCAGGGCCATTATCAGTTTTTAACTTTCGGGGAATACCCAAATAACTAAAGCAAAACATCAAGTGCTGGCACACATCCTTAAAGGCCTCTCCGGTCCTAGCTGAGGCTACAATTACATGTGAAAAGGTATCTACACAAACATGTACATATGACAGCTTTCCAAAACTGGGTACATGAGTCACATCCATTTGCCACAAATCATTAGCTCGCAAACCTCGGGGATTTACTCCTTGTTGAGGTACATTAGTTTGTGTAGGACACACAGAGCAATTTTTTACTATTTCCCTTGCTGCTTCTCTAGTTAGGCTAAACTGATATCTTAAGGCATTAGCATTTTGATGATGCAGCTGATGAGATTCTATTGCTTCTTGTACTTTATTCTCATCTACTATAAAAACTTTAGTCAGGGCATCAGCAGAGGCATTGCCTTCTGCTAAAGGCCCTGGCAATCCAGAATGAGCTCTAATGTGGCCTATATAATAAGGTTGTGTTCTTTTCCATATACTCTTTTGTAGTCTCTTAAGCAACTTAATAATTGTACTCTTATTCTCAGGAAAGGCTGCTGTTTCTATTGCTGGAAATAATTTAACTATATATAAGGAATCAGTATATAAATTAATCTTTTTATCCCTGGTTAATTTTATCACTTCTATAACTGCCATAATTTCTGATTGCTGTGCTGAGCAATTTTCTGTATTTAATACTTTCTTTTCATTATTAATAATATAGGCTGCCCTCCCTGAGGAGGATCCATCAGTAAATACTAATATGGCCTCTTCTAAAGGTTTCATCTTATAATATGTAGGAAAAACCACCATATGTTCCTTAAAAAACTGTAACAATACACTTTTAGGCAGATGAAATAAAATCTGACCTCCAAATGAGGTCAGGGCTATTCCTAATGAATCTTCTAACAACAGCAAGGCCTCTAATTGATCTTTATTATAAGGTATAATTATGTTATCCATATCTTTTCCAAATAACTCTCTACTTCTCTTTCTACCTTTAATAATTAGCAAACTAACCATAAAAGGGTATGAGGCAACAATCTTTTTTGGACTAGCAGCCAAATGTATCCATTCTAATGGTCCATCTTGCCATAATAATCCTGTAGGAATAACTGGAGTCCTTAAAATAATTAAATCCCAAGGTTTGGTATAATCTAGTCTTTTAATAAAAACATTTTTTAAAGCTTTTTCTATTTTTTCTATGGCTTGTTTTCCTTCTGCAGTTAACTCTCTAGGGGATAAGGGGTTAGAATCTCCTTGTAATATCAAAAACAAAGGTTTTAATTCCACAGTAGTAATTTTTAATAAAGGCCTTATCCAATTTATATCTCCTAAAAACTTTTGAAAATCATTTAAAGTAACCAAATGATCAGTTCTTAGCTGAAAAGGTATATGTTGAATGGAAAATTCCTGTATTAATCTGCCCAAATAATTATAAGGAGGCTCAGTTTGAATTTTTTCTGGAGCGACTTTTAATCCATACTCCTGTAAGGCTTCCATCATATCCTGCAATGCCTGATGTAAGTAAGCCTTATCTTTATGGGCCAATAATATATCATCCATATAATGTATTAAATATATTTCTTTATATTTTTGTCTTATATTACATATGGCTTGGTCTACATATTTCTGACATAAGGTAGGGCTATTTTTCATGCCCTGCGGTAAAACTTTCCATTGATACCGCTGATATGGTCTGGTAAAATTAGGAGAGGGCACACTAAACGCAAACCTCTTTCTGTCCTCCTTATGTAAGGGGATCGTGAAAAAGCAATCTTGCAGGTCTATGACTATAATAGCATAATCTTTAGGAATGGCTACTGGAGAGGGAAGTCCAGGCTGTAAAGCCCCCATTGTTTCCATTGTTTTATTTATTGCTCTAAGATCTTGTAATAATCTCCATTTTCCTGATTTTTTCTTTATAACAAATATAGGAGTATTCCAAGGACTATTAGAGGGTTCAATATGTCCTGCCAATAATTGCTGCTCCACTAATTCTTCTGCAGCTGCTAATTTCTCAGAAGTTAGGGGCCATTGTTCTACCCATATAGGTTCCTCTGACAGCCACACTATAGGGTCAGCTGCTTTTAAAACAATGGCCCCCTTTATAAATTTGGATAGCCCACTCCATGTTTATCATTTTTGGGCTCAGCAACCACAGGATATAATCTTCCCTCCTGATTTTTTCCTAAACCTTTATCTGGGTCATATCCCATTTTTAACATCTGTGAGGAGACACAATCATCTGGACTATACAAGAGCATCCCCATCTGCATAAGTATGTCTCTTCCCCAAATGGAAATTGGCAAGCCAGGTATTACATAAGGACAAAAGGAGCCTGCTTGTTTATTAGCAGTATTCTCCCAAGTTAAAATCTGGGCACTCTTAGCTACTGTTGGAGCAGTCCCCAGACCTGCTAACATATTGTCAGCATGTTTGGTGGGCCAGCTGCTAGGCCAATCTTTTCCTGCTATGCAGGAAGCATCTGCACCTGTGTCTAATAAACCTTGAATATTTTTTCCATTAATTTTTAAAATTTTCAAGGGTCTATTTCTGGTAATCTCTTGAATCCAAAATGCCATATCACTGGAGCCAAATCCTTTCTCATTCCTAGTTTCTTGAATTACATTCTTTCCTGTCTTATAATATGGTAGCAATAACAATTGTGCTATTCTTTGTCCTACATAAATTTGCTGCGTCTTATTAGAGGGAGCCACCATTATTTGAATTTCTCCTGTATAATCAGAGTCAACTACTCCAGGCAAAACTGTTAAGCCAGATAAGGAAGTTGAACTCCTACCAATAATTAAACCCATTACTCCTGGGGGCAATGGACCTTTAATCCCAGTTGGTATTTTTATAACTGGAGAGTCAGGAGTTAATATTGTTGCGGAGGTGGCACAGAGGTCCAATCCTGCGCTGCCTGGGGTGGCCCTAAACAATTCATCGATTCCCCTGAGGGAAGAAAGGGATTGAGCGTCTGGTGAATGGCCCCTATTGTTTGTTGGGCCCGGGGTTGGGCCCGAAGTAAGTTTCCCGAATTAGTTTCAGCAGGTGTACCTGGAAAAACAGGTGCAGGAAATATTGGCATCTGAGCTCCAGCCTGAGGCACTGCAGAAACCCCACTAGGGGGAAGAATGTGTCCGTCCTTATGATATTTACTCCGACACAATTTAGTCCAATGATTTCCTTTCCCACATCTTTGGCAAGGAGTCTTTGGGACCCCAACATTACCAGGAGATATCATTCTAACAGGGCCTGCTGGAGGTATATTTTTATTGGGACATTCCCTACTAAAATGACCTGCACTTCCACAAGCAAAACAATTATTTCCTTTTAATCCCTTAGGGTTTTTTGTTTTTTGAACCATATTCATCATACATTGAGGAAGTGTTTCTCCTTTTAGAGCGGCTGCCAGAGCAATCCCTTGCATATAAGAGGGACCCACATCAGAACACTGTTTAATAAAATCTAAAATGCTGCCAGTTTTTCTAATTGGTCGAATTAAATTCTGACAAACAGGATTGGCATTTTCAAAGGCTAATTGTTTAGCTAACATGCTAGCTGCATCCTCATCAGTTATTACTCGTTTTATCTCTGTTAACAAGCGAGAAACAAAATCTTCATATGGTTCTTCAGGCTTTTGTCTTAGATCTGTTAAAATGGAGGCTTTTCCTGGAGTCAAAGGCAAAGACTTCCAGGCATTCACTGCACATGTAGTTACCTGCCATAAGGCCTCCTTTCCCATATGCATCTGCTGTTGGGTTGAGTCATATTCTCCTTGACCTAATAACATATCTTTAATAATATTAAATTTATCCCATTTCTTATTTAAAGCATTTTGTTTAGCCACCTGTTCCTCATATTCTGCCTTCCAAAGTAAATATTGTCCTCCCGATAAACAGGCCTTGGTAACCTGAATCCAGTCATATGGAGTCATCCATCTATTTGCTAAGGCATCTATAAGAGTCATAGTATAAGGCGCTAACGGTCCATAATCTATACAGGCCTTTTTAAGCTCTTTTAAAAGTTTTAAAGGTAAGGGTTCCCAATATACCGCATCATCATCATCAAAATCATCAAAAATAACTGGAAAACAGGCTGCAAAAGCATAATCATCATCTTCACCGTTTATTCTCCTATGCTTTTTATTTTTGCCTTGATTATTATTAAAAGGTGGTGGAGGTGGTGGGCCCTTGGCCTTAAAAGGTGGTGGAGGCGGTAGGCCCCCAACATTTAAAATTGAATGCCCTGACCCTTTTAAAGGGGGAAGTGAAGAACTTAAAGGTGCTGGTGGGGCGGTCGGTAAACGACCCAAAGGGCGCATATCCTGTAATTTAGGCCTATTTTTCTTAGTTTCTTGTATTGAAAAAGCATCATGAGGTTCATACTTCCTTCTTTCATAATCATATGCAGCAGCATCTAAATCATCCTGATCTGCAGGAGGCAATTCATCATCAAAAGGAGGGTTTTTTAACAAATTAAACTTATTATCAATAGGTGACTCAGTTTCCTCCTCTGAATCATTATCGTTAAGGTTACAACCTTTTAAAGCTGTAGCCAAGACCTCAGTTCCTTTTGATGTTTTTGGAGAAAGTAACGGAGTACATTCATCTATTACTTCTGCAGGATATTTATATGGGGTCTTTTGACCTTCAGGCAAGGGAGCAATGCTCTCTCTAATAAGGTTCCATAAAGTAAAAGTATCTACTGGAACCTTCTCAGGTCCAAAATGACTGTAATATACTTGCAAAGTTTGCCCCACTTTTTGCCAGGTTTCTATATTAACTGTTCCCTCTTCTGGAAACCAAGGACATTGTTCCTGTACAAACTGAAAAAACTGAGTTAATTGCTTATTAGTTACCTTAATTCCTCTTCCATTTATCATATGTTTAACTATATCAATAAATAAGAGCCTCTCTTTGGACTCAGCGTGTCCCATCTTGACACCGCCTTACTCACCTTCCTAACCAGTTCTCCTTTAACTGGGGGTCTGCAGCACCCTACGGTGAGACTCCTATCCGTCCGAAAAAGAAATAATACTTACCCCTTCAGGTCCCTGTTCGGGCGCCACTTGCCGGGGACCAGCCCCAGCTGAACAGGATTCACCCAAAGGAGAAGACGGAGTCGGCGTGGACAGAACTCAATACACCTCAGAGGATGCAAGGATCTGACAAATTTATTTTCAAGATTCCAAAAGCTTTTATACTATAAAGTGATCTCATTTTCAAATTTAACATTCTCATTCCCACGCCAAAAATTCCCCCACATAGGCCACAAAACAAAGGTAATTTACATCAGCAGATTGATTAAAACAGGTTAGGTAATTTTCCCATCGCCCAGAGTTTCTTTCTTCTCCTGTGGTTAGTCACATGTTGGTCACATCTACGTCAGGAACACAGTCTGTGGTTTCATTGTCTTCTTTAGAAAATTAGATGTTCTTGTACCTATATGTTCTTGTTCAATCAGCCAACTATTCAAAGCACAAACTCAAGCACATTATTCTTTTAACAATTGTAAATATTTATAGACTATTTTCTTCTACCTTTATAATCAAAACAAGGCACTAAATTATACAAAAAACAATTTTACTTATAAAAGGCTACCAAGTAGCCTACTCTAATTTATTATGTACCCACTGTAGCATAAAACCTTCCCACCACCATAGCCAAAAATTTCCTAACCTACAATAGTAATCAAAACAATCAAAACAATACACATCATTTTTTATACTTCTAAAAAACCATGGGAGCGGACATTGTACCGTAAGCTCATTGATTAAACCCACTGTTGCATAAAACCTTGTCACCATACCCAGGTATTTCCCAGCATGTTTATAACTCCACTGGGAGGCCATAACTCTTGCAATTTTTCTTTTAAAGTACAAAGCTGCTGCAGAAATGTTCCCACCATTGTATTTCCCCAACAAATATAATCATTAAAGGAGCCAAAGTAGCTATAATCCTCCTCTTGGTTTTTACCCTAAATTGGGGTCTTTCCTAAACCCCTGCATTAAAACTATACATTTTTCCCAACACCAATAGCAATCCTATAAAAATCACCTTAGGCAAAGGCAGGGAAAAACACAGAGAAAAGCTATGGTTCACGGAGGAAATGGGAAACAGAGCCCTGCTGTGGTGGAAGAGCAGTTGCCATTGGCCAGGTCTCTGGTCTGCTACCTGGGTTCTCATCTGAGCTGGGCGTGGGAAGCGAAGCAGCCATGGGGGCAAGAGACCTCTCTCAAAAGGGGTGAGGGTTCAGGCTCCTGCAAAGTTGGGGGGGTGAGGGTCTATGCCCCACCTCTGTTGGCCCCCAAGTTCTCTCCTGATGGCCCCTCTGCGACTGTGCCTGTCTTAGGTTGTTCCTTCCCTGAGGAATCTTACCCGTCTTTGGCTAACCAGCCATCCTCCGGGGCCAAGCAGGGAGATGTTAGGTGTGCGAGTGAGCGAGGTGCAGCGCCCCCAGAGAAGGTCAGTTTTCTGTCACCTTGGTAGCCTATGCCCCCGTGGCCTCCACGCCCAGCACCTGCCCTGGGATTCCCTCGCCAACTGGCGGGGCCCCGGCTCTGATCACATGTCTTCGGGAACCCAGGTTTCTCCTCCAGAGAGGGCCCAGCTTACAGCACTGGGCAAGAGAGGCCAATTGCACGGCACCAGCCACCAGGAGGCAGGAAGCCCTGCAAACGAGAACTTTGCTTTTCCATATTTACACCTGACAGCACCAGCTTTGCTTGGCACTATAGGTCTTGTCCGTGCTGAGACTCAAAAGCACTTCCTATACGGCTCCCAACACACTAACTCACATATCTCATTGTCACAACTTCATAATTAAGGTGTAGCTGGGAAGATTTTATTCTCCTTTTGCAGAGAAAGTCACACTGAATCTCAGAGAGGGTAAGTATGAAAAGTGAGTACTATTGGGTGTAAGAATACACACATCAGCATCACTGATCTTTGTGGGCATATGCATTAGCTAGGGAGCTTAAGAATATAAATTCTAGGGATATCTATGTTAAGATGGGACAGACTGCCTTATAGAATCAGAAATGTAACACATAGTAAAGGGCCAGCAAAAATCATCATCAGGAGAAAAAGCTCAATGCCATCACCATTGAAAAGTGGCAGCAAAGGAAAGAAACGGGGGCTTCCCTGGTGGTGCAGTGGTTGGGGGTCTGCCTGCCGATGCAGGGGACGCGGGTTCGTGCCCCGGTCCGGGAAGATCCCACATGCCGCGGAGCGGCTGGGCCCGTGAGCCATGGCCGCTGAGCCTGCGCATCCGGAGCCTGTGCTCCGCAACGGGAGAGGCCACAGCAGTGAGAGGCCCGTGTATTGCAAAAAAAATAAAAATAAAAAAAAAAAGAAACGGGAGACTCCAGAAGTAACAAAATAGAAAATCACAACAGAGCATGTGAAGTTGCTTCTCTTCCCCTTAGGCCTCAGCAGCTGCAGAATCCTGACCCAGATGTGGAGAAACGTGAATGAGAAGGTGACATTACTCTTTATCTTCTGGCTACAGTGTAGGGGAAATGACCATTGGGAAGAAATAGGTGAAACAGGAAAAAGGACTCCTTTTAGAAAGAAGTGACGACCTGGTCTTACAGAAATGAAAAAAGACAGAAAAGAAAAGAAAGAAAATATATGTTAAAAAATCCCCTCATTGGGGGTGGTGGTGGAATGAATTGGGAGATTGGGATTGACATATATAAACTATTGATACTATGTGTAACATAGATAACTAATGAGAACCTACTGTATAGCTCAGGGAACTCAGTGCTCTGTGGTGACCTAAATGGGAAGGAAATCCAAAAAAAGAGGGAATTCACTTTGTTGTACAGCAGAAATTAACACAATATTGTAAAGCAACTATACTCCAATAAAAATTAACTTAAAAACAAAAAATAAGAAATCCCCTCATATTCTAGGAAAATGGATACAAATGCGCAACAGCAATATTTCCAAGAATAAAAGAAAAATTCTTGAAAATTCTGGGCTGAGACCTAGTCCTTTACAAAGGTAAAACTTTAGGCTGGCATCAGACTACTTCATAGCAGCGTGTGACAACCTAACATAAGGGAGAAAGGCTACAGAGTAGCTCTGAAGGAAGGAAAGTGTGAAGGAAGGGTATTATTCCCAGCCAAGATGTCACTCAAGAACAAAGGCAAGCATTAAAAAAAAAAAAAATCGTACTCAAGGGCCCTTCTTGGAAAAACTGCTTGGCCGGGAACTTCAGCCAACTAAAAAGATAAATCGAAATAAAGAATCTAGGTGAGGGGCTTTCCTGGTGGCGCAGGGGTTGAGAGTCTGCCTGCCGATGCAGGGGACGCGGGTTCGTGCCCCGGTCCGGGAAGATCCCACATGCCGCAGAGCAGCTAGGCCCATGAGCCATGGCCGCTGAGCCTGTGCGTCCGGAGCATGTGCTCCGCAACGGGAGAGGCCACAACAGTGAGAGGCCCGCTTAACGCAAAAAAAAAAAAAAAAGAATCTAGGCGTAGGGAAGCTGCAGTAGAAGGACTGGTAAGGAGCAGTGCTTTCACTTAAATATCAAGTGAACCTGATATAACTGCAAAAATTGGGCTAAAGAAAAGTGTATTGTTCTATCTTGACAGTATAGAAATGTAACTTACAAAAATCAGGAGATGGGGCAAGGGAAATATCGTGCTAATGACTTCATCTGTTAGAGGAAGAGAATTTATCTGATCTTAAGTTGAATGATCTAGTTTAAAAAACCCCAAGGATTCCAATGTCTTAATTGATTTCATAATTTCTCTCCTTAACCCTTGAGGAATGTATTAGAAAATAATATCTTATGATAAAGATTTATTTAAGGTGTAGGAATTCCTTTAGTTTCCATTTAGTTTCTTTTTCTTTCATTACATTAAAAATGAATTGTTATATATATAAATTCCCTTGGTACCACACGTGACAACTATTGGCTCATTCTTCCGTTGAAACTGATCACAAGACTTGCATCTGTGAAGACCCAGGCTGACCTTCCCTTGGGAAAAGTAATTCTGTTGATTATTATGCCTAGGCCACAGATGGTCCATGGTCTAAGTAATAAAAGAAGAAAAAAATAGCTTTATTTACATACTGCTTTTATTTTTTTTACTTTTCTATTTTTTAAATTTTCTTTTTTTTTAATTGAAGTATAGTTGATTTACAATGTTGTGTTAGTTTCAGGTGTACAGCACAGTGATTCATTTATGCATATATATGTATATATTATTTTTCAGATTCTTACCCCTTATAGGTTATTACAAAATATTGAGTTCCCTGTGCTATACAGGAGGTCCTTGTTGATTATCTATTTTATATGTAGTAGTGTGTAGATGTTAATCCCAAACTTCTAATTTATCCCCCCACCCCTTTCCCCTTTGGGAACCATAAGTTTCTGTTCTGTCCGTGGGTCTATTTCTGTTTTGTAAATAAGTTCATTTGTATCTTTTTTTTTTTTTTACATTCCACGTACAAGTGATATCATATGATATCTTCTTCTGTCCGGCTGGCTTCACTTAGTATGATAAGCTCTAGGTTCATCCATGTTGCTGCAAATGGCATTTCATTGTTTATTATGGCTAATATTCCATTGTATAAATATACCAATCTTCTTTATCCATTCCACTGTCCATGGACATTTAGGCTGCTTCCATGTCTTGGCTATTGTAAACAGTGCTGCGATGAACATGGGGGTGCAAGTATCTTTTCAAATTATAGTTTTCTCCAGATATATGCCCAGGAGTGGGATTACTGGGTCATAGTGTAGTTCAATTTGTAGTTTTTTAAGGAACCTTCATACTGTTCTCTGTAGTGGCTGCACCAATTTACATTCCCACCAACAGTGTAGGAGGGTTCCCTTTTCTCCACACCCTCTCCAGCATTAATTTGTAGACTTTTTGATGATGGCCATTCTGACTGGTGCGAGATGGTACCTCATTGTAGTTTGGATCTGCATTTCTCTAATGATTAGTGATGTTGAGCATCTTTTCCTGTGCCCGTTGGCACATACTGCTTTTCAGTTTTTAAAGCAAGTTGGTCTTGTGCCTTAGATCCTCTCTTAGCTGGTTTCTACTTAACTGTTAAACCAGCGCTTTCTGTACATGCCTGACATTTGTGTGTAAGAATCGACCCCTTGGCATGCGCTTGCACCAACACTCCACTAATATGTGTGGCCAACACCGTTGGTGGCCTTTTATAGTCCCTCAGTATTTGCCATTTTCCTCTGCACAGATGGTGTCTCAGTACAAAAGCTGTCACTTTCTGCCTGTGTGCTCAGCTCACACAAGGGATAGCTTGAAGCACCAGGGAGCTAAGTCCCCAGGTGCAGCCCTCAAATGCTGATGGATGGTCCATAAGTACCCCAGCCTCCTCGCCCTTAGGCGGACCAATCCCGAGCCTCCTAGCATTGCAAGTCTGATATGTCCCAGGTGTGAACAGCCCTTCCCTCCTGTCTCTCTCCACCATCTCCCCACGGATGCTTCCTAGGGTGAGCTCCGAAATGAACTACTTTCACTCAAATCTTCATCTCAGAGTGTACTTTTCTCGAGGTGGGGGGACCCAAACTCAAGACACTGGTATTATGGGTGTTTCCTATTAAAGAAAATTGAGGTTACTAATGACTTGTGTTTTGTTGCAGGCAAATCAGGGCAGCCTTTCTGGGAAGATCATCTGCCCCAGATAGATCTCAAGCGGAAGCTGGCGTCATTTGAAACAAATCTCCAAAGTGACAGACCGTGAGTTGGTTAAGAAATCAGATGTGTTGTGTATTTTCATTTTATTACAGAGATTTTGGGTGTCTTGAGACTGATTTATCTCGGTTCTGTTCTCCAAATTTCTGGCTAATTTATAACAGTTGGATCCACATAAATGTCAAACAGGCACGGGAGGCGAAAGTGGTTGAGAGACCATTGCCAGGTCGTTCGCCTCGTGAATCTAAAGTACTGAGATTTAACAAACAGGAAGCAAATTTCAAGTCCAATAATTTTAGCAGTGCTCTTCCTGCTGGAATCGAGTCTTTCTTGGCAAGTCTTGAGAGAGTCACTCCTTTACATTTATTTATTGTTTTTCCCATGCTTCATAATTAAAGGTTGCCCTCTGAAATCTGGAGAAATAAATTTATGTAGACTTAGAATTTGCTCCTAGTGTTTTAAAAGTTCAAAGTTTATGGGAAAAGGCAGTGTTTTTTGGAATCAAGAGAGCACTGTTCTGTCAGGTGAGCTGGGCTTGTGCTCCAGGTGCGATCACTAAAAACACCCTGTGTTGGTCCTTCACAATTTTTATCACAATCTGTCATTACGTGTTTATTTTTTAGGTTGTTTAATTTCTGTTTCTACAGCTAAACTGTAGGCTTCATGAAAGCAGGTAATGTGTCCGTCTTGATAACCTGTATCTTAATATAGTGTCGGCAAAGAATAAACTTCCAGTAATTACTTGTTGAACAAATGAATAAATTACCTGCATGATATTAACAAGCTTCTTAAGTTTTCTGAGACTTGGCTTCCTTATCTGTAAACTAAAAGTTGGCTAAGATGATCACTAGGCTTCTTTCTAGTTCTAAAATTAAATGATTCTATGTAGGATTTTTTTTTTTTTTTTTTTTGCGGTACGCGGGCTTCTCACTGTCGTGGCCTCTCCCGTTGCGGACGGAGCACAGGCTCCGGACGCGCAGGCTCCGGACGCGCAGGCTCAGCGGCCATGGCTCACGGGCACAGCCGCTCCGCGGCATGTGGGATCTTCCCGGACCGGGGTACGAACCCGTGTCCCCTGCATCGGCAGGCGGACTCTCAACCACTGCGCCACCAGGGAAGCCCCTTGGTATGTTTTTATTGAGGTTTCATGTAAGTGTACGGCTCGATGAATTCTTTTTTAATTTGAATTAATTAATTTTTGGCCGCGTTGGGTCTTCGTTGCTGCACGTGGGCGGTGTAAGGTCGGATCTTAACAAACGGCACCGCGAAACAGAGGAAAGCTTCAAGTGAGCTTTATTAGGGAGCGCTCCCAGGCGAGGTTCACTGGTCCGAGAGAAAGGGGCCAGAGAAGTCGCGCCCGGGCGAGGGTTTGGGCAGAATTTATAGGGGAAGAAGCGAAAGGGGTGTAGTGAATCCGGGAGGGCGCAGGGTATTCCTTATTTGGTGGTCTTTTCGGGTATCTTGGCAATGGTGCCGGTCGCCTCAGTCTTGGAACCGTTAGTTCCGCCCCTCGAAAGGCGGGAAGGCTGGGCCGGGTTCAAAGTCCCCAGGTCAGTTCCTGGAACTGGGTGGTCGTGAGAGTTTCGGTCTTCTGCAACCTGTGAGTCTGATTGCGTTTCCCTGCCTCGGGCCAGTTGGGGCTACTCTTCCTTGTGGTGCGCGGGCTTCTCATTGCAGTGCCTTCTCTTGTTGTGAGGCACAGGCTCCATCCTGGCGCACAGGCTTCAGTAGTTGTGGCTTGCGGGCTCTAGAGCACAGGCTCAGTAGTTGTGGCGCACAGGCTTAGTTGCTCTGCGGCATGTGGGATCTTCCCAGTCCAGGGCTCGAACCCGTGTCCCCTGCATTGACAGGCAGATTCTTAACCACTGCGCCACCAGGGAAGTCCCTCTTGATGAATTCTTATGTGTGTATATGGTCAAGTAAGTGCCACCAGATTGACACAGAATGTTTCCAGCACATAAGTACATTTCCTTATGCCCTTGGCTGGTTGATACCTCCACAAAGCTAACCACTATTTTAGCTATATAATTAAAAATTAGTTTTGCTTATTTTTGAACTTCATATAGATGGAATCATGTAGTATAAACTTTTTTTTTGGCCTTTTTCCCTCAACTTTTTGTCTGTGAGATTCACTCATGTTGGTGCAAATAGTAGTAATTTTTTTTCAATTTGCTGTGTATTCTATTATATAAATATACCACTACTTATTTATCAACTCTACTAGGGTTTCCCTCCAACTTTGGCTATTACAAATAAAGCTTCTATAAATACCCTTGTACATATCTTTGGGTAGGTATATGCCATCTCCTTTGGGTAGACACCCAGGAGTAGAATTGCTGGGTCATAGTACATATGTGTTTACTAGATTCCATCAAAGAGGTTTCCAACATGGTAGCATTAATTTATCCTGCTCCTAGGAATATATGAGAGTTCCAGTTGCTTCATATGTTTGAGGCAGACCTCATCCTTCTAAAGGGACTTTGTTTCGTAGGCATCATGAGATTATGGGGAATTTCACTCTGCCTTTCAGAGCCCTTGGTTCCCCAGCCTCCTGCCTGTTCTGCCGGAATTCAGCCTGAGTCCTTTGGGGGAGATCTGGCCTAATTTTGGACGTCTCATGTTTCCATTCAGTCCATTGGACTGCCAGAATACTTGCTGATTTCATTTTCTTCAGTCTTCACCCCAGAATCAGCCAAGACCCCACTCCCCTCCTCCTCTAAAGAAAACATCTCACCCTGGAAAGACTTGCCCTGATTTGCAACTCCAGTTTACCGAGGTCCCACTGCATCCCGCCACTCTGCTTTATTTCAAGTATGCTCTTGGTAATTGATCCACTCTTTTTTCTAGTTGCTATCCTTCCCCAAAGCAGAAATCCTCTGATTCTGTGAATTATTAATCTAGACATGGTACCAGTGATATCGTACCAGTTACAGATCACATTTTTAATAATGGGATCAAATATAAGAACAAAACCCCGATTTTCACTTTCATTTGTTTTAGGATTGCAACTTGGAGTCAACCTTGAGTAACTACATACTCTACTGATGTGCTTTTTGATAGACAGTGTTTTGTAGCGAGGAAATTTTGATAAGGTCACTTAAAATTATGTCATGGTGGGTAATAAAGGAATCCAGTGCTATTAGATAACAACGCTTTTCATCTCTTGTCTTTTTTGACCAACTTTCTGCAAACCCCTCTGTATTCCTCCACAATCATCTTTCCCACCGTCAAGCTTCTGCATCATTACCGTGCCTTGACAATTCTGAATCCAACTTTGAAAGAAGAAGAGGTGAATGAAGGGAAAAGAGGAAAAGAAGGTTAAAGTGAATCAGGAAAGGAGGAAGATTTATGCTCTGTGTAGAAATGTGCACACATGGGCACATCCACATGGACACACACGTGTCTATTGCATGTGTGTGTCTGTATTACGGTGTATTTATGTCCTAAGTCTGAACATGCACGTTTAGGATAAAATTAAGTAAATATTTTTGGTCTTGGTTCTAAATGAAAAGTAGGCCTATTTTATAATAAGTCATATAAGTAGTAAACAAATAACTTGCATTAAAAGTCATTTGTTAGACTTTTACTCTTTTCCAGAGACTAGAGCTCTGTGGCATTAGGACAATTAGAAGTAGTCTTCTTGTCAATTGCTGGTTGTCTTCCCCAGTTCTTTTCCAGGTAGGTTTTGTTTACTCCCCAGATCCCTGAGCCAGATGTGGAGGTGCCTACACTCCCAAACCCTGAGTGTCCAGCCTTCCCCTGTTGAGTTTGTAGTCTCTCGTGCTGTGCCTAGTGGCACCTGGGCTGGGGAGGACACTGCCCCTGTCTAGGTTTTTATAGATGTCTTACTCAAGTGCAAACCTCCAGCTTGTGTATCAACTGTTTCTCTTCTTTGACTTGGTAAGCAAGTATTAAGCTTTGGGGTGGGGGGGGGAGGTATGTAATGTGAAACAGCTTCTTGTTGTCTTTTTTTTTTCCCCCTCCCATTGTTGTAAATAACTTTTAATGGCCAAACCCCAGATTTGTAATTTTTTTTTTTCTAACTGCTAGAACCATTCTCTTCCACCTGGTTTTACTGCAACATTTGGAAAAGGAATAAATGTCATCCCTTTAAAAAAAAAAAAAAAAAGCAGTCTTCTTCAGATACATGACCTCTCGATTTCTTGGAAACCTTGGCAGCCAAGCTTCCAAAGAGAATTCTTTCGTTCAAAGTGAGTTATGAACTCAGAGTCTTGCTACTGTCTTAGAAAAAACAAAACAAAGGCAACACAACAGAAATACCTTCCATCATCTTTACTAAAATAATTTTCCTTTTGGAGTAGCTTCATATCCTAATTTGTCTCCAGTAACTTATTTTTACTTTATTACATTAAAAGTTTATTGAAAATTGGAGTTCCTGCTGAAATAATATAACTATTAAACTATTACAAACCACTCTGATGCTGATATTTTTTCAAAACTAATTAGATTTGTGACCTGAAGCAAATGAGTTTATCTTTCTGGTGCTTGTTTCCATTATTTCAGAGACAAAGGATCATTACATGGTTCTACTTTTTTTTTTTTTAATTGAGTATAGTTGATTTACAATGTTGGGTTAATTTCTGCTGTACAGCAAAGTGACTCAGTTATATGTATATATATTCTTTTTCATATTCTTTTCCATTACGGTTTATCACGGGATATCGTATATAGTTCTTTGTGCTATACGGTAGGACCTTGTTGTTTATCCATCCTATATAATAGTTTGCATCTGCTAATCCCAAACTCCCAATTATTCCCTCCCCCATTCCTGTCCCCCTTGGCAACCACAAGTCTGTTCTATACGTCTACACAGTTCTACTTTTTACTGTTAGTTGGTAGGTGAATGGTATCCAAATGCTGGTGTCATTACATTCAGTCCTGTGAGGGTCCCAAGAGCTAAATGAATGAAGAGCTCCTGAGGCAAATGCATCCTTAATCCTTGCAAGACATCAGAGCTAAGACCACTACATGGTTTCTTAACCTGGTGAAACAAGCAGGATAAACCTTTTTACCTGGACTAGTGGAAGGCCTAAGTATCCGGCTGTATACCTGCTTTGAGTCTTTTTTTGTTTTAAACCCACCTTTATTCCTTCTGGGCTTCCAAAGATAGGGGTAATCCTTGGCAAAGTCTTTCCTACCATATGCATGACAGGATGAGAACCATTAGATTGGTCCCATGCAGAAAAAAGTTCCAAGAAAACATACTTTTTTTTTATCCAGTTCAGTTCTACTTATACTACCCATAAAGGCTACACTTAGTCTTATAAGAGTTATGTTCTGTGGTTAATGATCTAGTTATATACCTACGAGGATTCCCTTTTGTCCTTGACCCACACAAAAAACCACTTCTTTAGAGGTGGAGTGAAAGAAAGTTCCTTGCACTCCCTCTAGAGGGAAAAGTACGCTATTACATTACCTTAGAGGGTTAGTTTAAGAAATCATGTTAATGTTTAGAAAAGTTCAAAGCGCCACACAGATGCTGTTGAAAAGCTATGATGTTGGGTACTTGTGAAAATCCTACTTTGCAAGATGGTTTTAAGGTCTAGGAAAGGAAAGGGAGGGAAGACGTTATTCAAATGCATATCATATAAAGTAGAAACTAACAGGTTTATTTAGATATAAAATGGCAAAGGAGAGCAGGAACGGGCCCTTGGAGGAACGGATATGTCAATGGAAATCTTTTCGAACTAGAGAAATGGAAGAAAAGGAAAGAAAAGTCGTTGTTTTAAATAAAAAAATTTATTTTAAAGTATTTTATTGAAGTATAGTTGATTTACAATGTCGTGTTAATTTCTGCTGTACAACAAAGTGACTCAGTTATACATATATACATTCTTTTCCATTATGGTTTATCTCAAGATTGAATATAGTTCCCTGGGATATACAGTAGGACCTTGTTGTTTATCCATTCTATATACACTAGTTTGCATTTGCTAATCCCAAACTCCCAATGCTTCCTATCCCAGCCCCTAAATAAAAATTTAAAATTATTATTTTAAAAATATTTTGGATTTCAAGAATACATTTTTCATGGATCAAAAATACCTTGTAAATGATCACCTCCTCTATCTGTTTAGCTTCATCTCGCGCCACTTCCTAACTCACACTTTATGCTCTCGTCGTCGTCCTAAAATACTTGTAGTTTCTCTTTAATTTTGCACTTTTGTGTCTGTGATCACGTAGTCCCCTCAACCCAGAACACTTTCCCCAACATCTTTTATCTTGGAATCTCTTACTCACTTTCCAGAATCAGCTCAAGAATCTTCTCTTTCTAAAAGTATTTCTCACAGCTCTATACTTTCATTCATTCCCCCAGTGAGATTGGTCTAAGCACAGCCTTCCATGTGCCCCAAAGCTCGCAGGGATGCCTCTATCTTAAGATCTGCCTCATCTCTTTACAATCGCTACGAAGTGTCCATCTCCCCTGCTAGATTGTAAATCCTTCTGGGGTAGGGGCCATATCTTAACCATTCTTGCACTCCCACGATAGTGTGCAGTGCTTTGAATAGGGTTTGAACTCAGTCAATGTGGAATTGAGTTGTACTTTTAGACTTCCCAGTGTATATTTTGAGCTGTGCTGCATTTTAGGGATGGGGTACAGGTGAAAGGAGATCCCGCTCAGTCTGGCTTTTCTTTATTTTGCAAGTGGGATGAAATGGTGAAGGAATTTTATGACCTCTAGTTATCGTGCTTTGGGCAGCTACTAAGAGGCATAGCAGGACTAAGATTGACTTTATCTTGTGGCAGGAATTATGTCAATAACAGCCCATACCTTAAACCCATGAATCGGAGAACTCTTAGGAAAGATACCATATGCCTCTTGTAGAGAAAATAATCACTTTCACATATTATTACAGTTGAGAGTGAGCTCTCCTCCTTCAGCTGCCTAGAGAGGTCTCATGAGGATGCTGCCGCTTCGTATTGTGTACAGTGATGTCAGCTGGGCAGTGCTCATTTCTGTCACTAACTCTTCTGCTGTCATTAGAAATCACCCCCTCAAGGGTACCGAAAGCATCACCAAACCCAAGAAAAGAACACAACTGCTGAGCAGAAGGTGAAAAGCGTTCAGGAGGGAGAGTCTTGACTGTGATTTATAATAAGGTCCCTCAAGAGAGAAGCCAACCAATGAATCAGAATGAGTTTGTTGGATCCTTCAGAAAAACTGTATCTGCGCTCCCAGGACCTGAAGACTACTGACGATTTCCACAGGACATTTTCCCAAGCTTTTGGATGTCCCTTGAACATTTTTCTCTATCTAATTGAGAGTTTAAGATAGTGGTTTAAGTACCTTATTCTTTAAACCTAAGTGTACCTTATTTCTAAGCCATGGTAGGGATTCTGCTACCAAGAAATCAGTTTGAAGAGATGAGTGGAAGTTTTGGAAAGAAGAGGTGTGAATACTGTTAGCAAAGTGTTAACAAGCTTAATTTTTTTCTGATTTATTACTATTATTTAATAATACTTGGGTCTACCTAGATTCATTCCATCCCCTTACCATGGGGTACTACTCATCCTTCATGGGGCACTACTATACCTTGGTCCTCAGCTTTCCGGTCTTTTTGTCTGTTAAGAGCTCATGTAAATTACAGTAATTATAATATATGAGCTACAGAATCCATGACCACAACTCCCTTGCCTTGTATAGAGTGGGTGCTCAATATACATGGTTTGGAAGAATAAAGAAATTAAGTAATAAAAACTTTAATTAGCATTTATTATGTTCTAAAATCCATGGTTTCTTGCATATACTAACCGATTTAATCCTTATCTGTCTATAAAGTGTGTACCACAATCTGTACATTCTACAGTTTGGGAAATTGAGATGTAGAGAAGTTAAGTAAGTTAACCAAAGCCATCGTCTAATAAATGGTGAGATCAGAATCTAAAGGAAAGCGTCCTACTGTTTGCAACTCATGACCACTGCCTAGTGTGAACCCTGGTGGCAGAGTGGGAATCGCCGCGGGAGGAGCGGGGAGACTGGGTCCTAATTTTCCCCTCTGCTTTCCCAGCCTGCACGTCCTCACTGCAGGGTGACAACCTCCTCACTGTCTTTCTGCCAGATCATTGTGAGGATTAGGTTTAGATCAAGGTGACTATAAAATGTCTGGCAGAGAAATCAATGTATTTTTGAAATGCTAGGTAAATAGGGGAGTTGGGAGTTTAGTAAGGAGAAGAGTGGGGAGGTTACCTTCTCTGCAAGTTTGCTGAACTGAGGAAACTGAGGGCTTGGGGGAACCTCAGATTTCCCTGGAAATCTTGATCAGAGTCAAGGGCACTGGGAGTAGGATGTGGGAAGAAGAGGAATCCTTTTCTTCTTAAGTAGAGGGATGAGTACTTGCAAAATCTGTACATATATATATCATAGATGTTAACTGACCTAAGAAGGAAGATCTTGATCAATACTATGAAGTATTTTGTTAATAAGCCTTAAAGTGCATATTAGTAACTTAAATGTGATTAGAGAATGTTTTTAGTTACAGAATGATACCATCTGGTTTTTTTTTTTTTTTTTTTTTTTGGTGCTGTATCTGGAACATATCTCAGGGCTCCTGTCAAATAGGAGATAAAGTTGAAAGGTTTTTCTCATCTAATTAAGGATGCAGAATTACCTAACCAGATTATAAAGGGGCTGCGCTCTCTCCATCCCCCACCTCCTGTCCTCCTGCTTCTTTTTATAAGTGAATTAACATGCAGTTTAAATGGAATGAATGATAGCCCATCAGGATGGATACTTTAATAGCTCCTGGGACAAAAACTAATAGAAAAACAAGCTTAATAGCATCTAAAGTTGCCTTAAAATTTAGTTTGAAATTGAGTTTTAAATCACTTAATGTGTAAGTTCCAGAGTTCAAACATATGATATATTTTGGCTTTAATTGCTTTTGTGTGATGTGTATGAAAATCTGACACAGTGTTTCTAAACTGTGGTATTTAATTGTAGCCATAGTGACTATTGACTTTAATAGTTTATAACTAACCACATGTGGTCATAAAATGTTAGAACTGAAGGGACTTTCAGCATAGCATTTCTCAGAGTTCTATAGGAGCCTTGTCCTGTAAGATACTCTGGGGAAAAAAATTGTTCTCCATGCAATTAATTTGGAAGACACTGCATGTCATAGCTCACTCTTGGAAACTGGCAATGCACGTGAACTTATCAAAGACTCTGAGAAGTTCTGCAACAATGAAACCTATCGATCTTTGTTTAACCAACTATTTCTGCAGTATATTTCACCATGGAAACTTCTAGACCAACAGCCATTAGTGACTTGTAGGGAAAACACTGGGGTATTTAGTCCAGAGTCAAGTGACTTGCCCATAGCCACACAAACTCAAGGATCTTAACCCCCAATCTGTTATAGCTAGTCAATGTCAAAATGTGGTTGTTATGGCCTATTTTTAAAGAACATATGATTGCAAACTAGTGACTGCCTTTTTTTTGTTTAATCTTTATTGGAGTATAATTGCTTCACAATACTGTGTTAGTTTCTGCTGTATAACAAAGTGAATCAGCTATACGTATACATATATCCCCATATCTCCTCCCTCTTGCGTCTCCCTCCCACCCTCCCTATCCCACCCCTCTAGGTGGTCACAAAGCACCGAGCTGATCTCCCTGTGCTATGCTGCTGCTTCCCACTAGCTATTTTACATTCAGTAGTGTGTATATGTCGCTACTTTCACTTTGCTCTGCCCCCCCATCCCTCCCCACGTGTCCTCAAGTCCATTCTCTATGTCTATGTCTTTATTCCTGCCCTGCCACTAGGTTCATCAGTACCATTTTTTTTTCTTACCCTCCTGCACTCTTGGTGGGAATGTAAATCGATAACAACCACTATGGAGAACAGTATGGAGTTTCCTTAAAAAACTAAAAATAGAACTGCCTTTTTTTTTAATGTTCACAGACCGTCTCTTTAATAACCTGTCCTGAAATGTTGCTGGTTATTGATATCAAGTTCATCAATCCATAATGAATGCTTTTTGAAACTTGAAACATTTGCCAATTTTTAATCCTTTGATATTTTTTCCTTTGTTTTGGTTTTCCAAAGATTATTAATAATGGTTCTGTAAACATATATTCAAGTCTCATGATGTGATTCTTTTGGCTAGAACATTTTAAATCTTTGGAAGCAATTTTTGATCCAATTACCTTATATATCTTGGTGTCTTTTCCCCTTTACTCTTTCTTTTGCCTTTTCCAATTTTTCTTCTTAAAACTAATAATCCATTTTTTCCTTTATCTGTTTATGACCAGTTGTATACGACAACGTTAATGATGTGTGATTTAATTTAACAGGTAATACTTGCACATTGTCTTTTGGAGCTTTACATAAAAACCATTAAACAGTTAAATGTTTTTGCTTATAGTAGTCCCATAATTTGAATTTAACCCTATAGTATTTCTAGACTGTACCCTGTAAAATTCATTTATACATTTGAATTAATTTCTGATTTGTTTAACACATTAGTGTCCCTGCCCCAAAACAAAAAGGGAAATTAATATAATGCTGAATATTACTTGGGTTAGAGCCAGAAAATACCCCTTGTATAAATAGTCGTAGGTTCATACCTGGATACTTATGAAGTTCTTTTTTTTTTTTAAAGGAAGGTACTTTTTCTTTTTTTTAAATTTATTTATTTTTGGCTGAGTTGGGTCTTCATTGCTGCACACGGGCTTTCTCTAGTTGTGGCGAGCGGGAGCTACTCTTCGTTGCGGTGCATGGGCTTCTCATGTGGTGGCTTCTCTTGTTGTGAAGCACAGGCTCTAGGTGCGTGGGCTTAAGTAATTGTGGCACACAGGCTCTGTAGTTGTGGCGCACGGGCTTAGTTACTCCACGGCATGTGGGATCTTCCCAGACCAGGGATTGAACCTGTTTCCCCTGCATTGGCAGGCAGATTCTTAACCACTGCGCCAGCAGGGAAGTCCACTTGTGAAGTTCTTAAGGCAAATCTTCCGTAAAGGCTGACATAAGCGCTAACAGAGGCTGGCAATATAAAGGAAGAGAATTTGGAGGGTCCAGCCTCAAGTGACATGTACTAGTGAGAAGCCATGAAGCCTGGAGCGTAGAGATGAATACGATTCAAAATTGTGCAGCTTTGAGGAGTTATAACATGGTCTAACAGGTCCAGAATATTCCCCCTGAGCAGTGGGACTTTCACTGTACTAATTCTTGATCAATGGTCAGCCGTCAACCATCAAGGGAACTCTTCTTTCAGAAAAGTTAAGAGCTTGATATCATAGAGGGCTCCATTCTATGTGAAGTGATGAAGTATGGAAGGGAAGGAGCCTGGCAAATCTGAGAAAGAAGCTGATGGAAGAGTGCGAGAAGGTTGCAGACCCAGGCTTCAACCAGGGATTGTTTGAGACTTACTTTAAGGTGCGATGCAAGGTAATTTCCAGGTAGCAATGTCACACAGTAATAAGTAGTATTTCCTAAGCTTCTGCTATTTCAAGTGTTTTCAAAGTCGAATTTCGTTTAATTCTCAGCACAGCCACATTAAATATGGTCATAATCCTCACTCTGCAGATTTGAAAGCTAAGGCTTAAGGAGGTTAAGGAATTTGTTGAAGATCCTACAAAGTGGCAGGGCTGGAATCTAGATCTGAGTCTGTTGCCTCTGACAGGTCCCGGCTGTACTGTCAACTGAAAGGTATCCAGACAAGCAGTTGGCCCTGACTTCCCAGAATATCTGAACAGAACGACTACAGCAGTAGGCACATTTGACAAAACATTCACTTAGCTACCGTGTTCATAACTCTGAGTGATGATGGGCCATATTGAATTGGGCCATCCTGAATATGGCCACCTGGGCCATATTGAATTAAACACAGTCTTTGATACATGGAGGTCCCAGTCTAACTCTTGTGCCAAATACCTTCAATGCATTTGGACCACAGAAGAAAGGATGTTAAAACATTTATACTGTGTGCCCTCTGATGAGGCGGGCCCTTCTCAGGTACCACAGCCTTCACCACTTCCTGCAGTGATTTGATTCACCCATTTCAACGTGCTCCCAACCCCTAAGACATTTGAATTGGCAACTAGGCCCCAGCATTTGCTGCACAGAGGGAGGAATAGTGTTTGAAAAAGATCGAGTTGTAGTAAGATGGTGAATATATGAGCAGGAAACAATGCAGCATATTTTGCAAATTTTATATTTATCAATATTTTTTCCTACCCAATTTTATGTACGATTCCACCCCCCTCATTTTAGCAAAGTCATGCTTTTATTTATCTAATTTATGACATTTTAGTATCTCCCAGTTTGCTTCTTATTTAGATTTTTGTTTTTGGTAAAAAAAAAAAAAAATTTTTTTTTTAATTGTATTTTTGTTGCAAAAATTTTTTAAAAAGAGAAAAACAAAATCCCGTTTAATCCTGTTCCTCAAAGGCAAACACTATTCCCGGTAACTTCTGGGATTTTATGTACGGGTATATACATTTTAAAATTGTTTACAAAATTGGAACATTCTCTGTATGTTGTTTGTAACTCTCTTCTCCTACTTAGCAGGCTATCAGAAATGTTTTCCCCATGTCATTAAACATTTAAGCTTCTGAGTTACATAGAATTTTGTTGAAAGGCTATGTCATAATCTATGTAATTCATCTTCTATTGGAGGATATTTCTTGACTTTTGTGTCTATGATTTTTTAATCTACTTTTAACCTGAATTTGCAAATAGTTATCCAACGTGCATCGTCAGATCGTTGAGAGTCAAGTTTCTCCACGACTCTTAACGTTGACAGCGCTGGTGACTTGAACAGCTGCCTACAACTTGTGCCCATGTTTCTGAGGCAAAAGGAGCCGAAGAGGGTCCATTTTAACTAACCCTCCGCAGAGGATGTGAAGCAAGTGAAAGCTTCAGGCGACTCTGAACTTGAGAACAGCTTCACTTCCCTTGCTGGACACTAGGTGTCACTCTAGATGTTGAAAAGCAATATCGGGCTATCATTAGAAACAAGTTCTTCAGTAGACCTTGAGATTTAATTTCTGCCTAATATTTTCAGTGATGATTACTTATATTCTTTTTACTTTTTTGAGTTGTCTCTTCCATGACTACACTGTAGCAGCACGATTAGGCTGGCTTAATCAGACAAGAACATTTCTGCCTTATTTTGTCTTAAAAAAAATCTCTGAAATACTTAGTTTTCCTTTCCCTCTTACCTTGTTAGTCTGAACTAAAAAGCAAAAGCAAAATCCAAAATAAACAAACAAAAACCAACCAACCAAAAGAAAACAAACCTGGATTGAAAGTGCTTTAGGATCTTAAATTTGAGGAGTCTCAGTTCAGTTCTCACATCCAGCATAAATGAATACAACTTTCTTTTCATTTTCTATGAAATAATGAACATGAACTTTCAAAAGCCATGCTTAGGAATTATCCGTGTGTTGATGATTTGTGGGGCAGGGTTGAATCCAGTTCTGTGGTTTTGTCATCTTGTTAAGTATCAATACTTCACACCTGGGGTGTATGTCTGTATGTATGAAGAGGAAAGCTTGCTGCAGGGATGCAATAAAAAGCCACATGGTATATTAAACTCCTTTTGCTTGCCATAAGTGGTTAATTTCTTGGGTTATAGGATGATAAGAATGATGGCCTTGAATCTCCTTTACAGACCACTGGCAGTTGAACTATGCATGAGTTGGGTTAAATTTGACGTTGACGGACATACCAATTCCTCAACCAGCCTTCTTACCTTTCTTGTTGGGACAACTAGATTAATTCCAATCCAGTACACATTGTGTATCTTTGTGCTTAAAGTTTTATTTTTTTTCTAATTCAGCTATTTCTCAAGGACTAAACCCTATAAATGACATTATCAGGTCAAAAGGCATTTTGCACATATTAAAAGATCTTACTACATTATTACACAATTGTTTTGGAAACAGATCAACTGATTCTTAATGTAGAGGGGCCATCAATTCGTTTTCTTTTCTTATGATAGATTCTTAATTTAGTTGTGGTTCAGTTACTCACAACATGACCATTTTAGGGTTGTGTGAAGGTATCTCTCTTTCGGTGCAGGTTTAGGGATCATCTCCTTTCTTACAGAGAAAACGACATTTTTTTTTTTTTCAACTTACCACATTACGTTCAATGTGATTGTTCGTAGTAAATTATAAGGCTTTGGTAGACCCACTTGCTAGTTCCCTTGTTATCTTGAGATTTGTGCCATTTGGACCCATTGACTCTATGGTTATAGCATATTTCCCAAACATCCTTGTAGACTTTTTGTTTTTTGCAAGTTTTTTTCCAGCCTTATCTTCTATGAGTTAAAAAGCAGACTTGAAATATTAGCAAGAGGACAAATCTTTACGTTAATTTAGTCTGTTTTCTTTCCTTATTTGATTTGTAGAGTTGAGACTCAGACATTATTCTTGACTTTCTGGATAAATTCTGGGGTTGACATCTGTGATACCTGAAAAAAAGTCCTACCTCTTTAAAGAACTGTGGGTCTCAGTAAAGTCAGACAACCCCTTATACTGTGAGTACATACTGGGGCTCTGTGACTTGCAGTCTGTTAGGTGACTGTCCCCTGTCTGCTTGGAAAAACCTGGTTTGTTCCTTTGATGCTTTTGAGCCGCTTATAAAAGGAGGCTACCAGGAGACTATATCCTAGAAACAAGAAAAAGATGCAGTAGACTAGTCAGTATGACAACTCTAACCAGAATTTTAGACTTGCCTATGTAATTACCTTTAAAAAAATAGCCAATAATATCTGATTACTTAAAACAATATATATTCATAATAAAAATTTGGGAACTGTACATAAAAGATGTGTCGGTCAGTCATATCTTGTTATCAGATGACAGAAACCCATCCACACTAATCTGAACACAGGAGAAATGTATGGCTCAATACATCAAGCCAAGAGGTTAATGAAGTTTCAGAAAACTCTGGATCAAGGGTGATGTTGAATTGAATGATGATATTCTCTCTAGGGATCATATTTATTTTATTTAAAAAAAACCTTTTATTGCAGTGTAGTTGATTTACAATGTTGTGTCAGTTTCAGGTGTACAGCCAAGTGAATCAGTTACACGTATACATCTATCTGCTCTGTTTTAGATTCTTTTCCCATATAGGCCATTACAGAGTACTGAGTAGAGGTCCCTGTGCTATACAGTAGGTCCTTGTTGTTTATCTGTTTTATATATAGTCATTTGTATCTGCTAATCCCAAAGTCCTAATTTATCCCCCTTTTCCCATTGGTAACCATAAGTTTGTTTTCTATATCTGTGAGTCGATTTCTATTTTGTAAATGAGTTCATTTGTATCATCTTTTTAGATTCCACATATAAGTGATGTCATGTGATATTTGTCTTTCTCTGTCTGACTTACTTCACTTAATGAGATTATCTGTGGTCCCATCCATGTTGCTACATACAAATGGCGTTATTTCATTCTTTTTATGGCTGTGTAGTATTCCATTGTATATCTGTGCCACATCTTCTTGATCCCTTCATCTGTCAATAGACACTTAGGTTGCTTCCATGTCTTGGCTCTTGTAAATAGTGCTGCAGTGAACATTGGGGTGCATGTATCTTTTTGAGTTAGAGTTTTCTCCAGATATATGCCCAGGAGTGGGATTCCTAGATCATATGGTAACTCTATTTCTAGTTTTTAAAGAAACCTCCGTACTGTTCTCCGTGGTGTATGCCATCACTTTTATTAGGTAAACTTAAACCAGGAACTTAGGACTTGTTCTTGACACATTCTCCTCAGCTTTATGCCCATTCAGATTCCTAAATATCCCTCACGTCTTCCTGTCTCCCATCCTTCCTGGGGACGTGGGCTCACACGGCACCCTGGATATGTCCTTCATGTCACCAATGGCAGCCTCTAACCTCCACATCACGATGTTGTTCCCATCCCCAGCAGGTGCCAGACGTGTACTAGATGTCGATGAAAATTTGATGAATAAATGAATGAACGAGAGCCCCATGTAGTTTGAAGTATCAGGAATTCTAAATTAGTCAATCCTAGCCTATGACATTCAATTAAACATTACAAACAGTTCATAATAGGCAGTGCCTGTCCAGGGGAAAGCAGTTCTCTAGGAATTGTTTGATGGGCCTGAATGACCTACTTTATAAATTCTATGTGTGTTCTTTGGTTATGATTGTCAGGGCTGGTGTCTTCTGAAACCAGTTAATGTCTCGGCTTGAAATGACGATTACGTCAAGGTCATGGGCAGAGGATATTTTCTCCCAAAAGGAGAGGAGAGTGAATATAGGTGTCTATTTTGGAAACCAGACAATGAGGCGATAGCACGACAGCTGTGTTATCTTGAATCCAGGAGAAGAGGTAATAATACATTAAACGCGGTGTGCTAGGTCGTGAAAATATATCCCAGAGGTCAGGTCAAGCCAAAGACAGCATCAAAGAGGCCGGTGGAGGTCGTGGGAATTTGAGCTCTCATTTGCCTCTTTCTCTGTGCTTTGGAGGGTAGCTGGGAGAGGATTTTTGAAATGCAAAGGGCAAGCATCCTTCTCTCCTAGCGACCAATAAATGGATTTTTCTAGAATGCAGTGTGCGTATATGGGATCCGAGAAAAGCCCCAGAGATGTTAAGAATAGTGTGCCACTGTGACTTGTCATTTTTAATGACTTCCTTCTTTAAATATCTTCCCTATATATTTTATACAATTTTTTCGTGTGTTCTGTTCTCTCTTCCCTGGGATCCTTCATTGAAATGAAATTTGAGATCGTGCTCTCGTGGCTCTTCATAGGTACAATTTTCTCTCCCTGTTTAATGATACTCCTTGTGTCCTTACATGCGTGTTCCTTACCTTTAGTGGATGGTCACTTAACATCTTGAAGTGAGAGAAAATGCCTGTGAGCTTTTATTTCCTTTCTAATGACAAGAATCCTGCAGCTCAGAGTTGACATTCGTACTGGGAATTTTTAGGCAGCATTAATCTTGGGTCCAGTTTCTCCTGGGTCACTGTGCATGGGCAGTGCCTGGTAACCTTAACGAGAACAAGGTGGGTGGGCACTGCAGGGGTCACAGCCATCTTCCTGCCCAGGGCTCCAGGCTGAAATGCAAGGGAGAGGGTGTCTGAAATGCTTATTTCTGTTGCAGAAAGTGCCCAGACCTGGAGGTTTTAGGGTCTAGAATTAGTTGAAAGCAGAGAAAGAAAAAATCTGGTATTTGAGTAAGAGAAGTGATCTCTTCTCAGTGTGCAGAAAAGTTTCACAGTGGGTAGAAAGTCTTGGATTTTTAAAAAATTATAATTTTAGTCCATTTCTTTTTAAAAATTTTATTTATTTTTGGCTGTGTTGGGTCTTCCTTGCGGTGCGTGGGCTTCTCATTGCGGTGGCTTCTCTTGTTGCGGAGCACGGGCTCTAGGCGTGCGGGCTTCAGTAGTTGTGGCACACGGGCTCTAGCACAGGCTCAGTAGTTGTGGCTCACCAGCTTAGTTGCTCCGCAGCATGTAGGATCTTCCCGGACCAGGGATCAAACCCGTGTTCCCTGCATTGGCAGGCAGATTCTTAACCACTGCGCCACCAGGGAAGTCCAAGTCTTGGATTTTTTTGAGAGGTTTGAGAATCTAGGTCGAGTGAAAAGTGTTTTCACAGCTTTGTCTGCATAAGGCTGAGAAAACTCTCCAATTCGAAATAATGAGCCAACCGTTTTTCCTGGAAAAGTGTTATGTTTCTGAAAAGGACCATTTATGAATATCAAAAAAAGATGGAAAACCACGTTTATCAATCCCTTGATCAATCCCAGACTTAAGGCCTTTAAAGACCCTAAGAATTAAAAATATTTCTGCAGCCAACCCAACACATGTAAATTAAGAGGAAATCAATTATAAATGGTAAAATAGTGTGGGAAAGTCAAAGAAGTTCTGACTTGTTTCCCATAATGACTATTTTCAAGTGTTCTTTTTAAATTTGAAAGATCAAATTAGTTAAAAATAATGAAGGGATGGGGTTGTACTGCTTTGCCCCAAGCTTACATACAGTCTGCAGTCTGGATAATTCTGTGCTAAGCAGATACCTCTAGGAGAAAGATACTTTTCCAAATAGGCACGTGGGTGGAGTTCCTTGGTGGTAAATCTGTCCTTGGGAACTATGTCAAAGTGAAGTACAATGCTGCCACCTGGTGGCCATATTCTGAAATTACAATAATATCTTCCTGTAGGGCTTTTGCCAGCTGCTTCCTGCACCAACGTTAGGCGACGTCAAAGAATTTTAGAGCCAGAACAGTATTAGAGCAAGTTGCATGCAGCTTTTCCAGTTTACAGGTGAGAAATAGAGACCTTAGTTGAAATGGCACAGCCAGAAGGTGGCCCTGGTCCCTATACCTATTTAATGGTCCATTTCGTGGTGTAAGTAGGTACTTGGAGACAGCAAAGTTGGATTTAAATGGCAGCTCGGCAATTTACTAGCTGTAAGATATTGGGCAAATGATCAAACCTTGCCGAACCTTGGTTTCCTCACATGTGAAATGAGAATTCCATTAGAAAACACCTCGTGGGCTTATTGGGAAGATTGAATGACATAATACGTGTAATTTGCAGACATGATTGAGACGTGCCTAGCAGAGGACAGAACGTTGTTAGAATAAATGTGACAATGGACTCGAGGGTGCCTCGAACATCTACTGAACTGTACAAATAGAGGATGGTATGATTCACGATCAGCTGAAATCAAATGGCGTAGAATAAAAAGCACTCTTTCCCCATTTCCTTCTTCCTCTTTGGGAAGATGCCAAGTTGCTTTTGATCCCTTTCATTGCCTTGTTCTACCGTTTCTCTTCTAAGTTCTGAAGCTCTGCTTTGTTGAATTTCTTGCAGAGCCTCAACCATTCGGGGGTAACTAGGGTGCTTGTAACTACTGTCTAAACTGAAATCCCTGTGAATTATTTTGTTTTGAATCCTGAAGTGCCAAGACAGAGTTAAGTGGTGACGCTGTAGATCAGTAATTCACGCAGCCACTTTAGCATAATGTCCAACCAGGCAGAGCCCAACAACCACTTTAAGCTTCCTCTGCACCTGTGAGCTTGTGCACCTGTAGCCTGGGGAGGTCTAATACGGAAAATAGAATCTAACCATCTGAGCTTGACATGTAATGAGTTTCCTTTTTTGTCCCACTGTTTCAAAGACCGGCCAGGCAAAGGATCTAATGTGTTTGGTCCGTTTTCTACTTGCCAAGGCACCATGGAGTATGCCAGGACTTATTTAATTTTTTAAGTTAAAAAAAAATAAAACACCAAAAAAAAACCCTTTGGGTCTAACGCCCGAAAATGAAAACGGTTTCACCCTGCAATGAATGCCTGTAAAATCTGTAG
The DNA here is from genome assembly GCF_951394435.1 of Stenella coeruleoalba. Lineage (NCBI taxonomy): Eukaryota > Metazoa > Chordata > Mammalia > Artiodactyla > Delphinidae > Stenella > Stenella coeruleoalba. Next base: position 56,634,182 of record NC_137160.1, on the reverse strand, counting down.
AGGACTGCAGTGTGCATGGCTGATTCTGATCCAACGACATTTATTGGGCACCTGCTGCATGTTAGACACAGGCCAGGTGCATTACACACATTACCTGGGGGTGGACAGGGTAGACGCTGCCGCTGCTGACAGTTGTATTAAGTCTGCTTGAGATGGAAGAGTGTCTTAGTTTGTGTTCCCACGGGAGCAGACCCTGGATAAACGTTTTGCGTTCAAAGCATTTATTTGGGAGGTGATCTCAGGAAATAACAGGAGGAGAGTGGATTTTTTTTTTGTTTGTTTTTTTGCGATACGCGGGCCTCTCACTGCTGTGGCCTCTCCCGTTGTGGAGCACAGGCTCCGGACGCGCAGGCTCAGCAGCCATGGCTCACGGGCCCAGCCGCTCCGCGGCACGTGGGATCTTCCCAGACCGGGGCATGAACCCGTGTCCCCTGCATCGGCAGGCGGACTCTCAACCACTGCGCCACCAGGGAAGCCTGGAGAGTACATCCTTTGAAAGGGTGGAGGAAGAAGCTGATAAAGGCTGTATGATCAAACAAGCTTCTACTGTGGGCAGATAGAACTTAATTCTTCCAGGGAGGAGGGGGCTCTGGGAAAGAGAATGTGAGCCTCAGAATTTTCTCACCGTCCATCAGTCACGGCTCTATGGTGTCTGCTCCCTGGCCCGTTGGTCCCCCCAGTTTTGCCTTCAGGCAAAGACAGCAGGTGCTAGCACTTTGAAGTTGGGCCAGCACACATGGAAAGGGTAAGTGCTAGGCAGCACGGTTAGGGCTACAAAGAGGGAGAGGCCCAGGGCCACACCCTTGGGGATTCCCAACCCCTGTAAGTCTAGAAATCCACCTTTGGTGGAATCTGGCACGCGAAGATTCTGGCGAAGAATTAGACGAAAACCAATGTTTCTTTATTGGCATCTTTACCCGGGTGTCTTCAGCATGTCTGACACATCACCTAGATGATGTCCTTGTGCAGACCAACCTTGGAGATGAAGAGATAATGCTTGGCTGGGACCTAGGAGCCTGTACCACAGTTCCCCGGGACAAATGGGCCAAGGGGATGTCCAGGCAACATTTGTTTTAGCCTCAGACCCAGTGCATCTGCTGATGACCCAGGAGGGAGCTTGTAGAAAGAGAGAGGGAAGACAGCCAGATGAGAGGTTAACCCAAGGTCATCACTAAAAACAAGCCGTGGGCCTCCAGGACCCGCTCTCACTAATACCAAGCCATGGATTTTATACCTCTGGTGGTGAGGAAGGGTGGCCAAGACAAATAAGGGAGGAAAGTGCCCCACACCCGGCGCCTAGAGCCAGGCTGAGGCAACATGGAGTGGTCGGTAGGGCTCTGGAGCCAGGCTGGTTCCAGTCCCGGCTCAGCACTCAGTGGTGTTGAAATCTAGAACTCTCTGTGGCTTGGTTTCCTCATCGTGTACCTACCCCACAGGGCTGCTGTGTGGATTAGAGGAGGTAAGTATTTACAGACGAGCCTGTAAGTCTGTAATGAGAGCATTAGTGTGTATGCAGCCCACCCCCAGTGGGCCCAGGGCCATCTTGTTACATCTAATTAAGGAGAAGAGAAAAAAGCCATTTAAAGGGGAAATCTAGAGTCAGCCCAAATCTCTGGCTCCGTGGTTGATGAGTCTTCTTGATCCTGGCCCAACCTCTGGGGACAGTGAGAGAGGACAAGGAGGGAGACGGAGGGAAAGATGAAGGGAACATGGGAGGATAGAAAGGGGAAGAGAGAGGTTGGAACTCTGCCTGTAAGTTGGAATGTGTCAGGACAAGTCTTCTTTTGGTGATTTGAACCCCACATTTATGCGGTGGTGAAGAGGAGTTTAAAAGTTTTAAAGTGCCCCCCTCCCCTTTTAAGCTGTGGACATTCTTGGACATATACAGAGACGGGATTTCAGTCTCTATCAGATATACATGAAGAACTTTAAAAATGTCTTCAGTGGTTTGTGTGTCTGTGTCTGTGTGTGTGTGTACACATAGAAAGATAATCACTGAGAATTCTTATCCTCCACTCCCTACCCCAACAGGTAACCACTTACATGAGCCTCTTATATATACTTCCAGAGGTTCTTTATACAAAGGCAAGCAAATATGAATATATTTTAACTTTTATCCCCAAGAGGTGCTTAAAATGGATGATAATAATAATAACAGGTTATTAAGTGTTATCTATATACCAAGTGTCCATTTTATATACATCAGACCCATTTTACAGATAAGGAAATTGAGTGTGGAGTTAAATAATTTTCCCAAGGTCATAGAACAAGTAAGCTCGGGGGACAAAATCTGAGCCTAGTTAGTGTGCAGAGTCTGGGCTCTTAGCTATTATGCAATATCACCTCTTAGAAAGTAATTAAAATCCATAGAGAGAATATTTCTATTATCTCCAAAGGGGTAGTCTTTCCAGTAGCTTTCTGCTCAGAAGCTATTATTTTACGTCCAAAACTTTTAGGACCACGTTAAGTCATTATTCCAAACGTCTCAGAAAAGAAGTAAGTGGACACAGGAGTCAGCTGCAGGCTGAGTGGCACTTACTCCCAGAGTCCTCTGGGGCATCCAGTTAGACCAGAGAGGTGTGGCTGTCTCTGCGTGAGACCAGAGCTAACCGTGAGCTGTGTCCAACGGCAGAATAAAAGCCAAACGCCTCAACTAAATCTAATACCTTTGAGTGCCTATGTTATTCCGGCGCATTGCTAAGCATCACATTTTTATTCTCACAGGCTACCACAGCAACATTCTTATGGACCCACCCAAAGGTTCCTACCTTTCTCTTTACGTTTCAGAAGTACCCAGGAATTACAGTGTCGTGATAGAGTTATTTCCCCCCCAGCCTGATTGAGCAGAATCTTAGACCCCATGATTTTGAAGCCAACAGTAATAGACACTGACAGCTGAGAATTCAGATACAAGAGTCACTACCTGGGTCAGATCCGTCCCCCAAAGTACATCAGTATCAGGCTTGCCTCTGCCCTCTCAGGTATACAAAGACCTGGCTTGCTGGCCCCTGTTAGCTACAGAATTGAGGTGCCTGAGCTGGGCTCAGGAGAGCTCTGTACTTAGAAGACTTCTCGCAGCTCTCTTAACCCACTGAAAAGCTTAGGACTAAGTGGCTCAGGGTCTGTGTTCGCTGTTTTCTATCCTCCCTTCCGCTATCACCCTTAAACCAACCTTTGGCAGCCGTGAGGATACACTGCTCAGATCTCCTTTTAAGACAGCCTGCCGTGAGGAATGTCGTCCGCTCATAGCCTCCTGCCGACATGCCCCTGAGATCCACTGAGGCCACACCCGGCCTCTCCAGCCAATGATGGAGCACGATGGGGTACTAAACTCCAGCCATTTCTGCCCAGTGTGGCACTCTAGTGGACACTCTTGCTCTGGGTGTCCCCAGTGGTCTGACTGAGACTCTCAGCTCTGCCGTGAAGATGAAAGCCCTTCCTCCCCAATTCCCCTTCTTCTCTCCCTCTCGACATAGGTGTCCACCTGCATCACAGCTGAAGGTACTCCTCACCAACTTTATCCTTCTCCCCTTTGTCCTTCAGAACCACTGCCCAAATCAACTTCCTTTTAATCAGAGCCCCAGTGTTCTCACGGCCACTCTAGTGTTACCCTACGTGAGAGGGAGTGGGATGGGTAGGTGTGGAAAGATACGGCAGTCGTCACAAACTGTGGCGAAAATACGTTAGTTCTGTAGACTTTACAAAAGCAAACAACATCGTCTGGGACTATGAAGCGGTGTGTGCAAATGAGGGACCCTGAAGAGTCATCAGCTTCCTGAAAACCCCACCTCTGATTGTCCACACACGTGGGGTAATCAGTTGGCACTGAGGACGATCCTAAAGGACAAAGCAAATCATGAAAGAGATGGGCAGGGTGTGCTCATGCCATCGACAGTAAGTAGCAAGAAACGAGGAAGGGTGATGGGCAAGACAGAACGCTTCTGTAAGTCAGGGTCACGTGGAGCGTCATGGCTAATGTGGGATGCTTAGTTACCCAATGTTAACTCCAGACAAGGCTGAGTTCATTTCAGAGTTTGACGCGTCTTGAAAGAACTGTCAATGATTTTGTCACCAACTTGGAAGCCAGGTGTGGCTTTGCTGGTTTAAAGCACTTGTATCACAGTGAGGGGTCAGTGGCTGTGCTATATTATTTATTTTTGGCTGTGTTAGGTCTTCGTTGCTGCACGTGGGCTTTTTCTCTGGTTGCAGCAAGCAGGGGCTACTCTTCGTTGAGGTACGGGGGCTGCTTCTCATTGCGGTGGCTTCTCTTGTTGCGGAGCATGGGCTCTAGGCGCGTGGGCTTCATAGATGTGGTGCGGGCTCAGTAGTTGTGGCTCGTGGCCTCTAGAGTGCAGGCTCAGTAGTTGTGGCACACGGGCTTAGTTGCTGTGCGGCATGTGGGATCTTCCCGGACCAGGGCTCGAACCCGTGTCCCCTGCACTGGCAGGCAGATTCTTAACCACTGCGCCACCAGGGAAGTCCCACTGTCAGGCTTCTTTAACAGAGGTTGAGAACTGTTCTTCCAGCCAAGTCTGGCAGACCGTCTATCTTTCTAAGTAAAGTTTTATGGGCACACGGCCGTGCCCATTCATTTACGCGTTGTCTGCTGCTGCTTTGGGGCTACAACAGAAGAGTCGAGTCATGGGGGCAGAGACCTTATGGCCGGCGAAGCCTCAAGTAGTTACTCTCTGGCTTTTATAGAAAAAAAAACTTGCTGACCCCTGTTCCAGAAGGAAGCAGAGGCACACTCCTAAGGGTTTAGTGAAACTTATTCCATGATAGAACTATTTACAGAGGTAGGAAAAGGAGCAAGGGAACCAGGATGGATACAAGGTATCCGCTGGCAAACGAAGGAGGTGGAAGCACTTCCTGTTCCTGGACTTGAAGGGTCAGCGAAGGAAACAGTGTTGCCAGAGCCGGGAGGGTTGCAGCCTTGGGAGAAGGGCGTGCCCTGCCAGCACTGCCTTGAGGCAGGGAAGTGGGGAGGGGAATCTACAACCTGACGTCTTCACCCTTGTCATGGGGTGAATTGTGTCTCCACCCACCCCCCATTCATATGTTGAAGCCTTAACTCCCAGCGCTTCAGAATGTGAATTCTTAGGAAATAGGGCCTTTAATACAGTCATTAAGGTAAAATGAGACCATGAGAGTGAACGAACCCTAATCCAATGTGACTTGTGTCCTTTATAAGAAGAGATTAGGACGCAGACTCACACAGAGGGAAGACCCCCGTGAGGACACGGGGAGAAGGTGGTCATCTGCAATCCAAGGAGTGTGACCTCACGAGGAACCAAGCTGCTGGCCCATTGGTCTGGAACTTGTACCCTCCAGAACTGTGAGAAATTAAATTCCTGTTGTTCAAGCCACCCAGTTTGTGGTGCTTTGTTATGGCAACCCTAGAAGACTACTACATGCCTTTCCGGAAGGTGTTGCCTCCTTTCAAAGACCCAACTCTACAGGAAGTCAGAGGGCAGGGAGCCCGGGGGATTCTGTCTGCATCGGTCAGTCTCCTGGCCACAGAGTGGGGAAGAGAAAGATGTGATATGGGTGGCAGGTGGGGAGGCAAACAGAGAACCCCCAGGACAAAGGGCAAATACAGAAAGCACAGCAGCAGGAAAAAAATAGAGGAGTTGCCTACAGAACGTATGTTCACACGGAGAATGAGAATGTGCCTTGTTTTAAAACTGCAAAGGATTGATCCACACTCTTAAGTAGCGGAAATATATCTAGAGACTATAAGCTTAAATTTCTCAGGAAACGCATGAACTAAAAATAGCCTTTTGGAATCTAATCTATTGGTAGGCCAAGAGTTCTGGCGCTTGACATAAGTTGCCTCTAAGTTAATTATAGGACCGTGGTTGGAACAGCTAGATTCGGAATTTTCCAGAACGTTTAGTAAGAGCTTAGGGAAAAGCATGGTGCTAAGTGTTCTGCAGGACAGATGTTTTTTTTTCGGTTCGCGGGCCTCTCACTGCTGCGGCCTCTCCCGTTGCGGAGCACAGGCTCCGGACGCGCAGGCTCAGCGGCCATGGCTCACGGGCCCAGCCGCTCCGCGGCATGTGGGATCTTCCCGGACCGGGGCACGAACCCGTGTCCCCTGCATCGGCAGGCGGACTCTCAACCACTGCGCCACCAGGGAAGCCCTAGATGGTTTTATGAGGTGTATCTGAGCAAACCCAGAACTCCCATTTGCCTGGAACACCCAGTGTAGGCATCGTGCGTACGGCGGCATTCAAGGTATCTTGTTTTCCATGAAGGAAACAAAAGTCTTTTGGTCCTTAGGTGGGTGTTTGAGCCCAGCCCTGGTGTAGTTACTATCTGTGTCCACAAGATGGCAGGCACAGCCAGGAAGAGGCTGCAGGAGCCACTGGATGTCAGTCTCCAGGCTGGACCACTGGTGGGGTCTCTAGAAGTTCCTGGAGGCGGGCTGGGATTCCATAGTAGTTCTTCCTATGAGGAGGGAAAAGGATCAGGTCAGAGGACAATGAAGTAGCTGGGAGGGGAGCGAGGAGATAATCAAGTTTCAGCGTAACGTTGAGAGAGGGATGATAGGGTTGTTTTGATACAGAGTTGAGGCACAGAGGATAAACCACAGAGACAGGAGGAATGTCAGAGGAACCAGAGCACCAGGTAAAAAGATGAAAGGTTGAGAGGTAAACCAGGCAGCAGGGTCTACCGGAGCGGGGAAGAGGAGAGGGGCATGTCAGCAGCACCAGGAGAAGTTGGGTCTGAGGTCCATGACGTTGGTCCTGACGCCTGTCCATGGTGCTCGGTGCCTCCAGGAGACGTGACTGCAGGGATGGATTCTGACTTACTGGACCTTGAAGGAGGCGCAGGGGATGAAAGACACAGAGCTAGTCAAGTTCACAGCTGGTTCAGGGAATGGCAACACTTCTGATGGGCTGGGGCAGAGCTTTGTGGAAAGGGGGAGGGAGGTGAGGCTGCCAAACCAGGGGTTTTCCCGGTCCCGGAGAATCCTTGAATGTCCAGCCAAGCAGTGAGGGCTGAAGAGAAATGATTCCGTCATTAAGGTATTTTAAATAAGAACAATGGTCTGTACTGGTGCTTTGGGAGGGCCAATTCGCAGCTAAATACAAGATTGATTTGAAAAAGAGTGATGTGAGGCAAGTGAGAGGTTCCTCAGCTCTGGAAATAGTCTAGAGGGATGGAATTAAGGGTCCAACATGGTAATGATATTTAAAAAAAAAAGGAGAAATGTTAAAGGGATTAGTGGCTTATGTGTAATGAGAAAAAACGCTTAGGAGAGTTTTTATACTCGTCTTAGAAGAACTTTCAAACACACACACAGGGCTTCCCTGGTGGCGCAGTGGTTGAGAGTCCGCCTGCCGAGGCAGGGGACGCGGGTTCGTGCCCCGGTCCGGGAAGATCCCACGTGCCGCGGAGCGGCTGGGCCGCTGAGCCTGCGCGTCCGGAGCCTGTGCTCCGCAATGGGAGAGGCCAGAACAGTGAGAGGCCCGCGTACCGCAAAAAAAAAAAAAAAAAAAAAAAGCTATCAGGACATAGTTTTAGAAATGCACTTAGAATCTGCATGATGTTAAATCTCTCGGGTGTCTTTGAGATAATCTATTATAGTAGAGTCCAGCTCCTTACAAATGCTCTGGGTTACCCAAGAGCATACATCTATTGGGTGGGATAATTGGATGTAATTTAGGTTAGATATTCATCTTGACATGTTGCACATTGTCCAAACAGAGGACTGTATCTTTGGTAGACATAAAGGACAAGAACACAGTTATTTTGACACGTGAGCTAGGGGAATTTGCCACTTCATTGATCTGTACCCCCCAATTTCAAGCTATGTACTTGGGTAAGAGTTTGAAACGCCCACTGCTAGACACGTTACGGTTTTTTTTTTTTTTTTAAAGAGTCAACAATTTTTATTTATTTACTTATTTATTATTTTCTGGTACGCGGGCCTCTCACTGTTGTGGCCTCCTCCGTTGCGGAGCACAGGCTCCGGACGTGCAGGCTCCGCGGCCATGGCTCACGGGCCCAGCCGCTCCGCGGCACGTGGGATCCTCCCGGACCGGGACACGAACCCGCGTCCCGTACATCGGCAGGCAGACTCTCAACCACTGCGCCACCAGGGAAGCCCCACGTTACGGTTTTGAAATTAGGATGAAAAGTGGTCTTTCTATCAGTGGAAAACCATTCTAGAAATTGAGCTCTGTCGCTTGAAAAAAAAAGGCACAACCTAAAAGTTGGGAATTATGTTTTATTCGGCGGATTTTCTGAGGACTTAAGCCTGGAAGATGGTCTCTCAGATTGCTCTGAGGGACTGCTTCAAAGAGGTGAGGGAGAAGCCAGGATATATAGGGGGGTTTGCACCAAAAACCAGGTGGTTGGAACATCAAAAGATTACTTTTAATTAAAGAAAACCAGTTATCTCAAGTTAAGGAATTTAGGCTTTTCTATGTATGGGAAGTTGCAAGCATCTGGGCTCATTGAAATCATTCCTTGGCTACGCACCTTGGCTGTCTAGGGCCAGCAACCTGCTCTTTCCCATCCTGAGTCCCCTAGGGGTGCACCACTGGGGGTGGCTGCAGTGGCTGAGGGCTTGATGGCCGCAGAATCCTTTGTTTGCTGATATAGCAGGCAATATTTTTTCATCCACAGCTCCATTTTCATGCTTCCAAGTCTCTGCTTCACCCTTATTGTCACCCCTGCTTCCTTTTGAGGTTTTCTTTAGAGAGCTCTTAAACTTTTCTGCCACATCCTTGCCACTTCGTTAGCATATGTGTGTTCATTCCTGTCCACTTTCCACCGACCTGTGGGCTGCCATTTATTCTGACCCTTCTTTTCTCCAAGGCTTTTTGTATCTTGCTTAATATTCAATGCCGCGGATTATGTTTGCATTTCTTTCCCTCTTAGCAAAAGAGTGCCTTTACTTAACCTCCAGTCACTGGAAGAGTATAGATATATCATAACGAGTCTGTTTTAAAGTCAGCAATATAGAAATAATTAGAAAAGCTTAGATGGAGACCTGCTTTTGGATCAGCACTATCAGAGCTACGTTTTGTCCTAACAGTTACTCTCTAATCCATGCTCCTGGTGGCTGTTAAATCCCTTCTTCCTTCTGGTTTAACTTTGCTCATGCTAAGCTTTCTTTCTGGGATGTCTGTAGTACAGCAGGAGACTAGGACAGGATGAGTATCCCTATAGTGTCACCAAGGAAGTGTATGAATAGCAACAATGCTCAGTCTTCTAAAACTGGGCATTGGTCCTTTATTTTTACAATCCCAATTAATTTCCATGGGGAATTTTCTTACGGTACCTGAAGCAAAAACAAAGGTTAAATCTTGGGAAAGCATGCTAATAATTTAGGGACAGGAAAGCTGAGGAGGAAGCACTCCTAAGATATAAAACTTTAGCCTCAGGTTGTATTTATTCTAATTGTGAAGTAATTCTGATAGGATTTAGCTGAATTACTTTTACGTCATCAGTTTGCCTAAGCAAACCCATTCATGGTTGACAAAGGTTGAGGGCTGTTCACAAGGAGGTCATTTATATGCGTAATTGACAACTACACATCATAAAGGACCCCTGGACTGTTTATTGTGGAAGATTTCCTACATCTCTTTCGTTGCTTTAGATTTGGTCGTCATGCGTATTTGAAAACAGTCGTTGCTATTCCTTGAAAGTATTTTGTATGCTTATCTACTCATTTATTATTTCATTAACATTTGACTACCTACAAATACACTTATTAATTTCGTGTTTTCCTTATTAAGCAAAATTTTGTCAGTTTGATGAGTTTAGAAAAATGTAGTCAAAAAGAATATGTTCATTATTGCAGGGGATTAAAAATCAGGTTCCCTGGGTTCTTGTACCGAACGCACTCTATGTTAGCTGCGTGAGTGTAGGCAACTCACATAACCCGTCTCAGCTTTCGTTTGCTTATTTGTACAATGAGGATATTATCTACCTGCTCGGCATCATAGGAGTTTGGCAAGGATAAAGGGAAATAATTTGTGTAAAAATGTTTTGCTAAATTGTAAAATGTTACGTAAGTATAAACGCACCAGCATCAGGCTTCCAGAAGCTAAGTCATATGGTCTAAAGATATGCTTTTCTTTTAACTTCTATGACTTTAATGTTATTCTTAGAACATTAAAAAATTGGATCTGTCAGCAAAATTATCCATTTGTGTTTCAGAAACAGCACCTGGAAACATCTCTTGTGCCCAAGGTGACTGTAACGAGGCAGTGAGGCTTCCAACACTTTCCTGTTAGACATTCACACATGCGTGTAGAACCAGGGCATGGGGCTTCCTTGGTCAGCTCGGAGGTCTAGTAGACCAGTGAGGTTCAAGCATGTCCTAAACTCAGTACCCAGGGCATCTGATCTTCAGAAAGCTTTGTTTATTGCTACTTACTGACTTTGGTCATTGAGCTTTTAAAAACATTTGTATTCATATTCGTTTTGTGCTATGATACAGTATGACCAACAAGATTTAAAAAATGGAATAGAAGTCCATTATGTCCCCGCTGAGTGTTAAGGCTGATGTCTGAGTGTAGTTTCTTCCTGCTTTTCTGAAAGAAAACGATACCTATGGCTACATTCACAGAAGCCATTGGTTTGTCTACAGAACGATCGCATTCGTGGCACTTGTAGGTATCTTTTAGCACATGGAGTAGGTGGACCAAGAAAAGAACCATCCTTCTTGCCTTACCCTTGTTTAGAGGTTCCAGAGATTGTAGGATGTTTGCAGCTGGAATCACACTGAGTTCCCAGCAAGCAGCTGTGCTGCCCCATCATGAGAGCTTCTAGGTTAAGAGACAGGGGACAAGGGTGTTTTTTAAAAAATAAATTTATTTATTTATCTATTTATTTATCTTTGGCTGCGTTGGGTCTTCCTTGCTGTGCATGGGCTTTCTCTAGTTGCGGCGAGCGTGGGCTGCTCTTTGTTGTGGTCCGTGGACTTCTCACTGCAGTGGCTTCTCTTGTTGTGGAGCACGGGCTCTAGGTGCGCGGGCTTCAGTAGTTGTGGCTCACGGGCTCTAGAGCGTAGGCTCAGTAGTTGTGGTGCACAGGCTCAGTTGCCATGGCATGTGTGATCCTCCCAGACCAGGGCTCGAACCCGTGTCCCCTGCATTGGCAGGTGGATTCTTAACCCGCTGTGCCACCAGGGAAGTCCGGGGCAAGGGTATTAATCAGAGTTCTCCAGTGTAACAGAACCAGTAGGATGTATGTGTGTATATAATATTATATATTTTAACGACATACACACACACACACACACACACACACACACACAAACACACATATATATATCAGTATATATTTAAGGAAATGACTCATTACAGTTGTGGAGATGCATGTCCAAGATTTGTAGGGCAAGTTGACAGGTTGTTGACTCAGGAGGAGCTGATGTTACAGTTCAAGTCCAAAGGCTGTCTGCAAGCAGAATTCCTTCTTCCTGGGGGAGATCAGGCCTTCAATTGATAGGATGAGATCCTCCCACATTATGGAGGGCAATCTACTTTTTTTTGGTATCCTTTGACCTACATCTTCCCATTTGCCCCTTCCCCCCAGCCCCTGGCAACATTATTCTATTCTGTTTCTACGATATTGGCTTAATATATATATTTTTAAGATTCCACGTATAAGTGGTGCTATGCGGTATTTGTCTTTTTCTGTCTGGCTTATTTCCCTTAGCATAATGCCCTTCAGATTCGTCTGTGTCACTGCAAATTTCTTTCTTTTTTATGGATGAATAATATTCCCCTGTTTGTATATATGTGTACACACGCGCACACACACACACACACACACATATACTACATCTTCTTTATCCATTCATCCACTGAAGGACATTTAGGTGGTTTCCATGTCTTGGATATTGTGAGTAATGCTGCAGTGCACATGGGTATGCAGATATCTCTTTAAGGTACTGATTTTAATTTCCTTGGATATATAACCAAGGGTAGGATTGCTCTGGTTTCCATTGTAGTTCTAATCTCAGTGTCTTTGCCATGCTCCTTTGGGTCTTTTCCACACATGTGCATCTCAGGAGCCATGCTAGGGTTCGTGCCAGTTCCTGCATGGAATTAGGGGGTGTGCTTCCCCAGCTCTCCTGTTCCTGGGATCACTCCCACGCTGTGGCTCCCCGTGGTTCCCTCCTCCCAGTTCCCTGGCCAGGAAGTCAGGGTTCCTCTGGGTTTAGGCTGCCCACACTACAGCTTTGCAGGCTGGGGCAGCTGGAGTCACCCTTGACACAAAGTGGTGAGAGAGGAGCAATTTCTCGTACACAGGCTCTCCTTTCCCTTGTTCTCAAGCCAGAAAGATGGGCTGAAAGCTTTGCTGCTACCTCGGCTGTGCAGTTCCATGGCTGGGGCCACCCTCTTTTCAAAGCTGGGAGGAGAGACAGGAAAAAAGCCCAGCCACGTATGGATTGCTTCTTCACCTTTGACTCCCTTCTTCAATCTGCGTACTGATAGTTGCTTTTCTAAATCCTCACCTGGTTGCTTTTTTGAAAGTTGTAGTCCTTGGGTGTAGGGGGCTTACCTCACCTTGGCTGGCATCCAAAGTCTCCAATAGATTATTGGTGTTGGCCATTGTTAGGAATATCAGGAAACTTCTATTAATATCTTGACTGCTGAGACCAAGAAGAAGAAATCACATTTAGAGAAATACATTTTCAGTAATACACAGAGACAAATTTGAGAACGAAGTTACCTTTTCACTTGTATGTTTGCAGCAGAACCCATTCATTACAGAACTGACTCCCAGCTTACAGTATACATTGGATTTAAAGGTAACACCTACAAAGGTCTGGTGACTCTGCTCAATATTCTCTTGGGTGAAAAAACAATAGTTCTTCTCTCCGGTAAAAGGTAACAGTACCTATGTTTTTTTCCCTAGGGAGTAAGAAACTTACAGAAAATGAGCCTAACTTCTCTTGTAATTCAAGAAATAGGGCAAAGCGGAAATACTGGTCAATTAAAAGTATATTTCTGTTTTCCATGATGAATCTTGAAATCCAAGTCTTTCAATATACGCCATTGATTCTGTGTGGCTGGAGTTGTGGATAAGGTTAAGGGCTGGAGGCAACTTTTCTTTCTGAGAATAAAGGAACCGTAGAACTTTGGCAGAAAGAGAAAACATTTTTAAAGAATTTTTACACAAAAACATTTTAGAACTTTGTGTATCGTAAAAAATAAAAAATTCAGTGCTAGGCAACAGGAGAATAAAAGTTGGAAATAATATGTGAGGGAACATTTGAGAGATTACTGTTTTCCAAGTACTGTTCTAAGTGCTATACATGCTCACAATAATTCCATGAGGTGGTTATTATTACCCTCTTTGTATAGGTGAGGAAACTGAGCCTTAAAGACATCATTCATCCATTTTCTCATAGCTGGTAAGTGTCAGACCTGGAATCTGAAATCAGTCTGAAATCAGAGCCTGTGCTTTTAAGTCATCTGCTGTGTTCAAGTGCAAACCCTATCATATGAGTATAAAGCAAAGGAAGCGTGCTGTAATGGTGTCTAGGAGTCAGGACATGGATTTTAGGCCTGGCCTGCGCACTAATTAAGGATGTGACCTTGAAGAAGTCATGCCACCCTTTTAGTCTTTAGTTTCCTTATTTGGATGATCTCTAAGATACTTTGCCAACAAAAAATGTAGAAGACTAACAAATCTTGGGAGGAGTAATGAATTTCAGCACAAAACGAATTCATTCATGGGACTTCCCAGGAGGTCCAGTGGTTAAGACTCCGTGCTTCCAATGCAGGGGGCCCGGGTTCAATCCTTGGTGGGGGAACTAAGATCCCACATGCCGAGGAGCCAAGAAAAAAAAAAAAAGAGATAATTCATTTGTCGAACACTGAGTGTGTGTTACATAATCTTTTTGAGAACTGAGGATACAGGGTGAACAAAGTGAATAAAACTGTTGATCTCATGGAACTTTCATTTAAGTACAGAAGACAAACATGTCAATTCATAATAAACACGTCATAGAATGTCATGTGGGGATAAGTGCCATGACTGAACACAGTGGTAGAGGATGGGGAGTGATGGGCCCGTTCTAGGCAGGGGGTTCAGGGAAGTTCTCTCTGACAAAGTACCATTTGAACAGAGGAGCGGGTACAGTCAGGGAGCAGGCCATGTGGGTACTTGTCCAAGAGCGTTCCAGGCAGACAGAATGAGTATCTCAGAGTACAGGTGTCTTGTACATGCACCTCAGTGTATCTGAGCCAGCATTTCTGTCATACAGATCTAGAAGTTGCATTATATTTATGAATGTAATTACTAATGAAAATGAGTGGGATTCTGCATGTGTCTGAAATCAGTTCCAAAACTGATGGAACTAGGCAGTTTGCCATCAAAATGGGAGCTATCCAAACTCTGATTTCTGAATGAGGTTGAGAAGGGAAATGCATTTGGAAAACAAAACATATTTCATTCAGAAATAATTGAATTCACTTCTTGAATGACTGACTCGAACTGACCTAAAGTTATTCGATAAGACAACAGGAGTTTGGAAGATAGAAACGAAATCAACACTGTTGTTTTTTGAAGTCAAAATCAAGACGGACCTAAGTCTTAATTAGTATTCTGTTATATGCAACTCTGATTCATTCAAAACCTGAATTTAGGAGTGGTATTTGCCTATTAATTTAGGAGAAATCTTTACCCCGGAGAGGAGGGTTAGGAATTCCTATGGAATGGGGACCAGAGGATGCTCAATGTTTATGGCTCCTGTGAGGCACAGAGAGATTCTGAGGGAAGAGACAGTAGTGAAAGCAGGATTCTGTGTTCCTGGCATTTTTGCTGCTTGAAATCTTGCTAGACCACATTTTCACAGGCTGCCTTGTAGCCTCTGGGGTTTCTTGGGCAATTTAAGCATACCTTATAATGCAGCAATTTTTAGACAGCATAGCTTGTGCTGGTATGTTTGTGTTTTTTCTCATACTTTCTGTATAAATAATACAGATTTTCTATATAAACTTTCATGTACAAAATATCCCTTTACATGTTATAAAATATTTCCACCTGCTTTATCTCATTTGGTACACATAATCCCCTTTAATTTCCATATGACAGTAAAAATAAGAACATTTATTGAATACGGGATTTCATTTTATCTTTATTATTGTTCCAATTTTATTGGTGAGGAAACAGAGTCTCAGTAGAGTAACTCTCAAATGGTTTTGGACAATTGGAGTGACAAAATACCCCATGATTATTCTACTGATGTAATTGGATGTAAGACTATTTTTCTTCTCGGGTTCAGTTGTGATTTGTAAGTACCCCGCAGTTAATTACCCCCCAGAGTGTGTCCAAATTCAAGATCAAGGAGACAGACCAAGATTAGTTAGCCCTGTTGGTCATCCATTTCCAGTAGAAACGGTGTAGGTTGAAGAGCCTGGCAGAGGAATCTATCGGAATAGAAATGTAGGATGACTGTCTTATGTTTGCTGTGGTACAGGGAATTGGTTCTCCTTACTTCAAGCCAAGTGAGAGGGGCTTCAAGGGAATCACCCAGAAAGTTTGATATGTGTCTTCTGTAGTTTGGAGGACACAGAGGAACTGGGGTTTGACACAGGGCTTACAAAATCTAAACCCAAGTGGTTCTGATCATTGACTTGAGAAGCAGAAAGAGGGAAAGATGGGATGTATTAGGAGCATCATACACGTGGGTCAAAAGGTGCTCCCCTGGACCAGGTATGACCAGCCTGGTCCTTTAGAGAACTCTGTCTAAGAGGGCTGCCTGGAGGGAGCAAGCAGAAAGGCAGACTGCCAGAACCAAGGGCTAAGGAGTCAAAAGCAACCAGATAGAGGAGGGGCACTGCCTGCATCTTGGGAGATGGGGCTATCGCTGAGGATCTTATGAAAGTGTCCCCGTGTCAGAAATTGCCACACCCAGAGGACAATGCATGGTTGCAACCTCTGCAGCTGCATACGAACTTTCCTGTTGGTATCAGCTGAGGTAGAATCGTTTCTGCTGCAATCATAAATTAACTGTAAATCACATCAGCTTAATACAATGAAAGTTCTTCCTGTGCCCACATTAAGATGAATGGGGTTTGGGGGCCTTGCTCCATCTTGTTGCTGTATCATCTAGAACACGTGGTCTCTAAGGCTGTTGCAGCAGGGACCTTAGGAGGAATGGGCCAGGTACACAGGCTCTTACCTGCCCTGGTCTGGAGGTGACATTTTATTAGCCAAACTGACTGCAAAGGAAGCTGGGAAATGTAGTCTGCCTGTATGTGAAGGAAGAGGAAATGGTACAGTAAACACACAAAGTATCTTTGCCAGTAGTTCCTTAACTCTTTTCCCAGTTCCCTGTCCAGCAGTAGAGGACCCAGAGGCAGCCTAGTGAGTGGAAGCAGGAGCAGAAACCCAGGGCAGGCTAAGAATGAAGAAACCATCCCTGGTTTCCTCCCCACTGTAGCCTTCAAAGTCTAAATTACTCCAGAGCTAGAGGAGAGGAATTGGTTTTAATTAATAAGATTATTTAACATCAGGTTAGACATTTGATTACTGAAATGGAATGGTTCTTCTTCTGGCTGAAAATGACCTGAAGAACTGCATTATTTGAATTTGGCCATAACATTTATGGAAACTGCATAAGATTTGATTTTATCCAAGGGATGGGAAAGTATGAGCCTGTAGATTGGACTGAAAGGGACGGATGTGTAGAAGCAGTAAGTTTACACGTAGACTGGGTTATTCAGAGGGTGTTGAGTTAAAAAAAAAACTCACTGATACTGCAAGCAGCTCTTCACTCTCCTAGACTGCCAAAGTGTCCATCTGGGGTGTGGCAGCTGCTTGGGAAGGACAACCTGGGAAGGTCCTTCCTTCCTGCTTGGGAAGGAATGTTTGTGTCCCCTGCCTTCCATTCATATCTTGAAGCCTGATTCCTAGTGTGATGGTGTTTGGAGGTAGGGCTCTTGGGAGGTGAAGAAGTCATGAGCATGGAGTCCTCGTGGTGGGATTAGTGCCCTTGTAAGAAGAGGCATGAGAGAGGATGCTTCCTCTCTCTCTCTGTGCCTTGTGAGGACACAACAAGAAGGCATCCATTTGCCAACCCCAGGAAGAAGACCCTCACCAGAAACCCAGTGGGCCAACACCTTGATCTTGGACTTCACAGCCTTCAGAACTGTGAGAAATAAGTTTCTGTTTTTTTTAATTTAAATTTTTTTTGACATATAATTGACCTATAACATTATATTAGTTCCAGGTGAACAGTATGATGATTTGCTATGTGTATATATTGCAAAATGATCGCTGCAATAAGCCTAGGTAACGTCTGTCACCATACATAGTTACAAAGTTATTTTTTCTTGTGATGAAAGCTTTTAAGATTTACTCTTTTATCAACTTTAAAATATGCAGTACAGTGTTATTAACTATAGTTACCGGGCTGTATGTTGCATCCTCGTGATTTATTTATTTTATAACTAGAAATTTGTACATTTTGACCCTCTTCACACATTTTGCGCACCCCTCATGCCCCCCACCTCTGGCAACCACCCATCTGTTCTCTGGATCTATGAGTTTGGGTTTTTGTTTCTAATTTTTTAGATTTCACCTATAAGTGAGATCATATGGTATTTGTCTTTCTCTGACTTATTTCACTTAGCATAATGCCTTCAAGTTTCATCCATGTTGTCACAAATGGTAAGATTTCATTTTTTTTATGGCTGAATATTCCATTGTGTATATTTATATATATATATGTAGATATATATGTATGTGTATATATATGTATTATGTATATGTATGTGTGTGTGTGTGTGTGTATATATATATATATGTATCTCACATCTTCTTTATCCATTCATCCATCGATGGACACTTGGGTTTTTCTGTATCTTGGCTATTGTAAATAATGCTGCAGTGAACATGTAAGTGCATATATCTTTTCATGTTAGTGTTTTTGTTTTCTTCAGATAAATACCCAGGAGTGGAAATCCTGGGTCATATGATAGTTTTATTTTTAATTTTTTGAGGAAGCTCTATACTGTTTCCCTAGTAGCTGCACCAATTTTCATTTCCACCAACAATGCAAACTCGAGAGTTCCCTTTTCTTTACGTCTTTGCCAACATTTTGGGTTTTTTTTGTCATTTTGATTATAGCCAACCTAACAGGCGTGAGGCAGTATATCATTGCAGTTTTGATTTGTATTTTCCTGCTAATTAGTGACATTGAGGAATTCTTCATGTACCTATTGGCCATCTGTAAGTCTTCTATGGAAAAATGTCTATTCAGATCCTCAGCCCATTTTTTACTGGGATTGTTTGTGTATTTTTTGCTACTGAGTTATATGAGTTATTTATACATTTTGGTTATTAATGCCTTAACTGATATACGATTTGTGAATACTCTCTCCCATTTGGTAGGTTGCCTTTTCATTTGTTGATGATTTTCTTTGCTGTGCAGAAGCTTTTTAGTTTGATGTAGAACCCCTAGTTTTGCTGTTGTTGCCTTTGATTTTAGTGTCAAATTAAAAAAAATCATTGCCAAAACGAATATCAAGCAGCTTATTATCTTTGTTTATTTCTAGGAGTTTTATGAGTTCAGGTCTTACATTCAAGTCTTTATTCCATTTTGAGTTCATTTTTGTGAATGGTGTAAGGTAGTGGTCCCGTTTCATTCTTTTGCATGTAGCTGTCCAGTCTTTGAGACACCATTTATTGAAGAGACTCTCTCTCCCCAGTGCATATTCTTGGTTTCTTTGTCATAAATTAACTGATCATGTATGTGTGGGTTTATTTCTGAGCTCTCTATTCTGTTCCATTGGCCCAGTGTCTGTTTTTATGCCAGTACCATACTATTTTGATTACTATAGCTTTGTTATATAGTTTGAAATCAGAGCATGTGATGCCTCCAGCTTTGTGCTTCTCTCTCAAGATTGCTTTAGCTATTTGGGCTCTTTTGAGGTTCTATACAAATTTTGGGATTGTGTGCTCTATTTCTGTGAAAAAATGCCATTAGTGTTTTGATAGGAATTGCATTAAAGCTGCAGATTGCTTTGGATAGTATGGACATTTTAACAATATTAAGTCTTCCAATTCATGAGCATGGGCTATCATTCCATTTACTTGCATCTTATTCCATTTCTTTCATTAATATCTTAAAGTTTTCAGTGTACAAGTCTTTCACCTCCTTGGTTAAGTTTATTCCTACATATTTTATGCTTATGATGCAATTGTAAATGGGATTGTTTCTTAAATTTCTCTTTCTTATAGTTTGTTATTAGTGTATAGAAACACAACAGATTTTTTATATTGATTTTGTAACCCAAAACTTTACTGAATTCATTTATTAATTCTAACAGTTTTTGTGTAGCATCTTTAGAGTTTCCTATACATAATTTCATGTCAGCTGCAAATAGTGACAGTTTTTTGTCTTCTTTTCTGATTTGGATGCCTTTTATTTCTTTTTCTTATCTAATTGCTCTGGTTAGAACTTCCAGTACTATGTTAAATAAGATTGGCAAGAGTGGGCATCCTTGTCTTGATCTTAGAGGAAAAACTTCAAGCTTTTTTACATTGAATATGATGCCATACATGGCATCATATATGGTTTTGTCACATACAGCCTTTATTATGTTGAGGTACGTTCCCTCTACATCCACTTTGCTGAGAGTTTTATTGTAAAATGAATGTTGAATTTTGTCCCATGCTTTTTCTGCATCTTTTGATATGTTCAAATGATTTTTGTCCTTCTTTTTGTTAATATGTTGCATTACATTGGTTTATTTGTGAATGTTGAACCATCCTTGCATCCCTGGAATAAATCCCACTTGATAATAGTGTATGATCCTTTTAATGTACTGTTGAATTTCACTTGCTAATATTTTTGTTGAGGATTTATGTTCATTAGGGATATTGGCCTGTAATTTTCTTGTGGTATTCTTCTCTGGTTTTGGTATCAGGGTGATGCTGGCCTCACAAAATGGATTTGGAAGTGTTTACTCTTCCTCTTTTTAAAAAAAAATTTTTTTTAAGATAGTCCTCTGTTTCTTCATTTTACTTGACTCTCTGTGTTTGTTTCTATGCATTATATAAAATAGCCACCTCTCCCAGTCTTGAAGAAGTGGCCTTGTATGGGAGATGAACTGTTAACTCTGCCCTACCTCTTGGTTGTCTCTTAAACCTTTGTGATTATCTAAGCAACCATTTTATTTTTAGTGGCTCCCAGTAGTTGAGGACGTGCCAATACCTGTTAGTGTCCAAAGGGGAGGATCTTAGCAGCTAGGTTTGGACTGATTGGAAGCCAGACCCTCAGGCAGCAACCTTTACAGTGTGCGAATATGTTCAGCCCCATGGGACCACAAGCAGAAGTCCACTGGCTTCCAGAGCCAGGCAACCTAGAGGTGTCCTCTTGGCAGCAGTCACAAAAGAGTGCCAGGTGCGTGTACAAGCTCCCTTCCAGGACTTACCGGTGGCCTGGAATGAGGCAGAGGGAGAGTACAAAGATGGCGTCCACTGGCCTCCATCCCCAGATTGCATCTCAGTGCACCCCTAGATGTGTGAGAACCTGAAGTCTGCCCCTCAGACTGGAGCTCCAGAGCTAGTCTTTCTCTTTCTCAGAAAGAGAAAGGGGTATGTTTCAGTCTGCTGTCTGTGCTGGGTGGTAGCTGGCTAAGAACTTTGTCTCCGTTTGTTACAGTCCCGTGGGACACGGGGATGCAAGCCCTGCCCGCCACCAGAGCCAGGTGATGAAGGGGCATCCCTGGGCATCAGGCACGAAAACTGGGGCACCAGATACATGTACAAGCTCATTTTTAAGGGATGCTGACGAGCTGAAGCAAGGCAGAGGGAGAGTGCATAGATGATGTTCACTGACCTCGGTCTCCTGAGAGATGTGGGCCCTGCCAGAGGCCTGCCCCTCGGGCTTAGGCTCCAGGACAAGCACATAGGCCTCTTTCACAGAAAGACTGGAGTTGTTTCAGTCTGCTGTCTGCACAGTGCCCTGGGGCTGGTAGCCTGCCAAGAACTGTCTCTGATTGTTACAGTCCCAAGGGACCCAGGAACACAAGCCCCCCCCCCTACCGGCCACCTGAGCCACTTAATCAAGGGGTATCCCCTGGGCAGCAGCTGCAAAAACCAGTGCACCAGATATGTCTAAAAGCTCCCCTCTGGGATATACTAGCATTCTGCAGTGCAGCAGAGGGAGAGCACACAAAGAAGATACAGTCTCTCTGACATCTCTGGACAGGACTACATTAGGCCCCAGATATGTTTAATTAGAAGCCTGCCCCTGAGGCTGCAGCTATGATGAGAAGAGAATATGCCTCTTTCACAGAAAGTCTCCTCTGACTTTTATCTGTTGCTAGGCTTTAGGGATAGTAGCCTTTTAAGAACTCTTTCTTCAGTGGTTCTAGTCCTGGGGGACCCTTGGGCACAAGCCCCACTGGCCACCAGAGCCAGGTGACCTCTAGATTTCGCAGCAGCCATAAAAATTGGGGTGCCAGAGGAGGGTACAAGCTCCTTTCTGTGAGATGCCAGTTCGTGGAGGAGGGAGATGGAGAGCACTGTTTTTGTTGTTAAGCATCTCAAACAATTCAAGCTTGAATGCTTGGTTTTCAGTACACTTGGGTCATTTGGTTTCACAGGTATTCATTCACTTTTGGATGATGGAGTGACTTCCATTTTCAGAAAATAAATTTCCATGTCATGGGAGATGTTTATATGAATCATTTGTGATTTCTTTGAGCTGTAATTGTGTCACAAATAATCAATACATATTTTAAAAAGGAAGACCCTGAGGAATAGGATATAAAATTGCATCCATATGTAGAGTTAACTCTAAAATGAATATATGTAAAAGGGGTGGTGGTGTTGCAGGAAAACTGGTAAATTATTTGTGGTTCAGATGACATCCAAAGTGATCTACAGAGTCAATAAAATTGTTACTAAAGTCCCAATGGCCTTTTTATAGAAATGGAAAATCCAATTCTACAATTCATAAGGAATTGCAAGGGGACCCAAATGGTTTTGAAATGGGAGAGGAAAGAGGCCAAGAACAGGAAACAGGTGTTCAAACAAAAATTGTATAGGAATGTTCAAAGCAGCCCTATTCACAATAGCCAAAAAGTGAAAACAATTCAAATGTCCGTCAACTGATGAATGGATAAACAAAGTGGTATAGCCATACAACGGAATATTATTCAGCCATAAGAAATTGAAGTAATGATACATGTTATCTCATGGATGAACCTTGAAAACTGTTACGTTAAGTGAAAGAAGTTGGACACAAAAGGCCACATTTTATAGGATCCCACTTCCATGAAATACTCAGAACAGGCAAATCCATTGAGACCAGAAGCAGATAAGCGGTGGCCAGTGGCCACCACCACAATTGGGGGGAGGAGAAATGGGTGAGGGGAGTGACTGCTTAATGTCCATGGGTTTCTGTTTGGGATGATGAAAATATTCTGGAAGTAGCTAGTGGTGATTATTGTACATGTGCATAGTACTGCTGAACTGTATGCTTTAAAAGGGTTAAAATGATAAATGATATGTAATATGTATGGTACCACAATGAAAAAGTCTGGCAAGTCTTCCTCTCAAGGATTGGCCCGGGTTTCCCTGAGCCAGAGTTAGGATCAGCTGCTCTGCACCTACCTCTGCAGGAAAGCAGCTGGGTGTTCTCACATAGCCCTGCTTTTGGATGGGTTTAAAGGCAGGGGTGGGCAAGAGCAATGCAGGTAAAAGAAGTATGCAAAGTGCTTGAGAAGAAACCAGCCCCTCTCCTGACACCCATGCCTGCAAAGGGGTGGGAGTGGGCAGCCTGTTAGCCTGTTTTTATGAGTAGAATGTTTCAGTGAATAATAAGGATTTTCTGTTATTCTATTAAGATTTAGACAAATACCAAGATTTTGATTGCAAGATGACATTCCCCAAAGGACTCAGGGATGCTTCTTGGAGAAATGTCTTATTCCAGGGCTAGGGCAAGGAAAACACAAGAATAAACTGGAACATCAAATTGGGTCAGAAAATAAGAAAGGGCTTGAAAAATTATGAGACATTTCAAAAGGGCACAGAAGGCAGCTTGAAGACTGTCAGTGGTCAAATCTAGGACAGTTTGAATATGAAAGTAAATCATGGTCAGAATCTATAGTCCGTATACAATAATATAAAGTTTTAGTAAGAATAAACAAATTTTAAAACAAACTACCAACACATAACTGAAGAATCAGGGAAAACTCTTGCTTAGAATGAACTCCAACCAAAAAACTCCCCACCAGGGGGCGCCTTCAAGATGGCGGAGGAGTAAGACACGGAGATCACCTTCCTTCCCACAAATAAATCAGAAATACATCTACATGTGGAACAACTCCTACAGAACACCTACTGAACGCTGGTAGAAAACCTCAGACCTCCCAAAAGATGCCCTCAGACCACCTACACAGAGGTGGGGCCAGATTCAAAGCTGAACCCCAGGAGCTGTGAGAACAAAGAAGAGAAAGGGAAATTTCTCCCAGCAGCCTCAGGAGCAGCGGATTAAAGCTCCACAATCAACTTGATGTACCCTGCATCTGTGGAATACATGAATAGAAAAAGAATCATCCCAGAATTGAGGCGGTGGACTTTGGGAGCAACTGTAGACTTGGGGTTTGCTTTCTGCATCTAATTTGTTTCTGGTTTTATGTTTATCTTAGTTTAGTATTTAGAGCTTATTATCATTGGTAGATTTGTTTAGTGATTTGGTTGCTCTCTCTTTTTAAATTATATATATATATATTTTCCTTTTTCTCTTTTTGTGAGTGTGTCTGTGTATGCTTCTTTGTGTGATTTTGTCTGTATAGCTTTCCTTTTGCCATTTGTCCTAGGGTTCTGTCTGGGTTTTTTTTGTTTTTTTCTTTTCATTTTTTAGTATAGTTTTTAGCGCTTGTTATCATTGGTGGATTTGTTTTTCGGTTGGGTTGCTCTCTTCTTTCTCTCCTTTTTTTTAATTTTTTAATTTTTAATAATTTTTTCTATTTTAATTATTTTATTTTCCTTCCTTCCTTCCTTTCTATCATCCTTCCTTCCTTTCTTCCCTTCTTTCTTTCCTTCCTTCCTTCATTCTTTCTTCCTTCCTCCCTCTCTTTCTTTCCTTCTCCCTTTCTTTCTTTCTCTCTCTCTTTTACTTTCTTTCTTTCTCTTTTTTCTTTCTTTCTTTTCTTTTCTTTTCTTTCTTTCTCCCTTTTCTTCTGAGCCATGTGGCTGACAGTGTCTTGGTGCTCTGGCTGGGTGTCAGGCCAGAACCTCTGACGTGGGAGAGCCGAGTTCAGGACACTGGTCCACCAGAGACCTCCCGGCCCCACATAATATCAAACAGTGAAAGCTCTCCCAGAGAGCTCCATCTCAATGCTAAAACCCAGCTCCACTCAACAACCAGCAAGCTACAGTGCTGGACACCCTATGCCAAAAAACTAACAAGACAGGAACACAAACTCACCCATTAGCAGAGAGCCTGCCTAAAATCATAACAGTTTCACAGACACCCCAAAACACACCACCAGATGTGGTCCTGCACACCAGAAGGATAAGATCCAGCCTCATCCACCAGAACACAGGCACCAGTCCCCTCCACCAGGCAGCCTACACAACCCACTGAACCATGCTTACCCACTGGGAGCAGACACCAAAAACAGTGGGAACTACGAACTTGAAGCCTGTGAAACGGAGACCCTAAACACAGTAAGTTAAGCAAAATGAGAAGACAGAGAAATACACAGCAGATGAAGGAACAAGGTAAAAACCCACAAGACCCAACAAATGAAGAGGAAATAGGCAGTCTACCTGAAAAGGAATTCAGAGTAATGATAGTAAAGATGATCCAAAATCTTGGATATAGAATGGAGAAAATACAAGAAACATTTAACAGGGACATAGAAAACTAAAGAGTAAACAAATAGTGATGAACAACACAATAAATGAAATTAAAAATTCGCTGGAAGCAATTAATAGCAGAATAACTGAGGCAGGAGAACGGATAAGTGACCTGGAAGATAAAATAGGGGAGAGCACTATCACAGAGCAGAATAAAGAAAAAAGAATGAAAAGAATTGAGGACAATCTCAGAGACCTCTGGGACAACATTAAACACACCAACAATCGAATTAGAAGAAGAATTAGAAGAAGAAGAGAAAAAGAAAGGGAATGACAAAATATTTGAAGAGATTATAGTTGAAAACTTCTGTCATATGGGAAAGGGAATAGTCAATCAAGTCTAGGAAGCACAGAGAATCCCATACAGGATAAATCCAAGGAGAACCACGCCAAGACACATATTAATCAAACTATCAAAAATTAAATACAAAGAAAAAATATTAAAAACAGCAAGAGAGGGGCTTCCCCGGTGGCGCAGTGGTTGAGAGTCCGCCTGCTGATGCAGGGGACACGGGTTCGTGCCCTGGTCCGGGGGAATCCCACATGCCACGGAGCGGCTGGGCCTGTGAGCCATGGCCGCTGAGCCTGTGCTCCGCAATGGAAGAGGCCACAACAGTGAGAGGCCGGCGTACTGCAAACAGCAACAGAAACAAACAAACAAAACAGCAAGAGAAGAACAACAGTTAACATACAAGGGAATCCCCATAAGGTTAACAGCTGATCTTTCAGCAGAAACTCTGCAAGCCAGAAGGGAGTGGCAGGACATATTTAAAGTGATGAAGGGGAAAAACCTACAACCAAGATTACTCTATCCAGCAAGAATCTCATTCAGATTCGATGGAGAACTTAAAACCTTTACAGATAAGCAAAAGCTAAGAGAATTCAGCACCACCAAACCAGCTCTACAACAAATGCTAAAGGAAGCACAAGAGAAGGAAAAGACTTACAATAACAAACCCAAAACAATTAAGAAAATGGTAATTGGAACATACATATCGATAACTACCTTAAATGTAAATGGATTAAATGCTCCAAAAGACATAGACTGGCTGAATGGATACAAAAACAAGACCATAGACTGGTTGAATGGATACAAAAACAAGACCCATATATATGCTGTCTACAAGAGACCCACTTCAGACCTAGGGACACATACAGACCGAAAGTGAGAGGATGGAAAAAGATATTCCATGCAAATGGAAATCAAAAGAAAGCTGGGGTAGCAATTCTTATATCAGACAAAATGGACTTTAAAATAAAGATTATTACAAGAGCAAAGAAAGACACTACATAATGATCAAGGGATCAATACAAGAAGAATATGTAACAATTATAAATATTTGTGCACCCAGCATAAGAGCACCTCAATACAAAAGGCAAATGCTAACAGCCATAAAAGGAGAAATCGACAGTAACACAATTATAGTAGGGGACTTTAACACGTCACTTTCACCAATGGAAAGATCATTCAAAACAAAAATAAATAAGGAAACACAAGCTTTAAATGATACATTAAACAAGATGGACTTAATTGATAATTATAGGACATTCCATCCAAAAACAACAGAATACACATTTTTCTCAAGTGCTCATGGAACATTCTCCAGGATAGATCATATCTTGGGTCACAAATCAAGCCTTGGTAAGTTTAAGAAAATTGAAATCATATCAAGTGTCTTTTCCAACCACAACGCTGTGAGACTAGATATCAATTACAGGAAAAAATCTGTAAAAAAATACAAACACATGGAGGCTAAACAATATAGAACTAATTAACCAAGAGATCACTGAAGAAATCAGAGGAAATAAAAAAATACCTATAAAAAATGACAATGAAAACCCAATGATCCCAAACCTATGGGATGCAGCAAAAGCAGTTCTAAGAGGGAAGTTTATAGCCACACAATCCTACCTCAAGAAACATCTCAAATAAACAACCTAACCTTACACCTAAAACAATTAGAGAAAGAAGGACAAAAAAACCCCAAAGTTAGCAGAAGGAAAGAAATCATAAAAATCAGATCAGAAATAAATGAAAAAGAAATGAAGGAAACGATACCAAAGATAAATAAAAATAAAAGCTGGTTCTTTGAGAAGATCAACAAAATTGATAAACCATTAACCAGACTCATCAAGAAAATAAGAGAGAAGACTCAAATCAATAGAATTAGGAATGAAAAAGGAGAAGTAACAACTGACATTGCAAAAATACAAAGGATCATGAGCGATTACTGCAAGCAACTCTATGCCAATACAATGGACAACCTGGAAGAAATGGACAAATTCTTAGAAAAGCACAACCTTCCAAGACTGAACCAGGAAGAAATACAAAATATGAACAGACCAATCACAAGCACTGAAATCGAAACTGTGATTAAAAATCTTCCAACAAACAAAAGCCCAGGACCAGATGTCTTCACAGGTGAATTCTATCAAACATTTAGAGAAGAGCTAACACCTATCCTTCTCAAACTCTTCCAAAATATAGCAGAGGGAGGAAAACTCCCAAACACATTCTACAAGGCCACCATCACCCTGATATCAAAATCAGACAAAGATGTCACAAAAAAAAACTACAGGCCAATATCACTGATGAACATAGATGCAAAAATTCTCAACAAAATGCAGCAAACAGAATCCCACAGCACATTAAAAGAATCATACTCCATGATCAAGTGGGGTTTACAAAGGAATGCAAGGATTCTTCAATATACATAAACCAATCAATGTGATACACCATATTAACAAACTGAAGGAGAAAAACCATATGGTCTTCTCAATAGATGCAGAAAAAGCTTTCAACAAAATTCAACACCCATTTATAATAAACACTCTCCAGACAGTAAGCATAGAGGGAACTTACCTCAACATAATAAAGGCCAACCACAGCCAACATCATTCTCAATGGTGAAAAACTGAAACCATTTCCACTAAGATCAGGAACAAGACAGCTTGCCCACTCTCACCACTATTTTTCAACAGAGTTTTGGAAGTTTTACCACAGCAATCAGAGAAGAAACAGAAATAAAAGGAATCCAGATCAGAAAAGAAAAAGTAAAGCTCACTGTTAGCAGATGACAGGATACTATACAAAAAAGTAAAGCTCACTGTTTGTTAGCAGATGACAGGATACTACACATAGAGAATCCTAAAGATGCTACCAGAAAACTACTAGAGCTAATCAATGAATTTGGTAGAGTAGCTGGTTACAATATTAATGCACAGAAATCTCTTGTATTCCTATGCACTAATGATGAAAAATCTGAAAGAGTAATTAAGGAAACACTCTCATTTACAATTGCAACAAAAAGAATAAAATACTTAGGAATAAACCTAGCTAAGGAGACAAAAGACCTGTATGCAGAAAATTATAAGACACTGATGAAGAAATTAAAGATGATACAAACAGATGGAGAGATATACCATGTTCTTGGATTGGAAAAATCAACATTGTGAAAATGACTATACTACCCAAAGCATCTACAGATTCAGTGCCATCCCTATTAAACTACCACTGGCATTTTTCACAGAACTAGAACAAAAAATTTTACAATTTGTATGGAAACACAAAAGACCCCGAATAGCCAAAGCAATCTTGAGAAAGAAAAACAGAGCTGGAGGAATCAGGCTCCCTGACTTCAGATTATACTACAAAGTTACAGTAATCAAGACAGTATGGTACTGGCACAAAAACAGAAAGATAGATCAATGGAACAGGATAGAAAGCCCAGAGATAAACCCACACACATATGGTCACCTTATCTTTGATAAAGGATGCAAGAATATACAGTGGAGAAAAGACAATATCTTTCCATTTTTGATGTGTATTAACACTAGACATCAAAAATGAAAAGATAACATGGAAAAATCTCGTATTTATTTATAGGTATCACTATTCGTGCGTTGATAATGCAGAAGCAGCAGGATGATTGCTTTATGGTCGCCTAGTGTAACTGATACGATTGCTTCACAGTGGCATAGCATATGCACTAATCATTATAAAATTTTTATGGCACACAGTATTACAGTCATATTCATAATACAGCATTGGAAACATTGTTACATTTTTTTAAAAAAAAATCACTGACCTGAGGCAATAGGCTGATATGTTGTTTCTTTGATTATGGGAGAGGCATCCTGAATGGTAGTGTGATTCTTTGAAAGCAAAATTATAAAACAGTAAGAAAACTAAAATGCTATTAATTTTACATTAAATATCACCTTATGCCTATGAAAGGATAGACTAGTATCTACGTATATTTTACTGCATCTTTTTTTTTATTATTAACAATCTATCTAATGCCATTTTGCTTTCTTATCATTCATGTGTTCGCTGGAGTAACATTTTTAATTTCCTTAAAGACCTTTTCCTTTGCATTCACAAGTTGACTGTTTGGTGCAGAGGCCTAGCTTTTGGCCTGTCTTCGCTTTTGACATGCTTCCTCACTAAGCTTAATCATTTCTAGCTTTTGATTTAAAGTGAGAGACATGCGACTCTTCCTTTCACTTGAACACGTAGGGTTATTAAGTGGCCTAATCTCAATATTGTTGTGTCTCAGGGAAGAAGGAGGCCTCAGGAGATGGAGAGAAATGGGAACTGCCATTCGGCGGAGCAGTCAGAACACACACAACATTTATCAATTAAGTTCGCCCTCTATATGGTAGTGGTGCATGGCATCCCGAAACAATGACAATAGCAACCTCAAAGACCACTAATCACAGATCACCTTGACAAATATAATAATAATGAAGGCTGAAATACTGGGAGAATTGCCAAAATGCGATGCAGAGACATGCAGAGCAAACGCTGTTGGGAAAATGGTACCATTGACTTGCTTGACCCAGGGTTGCCACAAACCTTTAATTTGTAAAATTCAGCGTCTGCGAAATGCAATAAAATGAGATTTTCATGTGTACAAACCAAACCCAAACACCTTTTCCTGTTATGTTCCTTCTCTTTACTCTGCCTATTACCTCCCTCAGGGTTATCTTGCAATAACATCTACCTACAGACGTTAGGTTCATAATGCGCTTATCTTTTATCATCTTGTCATTAAACGTGGGGCTTGGGTTGGTCTTTCAGTTTAGCCTGTTTGGTGCCTTGGTGATAACCATAACACTAGTTAATTTTTCTCCGAGTTCATGCACGCCATGTTATGCTTATATGTTTTAAACCACGTAAGAACGATATAGTTACATCTCACTGACGTCAGTATAAACTGACCAGCCTGTTTTCCACTGTTTGTGTATTTTTTCCCCCTCTGGCAGAGGCCTGCTTATCTTTACTTCTGTTTACATGTTTCTAGATTACTGTGACGCCAGTGTTATATCTTAATTTATTTTTGAAAAGGGATGGAGATTAAAATTTCTCTCCTTTAGTTTTACAATATTAAATAAATATTGAGCAAACACTTCCTGGGAGATTTAATCATGAACAACTTTATTTTTGGCTCCCACTGCGCCTTGTTTCTCTCCTGCCCAGGATTAAATGTAAGTCATGTTCGCTGGGTTGTCTGGTTTCTCCCAGCGTATGTAAATGGCTTCACTCCAGGGACTTACATGTCCAGTCCCCCATGATATTCATGACTGTGCCCATCATCTAAAGGTGCATCTCCTCCCTCCCCCAGCCTGGACCTACCACACCTGTAAGGGCTCGGGTTGGGTTAGGGGACCTGATCCACTTCTTGTCTCTTTCCCCATTTCTGTTCCTACTACACCAGGTTGCATGCAAGGAGAGAGTTATGGAAAGGTGGTCAAGAAGGTTCTCATCTGATGGCTGTTCCATGACCTGGCGTCAGCACTTACACACTTGGCAGAGGTTTGAAGCTGAGTCAGCCAGCCCTTTTGGACAAGACTGAACATTGGGTCTCCCATGAGTGCCCCACATCTGATCCACCCCAAACACTCATACATTCTTTGCTCTGAAAAACTCATCGCATGCAAGGTGTCCAAGATCCAGTAATTTTCCTTGACTCTGCCGTCAAAGCTTATTTCTTATACCTTAGGTCCCCTGGGCAGGAAGAAGATACCGGTTAACCATGTCCTCTAACTTAGGGGACACAGAATGCCCCTTTTACTTGACTTGAAGAGGAAATACATCCATTGCCTTCATTCTTGCAGGAAAAGAGCTCTCTCCAAATATTCCCCGCCCCCCCCAATAAATCCTTCCTCAATATCAAATTTAATTTTTTCTTACATTTCATGTGAGTGGGGCATGAGGCTTATGAACTGTTTCCAGACGTTTCCTTTATGAATTCTTCATGGAGTCTCGCACTTCCTTTGGAAGGCACTATGTACCGTCCTTAGGTCTTCGGGTGAAACTTGCACTTAACATCCTGTGACATGAAGGGGATAACAGATGTTATTATGTTCATTTTGCATAATATGAATAATTTTAATTTGCATGTTTCAGGCTACACAAAATATTGGCATGATCTGAGAAGCAGTGAATATTAGAACTGTGCCAACTGTTCATTATTAATCAGTTTTATATGTGAGTTCAACCTAAAATGGTTAGTCAATTCTATTCTAGGCATTTTGATGGTATTGACCAAATCTATGTGTCCCAAATTTATTATACCTACCCATTTTAGAATTTGAGTGCATTTTTGTGTAATTTAAAGGCATCGCTTTAATATTCAAAATTCAATTCAGTTCATCTATCTCAAAATCTAGTTTCGGGAGTCTGTGCGTAGAGGTAACATTTTGTACAGGTTATAACAGCTGTGTCATGCTGTCTTGGAGGGGATATTAGTTGTTTCTACAGTTAAATGCCACTTAGAACTAAGAACATAGACCTGGGAAGCATGCTAGCTAATACTTTAAAAATTTAAATTAAATGACCAAAAACCAGTGGACATTGTAGAAAGAATGAGATTTTTCAGGACGGAAGATGAAATGAGAGAAGGAGGAAGAGTGTAAATATAAATTTAAAAGGTACAAGCAGAATAAGGGTTAGTTTGAAGTTCTTACCCTGGACTCCATGCAACGCATGAGGGTCAGTTTTAGGATTTAGGGAGTCTGTAAACCTCCTGAAATTGTTGCAAGTGTTATTGTGATAATGTGCCCTGTTTAGAAGAGAGGGTTCTAAGCTTTCACCAGATTTTCAAAGGGACCCCAATGACTCCCACATAGAAAGAATCATGGTTTATTACCAGTAACATTACATTTGGACTTCCGAAATCTGGACTGCCTAAATCCTTCTTTCACTAGCTAGGCACACGGTTGGGCTAGTCGCTTTAACCTCTTTGGGCAGCAGTGTTTTTACCTGTGCCCTGGTGTGAGCTGTAGTTCCGTGCCAAGCATAGGGGTGGGGCTTAGGGAGAGAGCTAAGTAGCATTATTCTTCCTCTCCAGAATTTGGAATCACATGAAAGTAAAATATGTTCCTAAAACAGATGGATACCACATTTCCATCTTATAAATTTTAATTGTATAAAAGCTGGATTGGAGAATATAGTTTAGATGTGCAGCCAGTGTACCTCTTACATTTCGCTATACTGCTTCTCTGCTTGGTACGTTGATTTACCGGAACAGCAAATAGATGCCTCTGTAAGGTTACTGCCTGGAGGAGCAGAGAATATAGGCAACCTGAGGGCACACTTTTCCAAAGAGAGTGTCCAGAAGGTACTGAATCAAGTGTTTTCAGTTCCTTTTCTCAATTGTACCAAAAAGATTAGAGAGGGAGCACGTAGAGACCATTTTCTTCTAGGAGAGTAAACCATCAGTTTCCTGCTTTATGAGACAATGTAGAAATGCTGGAAGGCCTGGAAAAGCACTGCCCATAGCAAGATGCAAAGCAAAAGGGCTGCTTAATAAGATGGCTCGGAAAAGTCATTTGAGGCCCATGGGTGTAGCACATTTTATGTAACATTAAGAAAGTTTTATTTGATCAAACAAAACATGGTTATTTACTTTTTGAAACAAAAATGTGATATAACCGAAGTGTTTACGGAGGTTAACGTCTGACGATTATTATAGAATACGTTAAAGTAGTAAAAGAGGGAAGATAAAAACATAAACCGGAAAGCTGTTGTAAAAGTCACGGTGTTAGGAGCTAATTTCCTGAACTGGTAGTAGTAGAAATAAAGATAAACAACCATGA
Source organism: Stenella coeruleoalba (assembly GCF_951394435.1). Taxonomy (NCBI): domain Eukaryota; kingdom Metazoa; phylum Chordata; class Mammalia; order Artiodactyla; family Delphinidae; genus Stenella; species Stenella coeruleoalba. The sequence goes on along the minus strand of NC_137160.1, from coordinate 56,601,221 downwards.
TGGTGATTCATCAAACGCTGGAGGCGGAAGGGCTATGGAATCAGAAGAATCATGTGCAACTCTAAAGCTTAGGTCTTTGCAGGATGAGGACTGAGTAAATGAGGAAGGAAGTTTTTGGGGTTGTGGCCAATGATGAGTTTGAACTGTGCCATTTTCATCTGCTAGATTCTATTGGTGAATTGGGCAATGTATGGCTTGCAATTAATAAAACTGAAGCTAGTGACAAAGGAGCCAAGAATGTACATTGGGAAAAGGGCCAATCTCTTCAATAAATGGTGTCAGAAAAGCTGGACAGCCACATACAAAATAAAATTGGACAACTATCTCAAACCACACACAAATTAACTCAAGATGGATTAAAGACTTGACTGTAAGACCTGAAACCATAAAACTCTTAGAAGAAAACATAGGCAGTAATCTCCTTGACATCAGTCTTGGCAGTGATTTTTTGGGCTTGATGTCAGAAGCAAAGGCAGCATAAGCAAAATAAACTAGTGGGTCTGCATCAAACTAAAAAGCTTCTGCATAGCCGTGGAAACTACCAACAAAATGAAAAGGCAGCCTACCAAATGGAAGAAAATATTTGCAAATCATATATCTTATAAGGGGTTAATATCCCAAATATAGGAAAACTCATACAATTCAATAGCAAAAATCCAAACAATATGATTAAAAAGGGGGCCAAAGATCTGAATAGACATTTTTCCAAAGAACACATACAGATGGTTAAGAGTGAAACACATGAAAAAGTGCTCAACATCACTAATCATCAGGGAAATGCAAATCAAAACCACAATGAGTTATTACCTCACACCTATGAGAATGGCTGTCATCAAAAAGACAAGAAATAAAATGTGTTGGCAGGGATGTGGAGAAAAGGGAACCTTCGTGCACTGTTGGCGGGAATGTAAACTGATACAGCCACTATGGAAAACGTCATGGAGATTCTTCAAAATAATAAAAATAGAACTACCACGTGACCCAGAAATTCCACTTCTGGGTGTTTAGTCAAAGAAAACAAAAAGAGCATTATTTATAATAGACAAAATATGGAGGCAGCCTAAGTGTCCAACAATGGATAAATGGATAAAGAAAATGTGGTGTATATATACAATGGAATACTACTCAGCTATAAAAAGGAATGGAATCTTGCCACTTGTGACAACATTTAGGTAGAATAAAAAACAAAAAAAACTGCGCTCATAGATACAGAGAACAGATTGGTGCTTGCCAGAGGTGAGGGATGTTGGGGGGTGGGAAAAATGGATGAAGGAGATCCAAAGGTACAAAATTCCAGTTATAAAATAAGTCATGGGTATATAAGGTACACCACGGCGCCTATATTTAATAATACTGTATTGCATATTTGAAAGTTCTCATCACAAGAAAAAAAGTTATAACTATGGTGATGGATGTTAATTAGACTTACTGTGGCGACCAGTTAGCAATATATACAAATACCAAATTCTTATGTTGCATACCTGGAACTAATGTCATATGTTAATTATACCTCAATAAAAAGTAAACTGAGACTACTATTAGTTATTACCTATCCAACGTTATACCGTAATTGGGCTTTCCAAGTTATCGCTGGATGACATAACTAGTATTGGTGTTATTTGTAGGTACACTCAATTGAGTTTTATGATTCTTTACTAGGCATTCTGCCCGTTCTCAAGTTATGGCTTCTCAGCTGCACGTTCACCCTTCCCTACCGTTCTCTGCTGCCATGGAGCACATTTCTGCTTTGCCGCAAGTACGCTGTCAAGCTTTGCCAGTAGAGGGAGCTAGAGGGTGATGGTACAAGATGGGGTTTCCTAGTTCTGCAGCTGCGGGCTTGCTGCTTCTCCCTGGATTTGTCAGCTGTGTGTGTGTGTGGTGGGGCAGGGGTTGGGGAGCATCCCATGGCACTCAATTCAAGCTGTGTGCCCAGAGTACACTGCCATTTTGAAGGCGCCCAGCCCCAGCTCTGGCCTGGCGACCACCTTACATGGACATCATGCACCTCAGACCTCCTGGTGCCCTGCTGATGAGTGTGGGCTACTCGCCAAGGTACGCTTTATGCATTCGCCTCGGCCAGTGTCACCAGTTTTTCCAGTGCTGGGCTCCTGCAGAGTGTGATTTCTGCAGTGCTCACATCCCGTAGCAGCCTGGTTTTCTCTATCCCGGTCCCTTCCTGGTTCACACTTTCTTCAGCGGTCAGCGCTTGCAATGGCTCATCTTTCTCTAGCTCTGGGAGCCCGCAGGGTCATGGCTCATCTTTCTCTAGCTCTGGGAGCCCGCAGGGTCATGGCTTTCTCTTACACTGGGTTCCTACAGGGAAGGCTTCCTCCAGCAGTTTCCCTTGGTGCCTGGAGGGCAGATTTTCTGCAAGTCCCACTTATGAGGCACTTAGGAACTCCCCACCACCCAGAGAGCCATGGTTTTCCCCTTCCCAAAGAAGACAGCATTTCAGCCCTGGAGAAGAGGGCCCTTCTGAGGGTACCCATTTCAACCTTAAGGATACGGGTTGCTCCATATATCTGTTCCTCCTGGTTCTTAAGTATTCTCTTTAACTCTTATTAGCCAATTCTCCATTATTCCAATTCCATGCTAATAATTCTTTATGTTAAACTTTTCTCATTCACATTACTATGTGGTTTCTGTCTCCTTACTGGATCCTAACTTATACAGGCATTGACCTTGCAATCTTTCTCATTTTCTCTTACCCCTCTACCAGTGACCACTTTCAGCCCGATTCTACTTTAAATGATTCCTTGCTTGTGTCTACATAGCCCTAACCACTTGAAAAAGACCTGCAGTAAGCAGCTCTATTCTGAATTATGTAAATCTTGGAGGTCTAACTCATTTATGGAGAATAATTTCTAGTGGCTCACTTGAGTGGGAGAAGTCTTAACGGAATAGAATGGGGAAGAGTATGGGTCCTGAAAGCAGGAGTCACCTACCTGCTTCCTGCGTCTGCAGGGAAAAGGCATGTAGCTTTTTCCCTTCTTTTCTCCGTTTTCTCCTTTCTCACTTTTATCTCCAAGTAGGCAGGGACTGAGATGATACTTTAGGACTGGAATTAGGCTGCACAGGACTGGAGAGGCTGGAATAAACTGGCGAACAGAAGATTGCAGTTTTCCAAGCAAGTCTGAATTACTCCAGTCAAGACATTAGTCAGACGAACCTCCAGTAAGGTTTCCCGCAAATGAATGTTGGGACAGTTACCTGGCAAACCACGGCCACTTCTCTCCTTTGCCCTCTCTACTTCCATACCCGACCCCAACCTCCTGACACCAAGTGTCCACCTCGTGCCAACATGCTCCCAAGTTCTCAACCCGCATGTGGTCAGCTCTGTTCCTCCCTGCCTAAGGAATTCACTTTCCGTGATTGCTTTTCTTCCTTCTGTTTCCTTTAATAAAAAACTCCCAGTCATTGAGCCTGAACGAACTTAGTGCTTTTTAACATTAAGGAGTAAATGACTATTTATACTATATACTGTATGGTATATATTATATACTGTACTATATTTAATACCCATCTGTAGCCCAAAAGAGGAGCTTCTTAGCCAAATTAACTTGAGTTGATGGACTGTGGTCGGGGAAAGATTAGGTGGATAGTTTGGAGAAGGGGACATAATGATACTTTCGGTTCAACCTAAATGCCTCCTGTTTCTCTATCATATCCAAGCTAGGTTTCTGAGGGAAAAGTATTGGTAATTAGCTTGGAGCTACATGCCACTCAAACCTGAGTATACATGCCTCTTAGCTGCATACCTCTCAAACCTTTGTTTAATACTATGTTCCCATGGGGCCACTAAGAACCAACGAATCATCCTCAGGTTGGCAAAGTAAACTGGAGAAATTGTGGATTTCTGGGTCATCTTTTGAGGTGTGCATTCACTTCTGGCAGACATTGCTCCTGACAGTGTCATTTCTCCTGCACAGTTGGCTGACCCAAGCGCTTGCTTCTTTCGGTTTTATACAGTGTAGCAGCCGAAGAGTTAACTAAGTTGCTCAAGGTCATGGCCCATCGAGGCATCATATATATATATATATATATATATATATATATATATATATATATATATATCACATATATCACATATATATATATCACATTGCTTTCTAGCAGGGGATTTTACTTTGAATTTTTCAAATCCCTGACCCATTTTTAAACTTGCAGGTTGGACTTGTGAACCAAGGAAAATGGTAATTTGCAGGGGAGAGATTTCAAATACCTACTGATAGGAAGGACTGCCTTAAAGTGGCATAAAAGACCTCGAGGTTTTCAAAGTCACTTCACAAGGCTTTTTGAGTCTTCTGAACATCAAATGATTCTCTCAAAAAGAACATACCTCTAATCTCAAGGTTAAAGAAAGGAGGGTGAAAAGCAAGGACTGTTGTCAAAGCCTGTTCTGAAAAAATGTGGAAGAGCACATGGGCAGAAGAAGGGATAAGTATAAAATGTTTTCATCTATATTTTAATATAATTATGTGGCGATTTCTTTCCATACATTGATTTGAAATTTCTAGTCCATCAGGCTTATTTTATTTTTAGATTTCTTTCTTTTCTTAATTACATATTGGGTTGGCCAAAAAATTCGTTTGGATTTTTCTGTAGCATCTTATGGAAAAACTCGAAAAAACTTTTTGGCCAACTCAATATTATATTTTTTAATATGTGTATATGGATGTATACACACACATATCTATATACACGTGTGTGTGTGTGTGTGTGTGTGTGTGTGTGTGTGTGTGTGTGTGTGTATATATATATATATGCATGTATTTTGATTGTAAGAGTTGTAAAGGTCCAGGAAAATTTTCAACCTTACCAAGTCTGATATCCAAGGTCAGGGCCCTGACTTGGCAGGAATAGAGTATTAGCACTTGGGATCTAGACATTTGAGTTAATACAGTCAAATATCTTGAATTTCCTGGACGCTTTTGTTTCTATTTCATTTATTTGTGCTCTGATCTTTATGATTTCTTTCCTTCTTCTAACTTTGGGTTTTGTTTGTTCTTCTTTCTCTAGTTCCTTTAGGTGTAAGGTTAGATTGTTTATTTGAGATTTTTCTTGTTTCTTGAGGTAGGCTTGTATGGCTATAAACTTCCCTCTTAGAACTGCTTTTGCTGCATCCCATAGGTTTTGGATTGTTGTGTTTTCATTGTCATTTTCCTCTAGGTATTTTTTTATTTCCTCTTTGATTTCTTCAGTGATCTCTTGGTTATTTAGTAACATATTGTTTAGCCTCAATGTGTTTGTGATTTTTACATTTTTTTCCCCGTAATTGATTTCTAATCTCATAGCATTGTGGTCAGAAAAGATGCTTGATATGATTTCAATTTTCTTAAATTGACTGAGGCTTGATTTGTGACCCAATATGTGTTCTATCCTGGAGAATGTTTCATGCACACTTGAGAAGAAAGTGTAATCTGCTGTTTTTGGATGGAATGTCCTATAAATATCAATTAAATCTATCTGGTCTATTGTGTCATTTAAAGCTTGTATTTACTTATTAATTTTCTGTTTGGATGATCTGTCCATTGGTGTAAGTGAGATGTTAAAGTCCCCCATTATTATTATGTTACTGTTGATTTCCTCTTTTATAGCTGTTAGCAGTTGTCTTATGTATTGAGGTGCTCTTATGTTGGGTGCATATATATTTATAATTGTTATATCTTCTTCTTGGATTGATCCCTTGATCATTATGTAGTGTCCTTCCTTGTCTCTTGTAATAGTCTTTATTTTAAAGTCTATTTTATCTGATATAAGTATTGCTACTTCAGCTTTCTTTTGATTTCCATTTGCATGGAATATCTTTTTCCATCCCCTCACTTTTAGTCTGTATAAGTCCCTAGGTCTGAAGTGGGTCTCTCGTAGACAGCATATAGATGGGTCTTGTTTTTAATATTCATTCAACAAGCCTGTGTCTTTTGGTTGGAGCATTTAATCCATTTACATTTAAGGTAATTATTGATATGTATGTTCCTATGACCATTTTCTTAATTGTTTTGGGTTTGTTATTGTAGGTCTTTTCCTTCTCTTGTGTTTACTGCCTAGTGAAGTTCCTTTAGCATTTGCTGTAAAGCTGGTTTGGTGGTGCTGAATTCTCTTAGCTTTCGCTTGTCTGTAAAGGTTTTAATTTCTCCATCGAATCTGAATGAGATCCTTGCTGGGTAGAGTAATGTTGGTTGTAGGTTTTTCCCTTTTATCACTTTAAATATGCCCTGCCAGTCCCTTCTCGCTTGCAGAGTTTCTGCTGAAAGATCAGCTGTTAACCTTTTGGGGATTCCCTTGTGTGTTATTTTTCCCGTGCTGCTTTTAATTTTTTATCTTTGTGTTTAACTTTTGATAGTTTGATTAATATGTGTCTTGGCGTATTTCTCCTTGCATTTATCCTCTATGGGACTCTCTGTGCTTCGTGGACTTGATTAACTATTTCCTTTCCCATTTTAGCAAAGTTTTCAACTATAATCTGTTCAAATATTTTCTCAATCCCTTTCTATTTTTTTTTCTTCTTCTGGGACCCGTATAATTCGAATGTTGGTGTGTTTAATGTTGTCCTAGAGGTCTCTGAGACTGTTGTCAATTCATTTTTCTTTATTCTTCTCTGCAGTAGTTATTTCCACTATTTTATCTTCCAGGTCACTTATCCGTTCTTCTGCCTCAGTTATTCTGCTATTGATCCCTTCTAGAGAATTTTAAATTTCACTTATTGTGGTGTTCATCGTTTGTTTGCTCTTTAGTTCTTCTAGGTCCTTCTTAAACATTCCTTGTATTTTCTCCATTCTAGTTCCAAGCTTTTGATCCTCTTAACTCTCATTACTCTGAATTCTTTTTCAGGTAGACTGCCTATTTCCTCTTCATTTGTTTGGTCTGGTGGGTTTTTACCTTGCTCCTTCATCTGCTGTGTATTTCTCTGTCTTCTCCTTTTGCTTAACTTACTGTGTTTGGTGTCTCTGTTTTGCAGGCTGCAGGTTCATAGTTCCTGTTGTTTTTGGTGTCTGTCCCAGTGGGTATGGTTGGTTCAGTGGCTTGTGTAGGCTTCCTGGTGGAGGGGACTGGTGCCTATGTTCTGGTGGGTGGAGCTGGATCTTGTCTTTCTGGTGGGCTGGGCCACATCTGGTGGTGTGTTTTGGGTTGTCTGTCAACTTAGTATGATTTTAGGCAGGCTTTCTGCTAATGTGTGGGTTTGTGTTCCTGTCTTGCTAGTTGTTTGGCATGGGACCCTCAGTAGTACTGGAGTTTGCTGGCCGTTGACTGGAGCTGGGTCTTAAGGTTGAGATGGAGATCTCTGGGAGAGCTCTCACCAATTGATATTCTGTGGCATTGAGAGAAGTCTCTGGAGAAGTCTGGTGGTCCTACTCCTGAGCTCGGCTCTCCCACATCAGCATCTCAGGCCTGACACCAGGCTATTGCACCAAGGTCCTGTCAGTCACACGACTCAGAAGAAGAGGGAGAAGAGAATAAAGAAAAAAATATTACTAAAGAAAAAGGAAAAATAAATTAAAAAAAGAAAAAAGTTATGAAAAAAATAGTAAAAGAAAAAGAGAAAAGAATCAAGCAACAAAACCAATAAACACATCCACCAATGATAAGAAGTGCTAAACATTAAACTAAGATAAACATAAAAATCAGAAACAAATCAGTCGCAGGTAGCAAACCCCAAGTCTACAGTTGCTCCCGAAGTCCACCACCAGAATTTTCGACGATTTGTTGTTTATTGAGGTATTCCACAGATGCAGGGTACATCAAGTTCATTGTGGGGATTTAATCCGCTGCTCCTGAGGCTGCTGGGAGAGATTTCCCCTTCTCTTCTTTGTTCGCACAGCTCCTGGGGTTCGGCTTTGGTTTTGGCCCCGCCCCTGCATGTAGGTTGCCCTCAGGCATCTTTTCCCCACCCAGACAGGAGGGGGGGGTTAAAGCAGTGGCTGATTAGGGGGCTCTTGCTCATTCAGGCTGGGGTGTGGGAGGGGTACGCTAGTTATAATTGGAATGTGGGGCAAGCCTGTGGCAGCAGGGGCTGATATGATGTTGCAACAGCCTGGGGCACGCTGTGTGTTCTTCCTGGGAAGTTGTTCCTGGATCATGGGACCCTGGCAGTGGTGGGCTGCACAGGATCCTGAGGGGAGTGGCGGGTGGATAGTGCTGTGTTTGCACACAGGATTCTTGTTGGCTGCAGCAGCAGTGTTAGTGTTTCATGCCTGTCTCTGGGGTCTGAGCTGATAGCCACGGCTTGCACCCATCTCTGAAGCTCATTTAGGTGGTGCTCTGAATCCACTCTCCTTGAGCACCCGAAACAATGGTTTCTTGCCTCTTAGGGAGGTCCAAACTTTTTCCTGGATTCACACCCTCCTAGCTGCGGCGCACTAGCCCCCTTCAGGCTGTGTTCACACAGCCAACCCCAGTCCTCTCCTTGGGATTTGATCTGTGAAGCCTGAGCCTCAGCTCCCAGCCCCCACCTGCACCAGCGGGTGAGCAGACAAGCCTCTCAGGCTGGTGAGTGCTGGTCTGCACTGATCCTCTGTGTGGGAATGTCTCCACTTTGCCCTCTGCACCCCTGTTGCTGCGCTGTCCTCTGTGGCTCTGAAGCTTCTCCCCTGTCCACCCCCCATCTCCTCCAGTGAAGGGGCTTCCTAGTGTGTGGAAACTTCCTCCTTCACAGCTCCCTCCCAGAGGTGTAGATCCCATCCCTATTCTTTTGTTTCTGTTTTTTCTTTTGCCCTACCCAGGTACGTGGGGATTTTCTTGCATTTTGCGAATTCTGAGGTCTTCTGCCAGCATTCAGTAGGTGTTCTGTAGGAGTTGTTCCACATGTAGATGTATTTTTGATGTACTTGGTGGGGAGGAAGGTGATCTCCACATCTTACTCCTCTGCCGTCTTGAAGATCCCCCCCAAACCTCATTTTTAAATCCATTCATCTGTTGATGGACACTTAGATTGCTTCCATATCTTGGTCATTGTAAATAATGCTGCAGTAAACATAGGAGTGAATATATCTTTTTGTGTTAGTATTTATTTTCCCCGTTGAATAAAAACTCATAGTAGGACTGCTGGATCATATGGTAGTTCTATTTCTAATGTTTTGATAAATCCCCATAATGTTTTTCATAGTGGCTGCGCCAATATACATTCTTGGCAACAGTGCACACGTGTTCCCTTTTCTCCGCATCCTTGCCAACACTTGTTATTTCTTGTATTTTGATGACAGCCAGTCTGTCAGGTGTGAGGTGATAGCTCAGTGTTGTTTTGATTTGTATTTCCTTTGTGATTAGTGACATTGAGCACCTTTTCATGTACCTCTTGGCCATTTGTATGTCTTTGGAAAAATGCCTATTCAGATTCTCTGTCCATTTTTAAATTTTTTTTTCTATTGAGTGAGTTCTTTATATATTTTGGGTATCAACCCCTTATTAGATATATGGTTAGCAAATATTTTCTCCCATTCAGTAGGATGCCTTTTCATTTTGTTGATGGTTTCTTTTGCTGGGCAGAAGCTTTTTAGTTTGTCATTGTCCCACTTGTTTATATTTGCTTTTGTTGTCTATGTTTTGGTGTCAAAGGCAAAACTAATCACCAAGATTGATGTCAGAGAGCTTACTGCCTATGTTTTCTTCTAGGAGTTGTATGGTTTCAGGTCTTACAGTCAAGTCTTTAATCCATTTAAAAAAAATTTTATTTATTTTGTGGCTGCATTGGGTCTTCGTTGCTGTGCATGGGCTTCCTCTAGTTGCGGCGAGCAGGGGCTATTCTTCATTACGGTTTGTGGGCTTCTCATTGTGGTGGCTTCTCTTGTTGCAGAGCATAGGCTCTAGGCACCTGGGCTTCAGTTGTTGTGGCTCACGGGCTTAGTGGCTGTGCTGCATGAGGGATCTTCCCGGACCAGGGATCCAGCCTGTGTCCCCTGCATTGGCAAGGAGATTCTTAACCACTGCACCACCAGGGAAGTCCCTTTAATAAATTTTGAGTTAATTTTTGTCTATGGTGTTAGATGCTGGTCCAGTTTCATTCTTTTGTACGTGGCTGTCCAGCTTTTCCAACACCATTTATTGAAGAGACTGGCCCTTTCCCCATTGTATATTGTTGACTCCTTTGTCATAAATTAATTGGCCAGCAACTGAAGCAGATATAGGAGAACTCAGGCTGAAGAGATATGGGTTGAGGTCTGCTATATGTATATTTAAATTCCTTAAAAATAAGGAATTTTTGATAATAATACTTTGATAATAATACAGACTTAGTTACCCTCTAATGCAAAGGACAGTTTTTAATGCAAAGGCATAATAACTGATTTAGAATTCAAGAATATGTAGGGCAGGTGTTGGCTAACTATGGACGATGGGCCAGGTGACACCCCCTGATGGTTTTTGTAAATAAAGGTTTTATTGTAACACAACCCATTTGTTTCCATATTGTCTGACTGCTTTTGCACTACCGTGGCAAAGTTGAGTACTTGTGACAGAGTCTAGATGCCCACAAAGTCTAAAATATTTACTCTCTGGCCCTTAACAGAACAAGTTTGCCGACTACTGACATAGAGCTTAAATGGGACGATTTTTAGCTAGGGAAGCCTCCCTGTGTTGCCTTCTGTAGGTGAGGATGACTTGTCCTTTTGTCAAGACGCTCACCGGTCTGTTGGTTCATTTGAGTGCTTTGTGAATTGGTGCTATTATACCGTTGGCAGACAGTTTCCGACTGCCAATTTGGACACTTTCCCCTGAAACGATGACAGATGAAAGATTTCTTGAGGTCCTTTCCAGGTTAAGCTCTGGTGTTGGGAAAATGTACAGTGCTGGCAATGTGAAATGACAGCAATTTGGGGAAGATTCGCTACGAATACATATATATATACATATATATATATACACTTCTTCATATTAGGCAGGTTTTTCATTCTATTGGGAGGAAAAAGCACTCTTCATTCTATTGGGAGGAAAAAGCACTCTTTATCCAGGTTGGATGTCATTTGAGAGATGAAGGATCTGTTTTGCTCATAAGGAGATTTCAGAAGAACTTGTTATAGATAGTAGATCACAATTTATAGGCAATTTCTTCATGTATCACCCAAAGAGACAATTTCTAACACTTTACTACCAGTTTTCATTATCCTCAATTTGCTGGAAAGGCCAAAATTGCTGTGCAAATATGTAAGAACATCCTTTTGCAGGATCATACATTTATAGAAATGCTGAGTTACTGGGGGAACTCCCACGATAGCAGCTAAATTTAATAGATCCTACAGTGCATCAGTTGGACCGATGCACTGGAGGATCTATTAAACCCACATTTCCCACGTTGGGAAATAGTCTGCTTCCTAAACTGTCAAAGCCACAACAGCAAGTTCAAACATCAGCCACATTATGGCAAGCAGAACTCATGGAGACTCTCCTGTGAAAAAATTCTGACTCTTTAGAAGGACAGTACAAAAATACAGTCAGAGATGCAGGAAGATGAAAGGGGAAAAAAGTAATTCATTAAGGTTTCATGCTCATGTAATAGAATTTTAATGGAGAATTTCTTTTTAATAGATCTTTATTGGAGTATAATTGCTTCACAATACTGTGTTAGTCTCTGTTGTACACCAAAGTGAATCAGCCATATGCATTCGTATGTTCCCATATCCCCTCCCTCTTGCGTCTCCCTCCCATCCTCCCTCTCCCAGCCCTCTAGGTGGTCACAAAGCACCGAGCTGATCTCCCTGTGCTATGCAGCTGCTTCCCACTAGCTAGCTATTTTACATTTGGTGGTGTATACATGTCCATGCCACTCTCTCACTTCATCCCAGCTTACCCTTCCCCCTCCCACCCCGTGTCCTCAAGTCCATTCTCTATGTCTACATCTTTATTCCTGCCCTGCCACTAGGTTCATCAGTACCATTTTTTTTTTTTTTAGATTCCATATATATGCGTTAGCATACGGTATTTGTTTTTCTCTTTCTGACTGACTTCACTCAGTGTGACAGACTCTAGGTCCATTTTAATGGATACATTTTGACTGAGCCATCAACATATACAAAGAATGAAATTCCTAAGTATGGGAGTCAGACCAAGAATTCTCAGAGGAAGTACTCAGGACTGTGTTTTATGACTCTTTGGCATTGTACGTGTAGTAAGGGCGTAGAAATGTAGGCTTCTTTAATACAGGCAGAAGATTTAGTGATGAAGTTTAAGAGAAAGCTGTTGATATAGAGACAGAGAGTAGAATGGTGCTTTCCAGGGACTGGGGGCAGAGGTCATGGGAGTTACTGTTTAATGGGTATAGAGTCTCTGTTTGGGATGATGAAAAAGTTGTGGAAATGCAGAGTGATGATAGTTGCACAGTATTGTGAATGTGATTAATGCCACTGAATTGTACACTTAAAAATGGTGAAAATGGGGCTTCCCTGGTGGCGCAGTGGTTGAGAGTCCGCCTGCCGATGCAGGGGACACGGGTTCGTGCCCTGGTCCGGGAAGATCCCACATGCTGCAGAGCAGCTGGGCCCGTGAGCCATGGCCGCTGAGCCTGCGCTCTGCAACGGGAGAGGCCCGCGTACCGCAAAAAAAAAAAAAAAAAAAAAAAAAAAAAAAAAAAAATGGTGAAAATGGCTTTGTGTTAAATATATTTTACCATAATTTAAGAAAGAGAGAGGAAGCTATTGTTGTGCTATGAGTTCGACCCCTCAAAACAGAAGACTGGGGATGTGTCTTCCTCACCTCAAGCACTGTGGTGAGAGTATTCAAAGACCCATTTAAGCTTGATTATTATATCTTCCCCTCCGTCCCCACCCACGAGGGCATTCCAGGACATGGTGCCTGACTTATGCCTGAGGAAAGGTTAAGGGCCTTTGGTTATAAGAAAGAGCTTTGCATGAGAATAAATACTGTCAACTACAATGAAGATGATCATTTATGAGTCCTGCAAGTAATGAAGAGCAAATGCAACACTTGTAAACTATTGTTTGACTTATAAATTCACAGTCATTTGGAAAAATCCTTTGGCAATATGTAGTAAAACTAAACACACGCATAGCCAATAATTCAGAAATTCCACTCCTAGGTGTATATCTAAGAGAACTGAATTTGTAAGTGCGCCAAAAGACATACACACGGACGTTTATGTAGCAATTTTATAGCTGTAGCAATAGCCCTCAAATGGAAACAATAAAAAAGCCAATTTATAGTAGAATAAGTAAACAAATTATGGTATATTCATACAGTGACATATTATATAACAATAAAATCAATTAACTATTGCCATACTCAACACCATGGATGAATTCCCACCCCCCCCCCAAATTTTGAGCAAAAGAAGACAGATATAAAGGAGTATTTACTATAAGAATTCATGTAATATTTTCTTATCATTCTTTTAATGTCTATAGGAATTATAGCTTTGTCCTTTCTTTTATTCTTGATATGGGTAATGTGAGCCTTCTTTCTCTTGTTGTGATCATTCTAGCTGCAAAATTTTCAATTTTATTGATCTTAAAAAGCTCAGATTTTTTTGAATTTTATTTTATTTATTTTTTATACAGCAGGTTCTTATTAGTTATCTGTTTTATACATATGAGTGTATATATGTCAAGCCCAGTCTCCCAATTCATCCCACCACCACCCCCAACTTCCCCCCTTAGTGTCCATACATTTGTTCTCTATGTCTGTATCTCTATTTCTGTCTTGCAAACTGGTTCATCTGTACCGTTTTTCTAGATTCCACATATATGCGTTAATATACATTTGTTTTTCTCTTTCTGACTTACTTCACTCTGTATGACAGTCTCTAGATCCATCCACATCCTACAAATGACACAATTTCATTCCTTTTTATGGCTGAGTAATACCCCATTGTATTATTATTATATGTACCACATCTTCTTTATCCATTCGTCTGTCGATTAAAAAGCCCAGATTTTTGATTCTTCAGTTTTCTCCTTTTTTGTTTGTTTATTTACTTACGATCCCACTGATTTCAGCTGTGCTCTTTATTACTCCCTTCCTTCTGATTGCTCTGTGTTTTGATTTACTCTTCTTTTTTTCCATCTGTTTAAGGTAGAATCTTAGATAACTGATTTAAGATTTTCTTCTTCTGCAATATAAACACTTATTAGTATAAGTTCCTTCTAAGCCCTCCTTTAGCTGCATTTCACAGATTTTGATACATTGTATTTTTATTTGCATTCAGTTTAAAATATTTTCTAATTTCCTTTGTGACTTTCACTTAGACATAGTTATTTAGAAATGTATTGCTTGGTTTCCAAATATGTGGGAAGTTTTCAGATATCTTTGTGTTGTTGATTTCTAGTTTGTTTCCATGTGATCGGAGAACACACTTTGTATAACTTCAGTTCTTTTAAATTCCTTGAGGCTGGGTTTATGGTTGTAGATATGGTCTATCTTGGTGAATGTTCTATGTGCACTTGAAAATAATTTACATTCTGTTGTTTTGGGGTGGACCATTCAAGAAATATCAATTAGGTTATGTCGGTTAATAACGTTATTCAGGTCTTCCATATCCTTACCTATTTTCTTTCTACTTGTTATGTTGTTTACTGAGAAAGGATTGTTGAATCTTCAACTTTAATTATGAATTTGTCTATTTTCATTTCTCTCAGACTTTGCTTCATCTATTTTGAAGCTCTGTTGTGAGACGCATACAAATTTAGGATTGTTATTTCTTTGTGATGAATCGACACCTTTATCATTATATAATGGCTTTTTTTTTGCAATGTCCTTTTTATCCTTTGAAATGTTTACTTCCAATATCAGTACAGCCACTCGTTTTCTTTTACTTTTTTATTTCTTATTTTATTTGTTTATTTTTACCTTAGGTATTTTTAATTGAAGTATAGTTGATTTAAAATATTATATTAGTTTCAGGAGTACAGCACAGTGATTCAGTATTTTTATAGATTATACTCCATTATAGCTTATTACAAGATAATGGCTATAATTCCCTGTGCTATACAACATATCTTTGTTGCTTATCTATTTTATACATTGTAGTTTGTATCTCTTAACCCCATGCCCCTAATTGGAACCTCCCCCCTTCCCTCTCCCCTTTGATAAACATTAGTTTGTTTTCTATATCTGTGAGTCTGTTTCTGTTTTGATATATACATTCGTTTGTATTATTATTTTTTAACATCTTTATTGGAGTATAATTGCTTTACAATGTGTTAGTTTCTGCTTTATAACAAAGTAAATCAGTTATACATATACATATGTCTCCATATCTCTTCCCTCTTGCGTCTCTCTCCCTCCCACCCTCCCTATCCCACTCCTCTAGGTGGTCACAAAGCACTGAGCTGATCTCCCTGTTCTATGCGGCTGCTTCCCATTAGCTAGCTATTTTAGGTTTGGTAGTGTATGTATGTCCATGCCAGTCTCTCACTTTGTCCCAGCTTACCCTTCACCCTCCCCGTATACTCAAGTCCATTCTCTAGTAGGTCTGCATCTTTATTCCTGTCTTGCCGCTATGTTCTTCATGACCATTTCTTTCTTTCTTTTTTTTTAGATTCCATATATATATATGTGTTAGCATATGGTATTTGTTTTTCTCTTTCTGACTTACTTCACTCTGTATGACAGACTCTAGGTCCATCCACCTCACTACAAATAACTCAATTTCGTTTCTTTTTATGGCTGAGTAATATTCCATTCTATATATGTGCCATATCTTCTTTATCCATTCATCTGTTGATGGACACTTAGGTTGCTTCCATGTCCTGGCTATTGTAAATAGAGCTGCAGTGAACATTGTGGTACATGACTCTTTTGAATTATGGTTTTCTCAGGGTATATGCCCAGGAGTGGGATTGCTGGGTCTATGGTAGTTCTCTTTATAGTTTTTTAAGGAAACTCTATACTGTTCTCCATAGTGGCTGTATCAATTTACATTCCCATCAACAATGCAAGAGTGTTCCCTTTTCTCCACACCCTCTCCAGCATTTGTTATTTGTAGATTTTTGATGATGGTCATTCTGACCAGTGTGAGATGACACTTCATTGTAGTTTTGATTTGCATTTCTCTAATGATTAATGATATTGAGCACTCTTTCATGTGTTTGTTCGCAATCTGTATATATTCTTTGGAGAAATGTCTATTTACGTCTTCTGCCCATTTTTGTATTGAGTTGTTTGTTTTTTTGATATTGAGCTTTATGAGCTGCTTGTAAATTTTGGAGATTAATCCTTTGTCAGTTGCTTCATTTGCAAATGTTTTCTCCCATTCTGAGGGTTGTCTTTTTGTCTGTTTATGGTTTCCTTTGTGTGCAAAAGCTTTTAAGTTTCACTAGGTCCCATTTGTTTATTTTTGTTTTTACTTCCATTTCTCTAGGAGGTGGGTCAAAAAGGATTGTGCTGTGACTTATATCATAGAGTGTTCTGCCTATGTCTTCCTCTAAGAGTTTGATAGTGTGTGGCCTTACATTTAGGTCCTTAATCCATTTTGAGTTTATTTTTTTGTATGATCTTAGGGAGTGTTCTAATTTCATTCTTTTACATGTAGCTGTCCAGTTTTCCCAGCACCATTTATTGAAGAAGCAATTTTTTCTCCACTGCATATTCTTGCCTCCTTTATCAAAGATAAGGTGACCATATGTGCATGGGTTTAACTCTGGGCTTTCTATCCTGTTCCATTGATCTATAATTCTGTTTTTGTGCCAGTACCATACCATCTTGATTACTGTAGCTTTGTAGTATAGTCTGAAGTCTGGGAGCCTGATTCCTTCAGCTCCATTTTTCTTTCTCAAGATTGCTTTGGCTATTCTGGGTCTTTTGTGTTTCCATACAAATTGTGAAATTTTTTGCTCTAGTTCTGTGAAAAGTGCCAGTGGTAGTTTGATAGGGATTGCATTGAATCTGTAGATTGCTTTGGGTAGTATAGTCATTTTCACAATGTTGATTCTTTCAACCCAAGAACATGGTATATCGCTACACCTATTTGTATCATCTTTAATTTATTTTATCAGTATCTTATAATTTTCTGCATGTAGGTCTTTTGTCTTCTTAGGTAGGTTTATTCCTAGATATTTTATTCTTTCTGTTGCAGTGGTAAATGGGAGTGTTTTCTTAATTTCACTTTCAGATTTTTCATCCTGAGTGTATAGGGATGCAAGAGATTTCTGTGCATTAATTTTGTATCCTGCTACTTTATACCAAATTCATTGATTAGCTCTAGTAGTTTCTGGTAGCATCTTTAGGATTCTCTATGTATAGTATCATGTCATCTGCAAACAGTGACAGCTTTACTTCTTTTCTGATGTGGATTCCTTTTATTTCTTTTTCTTCTCTGATTTCTGTGGCTAAAACTTCCAAAACTCTGTTGAATAATAGTGATGAGAGTGGGCAACCTTGTCTTTTTCCAGATCTTGGTGGAAATGGTTTCATTTTTTCACCATTGAGAATGATGTTGGCTTGGGTTTGTCATATATGGGCTTTAGTATGTTGAGGAAAGTTTCCTCTATGCCTACTTTCTGCAGGGTTTTTATCGTAAATGGGTGTTGAATTTTGTCGAAAGCTTTCTCTGCATCTATTGAGATCATATGGTTTATCTCCTTCAATTTGTTAATATGGTTTATCACATTGATTGATTTGCGTATATTGAAGAATCCTTGCATTCCTGGGTTAAACCCCACTTGATCATGGTGTATGATTCTTTTAATGTGCTGTTGCATTCTGTTTGATAGTATTTTGTTGAGGATTTTTGCGTCTATGTTCATCAGTGATATTGGCCTGTAGTTTTCTTTCTTTGTGGTATGTTTGTCTGGTTTTGGTATCAGGGTGATGGTGCCCTCATAGAATGAGTTTGAGAGTGTTCCTCCCTCTGCTATATTTTGGAAGAGTTTGAGAAGGATAGGTGTTAGCTCTTCTCTAAATGTTTGATAGAATTCGCCTGTGAAGCCATCTGGTCCTGGGCTTTTGTTTGTTGGAAGATTTTTAATCACAGTTTCAATTTCAGTGCTTGTGATTGGTCTGTTCATATTTTGTATTTCCTCCTGGTTCAGTCTTGGAAGGTTGTTCATTTGTAAGCATTTGTCCATTTCTTCCAGATTGTCCATTTTATTGGCATAGAGTTGCTTGTAGTAATCTCTTATGATCCTTTGTATTTCTGCAGTGTCAGTTGTTACTTCTCCTTTTTCATTTCTAATTCTATTGAGTCTTCTCCCTTTTTTTCTTGATGAGTCTGGCTAATGGTTTATCAATTTTGTTTATCATCTCAAAGAGCCAGCTTTTAGTTTTATTGATCTTTGCTATCGTTTCTTTCATTTCTTTTTGATTTATTTCTGCTCTGATCTTTATGATTTCTTTCCTTCTGCTAACTTTGGTTATTTTGTTTTTCTTTCTCTAATTGCGCTAGGTGTAAGGTTAGGTTGTTTATTTGAGATGTTTCTTGTTTCTTAAGGTAGGATTGTATTGCTATAAACTTCCCTCTTAGAACTGCTTTTGTTGCATCCCATAGGTTTGGGTCGTCGTGTTTTCATTGTCATTTGTTTCTAGATATTTTTTGATTTCCTCTTTGATTTCTTCAGTGATAACTTCGTTCTTAAGCAGTGTATTCTTTAGCCTCCATGTGTTTGTATTTTTTTACAGATTTTTCCTGTAATTGATATCTAGTCTCATAGCATTGTGGTTGGAAAAAATACTTGATACAATTTCAATTTTCTTAAATTTACCAAGGCTTGACTTGTGACCCAAGATATGATCTATCCTGGAGAATGTTCCATGAGCACTTGAGAAAAATGTGTATTCTGTTGTTTTTGGCTGGAATGTCCTATAAATATCAATGAAGTCCATCATGTTTAATGTATCATTTAAAGCTTGTGTTTCCTTATTTATTTTCGTTTTGGATGATCTTTTCATTGGTGATAGTGAGGTGTTAAAGTCCCCTACTATGATTGTGTTACTGTCGATTTCCCCTTTTATGGCTATTAGTATTTGCCTTATGTATTAAGGTGCTCCTATGTTGGGTGCATAAATATTTACAATTGTTATATATTCTTCTTGGATCGATCCCTTGATCATTATTAGTGTCCCTCTTTGTCTCTTGTAATACACTTTATTTAAAGTCTATTCCATCTGATATGAGAATTTCTACTCCAGCTTTCTTTTGGTTTCCATTTGCATGGAATATCTTTTTCCATCCCCTCACTTTCAGTCTGTTTGTGTCCCTAGGTCTGAAGTGGGTCTCTTGTAGACAGCATATATACGGGTCTTGTTTTTGTATGCATTCAGCCAGTTTATGTCTTTTGGTTGGAGCATTTAATCCATTTATATTTAAGGTAATTATCGATATGTATGTTCCTATTACCATTTTCTTAATTGTTTTGGATTTGTTATTGTAGGTCTTTTCCTTCTCTTGTGTTTCCTGCCTAGAGAAGTTCCTTTAGTATTTGTTGTAAAGCTGGTTTGGTGGTGCTGAATTCTCTTAGCTTTTGCTTGTCTGTAAAGGTTTTAATTTCTCTGTCAAATCTGAATGAGATCCTTGCTGGGTAGAGTAATGTTGGTTGTAGGTTTTTCCCTTTTATCACTTTAAATATGCCCTGCTACTCCCTTCTGGCTTGCAGAATTTCTGCTGAAAGATCAGCTGTTAACTTTTTGGGGATTTCCTTGTGTGTTATTTGCTGTTTTTCCCGTGCTGCTTTTAATATTTTTCTTTGTATTTAATTTTTGTTAGTTTGATTAATATGTGTCTCGGCATATTTCTCCTTGGATTTATGCTGTATGGGACTCTCTGTGCTTCCTGGACTTGATTAACTATTTCCTTTCCCATTTTAGCAAAGTTTCAACTATAATCTCTTCAAATATTTTCTCAGTCCCTTGTTTCTTTCTTCTTATTCTGGGACGTCTATGATTCGAATGTTGGTGTGTTTAATGTTGTGTCAGAGGTCTCTGAGACTGTTGTCAATTCTTTTCATTCTTTGTTCTGTTCTGCAGTAGTTATTTCCACTATTTTATCTTCCAGGTCACTTATCAGTTCTGCCTCAGTTATTCTGCTATTGATCCCTTCTAGAGAATTTTTAATTTCATTTATTGTGTTGTTCATCACTGTTCGTTTGCTCTTTAGTTTTTCTAGGTCCTTGTTAAACGTTTCTTGTATTTTCTCCATTCTAGTTCCGAGATTTTGGATCATCTTTACTATCATTACTCTGAATTATTTTTCAGGTAGACTGCTCATTTCTTCTTCATTTGTTAGGTCTGGTGGGTTTTTATCTTGCTCCTTCATCTGCTGTGTGTTTTTCTGTCTTCTCATTTTGCTTATCTTACTGTGTTTGGGGTCTCCTTTTCACAGGCTGCAGGTTCGTAGTTCCCATTGTTTTTGGCGTCTGTCCCCAGTGGCTAAGGTTGGTTCAGTGGGTTGTGTAGGCTTCCTGGTGGAGGGGACTAGTGCCTGTTTTCAGGTGGATGAGGCTGGATCTTGTCTTTCTGTTGGGCAGGTCCACGTCTGGTGGTGTGTTTTGTGGTGTCTGTGGCCTTATTATGATTTTAGGCAGCCTCTCTGCTAATGGGTGGGGTTGTGTTCCTAACTTGCTAGTTGTTTGGCATGGGTTATCCAGCACTGTAGCTTGTTGGTCGTTGCATGAAGCTGGGTGCTGGTGTTGAGATGGAGATCTCTGGGAGATTTTCGCCATTTGATATTATGTGGAGCTGGGTGGCCTCTTGTGGACCAATGTCCCGAACTTGGCGCTCCCACCTCAGAGGCACAGCCCTTATACCTGGCTGGAGCACCAAGAGCCTTTCATCCACATGGCTCAGAATAAAAAGTAGAAAAAATAGATAGAAGAAGATAAAATAAAATAAAATAAAGTTGTTAAAATAAAAAGTAAAAAATAATTATTAAAAAAAATTTTTTTAAGTAATAAAAAACCCCCAAAAAACCCCTCAAAAAAACGGGAAGGCAGAACCCTAGGATAAATGGTAAAAGCAAAGCTATACAGACAAAATCACACACAGAAGCATACACATACACACTCACAAAAAGAGAAAAGGGGAAAAAAATATATATATCTTTGCTCCCAAAGTCCACCTCCTCAATTTGGGATGATTCATTGTCTATTCAGGTATTCCACAGATGCAGGTACATCAAGTTGATTGTGGAGCTTTAATCCGCTGCTCCTGAGGCTGCTGGTAGATATTTCCCTTTCTCTTCTTTGTTCTCGCAGCTCCCTGGGTTCAGCTTTGGATTTGGACCTGCCTCTGTGTATACGTCGCCTGAGGGCGTCTGTTCTTCACTCAGACAGGAAGGGGTTAAAAGACCAGCTGATTCGGGGGCTCTGGCTCACTCTGGCCGGGGGTGGGAGGGGTGCGGATGTGGGGCGAGCCTGCGGTGGCAGAGGCTGGCGTGACGTTGCACCAGCCTGAGGCGCACCGTGCGTTCTCCCGCAGAAGTTGTCCTTGGATGATGGGACCCTGGCAGTCGCGGGCTGCACAGGCTCCCCGGAAGGGAGGTGTGGATAGTGAGCTGTGCTCGCACACAGGCTTCTTGGTGGTGGCACAGCAGCCTTAGCGTCTCATGCCCGTGTCTGGGGTCCGCGCTTTTAGCCGCGGCTCGGGCCCGTCTCTGGAGCTCCTTTAAGCAGTGCTCTGAATCCCCTCTCCTTGCGCACCAGGAAACAAAGAGGCAAGAAAAAGTCTCTTGCCTCTTCTGCAGGTCCAGACTTTTCCCCGGACTCCCTCCTGGCCAGCCGTGACGCAGTAACCCCCTGCAGGCTGTGTTCACGCAGCCAACCCCAGTCCTCTCTCTGGGATCCGACCTCCGAAGCCCGAGCCTCAGCTCCCAGCCCTGCTCGACCTGGCAGGTGAGCAGACAAGCCTCTCGGGCTGGTGAGTGCTTGTCGGCCCCGATCTTCTGTGCTGGAATCTCTCCGCTTTGCTCTCCGCACCCCTGTTGCTGCGCTCTCCTCCGCGGCTCCGAAGCTTTCCCCACCGCCACCCGCAGTCTCCGCCCGCGAAGGGGCTTCCTAGTGTGTGGAAACTTTTCCTCCTTCACAGCCTCCTCCCACCGGTACAGGTCCCGTCCCTATTCTTTTGTCTCTGTTTTTTCTTTTTTCTTTTGCCCTACCCAGGTACGTAGGGGTTGTCCTGCCTTTTGGGAGGTCTGAGGTCTTCTGCCAGCGTTCAGCAGGTGTTCTGTAGGAGTTGTCCCACGTGTAGATGTATTTCTGATGTATTTGTAGGGAGGAAGGTGATCTCCACGTCTTACTCTTCTGCCATTTTGAAGCTCCTCCTCCAATTTTCTTTTAATTAGTGACTACATAATATATCTTTCTATCCTTTTACCTTTAATCTATATGTATATACTTAAAAATGGATTTCTCATAGACAGCATATAACTGGGTCTTAATTTTTTATCCAGTGTGATCATTTCTCTATTTTTACTGGTGTGTTTCCACCATATACAATTAATATAATCTTTGCTATGAATAGATTTAAATCCATCATCTTGTTAGTTGCTTTTGACTGAATGCTGGACAATACGTACAGAACAGTAGAGACAGGGTATTTATGACTAGCAGTGGGCACGCCTGTTCTTCTGATGGCCGTTCATTTATGTAAGGTGTTGAGCTGGATTTTGGTTTTGTTGTGCTCTGATTATCTTCAGGGTACCATCAGGTTCAAATATTTTTCGTGTTACTTTGTACTTAATGTGGGGGCTATGATGCTAGATGGTTTTTCCTCAATATTTCTGCCTCATTCTCAGATCTTCTCTGTTTACTCCACGTTGGGAGGGGCTCTTCCTTCACCCTCAGAAATCACACGCCATCATTTCTGCAACATCCTACAGTTACACCAATCACCTCTGTCCAATGTGGTGTTGGGGAGAGCAGAGGAACATGCGTAGCAGTGGGCAAGAATAATTAGAACCCTCTGGGAGGCTGCCTACCAGAAAGGCTTTTGGTTAAGATTGATGCAGAGGAAAATTTTGAGCCCTTTAATTTCCATTTTTAAAATAAAGTTATTTATTTTATTTTATTTTATTTTTGGCTGCGTTGGGTCTTTGTTGCTGCACACGGGCTTATCTCTGGTTGTGGCGAGTGGGGGCTACTTTTCGTTTTGGTGTGCAGGCTTCTCATTGTGGTGGCTTCTTTTGTTGGGAGCATGGGTTCTAGGTGCGTGGGCTTCAGTAGTTGTGGCGCATGGGCTCAGTAGTTGTGGCCTGCAGGCTCTAGAGCCTCAGTAGTTTTGGCACACGGACTTAGTTGTTCCGCATGGGCTTAGTTGTTCCGCAGCATGTAGGATCTTCCTGGACCAGGGCTCGAACCCATGTCTCCTGCGTTGGCAGGTGGATTCTTAACCACTGCGCCACCAGGGAAGCCCCTAATTTCCATTTTAATACTTCCCAAAACTAAGACTTTGATCAAGATGTAAATTGTTTTTTCAATACCAGGATTTGAAAAATCAGAACAGCTTTAGACTTATTAGTTGTATCATTGCTTTAATCTCTCCTTGTCTGCCAAGCTTTTTAGATGATGGGTGGAAAGGGGCTCAAAGTACTGGAGGCTTTCTCTCCTTCTGGCTCGTGTGCAGTTGGCTTGCAATAGCTATTTCCACAGCACCTCCCAAGTTATCTCTGGGGTTCATGCTTCTCAGTAGAGAGTATTAGAGTCTGCAGTTGCCAAGCTCTTTCTCAGTCCTGAATCTCTGTGTTAAGGGAGACAAGTGGATTTACGGTCCGTGAAACTCTAGGGTCACTTCCCAGTCCCACACTGTCCTTTACACCATCTTCTTTTTCCTGGAGCTCGGTTAGCTTTACTCATCTTTCTGTGTTATACACGTCATTTCTCACTGCATTTCCCGAAGTTTCTCATTCCCTAAGCTTTGCTTTCTACTTCTTTTGTTTGCCTTAATATGAGAAACCTACGTCTCCTTTTCCCCCCAGTATATGATGATTAGAGAGAAATATACTGGGTTGGCCAAAAAATTCGCTCGGGTTTGCCCACAAAGCCGTACAAACTTTTTGGCCAACCCAATATATTGCAGATACCAGCAATCCAAGGGAAGTAACAAAGGTACCAGTTATCTTAGAAAGTCCTGAACCATAATCCCCAATCTTTTTCTTGTAACTTCTAGAGGAGACTGTCAGTTGGCATTGGAGTTCAATCAGAAATAATTTTGAATTCCATAGCGAGCTGCTAGGTGGATTCAAAGGTCTGGGTGTTCTCTGATAAGAATTAACCTGGGAGGCTTGGCTTACCTGCTCTGATTCTCCCACATCAGTCCCTCTGGTATCTCTGGGTGAAGACAGCACTTCGATTTTGCCCTGCTGTGCAGTTGTTTGTTTCTTTTACCTTTATGGGCAGGTTTTTTCTCTTTTTCTTTTTGGCCTAGGAATCTAGGCCCTTCCAGGGAAAAGCCAAAATCAGGACATACACATTCTTACTGCAAATATATTTTGATAACAGTTTTCCAAAAATCCATTTGTTCATTCGTTCGTGTATTCACACATTCATTCATCCATTATTTAATAAACATGTATTATGTGTCAAGCAGCATCCTATATGCAAGAGGGGCTGGACATGTGTGGTTCAAAAAGGGGAGGAGGTATGGTACCCACTCTAGAGGAGATTAAACATTGTCTTAGAGATTTTGCTCTATTTCCTCTCTCACATGTGCTTACACCTAACTAAACTATTATATAGAACAGCTTAACCTGGACTGTTCTTGAATAAAATAAAAGCTAGTCTGTGATTTACTAGAAGAAATCTCAAATTGAGTTGTTACAGTGTGATATAGATTTCCTGGAAATCTGGGCTTTGCAGCTAATAAAAACATGGGAAACAGAGTTTATCCTCTAGATCCTCAAGCTGACAAAATGGAAACATTTTCAGACTTCTGAAGCAAAGATTTGGAAGTGAAATGGACCCTGGAGACAGGCTAGTTTAGCCCTCCTGTTTTATAGAGAGCAGAGCTGAACCCAGGAGAGATTACGTGGTAGGGTCTGGATTATAACTCAGCTCCACCAGGTATTCAGTCCATCTTACTTTTGCCAATGCCCCCTCTTTGCTACCGCTCTTTAAAAGAGTCAAGAGAGATTAAATCAACACAACAAAAACTTACTATGCGCCAGGTGTTAGGTGAGATATAAAAGGGAATAAGACCTACTCCTCACTTTTGTGAAGTTTGTCATCTGATAAGGAAGACAAACCTACAGGCACCTAATTACGTAATAGGCAGAAAGAAGTAGGGAGCAGAGAGAAGGGAGAGATGAACTCTCCCTTCTATGGCAGGCTCCAGAAACACTTTCTGAGACTAGATCACATTCGAGTTGAAACTAAAGAGCCTCCAAAATGTAGCTGCATTTTGTTTAGTTTCTTCCAGAAAAATGATGTGGTGAGAGCTTTGCAGTTCCCCAGCAGCTTGGCTGGCTCAGCTGAAGACTCTCAAATGGTCCTCGTGGGCACATGCCAAGTAATGAGCTCAGAGACTGTAGCCAAGTTGTTAAAACAGTTGTTTCACACTGTTGTCTGCATAATTATTAGAAGCTCTTCTTTGCTCTTTCTGGCATGGACAGGTCTTGTGTATCAAACAAGTGTGCTGAGTTTCCCTAAGAGCTATGAAACATGATGGGAGGAAGCCACAACAGACAATAGTACATTTTGGACATCAAGAACTAAAACTTCCTTCCTCCCTTACACCCCCTCCTCCTTCTTCCTTCCTTCCTCCTTCCTCTTTCCCTCCCTCCCTCCCTCTCCCCCTCCCCAAAGTGTGTCATATCTCACAGTAAGGATATATAAGAAATAATGAACAATTCTTCTATCAATAGACACTGAAGTGGTACATGTGATTTGTCTATAAGCTTTACTTTTTTTTTTTTTTTTGCGGTACGCGGGCCTCTCACTGCTGTGGCCTCTCCCGTTGCGGAGCACAGGCTCCGGACGCGCAGGCTCAGCGGCCATGGCTCACGGGCCCAGCCGCTCCACGGCATGTGGGATCTTCCCGGACCAGCGCACGAACCTGTGTCCCCTGCATCGGCAGGCGGACTCTCAACCACTGTGCCACCAGGGATGCCCAGCATATCTTGCGCATTTCAATTCAGATGAGCCACTTTTCGATTGCCGTTGCTGAGAGCATGAGGCAGGTGGGAATTTGCTGGGGCTTGAGTGAGGGTCCGAATGTTGGGGTGAAGAACCAGGAGGGAGATCAATAGATGGTGATGTGTCCTGTTCTTTGCTTCCACTTTTCCACAGTTATTCAGCCAAAATGAGCGTGGCTGTTCCTGGCTACTTACCAAGTTTCCAGTTTTGAATTCTGACCCATCTGTCTTGGGCAAAGTCAGACATTAGAATTTGATCCATATGGATCAAGTCACTTACAATGGTGTGACCTCAGTGAAGTTATTTAACCTTCGTCCTGCACTGATTTCCTTGCCTGTAAAACAGAGCTAATAATAAATCTACTTCCTTTGGCGAGTTGAGGGTTAGATACAATATATGGAAAGTGTGTAGCACAGGGCCTGGCACATAACAGGTGTTCAATTAATAAGAATTGTTGTTATATTTGGTATAAGAAAGTCCTGTCACAGATAGGCTTTAAGGCTACTAGTGTTGGGTAGGGAGGTGGTAGATTGGGCTTACAGTGAGCTATCCTCAATCAGGTTTAAATAAAGTCTATGTGAAGAGAGACTTATATCTAGGAAGAAGTTCCCAATCTTATCAGACAAGGCCTCCTTTTTATAGTGTTTAAAATGCTACCTTTTACTGAAAAAAAGTTCATAGATAATATAGCTTAACCACACTTAAACTATTTTAAAAAATCAATATAATGTTCTAATGTAATATAAAGGGAAAATCCAAGGAAAGACATTCACAATAAAATGTGTATTTTAATATGCAAACGCATAGGCACCACGGCTCTGGAAAGCATAGTGACGTTGTCAGATGATGTCCTCATACATAGAATCACTGGGAGTGGGACAGCTCTCAGGTGACATTGAGAATGGCACAGCTACTGGTAACGTGATTTTATGAAATAAGCAACAGCTCTTGGTAGAGTTTCCAACAAATCAAAGGAACACTTTTCCTTATTTTACTTTGTAATTGTATCCCTGCATAATTCAGTTTATATTAAAACCGTGCAAAAATACTTTATATTTAAATGTAAAATGGACTTAGACTCTAGAATCGGAAACTTACAGATTTTTCACTTGTACTAATTGTTCTGTGGGACTGTCAAGAGTAGTGTAGGGCATGGAACAATTTTTTATTGGGCAAGAGTGTTCTTCACATTGCAGGTCATAGAGCATCTTGCCCTTCCCGCCCATCTTCACCACTAAATGGCAGTAGTGCTTACTTTTGTCATAATCATAACAGACAATTGGCTTTGGAAGATGTGGTATATATACACAATGGAATACTAGTCAGCCGTTAAAAAGAATGAAATAATACCATTTGTAGCAACATGGGTGGAACTAGAGAATATTATACTTAGTAAAGTAAGTCATACAGAGAAAGACAAATATTATATGATATCACTTATATATGGAATCTAAAAAAATAATACAGAGATGAATCTATATACAAAAGAGAAACAGACTCACAGGCATGGAAAACAAACTTACAGTTACCAAAGAGGCAAGGGAGGGGGGAGAGATAAATTAGGAGTATGGGATTAACAGACACAAACTGCTTTACATAAAATAGACAAGCAACAAGGATTTACTGTATAACCCAGGGAACTATATTCAATATCTTGTAATAACCTATAATGGAAAATAATCTGAAAAATATATGTATAATGGAATCACTTTGCTGTACACCTGAAAATGACACGATATTGTAAATCAACTATACTTCAGTTAAAAAAAAACCCTGCAAGTTTCCAAAGTGTCCATTAGGAGGTGGTACAACCCCAGTTGAAAACCACTGCTCTGTGAGGAGGCTGTTTCACCACCTCCTATTTTCAGGAAGGTCTCTGTGGTCTCGGGCCATGCCTAAGGAGGGCAGCACTTGTCCATTGGTTAGAACTGTGCCAGACACTGTGGGCGCCCAACAGCTTACACTAAATGGGAAAGCATCCCTTTTCCTGAGTATCTTAAGAGAAGTGGAAAGTCTCTGCTCAAGTCAAACCCCAGTATTATTTCAAACAGAGCTTTTGTGGAGTCCAAGTCACTGTCATGTGGTGCCCAGGGAGACTGAACTTGTCCTTCAGACTCATGCAGACTTTCCCCTCCCGTGTGGAAGGGGGTGGACGTGGGCAGTGGGGAGGCTGTCATCAGTGCTGGACGGAGCTAGAGAGGCAAATTGTTCAAGGAGCAGATCTGATACCGACCAGGGTTCTTGGCCTTCCCCAGTCAATAGAAACTGATAGAAGGCCAGCCAAGAAATTCAGGCAAGGCTTTATTGGGGCTCCTGCTTCCGCAGGAGGGAGCAAAAACAAGTAACAGTTTCCCTTGCTTATTCCCGAGGCAGGGCAAGCTGGTTCCTTGTATGGCGTGAGGTTAGGGGTGTGTCCAGGGGTCGGGCCGGAGGCGTGGCTTAGGGGGTTTGCCCACCCCTTTGGTGGTGGTGTGTGCAGGGCGCATGTGCCCTGTTTCTGCTCCTGGCTCTTCAGAAGTGGCAGTTGAGTGTTGTTTGTCTTTTTGTATCTTTTGTCCAGAATTTGTCCCAACTGTGCATGCACGCCGTTATTTTTAGTCCCTTATAGTTTCTTTGTATTGTGTTGCTTGAGGAGACGTGTGTTCAGGTGCAAGCACTGCAGCAAAAGGTCCCAGGTCCCAGCCTGTCTCGGATCCACCCACTGGAGGAGCATCTTATAAACTGTACCAATAGGAAAAGATGGAAAAACTCTGCCTGTTACAAAAGCAGCACAAAATCAGTTCTGAAATTTCCTACGAGAACTACGCCCAGGTTGATGCGTGAGAGCGAGGGGATAAAAAGGCAGCTTTGTCTAGTCAGGTTGTTCTGATTGGACCGTGACGTTTAAAAGTGATGGCACCTTACGCTCCTGAGGGGATGGTGAGGGTTCCAACTCAGGCTCAGAGAAACCAGCAAGTCGGTTACAATCTCTGACCTAATCCTTTCAACTTACCCAGCCCTCGGGTCCACAGGTGGAGGCAAGTTCATAGCTTGGCTGCTGAGTTTGCCAGGAGAGGAGGAGCTAATAAACACAACTGGCCAGGTCAGCCACATTAGGCAAATCCCACTGCTGTGCCTCAGAATTAATTAGAGGAGTAGAAAAGTCATTAGCCACTATAGTAACCAAGGGAGACCATGCTTAGGATGCGTGTCCCGAAGAATCGTGTAAAGAAAGATCAGAGAAAACCAGAAAACACAGTAGCATTGAGGCTGAACCTTAGGTTAGAGGCCAATGTCTACCAAATTGCCTGGTAAAGTTCTGTAGAGACTGTGTGTACGAAGGAGTAAATACACTGAGTAGCTTTTTAAATTTTAATTTTTTCTTGTGAAGGAGAGTTGATTTACAGTGTTGCGTTAGTTTCAGGTGTACAGCAAAGCGATTCAGTTATACATATATATGTATATACACCTATATATTCTTTTTCAGTTTCTTTTCTATCGTAGGTCATTACAGGATATTGACTATAGTTCCCCGTGCTATACAGTAGGTCCTTGTTTATCTATTTCATATATAGTAGTGTGCATGTGTTCATCTCAACCTCCTAATTTATCCCACCCCCAACCGTTCCACTTTGGTATCCGTAAGTTTGTTTCCTATGTCTGTGAGTCTGTTTCTGTTTTGTAAATAAGTTCATTTGTGTCACCATTTTTTAGATTCCACATATGTGACGTCCTACAGTATTTGTCTTTCTCTGCATCGACTAGCTTTAAGAGAGGTTGCAGGCAACAAATGGTCAGTGAACAGAAGGAATAGCAAAGGGAATATTTCAGTGCCTGTGTTCTCTTCCATAAATACTGCTGATTCCCTTCAGTATTGTGAAAAATAATTGTGAGAAAACTTAATTTTTTAACATTAATTTTTAAATTGAAGTATAGTTGATTTACAATGTTGTGTTAGTTTTAGGAATACAGGAAACTGATTCATATATATATATATATATATATATATACACACACACACACACACACACACACCTACATTCTTTTTCAGATTCTTTCCCATTATACATTACTACAAGATATTAAGTATAGTTCCCTGTGCTATACAGTAGGACCTTTGTCTTTATTTTATATATAGTATAGTAGTTGGTATCTGCTAATTCCGAACTCCTAATTTATCCCTCTCCCCCTTTCCCCTTTGGTAACCATAAGAAAAAAACATTATTTTCAAAATGCCTATTTCAAAATGCCTACAGTTTTCTTACATGAAAATTTTATTTGGCATTTAAAATAATTTTCTCCACTATTTTTAGATGGGCATGGCTTAGTTCAGGTTTTTAAGCAGGGATGTGCCTCAGAAACTTCTGGGGAGCTTTCTAAAATACAGATTCTTGGCATCAACCCCAGACCCCTGAATCAGAAGCTTGAAGGAGCGAGGCCTGGAAATCTGTGTTTTTAAAGGCTCTAAAAACTCCTTGGTGGTTGTAATGTGGCCTTGGCTTTGGGAAAGCATGATCTGCGATGATGTCCCTGATAGAGTCTAGCATAGGATTGTTTCACACGGAAGACTGTTGGCTTTTTCAGCTCTTGCCCTCTTGAACACACTTTCAAACAAGTAAAATTTAAAAAGCCAGGGTAATTTCTTTGGAAAAATGAAAAAGAGATCATGACACTCTTCTGCCTAAAATTTTCTGGTGACCTCTCGTGACACTTAGAAAACAAATCCAAGTCTCAAGTGTTCTGGCCTGGGGCTACTTCTCCTACATCTTCACTACTCTCTTGTTCCTCACTCAGTTGGCTTTTTTTTTTTTCGGTACGCGGGCCTCTCACTGCTGTGGCGTCTCCCGTTGCGGAGCACAGGCTCCGGACACGGAGGCTCAGCGGCCATGGCTCACGGGCCCAGCCGCTCCGCGGCACGCGGGATCCTCCCGGACCGGGGCACGAACCCGCGTCCCCTGCACTGGCAGGCGGACTCTCAACCACTGCGCCACCAGGGAAGTCCTTGACTTTTTTTTTTTTCCCCCTACTCCTTGGCCATGCCAATTATGTTCTTCCTGCTCTTTCTCTCCTTTCTACCCAGATACCAGTTTCCTGAGATCTTTGCATGGTTGGATCCTTGTTTGAATCTCAGCTCAAATGTCAATTCCTCAGAAAGACCTTATGTAACAAGTTCAGTGGGATGTATTGGCAGATTCGATTGTCATATATATACTAATGTATATAAAATAGATAACTAATAAGAACCTGCTGTATAAACATAATTATATAAATAAAATTAAATTTAAAAAAAGACGTTATGTAACAAGTTCTTTATCACTCACTAGCATATCATTTCATTTGCTATTTCTTCATTGTACTTATTACTATTTGAAATTATTTTATTTATTTGTATATTACATAGCTCCTCCCCGTTAGAACGTTAAATGTTACATTGCTTCTGAATCTAAGGCTCCAATAACAGTACACTATGGCTGCTGAGTATGTATTTCAAAGTTAGATGAAAGAAAGCAGCTCATAAAATATCCCATGAACAAGAACAGCAAGTTTTAACCTTGAAAGAATAGCCACTTAACAGTCTTGCCACCCAACAGTCTAACGTCCAAAGGTTCACCTTGGAAAACTTCATCCTGTACTTTGTATTAGAGACGTTAATGTTTTAGTAGGTTGGAGAAGGCATAATTAAATAAAGTGAATCTAATAGCATCTTGTCTTTTTAGGGAATAATGGCAAAGTTAAGACTTGGAGATTAGTTTCCTCTTAAAAATTCTCGTGCTGGAGAATGAGCTCTTGAATACAATTTGAATTTCATTATGAGCAGAATAGAACAAGAAGAGCTTGATAATATAGGAAACCGTGTATACAGTTCTCTGAATGTGTCACAGAAAACAATGAAATGGAAAGAAAAAGTAAAACAAGAGACTTTCAAGTTTCTGCCGTTTGGTCACAGATTCTGAGTTAGAAGAATAATGTGACACAAGTAAATTAAACCTTTGACCAGTTTCATGAACCAGTGCTTCAAGTGCTCAGAAGCCCCTTAGGGAACTTAGGGTACCAGTTTTGGGTTAAAATACATAAGTTAAAAGAGTCCTCATTACTTATTCTTTTACTCTATAGAACCTGCACCTCACTACTACCTTGAAATTAACATCAAAAATGATAGAATCAGGGCTTCCCTGGTGGCGCAGTGGTTGAGAGTCCGCCTGCCGATGCAGGGGACACGGGTTCGTGCCCCGGTCTGGGAGGATCCCGCGTGCCGCGGAGTGGCTGGGCCCGTGAGCCATGGCCACTGAGCCTGCGCGTCCGGAGCCTGTGCTCCGCGGCGGGAGAGGCCACAACAGCGAGAGGCCCGCATACCGCAAAAAAAGAAAAAAAAAGATAGAATCGGTTCTCTACACTCAGCATTTCTCCCACTACC
Source organism: Stenella coeruleoalba (assembly GCF_951394435.1). Taxonomy (NCBI): domain Eukaryota; kingdom Metazoa; phylum Chordata; class Mammalia; order Artiodactyla; family Delphinidae; genus Stenella; species Stenella coeruleoalba. The sequence continues at coordinate 56,568,827 of NC_137160.1, read as the reverse complement.
TATGTGCTCATTTAAAAATTACAGTGTTGTTATTGGGATTGATATATATACACTAATATGTATAAAATGGATAACTAATAAGAACCTGTTGTATAAAATAAAATTCAAAAATTCAAAAAAAATTACGATGTTGTTAATGATGATAATAAAGAAATGTCATTTTTCAAGCTTTGAGGGCTTAAAGAAAATTCTCCAGGCTAGTAAGTCTTTAAACCACAGGGAAATAAGACACTAGAATATGTCCCCCAGAAAAATTCATCAGGTAAACCTCAGTTATACATACAAAACAACTTAGAGCTTTCCAAACTAATGATACTGAAGTTAAAATCAAAATTTTAAGTGTTTATAACAAGACCTTGTAAGTTCTTATAACAAGAATTTTTAAGTTCTTATTATTTAGTTGAAACTAAATAGTAGTATGTAAAATACAAACAAAATTTTAGTTTATGTCACTGATTAAGTTGAATTAACATTTTTGAAAGGAAAGAAGTATTTGCTCCAAGCTTTTGACTGTTTTCTCATTTACCATCTGATGTCTTGATTTTTAAGGCCAACATCTGACATGAGGATAAACAGGCCATACAGAAGAGCTATTCTAGTCTGGACTAATCATCATCTAGTGGCAAAAAGTTCAGAGAATATTTTAGTTTCAATTTTTTAATTTCAGTTTTTTATTCCACAATATTTAGTGACCGTGTGTGTGTGTGTGTGTGTGTGTGTGTGTGTGGAGAGAGAGGGAACCAGTTTTGGGTTAAAATACATAAGTTAAAATAGAGTCCTCGGGCTTCCCTGGTGGTGCAGTGTTTAAGAATCTGCCTGCCAATGCAGGGGACACGGGTTAGAGCCCTGGTCTGGGAAGATCCCACATGCCACGGAGAAACTAAGGCTGTGTGCCACAACTACTGAGCCTGCACTGTAGAGCCCGTGAGCCACAACTACTGAAGCCTGCGTGCCTAGAACCCATGCTCTGCAACAAAAGAAGCCACCGTGATGAGAAACCTGTGCACCGCAACGAAGAGTAGCCTCCACTCACGGCAACTAGAGAAAGCCCGCGTGCAACAACAAAGACCCAATGCAACAAAAATAAATAAATAAATAAAATAAAGTCCTCATTACTTATTCTTTTACACTCTGGAATCTGCACCTCACTACTACCTTGAAATTAACGTCCAAAATGATAGAATCAGCTCTCTACACTCAGCATTTCCCCCACTACCTATGTGTTCATTTTGAATTAAAAGCTTCATGGCTTTTGGATATCTAACTATAGAAAGGCTCTTCTATATATAATGTTATGTGGCGTATACAAGAGGTCCACAGCATTATTAGGTAGTATTAGAGAAAGACTTCAATGGCAAAGCCTCTTACCATTCCATACCTAACCCACAGCACTATCATCTGCCTTGTAAAATGTTCCTTTAATTCTCACTAAGCTACCATTAGTAATATCAAAAGAGAGAAATGCATAGCTTAGACGTCATGGGGGTGGGGAGGGTCTGTCTTAAAGAAGCCTGAACCACGAGTCAGATTTCTTCAGAAATTGGTATTTCTTCATAAAAATTAATGTGACTTTTGAATCATATTCCATAATATCTTCATGTTTTTAAAAAAATAATATAATTGTATTTTAAGTGACCATGAGACACAGTTGACATTTAAAAAATATATACCATAGGGCTTCCCTGGTGGCGCAGTGGTTGAGAGTCTGCCTGCCGATGCAGGGGACACGGGTTCGTGCCCCGGTCCGGGAATATCCCACATGCCGTGGAGCGGCTGGGCCCGTGAGCCATGGCCGCTGGGCCTGTGCGTCCAGAGCCTGTGCTCTGCAACAGGAGAGGCCACAGCAGTGAGAGGCCTGCGTACCGCAAACAAAACAAAACAAACAAAACAACAACAACTATATATATATATATATACCATATTTCTGTATCCTTAAGCTTTCTTAAGAGATGGGCATTAACATGTGGATAGCTATGTGATTGGCAAAAACATTGACATGTGTTGGTGGGCAAGGGCCAGGACAAGACATGTTTCTATGGACACTGAGCCATGAAGGAAGCCCTCAGTGGGGATGCTCTGGTTTCTCTCCCAGACGTACTACCTATTCATTAGAGACGCTGGGCTTCCATCGTCTGTTTATGCACTTTGGAAGTGACACAGGACATTAAATGTGTTGAATCTGTGGGAATGGGGAATATGCCTTTATCCATGTGAATTCATGATATTTTTCATCATTCCATGCCAATAAAATCTTAGATTTCACCCTAAATCTTACCTACCAGGTCAAACTGGAGGGGGAACAAGAGAATGTTGCAGGGAAGGTGCTGGATTTCCTATAGTTTCATGGGCTCCTCCAACACCTGGGTTTCTGAGAAGAGGGTGGCCTTGGGGTAGAATACTATTGAACACATTGGAATCCTTCAGAGTGGGGTTCAAATTTTCCACCAGGAAAATCTGAGGAAAATTTGCTTTTCCACCTCTGTGGAGCATGGGAAGGATAATTTCCCCCCTGGCCCTTTCTGAAATTTGCATTTGGATATACATTTTCTTGTTACACAAATCCAAGAAATTAAAAATAGCCTCTTGTCTGTGGATTTTATAGCTTATTATTACAATGTGGAAGAAATAGATGATTTGTTTTGCTATCTTGCAAACAATATTTAGAAACAATAATTAAGATGTTAACTCTAGTGAAGACAATTGCATCTGACGGCTATTTCCAGAGACTTAAGAAAATGGTACCACTTACAATTTACGGAGCCAAGCACTTTACATTCATTGTCTCACTTGATGTGATTCGTTGCAACAACCTCAAGACTTGGTCTTTTTATTGTCTCTGTTTTATGTATGTGGAAATGGAGTCTGAAGAGGACCCATGAGGAGCCATTTAATCTTTAGCAAGGATATAATGGAGACTATCTACTGGCTTACATCTAAGGACCGTTATTCTATCCTGTCATTTAATTACTTGAGAGTTTTGAGTTACAAGCATGAACTCTGGTGCCACCTGACTCCTTATTTGAACGCCAGCTCTAACACTTACTAACTCTGTGAACTTGGGCAATTTACTTAACTTGCATGTTTCTCAGTTTCCTCATCTGAAAATGGGAATGAAAGTAGTGCCTGCTTTGAGAATTTTTTACTAAGGGATGTCGTGCTCAACGAATTCATCCAGTGATACTATTTCATAGGCCACCCCCGCCTGGAGATGACACACTGATTCAGAAAGTAGTACATGAGGCTCCTTGCATTCATGACCGTTATATTCGTGGCCTGGCAGGGTTGTCAGCACCTCTGATGGTCTGTAACATGTAATCATGTGTAATATTGCCAGGGTATAAGTCTTAGTTACAGGTATAGGGAGGCTAGCGTGTGGCAGTGCTGAGCTACCCACCTCTCAACTCGGCTTTATTGTTCCTTCTCATCACTCCACTGGCAATACTTCAGGCAAAGTGATAAAACAGGAACAACAAAATTTGGAGGGCTGTGTGTGTATGTGTGAAAAATGGCTCTAAAACATATTGGTGATTGAAATGAAGAGAACATGCTGAAGTCTCAAGAACTGAATGGATCTTAGCTAGAAAATATGAGCAATGGGTAGATTAAATCATGGCATGTCAGATTCAATGCCAGTCAACGTCTTTTTCAGTGAGTCCACCATCCTATCTTCGGGGAATCAAGACCAGACAGCTCACGAAACTGTTTCAGTGGATGCTAAAAGCACATTTATTTTCATCTCTTCATGAACGAATTTTGTAAAAGTCAGGGTCTGAACAGGAAGAAGATGACACATTCAAATAAGTTAATTGAGGGGAGATGAAGAAAAACTAGTTGCAAAAGCGAAGATCGGTTTAAAGGAAACAGGCAAGCAATGATTCTGGACCCCAAAGCAAGCAAAGGTGAGGAGTTGTTACCAGGTCTAAAGTGCCAAGGGATGGGAGTGAGTACCTGAACCTGGAGAGGGTAGCAGTTTCTTCAAGGGTGGCAGCCTTTGGAGGAGAGGTGCAGCCAGCCTGTGGCAGCTTGGAAGACATGGAGCCAGGGTAATACCTATCCTTATTCTCCTCCTACTAAGCGATCTGCTGGAGCCTGTCATTGGTTGAGCCTTCACTGAAGCCAAAGGGTGGGGAAAACTCTTGATGGACTCAATAAAAGTCCGCCTCCTGGGATACAGAGCAGGGTGGAATTTGAGGAGTAGATCTGGGGGGACTAATGGAAAATATTGAACACAGTCCTGCTTGTATCATGTCGTAGATAAGTTGAGGTTTCTTAAAATATTTGGCTTACTTATTCAATCAACAAATATTCACATAGTATGTTCTTGGTGTTATTCTAGTAACCAGGGATATAGTAATGAATAAAAGAGACAAGAATTCCTACCCCCATGGAGGTTACATTCTAGTTGTGTTTCTATCTAATTGCATTTTATGGAAGTAAATTATATGCCCTAAAATTATTTGTGGATTTGCATATTCACAAAGATTTCTGAATGGATACTTCTTGCATACTTACAGGTTCATTTATTGCTCAGGCCCTTTGTTGATTTCTACCAAATTGTTTTAATAGCCTTGTTATTTTCTTTTTTTATAAACTAGTCTTCTTTCCCTTAGGATGAGGGTATTTCTAGGAGTGTCCTAAATCATTCGTGTAACAAATATCTCTTGCAGATTAGTCTTACCTTTTCTCCTATAGTAGATGATAAGATAAACAAAATTAGAATAAAATTTATTATAATATAATAGTGTATATTATATACAGTGGATAAATGCTCCCGTATTTCCAGTAGAGAGTTCTGGGAGACATCCTGTGCTTCTGAGAGAGCCCACTGGAATCGAGCCCCATTGCCTGTCTCACTCTGTATTCCCTCACTTCTGCTTCCTGGGATCACCTGTCATAAATATCTGCACCCAAGTCCTTGTCTCAGGCTCTGCTTTTGGGAACCCAGACGAATACAGACTTGTGCTGCCTGCAGCCTTCCTCAACTGAGCTGACAACTCCACCCTTTCTTCCACTTAGATCACAAAACTGGGAGTCATTCTTGCATCATCTCACATGCAAAATCTCATCTCTCAGTAAATCTTGTTTCCTCTACCTTCAAAATATTTTAAAAACCTGCCACGTCTAACCACCTCCACTGCTGACCAGCAGGCTCAGTTATGCCACAGGCTGGAACGTGTCTCCCTGTTTCTCCTCTTGTTCACCGTGGTCCATTCTCAACAGAGCAATCAGGATGGCCTTTTAAAAACATAAGTCAGATTAACACCTTTCCATGGCTCCTCATTTCTCTGCCCTATCCCTTATCCCTCTGAACTGCTTTCTGTATTAACTATATTTTTAAAAATTTCTGTATTGTTGGTGCTCTAGCTTCCGGGCCCTTGATGATCAGGAAAAGACTGCCATTTTCAGGGCTACCCAATTCTTAGAGATCATTTATGAGCACATCTTTCTTATACAAACTAACCAACCCAGCACCCACACTCCAGCCATCTACCTTCCTGGGCTATCACACTCCAGGCTACTTCCCATCTGTCCTAATCACCCCAAGACCAGGTACCAGACAAGTCAGGACAGTGCTGCACCCCAAATCCCTCTGAAATTATTCCAACTGGCCAATTCTAGGCCTGCTTACCCTGCCTTGCTTGTTCCTTTTCTCAAAAACCACAGTCAAGGCTCTTGCCTATGCTTTCATCCCACTCCTTCTGCCTCCTGACTGACACTGGGGCTTCCTGGGGCTTCCCCTGTGTGGCATGGGGTGCCCCCTGCTCTTGGGAACTGGGAGTAACAACTCTCTTGTTAATGGCAGTCGTCTGCTGGTCTGCTGGCCTCACCGTACTTGAATGAGAACAAAACCTATGTTGTAAAACACTCTCCTCCTCCCTTGCTTCTTTTCCAGCCATCCTGGTCTCCATATTGTTCCTCAAACACATTATCACACTCCTGTCATGGGGTCTTTGCTTTAGGGTTCTGTCTGCCTGGAAAGTTGTGCCAGAGTTTTCCTTTGTTAAATTTCTAATCTCCTTCTGGTGTTTGCTCACAACTCACCTTTTCAATGAGGCCTAAATTTACTGACACTATGTAGTCTGCTCTCTTCTGCCCATTCCAGAACTCCTATCCCTTTCCCCCCTCCTCCTTTTTCTTTTTTTCTTCTGTATCACTGGATATATGATAGAATTTCCTTTCTCTTCTTATAGAAATTACTTTTATCTGTTTCCCTCCTTCTGGAAGGTAAGTTCCCTGAAGGCAGGAATCTTTGAATATATTCCTGGATGTAACCCAAGCATTGAGGTCAGCTCCCGGCAAGCAGTAGATATTACATAGAAAATTGATGGATGAATGAAGGGACAAATTAATGAAGTCATTGTATGAGGACAGTATTGACTTCTTTGGAGGTGTATTAAATTTAGAGTTGAGTTGTGGTTTTTTAAAAAAAAAATTGTACCTTTTTTTTTTTTAAAGAATATGATCAGCAATTTTTCTTTACACTTTATTTTTAAAATTAAAAAAATATATATATATTTATTTTTGGCTGTGCTGGGTCTTCGTTGCTGCACGCGGACTTTCTCTAGTTGTGGTGAGCAGGGGCTACTCTTCGCTGCGGTGTGTGGGCTTCTCATTGTGGTGGCTTCTCACTGCGGGGCACAGGCTCTAGGCATGCGGGCTTCAGTAGCTAGCTGTGGCATGTGGGCTCAGTCATTGTGGCTCACGGGTTCTAGAGCGCAGGCTCAGTAGTTGTGGTGCATGGGCTTAGTTGCTCCGTGGCATGTGAGATCTTCCTGGATGAGGGAATCAAACCCATGTCCCCTGCATTGGCAGGCAGATTCTTAACCACTGCACCACCAGGGAAGTCCCTATATCTGGTTTTAAATCAGATATATGGAGGTATCATTTACATACATTCCCAATAAAATTCACCCCTTTAAAGTGTAAAGTTTGGTGAAAATTGACACATCTACAGAGTCATGTAACCACCAGTACAATCATTCTACATTGTCAGTTCTTTCCGTCTACACTTAGATCTTGGAATTGATTTCTCTCCTTTTAGCTTTTCAGAATATTAAATGAATAGAATTATGTATAGTATAAGGTATATTATATCATGCTTCTTCCATTTGGCATAATTACTTTGAGAATCATCCATGTCGTTGCATTTATTAATAGTGTTTTCCTTTTGTTGCTGTATTCCATTTTAAAGAGACACATTCCATTTTAAGGAAGGCCAACAATGTATCTATTCATCAGTTGATGAGTTGTTTCCAGAGTTTGGCAATTATGAATAAAGCTTATGCGAATATTTGCTTATAGGTCTTTGTGTAGACATATGCTTTATTTCTCGTGGTGAAATGACTGGAAGAGGAATTTCTGGATTTTAAGATAAATACATGTTTAGCTTGATGGGAAGGTGCTAAACTTTTCCACGGTGGCTGTATCTTTGTCTTCGTGTATTCCCACCAATTGCTCAGCATCTTCACCAACAGTTGGTACTTTCCATTTTAGTCATTCTAGTGGGCGTAGCTCATTGTGGTGTTCTTGTGTATTTTTCTAATGATGAAGGATGATGAACATCTCTTCTTATGCTTATTTCTCATTTGCATGTCTTCTTTTGTGAGGTGTCCACATCTTTTGCCAATGTTTTACTGGGTTGCCCATCTTCTTTTAAATGAGTTGTAAGAGTTCATTCTACATTCTGGATCAAATCCCTGTATCAGATATTTGTTTTGCCAGCCTGTGGTTTTCATGTTCTTAGCAATGCATTTCAAAGAGTAAAATTTTAATTTTGATGATCAATTTATCAATTTTTTCTTTTATAATTTGTGCTTTATGTGTCCTAAGACCTAACCCAAAGTCATAAAGTTTTTTTTCTTTTTTTTCCTTGTCAAAAAGTGTGGTTCAGGATGGGTATGGGGTGCACACAGGACCAAAACAATTCTGTTGGATTTTTCTAAATGAAAGCTCTGTGAATGAACAGCTCCTTCTTCTCTGACATTAAGCCTGTAAGGCAGTGATTCTCAAGTGGGGACACGTTCTCCTCCCAGGGGACATTTGGCAATGTCTGTTTTTTGGTTGTTACAGCTCAGGGGTGGGGAGGCTAGTGGTCAGAGACCAGGGCAACTGCTAAACACCCTACATGCCACAAAACAGATCCCCCAAACAAAGAATGGTCCAGCTAAAAATGTCAGCAGTTTTGAAATGGAGGAACCCTTATGTAAAACTCAGAATCGTCTGTGGTCATGATTCTAGCCATGCAGAAATAGCAAATCTACACGAACAGAAAAAAGCAGAGATATGGAGAAAGAGTGAATCCTAACCGTGCCTAATATCCTGGATCTAGTCCCTCCAGAACATAGCTCCATCTACACTGTTTCCTTGGTTTTGTCACTGAACAGTTTTTTTTTTTTTTTTTTTTTTGCAGTACGTGGACCTCTCACTGTTGTGGCGTCTCCCGTTGCGGAGCACAGGTTCCTGACGCGCAGGCTCAGAGGCCATGGCTCACGGGCGCAGCCGCTCCGCGGCATGTGGGATCCTCCCGGACCGGGGCACGAACCCGTGTCCCCTGCATCAGCAGGCGGACTCCCAACCACTGCGCCACCAGGGAAGCCCAACTGAACAGTTTTAACAGTATATAATTTTGTGTTGAGTTTCTGTCACTGGCACCTCAACTATTACATAAAATGTCTAATTTTTGCAGTAGATGCTGCATTAGGTTAGAACTAGGAAGGTGAGGCAACTGCTATTCTTACCACCCGTTTGCAATTAGTATTCAGTTTCTAATAGGTAAATGTTGGAAAAATTCTGAGAGAAAGGAATAGATGAATCCATACCCCTCAATTTTGCAGCATGTGTATTAACTTCTTTTAAGAGGAAGGAACGTTTACCTACTTCCGATTATTAGACCCCTAAATTTAAGTTCCTGACTCATCCATGTTTTGAAGCTAGATTTTATTAAACCTCATTAACAAATGACCACTCAGACTACCTCTTACAGACACAAGTCTTTGTGGGAGAAAATATGAGGTCCATGCATAAAAATGTCAATGTGGAATTTATCTCAGTGAACTTTTTTAAGCCTTTATTACCTTCTAGCTGCCCTTAAAACCTCATAACACACACTGGAGAGCTACTTGTTATAGTCGGTTTTTGGAACAATTAATTTGTTTTCAGGTCTTGATTTCTTGACCTAAATTATCTTCTAAATCAAAAAACACACACTTTTTTCCTAGAAGATAAGACACCATCATTGTACTTCAAGCTTATACAATTTGTTTAGGACTTTCCCATTAAATTCCAAACTTGTTAGAAATTTATCTGAGGTCCTTTCTGATATATTTTCAAGCCAGATTTCAATAATCTTTTAAAAATATATACATATACAGCCTTCTGGGTGCAAATAGTCTTAGACTGATATTGGACCGCCCACTGTTTTCTCAATATTGCCTACAATTTTAGGTGTCTCTCCTTAAATCAAACTGTCATGGCAACCTGGATTATTCTCTTCTCTCTTTTCATCTGCTGGAAATACACATGTCCTCAAGTATGACTCAAAAAAATCTCTCCTCCATGAAGCCTCTTCTGATCCTTAATCCTCGGACTCAGTACCCCTTCTTCCACATTCCCGCAATGCGTTGCTTGTGTTAGCACTTGTGTTATTCTCACTGGCTGTGTAGGTCATGCTTATCATCTTCTGGTTCATCTCTAAGTGCAGCGAGGCAGAAGCTCCCTCTTCCTCACCTTCTCTGTCTCCTTCCTTCTGTCGCATTAGTTACTGAATTAGAAGTTGTCTGGAAATGAGATTCCTCCTTTTGGAGTGGAGGAACACAGAGCGTGAGGCCAAGGTTATTTAGCTTAAAGTATAAGAAATTAATCTGCATAAAATATCTGAAAATTATTAGTAATGATTTTGAAGAGGGTTATAATTAGCTATGTGTCAAAAGTGAGGAACCATCTGTGTTGTGTCAGTAGCAAAGAAAATTCATTTTATTTATTTTATTGTTAACATACTGCTTAAGGGTCAGCGAGATGAGCCATGAACAAAACCTACCTCTGGAGTGTTTGTGATTGACAATTATATGTTTATACCGAGTGTTTGTGATTGACAATTATATGTTTATACCGACATCTTATTTAAAGCTTTAGCTGTTGAAAGGAATGGCTAAGAATTGCATGCCATATTGAAATTTAAAATATGGTCTCAGATATTTGATACTGGAGTAGGAGCTCCAATGCTCTGTGCTTTATCTTGGTGTATAGTTGTTGGAGGTATAATACATTTTACAAATGATTTTGGCCTGCCAACTCATCACCAGCTCCACAAACCATACACACCAGTTCCTCTTGAATTACATAGTTTAAAGCCTCACCCCAGGACATTTGACCAATTCCTCCTCCAAGTGCTATAGACACTTCTTAGATGTTGAATTTCAAAAAGCAACCTTCATTCAAATTCTAATCATTTGAGTTACTTTGACAATGTACTCATTATATAATTTGCAGCCACTTTAAAGAATTTCTCCTCTAATTGCTAGGCTGTACTACTGTCTCCTTCATGTGGGAAATAAACAAATAAAAATAAGTGGAACATGAAACAAATACATCTCATAAGTGCCCACTTATTTATTATGTGCCAACTAGTATGTGCCCCACAAAGAAGGGGGTGAATTTGCCTAAAAGAAAAGACCAGTCAAAGAATGGCTTGCATATGAGGATGAAAGAACAATTTTCAGAATTCAGATTTCAAACTAAGTCATTCACAGGACAGATACAGAGACCCCAGCGTCCCTTCATTCAGGCTGTAATGCTTTCCCCAAGGTTTTTTTTTTTTCCAGTTGAATTCTTACTTAAACTTCAAGACCTGCTTCAACTGTCGCTTCTTTGGCAAGTCTTCCCCGAGACTTTCACCACTGGTTATTCATGCATCTGTATTCCATTAAAAAGATTTATTTTCTGCTTTACTGCTTCTACCAAACCATCTGTATACTCAGGGTTATCCCAGCTGCAGATAAATTAATTCCAGGTCAATGTGAAGAATACCTCTTTACGGTCATGAACCAGAAATCCCAGGTCCTAAGGTCATTCTAGGCAACACATCAGTAAAAGCCACGTTAACCATTGAAGACATGAAGTTCCTTGACCCGCCCAGTTCTACTAAGTTTTAGCTTCATGGCTCTTCAGCCAGCATCTCCCATGGCCACACCTATGCTCCTCTCCGAAATAGTAAACCTTGTCTCTTTTGCTGACTAAGACCTCTCTTCCTCTGGCTCTTTCCCGCCTTTATTTCCACCACATTTATTCTTTGCATCTATAGAATTTCCAGTCATTGCTTACTCATTTCATCACTTCTCTCCTGGTTTTACAACCTTAAGCAATAAAAATCCTATAGTGCATGACTACCTACCCTTTCTCTCCAATCCCCACAACTTCCATGCCTCCTCGTGCTTGATCCATATTCAATGAGTTCACTTCCTGACCACTAGTTCACTGGCAGTGGTACGAAGGTTGCCAATCAATGATGGGGGAAATTCTCCACAAATTCATGCATCTTAAATCTGGTTGGGCCCTAAGTCAGCAATTATTGACCATATTCCTGTTGACTTCATTTCCTGTTGCCCATAGAGTTATTCCTATCCTTCTTAAATTGTTCCCCTTCTGCACAGCATAAGACTCTTTCCTCTTCCTAGAAAATGTATTTTTCATGATACTGCAGTAGTAATCTTAATGAAACATCTCATTGAGTGCTTTTATTATTAGTTTCTTGATTGAAAAATATGAGGTAGAATATTAAATGACACAAAGAATCTCATTCACCCCAGATGAGTGTTTTTTCCCAGGCAAACCAATGTTAAATTTCTTGGGATGCTCTCAAGTATATTTTATGCATATGTAAGCATAAATGTGCATATATTCCTTCTTTATCTAATGTCACTTCCTCCAGACATAGGGAACGGCTTGCGGCTCTCCACTGTGCCACGGGAGCTCAAGCCTCCGTGGCTTTGCACTTGATGTTCTCAATGGAAGGCCCTGCCTTGTTATCTTCCCCATCACATCCTTTCCTCAGGTAATCCCCCATTATCATGATAACCTCACTGTTGAGCACAGTACCTAGCATATAGGAAGCATGCAATAAATGTTCGGTGTTATTACTTTATGATTATTCATAAAAGAGTGGTATTTTCTACCTTCAGTTCATCATTGGTAAAATTTAAGCTTTTTTTTTTTTGATTAAGCAGCTGCTCTTGGGTCTGTGAGAGAATAATAGCTAGGAATTTTCCAAAAGGATTATATAAGGCACGGAAAAATGCCAAGAGATTATTTTGCACAATTTACATGGAAAAAGAGTACAAAAAAAAAAAAGAATAAAGGAGGAGAATTCTGGGAAACAATATATACCTCATTGGACTGAAAAGAGGTCCTAATTGAGGATATATTTCTGAACTCTTAGTCGATCAGATTGGAGCCCCAGCTGTGTTTTGCTGCTGAATTTTCTGTTGGTATTTCAAAATTCTTTCATCATGCCTTCTTCTGTTTTCCTATGTAATTGGGACTTTACAAGTCCTTGACAGTGAACGTGATGTTAGAAAATGAGAAATTATATTCCTGGGTTAGCGAGTTAGTAACGGTAACACTGGAATAGCTACTTGGGGGGGGGAGACAATTTGGTTGCACGTGTGGGCAGCAAGTCTTACTCAAAGTCGCATTTGGATAAGAAAGAAACTGTTTTTACTTTTTGGGGGGTGGTTTTGTGAGGGTAATAACTTCACACTTCTAGTCACCCTTTAGAACTACCCTGTTGACCGAAATTATTTCACAAAACCTATTCCTCAGGTCAGTTCTATTTCTTTTCTGTGCTCTATAAATATCTTCCTAAAATGTATCTACTAAAATAGTAATTAAACTCTCTAGAGCAGAAAGAAAAGTTCTGAGGGCATTATAACCTAGGAAAAAAGTTGTCTTCACTTGCTCGCACTACCTTGTTTAAAACACAGCTATGATATAGTACACTTTCTCTCTAATTTTTTCTCACTATAACTAGAAGGAAATATCCATGAGATAGGCTTCTCTCCTCACATGAACCCGAGTCTGCAGGATTCAGGGTCTACAATTTAAAACTCATCTCTGCATTATGCATCTGTGCTGTGACTAATGACTTGATAAATAATGAAAGCCAAGGGTCGCTTGGGTTGCAAAGCAAATCAAAGAGCAGAAAACCTTTGGGACTTCTGTCCATGAATGTCAAGGTCAGGACCAGCAGCTGCTACAGTGAGATCCTTTCCTCATGCAATGGACATCCAGACACCTAGTTTCCAGAAATACTTCATAATTCTGCTTCTAACACAGCATGACATGTCCTACCAGCTAAGGACATCTTATTTTAGGTCAATAAATATACTTGCAGATGAAATATGACACTAATTAAAGACATGACTGGCACCAACAAACAATTTTCCAATCAGAAAAGCAAAACATGGCAAACAAAAATAGTGAAAATTGCTTAGTTTTATTTTTGGAAAAGTCGTTTTTTTGACATGAATATTCAAATATATATTATTTGGACAAACAGCTAAGCCTAGAAAAATCCAGTGTTCAGCCATTTCCCACTTGTTAGATGGACGTTTCTTCCACAGTTGGAATACTAGGTCTTTCTAAGGGACCAGAATTTTGAGAGCTCTGATTCCATATATGTCTAATTCAATATATGTAAATTTTACTTATACACACAAATTACCACACATACGTTATTAAGCGTATATCTGTATTTTTAAACCTTGCTAACTACGTTTGCTTTTTTTTTTCAAAGAAAATGCCAAAGAATTAAAATAATTTTAACTGCCACAACATCTGTACTGGCTTCTCCTAGGGATTGTCGTTCAGAATGTTCATGAAACGTTAGTGTGTGTCTATAGACCCAGAAAAAGTTTATTAACAATTTAAAAAAACCCACATGGAATTGCCTTTAGAAATACTAAAGCTCTTTCTATTGGAAGCAAATATTTTGGTTGTTAAACATAATAATTTGTTTAGCTCCTGTAATTTGCCACCGTGAATGTTGCCAGTGTGGATGTAGGCGCCTGATCATCAAAGAGTCACTTGACTCACAAGCCTTTGTGAATTTTGCTATCAACTGTGACGGGAGGGCTGGCCTGTGTCAGGCTGGTCACTTTCCTTCAGGTTCTCACCCAAGCAGTTTTGCCTTCATACGTCATCACCTCAGTTGGAGTTGTCATCTGAGACTCAGATGCCTGGGTGAGCTGAGACAAGAATAAACAGAGTGGAACTTAGAGTTCACTTTCATTATTCTATTTATTTTCTATTAAATATAATTGTTAATCTTAATTTGCAATTGGACAATGAAATTTTTAAAAGACCGATAAACGTAAGAGCAAGAATCTTTAGTGTTCTCAATCATTGTTTAAACTAACTATGGTTTAATTCAACATGCCAACCCAAGTAAACAGGTGCATAGAAGTTTATTTCCTAGAAAGAGCTTTAGAAACCTCCTAATCTGATGGTGATTTTCAAACTCTGCCTCAGAGTCCTAGTGGTCAGCTCGTTGCCTCTCCAGCCCTCACTCAACGAGGACAACACTACTTTCATCTATTCTGCAAGTTGAGTCTTGGAGTAAAATTTCATTTGTGCATAGGATTCTGTAGCTGGAAAAAGTTTAGAACCACTGCTCTTGTCTAACGCATTCCATAACTTTATTTATTTGATATAGTATGTGGTAATTACACTCACACAACTTAAAGTTCTTTCCCATTTTACACTTGAGGAAACTGAAACACAAAAGAGCTTAAATACTTGCCCCAAGTTGCTCAGCTAATACATGGCAGCACTGGGATTCCAACCTAGGCTTTTGCCTTCAAATTTCATAGCCTTAGATATTATTTTTTGGAGTTATATTCTTCTGGGGTCTCTTGACATCTTTCAACAGTTTCATAAACTATTAAGCCACTATCATTTACCTTTGCTTAGTTTTATTTATTTAAAAGGAATTTTTTTAACATCTTTATTGGAGTATACTTGCTTTACAATGGTGTGTTAGTTTCTGCTTCACAACAAAGTGAATCAGTTATACATATACATATATCCCCATATCTCTTCCCTCTTGCATCTCCCTCCCTCCCACCCTCCCTATCCCACTCCTCTAGGTGGTCACAAAGCATCTAGCTGATCTCCCTGTGGTATGTGACTGCTTCCCACTAGCTATCTATTTTACGTTTGGTAGTGTATATATGTCCATGCCTCTCTCTCACTTTGTCCCAGCTTACCATTTCCCCTTCCCGTATCCTCAAAATCCTCAAGTCCATTCTCTAGTAGGTCTGCGTCTTTATTTCCGTCTTGCCCCTAGGTTCTTCGTGACCCTTTTTTTTTTTTTTTTTAGATTCCATGTATGTGTTAGCATACGGTATTTGTTTTTCTCTTTCTGACTTACTTCATTCTGTATGACAAACTCTAGGTCCATCCACCTCACTACAAATGACTCAATTTCATTTCTTTTTATGGCTGAGTAATTCCATTGTATATATGTGCCACATCTTCTTTATCCATTCATATGTTGATGGACACTTAGGTTGCTTCCGTGTCCTGGCTATTGTAAATAGAGCTGCAATGAACATTTTGGTACATGACTCTTTTTGAATTATGGTTTTCTTAGGGTATATGCCCAGTAGTGGGATTGCTGGGTCATATGGTAGTTCTATTTTTACTTTTTTAAGGAAATTCTATACTGTTCTCCGTAGTGGCTGTATCAATTTATATTCCCACCAACAGTGCAAGAGGGTTCCCTTTTCTCCACACCCTCTCCAGCATTTATTGTTTGTAGAGATTTTGATGATGGCTATTCTGAGCAGTGTGAGATGGTATCTCATTGTAGTTTTGATTTGCATTTCTCTAATGATTAATGATGTTGAGCATTCTTTCATGTTTTTTTTTCGCAATATGTATATATTCTTTGGAGAAATGTCTATTTACGTCTTCTGCCCATTTTTGGATTGGGTTGTTTGTTTTTCTGATATTGAGCTGCAAGAGCTGCTTGTAAATTTTGGACATTAATCCTTTGTCAGTTGCTTCATTTGCAAATATTTTCTCCCATTCTGAGGGTTGTCTTTTCGTCTTGTTTATGGTTTCTTTGCTGTGCAAAAGCTTTTAAGTTTCATTAGGTCTCATTTGTTTATTTTTGTGTTTATTTCCATTTCTCTAGGAGGTGGGTCAAAAAGGATCTTGCTGTCATTTACGTCATAGAGTGTTCTGCCTATGTTTTCCTCTAAGAGTTTGATAGTGTCTGGCCTTACATTTAGGTCTTTAATCTATTTTGATTTTATTTTTGTGTATGGTGTTAGGGAGTGTTCTAATTTCATTCTTTTACATGTAGCTTATTGAAGAAGCTGTCTTTTCTCCACTGTATATTCTTTCCTCCTTAATCAAAGATGAGGTGACCATATGTGCATTGGTTTATCACTGGGCTTTCTATCCTGTTCCATTGATCTATATTTCTGTTTTTGTACCAGTACCACACTGTCTTGATTACTGTAGCTTTGTAGTATAGCCTGAAGTCAGGGAGCCTGATTCCTCTAGCTCCGTTTTTCTTTCTCAAGGTTGCTTTGGCTATTCGGGGTCTTTTGTGTTTCCATACAAATTGTGAAATTTTTTGTTGTAATTCTGTGAAAAATGCCAGTGGTAGTTTGATAGGGATTGCATTGAATCTGTAGATTGCTTTGGGTAGTAGAGTCATTTTCACCATGTTGATTCTTCCAATCCAAGAACATCTTATATCTCTCCATCTGTTCACATCATCTTTAATTTTTTTCATCAGTGTCTTATAGTTTTCTGCATGCAGGTCTTTTGTCTCCTTAGGTAGGTTTATTCCTCGGTACTTTATTCTTTATGTTGCACTGGTACACGGGAGAGTTTCCTTAATTTCTCTTTCAGATTTTTCATCATTAGTGTATAGGAATGGAAGAGATTTCTCTGCATTAATTTTGTATCCTGCTACTCTACCAAATTCATTGATTAGCTCTAGTAGTTTTCTGGTAGCATCTTTAGGAAGCTCTATGTATAGTATCATGTCATCTGCAAACAGTGACAGCTTTACTTCTTCTTTTCTGATTTAGATTCTTTTTATTTCTTTTTCTTCTCTGATTGCTGTGGCTAAAACTTCCAAAACTATGTTGAATAATAGTGGTGAGAGTCGGCAACTTTGTCTTGTTCCTGATCTTAGAGGAAATGGTTTCTGTTTTTCACCATTGAGAATGATGTTGGCTGTAGGTTTGTCATAAATGGCCTTTATTATAATAAGGTAGGTTCCCTCTATGCCTACTTTCTGGAGACTTTTTATCATAAATGCATGTTGAATTTTGTCAAAAGCTTTTTCTGCATCTATTGAGATGATCATATGGTTTTGCTCCTTCAGTTTGTTAATATGGTGTATCACATTAATTGATTTGTGTATATTGAAGAATCCTTGCATTCCTGGGATAAACCCCACTTGATCCTGGTGTATGACCCTTTTAATGTGCTGTTGGATTCTGTTTGCTAGTGTTTTGTTGAGGATTTTTGCATCTATGTTCATCAGTGATATTGGCCTGTAGTTTTCTTTCTTTGTGACATCGTTGTCTGGTTTTGCTATCAAGGTGATGCTGGCCTCGTAGAATAAGTTTGGGAGTGTTCCTCCTGCTGCTATATTTTGGAAGAGTTTGAGAACGATAGATGTTAGCTCTTCTCTAAATGTTCGGTGGAATTCGCCTGTCAAGACATCTGGTCCTGGGCTTTTGTTTGTTGGAAGATTTTTAATCACAGTCTCAATTTCAGTGCTTGTGATTGGCCGGTTTATATTTTCTTTTTCTTCCTGGTTCAGTCTCAGAGGTTGTGCTTTTCTAAGAATTTGTCCATTTCTTCCAGGTTGTCCATTTTATTGGCATATAGTTGCTTGTAGTAAGCTCTCATAATCTTTTGTATTTCTGCAGTGTCAGTTGTTACTTCTCCTTTTTCATTTCTAATTCTGTTGATTTGAGTCTTCTCCCTTTTTTTCTGATGAGTCTGGCTAATGCTTTATCAATTTTTTTATCTTCTCAAAGAACCAGCTTTTAGTTTAATTTATCTTTGCTATCATTTCCTTCATTTCCTTTTCATTTATTTCTGATCTGATCTTTATGATTACTTTCCTTCTAATTTTGGGGCTTTTTTTGTTCTTCTTTCTCTAATTGCTTTATGTGCAGGTTAGGTTGTTTATTTGAGATTTTTCTTGCTTCTTGATGTAGGATTGTATTGCTATAAACTTCACTCTTAGAACTGCTTTTGCTGCATCCCATGGGTTTGGGTCATCATGTTTTCACTGTCATTTATATGTATGTATTTTTTGATTTCCTCTTTGATTTATTCAGTGATCTCTTGGTTATTTAGTAGCGTATTGTTTAGTGTCCATGTGTTTGTATTTTTTACATTTTTTCCCTGTAGTTGATATCTAGTCTCATAGCATTGTGGTCAGAAAAGATACTGGATACAATTTCAATTTTTTTTTTTTTTTTTGAAATTTACCAAGGCTTGATTGGTGACCCAAGATATGATCTATCCTGGAGAATGTTCCATGAGCATTTGAGAAAAAAGTGTATTCTGTTGTTTTTGGATGGAATGTCCTTAAATATCAAGTAAATCCATCTTGTCTAATGTGTCATTAAAGCTTGTGTTTCCTTATTTATTTTCATTTGGGATGATCTGTCCATTGGTGAAAGTGGGGTGTTAAAGTCCCATTGTATTATTGTGCTACTGTTGATTTCCCCTTTTAGGGCTGTTAGCATTTGCCTTATGTATTGAGGTGCTCCTATGTTGGGTGCATAAATATTTACAATTGTTATATTTTCTGCTTGGATTGATCCCTTGATCATTATGTAGTGTCCTTCTTTGTCTCTTGTAATAGTCTTCATTTTAAAGCCTATTTTGTCTGATCTGAGAATTGCTACTCCAGCTTTCTTTTGATTTCCATTTGCATGGAATATCTTTTTCCATCCCCTCACTTTCAGTCTGTATGTGTCCCTAGGTCTGAAGTGGGTCTCTTGTAGACAGCATATATATGGGTCTTGTTTTTGTATCTATTGAGCCAGTCTATGTCTTTTGGTGGGAGCATTTAATCCATTTACATTTAAGGTAATTAATAATATGTATGTTCCTATTCCCATTTTCTTAATTGTTTTAGTTTTGCTATTATAGGTCTTTTTCTTCTCCTGTGTTTCCTGCCTAGAGAAGTTCCTTTAGCATTTGTTGTAAAGCTGGTTTGGTGGTGCTGAATTCTCTTAGCTTTTTCTTGTCTGTAAAGATTTTAATTTCTCCGTCGAATCTGAATGAGATCCTTGCTGGGTAGAATAATCTTGGTTTTAGGTTTTTCCCCTTCATCACTTCCAATACGTCTTGCCACTCCCTTCTGGCTGCAGAGTTTCTGCTGAAAGATCAGCTGTTAACCTTATGGGCATGCCCTTTTATGTTATTTGTTGCTTTCCCCTTGCTGCTGTTAATATTTTTCTTTGTATTTAATTTTTGACTGTTTGATTAATATGTGTCTTGGCGTGTTTCTCCTTGGATTTATCCTGTATAGTACTCTCTGCACTTCCTGGACTTGACTGACTATTTCCTTTCCCATGTTAGGGAAGTTTTAAACTATAATCTCTTCAAATATTTTCTCAGACCCTTTCTTTTTCTCTTCTTCTTCTGGAACCCCTATAATTCGAATGTTGTGCGTTTAATGTTGTCCCAGAGGACTCTGAGACTGTCCTCAGTTCTTTTCATTCTTTTTTCT
Organism: Stenella coeruleoalba; assembly: GCF_951394435.1. NCBI lineage: Eukaryota > Metazoa > Chordata > Mammalia > Artiodactyla > Delphinidae > Stenella > Stenella coeruleoalba. The sequence continues at coordinate 56,549,050 of NC_137160.1, read as the reverse complement.
TTATTCTGCTCTGCAGTAGTTATTTCCACTATTTTATGTTCCAGGTCAGTTATCCTTTATCCTGTCTAAGTTATTCTGCTATTGATGTCTTCTAGAGAATTTTTAATTTCATTTATTGTGTTGTTCATGATTGTTTGTTTGCTCTTTAGTTCTTCTAGGTGCTTGTTAAACGTTTCTTGTATTTTCTCCAGTCTAGTTCCAAGATTTTGGATCATCCTTACTATCATTATTTTGAATTGTTTTTCAGGTAGACTGCCTATTTCCTCTTCATTTGTTTGGTCTGGTGGGTTTTTACCTTGCTCCTTCATCTGCTGTGTGTTTCTCTGTCTTCTCATTTTGCTTAACTTACTGTGTTTGGGGTCTCCTTTTCACAGGTTGCAGGTTTGTACTTCTCTTTGTTTTGGTGTCTGCCTCCACTGGGTAAGGTTGTTTCAGTGGCTTGTATAGACCTCCTGGTGGAGGGGACTAGCTCCTGTGTTCTGGTGGGTGGGGCTGGATCTTTTCTTTTTGGTGGGCAGGGCTCATCCGGTCATGTGTTTTGGGGTGTCTGTGAACATAGAATGATTTTAGGCAGCCTTCTGCTAATGGGTGGGGTTGTGTGCCTATCTTGCTAGTTGTTTGGCATGGGACATCCAGCACTGGAGCTTGCTGGCCGTTGGCTGGAGCTCAGTTTTGGCGTTGAGGTGGAGCTCTCTGGCAGAGCTCTCGCTGATTGATATTACCTGGGGCCAGTCGGTCTCTGGTGGTCCAGTGTCCTAAACTTGGCTCTGACACCTTGGAGGCTCGGGCCGGACACCAGGTTGGAGCACCAAAAGCGTGTAAGCCACATGGCTCAGAAGAAAAGGCAGAAAAAAATTAAATAATTAAAATAAAAATAGAAAGAATTATTTTAAAAAATGTAACAAAAAAAAAGAATAGACGGACGAAACCAATAAACGAATCCACCAATGATAAGAAGCACTAAAAACTATACTAAGATAAACATAAAAATCAGAAATAAGTCAGTCACCCACAGCCAAACCCAAGTCTACAGTTGCTCCCAAAGTCCACCACCTCAATTTTGGGTTGATTCGTTGTCTATTCAGGTATTCCACAGATGCAGGGTACATCAAGTTGATTGTGGGTATTTAATCCACTGCTCCTGAGGCTGCACAGAGAAGTTTCCCTTTTTCTTCTTTGTTTGCCCAGGTCCTGGCGTTTAGCTTTGGTTTTGGCCCCACCTCTGCGTGTAGGTTGCCCTCAGGCTTCTGTTCCCACCCAGATAGGACGGCGTTAAAGCAGCGGCTACTTAGGTGGCTCTGGCTCACTATGCTGGAGGGATGGAGGGGTATGATACTTATAATTGGAATGCAGGGCGAGCCTGCAGTGGCAGAGGCCAGCGTGATGTTGCAACAGCCTGAGGCACGCCATGTGTTCTTCCGGGAAAGTTGTCCCTGGATCACGGGACCCTGGCAGTGTCAGGCTGCACAGGCTTCTGGGGGGTCTGGATAGTGACCTGTGTTTGCACACAGGATTCTTGGTGGCTGCAGCATTGTTAGCATTTCATGGCCATCTCTGGCATCCAAGCTGATAGCCGTGGCTTGTGCCCTTCTCTGGAGCTCGTTTAGGTAGTGCTCTGCTTTCTGTGGGCAGACAGGGAAGGAATCCCCTCTCCTTGTGCACCCCAAAACAATGGTCTCTTGCCTCTTTGGCAGGTCCAGACTTTTTCCTGGACTCCCTCCCGGCTAGCTGTGGCGCACTAGCCCCCTTCAGGCTGTGTTCACGCAGCCAACCCCGGTCCAATCCCTGGGGTCTGACGTCTGAAGCCTGAGCCTCAGCTCCCAGCCCCCACCCGCCATGGTGGGTGAGCAGACAAGCCTCTCAGGCTGGTGAGTGCTGGTTGGCACTGATCCTCTGTGCGAGAATCTCTCCGCTTTGCCCTCTGTACCCCTGTTGCTGTGCTCTCCTCTATGGATTTGAAGCTTCACCCCCACCCACCCAACCCCCGTCTCCACCAGTGAAGTGGCTTCCTAGTGCGTGGAAACTTTTCCTCCATAGCTCCTTCCCAGAGGTGCAGGTCCCATCTGTATTCTTTTGTCTGTTTTTTCCTTTTGTCCTACCCAGGTATGTGGGGATTTTCTTGCCTTTTGGGGAGTCTGAGGTCTTCTGCCAGTGTTCAATAGGTGTTCTGTAGGAGTTGTTCCACATGTAGATGTATTTTTGATGTATTTGTGGGGAGGAAGGTGATCTCCACGTTTTACTCCTCCGCCATCTTGAAGGTTCCCCCCTCATTATTTTTAGAATCGTTTTGCTTTTCTCATGTTTCCAGAAAGGATTCTTAGCTTTCATTCCTCTACCTATGTTCTCATCCAGGATAAAATTTATTTTATTTTAAATAAAATGGGTGCTGATTTTCTACTAGATATATAATCAGAAGGTTTTGTGCAGCCCCAGATCTGTCACTAAATAAATATGTGATCTTTGTGAAGTTACTCAGTGTCTCTGAGTATGACTTTTTATTTGCAAAATTATAAATAATAGCTTGATACCTTATTTACCTTCTAGCATTGTGAGAATGTGAACAAAAGTACGTAGTAATCCCCAGTGTCTTCCTGTTCCCCACATGCATATCCCTCCCTCCTTCGTTCCATGATATCGTTCTATTCCTACTATGATTATGTGTTCTTTCTCAATTTCAACATTTTAGTCTACAACCCTTCCTTGACCTCCTCAACTCCAGTGAGCTACCCCTTCAACTTCACTTCATGGTCTTGGGAACAACCTAATCTTACCATAATCCTATTGAAACCCATTGTCACATCCTCACTAAATTTTCTGGGAGTTAGCTCAAATAACTTCACTTTCCCTTCTGTCTCCTCTAAATAGTTATATATCTATTTTTAGTTTATTTTTGTTATATTCATAATTATATATTTAATTATGAATAATCCATTGAAACCTCAGTTTCTTGTTATATCAACTATAGATTATATTTCTCAATTCCCGTCATAATGTGGCAGTAAAAGAGAATACAACCTACCCTCCCTATCTTCCTCCATATTTTGAAGACTGTACTTTACTTTTATATAGCCAAACTAATCAAACTGACATTTTTTGATACCTATAATTAAATCTCTGTTGATTTTTTAATTTCAAGTTTTTTGTTTTTTGGGTTTTTTTGTGGTACGCAGGCCTCTCACTGCTGTGGCCTCTCCCGTTGTGGAGCACAGGCTCCGGACGTGTAGGCTCAGTGGCCATTGCTCATGGGCCCAGCTGCTCCATGGCATGTGGGATCCTCCCGGACCGGGGCACAAACCCGTGTCCCTTGCATCAGCAGGCAGACTCTCAACCACTGCACCACCAGGGAAGCCCAAATTTCAAGTTTTGAAGACCAATAAACAGAATCTTATAATTTTGGATAAACAGTGAACTAGATAAAATGAAAGCCCTCCTTCCTCAATCAACTAAAAATGCAACATAAAATAGGCAGAAATCTCAGAGGGCTATATATGGAGTGAAAAATCTGCTTACTTGCTAGGATGGATAATAAGAATCTTGATTATCTTGGTCTGGGCTTAGGGGACAAATAGTGTCCCCTAGGAATTTTTAGTTAAGGTTCTGTGCCATAACACGCTACTATGAGATACAAGAATCAGTAACTGGACAAGTTAATAGTCAGGATAGTCCCAAGGCAGCAATGCAGGGTCTCTGGGGAGAAGCAAATGCAAAACCTCTCTGGAATGTTATGTCCTTAACTCTAGCTATTTAGACTTCCCATCAATTAGGAGCCACTGAAGATGGCTTCTGAAGATGAGTTTATTATCCTAAATTATCAAAGGCATAAAGTGGCACGAGTCAGAGTCAACAGTGTAATGGCAAGTGTGCTTAAACCCCACAAAACTTCGGATACAGGTGAGGAAATAATTATTATTTAAAAAATTAAAAACATAAAAGAGAATCAAAACCCTAAAGCAAACAGACACTGTAAAAATGGCAGGGTAGAGAAAAAAAACCCAAAGAACTATAAATAACAAAATATATTCACAAAGTATATTTCATCTGAAATATATTTATTTCAGAAATAAAAACTTCTGTGGATGGGTTAAATAGGAGATCAGAAACACCTGAAGAGAGGATTAGTAAACTGTAAGATAAAAGGAAGGAGTTACCCACCCTGCAGCACATGATTAAGACAGAAAAGACATGGAAGTAGTTAATAGACATGGTGAAGAGTGATAATGGCTATGAATTTTTCTGAATTAACAAAAGACATGATTCCTCAGATTCAAGAAACGCTACACGTTCAAATCAGGATCCAAAAAGTTCTCTACATTTGGTTGGGTTTTCTGTTTCTTAAGTCTCTTTTATATCATCACAAGTATCCCTTTCTTTTACTCTTTCTTTCTTCTTCTTCTTTTTTTTAATGCCATTGGTTTACTGGGGAGAACGTGGCTATTTGTCCCATGTTCCAAGTTTGACTTATTTCTTCCTTGTGGTATCATTTAACTTGTTCCTCTCTCCTCTATACTTCTTATAAATTGATAGTTAGACTAATGGTTCTATGAGATTCAAGTTTAATTTTTTTAGGCCAAAATATCTCATAGATGTTGTTGTGTACTTTCTGCTGCATTATGTTGTGCAGCACATGATGTTGGCCTTCTTGATTTTACTGATATCGATACTGGTCAAGAGATTTGAATGGTGGCAGCCTGATCTTTCTGAAAGAATAATTTTATTTTTAAAAAAACAGTAATATTCAGTTTTTGTGTCTCAAACTATAAAAGTTACATTTTCATTGGTAAAAGTTTCTCTTTTCACTATCAGTTAACCTGCATTTAACACATAAAGATGCTTTTCCTCTTTAACTAGGTTATTTCCAAGTTCATTTTCTAGATCATCTCAATTCAGTGAATTGAAGATATAATAGCATGTTTCATACATTTCAATATTGTTATTGCACATGTTGTGTAATGATTTTCTTGAAAATGTTCAGTACTCAAACACAACACGACCATAACGAAACTTATTGAAGTTGTTTAAACTGCTTTATAATGTAGTACCTTTCACGAAGGAGGCTGAAAGAATGAATGAAACTATTATTAAAAGTTTTTGAATAATATCTTAATGATGATTTTTAATAGTCAAGGGAATTATTTTTCAACTTATCAATAGATTTCAATATGCTGGAGGTTTCCCTGACTTGATTGTTAAAAATACTTGCAGCTAAATTTTGTTACCATAATATTCCATGGACATGCATCCCGTCAAATCTACTTCAGGCTGCAGAAAATTGTCTTTGTTATTGTTTCCTACTTGATAGTGTGTATCCTGGTATTTGCACATTTTTGTTTTCCTACCACTCTTCTCTCTAGTTCTTCTGTAGTTATGATACTGAGCACCAAACTTGGAATCATTCTCTCCAAACAGGACTTGCCCTGTTGCTTAGTTACTGTTGGATTTTGAGAAATGCGTTTAATCTCTGAGCTTCATTTATCTCATGTGTAAAACCATGTTAGTGATCTCAGCCTCACAGGACTGTTGAGAAGATTAAATGAGACATTCTATATGAAATTCCCTGAGACATTGCCTGGCATGTCATTGGCTTTCAAGAAATGCTGGTTTAATGCCTTTTATCAAATGTCTCTTTACTATCCATATTATTCATGTCCTTTCTTTATATGTTCATTTGTCCTTTCCTTGGTCCAACTTCTAAAAACAATTTTTGGATCATAGCCTCTTTTGAGAATCTATGTAAGTTATGGGCCCTTTTTAAGGGAACAGATTCTTATAACATTTTTGATATAAATTCAGAAGTTCATGAATACCCTTAGGGGATTCACTGACCCCAGGTTAATAATCCTTCCCTCAGACTGATCTTGTTCACTCTCTTAAACTCAAGTGTGATTTATGAATATATTGTTAAGCCTTTCAGTCATAAGCTTCTGTCCCCCCTTCACAATTCCCACTGGACATCTTCCTCTAGGTAAATATCCATTTTACTCTTTGAACTTCAGTACTTTAAATGACATTAATCTTTCCTATCCTAAATTAGTTGTCTCTTAATGACTTTCTTCTTTTTGTTAAGGGATCATTTTTTCAAGCAACCAAATTTGAATCATTGCAGTGTGAAGAGATAACAGATGTCGTTTAGAGTGTAGTAAGTTTTGAGGAGCCAGCAGAGTCTGGCTTTAGAGTCTGGATAAGGGATTAAACACCAACAATCCTTTGAAATATTTCTCACAGTCTTATCCTGTCTCCCCTACCACCATAGCAACAAACATTCCTTGATAAATATTAGAGATCTTATGAGAAGAGACAACAAGTTGTAATGTGTATCGGGAAATGACTTCAATTAAAAAACATTTTCCCTAGAGGATTCAAGTAAACACACACACACACACACACACACACTATTGTGTTTTGTTTTGTTTTTTGGACTTTGTGCAAAATACTGTCTACTTTGTGGTTTGCAAGAGGATCCAGAATTATCTAAGATATTTCTCAGTATTGTAGCCCCAAAGATGTTGGTTTAGTTCTATGCATATTCCTCTCTTATGTCTAACATAAATGGTTAAATAGATATTCACATCACACTAGTCATCCTATTAAATAATGGAAATGTGAAGGATTCTGGCTTTACTATTATACAAGTTTAAAGGTGAACCAAATGTAGGTTACCACCAAATTGTTCTGTCCTAATAAACAAATAAAATAAATCTGTAACAGTTCTTTATCTGGATGATCAAAGAAAGTACTGAAGATATGTACTGATTTAAAATCTCTGCCCTTTAACCTGAGTATCCCACATAACTTGCCTGGATTCTAAATTAACAATCCTCTTCTTAAACATTAACTTGCCCCCCAAATATTTTAATCACTTTATCATTTATAAGATTAGCTTCTTCAGGAAATCCTGTTGTTTAACCTTCGTTATGATCTGCAAAACCTAGAATAGAATTTTGTGGGTGGACCATGATGTCAGGGTTCTGTGTAGCACATGACAGTTATAGGTCCTGAACCCAACCCCTGTCTTCCTAAAGAAACTTCAGAATTCAGAATTCTTCAGAATGTTTCAACCCACCATTCATGCGATCGCAAATTAAAGTAAATGCTAAATTTGTTCAATGTAGTCCAGACCAAATGTCCCAACTCTTAAATTCTGGCCTCTCATAACAGCTTTCTTCTTAGTATTCATTAACATATTCTTGAACATCACAAAGACCAAATGGGCTATACTCAGATTTTCACATACTTAAATGACTATTTAAGTACGTGGATAGAGTGAAGCTATTACTAATGACTGCTGAGAAAGAAACCACACTGAAATAGGCACAGAGTATAATTGACAAATTACCATTAACGTGGCATTTAAAAAAGCGGTTTTGGTCTCATAGCCCCAAGACAATTAGCCAATGTTTTATCCCAACAGAAAGACAGAAGACAAATGACTCAATCTGGATAAATAAGTTGAAAAAAAATTTTCACCATTATATTATTTCTGGAGCAATGACCATCTGTTTTAAAGAGTTACAGATTTATTTGCCATGACTTTGAAATCAAGACTACAAAACAAAATGGGGTTGAGTTTCATTTTTTAAGCTGTGATAGTAGTAGCTATCTAGCATTGTGGTATGATTGGTAAAAATTGTAAATTATTTATTGATATATTGTGAAATGTAGTGTCACCTTGAGATTTTTAGAAAATCATCCTGAAGATTAGATGAGGATCGTGAGTAGAGACTTGATGATCTAATAGGAAGTGCAATTCTAAATTAGTTTTTAATAAACAGGAATACATCTGTGGAAGCGGTTACGTGTTAGACGTGAATCGCTGCGCTACTTCACAGATTGCTAAACATAACACAGTTTAGCCTTTTAAAAATGTCAAAACACTTGAAGTAATAAGGAAAATGATAAATGTAGAACTCAAAAGTAATAAAAATGGGATATCTTCTGAGAAAAGGGGAAAAAGTCTCGAAAAGAGCTTCGCATATTGACTTGACATGCAGAACATCTCTTATGGTGAGCATTCTTCCGTATCACACACAGTGTGGGCCCCAAAAACACCCTTCTCTAGAGTGAGGATGTATTGTCACAGAAGTACTATCATCACAGAAGTTACATTCTCCCTAGAGAACCTGATGGCAGCCAGGAGCCCCTTGCCTAGAAGTGGATCCGGACAGTGGATCCAGACACACGTGCGGGCAAAGTTTTGTATACAATTAACTCCCTTTACCCATCTGTCATCTCCCATTGGGTCTACAGTCAACGCAGACACCTCTGCTCTAGGGAACCTTGAATGATGCCTGTCAAAAACAAGCTTTTGGTGATTGCAAAAACATGAACTTATCAACCCAAGTTCACAAACCTGATTCTTTTCAAATAAAGACATCAGAAACAAATGCCTGCCTATACCATATATGCTGTAGATTAATGAACCAACATAAGGATGCCAGCTGTGTCACCACTGCCGTAGGTAGGCCCCATAAATATTCACTGATGATGATTAATGAGGAACTGCCCCTTTGGGAAGTAGTGTTTAGACTTGACCTTGTAGGCACTGGACAAGTCTGGTAGGAGGAGACCAAATCATCTCTAATTGACTCATCCTTTTGAGCCCTTCACAGGTCTTTTAAAATGTAAACCAACCCTCAGCACATTAAGCAAATTTGAAACACTCATCTTCAAGAAACATTCATCAAAAGTCGTTCCTTTAATACTTCGAAATATTACATAAATTATGTTAGGATGTTGAGATGCCTAGGTAATAATAATTTGCATTCATGTGCATTCGTTAGTTTCACATTTTATAAGAATTTGTACGTTTCCTCCTTATATTCTACCGCTGTATTCTTATAGTAATTCTCTAAATAATGTAGCGGAGGTCCATTTATCTCTTGCTGTAGAAGGAAAAGTAAAATCCAGCGCTCGCATGATCTGCTCAATGTCATACAGATAGGTATGAGGCAGAGCTGAGACAATTATCTAAATTTTTCTTTCCTTTGTCTTAGACCGCAAGTCCCTTGTGCCCATCAAATTGAGGATCCACTATGATTACATTAGGCAATGGGAAAGCTCTATTAGAAAACTTTTAAACTAATAAAAGCAAGTTGGCATATTGCTTATGTTATTTCCCTCCAATGAGTTAAGGGATGCCTTCATTAAAATAAAAACACATCGTGGAGAAAAGGGAACCCTCCTGCACTGTTTGTAGGAATGTAAATTAATACAGGCACTATGGAGAACAGTATGGAGGTTACTTAAAAAACTAAAAATAGAACTATCATTTGACCCAGCAATCCCACTACTGGGCATATACCCTGAGAAAACCATAATTCAGAAAGAGACATGTACTGCAATGTTCATCGCAGCACTATTTACAATAGCCAGGACATGGAAGCAACCTAAGTGTCCATTGACAGATGAATGGATAAAGAAGATGTGGCACATATATACAGTGGACTATTACTCAGCCGTAAAAGGGAATGAAATTGAGTTATTTGTAGTGAGTTGGATGGACTTAGAATCTGTCATACAGAGTGAACTAGGTCAGAAAGAGAAAAACAAATACTGTACGCTAACGCGTATATATGGAATCTGAAAAAACTGCACTGATGAACCTAGTGGCAGGGCAGGAGTAAAGACGCAGATGTAGAGAACGGGCTTGAGGACACGGGGGGAAGGGGAAGCTGGGACGAAGTGGGAGAGTAGCATTGGCATATATACACTACCAAATGTAAAATGGATGGCTAGTGGGAAGCAGCTGCATAGCACAGGGAGATCAGCTCGATGCTTTGTGACGACCTAGAGGGGTGAGATAGGGAGGGTGGGAGGGAGGGAGGCTTAAGAGGGAGGGGATGTGGGGATATATGTACACATATAGCTGATTCACTTTGTTGTGCAGCAGAAACTAACACAACATTGTAAAACAATTATACTCCAATAAAGATGTGGAAAAAAGCACATAATAATCATATAAGACAATATTAATGTGAACTTAGTTTTCTGAGTTTGCTTCTTATAGATGGTATCTGACTACAATGGAAAAGAGAAATAAATGATGATTTCACAAAAATGTATTGTGTGTGCTATCAGGGAAGATTGTTTTAGATTCATAGAAAAGTATCCAAGAATTCTCAATCCTCGTAGAAGCCTTTATATTTATTATAAATTACATTTTAGGTCTCTAAGAGACTTTTCCATTGTGATCATAGCTTATCAGATAATGCAAGAGAAAATTCCATTCTGTAAATTTTATTTACTTCTTACAAGCAAGCTTCGTCAACTAGAAAATGAGCTAGTTCAGGAAGCATGGGATCAGAATTCAGATATTTATGAAAACTAAGTATTTTCCTCTATTTTCTTTTAACATTATGGATCCATTCAAGCAGAACTATGACAGTGATTCAGGGCAAAAAAATCAATGGTCCAGTGTTTCTCAAAGTGCTGTTTTTTTCTTTTTTAAAGAAGTACACTTTCAGGCTTCCCTGGTGGCACAGTAGTTGAGAGTCCGCCTGCCGATGCAGGGGACACGGGTTTGTGCCCCGGTCCGGGAGGATCCCACATGCCGCGGAGCGGCTGGGCCCATGAGCCATGGCCGCTGAGCCTGCGCGTCTGGAGCCTGTGCTCCGCAACGGGAGAGGCCACAACAGTGAGAGGCCCGCATACCGCAAAAAAAAAAAAAAAGTACACTTTCACTTAGTACCCAGTCTATCAATGCTTCCGTATCTGGCATATTTTAGGTGTGATGGGAATTAGGGGAACAGGGTTTCTGAAACAAGTAGAGTATAATCCATTCCTGAAGGATCATCTGAGCTTGCTTAGAAAAAAAGCAAGTTTACATGCAGTAATTAGAAAGTGGTAAATTACATCACACGTCGGGCCACCATTATAAACCATGAGTTAGGAAAGAGAGATGTGCCTTTCAGTCAACGGGTCTCCAGGTAGCCCTCTAAGAATGAGTAGCTTATGATGCTGAAGACAAAGGGGGGGACCATCCCATAAGAGAAACACAGTGGATCGTGATGTGATTAGTGGAGTGGCTGTGAACTAGATCAGGCCGACCACAGAGGAGAGGCCAGGTCACCTCTGATGCTGTGAAAGGTTGGCTTGGTGAGATGAACTGAAAGAATGCTTCAGGTCTTCCATTGTATTTAGCTTTGAAATTTGAAGACATTTACTAAAATCTAGAAGCGATATTCTATTCTCTTTAATTTTAAAAAATTTAAAATTAATTTTTAATGGAGTAGAGTTGATTTACGATGTTGTGTTACTTTCTGCTGTACAGCAAAGTGAATCAGTTATACATATACATATATCCACTCATTTTTAGATTCTATTCCCATATAGGTCATTATGAGTGTTGAGTAGAGTTCCCTGTGCTACACAGTAGGTTCTTATTAGCTATCTATTTTATATGTAGTAGTGTGTATATGTCAATCCCAATCTCCCAGTTTATCCTTCCCCCCCTCCGCCTTGGTAACCATAAGTTTGTTTTCCACATCTGTGACTCTATTTCTGTTTTGTAAGTAGGCTCATTTGTACCATTGTTTTTAGATTCCACATATAAGTGATATCATAGGATATTTGTCTGACTTCACTCAGTATGACAGTCTCTAGGTCCATCCATGTAGCTGTCTGTTCTCGCTTAAAAAATCCTTTGCCTGAGGCAACCTTTCACTGAGTTCAGAGAAAGTTATATTTTATTACTTTATGCGTAGTAGGTGTTGAGCATCTATTATGTGCCGGCATTCCTGTGGTTATCGCTGGTGGATGGGACACAAAGGGGAATAACATGATTCCTGTTCATCAGCAGGGCATCGTCTCATGGAAGAAAGAGGTAGGTACACTTTAATTACAGTATAACTTGGTACTTGCCATCCCAGTGACATAGGTCAAAGCACACTGGGCACACAGTGCTTAGGAAGTGTGTGTCAAGGAAAGCTTGGTTTTGCTGGCGGAAAAAATGAGGAAGGGTTTGGTCGGGGGAGAGAGGGAATGGCATATGCGGAGGCACAGAAGCATGAGAAAGCTCACCATATTGGGGGAAGGATATGGTCATAGTTGTGGATGGTAAAGCGTCTTGGGTGCAATGGCAGAATGTTTATAAATAAGCAGGGGAAGGATTATAAAGAGCCTGGTACATTGCACTAAGTTAGGGATTCATCCCATAGGCAAAGAGAACCAAGGAAAGTTGATCAGGAAACAAATGATACCGTTCTATCTGAGACTGGGGAAAAACGAAGAACTCTGCTAGAGGGTAGAGCGTGGATTGGCAAGGGAAAATCTGGACGCAAGTAATACAGACACGATTTATTTGAGTCATTCAGTCAAGGTGTGAGAGCGTTGTCAGAGATAACTCAATAAAGCTGTTAAAAAATAAGTAATTAATTAAAATGGCTGGTGAAAAAAAAAGACATGAGCAATGGAGAGGAAGAGATTACAGAGAGATGTGATCACTAACTAGGCTTAGAAGCTCAAAAACACCCACAGACATTATATTGGAATTTTGTCACTGGTGTGGCAGCTGGTAATAGCTGTTCCCCTTCGCATTATTCAAAGAGCCAAAACTTTAAATTTAAAACTAGCAGTAAAAGAATTATTATATCCCTACTAACTACCATATAGACCATTAACATGACTAAGATATAAAGTTAATTGAAGTCAGACTCTCTTGGTATTTTGAAATAGATGAAACCTATTAGAATGATGTCAACTTTGTTGAGGTCACATATAAAAGTCGATATCTTTGGAAGTTTCATTATTCAGAAATGGTTTATAATTTCTAACACCTTTTAAATGATTACCCTAGCATTTATGAATGTAAAAGGTTAATTATTTCATCATTTCCTCTGACAATATTCAGCACATTTTGGGGAAGAAACCCAGTATGTATTTCTCCATGAGCAGTTGTAAATTCTTATGATGACTTTGCAAATGGTTCTTTTTTTGTGCAGTCTGGGGATGATTATTTAGAATATCCATCCAGCAAACACCCTGAAATATGAATCTCATTTATATGTATACTCCATAAAATTAGGATTTATTTTTTCTTGATAGAGGGCCAATGTTATGGTTTAATAGATTAGCAGTGATATTATTACAAACAGTAGGCAAAATTATAATCATTTGAGGACCATTACTCATCTGAACGGTGCTAACACTGTCCTACTCCTAATATAATCATATGCTAATGAAAGTTTATTAGCCACAGAAAACCCACAGTACATTATCACTGCAGAAATCATGTCCAATAAAGGATATTTAAGAGAGATACAAATGTAACATTGCAGATGTAGTGGATGGCTTTTCTTTGGTACTCATTCTTTTCAAAACAATGAGTGTATAAAATAATCAGTGTCCTGCGGTGTCAATTTATGAGAATTGCCATATTAGCTATAAAATTTTCTGTTTAATCACACAAAATTAGAGTCTGGTTCAAAGTTATTCAATCAAGTGCAAGTTTAACTTTCAAGATTTTTTTCTCATTGTGAATCAGTAGATGTATTAGGATTCTCTAGAGAAACAGGACCAATAGGATATATATCTCTATCTCCATCTATGGATCTGTGGATCTATCTATCTATCTATCAGTGACTCGCATGACTGTGGAGGTTGGGAAGTCTAAACTCTGTAGAGCAAACTGGCAGATTGGAAATTCACGTAAGCGTTGCTGTTTCATTGTCAAGTCCAAAATCTGCAGACCGGACACTTAGATGGAGTTTCCGTTTGCAGTTTTGAGGCGGAATTGCTTCTGCTTCTCCTTCTCCTCCTCCTTCCTTTTCTTCTAAGCTTTGTTGAGATCTCACTGACATATGATTACACGGTAAGGTTAGTAACACATCCATCACCTCATGTAGCTACAGTGTGTGTGTGTGTGTGTGTGTGTGTGTGTGTGTGTGGTGAGGACATTTACAATTTTCTCACTTAGCAACGTTCAGATATACAATACAACTTTGTTAATTGTAGTCACCATGCTGCGCGTCACATTTCCCCAACTTGTCATCTTATGACTGGTACTTTGTACCCCTGGACCACCTTTACCTATTTCCCCCACCATACACCCCCTCCCCCTGGCAACCATCAATCTGTTCTCTGTTTCTTTGAAATTGGTGTTTTTTTTAGATTCCAAATTCTACTTCTGGGTATATATCATAAGCAAATCAATATCTCCAAGAGATATCTGTACCCCTCTGTTCATTGTATATTTATTTACGTTGAAATTATTTACAGAATTGCTTCTTCTTTAGAAAACCTCAGTCTTTGCTCTTAAAGGCCTTCAACTAAATAGATCACCGCCCCCCCCCATTATGAAGGGTCATCTGCTTTACTCAAAGTCCACCAAATTGAATACTGGTCACATTTAAAAAACACCTTCACAACAACTTCTGGACTGGTATTAGAACAAATGACTGGGCCCTATAGCCTTAGTCAAGTTGACACATCAAATTAACCATCACATTAGAGGTAATAAAAACAAAATAGTCTTTTTTCGTGTATGAGGAAGAAAGTTTTGTTTGAAATCTCATCATAAGCATTTGTGCGGTTTGATTTTCTATGGAAATAGTCTATATATTTGAATGTTCTATTTGAATTCTATGTGAATGTTTTGAATCATTCAGATTTGAGTTGAAAGAAAAAGCTTTATTTCTAAGGTCAGAAAAAATAACATTTCTGTAGACTAGTAAAAGACTCTTAGATATTTGCATAACTTTAAGAATGCAAATGTGATGGCTCATTTAGTTAACACCAATTATCTGTAATCACTTTAGTGGTAATTTCATGTGCGTACTAATGGGTCAATATAACCACCTCATGCATATGATATGTGACATTTACCTTGTTCAAAGTTGATGTTGCATTTACAAATAGTAGTGCTACAAAGCAGACTTACCAGGGACATGGAACTGGAGGAGGCGGAGAAAGGGAAATAGCATTTACTGTGGAGCTTTTTATTTCTAGGTACTTTATATATGCTGACTCACTTAAATCTTCACTCTCATTGCAATATCCCCATCATACAGATGGATAAATGGAGACTTGGAGAGATTAAGCAACAAATTCAGATCACACGTCTACTACATGTTTGAGCTAGAATTCCGAACCTTTGCCTATTTGACTACTATGCAAGATAGCCTCTCAAAGTAGGAGTCCTAGGGCTACTTCTTAAAAAATGAAATTAAAGTTGACAACTCTCTTATTCACATATCCGGATATCTGAGTTTTTGGAATAATTTTCAAGGCTGGGCATTAGAGAAAATGGATGAGGATAAGTGGGAATAGGAAAAGGAAGAAAGCACACTAGTGTTGGGCAGCTAAAGTGGAACGAAGGGGAGCTGGCCGTCCAGAACCAATGTAACGAAAGGTCAGTGCAACTCAAAAAATACTTTCTGTCCAATAAATGCCCTCCCTATTAGTCTTGTCCATCCAGGCTTACTTATTTTCAATTCCTATCTTAATCCTCACCTTCTCCATGAAGTTCTTTTATCAGTCAGACTGATTTTAGTCGCAAGTACAGAAACGTTGACTCAAATTGCCTTTAAACTCTAAGGTTATTATGTGATCTATATGGAAATCTAGAGTTAGGGCCGACTCAATGTTGTCTTCAAGGATGTAAGTCCATCCTCTCCATTGAGCCTTTGTAAATTGTTTTAAACCTATGTCTGTTTCCCCTCTGGTCACAAGGTGGCTATCTGTGGCAATAGGTGCTATGTGATTCCTTGTTTATGTGTATTAGGAGGGGGAAGGAAACTTCTCCCCAAGAATGGAATATAATTCCTTCCCTTCAGTCTGATTGGGTAGAATTAATTTGGCCAATTTATGTTACCTGTATCCTCCTGTTCAAATAACTATTGCTGGGGTTTATTCAGAATCCTTCTCTGCATCTGGATATCCAACACAGACAGGAAAAAAGAAATCAAGGTTCTATTAGAAATGAGGCAGGAAGGAATTGACGTTTTATAGGGGACATACAGTATTTACATCAACCATCCATCTTTCATGTGTATAGTTTGTCCCTGGAGGAATTACCTGCATACAGCAATAATTGCAAATAGCCATTAAAACATTTTTTGAGATTTTCATATTTTATACAGTGAAGTGTTAACCTTGTTTTACATTTTTGTTTTCTAAATTTATCATCAAATATTTCATGTTTACACTAGAAGGTATATGACAAATATAGAAAATGTCAAGACAAATATTAATGCACATTTCTCAGTGCAAATGCACACGTCAGAAGTAGAAGTAGGAAAACGTTACGTACACCTTTGAAGCCCGCTATGTATGTCCCTTCACTCTTTGAATATCCCTCCCTCTATTCAGAAGTAATCGCTATCTTGAATTTTTGTTTATCATTCCTTTGATTTATTGTTCTTCTGTATATTTAACTTGTTATAAACAATATAGACATTTTAAACTTTATAAAAATATACTGTATGCATATTTTGTGTTGATTTTTCCCTCATGTTCTGCTGGCTGTATTCATCAATGTTGATATACGTAGCCCTACTTTGCTCCTATTCACTGGTATGTAGTATTTCATTGTATGACCATACGATACTTTTTTTTTTTTTGGTGTCATTCTATAAGAGATATTTTCCCCCCGATTTCCTGCTGTTTTACACAATGCTTCCATAAATCGTGTATGCATTTTTTTTTCTGGTACACAATGTACAAGACCTATTCTAGGGTGTATATATCAAAAAGTTGAATTGCTGGAAACTATGGAATATACATCATCATCTTTACTAATCATTACTAAACTACCTTCCAAAGTGGTTCTACCAATTACAATAGTGAATGTGTCCCCTTTGCTATATATTCATGTAACGATTGATACTCTAAGACTTAAATTTTTTTCAGTTTTACTCATGTGCGTTTAAAATGGTATTTCATAATGGCTTTTTTGTAATTATAATATAAGAGTAAACCCTTTGTTGTTTGGGGGCATTTATGGATCTATAAAATACCTATTTATACCTTTTGTCCATTTTCTCATTGCCTTAAAAATAGACATTATGAATAATTACCCTTTTTCTGGTTCATGTGAAGCAAATACTTCTCCCAGTGATTTTTATCTTGTTCTTGAACCTTTTAAATCCTGGCTTTTATTACCTGAAATTTTAAAAATTATTATCCAGCTGAATTTGACTGTTTCTTCACAATTTGTTCTCTTTATATTGATATTTTGATTAAGAAAGCGCTTACTAAACCCAATTTATATAAAATAGCCTTAGGGTTTTTCTATATATTTTAAAACCCTGCTTTTCACAGAATGCAATCCACCTGAAATTTGTTTCCTTGTACAATTTAGTGTAGAGATTCCCATTTTATTTCTTTTTTTCCATTTGGATAATCTACTGCCCATTAGCATTTAAAAATTTCCTCCTTTTCCCATGATCTATCATGATAGCACTAAGATGGAATAGGTTTTAATTTATGCGTGGATAATTTTAGGCTCTTCTCTGTACAGCTGGGTCGTTTGCCTATTTCTGCGCTTAAACCACACTGTTGTAGGGCAAGTATCTCACGTCATTCTTTCTCAGAAGCGTTTCATTCTTTTCCTATTTCATGACCCTTTACCCTTTCAAGCACTTCTTAGAAACAGCTTGTCAAATTGCATGAAATATCCTATTGGGGTTTTGTTTGCAATTGAATTTACAGGTTATTTTAGGAAGCCTATATTATTGTAATAGTGAATCTTCTTGTCCATGAAAATAGCGTATCTTACTGTTTTTCTAGGGATTTTGGGGGTGTATCTCATTGACATTTTTATAGTTTTCTCAATAGTTTTCGTTCAGTGTTTCTAGGTGTGGTTTTCTTTATATCTTACCTTGCTTGAGTTCTGTTGGGATTCTTAATCTTGTCGCTTGGTATCTTCAGTCAGTTTTGAAAAATTCTGGGCAGTTACCTCCTCAAGCATTGCTTCTGTTCTGTTTACTCTCTGTCTCACTTCTGGAACTCCATATGCATGTGTGTTAGAACGTTTTCCCATGTTCTATATGTATTTTATACACTTTTCTGTATTTTCTATGCATTTTGCTTTCTGTACCTAAGCCTGGATGTTTTCTACTGATTTCTGTACTCCTTTCATTAAACCTTTCTTATGTTGTCCCATCTGATTGTAAGCCCAACTACTTCTTAATTTCAGTTTTTGCAGTTTTCAAATCTAAAATTTCTATTTGATTCTTTTTTGTAAGTCCCAGTTTTCTGATGAAATCTAAAGTTGTTATCTATTTTTGAATATATTAATCATAGCTATTTAATTGTAGCTGTTTATATTAATCATAGCTATTATTCATTCTGATAATTTGAGTAACTGGGTTTACCATATGTGTTTTTGTTGCCTGACTTTTCACTTTACATCTAGATGGTCATAATTTATGACCGAATGCTGGACACTGTCTGTGTTAAATTGTGAAGGATCTAGGTAATGTTTGCTTCTTCCAGAGCGGGTTCACCACAGACTCTTTTAATATGATAAGGATTTCAGCCTACTAGAAGTATGTTGCAATTTTTGTCACACTCTGTTAACCAACAGTACATCTTGTTATTAGGTTCTCCAGTCTTTTTTTTTTTAATTGTCATATAATTGATTTACAATATTATATTAGTCTCAGGTGTACAGCATAGTGATTCAGTATTTTTACATTTTTACACACTCCATTAAAAGTTATTACAAGATAACGGCTATAATTCCCTGTGCTGTGCAATATATCCTTGTTGCTTATATATGGTTTCCAGTCTTTGAAACTGGGAACAGGGCTTGTTTACTAGATCTGTTCCTCCTTGCAAAACTCAGAATTTTAATCTTTTTTTTTTTTTGTGGAAAACACCTCTCAGCAATTCAGCAGTATCCTACCTGGCTTCTTGTCTTCCTGCTTTGAGCAGTTCAAGCGTTTGGAAGCCAGAGAATGTCAGACTCACTTTCCTGCCCATCTCTTCCACTGCGGTCCTACACCCTATGCCGCTTCTTTGGTAGCCCTGATCTTTAGTTTTTATCTCTCTAAGAAACTGAAGTTGTCAAAATTCTGCTGACTTCTTTGCCTCCTAACAGTTAGTGGCTCCTGATTGGAACCTCTGCTTGGTTCATGTTTAGAATTGGCAAATACTTCGGAAAAAAAAAAAAAGAGCTGCAGAATGTCAGCTCATACCTGTGTGTGTCATTTCTCTACAGGATGTTGGTCCCTGAAGTCCTGTTTGCCTTGGAAATTTTCTGATGTCTTTAAGCAGAAGTCATTTTTTGTTTTGTTTTGGTTTTGTTTGCATTTTACCTGGTTTGCTTAGCTGTTCTTGTGGGAGTGCTGGTTTGCTGCAACCTATTTTATTGTACTCAAATAAATTTTGCAGCTAGTTTTCAAAATCTTCTTATTTTAAGGTAAAATACAAATACAGAAAAAAAACCATACAAAAACAAAAATTGATAGCTTAGAGGACTATAATAAGGTAAACACATGTAACTATTATGTAAAGGAATGGAACTTTTCCAGACACCTCAGGATCTACTCCATAGACCTCATCCTAATCACAGCCTTCTCAATTCCTCCTCCAAAGTAGCCATTATCCTGTTTTACTTCTCTTATTTCTTTAGGAATTTTTCACACAGGTGTACGATCTTTCATGTTGTAGTTTAGTCTTGTCTAAACTACAAGTTCTGTCTCTGCCCCTCTTTTTCCTTTTACAATATGTCTGTTGAAGATCTTGAGCTGTTTGATTGTTTTCTGAAATCATAATGGTGTTGGAGAACTGTTTTGTAAATGTCAATTAGATTCAGTTAGTCGATGGTGGTGTTCAGTTCTTATACCTCTCTGCTGAATTTCTGTCTACTGATTCTATCTGTTACGGAGAAAGGAATAACGTCTCCAACTATAATTGCTGATTTATTTATTTCTAATTTGGTTTTGTCAGATTTGGCTTCATGTACTTGGAATCCGTTCTTAGGTGTAAACGTTTAGATTTGCTGTGCTTTTCTTGGTGAGTAGACTCTTACCCTTATATGTTTCCTCTATCATTTGTAATTATTTTTACATTGAAGTCTACTTGTCTGTTAA
Organism: Stenella coeruleoalba; assembly: GCF_951394435.1. Classification (NCBI taxonomy): domain Eukaryota; kingdom Metazoa; phylum Chordata; class Mammalia; order Artiodactyla; family Delphinidae; genus Stenella; species Stenella coeruleoalba. The sequence continues at coordinate 56,529,020 of NC_137160.1, read as the reverse complement.
TATATAACTACTTGAGTTTTATTTTTTTCCTTCTTTTATTGTGGTAAAATACACATAACATAAAATTTACCGTTTTAACCATTTATAAGTATACAGTTCAGTGGCATTAAGTACATTTGTACTGTTGTGCAACTGTCACCACTGGCCATGTCAGAGATGCCTCAGGGATGGCTTCTGTTAATTTATTTTGTTCCTTTGAATGAGCTATATTTTTCTATTTCTTTGTATGCCTTATAACTTTTTTTTTGTAAAAATTGGGCATTTGATAGTTATAATGTGTATGTAGATTCTCCTCATTCCCCAAGGTTTGCTCATTTGTTTTTTGATTGTTGAATGCCGCAGTAGTTCATTTCTTTCGAGACTTTTCTAAACATTTTTTGCACAGACTATTTCCTGGAATGTGTAGCCAGTTAAGTAGCCATTCCATTGGCCTGTATTCAGCTAATGTTTGGATCTAAATTTACTTGAATAACAAGATCTGAAACAAACAAAATAACAAAGAAACACCAAAACACGAACAAACAAAAAAAGAGAATCATCGGCTCTCCCAGCCTTTGCAGTTTGGTTCTGGCTAGGAAACTTCCTCACCACTTTTCTAGGCTTGTTCTGAACCCAGAGATCAACCTGAGGTGAAAGGTTAAGGTCTTCTTGGGACTTTTTGAGCATGTACCTTGCCTAGGCATTTGTGGCTTTTATAATTCTCTGTACCCAGCTGCTTTTGGATGTCTCAATTTTCTAAAGAGTCTCACTCCAGTTTTCCCTCTAGGCCTTTGATGGCCTTATATGTCTCTACCTGTAATCTTTTCCCGCCTAGGTACCTGTAGGTTTGTAGCCTGCCTTGGTCTATAGTTCCTAGTTATGCTTAATAAGTACCTTGCATCAGTAATTTAGGTATCTCTCAGACAGGTTAGAAAAGATATACATGATAATTTACCAATAAGGTCTACACCAGGCCAGTTCCACCATCATGCTGGGGTGACGGGGGGAAAATGGTGAGTAAAAACACCACAAAACTTTCCTTCCATTTTAAAGATGGCTTTTTCTTTATTGGGCATTTTCTTGGTTGCAGTAAATATTTGGCTGTTTTCCAGCAATCCTACCAAGTTGGTTCAGACAGCTTCTAGTTGTTCTTTCAATACCATAGAGTGTTTTACAATGTAAAACACTAGTTGTGTGTAAGAAACTAGTTGTGTGTAAGAAATTCCAGACTTTGTAACAGGAAGAAAATGCCACTATTGAAACAAATATTAAACTTCGTTAAATTTTTCTTCTAGGATCCTACTTCCCTGATCAAAGTCTTAATTTCTCTAGTCTTCACTGGCAATGTTGTCCCCTTGAATTAGTGGCCCTCCACAATTTAGACCTCGTTTTTCACTAAATCTGACTTTGAGCGTCAGTCATGCCGGCTGCATCTTTGTTACATGTATGTGCGTGCTTCTTCCATATTTCTACTTTTCACCGATGTATGCTCAGGGCTTAGGAGACTGCCTGTCCTGCAGGTTTCTATTGCAGAGCAACTTGAAGTCCCCAGGCTAGGACAATATGGTTCAGCATGCAGATCAAATCTACTACAGATGCCCAAAGGATATTTGTGATTTCCTCTTGCCTGGACAACTTTCACCTAACTCTACACTTCATGTACATCATACCCATCCTTTAAAATCCAGGCTCAAATTTGACCTTTATGAAAACATCCTTATCTCAGTTGGTTCCCAAAATGTGTTTCCAGAAACACGACTTCTGAGAGATTCTAATAAGGCAGTAGAGACAAAAAAGGAAATGGTTTGTTCAATAGGAGGCTATCTGAAGAACTTCTCAGAATCTTTTCTTTTTTTAATAACAACGGGCATTTTTTTTTTTTTTTTTTTTTTTTTTTTTTTGCGGTACGCGGTCTCGCTGTTGTGGCCTCCCCCGTTGCGGAGCACAGGCTCCGGACGCGCAGGCTCAGCGGCCATGGCTCACGGGCCCAGCCGCTCCGCGGCATGTGGGATCTTCCTGGACCGGGGCACGAGCCCGTGTCCCCTGCATCGGCAGGCGGACTCTCAACCACTGCGCCACCAGGGAAGCCCAACAACGGACATTTTGAATCTTCAATAAATGAATAGAGAATATAACATTTTCTTAGAATTTTGATAAAGAGCTTTTCCCCCATACAGTACCAGTTTAGTAAGAGTGTTCTCTGGACATAAATTGTCAAGTTCGCTGAATATTTGATTTCTCACTCCTCTGAGTTTCTATAGAAATTATAGTCTGTAGTACACTATTAAGCGTTCATTTATTTAGCTAATAAATAGGTTTCCTTACCTCTCTCCCAAAGGATTTGTGATACCTTATTGAGTAGATCAAAGTACAAGACAAAACATTTAATATGGATTTAAATAAAGTAAAAATGAAAGAAATAAGTTTTAGTGACTAGCATCAAACAGATTGTAACACTTGAATAATATAATTGCTTTTAGTTTCCTGGAAGTACATGTAAAAATTATTCTGTCACAGAACTGTTAATTTCTCACAAAAATTTTTTTCTAAAACAAAATCCAAGCAAGAATATGACACAAGTATTCTTGAATAAGGCACATTGATAAACGAATCATAGAATATCTTTGCTCATCATTTTTCAAAAGTTTGGAGAAGCACTATTTCAATGAATGGGTTTTGGAAAGAAATGCATGGAGGAGATAGTATTAAATTATAATTCAGTGAAGGAATTTCTGGGAGAAGCTGAGGTTACAAGCAGAGTATTAGGATGTATGTTCAGCTGCAGGAAACAGAAACTCAAGGTAGACTCTGTTTCAAATAAACAAAATCTTTATTTCCCTTTTACTTAGTGGCCTAGAGGCACAAAGCCTAGGGCTGGTCCCCAGGTTTCTCTCTCTGAGGCTATCTATGGGTGTGGTTCTTTCTATCTTGTGGCTGTACATATTTGGGCTGTTGCCCTCATTTTCACCATGGTCATGACTGATGGCTCAGCCCTGCACCCTCAATCCAGCCAGTGGAAGGAGGAGAGAAGCATGGAGAAATAGTACACCTTCCTTCTCACATCCCATTGGCCTGTACATCCTTGTATGGCCAGACCTGGCTGCAACAGAGATGAGGAGATATGGTTTTTGTCCTGGGTGGTCATATATCTGGTAAAATAAAGAGTCTCTGATAAAAAAAGTGATACTGAATATTGGAAGAAAGTTTGTAATCTCTGCCACAACTAGTTTCCAGCTTTCTCTCCTTGCATCTAAATTAACAAGGAGGAAGTAAATGTGTACATCAAAATATTTCTTGAAATGTCCTAGATGTGCTCTAGACACTGTATTTATTTTCAATTGAAATCTTAGTTTTTACTGAAGTATAGTTGATTTACACTATTATATTAGTTTAGGTATATAACAGTGATTCAATATTTTTATAGATTATACTTCATTTAGAGTTATTATAAAATATTGGCTATATCACCTGTGCTGTAAAATATATCCTTGTAGGGCTTCCCTGGTGGCGCAGTGGTTAAGAGTCCGCCTGCCGATGCAGGGGACACGGGTTCGTGCCCTGGTCCGGGAGGATCCCACGTGCCGTGGAGCGGCTGGGCCCGTGAGCCATGGCCGCTGGGCCTGCGCGTCCGGAGCCTGTGCTCTGCAACGGGAGAGGCCACAGCGGTGAGAGGCCCGCGTACCGCAAAAAAAAAAAAAAAAAAAAAAATATATATATATATATCCTTGTAGCTCATTTATTTTATAAATAATAGTTTGTACCTCTTAATCTCCTACCCTATCTTGTCCGTCCCCCTCCTCTCTCCCCAGTGGTAGCCACTAGTTTGTTCTCTGTATCTGTAAGTCTGTTTCTGTTTTGCTATATCCATTCATTTCTTTCATCTTTTAGATTCCACATGTAATAACAAATCTTAAAATATATGGTTAATGTGAATATTTTATAATGCTTGTTAACATAAAGGCCCTCCACACTAGATTCCAGATAGGAGGGAGGGAGAGGGGGTCCTCTGTGGAAGCAACACAAATGCCTTTCTTTCCCAGCATGAATGTTCAGACACACTGGTATTGGCTGATAGGGAAGGCTCACAGCTGCTTAGGAAGGATTAGTAGATTAGCCTCAAGCTTTATTTCTAATCTAGAGACTAAGATCCTCCAATTCTAGGCCATACAGACAGCATTGCTTGAAATTCTAGAGATGCCACTTTGGCCTTTGCATCAATTAACCATAACCACAATGACGCTGTATTATAAGCCACTTTAAAACAATGGATCAAAACAACAGCCACATATTTATCCCACGCCTGGCCTTGGCTGGGAGAACTGATTTGTATCTGCTCCCAATGGGCTCTCACCCTCCATCAGGCTTGCTGCCAGGCTAGCATCAAGGGACCAAGCAAGAGAGAAGGTGCGTGCAAGGGCTGAAACTGGCACACCATAGCTTCTGGAACATTTTATCAGCAGGAGTGAGTCACAAGTCCAGGCAAGAGTTAAAGTGTAGGGGGCTTCCCTGGTGGCACAGTGGTTAAGAATCTGCCTGCCAATGCAGGGGACACGGGTTCGAGCCCTGGTCCAGGAAGATCCCACATGCCGTGGAGCAACTAAGCCCGTGCGGAGCAGCTAAGCCCGTGCATCACAACTACTGAGCCTGTGCTCTAGAGCCCATGAGCCGCAGCTACTGAAACCTGCGCACTTAGAGCCCGAGATCTGCAACAAGAGAAGCCTCTGCAGTGAGTAGCCCCCGCTCACCACAACTAGAGAAAAGCCCACGCACAGCAACGAAGACCCAACACAGCCCAAAATAAATAAATAAATAAAATAAATAAATTTAAAAAACCATAAAAAAAAGAGTTAAGGTGTAGGAAAACAGACTCCACTTCTTAGCTGGAGGGGCCACAAAGTCACAAATTCACATTAGAAAGATCTGGATACTGGGTGGAGTGGGGTAGTGTTATCTATCTACCACTCTTATCAAGTTTAATATTTTGTAATTCTAGTTAAAGTATAATACCTTGGGAAGGTTAAAAGTAATTTTGCCTTGGAATGAATACTTTTCTAGTCCTTTCCAGAAAGTATGAGGACTCTAGGTAAGAAGGGATGTTTACTGTCTCCTCTGCATAACATTGAAACTGTGGGGATAAATAATGGGGAAACTATTGTTACTTAAGAAATAATTTACAGCCTTAGATCTTTTCCTCTAGATCATCTCTGGTGAGAAATATGCAGTATAAGTTACCAGCGAAACCAATTTCTGCTAACGTTATTGGTGATATCTGTATACCACTTTAAGCTATGATAAAAGCATTGCATTGTTGTGGTTAAAGCTTGGAATCTGAAATGAAAGTACCTGGATTTCAATCCTCTCTCTGCTCCTTGTGGAAAATTATACAGTTAAAAGATTATACAGTTAAGGAGGAGCTTCAAGATGGCAGAAGAGTAAGACGTGGAGATCACCTTCCTCCCCACAGATACACCAGAAATACATCTACATGTGGAACAACTCCTACAGAACACCTACTGAACGCTGGCAGAAGACCTCAGACCTACCAAAAGGCAAGAAACTCCCCACATACCTGGGTAGGGCAAAAGAAAAGAAGAATAAACAGAGACAAAAGAATAGGGATGGGACCTGCACCAGTGGGAAGGAGCTGTGAAGGAGGAAAAGTTTCCACACACTAGGAAGCCCCTTTGCGGGCGGAGACTGTGGGTGGCGGAGGGGGAAGCTTCGGAACCACGGAGGAGAGTGCAGCCACAGGGGTGAGGAGGGCAAAGTGGAGAGATTCCAGCACAGAGGATCAGGGCCGACCAGCCAGAGTCTCCACCAGAGACTTCCGAGGTCCACGTAATATCAAACGGCAAAAATCTCCCAGAGATCTCCATCTCAACGCCAAGACCCAGCTCCACTGAATGACCAGCAAGCTATAGTGCTGGACACCCTATGCCAAACAACTAGCAAAACAGGAACATAACCCCATACATTAGCAGAGAGGCTGCCTAAAATCATAGTAAGGTCACAGACACCCCAACACACCAACAGACATGGACCTGCCCACCAGAAAGACAAGATCCAGCCTCATCCACCAGAACACAGGCACTACTCCCCTCCACCAGGAAGCCTAGACAGCCCACTGAAGGAACCTTAGCCACTGGGGGCAGACACCAAAAAGAATGGGAACTACGAACCTGTAGCCTGCGAAATGGAGACGCAAAACACAGTAAGTTAAGCAAAATGAGAAGACAGAGAAACACACAGCAGATGAAGCAGCAAGGCAAAAACCCACCAGACCTAACAAATGAAGAGGAAATAGGCAGTCTACCTGAAAAAGAATTCAGAATAATGATAGTAAAGATGTTACAAAATCTTGGGAATAGAATGGAGAAAATACAAGAAATGTTTAACAAGGACCTAGAAGAACTAAAGAGCAAACAAACAATCATGAACAACACAATAAATGAAATTAAAAATTCTCTAGAAGACATCAATAGCAGAATAACTGAGGAAGAACTGATAAGTGACCTGGAAGATAAAATAGTGGAAATAACTATGGCAGAGCAGAATAAAGAAAAAAGAATGTAAAGAATTGAGGACAGTCTCAGGGACCTCTGGCACAACATTAAACACACCAACTTTCGAATTATAGGGGTCCCAGAAGAAGAAGAGAAAAAAAAAGGGACTGAAAAAATGTTTGAAGAGATTATAGTTGAAAACTTCCCTAATATAGGAAAGGAAATAGTTAATCAAGTCCAGGAAGCACAGAGAGTCCCATACAGGATATATCCAATGAGAAACAGTGCCAAGACACATATTAATCAAACTATTAAAACTTAAATACAAAGAAAAAATATTAAAAGCAGCAAGGGAAAAGCAATAAAATAACATACAAGGGAATCCCTATATGGTAAACAGCTGATCTTTCAGCAGAAAGTCTGCAAGCTAGAAGGGTGTGGCAGGACATATTTAAAGTGATGATGGAGAAAAATCTACAACCAAGATCACTCTACCCAGCAAGGACCTCATTCAGATTTGACAGAGAAATTAAAACCTTTACAGACAAGAAAACGCTAAGAGAAATCAGCACCACCAAACCAGCTTTACAACAAATGCTAAAGGAACTTCTCTAGGCAGGAAACACAAGAGAAGGAAAAGACCTACAATAACAAACCCAAAACAATTAAGAAAATGGTAATAGGAACATACATATTATTAATTACCTTAAATGTAAATGGATTAAATGCTCCAACAAAAAGACATAGACTGGCTGAATGGATACAGAAACAAGACCCATATATATGCTGTCTACAGGAGACCCACTTCAGACCTAGGGACACATACAGACTGAAAGTGAGGGGATGGAAAAAGATATTCCATGCAAATGGAAATCAAAACAAAGCTAGAGTAGCAATTCTCAGATCAGGAAAAATAGCCTTTAAAATGAAGACTATTACAAGAGACAAAGAAGCACACTAAATAATGATCAAGGGATCAATCCAAGAAGAAGATATAACAATTGTAAATATTTATGCACCCAACATTGGAGCATCTCATTACATAAGGCCAATACGAATAGCCATAAAACAGGAAATCGACAGTAACACAATCATAGTAGGAGACTTTAACACCCCACTTTCACCAATGGACAGATCATCCAAAATGAAAATAAATAAGAAAACACAAGCTATAAATGATACATGAAACAAGAGGGACTTAATTGATATTTATAGGACATTCCATCCAAAAACAACAGAATACACGTTCTTCTCATGTACTCGTGGAACATTCTCCAGGATAGATCATATCTTGGGTCACAAATCAAGCCTTGGTAAATTTAAGAAAATTGAAATTGTATCAAGTATCTTTTCTGACCACAATGCTATGGGACTAGATATCAATTACAGGAGAAAATCTGTAAGAAATCCAAACACATGGAGGCTAAACAATACACCACTTAATAACCAAGAGATCACTGAAGAAATCAAAGAGGAAATAAAAAATGCCTAGAAAGAAATGACAAAACATGACGACCCAAAACCTATGGGATGCAACAAAAGCAGTTCTAAGAGGGAAGTTTATAGCAATACAGTCCTACCTTAAGAAACAAGAAACATCTCAAATAAACAACCTAACCTTACACCTAAAGCAATTAGAGAAAGAAAAACAAAAAATCCCCAAAGTTAGCAGAAGGAAAGAAATCATAAAGATCAGATCAGAAATAAGTGAAAAAGAAATGAAGGAAATGATAGCAAAGATCAATAAAACTGAAAGCTGGTTCTTTGAGAAGATAAACAAAATTGATAAAGCATTAGCCAGAATCATCAAGAAAAAAAGAGAGATGACTCAAATCAATAGAATTAGAAATGAAAAAGGAGAAGTAACAACTGACACTGCAGAAATACAAAGGATCATGAGAGATTACTACAAGCAACTCTATGCCAATAAAATGGACAACCTGGAAGAAATGGACAAATTCTTAGAAATGCACAACCTTCTGAGACTGAACCAGGAAGAAAGAGAAAATATGAACAGACCAATCACAAGCACTGAAATTGAGACTGTGATTAAAAATCTTCCAACAAACAAAAGCCCAGGACCAGATGGCCTCACAGGTGAATTCTATCAAACATTTAGAGAAAAGCTAACACTTATCGTTCTCAAACTCTTCCAAAATAAGCAGAGGGAGGAACACTCCCAAACTTATTCTACGAGGCCACCATCACCCTGATACCAAAACCAGACAAAGGTGTCACAAAGAAAGAAAACTACAGGCCAATATCACTGATGAACATAGATGCAAAAATCCTCAACAAAATACTAGCAAACAGAATCCAACAGCACATTAAAAGGATCATACACCATGATCAAGTGGGTTTTATCTCAGGAATGCAAGGATTCTTCAATATATGCAAATCAATCAATGTGATACACCATATTAACAAACTGAAGGAGGAAAACCATATGATCATCTCAATAGATGCAGAGAAAGCTTTCGACAAAATTCAACACCGATTTATGATAGAAACCCTCCAGAAAGTACGCATAGGGGGAACTTTCCTCAACATAATAGAGGTCATATATGACAAGCCGACAGGCAACATCGTCCTCAATGTTGAAAAACTAAAATCATTTCCAGTAAGATCAGGAACAAGACAAGGTTGCTCACTCTCACAACTATTATTCAACATAGTTTTGGAAGTTTTAGCCACAGAAATCAGAGAAGAAAAAGAAATAAAAGGAATCCAAATAAAAAAAGAAGAAGTAAAGCTGTCACTGTTTGCAGATGACATGATACTATACATAGAGAATCCTAAAGATGCTACCAGAAAACTACTAGGGCTAATCAATGAATTTGGTAAAGTAGCAGGATACAAAATTAATACACAGAAATCTCTAGCATTCCTATACACTAATGATGAAAAATCTGAAAGTGAAATTAAGAAAACACTCCCATTTCCCAATGCAACAAAAAGAATAAAATATCTAGGAATAAGCCTACCTAAGGAGACAAAAGACCTGTATGCAGAAAATTATAAGACACTGATGAAGAAAATTAAAGATGATACAAATAGATAGAGAGATATACCATGTTCTTGGGTTGGAAGAATCAACATTGTGAAAATGACTCTACTACCCAAAGCAATCTACAGATTCAATGCAATCCCTATCAAACTACCAGTGGCATTTTTCACAGAACTAGAACAAAAAATTTCACAATTTGTATGGAAATGCAAAAGACCCTGAATAGCCAAAGCAATCTTGAGAAAGAAAAATGGAGCTGGAGGAATCAGGCTCCCTGACTTCAGACTATACTCCAAACTACTGTAATCAAGACAGTATGGTACTGGCACAAAAACAGAAATATAGATCAATGGAGCGGGATAGAAAGCCCAGAGTAAACTCACACACATCTGGTCACCTTATCTTTGATAAAGGAGGTAAGAATATACAATGGAGAAAAGACTGTCTCTTCAATAAGTGGTGGTAGGAAAACTGGACAACTAAATGTAAAAGAATGAAGGCAGAACACTCCCTAACACCATACACAAAAATAAACTCAAAATGGATTAAAGGCCTAAATGTAAGGCCAGACACTATCAAACTCTTAGAGGAAAACATAGGCAGCACACTCTATGACATACATCACAGCTAGATCCTTTTGACCCACCTCCTAGAGAAATGGAAATAAAAACAAAAATAAACAAATGGGACCTAATGAAACTTAAAAGCTTTTGCACAGCAAAGGAAACCATAAACAAGACGAAAAGACAACCCTCAGAATGGGGGAAAATATTTGCAAATGAAGCAACTGACAAAGGGTTAATCTCCAAAATTTACAAGCAGCTCATGCAGCTCAATATCAAAAACAAAACCCAATCCAAAAATGGGCAGAAGGCCTAAATAGACATTTCTCCAAAGATGATGTACAGATTGCCAACAAACACATGAAGGAATGCTCAACATCATTAATCATTAGAGAAATGCAAATCAAAACTACAATGAGATATCATCTCACACTGGTCAGAATGGCCATCATCAAAAACTCTACAAACAATAAATGCTGGAGAGGGTGTGGAGAAAAGGGAACCCTCTTGCACTGTCGGTGGGAATGTAAATTGATACGGCCACTATGGAGAACAGTATGGAGGTCCCTTAAAAACCTAAAAATAGAACTACCATATGACCCAGCAATCCCACTACTGGGCATATACCCTGAGAAAAGCATAATTCCAAAAGAGTCATGTACTAAAATGTTCATTGCAGCTCTATTTACAATAGCCAGGACATGGAAGCAAGCTAAGTGTCCATCGACTGATGAATGGATAAAGAAGATGTGGCACATATATGCAATGGAATATTACTCAACCATAAAAAGAAATGAATTTAGGTTATTTGTAATGAGGTGGATGGACCTAGCGTCTGTCATACAGAGTGAAGTAAGTTAGAAAGAGAAAACAAATACCGTATGCTAACACATATATATGGAATCTAAAAAAAAAAAGTCATGAAGAACCTAGGGGCAAGGTGGGAATAAAGACAGAGACCTACTCGAGAATGCAGTTGAGGACACTGGGAGGGGAAATGGTAAGCTGGGACAAAGGGAGAGAGTGGCATGGACATATATACACTACCAAATGTAAAACCCATGGCTTGTGGGCAGCAGCCGCATAGCACAGGGAGATCAGCTCGGTGCTTTGTGACCACCTAGAGGGGTGGGATTGGGAAGGTGGGATGGAGGGAGATGCAAGAGGGAAGAGAGATGGGGATATATGTATACGTATAACCGATTCACTTTGTTAGAAAGCAGAAACTAACACAACATTGTAAAGCAATTATACTCCAATAAAGATGTTTAAAAAAAAAAGGTTATACAGTTAAAAATACTGGATAAATGTTTAACCTCTAAACCCCAGTTTCCTTATCAGTAAAATGGGGATAATAATTGTATGAATCTCTGAGGGTTGTTTGAGAACCTAAATAAGATCGTGAATGCAAATTGCTTAAGATAGTACTTGGCATATAGTAGTCCTCAACAATAGTAGCTCTTTTTATTATTTTTCAGTAACGTCATGCAACCGATGTGTACTAGTCTGACTTCTCTGTAAATTCAGATATATGTGAAATTCAAAGCAAACTTTAGAACTTTCATCAGAGCAAGACAGACTGAATACACACATTTATTGCCACTCTCTCCTTTACAGTAAAGGTATAACAACAGGAAAAAGAGAGGCATTATTTTAGAAACGAAGAGGCAGATGGAGAAGTGAAGGAAATAGTTTCATGACACTGGTGTTGGCAATGATTTCTTGGATATGACACCAAAAGCTCAGGCAACAAAAGCAAAAATAAACAAGTGAGACTACACCGAATTAAAAAGCTTCTGCATAGCAACAAATAACACAGTGAAAAGGCAGCCTATGGAATGGGAGAGAATACTTGCAAACCATATAGCTGGTAAAGGGTTAAAATCTATAATGTATAAGGAACTCCTACAGCTCAATAGCAAAAAATAAATAACCTGATTAATAAATGGACAAAGGACTTGAATACACATTTTTCCAAAGAGAAAATGCAAATGGCCAAGAGATATAAGGATTCTCAACATAACTAATCATGAGGGAAATGCAAATCAAAGCAACAATGAGGTATCAACTCATATCTGTTGGGATGGCTATTATAAAAACAACAAAACATATAAGTGTTAGAGAGGATGTGGAGAAACTGAAACCCTTGCATGCTGCTGGTGGAATGCAAAATGGTGCAATTGCTATGAAAAACAGTATGATGGTTCCTCAGAAAATTAAAAATAGAACTACCATATGATCCAGCAATCCTGTTTCTGGGTGTTTATCCAAAAGAATTGAAAGCAGGATCTTGAAGAGTTATCTGCAGTTCCATATTCACTGCAGCATTATTTACAATAGGCAATATGTAGGAACAACCAAAATGTCCATTAATGGATGAATGGATAAAGAAGATGTGTGTATATATATTCTGCAGTAGGTTATAGGAAGAGTGAACCTGGAGGACAACATGAGCCAGTCACAGAAAGACAAATACTGCATGATTCGATTATATGATGTTATGATTAATTTATGTCAACTTGACTGGGCTAAGCGATGCCCAGATAGTTGGTAAAATACTGTTTCTGGCTGTGTCCATGAGGGTTGTTTTGGGAAGAGATTAGCATTTGATTTATTAAGCTGAGTAAAGACATCCACCCTCACCAATGTCGGTGGGCACCAGCCAATCCTTAGAGGGCCTGAATAGAACAAAGAGACAAAGGAAGGTTGAAATCACTGTTTTCCTGAGCTGGGACATCCATATTTTCCTGCCCTTGGTTGTCAGAACTCCTGGTTCCCGGGCCTTTGGACTCCATGACTTTTACTGGTTCTCAGACCTTTGGCATTGGACTGATTTATACCATTAGCTTTCTTGGTTTTACAGATTACAGATTGCAAATTGTGATACTTCTCAACCTCCATAATTGTGTGAGTCAATTCCTATAGTAAATCTCTGTCTGTCTGTCTATCTATCTATCTATCTATCTATCTATCTATCTATCATCTCTCCTTATATATTTCCTAATGGTTCTGTTTCTCTGGAGAGCCCTGACTAATACATATGAGGTATCTAAAATAGAGTAGAGTAGTGGGATCCAGGAGCTGGGAGTAAGGAGAAATGGGAAGTTTTTATTCAACGGGTATGAAGTTGCAGTCATGCAAGATGAATAAGTCTAGAGATCTGCTGTACAACTTTGTGTCTGTAGTTACCAACACCCTATTGTACACTTAACAATTTGTTAAAACGGCAGATATCATGTTAAATGTTCTTATAACAACAACAACAACAAAAGTGAAAAACTGCCTTTATTTCCAGGGAAAGCTAAAGCCTATGACGGAAATGCTGGAGGCCTGGAAGCAGGTTGATTAGCGATAAACACATGGGCTTTGTATAAGAAGCAGAGAGAAATCCCTCCCTGCAAGGTCAGGGGGCTGTCCTGGTCTGGATAGGAATGAGTCAAACCAGCAACCAAGGAAGATTTACCAAATCAGAATCCAAAGCCCTGGTAAAAATCAAGTATACCCTATAAAATATTTCAAGTTATGTTACAGGAAGGAACTTGGTGGAACGTTCGGATTCCAGGACCTTTAATGTCATGTGTATAAAGCACAGGGGTTGAGTCTGCACTTTGAAGCATGACAGATCTCTCTTTGATTCTGGGCAACTTGCCTTACTAGCTGCATGATTTTGGGCTAGTTCATTACACTCTCTGAGCCTCAGTTTAAAAGTTATTTTGAAACCATATCTATTAATAAAACACTTAGGACAGAGTCTAGAATATAGCAGGTGATTAGTAAATGACAGCTATTTTTACAGTCATGATCATCATTAGTTACTTAATATTAATGGGTTTGATACCTGCTGATGCTTTAAATATATTCAAAGTTTAGACATCAGTTTTCTTATCTGTAAATAAGAACCATATTGGTATTTCATGAATTTATGAGTATTAAATTAGCTAGTATATGTAGTGTTCATACCACTTAGTAAATGCTAAACAGATAATGTTGACCGTTGCAACTTTACCATTACTTAAATGATTAGGAATCATATTTTGTGGTATTTTGTTTTGTCCAGCCTTTCAGTTGCAGGTGAATTAAACATTTTGGCCACTAGTTGGTGGTCTCTTTTTCACTGAACAGTCTGGTATTTGTAACCTTTCTGATAGCCAAGCACTTTAAGCTCCTTTTAGACAACCAAATATTATGCAAAATATTACAGTTATACATGTTTTTATTAGAGAAAGATTATTATTATTATTGTATAAAATTTGTGACAACCATGCATTAAATCTGGAATATAAAAATAGAAAGAAAAGCACATTAAAAAAAAAAGATAGTCTCGTCCCTCTGAGTACAAGCACTATTATTGGTATACTGCTTCCAGGAATTTCTTCTGTATATTAGTTTACGTGAATTTGAAAAGATATCTGTCTGAACTTTTTTCCTAAGGCAACGACCACATCATGGGAGTATTTCTATATTCTAAGTATTCTTTCTTTTTTTTTTAAAATAAATTTATTTATTTTGGGCTGCATTGGGTCTTCGTTGCTGCGCACAGGCTTTCTCTAGTTGCGGCGAGCGGGGACTACACTTCATTGCGGTGCGCGGGCTTCTCATTGTGGTGGCTTCTCTTGTTGTGCAGCACAGGCTCTAGGTGCACGGGCTTCCATAGTTGTGGCACATGGGCACAGTAGTTGTGTCTCGCGGGCTCTAGAGCACAGGCTCAGTAGTTGTTGCTCATGGGCTTAGTCGCTCTGCAGCATGTGGTATCTTCCCGGACCGGGGCTTGAACCCGTGTCTCTTGCATTGGCAGGCAGATTCTTAACCACTGCACCACCAGCAAAGTCCCTAAGTATTATTTCTAATGCCTGCATAATGGGGACCATAATTTATTGCTTTTTCTGTTGACATTGGTTTAATTCCTTTTTTTTTTTTTTTTTTTTTTTTTTTTGCTTTTCTATGTGTCTTGTAGTTTTTTATTGAAAGTGAGGCAATTTGTATAAAACAGTAGTGGAAATGGGCACTTTGTTTGTTAGTATGGCTCAGTATGGGAGATTGAGTTCATCAGGTGAGCTGGGTTTGGGTTTTTCTGTTGCTACAGTTACCACCAGTGCATCCCAGATTTCAAATTCCTCCACCTGGAGAGTGGGCAGGTGTTTTGTAGGCTCCTGCCTCAGCTCCCTCAGCTTCAGTAGTCCCTGCCCATCTGCACATCCAGGGACATCTCTTTCTACACTTTTGCTCTCCTCCCAGCAGTGAGCGCTCAGCTCGTGGTGGGGGAAGGGAAGTCCTTCGTTTTCTTGGTCCAGCTCCAGTAGTAGTCGGGTCTTGCTCTGTATCTGTGGAGGTCTCGGGTAGAAGAGAGTTTGCTCTGCTTCACCCAAAAACAGCTTTGCATGGGTACCGGACTCTGAAGGCTTCCTGTCCTTTTCCCAGAGGAAGGAGTTTCTTTTTTCTATTTCTCCCTCAAAAGTAATAGATCTTTTCTTGGGACCTGCGAATAGGAATATTTCTTACCTCTCCTCCAGTGGCTTCAGGCTTTTGCTTCCTGTGAGTGAGAGGTCTGGGAAGTTAGCAGGAGTTCCTGTGACCCACTGAGGAAAGCTCTCTTTTTCTCCCGCTCCGCTCCCTGTCTTTGTCGTGAGCACCCAGCAGAAGCCTGTGGAAATGTTTGTGAATGAGTGAAGGCTATTTCACGTAAGGGGCTCTCAGGTGCGTTGAACTGTCCTGTTAGCCCACACTTGGCCTTAAAGAATTAGTATAAGTTTCAGCTGCTTTGCCCTTGCCTGCTTGTAAGATAACCACCTCTCCTGCCTGTGCTTTCAAAGGTGAACATGTTCGTGTGTTCGGACACATAGGTGGGGCTTTTCATTCTTTAGAATTCAGTTGATTTGTTTGCCTTGCAACTTCAGGTCTCTGATAGACTCAAGGAAGTTATGATTTAGGGAGGGACAGACATTCTCTTGCAGTTTCTGCCTTCTAAGTAGGAGCAGAACCCCACAGATTTTGTTAGAGATTAGCTTTCTGTAGTACATGTAAGTTCTTCCCATGAATAATCCTCTGCGGATCATCTATGCACATAGCTCTTCACTGTTAGTTTTATTCCTCTAAGTATCCAGTGTTCAAGGTGGAATTGTCGGCACAGTGATGGTGAACATCATTAAGTCCCTTGAAACATACTGCCACATTGCATTCTTAGGTGGATGTACTGAGACCAGTAGTGTATGAGAAAGAATTGTGTGCCCGATTCTTTTCTAGCATGGCGTATCATTGTTAAAAATATTTGACAGCATGACAGGTGAGAATGATAAAGATATAATTGTGTTAAAATTTAAATTTCTTGTGAGGCCGAATAGTTTACCAAACTTTCGTTTGTTTCCTTTCTGTGCCTTTCTAGTGCTTAGTTTATTATTACTGTGTGCTTCCGTGTTGATTTATTAATAAAAAGTGGCAGGTGTAGTAGGAAACTGTCATGAATTTCACCTTCAGAGAACTGTGGTTTAAAGAAATAAACAAGAAGGGCATCACATATCTAATTTATCTATAAGACTGTGAACCTTGCACCCCGAGGGGGTTACTCCCTAGGCCAGGCAGTGGTCAGCCACGTGAAGTGTGGATGCCCCGGCCTTGGCTTTCTGCCCCTAAGATTCTTTCCAAAGGACCCCACACCAGAGCTGATTGCCAGATAGTGTGTGTCTACCTAGGGGTTTGGTTGGTTCCAGTTTACATGGGCTACAAGAAACTACCTACTTCTTTCATCTCATCCTAATTCAGCTAAACAGACTCCAAATAAAATGGAAACTTCCTGAGTATCCTTCCTGACTCTGACTTCATACTCCACCTAACAATGTTTTCAGCCTGTCTTGAGTTCCTTTACTCCTATGACAAGGCTGGATTAGTTTGAAAAATTCCAAGCTATGTTTTTACTGTCTTTCCTTTTGTTGCTGGTGGATAACCATGTGAACAGGAAGCACAGACAATTCTTGTAAGCAACACCCACGTGGTATAAAATGTTCATTATGACAATATTCGGAATAGTGTATTTGAATATCTTTCACTACAGTATTTTTCCTCAGAGTTCTTTAATACCATGAGTGGTGAAACTGAGCCTAGGAAAGATTGAGAAGTCTGAGGAACAACTTTTATCGAGAGCATTTTTATGTAAAAGATTATTGTTGTTGTTTAGTACCTCCTGTCTTCTTCTGAAAAATTGCTCTGATCTGATTCATTTCTTTACGTTTTATATTTATATTCACATTCCATTTACTTTATATATATATCTCATGTAAAAAAATGTTGTCATTATTAAAATAATATATAGTATAATGTTCTATTATGATAAAAATAGTTTTTAAAAGTAATAATAAAAAATAAAAAGAACAATAGTTTTGTCATAGTTGCAAAATTGCAATATATGCATTTAGATCACATCAAGCACAGGAGTACAAATTGGTAGAAAATCTGTTCTAGTCTTATTTTCTTTAAAAATAAGTATATTCAAAAAATTTTAAAAGAAAAGTTAACTTTTTTGGGGTGAATACTACTTTGATAACCTAGATCTTTCCTTTCTAAACTAAGAATCATTTTACAAATATAACAGGAACTCAAGAATATATCATACTCTGTGTGGGTGATTTCATATTACTTTTGCTTTTTTGCATTGAAATTATTAATGAAATGTTAAGCTAATGTTTTTGCATTCAAGTTCTTTAGAGGT
This sequence comes from Stenella coeruleoalba, assembly GCF_951394435.1. Lineage (NCBI taxonomy): Eukaryota > Metazoa > Chordata > Mammalia > Artiodactyla > Delphinidae > Stenella > Stenella coeruleoalba. Next base: position 56,511,269 of record NC_137160.1, on the reverse strand, counting down.
TTATTTTTAAATGAGAAGGTGGGAGGAATAGAGTCCGTACGTAGCTAACCACCTCTGCAGCAGGAGAGCAGCGTGAAACCACAGCTACATAACTATCAAGGGTACTCTTTTTAAAATCTGTAGTCAGTGGAATAATTATATAACTCAAAATGTGCATGAAAGTCTCAAATTTTATGAAAACCCCATGTCCAAAACACTTGAATAATACAATTTTTTCTTATGCCCCTTAAATTCATGTGACTATCATCACTTATGGTGTAGTTGTGGGAACATAACTAAATTTCAAAGCAAAATCTCATTACAAACCCATCAGAGTATGCATTTGAGTGTTACAGTTTATTATACCTTGTCAAGGGATATGAGCAGGAAAAGTGAGAGAAACTGCTGATGGTGGGAAAAATTATTCCCCAGAATGATTTTCCTTAAATATTTCATATTTAGAACATTTGAAATAGTGTAAAGTTATGTGAAGATTTTTAATGTTCATTCTTGGATTAAAAATTGTGTGACTGATCCATTGGGACCATCAATGCAAATGCTATAAACACCAGTTTTTGTAGGTTTCTCCCTATACAAAGCACATTAAGGGTTATAATGTATTACAACACTGCCAACTTTTATATTTCCGCAAGGGATGATTCTACATTTTGCTCAAAACAAAAGAAGAAAACCTTTGGGGCTGAGATTCATTAAAGCAAAAAACCTTACACAGAAAATAGCTCTTTAATAATTTCTCATGACCAACATGGTTTAATGGGAGTCAGCATCACTTTGACTAGGATTTGCTTCAGGACAAGGACATTGTACTCTGTTTTTGTTTTGAGAATTATGAACACGGCTATTCCACTTGGAGATTATAGCCAATACGTTTGTATTCAATTGGTTTTGTTCAGTTGAAGATGTTGGTTCCTTTGAAATGCTGACCATATCTGTCACTATGGAAACTGCAGTCCTCATCCACAGTGGGTAGCTATTGGCAAAGAAGAATGCTTTTTGATAGGCAGCAAAATGGACCTCATTAGTGCATGTCACCGCCTGCACGAAAGATATATATGGAGTGTCACCTTCCATTCAAGGGAAGTTTTTGGATAACTATGCATATAAGGTGAAGGGTCTCTTACCTATTTTTGTTGTGTTTGATTTTTCGGCTATATGTCTGCATACAAAACTCTTCTTCGCCAGTGATCTTTCACATAAAGAACAATGGCACAGGGAAGGGGGTGGTATTCCCTCATAGTCATAATGCCTTAGTCAATACACTGACAATCACTTTGAGCAGACTGTCCTTGGCAAACTTAAATGAGGTAACTGCCGACAGTCAGTCTGTCTGTCTGTTTGCCTCTCTATTGATTTATATTTTTTATTGTGTAAAATTGATTATAACATTATATTACTTTCAGGTATACAGCATAATGATTTGATATTTATATGCATCAAGAAATGATCACACAGTAAGGCTAGTTAACATCCGTCACCGTGCATAGCCTAGTTATATACATACAATTTATTTTTCTTGTGATGAGGACTTTTAAGTTTTACTTTCTTAGCAACTTTCAAATATGTAATACTGTATTATTAACTGTAGTCACCATGCTTTACATTACAGCCCCATGACTTATTTATTTTATAACTGGAAGTTTATAGCTTTTGAGACCCCCATCACTTATTTCACCCAACCCTTGTCCCCAACCTCTGTCAACCACCAATCTGATCTCTGAGTCTATGAACTCTGTTTTTTTTAAGTATTATTATATCAGTTTCAGGTGCATAGCATAATAGTTCAACATCTGTGTACACTACACAGTATACACAAGTCCAGTTACCCATCACCATACAGTTGACCCCATTTACCTGTTTTGCCTACCCACCCCCCTCACCCACCCCGCAGCTTTCTTCTCCTCTGCTAGAGTAACCGCTAATCTATTTTCTGTATCTAGGAGTTTGTTTTTGTTTTGTTTCTTTGTTGGCCTTGTTTTGGTTTTAGATTCCACCTATAAGTGAAATCAAGCGGTCTTTGCCTGTCTGAGTTATTTCACTTAGCAAAAAACCCTCAAGCTCTATCCATGTTTTTACAAATGGCAGGCTTTTATTCTTTTTTATGGCTGAATAATATTTCATTGTATATATGTACTACATCTCCTTTATCCATTCATCCGTCAGTGGACACTTAGGTTGCTTCCATGTCTTGGCTGTTGTAAATAATGTTGCAATGAATATGAGGGTGCAGATGTCTTTCCAAGTTAGTGTTTTCATTTTCTTCAGAAAAATACCCAGACGTGGAATTGCTGGATCATATGGTAGTTCTATTTTTAATTTTTTGAGAAAATGCTATACTGTTTTCCGTAGTGACTGCACCAATTTGTATTTGCCCCAGTAGTGCACAAGAGTTCCCTTTTCTCCACAGTCTCACCAACACTTGTTGTTTCTTGTCTTTTGGATAATAGCCATTCTAACAGGTATGATGTAATACCTCTTTGTGGTTTTGATCTGCATTTCCCTGATGATTAGTGATGAAATTTTTAATGTATCTGTTGTCCCTCTGTCTTCTTTGGAAAAATGTCTGTTCAGGTCCTCTGGCCATTTTTTTGATTGGGTTGTTTGGTTTTTGTTTTGTTTTTGCTATTTAATTGTATGACTTCCTTATATATTTTGGATATTGACCCATATCAGATATATAATTTGCAAATATTCTCCGTTCTCCCATTGAGTAGGTTGCTTTTTCATTAAAAACATTTTTTATTGAGATATAGTTGATGTACAATATTATATAAGTTACAAGTATTCAAAATAATGATTCACAATTTTTAAAGGTTATACTCCATTTATAGTTATAAAATATGGCTATATTCCTTGTGTTGTACAATATGTCCTTGTAGCTTATCTATTTTATACATAATGGTTTGCACCTCTTAATCCCCTACCCCTGTCTTGCCCTGCCCCTTTCCCTCTTTCCACTGGTAACCACTAGTTTGTTCTCTATATCTGTGAGACTGTTTCCTTTTTGTTATATTCACTAGTTTGTTTTATTTTTTAGATTTCACATATGGCCTTTTCATTTTTTGATGGTTTCATTTGCTGTACAGAGGCTTTTTAGTTTGATCTAATTTCACTTGTTTATTTTTGATTTTGTTGCCTTTGCTTTTAAAGTCAAATCCAAAGACTCATTGCCATGAGTAATGTCAAGGAGCTTACTGCCTATGTTTTCTTCTAAAAGTTTTATGGTTTCAGGTCTTATGTTCAATTCTTTAATGGCTTTTGAGTTAATTTTTGTGTATGGTGTAAGATAGTGGTCTGTTTTCATTCTTTTGCATGTGGCTGTCCAGTTTTCCTAGCACGATTTATTGAAGAGACTGTCTACTCTCAATTGTATATTCTTGGTCTCGTTGTCATAAATTAGTTGACCACAAATGCATGGGTTTATTTGGGTGCTCTGTATTCTGTTCCATTGATCTATGTGTGTGTTTTTATGCCAATACTATATTGTTTTGATTACTCTAGCTTTGTAATATTGTTTGAAATCAGGGACCATGATACCTATAGCTTTATTCTTTCTCAAGATTGCTTTGGCTAATTGAGATTTTTGATTCCATACAAATTTTATGATTGTTTGATTTGTTTTTGTGAAAAATGACATTGGAAATTTGATAAGGATTGCATTGAATCTACAGAGATTGCGTTGGGTAGCATGGACATTTTAACAATATTAATTCTTCCAATCCATGAGCATGGACCATCTTTCCATTTATTTGTGTCTTTTCAATTTCTTTCATCAATGTCTTATAGTTTTCAGTGTGTAGGTCTTTAACTTTCTTAATCTTAGGTTATACCTCGAGCCTAATACTCTTTGTCCTCTATATACAGCCAAGGCAGACCCAATATCATGCCTTTTACCTGGTAGAGAAACTATAGGAATACATAATTCTTGGAAATATTCTTTTTCCCAGTGTTAGCATCTATTTTTAATGCTTTTGCTATATTGTTTCTTTTCAGCTTATTACACTTAAAATTAATTTCCCCTAATTTTTAAACCTTATAAGAATCAATGATATAGAGAGTTGGTACTTTAGTAGAAATCCATATCTTATTATGTTGACATATTTACACTTACTAAATATTATGGCATGAATTGTGTCCCGCCAAAATTCACGTGTTGAAGTCTTAACCCTCAGTACTTCAGAACATAACCTTATCCAAAGATATGGTCTTTGAGGGGTAATTAAGTTAAAATGAGGCTTCTAAGATGCGGTCTTAATGCAATATGACTAGTGTTCTTATAAGAAGAGGAAGAGATACCAGGATAGGTCCACACAGAGAAAAGTCCCTGTGAGGACACAGCCTGAAAGTAGTTTTCTGCAAGCCAAGGACAGAGGTCTCCTTGGAGAGAAACCAACCCTACTGATACCTTGATCTTGGACTTCCAACATACAGAACTGTTTGAAAACAAACTTCTGTTGTTTAAGCCACTGAGTCTGTGGTATTTTGTTATGGCAGCCCTAGTAAATGAACACACTCCATAATATACTATTCGTGTATATTTCTGGCATTCTTTTAGCAAATGGTTATAAATGGGCTCTCAGTGCAAAGGAGGTGTTGCAATCTGGTATCTTTTGATTAAGTCTATTTGATTCCTTAAGAAAAGTGATGCATATCATCTGTTCTAGAAAAGGGAAGAGAAAGAATCCAGAGAGCTTAAGATACTTATTAAATGTGACTAGCACCTTAAAAAGAAAAAAATTCAAAGAACCTGGTAACCACACACCTTATCTTTCTTAAAAAACAGATACATGACTTGCCTCTTAGTTCTTGTTTTTGATGTAAATATAATGCATAATGCAGAAGATTGGTGGCATTTAGTCTATAATTGGGAAAATGCAAACACACTTGTTGTGACTTCTACCCTCTCTCCATCTTTGATGCTGCACCCCAGTTTTTCCCTTGGTTCCTGTTTACATCCTAATGGATTTTTTCCAGGATACTTTCTGTGAGGGATTTCTTTTTTTCTGAAGGTAAAGCTAATGTCATGATGCTGTCTGAGTTTCATCTACGAGAAAGAAGAGGTTTTACCTTTGTTAAGCATTTGGCCTGTGGTTTGCTGATGAATGCCCCAACTCAAGAGCTTATTTAATTAAAACTCTCCATCCAGTAGAGGGAGGCTGTCGCCAAGGTTGGGTAATGCACATTCCACCCAGTGTCTTCGACTCTGTGCATTTCATGGTTACTGTTGTTCTACCTGGATCCCCGTTATTCTGTCAGAAACACAATCACAAGAAACTTCCAAAAACCCTAAGTAGTCAGAGGCAAACCACAGACAAAAATGGAAAAGAAGAACTGCTTTGTGAAGATTGGGTTCATGGTTGTTCCTTCTTCCCTCTGCTTCAGGGAATCATGTATCTGCCAGCTTCGTAGAAGCCTGGAGTAATGATGCTCTAGCTCCCACTTCCTCATTTTTCCATGTTTATTTTAATAGAGTTGGGAAAGGGGAAGTGGAGGAGGAAGAAGCTCCATGGGGCAAATTCTTATCTCCTTTTTAAGGTGTAGCTCATGGAGTACTATGTGCCCAGCTGGAAGTAATTAGTTTTTCTCTGGACTCCCACATTCCCCAAAATGCAAACTCTCTTATGGCCCTTATCACTCAGTTTTGTATTACAATAGCCTGTAGTGCCCCTTAGAAAGCTATTGTCTCTCAGCTCCAAATCCATCCTTCAATTCTGAGCTTTGGGATGCTGGTCGGGCTGCTGCTCTACCAGCCACATTGTTCCTTTGCCAGCTGCTCCCTGGTAGACTTTCTAAGTAGGGAACCACAGAGGGAGACAGGAAGGCTAGAGGAAGGAGGAGAGATTGCTCTGTCCCGTTAGCTTCCTGTTTTCCATAGCTGTGGGCTTCAGGCAGCAGAAATTCTGTCCAGCTGCAGCAGTTGAAGCCAGTTTGCAGTTTCCCGCAAATTTCCAGAACCAGACTTATGATGCCCATGTCAGAGACAGCAGCCAAGAAACACTGTCTTCTCTGAGATCAGACTTCCGGTTTCATAGGCCTTTTCCTCCAAGCTCCTAAGCTTTAATAATTCCACCCTCTTCCCTCTTTGCCACAATCCTCATCCTACTTCATGCAGCTACTCACTCTGGGATGCTCTGGTGTCCTCTTTTTGCCTTTTCTGTTCTCACATAACTAGTGAACAGGTCTTTGCAGACCTATTCTTCCTGACAAAATAACTGATGTGATTTCTGTCTCCTTTTGGGACACTGAGTCAATTACCCATGTTCATGCTTTCTCCCTGCTTATCTGTGAACTCATTAGCATGCCAAATAGTAATGTAAGTAATACTGTCATCGTTTATTGAGCAGTTATTATGTACCTTGCTCTATGCTAAATCTTTACATGTGGTCTCATTTATTATTCACAACTTTATAAAACACGTTTTACTAACTTCATTTCACAGATGAAGAAACCAAGGCTCAGAGGGTTAAGGATGAAGAGAGTTTCATACCAGCCTGATGCCTCAGGCGGGATTTGAACCTGACTCCAAAGTCTAAGCTCTTAAGCATTCTATTAATTTGTCTATGTCATGTTTGTACCCTAATTCTTTGCTTCCTGCTCCTATTAAATAACTAATTAAAGTAACTAGGCTTATATTCATCCAAGAAAATAAAGCTTTCACCTACCTGTACTGGATTAAATCTGTGGTCTAGAGGATATTTATGTTAAACCAGTAAGAAGAATGGGATGCCAGATCCACCACTAACCCATTCCTCTCCTTGGCCTTGTCCCCCTAATCTATATAAAGGAGGTTTAGACTATAGAATCTTTTTTTTTTTTTTTTTTTTTTGCGGTACGCGGGCCTCTCACTGCTGTGGCCTCTCCAGTTGCGGAGCACAGGCTCTGGACGCGCAGGCTCAGCAGCCATGGCTCACGGGCCCAGCCGCTCCGCGGCATGTGGGATCTTCCTGGATCAGGGCACGAACCTGTGTCCCCTGCATCGGCAGGCGGACTCTCAACCACTGCGCCACCAGGGAAGCCCTAGACTATAGAATCTTTAAGGGCTCTGTTATTTTATTAAATTTTTCTGTTAGTTTGGGAGTGAAAAGAGGAGGAATTCTATCCCTTAGACTTTGTCAACACATGCAAAAAATTAGAAGGAATTTCATTTCAAATCATGTATTAGGAAAGGGCCCATGAAACATCTTCATGCTTCACGACTAAAATGGAACATCCACATTCCACAAGCTTGCTGTCTTCAACAGCAGTGCTTCCCAAATTTTAATGTGCACCTGAATCACTGAGGATCTTGTGAAACTGAAGATTCTGATTCAGGAATTCTGGGACACGGCCTAAAATCTGTCTCCCCCCAGAGCTCCACATCAGGATCACTCCAGCAGTAGTAAGAGCAGCCCTATTTATTGGTCACTTACTAGGTGCCAATTATATTCTCTCTCATCCACATAATAATCTCATGAGGTTATTATTATTATTATTCTAAGTCTTCAAATAAAGAAACTAAGACTGGGAACAAGTTCAGTAACTTGGTGATGGCCTCACAGGTGGAAAGCGGTAGGATTGAAATTCAAACTCATGTCTTTAGACTCCAAATCCTTTGCTCTTTACTCATCAGCAGTGCATTACAAGCAGCAAAGTAGTTGAAAGTAGGACATAAGGTGTATATCTGTAAGATTAGTACCTGAAGGTGTCAGAGTGGTGACTTTTATTAAATGCTTCGATACTTTGAAGTTAATTGGTTTTGAAGTGATTTGTGAAATTTATTATTTACATTTTAAACTCTTGTTTATAACTTGTCTACAAATATCACAACCATTTCAGTAGCATTATATAGTCCGGGTATTATAATTGAGCAATTCATTAGAACAAAATTGTGATGCGGGTAAGGGGTTTACGTATTTCCTTGTTAAATTTAAGCGAAAAAGAAATTCACATTCAGTTTGTAATTGAATGTGAGCATTAGCCTGCCATGCTAACTAAAGGGTAAATCCATGTTAGCATCAGTGACTTTTAACTGCTTCATCATTCACGGTGTACAGATTGAAGCCAGATTAAGAGGAAAAAGTTATTTTACCAGCAGCCCCCAAAGATTTCACCTCTAGATGCAGATAATGAGCACTGCCATGGAGACAGTATAATTATATCACCTGAATAGACTCTAAGGGAATTGGAAAACAAGAGACAAAGAAATAAGCTTAATTATCCATTTTTTGAAAAATCTCTGCAGACAATTTAACAGTAAAGTAGGGTGACTAAGGAACACATACATTTCATGCCCATATGCCACAGAAGTATCTAATTGGGCACAGTGTGCCAGGACTAATTATAGAAATGATTGCTGGAAGAGGGAAGGCTGCATATAGAGTAGCTGGCAACTTGATGGTCCTCTTGCTATGCAGAGTGTGCTGCATGTTCAACGCGCTGATTGGTTGTTTCCTCTTTTTTGTATGAGAATTAGATTGTAACTGATTTAACTTTTTTTCCTGATAACTTCCGGATTACTGAAGAGGAACGCTGAGGCAAGGCCAGCAGGGTAAGCCTCTGAGGATGGAAAAAAGAGGAAAAATAATGTGACTTGGTACTTCTCACTCGGGGTGACAGATCCTGTGTGTTCTCTTCGCTCAAGTGTAAGAACCCACATCCCCCGGAGTATAGGGTGGTGTGAACAGTGGGGTGAACAGTTACTCATGGCTTGAACGTAAACTCTACTTACCAACGCTCCTACATTCAAATCTCCCCAAAGTGTTGGCTGAAATTGCACGAGGAAATCACTTTAGGTTGATGAGAAGATGTCTTGGAAAACCAAGGTTATCAGACAAAGCTGTAGTATTCGCACTCTTGGTCTGGATGGGATTGAATTGTATTCCCAAACTGGCAGAGAGAAATGAAACTCTGTACGTGGAGAGGGTGTGGGAGGCAGAATTCTGAGACAGTCCCTAACATTCCCTGCTCCGTAGTGTACACACCCCGTTTAATCCCCAGCACTGTGACTATGGTGGCTTTTATTCTTGGGGTTAGGTTATGCTCCACGACACAGTTGACCTTAAGGAGATCATTCAAAGATGCAGGTGTAGAGAATGGACTTGAGGACCCGGGGACAGGGAAGGGGAAGCTGGGACTAAGTGAGAGAGGGGCATGGACATATATACACTACCAAATGTAAAATAGATAGCTAGTGGGAAGCAGCTGCATAGCTCAGGGAGGTCAGCTCCGTGCTTTGTGACCACCTAGAGGGGTGGGATAGGGAGGGTGGGAGGGAGGCTTACGAGGGAGGGGATATGAGGATGTATGTATATGTATAGCTGATTCACTTTGTTACACAGCAGAAACTAACACACCATTGTAAAGCAGTTTTACTCCAATAAAGATGTTAAAATAAAAAGAATGTCTGACCTAATCACAGGAGTCCCTTAAATCTGGATTCAGAGGTCAGAGGTGGAAGAAGTCAGAGATTGAAAGCACAAGAAGGATTTGATGGACCCTTGCTGGCCTGAAGATGGAGGGGCCATGTGTCAAGGATGCAGGTCATCTCCAGGAGTTAAGAGTGGCCCCTGGATGATAGACACCTGGGCAATGGTGACCTCAGCCCTACAGCCACAAGGAACTGAATTCTCCCAAAAATAAGAATGAATGAGCTTGGAAGTGGAGTCTTCCTCAGAGCTTCAGATGAGCGTTCAGCCAGGCTGACACCTTAATTTTGGCCTCATGAGCCCTGAGCAGGGAACCCAGTCATGCTATGCCAGACTTCTGACCTACAGAACTGTGAACCAAAAAAGCGAGTGCGCTTCTAAGGCGCTAAGTGTGTGGTAATTCGTTATACAGCATGTACAGGAGTGTGAATGGGGAAGGGGCCATGGGGACCTTTGAGTTGCAGACTGGCGGAGGACAGGTGGGTTGAGGTGGTGGGCAGGAGAGGCTTGGGGAGAGCCATGCAGGTCTGGTGGTGGTGGCAAGGGTCCTCAGGTAGGCAGGGTGTCCAGGGAGACAGGTGGAGGGCATACAAGTCCCTTGGGACTTCTCCCTTTTTGGAATTAGAGTCACAAATTGGGTTTTAGATCAGATCTACTGTTATTAGTTCAATGAACCTGGAGAATCACTGTACCCATCTAGACCTCAGGTTTTTAATTTTAAAAATAAACAGATGGACTAATAGGGATTCTTAAGTCCCTTTCAGCAAGAACATGCTTTAGTCGGACTACCATCATTGCCCTACACGGACCTTCCCGCCTCTAATCTCTCTTTCAATTTATCTTACAGATCTGATCACATCACCCTTTTGTAGAAAAGCTTAAAGGTTTAAACTCATTAGGATACCAACCAAAAATCCTTCGTGAACTGACATCCTGTGGCATCTTAGTGCCATAGACCAGTACTCACCCTCCAAGCACTCCACGTTCTAGACCATCTGGACATTTCAGTATTCTCAAATATAATTCCAGGTTTCCTGCTTCACTCGTAGTTCTTTGGGGATGAAATATTTCTTTGAGCATGGTGATCAAGCTTAGCTAATTCATTAAGATGCAGCTTAGGGTATTTTTTGAGTTATTATCTTAGAGATTCCCCAGTTATCTTCATTCACAAGAATTTTGTTTGGATTAATGCCAACTTAGTTTCAGTTGTATGCAAAATCTTTTTGAATACTATTTTTATCAGATTTTAAAATCAAAGTTTTGCTGATATTATAAAATGGAAAAAAAAAATGAAGCTTAGGGAATTCCCTGGTGATCCAGTGGTTAGGACTCTGCTGTTTCACTGCAAGGGCGTGGGTGCAATCCCTGGTCGGAGAACTAAGATCCCGTGCAGTGTCGCCAAAAAAAAAAAAAAAAGAAGAAAAAGAAAGATGCAGCTTAAATGATACCTTTTCCAAGAAGTATTTCCTCATCCCTCCAACTGGTAATAATCTCCACCTTCTCTGAACCATGATTGTAATGATTCTCCAAATGATCTGACTTGGTTCATAACCTTTTTTTTGTAGCGTTCATCTTTTATGAGAGTATTTAATAGTAAATATGTTTATGTGTTTATATACAGTGCATATGTATATCTTCATATCTGATCATCTCTATTGTTTATAAATTACTCGAGGACTGGAAACTTATTTACCTGATCTCTACATTTTCAGCAGTATTTGGCAACAGGGCTTTGCTCAGCGAAGTGTTGAATCTAGAAATACTAATCTTTTGTCCCTCTATTGTGTTGCCTCTGGTCTGATATTCTGCCTGTTATAATGAATTTGAAGGGCATTTTGTGAAAAAACTTTTTCCCAAATGACTTGAATTTCTTTTCTCTAAAAAAATAAAATTATATATATACACATGTAAATATGTATACATATATATTAATATATATGTATCATTTAGAATTCAGCGTCTACCTTTTTTTAAGATATTTTAGTTAATAGAAATCTTAGGCTTATTAGCATTGTTCAAAGACAGACTCTATTTATTCTAAATTTACTTCTCTCCCACCTTAAATTAGCAGGACCCATAATCCCAGCATCTTCCTATCCCAAACGTCATGATAATGGAAATTTTATTTTTATTTTTATTTTTTTGAGGTACGCGGGCCTCTCACTGTTGTGGCCTCTCCCGTTTGCAGAGCACAGGCTCCGGACGCGCAGGCTCAGCGGCCATGGCTCACGGGCCCAGCCGCTCCGCGGCATGTGGGATCTTCCCGGACCGGGGCACGAACCCGTGTCCCCTGCATCGGCAGGCAGACTCTCAACCACTGTGCCGCCAGGGAAGCCCGATAATGGAAATTTTAATTGTGTCCCTCTGTCTCCACCACTGCACACTTTCATGCAGGCCTTCTCATTCTGCTCACAGGGTGAGCCTTCTTCCCACTTGACCATTTCCTTTTCCTTTTTCTGGTCCTTTTCTAGTTCCATCTATAGCTTGCTTGAGAGTTGACACAGGTGTGATTTTTTTTTTTACAGTGTACTCGTTCACATTATGAAACCACCTTGTTGCCAGAGGTCAGTGGAGTCATTCAGTAAGTGCTTGTTGAGCATTCTGTAAGAATGACAAGATATTGAGTAAACATTTCAGAGAGAAACAAAAATGCCCAATTTTCAGGAGGTCCAGCCCATCCATCCATAACTTCTCCATGTGATACACCAATAAACAGCTTGAAAGCTGGCAACACAGCTGTCTGTAGTGGATGCCAGGGAAACAGATGGCGGTGATGCAGGAAGAATGCTCTCCATCACTTGGCATTAGGCTCTTTTGACTATGTACCAAAAATGGAGAAGGAATTGACAGGCACCAGGGTGACTAAAGCAGGCTTTGCTGCCACCACTTGTCAGCTGGAATATTTTAAACACACATCGATGATGAACTTTTTGGGCTCACTCGACTTTCTCCCAGGTTCTCAAAGGATTCTCCTAGGAAAAGATTGCCCTAGTGATGGATGGAAAAACTGAGGTCTCAAAGGCAATATGGCTGAAGATGACTGGCTCTAGATCAAATACTGAATCATTTCTAAGATCAGCCCTCTAGAAGCTCAGCTTTTGCTGTCCCTCTTCCTTTTTCAAACTTTCTTGAAGACAACCACACCGCCAGGCTAATGCATAACATCATATATTCCCTCTGTACTTGTATCAGTGTTCTGTTTGTTTGTTATTTTTAAAGAAAGAAACTATGCAGAATGGTAAAGCAGTAGACCTAACAGATGTTGAGAGAGGGAGGCTTGTTCCTTAGGGTCTAAAAGTCTGTCTGTGATAACTTCCAGACTATTTCAATGCATCCGAGTCAATCAGCTGTCTCCTTGACTAGCAGAAGGAGGCAGGTGATATTACAGGGAGGAGAATCCACAGTGAGATACCTGCTCGCAGCCTCAGGGTTTTCTGCACCTTAATACCTCCTACGTGGGCTGTCATTTGTATCTAAAATTGACCCTTGAGCCTTATAACTGGAGAACTGAGGGCAAAATGCATTTTCAGTTTGCTTGGTTTGGTATCCTTCGGTTCATAATCTATCATGACTCTCTAATGATAATGAAAATAGCAGGACTAAGTTATTTCCATTAATTCTGGAACAGTTTTAAATAAGGAAGGAAGAACAGTGGATGTGCTTGTTTTCTAATTTTTATACAATTTTTAAAATTTACTTTCCATTTACAGTTATCACAAGATATTAGCTGTATTCCCTGTGCTGTACAATACATCCTTGAGCCCATCTTACGCCCAAGAGTCTGTGTCTCCCTCCCCCACCCCTATACTTCCCCTCCCCCATCTCTCCACTGAGAACCGCTAGCTTGTTCTCTATATCTGTGAGTCTGCTGCTTTTTTGTTACATTCGCTAGTTTGTTGTATTTTGATTTCACATATAAGTGGTATCATACAGTATTTCTCTTTCTCTGTCTGACTTTTTACTTAGCATAATGCCCTCCAAGTCCATCCACGTTGCTGCACACGGCAACATTTTGTTATTTTTTATGGCTGAGTAGTATTCCATTGTCTATATATATCACAGCTTCTTTATCCATTCATCTGTCTATGGACACTTAGGTAGTTTCCATGTATCGGCTATTGTAAATAATGCTGCTATGAACATTGCAGTGCATGTATCTTTTCAAATTAATTAATTTTTTTCAGATATATACCCAGGATTGGAATTGCTGGGTCCTAGGGTAATTCTTTGTTAGTTCTTGTGAGAAACCTCCGTACTGTTTCCCACAGTGGGTGCGCCAAGTTACATTCCCACCAACAGTGTACGAGGTTTTTCCCTTTTCTCCATACCCTCTCCAGCATTTGTTATTTGTAGACTGGGTGTGCTTGTTTTTCATTGTTATCTCTCAGTGCCCAAACCCACCCTTCTATACTCTTCTCTGTGATGCTGAGGCCTGGCCTCTGTTTCCCAGGCATCCTTGGTAGTTGACTCAAGTCCTGCCGACAGAAGGGAAATCGGAAAGTGGCAGGAATGGAGAATGGGCTTCCCTCCTGGTTCTTCTGGTTCCTGTCAGCATCACTCTAGCAGTGGCAGTTGACCGTGGCAGCCATTTGGTTTCAGCACCACCAGAAACAACCTCATTTGTCCCCTCAGAAGTGCTGGTATACCTTCTTATAGTCTCGGCAACGGTAAGCGCGGAGCCTGGGCTCTGGGCTCCAAAGTTCTTGAAATCCCACCTGCTGCTTGTTACCCAACCCTCTTTAACACCACAGAACCAACACTGTATATGGAAGAGCCACATCCCTGCAGGAATCCTGACTGCGAGTGTGGCAAAAGGACAAATTAACTTGGAGTAGGATTTCACAGGGAAGTTCAACAGGCTGATTTTGACTCAACATAAGGGAAGCTTGACTTTCCAACTGTGGGACTTGTCCTTTACTGTGTGGGAAGAGCTCTCTGTGGCTGGAAGCATTCAGCAGGAACTAGATGACTTCTGTCAGAAGTGCTGCAGCAGAAACAATTAGAGATGCTTTGCCCGTACGATTGGCAAAGACTTAAAATATCGGTCATTGAAACAGTGCAGAGATGAACAGGAACACACTGCCTGCTTAAAGGGGAATTGGGCAATCTATATTCAATCCCCATTTCATTCTAGAAAGGGGGACAGGAGATAAATGTGATATGAATATATTGCATGTCAGGAATATTAGTGACAAGGACTCATAAGAAAGACAAGCGTGGACAGGGCCATGGAGTGTGGAGGCAGCCACTTCAGGTGGGGTGGGTGAAGAAGGCCATTCTGGAGCAGCTGCGTTTGAGCGGATGTGAATAGCAGGCCAGGTGGGATTCTGGGGGAGGAATATTGCAGGGAGAGGAAAGGGCAGGAGTTCTGGGGAAGAAAGGGAAGACCTTCCTCAAGGAAGTGAGGGAAGTGAGGGAAGAAAAGGAGGAAGTAACGTCACAGAGGTGTCAGCGACCAGGTTGTGTGGGGAGTCGTGGGCTAGGATGAGAACATTCCATTTTTTCTGAGTGCTATCAGAAGGCACTGGACCATTTTTTAGCAAAGAAGAGCCACAATCTGACACATGTTCTCTATGAAAGTCTTAAAAATTTGTTCAATCTTTGACCTAAAAACTCCACTTTTAAGCATTTACCAGGAAAAAATGTCTAAGGATGTATGTATACACAAGACTGTTCACTGAGAGCTGCTAGCCTTTTGGAGCCCTTACTGGATACCAAGAACTCTACACATATTAATTCATTTCACCTTCGTAACTTTTCCATGAGAGATGTATGATCTCCGTTCTACAGATGGGAAAGCTGAGGCACAGAGAGGTTAAGTGTCTTGCCCAAGCTATTAAATAGTAGAGACTGGATTTTAATCCAGGAAGCCTGGTTCCAGAGTCCACACTTTTTTTTTTTCTGTGTTGGGTCTTCGTTTCTGTGCGAGGGCTTTCTCTAGTTGCGGTGAGTGGGGGCCACTCTGCATCGCGGTGCGCGGGCTTCTCACTATCGCGGTCTCTCTTGTTGCAGAGCACAGGCTCCAGACGCTCAGGCTCAGTAGTTGTGGCTCACGGGCCCAGTTGCTCCGCGGCATGTGGGATCCTCCCAGACCAGGCCTCGAACCCGTGTCCCCTGCATTAGCAGGCAGATTCTCAACCACTGCGCCACCAGGGAAGCCCCAGAGTCCACACTTTTAATCACTTGGCTATAAATGAAAATAGAGTCACATTACAACACCAGTGAGAAAAGGCAGGTTCCCTAACTGTGTGTAACTCTTTCATTATAAAAAGTATAAGGACATCTTTAGAATTACGTACATATGTAACAAAATGTGGATACTGGGCATTTCTTTTATCCCCAGGATTCTCTCTTTTACTTGGGAACAGACCCTGGGGTTTCCATCCCCCACTTTACCTTGCGGCTCTAAGCAGGGGTGCATTGCAAACAGAACGCCCCACTGGTACTCTTGATCCTCCAGCTCCGTGACCCTGACCTCCGTGATCCTGACCCTGTACTTGCCCTTTCCAGGACTATCCATCACTCTGCTTTCCTGTCTGAGCTGAGTCATCCAGGGAAGAGCATCTGGCCCCCGCTGGCTGATCGAACTCTCTCTCCTAGAAACTGACACTGAAAGCCAGCCCACAGCCTGGTAGTCATTGGAATCGAGTCACACTCATGGTGGCCCCTAGAGATTCCATGTTCTCTGGCTGCCAGGCCTTCTCTGTGGGTGCCTGCTTCCCTGAAGCCTGGCAGCCCAGCATCTCCTTTGATTCTCTGAATGATGCCGGCACCTGTCTAATTAGGTCCGTCCTGGGTTTTGTTTATATCAGCAAGGATGTGCCAGCTCCGTGCAAACGAAATACCTTTATCTAATATTGTCTAGAAGGAAGCATAGCAAAATTGTAGCAGTGAGTGAAGAAAGTTTGTGTGACGTTGTCTTCTTTACAAATGGCAAATACTCAAATGTGAGGTTAAAAATGCTTCAATTGTTGTTGCTGCCTATTTACTCAAAGTGTGACATAAAACCCTCTGAGGTCCACTCACAGCCAATAGTGCCTAGAGCACCCACAGCCCAGACTTAAGTAAAGAGACTACGGCAGATGGCATGAAAAGACATCGATGAGGATGATACACGAGTCACAGAAACGTCTGACGGTGAGATTAAAACTTGGAAAGTTTCAGACCAAAAGGTAGAACAGACAGTGGAGACTGGAGGTGGGTGTAGGAAGAGGACTCGTGGCAAATCATATTTCGAAGTCCCGGTGTTGCCATTTGCGCTATGACTCCTGTAATGAGCACTCATGGAACTTGGTGATTTTCTCACCTAAGACACGTTATTAAAACCAGTTGCCTTTCATGATTTCTGTTGTTGGAGACACAGCGAGTTTGCTGTACTTTACCCATGTTGGAACAACATTTTTCTCTAGCGCACTCAGATTTTAAAGGGTTTGCATACCCACAAGGCAGACAGACCTATAATGTAAATTGGTTATGAATAAAAGAAATGTTAGCTTATGGAAATCAATGAGCAAAAATATGTATTTCTGTCATTTCTAAGCAGTGGCTTATTGTGGTTAACTGCTATTTAGTTAGCCCTTCAGGAAAATCCTAAAATCCATTCATTGCCTTCATTCCCGCTAAGTTTCCC
Source organism: Stenella coeruleoalba (assembly GCF_951394435.1). Taxonomy (NCBI): domain Eukaryota; kingdom Metazoa; phylum Chordata; class Mammalia; order Artiodactyla; family Delphinidae; genus Stenella; species Stenella coeruleoalba. Next base: position 56,494,238 of record NC_137160.1, on the reverse strand, counting down.
CAGCTTTCTTGAATCAATTCCACGAACAGTGGCTGAATGATCACTCTGTGTCAGCCATGGCACGAGGCAGAGGGGACCCAGAGCTATGAAACACTTGTTCTCTGCCCCAGAAGCAGCCCATTGGCGCAGGAGAGACACGGCAGAAAAACTTCAACGCATGTCCTAAAATTTAAACACCCAAACCTAGAACTCTATAACCGTCATAATTGTATTTATTGATTTTTAAAATTTTTATTGAAATATAGTTGATTTACAACGTTGTGTTGGTTTCAGGTGTACAGCAAAGTGATTCAGTTATACATATATATATAAATATATATATTCTTTTTAAAAATTCTCTTCCATTATAGGTTATTACAAGATAGTGATTAGAGTTCCCTGTGCTATACAGTAGGTCCTTGTTGGTTATCTATTTTATATATAGTAGTGTGTATATCTAAATCCCAACCCCCCTAATTTATCCCTCTCCTTTATTTTTTTATGACACTCGGGCCCTGTGTCTACCACTTTACGTATTACAGTGATCTTTTGTAGCAGGTGCTGTTATTACCATCCTCATTTTACAGATAAGGAAACTGGGCTCAGAGAGTTAAGTAGGTTGCCCAAGGTTACAACATTCAGACATGGTGGACTCAGCATTGTACACGTGCACACCACACACACACACACACACACACACACACACACACACACACACACAAGATGTCCTAGAACTCCAGAGCTGTGGCTCTAACCACTGCTTATAATTCTTCCCAATGTACAGCTTGTTAAGAGGATATTAAGTCTATGTGAAGGGATGGAAAGTCAGGATCTGTTACGGACTGAATGTTTGTGTCCCTGCAAACTCCTGCGTTGAAGTTTTAACCCCCAGTGGGATGGTATTTGGAGATGAGACCTTTGGGAGGCAGTTACATTGAGATGAGGTCACGAGGGTATGGTCCTCATGATGGAGTCACGTCCTGTTAAGGAAAAACATCAGAGAACTTACTGTGTCCGGATAAGGACACGGTAAGAAGGCAGCCATCTGGCAAGCTTCTCACCAGAAACTGACCATGCTGGCATCTTGATCTAGGACCTCTAGCCTTTGGAACGTTGCTTAATCACCCAGTCTCAGTATTTTGTTATGACAGCCTAGCAGACTAAGGTAGGATCACTTTCTCAAAAGAGATGCTAGAGCACAGATGTTCCCTCCTGGGCTTGGAGCTCTTACCTAGAGAACTAAACAACTCTAAAGGGTGCAGGAGTTTCTTGGGGAGTGTCCTTGCCATCGACATGGATAGGGGAGCTCGGAAAGCAGGACTGGGCAGAGGAAGAGGCTAAGCTGAGATGTGGTTGCACCAAAGTCTTCAGTTGATCCTTTGTGGAGCTACTGATAAGGTGAGGGAGGGGAGACATTGACACTCCTGCATAGGCCAGTCCCGGGAAGGATATCAGCTGAGTGCTGGGTAGGCAGCTTTCTTGGTCCTAACATCGGTCCTAGAGCAAGTGTCAGCTGTGTTTGTCAAGATGGTCAGAAGCTGGAGGAATGAGGCTCGTTTCCTGGAGGGGGTCTGCGTGGGACACCATGGCATCCACTACACCTCTGTTCTCCATCTTCCAGGCACCCTAGGTTCCCATGTCTTAAGATCCAAATACAACCTCAAGTGGTTATCCGTGTGCGCTTTCATGAGTGATAGGAACACTCATGTTTTAGAGTAAAATCTAAAGTAATCTAAGTGTTTAAAGACTCGCAGACACTAGTGCCGATTTAAGTCTCATATTTTTGCCATGGACGCTTCAGCTTCAACTTTCAGGAGGAAAAAGAAGATTGGATTCTCTACACAATTTTACATTGGCAGACGACGACTATCATAGTAAGAACAATCTGTTACTTCCAAAATTCTGGTGAGGTTGATCCCTATAAACTCAAGGCAGGATTTCAGGACTTTATATAATAAGTGCTGAAGAAGTAGTGCCAATGTTCATTCATTTATACTACTGTACAAGCGACATCTCTGCCTTTTTTGCTTTTTGATACTGTGATGTATTTTCCTGACATTTAGCATGGGAGAAGCATTCTGTGGCCAACTTTTCTGACATCATTGGAACTCATGTTGATAATACTCGGAGAGAGTTTTTTACACCCTCCCCCTCTTTTTTTTTTTTGGACCAGAGTCATTCAAAAAACATCCCTAGCACTTAGAAATGTGATATGCTTATTTTAGATGTTGAATTAGAATTTAAATTCTAGATTCTACTCTCAAAAGAAATGCACTTGAAAAAAACCCCACTAAAGAACAGTACAAAAATCAAAGTTCAATAAAGATTTTGATAACCTTATAGCAATGCTGAAGTTTGAAGCAGAGGCAATACAGAGACAGGTGTGCAGAATGTTCAGGGATATCCTTCCAGATGGGTGCATCTGTGTGGGGCCAGCATAGAGTCAGAGGAGAGGCAGCCTGTGTACAATACTTGGTTGAGCCGTCAGGAAGTGGCCTAGAACTCACCTACATTGCATATCAATACATGTCTCCTGTTAAGACTTTTAGTGAGTCTTCTCTTGCCAGGGGCATCAGAGTTCAAGTTCACATTTGACGGTCTTGGTCATCATGGTTTAGAGTCTGAAAATGGGGACATTCAGGCTTGTTTCTGCTTATAGTTGGCTAGACTCGCTATATCAACACATACAGAGTCTGGAATAGAAACAGTCACCTCAATCTGATGAATTTAAAATGAGAAACAAAACTGCTAGGTAGATTAGGAAGTCAGGTTGACTTATCCCTGCATGCTCTTCATTATAGGAGAATATACCATTATAAACTAACCTTGTTCTTTTTTTTTTTTTTTTGCGGTACACGGGCCTCTCACTGTTGTGGCCTCTCCCATTGCGGAGCACAGGCTCCGGATGCACAAGCTCAGGGGCCATGGCTCATGGGCCCAGCCACTCCACGGCATGTGGGATCTTCCCGGACCGGGGCACGAACCCGTGTCCCCTGCATTGGCAGGCGGACTCTCAACCACTGCGCCGCCAGGGAAGCCCACTAACATTGTTCTGATTGAGGATGTTAGTATCCAGCCTGATAGCTGTCACTTCCTTAGGTTTATACCTAACAAAGAGCCTCAGGATGAGGATGTATGTCAGTCAGTCAGTGTTGGTGGTGTCAAAGCATGAAGACCAGGTCTTGCTATTTGACTCATCTTATTTAGTCTCCATTTGAAACATCCTTCTTCTTTCCAAATATTTTGCAAAACACATTAGAAGGCAGTTGATACAGAGATCGCCTCTTCTTGCTTTTTGAACTGTTATTCTAAAACTGTACCAAAAAACAAACAACAAAAATAGAGTCATCAATAAACATATGCAATCTATTGTATAATAGATTGTATTTAATAGAGAATAAGAAATGATGTGACCTCAGTACACTAGCTGTAGGAAGAAATTTATTTGTTTGACATCTCTTTATAATATGAAATGAAATGATGGCTAAGGAGTCTGAAATGGTCATTTGGGCATCTCTAAACCGTAAAAGAAACTATGACATAATATCATTATGTAACAACTTGACAATGATAATCATGGTAATTAGTAGAAAGTGATCTTAAAACAGGAAATGTAATGCTAGTGTATAGTTATAGGAAGGCTCATGGGGTGAATTTACATGATGTCTGACACACGATGCCTAGCCACGTGCCAGGCTCACATGAGGTGCTCATTAAATGCCCCAGTGAACTAAATGAATAAATTAAGGATGCTACTGCTCAAGGCCACACACCAGTCCTACTGGGATTTTCAGTCCAGAATGGGAATGCCTTGGCTCACATTGTCCCCTTGGGATCTAAGGGCTTTCTCGGATTTTCATCTTTTCCTGCATCCAGGACAGTGTCAGAGGCTTGGAGCATCTGGGAAGGTAGACAGAGTGAACTGCCCTGCAGATGAAGCATCTGACTAAAGTGCTGACCTGGCACACGTCTTCCATCCAAGTGATGTCAGAAATATCAGAAGAACAGAAGGGCAAGTTCTGCCTGTTGCCAAATTTGTTTTGTATTTTCTGCATGTTAAAAAGGAAAACCCACGTAAGCAAGAGCACTCATTCTTTGGACGGGAAGTGATTAGGAAGGAAGGGGTTTGTGTCTGGGAACAAAATTTCTTTAAATCCTAAGGAGGGCCAAAATATATGCAAATTTTAGCATCATCCTTAGAACTGGCACAAGAGACACCTGCCTTGAGTCCTGGCTTTAGATGACCCTACTCTGACTCACCATCAGGTACAAGCCTCCCCATGGGGTGAGGAGTCCACAGGGCCAAGGGTTGTTTCCATCAATAGTCTTTGTTCCCTCCCTTCTACATGACACTATGGGTACCCAGGAACCTGGTGTTTCCTGCCCAGACAGTCCCAAGCTCACTTACTCACTTCCCAGGTCTGTATAATATCTCCCTGGGATCCATCCTCTTAAGGGATTTAATACCGTGGCATGTATGTTTAGATCTGAGTGGTGGTGGTTTGCAGTGATGTGGACCTAGAAAGTATGTGCCAGTTGGGTGTCCCAAGCTGCCTGCAAAACCTGTTGCCCTGTAGAAGACCTTGTGTAGGGCAGTCGGCATAAGATAACAGCAAAGTGGGAGGAGCATCTTGGCTATCTTTTGACTGGCTCTCCTAATGCTGCCGTATTCCTGAGTGGGACTCTTGGAATTTAGGACATGGCCTTCCAGTCACTATGAAGGTATTATTTTTCATGATAAGAGGATAGAACATACTTTATGTAACCATTTGATAGCTTGATTTATAACTTTTAAATATTTAGATATGTGGGATAAAGCCCCCCATATACCCTTTTTCAGACCTCAAGAACATTAGTGCTGGGGATAGAAATATACACCCGAATTATATGAATTTGAAGATTTTTTTTAACATCTTTATTGGAGTATATTGCTTTACAATGCTGTGTTAGTTTCTGCTTTATAACAAAGTGAATCAGTTATACATATATGTATGTTCCCATATCTCTTCCCTCTTGCGACTCCCTCCCTCCCACCCTCCCTATCCCACCCCTCTAGGTGGTCACAAATCACCTGGCTGATCTCCCTGTGCTATGTGGCTACTGCCCACTAGGTATCTATTTTATGTTTGGTAGTGTATATATGTCCATGCCACTCTCTCACTTTGTCACAGCTTACCCTTCAACCTCCCCATATCATCAAGTCCATGCTCCAGTAGGTCTGTGTCTTTATTCCCATCTTACACCTAGTTTCTTCCTGACGTTTTTTTTTTTTTTCCCTTAGATTCCATATATATGTGTTAGCATAGATATTTGTTTTTCTCTTTCTGACTTACTTCACTCTGTATGACAGACTCTAGGTCCATCCACCTCACTACAAATAACTCAATTTTGTTTCTTTTTGGGCTGAGTAATATTCCATTGTATATATGTGCCACATCTTCTTTATCCATTCATCCGATGATGGACACTTAGGTTGCTTCCATGTCCTGGCTATTGTAAATAGAGCTGCAATGAACATTTTGCTGCATGACTCTTTTTGAATTATGGTTTTCTCAGGGTATATGCCCAGTAGTGTGATTGCTGGGTCGTATGGTACTTCTCCTTGTAGTTTTGTAAGGAACCTCCATACTGTTCTCTATAGTGGCTGTATCAATTTACATTCCCACCAACAGTGCAAGAGGGTTCCCTTTTCTCCACACCCTCTCCAGCATTTATTGTTTCTAGATTTTTTGATGATGGCCATTCTGACCGGTGTGAGATGATATCTCATTGTAGTTTTGATTTGCATTTCTCTAATGATTAATGATGTTGAGCATTCTTTCATGTGTTTGTTGGCAGTCTGTATATCTTCTTTGGAGAAATGTCTATTTAGATCTTCTGCCCAGTTTTGGATTGGGCTGTTTGTTTTTTTGATATTGAGCTGCATGATCTGCTTATAAATTTTGAAGATTAATCCTTTGTCAGTTGCTTCATTTGCAAATATTTTCTCCCATTCGAGGGTTGTCTTTTCGTCTTGTTTATGATTTCCTTGCTGTGCAAAAGCTTTTAAATTTCATTAGGTCCCATTTGTTTATTTTTGTTTTTATTTCCATTTCTCTAGGAGGTGGGTCAAAAAGGATCTTGCTTTGATTTATGTTATACAGTGTTCTGTCTTAAGTTTTCCTCTAAGAGTTTGATAGTGTCTGGTCTTACATTTAGGTCTTTAATCCATTTTGAGTTTATTTTTGTGTATGCTGTAAGGCAGTGTTCTAATTTCATACTTTTATATGTAGCTGTCCAGTTTTCCCAGCACCACTTATTGAAGAAACAGGCTTTTCTCCACTATATATCTTCTTGCCTCCTTTATCAAAGACAAAGTGACCGTATGTGCGTTGGGTTTCTCTCTGGGCTTTCTATCCTGTTCCATTGATCTATATTTCTGTTTATGTGCCAGTACCGTACTCTCCCGATTACTGTAGTTTTGTAGTATAGTCTGAAGTCAGGGAGCCTGATTCCTCCAGCTCCATTTTTCGTTCTCAAGATCGCTTTGGCTATTCTGGGTCTTTTGCGTTTCCATACAAATTGTGAAATATTTTGTTCTAGTTCTATGAAGAATGCCAGTGGTAGTTTGATAGTGATTGCGTTGAATTTGTAGATTCCTTTGGGTAGTAGAGTCATTTTCACAATGTTGATTCTTCCAATCCAAGAACATGGTATATGTCTCCAACTATTTGTGTCATCTTTAATTTATTTCATCAGTGTCTTATAATTTTCTGCATACAGGTCTTTTGTCTCCTTAGGTAGGTTTATTCCTAGATATTTTATTCTTTTTGTTGCAATGGTAAATGGGAGTGTTTTCTTAATTTCACGTTCAGATTTTTCATCATTAGTGTGTAAGAATGCCAGAGATTTCTGAGCATTAATATTGTATCCTGCTACTTTACCAAATTCACTGATTAGCTCTAGTAGTTTTCTGGTAGCATCTTTAGGATTCTCTATGTATAGTATCATGTCATCTGCAAACAGTGACAGCTTTACTTCTTCTTTTCTGATTTGGATTCCTTTTATTTCCTTTTCTTCTCTGATTGCTGTGGCTAAAACTTCCAAAACTGTGTTGAATAATAGTGGTGAGAGTGGGCAAATTAGTCTTGTTCCTGATCTTAGTGGTAATGGTTTCAGTATTTCACCATTGAGGATGATGTTGGCTGTGGGCTTGTCATAGATGGCCTTTATTATGTTGAGGAAAGTTCCCTGTATGCCTACTTTCTGTAGGGTTTTTATCATAAGTGGGTGCCGAATTTTGTCAAAAGCTTTCTCAGCATCTATTGAGATGATCATATGGTTTTTCTCCTTCAATTTGTTAATATGGTGTATCACGTTAATTAATTTGCATATATTGAAGAATCCTTGCATTCTTGGGATAAACCCCACTTGATCATGGTGTATGATCATTTTAACGTGCTGTTGGATTCTGTTTGCTATTATTTAGTTGAGGAGTTTTGCATCTATGTTCATCAGTGATATTGGCCTGTAGTTTTCTTTCATTGTGACATCTTTGTCTGGTTTTGGTATCAGGGTGATGGTGGCCTCGTAGAATGAGTGTGGGAGTGTTCCTCCCTCTGCTATATTTTGGAAGAGTTTGAGAAGGATAGGTGTTAGACTTCTCTAAATGTTTGATAGAATTCGCCTTGAAGCCATCTGGTCCTGGGCTTTTGTTTGTTGGAAGATTCTTAATCACAGTTTCAATTTCAGTGCTTGTGACTGGTCTGTTCATATTTTCTGTTTCTTCCTGGTTCAGTCTTGGAAGGTTGTGCATTTCTAAGAATTTGTCCATTTCTTCCAGGCTGTCCATTTTATTGGCATAGAGTTGCTTGTAGTAATCTCTCATGATCCTTTGTATTTCTGCAGTGTCAGTTGTTACTTCTCCTTTTTCATTTCTAATTCTATTGATTTGAGTCATCTCTCTTTTTGTCTTGATGAGTCTGGCTAATGGTTTATCAATTTTGTTTATCTTCTCAAAGAACCAGCTTTTAGTTTTATTGATCTTTGTTATAATTTCCTTCATTTCTTTTTCATTTATTTCTGATCTGATCTTTATGATCTTTCCTTCTGCTAACTTTGGGGTTTTTTTGTTCTTCTTTCTCTAATTGCTTTACTTGCCAGGTTAGGTTGTTTATTTGAGATGTTTCCTGTTTCTTAAGGTAGGATTGTATTGCTATAAACTTCCCGCTTAGAACTGCTTTTGTTGCATCCCATACGTTTTGGGTGATCATGTCTCCATTGTCATTTGTTTCTCAGTATTTTTTGATTTCCTCTTTGATTTCTTCGGTGATCACTTCGTTATTAAGTAGTGTATTGTTTAGCCTCCATGAGTTTGTATTTTTTACAGATCTTTTCCTGTAATTGATATCTAGTCTCATAGCATTGTTGTCGGAAAAGATACTTGACACGATTTCAATTTTCTTAAATTTACCAAGGCTAGATTTGTGACCCAAGGTATGATCTATCCTGGAGAATGTTCCATGAGCACTTGAGAAGAATGTGTATTCTGTTGTTTTTGGATGGAATATCCTATAAATATCCGTTAAGTCCTCATGTTTAATGTATCATTTAAAGCTTGTGTTTCCTTATTTTCATTTTGGATGATCTGTCCGTGGTGAAAGTGGGGTCTTAAAGTCCCCTCCTGTGAATGTGTTACTGTCAATTTCCCCTTTTATGGCTGTTAGTATTTGTCTTATGTATTGAGGTGCTCCTATGTTGGGTACATAAATATTTATAATTGCTATATCTCCTTCTTGGATCGATCCCTTGATCATTATTTAGTGTCCTTCTTTGTCTCTTGTAATAGTCTTTATTTTAAAGTCTATTTTGTCTGATATGAGTATTTCTACTCTAGCTTTCTTCTGATTTCCACTTGCATGGAGTATCTTTTTCCATCCCCTCACTTTCAGTCTGTATGTGTCCCTAGGTCTGAATTGGGTTTCTTGTAGACAGCATTTATATGGGTCTTGTTTTTGTATCCATTCAGCCAGTCTGTGTCTTTTGGTGGGAGCATTTAATCCATTCACATTTAATGTAATTATCAATATGTATGTTCCTATTCCCATTTTCTTAATTCTTTTGGGTTTGTTATTATAGGCCTTTTCCTTCTCTCGTGTTTCTTGCCTAGAGAAGTTCCTTTAGCAATTGTTGTAAAGCTGGTTTGGTGGTGTTGAATTCTCTCAGCTTTTGCTTGTCTGTAAAGGTTTTAATTTCTCCATCAAATCTGAATGAGATCCTTGCTGGGTAGAGTAATCTTGGTTGTAGGTTTTTCTTCTTCATCACTTTAAATATGTCCTGCCACTCCTTTCTGGCTTGCAGAGTTTCTGCTGAAAGATCAGCTGTTAACCTTATGGGGATTCCCTTGTGTGTTATTTGTTGTTTTTCCCTTGCTGCTTTTAATATGTTTTCTTTGTATTTAATTTTTGACATTTTGATTAATATGCGTCTTGGCATGTTTATCCTTGGATTTATCCTGTATGGGACTCTCTGTGCTTCCTGGACTTGATTAACTATTTTGTTTCCCATATTAGGGAAGTTTTCAACTATAATCTCTTCACATATTTTCTCAATCCTTTTCTTTTTCTCTTCTTCTTCTGGGACCCCTATAATTCGAAGGTTGGTGTGTTTAATGTTGTCCCCGAGGTCTCTGAGACTGTCCTCAGTTCTTTTCATTCTTTTTTCTTTATTCTGCTCTGCAGTAGTTATTTCCACTATTTTATCTTCCAGGTCACTTATCCTTTCTTCTGCCTCAGTTATTCTGCTATTGATCCCTTCTAGAGTATTTTTAATTTCACTTATTGTGTTGTTCATCATTGCTTCTTTCCTCTTTAGTTCTTCTAGGTCCTTGTTAAATGTTTCTTGCATTTTCTCTATTGTATTTCCAAGATTTTGGATCATCTTTACATCTTTACATCAGATCATCTTTACATCAGATCATTTACATGATCATCTTTACATCTTTACATCTTTACATCAGATCATCTTTACATCAGAATACATTCTGAATTCTTTTTCAGGTAGACTGCCTATTTCCTCTTCATTTGTTAGGTCTGGTGGGTTTTTATCTTGCTCCTTCATCTGTGTGTGTTTCTCTGTCTTCTCATTTTGCTTATCTTACTGTGTTTGGCGTCTCCTTTTTGCAGGCTGCAGGTTCATAGTTCCTGTTGTTTTTGGTGTGTGTCTCCAGTGGCTAAGCTTGGTTCAGTGGGTTGTGTAGGCTTCCTGGTGGAGGGGACTGGTGCCTGTGTTCTGGTGGATGAGGCTGGATCTTGCATTTCTGGTGGGCAGGTCCACGTCTGGTGGTGTGTTTTGTGGTGTCTGTGGCCTTTTTATGATTTTAGGCAGCCTCTCTGGTAATGGGTGGGGTTGTGTTCCTGTCTTGATAGTTGTTTGGCATAGGGTGTCCAGCACTGTAGCTTGCTGGTCGTTGAGTGAAGTTGGGTCTTGGTGTTGAGATGGAGATCTCTGGGAGTTTTTCGCCATTTCATATTATGTGGAGCTGGGAGGTCTCCTGTGGACCAGTGTCCTGAATTGGCTCTCCCACCTCAGAGGCACAGCCCTGATGTCTGGCTGGAACACCAAGAGCCTTTCATCCACATGGCTCAGAATAAAAGGGAGAAAAAGAAAGAAAGAAAGAAAGAGAGGGAGGGAGGGAGGAAGGAAGGAAGGAAGGAAGAAAGAAAAGAAAGGAAGGAGATAAAATAAAATAAGGTTATTAAAGTAAAAAATGAATAATTATTAAGAAAAAAATTTTAAAAAGTAAAAAAAAAAAAAAAACGGACAGACAGAACCCTAGGACAAATGGTGGAAGCAAAGCTATACAGACAAAATCTCACACAGAAGCATACACATACACACTCACAAAAAGAGGAAAAGGGGAAAATATAATCTATCTTGCTCCCAAAGTCCACCTCCTCACTTTGGGATGATGCGTTGTCTATTCAGGTATTCCACAGATGCAGGTACATCAAGTTGATTGTGGAGATTTAATCCGTTGCTCCTGTGGCTGCTGGGAGAGATTTCCCTTTCTCTTCTTTGTTCTCACAGCTCCCAGGGGCTCAGCTTTGGATTTGGCCCCGCCTCTGCATGTAGGTCGCCGGAGGGCCTCTGTTCTTCGCTCAGACAGGACGGGGTTAAAGGAGCCGCTGATTTGGTGGCTTTCGCTCACTGAGGCGCGCGGGGGGGGGGGGGGGGGGGGGTGCGGCATGGAGTGCGGGGCGGGCCTGTGGCGGCAGAGGAGCTGAGGCGCCGTGTGTTCTCCTGAGGAAGTTGTCCCTGGATCCCGGGACCCTGGCAGTGGCGGGCTGCACAGGCTCCCCGGAAGCGGGGTGTGGATAGTGAGCTGTGCTCACACACAGGCTTCTTGGTGGCGGCAGCAGCAGCCTTAGCGTCTCATGCCTGTCTCTGGGGTCCGCGCTGTTAGCCGTGGCTCGCGCCCGTCTCTGGAGCTCCTTTAAGCAGCGATCTTAATCCCTTATTCTCACACACCAGGAAACAAAGAGGGAAGAAAAAGTCTCTTGCTTCTTCGGCAGCTCCAGACCTTTTCCCGGAATCCCTCCCGGGTAGCCGTGGTGCACTAACCCCCTGCAGGCTGTGTTCACGCCGCCAACCCCAGTCCTCTCCCTGCGCTCTGACCGAAGCCCGAGCCTCAGCTCCCAGCCCTGCCCGCCCCGGCGGTTGAGCAGACAAGCCTCTTGGGCTGGTGAGTGCCGGTCGGCCCTGATCCTCTGTGCGGGAATCTCCCCGCTTTGACCTCCGCACCCCTGTTGCTGCGCTCTCCTCCGCGGCTCCGAAGCTCCCCCGCTCCGGCACCGGCAGTCTCCGCCCGCCAAGGGCCTTCCTAGTGTGTAGAAACCTTTCCTCCTTCACAGCTCCCTCCCACTGGTGCAGGTCCTGTCCCTATTCTTTTGTCTCTGTTTATTCTTTTTTCTTTTGCCCTACCCAGGTATGTGGGGAGTTTCTTCCCTTTTGGGAGGTCTGAGGTCTTCTGCCAGCGTTCAGTAGTTGTTCTGTAGGAGTTGTTCCACGTGTAGATGTATTTCTGATGTATCTGTGGGGAGGAAGGTGATCTCCGCGTCTTACTCTTCCGCCATCTTCTCAAATTCTCTGAAGACGTTTTAACTCTCCTTTCTCACTTTTCCTCAGGAAGGGTGCTTGGGTTATAAAAGAATGTACATTAGGACATGGTGTTGCATATTTGTTTCAGAAAGAAGAATTAAAGAAGTTGACAAGATATGTTTACAATTTTCAAAAAGAGCAAACATGTTTTAAGGCTGGTTTAAGCCATGAGCTCTACCATCCAGTGATAGTTTTCATGATCAGTATTCTCTCAGCTAAACCTCTTAGCCTCACCTTCAAACAGACCTGAATGATGTAGCCACACTTATGAGTGGACTTCTGGTCAATTACATAGGCCACAGGTCCCAAGCTTTCTTTATTCAGTGTGTCCCATTGCTTCTTCATGGATACCCTAGACCAAAAGACATATCTGACCATTCTACTTAGAAAGCAGTGAAGTCCAATAACTTAATAAGTATTAAAGTAAGATGTCTTAGTAGCCATTTGGAAAAAAATTGAAAGATAAACAATATTTTAAAAAGTCTTCATGACTACACTTACTTACTAATGGGATATTGGTCACCTGGTGGGCACTGCACAGTTTCTTAAGCCTTGGATCAGACTGTATACCACCCTCATTTTCCATTCCACACCGATTTGTCTGCGGTATCTGCTTTCTATCACACAACTGCCAAAAATGCAGTTTGGCAAAGATGGATGTTGTTAAAAGGCATGTAGTATGATCTCCTATTGAAACTGTGAACTACGTTGAACTAGGAGTTTGCATTGCCTTCAACAGCTGCGTTCCCATCAAAAATGTAAAACAAGCCACAGCACCCCAGTGAATTCACTGTAACACCCCGGCTGCCTTGCTGCAGTTTGGGAGCCATAAATGTAGACATTTGCCAAGTCCAGGTTCCAGAGTAGCTTGAGAGTGATGTGATCAGTTTCCCTGTTCTCCAGAGCAGCTATGCCACACCTATTTACTCTTTATTACTGATTTCTGCAAATATTGCGTGTTTCTTGCAGACATTAAAAAATAATTATTTTAATGATGGTATACTTTTAGAAAAACTACCTTTAAAATTAGTATATAGTAATTACGATTGTCTAACACTTGCACAGTAGTTGAAGTTTCCAAAGGCTTTTGCTACATTTTGCTGTGTTATAGTAAGGACAACAATCTCAGAGGAAGAATGTCCTGTGAGCCTCTTGCAATCCTACCCACCCATCCGGGCCTACCTCAAATACTGCGTAAACCTTCCCTGCTCTATACTTAAAGTACTCTCTCCCTCTCTAAATATCTACAAATGTTGCTTGTAATTTCCCTTTTGTTACTGAGTCCTAAGCTCATACTGCTCGCTGCACAACAGGCCAGTAAATCAAGAGATGAGGTGTTGGGGCAAGGAGTAGCAATGTTACCAGATGCAAGTCCATGTGCTGGACGCACAGTGAGGCCAAACAATACCAAAACATCAGAGTTTGGAGCAGAGAAAGTTTATTGCAGAGCCATGCAAGGAGGCAGGTGGCTCATGCCCAAGAAAAACCCCAAACTTCCTGAGGGCTTTCAGAAAGCATTTTTAAAGGTAAGGTGGGGTAACAGCATGGTTACTTGTTGCAGACTTCTTGGTGATGGGTCCTTTGTTCTAGCAGCTGTCCACTTAAGTCAGGTCACAATGTTCCTGTAAACCACCACCAAAACCAAAAAGCTATTATTTGTTCTGCAACTTTTTATCTTCTTAAGATTGGAAAAGTGTTATACCTTTAAAGGTGAGAGCCTTGAGAATGGGCTATCCTGTATATTTCAGGCTATAGGCAACATTCTTTACAAAAGGTGCAGACCCCAGGCTGGGTGAGGTCAGCCTGGGGGTCACAGGAATGGGCACAGTCAGCATGACTTAGCACAGGCAACAAAGCACATAGTTTAAAGTAAAAAGGAACAGATCTAATATGGAGTCAGATTTGTTCTTCCCTAATATAGTAATGTTATTTGGAAAGCGAGCAGACTGAGAAGATGGTGGACTAGTGTCCCAAAGGAACATCTTATCCAAGTTAGAATCCAGGCTTCTTTTATACTAAAAGGGGAGGGAGTATAGCTGTTTGTTACAAATTTCTTGGTGTCAGAATCCTTTGTTCTTGAAGCTGTCCACCTAGTTCAGGTCATGATGTTCCTATAAACCTCCAACAAGGCAACTTTTTATTCTCTGCTCTGCAACTTTTTATCTCTATATGAATGGAAAAGAGTTATACGTTTAAAGGTGAGAGCCTTGAGAATGAGCTATCCTATATATTTCAGGCTACAGGCAACATTCTTAACTTGTAGCAAAAGCAATGGAATACAAAGGTTAAAGTAAAAGAAACCAATCCAATATGGAATCAGATTTGTTCTTCCCTATTACACTTTCCACATTCTGCCTTGGGTTTTAGCAAAATTTGTTACTTTTATTTGATCAGTTCTTAGGTCATAAAGGGCTTTGTTTTCACAAGGCGTGTCTCATTCTTTTTAATTTCCTCAAAAGAACCTTGATCTAGAGCATTATTAGCTAAAAAAAAAAAATTGTTGCAAAAGTGAATAAACAGAAGAAATAATGAGTTGCTCTGGGCCTTTCATCAAAGGGACAGGTATTTGCACTAATCTGGGCTGAAATGAGAAATCGTTTCAATTTCATCACTTTTATATCTCTGTTCCAAAGGTTGCTTAGCCTATTTTAGAAAGAATAAAAGAAGAGAAAACCACTAAGAGCATTTTTATTTCAGTGAAAATAAACTTGTGGCTTTCTCAAGCCCACAGAACCACAAGGAGTGTTTTTAAGGCAACGACAGTTTCTTGATAAATCTCAGGGAAATAGAGTTGCTGGGAAAGTATATTTTCACTGTGGTACACTTATAGCAGAGAACTGGGCTCACTTTTCCACTAAGCTCAAGCTCACAGAGTTTCTGAGCTATTTTGAAAACAATAAGGTGTGAATGCAAAACGTTTTATGGATTGGGAAGCTAAACCACCAGGAGACGAAATACATAATTACACAACTATTTTCAAATCCAAGAATCCAATTCAGGCTCCCCATCTTCCAATGCAATTCACAGACCACTGTGAATAACATGAAACAAATATTGCCTTCAGATTTTTATTAGTACAGCTCAGCAGAGCCTCATACCTAATGTAGCCAAAATTTAATGTTTTATATCTATGTTTACACCATAGTACAGTCATTTGTCTAGTGGGAAGCCTTTAAAATCAGAATATTTAATTATCACCCCCAACCAAAGAGCGTTATCAGTCTCAGAGGTAAATCTCTGCTGGTACTTTGTGTTAGTCTGAAAGTTGGATTGCTGGGGGCTTGGATGGAGGACGAGGAATGAATATTGAACAGGCAATTAAATGGAACTTTTTTTTTTTTAATTCTTACTGAATTAGAAGTTCATTGTTTGGATTCATTTGTCCTTAAAGTGTCATAGATTTCTAAAATATTAGACAAATTAATAGGAAAAATATATTTAAAAATATATTCCAAAATCAGATATAAATGACTTATATATATATTCTTTCTGAAAGTACAGATTTATTATTTTTCCTGATACAGGGGTTGGATAGGTGATTTTTCTGGTCTCCATCAGCTTGACTAGTACTGGCTGGTGTAGGATGGCCTCAGTCACATGTCTGGGGACTCAAAGGAGATGGCTGGGAGGGAGAGGATGACCAGAGTTTTGCCACGGGGTCTCTCATCCTCCAGGAAGCTATTCTGGGCTATTTTCCCATGTGGAATAAGGGTTTCCAGTGACATGAAAGGGCAAGCCCCAACATGCAGGTAACTTTCAGATCTCTGCTTCTGTCAACTTTTTAAAAATTTGGTATTTATATGTATTATAAAATGATCACCACAATAAATTCAGTTAACATCTGTCACCATACGTAGTTACAATTTTTTGTGTGTGATGAGGACTTTAAAATTTTCTCTTAGCAACATTCAAATATGCAATACAGTATTATTAATTATAGTCACCATGCTATACATTATATCCCAATGACTTATTCTTTTTTATAACTGCAAGTTTGTACCTTTTGACTCTCTTCATCTATTTCACCCACTCCCCTCCCTCTGCCTCTGGCAACTACCAATCTCTTCTGTGTCTATGAGCTTGGTTTTTTGTTTGTTTGTTTGTTTTTACATTCTACATATAAGTGAGATCATACAGTATTCATCTTATTTATTTCACTGGGTGACTTACTTCATTTAGCATAATGCCCTTGGGGGCCATCCATGTTGTCACAAATAGCAAATATTTCATTCATTTTTGTGGCTGAATAGTATTCTGTCGTATATATATATCACATCTTCTTTATCCATTCAGCCATTGATAGACACTTAGGTTGTTTCCATATTTTGCCTATTTCAACAATGCTGCAGTGAACACGGGGGTGCATAGATCTGTTCAAATTAGAGCTTTTATTTTTTGTGAATAAATACCCAGAAGTGAAACTGCTAGATCATATGGTATTTCTATTTTTAAATTTTGGAGAAGCCTCCATACTGTCTTTCACAGTGCTGAACCAATTTACATTCCCAATAACAGTGTACAAGTGTTCCCTTTTATCCACATCCTCATCAAGGATTGTTATTTCTTGTCTTTTTGATAATAGTCATTCTAACAGGTGTGAGGTGTATCTCATTGTAATTTTGACTTGGATTTCCCTGGTGCTTAGTGATGTTGAGCATCTTTTCATGTCCCTTTTAGCCACCTGTATGTCTTCTTTGGAAAAATGTCCATTGAGATCTTCTGCCCATTTTTAAATTGGATTGTTTGTTTTTATCTATTGAGTTTTATGTGTTCTTTATATACTTTGGATATTAACCCCTATCAGTTACATGACTTGCAAATATTTTCTTCCATTCAGTAGGTTGCCTTTTCATTTCATTGATGATTCTCTTTGTTGTGCAAATGCTTTTTAGTTTGATGTAGTCCCACTTATTTATTTTTGCTTTGTTGCCTTTGATTTTGGAGTCCAATTCAAAGAATTCATTGCCAAGACCTATGTCAAGGAGCTTACCACCTATGTTTTCTTCTAGGAGTTTTATATTTTCAGGTCTTACATTCAAGTCTTTAATCCATTTTGATTTAATTATTGTGTATGACATAAAAAAGTAGTCTAGTTTCATTCTTTTGCATGTGGCTGTCCAGTTTTTCCAACAACACTTATTGAAGACTCTGTCCTTTCCCCATTGTATATTCTTGGCTCCTTTGTCATGAATTAATTGACCATATATGCATAAGGTTTCTTTCTGGTCTCTCTACTCTATTGATCTGTGTGTCTGTTTTTCTGCCAATACCATACTGTTTTGATTACTATAGCTTTGTAATATAGTTTGAGATCAGGGAGCATGATGCCTCCGGATTCCTTCTTCTTAAAATTGCTTTTGCTTTTGGGGTCTTTTGTGGATCCATACAAATTTCAGTTGCCTCACTTGGCTTATGAGAGATATGGATCCTTAGAGGCAACTGACATTTTGGGACATTAGGAGAGTTTTGGGGAAAAGGTAGGGGGCCTGGACAAGGCAAATAATAAAGAGCAGGTGCAGAAGGAGACAAATCAGAAGGATAAGGGGGAGGAGAGACAACTGGATCTTGGGAGGCAACTGGAAGACAAGGAAAGTGGGGATATTCACTAGCAAAATGAGTCTAGCTTGTTCTTCTTTGAGTTTGTCAACTGGCTCATTCACTTTGGCCAAAGAATCTTTTAATGAAATAAGGTTTGAGTGAGAATTTCTTTTGGAGTCCTCTGCATACCAGTCAAAAGATGCTGCCCATTGGGTTTGTGAAATCTGTGTCATTTCTTTCCTAAGGCAGCTCTTAAATGAAAAGTTTTGTTCAAATCAAATGTTCCCCAAAGTGGTCACGGAAGACCCCCCCCCCCAATCACCCTTGGCAAAGCTACGCCATTCGGAAAGATAAGCATAAGATTTGGATTGAAATGAAAGTACATAGAAGAGGCAGGAGCCGTTACAGGTAGAGGAGAGGCTTTAGACTCAGATGACCTTGTGAGACCTGGACATGTAGGTAGGGATGTAATGCTTGTAATACTTGTACAGCTCCTGTCTTGGAACCCCGATGTAACGGCTGCTCTGAGCACAGAGCTAACAACCTGTATCTCCCAAACTCATCCCCTGCGAGCAGAAAACCAGAAAGGATGCTCTCTTTGGATCCAAGCCAAGCTCTCAGAACAGAAAAGTGAGGAAGGAAGGAATCTCATCTGTTTTTATTGGTGACCCACAGCTAAGTTTGTCCAAATGGACACAGATTCTGTGAAAACCACAAACTGAACAGTCTGTGAGGCTGGCTGGGACCACAGGCTTATCGAGCTTTATCCTGTGATTCTTTCTTAGAATGCACAGTGCTTGTTGACAGCACAACACAAGACAGTAGCACAAAAGAGCAAAGACACGATGAAAGGGAACAGCCTCATTCCACCAAGGGTGCCAAACATGAAAATCAATAACAAAACCCTCTTATCAGACTGAGAATATAAAAAGCTGAGGACCACAACACAGAGAGAGTGGAGTCCAGACCTGGTGCTGACTTGCTACTTCATCAAGACCGCCACAAGCTGCCAGCAGCAAATGACAAGGTGATTCTCTGGGTAGCACCACTGGTCAAAGACTGAGGTCCACAGAGCTGGACAGAGCAGGATGTCTTGCTGAAATTTTCAGGAAACTGTGGTGATAGGCAAAGACCATCTGTACTGGAACAAATGGAGAGCCTTTTAATTTATTTAGAGCTTGCTATAGAAGGGAAGTCAGCCACTGTCACTTGCATATGGCAGGGACTCAGAGGCAGGCAGAAGAGTGGGAAAACCCTATGGTGGAAACAAGGAAGGCCCAGGTGTGCCCTCATTGGGTAACCGAGAACCACAAACCTGACTCCATATTGGATCTATTCCTCTAGCTCTAACCTTTGTGCTCTGTTGCCTGTGCTTAGTCATGCTGGCTCTGCACCTTTTGTAAAAGAATGTTGCCTATAGCCTGAAATATACATGGTAGCCCATTCTCAAGGTTCTGACCTTTAAAGGTATAACACTTTTCCATAAAAAGTTGCAGAACAGAGAATAACATTTGTCTTGGTGGTGGTTTATGGGCACATTGTGACCAGACCTTCACGGACAGCTGCAAGAACAAAGGATTCCTGCACCGAGAAGTTGGCAGCAACCAGCCACACCCCCTCCCCTTTTAGTATAAAAGCAGCCTGATTCTAAATCAGGCAAGATGGTTCTTTGAGACACTAGTCCGCCGTCTTCTCAGTCTGCTGGATTTCTGAATAAAGTTGCTATTCTTTGCCCCAACAACTCGTCCCTCCATTTAGTGGCCAGTCATGCAGTGAGCAGTGCAAGCTTGGACTCAATAACAGTTGGAGGGTGTTGGCTGGGGGAGCTGAAGTTGCGCTAACTAGAAGTGCGCATCTTCTGAGATTGGTTTGAGGTGTGTAGTTGCCTTTCTCTGGCTGGTTCTGAGTTGGAAGCAGGGACACAAAATAGGGAACCTGGCAGTCTTTGATAAAGTACTGATTGTCTGGGCCTATAGCTGCAGGTTGTGGGTCTGAGTTCTATTGTCATGTATGGCCCGGTCACTGTCCATTTGTGTATTCAGTCTCTTACAGTCATGTACAGAACTCTGAAATATTGTTTTATTTTTCTTCGTATGCTGTTGAGGTACATTTTCAGTGTCATAATTAAATAGATGACCACAATGACAAACTTATTTGCTTCACATAGACAACAAAGTATGTCAAACATTTTAGCTAAAAGTTTACTCATTTAAAAAAATTAATACAATAAAACCTCACACTGGTCAGAATGGCCATCATCAAAAAGTCTACAAATAATAAATGCTGGAGAGGGTGTGGAGAAAAGAGAACCCTCCTATACTGTCAAGGGGAGTGTAAATTGGTGAAGCCACTATGGAGAACAGTATAGAGGTTCCTTAAAAAACTAAAAATAGAGTTGTCATATGATCCAACAATCCCACGCCTAAGCATATATCCAGAAAAGACAAAAACTCTAACCCGAAAAGATACACATACCCCAATGTCCCAATGTTCATAGCAGCACTATTTACAGTAGCCAAGACATGGAAGCAACCTAAATGTCTATAGACAGATGAATTGGTAAAGATGTGGCATCTATCTACCTACCTATCTATCTATCTATCTATCTTTCTGTCTATCTATATATAATGAAATGTTAACTCAGCCATAAAAAGAATGAAATAATGTCATTTGCAGCAACATGGATGGAACTAGATATTATCACACTAGGCGAAGAAAATCAGACAAAGACAAATATCATATGATATCGCTTATATGTGGAATCTAAAAAAATGATACAAATGAGCTTATTTACAAAACAGAAACAGACTCAGACATTGAAAGCAAACTTATGGTTATCAAAGGGAAAAGGAGGAGGGATTAAATTAGAAGTGTGGGATTAACAGATATACACTACTTATATAAAATAGATAAACAACAAGGTTCTACTGTATAGCACAGGGAACTATATTCAATACCTTGTAATAACCAATAATGGAAAAGAATCTGAAAAAGAATATATATATGTATATATATAACTGAATTACTTGCTGTACATGTGAAACTAACACATTATAAATCAACTATACCTCAATAAAAATTTTTAAAAAGAGTGGGAAAAAATTAATACAATAAAAGAAACCCAAACAAATATTTAGCCAGAAAATAATGATCTCAAAGAAGTTCTTAAAGGAAAATCCATTTTTATCTCCCTAAAATATCCTAGGACATCTTCTCTTCAATGTCACAGCCATTTCTCCTTGAGGCTGTTTTTACAATGAATAAGTGGTTTTTACCAGGTGTGAACTACCTATTTACAGAGAGGAGGGTGACCTATTTTAGACGTTTGCATCCCTGACAAATGTTGTACTGTGTGACTAAGAAGCAAGGAAACCTAGAAGGCTCAAACTTAAGAAACCTTTGGAAAATTCACTTCTTCCCTGAAGCCAGTAAATGGAATTTTTAAACTGTGTAAGATCGTAGCACCCTCAGTGTTCTGGCTGACAGCGTGTAGCCTCTTCAGCTCAGCGCCAGAAGAAGTGTGCTTACTGGAGTGAGTGCCTTGAGGAACACACTGCACCGCTTTCGTTGTTACTTTCAGCAATCTCTGCCCTCCTTCCCCCACCGACTGCCAAAGTCTTTCACACACACCTCTAACACTTCCATTTTCATTTAAATTTCTCGAGGATAATGCAAATCAAGCTTTTTTTCTTTCTCCCCTGAGTTTGACATAGAAAAAGATAGTTCACCTTATCTTGTTAAAAGCCTACGATGTTCCTGTATGGCTGATTCGCTTTGTTTTGGGGCAGAAACTAACACACCATTGTAAAGCAATTATACTCCAATAAAGATGTAAATAAATAAATAAAGAGAGTAGATCAGGAAAAGAAAAAAAGCCTACGATGACTGACTGCTAGTTTTAGATTTAGATTTCAAGCCCTTGAATTATTCAGAACCCATTGCATCTTAAAAAAAAAAAGTTTTCTCATGTGAAGGTGCATTTTAAGCCCTAAACAAGCACACGACTTGATTAGTTTTGGAATCAGTTGAGTTTTATATTTGACTTGGAAAGACGCTTCTTACCAAAGAAGTATGGGAGTTTGAAACCCAAGGAGAGCAACGTGGTGTTCATATCGTCTTCACATGTGATTATGCACCTTCAAAAATCCCTAACCATGTATAATTGGAAACACAGCGACCTCTTTACCAAAGAGAGCACCACCGTTATTGCGTTCAGCAGCAGGTTCTACGACCTCTGTCTTATGCTGATGGCACGTAGCTTCTAATGATTTGTTTGCATGTGTCAAATAAAAAGTTTATCGCTGCAAACAATTCAATATAATGGTCGACAGAGAAAGAAGATCAGTGCAATCGAAAAAGTTAAAAACTCCCACTTAATTTACGTGTGAAAGAACATGATCTCCGGTATTGGCTTTAAAATGCCGCAGCAAAGAAAATGGGGGAAGATATGGGAAAAGATTGTCAAAGTGTTGGTGATTGTTGAATTGAGTGATAAACTGTTCATTATATGATTTCTTCTACTTTTGTGTATGTTTAAAAATCTTCACATTGAAGGTCAAAAAAATCCTCTTACAATGGAAAAGGGGAGAATGGAAAACAACAAACAGGGGTAACTGCTCTATCTAATATCACAGTAGACAAAATTAGAAGGACTTCCCGTCCTGGCAAAGAATGGAGACATCATCTTTTGACTAGGGAGTCAAGTACCTGGCTCTTCTTGGTTTTGAAATCAGAGAGGATCTGTCTTGTCCATTACCCTCTTTGGTCACCTGAGATGAAATGATCTAGAAGATGTCCGTTTGGGGGACTGTGTTTTTAGTGACTTACTTTCTGTTGACATGGGTTCAGAGTCTAGGCATTGCTTTAGGGTGAGGGGGAGCAGAATACGTGACCCCAGAATGTGCCAGTTTGGCATGTGGATTATTCTGAGATGAAGATCAGAGCCCTACAGACTCAAGAAGAGGTTTTTACCCGCCTCTTAACTACCTAAAAGAATTTGGATAGAGGGCCTGTACCAGTGGAGAGCTAATACCCAAGTAACTTTTTATATCAGAAAAACTTACCTGCATGGCCTAGCAAACATTTGTTTACCTAACATTTGCTCTTATCTTCCTGATTTGTCTTCCTTCCCTTTGAGAGCCCAGACCCCTGGCCCCTTCTCCTTAGCTCAGACTGGTATATAAGCTTCAATTACCTGGCTGCTGGGAGCCATCCGTGTCTTTCTGGGACTCCCGTAGGTATGAAAGTAGATTTGTTTTTCTCCTGTTCATCTGTCTTATACCGATTTAATTATTTGACCCACCAAAGAACCTAGAAGGGAAGAAAGGAAGTTTTTTCCCCTGCAAGGGATTTAGCAAACACATAGGGTTGGTGGCCAAGCTTGGGGTCTCTTGGGTAGTATGATTCCATTAAAAATTAAGTATGCTTTGATCTGCTGCTGCTTTTGCACTCCACAGGCTAGTAACAAGGTACAGTATCTTGTCGGATGGCTCTAGAGCCAGCCCAAGGAGCGTTCACTGGCTTCTCTCTCAAACTCAAAAAATGGCCTGGAGTGAGAAGGCACATTTAATCTTCTTCTTGTCATATTTCCCCATTTGTCCCCAAAATGTCTTTTATAGTTGTTCTCCCCCTCCCCAAGAAGAAGGGAGAAGTTTTCTTTGTTGACTCAGTATTGCTATGAAAATGATGTCACCTGAGCCAGCAGCGGGTGTAAGATGGGACACCGTTGATTTCGACTCTTGTGCGAGCTCCCAGTCTGGTGGTCTGATAACAGATAGTTACACAGAACAGCAGCAGTCTGTGATCCACACTCTGTGGAGCTCTGCTGTAGTGGGTTCCGAATTCTGATTCTGGCTAATTGTTTCCACTTAGTGCCTTTTAACTTCTTTCTTTTGCATTTCCTATAACCTAGAAGTTGAGTGTAAGGCAGCATTCTCCAATAGAAGTGTCATGAGAGCCACATTTGTGATTTTTAAATTTCCTGGTTGCCACATTACATATGTGAAAAGAAAAAGGCGAAATTAATTTGAATAATATATTTTATTTAACTGAATAGAGCTCAAATATAATCATTTAAATATGTAATCAGTATAATAATTATTGATGAGCTACTTTACTTTCTTTTTATTTTTATTCTATCTTTGAAATCCAGTGTGTGTTTTATGCTTATGCATCTCAGTTTGGACTGGTCACATCTGAAGAGCTCAGTGGGTGGCAGCTCAGGGTGGCTGGTAGCTGCCACACTGGACAGTGCGCGACTAAGGTCTGATTGCATTCAGAGTGAACGTTTTCAGAAACGATTATCCGTAGCTGGTGCTGGGCATCCCATATCACATCAGATGGTGGATAAAATCAGCTTAGCTCACCATCAAAGTTAATAGGAAGTATCATTTTCTTTTCGTATCAAAGAACTGCTTCCTGCCTAACCAACCTTTTAGATAAGATAGAATCCCATGTGCCCACTAAAATACATGGTTAGGAAAACATTTTAATTGGTTACAACAGTCTAGTGGGGAAAGAGCAGAAATCAAAGAGGACTGTCTTAGATGATACAGACTCCTCTACAGGCATTAATAAGTTTGAGGAACTTTAAAAAATGATGACATGAGATAGAGTAGTTCACACATTCATGTCCCATGATTGTCTCATTATAGGTGTCTGTTGTACATACTTAACGTAAAATAATGAGCTTCTATTCAGCAGACAATAGCGTCCACCCTAACAATGTTAGCAAGGTACAAAGTTCCAGCAAGAAGAGATGCTAATTCTGTTTGTCTTATGTTGTAAAGACTGTAGCAGTTTCCTCAGTACTGTATGAGAGGAAAAAAAAAAAAACTTGTAACCTAACAGCTTTAAAGATTATTCCAATAAAAGTGATGGGTAAGTTGCATATTGCCTTTAAAAATACATTTGACCCTTTTTCTTTCAGTGTATACACTCATCATTTAATGGTATAATAAGCAGTTTGGTAGCAGTTTTGTCAATAAATTCTGTATCAGACATTTATCATGGGGCTCAATCAGAGGTAACGAAATTCCTGCATAGAGTTGCTTGCCATTGGAGCTGACAAAGGACTAAATGGAATTGAGCCCTTCCTATTTCTTGAGCCTGTTCTGACTGTAATGGGCTTACTGGTCTCCATCGGGGCTGCCTTTCTTCTGGGTGTCTATGCTCC
Organism: Stenella coeruleoalba; assembly: GCF_951394435.1. Lineage (NCBI taxonomy): Eukaryota > Metazoa > Chordata > Mammalia > Artiodactyla > Delphinidae > Stenella > Stenella coeruleoalba. Next base: position 56,469,409 of record NC_137160.1, on the reverse strand, counting down.
TGAGTGGGATGTGCAGAACATCATCAGAGCCTCTGACCAGCTGTCTTTCCTCAGCAAAAGGAGGAAGGAATACCAAGAAGAGGCAGCGTGGAAGAAGGAGGGCTCCCTGCTTACCTAGGCGCCAGCTTCCTGCATCATTTCTCCTGGACCTCTAGAGATCAGGCCATGTTTTGGGACCCTGAAAAGAAAGGCATTAATACATTTCCCTTTAAAAAAATCAATGCATTTATTGGATTTACATAGGCCCACTTTTTCAAAGAGTTCAGCATTCAAAATGTACTATCTTTGGAGCTAGTTGAGCTCTCTTAGGGCTGCTGAGAATTTTACCGAGAGCCTCAGGAGTAAAAGACAAGATGTCTGCCTTTGTTGAGTTTCCTGTCTATAAAGAGGGAACTGGAATAGCACTGTTAAAACATTTAAAATTCCTCAGCTACAATTGCATACCTGACCATAAAAAGATATTATTTTGCCTTCTTTCCAGTGTTTTGAGAGTAGCTTCAGTTCAATGGCATAAATAACCACCAATGGGATAAGGGAGTGAAATCTTCGCTTAGATTGAGTGTGTGATTCAGGTTTACAGCTTCTGCCGTAAAGCCTTATAGGGCCCTCTCTGCATATCGTTCCTCTTTTTCCCAGCATAGAGCATCGGTTGCTAAGGCAAATGAAAATCAATTGGAACTAAAAACAGAGATTGGGTTTTCATAATCCTGTATCATAAATGAGCTCATGGCTGTGTGAACATTGCTCTGAGCAGTTTGGGTTGCCATTTATATATCCTCTAAATTAGCAGAGTGCTTTTCTTCCAGGGGCTAAAATGCTTTGTGTGTATAACCTGGCTTTATGTTGCGGAATGGAGGGAGCAGAACTGTCCTAGAATGGAAACAGGACGAGCATGCACCCCTTCTTTCTGTTGAGGTTAGTAGTGTGAAGTGCACAGAGAGGCAGTGCAGTGCCGTCGGGGGGTGGGGGGGGGCAGAGGCTTGATCCCAAAGGCCCAGCTGACCCTCCACTCAGTCTGTGTAGCCGGGTGAGACTGGGTGAGCATAACGCTCAATGAGTGACAGTTCCATCCTCGGTAAAAATGAGCGTAAGAATACCTCTTTCGTAGAAATGTGAGGAGGAGACCATGAAATGAGGTACCACTTCATCTCCCTCTACTCAATACCCTTCCAATGCACCTGCTCATCAATGCCTGATTTGCGGTCAGCCCCAAAGCCTGATTTCTCCCTGCTTCCGGCCCACTGAGGAGACCCACTGGAGAGGACTTGAAAGCTCACATTTTGAGCTATCAATTCATGCTTTCATGCTCTCCAAACGAAGTTGGGACCCCTGGACTGCCCAGCAAACCTTCTGTTTTTCTAATCAGTTCTCTCCTTTCTCTGCTCATGCTACTTTAAAAAAAAAAATCGAATTGTTTTCAAGCCCATTGTGCTATGAATGAATCTCAATTCTCAGCAAATGATTTTGATTCATACTGTACTGAGGAAAGAGAGAAAAGGGGAAGGGAACGGTATAATGGGGAGTTTTGCGACTTTCTACAGCCCTAGGCTTCAGCTTAAATTATCACCACTTCCACTCGTCCTCTCCCCTTCTTTGTTCTCACGGTGGGATAATGAGCGCCCCTGTTCAAGCCTAATCTGCCCTCTTTTGTTCTGAATCCCATCCACTTTCACCTCCTTAGGACCCAGTCTGTTAATTGTCCACTGTCCTCATTCTATATCATTTCCCTTTTCATGGCATCTTTGCCGCGACATTAATTAAATGGACATGGCTGGAAGTCTGTGTTCTTCCCTTCCCTTCACCATCAAGCTTCTCAGGAGAACCATGTTTCCTGCGTTACTTTTATTCACTCCTCAACCCACTGTAATCTGGCCACTGATCTACAGTCTTCATGGAAAGTATTTTTGCCAAGATCGTCTATGATTATCTTGTTTTAAACCGCAGTCGTCACTTCCAGGTCTTTACCTTGTTTAACTTCTTTGAAACATGTGTCTTCATAAGCACTCCTTCCTACTTAAAGTACTCTATCCCTCTGCTTTCGGTATTTCACATTCTCTTTGGTTTTCCTTCTTCTTTGCCTACCCCTTCTCAGCATCCTTCGCCCGTTCCTCTTCCTAGTTATATTCCCATAATGTGCTATTCCTTAGTCTTTTCTCCCGGGATCCTGTCACCTCTCAATTCTACACCACCTTCCTGGGTGATGCAACAACTTCCAAGGTTTCAGTTATGAATAATGGACTGAAGCTGTGACTCACGGAATCCTGAGCCTCGACAGACGTATGCTCGGTAGGTAACTTCCCGTAGATGTCTCCTCAGCCTTTCGAGCTCAATGTGTTTATATATAAAACTTTCATCTTTTCCCAAACAGTTTTCTTTTCACTTTTATCTTATCTCAGTGAGGGTCCCTTCCTTTCACTCAGTTGCCAAAACCAAAAAACTGGGTGTCACCTCAGGGTCTTTCCTTTCCTCCAGAGTATATGCACCGTCAACATATCAAGCCAGCCTCTGGGTCCTAGAGTTTTCACCTCTTCTTGTCTCTTGCTGATTCTGCGGTACGCAGGCCTCTCACTGCTGTGGCCTCTCCCGTTGCGGAGCACAGGCTCCGGACACGCAGGCTCAGCGGCCATGGCTCACGGACCCAGCCGCTCCACGGCATGTGGGATCCTCCCGGACCGGGGCACGAACCCATGTCCCCTGCATCGGCAGGTGGACTCTCAACCACTGCGCCACCAGGGAAGCCCCTCTCGCTGATTCTGATATCCCTCATCTCTCACTGAGATTTGCTACCACACCTGCCTCTGACCTGCTTTCCCCACCTGGGGCCTGGCCACTCTCCAGTCCATCCCCATTTGGGCCCTCACAGCAATCTGCAACCCAAACACCAATCTGAACGTTTCACTCCCCTGTTTAAAATTCTGTAATTATTCTGTATTGCTTTATTGATCTATTCAAGACACTTCTTAATCTCGCCTCTGCTTCGCTTTGTGAATGAATGTTTTTATTCCCTCCTAAATTCTGTGATTCAGACAGAATGAACAATGGACACCCTATGAGCACATCACGCTGACTGGCGCATACTTCTGCATATGCATCTTTCTTCCAGGAGGATCCTTCCCTTTTCCCTCCCAAATTCATCTCACTGATTCTCACTCACTCACCAGGTGTCAGTTTCTACTTGACCTCCTCTAGGAAGGCTTCACTGGCCCTTTCTCTCTCAGCCCCTCTGACTAGTTATCCCCCGTGTGGCCTCTTACAGTGGCTGCTATAACTCTGTTGTTAGATAACGGATAGCTCTTATTATTATTGTTGTTGTGGTTGTTACTGCTATTATTATCATCATCAGACCTAGACCTCCAGCTAAGGCTTTTGAATTTCAAGTCCAGTATTATTTTTGTAATAGTCCTATATTATTGCTATGCTTACCTGTCCTCTTCTCATGAAAAGCCTTAGTTGCTATGAATGATAATTATTAGCTTTAAGAGGTTCCTAGTTATGTAGACTTTTTTAATGCCCCAGGTCCTGAGCGTCGATCTTAGTTCTGCAGGGAGAGCACAAAGACATTACCTTTGCAATATGAACACTGGTCAGAACGAGTGAATATCCACCTTTACCGCTGCTCCTTGGAAACTGAAGATGTGTGTTCTTCTGGCCCTAACAGTGGTGTCAGTGTCATAACCTAGGGAAACCCCATGAGTGGAGGAAATTCCTCTTCTGTGATTTCAAGGAATGCTCTGTGAAGGGGAGGGGGAAAGCAAAAGCTAAGTCAGAGACCACCCGACTCAAACCCTACATACTATTGGAATTGCCCCAGCTTCTTCTAAGACTTAATATTCACAAAAAATAAAGGATTCAACAAAATAGGTGCTGTGAGTTGGCTCCCATATTCAGGTGACCTTGATTTACATGGAATGTTTTTTTTTTCCTGTATTTTTAAGGTCAAATACTCGTAGATGCTAATTTTTACCTAAAAAGTGTACCCTTTGCTTGTGAGAAGAATGCGGAAGTCTTCCTTTGATTAACACTACATAATAATCTTTTCAAGTTGGCAGAACTGTAAATATTCAAGTGAGAGAAGTCATTGTGCTTTAGTACCAGGTACACCCTTTGTTCTGGATAATGAGCACAAATATAAAAGCCTAATTATCGCCGCTGTTTTACACTCCATGGAGTGTTGACAGCGTGTAAGACACCTTATAGAGTGTGGGAAAAACACAGTCTCCGACCTGAACGAAGATTCATAGTCTATAAAAAGAGTTGATTTTTAATTGATCACCAATACGTCCTTGTATTTGCTAAACTCACTTTAAGGAATAATTCTTGGCATTATTCTTAGTAATATTGGTAACAATGAATAGATAGAATAGTTGTATGATTTCAGATTAGTCTTAAAGTGTTAAAACATTCAAAAACATAGGTACTATTTGTAAAGCATATTTTAATCATTTGTTTTGTACATAGATCTTTGTGACTGATTTGACGTTAGGAGGTATGGTGTTTTGAACTACTGCCAAAGCAATGTCCCGTCTGGCTCGCAATGTCCCGTCTGGCTCTGTAAGATGCACTGGTGCGTCTGATCCTTTACTAGGTTCTAGTGTTGCAGAAATAACTGTATCAACTGTCTCTATCCCCCACCTATCATAAGGTGTGCAAGTTATCCTTGTATAATAACAGAACCATGGGCAAGGTCAGAGGAAGCTCTGACCTTGGGTGAGCAGCTGTCAGAGAACAGGTAGTCCCATTGAAGCAAGTGACTTAGGAGGATGAAAAGGTATCCACCAGTCAGACAGCAAAAAAAGTGGGTGGAGACTAGATCATGGAAAACATCATTAACAAAGTTACCTAATAATATATTATTCAAATTGGGGAACTTTAAAAAAAATTTTTTTAATATTTATTTTTAATTTATTTTTGGCTGCGTCAGGTCTTAGTTGTGGCATGCAGAATCTTTCATTGCGGTGCACAGGCTTCTCTCTAGTTGTGGTGCATGGGCTCCAGAGTGTGCAGCCTCTGTAGCTGCAGTACACAGGCTCAGTAGTTGTGGCACACAGGCTTAGCTGCCCCGTGGCATGTGGGATCTTAGTTCCCTGACCAGGGCACATCGAACCCATGTCCCCTGCATTGGAAGGTGGATTCTTAACCACTGGACCACCAGGGAAGTCCCCAAATTGGGGAACTTTTGATATTGAAAGAGAGTTATTTAATAATGATGCTGGAACGATGGCCAAGATTGGATAAACAGGGTGAAATGATCACCCTACTTGTATACCAGGCTCATGTGATGGAGAGTAGCTGAATGGTTTTAAGGTTGGACAGTGACATATACGCGTTTTCATTCTTAAAGGTCATTTTTAGTGGCAGTGTGGTGGATAACTAGGAAGGGAGAGGCTGTAGACAGAGAGATCGCTTAACTGACTAAGACAATTAGTCATCTAGATGAGCATTGCTAAGACCCTCATCTGAGGCAGGCATTGTACTACGAGAAAACGGAAGAGGCAACAAATTTGAAACATATTTAGAAGTCAGAATCATACAGATTGGTAACTGGAGTTTGCATATCAAGAGGAAAAAAGATTTTAGTATAAATACAGAGTTTCTGGGTTGGGTGACTGGATGATGGTGAAACCTGTTGAAATAAAGATCACAAGAAGATCAGTAGGCGTTGGTGGAGGGAAGGCAAAAGATTAGTGCTGGCAGTGTGGGATACAGTGTGCTAGAAACGTCTTATAGCTGATGGAAAAGAAGGACAGATGTTCAGAGCAAAAGTCATGGCTCTAGAGGAACACATGAAACTATTGTAATTACAAAACTACTTGGCTTCAATGGAATGTTTCTCACTGTCTGTACTTGCTGGAATTCCTGGAAGGCCTCTTTGGCTTTTCAGTATTAATTCTTTTAATGTTAATATGTCTTCTAGAAATAGAACTCTAATAGTGCTTCTTATTTCACTCTTGTTTTATAGCACATGCTTTCTCTATTTCACTGGAGAATATTTCTTCGGTTGTTTTCATAGCTCTATTTCAAAACATGTGGCACAAATTGTTTCCAGAATATTCACCTATGATATTTGTGTGATTGTGGCAGTGCAGACATTGAATAATGACAGTTAGCAACGTGATGCTCGAGGGTATGAGCCACACCACCCGTTCCATCCTATTGTTTCATCTGTCATTGTCACTGAGGCACGTTTAGGTATATTTTAATGAAACTATCCAACTAGAAACACTATCATAAACTCAAAGATGCAGATACTCACTCATCTACTGTTCAAGCAGTTAGTAAGGCCCTACTATATTCTAGGAGCTTTTAAAGGTGGGAAGGTTCAGTAAGCAGATGGTCTTCCAACCCTAACTGTAATTACAGGTACCATGTTCATCTTGGTTGAGCTGATGTAAGGTTGTCCTGTATGACTCTTTGAATTCCTACCTCTGACTTCACTGTGAACCCATTTTTTCATTTTTTCGTGGGTCACAGCCCTCCCAAGTGTGAGTAGTATAAAGGTTATTTAGTGGACAAAATCTTTAAGTAAGAGATATTTACTTTTGTAGCAAAATTTTTAAAACATCTTTATTGGAATATAACTGCTTTACAATGGTGTGTTAGCTTCTGCTATATAACAAAGTGAATCAGCTATACATATACATATATCCCCATATCTCCTCCCTCTTGCATCTCCCTCCCACCCTCCCTATCCCACCCCTCTAGGTGGTCACAAAGCACCGAGCTGATCTCCCTGTGCTATGTGGCTTCTTCCCACTAGCTATCTATTTTGTATTTGGTAGTGTATATATGTCCATACCACCCTCTCACTTCGTCCCAACTTACACTTGCCCCCTCCGTGTCCTCAAGTTCATTCTCTACATCTGTGTCTTTATTCCTGTCCTGTCCCTAGGTTCTTCAGAACCAATTTTTTTAGATTCCATATATATGTATTAGCATACGGTATTTGTTTTTCTCTTTCTGACTTACTTCACTCTGTATGACAGACTCTAGGTCCATCCACCTCACAACAAATAACTCAATTTTGTTTCTTTTTATGGCTGAGTAATATTCCATTGTATATATGTGCCACATCTTCTTTATCCATTCATCTGTTGATGGACACTTAGGTTACTTCCATGTCCTGGCTATTGTAAATAGAGCTGCAATGAACATTGTGGTACATGACTCTTGAATTATGGTTTTCTCTGGGTATATGCCCAGTAGTGGGATTGCTGGGTTGTATGGTAGTTCTATTTTTAGTACTTTTGTAGCAAATTTGATCGTGACATTCTCCCACTTAGACTTTTTCAGTGGCTCCCAGTGTTTCTAGGATAAAATCAAAACTCTGTGGCATGTCATATAAGATCATTCATGATGTGTCCTGGGCACATCTCTCTAACTTGTTTGATTCCCACCTTCTCTTACACGTCTTTCTGTCCAGTCATATGTGTATCTTTACTTGCATTATCCACAAATGGTCCTTTCATCTCTCATTCTGTGTTGCATCTTTCTTTGTACCTTCTTCCTAGTTCACTTTTACCCACTTCCTTCCCTAGGTAATTCTTACTCATCCTTCAAGATTCTTCTTAAGTATCAGTTCCTCTGAGAAACATTGTTTGTTTCCCAAACTGAGTTAAGGGACCCTCCTCCTTGCCTTGTTAGCTCTCTGTATGTATTTCTATCCCAGCACCTACCATGTTCTATACTAAATATGTGAGATTAATTTGTCTCCTTACAGCAGAAATTTCCTTGAGCCTAGAAACCACATTTTCATCTTTATATCCTTAGCACCTCACATGATTCCTGGCACATGGGAATTGTTCAGTAAATGTTTGTTGAGTGAATAAGTGAGTGAATGAGTCGACAAGTGAAGGAATGAACATGCTCCCTATGGCATCCTGTTCCCCAGGATTCTAGCATCCCCTGTCTCCCTCCTTCCCTGCCCCTCTGAGTTTTCTTCCTGAGGCCATGAACACAGCACTCCCTCTGTCTTTCTAAAGCCACACTCTTACTCAAGGGCAGAGCACTTGTGGGCTCCTGCAACCCATTTTCCCATGCAGTTGTCTCTGGACTATAGAATATTCTCTTAGGCTTTCACTCTCCAGGATTAGCCCCAAGCAAGGAATCTCCCTGAGTACTTTTTTCATACTTCCAAAGTAACATATTTCAGTCAGTCGATCCAGGAGCAGAAAATGATTGTCCAGTACCTTGCTTATGTCTGAGCTGTGCCAGGTTTCCCTATACAGCCATGGAAAAAAGTAGCCATGTCCCTATCACTTGTGGATGGCATTTCACTTTTATATGAAATATAAATATAGGATCCACATTATTTCATTTTACTTTAGTTTTTCCTCATGTCACTCCCATGAGGTAAATCGGGCCAATTGTAGTTTTCCATATGTGAAAGATGGAGGAAATAAGCCTGCGAAAAGGAACATAAAATGATTGGCTTGTAAACAGCACCTGACATTCAAACCCACACCTTTGACGCTAGATTCATGGACCCATCACTAAACCAAACTGATGAGCGTCTTCCCTCATCCCTGTGTGGTCTGGTCACACTTACGGGGCAAAGTTTAGGAGATGTATGTGCGCTCTGGCATCCGTCTCTCCCCAGCTCACCTTTCTCTAAGTCCTTCCTAGAAGAAAATTCTTTACTGCGCCACCATGTTCTGAAGCAAGAAGAACAGAGGGGTTTGCAGTTCTTATATGAATTTCTGCATTGTTTTGGAGGTAATAGTGGAGTGTTAAAGAGCCTCTATCACCCAGGCATTTGCTGAAGACTTTCTAGTCATAGATGACCTTGTCACCAGCCCAGCTTCCTGACAGTCACATCCCCCAACAGGTGGAGGAGACAATGAACACAGGGCGACTTTGGGCCTAATTTTGATCGCAAGAAGGAACTGACTTGTGAAGGAGAAGGAGAAGATGGAAACCTAAGGAAACGTGGCCATTATCTTACAGCAGTGAGGCTCCATCTTCAGGAGGTGAGAAGAGGCAGTTTGTTAAAATGCACGTTGCTGGTTTCCACCTCCCAGAGATCCCTGGGTTCTGAAGTGATGTCTCAGATTCTGCAACACCAAGCATGCCAGGCAGGTGATCAGAGGGTCCACTTTGAGTTTGAGCATGTGGTATAAGAAACACTTGCTAGAGTCTGCAAGAGAGCGTAAAGAAGTTGATATTCGGGGTTGACTCTCTTTGAGTTCATCTACCTCTGTTACTTACTAGCTGTGCGACCTTGGAAAACATCCTTAACCCGTAAGGGTTCAGTTTCTTCATCTATAAGTCGAGGACCTCTCCAGAAACAACCCAGGATACTTTATCTTCCCATTTCACGGGATCATTTAGAGGCTCTAATTATGCTCACAAAGGAGTTTATAAAATGTTAAACTCAGTAAAGTGATAGCAGGCGTTCTAATGTTCCGTATTTTGGTTTGTCTTCACACCAACCCTGTGTGATACATTTTTCGAAGTTTCAAAGGCTCCTCGAATCTATGCCACAAAACTCCTGAGGGAGAGGAGAGCTGAGGAAAGTCATCTTTCAAAGATGAAATTCTGCTTGTGTCGCTGTTTTTTTATTTCAGCAAGGAAATAGCAGGCCTGGGTTCCAAAGAACCCACCTGACCTGGTCATCCAGGGAGTGCCCCAGTGAACACAATTTTTAAAATCACATGTATCATAGGAAAAAGGAAGCAAAATAACAAAAGACAGAACTTTCTCAAAATTATGTCAGGAAGAATCTGTACCAAAACGAGTTAAGGTTTGCAAAGAAGTCCAATAACAACCACAAAGGGCAGTTTTATTTATGTTCATTGTACGTGTTTTCTATGATTGTACAAAAATGTACTTCACACCCTCATTTTCTGTCTCACAGTTTCCATGTTAGCAGTTTTGGCATAGCTGAGCTGGGCCCTCCACTCGGGGTCTCACAAACTGCAGTCAAGATGTTGGCTGGGCTGTGATCTCATCTGAGGCTGGGGTCCTCCTTGAAACTCATGTGGTTGTTGACAGAGTCCACTCCTTGCATTTGTGGACCTCATGATGGTTTATTGTTCAGGGCCAGAGAGAGAGAGAGAAAGAGAGAGAGAGAGAGAGGTTCTGATGCTTTGAGTCTCTGAGCTCAGGGAAGACCCTCTTATAAACCCTCTTAGAAAGGACTCCATGGTTTAGGTCAGGCCCATCCTGGGTAATATTTCTTTTGATTAACTTAAAGTCAACTGATTAGGGACCTTAACCTCATCTGAAAAGTCCCTGTGTTTTGCCATATGAAGTGACACAATCACATGAGTGACATCCCATCACTTTTGCCCTATTCTGTTGGTCAGAAGTAGGTCACAGTTTGTACCCACTCTCAGGAGATGGGATTCCACAAGGATGTGACTTACTCGGGGGCACCCGGGATGTGTTCGCCACATGGGGAGACAGAAGACCTTCTTCTCTTCAGTAGAACGTTTACCAGGCTCACAGGATGCTCCAGGTACAGTGTGGGACCCTAAAATGAGAAGGTCACCTTCCCTGCCTGCCTCTAGGTGGCTTACCGTCTAGTGCAAGTGATAGGCCAGAGGTTTGGAGCCAATGAAGAGAAAACAGAAATCTCTATCTCTTATTTTGTTTCTAACTCCTTATGGCCACGCTGTGAAGGGGAAGGATCTTTAAACTGAAAAGGGCAGACATAGAGGGGAAAGTGGAGAGCCTGGGTGGGTGAAGGAATAATACAGCAGCACTTAACTATTCTGAATGTGTCAATGACTGTTTGCCTGGTAAATATCATTGATGGTGGGAGAAACCTTATAACTAAGGACGCTGAAGTGATTCAGAGATATCTGAGCAATCAAGGAGAGAAGGGCTAGAACATGGACAGACGAAAGTATTCTAATGAAAATGTATGTGGTAATTATCGTTTGGAAGAACTCTGTGTGCAGATATCAGGCACCAGCTCTCAGATTCTCTTTGTTGGGGGGGGGGGCTGGAAATCCCTGGGGCTCATCTCTTAGGCCAGCTTTGCAGACCTGGGAAGGCCGTGTAAGGATTGATCCCATGGTCTCTCAGACTCCGAGGAGATGCAAATAGCACGTGGAAGAATAGGGTTCTACTCTTTACCGTTTTAAGCACAGAGCACCATCCAGAATGAAATTAGGCTCTAAAATATCTGACTCACTTCGCTGAAGCTTATCATGTAAAGGAATGCACCTTTCTCCTTTCTCACCTTCTCCTACGTTTGATGCTAGAAAGAAGTTGGGGGAAGGGAGGGAAAAGAGAAAGAGAGGCATGAAAAACTGAGGAGCTGCTTTCCAGGACCAATCTTTGGTCCCAGATCTTCTGCCCATCCCCCCCTCCCCATCTTCCTAAGTGACAGGCATATTCAGACCATGCAATGCAAGGTTAGCATTTCCCCAAGAATAACCTCACAGAGCACTAAAGATAATTCCTCAAAGGCCAAGGGCCTAAAATATCTGCCACGTGTTTTTCTATCTCTATTCCCCAAGCAATCAGGGATCATTCTCCAGCGTCGAGAAGACTGTTGGCTTTGTCACTGCTTTGCTGGCAATACAAGTGTGCACAGCTGTGTCCGCACACGGCCTCAGCAATAATGCTCCGAACTTCCTGCCTGGCAGACAGCTCCACCCCACTGCTCCAGAATCTGTTCCAGTGGGTGAAATTTGCAGCAATGTGTCCCTTGAGTGTCCTTGTCCAGAATGATTTTTCTCCTCGTATGGCCTCTCTGAATCAAGTCCCTTTGGACTTGAAATAGAAGATGTTGCATGTCCCTTGCGAGTGTGACTTTGCCACAGGGACTAGAAGGACAGCTGTGTCGAGCCAGGTGTTGACCTCTTGCGATTCAGAATATCTGGGCTCCATCCTGAGCCGTGCATCACCGTCCCCATCTAAAACCATAATTTCAAGTAAAAACAATTTCTCTTAAAAATCCATGTCGCAGATTCCTCTTCCTCTGAATGAGTCCTGTTCCTTGTATGGCAAAGGAGGATTCAGATAAAGTCTGACCTCCTTATCACAGCGTGCAGAACCCTGAGATTTAAACCCTGTTCCCTCTCAGCCTCTTCTATTGCCTCCTTCAACAGAGCTGGAGCTCTTCAAAACTCCTTGTAGACCCCATTGAATTCTGTGCTTTTAGGTCTGTGAAGGAGTTCTGGTTTTCTCAGAGGGGAACATCCTTCCCTTCCTGCCTCTGCTGTGCTTCTATTCTTGTCTCCAAACTGACATTGCCTCTTCCATCATTGGTGACCCCTTCCCTTCCCTTCTCAGCTCCCCTGGACCTCAGCCATGTTACCCTCTCTGTGCTCTGCTCCAGCATTTATGTTGGATCGTAAGGACTTACTTTCCTGTGTGTCTTTGCCACTCTATCTAAGCACGATGAGACATAGAATCATGTTTTATTTTTAGACCCCAGTCCTTCAGCATGGTGCCTTATAGAAAAATAAATATTTGTTAGACAAATGATGAATGATGTTGGCCCCATGTAAAAAGTACAGTGGGGAGGGCATAAGAGATGGAAAGTCCCCAATTTTAGCACAAAATGTTGCCCATGATAGTGTGGTTACAATAAGGCAAAGCTGATGAATATCACGTCTAGAAAAGCAAGTCTCAAAGGACTTATTTTACCAGTACTAACTCTGAAAACCTTGGTGTGCCGCTGAGTCAAGAGACAGATCATTTTACTTTTAAAGATACATATTGTGAATGTGTGGCAAAAGCGATGCATTCTGTACATGTGACCACGAGAGCCACTGAGAACCAGGCAGAGTTTTTAATGGACACAGTGGAAAACATGGAGCCAGGTACTGTTTTGTAAAACAGGAACTGGCAGTGAAAGTTGTGTGTGTGGCAGATGAATCAGAGAATGGCTTTGGAAAGTGGTCTGTCCCTTCTTTATTATCAGTGTGGAAATTCCTTCTTCTCCATCACTGACACAGGACTTTTCAGCTCCTACTTAATTCTAGAAGCAAGGAGTTTAGAATTTCATAACAAATTGACAGTTATGACTGTAAATATGTTCTTTATTATGTGCAGTGAAACTCTGTCTACCTACAACTTCTATCCACTTGTTCTAATTTTTTTTTTAATTGAAGTATAGTTGATTTACAATGTCGTGTTCGTTTCAGGTGTAGAGTAAAGTGATTCCATTATGCATACATATACATCTATTTTTTCAGATTCTTTCCCATTATACGCAATTGCAAAATATTGAGTACAGTTCCTTGTGCTATATAGTAGGTCCTTCTTGGTTATCTATTTTATAGATATTAGTTTGTATCCACTAATCCCAAACTCCTAATTTATCCCTCGCCTCCTTTCCCCTTTGGTAACCATAAATTTGTTTTCTATGTTTGTGAGTCTAGTTTTCTTTCGGATATGAGTTCATTTGTTTCTTTTTTTTTTAAGCTTCCACATATAAGTGATATTTAGCCTCACATGTTAGGGGGTGACTGACTTTGTTTTCAGTGTCTCCTTCCTTCCTGGCCAAGTCTTCTGGTTAATTTCCGAGTACTCTTACTAACAGACTTTCACTAATGTTTTAGTCTTTAAAAACCTAAAACCAAACACCTTACAGCCCTTCCTAACTGTGCAGAGTAAAATACAGCTCTCACTACTTTTACTCTAAATCTGTATTATTTTTTAACATCTTTATTGGAGTATAATTGCTTTACAATGGTTTGTTAGTTTGTGCTTCATAACAAAGTGAATCAGTTATACATATGTCCCCATATCTCCTCCCTCTTGCATCTCCCTCCCACCCTCCCTATCCCACCCCTCTAGGTGGTCACAAAGCACCGAGCTGATCTCCCTGTGCTGTGCGGCTGCTTCTGGTAGTGTATATATGTCCACGTCACTCTCTCACTTTGTCTCAGCTTACCCTTCCCTCTCCCCGTATCCTCAAGTCCATTCTCTAGTAGGTTTGTGTCTTTATTCCTGTCTTGCCCCTAGGTTCTTCATGATCATTTTTTTTTTAGATTCCATATATATGTGTTAGCATACGGTATTTGTCTTTCTCTTTCTGACTTACTTCACTCTGTATGACAGACTCTAGGTCCATCCACCTCATTACAAATAACTCAGTTTCATTTCATTTTATGGCTGAGTAATATTCCATTGTACATATGTGCCACATCTTCTTTATCCATTCATCTGTCGATGGACACTTAGGTTGCTTCCATATCCTGGCTATTGTAAATAGAGCTGCAATGAACATTGTGGTACATGACTCTTTTTGAATTATGGTTTTCTCGGGGTATATGCCCAGTGGTGGGATTGCTGGGTCATATGGTAGTTCCATTTTCAGTTTTTTAAGGAACCTCCATACTGTTCTCCATAGTGGCTGTATCAATTTACATTCCCAGCAACAGTGCAAGAGGATTCCCTTTTCTCCACATCCTCTCCAGCATTTATTGTTTGTAGAGTTTTTGATGATGGCCATTCTGACTGGTGTGAGATGATATCTCATTGTAGTTTTGATTTGCATTTCTCTAATCATTAATGATGTTGAGCATCCTTTCATGTGTTTGTTGGCAATCTGTATATCTTCTTTGGAGAAATGTCTATGTAGGTCTTCTGCCCATTTTTGGATTGGGTTGTCTGTTTTTTTGATATTGAGCTGCATGAGCTGCTTGTAAGTTTTGGAGATTAATTCTTTGTCAGTTGCTTCATTTGCAAATATTTTCTCCCATTCTGAGGGCTGTCTTTTCGTCTTGTTTATGGTTTCCTTTGCTGTGCAAAAGCTTTTAAGTTTCGTTAGGTCCCATTTGTTAACTTTTGTTTTTATTTCCATTTCTCTAGGATGTGGGTCAAAAAGGACCTTGCTGTGATTTATGTCATGGAGTGTTCTGCCTATGTTTTCCTCTAAGAGTTTGACAGTATCTGGCTTTACATTTAGGTCTTTAATCCATTTTGAGTTTATTTTTGTGTATGGTGTTAGGGAGTGTTCTAATTTCATACTTTTACATGTACCTGTCCAGTTTTCCCAGCACCGCTTATTGAAGAGGTTTTCTTTTTTCAATTGTTTATTCTTGCCTCCTTTATCAAAGATAAGGTGACCAGGGCTTCCTTGGTGGTGCAGTGGTTGAGTCTGCCTGCTGATGCAGGGAACACAGGTTCATGCCCCGATCTGGGAGGATCCCACATGCCGCGCAGTGGCTAGGCCCATGAGCCATGGCCGCTGAGCCTGTGTGTCCAGAGCCTGTGCTCAGCAACGGGAGAGGCCACAACAGTGAGAGGCCCACGTACAGAAAAAAAAAAAAAAAGATAAGGTGACCATATGTGCGTGGGTTTATCTCTCGGCTTTCTATCCTGTTCCATTGATCTATCTTTCTGTTTTTGTGCCAGTACCATACTGTCTTGATTACTGTAGCTTTGTAGTATAGTCTGAAGTCAGGGAGCCTGATTCCTCCAGCTCCATTTTTCTTTCCCAAGGTTGCTTTGGCAATTTGGGGTCTTTTGTGTTTCCATAAAAATTGTGAAATTTTTTGTTCTAGTTCTGTGAAAAATGCCATTGTTAGTTTGATAGGGTTTGCATTGAATCTCTAGATAGCTTTGGGTAGTAGAGTCATTTTCACAATGTTGATTCTTCCAATCCAAGAACATGGTATATCTCTCCATCTGTTTGTATCATCTTTAATTTCTTTCATCAGTGTCTTATAATTTTCTGCATACAGGTCTCTTGTCTCCTTAGGTAGGTTTATTCCTAGATATTTTATTCTTTTTGTTGCAATGGTAAAGGGGAGTGTTTTCTTAATTTCACTTTCAGATTTTTCATCATTAGTATATAGGAATGCCAGAGATTTCTGTGCATTAATTTTGTATCCTGCTACTTTACCAAATTCACTGATTAGCTCTAGTAGTTTTCTGGTAGCATCTTTAGGATTCTCTATGTATAGTATCATGTCATCTGCAAACAGTGACAGCTTTACTTCTTCTTTTCCGATTTGGATTCCTTTTCTTTCTTTTTCTTCTCTGATTGCTGTGGCTAAAACTTCCAAAACTATGTTGAATAAGAGTGGTGAGAGTGGGCAACCTTGTCTTGTTCCTGATCTTAGTGGAAATGCTTTCAGTTTTTCACCATTGAGGATGATGTTTGCTGTGGGCTTGTCATATATGGCCTTTATTATGTTGAGGAAAGTTCCCTCTATGTCTACTTTCTGCAGGGTTTTTATCATAAATGGGTGTTGAATTTTGTCAAAAGCTTTCTCTGCATCTATTGAGATGATCATATGGTTTTTCTCCTTCAATTTGTTAATATGGTTTATTACATTGATAGACTTGCGTATATTGAAGAATCCTTGCATTCCTGGGATAAACCCCACTTGATCATGGTGTATGATCCTTTTAATGTGCTGTTGGATTCTGTTTGCTAGTATTTTGTTGAGAATTTTTGCATCTATGTTCATCAGTGATATTGGCCTGTAGTTTTCTTTTTTTGTGACATCCTTGTCTGGTTTTGGTATCAAGGTGATGGTGGCCTCGTAGAAGGAGTTTGCGAGTGTTCCTCCCTCTGCTATATTTTGGAAGAGTTTGAGAAGGATAGGTGTTAGCTCTTCTCTAAATGTTTGATAGAATTTGCCTGTGAAGCCATCTGGTCCTGGGCTTTTCTTTGTTGGAAGATTTTTAATCACAGTTGCAACTTCAGTGCTTGTGATTGGTCTGTTCATATTTTCTATTTCTTCCTGATTCAGTCTTGGCAGGTTGTGCATTTCTAAGAATTTGTCCATTTCTTCCAGGTTGTCCATTTTATTGGCATAGAGTTGCTTGTAGTAATCTCTTATGATCCTTTGTATTTCTGCAGTGTCAGTTGTTACTTCTCCTTTTTCATTTCTAATTCTATTGATTTGAGTCTTCTCCCTTTTTGTCTTGATGAGTCTGGCTAATGGTTTATCAATTTTCTTTATCTTCTCAAAGAACCAGCTTTTAGTTTTATTGATCTTTGCTATCATTTTCTTCATTTCTTTTTCATTTATTTCTGATCTGATTTTTATGATTTCTTTCCTTCTGGTAACTTTGGGGTATTTTTGTTCTTCTTTCTCTAATTGCTTTAGGTGTAAGGTTAGGTTGTTTATGAGAGATGTTTCTTGTTTCTTAAGGTAGATTTGTATTGCTATAAACTTCCCTCTTAGAACTGCTTTTGCTGCATCCCACAGGTTTTCGGTTGTCATGTTTTCATTGTCATTTGTTTCTCAGTATTTTTTTATTTCCTCTTTGATTTCTTCAGTGATCTCTTGGTTATTAAGCAGTGTATTGCTTATGCTTCATGTGCTTGTACTTTTTACAGATTTTTTCCTGTAATTGATATCTAGTCTCATAGTGTTGTGGTCAGCAAAGATACTTGATACTATTTCAGTTTTCTTAAATTTTCCAAGGCTTGATTTGTGACCCAAGGTATGATCTATCCTGGAGAATGTTCCATGAGCACTTGAGAAGAATGTGTATTCTGTTGTTTTTGGATGGAATGTCCTATAAATATCAATTAAGTCCATCTTGTTTAATGTATCATTTAAAGCTTGTGTTTCCTTATTGATTTTCATTTTGGATGATCTGTCCATTCGTGAAAGTGGGGTCTTAAAGTCCCCTACTCTGATTGTGTTACTGTCGATTTCCCCTTTTATGGCTGTTAGTATTTGCCTTATGTATTGAGGTGCTCCTATGTTGGGTACATAAATATTTACAATTGTTATATCTTCTTCTTGGATTGATCCCTTTATCATTATGTAATGTCCTTCTTTGTTTCTTGTAATAGTGTTAATTTAAAGTCTATTTTGTCTGATGTCTGTATTGCTACTCCAGCTTTCTTTTGATTTCCATTTGCATAGAATATCTTTTTCTATCCCGTCACTTTCAGTGTGTATGTTTCCCCAGGTCTGAAGTGGGTCTCTTGTACACAGCGTATATATGGGTCTTGTTGTCTTTCAGCCAGTCTATGTCTTTTGGTGGGAGCATTTAATCCATTTACATTTAAGGTAATTATTGATATGTATGTTCCTATTACCAGTTTCTTAATTGTTTTGGGTTTGTTCTTGTAGGTCTTTTCCTTCTCTTGTGTTTCCTGCCTAGAGAAGTTCCTTTAGCATTTGTTGTAAAGCTGGTTTGGTGGTGCTGAATTCTCTTAGCTTTTTCTTGTCTGTAAAGGTTGTAATTTCTCCATCAAATGTGAATGAGATCCTTACTGGGTAGAGTAATCTTGGTTGTAGATTTTTCTCCATCATCACTTTAATTATGTCCTGCCAGTCCCTTCTGACTTGCAGAGTTTCTGCTGAAAGATCAGCTGTTAACCTTATGGGGATTCCCTGTGTGTTGTTGTTTTCCCCTTACTTCTTTTAATATGTTTTCTTTGCATTTAATTTTTGATAGTTTGATTAATGTGTGTCTTGGTGTGTTTCTCCTTGGATTCATCCTGTATGGGACCCTCTGTGCTTCCTGCACTTGATTAACTCTTTCCTTTCCCATATTAGGGAAGTTTTCAACTATAATCTCTTCAAATATTTTCTCAATCTCTTTCTTTTTCTCTTCTTCTACTGGGACCCGTATAATTTGAGTGTTGGTGCTTTTAACGTTGTTCCAGAGGTCTCTGAGTCTGTCCTCAATTCTTTTCATTCTTTTTTCTTTATTTTGCTCTGCAGTAGTTATTTCCACTATTTTATCTTCCAGGTCACTTATCCGTTCTTCTGCCTCATTTATTCTGCTATTGGTCCCTTCTAGAGAATTTTAAATTTCATTTATTGTGTTGTTCATCACTATTTGTTTGCTCTTTAGTTCTTCTAGGTCCTTGTTAATCGTTTCTTGTATTTTCTCCATTCTAGTTCCACGATTTTGGATCATCTTTACTGTCATTATTCTGAATTCTTTTTCAGGTAGACTGCCTATTTCCTCTTCATTTGTTCGGTCTGGTGAGTTTTTACCTTGCTCCTTCGTCTTCTGTGTGTTTCTCTGTCTTCTCATTTTGCTTAACCTACTGTGTTTGGGGTCTCCTTTTTGCAGGCTGCAGGTTCGTAGTTCCTGTAGTTTTTTATGTCTGTCCCCAGTGGCTAAGGTTGGTTCATTGGGTTGTGTAGGCTTCCTGGTGGAGGGGGAGTAGTGCCTGTGTTCTGGTGGATGAGGCTGGATCTTGTCTCTCTGGTGGGCAGGTCCACGTCTGGTGGTGTGTTTTGGGGTGTCTGTGGCCTTATTATGATTTTACGCAGCCTCTCTGCTAATGGATCAGGTTTTGTTCCTGTCTTGCTAGTTGTTTGGCATAGGGTGTCCAGCACTGTAGCTTGCTGGTCATTGAGTGGTACTGGATCTTGGCGTTGAGATGGAGATCTCTGGGATATTTTCGCCATTTGATATTATGTGGAGCTGGGAGGTCTCTTGTGGACCAATTTCCTGAACTAGTCTCTCCTGCCTCAGAGGCACAACCATGATGCCTGGCTGGAGCACCAAGAGCCTATCATCCACACGGCTCAGAATAAAAGGGAAAAGAAAAAGAAAGAATGAAGAAGATAAAATAAAATAAAATAAAATGAAGTAAAAGAAGATTAAATAAATTTATTAAAATAAAAAATAATTATTAAGAGAATTTTTTAAATAATGAAAAGAAAAAGGAAAGAAAGAAGAGAGAAATGAAACCAAAAAATAAATCCACCAATGATAACACGTGCTAAAAACTATACTAAAACAAAAAACAAAAACCAAAAAATGACAGACAACCCTAGGACACATGGTAAAAGCAAAGCTATACAGACAAAATCACACACAGAAGCATACACATACACACTCACAAAAAGAGAAAAAGGGAAAAATGTATATATACCGTTGTTCCCAAAGTCCACCTCCTCAATTTGGGATGATTCGTTGTCTATTCAGGTATTCCACAGATGCAGGTACATCAAGTTGATTGTGGAGATTTAATCCGCTGCTTCTGAAGCTGCTGGGAGAGATTTCCCTTTCTCTTCTTTGTTCTCACAGCTCCCAGGGTTCAGCTTTGGATTTGGCCCCGCCTCTGCGTGTAGGTCTTCTGAGGGCGTCTGTTCTTCACTCACACAGGACGGGGTTAACTTAGCAGCTCATTAGGGGGCTCTGGCTCACTCAGGCCGTGGGGAGAGAGGGGTACGGATGCGGGGGGAGCCTGTGGCGGCAGAGGCCAGCATGACGTTGCACCAGCCTGAGGCGCGCCATGCGTTCTCCCGGGGAAGTTGTCCCTGGATCAAGGGGTATTTTACAAAGATGAGGGCAGGGGTAAGGGGAACCCACAGGGATAGCATTATTTGCTGGGCTAGCAATGGGGGTTCTGAGGACATTACCATCCCTGGGCTTGTAGAGGTGAGGGAGGGCATCAGCTACTGATTGAGTAGGTCTTCCGACCCAGACGGAAGCTATTGTCTTTAGCTGAGGAACAGAGCCAGCACAGGTTCACCCCGCAGGCAGGGAGGTGGTAACATGAACATGTCAACCCCCCTCTTGTCCTGCTGCTTCCCCACATCGATTGATACCAACTCGAAGCCAGAGGGCCAGGGAGCCCGTTGATGAGCTCAGCTCTCCAGGGCTTGGTGTGATGTGAAGAAAGGTGAAGACAGTGGTTAGTGGATCTGGAGAGGCAAGTGAGAAGCCTCCATGCGATCGTGCTACCATTCATCTTATCCAAATTGTGAGTAAAAGATTATCGACTAAGACTGAGGATGTTGTGAACCAACTAGCTGTTCCTTCCCCTTGACATTGATCGCCTCATCACCACTGTCTATGTCGTGATGTCAGAAGCTGAGAATTCCCTCATGCACCTGTCCTTTCTCCAAAAGAACTTTGTCATGTGGTCGGTTGAAATCAACATAGTAGCGTGCACACTGCCCATGATGTTCCTAAAACCAAGTAATGATCAAAACATTCGATCTAACAGAATGTAACCTTCAGGATGCTTTTGTAGTCTGCCTTTTTATTCCTGACTTTTTATATGCTCATAAACACCTGTTTAATTGTGCTGTTCAGTAGTTTTTTGAGGATCAAAATCAAACCTACCAGTTTACAGAAATGCACTTGAAATTAAGAGATAAGCAACTCAAAACAATCATGTATATATTTAGACTGCTATAGAAAAACCTCATGGTAACTGCAAACCAAAAATCTGTGTCTTTTTATTTATTAGAGATAGGAACAGACATACACACACACACACACACACACACACACACACACACACACACACACACACACAGAAAGAGAACCTGTAAAAGTTAATGCTCAGCTAATGTACACTGGCTCAGGACATCAATCTTTCAGGCTATTTACTGACCCACTTATTACTCTGGCCTATTTAGAAGCCACTAAGTTTAATTAGTGCCACACAAAACTTCAGATCCCATAAGCATTTCCTGCCATATCTTGCCCCTTTTCAACCTTGTACGAGAGAATTCCCACTCTACAATCACCACACTCTATAAAACTTCCAAATACGTTTATTAGTACAAGTGGTGTATTTAACATTGCCTTGTCGTGTTTGTGGCTTTTTCAGTTTCCCCATCTATATTAGAGCATCTTTGTAAAAACATCCCATGTCCTGGTTACTTCAGTTGGTGTTTAGTCAATGACTCTTGAGCGGATGAATGAAGAATGGAGGGACAGATGAAAGGATGCAAGAAGTGATGAAGTGGAGGAGGAACTGGTGAAAAACAATACCAGCTTTGTTGTTCTGCGTATCCTTGGAGCTAACTTCCCTCTTTCGTTTATAATAACGCTGTACACTTGCATCTGTCATTCACATCTTTTCATAGCTACTCTGTGGTAAATGAGATTTTCTTAGAGGCCATAAAGCAGTTCAAATCTGCAATTTCATTAGGCATTCAACTTCCACTATAAAACTTAATGACTAAGCAGATGAACGTGGAGATGATTTTGTAAGAAGAAAGTGCATTGGCCCACACTTCATAATTGCAAGGCTACTGTACAGCATAAGCAATTCAGATAAGCCAGCTGCTCGGGAAGAAACAAGGCTGCCTTCCTGGCAGTGTTTATCAGCCGAATTATGCTTACAATTCTCTTTCAATGCGTACTTGATTTTGATTGGGATATTCTGAATACATCATGTGGTAAAAATCACATGGCCCTGAGCATCCTATCTTTTCAAAAGCACCATTCTTCTTGATTAGCCCAATTATATTTCTCCCTTTCCAACCCACAAATTTGTCTCCATTTCACAGATGGAGAAACTGAGGCAAAGTCAATTTAAGTCACATGACAAGTTGGTACCATAACTAGGATTCCGTCTGGTAAAAGAAGTGTGTGTTTATATTAAGCTGCTAATTAAATTTATATACAGTTATAATAGTTCTTGTGAAAGCATCTTGCGGCAGGTACTCACATAAATTGGTAGAAGTATAAATCGGTACAGTCTTTCTGAAAAGCCACTTGTCAACATCTGTTGAGAGCAGTGAAAATGTTCATATACATTGACAGTGTAATTAGACTCTAGGTATCCACACCAAGGTAAGAATCTGGGATGTGTTAAAGGATTTATGTACAAAGATAGTGTTAATAACAATGTCAGGCACATAGTAAGTGTTCCACATCATTTCATTTAGTCTGTGGTCCTCCCATAGGAGAGGGGTAGTGTCCTCCCCATCATACAGATAAAAGCTACTGAGGCTTAAGAGGAGATGAAATAATAAAAATAAAAAGATGAATAAGTCCATGGCCACCTGGATGGTAGAGAGAATTGGAATCCAATATTATTTATTGCACAAAATTTAGAAACTGAATAAATTCCCCAATTAAGAACAGACATGAGAGGGACTTTCCTGGTGGCGCAGTGGTTAAGAATCCACCTGCCAATGCAGGGGACATGTGCTCGAGCCCTGGTCTGGGAAGATCCCACATGCTGCGGAGCAATTAATCCCGTGCGTCACAACAATTGAACCTGCGCTCTAGAGCCCGCGAACGAAAACTGCTGAGCCCGCATGCCACAACTACTGAAGCCCACGTGCCTAGAGCCCATGCTCCACAGCAAGAGAAGCCACCGCAATAAGAAGCCTGTGCAACACAATGAAGAGTAGCCCCCGCTCGCTGCAACTAGAGAAAGCCCGCGTGCAGCAACGAAGACCCAACGTAGCCAAAAATAAATATATTTTAAAAATTAAAAAAAAAGAATAGACATGAGAATGTTAGAGTTACATATGGTAGAAAATTATACTTTAAATAACTTTAGTGGGATTTATTTGTGATTTATATCTAAAACAAATATTTATTAAGGACCAATCATTGGATGGGCACTTTCTGTATCCTGGAAATACACATATGAATCTGGAGCTTAGGCAAGAGGTCAGAACTAGAGGTAAAATACACAGGATTCACCAACATGGTATATATAAAGCCTGAGGCATTGAATACAGTGAAGAAGGGAGTGAGTGAGATTAAGAAGGGGTTCAAGAGTCGACCCCTGAGAACGTCAACGTAAAGAAGTTAGGGAGATGATAGAAACCAGAAAAGGAGACTGGGAAGCTGCAGCTGCTGAGGTGAGGGGTCATAGTGGAGTCCAGGAAGTCAGGCAAAGAAAATAGTTCAAGGAGGAGAGTGTGACCAACCAGTCAAATGCTGTTGAGAAGTTGAGTAAAATATGAATTGAGGCTTGAATTTGGTAATATAGAGGTCTCTGTTGACCTTATAATTGTTTCATTGAGGATGATGATTACAGAACCTGATTGGAGTGGCCTGGGGAGGAAAGACAAACTGAAAAATTGGAGAAAACAAATTTAAATACCTCTTTCCCTGAGTTTCATCGTAAAGAAGATCAGTGCATGGAGGGTAATGATAGGTCAAGGAAGAGGTTTTTGTTCATTTGTTTAAAAAAAGACATTGTGGTATGTTTGTTAATAGGATTGCTGTAGGGAGGGAAAATTTGTATTTTTAGAAAGAGAAGCTAATTGCAAAAGTGATGTCCTTGAATAGGTGAGAGGAGATGGGCATAGCCTAGGGGTTGACCTTAGATTTGGTCCTGGACAGATAAACTATTCTAACAGAAGGAAAGGCAGAGCACATGCGTGCATATGGTTGGTAAATTTTGTGATGGAAAAAGGATAAGTACTTCTTCTGATTGTTTCTATTTCCTTATGAGATAAGAAATAAGGTTGTCAGCTTAGTGTCTGGAGAGGGAAGTGGTGTTGGAGATTTGAGGAGCGATGTTAAAAAGTTTTTTGGAGACTGGGAATGTAGATTGAGAGTTGAAGAACAGATAGAATGGCCAGGCAGTATTTAAAGTCTACTTGGTCAATACAGAGGGGTGCAGGGCTAGAACTTATTGGTAAAAACCTCAAAGGAGATGTCATTTTCTGTTCAGGAAGCAAAGAGGGAAAATTGTGACTCTGAAGCCCTGGAAATCCAGTACCATGTGGGATAGGGCAGAAAAAAAAAAAAGTTCCTGCTTGAAAAGAATGCAGGAAAAGTAAAGTCCTCAGGGGTGAGCTCAGGTCGAGTTAAAGCAAGGAGCTTTGGAGAAGATGCAGAGAAGAGGGGGAGGTGGTGGAGGGTTTTTTGGTGATGACAGACTACAGGTTCCAGAGGTGACTGGAAAATGTTTCAAGTCGACTGGGAAAGTGTCCAGAGATGAGCATTGGGTATCTTGAGATGCCTGAGGGGCACAGGGCATGCTGTGGTATGCCCTGAGGGTTTCTCATAGAAAGGTATTATTCTATTTGTAGTCTGTTTACTGGGCTGGATTCCTGGTCAGTTGATTTTAGTGAGTTGGAGAGTGTAGATGGGAGAATGGAGTGATAATTTCACTAGAATCGTGTGAGGCACTTCGAACCCTCCTTACTATCACTTTTGCCAGTGTCTAGATGAAGAAAGGGTGGTGCATTGATAAAGGAAATACTTATGAGGTAATATTAGTGATTCTTTTAATTCAATAGTAAATACAATAGCAGAAATCAAAATTGAATAATAAGAATGAATCGTGTAAAATGCAAATAAAAGCAATTTCTTTTACATGTGATATTGTGCTGGTAATTCATGGTTCTTTAGTTATTGTTTTTCTACAGTGAGCCTGGATATATTTAGAGTCCATAAAATCATTTCTCAATTTTTTGTGTATAGTTGTGAATCCACTTATTGTTTTGCCCTTCCAATTATGGACTCATATATTGGCCTAGGAGAAAACAATATAAACAAAACATGAAGCAGAATGAAAGGGAATAGATTAATAGTAGCATAAAAGGGAATAAAGGGTTAAAAATATTCTATTGTATGGGTCTGCCATAATTTGTTATGTATTCATCTGCTAAAAGACATTTGGATTATTTCCAATTTGGGGCTGTTATAAATGAAACTGCTTGAGCAATCATGTTCAAGTCTTTTGTGGACATATGCTTTTATTACTCTGGGTAAGTGTCTAAGAATGGAATATCTGGGTCATTTGGTGGGAGTATGTTTAACTTTTTAGTAAACTGCCAAAGTCTTGCAAAATAGTTGTAATATATCCCAAATAGCGGTGTGTGATTCTGTTATTTCACTGTCTCACCAACATTTGGTATTTGACTTTAGGCTTTCTATTGGATGTGTGGTGGTATCTTATTATGGTTTTAATTTGCATTTTCCTAATGACTAATGATGTTGAGTTTATCTTCATGTGCTTGTTTGCCATCTGTATCTCTTTGTTGATAAAATGTCTATTCTCATCTTTTGACCATTCTTGAGTTGTGTTTTTTTATATATTCTAGACACAGTTCTTTGTTGGATGTTTTGCAAATATCTTCCCCCAATTTGCTGCTTGACTTTTCATTTTCTTTCTTTTTTAAAAAAGTTTTATTTTATATTGGAGTATAGTTTATTAACACTATTGTGTTAGTTTCAGGTGTACAGCAAAGTTATTCAGTTATACATAAACATGTATCTATTCTTTTTCAAATTCTTTCCCCATTTAGGTTATTACAGAATACTGAGCAGAGTTCCCTGTGCTCTACAGTAGGTCCTCGTTGGTTATCTATTTTAAATATAGCAGTGTGTACATGTTTTGACAGTGCTTTTAGAAAACAAATTTTTTATACTTGGTGAGATACAACTTCCTAATTTATTTTTATTTTAGAATTTATGTTTCTTGTATCTTATCTAAGAAATTTTGCCAAACCTAGGGTCACTAAGATGTTTTTCTATGTTTTCTTCTAGAAGTTTTATAGTTTTATCCCTTACCTTTCCATCTATGATTTATTTTGAATTAATATTTGTAGGTGCTGCTAGATGAGGGTCAAGGTTCATTTTTATCTTTTTATGACAATCCAATTGTTCCAGCACCACTTGTTGAACAGATGATAATTTCTTTCTATTCAATTTCATCTGTGTCTTGGTCAAAACTCAGTTGACTATATCTGTGTCAGTCTATTTCTGAACCATCTGTTCTGTTCCATTGATTTGTCTATCTTTATGTCAATACCCCAATGTCTTGATTACACTAGCTTTATAGTAAGTCTTATAATAATATAGGATAAGTCCTCTAACTTTATTCTCACATATAAGTTTTAGAATTATATTGTCAACTTCTACTAAAAAATGACTTGGGATTATGTTTTTCTTGGGATTTTGTTATATCTATAGATCATTTTGGGGAGAAGTGGCATCTTAAAAATATTGAATCTTCTGATCCATGAATATGGTATACCTCTCCATTTATTTAGGTCTTCTTTAATTTCTCTCAGTAGTGTTTTACAGTTTTCAGTGTACAGATATTGCACATCTTTTATCAGAGTATTAGATTTGTCCCTAAGTATTTTATGTTTTTGATGCTACTATAAATGTCATTGTTTTAAAGTATTCTCAGCCTTGTGTAAGTTCTGGAGCTTGTTCTCTCTCCTTCTTTTGGGTGGATGCTTCCTTGGTCTCAGGTAGTTTCCACATGGACATGTGCTGATCAGTGCTCAGCTGAGAACTCCTGGAGACTGTAGATCTCCAGAATTCTCTCTCTGTGTAACTCTCTTGTTTCCGGTAATCTTCTCTGTGAAGTATAGTAGCCCTGGCTTCTCCACTCCCATCTGCTTCTCCTCAACTGTGGGAGATCTCTGGGCTTCCCCTGGGTTTTCCCTCCTTGAGCTACAACCTAGAATCTCTCTCCAGGCACCAAGCTGGAGCGATCTAATGTTCACCCTGTCTCCTTGCTCTGAGATCACTGCCCTGTGATGTCTGATATTCAATGCCTGAAAGCAGTTTATTTTGTTTTTTGTTGTTGTTTCAGCTGAAAGGCTAACTGCAGTCTCTCCGTTGTGTTCAGAAGCAGAACTCCTTTTTATCCACTTTTCAATACCTCATTTGAGCATCATGCCTCTATGTGAAGAATACAGATAACCACTGCTGTAGGCAAAAATAGTGTCCCCCAATTATGATCATGCCCTGATTCTCAGAACGTGTAAATATTAATGTTATTTTACATAGGAAAAGGGACTTTTCCTATGTAATTAAGGTGGGGAATCTTGAAAATGGAAGATTATTGTGGATAATTCAGGTGAGCTCAACCAAATCACAAGTCCTGAAAAGTGAAGGACTTTCCTAGTACAAGAATTAAAGAGATGGCTGAGTAAGGAGTTGATATTTTGTTGTTGGCTCTGGCTTTGAAAATGGAAGAGGAATCCAGGTAGCCTCTAGAATCTGGAAAAAAACAGGGATATCAGTTCTCTAGAGACTACTGAAAAGAACCAGTCCACAACATTTTGACTTAGCCCAGTGAGACTAAGTAATCAGGCTTCTGACCTACAGAACTGTAAGATGTTTAGTTTCTGTTGTGTTAAAGCTCTATGTTTGTGATCATTTTTTACAACAGCAAGAGAAAATGAACACATCTGCAGAACATTTAAATTTTTAAATGGATAAACTTCAAAAAAAATATAATAAACAAGCTATATTTTTCTTTATAATCTGTAAGTTACACTGCTGCCATTTCAGTACCCATTTGTTAAAATATTCTCCAAAGTATTCTTCCGACAGAGGCTTCATAAACTCTAGTTCCATGGCTGATGTTTTGTCGATAATATTCTAGTCTTATTAGTTTCTCAGCCACTTGTCATTTATTTGCTAGTCACTACTCATCCTATCCTCTTGGTGACAACTTAAGTATATGACATATCATTCTGTCCCTTCCACTCTATCATCACGACAATAGTTTTCATTTAGCAGGATAGCTTGTGTCAAAAAGATCGAGATGAATTTAGGAATCAGAATTTCAGGATTACAGTCCTCGTTTTGTTATTGTATCACTTTGGGAAGTTTCACTCTGTTAAATAGAATTCATGTTGGCAATTGCGTTTACTCTTGCTCAGAAGTCCCATAGGAGGTGGAAGGAAGTAGAGAAAGGATTCAAAATCCTTTTGTGGTTGAATTTCTTTTTTCATTTTAAGAATGAATAATTAACAGAGGAGAGTATTTTACTTAGAGACTAAGAATTTTAATGTAAGTCAGCATACAAAGAAAGAATATACATGAATACTTTTAAATATTTGAGGTAAATTTTACAAACAGCAAAATGCCAGATTTAAGTGTACAATTTTTTGAGTTTTGTGTACACATGTGTAACTACCACTTGAATCAAGAAATAGAACAGGGCTTCCCTGGTGGCGCAGTGGTTGAGAGTCCGCCTGCCGATGCAGGGGACACGGGTTCGCGCCCGGGTCCGGGAAGATCCCACATGCCGCGGAGCGGCTGGGCCTGTGAGCCATGGCCACTGAGCCTGTGCATCTGGAGCCTGTGCTCCACAATGGGAGAGGCCACAACAGTGAGAGACCCACGTACCGCAAAAAGAAAAACAAAAAACAAAGCAAAACAGCTTTATGCCCAATGAAAATTCCCTTGTGCCCCTTAAAATCTAGCTTTGCCTCTTTAGAGGCAAACATTATTCTGACTTTTATCACAATAATTTAGTTTTACCCATTTTTGAACTTTATCTGTATATGGAATCATACAGTATGTATTCTTTTGTGTATAGCTTCTTTCACACAACACAATTTTTTGAGGTTCATCAACATTCATGATGTTGTTACATGTATCAATAGTTTTTTCTTTTACTCTTATCGAATCAGCTTTACTGAAGGACAATTTACATACTATGGGGAAATAAAGTTTCCCTGGTTTTCTCAGTGCTCCTGTAAAAACCTTCAGTCTCCTGACACATGGAAATGCATATGATAGGAAGATAGAGAATGTTTGTTTTCCTTTCCCCTAGAAATATTTCACTCTTCTCACACCATGAGAAGTGTATGTGGCCATTTGTCTAACTAAATACTCTATGTGAAAGTACAGTACAACTTTTCTTTTTTCCCTGACGTGGCCAAAAGGTTACAGCTCAAAAGAGGCTCTGAAGCCCCCAAGGTTCAAGGAAGCTTGGCATGTCATCTCCTCAGGTGTTTACGTGTAAACAGGGACAAAGTCCAAATGTTTGAGGCATTTCTAGGTCAAAAAATAAAAAATCCAAGACCCAGAGGGCTGTCTGGCTCCTAGAGAGGTATTATTGACATTCCAAAAGGTTAAAGTAAGAACCTAAGATCCTTTCCAGCCTGGCTCCCAAGGAGCAAAGGTTTCTCTCCAACTCTTTGGCAGGAGAGAGTGAGGCAGGGCTTCTTTCCTGTGTATGAATGGAAAGAAGCCATTTTTCTCTGTCTCTGGTCTACAAGGTATAACCCACCAGTTGTATAGAAAGTTTTAGTAATTTGAAGATAAAGAATTCAAGCGTACATGCTTAGTAATTTAAGGACAACTTAATCATTTATTGTTTAAAAGAAACTGACAATTTCACTATGCAGAGAGTTTTCTGTTTCACCCCCAATTGTTTTTCAACAGCAAACATTAGAAATATTGTTAATAATATGCTTACAGCATCCAGCACTTGCAAGGTTGCATACACACAATGCTGAGGCGCTGTCGACTGGTACAAGACTGATTAATTCAATAGACCCATTGGCAACTGAATTTAGAAAATAATTTAAAATTTGTGTAACAAGTTACCCTGGGCACATATGGCTGCACAGATAAGATATGTATCATCTCCTCTTATGTATCTTCTCTCTGCGGAATAACTTGGTACTTTCCACGGCTCGTGTTCAAGTCTGTACCTATGTTTCTAATAAACTGTAAGGGCACAACTCATATAGTATATTGGTGACACCTCCTCAGAAAATGTTACCAGAAGGGCCCTTCCAGGGCCTGAGAGTGGGCTTTTGTCTAACATCTGGATATGAATTGTTTGAAGAGACACACACACTGACAAAGCAAAAGACTTTATCGGGGAGAGACGCCCGGGTGGAGAGCAGCGGATAAAGGGAACCCAGGAGACCTGCTCTACCACGAGCTCGCAGTCTCAGGTTTTATGGTAATGGGGTTAGTTTCCGGGTTGTCTCTGGCCCGTCATCTTGCTTGTGCCCATATTTGGTCTGACTTTGTCCTTCCTGGTGGCCCGTGTATCTCTCAGACAAGATGGATTCCAGCATAAGGGTTTGGGGAGTTTGGCAAGACATATTATGGGCTGGTGTCTCCTGCCTCCTTTTGGCCCCTCCTGGCGGTAGCTTGTCACTTCCACGTTACCTCCTGTTGTGAAATAACTCATGCAAATGATTATTATC
The DNA here is from genome assembly GCF_951394435.1 of Stenella coeruleoalba. NCBI lineage: Eukaryota > Metazoa > Chordata > Mammalia > Artiodactyla > Delphinidae > Stenella > Stenella coeruleoalba. The sequence continues at coordinate 56,438,876 of NC_137160.1, read as the reverse complement.
ATGCCTGGGCAGGGCGGGAGGTTTTTTATCAATGGCTCCCTAACAAAAAGAGAACACAAAGAAGAAAATCATGGCTCCTGAGACAATAATCTTTGTTTAAGAAGGTCGTTTCAAGGCTGGGTGGCATCTGTGGTGATAATTCCAAATTCAGAGTAATGTCTGTGCTTGACCCTAATATCCCTAGAAAACCTCTGTGATCTATAAGAGAAAATTATTATAGAAATAAGATAATTGTATCTCTGGAAGACCAAACAAAAATCTGAAAACTTGAAGCATTCTCACAATTCTCTGAAATGTTTGGGTGTGGAAAAAATAACCAAATATTTGGTTATTTGGTTAACCAAATAACCAAATAGTTAAGCCGATAAGGGAAGGAATTGAAGAATTCAGACTTATTTCTAGGAGTATTATTAAAAATGTGTTGTATGTCCCAAAATGTTTATTGTGACATTTTCTATACTCGGTGGCAATATTCTATAATGATTTAGTAAAACACAGTACATCAGATCCTGCCTTTATTTTCTCATGGCATCCTGTGTATTCTTCTATTCTCCTATTTTTTTTTTTTTTTACCATGTAATTATTTCTTACCATTCCCTCACTGACTGTGAGCCTCTGAGAATGACAGTATGGCACAAATACACATCATTAAAATCACTCCCTTGGATATTTTCTCAATTCATTTGCTCCTTTGTCATTACTATGTTATCCTAACTTGTCAAAACCACAACCCTAGTTAAAGCTAACTTTGAACCAACTTGGCACCTTTATTCATGCAGCTAAAAATGGCTGGAGAAAATAATCAGCAACATACTGACTGGCATCACTTTTCATGACCACAGACGTCCAGTTTGACTTTCATCCTCCCAGCAATCAATCCCTGGCTCGTCCATTGGCCTGGATCCCATTTTGTACTTCTCTTCTTTCCCCAAACTTTCACCACCTTCTCCAACATCCCCACTTTTCACTGATCACTTTTCCTTCTACTTTTCTACAGTTATTAAGAAAAACTGAAGCAATCAAAGGAAATCTCCCCCACTCTCCCACCACAGCTACTCACCTTCCTGTCTGTCCCATACACTCTGCACTAAATTCTTTTTATTTATTGGTTTGATTTTATTTTTTAAATTTTTAAGCTTTTTATTTTATATTGGAGTATAGCTGATTAACAATGTTGTGTTAGTTTCGGGTGTACAGCAAAGTGATTCAGTTATACACATATCTATTCTTCTTCAAATTCTTTTCCCATTTAGGTTATTATAGGATATTGGGCAGAGTTCCCTGTGCTATACAGTAGGTCCTTGTTGGTTATCTATTTCAAATATAGTAGTGTGTCTATGTCAATCCCAATTCTCTGGTTTACCCCACGACATCTTTCCAGCAAATCTTTCTCCTACATCATTAATTTTCCTCTTTCTACTGCACCATTCTCATTAGCATACACATGTGTATTTTTTCACTGGAATTAAAAAACAAACCAAATAACTTCTCTTGATCCTATTTCCTCTCCCATTTCTACCCCACCTCTTTGTTCACCACTTTTTCGTATAAATGGAATGACTCTTTGCTTCGATGCTTCCATGATGCTTGGCACTATATACTCCCTCCAAAGAAGTATTTGGGAAGAACTAATGGTGAAGTTGTATAAAATGATAGCTGTAAAGATGATATAGTATTTAAGAAAAATGTATGTAATATTGTGCTGAATAAAAAATCAGTGAACAAATATTATACGTGCACCTTTTATATAAAATGTGAACGTTTTGACAAAGAACAGAATCTGTTACCCAAAAATGATGAAACAGTTTTGTCATATTAGAAGGAGTAATGATGATTGATTGCTATTCTATGAAAAGTTCCTCAATGTTTGTTTACATATACAAAGTTAAGCAAAAGGAAACAGAGCCTCCAACACAGCCAGACTTTAAGAGTAAACCCATTGGATGCTTGGTGGAACCCCGTGCAGGGGGTAGTCAGGCTACCCAAGTCCAGGCCAAACAGCCACAGCTCACAACCTCAGGCCTGATCCAGGGCTGGCTAGAACTTAGCCCTTAATCTATTTTTGAAAAGTTATTTATTGAGCTCTTAATGAATGCCAAGTACTATGTTAGGTGACGGGGATACAATAGTGAATGTAAGTATCCATGACCTCTGGTAGATAAATGGAAGAGTCCTGAACTGGACTGGGAAGGGGAGGTGTATGTGGGAGGCTCCCTTGAGGAAGTTGTCCTTGAGCTGAAAGCTATAGGAGGAAATGAAATTAACTGGGGGACCTGCAGGATGAAGGGGAGACATTCTCGTTTCAGAGGGACATCTGCATATACAAACCCTATGATTGGAGTCTATGAAGGGAGCATGATGCTTTTAAGGAAATGAATGAAGTCAGGGTAATTGGAATGCAAAGGGTGAGAAAGGAGGGGCTTAAGATAGCACCAGAATGGAAGCATGGGCAGATATGCAGGGCCTAGAAATCCTATCTTGACCTTCATTCTAAGAGCACTGTGAAGTCATTAGGCTTTTAAGCAGAGGAGTTATGAGATCAGATTTGTTTGTCTAAGGCTACTTTGACTACAGATAACAGCCCTGCTTTTCCAAATTGTCTGTGTCATGGCACACTTACAGGATGATATTTCTTTCATGCCCTGGTGAAAGTAAGAAGAGATTTTGGGGTATTTAGATGAGATTTGATAAAAAGTAATTAATTATCATTAATTAATTGTCCTTCATATAATGTGATTATAATAAGTACAATGAAATGCAAACATTAAGATGTATATTAAAAATTGAACTTGTAAAACTTGTCCAATAGAACGCTGAAGCTTTCATTTGTCAAGTGTACTTGCACACCTGAATCGTTAGAATGGTCATCTTGCAGTTTACTTGGACACCAATAAAAGGACATATCAGGCAGAAGTAAACACAAGTTTATTTGACATAGAGATCTGGGGCATGTCTTGAGCTGTATCTACAGTAGCTTCCATCTGGCCAGACTCTGGGTTGTACACCTTGCTCCTTGGGCACCTCTAACCCATACATGTCACTGCCTGGGGAGCTCTGGGTTTTGAGAATGGACTGCGAAAATCCAAAAAGATTGAATAGGTGGACAAACTCATGGGCCATTTTGTTGCATCGCTGAAGAAAAACAGCCAGTTGGGTTAGCATGGTAAGTGTATAGATGTAGAGAGTGTATGGATTCGGTAGATATTTTAAATCTATAAAGTTGATGACAGTTTGGATGTGGGGGATGAGGGAGAGGTGTCTGGCTTGCCAAATGGATAATGGTGCCATTATTCGAGGTAGAGGAGCATCAGGTGGGCTGGGACCACTATGAAATAAGTCTTACACAGGTTGTGTTTGAGACATTCACTTGAATATATGGTATAGGTGATTCAGTTATTTTTGAAATATATATTTGTATCATTTTTTAAAAATTTTATTTCAGTGTAGTTAATTTACCATGTTGTGTTAGTTTCAGGTACACAGCATAGTAATTAAGTTATACATATATTTGTTCTTTTTCAGATTCTTTTCCCATACAGGTTATTACAGAATATTGAGTAGAGTTCTCTGTGCTCTACAGTAGGTCCTTGTTGGTTATTTATTTTATATATAGTAGTGTGTGTATGTTAATCCCAAGCTCCTAATTTATCCCTCCCCCTCATATTTCCCCTTTGGTAACTATAAGTTTGTTTTTGATATCTGTGAGTCTGTTGGGTTTTTTTTGTAAATAAGTTCATTTATATAATTTTAAAAAATCATTCCACATATGGAATATTCCACATAAAATAGATTCCACATATAAGCCATATCATATGATATTTGTCTTTCTCTGTCTGACTTCACTTAGTATGAGAATCTCTAGGTCCATCCATGTTGCTGCAAATGGCATTATTTCATTATTTTTGTGGCTGTGTAATATTCCATTGTATATATACACCATATCTTCTTTATCCATTCATCTCTTCATGGACACTTAGGTTTTTTCCATGTCTTGGCTATTGTAAATAGTGCTGCTATGAACATTGGGTGCATGTATCTTTTTGAATTAGAGTTTTCATCTTTTCCAGATATATGCCCAGGAGTAGGACTGCTGAGTCATATGGTACCTCTATCTTTAGTTTTTTGAGGAACCTCCATACTGTTGTCCATAGTGGCTGCCCCAATTTACATTCCCACCAACAGTGCAGGAGGTTTCCTTTTTCTCCACACCCTCTCTGGCATTTATTATTTGTAGACATTTTTGTTCTTGTTGTTCTTTTTTTTTTTGAATTTTTGAATTTTATTTTATTTATTTTTTATATGGCAGGTTCTTATTAGTTATCCATGTTATACATATTAGTGTATATATGTCAATCCCAATCTCCCAATTTGTCACCCCCTCCCCACCACCACCACCACTTTCCCCCCTTGATGTCCATACATTTGTTCTCTACATCTGTGTCTCTATTTCTGCCCTGCAAACCAGTTCATCTGTACCATTTTTCTAGGTCCCACGTATATGCGTTAATATACAATATTTGTTTTTCTCTTTCTGACTTACTACTCTGTATGACAGTCTCTAGGTCCATCCACATCTCTACAAATGACCCAATTTCGTTCCTTTTTAGGGCTGAGTAATATTCCATTGTATATATGTACCACATCTTCTTTATCCATTTGTCTGTTGATGGGCATTTGGGTTGCTTCCATGACCTGGCTATTGTAAATAGTGCTGCAATGAACACTGGGGTGCATGTGTCTTTTTCAATTATGGTTTTCTCTGGGTATATGCCCAGTAGTGGGATTGCTGGGTGGTATGGTAATTCTATTTTTAGTTTTTTAAGGAACTTCCATTACTGTTCTCCATAGTGGCTGTATCAATTTACATTCCCAATAACAGTGCAAGAGGGTTCCCTTTTCTCCACACGCTCGAGCATTTGTTGTTTGTAGATTTTCTGATGATGCCTATTCTAATTGGTATGAGGTGATACCTCACTGTAGTTTTGATTTGCATTTCTCTAATAATTAGTGATGTTGAGCAGCTTTTCATGTGCTTCTTGGCCATCTGTATGTCTTCTTTGGAGAAATGTTTATTTAGGTCTTCTGCCCGTTTTTTGATTGGGTTGTTTTTTTTAATATTGAGCTGCATGAGCTGTTTATATATTTTGGAGATTAATCCTTTGTCCGTTGATTCATTTGCAAATATTTTCTCCCATTCTGAGGGTTGTCTTTTCGTCTTGTTTTTAGTTTCCTTTGCTTTGCAAAGCTTTTAAGTTTCATTAGGTCCCATTTGTTTATTTTTGTTTTAATTTCCATTATTCTAGGAGATGGATGAAAAAAGATCTTGCTGTGATTTATGTCAAAGAGCGTTCTTCCTATGTTTTCCTTTAAGAGTTTTATAGTGTCCGGCCTTACATTTACGTCTCCAATCCGTTTTGAGTTTATTTTTGTGTATGGTGTTAGAGAGTGTTCTAATTTCATTCTTTTACATGTAGCTGTCCAGTTTTCCATGCACCACCTATTGAAGAGACTGTCTTTTCTCCATTGTATATCCTTGCCTCCTTTGTCATACATTAGTTGACCATAGGTGTGTGGGTTTATCTCTGGGTTTTCTATGCTGTTCCATTGATCTATATTTCTGTTTTTGTGCTGGTACCATATTGTCTTCATTACTGTACCTTTGTAGTATAGTCTGAAGTTAGGGAGTCTGATTTCTCCAGCTGCATTTTTTTCCCTCAAGACTGCTTTGGCTATTCAGGGTCTTTTGTGTCACCATACAAATTTTAGATATTTTGTTCTAGTTCTGTAAAAAATGCCATTGGTAATTTGATAGGGATTGCATTGAATCTGTAGATTGTTTTGGGTAGTATAGTCATTTTCACAATATTGATTCTTCCAATCCAAGAACATGGTATATCTCTCCATCTGTTTGTATCATCTTTAATTTCTTTCATCAGTGTCTTATAGTTTTCTGCATACGGGTCTTTTGTCTCCCTAGGTAGGTTTATTCCTAGGTATTTTATTCTTTTGTTGCAATGGTAAATGGGAGTGTTTCCTTAATTTCTCTTTCAGATTTTTCATCATTAGTGTATAGGAATGCAAGAGATTTCTGTGCATTAATTTTATATCCTGAAACTTTAAATTCATTGATTAGCTCTAGTAGTTTTCTAGGGTACCTTTAGGATTCTCTATGTATAGTATCATATCATCTGCAAACAGTGACAGTTTTACTTCTTCTTTTCCAATTTGTATTCCTTTTATTTTTTTTTCGTCTCTGATTGCCGTGGCTAGGACTTCCAAAACTATGTTGAATAATAGTGGTGAGAGTGGACATCCTTGTGTCATTCCTGATCTTAGAGGAAATGCTTTCAGTTTTTCACCATTGAGAATGATGTTTGCTGTGGGTTTGTCATATATGGCCTTTATTATGTTTTGGTAGGTTCCCTTTATGCCCACTTTCTGGAGAGTTTTTTTATTATAAATTGGTGTTGAATTTTGTCAAAAGCTTTTTCTGTATCTATTGAGATGATCATTGGTTTTTATTCTTCAATTTGTTAATATGGTGTTTCACATTGATTGATTTGCATATATTGAAGAATCCTTGCATCCCTGGGATAAATCCCACTTAATCATGGTGTATGATCCTTTAAATGTGTTGTGGGATTCTGTTTGCTAGTATTTTGTTGAGGATTTTTGCATCTATATTCATCAGTGTTATTGGTCTGTAATTTTCTGTTTTTGTAGTATCTTTGTCTGGTTTTGGTATCAGTGTGATGGTGGCCTCATAGAATGAGTTTGGGTGTGTTCCTCCCTCTGATATATTTTGGAAGAGTTTAAGAAGGATAGGTGTTAGCTCTTCTCTAGATGTTTGATAAAATTCACCTGTTAAGCCATCTGGTCCTGGGCTTTTGTTGTTGGAAGATTTTTAATCACAGTTTCAATTTCATTACTTCTGATTGGTCTGTTCATATTTTCTATTTCTTCCTGGTTCAGTCTTGGAAGGTTGTACCTTTCTAAGAATTTGTCCATTTCTTCCAGGTTGTCCATGTTATTGGCATAGAGTTGCTTGTAGTAGTCTCTTAGGATGCTTTGTATTTCTGCAGTGTCTGTTGTAACTTTTCCTTTTTCATTTCTAATTTTATTGAATCAATTGAGTCCTCTCCCTCTTTGTCTTATTGAGTCTGGCTAAAGGTTTATCAATTCTGTTTATCTTCTCAAAGAACCAGGTTTTAGTTTTATTGATCTTTACTATTGTTTTCTTTGTTTCTATTTCATTTATTTCTGCTCTAATCTTTATGATTTCTTTCCTTGTACTAACTTTGGGTTTTGTTTGTTCTTCTTTCTCTAGTTCCTCTAGGTGTAAGGTTAGATTGTTTATTTGACATTTTTCTTGTTTCTTGAGGTAGGCTTATATTGCTATAAACTTCCCTCTTAGAACTGCTTTTGCTGCATCCCATAGGATCATCGTGTTTTCGTTGTAAGTTGTTGCTAGGTATTTTTTGATTTCTTCCTTTATTTCTTCAGTGATCTCTTGGTTATTTAGTAATGTATTGTGTAGCCTCCATGTTTTTGTGTTTTTTACGTCTTTTTCCCTGTAATTGATTTCTAATCTCATAGCGTTGTGGTCAGAAAAGATGCTTGATATAATTTCAATTTTCTTAAATTTACAGAGACTTGATTTGTGACCCAAGATGTGATCTGTCCTGGAGAATGTTCCGTGTGCACTTGAGAAGAAAGTGTAATCTGCTGTTTTTGGATGGAATGTCCTATAAATATCAATTAAATCTATCTGGTCTCTGGTGTCATTTAAAGCTTGTGTTTCCTTATTAATTTTCTGTTTGGATAATCTGTCCATTGGTGTAAGTGAGGTGTTAAAGTCCCCCACTATTATTGTGTTACTGTCAATTTCCTCTTTTAGAGCTGTTAGCAGTTGCCTTATGTATTGAGGTGCTCCTATGTTCAGTGCATATATATTTATAATTGTTATATCTTCTTCTTGGATTGATCCCTTGATCATTATGTAGTGTCCTTCCTTGTCTTTTGTAACATTCTTTATTTTAAAGTTTATTTTATCTCGTATGAGTATTGCTACTCCAGCTTTCTTTTGATTTCCATTTGCATGGAGTATCTTTTTCCATCCCCTCACTTTCAATCTGTATGTGGGTCTCTTGTAGACAACATATAGATGGGTCTTGTTTAGGTATCCATTCAGCGAACCTGTATATTTTGGTTGGAGCATTTAATGCAATCACGTTTAAGGTAATTATCAATATGTATGTTCCTATTACCATTTTCTTAATTGTTATGGGTTTGTTTTTTAGGCCCTTTTCTTCTCTTGTGTTTCCCGCTTAGAGAAGTTCTTTTAGCATTTGTTGTAGAGCTGGTTTAGTGGTGCTGAATTCTCTTAGCTTTTGCTTGTCTGTAAAGCTTCTGATTTCTCAGTCAAACCTGAATGAGAGCCTTGCTGGGTAGAGTAATCTTGGTTGTAGGTTCTTCCCTTCATCACTTTAAATATATCATGCCACTCCCTTCTGGCTTGTAGAGTTTCTGCTGAGAAATCAGCTGTTAACCTTATGGGAGTTCCCTTGTATGTTATTTGTTGTTTTTCCCTTGTTGCTTTCAGTAACTTTTCTTTGTCTTTGATTTTTGTCAGTTTGAGTACTATGTGTCTCGGTGTGTTCCTCCTTGGGTTTATCCTGCCTGGGACTCTCTGCGCTTCCTGGACTTGTGTGGCTATTTCCTTTCCCATGTTAGGGAAGTTTTCGACTACGCTCTCTTCAAATATTTTCTCGGGTCCTTTCTCTGTCTCTTCTCCTTCTGGCACCCATATAATATGAATGTTGTTGAGTTTAATGTTGTCCCAGAGGTCCTTTAGACTGTCTTCATTTCTTTTCATTCTTTTTTCTTTATTCTGTTCCGTGGCAGTGAATTCCACCATTCTGTCTTCCAGGTCACTTATCCATTCTTCTGCCTCAGTTGTTCTGCTATTGATTCCTTCTAGTATATTTTTTATTTCAGTTTTTGTATTGTTCATCTCTGTTTCTTTGTTCTTTCATTTTTCTAGGTGTTTGTTAATCATTTCTTGCATCTTCTCGATCTTTGCCTCCATTCTTCTTCCGAGGTCCTGGATCATCTTCACTATCATTATTCTGAATTTTTTTTCTGGAAGGTTTCCTGTCTCCACTTCATTTAGTTGTTTTTCTGGGGTTTTATCTTTTTCCTTCATCTGGTACATAGCCCTCTGCCTTTTCATCTTGTCTATTTTTCTGTGAATGTGGTTTTTGTTCCACAGGCTGCAGGATTGTAGTTATTCTTGCTTCTGCTGTCTGCCCTCTCTGTTTGTAGACTTTTTGATGTTGGTCATTCTGATCACTGTGAGGTGGTACCTCACTGTAGTTTTGATTTGCATTTCTCTAATTATTAGCAGTATTGAGGATCTTTTCATGTGCTTGTTGACCACCTGTGTGTCTTCTTTGGAGAAATGTCTTGTTAAGTCTTCTACCCAGTTTTTGATTGGGTTGTTTGGTTTTTTGTTTTTTTTTTTGATATCAAGCTGTATGAGCTGTTTGTATATTTTGGGAATTAATGTCTTGTCAGGTTTTTTAAGGTGATGATGCTGTATTTCCCCCCTTCCCTTTTTTTTCCTTATGTTCCTTGGTTCCAGGTGTTAGGTTCACATCTTTTCCCTCCTGTTTCTGTGTGCTGGGTTTACCTATTCTCCCAGCTTCCAGTTATAACTTTATGGGGGTAAATGATAAACTCTGACCCTGTACCTTTTGTTACAAGATTTCCTCCAGACTTTTACCCCATATGTCCAACTTTCTGTAAGTTAATTCCACTTGGATGGCTTATTTCTCATATCAGATGTGTGATATATCAGAACCCCTCTGATGTGCTCTTCCTGCAAAGGCACCAACCCCTTTCCAAGCAACACCAGGCTACTGTTCCATCATTTTCCCTGCAAATGCTGGTCCCTCCCTTTGGCAGCTCATTGACCTGCAATTTGGGGCTCCCAAAAATGTCAGGTCTTGGATGAAGCCTCACACTGCAGGTGATGGCTTCTGGCATCCTTAGTGCCTACCTAAGAACTAGGTAATGAGGGAGCCAATGGTCCCTGGAGTGGACTTTGACTAATGAGAAACAGTAGTCTGTGGAAGCCAAGGAGATTGATTTCCCTTCTTTCTTTTACTCATAGACTAATATAAAGTATGGGTTTGCTTCTCAGCCTGTGTGGAAAAGTCCTGTGAGCTGAGAAAGACACTTGCTGAGCCTGTCCTAGGCTCCTTGTGAGACAGTGGCCGGTCCAGGAAAGCATCCCTGTGCAGCCCACATCCTTCCTCACCTCCCTTAGCTGTTTCTTCACCTGCAAATCATGTGTCCACACGTTATTCATCACCTCAGCCCTCTGTTTCTAAAGAAACCAGGTTAAGAAAGCTCTTCAAATCCAACATTTTTAAAAAGAAAGGGAACTTTTTTTTCCTCATTCAATTTAGCTCCTGTGTCTGTTAAAAATAACACTCTCATCCTATCCCTTCTGATGCAAATCTAGTGCTCATTTAGGGCTGATCTTTCTTACTTTTCTTGATTAAAGTCAGACTTTCAAAAGCCCTGGTGGTTCTTCCTTCACAGGAGGCATCTCCTCTCCAATGCAGGTCATTGACATGACCCTGTTCCATGGTCACAGCACTGGTACCTTGATTACTGCACAGGCTCCTGGTTTCTTAACCAGGTCCTCTGACTCCAGTGTCTCCTTCCTGTGATCCGTCTTGCACCCTCTACCAGCCCCCAAGATTGATTTCTTACATATCACCTTCATTTCATTCTCCAGAAACACGTGCACACAAACACACGCAACAACGCCTTTAATGATGCTGCACAGCCTACTATATAATCTTGAAACTCTTTCTGCGTCTGAAATCCTTTAAACGAGTCAGCATTCCAGTCCATTCCTCTCTGGCATAGTCACAAGCCAGGCTGTTTTTAACCTTTGAACCTTTGCTCATATTATTTCTTTGGCCTTGTTACCAAGTCCAAGCTTGCTCTCCTCACCTCATGACAGGCTAATAGATCAGGAAATGAGGTGCTAAGGCAAGAAATAGGGACTTTATTCAGAAAGCCAGCAGACCGAGAAGATGGTGACTAGTGTACCCAAAAAAAAACATCTTATCGGGGTCTGGATGTCAGTTTCTTTTATAGAACAGAGAGGGGGAGGAGGTCAGGAAGTAAAGTCAAAAGACCATGGGATTTGTTCATTTCTTCTTTTCTGCAGCCATTCACAGGTGGGCAGGGTCAGATTGTCTCCCTGTGAGCTGAACAAAGGCACTTTAGTTTAACATTCAGGCAGAGGGGCAGGATCCCCTGAGGCAGGTCATTATGTATGATTATAATAACAAAAGCAACGAAAAGCAAAGATTAAATTCAAAGAAACATCCAACATGGAGTGTGATTTTGCTCTTTCATGTTACAGCCTGAAGTACCTTTTCCTTCTCCTATAGAATTCCTCCCTGCCTTCAAACCCCACCTTAATACAGTCTCCTTCATGAGGTTTATCATAAGAACTCTAGAACACTCTTCGCTTGAATGTCTTTAGCATTAATTCTATGAAGTTTAATTGCTTAACTGCTTATTGCTTTATGCTGCTCATTAAATTGTTTGATATTTTAGTTCTGTTTTCTGAACTAGATCACATTTTGGACCATAGAAAATGTGTCCATTTTTTAATGTGGTCTTAATTATGCAAGGCATAGAATAGATGCACAAAACATTTCTTTATTGATTGTGACTTTGAAAGTGAATCGTCCACGTACTATAACTAGAAGTGCCTTGGTTAGTTGAAAGCTAGGTAATACTGCCTCATAATAATGTTCAGTCACAGGGTTAGTGCAATTGAAGCCAGGTGATATCGGATGCCCACTATACATACTTGTGAATGTCACTCTACAGGTGAGCCAGTGATTGAAGAGTAGGCATGTACGGCTCACTGCTGATACAGAAACAACTGTACTCTTCCCCCATCTGACTGATCCTACCCTGCTAGGGAACATTTACATTTGGATAGGCAGTAGTGGAATTAGGAAAGCAAGTCACATCCCAGCCTGTATCTCCAGTGCCATTTTAGACCAAGATCAGACTTTAATTGGCCAAAGTATTGGAATGAACCAAGTAAGAGGCATGGGCATAAACAGTGAAAAATTCAGTGTGGCTACAGTGAACTGAGGTGCGATGAGTGACTGGACAGACATTCAGGTAGGGAAGGTAGAGTTTCAGATTAAGGAGTTTGCATTTCACCTTTTGGTTAACAGTGCACCACCAAAGCTTTTTAATATAGAAATGTGATCATGCCTATGTTTTAGACAGATAATTTTTGTAGCAGTTTGGTAAATGGAAAGAGTGGAGCTGGGAAAGCTGGCTGGGAGGTGTATGTTTATGCCTGGCTTTCAAACTGTGTTTCAGGGAACAGTGCGAGTCTCTCATAGATGCCTCATGGGCCAATTAGGGTGAGGGGGTGGGAATCTTGGCCTCCAACTTTAACCTGATGATATGGGCTTCTAAGTAAAATGTTGTTAAAAGAAAATATTTTGCAGCTTAAAAAAGATGGAAAACTCTCAGCTTACTTAGACTGCATGAGAATTACTGGAGAGATTTCAAAAATATCTTGAGGTAGATTCCATTGGACTTGGTTATCAATAACAACTGTGAGGTCAAACAAATAAGGAAGATCACTGGGTGATTGCATAGAGGTGATTGCATTAAACAAGGCGGAGCTCAGTCCAAATGGAGAAGATTCTCATGAGGTGCCTCAAGGCAAGAATTTGTGTAAGAGGTGATTAAAGATTGGGATCTGGAGCTCAGGAATAAGCTCAAATGTAAGTATGGGAGTCATGACCATTAGATGAGCTTTGAGACCAAGGAGGTAGATGATGTTACTGCAAGAAAGTAGAGACCAGAAGAACTGAAGTAACAAACTGAAGACCAGATGGTGTTCAGAACATGAGTATCACTTACCTGCCCACATGTATTCTTCTGCCTTTTTAGTGTTTTATGTGGAGTTTTTATATTTATTGTCAACTTTAAAAAATTCATTATTTCTGACTTCTCTGGACAAATTAGAGGGTCTGACAATACTGGGCTCCCATTCCCTCAGGGCCACCATAGGCCAGGGATGCTACTGAGTGGTGCCCCATGCACATGGGTGAATCTTATTCTCATGTCAGTTTCATTGAAATAAATGGAGCTGAGGTGAGATGCTTGCATAGGGATGTGTGGGCAGGTCTATTCCCTCCTCCTCAGGCAAAGGTGTCCAGTAAAACTACAAATGAGGAAATAACACTAACGTATCAGAAACATGAATAATTATAACTAGAGAAATACAAGGTGGAGTAAAAACAAAGACTGGAAATAAGAGAAAGTGCGGGCAGAGAGAACCTCCATCCAACAGATGAGGAGGTCGAATTATTGTAAGAAGATGCTAAGCCGTATGTCAGCCAATTAGTGGCAGGGTCAGAAACCTAAGTCAGTTTTCCAGACACTCAGCCTGGGCACCGAGTGATGCCATGCATCTCAAGCTTAAATGTGTCCACATGTCTCCTGAGGACCTTGTTAAAATGCAGATTCTGATTCTATAGGTGTGGGGTAGGGCTAGGGATTCTTGTTTCTGACAGCCTTGAAGGGCGAGAGATGCTGCTGGTGTGGGGCTCGTAGCAGCAGGGGATCTATTCTATATCCTTAACATGGTCAAAACCAAAAACCAAAACACGTGTCTAGCAAATGATTTTCTTCTTTAGAATGCTCACCTATGGCTCTCAGGAAAAGACAAGACCCCGATTTGAACAGAGTTGTGAGATTCGACAGGTTTAATCTCAATGTCTTAACCCTCACTTTGTGTTTTCATCCACTTAGGGCCCAGCATGTTCCTGAGGGAACCAGTTCTTGGTTTGCTTTTTCCCTATTAAGGCTTAGCTCTTAGGAAACGTCACAAATCATTTCACACTAACGAGTGAATGCCTGATAGCAACTTTGAATACTTTTCTTGGAGTATTTGAGTGTCATCAGTACTCAAAGTTCCCTAGTTCTAGAACATCGTTTATCAGTCATTGGGAGAGGGGTGTCCATTCTGGGGTCCTGAGGGAGGCTCTCCATCCACAGGTGACCTTGAAGTCCTACCACAGCGGAAGTTTTCTATGTTTAGCTTACATAAGTTCCCATATGTTCGAAGTTCTCTCCAGCTTTCTCTTTTACCCTTTTGCTTTTTGCCCCTCCTCGTGAAGGACTAACTTAGCAATCTTGGAGATTTGGGGGCTTTGCAAAGGCTAGATGAATCACATTCCTCTTCCTACTGTTGACTTGCTGAGATGTAAGAAGTATCTGTCGGGTTTGCCCTACCTTGGAAATCAAACACCTTAGAGTCTTGAACAGAAAGCAAAGGCTGAACCAGTTTAGAATCTGGGTAAGGAAAAGAGATTTGTGCAAGACCAATGCCTTGCAAAGGATTTTGTATCAAACAAGAATTTGGAGCAGAACTAGCACTCAGAACAGTGCACAAAAGGCCTCATTAAATGATGATTAGTTGAATGAATGCGAGATTTAATGAAGGGGTTATTCTGTGGCTGAGGAGAAAGGAGGTAAGGCATAGTGATTCCAAATAGTACTCTTCCATTCGTTTTATTTGATGCAAGCATTCCTTCCTGCCTTCCTTGTGTAAAGGCAGCCCCAAATCCTCCTGCTGATCAGGGTCAATTATCCTGCCAAGATCGTGACTCCATTTCTTGCCTATTGGTCCATGGACAAGAGGAGTCCAATGACAGCCTTGGCTTGTGGTTCAATGGGAACTTTCTGTGTCCTCTGCAAAGAGTGCTCTCCCCTTTGGTGACCAGGGCTCCAGCCTAAAGGTGCAGGGATGAACAATGCAAAATCCCCCAGTGGGGTCATTAGGAGTAATGGAAAGTGGGCCCACTCCATCTGCCATCTCTCAATTTCCAGACTGATATATCCTTCCCGTTGGGGACTCAGTGCCACCTAGAGGCCTCTGATTAAATGCATATACTGCATCCTGAAGGATAGCACCCCATCCATTCACAGTGTTGCTTCTGGGCTTCATTTGTGCCTTTAGAAAGCCGTTCTGGAATCCTATGAGGCTGGCTGCTTCTGGATAATACGCCGTGCAACACAGTGGATCCCATGGTCATGGGCCCACTCCCTTACCTCCCTCACTGTAAAGTGGGTCCTCCGGTCGGATGCAATTCCATGCCTGCGGATCAGGAATTCCATAAGCTCCAGAGAGTGATGCTGGCTGAGGCTCTGCAAACAGGAAATTCAAATCAATACCTAGAAAATACCTATTCCTATGAGGGTGAACTGCTGGCCCTTCCAGGCTGGAAGGGGTCTCCCGTAGTCTCCTTGCCACCATGTGCTGGTTGGTCTTCTCAAGGAAGAGAACCATAGCGGGGCTGAGCCCTGGTCTCTGTTGCTGGCAGGCTTGGCGTGCAGCAGTTCATGCTTTGAGCCCTGGATGCGGCCTTTATCTCTGCCACTGTGGATACTCCATTTGTATACCCATCATGATGGTGACAAAGTTCAGCTAATGTCAACCGGCTGAGTCATTTTTTTCCCACTCGGTTGTTCAGCACCCCTTTTATTTTGAATGGTTTCTGATGGTGCGTTGGATCTCCAAGTATCAGTATCAATATAGATCCTGTGTCCAACTGTCTTCATCATGTCTGAGTATTTTCCTTTCCCCAAGTACGGTCAGCAAAGTAACAGCTATAAGTCCCTTTAGAAAAGATAACAAAAACAAGGAATCATTTGAATTTATACTTGCCGCAGTTTTGCAAATTCCTTTCTTCTAGTGAGTGGCTTCCAGATATGAATGAGGGATTAGGATATTTCACTGGGGCCCCTGCCCTCAGCCTCTTGCTCCTTGATTCTGCCTTCTCTGGCTACAGACAGTAAGCAGAGACTCCGTGTTGACTGCCCCTGCATTTTGCCTCTAGGGATACCGTATTCTATGAAATCTCTCTATGAACTGCTGACTTTGTGTGAGTCAATGCACACCGACCGCCCCTCTGACTTTTCCAGTTGTTCCAGGAGCGTCAGCTACCTGGCTTCTGGTGGTTGAGCATCCCCACATGGTCCTCACTGCCTCAAACCCCGTCAGTCCCATGGGTGTTCATTAACCCAGCCCTGGGACAGCACCTCTTGCTACCTTTGCCTCAAGGAGACCCTCCACTGCCATTCCTGGTGATGCTCGTGCCCTCTCAGCCACTGCGTTCATCAAGCCCCCTCAGCATCCATCCCCAGTGAATCATGGCCACGTGCAATTCATTTCTGCAGTCCTTGCAATAGATAATCGCTTTCCTGCTTTATCAGGCCCAGCGTATTCTCAGCTGGGTGATGCTGGGATTTAACTCTAGTTCTATCAGCCTGGTATCCAGGAGAGGAGGTGGGAGCACCTCTTGAGGGAGGTACGTACCTTGTTGGGGAGAGAGCTCAGCAACACCTCCCAGCATAGAGGAAGTGCTGGCTTTTACTGGGGGTGGTGGTCACATCTCCAAGCTCTGAGGGTTAGGGTCTACACAGCCAGCTCTGCTGGAACATCCATCCAGCTGTCCTATCTTACGCTTCAGGGTCCCAGGTTTTCTCACCCAGGTCTGCAAACTGTCTTGTCTGAGTGTTTAACTTCTCTGGAGTTCTGTGTCTCTAGCAAGTGAGCCTGCCCCTCAGCTGAGTCAGACCTCTGACTACAGGTGATAAAGGCCTCTTTGAAAGTGACCAAAAAGGTCTTTGGCTCTCACTGTTACCTTTTATTATTTTTTTGAGCTTTTTAATTACCATTGATTTTTATTTTTTGAAGTATAGTTGATTTACAGTGTCACATTAGTTTCAGGTGTACAGCACAGTGATTCTGTTATACATATATATACACATTCTTTTTCAGATTCTTTTCCCTTATAGGTTATTACAAAATATTGAGTGTAGTTCCCTGTGCTACCTTTAACTGTCTGCTCACGGCCCTCAGTTTCTCATTATACTTCTCTGGGGGCTCAATGCAACTTAGCAATAACCAGCCAGCTCTGCTGTCCTTGTAGCAATACTCCCTCATGTCTTCCCGATGCCTGGATGGCTGCCCTTGGAGGGGCATCCCCTCTGCCAGGATGTCTTTCCAGGTCACCAGCAAAGAACTCTGCAGCAGCTGGGCCACCACTTACCCCAGAGTCTGCGTGTGGCACACACCACTCGTGGTGGCATCCTTCTTGTCCACTGGGGGGTCAGTGAGACAGCCTGGCCCCAGCTGTTCTTCTGTCCCTGTTTCCTTGGACCAACCCTCGCACCACCTGTGTTAGTTGGAATCCTCTGAACAGCAGACACTAGGATGGGATCAGACATGCAGGGCAGTTATTAAAGGAATGTCCAGGAAGGATCACGGGAAAAATCAGGAAAGGGCAGGGAGAGACTTGGCTTGACACGTGTGAAAGGCAACAGAGGCAGGGGATGGTAAAGGATGAGGTAGAAAGAGAATCAAACCACAGAGCAATGCTAGGAAAGATCCCGCCTGCCTAAAGCAGCATCCTCATGGCAAAGGTGACTTAGAGAAGTCCCCTGTCTAGAGGCATGGCTATGCACTTGTCCCCCCACTGCCCAATCATTGGCTGGAAGCAGTCCCGGGCGAATGTGAGCCTTGGCATCCACATGGTGGGGTCCAGGGGCATGGGGGCCAGTAGTGGCGGTCAACTGTGCTCCCCATTGCCACCATCAAGGGCTGTAATTGCTTCCTAATAGTGAACACTTCTTGAGCGTTTTTTTATATACCAGGCAGCATGTAAGTAAGACCTTTTAAATGCATCTTTCCCTTTCATCTTCCCAACAAGTATAATGATTATTCCCATGTTTCAAAACTGAACTAAGGCTTAGAGAGGTTAATTTGTCAAAGGTCATAAGGAGTTGATCCCCTTCCCGAGAATCTTATACGACTTCCCATTAAAGCAATTTTGTATGTATTGACAAAACACATATTCTGATTCTGAAAGTTTACCCAGTTTTGGAATATAATGGTAAATCAGGCAGCAAGGACCCTACCCTCACAGAATTTAAATCTAATAGGGGTTAGATTTGTTAGAAATTGATGTGCAGATATGCAATTGTAATATGGCTTGTCAACTGCATGGAAAGGCCATTATGATGTCATGTAAAGCTTCCTGGGGGACGTGATATTTAAACTGTGACTGGAGGATGGGAAGCATTTAGCCAGGTAACAGAAGGTGGGCAAAAGAGAGCACCAAGTGGAGGAAACATTATATGCAAATATCTAAGGGCCAAAGACAGCATGGAACCTGCAAGATAGTTCGTGATAGAGAGCATCAGCGCATGTGGAAAAGGGCTCTCATCTGTTAGTGATTTTAGACTGTGTTCTCTACAGATGTGCACAGAAGCAGGGACACACAGAAAAGACAGGGTCACATATCCTCAAAAAGTGTGTATTAAATAGCATGAAAGTTGCCTCGCGGATGAGAAACAGAGCATTCTTTTAAAAAAAATTATGGAATTGCATTGCATCACACTGAATTGACTTAAGGTGTTTAAAAACCTTCCTATTTGATTAATACAAGAGTTTCCTGGTTGAACTCTCTCCCTTCCATCCGCCTCAACGTCTTGCGCCAAGGCTACCTTCTCTGAGCTATCACATCAGTTATTTCACCCTTAAACCTAGGGTAATGGTTTCCCATTGATTCTCACAGAGAATCAGCTTTGCGTCCTGACCTTCAAGATACTTCAGAGGATAGGGGACTTCTGGTTATAGCAGCAGGAAGAGTTCCTTTGTATAAACCTGGTCGGAATTGTCAAAAAGAACGATTTCAGGGCACTGGAAATCGACCCAGGAAAGAAAACAAATTGAAGCATTTATTCTTAAAAAAGTGCTAGACATTCGGGTAAGATCATGTTACTTTCTTGCCAAGGGCACTGTCTCCCACCTCACTTCTTTTAGGCAGGAAGGATGGTTTACAACCTGGGCTGCTCACAAAATCAGCAGCTTGGCTGCCAGGAGGGGTACAATCTGTTGGAGTTAAAGGCAAAACCCTGTGGGTTTTCAGGGTAAAAGTGGCAGACGTTCACCTAAATGGGAAATAAGCCCATCACCAGCTGGGTGTTGATAAACCAAACACAGTATCTGCGTTCAGTGGAACGGCACTCGGTGAGAGAAGGGAAGGAACCGCTGACCCGTGCAGTCACTTGGCAAACCTAAGACGCATTGTGTGATGTGGAAGAAGCAGTTATGAAGGAACGTCGTATATGACGTGATTCTATTTATGTGAAATATCCAGAAAAGGCAAAACGATAGAGACAGAAAACAGATGACTCCGTTGCCTGGGGTGAGGTTTAAGGACTGAGAGCCAAACAGGCACGAGGGAACATGTTGGGGACAGAAGTGTCGTAAAACTGGACACGGAAGTATTCACCTGACAGTATAAATAAACCAAGACTCACCAGACTGTACACTTAAATTAGGGTACATTTTATAATATGTAAATTACACCTCAGTAGAGGTGTTCAAGTTCCCCAAAATCTTGTTCCGTTGCAAACATATTTCCTGATACTGTCCACACTCACCGTGCAACAGAGCCGAGGTCCAAGTTGGTCCTCACTGGACGTGCGCTCCTCTCCTGAGGCTGCAGCCACACACCCTTCGGGCGGGGCTGCCCAGCTGGAGGGGTGGGGGTGGGGGGCGGGGCTGCCTTGGGGCGCTGAGCTGAGCGCAGGTAATAGGTGATAGCTGATAACTGCCACTTTGGCTGCAAGAAGCCCCATTTGCCCCAGGGGCCTGAAGGGACATTATTATTTCTTACGTTTCCCGCTCCTGAAAACTTTAGGGAACACGACCCACGTCTCATTTTCACTAAGCTCTCCCTGACTATTCTAGTTCATAGTAATGTACAGTCTGATAATTAGTTCTCCAATCATTTCATTCAATAATCTTTCAGTAAATTTTGTTGAAAGCCTACCATGTGTTGGATCCTCTGAAGCAGCTAGAGAAAGGCAAAGTTCTCACTTCCATGGAACCGATATTCTAGCAATTACATACGGTGCTGTACCTGCGTAATTAAATCCAAGTTCGTTTTGTTGCCGTTGTGATAGTATAGTTTGTTCTTTGGGGGTAGAGAATCTCTTATGCCTCTTTGCATAATCTCTAACACCATTCTTAACACAGTTTAGACCATTTAGTCAAATGAAGGTGTTGTCTCTCTCAGGGATATTTGAAGTCTTAATTTTAAGTATAGCAAGAAAGACCTGGGAAGAGCAATTGAGGAATTTTTAATTAGGGAGTGGGTAGAGACTTACTGGTACCAAGTGAGTGAGAAGGGGTGATTCTCTCTCCATACTTCTGAGATTAAAACTCAATGAGTTTCAGCTCTGCCTAGACAAGTTCGATCGACTTGGAAAGTTCTAGATCTACTTTACTCTTCTATCTATACGTGTAACTTGGAAGTATGTTAAAGGTTTCACTGATTGTAGTAGGTAAAGCTAGCTGCTTTAATATAACTTTCTGAGATTCGGTAGCTTAAAAGTTTATTTCTTATTCATGTCAAGTCCAATGCATGCTTGGCAGGTGGTCTACGTCATGGTCATTCCGGGGGCAGGTTTTTAGGTTCCTTCCGTTCAGCTGGCAGAGAAGAAGAGATTCCAGAGGGAAGATACACCTCTCCTGAACCACTTCTTTCTGGAATTGATGTGTATCCTTCCACTTCTGTTCTATTGGCTAGAACTCAGTCACATGACCACAACTAAATAGCTTGGCTTTGTGCTGAGGCGGAAAAGGAAGCAGGTTTTACTGAACATGTAGCCATCTCAGCCTCAGAATTTGTACCCTGTCGTTCCAGAATAGCTCAGTAACCTTGGATATTTCTGACAAATGCTTATGAATAATTCACTTTGACACAGTGGAGAAATGCCATATGTTGGATCTATTTGTGCTAACTTCAATTTTCATTTGGGTTACTTGCGTTTTTATAGTAAAAATAATAACTCACATTGTTTCACATGACATTAAATAAAAATTGCATTTTACAGATAATTAGTATTGTCTGATGCCCATTTTGTAAAATGGGAGTGTGTGCACAAAGACAGTCTGGAGGGGAAAATATCAAAATGTGAACAGTGGTTATCTCTTTGGAAAAAGAAATCTCTTCCCCTCTGTTTTCTATTTTCCTGTGTTTTCTGAAAAGTTTTAGAATAAGCATATGTAATTTTACAATCAGACAAATAAAACCATTCTATTTAACATAATGGCAATCAACTTATAGATGGCGTAGCTGATAGTATGGGATGCTTCCACATGCTTCATTTTATTGCTCCTGGGGGTCAATAAGGCAGGCATGAGCCGTATTATGCCCATTTCGCAGATGAAGGAACTCAAACAGGTGGTGCAATTAACTTGCCCAAGGGCACACAGCTAAAAGTAGCCAATCTGGGACTTGAACCCAGATCATGTCCTTTCAGATTCTGTGTTTTATTCATAGTGTCAAGTTGGTTTCAGGAGCCCAGCAGTACAATATTGTGCTGTTGAATGTTTGGGTTCCCAGTTATTAAAAAAGAAAAACACACAGAAACATGGTTGGAAGATTCTTCTGGAGCAACTCTTAGAAAAACATCAGAGAAGTGTCCCTGTGACTTTCCCAATGACATGATACAGAACTAGGGGAAGGGAAGTGCTGAGTGCTTTTAGGTTTTTTTAGGGGAGGGCTTTTGACAGAGAAATTATAGTGTATGGTCACCTTTGTGACCTCTATCCACGTGGACAGAGTTTGTTTTCTTGGCCCGTGGCAGCTCGTTTTATAACAAGGGCTGGAAAAGTTTCCAGGCCATCTTGTCTGTGCCACATCTGATCCAGATGGCTTTGCACACTCCAATTTTAGTTACTATTTTGTTTTCACCTCTCAGGGTAAAAAAGAACAGCCTGTAACATTGCTGTGGAGAAATTTCTGGAGCACACACTGCATGGTGAGTGCACAGGAAAGGCCAGGTTGCCACCGCTCTGGTGTTCTAATTAGCCTTGTGTCATTGTCACAGCCATCAGAGTCCTCAGCCTGCTGGGGTTCGGGCAGTGGTGTGTTTCAGGGGCATCTGGAAGGAACCAGAGAAGATGATTGGCATGCAGACTCCTTTTTATTTTTTTAACATCTTTATTGGAGTATAATTGCTTTACAATGGTGTGTTAGTTTCTGATGTATAACAAAGTGAATCAGCTGTCCATATACCTGTATCCCCATATCTCCTCCCTCTTGCGTGTCCCTCCCACCACCCCCATCCCACCCCTCTAGGTGGACACAAGGCACCGAGCTGATCTCCCTGTGCTATGCAGCTGCTTCCCACTAGCTATCTATTTTACATTTGGTAGTGTATATATGTCCATGCCACTCTCTCACTTCGTCCCAGCTTACCCTTACCCCTCCCTGTGTCCTCAAGTCCATTCTCTATGTCTACGTCTTTATTCCTGTCCTGCCCCTAGGTTCATTAGAACAATTTTTTTTCTTTTTAGATTCCATATGTATGTGTTAGCATACAGTATTTGTTTTTCTCTTTCTGACTTACTTCATTCTGTATGACAGTCTCTAGGTCTATCCACCTCACTACAAATAACTCAATTTCATTTCTTTTTATGGCTGAGTAATATTCCATTGTATATACATGCCACATCTTTATCCATTCCTCTGTCAATGGACACTTAGGTTGCTTCCATGTCCTGGCTATTGTAGAGAGAGCTGCAATGAACATGGTGGTACATGACTCTTTTGAATTGTGGTTTTCTCAGGGTATATGCCCAGTAGGGGGAGTGCTGCGTCGTATGGTAGACTCTTAAAGATGTGCCACGAGGCGGGAAGTCTCATTAAGAAAAGCTTGTTCAAGACTCAACAGACATAGAGAACAGACTTGTGGTTGCCGAGGAGGAGGGGGCTGGGGGAGGGAAGGATTGGGAGCTGGGGACTAACAGTTGCACACTAATATGTATAGGATGGATAAACCAAAGGTCCTACTGTATGGCACAGGGAACTATATTCAGTCCTGTGATGAACCACAATGGAAAAGAATATGAAAAAGAATGTACATATATGTGTAACTGAACCACTTTGCTGTACAGCAGAAACTAACACAACACTGTAAATCGACTATACTTCAATAAAATCAGTTTTAAAAAAATGAAAGAAAGCTTGTTCACATGCTGAAGGGCAGAAAGAAAGAGAGAACCACTTCCTAAGAACCAGCGTTTGGACTGGGCTGGAAACTAGTCATTACGTGACCCCAAGGGCATGTTCAAGTTGAAGCTAATGACAGGTGAGGTTAGAGCCAGATAAGCTAGTCCAAAGGCATCACAACTTCTATGTCACCTGCCCCAAGCTGCCAGCCCCTCCCACTCTCTCCTCCTTTAACCTTCCTCTTATCACTATTGCATATGCTGTTCTCTCTTCAGTCTTCCCAACAGAGCAAGTTTTAAAAAACCATGGTGGTCCTGGTGGTGCAATGTTATTTTAGGTGGCAGAATCATTTCGGTCGTGACAGGGTTTTCTCTACTGTTTCAGCAGAGCCTCCTAGAGCCTGGGCATAATGCACCCAAACCGAGGAAATCAGACCTTGCGTTTCACTTGCTCAACTGCTGTGATGGAGCGGACAGTTAAGGGGTAAATTCTCTGGTCATAGGGTAAGTGTGTGAATGTCACAGAGAGCAAGCAGGGCATATGTCATCTTCTCCAGATGAGATCCAATATTTCTGACCCTATTTCTGAAATGTAGCTTGAAAATGCTCCAAAAGATGCCTCCTGGCTAATGAATTGTCAAAAACTTGCAAGAGTCACGATAGGAAATGATTTTCCAAGGAGGAACGGAGTGAAACATACGCATATAAGCGAAGAATGTTTCAAACTCTGTGGCACTAGCCTCTTGCAGTGTGACCTAATTTGTTTCCTTCGTCAGTTGCAGATCTGTCAGGAAGTCAGAATTCAAGGGAGAGAGGAACCATGATGGGCTTTAATTTCTAGAAAGAAATTTCAGGCAGTTGTGCGCACCAGGTATTATGGAACAGCGGCCGTTTCCAAGCGTATTTATGTGAGACTGTTAAGTTTTATTATTACAAACACTGTGTATGGAGCGAAGATGATGTGACCTGAGTGTGAAGGAAAAAGCACATGGGGGGAGAATGAGAGCTGGTTCTGGGGGTGGGGGGGCAGGTGTGCAACTTGCATGTGAGGAAATGGTAATGAAACAGTGTCCTTAATCCTGAATTTGAGGATGCATAGAGGAAAATCTGAGTTTTCCTAATCCAGTTCCACTCCTGGCAGTTAGTCAGCGTTTGTAAGGAGAGGGCAGCCTGGTGTGAATCAAATCTGTTAACTAGACACAGCAAGAAAGGGTGACTCGGGCACATACGAAGTCCTTGGAAGACGGAGAGGGCTGTGTTCCCACAGCTGACAGTGCCCTGGAGAGGACTCCAGGCACCTGCGAAGTCTGGTTCCATAACTTAAGAGCTGTGTGACTCTGGGTTATCCTGTCGAAGCCCCATCTCTCTACACCATACAATGGACATAGGGTAGTAACACCTTATATGTTGTTATTAAACCTGAATTCTACCTATGTACATTAAATGCAATTTCCTAATTCAGGAAATAGTCAGTAACCCTAAAAACACAGAGAAATCGCATTAGAAACCCCCTAGATTTCTCCTAGGAAGATAAGGCATGTCTTCACATCTGTGAAGACAACTGCCATTTGGATAATAATTATACTATATTAAAATATATAACCAAATATGGGGATATATGTATATGTATAACTGATTCACTTTGTTATAAAGCAGAAACTGACACACCATTGTAAAACAATTATACTCCAATAAAGATGTTTTATATATATATATATATATAACCAACAAGGACCTACTGTATAGCACAGGGAACTCTACCCAATATTCTGTATTAACCTAAATGGGAAAAGAATTTGAAAAAGAATAGATACATGTACATATGTAACTGGAGGATGGTCCAAGCTGTATATGTAATGGCAAAAATGTCCAGCCAGTCAGGCTAGTGTGGTATCCACAAAGTATGGCAACAGGTCAGGGAGGTCAGACAGCAGGTTACAGAGCACTGCCATTGGTGACTGGAGCCGAGCTCATGAGAGTCACGGAGCAAACAACCTTTTAAAGCGTGGCAGCAGCTGGAAATAGGGCTGAGCCAGAGTTCTTTGGGGTGACCAGTGGGAGAGAAAGGGGGCCTCTGCATTAGAGGGTCTTGGGCACCAGTCAAGCCAGTACTTGCAGGGCGCAGACAGACCCGACTTACCCAGCTTGGGATAGAACATGGGCTTTTTGTCCTGGGAAAGGAAAATGTCTAGTTAAGGGGCGTGAGGTCCCCGATCAGACTGAAATGATGAGAAAAAGGTGATGTGATGTGGATTAACTGAGGAGTGAACTGGGGCACTTTCAATGCCCTGTCCCAGCAGAGCAGGGCAGGTCCCAGTGTTTAGAACAGCACCACCTACAGATCAGGACTTGTAGTTGCCTGCTGTAGGCGTCACAGCCAAGGGAAGGTAGAGACCAGGGACTCTATTAAACCCCAGTGGGAAAAAACCCAGAAAATAAAAACTGTTGACGTAGTTGCGGGAAATTGAGCCTTGTGCACTGTTGGTGGGAATATAAAATGGTGCGTTCATTATGGAAAACAGTATGGAGGTTCCTCAAAAAATTAAAAAGAGGACTACCATACGATCCACTAATTCCACTTCTGGGTATATGCCCAAAAGAATTGAAAACAAGGTCTCAAAGAGATATTTGTACATCCATGTTCATAGCGGCAGGATTCACAATATCCAAAAGGTGGAAGAAACTCAAGTGTCTATGATGGGTGAATGGATCAACAAAATGTGATATATCCATTAAAAAAATATTAGCCTTAAAAAGGAAGGAAATTCTGCGCTTCCCTGGTGGCGCAGTGGTTGAGACTCCGCCTGCCGATGCAGGGGACACGGGTTCATGCTCCGGTCCGGGAGGATCCCACATACCGCGGAGCGGCTGGGCCCGTGAGCCATGGCCGCTGAGCCTGCGCGTCTGGAGCCTGTGCTCCGCAACGGGAGAGGCCACAACGGTGAGAGGCCTGTGTACTGCAAAAAAAAAAAAGAAAGGAAATTCTGGAGTTTGGCATTAATAGATACACACTACTATATATAAAATAGCGAATCAACAAGGACCTACTGTATAGCACTGGGAACTCTACTCAATATTCTGTAATGGCCTATACGGGAAAAGAATCTGCAAAAGAATGTCTATATGTATATGCATAACTGAATCGCTTTGCTGTACACCCGAAACTAACAGAACATTGTAAATCAACTATACTCCAATATAAAGTAAAATTTAAATTTAAAAAGGAAAGGAAGGAAATTCTGACACATGGTACAACGTGGATGAACCTTGAGGACAACATGCTAAATGGAAGAAGCCAATCACAAAAACACAAATACTGTGTGATTCTATTTGTAGGAGGTCCCTAGAGTTCTCAGAATCATAGAGACAGGAAGTAGAATGCTGGTTGCCAGGGACTGGGGGAGGGGATAGTGGGGCGATGTTGAATAAGTATAGAGTGTTAGTTTTGTAAGACGAAAAGAGTTCTGGAAACTGGGGCTATACTGCAATGTGAATATACTTAATACGACGGAACTGCACAGTATATAAACAGTTAAGATGGTAACACACACGCACACAAAAAACAAAAAACCTACTGTGGCATGCCTCCCTGTTGGGTGAAGGAGCAGTCAACGCAGGCAGAGAGGTCAGCCATCTGCTTCTGGGAAAAGGAGGTTATGCCCCCCACCCCCACCCCGTCCCCTTGGCTCTCAACACCTCGCTGGCTTCCATACTTCCTTATTCACAAGGGCCTCTACCCTCTTTCCCCTTGTGAATGACGGCCTAAAATGCTTGCAGATGTGGCTTTCCTGCTGTCCTTAGTCACCATGGACTGAGGCGAAGTACAGCGTTTTACTATTATTCCCCCAGAATAATTTACTCAGTTTGACCCAGCACTTTCTCTCTGATTTTATCTGAGACTTGCTAGAAAATAGTAAACTACAAGGGATTTTTCAAGTTCTCCGATGTAAAATCAACAGAATGGGAATTCAGTCAAGGGTGGATTTGGGGGGTAACTTTCAGCTGGAAGCTGGCTTATGTCAGTTTTCATTTATTTAAAAGAATTCTAGTGATTGAGCGAATTTGAGCTTCCTTCTTTGCTGGGTCTGTAAGATCTTAGAAGCCAGGACTTGTACTGGGTTTATCATTCCTCCCCCATGAGCTGATAAAGTGACTGACTGCACATAATAATTGATCAAGAAATATTCCTTGAATTGAAATTGATATTCATACTGTTTGGTTTTTCTTAATTTCTTTTAGCTTGTATTGAAATAGTACCTAGAGTTTTGACTTTTTTTCCCTTAAGTATGTATTTCATGATTTCTAAGAACCTTATTATTGGGCTTTCCTGGTGGTGCAGTGGTTAAGAATCCGCCTGCCAATGCAGCGGACACGGGTTCGAACCCTGGTCCAGGAACTAGGCCCTGGCGTGGAGCAACTAGGCCCATGCGCCACAACTACTGAGCCTGCGCTCTAGAGCCCGTGTGCCGCCACTACTGAAGCCCACGCGCCTAGAGCCCGTGCTCTGCAACAAGAGAAGCCACCGCACCGAAATGAAAAGTAGACCCCGCTCGAGGCAACTAGAGAGAGCCCGTGGGCAGCAACGAAGACCCAACGCAGCCAAAAATAAATTAAAAAAAAAAAAACCCTATTATTTGTAACCTTCTTCTCTTTGTTCTTAGAAAACTTTGGATGGCGTTGAATCTCGATACTCTTCTGCTGCTTATTTTCACGTAAATTTAGTTTCCCTAAATTGTTTAGAGGGAGACTGGGTTCAGAGAGCTTTTGCAGTTACACAGACCTGCGTCTCTCTCATTTTATTTCTGTGTAGTGTTAACTCAAAGAGTCTTGCTCTCTGAAATATCCAGGCCGTGTCCACCTCCCTTATTTTTTGTGGACAATGCTTTTCCTTTCTCTGTATTTTGCTTATCCTGTTAAATTTTGCTTTCACTCCCAACAGTTTCCCTTTAGTGCGGACTCTTATCCTGCAAGGAAGCCCTTGTGGGTCGGTTCTGAGAATTCATAAAAGGCCGAACGGCTCCACCCACCAGCCCCAGGGGAAGTAGGGGTGGGGGCGGGGAGGCCCGCATTCACCTGTTATCAGAAAGGGTGGCACTGCTCCCAGCTTCAACTGTTGTTCTCAAATTATCTTTCCACCCTTTACAGTGAAACTCTGCAACTATTTTGGGGTTCTCTTGTTCTCTGGCCCTTCAGGAACCCCTTTGGCTCCCTCTGGTTTGGGACGCAGATGCCATACACACAGGTGTGCGTCTTGGTGATTTGTTCCCATCTTCTCATATTTCAGGATTGGTAGGGACATCTTACCTCTTAGTTTTGTTATGGTAAATGTGACCATGAACTTTGGGTTTTGCTACTCATTACTCTTTCGGGGGAGTGCGTGCGTATGTGTGTCAAGAGCTTTACTCTCCCCATAGTAGGCTTTTCCTGGGGGAAATACGTGACCGTGCATGAACAATATGAAAACAAATCCATCAGGAACATTTTGCTCAGAAGCCTAAGTGCTCCTGTTTTGATATGTTTGTCTTGACTTCCTCTGCTGTCCTCTGGACCCCACAGTATCCAAGAGGGAGTCAGAGCACAACATAGGAGAGAGGGCAACTCTACCAAAAGTAACAAAAAGGGAGTTAAACCTGACAATCAAAATTCTAGTGGATTTGCTTTTTAGTTCTCCTTCACTTGAAATGAGAAATGTTAGCATGTGAATAAAAGTAATTCTGAGATAATATAATTTTCCATGAAGTTTGTTCATTTATACACTCAACAGATACAAGTCATTGCAGTTAGGTCACTGGTGAAGATTTGACCCCTGTACTCATGGAGCTTGTAATTCACTCCAGCAAATGTGGAGCAACATGGTGTGGCCACTTAAGTGAGTCCACTTCTACTCTGACACAGCCCTCATAAAAGGAAAATGGAGGAGGGGAGGGAAGAAGGGAACGATGGAGGAATGCAGTATAACTGTGATGGGCAGGGGCACTGTAAGGGGAGACAGCCCTGGAAAGAAGTAGAGTTTCTTGTGGGATGCGGTCATGTCACATTTCACAATTCAGAGTTGCCTGGTATCTGGAGGGTGCTGAAAAGACATTTGTTGGCTAGAATTGTAAGCTATTGAGTGCAGGGACCCTCTATCTCCAATGACCATTGTAACCCTCAAGACAGTGAATGTAGTATCTGTACAGTGTCATCCACACAGTAAGGTGTGAAAATTCACCATGTGTTTTGATTTCATTGGCTTCAAACAATAATTTTTTACTCTAATTTAGGGCAATATTGATAAGAGCAGCCCATTTTACTATTACAAAATTTCCATTTAGAAGACATTATTTTGCAATTTTCTGAATTCTATTTCAGCGATCCTGTTTTTCAAAAAATTTTAAATTATATTAGAAATAATACCCAATTTGTTTCCTGGAAATTTTTCGACCTTCTAGACCTCAGGTAACTGATGCTTTCCCACCCAGTGGAATTCTCTGTAGGTGGCTGTATGAGTTCGTTGATAGTTATGTTTGTATAATCCAAAAAATTGGTTATCAGTTATGGTAAGTGATGAGGAATTTTCCCTGTTTCTATAGCAATGTAAACCGTGGAGATGTTTTTCAGCAAGTCTACTTCCTAAATTATTCCCTGCTTGTGACTTAGGAAGCTAAAGAAGATCCGTTGGTTCAATTAGTTTACTAAGAAGCTCTTTAGTGCCCTGATGAAAAAGATAACTGAAACACTGTGATACAGTATTCCCGTGGCTGGAATTTAACAATAGTTTATTGAACAAATGGTACGTGAGAGACACTGAGCTAAACTCTTTGCGAAATGCAGGTGAATTACATAAGAGACCTACTCTTCTCAAGGAACCTACAGTTCAGTGGGAAAGGCTGAAAGGAAATGAATGTAGGAAGAAAGTGAATGTAGGAGTGAATCAGTGAGAAGGGAAATTTCAGGGAAAAAAAGAGAAAAGATAAGTATATTCTGATACATAAATACCTAATGAACATTTAGCAAAGAGGAAGAGTACTAATTTTTATTAACTCTAGAATCTTAAAAGTAATTAAAAAACAATTGACCTAGGATTCTATACAGCAAAAGTATAAGGGGAAATCTAGACGTTCTCCAATGAAGGAAAACGAAGAACATTTGTCGCTGGGAGATCTATCCTAAAAAATGGCTAAAAGAAATTCTCTAAATAGAAAAGAAATGAACATCGCAAAAAGAAAGAACAATGGGAAGAGTAAAAGTATAGGTAAAGTTATTTTCTTCTTCTCTTATTTTCTAAATTATGTTTGATGGTTGAAGCAAAAATTGTAACACTGCCTGGTATCGTTCTCAGTGTATGTGGAGAAAATAGTTAAGACAATTATATTATAAATTGGTGAGGGTAAAAGGACATAAGTGGAAGTAAGGTTCCTACACTTCACCAAACTAGTAAATTGTCAGCATATGTCCTTTCCCCTTCTTGAGTTTTCCTTTATTCTGCCTCTTGGAAAATGTATGTGATGACTGCCATATAACTTAGACTATTAAAATAAAGCCACAACATAAGGACAATGGAACAAAAAGCTAGAGCAACCTGGCTCTCTGAGTATTTGTTAGAGCAGAGCTGCTACACCAAGTCTGGACTTCCCACGGATTCTTAGTTCAGAGAAAAATAAATCTCTACTGTGTTTAAAAAAATTTTTAATCTCATGGAAATTCCTCATTCTTAAATCTTATTTAGCAGTAGCTTCAAATGCTGGTTTAGGGATGGAACCCAGAGAGCTCTAATTTTGTAAAGCTCCCCCAACTAATTTTAAGTTCCCAAGTCGGGAAATACCACTATAGCATCTGGCTAAGGAGTAAAAAACAGTCTGATATCAAATTCCCCACTGGCAGAGAGCTCACTACTTTGCCAGGCCACATAGTCCTTCTTTGGAAAACTGAAGTATAGGGTATTCTTTATGATTTTGAATAGCAATTTCTCCGTGAAACTTCAATTTATTGATCCTTGTTCTATACTTGAAGCCACACAATTCAGGTTCAATCCTTATTTTCTCCTATGCTTTCTTCTATGAGTTTCATAATTTTGTATTTTACATTTAGGTCTATGATATATTTTTAGTTAATAATTGTGAAAAGTGCAAGGTCTGTGTCTTGATTCATTTATTTTTGCATGTGGACGTCCAGTTGTTCTAGCATCATCTTTTCTACATTGTATTGCCTTTGCTTCTTTGTCAAGATTTGTTGACTATGTTTATGAGGGTCAATTTTGGGGCTGTCTATTACATTCCATTGAGCTTTCACCAATACCACACTGTCTTGATTACTGTAGCTGTATAGCAAGTCTTAAACTCAAGTAGTGTCAGTCCTGCCACGTTGTTCTGCCCCTTCAATATTGTGTTGACTACTCTGGGTCTTTTGCCTCTCCTTGTAAACTTTAATATCAGTTTGTCAATATCCTCAAAATAACTTACTGGGATCTTGATTAGAATTGCATTGAATCTATAGATAGAGTTGGGGAAAACTGATATCCTGATAATATTGATAATATTGAGTCTTTCTGGGAATTCCCTGGCCGTCCAGTGGCTAGAACTCTGTGCTTTCACTGCCGAGGGCCCGGGTTCAATCCCTGGTCGGGGAACTAAGATCCCACAAGTCGTGTGGTGCAGCCTAAAAAAAAATATTGAGTCTTCTATCAATGAACATGAAATATCTCTCCATTTATTAGTTCTTTGATTTCTTTCATCAGAGCTTTAGTAGTTTTCTTCATATAGATCTTGTACATGTTTTTTTTTAGATCTACACCTAAGTAGTTTGGGGGGGGTGCCAATGTAAATGTTATTGTGTTTTCTATTTCAAAGTTCAGTTGTTTGTTGCTGGTATATAGGAAAGCAATTGACTTGTGTATATTAACCTTACGTTCTACAACATTGCCGTAATCACTTATTAGCTCCATGAGTTTTGGTTGATTCTTTCAGATTTTCTACATAAGCAATCATGTCACCTGTGAACAAAGACAATTTCATTTCTTACTTCCCAATGTGTATTCTTTTATTTCCTTTTCTTGTCTTTTTTGCATCAGCTAGGACTTGCAGTAGAATGCTGAAAAAATTGGTGCGAGGGAACATCCTTGCCTTGTTCCTGGTATTAGAAGGAAAGATTCTATTTTCTCCCCATTAAGTATGGTGTTAGCTGTAGGTTTTTTGTAGATATTCTTTACCAGTTTGAGAAAGCTACCTTCTATTCCTAGTTTGTTGAGGGTTTTTATCATGAATGACTGCTGGATTTTGTCAAATGCTTTTTCTGTGTCTATTGATATGTTTATGCGATTTTTCTTCTTTAGCCTATTGATGTGATGGATAACATTAACTGATTTTCACATGTTGAATCAGCCTTGCATATCTGAGACAAGTCACATTTGGTTGTGGTCTATAATTCTTTTTATACATTGTTGAATTTGATTTGCTAAAATTTTATCAGGGATTTTGCATCTATGTTCATTAGTGATATTGGTCTGCAGTTTTCTTTTCTTGTGATGTCTTTGTCTGGTTTTGGTATTAGGGTCATGCTGGGTTTATAGATTGAGTTAGGAAGTATTTCTTCTGCTTCTATCTTCTGGAACACATTGGAGAGAATTGTATAATTTCTTTCTTAAGTATTTGGTAGATTTCACCAGTGAACCCACCTGGGCCCAGTACTTTCTGTATTGGAATTTTATTAATTATTAATTCAATATCCTTAATAGATTTAGGCCTATTCAGATTGTCTATTTAGACTTACTTTTTGTTTTTTTTGTGTGTGTGGTACGCGGGCCTCTCACTGCTGTGGTCTCTCCAGTTGCGGAGCACAGGCTCCGGACACGCAGGCCCAGCGGCCATGGCTCACGGGCCCAGCCTGTGGCATGTGGGATCTTCCCGGACCAGGGCATGAACCCGTGTCCCCTGCATTGGCAGGTGGACTGTCAACCACTGCGCCACCAGGGAAGCCCTATCTAGACTTACTTTTTAAAAACACAATCTTATTTTGTCACTGATGTACCTAACATCTTTTAATGACTCCAGATTGCTCTTAGGATAAAGTCCCAAGCCCTTCAGATGGACAGTAGTCTATATGATTTTGCGTTTTATTCCTCTAGACCCTCTGTCTCAAAGTTACTTTCTAGATCACAATTACATAGACGTTTTCAGTTCCTTGACGGTTTAATCCTCAGGGGTTTTGCCCCTGGCCTTTCATCTGTCCATAATACCCTTCTCCCAGCTTCCTTTACCTAGATAATAAAATCCCTCAGATGTCTGCTATACTTTCTTTGTGTGTCCCTTTCATACTACCCACCAAAATGTAACTAAGTCTTTATTTTTGTTATTATTTGTTTAATGTTTGTCTTCCCTCCTAGACTATAAGTTCAGTGAAGACTCTGCTTGACTTGATCACTCTTACATCACCCTGCACTTGAAACAAATGGCCATGATATATTAGTCATGTAACAAATATCTGTTGAAAGAATAATTCTCACACTGTTTCTGTGGAGGAGGTACCTATGTTACCTTCCTTGTATGGATGTGAAACTGAGGCTACGGAGAGTGGGTAAATGGCTCAGTTGCATTACCAGTAAATTAGATGGACAAATTGAAAACCAAGTCCAGGACCCTGGCCCCCATGTTATCAAAACTGTACTGGAACAGGACCCTTAGCCAGGGCTCCATATAGATTCAGGATACGCTGGCCTTCAGGGGATCCTTGAAATCATTCATTTCTTTATAAATTAGTTTAGATATGTGGATTTTGAGAAAGTCGAGGGTCCATAAATGTTATTCACTTCTTAAAATGCTCGGGTTCACAAATAATTTTAAGAAGCATTTTCATGGAGAAAGGTCTTAATAAAGAGTCATAATTTGTTGTTCAACCTGTGTAGGCAAAGCTTGTCAGGACTGTGTTTGGCACATAGGATGAATAAAATCCAGCTAAAGGACGTCCTAATAATGGTTTTGACTTTTTGACAAGGGTTGCGCTGAAATCGTTTATTTTTGTTTAAAAATTAATCTCAAATGCTGCTTTAAGAGGGGCTGGATTTTCCTCTGAAAATTTTTGGTAATGTTTCAGATTAACTGATGCTAACCAGCTATTTAAACCAAATAAAGAACCTCAAGAGGAGAGTTATTGAGATTTTTTTTTAAAAATCCGTTTTTCACTATTTCATAAATAAGTGAGGCTCAGTATTTGTTAGAAAGAACTGACGTTTTATAGAGGGAGAGGTCAGAGAGAGCTATGTCTCCTCAGTAGTTTAAATGCATAAACATTTTAAGCAGTAATAATGAACTATTAAGTAATTGCCTTACAGTGTTCAGACCCTGGTCTTTTTGTATAATTTCCGGCAAAAGCCTGTCTAGAAGGGAAATGATTTGCTGATCATAGTTTTTAGACCAAACTCAGGCTCACATCCCCTCGAGAATCAGGGAGTGTGCTATGCAGAAATGGGTTCCTGGGTCTCTGGAAATGAGCCAAGATGTTGAAAGCTGATTCTCATTTCTCCTCCCAGATGTGACTTTGCTGATGGTTAAATTGCATCAAGAACCATTAGAGCCTTACATACATTAATATGCCCTTAAAATAAAAAGTATATATTAGGAGTGCTTGGTCTTTCAGGATGGAAATATAAAGCCCAGGCATAAAAGTTCTGTTGTGTGACAAGAGTTTGGTGATTTCCTAGTTCTGGCAGGTCCTTACTTGTACTGAAAATGTTCCCTGAAATTTGTCCCATTAGGGCAAAGCCATACTGAGACATGCTGAATTAGCTCTCGCACTAAATAACTTCTCTTTAAAATTCTGTAAGCTTGGCTAAGTAAACCTGACAGTTTACAGACAGATAGGTGTGTTTTCTCTTTCCATTATAAGTAACCCACCCGAAACCCTGCAGAAGCCAAAATTCAAAATAGGATCCCCTGTCTCTATCGCCTTCCCATCTCTTCTGGCTGTTACTCAACAAGTACATACATATCTAGAGACAGAATTACAAGTTGTACCTGGTACACAGTCGTCCCTACCCCTCAAACCCTTATCCACGGGGAATATGTTCCAAGACCTTCAGTGGATACCAGAAACCGTAGATAGTACCAAGCCCTATATATACTGTGGTTTTCCTACGCATGCATACCTATGCTAAAGCTTAATTCATTAATTAGGCACAGTAAGAGAGTGTCCGAATTGCCAGCATCTCTACTCTTGAGCTTTGGGGCCATTATTAAGTAAAATAAGGGTCATTTGAATACGGGCACTACCATACTGAGACAGTCTGTCTGATAACTGGACAGTGGCTACCAAGAGACTAATGGGCAGATGCTCTGGACAAAGGGACGATTCACGTGTCCAGCCATATGGAACAGGATAGGCACAGATCTCATCGTGCTACTCAGAAAGGCATGCAATTGAAAACTTATGAACTGTTAACTTCCGGAATTTTTCATTTAATATTTTTAGACTGTGGTTGACCATGGGTAACAAACCATGGAAAGCGAAACCACAGGTAAGGAGGGACTGCTATGTTCCTAAACTGGTCACAGGACCACATCTCTTCCCTGTGGTCTCCTGGGGTTATTACAATGGGAGTAATATGATGTGGAGTGATAGTGTTTTTTCAGAGTTTCATTCTGGGAATATATTTCTTCTTCAGTCAAGAGATCTTGGCTATAATGAATTTCATATCCCTTAGGGAGGAAGCTGTTTACAACACACATGTGGTTAATATATATCTGTCTGAACTTTCTAGGGGTTGAAGTTCTGCAGTTGAAATTCTCACTGGTCTATCTGTATCGGAGTTTACAACCATGTGTATTATAGTTTAGAACCCAATATTTAATGAAAAATGAATATTAGAAAGGCTTCAATATGGGGGCTTTGATCAGTTCACAAATCCTAATACTTGAGGATAATTGGAGAAATCAAACGTAGGGTGGAAAATGCCAGGGTGGTCAGGCAGCAAAATGCTGCTGAGGGGCAGGAACCAGAGAGAACAGACACCTGAAAATAGCAAAAATCTATCTGCACGCATGACTGGTGAGACAAAGGTTTCCCCCAAATGGATTCCTGCCATAACACTACAAATAAAACTCATTAAATATTTAATGTGTGTAATGTTAAGGTAAGTGCTCAGTTGAATGCAGCAAGAGGATTTTGAAAAAAAGCCAGGTATCTCAACAATTTGTAATTAAAGAACACCATGAACTGTCCAACTTGTTTTGTTCATCTTTTTGGGGAGGGAAATTAATGTTTGAAATTATTATCATTGGTTCTCTAAAATGGGTTGTTGAATATTGGATCAATCTCCTTGTTAGGCTTTTCCTTTTAAATAAGATTGTAGATTGGATATTTTGCTAAACAAAAGAAAATAAGACCATGTTCAGAAATCTGTTTTCATAGAGGATTCAAAATACAGTAGTAGCACAAAAAACATCCTTGAGTTATCCCAAAGTGTACTTTTTGTTTTGATATGCTTCTCTGTGTTATTGACATTTTCCCTGTACTTTACAGAATAAAACTGAGGAAAAATCATCTAAAATTTAAACCCCTGAGGGAAACACCCATTAATATGAATATGCGGTGAATGAAAATTATGTAAGTTAAATTGTCTTTAAAAACTGGATTACAGTTCAGTGACTGAAAAAGAATTCTCCAACAGTTCACATTACTTACAATATATTTGGAGGCATTAATCAGATGGGAATTTTTCTCTTCTTATACAAATTGTAAGTTTGATTTTATCTTTCGTCACAACAGGGTCTCTAGAGACATAGAAAAGGAGAAGCCACCTTTATTAATTTGTTAAGGGAGGTTCATCATGACTTTCATGTTATACCTTTGTTTAAATGAGGTTTGCTGGCGTCCTTCCTCTTGTATTCTTGTGATAGTAAGGGCACTGAATGGAAGTAGAGTTCAGGGCAAAGGGAAGACCACATCCTGTGTCATGTACATCATATAACACAGGCTATTGTCACAATCTATCAGGCCTTTTCTGCTTTGTTTCCTTGGGGACCCAGGTCAAGCCTTACCACATCTTGAGACCCTTAGTGGAATTTATAATTCTGCTTCTATTCTTACTTTGGTTACCCTCAAGTTTTTAAATTAAAAATTTTGGAGGGAGAAATCATTCCAAACTTGAAAATGTTGCAAAAGTAATACAGGAAAACACCCACGTACCCTGTACCCAGATTCACCTGCTGTTTATTTACCCTTTTGCTTTATCATTTCTCATTTGCTCTGCTCTCTCTTTGTTGTTTTGTTTCTTTGCTCTGCTCTCTTCTCCTAGGTATCAATGTACTTATATTCACCTATCTATCATATATATAATATATAGCTACATAATTATTTTCCTGAAAAATTTGAGGGTAAATTACATACATTAAGATCCTTTACTCCCTAAATACTTCAGTGATTAGGGATATTCACTTCCATAACCTCAGTCCAATTCTCATCTTCGTGAATTTATATCAATAGGATATTTTTATCTAATGTTCTGTCCAGATTCTAATTTTGTTGTTCACCTAATAAAGTCTGTTACAGCATAATTGTTCCTTCCGATACAGAACCCAGTGTAGAGTCAGGTATTGTTCTTTGCTGTCATGATTCCTTAGTGCCCTTTTTTCAGAGACATTTCCACAGCATTTTTTCCTTTTGTAGCATTGACATTTGGAAGAATATACTCCCAACCCTTCCTTTTTATTAACAGAACATTCAGCAGTGTATTTTTATGATACTTCTTCATAACTAGAATGAGATTACACATTCTTGGCCAGAATACCGCGTACATGATGTTCTGCTCTTCTGAAGATGTCACCTCTGAGTGATGTTTGTCTTCTCCTCATGGGTGCTATTAATTGGTGAAGGTGTGGCCTGATTTCTCCACTGCATGATAACAATTTGTTTTTCTGCCTTACAATTAATAAGTGGTCTGTGGAGAGACGCTTTTTGACCAAGCAAATATCCAACTCACCATCACAATTTCCTCCTAGCTTTGGCTTCCATGGATGGTCCTGACCTGACCCAATCTTTCCCATGATAGTCACAAAGTGATGATTTTCCAACCCCAGCAGCCCCTCCACAAGAACCCATCAGCTCTTAGCCTTCTACTATAAGCAAGAGCTCCTCCTTATCTGTTTATTATTGATATCAACTCACAGAATTTATAACTCATTGTATATACTATCAAAGAAAAGGAATTTGAAAGTATAACTATTCTTAGTTCTTTCTTTTCCATCACCAACTGTTCCAAATCTTCACCATCCGTTTCACTCACGCATCCCTCCTCTCACTCCAAGGTTATCTGGCTTCCCACATACTCAAGGAAATTGGGAACATCAGCTGTGAATGACTCCACCTCCTTTCTCTCACCTTGCACATAAAAATGTATTTACATCTACATCTATTTTTGTCCACTTTTGTCAAGGCACAGTAGGTGAAGCAGCCTTCCTCATGATTAAAGCCAAATGCTTTATCTATGGTTATTTTTCTTCCTCTTCTCTCTTTTATCTTATTGAAAATGTGTTGTATAGAATTAATCGAATTCTTTGGTTCATGAAATATTCTGTGTGGTGGTCCAGGCTTGTTTTTTTTTTTTTTTTGCAGTGTGCAGGCCTCTCACTGTTGTGGCCTCTCCTGCTGCGGAGCACAGACTCCGGATGCACAGGCTCAGCAGCCATGGCTCACGGGCCCAGCTGCTCCGCGGCATGTGGGATCTTCCCGGACCGGGGCACGAACCCGTGTCCCCTGCATTGGCAGGCAGATTCTCAACCACTGCACCACCAGGGAACCCCCAGGCTTGGTTTTTAAAATTTTTTAATCTGTATATCTCTCTATGTCTTTTCCTTCCTTCCTTCCTTCCCTCCTTTCTTTTTTCCTTCCTTCTCTCCCTCCCTCCCCTCTCTCCCTCCTTCCTTCCTTCTTTCCTTCCTTCCTTATTATCTATCTGTCTATCTATCTAATCTATATATTTAATTAAAGTTATAATCTCCTGTGAATTAATGGCCTCCTATTATAAGATGACCAACCATATTGAATGGGGTCCTCACAGTGACCTCATTAAACCTTAATTACCTCTTTAAAGGCCCTGTCTTCAAATACTGTCACATCCTAAGGCACTAGGGGTTAAGACTTCAACATATGAGTTCTGGGGGTACACAATTCTCATTCCACTTAGCATCTCACATGAGCCTTTCAGCTTACCTCCCTGTGGACAGTCTGGCCCACCTGAAGTCCACCAGTGCCCCCAAT
Source organism: Stenella coeruleoalba (assembly GCF_951394435.1). Taxonomy (NCBI): domain Eukaryota; kingdom Metazoa; phylum Chordata; class Mammalia; order Artiodactyla; family Delphinidae; genus Stenella; species Stenella coeruleoalba. The sequence goes on along the minus strand of NC_137160.1, from coordinate 56,399,488 downwards.
GTTATCCAACTAAACTACAAACAGTTGAGGAACAATTTGTGTATTTTAAATACTTACCACTTTCTTCTATTCCCACCTGATCTTCAGCAGTATCACTGGTGTCAGAATTGTGGTCTCGGTAGAGCAAGAAAGTGCTATCAGAAGTGATGTCCTCTCCATGCATTTTGACTATTGTGCACCAAATCCCTTTTCAGCGTTATAGTTGACTACTTTCAAATTTGATATGTGTTTTCTTTTGTTATACTACTGATCACATATACAGTTAGGAACAACCTCAACCCCGCCTAGAAATTACTCTTAATTTCTTTTCTCATTCATGAATTAGTATGAGGATGCTTATTGCACTAATATATGGTATGTTCACGTCTCCTACGCAGTTCAGTGAACATCCATGGAGCACTTGCTATGTTCCTAGCATCCAGCATTCAGTGATGAGTAGGACATGGTTCCCGTCGTCTAGGAGCTGTATATGTGTGGACGCATATACGTGAGAAAATAAATTACAGTTTGGTATGATGAATGAAGATAATGGAAGTTTCAGCAACTTTTCTGGTAAATCAGGTGGGTTTAAAGAAAAATCTGCATGTCCAATCATAAGAATTTTTACCTCTGTACCTCCTTTTAAAACTGTCTTTACATAAAACCTCTTCCCGTGTTATTAGTCATTTATTTATTCTCCCATAAAACATTGGAAAAAACACGAAAGGACTGTGCCCTTTTGCTCAAAATTCCTGTACAAAATTCAGAGCAGGACCCTTAGATCTAGGAGCAAGCATGCTGCTTACACTTCAGTATTGATGCTTTCTGTAAGATTATGTGTTTTCTTGGTCTTCTCTTTGATATTTCATCTTTGACCCACACCGTTTTCTCTTTATTCTTCCTTTAAAATAGTTCCATTAATACATTTTTAAATTATACATACTTTCTCTTTGGGTACCATCTTTTTTTTAATTTATGAAAACCACCAACAACCACCCTTCTCTCATTCTTCTTGTTTTAAGTCTTTTCTTTCATGATCTGTACTATGTCTAATCAGAATTAACTCCCTTGATCATTGATGTTCATCTAACTCTAGCTGAAAACCTTTTTCTTCTTTCCATAAATACTCTACACCAAAAAACATCTGATGCTAGAAAAAAATTAATTTTATCTCTCATTGTCATTGGCATTACTCCTTCCTTTATATAATTTTCTCAACATTTTCTGACATCTTTAAAGCAAGTAGAGCTTTCATCATTTTTCATTTCGTTTTTAATCTTTCAAGAATTTCTTCACCTTTACTCTGTTGATGCCAAGTTTTCTTTCTTCTGAGAAAGTAATTCCACTTTTGAACAGTTTGATCACATTTTACTTCACACTTTTATTAGTTCTTGTAAATAGATCTTGTCTCATTTACTGAATCATTTTCTTTTTCTTTTTTTAAACGAATTTTTAGGCTGTAGTTTAAATAAGAATACTTTGGAATCTCTAAGTGTTTAATTTCTTTAAATCAAGATCACTGATATTTATTCCCTCCAATTTACAATGCATTCTCACACATTCTGAGAATTTTTGTCTTTCGTATGCCCAATTATTGGAGCAGTAAACATAAAAATACACCCTTATGTAGGGGACTTTTCCTCTGTTGACTGGTATGAAAGTTTAAATCAGTGCATTTATCATCATTGTTTTTATGTTATTTAAAAATACATTTAGTCTGTCTTTACTCAAAAATATGCCTGCACAGTTTCACCGTTTACAGTATAGATGCCTGTTTTTTACAGTATAGATGCCTGTTGTGTCTCTCACAACATACTTGTGTATTTTCATGGCATGCTTTCATGGCCTTCTCTCTTTCCTCTAGTGGCTTTTCTCATTCCTGTTTACCCTGTTTGGTCCCTGTGGGTGTAGAGCACGATTTCTTCTGGGAATGGCGATTCTGTTCTCTTATAAATTCTCTGAACTCCTTCCCCACTGTATTTGCTTTCTTTTCCTCTATATCCTTCAAGCAAAACTGACTCTTCTAATGTTACTTTTTCCCACATGGTTTTCTCGTATGAGAACAAGGGTCTCCCCGATGAATTCTGCCTGGATCGGATTTAGTTTTAAAAGCTTCATTTTCCCCTTTTCCTCCTTTCTCCCATCTCTTCAACTGTAGAATAAGAAACATCATATTTCTCTTTCCTGAAGATTTTGCCTGCTGTCATTTTCTTGTAGAACTCCTGTAGATTTGCCTTCGTCTATTGGATCAGATGCAGTATATAGAAGAAATCAAAACCTAGAATTTGGCAAGAGGCAGAACTAAACTTGAGGCCCATATCCCCAGCTACACTGACTAGCCACATAAACTTGGGAAAATTATATACCCTCCCTAAGCCTCAGTTTCCTCATCTGGATAATGAGTATATGATGATAGCATCAATCCTTTTAAGAATTTTTTAAATGATAGATGGTAGAATACTTAGCATAATTCTTTACAAATAGTAAGCATTAAATACATATTAGTGATATTTTAATTTCATATGCATTATCTTCCCTTTTATTCTGAACTTTCAAGATGTCTTTGCTATACCCAGTAACACTGTGATTTGCATTGTTACACACTTGTGGTTTTTAAAAATGACAATTTCTTTTTTTTTTTAGACAATATAGTGTCCATTTTCTCCACACTAGAATGCTTTTCTTGTCTAGGTCTTAACCAAAAGTGATTTCTCGAGTCAAGTCTGTAGTAAGTTTTTGACTGTTTGGTGAATTTCAATTTTTCATTCATCCTAATTGAAAGTGATTAGTATGTGGCAAAGCTAATACTTCTAGTGCTCTAGTTCTATTTTAAACTTCTAGTAATCTGTCCACACACCAAACCTATGTGCTAAATTTACTGGAACTGATCATTTGTCATGATGGAGTTTATGGGAGGGCACAGTATTGCCTACAGCCACTACCTCAATTTGGAAGCTATTGGACAGTCTTTAACAATGGCCTACCCTTGACATCAACACTAACATCTTCTTGTAGTCCTTTTTAACTTCTGGCAGAGAGTTTAACATTCACTTAGTAAATAACTATCTTAGGAATATATTCTATAATGTTGCTTCCAGAAATTACAGAATTCACAAAAGAAATACCACGGAGGCTTCTCAAAGTATGCTCAGGGAAAGAATATTGAATTATGTCATTTCCCTCCCTTCAACTTATTTTCAAGCTACTTACATGAGGAATATGAAACAGTTCAGAGTTTTCCAAAACATCACACAAATAGTCCCTGAAGTAGACTACAGACCTTGAATGCAACCTATCCATAAAGGTGGCAAGTCCAATAACTGTTCTCAGACTTGAATGGAACTTTCAAGTGGTCAGTTTTAGTTCAGCTTTAAAGATCATAGTCAATAGCAATGAGATGACATTTTTTGTTGTTATTTGAAGCTATGTGTTAAGATAGTCAATCTCCAAACTGCCATCTGCATCCAATGAACCTTTGACTCTCCTAGACATCTGTTTTGCATCCTCTGCTATTGTTTTTGCAAGTTTTTTTTTCAAATTTCAAACTATGTATTATTTTAGTTGAAAAATTCATCAGGATACTGCCACACGTAACCACAGTATACAATACAACCAACCAGCATATTTTTAAGAGCTTCTTTTCAGATATTCACCTTCCTCTAGAAAGAAAAATGACTAGAGAAAAACTAATGGTGTTCAAAAATAACACAGACGGTCTTACTGGAAAATATTAAAGCTCACTAGATTTCATTGAAAAGGACTTGTGGGTATTTATGTATCTGTTTTATCTTACCTTTCCCCACACCCAAGTCATTATTAATTTCTGATAGTTTTATACTGATATTTTTATGTTACCTGAAGCAAAATTAAAATCTACTTCTGTTACACCAAAAATTTTTGTCTTTATTTTGCAGAATTACGTTGTTAGGAGTTTGAGAAGAAATAGATAAGACATTTGAGAACAGGACCTATGTTATCTTCACCCTTGATATTGTTTTCAGCACTGACATGTCAACAATGAATAACTCACCCGAGTGAACACTAGGCAAAATCAATTCATAAAAGCAAATAGTTAAATTATACTGTAGTGGATATAACCAAAATATTACATTCATTGTAAGACTAGTTTTCAAGAAAGTCATTTTGTGAATTCTAAGTCAATATTGTTTTCATTACTTTAAGAAAGTATTTCTTGGAGGGTCTCTTTGTCTATCAAGGAATCATGGTCATTTTATATTGTGATTGTTGTTAAAAAATGCAAATTTAAAAAATCTGCTTCAAAGAAAATAAATTACCCAAGAACTCATAAAATTTTAGCTTAATAAATAAAAGGGAAAGTGTTTAAAGTACTTTGGTCTATATTCTACAGGCATGCCCACAGGGGGGAAAAAAAAGGCAAAGGATAGGAAACTATATAATGAAAATATAGAACACCTATGGACTCAAACAAAACAAAGTCCAGTATGTTATTATGCTTTTAAACAAAAGAAAAACACATTTGAAATTACGGTAACCTTGGGAAGAAAGCCCTTCTGAAAGGCTCTGTGCATTGTACCATATCCCCATTCATACAGAATCAAATAAAGTTAGGTGAAGATGTTAACAGAGCCAATCAGGGCAAAGGCTTGTGGAGACCAAAAGACCCATATCTTCTGAGCGGTAGAACAACTTTCATTCTTAGGAGAGTGGAGGTAAGAACAGCTGACCTCGCCATCCTGAGAATTAATTGAATCAAACCAATCCCTTCCTACTTTCAACCTTTCTTCTCTAAAGAGACATTCTAATTGTATCTCAAAATAGTTTCTCTCTGTAGTCAGCTCTGTCCTTTTAACGCCATTTCCTTCACTAACCAGTACTCTTTCTCTGTTATATACATGCTAACTAGAGACTCTCCAGTCCGGATGTTTGCAATTGATAACAGACAAACTGTTTGCAAATGGAGTCTAGTCTTATATCATTGATTCATTTGATTAATATTTCCTGAATGTCTACTATGTACCAGGGGCTATTCAGCAGATACCCAGGTGAACACCACAGTTTCTGCTTTCATGTATAAATTGCAGTATAAACAGGTACAGAAACATAGAGGAGCATGGAGGGACTGGATGAAGGGAGGGGGCTCACACAACACACTCCACTGACCCAGAAATGTCCACATGAAGATGTTCTGAGGGTCTAGGAATATGGCATGTGATTCTGTATTGGGGAGGGAATTTTTGAATTAAGGGCTATTTGCAATTTCTTTGGACTGGGTGTGTATCTTAAAATTGGCATAAGAAAAGTACAGGTCCCCAGGCCCCAGGTAGGTACCAGAATAACAACATGGCGCATGGCAAAGGCAATAAGGTATTGATTCAGGAGGTTCAAGTGGAGAGAGAAACAAAGCAATTGATACCTCTCCCCCTGCACTAAAAAGGAGCCATAGGGCTTCCCTGGTGGCGCAGTGGTTGAGAGTCCGCCTGCCGATGCAGGGGACATGGGTTCGTGCCCCGGTCCGGGAAGATCCCACATGCCGCGGAGCGGCTGGGCCCGTGAGCCATGGCCGCTGAGCCTGCGCGTCCGGAGCCTGTGCTCCGCAACGGGAGAGGCCACAACAGTGAGAGGCCTGCGTACCAAAAAAAAAAAAAAAAAAAAAGAGCCATAGATTTATCTTATAGGTAAAAGATCACGAGTTAATTTCCCGCTATTTGTAGAACTGCCATTTGTACGTTTAGACATCTGAGGCAGTATTTACTTGCACCTCAATTTAAATGATCAACAAGTGGTAAACCTGCTTTAACCTCCACGGCATCCCCCTAGTTCCCCAGCTGAAGCTAAACTTCCTGGGGCTTTGGCGGCCAGTGTGGGTCAGGTGATTAAGAAGCCTTTCAACCTGCAGGTGGAGGAGGTCGGATGGTCTCCGAGATGAGAGATAAGGATGTAAAGTGTTTTTAGAAGAGGCCACTGAATTCCTGCATTAGCTGTCAGCTTTGAGGAAGAGCTATGGGTGATTGAGAGTTGAAGGAGCTATAGTTGGAAGTCTGGGAGGGCTAGAAAGCAGTGTTTAAAATCTGTGGGCTTCAGAATTCTAGTTCAAACCCAAATGTCCAGAGAAAAAAGGGAAATGGGCCCCTGATGGTTCCCGTGGGACTGTTGTAGTGAGCCATCCAACACGATGCAGGGCAGATTGGCTTGTCAAATCAGTAACACCTGAATCTAGTTAGCGTCGGGTCATTGTTAATCAAGCATTATCGAACCAACCTGGATTCCACCACGAGCTGGCGGGCTTCTAGCTTCTTGCTTTGGCGAGCGGAACTACAGGAGTGGAGGAGAGAGGCTCAACCTTGGGACAAACTGGGGTTCAGGGAACAGGACTCAGAGCCGGGACTTCCGTGGCAGTCGAGTGATTAGGACTCAGCGTTTTCACCACGGGGGCGCGGGTTTGCTCCCTAGTCTTGGAAATAAGATCCCGCAAAAGACTTGGCCCCGCCAAAAAAGACCTCAGAACGTCACAAGGAACGTGAAGGGCTGGAAATGAGGTGAGGGGCCTCGGCTTTCTGATGTCAGACACGGGTCAGCCTTGAAGCCAGTGAGAGGTGAGTGAAGACAGCCATTAACTGGCAAGCATAACTTTAAAAGTTTTACCTGGACACATGTATCATATATTCTTCGTGTATTCTTTTATTTCTCACATGTTTAGGCGAAGTTTCTTCGCCCATCCAAAGAGCAGTTAAATAATTTTTTTTCCACTTTAACTTTTTTATATTTAACTCTTTATGTGAGAGTATAAAGGGAGGCTTGGATTTGGTCCCCAAGGACCAATTTCCCCCCAAGCTCTTTTTTGAATAATCTAGCCCCATTATTGTTTTGTGATGGTCATTTTTTACCTTGCATCCTATTACTGTCTATAACATCCCAGACAGGCTATGTTTCAGGATAGTTACCCTGTCTCACTCTTATGTCATGTTTCACCCCCATTCCACGCTATTTTATTTATGGTAGTTTTATATGTTTTATGTTCTGTGAGTAACTTACTATCATAACATTTCTGTTTGAGACTTTTAAAAACTTATTATACCTATTCTTCCAAATAAACTTTAATTTTTGTCAAGTCCACAAAAATACCATCATGATTGAATTAAACAGTTATATTAATTTGGGAAATATTGACTTTTCAGTACTATTTAATACTTCTGGGTTAAAAAAATGTATCTTAACATATTTGATCTCCCTTTGCATCTTCCAATTAAGTTCTATAGCTTTTTTTCTTAGGAATTGCAAGCTTTCTAATTCTAGATATTTCATGCATCTTTTTGCTATTATGAATGAAAAATATGTTTCTTTTATCTTCTAATTTTTGGTTATTGGCATAGGAGTTACCTAGTGATTACTGCATTATACTTGACAACTTACTAAACTAGTTAGTTTTTAAAGTTTTAAAATTGTGAATAATGTTGCATTAAACATTGGGGTGTGTGTATCGTTGCAAACTAGTGTTTTCATTTTCTTTTAATATATATCCAGGAGTGGACTTGCTGGAACGTATGGTAGTTCTCCTTTTAGTGTTTTGAGAAATCTTCATACTGTTTTCCACAGTGGCTGTGACAGTTTACGTTACCAGCAACAGCGTACAAGGGTTCACTTTTCTCTAGGCCCTCATCAACATTTGTTATCTGTAGATTCTAATGATAGCCATTCTGACAGGTGTGAGGTGATAGCTCATTGTGGTTTCAATTTGCCTTTCTCTAATGATTAGCAATGCTGAGCGTCTTTTCATGTGCCTGTTGGCCACCGTATGTTTTTGCTGAAAAAAAGTGCCTATTCAAGTCTTCTGCCCATTTTTAAGTCAGGTTGTTTGTTTTTTTGATATAGAGTTGTATAAACTGTTTGTATATTTTGGAGATTAACCCCATATCAGTCATATCATTTGCAAATATGTTCTCCCTTTCAGCAGGTTGTCTCTTCGTTTTGTCAGTAGTTTCCTTTGCTGTGCAAAAGCTTGTTGAGTTTCATTAGGTCCCGTTTGTTTATTTTTGCTTTTATTTCTTTTGCCTTAGGAGACATATCCAAAACAACAGTGCTATGATATATATCTAAGAACATTCTTCTTATGTTTCCCTCTAGGAGTTTTATGGTTTCAGGTCTTACATTTAGGTCTTTGATCACTTTTGAGTTTACTTTTGTATATGCTGTGAGGAAATGTTGTAATTTTTTAATTTAAACAATACATAATCATATATTAAACTAATAGCCATCGTTCATCTCCATATAATTAGTGAGAATTTTTGCATATTTGGCCAGTTTTCATTCTCAGTGTTCTGTGTTCTGGCTAGGGTTTTTTTTAGTACTATAACTTATAGCTAGAAACAAAATTGTAAAATTGACAATTAAGGTTACAGACTGTACTGGGTGGAAAATTGAAATGCAAGTTGTATTTAGTTTGTCTCACTTTTTTTTTTTTTTTTTTTTGCGGTACGCGGGCCTCTCACTGTTGTGGCCTCTCCCGTTGCGGAGCACAGGCTCCGGACGCGCAGGCTCAGTGGCCATGGCTCACGGGCCCAGACGCTCCGCAGCATGTGGGATCTTCCCGGACCGGGGCACGAACCCGTGTTCCCTGCATCGGCAGGCGGACTCTCAACCACTGCGCCACCAGGGAAGCCCTTAGTTGGATTTTTAAAAATTTCTCTCATCAATGTTTGACACTTTTCCTTGTCCAAATATTATACTTCTTTTGCTAAATTGATAACTATCAATATTTTATTCTTTTTGATGCTGTTGTGAATGAAATTTTTTATTTCATATTTAGATTTTGCATTGCCAGTATATAAAAATTAAGTTTGATTTCTGTATGCTGGTCTTGTACCCTGCAACCATGCTGAGCTTGTGTTTTAGTACCAGTAGTTTTTAATAGATTCTTTCTATGATTTTCTATATACAGAACTATATTGTCTGAGAATAACAGTTTTTGTTTTTCCTTTCCAATCTAGATCTCTATCTTGCCTGATTACACTAACTGAATTCTCCTATAGAACATTAAAGGGGAACGGCAAGAGTAGGCATACTTGCGTTGTGCTCATTCTCAGGGGAAAAAGCTGAATTCACTCTTCTAATGAAATGTCCCTCTTTGTCTTTGGTAACTTTTTAAAAAATTTTAAAGTCTATTTTGTTTGACATTAATATAGCTATCCCAGCTCTCTTTATGTTAGTGTTTGCATGGTATATCTTTTTCATCGTTTTACTTAAAACTTTTTGTGTCTTAGAATCTAAAGTCTCTTATAGACAGTGTATAATTAGATGTCATCTTTTTATTTAGTATGCTAGCCTCAGCCTTTGACATTTAATGTAATTTTTCGTATGGTAGGATGTACATTATCTGCCATTTTATTTGTGTTCTGTTTTCTTTGGTTGTTCCTCCATTACTAATTTTTTTGTGTCAAATATATGCTTTCTATGGGCTTCCCTGATGGCACTGTGGTTGAGCGCCTAGGCCCGTGAGCCATGGCCGCTGAGCCTACGCATCCAGAGCCTGTGCTTCGCAACGGGAGAGGCCACAACAGTGAGAGGCCCACGTACCGCACGCACACACAAATATATATATATATATATATATATATATATATATATATATATATATATATGCTTTCTAGTGTATCATTTAAATTAAAAAAAAATTTTTTACTATGCTTTTGCATTATTTTCTTAGTGGCTGCTCTTGAGATTAAAATATGTATCTTAATTTAAGGAAGTCTACTTTCAATTACTATTAACTTAATTCCAGTAATAACTAGAAGCCTTGCTCTAACATAGTTCTCCCCTCCTTTTGTGGTATTATTTCATACAAATGGTGTCTTTTACATTATAAGCCTATCAACTCATTTTTGTAATTATTGTTTTATGCAGTTGTCTTTAAATCAGAAGATGGAAAGAATTTTAAAATGTTACACTGTTTTTTATATTTACCTTGGTAATCACTTTTACCAGTATTTTTTCTTTCTTTGTGTGGAACTGAGTTACCATTATAGGTCCTTTCTTTTCAGTCTGAAATATTTTATATTTGGTACGTCATGGGTCATTTTTCTCTTGTTGCTTTCACAATATTCTTTTTGTCTTTGACTTTCAACAGTATGATTATGATGTATCTAGGTGGATCTTTTTGAGTTTATTCTATTTGGAATTTGTTCAGTCACTTGGATGTGTAGATTATGATTTTCATAAAATTTAGAAAATGTTCACAATTATTCAGATCCTTTTTCTGCCCTTTTCTCTCTCTCTTTTCCCTTTGGGACTCCCATTTTGCATATCTTTGTATGCCTACTTGTACCCTGCAGCTCTCTGATGCTCTGTTCTGTTTTTTTCTTTTTTTTTTTTTTTCCTTATTTCTCAGACTGGATAATCACTATGGACCTATCCTTAAGTCTGCTGATTCTTTCTTCTGCCATGTCAAATCTATTGTTGAGTTCATCTATTGAACCTTTCCGTTATTTTACTTTGCAACTCTAGAATTTCTATTTGGTTCTTTACAAAAATTATTTCTATGTCTTTATTGAAGTTATTTATTTAGTAAGACATAATGGTCATGGTTTACTTTAATTCTTTCTGAATAATTTCCTTTAGTTCTTTGAACATATTTATAATACCTATTTAAAGTCTACTGAGTCCAGTATCTGGACCCGCCTCAGGGGCATTTTTAAATTGACTGTTTCCCCCACCCCGTGTATGGACCATACTTTCCTATATCTTTGCGTGTCTCATAAATTCTTGCTGGAAATAAAAATACTAAAAAATATATTGAAACAACTTTGGAATCAGAGTCCCCTCCCTCAGTATTTGTGTTAATTGCTCTGTGTGGTTATTGAGTTGTGTGTTTGCTTCTTTTTATTTTTATTCTTCTTTTCACTTTTAGACCGGGATCCCCAGGGTTCCTCCCTAGATCATCATTGTTTAATGGTCCAGCAATGATCAGTGAGAACATTTTCTTAAATATATTGACTCATTGAGTCTGCAGTGTTTTGCCAAGGATATCTGTGTGTGAAAGGGTACCTCACATTTCGGGCATTTTACAAGTTAGCCTTAGCTTTCACTTCCTGATTGCATAGGGCAAGCCAGGATCAGCTAGAAGTGAGTAACCGGAGCCCACTCTTTCCCAATTCTTTCTGGGCCTACCAAGAACGCTGTGCATATGTATAACATTCAAGATATACATGAACATGTCAGAGATTTTTAAAGTACAGTATGTTCAGCTAGTTCCTAAATTTTCCTTTTAAATTTTTGGCCAGTCTCCTGTTTGCCCCAACAGGAATCAGACTTAAGCAGCTGTGATAGTAACATTCCAGTGTATTGCTGTCGTTTTTGATAATGACTTGGGGCTGGGGTTTTTTCCTGCAGAGCTGAGTTCTGAGTCAGATTAAATAGTGGCCAATGCTCTGGGATCAGGGATTTTCTAGGGTGCTACAAGCCTGGCCAAAATACTGACTGTGCTCTGGAGACAGAACTGTTGACAACATTCTAAATAGACCAGTCTCCTTTGCTGGATGCGAGGCTGCCAGCTTTCCATGTCTATTGCTCCATGGGTCTAGGGAGGACACGTGGAAGCAGCCACAGCTGTAAGTTAGCCACAGACCCAACTGTTCTTATCGGGTTTGGTGGGTTTTTTCTGTTTGTTCTGTGCCTTGACTATTCTTAGCATTCTGAAATTATTGGTATTGATAATTTCGCCATTATTTTTGTTGCTGTTGTCAGGAGAGTAGTTTCACTGAGATTCTCACTGCATCCTTCTAGAAGTCTCACCTGCTGGGTTCTTTTTAACATTAAGGATTAAAGAACTTTGTGGCTCCTGCTTTGAGGAGGGAGTTAAATAAAAGACCCATTTCTTGGCACACGGGGAGAAAACATCAACAAATGCTGTTTAAAACATCTTTCTGAATGAAATTATACATTTTATATAATCTAGTGGTACTTTTCAGTATCTTAAATGTAATATCTGTTATTAAATCTGTCATAATTTGTGAAAATGCTGGGAAGAGTTACACTGATAATAGGAAAATGATATTTTTAAAATTTTTACCAAAGCACTTGGGATTATACTTTAAAAATTTAAGTGGCTTAACCTTCAGAATGTTAGCTCAAATTATGTAGAGAAAGTATCTTACATTAGTACTTTTCTCAAGAGAATGTCATGGCAAATATAGGCATAAAGTATTCATGACAACAAACTCTATGTCATATTTAACTACTTGTGAACTAACAGATATGTATATATACATGTATATACACACACATAAAATTGAAGTACACAAATTTTTTTGTGGGGGAAAAAATCAGTATATTTTGGTGAGAAAATTACAAACATTATTTTAGCTCTTTTTATTTGAAGAGAAAAAAAATTGTCTTCTCTCTACAGTTGCCTGCATAATTTTTTCACTGTAGAGGAATTTTTGTGCACTTTCATTTAGGAATTCAAACTTGAGGGCTTCCCTGGTGGTGCAGTGGTTGAGAGTCCACCTGCCGATGCAGGGGACACGGGTTCGTGTCCCAGTTCGGGAAGATCCCACATGCCGCGGAGCGGCTGGGCCTGTGAGCTGTGGCTGCTGGGCCTGCGTGTCCGGAGCCTGTGCTCCGCAACGGGAGAGGCCACAACAGTGAGAGGCCCACGTACCGCAAAAAAAAAAAAAAAAAAAGAATTCAAACTTGATAATTAATGTTGATCAACAGAGGAACTTTGGCCTAAAAATTAGTAGGAAATTGTTTAACTCCTTTCTCTTTCCATCTCAAACCCTCCCAGTTTTATGGAACCTTCTCTGTAAGGCCAATCCCATTCGCTTTAGTGAAAAGAGATTTCTTTCCATCCAAACTGCCAAAAATGACAGAGCATACATGAGACACTTGATTATTTTGAATTTTAGCAGATTATATTATATGCAGAGTTTTAAAGAAGGAAAATGAGGTAGCTAAGACCACACCATGGGGTTGCTCAGAGGCAGAGTCAGACATAGTTGTGCCCCGTGATCTTGTGTACATTGCCTACTGGCGCTGAGCTCTTGGGCAAGTCACTTGGCAGCTCTAAGACTCAGTGGCCTCATCTATTAAGTTGGAGAATCATACCTCACAAAGGGGTTCTTGGTCAGTTAGATAAAGTGTTAAAGTACTTGGCAAATTCATCACACATATAAGCTAAAAATAGGTACTATAGTAGCTTTGCCCTCGGAAGGAGACTCTAGGCTCTAAAGGAAATGGACAGCTGTGACCTATGGACTTTTGTGCCAGGAGCGGGTTAAAAGTAACCAGAAGTATCAGCAGACAGGAAGAGAAGTTAGGTTTGGCTACATTGTACCTGAAACCACATAGTTTAAGGACAAGTAGGCTTTGTCCTCTCATTTTTTTCCTGAAGATATTTTTTTATTATCAAATAGTGGAGAATTATTTTTAGTGATGGCCATTGGTAATAAAGTTTGAAATCTACAGTGTCTCGCCGTGAAGAATGTATACTTCTTGAAGATGGGTGTTTCTTCTGTACCTCCAAAGTATCAGTACCTGGCAAGCACTCAGATAATATTTGTTGAAATATAATCCAGTTACATGTTTTGAAAAATGATAACTCAAATGACACTACACCTAAAGAACAGCAAAGTGAGCCCCAGTAATGCTAGAAGTTTACATAGCAAGTCTCACTTAGAAAATAAAAGCTTTAGTTCCATTTTTAAAAATCCCTGACTGTGACTTGTTTTGCCAATGAGACTAAAACAGTTCATTAATGTGGTAAGTGTCAGAGATACATGTGAAACTGCATTGCATATGATCATAAACAGACTGATGTAAAATCTTTTTATTAAAAAAATAACCATTATTAAACATGTTCCCCAAAAGTTAGAATCACAGTAAAAGATTACCCTGTGCAGAAAAGTGGATTTCAAATGAGTGCACCCCAAACCTCTTTATTACTTTTAACATAATAGTTCTCCCTGATGTCTCATAACCCGTGTTATAATTATTACTCTAAATTCACTGGGAAGCAACAGTAAATAAGTTACAATCCCTGGCATTAAGTTCAATGGGCTCTTTACCCAGAGGACCTGCAGGCTGTTCTTTTTTTAAATGGCATCCCAAATGCTTATTAATGACAATAATAATTATCTAAGTGATTAGTCAATTTTCTTTGCAGAAGCAAATTTAAAAGTAGGTCTGGAAAAATCATACTCTGGGGACATAATAACCTTTTTTCATTCGAGGGACATGGAATGACCATTCCATTTATTTTGAAAAGAAGCTCCTGGACGAAGGAGGGTCTGTGAGTGAAGACCATTCTTCGGACAGGCAGGAGCTTGTACTAGTTGTAATAATGGTAACTTCTCTCTGCACATCTAGAGTTTTTTCAAGCATTTTTACCTGCCTCCGTGGAGCAGTTTTTGAAAAGCCATTGGAAGCATGATGAAAGTCAACTGTAGGAACTGACACTTTTCTGTTCTCCACTTTTCAGCGTAGATATTTCAGAAACCATCAAAATTCAACATTTAAGAACGATGAAAGAATCTGGCAACTTTCCATCCGCTGCCGCTACAGAGAGGAACATGTAGGAATGGTCTCAGTAAAAGCAGCCATACATGAAAAGAAATGGCAGTTAGGCTATTTTCTCTGGGAGATATTTACAATGTACATGGCAAAAATGTCACATGTATATGCATGTATGTGCATATGAATGTGTTGTGTAGATATACAGATATGTTCAATCTCATTTGAACAATGGAACCCTTCTAGCTGTGTAAATCAGTCAGTCTGCTAAGCAGTATGGAAACGCCATGAGAATATTCCACTTTTTTCAGTGGAAATCAGACCCAAAAGAGATGTGCTTGTTCTAGCTTAGGAAGCAAATGCCAGCTACTGTGTTTCAGTCCCGGCTAATTTCCTGGCTCGTAACTGTTGCCTAAGGACTCTACCTGCTGCTGAACTTGACCTGTGAGTCCAGCCTGCTCTCCACATTTACTTGATTGTCTGCCTGTTTTTACAATCAGCTTTTGCTTTGTCTTCTCTTATTCAGACATGGCCTGATTCCTTTGCCCATTTGGCTTTCATTTCCTTAGCTTTTGTCCCTGTGCATCTGGGCTCTGGCATTTTTATTGTAATAGAGGACAAATTTTGTATCTCTATGCCCTGATTACATTTGTCAGCAAACAAAGGATTCATTGAATGACCTAGGTCCTACTCATTAAGGTGAAAAGGCTGTAAGATCACAATATCCTGTGGAAATATATATATATACATAAATATGTATTTATATAATATATAATATATATATTTATAATTATATGTAATACATAATTATATTTTCTGTATAAGAATTATAAAATATAGAACACTACTAGCTACCATGTATTGAAGTTCTACTGTGTACAAAGTACTTTGCATGCTATATCTCCTCTCATCTTTACAGAACCACATCAATTAACTCTTGTCATTTTCATGCAATTTACAGGAAACCAAGGGTCACAGAGTATAGCTAGTAAGTAATAGGGAAGAAATTGTAATTCAGATTTCTTTTCTGCCTTAAAGGTACTCTCCGTAAAACTTATGGATCTGGAAAAGAGCTGCATACTGTGATATTTCAGTGGAGGACAAACCTTGTCAGTATAGGTAAAGCAGAAGGTAGAAACCACCAGTTTTCTGGCCAAAAGTAGTCTTTTGTGATCATGGTTAGAAAAATCACTCTTTGTAGTTAACTATACTGTTTTCTTCCCTAACGGTCCATCTGAGAGCAACAGTCCATGAAGTCCATTATAATTAAAAGAAGAAATTTCATCTTTATCTCTTCCTTCTCCTGCGTCATCTACACTCTGGTGTGTACGTCCTCTCTAGGCCACTTGATAAACTCCATTCACCCTTCAAGGAAGTTCTTCTTGATCTCCTTCATCTTTACATCCAACGCCTAAGCACACACACACGAAGACAGGTCCTCCACACTGTGTGCTCCCGCTGTATTGATTCCCTATTTCTTTCATATTTATTGCATGCAATCTCCTCCACCCACCATTAGTGGAGCCTGAGAGCAAGCATTCTCTTTTTCTCATCTCTGTCTCCAGTGCCTAGGATACAGCAGTAACCAGGCATAAATGAATGAGTGTGAGCCTTGAAGAGAAGAAACGCATCCGTGAATTGTCAGACTCAGTGAAGTAATAGAAACCATTCAGATGAGATGAATTTTCCCTCAGTTGCAAACTTTAGAGCCTAATTTCCTCCTCTCCACCCCCAATTTCAGAAGGATTCCCAAATAAAACTTCTAGCGTCAATGTAATTTTAATGATTTTATTGAGACTTAATTCATAGACTGTACAATTCACCCGTTTCAAGTGTACAGTTCAGTTTTTAAATATATTTACAGTTGTGCATCCATGAACCCAGTGTAATTTTAGAACATTTTCGTCACCTTAAAAAAAGCAACAGTCACTCTGCATAACCTCCACTCTCCCCTGGCCCTAGCCCTAGACAATCAGTAATATACCCTCTCTCTATATAAATTTAGCAGTTCTGGGCATCAACTATAAATGTAATCAAACAATATGTGGTCTTTTATGACTGGCTTTTTTCACTTAGCATAATGTTTTCAAGGTTCAGCCATATTCTAGCATGTATCAGTAATTCATTCCCATTGCTGACCGAATAATATTCCATTGTATGGGTGTACCACATTGTTTCCATTTTTTCAGCGGCTATGAATAATGCTGCTATGAACATTCATGTGCACACTTTTGTGTGCACGTATGTCTTCATTTCTCTTGGATACATGTCTAAAAGCAGAATTAATTTGTCCTATGGTAGGTAACTCTATGTTTAACTCATTGGAGGAACCACTAAACTCTTCCTTGACAACTGCACCATGTTACATTTTCACCAGCCATGTATGAGAGTTCTACCTTCTCCATATCCTTGCTAACACTTGATTGTATCTGACATTTTGATTCTAGTCACTGTAGTGGGTGTGAATTGGTATTTCAGTGTGGTTTTTATTTGCATTTCCCTGATGGCTATTTATGTTGAATATCTTTTCAACAATGTGCTTATTGGAAATTTGCAAATTTCTTGGAGCAATGTCTGTTCAGATACTTCACCATTTTTAAATTGAGTTATTTGCCTTTCTATTGTGTAAGAGTTCTTTACATGTTCTGAACACAAGTCACTTCTCAGATATATGATTAGCAAATATTTTCCCTCATTTTGTGTTTTGTATTTTCACTTTCTTGATGGTGTCTTTTGAAGCACAAAAGTTTTGAATTTTGATTAAGCCTAAGGTACCTGTTTGTTTTTATCACTGTGGTTTTGGTATTATTTCTTAGAAGCCTTTGCCTAATTGAAGATCACGAAGGTTTACTTCTAAGAGTAAGATTGTCTTCTAAGTTGGTTCATTTTGAGTCAGTTTTGTTTATAGTGTTACGTATAGGTTTAACATCATTCTTTCACATGTGGGTATCCAGCTGTTCTGGCACTATTTGTTGAAAAGAACTAAATTTCAATTCAATTGAATTGTCTTTGCACCCTAGCACCAATATGGTTTTTTGTTTTTTTTTGTTTTGTTTTTGCGGTACGCGGGCCTCTCACTGTTGTGGCGTCTCCCGTTGTGGAGCACAGGCTCCGAACGCGCAGGCTCAGCGGCCATGGCTCACGGGCCCAGCCACTCCACGGCATGTGGGATCTTCCTGGACCGGGGCACGAACCGGTCCTTTTTCCATCGTTGCCTCTATGTATGAAACTAGGACCTTCAAAACCAGAATGTGAGTTGCTTTACATTTTTGGAATAAAGCTATAAAGTAAAGAACCAAAAACTTTACTGGCCTTTAAAATATTCTCTTTGCTCTTGAATCCAAAATGCAGCCGTCTCTCATTTAGCAGCTTATTAAGTAGTCTGATGCATTAGCGCTTAAGTGTTTGTATAATATCATCTCTATAATTTAGTTTCATTATGTCCACAACAACTGAATACAGAATGGATGTGATAAGTGACTTCCCAGATATTCTGCTTTAACAGATGGGACTCATTTCTCACAACTACTCAATCCACAGTGACTTGATACATTTCGTATACTGTGTTCCATTTGTGACACATGAACAACATCTATTTGCAAAGAGATTTACCCATAATTATGAGAAATATCATGAACTATATAATCCAGTGTATCAAATTGTTTTCTTCTGGATTTTTTGGCCACCTTATATATAACTCTCCCCCAAGTAAATACGTTTGTTGTTTTTGAAATTACTGTTCAGCTGACTGAATATCTTTCTTGGCATCACTGAGAAAGTAAGTGTTAGAGTACAGATTAAAAACTGTACTGAGGAGCTTCCCTGGTGGCACAGTGGTTGAGGGTCCGCCTGCCGATGCAGGGGACGTGGGTTCGTGCCCCGGTCCAGGAGGATCCCACATGCCGCGGAGCGGCTGGGCCCGTGAGCCATGGCCGCTGAGCTTGCGTGTCCGGAGCCTGTGCTCCGCAGCGGGAGAGGCCCGCGTACCGCAAAAAGCAACAACAACAACAACAAAACTGTACTGAGGATTTTTAATTCTTTGGATCAATAGGTAAAAGAAAAAAATCTTTAAAAACAAGCCAATTAAAAAATAAATCAACTCTTAGAGGAAAACATAGGGCAAAAGCTTCATGATATTTGATATGCAATGATTTCTTGGATATGACACCAAAAGCACAGGCAACAAAAGAAAAAATAAATAAATTAGACTTTATCAAAATTAAACACTTCTGTGCATGTAACGACGCTACCCGCAGATACCATAGTCAAACCTTTATTTTCCTAAAGAGTTTGTATTAAGTATTAGTATGAAAATACTTGTTCTTCCTCTAACCTTTGGGTATTACTAACTGAAGCAGAGTAAGTGAGTTCATTAATCCTGGCCTAAAAGAACAACTTATATTTAGAAATTTTTCAAATAATATGTGGATTCCTGAAGCCCACCTTTGGCACAAAGGTTGAGATGCCTCAGTCTCCTTTCACATTGATTCACCACTTAGAGGACTAAGTAATATCCATCGTCTTTTAAATTTTCCACAAAATATGGGTATAAAATATCCTTCTCTATTTTGCTGCCTTGTGAGTGAAAATGATTCCTGAGTTTGACAAGATTCAAATAGTCCTCACTGGGAGCCGGCACATCTTAGAGCAGGTACCATATTTCCACTTGAATATTCAGGCTCTGCATGTGTCAGTTGCATCTGAGTGATGGTCACCTGGGTGAATAGAAGATGTTTTCCTACTTGCAGTTTTGTGTGTGTGTGTGTGTGTGTGTGTGTGTGTGTGTGTGTACATATGTGCCTAGCAGAAATCCTCTAGAGCTATCACTTATTCAAAACACTAAAAACATTTTCAAGGAGGTTGAGTGAAAGTTATCACTGAGGAAACATTCTAGGCAGAAGGTACCCAGCGCTAATAATATTGGGTAAGAGTAAGAGGCTAATTGAATTAGTCAAATCATCCCCGTTTTATACCAAAGAACAGGACCAACCCAAGTCTGTTAGGCTAAAAGACTGAAACAGATTATGAAATATTTTAATTATTGAATATCTCATCAACATTTTTCTTTCTGGACATAGTTATTGAGAATTAGCAAATTTCCTCATCTTTACCATCTAATAAAATGCCCTTGCCATGACAGTTCGTGCTCTTCCCCATACTGTGCTGACTCAACACATCAGCTACTCTCGAATTCTACTTCACCCAACCATTAAAGCAAAGGCTGAACGTCAGCGCTCACAGCAGCACATTGCATGATGTAGCCCAGCATCCTTGTCAACTATTCTTATACACATGAACAAATAAGTCCTTTCATTTATACAGTCATCTCTAGATTCCCTAGCAAAGGAAGGGAATCCAGAGAAAGAATAATTCAATGGGCATCCTAAAGCTTTTGACAAATGCTATAGCCATGGTTTCCGGAAGCAGAAATCCAACAGGAATAAGTACAGGGATCTGGAAGAATAGTACTGAGGGAATCAGGAGGTATAAGGAAAATTTCTTCTTCCCATTATATATGCTTATTTTTTTCCTGAATCTTAAACTATTTGAGAGACAAAAGGTACTAATGATACTTTGCTTAAACCACTTCTTTGACCTGTTCTCCCTCCTCTGATTCTTTACCTGGATAATGCTACCCACCGTTTAAGTCACCTCCTTGGAGGGGCTTCCTGACTTACAGACTATGTCATGGTCCCCTAATTTATGACCCCTCATTTACAGTAATGACTTGCATTGTAGTTACTTCGAAGAATGTCTGTCTTCCCATCTGGATATTAAGTTCCATTACAATGGGATGAGCCATCACTGTGTGCTCGGCAGCATTCCAGGGCTGACACACAGTAGGCAGTGAATAAACATTCATTTAATGAATGAATAAGTCATAATAGCCCCTGGGGAAGCAAAACTACCCCTCGTTGAGAAACACTACTTTAGCTCTGTAGGATATATAATTGTTTGACGTATTTAGTTAAGATTCACTTCTAAAGAACATAATTCTAAAATTAATATTTAAAGAAGCATTATTTTCTGGATAGAATTTGCCTTTGTTTCCCACAACTGAATATACAGGTCTAGACACGATTTTATGGATTTAGCATGAAAACATTCTCCTGGACCCAACCCTGGTCTTTGTTGCGTTTTATTTCAAACATTTTCCCAATTCCCAATTCCCCTTGAGGACTATCTTTTCAGAAGCAAACCTCCTATTCTTTTTGTGAATACACAGTACCAAGAGTAGTTTTTCATGGCTTCCTAGGAAATCTGTAAGAATTACTGAAGTTATTTTTAGTCCAGATAACTCTTAAAGGCATCCTTCATCTGTCTCAGTCATTCACATTTGCCTTTATTGCAGAGTTCCTTTTACATTAGCTCCACTCTGCTAGAATTTAGATGGCCAAGAGCAAAGTTGCGTGGCAGAGGTGAGGAGAAGTTAAAAGGATTGTCATTTAAATTGCCTTCCTTTACCTACTGCTTAAAGGAAAGACTCCTTTCTTTGAATATAATTTTGCTATTATATACCATTTACATTTTAATCAGGGACTGAAATAACTGAGTGCAGACATCCCAGAATAGTGTGAGACTGTTTTGTGAAATGCCTTGGAGTGATTTTCACGTACCCTAGAACATGATTTTATAGATACATTTGAGGTCTGGGATGACAGAAAACATATAGAGATGATTGCCTTTTAGACTTTGCAAAATTGATTTCTTTGCCTAAGGAAGTCCCTGAGATACTATCATTTTGATAGTAATCCTAACCAGGTGCCGTGCCTACTTACCTGACACCGGATATCCTGATGGACTTGACTCTAGCTGTGCAGAAGCCCTGCCATCATCTGCTCAGCAGAACGGGAGACTCAGAGGATCACAATGGGAAATGGTGGTTTCTGTTGGCCATTCAGTCCTAGAACAGGGTGACAGCTACAGAACAAGCTGTATTTATTGCCGTTGGCCCTAGTCCAAGTCTCCAGGGCTAGCTTACATCTGTTCTAACATTTCCTACCAAGGGTCAGCAGCTGCAGAAGCAGAAAGTCAATTTGCTAGCCCTTGTTTTTCTATCGTGATGGTGGATGTAAATGTCATGGAGCGCTAAAATGAGTGCCTGGGAACTTCCCTTCTCAGGGCATCTCCTGCAGAACTTATGCCAGTTGTATTCATTTGACAAACAGGCAGCTCTAGAAAAGATGCCAGTACCAGTGGATGGAAAGATCAGAGCTACGTTATGGATCATCCAGCTGGATCGATCATATTCCAGGCAACGTCAAGAGCAGTTGAGGACCAGGTTGCCAAGTCAACATGACTAACTCTTAGCAGAACTTGGGTCATTTGACCCCATAAGTAGGAAAAAAGTTTTTATACTATATATTGCCTAGACTTTAATGTGATTTTGGATGATTTGGGATTTCTTGATCAATTCAGGCTGCTGCGGCTTGACACAGCTCTACCGTAGACTGGGTGGCTTAAACAAGAGGGATTTATTTCCCACAGTATTGGACATGGAAGTCCAAGATCAAGATGCCAGAAGGGTGAGGTTCTCTCCTTAGATTGCAAATACTGCCTTCTCACTTTGTCCTCAGTTGGCCTTTTCTCCACACATGAAGTTGGAGAGCAAGAGAGAGAAAGCCCTTTGGTCTCCTTTTTTAGAAGGGCACTAATCCCATCAGGGGTGCTCCACCCTCATGATCTCACCTAAACCTGATTACCTCCCAAAGGACCCATCTCCAAATACTGTCACGTTGCAGGTTACGGCTTCAACATATGAATTTTGGGGGGAGGGGACAGTTTTGGAGCATGAGCCTCTTTGGAAATGGACAGACCTGGGAAGAAGGCTCTTTGGACTATTACAAAGTGGTGTGAAATTGCTATTTGGGTCAGAGACTGCCAAGAGGGGGCAAAGCAGCCAAGGCAGCTTGATCACAGGTAGGCAAAATTCAAGAGTTTATTTTGGACCTACTAGAGACCACTGCCCCACCTAATAGCGAATGTCATGCCATACGAGCTGTTGATGTTTGTTTATGCAGGTGCCTGCCTGCGGCCACAACTTCTCAGTGGCATTTGAAGAGCAATTCTCTCCGTCCTGCTAGGTCTCCCCATATTGGTTATTTCTAATTAAAATAAATATTTTCTCCCTCTTACTATAATGACAATATCTCCATCTTACTTTGGTCACTTTTCTTTCAATTCAGTGTATATATGGAATGCTTGCTTCTCAGAGCTCTGAAGAATTATCCCTGGAGGGCAGCAACTGGTACCTTGTGCTTTGGGGGGAGTTACATGAGCTAGAAAGGAACTCAGTGAGGCAGCTGGCAGCTACAATACCATTAGCATCAGCTAGGCGTTCTTCTGGGGCTCCTTTCTGCCCTTTAATCCTTCTCTATCTCCTGCCAGCATCTTTTTTGGGGTGTATCTTTGTTCCCTTTCTGTCCTAGTTCTTTTCTTATACACTGCACTAGATGTCAGTACACTCTTATCTCCATTATTTGACGCTGTCGCAAGCCTTCATTCCTGCATTTGAGATGGTGTTTGAGAGAAATATAATGGTTTCAACACTCATGATTATCAGACGTATAGGTCAGAAACTTTGTAAGACTGTTTTCTCTCCAATATACTTGTAGTTATTTGTAGAAAATATCATTGGTAAGCACACTCTAAATGTGTGTGCTTTTCTGGTTGTTTGTAGCCTTCATGTTATCATTTATAATTCAGATAAGTTAGGTACTATGCTATTCTTTTAGCTCAAAACAATTAAGAAAAAGCATTGTCATCAGTTTTAAGTTGTCTTGACTCTAATTGCATATACTACACTATAAACACTGGTTTACCAATTTGTTCTTTTTGTGTTGCTAAGTTCTGTTCAGTGACTCACCATGCAGTCCCCTCAAAATCGTTCAATTTGGGTTTCTTTTATGTTTCCTTTTTTAGTTAAATAACCACCTAGGTCACCACAAGTCTCTACTAATTATACTCAAGAGCATCTGCTCCTAAATCAGGCAAGGCTTTTCCCAATTTGGCAATTGACTGCTCGGGTGTCAGGCTGCTGCTTTTGCATAGAAAAAGTCAACATATACAAGGCATCATTAATGTTCTAAAAGTTAAGGATTGCCCGTGGTTGAACTCTTACTTATGGGGTCCAAATAAATTGCTAAAATGAGAATAAACTCTCAATCGGGGAAGAACTGAGATAGAACTTTGGATAGGAAACCAAGTAAGATTATGCCTGGAAAATAATCAATAGAGACTCTGCATAATAACAGACTGATACACCATAAAGAGAAAATGTTGTTAAGGTATATTGTTTTGTTTGTTTGTTTGTTTTGTTTTTCGTTTTTTCCATCTTTATTCGAGTATAATTGCTTTACAGTGGTGTGCCAGATTCTGCTTTACAATAAAGCGAATCAGCTATACACATACATATGTTCCCATATCTCTTCCCTCTTGCATCTCCCTCCCTCCCACCCTCCCTATCCCACCCCTCAAGGTGATCACAAAGAACGAGCTCATCTCCCTGTGCTATGCGGCTGCTTCCCACTACCTATCTATTTTACATTCGGTAGTGTATATATGTACATGCCAGTCTCTCACTTTGTCACAGCTTACCCTTCCCCCTCCCCATATCCTCAAGTACATTCTCTAGTAGGTCTGTGTCTATTCCTGTCTTACCCATAGGTTCTTCATGACATTTTTTTTCTTAAATTCCATATATATGTGTTAGCATACGGTATTTGTCTTTCTCTCTCTGACTTACTTCACTCTGATGACAGACTCTAGGTCCATCCACCTCATTACAAATAGCTCAGTTTCGTTTCTTTTCATGGCTGAGTAGTATTCCATTGTATATATGTGCCACATCTTCTTTATCCATTCATCTGATGATGGGCACAGGTTATTTGCATCTCCTGGCTTTTGTAAATAGAGCTGCAATGAACATTGTGGTACATGACTCTTTTTGAATTATGGTTTTCTCAGGGTATATGCCCAGTAGTGGGATTGCTGGGTCATATGGGAGTTCTATTTGTAGTTTTTTAAGGAACCTCCATACTGTTCTCCATAGTGGCTGTACCAATTCACATTCCCACCAGCAGTACACGAGTGTTCCCTTTTCTCCCCACCCTCTCCAGGATTTATTGTTTCTAGATTTTTTGATGATGGCCATTCTGACTGGTGTGAGATGATATCTCATTGTAGTTTTGATTTGCATTTCTCTAATGATTAATGATGTTGAGCATTCTTTCATGTGTTTGTTGGCAGTCTGTATTTCTTTGGAGAAATGTCTATTTAGGTCTTCTGCCCATTTTTAGATTGGGTTGTTTGTTTTTTTTGATATTGAGCTGCATGAGCTGCTTGTAAATTTTGGAGAGTAATCCTTTGTCAGTTGCTTCATTTGCAAACATTTTCTCCCACTCTGAGGGTTGTCTTTTGGTCTTGTTTATGGTTTCCTTTGCTGTGCAAAAGCTTTTAAGTTTCATTAGGTCCCATTTGTTTATTTTTGTTTTTATTTCCATTTCTCTAGGAGGTGGGTCAAAAAGGATCTTGCTATGATTTATATCATAGAGTGTTCTGCCTATGTTTTCCTCTAAGAGTTTGACAGTTTCTGGCCTTACATTTAGGTCTTTAATCCATTTTGAGCTTATTTTTGAGTATGGTGTTAGGGAGTGATCTAATCTCATACTTTTACATGTACCTGTCCAGTTTTCCCAGCACCAATTATTGAAGAGGCTATCCTTTCTCCACTGTACATTCCTGCCTCCTTTATCAAAGATAAGGTGACCATATGTGCATGGGTTTATCTCTGGGCTTTCTATCCTGTTCCATTGATCTATCTTTCTGTTTTTGTGCCAGTACCATACTGTCTTGATTACTGTAGCTTTGTAGTATAGTCTGAAGTCAGGGAGCCTGATTCCTCCAGCTCCATTTTTCATTCTCAACATTGCTTTGGCTCTTCGGGTCTTTTGTGTTTCCATACAAATTGTGAAATTTTTTGTTCTAGTTCTTTGAAAAATGCCATTGTTACTTTGATAGGGTTTGCATTGAATCTCTAGATTGCTTTGGATAGTAGAGTCATTTTCACAATGTTGATTCTTCCAATCCAAGAACATGGTATATCTCTCCATCTATTTGTATCATCTTTAATTTCTTTCATCAGTGTCTTATAATTTTCTACATAAAGGTCTTTTGTCTCCTTAGGTAGGTTTATTCCTAGATATTTTATTCTTTTTGTTGCAGTGGTAAATTGGAGTGTTTTCTTGATTTCACTTTCAGATTTTTCATCATTAGTGAATAAGAAGGCCAGAGATTTCTGTGCATTAATTTTGTATCCTGCTACTTTACCAAATTCATTGAATAGCTCTACTAGTTTTCTGGTAGCATCTTTAGGATTCTCTATGTATAGTGTTATGTCATCTGCAAACAGTGACAGCTTTACTTCTTCTTTTCCGATTGGATTCCTTTTATTTCCTTTTCTTCTCTGATTGCTGTGGCTAAAACTTCCAAAACTATGTTGAATAAGAGTGGTGAGAGTGGGCAACCTTGTCTTGTTCCTGATCTTAGTGGAAATGCTTTCAGTTTTTGACCATCGAGGACGATGTTGGCTGTGTGTTTGTCATATATGGCCTTTATTATGTTGAGGAAAGTTCCCTGTATGCCTACTTTCTGCAGGGTTTTTATCATAAATCTGGGTTGAATTTTGTCAAAAGCTTTCTCTGCATCTATTGAGATGATCATATGGTTTTTCTCCTTGAGTTTGTTAATATGGTGTATCACATTGATTTGCGTATATTGAAGAATCCTTGCATTCCTGGAATAAACCCTACTTGATCATGGTGTATGATCGTTTTAATGTGCTTTGGGATTCTGTTTGCTAGTATTTTGTTGAGGATTTTTGCATCTATGTGTAACAGTGATATTGGCCTGTAGTTTTCTTTTTTTGTGACATCCTTGGTATCAGGGTGATGGTGGCCTCGTAGAATGAGTTTGGCACTGTTCCTCCCTCTGCTATATTTTGGAAGAGTTTGAGAAGGATAGGTGTTAGCTCTTCTCTAAATGTTTGATAGAATTCGCCTGTGAAGCCATCTAGTCCTGGGCTTTTGTTTGTTGGAAGATTTTTAATCACACTTTCAATGTCAGTGCTTGTGATTGGTCTGTTTGTATTTTCTATTTCTTCCTGATTCAGTCTTGGCAGGTTGTGCATTTCTAAGAATTTGTCCATTTCTTCCAGGTTGTCCATTTTATTGGCATAGAGTTGCTTGTAGTAATCTCTGATGATCTTTTGTATTTCTGCAGTGTCAGTTATTACTTCTCCTTTTTCATTTCTAATTCTATTGATTTGAGTCATCTCCCTTTTTTTCTTGATGAGTCTGGCTAATGGTTTATCAATTTTGTTGATCTTCTCAAAGAACCAGCTTTTAGTTTTATTGATCTTTGCTATCGTTTCCTTCATTTCTTTTTCATTTATTTCTGATCTGATTTTTATGATTTCTTTCCTTCTGCTAACTTTGGGTTTTTTTTTTCTTCTTTCTCTCATTGCTTTAGGGGCAAGGTTTGGTTGTTTATTCGAGATGTTTCCTGTTTCTTAAGGAAGATTTGTATTCTATAAACTTCCCTCTTAGGACTGCTTTTGCTGCATCCCATAGGTTTTGGGTCGTCGTGTCTCCATTGTCATTTGTTTCTAGGTATTTTTTGATTTCCTCTTTGATTTCTTCAATGATCACTTCGTTTTTAAGTAGTGTATTGTTTAGCCTCCATGTGTTTGTATTTTTTACAGATCTTTTCCTGTAATTGATATCTAGTCTTATAATGTTGTGGTCGGAAAAGATACTTGATTCAATTTCAGTTTTCTTAAATTTTCCAAAGCTTGATTTGTGACCCAAGATATGATCTGTCCTGGAGAATGTTCCATGAGCACTTGAGAAAAATGTGTATTCTGTTGTTTTTGGATGGAATATCCTATAAATATCCGTTAAGTCCATCTTGTTTAATGTATCATTTAAAGCTTGTGTTTCCTTATTTATTTTCATTTTGTATGATCTGTCCATGGGTGAAAGTGGGGTGTTAAAGTCCCCTTCTATGAATGTGTTACTGTCGATTTCCCCTTTTATGGCTGTTAGTATTTGCCTTATGTATTGAGGTGCTCCTATGTTGGGTGCATAAATATTTATAATTGTTATATCTTCTTCTTGGATCGATCCCTTGATCATTATGTAGTGTGCTTCCTTGTCTCTTGTAATAGTCTTTATTTTCAAGTCTATTTTGTCTGATATGAGAATTGCTACTCCAGCTTTCTTTTGGTTTCCATTTGCATGGAATATCTTTTTCCATCCCCTTACTTTTAGTCTGTATGTGTCTGTAGGTCTGAAGTGGGTCTCTTGAAGACAGCATATGTATGGGTCTTGTTTTCGTATCCATTCAGCCAATCTGTGTCTTTTGGTGGGAGCATTTAGTCCATTTACATTTAAGGTAATTATCGATATGTATGTTCCTATTCCCATTTTCTAAATTGCTTTGGGTTCATTATTGTAGGTCTTTTCGTTCTCTTGTGTTTCTTGCCTAGAGAAGATCCTTTAGCATTTGTTGTAAAGCTGGTTTGGTGGTGCTGAACTCTCTCAGCTTTTGCTTGTCTGTAAAGGTTTTAATTTCTCCATCAAATCTGAATGAGATCCTTGCTGGGTAGAGTAACCTTGGTTGCGGGTTTTTCTCCTTCATCACTTTAGATATGTCCTGCCCTTCCCTTCTGGCTTGCAGAGGTTCTGCTGAAAGATCAGCTTTTAACCTTATGGGGATTCCCTTGTTTGATATTTGTTGTTTTTCTCTTGCTGCTTTTAATATGTTTTCTTTGTATTTAATTTTTGACATTTTGATTAATATGTGTCTTGGCATATTTCTCCTTGGATTTGTCCTGTATGGGACTCTCTGTGCTTCCTGGACTTAACTATTTCCTTTCCCATATTAGGGAAGTTCTTAACTATAATCTCTTCAAATATTTTCTCAGTCCCTTTCTTTTTCTCTTCTTCTTCTGGAACCCCTATAATACGAATGTTGGTGCGTTTAATGTTGTCCCAGAGGTCTCTGAGACTGTCCTCAGTTCTTTTCATTCTTTTTTCTTTATTCTGCTCTGCAGTAGTTATTTCCACTATTTCATCTTCCAGGTCACTTATCCGTTCTTCTGCCTCAGTTATTCTGCTATTGATCCCATCTAGAGTCTTTTTCATTTATTGTGTTGTTCATCATTGTTTGTTTCATCTTTAGTTCTTCTAGGTCCTTGTTAAATGTTTCTTGCATTTTGTCCATTCTATTTCCAAGATTTTGGATCATCGTTACTATCATTATTCTGAATTCTTTTTCAGGTAGACTGCCTGTTTCCTCTTCATTTGTTAGGTCTGGTGGGTTTTTATCTTGCTCCTTCATCTGCTGTGTGTTTTTCTGTCTTCTCATTTTGCTTATCTTACTGTGTTTGGGGTCTCCTTTTTGCAGGCTGCAGGTTCGTAGTTCCTGTTGTTTTTGGTGTCTGTCTCCAGTGTCCAAGCTTGGTTCAGTGGGTTGTGTAGGCTTCCTGGTGGAGGGGACTAGTGCCTGTGTTCTGGTGGATGAGGCTGGATCTTGTCTTTCTGGTGGGCAGGTCCACGTCTGGTGGTGTGTTTTGGGGTGTCTGTGGCCTTATTATGATTTTTGGCAGCCTCTCTGCTGATGGGTGGGGTTGTGTTCCTGTCTTGCTAGTTGTTTGGCATAGCGTGTCCAGCACTGTAGCTTGCTGGTCGTTGAGTGAAGCTGGGTGTTGGTGTTGAGATGGAGATCTCTGGAAGATTTTCGCCATTTGATATACGTGGAGCTGGGAGGTCTCTTGTGGACCAGTGTCCTGAAGTTGGCTCTCCCACCTCAGAGGCACAGCACTGACTCCTGTCTGTAGCACTAAGAGCCTTTCATCCACACGGCTCAGACCATGGTGCTGCTTTTGACGCTCCTCTCCTCAGCAGCAGCGGATCTCGCACTCTAAGGTATGTTTTTAAAGAGTACAGTAATACTGGCTATGGAGATGGCAACATTTATTCATGCAACCATTATATCCTGAGTGGTCATTGTATGCCAGACACTGTGCCAGGCCGTGGGCTAGGTGCTGGGAATAAAACCGAAAAAACTATAAAGTCTCTCCCAAGTAGCATAGGAGACATATTACTGTGTAACATTTGTGCTGTGCTTTCAGTATTAACCATGGTATTTGTGTTGGGATAGACGCTAGAAAACTCAAAGGCAAAGCAGAAAGGCATAGGCTGCTTGATTTCAAGCTCTGTCACTTACTCTAAGTAAATTTTCAGGCCTGCTTTACCTCATCTGCAAAATAATGATATTAATTGTACATACTTCATGTATTTGTATCATAATTAAATGAGGTAATATAGGTAAGCATTTAAAATAGTGCTTGGGGTTTCCCTGGTGGCACAGTGGTTAAGAATCCGCCTGCCAGTGCATGGGACACAGGTTCGAGCCCTGGTCCGGTAAGATCCCACATGCCATGGAGCAGCTAAGCTCATGTGCTACAACTACTGAGCCTGCACTCTGGAGCCTGAGAGCCACAACTACTGAAGTCCGTGCGCCTAGAGCCTATGCTCTGCAACAATAGAAGCCACCGCAGTGAGAAGCCCGCACACCACAATGAAGAGTAGCCCCCATGCGCCTCAACTGGAGAATGGCCCACACGCAGCAATGAATACCCAGTGTAGCCAAAAATAAATAAATAGATAGATAAATAGCTAAATCAAAAATAAAATAGTACCTGACATATAGAAGCATTCAGTAAAGTCAGGCAAAATATAATCCAGGATATGCTGTGATAAAAAGGCTCCTGAAGCAGTGTGTGAGTTCAACAGTAAAGAGTTCTATGCTCGATTAGTAATGTCTGCAATGAGTATGAGGGTGGAGAGTTATGGCGTATGTGCCATTTTTATATATCTTCTCTTGCTGTCCCTTACTGTGCAGTTAAAGAAGCTGAAACACGGACAAATTAAAACATATAACTAAGATGACATAGAGGAACAAAGCTAGAATTATCATTCACACCCCTATGCCAATTTTCTTAGCCCAACAAATCATCTACTACTTGTAAAGAAATGATTTTCAGACAAGGCTATACAAGTAGTTTCTCAAAGAAGAGAAAAGTTTTACCAACTATCCAGAGGAACTAAAATAGAGAATAATTAGAGAATAATGTACCAGATTTGCTGGATTTATATATTTTAGAGATGAGTTAATTGTTGAGTTGGCTGTTTACAAATTATATTCTTTTTCATTTTACCAGTGACATTTGAACATAACTAGTTAAATTTTACCTAAAGTTATGTTCATCCACTTTTCCATAGCACCGTTCAAATCATGTGCGTAAGAATTTCTGTAGTCACAGCAGTGTATACAGACTGGTTGGTTCTAATGTGTAGGTTTATGTAAGCTGGAAACCTTGAAACAACACACTATTTTTTTTCAAATTAAAACATATTTACTAATAGATCTAGGTAGGAAATTAAAGGAATCCATTAAACCTGGTCATTGGATCTTTATCTACTCCTGTGTTCACAGAAGAAATAGTTTCTTCTTTCTTTGTAGCTGGGGAAATTAAGACACAGAAAAGTGAATTTTCTGTGAAATGAGCCACGATAAGCAAAAATAAACCCATGAGAACTGGCTTCTCCTCCAGTGTGCTAATTGTGCAGCCTCTTACAAGTTGCCCTACATTCTGCTTTTGGCAGAAAACATGCAGAATTCAAGGGTGAACATTTCTAAGACAAGAGGATTATGTCTCTTTGTTTTGGAGACAAAGAAAAATTGTAGAATATAGTGCTGTCAGCATGAGGAGCTCCAGCTTTTTTAGCTCGTAGTATGATAACGCAGCTGATATTATGTCATGTCCACAGTGGGTACCAACAAATTGTTATTCAATTCAAGTGAATAAGGAGTGCTACTGGATTTAAAAGATGAACAAACATTTTTACTTCATGAAAAAGTAGCGAAGAGCAAAGCAACCTGTTCTGGGATCCACAGGATTTTTGAACTCATTTAGGGATAGATATTTGGTGAATACACAGACACACACACACACACACACACACACACACACACAAATAGAAGAATATGCTGAGTCATAGCAGAAATTCTATATAAAATAAAACCTTACTAAATATTAAAGAGTGTGAGAATTTCAATAAGGAAAAATTAACAGAAGTGGTTGGATTAAATAGATTCTTTTTTTTTTTTTTTTTGCGGTACGTGGGCCTCTCACTGTTGTGGCCTCTTCCGTTGCGGAGCACAGGCTCCGGACGCGCAGGCTCAGCGGCCACGGCTCACGGGCCCAGCCGCTCCGCGGCATGTGGGATCCTCCCGGACCGGGGCACGAACCCGTGTCCCCTGCATCAGCAGGCGGACTCTCAACCACTGCACCACCAGGGAAGCCCTAAATAGATTCTTTACTACTCTAACTTCACAAGGCATAGAAACATAAACACCAAGAACAAAAACAAAAATCCCCAAAGTCACATATATTGGGTTGGCCAAAAAGTTCCTTCGGAACCCGAAGGAATTTTTTGACCAACCCAATAGTTACTGTGACTGTTTTTTTTTTGGCTGCCTTGCATACATTTCCTTTTCAACTCATCCTCCCATGTTTACTTTTGGGGAATTATCCTTCCCCACAGCATGTATAGTTTTGAAGGGAGGCTCACTCCAGGTGTCCACTCCCCATAGTAGAAATGAGGGTACCACCAGGGCTGTCATGTGACATCAGCTTAGCCAATCAGATTCTGTCTCCTGGGATGCTGGATCATCAGCAGCACTGTGACGATGGTGGCTTGTTGTGTCCACTGGCTTTGAACCATCCTTGTGATTCCTGCTTCCTGCTACTTGTCCATTTATCCCTTTTCAACTCAAGTCTCCGCCAGCTTTCTTCATTTTATTAACATCCTTATTGAGGTATAATAAACCTACAATACAGTACACATATTTTAAGTATACATTTGGATAGGTTTTAACATATGTAGACTTCCGTGAAATCATCACCACAATCAATTTCCATCTCCCTCAAAGTTTCCTGTGCCCCTTGGTCATCCCTACTTCCTCCTCCTCCCTCCCCCCTATTCCTTAGGCAACCACTGATCTTCAGTCACTTTTGATTAGTTTGCATATCCTGACATTTTTTATGGATAGAATCATACAAAATGAGTTTTTGTCCGTCTTCTTTCACTCAGCCTAAGTATTTTGAGGTTCATCCATGTTGTAGCAAATATCAATGGTTTATTCCTTTTTATTGCTGAGTAGTACACCATGTATAGATATACAGCAGTTTGTTTATTCATCTATTGATAGATATTTGAATTACTTCAAGTTTAGGGTATTAGAAGTGAAGTTGCTATGATCATTCACGTACTGTATTTTGTATGGACATATGCTTTTATTTCTCTTGGATAAACACCTATGAATGGAATGCCTACCTCAGGTGGCAGGTGTATATTTAAAAAATTAAGAAATTCCAAGATGGTTATGCCATTTTATATGCCCATCAGAAGTGTTTGAGGGTTACAGTTCTTTCAGTAACACCTGGTATGGTCAATCTTACTAACTTTAGCTAGTCTACTAAGTGGGTCATGCCATCTCACCGTGGTTATAATTTGAATTTCCCTGATGACTAAGAATAATTAGTCAATCTTACTAATGTAACTAGTCTACTAAGTGTGTAGTGCCGTCTCACTGTGGTTATAATTTGAATTTCCCTGATGACTAAGAATAATGAGTATTTTTCATGGGCTTATTTTCAATCCATATATCATCCTTGGTGAAGTGTATGTTCAAATCTTTTGCCCATTTATTTATTAGGTTGTGTTTTTTCTTACTGAGTTTTGAGAGTTCTGTATTTATTCTGGATGCAAGTTTTTTTGTTTGTTTTTTCATCATGTGTGTAATGTGCACATATTTTCTCACAGTCTTTGACTGTCTTCATTTTTCTTAACAGTGTCTTTCTAAAATACAAACGTTTTACTTTTGACAAATTCCAGTCGAGCAAATATTCTTTTAATGACTTGTGCTTTTGGTGTCATATCTAAAACATTTTTGACAAAACTTTAGTTTAGGCAAAATTTCTTGATGAAGTAACCCCTCTGTCATCATGAAATAGCTTGCTTTATCCTTTGTAATACTTTTTGCTCTGAAATCTACTTTGTCTGATATTGATATAACCACTTCAACTTTCTTTGAACTACTTTTGGCCTGTTATATTTCTTCATCCTTCTACTTTAAATCTTTATGTGTCTTTAAATTTAAATTGCCTTATCTCTTTTATCCAGAATTAAAATCTCTTCTTTCAATTGGGGTATCTAGGCCATTTACATTTAATTTGATTACTGATATAATTAGGGATTAAATCCATCATCTTGCTATTTGTTTTCTCTTTATAGCATCTGTTCTTTGTTCTCTTTTTCCTCTTTTATTCTACTTTAGTTTCTTTACTGGCTTATTAACTGTGACTCTTTGTTTTGCTAATTTAGTAATTGTTTTAGGGCTTAATAGTGTGTGTATTTACTTTATCACAGTCTACATTAAAGTGATATTGCATCATTTAATGTATAGTATGAACACCTTATTTACATTTCCATTTTCCCTTCCTGGCCTCTGTGCTATTGTCAGGTATTTTACTTTCATATATATCATAACCCAACATCATGTAGTAATTGTTTTGTGTCAATAGTTAATAACATTAAAAAATTTTTAATCAAAAAGAAGTCTTTTATATTTGACCATATAGTTATGATTTCCTTTCCATTGCTCTTCATTTCTTTCTGTTGATCCACATTTTATTCTGGAATCATTTTCTTTCTGTTTAAAGAATTTCTTTTAACATTTCTTGTAGTGTGGATCTGCTAGTGATATATTCCTTTAGCTTTTGTAGTTTTGAAAAAGTCTTTATTTTACCTCCATGTTTGAAGGGTAACTTCATTGGGTACAGAATTCTAAGCTGATGGTTTTTCCCTTTCATGACTTTAAGGATATTGCTCTTCTTATTTGCATTGTTGCCAATGAGAAACAATATTCCTTTGTTTACAACATGTCTTTTTTCTGTGGCTGCTTTTTTTTTTTTTTTTTTTGTGGTACACGGGCCCCCCACCGCTGTGGCCTCTCCTGCCACGGAGCACAGGCCCCGGACACGCAGGCCCAGCAGCCATGGCCCACGGGCCCAGCCGCTCCATGGCATGTGGGATCCTCCCGGATCGGGGCACAAACCCGCATCCCCCGCATCGGCAGGCGGACTCCCAACCACTGCGCCACCTGGGAAACCCTCTGGCTTTTTATATGTTCTCTTTATCACTAGTTTTGAGTGTTTTGATTATGATGTGACTCGGAGGAGTTTTCTTCATGTTTCTTGTTATTGAGGGTCCTTGAACTTCTTGGATCTATGGTTTTATAGTTTTCATCAAAGTTAGAAACTTTTCACTAATTGTTTCTTCAAATATTTTTTTCTCTTCCTCTCTTTCTCATCTTCTTCGGGGACTCCAAGGACATGTTACTAGGTTCACGAAATTATCTCACAACTTGCTAGTGCTCTTCCTGTATTTCGTTTTGCAAGGTGTATCTTGCTATGGCTTCAAGCTCATTAATATTCTCTTCTGTCACATCTTATCTGCCTTTAGTCCTTTCTAATTTATGTTTTATTTCACAGGTTCAGTTTATTTTTCTATGCCTTCCATGTTGTAACTGTTTGAACATATGGGATACATTATAATGACTTTTCATGTTCTTGTCTGATAATTCTAATATCCACATCAGTTCTGGGTCAGTTTTTATTATTTTCCTTCTCTGCGTTATACATTATATTTTCCTACTTCTTTGCATGACTTATAATGTTTTGTTGGATGCTAGACTCTGAATTTTAGCATGCTGCATGTGGATATTTATTTATTCAATATAAATGTTCTTGAACTTTATTCTGTAAGATAGTAAAGTTGCTTGGAAAGATTAATCCTTTTGTGCAGATGTTTACTATTTCTGTAAGGAGCCAAATAGTATATATTTGGGGCTTTGTGGGCTATACATGATCTCTGTTGAGTATTCTTTATATTTTGTTTTCTTAAAACTCTTGAATAATGTAAAAAAGTTTTGACACATTACTAGCCAGCAGGCCATAAAAAAATAGGCCATGATCTGGATTTGGCCCACAGGCCATAGTTTATTGACACCTGCCTTTCAGTCTTACTTTTCTGAGTTGTTCAGCAGGACTGAAGCAGAACTCCGTCTAGATCTTACTCTTCACTACTGAGGCAAAACCATTCTATAGATTCTACTCATAAGGTTTCAGTCAGTCAGAACTGGCACTGATTCCATACGTGTTTACTGTTTTGTGAATATTTCTGGTGGGAGGGTAAATCTGGTCCTGTTACTCCCTCTTGGTCAGAAGCAGAAATCTTTCTAGTTTTCTTTTGATTCTGCTGTTTCTCTAACAATTCTGCAAGGCTGTATGATTCTTCCAATAGATTTCCTTATGCTAAGTTGAAGAGAGTGATTTCTGTAGCTAGTAAGCAAGACCTAAGCAGATACAATATATCAGGAGTGTCTGATTAAGGTAATTGTGTTGTACTCTATGGGGAGAAGAAAAACTGCATTGGTCTCTTGCTCTTGGGGTTTTGTTTCGGTTGGGGATTTTTTTTTTTATTTCTTTTTTTTTTTTGCTTGTGAGAATATAAACTGTGCTTTTAAAGACTATCATGTAAAGTTTTAATAAATTAAACATTGAAATTTACACAAATTTTATGCAAATTTATGTATATGAAACACATAACTATCACTAAGTATGCGCCAAATATCGTATCTTCTCAATGAAGTGATAAAAATCTGTAGAAATCCTGCTGGTTCTCCTTGTGATGACTTTAGAAGATCACAGAACTTCAAGGATTGCAAAACCCTGAAAAACATTATTTCTGCCCTGGCAAGGGCCACAGTCATTTAAGAAACCAACCTCTAAGCTCTGTAACAGACAGCTCATTTTTTTAAAGAGAGAAAACCTGGAATCTGGTTTTTTTCCCATTATAATCACATGTTCAAAATCAAACCAGTTGAAGTCAGAGCTTTAAGTTAGGATTTTAAAAAGGGAATAGAAATTGTAATGCCCTTCCATTGTTGAAGGCATCTGGCAGACGATGACAATAAGCGTCTGAAGCTGAGACGTTAAAGAAGGTCAGGTCTGTAACAGTGCTTACATGAAGCCATGACAACCTTGACTTATTGATGAAGCATAGAATGGAATATATAATGGAGGATCAGAAACCTATATTTAAGAGAATTCTCTAACAGATAGGTAGCCACCTGCACCAATATCTCCATTGGCAGTACCAGACTGTTCCCTGATGTCACACTAACCCCTGGTACTCTGGTTTACTGTCCTGAGCCTGCTCCTGGGCAACCTGTTGTTTCAGGGGCAGCAACACTCTTGGAGCACATCTTATTCAAGGGTGGAGCCAATGATGGACCTGCTGGTGTAGCTTATACTGTCCAGTTGACACTATTCTGCTATTACCAGACTTTGGGATGCTTGGAATTTCTGACTGAGTTGCTGCTGGTTTTGCCTGACTTCTACTGCATGAACAGGGCTCTGGAAGGGAGCTTCCAGACCCTGAGGTTTCCCTTCTCAGACCCTGTGGTCACCTGCCGACTTTGTGGTTACCTGCATTACAGCACTTCGTTGCTGGGCCTCCTGTTGCTGACTATGAGGCTGTGTCCAACCAAAATTAAGAGTGTGACCAGGACCACTAGGAAAAAAAACCTTCAAGTGCAGTCAAGGGGGTCTAGGAGGGAAGGACTGTGCATCTTTGCACAGTACAGTTGTCAAACCGGGGACATAGTGAGACTCAAAAACCGTGCTCTGTCCCCAGATTCATGTCATCAGGAGAGTCAGCCAGCAGCATTGGAGTCATCCATTTATCGCCTACCTGACGGGTTCTCCTGTTTTCCTTTCAAACATTACTCTTCCAGGGCTTCCCTGGTGGCACAGTGGTTGAGAGTCCGCCTGCCGATGCAGGGGACACGGGTTCGTGCCCCGGTCCGGGAAGATCCCACATGCCGTGGAGCGGCTGGGCCCGTGAGCCATGGCCGCTGAGCCTGTGCGTCCAGAGCCTGTGCTCCGCAGCGGGAGAGGCCACAACAGTGAGAGGCCCGCATACCGCAAAAAACAAAAACAAACATTATTCTTCCTATTGAGATGTGTGCCTATGTACCCATCATCAGCACTCATCTCTTGTAGCAATAAAACATCCCTTAACCTTACCATAAAAAAAAATTAGAAAAGATTGGGTCAGGAAAAGAAATTAAAATTCCTTATAATTCCACCATTCAAAGGAAATAATTTCAATAATTCCAAATCTGTACTATGCCTTTTGCATATCTGTAGTCTGTATTTACATATGTATATATCTGTATCTATAACTAACTCCTTTTTCCAAATATAATTAACTTGTTTTTTTTCTAATTTTTTGTGGTAAAATACACATAACATTAAATTACCACCTTAACCATTTTAAGTGTACAGTTCGGCGGGATTAAGTGCATTCATAATGTTGTGCAACCATCTTCACCATCCATCTCCCTAATTCTTTTCATTTTGTAAAACTGAAATTCAATACGCATTAAATAATTATTCTCCATCCCCCTCTCCCCCAAGCCCCTGAGGACAACCATTTTACTCTCTGTTTCTATGATTTTTGACTACTCTAAGTATTTCATTGAAGTGGAATTACACAGCATTTTCTTTTCTTTTTTTGTAACTGGTTTATTTCATTTAGCATAATATACTCAAGGTTTATCCATGTTGCAGCATATGTCAGAATTGCCTTTCTTGGTGAGGCTGAATAATACTCCTTTGCCATATATACCATACTTTCCTTATCCATTCATACACCCAGGGACACTTGGGTAGCTTCCACATTTTAGCTATTATGTATAATGATGCTATGAACAAACACTGGTGTACAAATATCTCTCTGAGACCCTGCTTTCCACCCTTTGGATATATACCCCAAAGTGGAATTGTTGGATCATGTGGCAATTCTATTTTTAATTTTTTGAGGAGCTGCCACACTATTTTCCACAGCAGCTACACCATTTTATGTTCTTACAAAAAGCGCACAAGGGTTCTAATTTCTTTACACCCTCACCAACACATTTTTTTCTGCCTTTTTTTTCATAGTAGCCATTCTAATATGTGCGAAGTGCTATCTCACTGAAGTTTTGATTTACATTTCTGTAATGATTAATAGTGTTGAGCAACTTTTCACCTACTTATTGAACATTTGCCTATCTTTTTATTGAGAAATGGGTATTCAAGCCCTTTTCCCATTTTGGAATCAGGTTGGTTTTTGTTGTTGAGTTTTAAAAGTTCTCTATATATTCTGGCTATTAATCCCTTATCAGATATATGATTTGAAAATATATTCTCTCATTTTATGCATTTCCTTTTTAGTCTGTTGATAATATCTTCTGATGCATGAATTTTAAAAATTTCTTAATTGGAAGCCCTATTTGTCTATTTTTTTCTTTTGTTTCCTATTGTCTTTGATGTCATATCCAAGAAATCACTGATAAATCCAATGTTACGAAGTTTTCCCCTATGTTTTCTTAAAACTTTTATAGTTTTAGGTCTTACACTTAGGTCTTTGATCTATTTTGAGTTAATTTTCCTATACAGTGTTAGGTAGGAATCTGACTTTATTCTTTTGCATATGGATATTCAGTTTTCCCAACAATGTTTGTTGAAAAGACTGTCCTTTCCCTATTAAGTGGCACCCTTATCAAAAATCATTTGACCATATAGGCAAGAGTTGATTTCGGGATCTCTGTTCTATTCCATTGATCTTTATGTCTGTATTTATGCCAGTACCACACTGTTTTGATTACTATAACTTTGCAGTAAGCTTTGAAATCAGGAAGTATAAGTCCTCCACCTGTGTTCTTCTTTTTCAATATTGTTTTGCTTATTTGGAGTCCTTTGAGAGTCCACATGAATTTTAGGATGGATTTTTTTCTATTTCTGCAAAAAAAAAAAAAAGGCCATTGAAATTTTCATAGGGATTGCATTGAATCTGTAGATAAATTTGGGTAGTATTGACATCTCAGCAATTTGGAGCCTTTCAATCCATGATATGGGATGTGTTTCTATTTATTTGTGTCTTATTCAACTTCTTTCAGCAATGTTTCATAGTTTTCATTGTACAAATTTTTCACCTCCTTGACTAAAATATGTTTTATTTCTAATGTTATTGTAAATGGAATTATTTTATAATTTCCTTTTCAGTTTGTTCATTGCTAGCATATAGAAATGCAACTGATTTTTGCATGTTAACTTTTTATCCTGCTACTTTGCTGAAATATTTTATTGGTTTTACCTTTTTTTGTAGAATCTTCAGACTTCTCTACATATAAGAATATATCATCTACAAACTGAAATAACTATCTTTTTTTCCAATTTAGATGTCTTTTCCTTCTTTCTTTTCTTTCTTACATTTTTTTTTGACTAATTACTCTGGCTAAAATTCCAATACTATTTTGAATAAAAGTGGCAAAAGTGAGCATCATTACCTTATTCCTCATCTTAGAAGAAAAGTTTTCAGTCTTTTACCATTGAGCATGATGTTTGCTGTGGGTTTTTCATACATGACTTTTATTGTGTTGATGTAGTTTACTTTAATTCCTAGTTTGTTGAGTGTGTATCTCATGAAAAGGTTTTGAATTTTGTCAAATGCTTTTTCTGCATCATTAAGATGATCATGCGTATTTTCTTGCTTTGTTCTGTTGATGTGGCATATTATGTTGATCAGTTTTCATATGTTGAACCATCCTTGCATTCTAGGAATAAATCCCATTTGCTCATGTTGTATAATCCTTCTAATTTGCTGTTGAATTCTGCTTGCTAGTGTTTTGTTGAGGATTTTTGCATCAGTGTTCCTAAGGGATATTGGTCTTTAGTTTTCTTTTCTTCTAGTATCTTTGTGTAGCTTTGGTTTCTTTCATGGTAATGCTAGCCTCAGAATGAGTTAGGAAGTATTGTCTCCTCATCACTATTTTGGAAAAATTTGGGCAGGATTGAAGTTTCTTTTGATTTATTTTTTCTTTTGATTGGAGAGTTTAATCCATTTCTGTTTCTTTGTATGCTTTGTGATTTTTTTGGTTGAAAACTAGGGATTTGAATCAAATAATGTGATAACTCTAGAAATCAGAGATTCTCCCCCTTCTCCAGGGGTTGCTGTTTTTTGTTAGTGTTTTGTATATTGATCTTGGTTTTGATTGTTGTAGGCTGTCTCTGTGCCAAGTATCTGCTTAAAGTGTAAACTTAAGTCTTCTTTTTCAGCCTGCCCCTTTCCCTGTCCATCTGCAGTCACCAACTTTCTAATATTCCCCATACATGCAGTTGCTCTTCAGTGTCTAGTCTTTAACGTCTGGTTCCCAAAAGGAGAAAAAGAAAACAATAAATGGGAGGGGGAAGAGTGCTGACCCTTTAATTACACTGGAAGTCATTTCAGCTGAATGGGGAGGGGCTTGTAACAGTGGGGAGAGTTACAACCACAATGGCCACCTGCCTCTTTGTCTGTACCTGAGACAAAGGTCTGATCAGGGGCAGCACTCAATGATCACAGTACAGATTCTTGGTATTTGGAAGACACTATCCAATCCGTTTTGCCCATCCTGGCTCCTGCAAGCAGTGATCAGGTTGATCTTGGAACATGAGCACAGCTGCCTGCCACATGGCTAGGGATGGGGGATGGGTAGCAGCTACTGCGCTAAAAGCTGAAATTGACCAAAATGAACAGCAGTGATTCACTGTGCAAGCCTATCCTGGAAGTTACAAGCCTTCAGTAGATGCTAGAGTTCCAAAAGAGTTATATCAGATTCTGCCAATGCAATTGTAGCCTAGATGGAGAGACAGCTTCCTTGTGCTTCCTACTGGGCATCTTCCCAGAATCCTTTTACTTGCTTTTTAAGCTTAATACACAGTGACATTATTTCATTTGAAATGTATATGTTTATATTGTCACGTTTGGTGACTATATAGTACTCAGTTTTCTAGATTGGGGTGAAAAATTTCTTCTATAAAGGGTCAGATAAATATTTCAGGCTTTGCAGACTGCACATGGTCTCTATTGATGATGCTTCCACTGCTGCTGCTTTTTCTTCTTACGTTTCTTCCTTTTTTTATACAACATAAAAAATGTAAAGGCTATTCTTAGCTCAAGGGCCATCATCTGCATATGCTATAAATTATAGGCTAAATAATAAGGTTTTTCTTTTTATTCACTACCATAAGCATCACTATGATATGAAAGTGAAATAGGTAATAGTTATAGAATAGCAAAATTTATCTCGTCTTCTGCTTCCAACCTTTACATCATTTTACTGATGATTAGAATTTCCTCAATAGCCAGGAGATGGAAGCAACCTAAGTGTCCATCATCAGATGAATGGATAAAGAAGATGTGGCACATATATACAATGGAATATTACTCAGCCATAAAAGGAAATGAAACTGAGTTATTTGTAGTGAGGTGGATGGACCTAGAATCTGTCATACAGAGTGAAGTAAGTCAGAAAGAGAAAAACAAATACCGTATGCTAACACATATATATGGAATCTAAGAAAACAAACAAACAAACAAACAAATACGGTCATGAAGAACCTAGGGGTAAGGCAGGAATAAAGACGCAGACCTACTAGAGAATGGACTTGAGGATATGGGGAGGGGGACGGGTAAGCTGTGACAAAGTGAGAGAGTGTCATGGACATATATACACTACCAAACGTAAAATAGATAGTTAGCGGGAAGCAGCCACACAGCACAGGGAGATCAGCTCAGTGCTTTGTGACCACCTAGAGGGGTGGGATAGGGAGGGTGGGAGGAAGGGAGACGCAAGAGGGAAGAGATATGGGAACATATGTATATGTATAACTGATTCACTTTGTTATAAAGCAGAAACTAACACACCATTGTGAAGCAATTATACTCCAATAAATATGTTAAAAAAAAAGAATTTCCTCACTAAGCGAGACCTGTTTTCCTGCTTGCTCTAAACTTTATTAACTTGATGCAAAAAAAGTTACAATAGACTCTTTCAATGATTAATTCAACATACATTTATTTAGAGCCCGTTAAGTGCACTGCAACATACTGGTAGTCAACTTGATCACTAGTTTCAGTAGCATGAGCCCTCAGTTCAAAACAGGGTTACTAGTAGCATCATTCAAGCTGTGCTTTGTACTGCATTTTGTAGAACAGTTTTAACTTGGGATGGATCTTAGGATTTTGACACTAAAAGCTTTTTGAGGAAATGTTGTCCAAAAAAATGAGGTAGTGAAGAGTGAAATTTAACATGTTGATTTCCTTAATAACCTTTCTGCCCTTAAGGTAACTGCAGGTTACTTTCTGCTGCGAAAATTCCTCAATTTCTTCCTTCTACATTAATCTTAAATGACATTCCTATAGAACCTGGTTCACGGGGCTCATTTTCAGCAATAGCGCCATGCTTTTGAAAGAAAATGTTGAGTTAGGCTTGCTGAATAGTTTCAGATACAGAGTTGTTTTAAAAATATATTTTAGGGCTTCCCTGGTGGCGCAGTGGTTAAGAATCCGCCTGCCAGTGCAGAGGACAAAGGTTCAAACCCTGGTCCGGGAAGTTCCCACATGCTGCGGAGCAACGAAGCCAGTGCGCCACAACCACTGAGCCTGCGCTCTAGAGCCCGCGAGCCACAACTATGGAAGCCCGCGTGCCTAGAGCTTGTGCTCCACAACAAGAGAAGACACTGCAATGAGAAGACTGCGCACCGCAACGAAGAGTAGCCCCTGCTCGCTGCAAATACAGAAAGCCCACGTGCAGCAACGAAGACCCAACGCAGCCAAAAATAAATAAATAAATAAAATTTCAAAAAATATATATATTTTAAAATACATATATACTGAATAAAAAGGGCCAAGGTTGCTGAAATCCAAATATAATGACATCAATGACATGTAGTAAAGTATAAGGTAAAAACAATTGATAATGGCAAATAGAAGGTTTGTTATCTCTTTGATTAATGGATCGAGTCTTAGAGGATAATTTGATGGTGGAAGATGGACATGGAGAGGATTCTTAATGTCTAGTATCTTGAAAATTGGCTGAGAGATAAAGTCTGTCCAGAAAGCAAATGGCACAGACAGAGGCTGCACCCTGGAGGTTTGGGTATCCTGCCTCTAAAGGCATGTTTCATTGAACTTTATTTTTCATTGAACTTTTATATGCAACTTAGGGTTTGTCTATATCCTTTTCATCGTCTAAATAAAAAACAAGAAATGATTTTTTTCTAGTTTCCAAGTCCCGTAGGAACAAAACTCTAAACTATAAAAAAATTGTGAAATTTGAGAATATAACAGATATGATTTCCTATGTCCTCAATTAATACCCATAGATCTAAAATATCTGGAAACTACTTAAGTGACTACACTCTGTCAGGCACTGTCCTGGGTGCTGTGATTATAGTAATGGACAAAAATGAGCGAAACTGCCTGCTATCATAGCCTTACATTACAGTTGAGGGAAACTACAAATTGAAAATGAGTGTATAAAGAACATGGCGATAAGGTCTATGGATGAAAATGTGGTCCCCCAAGAGGGAGACATGGATGGCTAGGTCTCACTGTCAAGGAAACATCTTTGACTTCACTCTCCAGGTAATGTTTGTGTTGAGACCTAAAGGAAACAAGGAATTGAACCGTTCACGTACGAGGTATGAGGGAGGCTTTCAGGCCAAAGTCCTCAGGGCAAGCACAGTCCGAAGTGTTTGAGGATCAGCTTGGAGGAGTTGGGGTGGCTGGAGCATCATGAATAAAGGAAAAAGAGTAGGAGTTGAGATCAGTGTGTACCAGGCCCAGACCGTGAGTCTTGTGGGCCAAGGAAGGGATGGGAATCACTGATGGGGGTTAAGCAGAGCAGGAATAAGTGCCGTCTGAGGGTTGTCTGGAGAAGGAAGGGAAGAGTAGGATCATGGGAAGCACTTAGGGGCCTTTTAAAATAACCCACGCAAGTGGGTAGTGATGGTTTGGTCCATGTTACTTGTACCTGGAGATGGTAAGAGGTGCTGGTGGGTAAGATGTAGAGTATGAGAAATTGACAGGAGTCATGGGTAACTTTCTTGTTGACTCATTTTTGCTTCTTCACTGTATCTACAAAAAAATCTATAGCAAACATCTTGATTGGAGACAAAATATTTTCCCTTGAGGTTGGGTCAAAAACAAAGATGCCCCCTATGTCCATTTCTGTTCGTCATTGTACTGGAGGTCTTTGCTAAGGCAGTAAAACAGGATAGAGT
This sequence comes from Stenella coeruleoalba, assembly GCF_951394435.1. NCBI lineage: Eukaryota > Metazoa > Chordata > Mammalia > Artiodactyla > Delphinidae > Stenella > Stenella coeruleoalba. Next base: position 56,354,679 of record NC_137160.1, on the reverse strand, counting down.
AATAAAGTTTTAATTATTGAAAGAAGAAATTAAAATATGTTACTGTGATTGGATATACCTAGAACAGAGAAAAATGGCAAACTTCGGTGACAATAAGATTTTATTTGTTTTTCAAAAACAGAGGGCTTGGGTTTATTTTTTTCAAGAACAATAATGTGGAAACTGCAGATGACACAGCTATAATGATGCAGTCTCACTTTGGAGATGTGCAAAGTGCAGTGATCCTTGAGTACATCACATGATAATTTCCTCACTGACAAATCTGTAAGAAAAAGAGGGAACAGAAAGGCTGAATTAGCTCTGCAGAGTATAATATACCCATAACCATAAAGTATTTTTTACAAATTAATTAATTAATTTATTTTTGGGTGCATTGGGTCTTCATTGCTGTGTGCAGGCTTTCTCTAGTTGCAGCGGCGGGGGCTACTCTTCATTGTGGTGCACGGGCTTCTCATTGCGGTGGCTTCTCTTGTTGCGGAGCATGGGCTCTAGGCACGTGGGCTCAGTAGCTGTGGCTCTCGGGCTCTAGAGAGCAGGCTCAGTAGTTGTGGCGCATGGGCTTAGTTGCTCCGCGGTACGTGGGATCTTCCCAGATCAGGGCTTGAACCCATGTCCCCTGCATTGGCAGGCAGATCCTTAACCACTATGCCACCAGGGAAGTCCCACCATAGAGTATTAAGTGGAGACTTTTTCTTGAAAGAATAAAAGACTTCTGAGTTACAGGAAATGAAGAAAGTGAAAAGAGTATTCAGCAGGGCTTTGTTCCCTGCGTAGTCCTACATCTCAGAGGGTGTCTCTACACTGAAAACAACCTATTAATTGGAAGTAAAGTCAAGGATATGGATCTAGAGACCAAGAAGTGATAGGACATGGATACAACATTTGTTGTTTTTTTTGCCGCCTCAGACGAGGCGAAGTGAGAGAGTGGCATGGACATATATACACTACCAAACGTCACCATATGCAACAGCACAAGGATGTGTAATGGCTGTGGGAATAGTGGCACATTCAGGTACAGCATCCTCCCTGGCGTGATTTCACGATGGTCAGAAATCTCTAGTTGCCTCTGTTAGGATTCTGTATCGATCATTCTGTCAAGAGGGTAGCCAATGGCTTTGATGACAACAGAACTACTTATCAAAGTCTTAGTTTGTGCCAAGTGGAAACAGTAGTTAATCAGTTAAGTGGAAGATCAATATACGGAGTAAAGTTGACAGTCTAGAATTATCTGAAATTAATAATAAAATTTGACAGGAATAAGAAATAAGTTCCTCCACTAAAGTTATACAAATTAATGGCATGAAAGAGAGTTGGAAAGTCTGGTTTAGCTACAGTTTTAGAGGGGAAATGCCTTTCATCTTGCTTCATATTTCTGTATGGAGAGACCTCTAATAGGGTGACGTTCCTGTTCTCTTATCCTACGACTTACCTGACTAGGGGGTCACCAGCGTTAATTCATGATTGGTGGTGGAGGTGACCTTCTATAAATGTGTAAGTGCTGAAAGGCATTCTTACTTCTGTATCCCAGGGCATTGCAAGAGGGCAATTAAGGGTAAGTGCTTCTACTCTACAAAACCAAATTCTTTATGATTGCACTCTTCCAATACCCAGGTTCACAGGAACCAGATATAAGAGTTAACAAACTCATTGTGTTCCACACTTACGCTACATACTTCAGTTTAGCTTGTATCGTTAATAAATTTCCATTCATGTGACTTTTGTGTCTTTTAGTTTACCCAAAGTCATGTGGGCAAAATTGTATTATTAACTGTGTCCCTCAAACTCAGCTAAACCGAATATGAAACAACTTAAAAGTATCCATATTGAGCCAGGAATATAGATGATTTAAAGGCAGAGAATACTAGTGGTTTTAAAATACATGAAGGACTCTCTTTGAGAATAGGGCTTGCTCTGTGTAGCCTGGGAAGGAAACACATTTTTATTAAATATAGAGAAAACATTTATAGCACTTAAAGTGGGGGCATAAGAATTCCTTCAAGAATCTACCAAGAGCCAATCACAGTGCAAGGTGCTGAAGATACAGCCGTGAACCTACCCAGCATGATCCCTTCCCTCACGGAGTCTGCTGTTCAGAGGGAGAAACAAACAGGCAATCACAACATGGTGTGAACAGTACCATTTAGGGAAAGTACAAGGATGTTACTAGATCACATATAACAGAGTGTCTGACTCAGTCTAGGCATATGAGAAGGATTCCAAGAGGAAGTGCTATCAAGTTGACAACTAAGATGGTTGATCTAAGTGCAGGAAGGGGAAGTAGAACAGTGTTCCAGGAAGAAGGAACAGCATGTCGAGAAGCTCAGAGAGGAGTAAGGATGTAAGGTGCTTGGACTTTATCCTAAAGATAATGGGAAATAGCTGAAAACAGAAATGTACCAATATTTTGATTTTAAAAAGATTACACTGTCCTGTAAAGCACAGAGGGTAGCACAGGAAGAGGGGTGATACGGATGGAGTGCATGGGGATAGAGGTGGAGAGAGGAGGGATACACTTAGAATATGGGATGAATGACACGTGAGGTGGTCAGCTCCCATCACGTGAAAAGATTAAGATGCTGAATGACCACATGGTTCAGAGGTGTTGTATATAAGCTTCGTATTTTGACCAAGCACACAGTGATCTCTAAGGGCCTTGCTGCCTCTAGATTTCTTCACTACCCTGGTTAGTTCAAGTTGAATAGAACTGGGCGAAGGTCATTACTCTTTGAAATTGGAGGTGTTAACAAATGTTCAGCGAAGCGAAGAGTGACAGCTGTGTCTTCTCCATCTCACCACCCAGATAGGTGGTGATTTTCTGATGTGGAGGTGGTGAGGTCTGAGCTCAGTGTGAGGGGGTGACTTTTTGACATCTCTCTTTTCAAAAAGACATCATTACTTGGAATTTAACATTCCCTAGCGAACATTTAGAGACAGGATTGGTATTATCCCTAGAGATGAGTCGAAGCAATCTGCCTAAATTATGGCCTGTGGTTTATATATATAATCATATATATATATATATATATGTATGTATTCTTTATATTTTCAGTTCTTATCAAAGTAATATATGCACGTATTTTAACAAATCGGTTTAAACCAAAATATTAACCATGAAAAGCAGCTCTTTCCCACCCTCCCCAAATCTCAAACGCTGATCCCTAGGGGCATTCACTTTTAGCTTTTAAAGCTATTTCCTCTGCCATTAACTTCTTCTCATATTTATTCTATTTCTTTACTTACCTCTTTTAGAAATTATCTGTTGGCTTCCATTATAAGAGATACAAATCTAAACTTATTTTCTTCTTCCGGCTTTAATTTCATCCTCTGTAAAATGTAAGAAGGCAGTAAGCATTCAACCACTAGATTGCTGTGAGCCTCAAGGGAGGTTATCTCAGAGCTCAGTCACTGCCACCGAATGGAATCTCCCTTTCACCCACAGGAACATCCTCCATCCTCTGCTCCAGCCTTAGAAACTCACTGGGTTTTAACAGGGAACACGGCTGCTCAGGTTTCACTGCAGCTGGGATGTAGCCATGTGACTGTCTTCACCCATGGAATACGAATAGAAATAATGAGGGCTTCTTCTTAAAAGGAATTGTCACTTTCCAAACCTTCTCTTCCATCTTTCCTGTAAGCTGGAAAGCAAATATTCTGGGGTCAAATAACTTTGACCCAGAACCAAGACACCTTAAAATACAAGGCAGCAAGATAGAAGGATCCTTAGTCCCAGGATGATCTCATGAAGCAGAATTGTCCTCGACACCCCCACATCAGTAGTTTGCCTCCAATTTGGGTAGCTAAGGGAGCAGACACAACTTTATTATTCTGTCATGTACTCCTATGACCTGTAGATTATTGTGTGAAAGAGAAATGTTTACATTAAGTTTATTTGATCCACTATAATTTGAAGTATCTTTGTTGTACTCCCTCAACCTTTTCACTAACTATTGTAAACATTTTGTAAACTAGCAAGTTCTCACTAGCGTTCAGTTATTATAACTCGGCTCATCCCATAGAGTCATTGACAATCGCTCTGCTCACTCACTGTGCCCTTCCAAGTTTCCATCCCAACTAAAAATTAGAGCAAGTCAGCCATGCAAATTAGCGCAGAACTAGCAATTTACTAAATAGATCCCTTGCGGTTTTAAAGAGTTAATAGTACCTAACCAAGCCTGCTCAAAGCCAAAGCCTCAGAAAGACCTGGCTCATTACAAACTAGTACTCGCAATTTTAAGGTTTTGATAGTAGTTTTATAACATTCAGCTATTTGGGTGTGAGCAACTGAGGCATTCAAAGACATTGGTTGTTCAGTTTAGCAAACATTAATTGAATAACCAACATTCATACAGCACCGACTTAGTAAACCTCTCCTGCCTGGCAGTGGAGGCAGTTCTCTCCTGGGACCAGATTAGGAAATGGAGACTTTTTGGCAACAGTTGGCAGCCGTAAAAAAGAATGAAATAAAAAAGAATGAAATAATGCCAGTTGCAGCAACATGGATGGACCTAGAGATTATCATATTAAGTATCATATTAAGTATAATAAGTATCATATTAAGTATGATATGTCTGAAATATGTTAGAGAAAGACAAATATATGATGTCACTTACATGTAGAATCTAAAAAATAATACAAATGAACTTATTTTCAAAACAGAAACAGACTCACAGTCATAGAAAACAAACTGATGGTTACCAAAGGGGAAGTGGTGGGGGGAAAGATAAATTGGGAGTTTGGGATTAACAGATACACGCTACTATGTATAAAATAGATAAACAACAAGGACCCACCGTATAGCACAGGGGACTCTACTCAGTATCTTGTAATAACCTATAATGGAATAAAATCTGAAAAAGAGTGTGTGTATATATATATATATATATATACACACACACACACACATATATATGTGTAACAGTCACTTTGAAACTAATACATTGTAAATTAACTATACTTCAATTTTAAAATGGTTTAAAATTTTAAACCATTTTAAAATATATATAAAATAAAATAACTAGGAGGCTTTGTTGAATAAGAGAGTTATGGTACTTAAACAGGCATCTAGAAACACACTCTCCACCCCATCGTGAACCAAAGGGAATACTTACAGGGAGAATTCCAGAAAACCAACTAGTGGGGCTCTGCTTTGGAGAAAGCCTTATTTCGTTTTGCGCAGTGATGGTAATTTACTACTGTAGTGATAACCGCTTGGCAGATGGCGCTCTATTTTCCTTACGGCACTGACCTCTAGTATACTTGACTGCGCTTCTCAAGGAAACTTCTAAAGTAACTGATTTGTGTTGCTTTATCCATGTGACAAGGATTCTGTGCCTAATTTAAAGCTAAGTGAGTGACAGTTTGCATTTCTGAGTTTCAGCATGTATTTCCTCTACACAAATAGAGAAATCGTATGTTACAAGTGAAAAATTTGGACATGCTGCCTGATGGGTTTGAGTATATGGAGATCGCGAAACAGGAAACTTGAAATTGAGAAACCCTTCCCAGAATGTGCGTGTTTAACGGTCATTACGGTGTTCAACTCGTGCTAATATCAACCTACTGTCTGCCCAAAACCTAGGTAAAAATGAGTTGCTCTGGAATTAGAATGAATACAGGTGTTGTTTATTGTCTCATTTTTAAAACGAATTCAACCCCATGGATATTTTGTAAAATCATATTTTATAAACATAAGTGGTCTATTACGTGCTTTAATAAGGGCTGTGTTTTCTGCCAAACAACGTACAGGAGAAGGAACACTCTTTTAAACAGTAGTGTGAACCACGTACTGTTTGACCTCCAGCTTCTGAGAGCGATAGTTAATGTTGTGACAATGGGAGTATATACTTCAGAAAAGCAAATTTTGCAATACCTCTAAGTATTTACCTCTAAGTTATCCCAGTAACATGATTTATTTGAGTATCATTCTGCATGAAACCCTTATGGCTTTTGAATCCATATTAAAATCTGTGCTAAACACAGTCAGGGGTTGCAAGCAATTAGATGGGTAATCATGTACCTTCTTGAGTTGTTTTTTTCTTAAACATTATTCGGAAATAATTCACATACCCCATACAACTTACCCATGTAAACTGTAAATTCAGTGGATTTTAGTATATTCACAGATATTACAGTCGTCACCATGGTCAATTTAGAGCATTTCATCATCTCTAAAAGAAACTCCATACCTTTAGTTGTCACCCACCTATATCCCCTTCCTCTCCAGACCTAGGCAGCCACTAATCTACCTTCTATTTGTATAGATTTCCCTCTTCAGGACAGTTTGTATGAATGGAATACAATATGTGACTGGTCTCTTTCACTTAGCCTAATAATTTCAAGATTCATCCATATTGTAGCATGTATCAGAACTGCATTTTTTATGGCTGAATAATATTCCATTATATGGATATACCACATTTTGTTTATCTATCGATCAGTTGATAGACCTTTGAGTTGTTTCCAGTTTTTGGCTATCATGAATAATGCTGTTATGAACATTCATGTTCAAGATTTTGTGTGGACAAGTGTTTTTATTTCTCTTGGGTGTATGTCTAGGAGTGGAATTTCTGCATCATAAGTTAATACATTTCATCCTTGGAGCTACTACTGGAGTTTTTTGAGCAACTACCAGAGCAGCTACAGCATTTTACCTCCCTGTATGAGGGTTCCAATTTCGCTACATTATTACCAACACTTGTTAGTGTTCACCTTTTTAATTTTAGCCATTCTAGTGTGGTATGAAGTGGTACCTCATCCTGGTTTTGATTTGAATTTCCCTGATGACTTACAATGTTTAAAATCTTTTCCTGGGCTTCCCTGGTGGCGCAGTGGTTGAGAGTCCGCCTGCCGATGCAGGGGACACAGGTTCGTGCCCCGGCCTGGGAAGATCCCGCATGCCGTGGAGCGGCTGGGCCCGTGAGCCACGGCCGCTGAGCCTGCACGTCCGGAGCCTGTGCTCCGTAACGGGAGAGGCCACAACAGCGAGAGGCCCGTGTACCGCCAAAAAAAAAACACAACAAAACCTTTTCCTGTGCTTAATGGCTACTTGAATATATTCCTTTGAGAAATGACTATTCAGATCCTTTGTCAATTTTTAAATTAGGTTATGTGGCTTTTTATTCCCCCAAGAATTCTTTACTCCCATCTGATATTCCATATTCCATGGATAAACAGCTTCTCTTTCCCTTCACTAAAAAGTAGTTGAACTATTTTTTTTCAAAGGCTAAAGCCTTTTTAGAACATTTGTTTCTGTGTGGTAAGCTTCTGCTTTTCCGGAGAGCATTGGAGATTTTAATTGCCTTCCTTAAGGCTTCATGACATGACTAAATAAACCCAACACAATTCTTTTCTGCACTAGTAGTTAGAGTTTTCCAACCAGAACAGCTCTTATAGATCCCTAGGGGACCAGCTAACAGAGAATGACAGTGAGCTGGAGAGCTACGTAAGCTTCTAAAGTGATTACAAAATTTTAGTATTTTTCTTTCACATTCTTCTAATTCCAGTGAGTTTTTCATGACGACTTTCAAATTTTGCTTTGTATAGTGTAGACCCAGACAAAAAGCAGTTTATCTCCCAAACCTTACAAAATTAATTGAATTATGGTTAAACATTCATTTTCCTGTGATTTGTGTGCCTTTGGGTTTGTAATAAGAATTCCTCTTTATAATATAGATATATTTTTCACACTTTTATCTGCCAAATAAAGTACATCAATATGTATGAGGAAAAAATACGAGAAATGGGCAAAACCAACAGTAATGATGGACACTAACACACCCTTTTAAGTCTTCAATCAGCATGCAAAGGAAAAATAAATTACAAAGATAAAAGGATTTGAATAAAATAATCATAGAAATACAATAGAACTGATAGATAATCACACGCTATCTATCAAATAAGCAATGAAAAGTCAAGAATAGTTCTTCTTTTTAAAAGTTGAATAATTTTGCTCCCCTGTTTAAAACCCCCAAAAGCCTTCCCGTTGCTCTCAGGATAGAATTGCAAATATTCCGTGTAGCGTAAGGAGGCTGTGCACATTCTGGGCCCACGTGACCCTTTATGCCTCATTTCAGCCATTTATTTCCTGACTATAAATTTCACTCATGTTAGCTTTCAGCCAACTGTTATTTGAATGCATGGAGCTCTTTACATTAAAAGCCCTTAAACACAATGCTTGTGGGAATTTATGGTGTTTTGGTATTTGTTCTAAATGGTATTGAGACCAGAAACCTAGGAATAAACAAATCTTAACAAACTTACAGTTACCAAAGGGGAAAGATGGGAGGGGGGGATAAATTAGGAGTTTGGGATTAACAGATACACACTACTATATATAAAATAGGTGAACAACAAGGACCTGCTGTATAGCACAGGGAACTGTACTCAATATTCTGTAATAACCTATGTGGGAAACGAACCAGAAAAAGAAAGGATATATGTATATGTATAGCTGATTCGCTTTGCTGTACACCTGAAATTAACACAACATTGTAAATCAGCTATACCCCAATATAAAATAAAAATTAAGAAAAAAAATCCTACAGAGACTCTTTTCTAAGAGATTCTCAAGGGAGATGCTTAACAGAGAATGGTAACACAGAAACACAAAAGAATCATAGCACTTATGAAGGACTGGGCTCTAGTCTAATCTGAACTCTGGCTAACTGGACTGAAATATGTGGTCTGGGCTAGTGGACCAACTGGCGTACAGATTTCCTAAGGCAAACCCCAAGGCTTTGATTGACTGTATACCCACCAGTGCCATGCGAGACAGAAAGCACTGAGGATGGTCAGCCTGTTGGTTCCGAAGGCTGCCCTGGGTCAGGCAAACATCTCAGACAAACGGGTAGAAAAGGAAGGCGAGAAACGACCACAACAAAGCACTAACAACATCAAGCCATGAGCAGAGTGCACCTTGCTTGTCCTGGATGCTGACATAACAGCTCCTCAGCCTGGGAGGGGTGAGAGCAGGTTGTTGGAAGCGTTAGAGAGAATATCTGAAAATCCATCCCCTCGTGTCAACATTATTCCCTTTTCTGAGATGACTGACACCTTTCCGTGTCTTTAAAATAAATTATAAGAACAGGCTCAAAAAACAAAGACGAGCAAAACCAGAAAATCACAACAAATAGAGGAGAGAAAAGTCAGAAAAGTTATTTTTCTGAAATGACATCTAGAGCGGCCTAGACCCAGACCGGTGTACAAATAGATTTATTCAAACACTTGAGCAAAAATACCTCTTACGTTATTAAGTTTAGCGCAGTCAAAGGAAAGCTTCTCATTTACCTTATTTATTAGTGGTGAAAGTACACCAAATAGAGAAATTAAAGTTAGGTCTTCCAGTTCACACTCAGCATCAGGATAAACCCCAAGTAGTTGTAGAAAAAACATAGATCAATATTGTTGTAAACGTGGCACGTGGACATATATCGCCAAACAGCTAACAAAGAAGAAAAAGACAACAGGATTGAATACATGAAAGTTTAAACTTTCAAATCGGCAAACTGTCATAAATGACCTGAAAATAGAATCCAGGCAAACTATTTACAATTTATGTCAATATATCTGACAAAATTGAAATAAATATATAAGACCCAAGTCGACAAATAGGTGAAGAAAACGATTTACAATTTACATAACTGACAAAAAAATTGAAATAAATATATAAATAACTAAGACCCAAGTAGACAAATAGGTGAAGACAAATGTGAATTATAAATTTGGGAAAAACTATTTTTTTGGAATGCATATAATTGATTAAACTTTAGAATGCACATAAAAATCAGCAAGATAAAGAATAAACACTCCAGTTGCCAATGGGTAAGGTTCATGTAGAAACAATTCAAATGTTTCATAAGTATCTGAGAAAATGTGCCTAGACACTAGTGTATTCTTATATGTGGAATCTAAAAAAATGATACAAATGAACTTATTTACAAAACAGAAACAGACTCACAGACAACAAACTTACAGTTACCAAAGGGAAAGATGAGGGGGGGATAAATTAGGAGTTTGGAATTAACATATACACACTATTATATATAAAACAGATAATCAACAAGGACCTACTGTATAGCCCAGGGAACTATACTCAATATTCTGCAATAACCTAAATGGGAAAAGAATCTGAAAAAGGATAGGGATATATATATATGTATAACTGAATCACTTTCCTGTACACCTGAAACTAACACAATATTGTAAATGAACTATGCACCAATATAAAACTTTTAAAAAGAACCAATCAGAGAAACACTGTGGAAGATGAAATGAATTTAAGCAGTTAAATTTTGAAACAGAAACCATCAAAAAAGAAACTAATATATTGAAAATAACTATTAATAATTCAGATCCTTACTAGGCATTTCTTCTGTCCTCTGAAACAAATTCTGAGGTGTACTATACTTCCCACCTCGTAGGTTCTTTCAGCCATGTGACAGAAAAGGAAGACAAATGGGGGCGGGGGGAGGAAGGTAAGACCATGGCCTGGAAAAGATTTGGGGTTTTTTTCCTGCAGTTTGTGGAGGAGACAGATTCGGATGTAAGCTGTGGTGTATGAGAAAAATGATGAGGGGAGAAGTAAAATTTCTAATATATTATTGAAGACAATGGAAACCACTGGGAAATTTGTTTTATACTTTCCACTGGTTTCATACACGGAGTTCAACTGGTTTCAAATGAACACTGAGTTCATTTTTTGCATTGCTCTTGGTATATAAACTCTGTGGATCACAGACTTACGTGACTTACATACAACCTTATAGATACAGAATGAATGTCTTTATAAAGATATGATGTAGTCACAAGTAAAACACAAATGGAGGGAACAAATGCTCTTTGTTATCTCTGGGTGGATATAGGATAATCAGTAATTTTTTTGGTAAGTTTCTCTCATATATATACGTGTGTGTATGTGTGTGTATCTTTTTTTTTTTGGCACTGAAACCTGGGATCGAATCTCTCCTATATTTTAAAGCAATGTATTTATTCTTGTTATTCCCTCCTCAAAAAATAGAGAACAATAAGGGGGAAATTTATAAGTTGGTTATAGTATTTTTAAGAGTGGCATTGCCTTGGCATATTTTTGAAAAAGTCATTTTTTAGAACATCAGAAAAGTTGTCTGCGTAAAAAAAAGTTTCCACTTACAGGGCTTTTAAAACAAAGTTAATGTTTTTGATAGAATTAATGTCTGTCCTGAATGCATATGACTCATATCCCATTTATTTTAGCTTTAGAGTAGAAAAGGAAAATTAAAGTTTATGTTTTTTAAATAAGAAAGGTGACAAATCTTATTAAAACCTTTGAGATGACAGCAGGGAGGAAGGGACACCTTTTTATATAAGCAAATTTCAAAATATATCAAGTTCTGCCTCAATATTTTTTCCGAGTCAGTAGAAAATGTTTTCATTATAACAAGTTGCATTTTCACTTTCTCTAGAGAATTATGTTAGACTTCAGCAGTGAAAATGTGCCACATCTTCTTTATCCATGCATCTGTCGATGGACACTAAGATTGCTTCCATGTCCTGGCTATTGTAAATAGTGCTGCAATGAACATTGTGGTACGTGTCTCTTTTTCTATTATGGTTTTCTCAGGGTATATGCCCAGTGGTGGGATTGCTGGGTTGTATGGTAGTTCTATTTTTAGTGTATTTTTTTTGTTAGTTTCTGCTTTATAACAAAGTGAATCAGTTATACATATACATATGTTCCCATATCTCTTCCCTCTTGCGTCTCCCTCCCTCCCTCCCACCCTCCCTAATCCACCCCTCTAGGTGGTCACAAAGCACCGAGCTGATCTCCCTGTGCTATGTGGCCGCTTCCCACTGGCTATCTATTTTACGTTTGGTAGTGTATATATGTCCATGCCACTCTCTCACTTCGTCCCAGCTTACCCTTCTCCCTCCCCGTATCCTCAAGTCCATTCTCTAGTAGGTCACCATGAAGAATTATTTTGCAAATGCATACAATGTACCTATACGTGTTTTTACATGTTCACAATGTAATTATACTGCTTTATATTTTATTAGATACTTTTACACATATATTTTGATATATTGGCATACATTAATATATTTGATATTTTGCTATGTATAGTCCATATCCCTATAAATTTAGTGACTATGCATATTTATATCATTTATAGGGATACAAAGTAGTTTTATCAGAGCATAAATGTGATACAATACACACAAGGAAAAAACCATAGAAAACGGACCAGAAAATCTCTTGATATAAAATTGCCAAAGCAGAATCAGGTAATATTAGAATTTTAAGGAGACCTTAGTAGCCTCTAGTTCAAGTCTGTTTCAGAAATAGAAATCCCATTTACTGTATGTCTATTAGTTGATGACCCAGTTATGCTTGGATATCTTCAATATGAGAAGCTCACTCCTTTATCAGGCTGCCTGTGACAACACTGGCTAGCTGTAATCTCTTGGAAAATTTATTCAGAATTTCTCTCTTTGCAATAGCTCCAGGGTAACATAGGTTTGCCTTTTGGAGCAGGAGAAAATAGGCCCATTCCATGTTAAAATCTTGCATATGTATCATTCTTTAATACCTTTCAGGTTCCACCTTTATTAGCTTATCTCATTCTTACAGCTCCTGTAAGGTTTGCAGAAGTATAATTTTCTCAATTTTATGAATAAACAACAGAGGCCCCTGTTATCAGGCTATATAAAGGGAAACAGTGAATCCCATTTAAGTGGAGAAATTGTCTTTGTTTACGTGTCTGTTTGTTTTACAAAATGTTAGATAGCTCTCAGAATCTTTGGCGACTCTGTAAGGACAGAGTTCACATTAAACAACCCCCAGAACCACAGCTCAGAGCTGTCTGAGCCCAGCGTGGCCACCCTACCCGCATTCCAAAATCAATGCCTTCTCCTCAGGCAGCTCCATTCTGATCTGACTTTCATGGCTGCATCCCTTGGGTGGAATATGTCACACGTCTGCACTTTAGTGATAAGGGAAGCTAGGAAATAGGGTTCTTGCTGAATTTTACATGGAGAAGGCAAGACACACAATGTAAGAAATAGCAAACTGTAAAGAGTAAAATGCAATTCAATTATTTTGAGCTGTCAGAAATGACGGATGCCCACTATGACGTCCTAAATTCATTTCCTGATCCTGAGTTCCCCTCCCAAATAATCTTCCAAGATTTCCTCTCCTGTTTCTATACCTTTTTTAACCCGCACATGGAACTTTACATCTATATCTGTTTATCTGAAATTTACTAGTTTGGGCTCATTGCTTCAGCGTCTTTGGATCATGTCAAAACTAGTTTCATCACTCATCATGAGAGCACGCTGAACCAGTTTTGCTTATTAATACCTTGAATACAGGTCCTCTTTAAGTCCATGGGGCATAGCAGAATATCTCTTAGGTGGTGATGATGGCTTGAAAATGTTACCAAGGAAGCTCTGATATGTTCTCTATGAAGCACTACTTCAAAAACTTCAAATATATTTTAATTTTATCAATTATCCCTCAATCAAGCTGAAAAAACAGAGAAGCTGGGTGAAGGGTACACAAGAACTCTTTGTACTATTTTTGTAACTTTTCTGTAAATCTAAAATTATTCCAAAATCAAAGTTTATTAAAAATTTAAAACAAAGAATCACTACTTTTTTGTATAGGTATTCAGGCTTCCGTGAATTCATCTCTCTTCCCATCCCTCTCCACCCTATCCTTAAGAGTGTCACGAAGTATCAGGTCACCTTTGCCAGTTTCACTGCCTCACTGCTGATGTCTTCCTACTCACCTGCATCATACCTGCGATAGGTACTCTTCCCAATACTTGTTTATTCTAACACATTTTGTTTTCTAGTTGTTAAGAGTATTTTGAAGAATGCCAGAGAACGGTAAGGGGGAAGAGTACAGAAATTTCACCACTTCAAAAAATGTCCACTGTTCTAGAAATGATCTTACTGATTGATTCCTATTCACTCATTCATTCATTCATTCAAGAAATATTGATTGGGTACTATGGCGAGTATCCTTTCCTTTGGGAAACCAGCCCCTCCTACTCCATGGGGTAAAGATTTCAGCCACTATACCTTCCCCTAATCCTGAGGCAGAGGTGTGAATGAGACCCAGGATGAGACAGTCAGAATCATTTTCTGGAATTAATATGTGAACAGAATATGCTTAGAGCTGGATGCAGAATGAAGCTGCCCCACGACAGGCAGAGCTGAGAGTTCCCGGTAACAGAGAGCCTTGATGGCATCCTCCGAGCCCCTGGATCCTGCTGTATGTAAAGCCCAGGCCAGCTTTAGGCTTCTCTGTTTTATAAATTCCAGTTTTGTTTAACCTAGTTCGTGTTCCGCTTCTGTCACTCGCAACAGAAAGGACACTGAAAGGACACTAAAATTATTCTATCATTAGTCTGACTTTTAGGCGTATTCGTGATTTTCTTTTATCTTCAAAAATATATACAGGAAACACAAAGAGGCTTTGCCAGGGGCTCTTCCATTCCCTGTTTTATAGGGAGGAATTAAATCATGCATGGCATAATGGGTGAGGTTAATAACAGTTTGTTCAAAGTATAGGAGGAATATCAAGGAATAAATGCAAAAACCCCACAAAACCCACCCCATGCCTTCTATCCCCCCATCACCACCTCCCTCCCACTCAGTGCCTTTGGCTTGATACCTGTTTTTGTGTCAGATCCTTGATCAGTGCCCAAATCCAAACCAGCTTCAGTCCCCCTCTTGGCAGTATTCTAGGGTCACTGACAAATTTATTTCTCTTCTTTTTATTTTTTTTTCTAGAATTTTAAAAATGTAGACTATTCTTTTAGGTAGAGTTTTTATCTTGCCTTTTATGCAGTATCTTGTCGTCAAGGTTAACCAAGTTTACGGGCATTTCATAAGCTGACAATACATTTTTTTGACCTTCACTTGAATCCCCTTTCAGATAGTTTTTTCTCTTCCATTGGCATTGGATTTGTAGATGCCACTGGCTGGCGAGTTCACCTTGGTATGCTCAAGAGGAACAAGATGGGTAGAATTTAACCTTTGACATAATGATTAGAAAATAGCTACTTGGTTTGGAAAACATCTTGATAGCATCAATCCATTGGTTAATTGGCTCAAAGTCATACATTTCTGACCTTTAGAAAATGGGAGTGTTTCATTCTGAGTCATCAGCCTGATTACTCTTTTGCTTTAGAAAACAAAGGTTTCTGTGTTTTACTCAGCTTAGCTGAATTACATATGCAGAATTTAACACCCTGTGCTCTGACCTACAGTTCTTGCCAATGGCTAAAATCTTCTAACATTCAGTAGAAGTTGCACTAAAAGACCAGCTCCTGAGGTAATGGCATTGATGAATTTATCTATTAGAAGATAATAGTTTAATTGGCTGTCCACAGTTTGTGAAACGCAATGGGGTCATTACTATATCTTAGTCATATTTTATCTCTCAAGTAATCAGCATGGTTTCTGGCACCTAACAAGAGCCAAATAAAAGTCTATAAATAAAAGTTTATACATGAATAAATAAATGAATGGACAAATATACATTTGAAAAAGAGTATACTGAATAATTTTCTCTAAGCTTGCAATGTCCTCTTAGGCTTAAAGAAATTGTTTATGTTGGGTGTTCTTTTAGGTGAATCAGAATGAAGAACAAGTATTTCTACAACCAATAGAACTTTTCCCTTTTGGGTATGTTTCTCCTTTACAACAGATGTTTTCAAAGCTTTTTCTTCAACACTTTATATTAAAAAATGCCTTATTGCTATAATACCATTTTGCTGTGTTTCTGTTGATTCCACATAGAGTAGCTGAAATATTATTGACAAATAGTTTGCTACAATCTTAACGGGAAAAAAGTTAAAGGTTATCCATTTAATTATTAAAGATATCTATAAGGCATTATGTGAAGATGCCTTGCTAGCTCAGAGAACAGAAAAATAAAGACTGTCAAAGAAAGAGAAAAGCATGAATCAACTCATAAATGATCTTCAGAGAATTTATCTTCTTACATGTTATTAAGATGGTGAGAATCATTCTCATCTCATTTTTTAATCTACATTAAGAATGAGAGCTAAGTCATAATAGGACCTACTAAGCGGTAGGCCGAGAAAAGATTCTTGCACATGTGAGAAAAAAAATGTGTATATATTTATGTACTTAGAAAAAATTCATTGGGGCTTCCCTGGTGGCGCAGTGGTTGAGAATCTGCCTGCCAATGAAGGGGACACAGGTTCAAGCCCTGGTCTGGGAAGATCCCACATGCTGTGGAGCAACCAAGCCCATGCGCCACAACTACTGAGCCTGTGCTCTAGAGCCCGCGAGCCACAACTACTGAAGCCCATGTGCCACAACTACTGAAGCCTGTGTGCCTAGAGCCCATGCTCCACAACAAGAGAAGCCACCGCAGTGAGAAGCACACACACCGCAACGAAGAGTAGCCCCTGCTCGCCGCAACTAGAGAAAGCCCGCGTGCAGCAACAAAGACCCAACGCAGTCAAAAATAAACAATAAATAAAATAAATTTATTTTAAAAAATCTCATTGGTTCACTCAAAATAATATTAATCATTTTGGAAAGTGATTGTATTTATATGATTGTACTTAAACCTGCTTTTTTGTTCATTTTCATTTCTTCAGAATGAAACGGCCACCTGTATCAGGAAACTTACAGCTGAATAACGAGCTGCTCATTTTAATAATCACCATGTATGTTTCCTCATGCAAGTCCACATCGCATCTGTAGGTACAAATGTTGAGCTGCAAACATTTCCGAGGGAGGCTATACAAATAAGAACTTGGAATCTGGGAAGAGAGTGATGTATTTAAATCTTAATTTGACCTCCTGGGCAGGTTAATGTAATGGAACATTGCTAAACTTAAATTTTCTTGTGTGAAATATAGAAAGGTTGATAGATTGTTGCCTTGAGAGGTAAATGAGGGGAAAAAATATATATATATATTTAACTTTCTATTTTATATTGGAGTACGGTTAACAATATTGTGATAGTTTCAGGTGTACAGCAAAGTGATTCAGTTATACATATACATGTATCTATTCTTTTTCAAATTCTTTTCCCATTTAGGTTGTTACATAATATTGAGTAGAGTTCCTTGTGCTATATAGTAGGTCCTCATTGGTTATCCATTTTAAATATAGCAGTGTGTACATGTCAATCCCAAACTCCCTAACTATCCCTTCCCCCAACCCTTCCCCCCTGGTCCATAAGTTCATTCTCTAAGTCTGTGAGTCCGTTTCTGTTTTGTAAGTTAGTTCATTTATATATTTCTTATTTTTGTTTTTTTATTGACATATAGTTGATTTACAATGTTGTGTTAGTTTCTGCCATGTAGCAAAGTGATTCAGTTGTACATATATATACATTCTCTTTTTAAAATTTATTTATTGTATTTATTTATTTTTGGCTGCGTTGGGTCTTCGTTGCTGTGCGCAGGCTTTCTCTAGTTGTGGAGAGCGGGGGCTACTCTTTGTTGTGGTGCATGGGCTTCTCATTGCGGTGGCTTCTCTTGTTGCAGAGCATGGGCTCTAGGCGCACGGGCTTCAGTAGTTGTGGCCTGTGGGCTCTAGAGCGCAGGCTCAGTAGTTGTGGCTCACAGGTTTAGTTGCTCTGCAGCACGTGGGATCTTCCCGGACCAGGGCTCGAACCTGTGTTCCCTGCATTGGCAGGTGGATTCTTAACCACTGCACCCCCAGGGAAGCCCTATACATTCTTTTAAAATATTCTTTTCCAGTATGGTTTATCACAGGATATTAAATATAGTTCCTGGTGCTATACAGTAGGACCCTGTTGTTTATCCATTCTATATATAATAGTTTGCATCTACTAACCCCAAACTCCCAATCCATCCCTCTGCCAACAACCTTCCGCCCTTGGCAACCACAAGTCTGTTCTCTATGTCTGTGAGTCTGTTTCTGTTTTGTAGATAAGTTCATTTGTGTCTATTTTATATTCCACATATAAATAACCTCATATGATATTTGTCTTTCTCTCTCTGATGTACTTCACTTAGTATGATAATCTCTAGGTCCATCCATGTTGCTGCAAATGGCATTATTTCATTCTTTTTTATGGCTGAGTAGTATTCCATTGTATATATGTACCACATCTTCTGTATCCATTCATCTGTCGATGGACATTTAGGTTGTTTCCATGTCTTGGCCATTGTGAATAGTGCTGCTATGAACATTGGGGTGCATATATCTTTTGGAATTATAGTTTTGTCCAGATATATGCCCAGGAGTGGGATTTCTGCATCATATGGTGACTCTATTTTTAGTTTTTTGAGGAACCTCCGTACCGTTTTCCATAGTGGCTGCACCAATTTATATTCCCACCAATAATGTAAGAGGGTTCCCTTTGAGGGAGTATATTTAAAGTGCTTATCTGGCATAGTATGTGATCAGTTGTAAGAATAATACTTATTATTAACATAGTACACAGATAAAGTCTTATAGACCGTGAGGCAGTAGTGGTGTCTGTTTTCTGAAAATTTTTACAAAAAATTCAAATTATAAATTTCTAAGTATAATAAAATAAAAGACTTAGTAAGGCAGTCACATTTTCCCCAGCTTTTTATTTTGAAAAATTTCAAACATGCAGAAAACTTTCCAGAGTATTACAATGACCACCATATATTCACCACAATTAACCAACTGTTCATTTTTTGCCACATTAGCTGTATCTCTCCCTCCTCATGTTTAAATGCATCTGCATGAATCTCCTAAAATCAGGGACCTTCTCCCACATACCCTCAGTGTAAAGATCACTTTCAAGATGCCTAACGTGGATGTGCTACTATTATGTACTAGATCATTCATATTCAAATTTTCCCAATTGCTGTAATGTTCTTTACAGCTGTTTCATTTTTATTTTCACTTTCATTTTATTTTCATTTTCATAATGTTCTTTATAACTTTTATTTTCATTTGATCTTTGTAACTGTCTTATGTTTTTCATTTGTGTTAATGACACTAATCACTAATTAGTGACACTAATCAAGGATCATTATTTGCATTTAATTGTCATGTTTCTTTTGTCATTTTTTAAAAATAGATCTTTACTGGAGTATAATTGCTTCACAATACTGTGTTAGTTTTTGTTGCACAGCAAAGCGAATCAGCCATATGCATACACATGTCCCCATATCCCCTCCCTCTTGAGCCTCCCTCCCATCCTCCCTATCCCACCCCTCTAGGTCACTGCAAAGCACTGAGCTGATCTCCCTGTGCTATGCTGCTGCTTCCCAGCAGCCAACTGTTTTACATTCAGTAGTGTGTATATGTTGATGCTACTCTCACTTTGCCCCAGCTTCACCCTCCCACCCCATGTCCTCAAGTCCATTCTTTATGTCTACCTCTTTATTCCTGCCCTGCAACTAGGTTCATCAGTACCTTTTTTTCTTTTTTTAGATTCCATATATATGCGTTAGCATACGGTATTTGTTTTTCTCTTTCTGACTTACTTCACTCTGTATGACAGACTCTAGGTCCATCCACCTCACTACAAATAACTCAGTTTCATTTCTTTTTATGGCTAATATTCCATTGTATATATGTGCCACATCTTCTTTATCCATTCATCTGTCAGTGGACATTTAGGTTGCTTCCACGTCCTGGCTATTGTAAATAGTGCTGCAATGAACACTGTGGTACATGTCTCCTTTTGAATTATGGTTTTCTCAGGGTATGTGTGCAGTAGTGGGATTCCTGGGTCATATGGTAGTTCTACTTGTAGTTTTCTAAGGAACCTCCATACTGTTCTCTGTAGTGGCTGTATCAATTTACATTCCCACCAACAGTGCAGGAGGGTTCCCTTTTCACCACAACCTTTCTAGCATTTATTGTTTGTAGATTTTTTGATGATGGCCATTCTGACTGGTGTGAGGTGATACCTCATTGTAGTTTTGATTTGTATTTCTCTAATAATTAGTGATGTTGAGCAGCTTTTCATGTGCCTCTTGGCCATCTGTATATTTTCCTTGGTGAAATGTCTATTTAGGTCTTCTGCCCATTTTTTAACTGAATTGTTTGTTTTTTTGATATTGAGCTCCATGAGCTGTTTGTATATTGTGGAGATTAATCCTTTGCCTGTTGTTTCATTTGCAAATATTTTCTCCCATTCTGAGGGTTGTCTTTTGGTCTTGTTTATGGTCTTGTTTATGGTTTCCTTTACTGTGCAAAAGCTTTTAAGTTTAATTAAGTCCCATTTGTTTATTTTTGTTTTTATTTCTGTTACTCTAGAAGGTGAGTCAAAAAAGATCTTTTTGTCATTCTCATTCTAGAAAATTCTCATCATGTTTTTCTCTTCTTTCATGACAGTTGATTTGAGGTCTGTAGGTCAGATGTATCACAGATTGTCCCTCAGTTTGACTGTCTGATTGTTTCCTGGGTCCCAGATTCAGGTTCAGATTCTTGGCCAGATGCTCTGGGTACCACATAGCTGGTGCTGTTTCCGTCTCAGTGCCTCCGGCGGGGGGTACTCAATGTCTCACTCCTTGTGAGGTTCAGTTTGATATCTTGGAGTGCCCACCAGACTTTATGATCACTTAGGCTCCCCTGTTCCCCTCTTAATTAATAAATAATCTATGAAGAGACACTGTGAATTTATATGTCCTGTTCTCCAGCAACTTTTCACCTTGTGGTTTTACTATCGAATTATGATCTTAGCCTGAATCAGTTATTAATATACGGTTGCAAAGTGGTGACTTTTCTAATTGTACCATTCCTTCTGCATTTATTAGTTGGCATTCTTCCATAAAGAAGAGTCCTACCCCTCATTTTAGAATCACTACGGACCCCCAGATTTTTTAAATTATGATTAAATGTGTTAGAGCATATTTAATATGTACAATACAGGTGTGCCATTTTTTTTTTAGGCCTAGACTATTAGAACTGTGTGTTGTCCCTGCTGTGGACTATCCCCAATTCAAAGCTACAGTGGTAGCAATGGGCAGGTGTATATTAGATTCTTCGTAAGCATTTTTAAACTTGATGTTATTTTTAAAGAAAAATTTATGCTTTGTTGTTAATAACATGTTGGGATATTTACACTGGTACCATTCTTCATATCAATAGATGCCTAACTTAATTAGCATTTAAATATAAATCTCTATCAAATATAATACCGTATAGGATAGAAAACTGTTTCCTTTATTTATGGCAATGGTAACAAAGGTAAGGGACTAATACCAGAGCCCAGAGGCTTCATTTGTTTATCCTAAACATAAAAAATGGCACATTAAATAAAAGTTATTATATGCTTTGGAATTCTTCCTTGGAATGGTTATTTGTTTTGGTGAGGAAAAACAAATAGGTTTTTGACCCAAGGGTCGAGATACGTATTGGGTTTCTCTTTGCGGGGCTCTTATGTTTTGAATTACTGCCCTAGAAAAGTTCCCAATTCTACTGTGAGGTTTTGCCAGCCTCATGGTTTAGAATGAAGGGTCATTATTAAGTCTACTCTGTAACCAATCACTCTTTCTTTGTAAGAAATCTGTTTTTCCTATCTGATTACTTTTAAGATTTTCTCTTTGTTTTGCTTTTCTAAAATTTTACTTCAATGTGTCCAGTTATGAAATTATTTTTATTTAACCTTGTGCTTGAATATTGCTTCTTTTCCTTCATCTAGTCTTTCTTCTGAAACTCTTTACATGGGATCGATCATCTTATTTTTTCCTCCATGTCACTCATCTCCCTGTATTTTCTTCCTCTTCGCTGCTCTCTGTACAACATTCTGTATAAATTTTTTCTCTCTCTCTACTTATTATGTCTCTTTATCTCTGTCTCATTGACATCGTTTTCTTCTTCTTAGTTTCAATTTAGATCTTTTCAAATGCCTTTCTTTTCCTTAGTAACTTGTTTTCCTAGTATTTTATTTTCTCCTTCAGAGAATTTCAGTTCTTTTAGGTTTGTAATTATTTTTAAGTAATTTCTGTTCTATTCTTTCTTTAGATTACTACATACTTTCCTTAAATTCTTGAGATATTTTTTCTAATCAAAGTGGATCATCTCCTTAAACATTTTATCTTTGTGTTTTTTCTGGGGGAGTATCCCTCCAGAGCAGTTTGCTTTTGCTTTGTCCACCGTCCCAAATGTATCACCATCCAGGAACTAACGTTTATGTTAATTTCCTGGCTTGGATTTTATTGAACCAGAAGTGGTACTTTAAACTCCTGTGAAGCCCAGATCAGACTCTCCAGGGAAACTTTTGTCCATAGGAAGATCAGAAGGAAACAACATCTGTCTTACCATCTCCCTCTGAGAGGTAAAAGATATTTCTACCCTTTTATTAAGAGGACCACCATGAAGATCCTATCTTAATGTGGGTTTCTCAGTCCTCATACTTTGGCTTAGGCAGCCCAAGGTCTGCCTATGTCCCCTTCCCAGGTGGGCACTCCAGCACAAGTCCCAAGATTATGAAGGCTGAACTACCCCTCCCCCACCCCATCCCGCTGAGCATTAACAATGCACTTACTGTTCCCATTTCTGGGTCCAAGCTCATGCCCAACACTGAGGGTTATCTCTTTCTTTCTCAAGAGTGCAGCTTTGTATATAACAATGTTTGTTATTTGTTTTTTACAGAATTTCCAGGTGTTTTTAGACAAAGGGCTTTTAAATGATCAAGTCAGACATATTGTTGCACTGGAATTCTTATCTCATTCTTTATAACTGATCTTTACTTCCCCTTGAAATATACAGTAAGTTGTGGCATAATTGTGCCATGTAACCTTGTTCAGGGCTGAGGAATGTGAATGGAATTCTTCTGGGTGAAGCTTCCTTCACTTTCCTGATGATAAGAAGATGAATGTTCCCTTTCTTCCTTCTTGGAACTTTAAGCAACGCATGAAGGTAGAGTAGCTATGCTGGAGTCAGGACAATGAAGGCAGTTTCCTAAAGATGGTAAAGCAGGAAGACAGAGGAGCTTGGCTCCTTTTTATTTGCATATGCATGATGAATAATGATGCTGAACACCTTTTCATGTGCTTGTTGGCCATTTATATATGTATCTTGGAAAAATACCTGTGAAAATATTTTGCCCATTTTTAATTGGGTTATTTGTCTTTTTATTATTGGGATATAGAGTTCTTCATGTATTTTGAATAGTAGACCCTTAGCAGATATACAACATGCAAATATTTCCCCCCATTATGTGGGTTGTCTTTTCAGTTTCTTGATAGTGTTCTTTGAACCCCAAAAGTTGTTAATTTTAATGGAGTCTGATTTATTTATTTATTCTTTGATTGCTTGTTTTATTGTTGTCATATTTAAGAAACTGCTACCTAATGCCAAGTATGAAGATTTAGGTCTTTGTTTTCTTCTAAGGGTTTTATATCTCCTACATTTAAATCTTTGATCTTTTTTGAATTAATTTTTGTTTATGGTGTGAGGTAGGGGTCTAAATTCATTCTTTTATGTCTAGCTATCATTGTCTCAGCACCATTTGTTGAAAAGATTATTCTTCCCTCATTGAATGATCTTGGCACCCTTGTCAAAATCACTTGACTAGGTCTTTGGGTTTGTTTCTAGACTGTTCTATTCCTTGATCTATGTCTATCCTTGTGGCCAATACCACATGGTTTTGGTGACTGTTGCTTTGTAGTAGGTTTCAGGATCAGGAAGTGTGAGTCCTTTTCACTCATTCTTTTTTAAGATAGTTTTTCCTATATTTCCATATGAATTTTAGTATCACCTTTTTATTTCTGTAAATAAGGAAGTTGAAATTTTGATAGGGATTGCATTTAATCTATAGATCAACTTGAGGAATATTGCCATTTTAGTAATTTTAAGTCTTCTAATCCATGAACACAGGATAGCTTTCAATTTTTAAATTTCTTTCAACAATGTTTTGTAGTTTCAGTATCCTCATTTCTTCTTGTATCATGGCTCTTCCATCTGGGATTTTTTTCCTTTTCTTTAAATAGTATCCTTTAGAATTTTCTTTCCTGAGGATCTGCTGTTAAACTCTCAATTTTTGCTTGTTTGAAAATACCTTTATTTTTGGTCATTACTGAAGGGCATTTTTGCTTGTTTTTGAATTCTAAGTTGACAGTCATTTTCTCTTAGCATACTGAAGATAGTATTTTATAATATTTTTCTTCCTTTGCTGCCTCTGTTGTCAGTCTAATTGTCATTCTTTCTATGTGAGCTTGAGCCTTTCCTCTTTCCCATACAATTTAGAATCAATTTTTTAAGTTAAAATAAATACTTATGGAATATTGTTTGAAATTATCTATAGCTAAGCCTGGAGAAAAGTAATATATTTACAATACTATGTATTCCTTTCAATGAAATATGATATTGTCCATAATATCTTTTAGTAAGGTTTTGTAATTATCCACATATTGTCCTTGCTCATTCTTTTTTAGATTTTCCTCAGGTATTTACATTCTTGATGCTATTAAAATTGCTATCTATTTTTAAATTTCATTTTGTATTTTATTTTTTTTCTGATGCATGGAAGTAAAATTGACTTTTTATATTTCTCTTATATTCAGCAACTTGTTATACTAATATTTCTAATTGTACAGCTAGAGAGAAGTTTCTATATAGTTATTCACATCATTTGAAAACAGTAGCAATTAATGATTTTCTTTAATCTGCATGCATTCAGTTTATTTTTCTTATTGTGTTAGGAATTTCAGTTTAACGTATAATAGAACTGACAAATTTAGACATTTTCATCTTCTGAGTTTAAAGAACTGCTTTTAACATTTCTTTGTAGCATTTATTTAATTTCCATTTGTATGTAATGAGATGTTGTGGCACAGAAAAGGCAAATAATTCGTTTTATTTCACTCCTCCGATTTTGGAGTTGGTAATGGGACCTGGAATTTTGAAGTAGTGCCTTCTTTAACCTCATCATATTCAGCCTCATGATGTTTAACCCCATCAATATTTTCTTGTCTGTAGAAAGCAAAACATTTTTTTTTCTGATTTACATTATTATTTGGGGCCTGGGATAAACTTAATGACTGTCAAGATTACTGGGTAGCACAGAATGTAAATATTTGAAGATCAGCAGCAGCCACAAGAAAGTGATATTTATCTTCCTTTCAAAGAATTAAAAGGGTGCCCTTGTTTATTAGAGCATTTTTTTTAAAGGTCATAGCCTTATTATCACTTTAACAAGATTTTAAGTAAAGATCATCTATACTTTTTAAAGTGTAACTTAAAAAATGTAGTTGGGGCTTCCCTGGTGGCGCAGTGGTTGAGAGTCTGCCTGCCAAATCAGGGTACACAGGTTCGTGCCCTGGTCCAGGAAGATCCCACATGCCGCAGAGCGGCTGGGCCCATGAGCCATGGCCGCTGAGCCTGCGCGTCCGGAGCCTGTGCTCCGCAACGGGAGAGGCCACAACAGTGAGAGGCCCGCGTACCGCAGGGGGAAAAAAAAAAAAATGTAGTTGAATCTGAACTAACAATGGTACTCCTAGAAAAAAAAAATAACCCCAATCTGTTTAAATGGGAGTTTATTTTATGATAAATAGGGACCTAGGGACATGTAATCAACATTTGAATATGTTCCTCATACAAACCTTACTTGAGCATAAAATACCATGATGAAACTAAGAGGCTTAATTTATTATAGTGACATAACTTGACATACATTTTAAATTAATTCTTTTCTACCTTCAAGTACAAAGCACATAACATGTTTTTTTTCCATCAGGTAGCTAGTAAGTTTCCACTAACTCATTTATCATATGCATACAAGCAGATAGAACAAGGTATGTGGAAAGTTTGAGATAATCCTTTAGAGACTCCCATGTTCTCTTCAACCCAGAATCTTAGCAACCCAGTTTGCTGATAGCCTCCTGGCTTTGGCTAAAAACCATTTAGAAAATTATGGAGAACTTCAATTAATGCCCTTCATGAATATGCTTGGCTATTATTCTAATTTTTGAACTAACTTCCTATATTTCATTGTTGCAATTGCCACATTGACACAGTTACAGAGATAGTTGCATCTGTATAGCAGAAAGCAAGTGGGCTACTTGCCAGATGAGCGATCACACTTACCTTCAACTGAAAACCTGAAAGAATAAGTCACGTTCTCAGCTGTTGAGAGCTGTCTCTACGAGACAGAGTGGCGGGTGATTGGTGCCGAGGTCAAGTCCACTCTAAGAAAGGGATTTCGTTTATCTGGAGGTCCATGTTTTCATATTCTTGCACACCATTTGGAACTAGTAATAAAAAGTATTTATTCTTTCCAACTATTTAGGTAGGTGAGAATTGTTACTCAATGCCAATTTTATTCTGACACACGTCTGCACTGTGTGCCAGAAATCCTCATTTCAAGTGACACAGTGCGGTAAACATTGAGTCAAAAGACTCCCCTCTGTCCACTGTGACCTTAATGGATGGGAAGACAGAACTGTTCAGGTTGGAAGCCCTATCATAAAACTACTCTATTAATAGGTATACATACCTGAGCCAGTATCTACTCCCCTTATGTTTAGAAAGACTCTAAATTATTGACTGTAAATATTTTTTCTGCCATCTTACAACATCTGTGCAGCACAAATCATGAATCACTTTCCCTGCAAGGTATCGCCTCGAGCGCTAGTGTCAGCCTAACATCCTCGTCCTTAAGGACCTGCTCCTGGTATCACAGTGAATGCTACCTCCGTACTTTCACATTCCACTTGCTGTAAGTGCTCTTGGGTTATGCTTCCTGGTCCCATCCTCAAGGAAGTTCATCTCAAAATCCCAATGTACTTGCTCAGTTTGGGCACGTCTGACTGTCAACAGTGGCTGTC
The DNA here is from genome assembly GCF_951394435.1 of Stenella coeruleoalba. Lineage (NCBI taxonomy): Eukaryota > Metazoa > Chordata > Mammalia > Artiodactyla > Delphinidae > Stenella > Stenella coeruleoalba. The sequence continues at coordinate 56,327,926 of NC_137160.1, read as the reverse complement.
AACAGTGACTGGATTCTGTGCCCTAAAACATGCAGTTCCAAGTTTTGCTGGTATTGACATCAGTTTGGCAGTCGAGATGGAAGGGACTGCTCCATGCTTATTTGAATGACATACAGGATTTCATAACCATGGCCTCTTATCCTCTAGAAATTAACCTACTGGCAAAATAGTTCTTCCTTGTATACATGAATTTTTGTAATCCTGATAATCCCTTTATCGAAATGTCAACTGCCTAGGATAAGAGAATGAGTGCAAAGAAATGAATGAAAGAATGAACGAAGGAAAGAATGCCTATGGCTGATTCACTTCAGTGTGCAACAGAAACAAACACGGTATTGTGAAGCAATTATACTCCAATAAAGATCTATTACAAAATAATAATCAATGTGGTCCATGATAAGGATGCAGAGAAAACTCTGAACAAATTCTACCCATTATTGATGTTTGGTCCTATGTAGTGATGGACGGTTCTATGTAAGAGAAGAAAGAGGAGACTCCAGAGGTGAGAAAAGGATGTCTGATTTCAAAACAAGAGACTTCTTGGTTGCTCTGAAGATCAAAAGGAGGGATCATAATTACAACATCAGAAACTGCTGTTGAAGAAATGACTGTTAACTGCAGGGTTCACGAGTAGAAGGGACCTAAATTATGAACAAAGTTTTCTGTGTTATTGATGCCCAGCGTCGATATGTTTAGCTTGTGGCCCTTCAAAATATTATGAGCAAAGGATGCCTGAAAGAATGTGCTTTGTCAGCATTTCGGGGGCATGTTGTTGGTGTTAGAGTTATTTTCAGGATCCTCAGGATGGCTTGTTTTGTTGGCAGTGTAGGGACTGTTGAGGAATGAAACTGTTGGGATGATGCTAAGAAGCTGGGACACCGTAGCACAGCATGGCCTGTTTTCTTGGTATATATGACTAAATTCCCGCCCAGAAAGGCTGAAACCAAAAGCCACATTTTCCCAACCTACCAAGGCTGATTATTATTACCTGTAAATATTTGCCAGTTTGTTCAGTAAACATTGAAATGCCTTCTTCTTTGGATTTACATATTTTTATAAATAGGGAGAAATACTTTTGACGTGTGCTTGCACCGTTTTATGTTTCTCCTTTTGGATTTGTCTTCACGTCTGACCAATGCTCCCATAGGTGCATTTCTGATTTTTCTTTCATTTATTGATCTCTTTTTAATTCCTAAATCTTTTTTAATTCCTAAATCTTTTTATTCATTACGCTACTTTATTTGCCTATATGATAAATTATAATTCCTGATTCATTATTTACCCTTTAATTTGGAGGGCAGCTATGCTCACCACTATACTCCCAATGCCATACCTACCCTTTCATTTGGTTTAAGGTAGTTTATGATGAAAAGTCAAATTTTATCAAGTTTTCTTTGTGGTTGCATTTCTTAAGTTCAGCCTTAGAAAATCCCATAAGTAAAAGATACTCTGTTTCTCAGAATGTACAAAATCACCACTGTTTTCTTCTTGCCATCTGATACCTACTTTCTGAGTGTTACAGGCTGTGTCTAGTTATAAAAAGAGTGGAGTAAATCATTCTTTTACTAAATTGTTTTCCAGTGACAAGGATGAGTAGGCATAATTGCTTTCCATGTGTAGTGATGACATAATATAAGAGAAGGGCAAGCTCTGTTTCCAAGCACAGAGCGGTATTCAGACTACTGCATTTTGGGGCAGGCAGGTGGGAAAGGACAGTTCCACACAAAGACGGGCACACGCTGTGCCCATCTTCAGCCTTCTTGAACCATTTATGTAGCTGGTCCTAAAGGACTGATTCTTGAAAACTTATGCTAGGTCAATATGAATAACTTCATATTTCAGGATTACTCACTGTTAATCAGACCAAAGATTATGATGTTTATCTGTCTCTGTTCCTAGAACGAAGAAAGAACAATTAGAAAGAAAAAAAAAACTGTTTAAAAATATTTATTTATTTAGTTAGTTAGTTAGTTAGTTAGTTTTGTCTGTGTTGGGTCTTCATTGCTGCATGCGGACTTTCTCTAGTTTCAGTGAGTGGGAGCTACTCTTTGTTGTGGTGCGTGGGCTTCTCATTGCAGTGGCTTCTCTTGTTGTGACGCACGTGCTCTAGGCGCACGGGCTTCAGTAGTTGTGGCACAGGGGCTCAGTCGTTGTGACACAGAGGCTTAGTTGCTGCGTGGCATGTGGGATCTTCCCGGGCCAGAGCTCAAACCCACGTCCCCTGCATTGGCAGGCAGATTCTTAACCACTGTGCCACCAGGGAAGTCCACCCCAAAAAACTCTTTAAAAACAATTGTCATGAAAATAATAGCCATGTAATAAATGTTCATATCAATATCATCATTTCATCAATACATTTAACCCAAGTGTATTGAAAGTAAGCTAAAAATATAAATCTATTAATTCAGTCAACATATACTGAGCAAGAACCAATTAGGGTCCTCTTCCTGATTTCATAGAGATTATATTCTCACTCTACTGTTGGGTGACAGGTCACAAAAAAAATTAGTGAACAGGAAAAATTTAAATAGTTTTGATAAGTGCTCTGGAAATAATTAAAATACAGTCATGTGACATAAAGTGACAGTTGGTGTAATGGTCAGGGAAAGCATCTCAGAGGAGGTGACATTTAAACTAAGATCTGGGTGACAAGAACCATGATTTTTCCTCCTTATTCCCAGTAAAGGAACTCTTACCCTTCTTATAATTCAATAATACAAAATCACTAAGGGGACTATTAAAATACCTGGAATATTGAAAGAATAAATGTTTATTTGGGACATTTGTCTTCTATTATATTTTCTGTATAATTATGTCAGTTATTTGTAATTATATTAATAATCCTTAAATTCATGTCTATCATTAATAAACTTTATGCTTTATAAAATTAGGTTTATATCAATCTGGAATTTTTAAAATATTCCAAATCAAAATATAAGGACACGCAGGCTCAGAGGCCATGGCTCACAGGCCCAGCCGCTCCGCGGCATGTGGGATCTTCCCGGACCAGGGAACGAACCCGTGTCCCCTGCATCGGCAGGTAGACGCTCAACCACTGCGCCACCAGGGAAGCCCAACAACATATTTTATATAAAAAGCACTATTTGAAAAAAATTCCTCTGGATACATGCAAAATATTTTTTGAGACATTCTTGATAATTTGGAGTTACAGGCAATTTAGGGTGTATTGATGGAGTTTTTGAGCAAATATTGTGGATGGATACCATGCGGTACCATCCAGCCGTGTGAAGCCACAGATTAGATGTATGTTGAGCACATTCAAAGTATAGAGGGGAGTGAGAAGAGTGAAAAAATATATGTGTGCACAATAGAATTTATATAAATTAAACGTCTCCATAAAGAAAATAACGTATACAAACAGAAAGATACAAGTTAAAAATATTTAAATATTTGCTCTCATAAATTTGACAACTTGGAAGAAATGGACCATTTCCTTGAAACCAAGAACTACCTATACTTAAAGATGAAATAGGTAGTCTAAATAGTCCTATAACGATGAATTAAATTTAATTTATAATTTAAAAGCTGGGATAAAAGAAAAGCCCAGGTCCAGATGGTTATTCTGGAGAATTTCACCCAAAAAATAACCTCAATTTCACAAAATCACAGAATCACAGAGGATGTATGAGGACGTAACAATTCCCAGCAGCTCATTCTCTGAGATCAGTGTTAACCAGTAAACCCAGACAAAGACAGCATAAAACAAGGTAACATTGACTAATAACTCCCATGAATGGAGATGCAAGATCCTCAACAGGGTACTAGACATTCAATTCAGCAATGGATAAAAAGAATTAAATACTATAATCAAGTGGAATGTGTAAGCCTACTCAATATTTGAAAGTTAATGTCATCTACTGTATTAACAGTCTGAAGAAGAAAAGTTATATAATCATATCAATTGATACAGAAAAAGCATTTCACAAAATGTAACATATTTATAATGAAAGCTCTCAGAAAACTAGAAATAGAGGAAACTTCCTAAACTTGATTTTCTAAAAAAAAGTCTGTTGAAGAAAAAGAGCAAATATCATACTTAAAGTGCAAGACTGGATGCTTCCCTATAACATAGTGTACATGGTAAGCTCTCACTACTCTTATTCAACACAGTCCCGAAAGATCTAGTTGACACAAGGCAAGAAAAAGAAAAGGCATATATATTAGAAAATTTTTCTCTATTTACAGATTATTTGATGATTTTAACATTAAAAATCCTGGGAAACCTACAAAGAAAAGAAAACATCTTGCAGAACTAACAAAAAATTGAATAAGATTGCAGAATATAAGATCAAAACACACAAAAATGCAGCAGCATGGATGGATCTGAGGGCATGTGCTATGAAATAAGTCAGATAGAGAAAGACAGATATTCTATAAGCTTACAGAAATGAGGGATCTAAAAACCGAAACTCATGGAAATATAAAGTAGAATGGTGGTGACCAGGGCTTGGGGAATTGGGGAGATGTTGGTCAAAGAGCACAGATTTCCAATTAGAAGATGATTAAGTTCTGGAAATTTTAGGCACAACATTTTGATTATAGTTAATAATAATGTATTATATACCTGAACGTTTTTAAGAGAATAGATCTTAAATGTTCTCACCACAAAAAAAGGAATGGTAACTATGTGACATGATGAAGGTATTAGCTAACAATATTGTAATCATTTTGCAATAAAAGCATATCAATTCAGCACCCAGTACACCTTAAACTTACACAATGTTATATATCAATTACATCTCAATAAAGCTGGAAATCATTTTAATTAAGAAATAAAACATATTTAGAAATGTAAATATATTTAGATTATATTTAGAAAGTAAACATTTAGCTTATATTAGCATATATTAATATTTCTGTAGATTTTAGGCAGATAGCTATATGCTATCTACATAACATATTGCTATAATACATAGTGATATAATACTTATGTGTAAATAACATAGCATATATTGTTTTAATATTGTCGTATGTTATATTGTATTAAATAAATGGTATTTCTGTATAGTTAATTAGTCTGCCCCATGAAAAAGCAGAGACTGTATAGTGGATAATGGTGCAAAAAAGAAGTGTAACAAATTTGGATCCCTAATCACAGATGTTGTGATAGGTGCAATATCTTTGCAGATCAATATAGCCTCTGAAATTCATATGTGGCCACATGCATTCTTTTTAACTCATAACCAGAAAGAGGATCAAAGCAGTTTGCATTCCCTTAAAATACCCAACAGTATATATTTATTGTCTTGCCGCAGGGCCATGTCTTTCCTCTGTGACTTGTGCTCTCTGTCCTAATATAGACTGAAAGGAACCTAATTTTCTGGATATTCTGCAGAACATAACATGTGTTCACTGTATCAGGTGACCTCAGAGTAACAGAGGTGTCCTTAAATAAGACCCTAAAATATATCCCCCCAAAATGATATATTGATGCATTTTAAAGCATTAAAATTAAAAGACAAACATGACTGTAATTTCATTATCACAATTAGTTAATTTCAGGGAATGAGAGAGAAGTATACCAAGTCCTTAAAGATTGGTTTGGTTCTATTTCTTAAGTAAAATGGCTGGTACTTGGTGTATTATTATTATTTAACTATCAATATTATTATTTAACTTGTGCATTCGTGTGTTAAATTGTCATTTTATGTATGATGCATTGCTCATTAATTTTTTATGAGCTGGAAGAGCTGATAAAAGAAATGAACATAAAATTAAATCATTATAAAAATGAATGATACATCAAAAGCAATAAAAAGGAGTTTGACATCATTGGAAACAGAGATCTGAAGGATAGGTTTTACATATTCAAGCAAAATGGAATAGAGAAGAACATAATGTTTAAACAGTTAAGAAAAGATATGGAGATATGGCCCAAAATATAATCAACATCTGCTGTTGTAAACGCAGTAGAACAAATGGAAAATAAACACGTTTTAAACACATAAAGGAAAACTTCCCTGATACAGAGGAAGAGAGAATAAAATATACAAAGATACAGAATAATGAACATCAGTAGATAAATTAGTAAAATTACTGGACTTTAAAGAAATAATTGTATTGACATCTATACAAAATATTAGGTTAGTCTCATACTTCTTCACTGCCATATTGAATGATGAGATAATAATTAAATTCCTAAAATTCTAATGAAAGACACATTTATCCAGAAAGTTGCCATTTAAGAATCAAACCAAGAGACACAAATTCTCAAACATTAAATAATTAAGGACTTGTAGCATCTGTTAATCCACTTCTAGAAAAATTCTTGTTGAGAATAAATGCCAATCAACACAAAAGTTGACTGGCAAAGCTATGATTAAGAGATTATTAGGATTTAATAATTTTCATATGAAACAGGCTAACAACTGTGAAACTATGGTTAAATAATGGAATATAAATGTTATAAATCTGCATATTATAGTAGTGAAGATAATATAACTAACTATGAATCTGCAGGGGATAGAGAAATGGGAAATAGGTTATCTTCTTTCTTAATGGAATAACGTTCATATCCATGAGAACAGGGAAATGAAGATGATTTAAATTTAGCCAGTGGTGGCTAGTGTTACATTTTACCAGTTGGGAAAGAGTTTAGTCACACATTCTATACTGTATAAAAATTATTTCTGTCAAGTATTCTGCTTTTTAGCCTAAATAATTATATTTACATAGCTACTAATTATTTGTTTTCCAAACATTTTTATTGAAATATATCTAACCTACTGAAAAGCCCAAATCATACATATACAAGTTGATGAATTATACAAAGTGAAAATATCAATGAGACCACCACTAACTAGGTCAAGAAATAGAGCAATACTAGAATCCTAGAAGTCTCTTTTTGTCCCTTTCCAACCACATCCCCCTACTTCCTTCGCAAATGTAGCAGCTAAGCTGACTTCCAACATCACAAAGTTTTGGAAATTTATGTAAAGGAAAAGAAACTGCTTTATGGCTTGCTTTTTTTGCCCAGGGATATGCTGGTGTTGTCAGTCTTTTCCACTTTACCTGTTGTGGCTCAAATTAGCAATTCCCTGATGACTCATGAAGTTTCTCAATTCTTTGTTTATCAGCTATTTGTATATGTTGTTTTGTGAATGACTGTTCATGTCTTATCCCATTTTTTTCATCATCTATTTGTTATATTGGTTTGAAGAAGTTCTTTATATTTTCAAGATACAAGCCTCCTGTGGGTTTTATGTATATTAAATATCTTCTCCCACTTGGTGTATTGCCTTGTCACTTCATGGTGTTCTCTTTTGATTACACCTAATTTTGGATCCGTGTATTTATCAACATCTTTTTTTACAGTGATTTTTGTGTCCTTTTGAAGAAAACTTTGACTATTCCATGTTTGCAGAGATATTCTCCTATCTTGTCTTCAAGAAGCTTCATTCTTTTGCCTTTCATATACTGTACTAACATCTAATTGGAATGGAGGTTTGTGAAGGAGGTATTGAAATAGGAGTTTGAAGGTGTAAGGGCTGATATTTTTAACAACTTTATTGAGATATAATTGATACCCAAAAAACTGCACATGTTTGATGTGTACAATTTAATGAATTTGAACATATCAATGCACTCATAATTCTATCAGCACAATCAAGGTAATAAATATATCCATCACCTCTAAGACTTTCCTTGTGTCCCTTTTTAATTGTGGTAAGAGAACTTAATGTGTGACCTACCCTCTTAACAAGCTTACGATACTGTGTTGATAACTATAGGTGCTATGTGTACAATGGATCTCTAGAATTTATTTACCTTGCAGAACTGAAACTTTATACCCATTGAACAATTCCCCATTTCCTCCTACCCCCATCCCCTGGAAACCACCATTCTTTTCTCTGCTTCTATGAATTCAACTATTTTAGATACCTTATGTTAGTGGAATCATACTGTATTTGTCCTTTTAAGACTGGCTTACTTTACTTATCATAAAATGTCTTCTAGGTTCATCCATGTTGTCGCAAATGGTAGGATTACGTTCACTTGTAGGGCTGTATAATATTCCATTTTATGTATATGACACATTTTGTTTATCCATTCTTCTGTCAGTGGACATTTGTCTTGTTTTCATATCTTGGCTATTGTGAGTAATGCTGCAGTGAACATGGGTGTGCAGATATCTCTTCAAGATACTGATTTTAATTTCTTTGGATATATACCCAGAAGTGGGATTGCTAGATCATATGATAATTCTATTTTACTTTTTTGAGGAACTTCCATAATGTTTTCCATAGTGGCTGCACCATTTTACATTTCTACCAACAGTGTACAAGTGTTCTAATTTCTCCACATCCTTGCCAACACTTCTTTTTATTTATCCACATATTCATTCTTTCCATTGCTTTTTCTTCCTTCTAACATCCCCATACTTTAATCTGGGGTAATTTTCCTTCTGCCTTAAAAAATTTTCCTCTATTATTCCGTTATAGTGGGTCTGCTGGTGACACATAACTTCAGTTTTCCTTTGTTTGAAATTTCTTTGTTTTTCCTTCATTTTTAATGATTTTACTGGGTTAAATTTTAGGTTGGTAGGGTTTTTTTGTTCTTTCAGCATTTGAAGATGTAATTCAATCGTTCTCTGCTCTCATTGTCTTTTAGTTGATAATTCAGTTAGCTGTTTGTCTTATTTTTGCATCTTTGAAGGCAAGATATTTTGAACCTCTTGTTGTTTTTAAGATTTTTCTTTGTCTTAGATTTTCAACAACGTAACTATGTACCTAGTTGTAATTTTCTCAGATTTTTATCACTTGAAATACCTTTTAATTTTTTAACATATAATTTGTTGCCTTTTATAGGTTTTGGAAAATACTCACCAATTATTTGTTCAAAAACTGTTTTTGTTCCATTCTTTCTGTATGCTTTTGTGAAATCCAATTACATGTGTATTAGGACACTTCACTGTGTTACATATGACTCACAAATACTTTTTCATGTTTTCCTTTTTTGTGTGTGTCTCTATAAATTCTGTCTGGATATGTTTTTCTGGCCTATTTTCCATTCTACTAATTCTTTCTTCAACTGTATCTAATATGCTACTGAACACAATAGTTGAATTTTTAAGTCCAGTTTTTGTGTTTTGAGTTCTAAAACTTCCATTTGGTTCTTTTCTAATAGTTTATTTTTCTCTTCTAAAATTTCCATCCTGTCTTCAAATTTGAGTATATTAATCACACATACTTAATATTATAGTCTATTTCTGATAACTAAGGTCTGGATCTCCTGTGGATCTCTCTCTCTTTTTCTCTCTCTCTCTCTCCTTTTTTTGGTCATTTGATCTTATTTCCTGATATATCTGGCAATGTCTAACTGAATGCCACTCATTGTGTATGAACAATTGTAAAGATAAATTTAGGCTCTGCCTGATATTTTCTTCCTCCAGAAGGAACTTGATTTTACAGATATACCTGGAATATTTTGTAGATTCAGTTCCAGACAACCATAATAAAGCAAATATCACAATAAAATGACTCACACGAATTTTTTGGTTTCTCAGTGCATATAAAAGTTGTTTACACTATACTGTAGTCTATTAAGTATGCAATAGCATTATGTGTAAAAAAACCTGACATACATACCTTAATTTAAAAACACTTTCTTGCTAAAAATACCATAATCTGAGGCTTCAGCAAGTCATAATCCTTTTGCAATAGTAACATCAAAGATCACTGATCACACATCACCATAACAAATATAATAATAATGGAAAAGTTTGAAATATTGTGAGAATTACTAAAGTGTGACACAGAGACACAAAAATGAGCAAATACTGTTGGGAAAATGGTGTCGATAGACTTGCTCCATGCAGGGTTGCAACAAACTTTCAATTTGTAAAACATGCAGTATCTGCAAAGCCCGATAAAGGGAAGCACAATTAAAGGAGGTATGCCTTTTCTTTTGGCAAGCAGTTATGCAGGGGCAGAGACTGAGTTAACTTTATGGTATGCTTTAGGCTTTGTGGAAGCTGGATTTAGCTGTGATTCACTCCTATTTTTGGAGTGTAGCCAGCTTTTCAGTGATTGTAATGAAAAACTTCTTTCCCTTCAACTTTTGAATGTCAGGCTATTACGACTTTGGAATCAGTGCTGAGCTTTTTGGCCTCTCCTTGGGAATTTGCAAATGGCCAGATTAAAAGGTATGTCAAATGTAGGTTCATCCCTTCTCTCTGGAACCTTTACACTTTAAGCACTTGCTGCCTTTTGTTAGCTTTTTGATGGAAACACTTATGGTTTTCATTTCCAGCAATTAGAGTTGATCTCAGTGGGAGAATTGTTCAGCAGGAAGCTAGTCTGCCTTTATTGGAAGTGTTAACGCTTCTAATTATATTTTAAAGACCATGTTTTTTAATATAAGAAGATATGAGGAAACAGTTTTTCAGCAATTAGGAGTTTGGAGAGGGTCCTCTTACTCTGTTAATTGCAAAACCAGTACATTTTTGTCTAAGTTATTGAAGAAGGCACTAGGCAGAAAGATAAAGAAAGCAGTTGGTAGGGCTCTTGATCTTATATTTGTTCTTATTTGACTTTATCTTGCTTTTGTGTTCCATGAATTGTTTCAGACTTCAGTCTAGATTTATGGAGTCATAGAAACATAAAATATTTGTATTAAACTTAGACTTTATCCTTAACATTTTCCCTTATTAAATCATCTACTTCCATTTTTGTCATTATATCCTATCATATCTTCTTTCCAGGGTTTTTAAAGTTTACTCTCTACTATTTTTATTTCCATTATCATCATCTTTATCATGTCAGGTATGAAACACACTTTATACCCTGTATTTCTAAGGGAGGTAGTTTAAATTTTCTAGCTTTGCCTCTACTGTAATGAAGGAAATTAGGATTGTTACTTCATAGATATTATCAAGAGTACCACTAACCCCATCTAAGACCAGAGTATTCGTAAAAGACCTGAGGAAATATCCCAAGGAAACAATGAATCTCAGATTACAGAGGCCAAAGATACAATTTCTACCTGCTGTTCCATATGTAGGAAATTTCTATTTATTTTCAGTGAGCTTAATATAATTGAGGAAACTCATTTCCTTATAGTCTATACCTGAATCATTTTCCAACTAATCTCATCATTTTCAAATTCATCCTTCTGGTACCTGCTGGAGTGAGCTATCTAAAACACAGATATGAGCATATTAATATATTGCTATATTATACATATTGTATTTTAAATTACTGTATATTAATATTCTTCTTCAAACTTTTCAATGGGCCTCTATCACTTAAACACAAAATTCGGGTTCCTTGGGCTTTCCATGGTTTTTCTCATACCTATACCTCCCGTCTATCTAAATCTAAACTTTTTCACCTTGCGTATGTATTGATGCACTTTGGCCATATTTACAGGTATTCTTCAAATGCATGTGATTACGTTACATAGGAATTGAATACCCATCTTGTGAGGAGACCCTCTCTCTTGCTGGCATGATAAGTAAGCAGCCTGTTGGGGGATCCCATATGTTTTGTTTTGTTTTTATTTTTTTCTGCGGTACACGGGCCTCTCACTGTTGTGGCCTCTCCCGTTGCGGAGCACAGGCTCCGGACGCGCAGGCTCAGTGGCCATGGGTCACGGGCCCAGCCGCTCCGCAGCATGTGGGATCTTCCCAGACCGCGGCACGAACCCGTGTCCCCTGCATCGGCAGGCGGACTCCCAACCACTGCGCCACCAGGGAAGCCCGGGGGATCCCATATGGTTAAGAACTGGGCAGGTCTCTAGAAAGGGAAGGCCACCTCCAGAAACAGCCAGCCAGGACCTGGTGTCCTCAGTTCTGTAGCAACCAATGAATGAATTCTGCCAAAAACTGGAGTGAGTTTGGAAGTGGATCTTTCCCTAGTCGAGCTTCTGAGGAGACTGCAGTGCTTGCTGACAAGATTGAGACTCTGAAGCTAAGAACCCAGGTAAACCATCCCCAGACTCCTATCCCACCAAAGCTGTGAGCTAATAAATGAGTGGAGTTTTAGGCTGCTAATTGTGTGATGATACTGTTGTACAGAGGTAGAAAACAAGTGCTCCCATCATGTTGTTTCTCACCTTCACATTTTGCATTCGCTTGGCCTTGATGCTGTACCCTACCCACCTTTGTTCAAGCAACACACTACTATTTGTCACTGACGAGACAATTCATCACTTCGACAAAGCTTGTGAAATCTTGCCTAATGCTGCCTTTCGCGAAACACAAATCGTCATTCATCTTGCTCCTTAACCTAATTAATTTTCAACTTTAATTTTGCACACTTCACACTATATTAGGTGGGAATATGTTCCATAGACTGAACTTGAGGACAGAGACTGTGTCATATTCATCTTTGTGACCACAGCATCTATCACTGTGCCTGTTATGTAGGCCCCCAAACATTTCTTGTTCCACTCTTTTCAAGCCTATGACTATTGCTCTGACTTTGCTCTTATTATCATTCCCTTTCTTAGACTGCCCTTTCTGTTTCCTCCCCTTCATGTAAATAGAAATCATTATTCAAGGTCAACTGCAATCGTACCACCTCTGATTATCTTTGAATATTCTTAACAATCTAAAAATTCGTAACAAAGACTAAGTGTACCTTTGATTGCAGAAGACAGGGCAGTTACCTGGCTTCCTCATCATGCCTCACTGCTCAGAACTACTTCCTGTTCTCCACTGGATGCTAGATAGAAACTGCCTCTTACGATGAAACCAGGCACCAATTAAAAACGAACTGATTCTGTGTCCTTAATGTACTTTGGTCTAAACTTTCTATGTTTAATCATTCATATTTTTGAGGGACGTCAAAAGTAGGATTGTTTTAGCTTAATAGGGTTTCAGGGGGGGAAAAGCTTGCAACAAATGAGAAACAAATGATTTATAGCAGTACTCTGAAAAAAAAGTACATACTTTGATAAGAAAATTTCCAAAGTACTGATGAATAATGAATAAAGTACATAGTGAATGAACAGAAAAAAAAATTTTTGGCTACTAATAATGCTTTCTCTTTGTCTTGGTATAGTGCTAAAATGTTTGACATATGGATACTGTCTCGTTTAAGCCTTCCAGCAGTCCTGTGGGGCAGCATGTTATAGGGGTTAACAGGGTAAATCGTGGTGTAATAGGAATGCCCTTTTCTCATGGAGTTGTGGAGGTTACCTGAATTGATATATAAAGTGCTCTTAGAATAGTGCCTGACATTTTGTGAATGTTAGCTACTATTATTGTAATAGAAGAAACAGGCTTAAAGAGGTTAACGTTACTAGTCAAAGGAACATTACAAGTAGGTGGAGCTGCTGAGTTTAAACCCAATGTGTCTGACTCCAAATCCTGCAATCTTAACCACTCAACTATATTGCACAGTAATAATTTTTTTAATTAATTAATCTATCTTTGGCTGTATTAGGTCTTTGTTGCTGCACGTGGGCTTTCTGTAACTGCGGTGAGCAGGGGCTACTCTTCGGTGTGGTGCGCGGACTTCTCAATGCGGTGGCTTCTCTTGTTGCGGAGCTTCAGTGGTTGTGGCACATGGGCTCAGTAATTGTGGCTTGCAGGCTCTAGAGCACAGGCTCAGTAGTGGTGGCACACAGGCTTAGTTGCTCTGCGGCATGTGGGATCTTCCCAGACCGGGGCTTGAACCTGTGTCCCTTGTATTGGCAGACTGATTCTTAACCACTGCACCACCAAGGAAGGCCCTATGAAACCACTGAAATGATCAGTCTCATCTATTGGTGGCAGGAATTTAATGGTTAGACTCAGAATAAAAACTAACTGTATAGTATTACTACTTAATAATCTATTATTATTCTACTATTTCATAATATATTTAATAATTCCCATTCTATGGATCTATCCTAAGTGGGGAAAACAAAACAAACAATTAGGTACAAAGATCTTGATCACTGAATTATTTATAATATCCTTGACTGTTGAAGAATAGTACAGTGGTTAAATACGTTATATTTTTATATTATTGAATATTTTATTTCTATATATTTATAATTGAATATCATATGCATGTTTTTAAATAATGCTATTATATAGCTAGATAAAATTCTATTTTAAAATAGAATTATTTTGATACATTTTATAAAAGAATTGCCTATGAAAGAAATCTTATATACAAAATGAAGTCTAAAGGGAAATAAAATCATAAATGAAAATAGCTCTCATATATGAGTAGAATAAATGAGTGACATTTTAATTTTCTATTTGAGCAGTTATTTACCATACACCCCTGTATAATGAGCATGTGTTATGTTTAAAACCAGGAAAAGAACGATAAGTTTGATTTTTAAAACAAACTAAAAGCCTGATTCTCATTTACGGGTTATAGGAGAAATAAAAATAAAGGATTTTTAATAGGTTCAAAATATTAAGTATCGGTAAGATCACAAAAGAAGTATTTGCTCTAGATAAGCTACCAATTGATATAGTAGTACTATGCTTTTGCTGCCCAAATACGACTATTTCGGTAATAGAGGTATTATAACTTGGAATGAACCTCATTGCATTTCCACGCGTTTCATGATTCTGTGAATTACCAGCAGTACTACCAGAGGAAGGAGAAACACCCAGCCCAGCTCCATGTCCCACACTCCTGCTCATTTCTTTCCATATTCTTGTGGTGATGGATAACAGTCAACCATGGCCAAGCATGTCCCTTTATAATTACTGCAAGAGCCTCATAGTCTATAAGGTCCTATCAGCAGGGAGCCCTCCTTAGACTGTCTGTGTTGAACATATGTCATAGTTGAGTTTTTAACTTTAGCAACGATGTTCCTCAGGAGAAAAGGAGATGCAAGATATTCACGTCTTACCAAAATGTCAGTTATCAGCATGTACATATTGCATCTCCCTAATGACTTGGTTTAGTAAATGAGCAGAAAACACCACCTTGTTACTGTGAAATAGGAAAACTATGAACCAAAGCCTGACCTTTTGCATTCCCTCCATGGGAAGCCTGGCTGTGTGGCTCCTTTATGACAGCATTTAAGCATATTTAAGTATCTCTAATAGTTACAAATAGGCTTCCTAGAGCCAACATCCCCCTTTATTTCTCCTCCCACTTACTGTCAGACTTCTTGAAAAAATTGCACTCTCCACTTTCCCATTTCTTTCTTTTATCAAAAAAAAAAACAAAAAACAATTTACACTGGCTTCCATCCTTAACACTCTAGTGAAAGACATCTACACTGTTACCAATAATCTTCTCACTGCTGTAACACATGGCTGACTTAAAGTTATTACTTAACATGATATTCTTCCCCAGTTTTATTAAGAAGTAATTGACATACATGAGTGTATAAGTTAAGGTATACAGCATGATGAGTTGATTTACATACGGTTTTTTTTGAAGTATAATTGATTTACAGTGTTGTGTTAGTTTCTGCTGTACAGCAATAGTATATACATTCTTTTTCAGATTCTTTTCCCTTATAGGTTATTACAAGATACTGAATATAGTTCCCTGTGGTATACAGTAGGCCCTTTTTGTTTATCTGTATTATATATAGTAGTGTGTATCTGTTAATCCCAAGCTCCTAATTTATCCCTCCCCTCTCTTTCCCCTTTAGTAGCCATAAGTTTGTTTTCTGTGTCTGTGAGCCTGTTTCTGTTTTGTAAATAAGTTCATTTGTATCTTTTTTTTAATATTCCATATATAAGTGATATCATATGATATTTGTCTTTCTTTATCTGATTTGCTTCACATAATGTGCTAATCTCTAGGTCCATCCACGTTGCTGCAAATGGCATCATTTCATTCTTTTTTATGACTGGGTAATAATCCATTGTATATATGTACCACATCTTCTTTATCCATGCACCTGTTTTTTAAATAAATTTATTTATTTATTTTTATTTTGGCTGCGTTGGGTCTTCATCGCTGCCGTAGTTGCAGCAAGCAGGGGCTACTCTTCGTTACGATGCGCGGGCTTCTCATTGCGGCGGCTTCTGTTGTCGTGGGGCACAGGCTATGGGCGCACGGGCTTCAGTAGTTGTGGCACACAGGCTTAGTTGCTCCACGGCATGTGAGATCTTTCAGGACCAGGGCTCGAGCCCGTGTCCCCTACATTGGCAAGTGGATTCTTAACTCCTGTGCCACCAGGGAACTCCCTATCCATTCACCTGTTGATGGACATTTAGGTAGCTTGCATGTCTTGGCTATTGTAGTGTTGCTATGAACATTGGGGTGCAGATTCACATATGTTTTGAAATGACTATCACAGTAGGCTTAGTTAAAATCTATCATCTCATACAGATACAATAAAAACAAAAGAAAAAAATTCTCCTTGTGATGAGAACGCTTAGGATCTACTCTCTAAACGACTTTCCTATACATCATGCAGCAGTGTAAATTATAGGCATTTGACACTGAAGACTTCCTTTAAAACTTTTCGATTTTCCTGGCTTCTGTGACACACTGCTGTTCCTTGTTCAGTTCCTTTTTATGGTTGCCTTTTCTCTGTCTTCTTTGTGAACTCTCTATCCCCTACTCTGTTTATGGCTCAGCACTCTATCTTGGATGCTGCAATTCTCACTGTCCATGGACAGACATTCATGACCATGGAGTCACGTTTACAAATTATATAGCCTCCCTCCTAAGCTCAAAATCTGAAATCGCCCGTTTTCCTACTTTGACATTTTCGTTTTCAGATTGGTACTGGGACCTCAAACTCAAAACATAGAAAGCTAGTGAAAAAAAAAAAGAGGCTGGGCTTTTGAGTTTGAATCTCACTTTCCCAATTTACCAGCTGTGTCACACTGGCCGTATTATTTAAATTAACTCTCTGAGGCTCAGTTTCCTTATTTGAGTTTTTGGGAAGATTGACTAAGATAATGTTCGAAAAACGAACAGCAGAGCTCCTGGCACATAGTAGGCATTCAATTGCTGTGCTCTCTGCAACCGCTGTGGTCCTGTTCTCAGTCTCTGACCTGTTAATACACCTAACTGTGCACGTGAATAACTTGAGCTTCAACTTTCACTCCCCTTTCTAACTCACACTCCACACTTAATCTCCTCGTTTTGTTGATGGTCCTATTTACATATGTCTCAGTACACCCGCTTCTTTAGGTATCCACTGGCCTTTCCCCACTGAGGACATCAACATCTCCTGATTATTTTCCTGATTGCTCATCATCATCAAAACCCATTGGTTGCCCTGTGTTCAATCTCAGTCACTTCAAATCCACAAACCCGGAAGTCACCATATAATGTTTCATGATGTTCACCTAATTGAATCCTTTTAGCGATTAACCATCACTTTCGGGATGAACGTGGAAAGGCTTTCTGGCTTTCTCCCCCACCTCATTCATCTTCACCTCTTGACGTTCACTTTATTACATGCTCCAACCCCACTGTGCAGTGGTCCACTCTTGATTTGGGTATAATTCTGTATATTAGCATACAACAAATATTTTTAATGTATTATTTAATTTCATGATTTACAAAGTTATGTTGAGTCTTTTTAGAGAAAAATAACACAAAAACTTTATATCTCCCACTTTGAAGACCATATGGACTTAATATTCAAAGGAAGAGTGCAGAAAATAGTCTCATTTTCTGAATAAAGACAAGACTTAGAAGGCAGACGGTTAAATTCTGTGACAACGTACAAGAATACCAACGAGGAGCTGCCAATAGTTGCAAAAATGAAATGGAGATTTAAGGGCAATGGGACTAGCTCACAACTTTCACAATTAGGTACAAAACATAAAGTAGGTGGGAGAATAGCTTACGAGAAACATAACAATGTGAAAATATGTCCCGATAAACTGAATATTCAAGCAACACTGGAGTAGGGGCTTAATTCCAGTTCAATGCTTGCTTTTGGAAGAAATCTTCTAAAGCACAGATAGATTTCCTCATCTTTTTAATTGAAGTACAGTTGATAAACAATGTGTTCATTTCTGTACAGCCAAGGCCTTTAAGGGTTTTTTTTGTTTGTTTTTTTAATCAATCAAAAATGGGGGTGCTGGACATTGAACCCAGGGCCTCATGCATGCTGAGCATGTGCTCTACCACTGAGCTACACCCCCTCCTCCCTCATCTATTGTACCTGATTTGGGCCTTTTAGTGAGACCTTGCCTTTGCCAACCATGATTTGCCATTCACAGTACATTTCTAAAATGTAAACTTTCAGTTGGTACGGACTGCTGTTACCAGAATATGCCATGTTTTCTCACTTCCTATCATTTTGTACACTATTTTCTTGCTTTGAATATTCTTTCCTGTTCTTAATCTCTTTAAATTCTACCCATCCTTCATGTCGCATAACCTCCGGATAGGCTGCTCTGAAGTCTTAACACTTGATCTGGTTCCCTTTCTGTGTCTTGTCCTGTGGTTGCGCTTCTCACCCTGACATGTGATCACCTCGTTCTTGTGTGTGTCCTTGTTATACTGTCATCTCTGTGAGGTGAGGGACCTTGACTTATTCACCACTGGATGCCCAGAAGCTAGCAGAGTTCTGCCTGCCTTTTAAGAAGAGCTCAAAATACATTTGGAATCACACATTTAATACTTGTAAAAGGTGCAAGTCAAGAATCAGTGTTAAAAATCCTCTGCTTTCCTATAGAACCATTTTTTTTAATATTATCTATTTTCAGTAATTTTCTCTAGCCAATGCTAATAAATGCTCTATTTGAAAATTAGTCCTATGATTAATTAGTCCAATGACACCTCTTTCATTAATGGGCTTAGTGCACTCAGGAGGCTGTCAGCAAATTCTTCTCTCGTAAGGAATATCCCTTTCCTCATATGGGGACCTGTTTTGATTTTGGTGTTGCTTTCCTCATTCAATATATTTCTCTTCCTAATTTCCTTTTTTTTTCCGTTTTTGTTTGTTTGTTTTCTGTTTTTTTGCGGTACGCGGGCCTCTCACTGCTGTGGCCCCTCCCGCCGCGGAGCAATAGGCTCCGGACGCGCAGGCTCAGCGTCCATGGCTCACGGGCGCAGCCGCTCCGCGGCATGTGGGATCCTCCCGGACTGGGGCACGAACCCGCGTCCCCTGCATCGGCAGGCGGACCCTCAACCACTGCGCCACCAGAGAAGCCCCCTAATTTCCTTTTAATTTTATTTCTTTATCATCTTGTCATCACCAAAGCATCCATTTTCTTTGTGCTGTTGTTTTCAGGGTGAAGGGAAATGGCCTTCTTGTTAGCACTTCTCTGGTGCCTGACAGCAGTCACTTCTCCCAGTGATTATGCTGGTAGCCGTGGGCCAGTCATTATGAAATATGAGGGTGCTGAAATTTTATGCACAAGAGCACGATGGTAGTTTATCACTCCAAAGAACTGATGAATGTTTTTAGGCAATTAAAAATCTGTTACGCTTCTGGAATCTCCTTGAAGCTTTTATAGTCATAATTATCTGCCCAAAAGTTACTGCCATAAAAAAGCATTTTGTCATAATTTACGGAAGTTACCTTAAAATTAGCTTTTATTCTGTTTTTACAGTGAAAAAATAATAATCTGGCTATAGAATGATAAAATTATAAGAGGAAATACAAATTGACCTGAGAAGAGAAAAAAGTAAGACATTCTCTTGCCTTTAAGGAATTTCCAGTGTGCTGGAAAAAACAGACACATATAGATAGAAATAATCAGAGTTTACTCACATGTGTGGCATAATAAAGCCAGGCATGGTGTGGAATTTCAGAGTGTGAGAATGACCCTAGACACGAAGATCTGCGTTTCCATCCTGTCAATAGTTTAGCATTATAGCCTCATATATATTTATTACCCTTTTAAAGGCTTGGTTTCTTCATTCTGAAAAATTGGGTTATTAATGTACTTTACCTCACAAGAAGTATTTGAGGATTAAATGAGACAACATATATGCCTGATATATTGAACATATAGCAAATGTTCAGTTCATGATAACTATTACTTTAATTTGCAAAGCGCTATAAACAGAGGAATGGATAAAGAAGATGTGGTACATATACACAATGGAATATTACTCAGCCATAGAGAAGAACAAAATAATGCCATTTGCAGTAACATGGATGGACCTAGAGATTGTCATAGTAAGTCAGACAGAGAAAGACAAATATAATATGATATCACTAATATGTGGAAACTAAAAGAAAAGGGTACAAATGAACTTATCTACAAAATAGAAATAGAGTTACAGAATTAGAAAACAAAGTTATGGTTACCGGGGGTAAGGGTGGGGGAGGGATAAATTGGGAGATTGGGATTGACATGTACACACGACTATATATAAAATAGATAACTAATAAGGACCTGCTGTATAGCACAGGGAACTCTATTCAATACTCTGTTGTGACCTTTATGGGAAAAGAATTGAAAAAAGAGTGATATATGTAGTGTATGTATAACTGAGTCACTTTGCTGTACACCTGAAACTAGCACAACATTGTAAATCAACTATACACCAATTAAAATTTTTTTTAAAGACAAAAAAGGGGCTATAAAGAGGATACAGAGGAGAAACTTTTAACCATACCTGGAAGGGACAACTGAGGAAAAGACTCAGCCACAAGGGATACCCTCGCGCTACTTGGAAGGCAGAAAGTAAGCAGCAACACTGCGTAGTTCAGAACACATTGTTGCAGATCTGCTGACGCACCTCGTTGGCGTGAAAAGTAGCTGAATCTACCATCGCTTCACCTTTTCTTGGAACCTCCTTTAGCTCTCTGCCTCCTGTGCTACATGTCTTAGCTTCATGACAAAGGGAATGACTTCTGTGTTCATCACCAAGGGCAGAGCCAACAGGACATGGATTCAGCCCATCCATGTGTGTTTCCAGCTCAGGCGTATGGATTCTATCCTGCTTTTGGTCTTCCCCATTTGCCTCCATACTCCTTTTGATTGCCTGCCTTGCTAACTTCAAGATCTAGCGTTATAGGAGGAGACACTGGTCTTACAGAGATGCTTAATAAACCCCCACAATTGTGTAAGCCAATCCCCCCAAACAAATGCATACGGGCACATACTCACTCACACCCTCACCTACTGGTTCTTCTTGCCTGATTGTACCCTGACTGATATGTGTTCTGCTCTACCAATCTTCCGGTTTTTCTTTCTCTGCTTTATGGTCTTGTCTTCCATTGCATGTAAATATCATGCCCAGAACAAAATCATGACAAATTTCCCATTGTGTCTCTGAACACAATAGCAAACTTGTACCATGACATTAGACATATATTATATACATTTATTTCAGAATTTCATTATCATTTTATAACATTCATCTATGAAATAAATGAAAATATAAACGTATACATGAAATATTTAACAATAGAGCTGAACGACTGGTTGATACCATTTCTTCAAAAGCAAGATTACAGTATTTGTGTTTGCACTAAAACAAACAATATATAACATTGAAGGAGCATACCATTTGTAAGACTGGTTATTCTAAAGGACAGCCCGTGTGTCTTCTAATCAGTTTTGTAAACATTAGAGGTTTTTGCAAATTGATGAGAAGAAAGGATCATAGGGTAGAATGCAAATAGCTGTTAATGTTGCTTCTATCAAGCTCTTTTCCTGCTTCTGCTAGGAGGGACTTTGACATTTAAAAAGATCAGAGACTGAAACAAAAGAAAAACTCAGAAAATTGCAAGTAAATAATTATCTTTCAGAAATACATACTTTATGTAAAGATACTATTCTTGGTTCTCATAATTTTTTTCTCCCACTCATGATTTTTTGTACTGTACTGGTGTCCATGGTGACATCCATAGTTAATGAGTAGATTACCACTAATGTCCTACAACTGCCAATCACTATTGTATTGTATTTTCTCAAATCATCATATTTTAAGCTTTACTTATTTATTTAGTTTTACATCTTTATTGGAGTATAATTGCTTTACAGTGTTGTGTTATTTTCTGCTGTGTAACAAACTGAATCACCTATACGTATACATATATCCCCGTATCCCCTCCCTGTTGCATCTCCCTCCCACCCTCCCTAACCCACCCCTCTAGGTGGACACAAAGCACCGAGCTGATCTCCCTGTTCTATATGGCTGCTTCCCACTAGCTATCTATTTTACATTTGGTAGTGTATACATGTCAATGCTACTCTCTCACTTCATCCCAGCTTACCCTTCCTCCTCCCCATGTCCTCAGGTCCATTCTCTATGTCTGTGTCTTTATTCCTGTTCTGCCCCTAGGTTCTTCAGAATCTTTTTTTTTTTTTTTTAGATTCCATATATATATGTGTTAGCATACGGTATTTGTTTTTTCTCTTTCTAACTTCACTCTGTATCACACTCTCCAGGTCGATCCACCTCGCTACACATAACTCAATTTCATTTCTTTTTATTGCTGAGTATTATTCCATTGCATATATGTGCCACATCTTCTTTATCCATGCATCTGTTGATGGACACTTAAGTTGCTTCTGTGTCCTGGCTATTGTAAATAGAGCTGCAATAAACGTTGTAGTACATGACTCTTTTTGAATTATGGTTTTCTCAAGGTATATGCCCAGTAGTGGGATGGCTGGGTCATATGGTAGTTCTATTATAAGCTTTTTGAGGAACCTCCATACTGTTCTCAATAGTGGCTGTATCAATTTACATTGCCACCAACAGTGCAGGAGGGTTCCCTTTTCTCCACACCCTCTCCAGCATTTATTGTTTGTAGATTTTTTTTTTTTTGCGGTACACGGGCCTCTCCCATTGCAGAGCACAGGCTCTGGATGCACAGGCTCAGCGGCCATGGCTCACGGGCCCAGCTGCTCCGCGGCATGTGGGTTCTTCCTGGACTGGGGCACAACCCCCTGTCCCTTGCATCGGAAGGTGGACTCTCAACCACTGCGCCACCAGGGAAGCCCTGTAGATTTTTTGATGATATCTTCTTTGGAGAAATATCTCTTTAGATCTTCTACCCATTTTTGAATTGGGACGTTTGTTTTTGGTTTTTTTTGATATTGATCTGCCTTTGCTGGTTGTATATTTTGGAAATTAATCCTTTGTCAGTTGCTTCATTTGCAAATATTTTCTCCCATTCTGAGGGTTGTCTTTTGGTCTTGTTTATGGTTTCCTTTGCTGTGCAAAAGCTTTGAAGTTTCATTAGGTCCCATTTGTTTATTTTTGTTTTTCTTTCCATTTCTCTAGGAGGTGGGTCAAAAAGGATCTTGCTGTGATTTATGTCATAGAGTGTTCTGCCTATGTTTTCCTCTAAGAGTTTGATAGCATCTGGCCTTACATTTAAGTCTTTAATCCATTTTGAGTTTATTTTTGTGTATAGTGTTAGGGAGTGTTCTCATTTCATTCTTTTACATGTAGCTGTCCAGTTTTCCCAGCACCACTTATTGAAGAGGCTGTCTTTTCTCCATTGTATATTCTTGCCTCCTTTATCAAGATAAGGTGACTATATGTGCATGGGTTTATCAATGGGCTTTCTATCCTCTTCCATTGATCTATGTTTCTGTTTTTGTGCCAGTACCATACTGTCTTGATTACTGTAGCTTTGTAGTATAGCCTGAAATCTGGGAGCCTGATCCCTCCAGCTCCATTTTTCTTTCTCAAGATTGCTTTGACTATTTGGGGTCTTTTGTGTTTCCATACAAATTGTGAAATTTTTTGTTTCTAGCTCTGTGAAAAATGCCAGTGGTAGTTTGATAAGGATTGCATTGAATCTGCAGATTGCTTTGGGTAATATATTCATTTTCACAATGTTGATTCTTCCAATCCAAGAACATGGTATATCTCTCTGTCTGTTTGTATCATCTTTAATTTCTTTCATCAGTGTCTTATAGTTTTCTGAGTACAGGTCTTTTGTCTCCTTAGGTAGGTTTATTCCTAGGTATTTTATTCTTTTGGTTGCAGTGGTAAATGGGAGGGTTTCCTTAATTTGTCTTTCAGATTATTCATCCTGAGTGTATAGGAATGCAAGAGATTTCTGTGCATTAATTTTGTATCCTGCCACTTTACCAAATTCATTGATTAGCTCTAGTAGTTTTCTGGTAGCATCTTTAGGATTCTCTATGTATAGTATCCTGTCATCTACAGACAATGACAGTTTTACTTCTTCTTTTCTGATTTAGATTCATTTTATTTCTTTTTCTTCTCTTATTGCTATGGCTAAAACTTCCAAAGCTATGTTGAATAATAGTGGTGAGAGTGGACAGCCTTTTCCTGTTCCTGATCTTAGTGGAAATGGTTTCAGTTTTTCACCATTGAGAACGATGTTGGCTGTGCAGTTGTCATAAATGGAATTTATTATGTTGAGGTGAGTTCCCTCTATGCCTACTTTCTGGAGACATTTTATCATAAATTGGTGTTGAATTTTGTCGAAAGGTTTTTCCGCATTGATTGAGATTATCATATGGTTTTTGTTCTTCAATTTGTTAATATGGTGTATCACATCGACTGACTTGCGTATTTTGAAGAATCCTTGCATTCCTGGGATAAACCCCATTTGAGCATGGTGTATGATCCTTTTATTGTGCTGTTTGATTCTGTTTACTAGTATTTTGTTGAGGAATTTTGCATCTATATTCATCAGTGATACTGGCTTGTAGTTTTCTTTTTTTGTGACATCTTGTTTGGTTTTGGTATCAAGGTGATGATGGCCTTGTAAAATGTTCCACCCTCTGCTGTACTTTGGAAGAGTTTAAGAAGGATAGGTGTTAGCTCTTTTCTAAATTTTTGATAGAATTTGCCTGTGAGGCCATCTGGTCCTGGGCTTTTGTTTGTTGGAGGATTTATAATCACAGTTTCAATTTCAGTGCTTGTGATTGGTCTGTTTATATTTTGTATTTCTTCCTGATTCAGTCTCAAAGCTTGTGCATTTCTAAGAATTTGTCCATTTCTTCCAGGTTGTCCATTTTATTGGCATATAGTTGCTTGTAGTAATCTCTCATGATACTTGGTATTTCTGCAGTGTCAGTTGTTACTTCTTTTTCATTTCTACTTCTGTTGATATGAGTCTTCTCCCTTTTTTTCTTGATGAGTCTGGCTAATGATTTATCAGTTTTATCCTCTCAAAGAACCAGGTTTTAAATTTATTGATCGTTGCTATTATTTCTTCATTTCTTTTTCATTTATATCTGATCTGATTTTTATGATTTCTTTCCTTCTGCTAACTTTGGGGGTTTTTTTTGTTCTTCTTTCTCTCATTGCTTTAGGTGTAAGGTTAGGTTGTTTATTTGAGATGTTTCTTGTTTCTTGAGGTAGGATTGTTTTGCTATAAACTTTCCTCTTAGAACTGCTTTTGCTCCATCCCATAGGTTTTCTTTCGTCATGTTTTCACTGTCATTGGTTTCAGGTATTTTTTTATTAACTCTTTGATAGCTTCAGTGATCTCTTGGTTATTTAGTAGCATACTATTTAGCCTCCATGTGTTTGTGTTTTTTACAATTTTTTCCCTGTAATTGATGTCTAGTCTCATAGTGTTGTGGTCAGAAAAGATACTTGATATGATTACAATTTTCTCAAGTTTACCAAGGCTTGATTTGTGTCCCAGGATATGATCTATCCTGGGGAATATTACATAAGCACTTGAGAAGAAAGTGTATCCTGTTCTTTTAGGAAGAAATATCCTGTAAATATCAATTAATTCCATCTTGTTTAATGTATCATTTAAAGCTTGTGTTTCCTTATTTATTTTCATTTTGGATGATCTGTCCATTGGTGAAAGTGGGGTGTTAAAGTCCCCTAGTATGATTGTGTTACTGTCAATTTCCCCTTTCATAACTGTTAACATTTGCCTTATGTATTGAGGTGCTCCTATGTTGGGTGCATAAATATTTACAATTGTTATATTTTCTTCTTGGATTGATCCGTTGATCATTATGTAGTGTGCTTCTTTGTCTCTTGTAATAGTCTTTATTTTCAAGTCTATTTTTTCTGATATGAGAATTGCTACTCCAGCTTTCTTTTGCTTTCCATTTGCATGGAATATCATTTTCCATCCCCTCACTTTCAGTCTGTATGTGTCCCTAGGTCTGAAGTGGGTCTCTTGTAGACAGCATGTATACATGTCTTGTTTTTGTATCCATTCAGCCAGTCTATGTCTTTTGATGGGAGCATTTAATCCATTTATGTTTAAGGTAGTTATCAATATGTATGTTCCTGTTTCCATTTTCTTAATTGTTTTGGGTTTGTTATTGTAGGTCTTTTCCTTTTCTTGTGTTTCCGGCCTAGAGAAGTTCCTTTAGCATTTGTTGTAAAGCTGGTTTGGTGGTGCTGAATTCTCTTAGCTTTTGCTTGTCTGTAAAGCTTTTAATTTCTCTGTCATATCTGAATGAGGTCCTTGCTGGGTAGAGTAATCTTGGTTGTATATTTTCCCCTTTCATCACTTTAAATATCTCCTGCCACTCCCTTCTGGCTTTGTAGAGTTTCTGCTGAAAGATCAGCTGTTAACCTTATGGGGATTCCCTTGTATGTTATTTGTTGTTTTTCCCTTGCTGCTTTTAATATTTTTTCGTTTTAATTAATTTTTGATTGTTCGATTAATACGTGTCTTGACATGTTTCTCCTTGGATTTATCCTGTATGGTACTCTCTGTGCTTCCTGGACTTAACTCTTTCCTTTCCCATGTTAGGGAAGTTTTCAACAATAATCTCTTGAAATATTTTCTCAGACTGTTTCTTTTTCTCTTCTTCTTCTGAACCCCTGTAGTTCCAATGATGGTATGATTAATGTTGTCCCAGAGGTCTCTGAGACTGTCCTCAACTCTTTACATTCTTTTTTCTTTATTCTTCTCTGTGGTAGTTATTTCCACTCTTTTATCTTCCAGGTCACTTATCCGTTCTTCTGCTATTCATTCCTCCTAGAGAATTTTTAACTTCATTTATTGTGTTGTTCATCACTGTTTGTTGGCTCTTTAGTTCTTCTAGGTCCTTGTTAAATGTTTCTTTTATTTTCTCCATTCTGTTTCCTAAGATTTAGGATCATTTTTAGTATCATTACTCTGAATTCTTTTTCAGGTAGACTTCCTATTTCCTCTTCATTTGGTTGGTCTGGTGGGTGTTTACCTTGCTTGTTCATCTGCTACATATTTGTCTGTCTTCTCATTTTGCTTAACTTACTGTGTTTGGGGTCTCCTTTTCACAGGCTGCAGGTTCGTAGTTCCTGTTCTTTTTGTGTCTGCCCCCCAGTGGGTAAGGTTGGTTCAGTGGGTTGTGTAGGCTTCCTGGTGGAGGGGACTGGTGCCTGTGTTCTGGTGGGTGGAGCTGGAACTTGTCTTTCTGGTGGGCAGAGCAGTGTCCAGTGATGTGTTTTGAGGTGTCTGTGAACTTAGTATGATTTTAGGTAGCTTCTCTGCTAATGGGTGGGGTTGTGTTCCTGTCTTGCTTGTTGTTTGTCATGGCGTGTCCAGCACTGGTCTTTGAGTGGAGCTGGGTCTTAGCATTGAGATGGAGATCTCTGGGAGAGGTCTTGCTGATTGATGTTATGTGGTGCCAGGTGGTCTCTGGTGGTCCAGTGTCCTGAACTCGGCTCTCCCACCTCAGAGGCTCAGGCCTGATACCAGTGCAGAGCTGAAGACCCTGTCACCCACATGGCTCAGAAGAAGAGGGAGAAAAAAAGAAAGAAAATAAATAAATAAATTTAAAAAATAAAAATAAAATAAAATAATTAAAAGAAACAATTATTAAAATAAAAAAGTTTTTAAAAAGTAATTTAAAAAAAGGAGAGCGACCAAACCAGTAAATAATCCCACCAATGATATTAAATGCTAAAAACTATACTATGATAAAGATAAAAATTAGAAACAAGTGAGTTGCAGACAGCAAACCCTAACTCTACAGTTGCTCCCAAGGTCCACCGCCTCAATTTTCAGATGATTCATTGTCTATTCAGGTATTCCATATATGAAGGGTACATCAAGTTGACTGTGGGGATTTAATCTGCTTTCCCTGAGGCTGCACGGAGAAATTTCCCTTTCTCTTCTTTGTTCGCACAGCTCCTGGGGTTCAGCTTTGGATTTGGCCCCGCCTCTGCATGTAGGTCGCCTGAGGGCGTTTGTTCCTGCCCAGACAGTAGGGCGTTAAAGGAGCGGCTGATTAGGGGGCTCTGGCTCACTCAGGCTGAGGGGTGGGAGGGGTATGGAATGAGGGCCTAGCCTGTGGCGGCAGAGGCCAGCATGATGTTGGAACCACCTGGGGGGCACCGTGTGTCCTTCCGAGGAAGTTGACCTTGGATCACGGGACCCTGGCCGTGGCAGGCTGCATAGGCTCCTGGGAGGCGAGGTGTGTATAGTGACCTGTGCTTGCACACAGTATTTTTGGTGGCTGCAGTAACAGCGTTAGCATTTCATGCCTGTCTCCGGTGTCCGCCCTGATAACCACGGCTCAAGCCTATCTCTGAAGCTCGTTTCAGTGGGGCTCTGAATCCCCTCTCTTTGCACACCCAGAAACAATGGTCTCTTGACTCTTAGACAGTTCCGGACTTTTTCCCGGACTCCCTCCCAGTTAGCTGTGGAGCACTAGCCCCCTTCAGTCTGTGTTCATGCAGCCAACCCCAGTCCTCTCCCTGGGATCTTACCTCCAAAGCTGGAGCCTCAGCTGTCAGCCCCCACCCGCCCCGGCAGGCGAGCAGACAAGTCTCTCAGGCTGGTGAGTGTTGGTCGGCACCAATCTTCTGTGCGGGAGTCTGTCCGCTTTGCTCTCTGCACCCCTGTTGCTGCGCTCTCCTCTGTGGCTCCGAAGCTTCCCCCCTACCCACTCCCCATCTCCACCAGTGAAGGACTTCCTAGTGTGGAAACTTTTCCTCCTTCACAACCCCCTCCCCGAGGGGCAGGTCCCAACCCTATTCTTTTGTCTCTGTTTTTTCTTTTTCCTTTTGCCCTACCCAGGTACGTGGGGAGTTGCTTGCCTTTTGGGAAGTCTGAGGTCTTCTGCCAGTGTTTAGTAGGTGTTCTGTAGGAGTTGTTCCACATGTAGATGTATTTTTGATATATTTGTGGGGAGGAAGGTGATCTCCATGTCTTCCTCCTCCGCCATCTTGAAGCACCCCATCCAATCACTGTTTTCTTGAAGTCAATTCAAATTCTCTCTAATTTCAGTGGTTTTCTCATTCCCTCTTTCCATGATAAACAAGAGCTGAATCTGTACCAGGAGCACATGGCATCAAAACATGGCTATTTTCTGCCTTATCTGTTTTACCACCTTGGCGAGTTTTATCAAGATAATAACATTTAGTCATAAACACTTGGACAGATTGAAAACCTCCCTGTTCTCTTTACATAATGAACATGAAAATAATAGATGATCATATGTCAAATTATTCATGGAAGGCACTGTGCTTTAGGTACCATATTGATGACTCAGTATTTTTCTATTAAAAGACAGTTTATAGTATTAAGAGCAATAGACAAGAATAAAACATAATTTAAGAAACTGAAGCCATATTTATTTCTAGTGAAGTACAGACTCCTTTTAGCTCTACTTCACTAGAAATAAACAGTGTAAGAAAGTTAGGGAGTGTGAGAAAGTTAGGGAGTGCTAGAGTAGCGTTTTCTATACACACTACTTTCCAGAAATTGATTCATGAAATCAGCTTGGTTGGTCATGGTAATCTCTCTTTTATGACATCAAAGAGAAAAGGATAGGATAGGATATGACAGGATAGACAAGCCAGATTGTATCATGTTCAGTAGGAATTAATATTTTGTGAAATTTAATTTAATTTGAAATTGAATGTAAAATGTATTCCTCACCACTGTTGTTGTCCCCTGAAAGTATAATATCACACTTTCTCTTGATTCTGTGACATTTTAAGTTAAATTTTTTTTAATTCTAAAAATATGGCATTTATTTCCTGGAATTATCATAAGAATAGGAAGGGAATAAAGACATGTCTGAAAAATATAAACAGTTTCTACCGTAAGAATTCTACTTATTTATGAACTTATTAAAAAATTAAAAGTTAACCAAAATTCTTCTCATGGACAAGGTTGTCTTTATGACAACATGTTTATAAACTGCTTGGGCTAGATTATGAAACCTTGATTGTGTGGATTTACAGAAGAGAAGCCAAAAAGAGAATTAAACTGCTCAGCTTTGGAAAAATGAGAGAATTAAGTTAACTTTTATTCCTTGAGATTATAGTCTGGATACCAACTGGATATTCATAGGTGTAGGCTGTTGTCTAATGGCTTCTACATTCAAATCTATTATTCTGAAGAATTCCAATTTCTTCATCACCATAAAATTTCTTGTATCATTTCCTAGGGCTACCATAACAAATTACTACAAACTAGGGAACTTAAAACAACAAAAATGTTTTTCACTCTTTTGAAGGCTACAGGTTTAAAATCAACGTGTTGGCATGCCCATGTTCTCTATTCTCACTTGTGGTGGTTGCTGGCAGTGCTGGGTATCCCTGGGCTTGTATTTGAAGAGCATCACAGGGCTGTGTGATCCCATTGCATCTCCTCACTGCATGCCTCTCTTCCACTGTTAGTCCAATCTGGCAATGTTTCTGCTGAGATTGTTGATGGACCTATGAGTCACATGCCTAATCTCTTCACCAAAAGATTAACCAGACATAACCTTGGCTCTATTTCCAGCTCTCTGAATAGGCTTAGAACTTTCCCAGCCATCAAATTCTGGTTCCTTTTTGCTTAGCAGTTCCTTCCTCAAGTTATCTCTTTCCCCTGACTTTTTTACTATGAGCAGCAAGAAGAAAGAAGACTGCACCTTCTACACTTTTCTTGGAAATCTCAGCTAAATATCCAGGTTCATCCCTTACAAATTCTACTTTTCACCCAACAGCAGAAGACAATGTAGTCAAGTTCTCTGCCACTTTATAACTAGCATCATCTTTGATTCAGTTTCCAATAACATGTTACTCATCTCCACCTGAGACCTTACCAGAAGCACTTTGAATATTTCTCTACATATTCTGTTCATGTTGATATATGAATTTGCCAATATAAAAGCTTTTTCTGTATTTCTCACTTCTTTCTGAGCCCTCACCAAAATCACCGTTTATGTCAGTATTTCTAACAACAGTCTCTTCGAGGCAATCTAAGTTTTTCTATCACGCACCACAAAATTTTTCCAGTCCCTACCCATTATTCAATTCCAAAACACTTCACCATGTTTAGGTATTTGTTAGAGCAGCATCCCACTCCTGGCACCAAAATCTATATCAGTTTCTTAGGGCTTCCATAACAAAGTACTACCTGGATTTAGTATAATGCTACAGTAATCAGGACAGTGTGGTATTGGTGAAAGAATAGACACATAGATCAATGGAAAAGAATAGAGCCCGGATATTGTTAACATATCTTTGACAAAGAAGCAAAGGAAATTCAGTGGAGAAAGGATAGTTTTTTCAATAAGTTTTGCTTTAATAAATGTACATGAACATGCAGAAAAATGAATCTAGACACAGACTTTTCTCCTTTCACAAAAATTAGCTCAAAATAGATCATTAGCCTAAATGTAAAATACAAAACTACACAACTTCTAGAAGATAACATAGGGGAAAATCTGTAATGACCTTGGGTTGGGTGATAACTTTTTAGATACGACACTGAAATATGATCCAAGAAAGAAAAAATTGATCTATAAGTTAACTTCATTAAAATTAAGAAGTCATCTGGAACACGAACAAAAATGTTAGGGTTTGCTAAAGTTGGGTGGTGGGCACATGGTTTGTTATGTTCTCATTGTACTTTTCTGGGTGTCTGAAATTCTTAGTATTAAAAATAATTTAAACTAAAAAATAAGAAAATTCTGATATTTTTCCTGTATAACATTTCCTGAAAATATTTTATTCAACTCTGTACATTCTTTTTTTAATAAATGTATCTCCATTATCACTAAAAATGTGTTTTGAATGATCTAACATGATTATTGCTTGAGATGCAGATGTTTGACCCAGGCATGGTATTGTAACTGGAAATTTGAGGGCTCGAAGACTCATTTGCACAGCACTTCAACAGTTCTTCTTTCTTTAATTCTTCCTGTGGATGTAGATTTGTGGTCTCCACAGATAATTTTTCACTCTGTTGTTTTCCTAATGACATTCAATACTCAAAACCATGATAACACCCCCAAGAATAGTTAGCAAATTTGCATTAAATTTCTTTGCCCACTTTTACTTTAGAGAGATGACCTCTCTAAGAAGCCAAAGAGACTGTTGACAGTTTGGGTGGTGCCTTCCTTAAGTGTCAACTTTCAAAATAAAGTCATTGAGAGAGTGTTCTCTAATATGGAAGACTATATCAGGACTCAAATATAAAATTATTACACTTTTTCTGAAAGACAGTAAGGAGGGGACAATCCCATGTTTTATACTCAGATATAAGTTATTACCAGTTAAGCTCTTCCAGCAGAGACTAGGCTCCTTCATTTATGAGCTGTCCTGGGCATTCAAATACTCTAGTACCTAGAATTGTGCATGGCTTATAGTATATGTTAAGTAACTGCTTGTGAATGAATGAGTGAACGAAATAGAATTTGCATTAGTTAAGTATGAGTGTACATGAGGGTTGTGTGCTGTAGAATACTCAGGGGTAAAAATCACATCACTGACAACATAATTGTCTGTTGAGTATGTCTTTTTGTTCTGGTACTTGGCAAGCAAGTGTTTTGTTTTAACAAGTTAAGTATACATTAAGAGAAATTTCTGACAAGAAATAAGAAAACGTTTAACAGAGGTACAGTTACTATGGACTACGACCAGCAATAACGTTGGTGTTAGTGCTACAAACTACAAACTAGGTTCTGAAACAGTTTACTTCCTTGTGCATGAAAAGCATCCCAGAAGGAATTTTTGCCATTTAAGAGAAAAGGATTATGTAAAATAGTTAAATTAAAAATATTTAAACATCAAAATTATGCAGAATTTTAAATATTTAAATATAGAGTCATCTTATGAATAACTTGACTTTAAGGAAAAAAAACCTTGATAAAATTAGTAATTATATGTATCATGTAGCTTGAAATGTGGTAGCCATTATTGTCAATAGCAAATCAACACAAGAGTTGCATTTTGCAACAGTAATAGCTTACTTGGCACCTCTGTTTACAAAAAATTCACTTTTGGTGAAACTTAATTATGTGTTTTGAAGACATATTACAAATATTCTCTTTCAGCTGCCTGGCATATTTGTCTTCTGTAAAGCTTATTTTAAAATGGTATTTTACTTCAAACAGCAAAATAAATGGGCTTCAGGCAATTTCATACCTATTTTGTAAAGCTGTGTAAAGAAGCATATAACTTTTTTACAAATAAATTGTCATACGTATTTTCCACTCTATTCTTAACCAATAGATATCACCCACTTCTGTCTTAAGATTATTGAGTGCCCCTGAACTCTCTTAAAGAAGATTTTGACAGTCTGTCTAAACCATTTTTTATCACATTGCTTGCGGGAGACTACTCTGTTTTGACTAGAATAGGAAGTGTCTGCAGCACATTAAGAAAAAAGGCAATTCATTAATAACTATAAAATCTTTGAAAAGATAGTTAAATCATTTCATGCTACATTGTACTATTTAAATTGCCCTAAATGTTTATTACTGGTTTTGGTGATGCTAGGTAAATATACGACACAAGGGTAACACCGGTAAACAAATGTTCCCCAAAGAGTAAATTGCATACCACTGGTGAAGCAAAATATTATTTTAGGTAATACAGAGACCAACATTGTCTAATAGTAACACGTTTATATTAACACGTATGGTAGCTCGTCTGCAAAAATGATCCCCAATGAACCATTCGTTTCTGTTTTCAAGCCATTTTTGGTTACCTGCCACATTGAGTCTAGGTGAGTTGCTTTAACCAGTAGGATGTGGCAGAAGTGACGTGCCATTTTCAGACCTAATCTTTAAGGAGACCTGACCCCCTCAACTTTTTGTGATTTAAGAAGGTCTGAGCCACCAATTAAGAAATCTGGTTTCCATGCTAGACTATGGGACAAGACCATGTAGAAAAACCATTTGGAGGGGAGAAGGTCTGGAACCACATGCAGAGAGAGACAGAGGTCCAGACACCTCAGTGTTCCAACTGAGCCCAGAGTTCCATCTGTCCCAAGAACAGAGTCACAGTCACATGAATAAAGACATCCTGGAGGTTCCAGCCTCAGCACCATCTAGCTGCAGCAACAAAACAGACCCAGACCAGACCCAGATCAGCAGAAGAACCATCCAGCTGAGTTCTAGTCAATTCTTAAATCATGAGAGATAGTAAAATTGTGTGTGTGTGTGTGTGTGTGTGTGTGTTTTCAAGGTTACAAAGTTTTGGGGTGGTTTATTACACGGCAGCAGACAATCAAAATGGAAACTGATAGCAGAAGTGGGTACTGCCATAGCAAAAAAAAAAAAATGTGGTATTGGTTTTGTTATTACGCAGCAGGTAGAGAGTGGAAGGGCCTGAAGGTATTGTTAATGGAACCTGGAAAGTATGGACATCAGGATGAGAGGCTGAAGAAAAGGGAACTCGAGTTGTACAACAATAGGAAATTCATAAAACAGCGGCCTGAGATGACGTGGAAGATGGAAGAGACATCTAAGGAACTTGTCATTTTAGCTATGGAGGTTTCCAGACCGAAAATTGAAACTGCCCATGGACTTATTTTGGCCCCCTTTGATGAAGTATGGGAGGCCTGAGATGAGCTAAAGAATTCAGTTTGCAAACAGAATTTAGAGGAATGTAATGAAATCAAGGCTTGCTAAGTCTGAAAATACAATGGCTTCTCACCCCAAGTATCTCCTGTAAAAAGACTCTCAAAAATAATAATAGACCTCCGTGCTAAGATCACATCTATAGCAAAATGGAACCTCAGGTAAAGATCAAGTACAGGTTACACCTGTAAGACCCTTTGTGAAAACCTCAGGAAAATGTAAGGCGAGTGTGCAGGCCGTGTCATCTAGACAAAAGGTTTCTAAAAACCTGAGGGCATTCCTTATAGACCACCTCTGATAGATAATAGGGTGTCTAAGAGAACATCTAAGAATCTTAAGGGTGTTGTCCCATGGCAGGCTGGCCCATAGCCCAAGTAGAGAGGGGCTTATCTTGAAGAGATTTGTGCTTATGGCTTCTGTCTAGTGGAGCAGGTCATACCATAATACCTAGATGGCTTAAAAGTTCATAGGGGCTCTACTAGCTCAGACTAAAGGGTAAAGAGACAGTTGAATAAGAAAAGAGACCTCTGAGCCCTTGAACTACAAGAATAGAAAGCAGACAGAAATTTCCTGAAGTTGCCCACTCAGGCCATTTCTCATGGAAAAAGAAGCATAAGCTCAGAAATTAGAACCAAGAGTCCAGAGGACAGAGCTGACTGATTAGAAGAATCACTCTCAGGAAGTAAAATTTGGTCTAAATCAATATTCACTCCCTGGCCCAGAGCCAGGGCAATTGGAAACACGGATCTGTGTAGATTTCATAATCGCTATGGTCTAGTGTCTGTTACATGCCTTCCCAAATCCTTTTGAATGAATTGTCTCTTCCCGTACTCCTGTTTCTGTCTCATCTTTGTTATATTTTGCCAATTCCAGGCCTAAGCCTTAAAACCTCTTTGTTATCTTCTGGTTTTGCACTTTTATAAGTCCTGAAAGACCACACGGGACAGCCAGCCACCCTGCTGAAGAGAACAATGTAGCGGCCTAGTGGAGAGGGAGAGACCCCAAGACTACATTGAGGGAGAGAGGCCCAGCCATCCCATTGCTACAGCTGAGCCCTGTCTTCTGGAACCAACCACATCAGGCCACCAGACATATCAGTGAAGCCACCTTGGACATTCCAGCCCAACCAGCAGTAAATGCTGCTACCTGGGGGTCCTCAAATAAGAAGAGCAAAAAGTCCATCTAGGTGAACCAACCGTAGCCACACCAGAGGATTTTGAAGAAAATAGAATGGTGGTTATTTTAAGATAATAGGCATTAGAGTGCCTTATTATGAACCAATAAAACGATGTGGTTTGGAAACACACGTAGTGATTACATAACACCCGTGATCCCCAACAGATTGCTGCCTTTAGTGGACCCACCCAGATAGTGGATTCTCCATAACATTTCAAGCCTACCCCCTGAATGCCTCAAACCTACAGAAATTGAAACATCAATCATAATATTTTAGAAGGATGCAAAGTATAAAAAATGTGGGTTTTTACTGTGGTTTTTTAAAAATTTTATTTTTTATTTATAGTTGATTCACAATGTTGTATTAATTTGTGCTGTACAACAAAGTGACTAAGTTATACTCATATATATTCTTTTTCATATTCTTTTCCATTGTGGTTTATCGCAGGATATTGACATACTTCCCTGTGCTATGCAGTAAGACCTTGTTGTTTATCCATTCTATTTATACCAGTTTGCATCTGTGAATCCCAAACTCCCAATCCATCCCTCTCCCACCCTCCTCCCCCTTGACAACTACCAGTCTATTCTCTGTTCCTGATTCTGTTTCATAATTAGGTTCATTTGTGTCATCTTTTAGATCCCACATATAAGTGACATCATATGGTATTTCTCTTTCTCTGTCTGACTCACTTCACTTAGTATGGTAATCTCTAGGTCCATCCATGTTGCTGCCAATGGCATTATTTCATTCTTTTTATGGCTGAGTAGTATTCCTACTGTGGATTATTAAATATTGAGTCTATAAGCACATCATTCCATTTTTTCCCAGCAGTACTTTAAATCCTCACCTCTGGGGCTATTGGCACCTATTGAATATAAAAAAAGTTCCTATAGGGCTTCCCTGGTGGCGCAGTGGTTGAGAGTCCGCCTGCCAATGCAGAGGACACGGGTTCGTGCCCCGGTCCGGGAAGATCCCACATGCCGCAGAGCGGCTGGGCCCGTGAGCCGTGGCCGCTGAGCCTGTGCGTCCAGAGCCTGTGCTCCGCAACGGGAGAGGCCACAACAGTGAGAGGCCCGCGTACCGCAAAAAAAAAAAAAAAAAATTCCTATAATTATACATAATCATGAATTGGAATAAGACCTGTCATTGGTATTTTTTTTGGTTTTCTTTTTTTATTTTGTTGTTGGTTATCCCATCATGGATGACTAATTTGAAAGAGAATTTTTAAAGCATAATGACAAAGAGACTGATAGAAATGTGAGTAATAGTACTGTTAGCAATACAGCCATATGTCTTCAAAGAGTTATGAAGACTAAGTAAATTACTTAGTGTTTCATAAATATTAGCTACAAAAGAACCCCAAAATATCATTAAAATGTATAAAATAGTTGACTACATCAAAGTAAAAATCTTCTGCACAGCAAAGGAAATCGTTAACAAAATGAAATGGCAACATACTCAATGGGAGAAAATATTTGCAAATTGTATACCTGATGAGTGGTTAATATCCAAAATATACAAAGAACTTATATAACTCAATAGCCAAAAAAATCCAATTAAAAACGGGCAGAGGATCTGAAGAAGACATACACATGGCTTATAGGTACATGAAAAGATACTCAACATCACTAATCATCAGGGAAATGCAAATCAAAATCACAAAGGGATATTACGTCACACCTGCTAGAATGGCTCTTATCACAAAGATAAGAAATAAGTGTTAATGAGGTTGTGGAGAAAAGTGAACTCTTGTGCGCTGTTGATGGGAATGTAAATTTGTGCAGCCACTATGGAGAACAGTACAGAGCTTCCTCAAAAAATTAAGAATAGAACTACCATATGAGCCAGCAATTCCACTTCAAGGTATTTATGTGAAGAAAACAAAAATACTAATTTGAAAAGATATATGCACTCACATGTTCATTCCAGTATTATTATTTATGGTATCTAAGACATGGAAACAACCTCAGTGTGCATCAATAGGTGAATGGATAAGAAGATGTGGCATACATATACAAGGGAATACTATTCAGCCATAAAAAATGAAATATTGCCATTTGTGACAGCATGGATGGGACTTGAGGGTATTATGCTAAGTGAAATAGGTCAGACAGAGAAAGACAAACACTATATGATCTCATTTATATTTAGAATTTAAAAAGCAAACAAAAGCCATAGATACTGATAACAGAATGGTGGTTGCCAAAAGCAGGGGATAGGAGGTGGGCAAAATGGGTGAAGGGGGTCAAAATGTCCAACCCAGTTAGAAAATAAGTAAATCATAGGGATACAACATGCAGCATGGTGACTCTAGTTAATAATCCTGTATTGCATATTTGAAAGTTGCTAAGAGAGTAGATCTTATAAGACCTCACCACGAGGAAAAAAAATTTATTTTTTAACTATGTATGGTGACAGATGTTAACTAGACTAATTGTGGTGATCATTTCACAATACATACACATATTGAATCGTTATGTTGTACACCTGAAACTAATGTAATGTTATATGTCAATTTTATCTCAATACATATTTTTACATAAAATATATAGAAATATTTGATGTTTCTTATTTTGATGAACTGGCAATAAAATGGGTTCTATTCCATTCTGAATCATAGATATAGAGACACATTAAATGAATCAAGCTCAAGAATAATTTTGAAGTACCCGAAGTATGCCAAGCGGAATCTATCAAAATATTCAAAATTAAGTATAAAGATATTCAAATGTGTCTCAAAAATTAATGTCTGTTGTGCCAGGGGACAAAGGCAAAAGCTTTGGAATACTTGCGTTCAGTGTCACATTTAAACACAAGGTTAGAGATGCTGAACTTTTGGCAGGTTCTTTAGTAAATTTGCCATTAAGTAATGACAAAAATCACGTTTGTGAATGGAATAAATACAGTGATCGATAAAGTGCTTTCATCAAAAAATAAAGTTTATTTTAAAATTCTAGATATGGCAGAAACCAAAGAAATGATCACTATCTTTAAGTGTGGCCATGTACAGTTCATTAACAACTATTTTGCAGATATGAGTGAATAAAGAATTCCATGAAGACTTTTTTCATTCAACCATTGAAAATAGCTATGATTAGAGATTTCTAAATAATTTGAAAGCTCCATCCCAACTAGTAACATAGAATAAATGTGATAAACTGAGTTAAGCACTGACACTAAAGATGTATTTGGTCTTAGGCTAAGAAAACCTGTTGCAGGCGTTTAAGTTGTTACAACAGAAGCAAATTATATTCTGTGTTGAACACATAAGGAATTTTTGGTCCCATTAGTTATATACAGTTTTTTAGGAAAAATATTTTTTCATCAGTTAAAATTTTCATCTGCATTAAGGGTAGACCTCCAAATTCTTGACTGTTTGTGAAGAGATAGGGAATGTTTAAAAAACATTTTAATGTTTAAAAACCTGCTCTTTCAGACTGAATTATGTTGACTCTCAGAAAATATACAGTGTTTTATCTGGTGATTAGAACTTTACCTTTCTCTGGAAGAAATATTTAATCAGTAAGATTTTTATGCAGGAATTTGCAAATTAATTTTGTACAAATAATGGCTCATTCGAAAAGTCTGAATGGATGAGGATTAGTCAGGATGGGTTAGATGAAGCTGTGGTGATAAATAATCCCCCATATTCTTTGACTTGAAAACATGAGTCTGTGTCCTACTCAGTTTGGCTAGAACCCAGGTCCACAACAGTGGCCTTCATTTTATTTTTTATTTTTTTGCTTTGAAGACGTATCTTTTAGTAGGTGAGCAGGGACCATTAGAGAGGAAAGTACCTATGCGGTGCCTTCCACAATGCCAGAGGGTATTCAGCACTGGTATTCCAAGGCTGGTGAAAATGACTTTCTTTCTTTCTTTCTTTCTCTCTCTCCCTCTCTCTCTCTCTCTCTCTCTCTCTCTCTCTCTCTCTCTCTCTCTCTCTCTCTCTCTGTGTGATTTTTTTTTAATTGAAGTATAGTTGATTTACAATGTTGTGTTAGTTTCAGGTGTACAGCACAGTGATTCAGTTACATTGTTTTTCAGATTCTTTTCCCATATAGGTTATTACAAGATATTGAGTATAGTTCCCTGTGCTATACAGCAGGTACTTGTTGATTATCTATTTTATATATAGTGATGTGTATCTGTTAATCCCAAATTTCTAATTTATCCCTCCTCCCCTCCTTTCCCCTTTGGTGACCATAAGTTTGTTTTCTATGTCCGTGAGTCTGTTTCTATTTTGTAAATAAGTTCATTTGTATCATTTTTTTAGATTCCACATATAAACGATAGCACATGGTATTTATATTTCTCTGTCTGACTTACTTCATTTAGTATGACAATCTCTAGGTCCATCTATGTTACTGCAAATGGCATTATTTCATTCTTTTTATGGCTGAGTAGTATTCCATTGTGTGTGTGTGTGTGTGTATATATATATATGTATATATATACGTATATATATACATATGTATATACCACATCTTCTTTATCCATTCATCTGTAGATGGACATTTCGGTTGCTTCCATGTCTTGACTATTGTAAATAGTGCTGTTTTAGAACCTGATGGGACAGATTGCCACTATCAAAGCACTGCCATTTGCCATGGCAGGGGCAAGAAAATATAAGGAATTGGGCACTGACCCTTAAAGCTTCCACCAGGAAGTGACGCACATCATTCCATTCACCAAAGCAAGTCACATGGTGAATTTCAAGAAGGCAGTGAAGTGCAAGCTTACTGTGAGCCAGGAATCATGAGAACTAGAATACTGTTAGCTTCCTAACAACACCATAACTTCTTTACAAGTTAAGTTTGCTTAAGTATGAAGTCAAAAAGCATGTAAGCATTACATAAGTCAAGTACACCTACCTCCTTGATCAAATTGATATCTTGTCTAATCTGCTTATGAAATTTTTTGAAGAGTTTGCTAAAAACCACTGGAATTATTATAAAAAGACACTTGAAATATTTGGAAAAAGTTCTTGATAAACATTTTTCTCAGTCAGAAGGCACTGGTGAGTGGAGAATGAATCCTTTTCTTACGATGTCTGGGCAAAGTACTGATATAACTACATTCATTCATTCTGTAGATTACTTCAGTTGACAATTTGAAATAAAAGTCTAACAAAGGTCACGTATCTTCTCAGGAGCTAACGCTCAGTATCCAACTATGTTAGAGAAAAAATTAATTATTTTGCTTTCTGATCCCATATGCAAAGTTTTGATTCTTTATTTAACATAAAAACTTTAAAAAGCAAAAGTATTTTATTCAGGAACCTCATCTTCACCTTATGCTAAACCACATGTGCCTTTATCACTGACTAATCAAAAACATTATCATTTTTTCTCACTGAGTAACGTAATTTTGATGTGCAGTTTTGCAAATTGACTAGATTTAGCATTACTTATATAGTCTTTAACCTAAAAGCTTGGTTTTAATCATATTTGCATTTATAATCCCTCTACTTAGGGCAAGTGAGATCATTTTAAATGCATGGCAGTGATACAAGATTATTTTAAATACATGTATTTTAATACAGGGTAACAAAGTATAGAGCAAGCAAAAGTATATGTGGGACACATACATACAGCCCAAAACTGTGGAAGAGTTATGCAAATGCTGATGTTTAGAAAGCAGTAATATAATCAATGGATTATAAATAATTGTTTGAATTAAAATAGAAAAATAATTGGCTTAAGTTTGTTCTGAGTTAAAAGTTATCTTACTTTCTTTGGGAATTTTAATCATGAATACATTTTGGAAGTGCTGAAGATTTAAAAGTACTACCTCCAATTTAAAAACCCTGATTTTCTAAGGCTACTTATTAATAAACTTTCAAAGGTCTGAAAAAAATGTATTGTGAAAAATAATTTACATAAAGTTATTTGAATATATACATATTGTTGCCTTTTTAGTATAAAATATTTGCAATTATATAAATAAGTAAAGCATTTTCGGACCCACAGTGATAGTTATACTGTGACATTTTTCGCCCCACTCCAAATGGCTTTTTGAGTATGTATAAGAATAGCAAACATTTCTTACCAAATAATTTACTGCTGTGGAAGTTTACTCTTAACCACAACTGGCTTAAGATAGGACAGGCAACTGCTTGGGTGAGGCAATTTTAGAGATGTCGAAAAGCCATCTAACTGCCATGAAACTTTACCAAAAACTTCACTTTCTTTGGTTTATGGTGTGAATTCTTATTAAAACCTAAGTAATCCTAAAAAGGGCATAATAGTCTCAGCTGTTAGTTATTGTTTGTGATTTCAAGTCTCTGAAAACAAACTTTGATTAGGAAGGAGTAAGGGCTGATACTTTAATGGAATATTTGAGAGAAAAGTGAGGAATGTGAGGATGAGGAGGAGCATAGATGAAAAGGTTTAAAATTTCATGACTTTATTCAGGGCTGTGGCCCTAACAGTTAATCTAAAATCAGTAGCTAATGATATGCCACCAACCCCTTGCAGATACTCGAGGATCCAAACCCAGAACCTACGCTAATTATTAAAGAACTGCAGATCCAAACTACAGTGAGGTATCACCTCACATCGGTCAGGATGGCCATCCTCAAAAAATCTACAGACTGTAAATGCTGGAGAGGGTGTGGAGAAAAGGGAACCCTCTTACACCGTTGGTGGGAATGTAAATTGGTGCAGCAACTATGGAGAACAGTATGGAGGTTCCTTAAACTAAAAATAGAGTTGCTGGGCTTCCCTGGTGGCGCAGTGGTTGAGAGTCCGCCTGCCGATGCAGGGGACACGGGTTCGTGCCCCGGTCCGGGAGGATCCCACATGCTGCAGAGCGGCTGGGCCCGTGAGCCGTGGCCGCTGAGCCTGCGCATCCGGAGCCTGTGCTCCGCAACGGGAGAGGCCACAACAGTGAGAGGCCCGCGTACCGCAAAAAAAAAAAAAAATGCTATATGATTCAGCAATCCCAATCCTGGGCGTATATCTAGAAAAAATGAAAACTCTAATTTGAAAAGATACACTGGCATCTTTTTTAAAAAAATAGTTTCTCAGTTTCATGTATTAATATACCTCATAGTTTGTTCAGGAAGATTTTTAAATAAAAATTTAGATAAATCCTAACAAAGCATGCATTACTCCATCAAACAATTTCCAGTGAACTCCTATTTTGATACCAGTTGGTGATCATTGTTTTGTATGTGTATATGTGTCTTTTAATTTAGAAATGTTTCCATTTGGTATTGCCTTGGTTGAACAGTATTTCATTTCTGTGGAAAGTCTAGTGGAGCCTTGAAAGTCCTCAGCTCAGTTTTTGGATTATTTTTTACTTTATTTTTGTTTTTGTTTAGCTATCTCTGATTTTTTTCCCCTCCAACTAAACTTTCAATAGTTCAGATGTGTAATATATTTTATTTTATTCTTTTTTTATTTTTATTTATTTATTTATTTTTTGTGGTACGTGGCCCTCTCACTGTTGTGGCCTCTCCCATTGCGGAGCACAGGTTCCGGACGCGCAGACTCAGCGGCCATGGTTCATGGGCCCAGCCGCTCCGCGGCATGTGGGATCTTCCTGGACCGGGGCGCAAACCCGTGTCCCCTGCATCGGCAGGCGGACTCTCAACCACTGCGCCACCAGGGAAGCCCGTGTAATATATTTTAAATTACAAATCTAATCATGTCCTACAATGTCCTAGAAATGGTAAGTGATTCATTTTGTCGAGAAGCAGTATCACCATGAAATCAGAATCTTCTTTTGTTTATTCCTGGGTTCTAAGGACACTAATAAAAAAGCTAGAGTTTTCCAAGCAGCAATAATCATGGAAGGAGGGTTTTTCTTCACGGTTATTTATACACAAAGTTTTCTATTTCTCTTATATATTATTATGACTTTATGAAATATCACAACCACAATTTGAATTTTAGACAGAAATTTAAAAGAGTATTTTTGAGGGTATGAAAAGTAAAACTTTTAGTTGTTTGGGTGGTTTAGTTGTTTCCTATTTTCAAATTTCTCCTCTATCCCCAGAGAAAACCCCAAATAAAACTCTAATAATTTCTTTTTCTTATGTCAGTGTAGGTGTTCTATTACTAACCTACACAGTTCAAGTGATTAAAAAAGACCAGCAAACTTCTAAGGACATACCAGCTACTTCCAAGTTGCCTTGCTCCTAGATGAGTGCGAAACTGACCATTCACTTGAGCTTTTATGATGGTGGAACCACACGAGCCAGGAAACTAGG
The DNA here is from genome assembly GCF_951394435.1 of Stenella coeruleoalba. NCBI lineage: Eukaryota > Metazoa > Chordata > Mammalia > Artiodactyla > Delphinidae > Stenella > Stenella coeruleoalba. Next base: position 56,283,964 of record NC_137160.1, on the reverse strand, counting down.
ATCAGGAGCTGAGGCCATAGGATGGAGGCTGTATAATAGCTTCCCTGTACCTTTAGCTACGCAATCCGAAGGAAGGCTTTGAAAGTGCTGAGGGTTTGATGCCAAAGAAGAAACCCTTTCAGATGCATTTACCAAATGTTAGCTTAACATTCTCGGTGTGGTTTTCTGTTAATTAAATTACGTCATAAAAATTCCCATGATCTCATTCATTTCAGTCGTTGGGTAGAAGAAAACCCAAATAAACTACTAACTTGTCATTCACTTCTTTCAGCAGACAGAAACTCAGTTGGAAAGTGCAGACACAAGATGAACTACTGGAATATATAGAGGTCGGATGGATCAGGAGCCGTAATGGAGACACGCATGACCTTCCTCATGTGAGAGAGAAGACTGGCCGGGAGACAAACAACAGGAAAAAGCAAGAATGAAGGACTCTTGGCAGTGATCCAAGTAACAACTTAGGCTAGAGGCAAGAGAAAATCAGCTCCTCTAGACAGAACAAGGAATGATAGGTAAGTGCTTGGCGTCAACCAGTGCTTCCAATGACAGGTTGGTATAGGAGAGTCAGGTGCTATAAACAGGGCCAGGGACCGAGCAGGTATGAGAGAAAATCCAAGCAGAAAAGTATAAAATAAACTTTGTAAAAAATGCAGCACTTTGCAATTAATGTATTGAGAAGCATATCTGATTTGTACTTAAAGTTTTTGGTTTTTGTTTTGAGTGCTTGTTCTGATGGGGCATATAAAACTGTTTATAGATAAAAATAGAAAACATAGCTATCTGCTTTTAAATCAGTAAAGGCACTTTTATGAAATCAAAAACAGCTGATAAAATTGCCATGCAAAATAAATCGCGAACGAATTGCAAGAAACAGCACTTACTTGAATGGTTCCATCAATTTCATGGGGGTGATCCTAACGCACAATTTGGCTAGCCAAGCTGTTAAAAAAGGAAATTCAACTGAGTAAATTTGAAGATCTAGCTGGCTTTATCGAGCAATTCATGAATCCGGCAGCATCCCATCCAGTAAATAGAAGGGTGCTCCAAGGGGTTGTACAAAACGGAAGTTTTTTGTAGGCGGAAGGAGGGTGGGGCAAGGAAGATATTAGCAAAATAAAGGATCTTTCAGGCCAGAAGTCACCTTCTCCGGGGAGAAGGGTGAGTGTCTTTCACCACACAGATTACTTCTCCTTCCTTTGGAGAGGGTCCATGTGGTGCTGACCAGAAAATTCCACACTGCCTACATTAAGATCACATTCCTGGGGAAGGTTGAAACGACAGTGAGGTCAGGTATTAAATCTAAGTTTAGTTTCATAGGCTTTAGCACAAGTGATGCCATCTTAGGCCTGTGGTTTTCTCCTTAACAAAACTTAAATAAACTTTGATAAATACTCCCATGTAGGCAGCATATGACTCAAGGGGTTACAAAACAAAGAGAAAATAGCATATCCAAATTAAGGAATTTAAGGTTTGGGGATAATTGCAGTTTTCAAGATAATGATTAACAACAGTATACTCCCTGGCAATAACTGTTGCTAAGAAAACCCTGTGCTGGGACTTTCCTGAGAATCCACCAGCCAATGCAGGGGACACGGGTTCAAGCCCTGGTCCGGAAAGATTCCACATGCCGTGGAGCAACTAAGCCCATGCACCACAACTACTGAGCCTGCACTCTAGGGCCCGCGAGCCACAAGTGCTGAGCCCGCATGCCACAAGTGCTGAGCCCGCGTGCCACAACTACTGAAGCCCGCGCGCCTAGAGCCCATGCTCCGCAACAGTAGAAGCCACAACAATGAGAAGCCCGCGTACCGCAACGAAGACCCAACACAGCCAAAAATAAATAAAATAAATAAATAATTTTATTAAAAAAAGAAAGAAAACTGTGCTGTTGCTGGTGGTCACTAAGAGAGGAGGAAGGACAAGGCAGAGAGAATCACTCTATCAGTTTGCTTTTTTTTTCTGTTAATGAAGTAAAATTTAATAGCTGTCGTATCATCAAAGCTTCGTTAATGCAATTGTAAAGAATTACAGTTTTTTTTCAAGTGAAAAATTTATTGGATAGCATTTATAGAGTGCAAACGATATGCCACATATGATTCTATCATCTTATGCTCTGTGCTGTCTTATGCTCTGGGAACCCAGATGAAAGCTTGTCAGACCACAGTTCAAGTTCCCATAGGTGTTTATTCACATGCATCTTGAGGAAAATTTGTACAGAGAACCTAACCTAGCTACAAAACCTCAGACCACATCAACATTTTTGAAAGGTACAGAACCACAGAGACAATTTACCATGGAGAAATGTGTAAAAAGAAAGGAATTTTCCAACGATTGCCATTTAGCCAGTAACGGCAAACATGTTCGGATTTCCTTGGTTCCTTTGCAGAGTCGCTCCACTGGGTACAACTGCCCTCGTGGCAGTGGCAGTGGCAGTGGTGGGGAATCAAATTTCCAATGGTCCCCCCGCTTCACCTCTTGGAGGCAACAACATTAAGACACAGGATAGTCAAGGCTCAGCTCATTTTCCCCTACTGGGCTGGTTCTCTGGTCTTTTCAGTAATGGTGACACCATCCACCTTTTCACAGAATCCAGAAACTTAGAACTTAGCACAGACTGTCCTCAGGCTTTAACATCGCATTGTAATAAACCTGTACATACTGTTGACTCAAGCTAATTAATATCCTAATCATGCATCCCCTTTGTTTGATCCCCCTGCCATATGACAACCGTTATTTTCCCAATCTGGACCAGACCATGGCTTCTTTCAACCTCCAGGCTTGACTGCCTTCAAAATGTCTGCTTTTTAAAGATTACCAGAGTAATCTTATAAAACTGCAAATATTCTTCTGATTCTCTTGCTTAAAATGCAACATAGTTCCTTGGTACCTACGAGTCAAGTCTCAATGTCTCAACTCCTTAGCAAGTATCCAAGGCCTAACTTAATCAGACTCCTTCTTATTTCTTCAGTTGTATCCCCAAGTTCTTTATGCTCCAAAACTAACAAATGACTTCTGTTTTCTTGTACGTATGTATTAGGTTTTATACTATGGGGAGTTGTCTCTGCCAGGACTTCTCTTATTCTTCATATCGGCCTTGCAAAGTCTTATTCACCCTCCACAATCCTTCAATTTCCTATTCAAATGTGTCTTCCTCTCTGAGCCCCTCCCTACCTCAAAACAAAACAAAACAAAAGAATGTTCACTTTTTTCCTTGTCCACTTCCCTGCCTTTTATATACCTTTGTTAGGACACATATTTTTAGATTTTTTTTTTTTTTTTGGATTGCTTCTTTCTACCGTAGTGTGAAAACATACCTAATCTTAGTACTTGCAGTATTTTAAACACTCATATGCGTGAAGTTCTCAGCATCTGCTTATGGAATTGAAGATTTGTCTTAGAGCTCACAAGAGAAAAAAAGGGTCATTACTGACAGCTGAAATGCAGGGAGTTATAAAAGAGTTCAGTATATCCTGGGAATGGTGGTTAGTTTTGTGTAACTGGAGCATATGCTCATATGTAATAGGAAGTGGTGGTATTTGTCGAGGACAGATTATAAAAGATCTCATATGAGAAATGTAGGCGGCTCTTGAAATAATCTAGAAATAATCTGGAATAATCTTGCAATAATCTAGAGCCTGATTTTAGCAGTGGCAGATTGGAGGGAATTTCCTAGACATTTCTGGGAATAGTGTCCATACTGGATGTGTGACATGAAGGAGAGTGAATAATGGGAGATCCCTCTGTGGTTTCAGCTTGAGAAACTGGGTAGGTTGTGACACCATTATTTGGGATAAAGAATACAGAAGGCTGACCAAAATTAGGAGATAGTCTTGTTTTTTTCCCCAGATAGGGGATTTCAGATATTTGAAGTATAGAGCATAAAGTATTATCTGCATAAAATTGAGTATTATAGAGTATTATCTGCCTAAAATTGAAGGTTGAGTATGTTCGGACCTTACTGTCCCTGAGACAATTTCAGTCCAGAATGGCACCAAGATGAAATTCCCTGAATACCAGGAGGAATTTCGAAGAGGGGTAGCATATTGCCACCTCTGCCCGAATATCACCCTTCTCTGCCTTCTTGAAAAATGTCAAAATAAACAAACAATATATATTTTGGTTTTGACAACAGAAAAAAAGTCTCTCTTTGTGCACCTCCAGAACGCCTAAAAAAACAGTAAGAACTTTATGTCTGGGCTAAGGCTTGAACTTAATATGAGAAATAATGGAATGAACATGCTTTCGTGAATACATCTGGGAATCCCGTCAAATAGAGTCCTTGTTACCAAATACTTCACTAAAGGATATAAACACCAAACAACATCATGAACATTCAGGTCCCAGACAAGTGCCTTTATTTTAGTTAAAGGCCAATCTGATAAGTTAATTCTGAATAATATTGTGTGGACAAGGCTTCAACTGTTTGTTCATGATATCACTTTCCAGAAAGTTTACTTGGTGAGATTGTTTATAAAAACCATGCTTCTTTGTAAAGTGTGACTCACTTTTAAGTGCCCAAGACAAAGGAAATAATGTCTGAGGTATCACAAAAGGGTAGATCTCAATGCAAGGCAAGGAGCAAAAGCCCATTTGTATGTGACATATTTATATGTAAAAAAGACCTCTTTGTCTGAGAGGAATGTAATCGCTCTTGTATATACCTTTATATTATACACAACGAATTTAATCTTTCCATGAGCATTTACTGACAACCTTATTAGCAATGGTAAATACAAGATGAACAAATCTCTACCATCTTGGCTAACTGGTCGCTGTGCTTTCAACTTTTTCTCATGTAGTATGGATTCTAGTTTCTGTACCATTCTGCTTGTCCTACTCTGGACATATTCCATTTTCTTATCAGTCAACTTGAAATATAACTAGCAGATTGAATTTTAACCCTTCAGCTGTTGACTGAGATAAGCTATAAATACTAAAAGGCTCAATTCCCCAGATCAAAGAGCTATTATGTCTGCTAATGAAATTTTATCTTACATTAAATTTTAAGGTTGGCATGCCTACTTTGGCTTCACATTGAGCTGATATTAAGCTTGTCATTTTTAAAAAATAAACTGTCAGTAAAATTTCCCCATCTGCTTACTCAAGTGATCTTTTAAAATTTTAAGAAAAAACATTCTAACAAGAGGCCCTAAGATTTATTCCTATTGTTTCATGTTGTTGTAGCTCATTGTCTGAGCATGCCAGGACTTAGGAGTAGTTCATCGGTCCTCTGATGCAGCGCCTATCCTAACAGAATTGTGGCTTTGGAGACTTAACCAGCTTGGCTTCTTTATTCAGTGCAGTGACAAAATCCAGTTGTAAAAAGGACATGGGAGAACCCTGTTCTGTGTAACTGTAGAGTTTTCTGCCTGTCATCTTCAGTGACTGATAAATTGCATTCATCAACACTTTTCTGGATAATATTGTTCAGTTAAATATGATTTCAACTAATCGAACTATAATATAGGCCACAGTTTTCAATCTTGTCCACAGGCTATGAGTGATGTACTGAAGGGGAGCAGACTCTGCCACCCCAAAATAAGCCACTTTGGCATGTTGATTATTTTTTATTCTTTATTTTTGAAATTTTATTGGAGTATAGTTGATTGACAATGTTTTGTTAGTTTCAGGTGTACAGTAAAGTGACTCGGTTATGCATATACATATATTCATCCTTTTTCAGATTCTTTCCTCATGTAGGTTATCACAGAATATTGAGTAGAGTTCCCTGTGTGTATATGTTAATCCCAAGCTCCTGATTTATCCCTCCCTGCCACATTTCCCCTTTGGTAACCATAAGCTTCTTTTTGATACCTGTAAGTCTGTTTCTCTTTTGTAAATAAGTTCATTCATATCATCTTTTTAAAAATTAGATTCCACATATGAGTGATATTATATGATATTTGTCTTTGTCTGACTTACTTATGAGAGTATGAAAATGTCTAGGTCCATCCACGTTGCTGCAAATGTTTTGCTCTTTTTTATGGCTGAGTAATATTCCATCGATTATTTTAAAGTTACTTAAGAAACAACCAGTGCAAGATGGACACGCTGACTTCCTTTGCCCCTCCCTGGAAGCATGAAATAAATCTCCCACGTGAAGGGTATCCTCCCTATACCAGGAGGTAGAAGGCATCCTTCTCACCAGAGATAGGGAATTTAGGGCCAAGAAAGTTGTATAAAAACACATTGTTACTTCTTCACTAACTTGGTACCCCAAGCTCAAACCCCTTTTACTTGCCAATGCCTCACAGATTTATTTTTTCCTTGTCTAAAAGGTATAAAAGCTGCCTGCTTGGGTCACTTTTTTGAGTCTCATTTTATAGATTCTGTACATACAAAATTAAATTTGTTTTTCTCCTGCTAATCTGTCTTACATCAACTTAGTTATTAGACCAGCCAAAGAACCTAGAAGGAAGGAAGAAAAGTTTTCCTCCCCTACAGTACTTACATGAATTACTGAAAATTAAGGTACCTTCCCAGTATTTGTAAGTTTCTTTTGATCTAGTCAATAATCCTATCTTATTACATGTTAGTCCATGAGAATTTACGCCTTATGCCTGTATATTTGTTCATGTTGATGACCAACTTCTTAAGTGATTTATTAAATCATCTTTTTCACAGTCCTTTGTAGAATTTTCCTGGGGACCGATGTGAAATTTGGCAATATTTAATATCACAACTTTTTTTTTAATCCCCTTTTGAAAAAACACTATGGTGACATTAGTAAATCTAAAGTCACCCAACACTTCTCTCTATATCCAGGATTTTTTTTAAAACAAAGATTACTGACACTATTTCTTCAATTGTATCTGAAAGTTCCCTTAGCATATTTTATTTTAACACATTTTAAGTATCTGAGGATGACTTACTGTATCTCATCTTCATTAGACTTCAGCTCTCACTTAATAAAGTTTTGAAAACTTTTCTGTGTTGCACACCTTTCTCTTTGATTAAAAAATATTAGTAACGACAGAAAGGACACTGAAAATAAGACAAGTAGTTTGGTAACATTATGCCATCTACCTAAATGATTGTGCTTAGGCCATCTTTGGTCTTATTCCAATTTTTCTGTTTCCCTGATACTAAAATCATAAAAATGGAGTCTGGACCATGCTTTCATAGATCCTTGGTTCTGTGCTTCACTTCATAGCATTGAAAATTGTAATTTTCAAAATCTGAGCTCAGCAGAAAACCCGCTTTGAAACTCATTTTGTTTCTTTAGAAGCTTTGCTCTGTCAATTCAGAATAATTTTTGACTGTACTAATGTTAGAATGTTTCATCCCCATTGAATATTAGTTCACTGAAGAGTTTCTCACTATTAGATCATATCTATTTTTCTCCAGGTATTTTGGAAATGAGGGAGTCATGTTTGATTACAGTCATCTTTCCTACCTTTATAATTACTTCCTATGTCATTTTTACTTACAATTCATTCCAAATTTTGCTTATTGTTTGATTTTTCCAAGCTAACCCATATGCATGGTAAAAATTAAATAGTATTAAAGAATTTATAACATTTCATGTCATGCCCCACCATTTCCAATCCTGCTACTGACAAGCAGGCATTCTGTAAATTTCTTCTAGTGTCTCTTCTGGTGGTTCTACCTGTAACTATTAATAATATAAAAACATTTCTCGATTTATTAAACAAAATTTTGATTCTCCTACAAATGAGTAAGAGTTAGTTAAAATTCAAATACCCCCACCTAGCCGTGTCATAATATTCTCAATTTTATTAGTTATATTATTACAGGCATACCTTGTTTTATTGGGCTTCACTTTCTTGCACTTCACATGTACTGTGTTTTTTTACAAAATGATGATTGTGGCAGTACTGTTTCGAGCAAGTCTATTTATTCCATTTTCCAACCATATTTGCTCACAGTGGGTCTATGTCATGTTTTAGTAATTCTCACAATATTTCAAACATTTTCATCGTTATGATATTTGCTTTATTGTGGTTTGGGATCGAACTGCACTATTTCCAATGTATGCCTCTATTTTAGTTCAGTCATTGCTTGATTTTGTAATCATGATCCATTAATTGCAGACAGTATCTCCTTCAGTTGATGGTACTAGCTCTCCTCACCTTCCTTATATCTACCTTCTAAATCCTGTCAGGTATAGCTTTATCTTTACAAAGGAAATACCAATGGTATACATATATATAGTTATATATATGTAGTTATATATATAGTTATATATTGTATAAGTTGATTCTTGAAACTCAGTAAATAGCATGTAATGACAGTTATGTAACTGCTGCCCAAGAAAGAACACTCTGGTCTAGGATACCATTTTAATCTCTTCATGTCCAATGTCACATACCCAGGACCTCTTGAGAAGAATGCTGCTTAAATCCCAAACAAATGTACTTTTTATATACTTCTTAAGTTGCCTGAAATCATGCCTTATTTTATTTTGTTTCATAAATTCACCATGGCCTTTTAGTATAGTTCTTTTTTTTTTTTTAGAATTTTTCATTTTCCCTACATTTTTGTGGCTGAGAGAATAAATATATGCATTCTTCAATATAACACTAAGAATATCCAGTTACCTATTATTTCATCTGTTAATTGGAATCTATCCCATTCTTTTAAAAGATATCCTTCTTGGAGTTCATTGTCTTAGGGATCTAATTTGAACCAATTCCTTTCTAGGCTTTTTACAAGCAAGTCATTCCAATGTTTGTTTCACTGCATTCCTAACGCAATTGCAATGCTTCTCTTCCTTGATCTTTACCCTTGTTTTGTGGAGGACAACCTCAAGAAATTTCCTCAGAAAGGGGACATCAAAAGTGAACAGTAGGGAGATTCCTTAAAAAACTAGAAAAAGAGTTACCATATTATCCAGAGATCCCACTTCTGGGCATAGATCTGGAGAAAACTATAATTTGAAAGGACACATGCACCCCAATGTTCATAGCAGCACTGTTTACAATAGCCAAGACATGGAAACAACCTAAGTGTCCATAGACAGATGAATGGATAAATAAGATGTGGTATATATACACAATGGAATATTACTCAGCCATAAAAAAGAATGAAATAATGCCACTTGAAGCAATGTGGATGACCCTAGAGATTATCCAACTAAGTGAAATAAGTCAGACAAAGACAAATATCATATGATACTGCTTATATGTGGAATTTTAAAAAAATGATAGAAATGTAGTCATTTACAAAACGGAAATAGACTCACAGACATAGAAAACAAACTTATGGTTACCAAAGGGGAGCGGGGGAGGGATAAATTAGGAGCTTGGGATTAACAGATACATACTACTATATGTAAACTAGATAAACCACGAGAACCTACTATATAGCACAGGGAACTATACTCAGTATCTTATAATAACCTATAATGGAAAAGAATCTAAAAAAGAAGATATATACATATATATATGTAGAACTGAATCACTTTGCTGTACACCTGAAACTAACACAACATTGTAAATCGACTATATTTCAAAAAAAAATTTAAGTGCCAATATAAAATAAAAATTAAAAAAAAACTTTAAAAAAGTGAACTGTCATTGTAGCTTACATTATCTTTAGTTTATACCACAATTGAGTAACAGATTGATCGGGTATAGGGCTATATGTTAATTGTTTATAAATCTACCATCAGCGGGATTTTGCTTGTTTTGTAAGTTTGATATCCTCTCTCTTTCTCTGCCTCTGTCTTTCTCAGACTTAAATTTGTTTATTCTTAGTGTTATGAGATTTCACAAGAATGTATATCTGTGTGGATTTTTTTAGCACCCATCTTTCTATGAATTGTACCGATCCTTTTTATTTGTATGTTTTAACCAAACCAAATAGTTGATGGTGTTTCTTATCTTTCTCTTCACTGTTTTTGGTGTTGCCATTTTCATTTTTATACACTATAATTGACTTTGGTGTAAAATTCTTTGAGTTTTGACAAAAGTCTCAACAAGGCAAGATACTAAATGGTTCCGTTATCCCCAAATAGTCCCTGTGCTGCCTCTTTGCAGCCAACTCCTCCCCCTCTCCTCAATTCCTGGCAACTTCTGATGTGTTCACATTTCCTATAGATGCGTCAGGTAAATAGAATCATCCAATATGTAGAGTTTGAATGTAGCTTCTCTCACTTAGTTTAACGTCATTGGGATTCATTTGTGTTGCGTGTATCACGAGTTCGTTCTATTACTGAGCGCTATTCCTCTGTATGGATGTACCGCAGTTTGCTTATCCTTTCACCAGCTAAAGAACATTGGTTTATTTTTATTTTGGACAATTATGAATATAGCCAATAAGCATTCACATATTAGCTATTGTGTGAACATAGGTTTTCATTTTATTTGGATAAATACCTAGGATGAGGGTTGCTCCGTACACGGCAAGTATATATTTGAATGTATAAGAAACCATTACACACTTTTCTGAAGTGCTGTAACATTTTGCATTTCAACCAGCCACGCATGAAAGTTCTACTTGTTCCACATCCTCATTATCATTTGGTATTGGGCATTGTTCTTGGTCCTTGGCATTTTGGTGGTATCACGTTGTGTTTTTAATTTTCATTTCCCTTATGAATAATGATATTGAAATGTTATTTATGGCCAAATTTACCATCTGTGTATCTTCTTTAGTGAAGGGTCTGTTCAAATATTTTATACAGTTTGTAATCGGGTTGTTTCTTTCCTTACTGAGTTTTAAGTGTTCGGCAGGCATTTTAGATACAGTTCCTTGGTCAGATATGTGATGTGCAAAAAGTCTTTCTAGGCTCTGTCTTTTGTTTTCATTCACATGACAGTGTTGTTTACAGAGCAAAAGTTATAAACTTTGATGAAGTAAAGTGTGTGTGTGTGTGTGTGTGTGTGTGTGTGTGTGTATGGATTGTGCTTTTGGTGTCATAACTAAGAATTCTTCACATAACTCCAGGTCCCAAAGACTTTCTCCTCTGTTTTTGTCTAGAATTTTTATAGTTTTAGGTTTTATAGTTAATTTTGTGATTCATTTTGAGTTCATTGTTACATGTGGTGTGAAGCATATAACAAACTTTTGAGGGTTTGGTTTTCTGTTTGTTTTTTTGCCTGTGAACATCTACATTAAGTCCTTTAACAGGACTTATTTGGGAGTCAATTCTCTACTCTCTTCTTCAAGGGTTGCCATTTTAGAAGGACAGTGCCATTCTTAGTCTAAGACATGTTTCTTCTTTTCTCCAGAGAATACTTTCTTCTTTTACCAACAGTGTTTTAAGATTTTATGATGATATAACCTAGTTTGAGACTTTCTATTCAATGTACTTGTTGGGGACATCAATACAAATGATATCTCAACCAAGTAATGTTGGCAGATGTAATGGATTCCAGGAAGCTCTGGGGGCCAACATATGCAAAAGTATTAGGAGCAGAGAAGAGAAGAGGCAACAAACAAGGGAGATGAAAATAAGATGGATGGTTAACGTGGCACTTGGAGCAGCTGTGCTAGACAGTAAATTGCCCAGAAGAAAACACCTAGGCTCTTCTCAAAAGAAGTGGACCACATTCTATAGGAGAAGTCAAGCAGCTTACCTGCATGTTAGTGACGTAGGAACCATTACTCTTTAGTCCAGAATTTTGCAGAGTGGGGGAAGGTGTCGTGCAGAACCCAATCAAATGGTCATTTCCTGACTGTCGTAAGCTCTAGTCATCTGGGGATCTGGCGAATGTGGGGTGGTGAGAGAACAACAGGTAAATGTAGTAGAATAACTGGGCAGCGGTAAGGACCAACTGTGCTTAGTGGTCTTCAGCATCTTCAGAGATGGGGCAGCATGGCTGTGTGTCCATCTCTAGACTCACACATCTGCCTAGTGTGGGTACAGAGTAGGTGGAAGGTGGGAGTTTTGCCCAGTGCCATTACGTATCCTAACTTATGAAATCTCACAATCATCCACTCCATCATCTACTTAGTTCTCATCGCAGAGCTTTCGCTCCAGTTATGACCCAATCCCCATTTCAGGATTTCCTCAAAGCCAGTGCTTTTCAAACACAAGGACCTAGAACTCTCCACGAATGAATAGCCCTCTTATCTGTCCATGCCTTTTGTGGCCTCGTCCCTCACTTGATTATCTTCTTATGTCATGGATCCCCTTCTGGAGAGAAAGGAAAAGAATGTGGTCAATAACCACTGCATCCCAGGTGAGGACACCTACTAGACATGTCTAGCTGGACCGGCCAATGGAAGACTCTTTAAGACCATGTCTCCAGCAATGTTTGAAACACACCAGCAATCATGTAGAAGAGCAAGGTCCTGGAAGAAGCCAGCTCCGTCCCCAACCTGCCAAAGGCACCAGGGTTGACAGACTGATTATCTGAGGAGGGGCCGCTCAAAGACAAGTGGCCTCAAATAGTTCACTGATGCCTGAGTGCCATTTGAGGAATACTAAAAGCAGAGATAGATGAGAGGCTAGAGGGTGTCCCAGGATACGTGGCCTCCTTTGCACTCTGGCAGACCACTTGACCTCTAATATGTAGATGACTAAACCCTTGACCCTTGATTCTCTTTCTCAACTTCTATAAAGAGACTGTTGTCTGGAGCTGGACTGCAAAATATTTGCTGTTGGTCTCTGGGGAGATGAGTACTGAAAATGAGTAAACATTTAAAAACTCTTCTAGACATGTTACATTGCTGTGACCTTTGAGCACATTTTGTATTTTATAAATGTATTGGTTCTCGACAGATTAGGATTTTTTTTTTTTTTTTTTTTTTCCTGTACGCGGGCCTCTCACTGCTGCGGCCTCTCCCGTTGCGGAGCACAGGCTCCGGACGCGCAGGCTCAGCGGCCATGGACCGCGGGCCCAGCCGCTCCGCGGCACGTGGGATCCTCGCAGACCGGGGCACGAACCCGCGTCCCCTGCATCGGCAGGCGGACTCCCAACCACTGCACCACCAGGGAAGCCCCAGATTAGGATTTTTAAAAATTAAATCTGGTCTTTCTGAATTTCTGCTCCAGGGAACATAATACACATAAAAAATTAGTGCATTTCTCAGGCTATTGTAAATGTGAAATAATGCTCTTTTATACTTTCTCAAAGAATATTTTTTAATTTTAATATTCCCACCCTCACCCCCTCCCAAAAAAAGGCAAAAAAAGGAAAAAATATTCTGCCAAAATGACAGACTCTTTAAAAATAACCAAATCTGTTTCATTGTTTCCTTAAGCTAAAGTATGACTGCCAGTCAGAAATGGTCTTCCCTCTGGCTGGTGTCATGTTTCAGTCCTACCAGGATCCTGTCAGGAGTAAGAAGGTCTTCAAAACTCCCCCGTTTCTTCGTTTTATGCTTCCAATTCTCCATTTTCTATTTCCCTGCATTTTCCTGTTATTGATTTCAAGAGCAAGCAAGTTGAATATTTTGCAGGACTTTATTTAAACAGAAGCAACCCTGGGGACTTCTCTGGCGGTCCAGTGGTTAAGACTCTGCACTTCCACTGCAGGGGGCACGGTTTGATCCCTGGTTAGGGAATTAAGATCCTGCATGCCGCGAGGCATGGCAGATAGGCAGATAGATAGATAGATAGATAGATAGATAGATAGATGATAAATTGATAGATAGTTAGATAGAAACAACCCTAAAGAATGTTACTTTCTAAAAATTTGATTTCGCTCTTCTTTTGTTACTGCCGTCCACAATATCTGATCTTTATTTAGTGTCCCTCGTTGTTGACCAAAACATTCCAGTGGCTCGCTGTTGCCAGCTCCATGAAAGCTCACTGCATCTTGCTCACAGAAGCTGAGTTGGTGGCCTTCCTTGCACTGTGCTGAGTGTGTGTGTGCACTTTCGCACCTCCACGACTCGACCCTCTTGTTTCCCAGGGGTGTGAAGCGTTGAGCACAGACTCAAAGGTGTTGTTATGTTGTGAAATCAAATTTGAAGAGCTGAGCCTTGAAACAGAAAATATTCACATTTCTACCTGAAATCTCTTTCCGAATACCTGCACAGTATCAGGAAGTCCAAGGTGAGAGCTGTGCTGACGTCTACATTCTACTACCTCTAATGAGGTGGTAATTTTTGTGACCACCTCATTATTCTTCACTTGACTGTTATCAACTGGAAAAAAAGAAAAGAAAAAGAATTGGCTGAAATATCAGGAGACTCTGTTTTAATTTCACACCAGTGAAGAGCAGAAATCTATGCTGCTCATTCCAGACTTGATAGGAACAGGTGTCTGAGTTTCAAAACTAAATAATCAAGGGGACAGGAAAGCGGCATAAGGGATGGGATACTCTTTACAAGTGTAATACACTTACTTCATTGGTCTTTTTAAGCAGAACCTTTTCCATGGGGAAAAATTCCTCCATTTATCACAGGAATAATTAAGTGAAAATTACCAAATTTCCAGTAAACTAGCAACATTTATCTAGCACCTACTTCATATAGATTATCATCTTAGCACTCAGAGGGAGGTTTCCCTACTAAATTTAATTACTCCTTTTTATTTTTTAACAGTGATAAAATATACTTTTATTTACTTCGTTGAGTCAGAGGGTCGTAAAAAAAAATTATTGCTAGAGTAGATACCAGGCAAACAGAACGGTGCTTTAGAAATCCAGTTACCTTGGAGTTTATTTAACTAAGAGAAAAAGATCATAATGTTTTCATGCAATACGTACTTCGTTCTTTAACAATTGTGACAAATAACAGAAGGAATTAAGGAATGCTGTTTTTTTTTGTTGTTTTTTTTTTTGCTGTACACGGGCCTCTCGCTGTTGTGGCCTCTCCCGTTGCGGAGCACAGGCTCCGGACGCGCAGGCTCAGCGACCATGGCTCACGGGCCCAGCCGCTCCGCGGCATGTGGGATCCTCCCGGGCCAGGGCACGAACCCATGTCCCCTGCATCGGCAGGCAAACTCTCAACCACTGCGCCACCAGGGAAGCCCAGGAATGCTGTTTTTGTAATCCATACAAAACACCAACATTTTGGGTTATACATAATTTAAAGAAATGTCCCAAACACTTCAAAATACTGCAGTAGCCAATACATAGAGGCATGCCTTGGGTGGCCATAGGAATGCAGTTTAGAAAATAAAGAAAAAATCACACTGGAACTACTCAATTTCTTCAAAATCACTGAGGAACAAAAGCAACAATGAACTTCCATACTGATTTTACATAACTTCCATACAGTACCTTGACTTAAATCCAAGAGCAAAAGTTAAGACTCTCTTCCTCTATTTTTGGTAAACAACTGCATGGTAAACTTAGATGACTTTTCCCCCGGATTTTACCTGGGAGTGGCCTTTAAAATTTTTTATTTAAAAGAGGGCAGTCTGGGGGCTTCCCTGGTGGCGCAGTGGTTGGGAGTCCGCCTGCCGATGCAGGGGGCACGGGTTCGTGCCCCGGTCTGGGAAGATCCCGCGTGCCGCGGAGCGGCTGGGCCCGTGAGCCATGGCCGCTGAGCCTGCGCGTCCGGAGCCTGTGCTCTGCAACCGGAGAGGCCACAACAGTGAGAGGCCCGCGTACGGCAAAAAAAAAAAAAAAAAAAAGGCAGTTTGGCACTTTTATACTGATGTCACCAATGTTAATATTTCTTGGGATCTCAGAAAGATTCATATTCTTTACAGCTGATTCAGCACAGGCTGGAGCTCCTGCTAAGCCAGCCTCAGATTTCTCCAGTTTATTTTGTGCATGAATTTGTGTAACAATCTCATTCACGTTGGTCTCCAATACCATTCCCCCCATCGCCATTTCTGCAAGAATATTGTGAACCTTGTCTACGTGGAAAATTAAATCCAGTTCACAGCCTGTGCTCCGCAACGGGAGAGGCCACAAGAGTGAGAGGCCCGTGAATCCAAAAAAAAATGAAATTCTTCAGATAAATTTAAAAATAGATATCAAAATTTGTGTGCTGAAAACTACAGAACATTGCTGAGAGAAACTAAAGACCTAAGTAGATGGAGGACCATATGGTGTTCATGTTAGGATGTCATTTATGCCCAAGTTGATCTTTAGATTCAAAGAGATCTTAATTGAAATCCCAGCAGTCTATTTTGTAGAAGCTGATACTCTGACTCTAAAATTCATATGGAAGAGCAAAATACCAAGAATATCAAAATAGCTTTTTAAAAAATGAACAAAGTTGACGGATTTATACAACCTAAATTCAAGATTTATAGTAAAACCATGGTAATCAAGGCAGTGCGGTATTGGCATAGAGACAGACACACAGATCAATGTAACAGAATACAAAATCCAGAAATAAACCCACACATATATGGTCAATTCATTTTTGAAAAAGTTGCAAAGGTAACGTGGTGGAGAGAGGATTGATTATTTTTTTAACAAATGGCACTGAAGCAAGTGCATATGTGTATGTAAAAAATACACTTTGATCCTCATACTATATACAAAAACTAACTCCAAATGCATCATAGGTCTCAGTATAAAATCTAAAACTGTAAGAATTCTTGACTAAAACGAAGGGGGAAAACCTTTGTGACCTTCGTTTAAGCAGAGATTTCTTTTTGATATAAATTTATTTATTTAATTATTGGCTGCGTTAGGTCTTCGTTGCTGCTCGCGGGCTTTCTCTAGTTGCGGCGAGTGGGGGCTACCCTTCCTTGCAGTGTACGGGCTTCTCATTGCAGTGGCTTCTCTGGTTGTGGACCACGGCTCTAGGCGCTCCAGCTTCAGTAGGTGTGGCACATGGGCTCAGTAGTTGTGGCTCACGGGCTCTAGAGCACAGGCTCAGTAGTTGTGGCACACGGGCTTAGTTGCTCTGCGGCATGTGGGATCTTCCCGGATTGGCAGGGAAGCCAGTGTGTCCCCTGCACTGGCAGGCAGATTCTTAACCACTGTGCCACCAAGGAAGCCCAAGCAAAGATTTATTAGATCTAATATCAAGTGCATGATCCATAAATGAAAAAAATAATAAACTTTATTTCATAGAAATTAATGACTTCTCCTCTTGCAAAGACACTGTTTAGAATGAAAAGACAAGCCACAGTTTAGGAGAAAATATTTGCAAGTAACATATAAAGGACTAGTGCCCACAATATATAAAGAACTCTCGAAACTGAATAATAAAAAAACAAACAATTTAAAATAGGCAAAAAAAAAGGGCTTCCCTGGGGGCGCAGTGGTTGAGAGTCCGCCTGCCGATGCAGGGGATGCGGGTTTGTGCCCCGACCTGGGAGGATCCCGCATGCCGCGGAGCGGCTGGGCCCGTGAGCCATGGCTGCTGGGCCTGCGCGTCCGGAGCCTGTGCTCCGCAACAGGAGAGGCCACGACAGTGAGAGGCCCGCGTACAGCAAAAAAAAAAACAAAAACAAAAAACAGAAAAAAAAAGGCAAAAATTTAAATATATGTTACTAAAGAAGATATTTGAATAGCAAATAAGCACATTAAAAATATGTTCAACATCTATAGATAAATGCAAATTAAAGCTACACCACAAGGGAATAACTCTACACATGGATTAGAATGCCTAAAACTAAAAAGATCGACCATACCAAGTATTAGTGAGGATGTGGAGGAATTTGAATTCTCATACACTTATGGTAGAAATGTAAAATGGTCCAAAAATGTTGGAAACAGTATGATGGTTTCTGGAAAATTAAAGACACACTTAACATATGATCAGTGATCAGTCTCCTGTATTTTTTTTTTTTTTTTTTTTTTGGTGGTACGCGGGCCTCTCACTGTCGTGGCCTCTCCTGTTGCAGAGCACAGGCTCCGGGCGCGCAGGCTTAGTGGCCATGGCTCACGGGCCCAGCCGCTCCCCGGCATGTGGGATCCTCCCGGACCGGGGCACGAACCTGCGTCCCCTGCATCGGCAGGTGGACTCTCAACGACTGTGCCACCAGGGAAGGCCTCTCCTGTATATTTATCCAGAGAACATGTTCATACAAAGCATATGTCCAAACAAAGACTTGCACATAAGTGTTCATAAAAGATTATTTTGTAATAGCCAAAAAGTGGAGAAAAATATACATCAAGATGAGAATGGATAACCAAATTGTGGTATGTACACACAATGGAACACTACTCAGGAATAAAAAGGAGTAAGTTAGCACTAACAGTAAAGACAACAGCACAGGTGACTCTCAGATACACTATAGTGAGTGAAATAAGCCAGAGGAAGAAAAATACATACTATATGCTTCCATTTCTACAAAATTTTAGAAATAATCTATTAGAACAGAAAGAGTGGGTTTGATAACTGGTAGGAGGGAGATTTTGGAGAGGACGCATATGTTCATTATCTTGATTATGGTGATGGTTTCGTGATGGTCTCACATACTGATACATTCCACATACACACGCGTGTGCACAGACATACATATGCAAAAATTTACCAAATCGTGCAACTTAGCGTGCAGTTTATTGTATATTATATTTCAACAAAGCTGTTTAATATAACTGCATCATTTTCTTCCATCTTAAACATTGTATACAAATCAGATTTCCTTTTCCTTTCTAACTCAGGATAATTGTTTGGTATATTAACTGCATTTTTGAACCAAAGTGTACCAATAATGTCAGTACCTGTTAGTTAATTAAGCCCCTTTACCCACACAAGTGGCCCTGGGCTTCTGTGTTTTGTGAAATTTTGTTTTAGCTTTTTAGAGTTTGTTATCGGTGGTTTCAAATATCAAAAATTTTGTCTTTTGATTTATTGCTTTAAACCTGTAATAGAATGTAACCCTTATCATCCAGTTAGAAGTCAACCAAAGATTATAGGAGGATGTGTTATAAAAATACCATCTCTGAAGTCAATAAACTCAGGTTCAAATTCTGACTCTACCGCTAACTGGCTGTGCATCCAAGGAAAGTTATTTTTAGTCAATCCTCAGTCACCCCATCATGAAATGGGACTGCTCGTGGCTAATTCATTGGTTTAGTTTGGAGAATAAATAAAACACTGTATTTATATACAAGGTCTAGTACACAGTAGACATCAAATTTTTGCATTCCTTTCTCTCTTTTTTAAAGTAATGCCTGTTATTTACTTATTTTAAATATTTATTTGTCTGCGCTGGATCTTAGTTCTGGCACGTGGGATCTTCGCTGCATGTGGGATCTGTGTTGCAACATGTGGGATCTTCATTGCGACACGTGGGATCTTTAGTTGTGGCATGTGGGATCTAGTTCCCTGACCAGGGATCAAACCTGGGCCCCCTGCATTGGGAGCACGGAGTCTTAGCCACTGGACCACCGGCGCACTCCCTTGCATTCCTCTCTTCATTGTATTGGATGAATTAACACTAACTCTCTAGCTGATAAAGCCCCAACACCTCAGTGGCTAAGTGCAATAGAAATGTATTTCTTGCTCATGGAATGTCCAGTTGGTAGCAGGTAGTGCGGGGGGTAGCTTTCGGGGTCTTGGCCATTCAGTACAAGGCACACTGCAAGCATCAATATCCGGCCAGCCATGCAGAGAGAGTTAGTGCAGGATATCTTGAGAGGTTTCTATGGGCCAGGCTTGGAAGTAGCATATGTTATTTCTAGCAACATTCACTTCACCAGGACACAGTCTTGTGACCATAGCCTAGGAAGAAGTGGAAACCAAATTTTGGTGAATAGCTAGCATGTTTCTACCACATTCCCTGTGCCAATCAAGAATGAAAGTCTGAGAAACACTCAAATGAGCTTCAGGATATAGCGTTAGTAATATCCATTTGTTATACAGAGCCTATTTTAGAATTGAGGTTGCTGATACGTGAATTTTTATGTGAGATGTTATCACTCTAAATACTAATGGTTATAAAATTATAATCATCATCATCCCTGTGGATGTCCTCAGCCACCAGTTCTTGAATGCCAGCTTTCCAACAAGCAGCAAACTCTGCATTGTACCAATATTGTTTCATTAATTGCTGTTTTAGAGTGGAGAATTCTTAAAGACAGAAGGCATATCTTGTTTTTTTCCTGCAAGTATTCTGATGCTGAATACAGTAAAAACAGACTATGATTGATATTTTTTGAAAGAATAAATATTAGAAACAGAATTTTAAAACCTAGGAAATCTCGGTTGTTCTAGCTTCCCAGACACGAATGTATGCTCGCCATATTTTTAAGTGTATCTTAAAATGTCTTAGAATGGAGATATCAATATTCATAATGCCTGCCTGGGAACTGTGCTTCTGAGGATTCAATAAATTATATCTTATGACAAATTTTTATCTACCAAAACTGACAGAAACTGATCCTCAAGAGAATATGGCTTATTTACAGAATTTTTTGTGTGTAATTTATTCAGCTCTCCACACAAATGCTGGAACTTCATTGCTGACTTTTCTTAAATTACACATTCTTTCACTAAAAAAGGAAGTTGTTTTGCTTTTGAATACAACAATAAAAACAAAATAGAATTCTGTAGACGTGTGTATGCGCATTGCTGATTTCTTTGCTGGTTTATGCTAATTTGAGGTCATTTCAGTTTTACAAATTATTCTTTAATCTAGATTTTCTTTAACAGGGATAATGTTTAAAATGGCATTTTTCCTCTAGACATATCAAGTTCATATCTATCTTTATTATGAAAAATTCAAATATAAACTGGAGTTGGAAAAGACAGTCAAATTAAGTGTAATGCAAAAAAGAATGATTGAGACTAACGATGTAATGATGTATTCTTTCAGTTGACTGCATATTTTGCATGTAAAATTAAAGGTTAAATTCTAATCCTATTATTTGTTTTTAAACAATTTTACTTAATGTAGTCTGTCAAGAACATTTATGTCTCTGGAGATGTTAGAAGACTTCATAATTATAAGCGATTTCCCAAAAGGGTAAAATACCTTGCTCAATTAAAATACTTAAGGGAGAACTATATTTTTCAGCTGTATTGAGGTATAATTGGCAAATAAAATTGTAAGATATTGAAAGTACACATCATGATGATCTGATACATGTGTATGTTGTGAAAGGATCTCCCCCCTTCATTGAGTGAATTAACACATCCATCACCTCACATATTTATCATTTTATTTATTTATTTTTTTGGTGAGAATGTTTCAGTTCTAGTCACTTAGCGGATTTCAGTTATACAGAGTGGTGGTATCAACCGTAGTCACCCCATTTTACATTAGATCCTCAGATCTTATTCATCATACAGCTGAAAATTTATTCCTTTTTACCAACCTCTCGATTTCTCCCATCCCCCAGCCCCTGGCAACCACTTTTCTATGCTGTTTCTATGAGTTTACTTTTTTTTTTTTAAGATTCCACACAGAAATGATATCATGCAGTATTTTTCATCTTCCGTTGAGCTTATTTCGCTTAGTATGAGGCCCTGCAATTTCATCCATGTTGTTGCGAATGTCAGGATTTCCTTTTGAAAAGCTGAATAATATTCCACTGTATATCTGTACCACACTTTTTAAAAATCCATTGTCTGTGGATGGACAGTAAGTTGCTTCTATGCATCTGCTATGCATCTGCTATTGTAAACGGTGCTGCAGTCAGTCCGGCCCAACCTCAGAGTCGCCTCTCAGACTTCCGTCATTTCCGAGGCTCCTTCTTTGTTCTCAGTGGCCCCTGGCAGTCAGGGCTGTGCGAAGGGGAGCCTTGTAGTCTGCACCTAGATGCAGGTTGATTGGAAGCTGGACCCTCAGGCAGCAGCTGGGAAAACAGGTGGTGGAGTCCCTTCCAGGAGGAAACCGGGATGGGCATTTTTACCTGCCCCCTCTCTGCTGGGCCTACGTGTAGAGCTGCAGTGTCGGGCTGCTCCTAGGCCCATTAAGAACTGTTTCTTTGTTTGCTAGAGTCCTAGGGGACTCATGGATGCAAGCGCCATTGACTACTAGGGCCAGGAAATCCAGGCCACTCCCTCGGGTGGCAGCCACAGAAGCTGGAGCCGCAGACATGTATACGACCTCCTTCCAGGATGTTACTGGCACCTTGGTAGTGTGATTGGAGCAGGCTGGAGGGAGGAAGTGGGAGAGGTGTCCACTGGCTTCCCTGGCCTCAGGGGAGGACCGCAGCCAGCCCTTAGTACCTGCTAAGTTACAAGCCTGACCCTCAGGCAGCAGCTTTTAAAGTAAGCAGATAAACTTCTTTCAGGGAAATACTGGAAATGGGTGATTTTGCTTGCTTCCTCTGCGCTGAGCCCTCAGGGGGATAGGCCAGGTGCCTATCAGGCATTGTTTCTTTGCTATAGTCTTGTGGATCTCCAGACACAAGCATGTTGGCCTTCACAGCTAGGTGTTTTGCGAGTCCTCCCTCCGGTGGTTGTCTTAAATGCTGGAGTGATGCTATATGTATATGTATAACTAGATCACTTTGCTGTACACCTGACACTAACACAACATTGTAAATCAACTCCAATATAAAATAAAAATGAAAGTGAAAAAGTGAAAAAAAGAATACATATAGATGTGTAACTGAACCACTTTGCTGTACAGTAGAAATTAACACAACATTGTCAATCAACTGTCCTTCAATAGAATAAATTTTTTAAAATGTTGGATTGATAGATGTGGGGTCCAAAGCTTTCACTCCTCAGGGAGATGCTGGGAGTTAGGGGTTCCCTCCCGACCGTGTGGTGCTGTGCCAGGGGTGGGGCTTATTGCGAGTGTGTGTCTCAGCCTTTCCTACCATTTTGATGGGTGTATTTTCTCATCCATCCAGTGTGCACGAATTGCTCAGCGGGTTTCTGGCTCCTCTGGAGGCAGTTGCTCCACGCGTAGCTGTACGTTCAATGCATCCATGGGAGGAGGGGGCTTCAAGAGCCTCCTACATGACCATCTTGCTGGACTCTTTCAATCTATTCTTTATTCTCTATTTATTCTTTTTTTAAAAAATTTATTATTTTGGGCTGCGTTGGGTCTTCGTTGCTGCGCGCGGGCTTTCTCTAGTTGCGGTCAGCGGGGGCTAGTCTTCGTTGCGGTGCGTGGGCTTCTTATTGCGGTGGCTTCTCTTGTTGCAGAGCTTGGGCTCTAGGCACATGGGCTTCAGTAGTTGTGGCTCGTGGGCTCTAGAGCGCAGGCTCAGTAGTTGTGGTGCATGGGCTTATTTGCTCCGCAGCATGTGGGATCTTCCCGGACCAGGGCTCGAAACCGTATCCCCTGCACTGGCAGGCAGATTCTTAACCACTGCACCACCAGGGAAGTCCTCTTTATTCTCTATTTTTAATTTCTTGAGGAACCTCCATACTCTTTCCTAGTGACTGTAACAATTTACATTCCCACCAACAGTGTAAAAGGGATCACTTTTCTCCACATTCTCACCAGCATTTGTTATCTCTTATCTTTTTAGTAATAGACATCCTAACAGGTCCTTTGCCCACTTTTAAATTGGATTATTTGTGGGTTTTGTTTTAGTTTTTTGTTTTCTATTGAGTTGTATTGAGTTCCTTGTTTATTTTGGATATTAATCCCTTATCCAATATGTGGTTTGCAAATATTTCCTCCCATTCCATAGGTTGTCTTTTCATTTTGTTGATGGTTCCCTTCGCTGTGTGGAAGCTTTCAAGTCTGATGTAGTCCCAGTTCTTTATCTGTGCTTTTGTTGCCTTTGTTTTTAGTGTCAAATCCAAAAAGTCATTTCCAAGACCAATGTCAAGGAGTTTACCTCCTGTGTTTTCCTCTCTAAGTTTTATGGTTTCAGGTTCTAAATTCAAGTCTTTAATCCATTTGGAGTTGATTTTTGTGTTTGGTGTAAGATAATGGTCGTGTTTCATTCTTTTGCATGTGGATATCCAGTTTTCCCAACACCATTTATTGATGAGAGTAGCCCTTCGTCTGTGAGTAGTCTTGGCTCCTTTGCTGTAAATCAACTGACCATATATGCTTGGATTTATTTCTGGGGTCTCAGTTCTATTCCATTGGTTTATGTGTCTGTTTTTATGCCAGTACCATAGTATTTTGATTACTATAGCTTTGTAACATGGTGTGGAATCAGGAAGTGTGATGTCTCCAGCTTTGTTCTTCTTTCTCAAGATTGCTTTAGCTATTCAGGGTTTTTTGTGCTTCCATACAAATTTTAGGATTGTTTTTTCTATTTCTGAGAAAAATGCTATTGGAATTTTGATAGGGATTACGTTAAATCTGTAGAGAGCTTTGGGTAGTGTGGACATTATAACAATATTAATTCTTCCAATCTATGAGCACCGAAACTCTTTCCATTTATTTGTGTCTTCAGTTTCCTGCATCAGTGTCTTATAGTTTTCAGTGTACAGGTCTTTCACCTCCTTGGTTAAATGTATTCCTAAGTATTTTAGGGATTGGGATTGTTTTAAAGGGAACTCTTAAATACAATACTTCTGAACAAAAAAATCTGTAGTAGGTCTTTTCTCAAAATGTATACAATAATATATTAATTTTTTTTGTTATCAAGATATTCTGACTCTTTCTCTCCCTTTTACTATATGATGATATATAGTTTGCCTAGGGTCATTACTGTATATATTGGCAGTCTCTAGACTATATGGGTGAACATATGTTCTTTTTTTCTTTTATTGTTCTTGGTTTCATTTATTTTTAACTGTTTCAATTTCTAAACCGTTAAAAAAAATTTTAATAAAGTTTTCAATCCAGTGTGTGAAAAGCCAACCCACTCAAATAAATTAGTTTGTTAATTTATTGAAGAAAGAATCAGATTGTGAAGGGCTTTGAATGTTATACATAAGCTTTCAGGTTTTATCTTGAAGACAATGAGGATGTACTGAATAATTTTAAACAGTAGAGTGAAATAGCTTATTGTTTTAGGAATTTGATAAAACTTGGTGACCAATTAGATAGAGTAGATAAGGGAGGAGAAAGAGTATCAGAATGACTGCTAAATGTCTGGCTTCAGTGTCTGGGTATATGCTGGAAGGGATCATCAGTGGGAATACTGTGTGGGAAAGAGCTAATGCTGGATGGAAGATGGACCATTTGGTTTGTATCTACTGAATTGGTGATGTCTGTACATTTCTTGCAGGTGGAGATGTTACATGTATAGAAGTGCTAGTTTAAAATTCAGCATCAAATCCTGTCTCCTAAAATGCTGTCATTCTTTGGTTTCCATGGAACCTGTCTTTTCACGGCACGGCTGTTCTGAGTTTCTTCCCACGTCTAACGTTGGCCTCTTCCTCTTTCACCAGTGGATATTGCGGAGACTTCTCAGGGTCCTGACCAAGGGCCCTTTCTCTTCAGAGACCTCACTCTCACCAGTGGTCTCAGCTACCAACCTGGGGGCACAATAATTACAGCTTAGGAGAGGTAGTAGGAAAGTCTGGGAGCAGAGAACTAGAAGGGAAACCAGAAGACAGTAAAATAATGGACATTTCTAGTGGAAAATTTGAAAAATCACATATCCGTTGCATAAAATTCTAATTAGGAGATCAGGGAAATAGGAACTACAAAGGGGCTTCTTGTTGGGAATATTACACCACGTTTACCAGAACAAAGCCAGATTGCAATGCACAGGGCTCACACCATATTGTAATGGATGAAAGAGTAAATGGGGGTGTTTGGGAGGTGACACAGTGTGTATAGATTAACGTGTAAACAAGAATGATAGGGTATAAAAGAAGAGTTCGGACAGAAGCTAAATCAATTGTATTCCAGCATTTATATCTCTAATTTAAAAAAATCAAAACATAAAGCAAAAATGTTCCTTGAAAACCGTTTGAGGATAACAAGACCATTTCCTTTCACTGGATTGGCTCTTAAAAGGAAAAACTAGCCATGATGTCTTCATACGTCTTTCCTCAGTTTTTTTTTTTGGCATTTGTTTAGCATGAAAAAGAACACTTTCCATTTATTGAACCTGATAAGTGATGGGTTCTAAAATTGGGCTACAGGTTATGTTACATCACACATGGCCTTCTACTACCTAATATTAAGATATATTACAGACATCACAAAATATTCTCAAAGCCATTCAGGTTAATTCAGTCCCACAAATATATATTGATTTTCTATTGAGAGGCAGTTACTATGCTAGGTATTGGAGATCCATGTAGGGATAGCTACAGTCTCAAAAATACAACCCAGATAACCTGAAAAACTTAATATAATGTCATAAAAACAAAGATAGTAGTAGGTTCAGTGAGCGTGGGCACGACTTAATCCAACCTAATGATTCAGGCATGAGGACCACTGAAGCAAGCTTTGCAGGAGAAATACATGCTAGCCAGCAAAAGCAGAGAGAGGGCATGCAAGACAGAAAGAATAGTATGAGAGAGTTACAGAAATATTCCAGAGCATGTTACAGGAATGGCATCATAAGCAGCAGTCTGATTTACTGAAGCATAGCATATAAATCATGAGAGCAAAGGCCTAAGAAAGATAAAAGCAGGAGAGCCTTGTATATCATTCTAAGGAACTGAACTTTATAAATTTATAAGACGCTAAACCATAGCTGTAACGTGGTCTGAGTTGTATTTTTTTTTTTTTTTTTTTTTTTGTGGTACGCGGGCTTCTCACTGTTGTGGCCTCTCCCGTTGCGGAGCACAGACTCCGGACGCGCAGGCTCAGCAGCCATGGCTCACGGGTCCAGCCGCTCCGCGGCATGTGGGATCTTCCCGGACCGGGGCATGAACCCGCGTCCCCTGCATCGGCAGGCGGACTCTCAACCACTGCGCCACCAGGGAAGCCCTGAGTTGTATTTTTATAAGCCCATTCTTGCTTCAATGAAAAGGAGGCAAGACTGGGGGAAAGGAAAGAAGTTAAGAGGATAATGACCCAGAGGTGAGATGACAAAGCCTTATACGGGTATACTGTTACAGAAATGGAAATATAGGAGGGAGTCAGGATCAGTTCAGATGGTGGGAGAAGTCAGCAGTGTTTGCTGGTGGATTAGAGGTGATTGGTGGGTGTAGAAGTCTAGGATAACTCATGGGTTTCTGGTGTTGGTGACTTGGTGGATGACTGTGCCGTGAATTCATATAGTATAACAGGAAAAGGAATAAAAATTTGAACAGATGGAAAGGGCAGAAAGCGATGAGTTTAATTTGGACCTGTTAACTTTGGAGTGCCAGTGGAAGTTGTAAGTGGATTTGTCTAGCAGGTCTTTGGATTCCCAAATATGAAACCTAGCTGAGAGGTCAAGGCTGAAGATATAGATCTGGAATCACCGTTTAAATGTTACTTAAAACCACGAGAATGAGTGAGAAGGCTTTGTTAAATGCAGAAGCAAACTTGTATGTCTTACACACTTACCATTCAGGTTGTCCTTCGAGTTCTTTCTTCTTTCACAAGTGTACTTCATTCTAATGGGATTTGATCGGTTTGACCATGTTGTGGTCTAGGGGGAGTGCCGCCACATTGATTTAACCAGAGAAATGGAAACTCCTGAATAGGAACCCTATCTGTTCATGGTTTCTAATTTCCTCTTCTTACCAATGTATTGCTGACTCAGCCCTCTTTGAGTCGACTTCTTCAGAAGTATCTATGCCTTTCTGTGTTTCTTCTACAGTAAAGGCTCTCACGCCACCTGCTACCAACCTGTGCTTTGGGGAGGATGTTCCCAAGGGTTGGGTAAGTTGTCTATATTCGTTTCCTCTAGCTGCTGTTATAGAAACTTGGTGGCTGAAAGCAACATGAATTTATTATCTTACAGTTCTGGAGATCAGAAATCGGAAATCAGTTTAACTGGGCTAAAATCAAGATAGTAGCAGACTGGCATGAGTTCTGGAGGCTCTAGGAGAGAATCTTTTCTAGCTTCTGTATCCCTTTGCTCATGACCTCCTTCCTCCATCTTCAAAATGCATCACTCCAACCTCTGCTTCCATCATTCCATCTTTTTCTTCTGCCTTTGACTTTCTTGTTTCCCTCTTATAAGGGCCTTTTTGATTATATTGGGCCCAGTGAGGTAATCTGGGATAAACTTCCCATCTCAAGACCCTTTACTTAATCACATCTGCAAATTGTCATGCAAGATAACCATTCACTGGTTCGAGGGATTAGGGCATGGTCATCTTTCCAGGGCGATTATTCCACTACTATACTGTCGGTGACAAGAAATGAACACAGCTGCTCGCCCTGGCTTGCAGTGGTGCTTATAATAGGCACTATGCTTATTTAAATAAGATAACTGGCCATACATACAGTATTTAAACAGCATTCTTTAAGTGAAACAAACTTGCAGTTTCACTTGTACTGCTCATTTCCAAACAACTCTAAGCATTACGGTGTAAATTTCATGGCCATCAATGTAACAGACATTGACCTTTTTTTGACCTTAGCATCAAATTCTTCTTCTTAATAGTTCACTGAACTTGTTTTGAGGAATCACTTATGTCCAATCATGTGTACTTTTGGAAGCATGATAAATCCAGGTGCCTGCCTTCCATTCTGGAAGTCAAAGAACCGAATGTTTCCTCTCCCTCTCCTGGCACAGCCAGGGAGTGGGTACCTGACTGAAGTTTGGCCAGTCAGATGTTCTCCTTTGTGACTTGAATCTCGATCCAGTAACGTGAAGTTTGAAGAAATAGTTGACATTTACTGACTGTAAACTGTACATTTCAGTGCAACACCAAACAGAACTGCTTGTGTCTTTCTGACTTTCTAGAGCTACAGTATTGCTACAAACCCTGCCTGTTTCAAGACTGCAAAGCTTTCAATATCTTTCCAATAAATAACTTTCTCTTCAGTTCACCAGATGTGGTTTCTGTCACTTACAGTCAGCAAACCCTCACAATAGCAGTGGTACATAGATATTATTGTTGTCTGGTTGAATCCACCATAAGAATTTTTAAGAAAATGATTTTCTGCTTCAAGCAAATTTATTCCCTAAAGTCACCTAATTTGATTTAGGGCCTGACAGTTATAATGGCCTCCTTATTTATGTGACCTCATTAAAAATTCCATGGATTAGACACACAAATCTGGAAAGGCAAGGTAGTTGCTCTCTCCAGATTATGAAGGCTACTTTTCCTATATCAGTACTTTGCCTTTTCATGGAATCTTATTTGAAGAGTAAGTGCCCCCATACAGTCACTCTTGAATTGGCTGGGGATGATTTTTAGAGCTTTGTTAAAGCATTATGATCACTGCTGAGGATTTACCTCCATTTCTTGGAGTGTTTCGTGGTTTACGGATTTTTTTTCCTCTTTAATGGAAAATCACTCAGTGAAATTGCGGAAAAGCGATTATTTATCTGAGTCATATTTTTATGGAAACTGTTTTTCACTTCTCTGTATTTTTAGAAGGGTTTTCTTTAAAAAGGATATTCTATTAATATTTATAATTAGATATCACACAAAGCAGATGCTAAATCTTATGCTACTTTAAGGGTACAATTACAGAAAGATCATATACTCTTTAGCATAATGTTCTCCCTGGGAGTTGTAGAACAAAGGGCAGACATTCTCCATGAAGATGCCCATTCTTTTTTTTTTTTTTTTCGGTACGCGGGCCTCTCACTGTTGTGGCCTCTCCCCTTGTGGAGCACAGGCTCCGGATGCGCAGGCTCAGCGGCCATGGCTCACGGGCCCAGCCACTCCGCGGCATGTGGGATCTTCCCGGACCGGGGCACGAACCCGTGTCCCCTGCATTGGCAGGTGGACTCTCAACCACTTCGCCACCAGGGAAGCCCACTCATTCTTTTTTGAGTAGAGGGAAACTGGAAGATGGTGATTAACCACTATTTAACTATTATCATCTGTAGTATTGATACTTAAGTGGGTAGAGCAGAAGCTCAATAAACACTTATTTGACTCTTTTCTCTCTTTGACCCAAATCTTAGTTCATCTCTTCATACAATATTTATTTCTATTCTTACTTTGAAGCCTCATGGGTGCTTCCTACTTTCAGAGCACGTGGACTTGTGGTCCTCAGACGGTGTGAATGGGCGTGGCTTCCAAATGCAGTTGGGATGGAGAGCGGGGAGTTTTCTGAGGTCAGAGGATAGGAAGAAAAGGGATTCGCTTTTCTACTTATCTTTAGGCCAATACCTTGAGAAGCTGGTGGTAAAAATATTGTATAATCTAATCCACAAGGGCCTTCGTTGTACAGATGGGGAAACTGAGGCCCTGGGGGAGGTAATGGCACCGGGTGTGAATGTCAGTCCGGGTGAGTCTAGTCTCTTTCCACGACCCCGGCTCCTACCTGGCGATTGCTTCTTCAAAAATTCTACTAAGGATCCCGAGGATGGAGAGAGAGAGAAAGACAAACCCTCTGCCCGCCAACATGAGTTCCTGTGATAGTGTTGAGCGCTCCCGATGACAAGGTTGGGAACGAGAGCTGTCAGGTGAGGAGGGGCAGGTTCACTTCTCAGCGGACGCTGCGCCGGGGAACGCACGGGACACGCCCACTAACGCGCGGTCGCCTCGCGGTTCCTTCGAGGGGATGCGGGGCTTTCCCCTCTGTGTGGTGTGAGCGCACTTGCGGCCCGGACCTGAGCCGGCATCACCCGCAGGACGCCGGGCGCCTCCCTGCGGCCCGGGCGCACGTGCCAGGTCTGGGTCAGGGCTGGTGGCCCGCCGTAGTAGCCGGGGCGGGTGGGAGCGCTGGCTCCGGGCAGCCGCCGCCGCCCGCCCGCCGGCTCCCGCGGTTGGGCGGAGGAAGCGCGGGACTCCTCCTCCCCACCGTATTAACATGCACCCAGGGGCGGGTGACCAGCCCAGCCTCGCCGCCCCAGTCCGCCGCGTCCCGGCGCTCAGCCGCCGCGCCAGAGGCGAGCGCTGCGCTCCGGGCCCCGCAGTCCCGAGGACACTGCCTCTCTGACACCTCCGGCCCGGGGGAATCGGCGGCATCCGCGGCGGGAGCGGCCGTAGCCCCCTCGGCTCCTCACTCGAGTCCTTCCCATCGCCTCGCTGGGATCCTGTCCCGGCCACGGGGACACCTCTTTCGTCCTTCCTCCGAGGCTCGCGGGACCGACGGACGGCCGCGGCGACCGAGGGCCAAACTGCGGGCAGTGGCAAGGTAACGCCAGGCTGCTCCGGGGGCTGGGGTGTGCGCTCGCGGCGGCGGCCGCTGGAGCCCGGGCCGCCGCCACCGCCGCGGTCGCCGCGCGCTGGGCGGCTCTTGCCCGCCGCGCGGTCGCCGCTTCTGTCGCGGGCGGAGGGACTCTGGACTGGGCTCCCTTAGCCGCCGGCCGGCTTCTCCTTTCCCTTCCACCACCCGGGGCGCACTCCTGCGACCCCCGGGGGACTCCGGGAACCCGGGGACCGGCGCGCCCCTCTCCGGCGTGCGGTTCTCGCGGCTCCCCCCGGGGCCTGAGGAGAGGACGGATTTCTAATTGCGACAGGGTCCCGGAAGGGGGAGGGGAGGAGAACAACAGTCCCCGTCAGGTCCACCGGCCAAATTCCCACCCCTCCCCCCCCCAACCCCCGATGCACCTTGCAGGGAAGGAGGGGGCTGCGCCCTGCAGGGCATTTCTCGACTGGCTCCTGGGTCTTTGGCGAGGCAAGTTGTTGCACTTGTTTTTTAGGTGACATTTTGGCATTGGTAGTGGAGACAGCCCCCTCCCCTGTGTGTGTGTGTGTGTGTGTGTGTGTGTGTGTGTGTGTGTATATGTGTGCGTGTGCGCGCGCGCACGCGCGCGCAAGAGAGAGAGGAAACCAGGGAAGCAGAGACAAAGAGAGACAGAGGCACGCAGAGAGAGACCGAGATACAGAAAGAGAGACACACGGAGAGAACGGGGTCCAAGGGAGCGATCACGGGAGAGTCGACCCCCTCCCGCGGCCGAGGCCAAGGCCCATTCCCGGCCACTCGCGGCGCGGGCGGTGAGACCCGGTATTCAGCCAGCTGAACAGTCGGGGCTGAGCCAGGACCAGACCCGGACACCCCTCCTCCGGGCCGGGAGGGATAACAAATTGCACTTTCATTGGGCGGGCGGCCGCAGCTGCAGGCAGGACTTCGGGGGGCCGCGCGGAGATGGAGATCCTGCCTGCAGGGCTCGGGAGGCTGCGCCCCTCGCGGGAGGCGAGCCAGCCCAGCCTGGCGCAGGGGCCCCGGGAGGCAGTGGGAAGGGGCTGCTCAGGTGCCCGCGCCCGCGACACTGTCTGTGCCGGCACGCTGTTCCCACCCAGGGCTCTCAGGCTCGTCTCCCTCCCGGCCAGGAGGCTGCGGAATTTTCTGTCGGATAAGGGGAGGGGGTTTGAGGCAGCGAGGAGGCTGGGACAGGACCCTCCGTGGGTGGGTGGGGGGGGGGGCCGCGGGCGGTGAGATGTTATCTCCTTTCTGGACTCCTGCGAGACTGTCCCCTCTTGACCCCGTGAGCTTGGCTCTCTTCTTGAGAGATCGATGCCCCTTCTCCCCCACCCTCCACCCCCAGCATAACACATGAAGTTATGGAATTACAGTGATGAAAAACATATCATAAAAGTAACAATTCAAGGCAGATCTTTAGCTTTTAAAGTCTTCGAGAATGGCTTTGTAAACTGGTGATGGATCGGTCTGACTTGTAGTCAGATCCTGGGATGAGGAATGTTCAGAACTAGGAAAACAATTTTAGGACCAAATGCAAACATCTTGCAAATTATTTTTTTACCAGGAAGGAGCTAACTGCCTTTTGACGGTTATTTATAGCCGAATTTCAGCTTCAGGAAGCAACTTTCTATTGGCCTAGGTAATTTTGCATGTGGAGCAGTAATCTTTATCCCAACTTGAACCAAAATGACAGGAAGGCAAGAGACGTTACAAGTATCCTAATTTATCTAATGTCAAAAGGAAAAAGTTGTCTTTGCTTACATTTTTAAAAAGGAGATCCAAAGTCATAAAGAAATATCGAATAACTTTGAAAAACATTTGAAATTTAACCATTTAGGTTATGAAAACTACCCTTGGCTCAGAAAATTCATATTCTGGCATGAAATAGGAAAGTTCATAGAAATCTGGTGTCAGTGGCCTTGTTATTAATTTCCTTTGGGTGTATTAGTTCAGTTGAAAGTTGCTGCAGTAAAGTCACTTCCTTGAAATATTCCTAATTCTAGATCTAAAATTCCATGACTATTTAAAAAACAACAACTGACTCACTTAAGAGAAAGTATTAGCTACTTTGTATGAGAAGAGACTTGAATGCCTTCACAAATATAGGCTATTTTAAAAATTACATTTGCTATTTCTCTCTATATTTCTATCCCAAGGTTAGTTGCCTAAATAAAATATTTGATCCCAAAAATTATAGACGATATAAATATTGGCAAAATGAACTGGTAAACAGATTCTTTAAAAAATTATGAAGTAATTTTCTGACAAAACTCTTCAAGTCACACACTAGCAATTGTGCTTTGTGGGGGGGGAATAATATTTGAGTTTTCCTTATGGGGAATTTTCATGGTTTAGAATCTGTAATTTCTCCTTCAATGTAAACTTCATTCTGCCAGGACTAAAACCTTGATATGAGTGATTATTGAAATCAAGACCTTCTTCTCAAAATATTATATAGCCAAGACCTTCTTCTCAAAATATTATGTAGCCCAAGCAGGGAAATAGCCTAAACTAACTATAAGTTGTTCTACTTTCTAAGTCTTTCTAAGCGTAAACGTCCTATTGAATCAAATTTGGAAATACAGATTGCATGCACTTTGATTTAACTTCTACTAGGTTATGTATGCCTTTGTTCTATATGGCTGTCTAGACTGATTAATTTTTGTTTATTTATTTATTTTTTAGATTACTTTTTGTTGCTGTTGTTGTTTGGCTATGCAGCGTGGCTCGCGGGATCTTAGTTCCCTGACTAGGGATCGAAACCGACCCCCTGCAATGGAAGCGTAGTGTCCTCATCAGTGGACCACCAGGGAATTCCCTAGATTGATTAATTTTTAAATATAAATTTAAAACTGGGAAGAGGGGAAATGAAGTTTTACTAACTACTCATTTAGAGAGTTGTAGCATAGTAACAGTTTCGTCTACAACTCAGTTGAGACAAGTAACATTCTTTGAATAGCAACTTCTTCTGGAAACAAAGAGTTCAGTGTTCTGATTTTGATTTCATGTAATATTTCAAATTCAGAAAGAATAGTAGTATGCCACCTAAATGTGTGTTTTCATAGTGAAGTTTCTATGACAGATTCACGTTATGGTATCTTCTGGATCGTTCCCACAAATTGTTCTCCCCTTATTCAGAGCAGCTCTGCTCCATGCAGAAGGATCTGTTTCCTCTTAGGAAGCATTCCATTGGAAGACTGTCATGAAGATTTCATCTCTATAGAAACCGCCGTTTGCCTCTCATGGTTAATCTAAGGAAACAATGTAGTTGTAAGTTCTTTTGTTTCTTTTTCTCCTTTATCCCGCTAAAGGAGCATCCTTAAAGCAGGAGCATCATGAAAGGACTTTTGAAAAATCTGAACACTTGTCTCCAGTCCTCACCTCCCACACTTACAATCTATGCCTTACATCTATGACATGTTGTTTTCTTTGTACATTTTTGTTTTAAAGAAACACAATCACAAGAAGACCCTTTGTCTAGAATTCTAAAAATTTTGTGCCACAGGTACACTCTTAAGGTTCAAAAGCACCCCATCATATCTCGTGCATCTCTTATTTCCAGAAGATCCTCAGGGCTTGTGATTCTTCATTTTCAAAGAAAGGAATCATTTCTTCTTTGACTTTCTTCCTCCTTCTTTTTTTTTTTTTTTTTAAATCATGGGGAATGTGTAGCCTGCTTCCTGTTACTCCCCAGTGAAGGTGACTTTCATTGTGTGGTCTCTCAGGAACTGCCAAAGATGTGGTTCCTAGGAAGGTCTAAACCATTTTTCTACCACAGAGGAGGATTTAGAACTAATCATCAGTCTTTCCCTTTAATTTATTAAACATCCATCGACAACTCATTGTATGAGATACCAGGTACCAGTTCCTTTTCTTCTAACATACCTCTTTGGCTTATGCAAAATGTATATTTGCTATGTATAATATACCATGAATGCATACCAAAAGTTATTACTTCTTTTTTTTTTTTGTAACCCTGCAACCCACAAACCACCTGCTAAGGAAAACGTGTGGTTGAGGGCAGAAAAAATGGGCTGTGCATATAAGGTGGTTAAAATGGTGAATGGCTTTTCTTTGAGGTCTTTTCTTCCTTTCTCTGATTGCACAGAGGTTGGTATTGCACGTGAGCTGGGCTGACCCACAAATTTTACATCTTTTAGTCTAGACAATGGTAGGGCCAGACAGCTGGTGTACCAGTGAGAAACGAGATCTTCTCTGCCTTTATTGCCCTAAGGTTTTTCCTGGATGGTGTTTACTGTTTTCTCCTTCCTGCAGGAGGTAATGATTACTGGGTAACAAGTGACAGCCCACTTGGGAGCCCAGCTCACACCCAGGAAACCCTCTGGATATGTAGGCATGGATCTTTGGCTCAGATCCTTGGGCCTTTTCTTTCCTGGGTAGGTGAGAACCCGCATAGCGGGGGATATCATTGCCCAGTTTGGGGTTGTTGTGAGCTAGATATCAGTGCTCTGGGTCTTCTCTGAAGATGCAGACCCACCCTCCTCCTGGGATTTATTTGCCTGACACTATACTGTTCATTTTCACATTCATTTCTCATGGTTTGCTCCCCTGTTGTCATGGACAATTTCTATACCTTCTCCCAACGTTTCTTGTCAGATTTGTAAGCAACAGCACAAAAGCAAGCGTGAAGAGTGTGGTTTGGCCGTGTGTTAACTGCCCCATCCTGCCAGGACTTCTTAGGATTCAGCAGAGTGGTAGTCTCACGGGAGCCATGGATGAGCAACTAGGAGAGGAGGATTTGTGCTGGGACCTGAGTATCTCCTCGCTCCTGCATCCCCATCTGCACCGGGAGGGCTCAGAGGCATTTCAGTGGCTCCATCAGGCTGCTTGTGGGAAGGTCTCTCTCTCTCTTTCTCTCTCTCTGGGCGCATTTCCAGCTCTCCTGCTTTACTCCCCGACACGGTTTTGGCTAATTTGGAAACATCTGCTAGAGTAACTTCCCTTTTAATTCTACTACAGGAGAACGTTTATGAGTATTCTGATAGGAGGACTGACATTAACCCTCACTCTAACCTCCAGATTACATCCTTGCCCTGGGGACCCTTGCTTTCTGGGTTTCAGTTTCAGTGGAAACTCAGTGTGATATCTTTTTCCGGGCTAGAAATTTCCCCTGGTAGATAGCATGGAGATTTCTTTGCAAGACACAGGCTGCCGTTGAAGAGGAAAATGGCATTTTGATCTTGTCTCAGACTTTGCAAACAGTTCTTCTTTGATATGATTCATCAGACTAGTCTAGCAAGAAGGCGCAAGGCACAGTCACTCTCCTCGAAGCTCTTTACCCAGACGCTAACTCAGAAGCAAAGTCACCTTTTCTATCAGACAGGGGTGAGCTTTCCCACTTGGAGCTGGGAAGGGGCAACAGGGGAACCTTGAAGCAGTAACACATTTCGAAGTTTCCTGTGTGAACTCCCCGTAACATGTTTCTTACATTATTTCCATTTCCCTAGACCTCAGCTGAAAGGTCATTTAATCAGTGAAGCTGTCCGGTTGCAGGCAGCTTAGTTGCCTTGATACTTTTTACCATGGTCCTTTTACAGTAAATAATGATGTCTTGACTTTTGTGATTATCTGATCGATTGTCTTCCCCGCTGAACTATGCATTCCATGAGATCAAGGACTAAAATAGCATGTTCACAAAGTATCACTGATGCCTAGCACAGCTCCTGGGACTTAGTAAGTGGTCAGTAGACACTGACTGAGTGAATGAATGAATAATGAGTGCATGCAAATCTGTATTCCAACTGTGTAAGGACCGTAACTCTGAGGGTAGTATTACATGGCTTTTGCATGGCCCTCCTTGCAGTCTCAAACTCTGCATCCTTTGGTCCTAAGTTTCTTCTGATAACACCTGGTAAACACAGGGCTGATCCCAGCATGGCCAGCATGTGATGGGTTAGGTTGTGCTCTGTTTTCCAGCTACGGAAACTACAGTCTTCTGGTCAACAGAGGAAGGTTCTGAAATAAGATAAGGATTAAAAAAACAAAGCAATGCAAGCCCCTCCCCCCCGAAAAAAAACCCTCTTGCCCCTTTTCCTTTCTCCTCCTTCTCACTCAAGCATAGGAATAGCTTAACCACCCCACTTGCCTTTATCAGATTCCACCCCCTCCTCCGGCCCTTTGACGCTAAACACAAACTTCTTTCCCACCCTTTACCCCAAAGGATCAAGCATTCCTTCCTGTGTCTCCAGTGAATCTGATGCACATTTATTTATTTTAAAACATCTATTGATTGACTGATTTGGCTGCATCGTGATTTATTTATTAGTTTCAGTGTGCGGGATCTTCTGTTGTGGCGCAGGGCTCTAGAGCTCACGGGCTCAGTAGTTGCGGTGGGTGGGTTTAGTTGTCCCGTGGCGTGTGGGACCTAAGTTCCCCGACCAGGGATCAAACCCATGTACCCTGCATTGTAAGGTGGATTCTTAGCCAGAGGACTGCCAGGACTGATGCATACTTATATTCCGTTTTCTGTTGATGTGCTCGTCAGCCTCTGTGAGACCATAAGCTCAAGGGATAACAGAGATAGGGGCTAGGAGAGGGGCAGCTGATGGAAGGGATGCAAATGTTCACTGAGGATGGAAAGGTTGAATCAGATCACAGGGATGAGAGGTATGACGTGGGAGGGGGAGAAGTGGCTACAGCTGACTTTCTTGCTGGGGGTTGATTTCTGTAGAGATACTTACTTAGAACCTATGTGGGGTGGCTCTCGATCATAGGGGATGTTGGAATCTACCATTTTAAATTATATGGGTTCACAGCCTCCTTGGTATTTCCATGACTTTTTTATACTAGTTTCTGGCCAGGCAAGTAGTACGTTCTGCCCGATCTACACTTCTGAGACACGGGAGATGAGGTGTGGTGGGCCAGCGGCACGGGTGTGCTATCCTGCCCTTGCCCGTGCCCCCAGCTGTTAGATGTTACACCACCGCTCAGCCTTAAAGATCTGCGAGGCAATGTAAGACCCAGCATGGACATGACCCATGTTTTTATAATAATGCATCATCATTTTTCTAGATTTGCCTCTCCTTTATCGGTAATTGAACATATTCTGCTTTGATGCTGAGAATACCAAGGGATTTAGATGATCCGTGGCAGATATCTGGCATGGATATAGCCTTTCCAAGGACGGGCGAACAAGCAGATGAAATCGTATGATCTTCCTTGTATTCATGAGCATGGAGACTGTTGAAGTGCAAAATATAGTTCAGATCCTCGGGCA
This sequence comes from Stenella coeruleoalba, assembly GCF_951394435.1. NCBI lineage: Eukaryota > Metazoa > Chordata > Mammalia > Artiodactyla > Delphinidae > Stenella > Stenella coeruleoalba. The sequence goes on along the minus strand of NC_137160.1, from coordinate 56,245,913 downwards.
GCTGAAAATCGAACCCAAAGGAATGGGATCGTTTTGGAATGCTTCCTAAAGAGGACAGTCTTACGTTGGACTTGCCTAGATGGTAAGAGTTAAGTAGGAGGAAGGGATGACTTTTCAGATAAAGCAAAACTTTGACAAAGACATGGAGATGCAAACCAGCTCGGCAGATTGCTGGCTCAGGGAGATGGTCTTCTGCACCAGCTTCTCTAGTGCATTTTAATTAGACCTGGAAATGAATTGGACTGAGAAGGATGGAGGTACACTCTGGATGGTTTTACGGATGATTCAAGAATGTTTAGCATTGATAGGAGCATTGAAGGACTTTGTATAGACGGTGACGCGGAGAAGTGGCGTCACCTTTTCCAACAAGGCTGCTATGAATGTTCATACACACATCTCCTTGTGTTAACAAAGGACCTTTCCTTAGGGTATATTCTTAGGAGAACTGTAGGAGGGATTTGTACCTTCTCATTTAGCAGGTAATACCAAATTACCAAAAAGAGTTTTGTCCATTTATCCTCCCACCAGCCATCTATAAGAGCTCCTTTGGTTCTGTATCGTTGTCAACACTTAGTGGTGTATGTTATTTTTTTGCCAGCCTTCGGGATGTGAAATTTTATCTCCTTGCAGTTTTAATGTGTTGTTTCCTGACTGCTAATGTCATTGACCGTTTTGTTCCTCTCTTAACATTCAGATTTCTTTGGAATGTGTAGGCATACATGTTGTCTGCTCTCCCACTGCGTAAAAGGACTCACTGATTTGTAAGAGTTATTTATATATTCTGGATATCAAGAGTTTTTTCTGTAATTTCATTCCAGAAATGAAGCTCGTTTCAATGGGCTTCTCCCGACTGGTGGCTTGTCTTTTCATTTTTAGGACATCTTTGGGTGAAAAGATTCTTTTTAAAATTTAAAATAGATGCATTTTTGATTATTCTTGTTATGGGATAGATACCTTGTTTTAAGAAATCTTTTCCATTTCTAAGTGGTAAAAGTATCACCCTGTTATATCTCATAAACTATTAAAGTTTTATTTTCACATTTAGTTCTTCATGACTTTCTTATCAAAGGTTATTTTATAAAGCCCTTAATTACACTCCAGATTTGGGCACAGCATCTAACTTCTCTTGGTCTTAATTTCTTCCTCATGAAGTTAGATTTTGAAGCAGCTGTACTGTATGGTTTCTGCTGCCGCCCCTCCACTTCAAGATTCCATCATGTTACGTCGGGAATGCACAGAGTCTTTTAATGGAACTTCTTGCCTCCAGGGTGTCCTTCTGATTCAACTTGCATCTAGATTTACTTTTCTAAAGACCTATCAAAGTCACTGTGAGACTCCTCAAACTCCGACCTTGAGACCATGAGGGCAGCAGCCACGACCATTTTTACTTCCCTGCATCCCCCAGACTCGAGCACAAACCTGGAATATGGTTGGTTGGTCCTCAGATGTGTGAGTGAGAGAAGGCACAGCTGGCTCCCTTCGTGGCTCAGCTCCATGTCTTTTTCTTTTTTAAGTTTTTATTGAAATATAGCTGCTTTACAATATTGTATTAGTTTCAGACGTACAGCAGAGTGATTCAGTTATACATGTATTTTACGTATGTATATAAAAAATACATATATATACACTTTTTAAGATTCTTTTCCTTTATAGGTTATTACAAGATATTGAGTAGAGTTCCCTGTAGGAGTTCCCAGTAGGTCCTTGTTGTTTATCTCTTTTATATACAGTAGTGTGTACATGCTAATCGCAAACTCCTAATTTATCCCTCCCTCCCTCCATTTCTTAGTCTCTTACATCAGAACTCTTCTCCACCATGACCACCTCTGCTTGTCAGGACTGTGCTATTCTAGCCCTTCTTTCCTCTTCCTTTGTTTCTTTTTCCTTCATGTATTTAAATTCTGTCGAATTGACAAATGACCAGCAGCACATTCTCCTCGGGCCAGGAGAAGAGGAGTCTGGCATTTTCTCTTCCCTTCATGTCCTTCTGTACAGTTTGAGTGTTTTACCAAGAGCAAGAATTTCTTTTAAAATCATTGTTTCAATGCTTCCTCTATCCTTCAAGGCCCAGTCAGATCTCACCTCTCGCGTGAAGCATTTTATGACTGTTCCAGCCCAGGGTAAACTGTCCTCTGAGTTCCAGTTGCATTTTTCTGAATCATTTACTTTATGACTTACATTTTAAACATTTCATGTGAGCACTGCTAGATTTTAAGCTCCTTCAAGTGATGAATTGGCTAATGTGGTTTTTGTCTGTCTTCTAGGCCTAAACCCAGTAGCGTGTTTTTTTTTTTTAGGAGGTGACAGCTGCTTTCTTGATGATTGTAAATAGTTATTGGAGATGGCCTGGGCCGAGTGGAGACGTGGAGTGTGAGGACATTGGGAATAGTGACATTACTGGAACATGTAAGGATCTGGAATGAGAGGCTGAATTGTGGTGATAAAAATTTGAGGTCTGTTTTGGTTATGTTGATTTTTGATATGACCCTGTCCCATCAGCAACTTGGGAAACATTAAACCTGCGTTTCAAGAATTGATAAAGATTTGAGGTGTTGATTAGGGGTGTTCTCTGCTGGAAGCCGATCATTAGATTCAGGATACTAGCAGCTGTTTCTACATCCCAGACAGGAACCTGACTCCTCACCACCCCCAGCCCTGATTCTACTATTCTGATATCTAACTAACTAGATGACTTTGGGCAAGTTCATTCATTTGTCGGAGTTCAGTTTCCTCACGTGAACAAGGAGGATAACTAAACTTACATATCAGAGGTTTTGAAAGGACTCAGTGGGCCAGCCTTTGTAAAGTATCTCGCTCAATGGTGGGCTTATGGTGGGCAAATAATAAATGCTGTTATTAACAGTACAGTTTTATCTGCAAGAACTCATCTGCCAACCCTCTTTTTATAACAGAGTAGCACCTTGGTTTAAAAGGTGCTATTTTAAAAGAATTTAAAAATTATTTAGTCATGAAAGATTTTTTTTTTCTCCCAGTGAAAATTCCTAGATCTGCTTTCATTTTCCCTAATTATCTGATGACAGTGAGAGCAGTTCACTGAACAAGTGCAATCATAGCTAATAATTATTGAGCAACCCTGGTCTTTGGACTCCGGCAATAGTGCCTTTGGGCTCCATAGGCTGCATTTACAGGGAAAGAGGCTCACAGCCCCTACAGTTCAGCACTGTCTGACGTGGTACCATATGCTGTGAGCAGAGTACAAAAGAAATCAAAGTCATGTCTTCCTCCCCAAGGAAGATTTAATTATGAAAAAATTAATGCAGCTAAAGCAACACGCAAAGTGTACATTTTAATTTACTCTGAGCAGAATGCTTATTTATGAAGGCAAGATGGGATATGGAAAAGGTCTCTAGGCTAATCAGAAAGAGGCAGTTATGCTTGACCCTTACAGAGGAGCATCTCTTAACGGTCACGGTGAGCCCCAGGTCCATTGTACTTTGGCAGGTGGGGCACTCGTCTTCTGATTGCATCCGTGTTTTTCTGCTGCCTGTGGCTTATCTTCTGCCTCCGAGTCATGTGTCTTCACGCAGCTCACAATGAAGACTCAGCCGTGTCTTCACAGCTTCTCTCTTAGAAGGGGCTCAGCAGATAAAAACAATACTAAACAGAATGAGAACTTTACTGATTATTAAATGGGAAAATTCCATTGTTTTTTCCTTAAGGGAATGGTTTCTGGGCAGTGACGTCTAGATTACTTGGGTTTTGTAGGATTTTTATCTGTTACAGCAGCATGATATTTCATGTCTTTGTGATTTAGGTTTAAAACCGCATACACCCAAATACAAAATACTTTTTCACGTCCTTAATCTCACATCCTTACTTCTTTCAGGGAATCCTCTTGGGTAGAAATGTTGGTACACATAAACTGGCTTGAGGTGCTCCAAAGAGAGCTGATAAACACACATTAAATGTGAGAAATGTTGGCAATACTAATTTACCAAGAGGTTGTGTTCCATAGTTGTGCTTATAAGCTGATTATTTTTGGACACCCAACAGAATTATCCCATAGAAATTATGTATCTGATAGTGGCTGGCTTCTAAAGGTTAAATTTGTAGAGTCCTTTTTCACCCATTTTCTATAAGCAAATGAGTATTATTATAATGAAGACCACAGTAGCTATCTAAAATTCCGGACCCTCTATCTATGAAAAAAAGGAATTCTCAGTTGTGACTAGGAACACACACCACCCTTTCTGCCACAGAATTAGGAAGTCTCTTGCTCTTCCAGGGGTCAGGTGCTGAACCATGTTCAGGCAACAGCCGCTGCTAACACGGCGATGTGATTTCCCCTTGATCCAGGAGCAGACTGGTGAGGGGATGAGGGAACCAAGAGGCTCACTGATGGGCACTAATAATTGTTAACGAGCTACATTTATATAAACCACTTCTCTTCATTTGAATATTTGAATGAAAGAAGAAAACTCTAGTATAGCTCAATTATCCATATTATGTCCTGCACTGAGAACCAAGATATGTAGGTGATTTCTAAGTCAGATATCGATAAGGGAGTGATGGGTAGAAATGTATTCCTTTGTACTTAGTTCATTTTTCCAGATCTTTATTTTCCTATGCATTTCAGATCCTAAAGATGCCCACAGTTGGATGATAGGAATTACTGATTCATTCATTCATTCATTCATTCAACTAACAGTTTATTGAGTAACTAGTACATGCCAGGCACTATTCTAGGTACTTTGACTTCGGTCCTGAGCAACAGCAAGAACGAAAGACAAAAAGCATCCCCTGTGGAGTTTACGTTCAAGTGCGAGGAAACAAGACAGCAAACAATAAACATGAGACTTCTTTTCGCATGTTAGAAGGAATAACAACTATGAAAAAAATAGAACCAGATGAGAGGGATTATTGAAGTACCGTTCTTTGATAGATTTCCAGTATAGAAGGAAATAAGCTTTTTTATTATTTTAATTTATTTATCTAAAGACTTTTAAAAAATAAATTTATTTTTTATTTATTTATTTTTGGCTGCATTGGGTCTTTGTTGCTGTGTGCGGGCTTTCTCTAGTTGCGTTGAGTGGGGGCTACTCTTTGTTGTGGTGCATGGGCTTCTTATTGCAGTGGCTTCTCTTGTTGCGGATCATGGGCTCTAGGTGCGTGGGCTTCAGTAGTTGTGGCACGTGGGCTCACTAGTTGTGGCTCACGGCCCTAGAGCGCAGGCTCAGTAGTTGTGGCACACGGGCTGTGGGATCTTCTCGGACCAGGGATCAAACCCGTGTCCCCTGCGTTGGCAGGCAGATTCCTAACCACTGCGCCACCAGGGAAGTCCAAGCTTTTTTATTTTTATTTTTTAAATTCAGACCTTCTCTTGAAAGGTTCTAGCTTTGGCATTTGACAAGGCTCTTGGAGAGGTGTGGGGTGATGTTCACTGCTGTGTCATTCTTTTATCCTTTCTGTCTTAACAGCAGTCTGTATACTTTTCAGATATAGTATCTACCATATTGCATTGTAGCTGCTTGTGGTTTTTAATCTCCTGCTAGATTATGCACTATAACAACATAGGGCATGCTTCTTAAGAACATATCCCTGTAATAATACTGCTAGTAATAATCATAGTTATTATATATCTTACTGAATGCTTTCTATGCGCTAAGTGTATTATGCCACCCCTAAGTAGAAAGTGATATCATGCTTTAGAGAATATATTCTCAGACTGCAGAACTGTCACGGATAGAGCTGATCATTGAACTGAGTTCTGTTAGCACCCGCCTCTGTACCCCTCTGGTGCCTAACCCAGTGCCTGGCATGTGGTTGGCATCCAAGAAATATGGAGTGAGATGGGAATCAAGTAAGTGACCATATTGTGAATCTGATAACTCTCAGAAATGTGTCTCCAGCTGCCTACAAGATACGTACCCTCTGGTTTTCAGTTGTTTCACTTGACAGCATAGCTGGCCCAGGAGGTGGTTATTTGGAAATTTCTCGAAATGACCCTTGTTTTATTTTTCTTGAATTCCTTCCTTCTGTTTCCACTCATCTCATTTGTGGAGACCTTGATGGAAATAGAAATACTTCTGCTAAAATCATAACCCTGTAGTGTGAAGGTAAAGCTTTTTGTTCTGTAATGTCTGTTATATGAAGGAATGTCCACATACCCTTTTTCTGAGTTTTACGTTGCTGCTGACCGGTGCCTGCTCTGATGGGTTCTTTCAGGACGTAGGTGTTTCAGTGGCACCAGGAACCAAGGGCCTCAATACATTGTGTTTGGCTCACCTTCCACTTTCCACCTGCCTCTTCCCACTTGTCAGAGAAATTTTGTGTGACAGAGGTGAGTCTCTGCGGAACCTTCTGAGGGTGGGACCATCTGCTTGCTCCGAAGAAAGTCAGTTCCTTCTTTCCAGGAAAGGGTCTGTCAGCTGTAGGAGAAACGTTAGCTTCTTCTTTTTTTTATCTTTTAACATCTTTATTGGAGTATAATTGCTTTACAATGGTGTGTTAGTTTCTGCTTTATAACAAAGTGAATCAGCTATACGTATACATATATCCCCATATCTCCTCCCTCTTACGTCTCGTCTCCCTCCACCCTCCCTATCCCACCCCTCTAGGTGGACACAAAGCACGGAGCTGATCTCCCTGTACTATGTGGCTGCTTCCCACTAGCTATCTAGTTTACGTTTGGTAGTGTATATATGTCCATGCCACTCTCTCACTTCTTCCCAGCTTACCCTTCCCCCTCCCCGTGTCCTCAAGTCCATTCTCTAAGTCTGCATCTTTACTCCTGTCCTACCCGTAGCTTCCGCTTCCCATCGAGTCATCTATTGGAAAGGACATTTAGAGCATCCCTCCAAGACAAAGCAGCACAGACACAGGTGACACCGGCAATAAAGACAGAATTTAGGGAACACAGTGAACGAACCTGACACACCTTTGGCAACATTCAGATAAGGACTTTAATGGCAAGTGGGAAAAAAAAGATGTTAGATTGTCCTCCTAAGAAATCCCAGCAGAAAAGTGCTCATTGGCTGTTGGGATTCTTTGCGATTGAGCCTGATGGAATTAAACACTTCAGTCTGTTTAAACAGACATGGATAAATGAACACTGTTGTATCCTTAACTCAAGTGCAAGGTAATTCAAGTGGCCTATAAAATACTAGCATGCTGCTGTAGTTTTTTTTTAACTTTACTTTTTTAAGAAAAAGGCAAGTTGACTGTATAAGCATCTCTATCTCAAATAAATATTGGTACAGGGTGTTTGGCTCATGTAAGTTATCAGAAGCTGAAATGTCAAACTGGTAGAACAGTGAGCACCCTTTATAAGGTCCCTGCTGCCATAGTGTCACAGAAAACAAACGCATTTTATAAGTGCAGTGTCTTCCATCTTTCTTTGCGTGTTTCTACATGTATTATTTCTGACGCTTTTGTTTGGGATGGCTTTACGTTCCTTATGTAAAATAAATTTGAGTGTTGAATTGCCTAGGGCATCAACTTAGTGAAAGTTCTAGAAAGGTGCTAGTAAAAGTAATGTAGTAATAGTAATACATTAATTTCTTGAAGACAGGAAATATATGGCCAAAGGCTTGGCAAGTTTTCAATCTACGAGTGTCCTACATTGAAATTGAAATTCAATTTTTTTGATATTAGACACGTTCTTAAAATTATCTACACATGTATGGAGTGCACATGACTCAAAACGTTTTATTAGAACTTATATCATTGAAATTGAGTCGTCTGCCTCACACAGTCTTATATGTTTAGGTGTAAAATGGAAGGATAACTCATCTTTTCTAAGATTTTTTTTTTTTTTTTTTTTTTTTTTGCGGTACGCGGGCCTCTCGCTGTTGTGGCCTCTCCCGTTGCGGAGCCCAGGCTCCGGACGCGCGGGCAGAGCGGCCATGGCTCACGGGCCCAGCCGCTCCGCGGCACGTGGGATGTTCCCGGACCGGGGCACGAACCCGTGTCCCCTGCATCGGCAGGCGGACCCTCAAACACTGCGCCACCAGGGAAGCCCTCTAAGATATTTTATTCCATCTGCCTGGAATTTTGCTCCCTCCCTCTTCCCAACTTGCTTTGCACATGACTGTTTTTTTTTCTCATTAATGCCACTCTTTCCCACCATTTGCAAAGTAGTTCAACTTATCACCATATTCTCTTCCCAGCATCCTGGTTAGCATAGAGATTCTTAATAAATATTTGTCAAATATTGCTTCCTAATAAATATTTATCCAAAGAATGAATGTGAATGAAGTTCTCAATGACTTAACTTTTTTTTTTATAATAATGAGGCATCTTTGAACCATTGTTTACTTCACATACCACCTGACGTGAAGCTGATAAACAAAACCAAGATCATACAGCATGACTTGTTCCATTAGTTATTGTTAACTGTTCAATTATTCAGTAATTCTGAAAAATGAGAAAGAGGTTGAAAACATTGTCCTTGCATTCAAGCATCTCGCTTGGCTAGAATGTTCCAAGAGATTTGATTACTTTCCCTATAAGGTTGCATTAAATATCTTTGTCAATGTTTCAGTTCATTGATATTCTTCATAAAATTTCAGAAAGGAACCAGTCCATCTATTCCTAGAGCACTGTCATTCCTTGGCAATTTTATTGGATTTTCCTCTGGGCTGCTTTATCGTTGTTTTGGAAAACTTGTTTTTCTTCTAAGTCCTGGCAGTGTGAATGGAGAAAACCAACGTCTTCCTTCCATTGTTAGTGATTTCTCCTTTGTTTCCGAAAGATAAATCGAGCCTTCTATGATGGTTTATAAATTTTTGATGATGTTACCTAAACACTTTATTGGTATAAATAGGATTTTGACTGAGCAGGAGCTGTAAGTGCTTTAGTTAAACATATCCATTATTGGACCCCATGAAGAGTTTAAGCCCATAGGATATTTGTCTTTCTCTGTCTGAGTTACTAGGTCCATCCATGTTGCCACAAATGGCATTATGTAGTTGTTTTTTTAAAAAAATTTTATGGCTGAGTAATATTCCATTGTATGTTTATACCACATGTCAGTCATTTTTAAAAAAAATTTGTTTATTTTAGGCTGCGTTGGGTCTTTGTTGCTGTGTGCAGGCTTTCTCTAGTTGCGGCAAGTGGGGGCTACTCTTCGTTGCTGTGTGCAGGCTTCTCATTGCATTGGCTTCTCTTGTTGTGGAGCACGGGCTTCAGTAGTTGTGGTACGTGGGCTCAGTAGTTGTGGCTTGCAGGCTCTAGAGCTCAGGCTCAGTAGTTGTGGCGCATGGGCTTAGTTGCTCCGTGGCATGTGGGATCTTCCCGGACCGGGGCACGAACTCGTGTCCCCTGCATCGGCAGGCGGACCCCCAACCACTGCGCCACTAGGGAAGCCCTGAAATGTTTCTTTTAGCTGAATTTCCAAATTAATTTGTTTGATGTCTTGCCCTCGTGACCTATTAGATGAAGTTCAACTCTGCAGTATGGCATTTAAGGTCTCTTATGACCTGGTCAGGTATACTTTCCCAGCCTTAACGCTTTAATTTGTAATTTTTATACAATTTTAAGGTTATTTTCTATTTACAGTTATTACAAAATATTGGCTGTATTGCCCGTGTTGTACAATACATCCTTGAGCCCATCTTACACCCAGTGGTTTGTGCCTCCCCTCCCCGACCCCTATATTGCCCCTCCCCCATCTCCCCACTGGTAACCACTAGTTTGTTCTCCTTATCTGTGAGTCTGCTTCTTTTTTGTTATATTCACTATTTTGTTGACTTTTTTAGATTCAACATATAAGTGATATCATACAGTATTTGTCTTTCTCTGTCTGACTTATTTCACTTAGCATAATGCCTTCCAAGTCCATCCATGTTGCTGCAGATGCAGAATTTCATTCTTTTTTATGGTTGAGTCATATTCCATCTCATATATATATATATATATATATATATAGAGAGAGAGAGAGAGAGAGAGAGAGAGAGACACACACACACACACACACACACATACATCTTCTTTATCCAGTCTTCTGTTGATGGACATTTAGGTTGTTTCCATGTCTTGGCAATTGTAAATAGTGCTGCTATGAACATTGAGGTGAATGCATCTTCTTGAATTAGTGTTTTTGGCTTTTTCAGATACATACCCAGAAGTGGGATTGCTGAGTCATATGGTGGCTCTGTTTTTAGTGTTTTGAGAAACCTCCATTCAGGTCTCCATAGTATCTCAGTCTTAACTCTCAGTCCTCCACCTCACGTATGTAGTTGTATGCTTCAGGCTGCCTTATATGTAACTCCTCAAATCATGTTATCTCTTATCACGTTTCTGTCTCTGTGTGGCCTCTGTGGTTTCCTCGTCTTGGTATGCCCTTACTTACTTTTCTGCCTGGCAGACATCTAAGCATTGCTCAGGGTGGCTCAAGTTTCCCTCCCACAGCTTCCCGGGAAGTTTTACACACCACTTCCTCTGGTTCCAACAGTATCTTATGTGTACTTACTACAACGTAGTGTAAGACTTTGCTGCCATGCTGGTCTCTTCATGAGCTGGTTGAGAAGAACTGACTTCTTGCAGGACCAACAGAAGAAACATTCATCCCCCAGATAAGTGGAGAATTGGGAACACCAGACAATGCTGTTGGAACAAATGGAAAACATGTGGGTCCCAGGGTGGGTGAACTGGGTGATGGAGGCCCAGTGGTATGAGAGTGATGTACAGACTATTTCTATAATCTGGACAGATTCAGGAAAAATGAGGGTTTGGGAAAAAAGTTCAAAAACCAGATTATAGCTCAAAAAACAAAGTGAGAGAGAGGAAGAGTTAGCGTGACTGTTATCTTTTCTTGCTTAGCCAATCACTCACTACAAAACTTAGTGATACAAAAAAACCATTTTATCACGCTGACAGATTCTGTGGGTCAAGAATTCAGACAGGACATAACACACTTGTTGGAGAGACGTGTGTAGATGAGTGTCTGTGACATAAAGCAGCAGAGGAAAATGCTGTTGTATAGGGACATGATGCTTTGCGGGGAAGGCACCTGCTTTAATTCCTAAAATAGAAAATAGGATGGAGAAGATGATGGAAGAGATACCTTTGGGGTTGGGCTCTGTAGGAGATGTCTCATAGCCAGGCTCAAGTTCAAGGCCTGGGTGAGGAAACAAAATGGGTAAACGTGTTTAGATAGTGGTGAATAATTTGTGATGGTTGGAATGAAAGGTGTGTGGCAAGATATACATTGTAGAGAAGCTTTGGGACATAAACTAAAGAGCTTAATTTAATTTATTATTATATGCAGCAAAGGATCATTGACTTTGTTGTTTTCTTTAGCAGAGCTCACTTTCTAGAGCCCAACCAGACTTTGATACTAGCATGTACTAGAAATGTCTGAAGAAGGAATAGGTGAGTCAAGTAGGTGGGTGTAGGGGTTTGTGTCGCCAGATCTCTAACAAGTAAGATGCTTTCAGGTTCTGTTGCGATTATAGATTAAATTGTCAAAGAGATAAAGAGTATCGTTGCCCTTGGCTCACCAGGGATCTTTCAGAATAGGTACTTACTTGGTTGTGACAGGGAAGGAAGGTCTGTGAGGGCTGCTTTATCTACAGTGGCTAGAATAATGTCTAGTATATTTATAAAAATCAGATTAACAAATGAAAATGAGAATTTTTGTACGTGTCTCAATCAGTCTATGGACCCATTTTCCTTTAACCTCTTCAAAAACAAGGTATTCCTGGTGGAACTTCGTGGTTTTCAGAAGTTTTGGTTTGGTGCTTGATTTCTACAAGCTATTCGAATACTTTTTGTTAACAGTTGATTATTAGGTAAAAAAGTTGTTCCCGAGAGGAAACTTAAAATTAGGTAGAATTATACTATGCTGGAACAGAAAATGTTTCCAGAGAGCTTTGACCCACTTCTGGTGCTTTATTACAGATGAATACGTTGAGGTCTAGAGAAGTTAAGTGACTTTAACCACAGTCATCTAACTGGTAAATGTTGAAGCCAAGAATAGGAGTTGACTTCTAATTGACGGTTGGTATTATTTCCATTGTGTAAAGCTGCACGCCGCTTTGATTTTCAAGTCAAATCTTAGCTTGAACTGTAGGAGAAAAAAAAAATCTCCATCTGGCTCTGCTAAATTCCCAGAGGGAAGTTTAAATCCTAGGGTGGCAGAACTCAGGAACGGAGAGGAAATTAACATTGTGTTTAGTTAAATAAGTGAGTGTTCAGAAAAGACACATGTGGACACGTGTACATTTTTCTTGCGGGTTTGTTTTCAAGAATTAAATTCAGGTAGACTGGATACTGCCTAAGGTAGAAGGCTTGGAGATTTATACAATTATGAGAATATTCCGTAGAAAAACCCCAAGAGATTGTTCCTTACGACCTGTATTTTCAGGTTGAAAGAAGATCCTCAGAGAGATTAAGTGACATGTCCAAGGTCACAGAACAATGAGTGACTTTTTCAGAAATGGAAACCAGAACTCTTAATTTGGGAGAAGTGAATATTGCTTTTCAGGTGTAAAGTGTGTAGCCTTAAAGGAAATATTTGGGTTTAAAGTGGTGTATTTAAAAAATATTGTAATCGTTAAATGTCTATTTATAATATGAAACGTAACAGCTTAACACATCCCACAAACATGACGTCCACGTACAGGAAGAGCCTCATCACCAGACATGAGATGCTCCCCATGCCCTCGGCTTCCTACATTCGGTCCCCATCCTCCATCCTCCACAGTGAACTACTCTGTGGAGCTTTCCTCTCTGTATTCTCTGTTCTTTATTCTTTGACCATTATATGCATTATTGCTAAAAATCTATTTCTTAAAAATTGTGCTTGCTTTTGAACTTGATCAGAATGGCAGCAAAGTGTTCGTATTCTTCTGCACCTTGCTTTTTCTATCCAGCGGTATGCTCTGAAGATCCGACCATGCTGACGGACATGGTCAGTCTGTTGCAGTGATGTGCAAACTCCAGCTATGCACAGTTCATTCATCTCTTCTCTCATTTTTCTGTATTTGGTTTATTTGACAGTCGCTTTTGTTTGTTTGTTTTTGCTGTCACCAACCAGGCTGCCACAGACGTTCTTAGGCATGTCTCATGATAAATCTCTGGGAAAGGCTGGGCTGGGCAGTGTCCCACCTTTTCAAGATGATGCCCAGCTGTTTTGTAAAGTGGCTGTGCCACTTGGGACTCCCACCAGTGGCATCTCAGTCCCCAGTGTTCTAAGTCCTTGCCAACACTTAGTGTCACCAGCCTTCTTAATTTTTGCCAATCTGGTGGGTGGATATTAGCATTCAAAGGTGGTTTTTATTGTGATTTGGGGTCTAATATTTTTCTGTTAGAAATAAATGGACAATATTGCAAGGGGATGTCAGAATAAGACATTTTATAAATACTCACTTTAGGCAAAATGACTAAGAAGAACAACACAGTCACATGAAGAAAGTATAAAGTGCGAGAAGAGAGATATTTTCGCACGTTTAGCGTGATGGGTGTTGATATATTCAGCAATCACACTTTCATGTTCGTTAATATTTAATGATAATCTTGAATTAATTAAGTGAAGTTCAATTTATTCATAGTTATTCATTTTATCCTGATGTTTTAACTCATCCTGGAAGAGAATATAGTAAGGTGGGATTTTTATATATATATATATATATATATATATATATATATATATATATATATACATACATACATACACACACACACACACACATTAACATTTGTACATATGTAAATGACTCAGGATGAAATCATATACTGACCTGAATAGATTACATTGCAAGGTTTACAGAAGTAATAACACTGTAACTCTTTGGGCTGTTTTGAGATTTTCACCGTTTAATTTTTTTAAAACCCTCTTAGATCCTTGGTTGAAAAGTGTCCTGCCCGTGCTTATTATTTGATGACCCCAGTGATGTGACCCAGGCTCTCTTGGTTCATGTTATAGACTGGTTTCTACCCCAGTGGGATCTGACCAGGTAGCACCAACTTCCTGTTTTAATGTGATGGTAAAATTATGGAATCCCTGGTACCCATTTCTACCCTCCACTGATCAAGTAAGAGCACTTTTGCTATAATAACTTGTTACCAAAGGTAGATGATCAAACTCAGAGAAGTGGAACATCTTTTGATAAAGATCCAATAAATGCCCAAAGTTAAATGAATTTTAATAAATGTCTCCCTCTGTGAGCACAGATCTGCACAGTTTATATTCCTGTTTGACAGAAAAGGTCCTCTTTGTATTGTGAAGTTATCTTGTGATAAGACATTGAGCATGGACACAATGGGGTCACTTCAGGTGTTACGATCGCCTTAAGGATTTGGGATGGTTACCTAGCAAGAATCAGAAGGGACAGAGTTAGGAGACCAAGTTTATTTTAGGATCCACTCGGAGCTCAGCGTTTAACCTGGGACCATCCTAGTTTCTAAAGCAATGGACCCAAGCAGCAGATGGTTTTTCTATCTGAAGTTGGATTGAACAGGCATAGGCATGCTGGATTCCCACCCACCCCTCCTACTCTCTCTCTTTTTTTTTTTTTTTTTTTTTTTGTGGTACGCGGGCCTCTCAGTGTTGTGGCCTCTCCCGTTGCGGAGCACAGGCTCCGGACGCGCAGGCTCAGCAGCCATGGCTCACGGGCCCAGTCGCTCCGCGGCATGTGGGATCCTCCCGGACCGGGGCACAAACCCGTGTCCCCTGCATCGGCAGGCAGACTCTCAACCACTGTGCCACCAGGGAAGCCCCCCTCCTACTCTCTTTAGGTTGGGTCTCACCCTTTGATGGCAGCAAGGGACATGATCCAAATTTCAAGATGTGAAAATTGCCAGAAGCCATCCAACTGACCAAAGCCTCCGAAAGAATAAGCTCTCCTAATCCCGGCTGCCTTCATTGCATCTTGAGGCCTAGCAGAAAAGCTGCGGTGATGTGGATTCCCAGACACCTATCTTACTTACGTTGGCAGGTCTGCAGGATTCCAGAAGGTTCGGATTTGACAAGTTGAGTATAGCCAAGGGTGTCCCTTGGGGTTCTGTCCTTTGTTGATTGCATAACTCCCTTCCCAACTCCACCACCAACCTTCACCCAAGGTGGACCTCACCCATCTGCTTGTTGCTCTGTTCCCATTTATTCTTTGCTTCCTCTGCATGTGGCCTGGCTCCATATGGTATCCCGAGCCTGGGAAAGCCGTCTCTGCTCCATTTGCTTAATTAGTCTCCAACTGTGTCTATGGCTCACCTTGTTCTTATGTTTACAAGATTATAAAAACTCTGAAACTTTCCCTTCCTAGTTTTCCTGCATCTTCAGGTATAACACCAAACTACAATTTCCCAAATCCCCTACATTAAGGCATTCTGTTTCCACTAACTCAAAATCTGTAATGATAGTTCTACAATCTATAATAACATTAATCATCTCATAATCATTTCTCAACAAATGATCTTCTTAACCAAATACATTTTGTATACTTGTCATTTAATCTAATATCTTTTCTTTCTCGTTTTATTTCCCTTCTGATTACTGCTACTCGGTATTCTTGAAAGTACCCAATCACATTTTGTTGGTTTTGCATAATTTCAGATCTAATTGAGGAGATAATGCATATGTAAGAGGAAAACATAGCAATTTATTAATACCTAGAAAATTTACTGAGAACTTATTTTGTCCTCGGAAGATGATAGCTTGCTATGTGTGTGATGTGTATTATCATTTAATTCTTACAGTGAGTCACTGATGCAGTAACGTTATTATCCCCACATTATAGATATGGAAACTGAGGCATGTAATGGTCCGTGGTCACACAGGAAGTAGCTTGTGGAACCAGTAGAGAGAAGGTGCAAATATGAGATATCTGTCCACGTCCCAACATTCTTCATCTCTGGTCTCTACTTCTTTATCAATATGATACATGTCTCATCCTCTTTAAACCTTTTCTGAACAAGACAGGTCTTTTAATTTTTAAAACCTTTTTTTATTGAACTTTTTTTATAATTGATTTACCATACTGTATTAGTTGCAGATGTACAGAGAAGTGGTTCAGTTTTATATATATATAATCCTTTTCAGATTGTTTTCCATGATAGGTTATTATAAGATATTGAATATAGTTCCTGCGCTATACAGTAGGTCCTTGTTTTCATCTATTGTATACGTAGTGGTGTGTATCTGTTAATCCCATATCCCTAATTTATCCCTCCCCTTTTCCCCTTAAGATGGGTCTTTTAAATAAATAAATCTGTTCCTTGGTCTGAGAGAATGGCAGAAAGTAGTATAAGAATTCAAAAGCAGAAGCAATCACAGCCAGCACTTACATGTAAAAAGAGGCTTTCTGGACTCTAGCTCAAAGACATGAGTAGGACAGGACTTTCAAATGCCTTATCAAGACCACTTGGGGCGAGACTTTGAAGTGGAAGACGTCTTCTCCCACAGTGGCCTCAAATCCGGCCATCCTGATGTCCTACTTGTATTGGGGGTGTGGAGATGGAGTTAGGGTAATTGGGGGACCAGAAAGGATCAGCAGTTTGTGTGCACGTAGAGTGTCAGTTGTGTTGTCACATGACCAACACAACCATCATCCAGGCACCCTGCTCCTTTGAGAACCTGGATCTTATCTATGCTTCGTCGGGTTCTGGGTGCTGTGATTTCCTTTTGCTATTACGTTTCCCCAGAAGTGAATATGATCTTATCCATTTTGCAGGAAAAATGCTGGGAATGCAGGATACATGACTGATTTTATCCTTGAAATTACAAAGGTCCCTCTATCCCGGTGACTGTGATCACTTTTTCTTATCTTTCTATCAAGTGTACATGAATTGAAATTCATATTTTAAAAAGTTGATAATGCTGAAACCGGGAAGATGGCATAACCAGCAGAAACAGAAGAGATAAATTCTAGCAAATGTGTGTTAATCTTTTACACTTTCTCTAAACTGGAATGAGGAACTTGGGGTCCTGAGATAGGGGATGCAGCGTGTTATCAACTCAGTTGTTTATCTGGAGTCATGTAAAATTAGAAAGGAACACAAGTTTGCCTAGGTTCCCTCCCCACCTGCAAGGATCCTACTGCATCCTTTTAAGACTCTCCACCAACCTTCACGGAGTGCCTCGTAAATTCATGTGGCTTCAAAGTCTCTGCCCTCTGCTTCCCTAAGCAGCCATAAGATCTTCTCTGACCACCTCCACTGACGTACTGTCCCCTGCCCTCAGGGTCCCTGCAGTGTGTCACCTTCCCAGGACATCTGTAAATATTGCTCTGGAATAGGCAACCTTTAAAGCATCTTCTGAACTGACAGAATTGAAGCAGCTTTTCCATGATGAGTTTCTGTATTAGAAGCTCATTCAGGAAGCACTGAGTTCTCATCCAGAACAAACAGCGGTATGAATGAGCACATCTGCCCTGTTTTCTAGCAAATTCTGTTGAGAAAATATGAATTCGGAAAATCTTCTCTTAGATTGTTTGTGATGTGAGCGAAGTTGAATCATTTTATTACACTTTGCGGTACAAGGCTGAGGGTTCCAACCTACAGTACAATCTAGGAAAACCATTCCTGTAGCTTGATGTGAAAGACCTTGCACTTAGTAGGCAAACAGATGGTCCTAGTGAATTTAGAAAACAATAGCTGCCTTATCACTGTCATAGTTAAATGAACTGTGAACTACTTCTCGCCTTCATATCGATGCAAGTGTTCTGCGAACGTGGCACAACTTTCATTATTCATTTTATGAAGATCTACATAAAGTTCTTCATAAAAACTCTAAGAGGACATTTTTTTATTAATCCATTTTCCAGACGAGGAAGCAAATACCTGTAGCAGTGAATATTTACTGGTTTTGGAAGAATTGGTGGGTCCCATTTAATGATAGCAAAAGAGCAATTTCATGATATTTTTTTAGGTTTGAGCTATAAAGTATACTCTCTATACTCTGTCCTAGTGTATAAAAGATCACTCTTTTATGAGTTAGATATCAATCAAAATAAATCTTGAAAGATGCATTTTGTGGGCACTAACATCACGAATCATGATGCTTAATAAGGTTAGAGCCTCTTCCAGAAACAATTAAATTTTATAATTTATGTGTATAAGCTTGTAGATGTAATTCATTCAGTCTCATTTACCAAGCATACGTACACATAATTGGCTTTTTAAATTGCTTGTAGAGTATATTCACAGCTATAGGCTAGTTTTTCCTTAAATAGTGAATGTTTACTACGCTTAGGAATAAACGTTTTATTCTCACTTATTATATAAATAGATAATGCTAGTATTAATATTTTTACTTAGGTGGCTCAAATTTCTTTCACATTTGGACTTTGTTATATTTAGAAAACAGATATTTGGCTTTAATCCCCAAATTCATTTGTATGTCTTGCTTTATAGTTTTCTTTTTTATCTATCAAAAGATAGATACCTATCAAAAGAAAATTTATGGCTAATTTACCAGTGAAATGTCTGAAACTGAGGGTTATAAATATATTTGAAGAAAAGTTAATATGTGTCTGATACATTAATTGACTTTTCAGTTATTTTAAAATATAAGGAAGCTCACTGAAGAAAAATTCAAAATTACAAATAAAATGAATTGATAAAATCCCAGTGATCCTATTAATATTAATATTTGTATGTGATGTGATGTGAGGTTATTTTAGATGTACCTTTTTATTTACTAAAATACCATGTCATTTAAAAAACTTTTTATTTGAGGATATTGTGAATCCTTTTACATGCTATAAACATGGAGTTATATTACCAATTTTGATGGCTATACATGTCTTTGATTCAATATATATATGTATATATGCATGTGTATGTATGTGTGTATATATATATATATATATATACACATACATACACACACACACATAATTTAAATCCTATTTAAGCCCCTATTGTTGAGCATTTTAGGCTAAATCCAGGTTTTCTTTTCAAATAATAAAAAAGACAGTGGTGGGCTTCCGTGGTGGCGCAGTGGTTGAGAGTCCGCCTGCCGATGTAGGGGACACGGGTTCGTGCCCCGGTCCGGGAAGATCCCACATGCCGCGGAGCGGCTGGGCCCGTGAGCCATGGCCGCTGAGCCTGCGCGTCTGGATCCTGTTCTCCGCAAGGGGAGAGACCACAACAGTGAGAGGCCCGTGTACCAGAAAAAAAAAAAAAAAAGACATTGGTGAACATACTTGCACATTGTATGAACCACATCTCTTTTGGGGATAAAGTTCTAAACTTGCAATTGTTTTATTAAAGGCAATATACACATTTTCAAGCCTTTTTTTTTTTTTTTAGCTTTGCCAAATTGTTTTCCAAAGAGATCATGCCAATTACCTTTTGTTAATAGTGTGTGAATATCCTTTCCCCAATCCCTTGCTAACAGTGATCTTATTA
This sequence comes from Stenella coeruleoalba, assembly GCF_951394435.1. NCBI lineage: Eukaryota > Metazoa > Chordata > Mammalia > Artiodactyla > Delphinidae > Stenella > Stenella coeruleoalba. The sequence goes on along the minus strand of NC_137160.1, from coordinate 56,226,602 downwards.
TTTTATATTTTTGACAGAGTGCTTGTAGTGAGCTGAATGGTGGCCCCCCAAAAGACATGTCCACGTTCTAACTCCAGAACCTGTCAATAACACCTAAAATGGCAAAAGAATGAACACGGCCTTGTAATGCAAGGATGTGACTAAGTTAACAATCTTGAGAGAAGGAGTGTATTCTAGATTATCTATCTGGGCCCTAAATGCAATCACATAAGAAAGAGGCAGAGGGAGTTTTCAGAGGGATACTGAGGAGGAGAAAATACTGGGAACACAGAGCAGAGATGCTGCCACAAGCCACGGAGTGCTGACAACCGTTAGAATTTGGAAGAGGGAAGGAATAGATTCTCCCCTAGAAGCTCCCTAGGGAATGTGGCCCTTTCAGCACTTTGATTTCAGACTTCTGGCCTCCAGAAATGTGACGGTATACATTTCAGTTGTTTTAAGCCATGAAGTGTGTGATGATTTGCTACAGCAGCCCCAGGAAGTTAGTCCAGTGCTGTACAGAATCCACCGTTTATGAAGAGGTATTATTACAGTTTGAAGGGAACATTTCTGAACCAAATTCTCAAACATCATCAATAACCTGGTCAAGTTGCCACTTCATCTTTACTATCTGCTTATAATTCTCTCTTATCACCTCAGTTGTCTTCAGTAGGTACCAGAGCCTTGGGTCACCTCTTTGTCTCTGTCCACAACTAAGTTCTCCTCCCTCAGAATCTCCCGTGCCTGAGATGTCAGTTACTTCTCTGCACTAAGACCTAAATTCTTCTTTCTTCTTCACATGTCACTGCTGAGCTGTGACTAGACGGTGGCTTTCTGGATAGCTTATCAGCACCTCCAAACCAGCGTACCTACTGCTAAACTCTCTGTCTTGCTCCGCGTACTATATTGTCTTCCGTGGTGATTCATACGTTTCTCCACCCAGATGTTTAAGCCAGAATCATGTGTCTTGATGATCACCTCCATGTGGAATCGCTCACAGGGCACTCTTGATAAGCATTCTTTTTTTTTTTTTTTTCTTGCGGTACGCGGGCGTCTCACTGTTGCGGCCTCTCCCGTTGCGGAGCAACAGGCTCCGGACGCGCAGGCTCAGCGGCCATGGCTCACGGGCCCAGCCGCTCCGCGGCATGTGGGATCTTCCCGGACCGGGGCACGAACCCGTGTCCCCTGCATCAGCAGGCGGACTCTCAACCACTGCGCCACCAGGGAAGCCCACCAAGTGCTTTAAGCATCAAAATTCAGTCCTTGTACACTATGCACACACACAAACAAAACCTACTTTGAAACACTTTACTTGCTTTTAACAGCAGTAAGAAAATTAAGCAATATTATGGTCAACAGTGCTCCTTAAAGTTTAGAGTAACTGTATAAGAGCATTCTTTTCCCTTAAAATTATTTCTGCCATCATCAACCTGCCCAAATTTTAAGGTGAGTTTTTCCGACGTTTGTATGGTTCCAAATCTTCACAGGAACCAGGAAAGTGAAGGCTCCGTGTTTCAATCAAAAACTCTATCTCCCTGAAAATGCTACTTAACCCAGTTGGCGTCATTTCCCAAGACAGTGGGGTTAACAAAATAACTATTCCACACTGTGCCAAAAATTATCAGCATGGGTCTAGACATCTTGACAAGACCAAAAGGTCCACCCTGAACCTAAATGTGTCTGGTCGGTCAGTGTTGTACGGTGGCTACAACTTCACTTTTGTATCATTCTACCTTATTGGCAAGCTACATTTCTAGGTTAACAGTTCTACCAAATATAGATATGAAAGGTTATTTTTAATAAGACAATGTTGCAAATTATGGTCAACCAACATCTTTTCATACCTCAAGCATTAAAAAATGAGATTCGTTACAAAAATATACAGAGACACCACAAACTGATAGCTGCCCATAACATTAAACAAACTGGACTCTTAAGAGTGGCTTCTCAATCGCATATCATTTTAATAATAACCATTGCCTGGTACAGGGAAAACTGACAAGTGTTTTTTAAGCATCATTGCAACATTGTATTCCTGATAATTTAAGTAAACCAAACTGTGAGTAAATGAATGATACATGCCTAAAAATATCATGGTTTATGCTATCAGTGGCCACTGGACTTAGGACTAGTCCAAGACCTTGATCTAGATTTTGACCTAGACCTAGACTGTGATCTTGACTGAGATTTGGATCTAGGTGGTTCTTTTTTCCTTGATTCCTTTTCATGTCTTGAGCCAGACGTATAATGTGTTTTGGAATGTGTTTTAGTGACGCCTCTAGTTTTGGTGTGAGATGCAGACCTAGAATGTGATTTAGCCTTCATTTCTTTCTTGGGCTGGGACTTGGACTGTGATCTTGAATTGGATTTGGATCTTGAAAAAGATCGATTTCGGTGTTTGAATCTATCATTATCGGAACAGCTTCTGCTGTGCTGTGGTCTTCCAGTCAGTCTACTGTTTCTAGGACTATAAGATCTTCTATAGTTGTAATCAAAGGAAGGACTTCTTGATCTCCTTCTTTCAGTAACTTCGGCTTCTAGAACGTCTGTATCTGTCATAATCATCATAGAGTGAAGAGCTATACACATTCCTCCCTTCCTTGGCTTTCATCTGATTTGGAGTCTTTTGATCCCCCTGTGCAAATGTATTTCAGTTTGGCGTCCACAAATCCGTTTTCTGTCCAAATTATGTAAAGCATCTTCTGCATCACGAACATCCTCAAATTGAACATATGCAAATCCTCTTGGACGGCGAGTGTAGAAATCAAGTGGAACATACACGTCAACTGTAGGACCATAACGACCGAATTCGCGTCGCAAATCTTCAGACCTGGTATCGTCCGCAAGTTCCTTACAAAGAGAGACGTGTTGGGGGGACGCAGGTACGGGGACATGATGGCATGAGTCTCAGCAGGGACACTAAGGGACTCATCAAACCGTCTGCACCTCTGGCGCCGGATCCTCAAGACACAGCCAGAGAGCTCTGCTATGACCTAGTTTATTTATTTTTTATGGAAGTGTAATTAATTTACAATGTTGTGTTAGTTTCAAGCATACAGCAAAGTGATTCCATTATACAGATGAATACATATGTATTCTTTTTCATATTCTTTTCCATTATAGGTTATTACAAGGTATTGAGTATAGTTCCCTGTTATATACAGTAGGTCCTACTTTATATTATTTTTATTATTTCAAAATTTTAAGTTTTCTTAATAAGCCAGCACAAAGTATATGTTGGTGAATGTTTCATGTGAAATTGAAGAGATTATGTGTTCTGTTGTCCAGAGGGGTGTTCTGTAAATGTAAACAGAAATTATGTCAAATAAGTTGATTGCATTGTTTAGGTCTTCTGTGATCTTACTAATGTACTCTGTACTTGTTCTGTCCCTTCGAGAAGAACAGTGAAGTCTTCAACTATAATTGTGGATTTGTCTGTTTCTCGTTTCAGTTTTTGCTTCATGAATCTTGACCTTCTATTGTAAGGTGCATATGCATTTAGGATGGTTGTGTCTTTTTGGAGAATTAACCCCTTTATCATGCCACGATGTCCCTCTTTATGACTAATAATATTCCTTTTTCTGACGTCTTTATCTGTTATTAGTATAGCAACGTCAGCTTTCTTTTGGTTAGTGTTTACGTAGTTCATTTTTTAATTCTTTTTAAACTATCTGTATCTTTATATTTGAACTGTTTCTTGCAGACAGCATATATTTGGTTCTTATTTTTTATTATCTATCTTTTAAGCTGCTTTCTATTTGTTCCATCTGTTGTTTCTTCTTTTTTCTTTTATTATATTCTCTAATAAACAGCATGATTTGTAATTTCATTTTATCTGTTATATTAGCTTCTTTATTCATTTGTGTTAATGTTTTAGTGTTTGCCCTATGATTTGCAATACACTGTACATCTTTAATTAATTAGAGCCACCCCTCAGATGTCATTTTATCACTTTACACATGTTATGTAAGGTCTTTCAAGGATCTTACAACAATATATTCTCTATTCCTCTCTCCCATCTTTTGTGTTTTTTTTCCCATAAATTTTACTTTTGCGTATGCTATAAACATACAATATGTTGTTACTATTTTTTACTTTAGACAGTTTTATTTTCAATCAATTAAAAATAAGAAAAAAAGAATTTTATGTTATATTCACTGATTCCATTTTCAACACCATTTCTTTGTGTCAGTCCAAATTTGTTTCCTCTCATGTTCCTTCTGCCCGAAGAACTTCCCTTACCACTGTTTGTAGGGAAGGTCTGCTGGCAATGAATGATCTCAGTTTTTCTTTTTCTGAGAGTGTCTTTACTTCTTCATTTTTGAAAAATATTTTCACTGGGTGTAGAATTTTGGGTTGACTTTTTTTTTTCTCCTTCAGCACTGCATTGTCTTCTAGCTACAATAAGTCCACTGTAATTTTAATCTTTGTTCCTCTGCATAGAATGTGCCTTTTTTTTCTAAAGTGCAATTTGTTTTCTTTTTATCCTTCCTGTGTTCTCTGAATTTCTTGGATCTGTGTTTGCTTAGTGTCTGGGTTTTCTGTGTATGTGTGAATATTCTTTTTTTAAAATTTAATTTAATTTTTATTCTATATTGGAGTATAGTTGATTTACAATGTTGAGTTGGTTTCAGGTATACAGCAAAGTGATTCAATTATAAATATACATATATCCATTCTTTTTCAGTTTCTTTTCCCATATAGGTAATTACAGAATATTGAGTAGAGTTCCCTGTGCTATACAGTAGGTCCTTATTGTTTATCGATTTTATATATAGTAGTGTATATATGTTAACCCCAAACTCCTAATTTATCCCTCCTTCGCCCCCCACACTTCCCCTTTGGTAACCATAAGTTTGTTTTCCAAGTCTGTGAGTCTGTTTCTGTTTTGTAAATAGGTTCATTTGTATCTTTTTTTTTTTTAGATTCTACATATGAGTGGTACCATATGATATTTGTCTTTCTCTGTCTTACTTACTTCATTTAGTATGATAATCTTTAGGTCCATCCATGTTGCTGCAAATGGCATTATTTCATTCATTTTTATGGCTAATATTCCTTAGTGTCCATTTTTAATTTTGGAAAATTCTTGGCCATTATCTCCTCAAATATTAGTTCTGCCCTGGGAACTAATATTTCCTTCTGGGATTCTCCTTCTGGGATTCCAATTACATAGTGTATTAAACCATTTGATATTGTCTCACCACTCCTGGATACCCTGTTACGTCCCTCACGCACATATGTGCACATGCACACACACACGCACATGCACACACACGCGCACACACACACACACACACACACTCATCTTTATTTCTGTATTCTGGTTTGAGAATGTCCTATTGATGTATCTTCAAGTTCCTTGATTTTTTCTTCAACTATGTTGAGTGAATCTGTTGATGCCATTCCTCACCTATTTTACTGTGGATTTTTAAAATTAAAATTCTGGCATTTTCATTTGGTTCTTTCTTATAGTTTCCACCTTTCTGCTGAGCCTTCCAATCTGAGCTTACATGCGATCCTCCTTTTTCAGTAGATTCTTTGACATATCAATCATAGTTATTTTAAATTTCCTATCAGGAAGTTTCACCATCTGTGTCATAGTTGATTCTGGTTCTGCCAATTGCTTTGTCTATTGGGAGTGTGTTGTTTTTTCTTGCGTTTTCATATGCCCCGTATTTTTTGTTGTTGTTGAAATTTGGATACCTTGTGTAGTTCAGTAGAGACTGAGGTAAACAGTTTTCATGCTTAGAAACAAGCATGCCTTTCCTTTTTTCTAGCCCTTTCATGCGAGAGTTTGAGAAATCTAGTTAGGATGTAGGTTACGCTTGAAGTTTGTTGTCTCTATCATGAACCTCAGTGAGCCATGAGCTTCAAATTCCTCCAGTGGTACCTTGTGTTCAGGATCAGGCTGGGCTGTCAGAGGTGTTTTGTTTTTCCTCAATGTCTGCTCTGTTCTCAGCTTGAGATTTCTTCTTTGCTGAACCTCATATCAGGTCTCCTTCCATACTTTTGTTCCTCTTTGAGCAGTGTTCTCTATGACTTGTTACTTGAACTCTGTTAGCATTTAGCATCACTACTGAGTGGAGACTGTATCCCTGGGTGTTTGGGGCGTGGCCTCCTGAGATCTCCTGCCACTTCCCCATCTGTAATTCTGAGCCCAGCATGTATTCTTTCTCCTCCCTCAAGAGTAGGTTGTTGGTTGTTCTGTTTCATTTGTTTTCTTCCCATGGCTGCAGTGGGTTTTTTCCAATACTCAAGGCTGGTGGGGTTAGTTCCTCTCCCTCCAGAAGATGAATGCTTTAGTTCTGTAGGAGAGATAGAGGGGAAGGTTCCAGGTGGAGTTCTGTGTTCTTCCCGTGGGAGTTGCTATTCCCTTTCCCAGGTATGCATTACAAGAGATGCTTTACTTAGACATTTTCTCAGCTTTTCTGTGAGCACTTGGTGGGGATTTGTGGAGACATGGACCTGAAGGTGGCTGGACTCCTCTAATTTCTGTGACCTCCAGGGGCTTCTGAATCTCTTGCCACTTCACCCCTAGCTTCCGCCCTGACTGAAGTCTTCTTCCTGGTGCCTGGATGTGTCTCTCACAAGTACGCACAGCTCATATTATTTCTCCTTGCAGTCAGCTGTCTTTCCTCAGATGTGAGGCCAGTTGTTTGCCTCACAACCTCAGCTCTCCTGTGGGTACAAAACAGTCATGAATTTTCAGTGTGTCCAGATTTTTACTCTAAGTGTGGCAGTACTCTTTTTCTTCCTTTCCACATCCCTGAGTGGAAATTTAAAGTCCCCAGAGCTCTTATTTTCTTACTAAATCATTAAACTAAGGCAGCATTTACCAAACCTTAAAGTTTCAGGACCCTGTTACATAAAATTTGTTGAAAACCCCAAAGGTCTTTCTTTTCTGTAATAGATGATAGATAGATAGATAGATATTTACTGTATTAGAAATTAAAACATATTTTAAAATAATTTATTAATTAATTTAAAAATAAAACCAATAAACCCATTATATATTAACATAACTTTTTTGGAAAATTAAACACATTTATAGAACAAAATATATTTAGCGATAAACATTTTACTGATTGTTTTATAATGTTCCAAATCTATTTGCTGCCTGGTTTAAGAGACAGTGCAGTTGGAATTTCATATCTCCTTTCTGCATTCAGTGGGTTGCTGTGTGACATCATATAACCTCTGGAAAATTCCACTGTAAACTCATGAAGGAATGAGAGTGAAAAGTAGAAATGATGTTTTAGCATTATTATGAAAATAGGTTTGACTTTGCAGACCTGAACAAGGTGGGGTTGACCTCCCCCAATGGGAGGAAATGAAACTATACCCCTCACACAAATGAATATTTATCAAGTCCCAGTGTGTTAGAAGGTTCCGTTTTCTTATAACATACTACACTTCTGAGATCTTAGGAAAGAGAAAAATATAAAGGCAAATGCAGATCTAGTAAAGGACTGAAGTCATGTTTGAACCTAGGTCCACCTGACTCTAAGCCTATGTTCTGTCTCCCATGCCCTTCTGTCTTGGATGGATTGGAAAACAGGCACACCAAAGTGCACTCCACAGTTAGCACTTGTTTCCTATAGCATCTACATTGGTCTTCCCCAAACTGGGAACAGCATCCTGCACCCTCTGTAGCTACAAATAATGTTTAGAAGATTGTTGGATCTTCTAGAAAGGTAAGTCATGAGCAGCATGACCTTTGGATATTTAGAATTGTATAGGTCTATATGTATACAGGCAATTCATAAGTTTCTTACTGTTTCATATATTAACCAAGCATGTTTAATACTTTTCAAAAGTTCCCCTTGTATGTTGTTTTACAAATACCTTACGGATATCAACGTGGAACTTTTATTTTTCGTGAATGAAAGGAATTAAAAATCTGGAATTTGTTACCAATAAAATGCGCCTGTTTTGATATTAGCAGACTGTTAGCAGTCTCACCTTGGTACAGCTCATCTTTGGAACTTGCAATTATTATAAGTTATTCACGAAGGATGTAATTGTCAGGACACCTGATAATATAGAGTGAGAGGACAGACAACATTATACGATGGAGTGTGAACAGGTGCTTTGTTCTTTCTTCGAGTCCGCTGCATCTTTGTTGAATTTCATGATGTATTAATATGTCACTACACGTTTAGGTCCTGAAGCATGAAATATATTCTAGCCAGAATGCTTGCCAAGATACTAGTGCCAGAGTTGGAACGCTAGCGTGTGTTTATTAAACAGCATTAACATACCAAATAGGGCTGCAGGTTTATATTTTACTGTGAAGCCTCAAAGTGATTAAAAGAGGAGAGAGGGAAAGAGAACTGACAGGTTCTGTAAAAACTAAAACGGAATCAATTCTCAGGCACACACCAGTATCATTCATAATGCAAATGTCCATGATATAAATAGCCTGCTTTATTGAACTCCTACTGTGTTTCATTTTGTTAGGCTCTTTCCTGACATTGTTTCTGTCCTTCACAACTACCCTTGAGGTGGGTGATGCTCCCACTTTACCGATGAAAAAACTGAGGTTCAGAGACATAAGAAACTTAGTCCCAAACCCCAAATTAGTAAGTGACAGAGCTTATATTTGAGCTTGTATCAGCTGAGGTGCAAAATCTATCCATGTCACTTACATTCCACCAATCTTTTTTTTTTTTTTGCAACAGTAGAGAAAAGGTAAGCCAAATTTATAGTCGACATATTAATATTTGTGCTTAGAAACTTGAGTTGTTAATTCTCTATTAAAAGGCAATTCATTATGCAGCATTATATCCTAAGAATTTGACAAATCTGAAACCTGATTCATTGCATACAAGTTTTCTGATTTAAAAAATTTAATTTACTAAGGTTTTTCAGTGAGTATGAGACAGACAGCGTACTTGATTTAAAAGCTCTTTGAAAATTATTAATTGACTAAAAATTGTTCCTCTGATATTAACAGCTGTTATGTAAACATCATGTCCTTGGCCATAAGCAGGAGGAGGGGTGGGAAATTGTATTTCAGTGGACCCAGTGTTCAATCTTGTTTTATATAATGTCACAAAATCCTGTACAGTGACCATCATCTTTTCTTTAGAGGCAAAGAACTATAGATTCAGATGAGAACCAACTTGTGCAAATTGATGCATCTCATAATTGGCAAAGTCAGAATTCATATATGAGAATATCACACGTTCATTTGACAATAAGAAGGTGTCAGCAACCCTCACTTTGCTGAGAGGGACTATCGTCTCTACGTTACTTATTATGATTCTTGTAACAGAGTAAACATTTGTCATAATCACATTGATTATATACTATACTAAGCATCCCGTAAACGTAACTCTTTCATGTACTCCAAATCCAAACAATTAGGTAACTTTGTGTACTTTTTTATGAGTAAAACAAAATAAACTATTTCATCTTTATTTTGAAAGGCAATTTCCAGGACATGTCCTGGCAGTAGTTTAAATTTACTTTAATGTCTTCATAAAAAGGAACCAAAATAAACATGTTATTGAATATTTTCTATATTCTATCTTAGCGTTGTCTTAGATCTTTAAATGGATTTTCTTATTTGATAATCATAAAAATTCCATTTGGTACTGTTTTCAGTCATATTAGAGATTGAAGAAATGAGGTCCATAGAGTTGTAACTCTGACCACCTTCACATGGTTAGTCTAAGTCTGACATTGAACACGCAGTGTCAGATTCAGAGCCTAAGGATGAAGAATGGTAATTGGTACTCATTTTGATCTTGTGGCACCTCAAACGAGAAATCCTTTCTGGATTGTCAAGAAGGATTGTGAAATGTAGGTTTCTAAAAAACATTCTTGAAGTATAGAATATATAAATAGAATGCAGTAAACACAGTTTCCAGCTGGATGAATTTTCAGTGATCACATCCATGTCAATAGCCTCCAGATAAGAAGCAGAGCATTATTAGTTCTCTGGGAGCCGCTTATTCCCTCTTCGAGCCATTACCACCCTTCCAAGGAAACCTCTGTCCTATACCTAACACTATGTTTGTTCTGCCTGAGTTTGAACTTTATAAAAAATATACTGTGTGTGTTCTTTTGTATGTTTTTTTTCTGGAAATCTTATACTTTATTTTTTAATACCTTTATTGGAATATAATTGCTTTACAGTGCTGTGTTAGTTTCTGTTGTACAACAAAGTAAATCAGCTACCTGAATACATATATCCCCATATCCCCTCCCTCTTGAGCCTCCCTCCCACCCTTCCTATCCCACTCCTCTAGGTCATCACAGAGCATTGAGCTGATCTCCATGCGCCACGCAGCAGCTTCCCACTAGCTATCTATTTTACGTTTGGTAGTGTATATATGTCCATGCCACTCTCTCACTTCATCCCAGCTTTCCCTTCACCCGCTGTGTCCTCAAGTCTGTTCTCTATGTTTGCGTCTTTATTCCTGCACTGCAACTAGTTTCATCAGTACCGTTCTTTTAGATTCCATATATGTGTGTTAGCATACGGTATTTGTTTTTCTCTTTCTGACTTACTTCACTCTGTATGACAGACTCTAGGTCCATCCACCTCATTACAGATAACTCAGTTTCGTTCCTTTTTATGGCTAGTATTCCATTGTACATATGTACCACATCTTCTTTATCCATTCACCTGTCGATGGACATTTAGGTTGCTTCCATGTCCTGGCTATTGTAAATAGTGCTGCAACGAACATTGTGGTACATGTCCCTTTTTGAATTATGGTTTTCTCAGGGTATATGCCCGGTAGTGGGATTGCTGGGTCATGTGGTAGTTCTATTTTTCGTTTTTTAAGGAACCTCCATACTGTTCTCCATAGTGGCTGCACCAATTTACATTCCCACCAACAGTGAAGGAGGATTCCTGTTCTTTTGTGTTTGGCTTCTAACTTAGAAACTGACCCTGAGATGCACGTTCACATGCTGGAAGTATACTGGGAAGTCCTCTTGGCACCTTCACCTGGAGGGAGTGGGTGAAGGAGGTTTCAGCAGGAGGAAACTGAATTGAGATGCAGTTGCACCGAAGACCTGAGCCAGTCCCACGTGGAACTCCAGGGCTGGGTGGCCAGGATGGGCAAGGGGCCCTGTACCTCCACCTTGGCCATCTCAGTCTTGAAGCGGGGATTGGGGACTCTTAGAGTCCACCCACTGGACCATTGAGATTCGCCCCATTCATTTACCCTTGTGGGGAAAAGCTCCCCAAGGGGAAAGGGGGGATAAATTGGAAATTTGGGATTAACAGATACACACACCATGCATAAAATAGATAAACAACAAGGACCTTCTGTATAGAATAGGGAACTATACTCAGCATCTTGTCATAGCCTATGATGGAAAAGAATCTGAAAAAGAATATATGTATGTGAATCACTTTGCTGTACACCTGAAACGTTGTAAATCAACGATACTTTAAGAAGAGGGAAGATAGAAAATCAGAGGTTAAAAAACAAACAAAAAAAAAACTAACCAATAATAAACTTAAAAAAAAACCAACAACCTCCTCCAGGATTTTGGTTGGTCTGTTTTCTCAAGAAAACTTGCAAGAGGAGGTCTAGTGGGGTAAAATAAAGCCCTTGCTTCAGCAGCTGGTCTCTGGGCCACAACTCGTCATCCCCTTCCTCTCCTACCAGTTCTAGAGCTCCTCACTCACACAGTTACAGCACCTCTGCTTGTCTGGACAGATAACCTTGTAGAGTGATCCAGGTCATCATCTCTAAAGGGTCTGCGTTCCTGAACACCATGCCCTTCTCAGACTGCAGCACTTGTCCATCTACCACCACAGTTGGTCAGGAGGATATAAAGAAATGCCCCGCAGGGACTTCCCTGGTGGTCCAGTGTTTGAGACTTCGCCCTCCAATGCAGGGGGCCATGGGTTCGATCCCTGGTCGGGGAACTAAGATCCCACATGCCTCGCAGCCAAAAAACCAAAATATAAAAGCAGAAACAATATTGTAACAAATCCAATAAAGGTTTAAAAAATGGTCCAAATCAAAGAAAAATCTTTAAACAAAAATTTAAAAAAAAACGCCCTGCAAATTATCTGAGTGCTAAACATGTCCTTCACTGCCCTGTTGAGATACATCTGCTTATCTTCCCCTAATGTTCAGAATCAAGTATTGCTGCCAGGATTGTGACTTCTTTCCAGGTCTGCTAGTCTCTTGGTACAAGGTGCTCAGAGTGACTGGGGGGTAGCTGTAGTTTAAAGTTTCATTTTTCCCTTGACGTGTCCCCTGGGGAAGTGTTTCCTCTCTGGGAACTAGCCCTTTAGACCTTTGGTACCTACAGTTTTGAGTACAGGAAGCACAAATTTCCCAAATGGGTCACTGGGAGAAATGTTAAATGAGTCACTCTTACGTCCACCCCTTGGTTCCTAAACAATCATCATGATTTAGGGTATAGATTGTGTCCTAGAAATATGGTGCCCCGTGCTGGCACATTGCCATACCCAAGCAGGGACCTCAACGCAAGTTCAGAAGGCCATTCCATCCTCTGTTGGGCTAGCAGCTTTTGGGTGGTGTGACATGTGATAGGACTGGTGGATCCTCATAGTCATGTGTCTGCTTCCATCCATCATTTGGTATAGGTGGTCCTCTGGTCCAATGTGATATTACCCAGCCTCCTTTACCTGTGGAGTAAATACAAGCCTGTGGACAGTGGTTCTCTTTGAGATCCTTTGGGCACTGAAAGCAGACTCATACTTGGAATAGGTATCAGTTCCAGTTGAGGTGAATCACTGCCTTTTCCAGCGTGTAAGGTTTCCAGTGTATGTCAGCTGGCCAAGCGTCTGGTGATTCTCCCAGAGGGATAATGCCCTATTAGGGTATCAGTGTTGCTTTCTGTTGCTGGTACATTTGACAAGTGGCTGGGGCAGTCGGTAGATCATGAGGATGTTGGCCCTGTGCACAGCATCCAGGTCCGCTACCACGGCCTCTCTGTTCACGTACCCATTGTACTACCGCTGGAGTGGTCAAGGGGCTGCTGGCTGGTGTCTGTTGACCAGATCATCTGTCTGCCTGGTTGCGTCTGCCTCTTCTGGAGTGGCTGTTCCCTGGAGGGCTCTAACATAGGTTAACAAGTCCTTCAAGCTCTTCATACTTCGTGCTCACTCCCATGGTCATTCCAAGACCCTCTCCCCAGACCTCCTTCCTCTCAATTTTTTAAAAATTTTATTGAAGTATAGTTGATTTACAATGTTGTGTTAATTTCTGCTCTACAGCTAAGTGACTCGGTTATACATATATATATATATTCTTTTTCATAGTCTTTTCCATTATGGTTTATCACAGGATATTGGGTATGGTTCCCTTGCTATACAGTAGGACTTTGCTTCCTCCCAGTCATTCTCCTTCCATGTAGCACTGCCTGGAATTTTGCACCCTGTATCCAATAGTCCTTGATACCTCTAAGTATTCCCCTTTCCCTAGTCTCTGGGTACTGAGTAAATGGTTGTAGACCCCTTTGTGGAAGGACTGGGTGAACCATTAACATACATACTTGCCATGGGTTTCTGGGTCCTTCTTAGGAACCCAGTTTTTCTGTTAGTTAATGGGCTTGGTGTCCGAAAACTGGCTCAGGTCCAGACATCAGGCCAAGGATCGTGAATTTTCGTTGAGGCAGCCCTTCTCAACTTCCTGATTACCCACCTTTGATTTGTTTTGATCATATAATTGGACAGTATCCTTGTTGGCTGCCCGTCTTTTTTCCCACAGAGAATGCTGAGTTTGATTAACCGTCCCCATTACCCTGAATAGGTCACCAATTCCTGGCTGCCTTTCTTGATGATAATCGTGCTCATCTTTGCCGTCAGGAGCATTGCTCTGTAACAGCGTCTCCTACAATCAGCCCTGGCGTAGGAGAACAGCACCGCCAAGCGTGTCAACATAGTCTGTACCTGTGTAACTAGGTCGTTTCTTATGACTTTGGTAAACTGTGTGTCCTCCAGGACCTCCCACAGAATGTGGTCACCTGGTAGGTGTTCTGGCCTTTGTATATCCTGGAAAATATACTCTGCCATGCCCACTTGTCTGTACATTTTGGTCCTTTTTTTAAATTGTCTGCCACGGTGTGGACATTGCTTCCTCCAAATCTCTGAGAACTATTTTAGCAACACGTTTGTACTGTCTTCTAGGTTCATGTTCAGGGTGTTACACCCTGTATCATGGAGGATTGTTCCCGTATCAGTAAGCTGTTCCTTATTAAACTGTATGTCCCTCCCCACTGGGTCTGGGACTCTCAGCGTCCTACCTGGACCCGTTCTCTCAGCTCTGGCCGTGCGTGTTTGTTTGGTCCCACAGCTGCTTCGGTATTCTAGACCCTCTGCTCCCCCAGCAGACCCAGCACTTACCCAGCCAGGTTGTGTCGTGACCTGACCTAGTAATTTTTCTGGCAGATCGGAGGGGAAGTGGACTGTACTGTAACGGTGACGTTTGTTGTCTTACAAGGAGAGGCCTCAGCAACATCTTTATCCAGGGACTGGTGCCAGCCTTAGAGAGGGGAGTGGGCTGCTCTGTTAGGCCAAGGAGGTTCAGGGCAATCTCGTGATACAATGTTTTCAAGTGCATTGACTGAGATGTTCTTATCTCAGATCTCAGGCTCCCTCTCCTTCCCAACAAGGGACCTGACCTTGGCTCAGCAGACTCGCTGGGGCCGGCTGAGCAGTCAAGTTTCCCCTTATTTGCCCAGATTCTCTGACTTCAGGAGCTGAGGGTCTCTGTATATGTTAACCAAGGAGGCTGTGTAGTGCCTCTTGCAAGATGAGGATACCTGCCACCCCTGCCGATTCTCCCCGTGTAGGTGTGTCCCATCAGGATAATAGCACTGCTGCTCTCCTTGAATCTGGGCTGAGTTTGTGACTGGCTCTGACCAATAGGATGTGGCAGAAGTGATGGTTATGTTCCTGGGCTTCTGAGCCCATTAGAGGCCTGGCAGCTTTCTCCTTCTCCTCTTGGAACCCAGCCACGGTGCTATGAGGAGCCCAAGCCACAGGGAGAGGTCACACGAAGGACAAGTGAGGTGCTTCACTTGAAATTCTAAGCCGATGTCTTAGGCACAAGCCAGAGTTCAGCGCCAGCGTAGGAGTGAACCACGTCGCATGGGCCCTGAGATGACTCCAGGCAACATGACGGGAAGAAGCGAAGCTGCCCAGCTGAGCCCGGTCAACCCACAGATCGCAAGAGATAATAAAATGGCCATTGTATTAAGCCCCTAAGGTTGGGGTGGTTTCTTATGCGTCAGTGGAGATCAGAGAGAGTTCGCCTGAGCTTCACGCTGCGCTGTACATTGGTGGCCTCAGTTTTTCATTGTCTTTCTCTAGCGTATCCTTAGCAAGAGCCAGCTGATCCCATTGCCCTTAGAATGACTACTTCACCCAAATCTGTCAGACAGCCACGATATTGTATAGTGTCTTCCCTTCCGCCAGTAGAAATTTTCGTAATTGCACCATTATCACGTCCCAGGGGCTGTCAGTTCTCTGCTGGTGGTGGGTCCTCCTTGTTAGTTGTTGGGTGGAGTCCACCAGGAAACACTCTGAACCTCAGAGGTTTGCAGGAAACAACATCTGTAAGGGAAAGAGAGGAGCAGGTGAGGCAGGGGGAGAATTTGAACTAAGAGGTAGCAACACTAAGGGCCTCCGCCAAACCTGTGGGATGCTCGGGACCGAGACCAGCCCTTCAGAGACGTCCTGCATTGAAGCAGTAGTGCCAGGGCCACATCACAGCCATTCATGGGATGCCGTTGATCCCTTTGACAGAGGAATCCAGGCGTGAGCCTTCAGCGGTCAACACCCCTGGCAGCCAGGAAAATGAATGGCTTGGGTGTTGGGGGGGGTTCTGTGTGGTACACCAGACCAGCTACTACAGTTTCTTTTGTTGATTGTAATGGTGAGATTCATCCATGTGGTTGAGTGTAGCTATTAATTGTCTGTCCTCATCGTGTGACTATACTGAACTGTACTGATGGGTTCTATTGCTCTGAACATTCTTGATCAGATCTTTTGATGAACGTGTATATATATGTAGGTATATGTGTATATATTTGGGGGGATGATACACCTGAGAGCAAAATTGCTGGATCACAGTAGATACGTATCTCCAGCTTTAGCAGATACAGTTTTCCAAGATGTTTTAACCAATGTATACTTCTATCAGGAATGCACGAGGGTTCCGTTCCATATAGTTTCATATTTCCTTTTAATTTTTGGAAATGTGATACTTTTATATACATATATGAGTATTTCTAATAATTCTTAATTAGAATGATACATTATTTAGAAATCTTGGGAATTCACTAACGTTTAAAAAAGTCGAAGTTAATTTTATTTGGTTGCTTTGATATATTGGTATTGAAAATCTAGCTAGATTTATTGAATTTTTCTACCCATTTAATTTTTATCGGCTTAAAACTTTAGCATATATAATTGGAGGATTGATTTCCTTTTACCAACGTTAATTTTGTGTGTCTAGATCCCTTCAAAAGGAGATAAATCTGTAGCTGTTGAATTTTCTAGATTTGTATATTCTTCGATAGAGGTAGGAAGACCAAAGTGTTATCATTTCTCAACATGATGTATATCTTTGAGGGACCCAGATTCATGGCTATCGTGCTGTGCTTGACTGCTTTCCACACATGAACTTCCCTAAAGATTTTAACCACCTTGGAAAGAAACAAATAAAAAAATTAACCCTAGTCTAAGGTGTCGTCTTTTTTTGTTTTTGTTTTTGGCCGCGTGGTATGTGGGATCTTAGTTCTCTGACCAGGGATTGAACCCGCACCCCCTGAAGTGGAAGCATGGAGTCTTAACCCCTGGACCACCAGGGAAGTCCCTGTCATCTTTTTTTTAGCATCATTTTTTAAACGAACACTGTCAGTATACCAGAATTACGTGCCTTTTCTCACCTAGTATTTTATTATGGTTATTTTCCTTGTCAAAAGAAATCTGCATCATTTCATTTTATATATTCATAGTTTAGATGTATCAGAATTTATTTAAATAACAGTGCTGAACATTGGGATTGTTTTCATTTTCTTGGCTCTAGTAAATAATGCTAATTACATATAAAAATATAGCTTTTCATGCTATTTTATCAATTAAGCTTAAATTTTGGAAGGAATTATTAGCTTGGGTTAAAGAGTTTTTCTAGATATTGTCGAATTACCTCCAGAAATATTCTTATTTGCTAACGTGTTACCTCTGCTGTTGGGTCTACAATTTTCCTACACTTTTGCTGCTGACACAGCATTTACAGTGTATCACTTTTGCCAGGCTGATATATGAATAATATATGTTGTTGCTTTAAATTTTATTGCTTGTTTAGTAGTGAGATGGAATATTTTAGCATATTTTCATTGGACATTTTATTATTTCTTTTGCAGATTGTCTTTCATCTGTTTTTAATTGGTTTGTTCATCTTTTATCAATTAATACCAACTATAAACCCTTTGCTTTCCCATATGCCAATATGGCCTATATGCCATATCCTATATGTCAGTGTCATGATTGTATCTTGCCTTTGCTTTTCAAGTCTTCCTGTAATTTTGACAGATTCCTTTTTTTTTGTTTATGGTTTATGCTTTATGGTTTAACCTGATGCTTTTAGGACCTTTCCAGCCCCCAGGTTTTCCTCTGATTTAGATCTCAAATTAGACGTGTCAGCCAGAGTGGACTGCTTACTGGTCTAGTTCTGTGGTTTTTCATGGTATTTTCTATGCCTGGCATAGCACTCCGCCCCCAGACATACACATATACACACCACTATAACTGCTATAAAGAATAAGCACCTGGTAAATATCAACCCTTTTGTCAAGACTTTGGTCAAAGATGACCGTCTCTTGGAACCTTCCCTGAGTCTCCTCCCTTCCTCCTATCTGTAAAGTTGACTGTTCTTTTCTCCTTGTTTCCTCTATCATCCTCAAAGTAACTATTATAAGACCTCCAACACTTTAAGGCTGGCATGCTCTTACTGAACTGTAAATTTTTTTGGACAAATTTTGTATTATGTCCATCTCCATACTCCCAGCAATGTAGGATACTTACACAGCAGATGTCTGTTGGGTACTTTCAGATACACGATTGATTGAAACGATTTGCCCAGGCTTGGAGGGCTGCTAAGAAGCACAGCCCAGTCTAATCCCAACATTCTGTTCACTTTAGAAAATTTTTTTATTGAAGTATGGTTGATTTACAGTATTGTATAAGTTTCAGGTGTACAGCGTAGCTGAATATACATATATATATAGATTCTTTTCCCTTATAGATTATTACATAATGTAATATGTAATTACATATTTCTGATTAACCTCTTTCTGATTAACCTATTTTGTTCATAAATATAAAAATAATTTCCTCACATTTAGTGGATTTAATAAAACATTTTAAATATATAGTTACGAGTTCAACTTTGACCCCTCATACATCTTAATGTCCTAAAGGAATTTTAAACTTAATATCTGTTTTCACAGTTGGATAACACAAAGTTATTGATTGCTGTTTAAGTACCTATTGGCCCTAGAGTAGACTGCAGCTGTTGCTACCCGGCACAATAAATCCTGCTGCTCTCGAAAAGCTACAATCAGTAGTCCACTCTGTTGGTTTAAATCTGTGATTCTTTTCTTTCAGGGACCCCTGGACACATTACTCTGTCTGTGCTCCTGTGATGCCTAAGTCACACTTGTTAAAATACAGATTCCTGGCCATTTCACCTGTGTGGTCTTAGGATTATGCTTGTCGAATAAGATCTCCAGGTGCTACTGATGTACACTAAATAATTCCATATCACTCTTTCTTGGCCACTAAATTCTCAATGTCTGACAAATTAGTAAGTGTAATGAATTCTTCTCAATTTTATATAAGGAAAACTCAAGGGGGAAAAAAAGACTTTATCATGCTTAAGATAATAATCGGCACTTTCATTTTAGATTGTCTTTTTTACCAGCAGCTATGGCTAGCTTTTTTGTTCTATCTAGGATAGGCAGCATTATTTTTGCCAAAAAAAAAAAAAAATTAAGAAAACGCAAAGATGAGGTTTAAAGAGTTCAACTTCTTTCCCACCTTTCATCCAACCAAAGCCTGTGAACGTCAACTAAGAAACCGCAGTATCTGTTTCAGCAGAAGAGTGTTGTGTTGCCAGCCATAATGGGCATCACTTGGGCTCAACTTACAGCTGAAAGAAATGTTTGAAATTTTTAATCTGACTGTTGATCATTTGGGAATGCTTCCACTACCATTAGTAACAGTGTATAACTTGATTTCCTGCTTTTTACATGATTTACCCAACCCGATGTTAGTCTCGATACCCTGATAATGTCTAGGCTTCGAAGGAGTTTAGAAGATTTTGCCATTTTTTTAGCTATCCAAGAGAAGAGTTAATTTATGGTAGAATATGGAAAAAAGGACATCCATTGCTCTCAAAAATCGTAAACTTTGGTAGGTGCCTGAGATGGAGGAAAGGAAACCTTCAAACCTTTGAAGCCAGAGTAGATTGTTCTACAGCAGTGTTCTTAGTGTGTTGTCCCCGGCCAGCAGGATCAGGACACAGGGAGCTTGTCAAAAATGCAAATTTTCAGGCCCCACCCCAGATCGACTGAATCAGAAACCATGCGAGTTGGCCCAGCAATCTGTGCATTAACAGGCCCTCCAGGTGGTTCTTATGAGGGCTAGAGTTTGAGAACCATTGCTCTGAAGCGTCCTTTGTGAACCCTAAGATGCAGTCCAACTATGCATTCTTTCAGTACCCCAAATGTAAAACCTGATGATCTATTTCCATTGATCTAGATCAGTGCTTCTGGCCCAGCCCTTCTAGAAGCACCAGGCTGCCATCCACCACCAGCAGATGCTGAAGCAGCAGGCTGGGCACCTCTGCCTGTCCTTTCTCTGTTCAGGACAACAGCAGGAGAATTGTCCTTGATGATACATGTAGGGCAAAACTGGAATGTTTTTGCAAAATAATCCAGGTCAGCTTCCCTCTAGCTAAAATTCACCAGATCAGCCTGATGTTAATATCTTGTCAAAGTCTTTGTTGGTTTTCTCTAGTCCTAAATGCGGCACCTGGACCGTTCTTGGCTGCTCGTGTAAATGAGGCAGATCCTGGGTTTGTTGGCATACCAGTGCCTTCTGAAGACAGGGCTTTGACAGTGATGCTCTCAGGGCCGTTCTGAGACTCGACCTATGTTGCTTTTTGCCCATATCAAATTGCTGCTTAGAATGCATAATAACTAGGCTGTACTTACACACAATTATGCACAGAAGGAGAAGAGGCAGGTCCTGGGAAATGCAAGATGCTTACAGAATAGGTGCCTTAGCTACACACACCTTGAAGGTTTCTTTCCTTTTTTTTTTTTTTCCTTTTTTGCGGTACGCGGGCCTCATCACTGCTGTGGCCTCTCCCGCTGCGGAGCGCAGGCTCAGCGGCCATGGCTCACGGGCCCAGCCGCTCCGCGGCATGTGGGATCCTCCCGGACCGGGGCACGAACCCGTGTCCCCTACATCGGCAGGCGGATTCCCAACCACTGCGCCACCAGGGAAGCCGTCCATTTTTTAAAATCCCTTTCCAATAGATGGCTTGCTCTATGCGGACCTGCTTCTCCACCTCTCTCTCAACAAAACCTGCTCCTACACCTGTAATTTGAAAAAGGTGAGCATCACATACTTGGGGGTTAATTGTGCTGTCAGAGTGTTGCCTTTACTTTCAACAGCCTCAACAAAGGATTTCTGAGAAAAGATGGGGAAAAAACGTTACTAAACATCCTAGCATAGAGGGAAAACACCTCAGAACACTCGGCATCATTTATTATGTTTACATTTTTGTTTCTCTACTCATTAGGTGTTTAACTTTGGACAGATAGCCTCTGACTTTTAGTTTCATCACGTGTAAAATAGGGTCTTACTACCTATTTTTACAGGGTTATTTTGTGTGTTAGATATAATTAATGCAAGGTGAATGTACATAAGTGGATGCTTAAAAGCTGGTAACTATCATTTGTTACTCATTGTTATTTTTAGGGCTTCATGTTGGGAGTAGAAGATTAACTTTATTTGCAATGCAGAAATGCTAAGAAAGTGGTTTTTAAAAATAGAAATATATCCTTTAACAGTTTGACATTGAAATGAGTTATCAAAAATATGTTTTGAAACCACCTCCCCTAAAGGTCTTTAAGATAGGTCACATTGGATGTGGAAGAGGCTGGCTTGTCTTAGATGACTAAACTCTAAAAATTCTTCCCCATTTTGAAATTTAGTGAGTTTATCCTTGGCCTGATGGACACCTAGAAAATTTATTTAAGTGACACAGGTGAAAGCAAAGAAATAACAGTTGTTCTCCACTGACCAGTTTTAGTGTTTGTGGTCTCTCTAGTTATCTTTTAGTAGTAGCAATAATGCTTTTAACTTCCATACCCATCATCCTCTTGCATCAGTTTCAACACATTTTCTGTAATAGCTATTAAGTCAATAGACACTGCAGCCTGCTAGACTCCGAGTTGGTAAACAATTTGCCCAGAATAGAGAGGAGCCAGGCCTGTGTAATTTCAGGTTAGTATATCTGCTAAACATACATGCAATTTTTCCTTTCACTATGTTTGACTTCAACTTGTAAGGTAATTGGGAAAATTGAAAAGTAATATTTCCAGTAATGAAAAAAATCAATTTATTAAAATCTTTTTTTCCCTTTATTCTTGCTGAAAAGCAGAGGGAACTGTGATATAAGGAACATATATTTGGCATTTGACCCCTTTAAGATACAGAGCTGCTAAAACCCTTGGAATTTCCTAAATTCAGAGAGCAATAAAGGTGTCTTTTGTTACATTAATGAAGTGACTTTTGGAAAACACCTGAGGATGGGGGCTGGTCGCCGGGGGCGCCAACCACGTGATTAGAGGGTGGGCCCTTCCAGTCCCACCCCCTGACTTCCTGGGAGGGGAGAGGGGCTGGAAATTGAGTTCAATCGCCAATGGCCAATGACATGTCAATCATTCCTAAATGAGGACGCTTCCTTAAAAACCCGAAAGAGCAGCATTCAGAGAACTTCCAGGAGAGTGAACGTAGGCAGGTTCTGCAAGAGTGATGCCGTCGGAGAGATAGAAGCTTCCAGCCCCTTCCCTGTGTGCCTTGCCTGTGCTTCTCTCCCATCTGGCTGTTCCCTGAGTTACATCCGTTGTAAGAAACAGGTAATCTAGTGACTAAAATATTTACCTGGGTTCTGTGAGTTGCTCTAGCAAAATAATTGAACCCAAGGAAGGGGTCGGGGGAACCTCCAATTTAGAGCCCGTTGCTCAGAAGCACGGGTGACAACTTGTGATTGTCTGAAGCCCGGCGGTGGGGGCAGGGAAGTCTTGTGTGTTTGAGCCTTTAACCTGTGGCACCTGATGCTACCTCCAGGTGGACAGTGTTAGAATTGAGTTGAATTGTAGGGCAACCAGTTGGTGTTGGCAAATTGCTGGAAAGATCCACCGCACATTGGAATCAGGTGCAGAACCTTAGGGACAAATCGAAACGTGCAGGAGTTCACATTGGATGTTGCCTGTTGTTAAACGACAGAATTCAAGCGAGTGAATTTTAAAGATCTTACTGGCTTTGTTCAACAGTTTATGAATCGGGTAGCATCCCTTCTGGCAGAAGGAATGGAGCTCCGAGGAGCTGTACAAAAATGAAAGACTTAATAGGCAAAAGGGAGCAGGACTAAAGTAACACTGGGCAAAAATATGGGTTGGTTATTGCATCTTTCCTTTAGAAGATGGCAGGGGTTTATCAGGCTGATTTCCTAACTAGTGCTTCTCAGGCTTTTCCTGATTGAGTGGTTAAAGATTCCATTTCTGGGAGAGCCAGAAACCATAATTAAGTCTCAGCTTGGTGACCTGGGGTTTAGCGTAAGCGACTACATTTTAGGCCTATGGTCTTGTTTTTAATACAACTCTATAGGCTTAAAATGCTTAAACATAGCATTTTTTCACCTCTTGCTTCACATGAATGTGCCTTTTCTCCCGATATGATTTTATGTGGTTCTGAACACACAGTAGGAATTTATAAGTATTCGTTGTATTTAATTAGTATTAGGTATACACTGATATTTCTAAAAATGTATGGCAAAAATAAGACACACCTGACTATGTACACCATTAACTAATATCATGCCATATACCTCATTCTCTGTTTAGAATGAATGCCTTAGGAAGTCACTAAATCTTAAAAGCACACGGTAAATTAGAGTAACATATTGATGAGTGGTCTGTAAAACAGCTTTATTCACTCATCAACTTCGCTTAATAGCTAGAAAAACATGTCCTGAATAAAAGTAGGATTAAGAAATCTTTACTTCTATCTGAATACCTTAAATTTTAAATACCACTGGTTCCCAAGATGTGGTTAAGATTGAGCTACAGAATTACCAGTTTATCCTCATGTATCTTAACATTTTATTAACTGGAAATGTAATAATGGGTGAAATTGACTCATTTTGGCTCTAATAGTTCCAGATTTGTGATAGTTTCACCCCACTGAAACTTGCTGGACTTCTGTCTGTGTTGTTTATGAAAAAAGGACTTGTTAACGCCTGTAAGTGTAATTAAGAGCAACGAACATGACAGTATTTGAGAAAAACGACTTGGACTTTAACCTGTTTCCTTAAAATATACAAATGGACGCTGATAATTTCAACTGAATGTTCTCTCTTCAAAGAAGGTGGACGTGGGATCCATTTTTTTTTTGATGTAAATAAAGGGTGGCTTCTAAGAATGTATAGAAGTAATAAAATTTTAAATTGTAATGTAGACTTCAGTAACGTAAATGGCCTTTCTTAAGATTAGTACCAGCTGTGACTTTGACATCAGACAATTACAGTGAACCAGAATCAGCCTGGTAAAGCCAAACTAAGGAAATACAGCCCTTTAATGACTAAGTCATGGTAATTAAGAAAACTACTACTCATAGTAATAATTACAAAGACTTGCCATACTTGTTATCCACTAGGTATTGTGCTAAGCAATAGAACAATAGAATAAGTGATTTACTTTCTTCTCACAATTACTCTATGGCGAATGCTTTACCATACCTTCTTGACAGGTGATGGTACAGAGGCTCGGAGGATTTAAGTGAACTGACTTGCTCATGCAGGATCAGACCTCAGGTGTGTCTGGCTCTAGAGCCCATGTTATTAACGTTCAGCTCTAACTTAACAGCTCGCAGCTTTCCCTCATATTCTCAGTTCTTCCCCTTCCCCCTCCTCCACCCCGTGAAGTATCCCACAGATGATACTCCTAGGAGCTCCGAGAACAAATGAGTACAAATTACGCAGTATAGGTTTCAGAAATAATGTGTAAAACCCAGCCAGGACCCCTTAATTCAGTGAATGTCAAGCCCCACCCTCCAGCCCATGGGCCCTCTTCGCCTATCCAGAAAGTACTCCTACTTCTGCCTCTTGTCGCAAGAAAGATGTAGGAGTTTCTTCTCTCTAGTTGCCATTGGGGCCTCTTTAGGCCACTCAGCCCTAGCGCGAGTTCCTGCCTTCCCCAATGAACCAGCCAGGTTGTTCTTGAAAGGGGAGAACATTTCGCTTTCTCTCAGAGACAAGTACCAGTGCTTCTGTCGACCCCACATGGTTTGCTGTATGGAAAACTACCTTGATCTTTTATTCCTGGGAAAGGCTCTTCCTCACTTTCTCAGGCCTCAGAGTAGCAGAAGAACATCGTAATTGAGAATAGCACAGTTTCCTTATTTAACTTTGCTATTTTGGGGGAATTCTTGGTCCTCACCATCATGAAGGACACTTACTCTACAGAGGGGCTCCTGTCCCGTCCTTGGGGTGGAGATGGAATTCCCTGTTGGGTTTCCTGGTGGTCTTACTTTGAAGGTAATGGCCCATATAATGGCACTGTCTTTGTATCTTTGTCCGTTTGCTCTCTTCCTTTCTTCACTCTCTTTTTCCTCAGACTTGGAATCAGGAGTTAAATTTTTATTTTCTCTTACTGAGTCATAGAGGCAAAAATCACCTGGAAAAGATTAATTCAGCATC
This sequence comes from Stenella coeruleoalba, assembly GCF_951394435.1. Taxonomy (NCBI): domain Eukaryota; kingdom Metazoa; phylum Chordata; class Mammalia; order Artiodactyla; family Delphinidae; genus Stenella; species Stenella coeruleoalba. The sequence continues at coordinate 56,201,619 of NC_137160.1, read as the reverse complement.
TTTCACGTGTTTACAACTCAAGCTCTCCTTGCCTGAAACCTGTGGGGTAGAAACTTCTCTTCGTGTGTCTAAGTTAAGCTCAGGGTGGCTTCTCCATATGCCTTTTTTTTGGCAGGATGCGTGTTTCTTGGGTCGAATAGACCCTGAACGCCCTCAGAATCTGTCACTTTTCCAGTGGTCTGAGGTCAGAGTGCACGTGATCATGAATTTGTCTTTATCCCAGGACTTAGAAGCATTATGTTAATTCAGGCTCACACTTACAGCGTTAGTTGGGCAATTGACTACTGAGTGTTTTTGTATTCCTTTTTGGTATTCAGGAGAGGCCGCAGATTGTGTTTTCTCTCCTACAGATCAGGAGTTTTATAATTCAATGGTTATTGACTTAAGCAGTTTGTTATACACTCTTCTAGTATTCAAAAATCATTAGGTTGTGAAAAAATGCTATTTGGCCCTCAATATATACATTGTATCTATCTACATTTACCAGAATAATTCACCTTTTCATCTTTCCTGTGTCTTTTTCCATCCCTACTTTTTTTTTTTTTTATTTGGCAGTGCGCTGGTCTCACTGTTGTGGCCTCTCCCGTTGCGGAGCACAGGCTCCAGACGCACAGGCTCAGTGGCCATGGCTCACGGGCCCAGCCACTGCACGGCATGTGGGATCTTCCTGGACCAGGACACGAACCTGTGTCCCCTGCATTGGCTGGCGGACGCTCAACCACTGCGCCACCAGGGAAGCCCCCATCCCTACTCTTAATTAATGGCAGATATTTATAGAGTCCCTACTGTATGCCTAGTAGATTTACTAGGTTAAGAAATCACCAGCCGCTGGCCAGAGGTAATGCACTGAGTTCTCTCACTGAGATAGACATTACTATTTAAAAATAATGATTTTAGAAATGAGACCAAAGTCTTAATTTCGTTTTAAACTTGCTACTTGATTCCAAATGAGTTTATCTTGATTTCTTTGGACCCAAGAGACTGCAATACTTACTGCCCTAATTTTTTAGAGACAGTAACAGCAATATAAAAAGAAAAAAAGATCAGATTAAATAGAAGTTAGAGCTCATTTGGAATTTCATCTTCTTTATTTTATATGCTGATAGGAAAAAATGTGAGGTTAGATAAGGAATGCCAAGTGCAGTATGCTGTCTCTTTTACAACATGTGTTCTGTGTTGGAACTCTTCAAAATTTTACAAAATTCAAATGAAAGACTGAAAATCAGAAACTGGAATCTTAACATTGGCATTTCTCTGTAAGTAAATAGGACTCTTCCTTCTTTTCTTTGACGCTAATATTATTCTTTATTCTGAGGAAGATTTAATTTTAACTAATGGCTTATTTCAGCATAGCTGGGCCTAATGAAGATATTCCCCATGTGTGTCTCATGTTCACTTCCTGGAACCAAATGCTCTTTATCCTCAATAGATGAGGACTGAAACCCCCATAAAGCAATTTCTAAAATCCTTGAAGAGAAAAGAAATTTTAAAATGTCACTGTTGACATCACAACCTTGCTAAATTCTCTGATCATCAAAATCTTGATTTCTAAAAATAGATTTGTTCCCACCTGCTTAAAATCATCTGATTCACTGAGAGAGGAATTTGTGTTTCAAAGAAGGCGTATTTTAACAATAAAACTTAAGTTTTCATGTACGAGCTACATTTTTATGAATAATTAAACTAATTCTTTCAAAAAGCAATTGAAGCCAGAGACGTGAGGGCTTTCCATTTGGGGGACTTTTTTCTTCAATTCTTCTCCGAGAGAATATTTCCATTTACAAGGGCATCTTTGTGTGCTGTTGCTTGATTGTTTAGATGTTGTCGTATGTAGACTGAAGTAAGTTCTTTTTGAAATGCCAATGAAATAGAGCATGAAGAAAAAGGAAATTTTTAAATTCTTATCTCACACCTTCAATAGCTCCTTGTTTCCTCCTGATGAAGAACAGTAGACATTTGATGATTTGATATTTACTAAAATTTCAACAGTTTATACCAACAGCAAAATCCGTGTCATCTAGTAAATGGATACTATTTGAGGCTCACGGAGCCCCTAGTAGGACTTACGGTGGCTTTCTTTTTCTGATTTTCTTTGCATATACAGAAACTTTGTTGTCACATTACCCTATTCAGCCACATAGCTACTTTTGTATTCATTTATTCAATAAGTATTTATTGCACACCTTCTATGAATTGTAAATACGAGGGCTTGGAGACGCAAGGGTGAGTAAAACGTTGCGTTTACCCTTAGTTCATCAGCTAGCAAGAGCGATGCACAGAAACAGACAAATACAGACAAACGTAATTACAAATTGTGTCACTAAGTAAAAAAAACTGTGGATTGGGATGAGGAATAATGGGAGGGGACCTGGTCTAAATAGATTGGCCAAGGAGGGACTTGAAGGAAATTGCATATGAGATGGGATCTAGATGTTGAGGGTCAGCCGCCTGTATAATTGGAGGCAGGGTGCATTCCAGGTTTGTCCAGATACGTGCAAAAGCATTTGGGTGGAAAAGAAATTGACATGTTCAGGAAATGGGGGGAAAGACTGCTGTGGTTGAAGCAGAGAGAGAAGGGCAGGGGATATAGAAGCATCTACGTAGGCAAATAGGAGTCCAGACATACTTTTCCAAGGTCACAGTAAGGAGTTAGGGTTTTAAGTGCAAAGGGCAATCACCAAAATTGTTTAAGCATGCAAATGACAAAATCTAACTGATGCCTTAAGGTTGTTCTTCTACTTCCAGGAAACCTCACCGATGGGAGTTTGGTTTGACAGTCATTTTGGGGTCTAAGTTTTAAGAGGTGATGAACGTCTTGTTCGAGGCGGTAGCAGAGGACACGCAGAAAAGTTAATCCATTCCTTAGCGTTTTGGAGCTCGAGTAGACACGACTTGCTGATGGATTAGCGATGGGGCATGTGGGAGAAGGAAGAAACAAGGGCAACTGTTATGTTTGTGGAAGCACAGGTGCCTGCAGGTACCTAATCCTGAGAAGGAGAAACTTGGAAGCAGAGATGTCAGAATTCCGGTGTTTTCTCTCGGTGGGTCTCAGTTTGAAGCAGCCTTGAAATACCAAAGTGAAGATAGGCAGGTAGGCAGCTTGAAATGGGAGGCTGGGCCTCAGAACCGAGACTTGGCCTGGGGGATAGAAATGTGAGAATCATAAAACATAAAGATGATTTTTATCCAGGGGCCTGGGTAAGATCACCTTAGACTGCATGGTTATAGAGAGATGGGTAGATTATAAAATATCTTAGCCTTTAAAATGTAAGTAGGCCCATCAGCCAGGATAAGATATCCACCAGCATTCTCATTTATGGTCCTCAGGAAGGCATGTTTCAGTGTATCGTGACAAGAGGCTCAATTCCTTTTCTTCCTGGAACATCTAAAGCTTGGGTACAGACTCAGAATAAATACTCTAGTAAATGATCTACCTCGAGGACCCCTGGATCCTTGTTAACTTTTAGTTAGAAAACTCTGATATATTTTCACTCTGATTTTTTAAGGATCCAATCAAGCAATAAGTGAAAGAATCACACAGCTTCCAAAGGGAAGGTGCCTAAACCCCGCCTGGGTGTAGACACTCTTTTCCTAACATACCGTAATGACGTGAGGTATAAGGTCTTTGTCAGTGGATCCAGGTGGTGCTCCCACCACTCGTCTGTAAACAGACTTGGGGCTGCCCATCTGGGTTGCTTACGGCATTGCTGGCCCGAGGCCCTATTTTTGCACATCTGACTAAAGAGGGAGTAGGCTCCAGTTTTCTTGACCCAACTTACCAAAAGAAAAAATTTACTTATTAGCATCTCCTCCTGAGTCAGCAGTTCATTTTCTCCCTTTAAGAGTTTCTAACCCAAAACAAATACACGAATGACAGTAAATCAGTACCCGTAACAAAAACCTTAATCTTTTTCTGTACAAAATTGTTAAAATTTATTTTTAGATCAGATAAAGAGGGCCTAGTATCAAAGCAACACACAGATGTGGTGGGATCACAGCCAGATTGCTTGTCCATTTCAGTGAACTACTCTTGCGCGATATAGAAAGGCCTCTGGTGCCAGGGGAATGATTGTTCTGCCTGAGAACATCTGTTTGTGGGAGCATCCCTTAACAAAGGCTATACCTCTTCTTGACCATGACACAACATAGAGCGAATATTTGCACTTGAGCAACTCTAAAGATCGCTGATGCTACGGAAGATCAGTTTATCTAAGTTGCAAGTCGTCATCCCAAGGTGCCGCTGTAGACTATGGGGTGGTTTCTTCACTTGCCCTCAAGCTAAGGGGCTCTTCATCAATTAGTGCCACACGTGTCACCGAAAATAGATGACAGCCTGTGATTGGTTGGGGCTGACATCACTCAGCATTCCAAGTTGCAAAGAAATAACCAATGACTCCACTCAAGGGTATGGTGTTACGGGAAAACAAGGATCTTCCTTGAGCATGGAATTGAGATCCTAGAAATGCAAGAAAACGCAGTGTGTTTGAAGTTGGCCCAAGGCACGAGTGTGATGAAGAAGAAGATTTTCTGAGCACATTCTCAGCCACTGGACTCTGTCATTTTTCTGGCATGAAAGGAGGGTGGGGAAAGTAACCTAGTTAAATTTCCCTAGTTTCAGAAGTCTCCTGCCCAGTGCTGTTGAAAAACAAGTGTGTGCATTTTATTTTATTTTTTTAACATCTTTATTGGAGTATAATTGCCTTACAGTGGTGTGTTAGTTTCTGCTTTATAACAAAGTGAATGAGCTATACATATACATATGTTCCCATATCTCTTCCCTCTTGCGTCTCCCACCCTCCCTATCCCACCCCTCCAGGCGGTCACAAAGCACCGAGCTGATATCCCTGTGCTATGCGGCTGCTTCCCACTAGCTATCTACCTTACATTTGGTAGTGTATATATGTCCATGCCTCTCTCTCGCTTTGTCATAGCTCACCCTTCCCCCTCCCCATATCCTCAAGTCCGTTCTCCAGTAGGTCTGGGTCTTTATTCCTGTCTTACCCCTAGGTTCTTCATGACATTTTTTTTCTTAAATTCCATATATATGTGTTAGCATACGGTATTTGTCTTTCTTTCTGACTTACTTCACTCTGTATGACAGACTCTAGGTCCATCCACCTCACTATAAATAACTCAATTTTGTTTCTTTTTATGGCTGAGTAATATTCCATTTGTATATATGTGCCACATCTTCTTTATCCATTCATCCGATGATGGGCACTTAGGTTGTTTCCATCTCTGGGCTATTGTAAATAGAGCTGCAGTGAACATTTTGGTACATGACTCTTTTTGAATTATGATTTTCTCAGGGTATATGCCCAGTAGTGGGATTGTTGGGTCGTATGGTAGTCCTATTTGTAGTTTTTTAAGGAACCTCCATACTGTTCTCCATAGTGGCTGTACCAATTCACATTCCCACCAGCAGTGCAGGAGTGTTCCCTTTCGTCCACACCCTCTCCAGCATTTATTGTTTCTAGATTTTTTGATGATGGCCATTCTGACTGGTGTGAGATGATATCTCATTGTAGTTTTGATTTAGTGCCTGCATTTTAGAAAGTGATCACAGGAGTCTTCTTCCCTAGGAAGTACTTTGTTCTGTTGCCTAGACAGGTACATCTCCTTGAAGATGATGTATGTCTATTTTAAAGCAAACTGATATACAGGCTCGACTTGACTAACTTTATCAGTGGGAGTAGGCTAAATCAAGTTGGGGTAATAAATAATGTTGCTTATGATTGATGTTCATTTTGGACAACTTATAGTCCTGCACCAAGCTGCTTTCTTCCAGGATACATGCAGGCTAATGCAGCTGGCCCAGTGGTAAGCTCTCCAGGTATAGGTCTGAGAAAAACCTTGGAGGAACCATGAAAGAGGTTTGAAAGAAGATGTGCTCAAAGGGGGCAAACACCCCTGTACAGGGGCGTTTAGGGCAGTTGTATTCGCAGTTGCCAAAACTTGAAAGCAACCAAGGTATCGTTCAGTAGGTGAATGGATAAATAAACTGTGGTACATTCAGACGATGGAGTGTTCAATGCTAAGAAACAGCGAGCTATCAAATCATGAAAAGACGTGGAAGATACTTAAATGCATATTACTCTGTGAAAGAAGCTATTTTGAAAAGGCTATCTACTGTATGATTCAAATTATATAACATTCTGGGAAAGGCATAACTATGGAGACAGAAGAAAGATTAATGGTTGCCAGGGATAAGGAGGGTGGGAGAGATGAGATGAGTAGTTGCAACACACGATTCTTAGGGCAGGGAAACTATTAGATATGATATGGTATGGTACACAGCTCAGTAGTGTGAAGTACTTTCAATAATTGTGCAGCCAATCCCCAGCAATTTTTCATCTTGCAAAACTGAATCTTGGTCCCCATTAAACAACAGCAAATCCCCATTTCCCTGTTCCCTTGGTAACCACCATTCTGCATTCTGTTGCTATGAATTTGACTACGTCAGGTACCTTATGTAAGTGGAATCATACGATATTTGGCCTTTTGTGACTGGCTTATCTCACTTAGCGTAATGTCCTCAAGGTGCATCCATGTTGTAGCATGTGTAAGAATTTCCTTCCTTTTTATGGCTAAATAATATTCCATTGTGTGCTATATACCACCTTTCGTTTATCCTTTCATCTGTTGATAGACACTTGGGTTTCTTCCATTGTTTGCCTCTTGTGAATAATGGAGCTATGAATGTGGGTGTACAAATATCTCTTTGAGACGTGGCTTTCAGTTCTTTCGGGTATATACCCAGAAGTGAAATTACTATGTCATTTTAAACTTTTTAAAGAACTGCAATACTGTTTCCCATATTGGCTGCACCATTTTACATTCCCCCCAATAGTGCACAAGTGTTGCAGTTTCTCTACATCTTTGCCAATGCTTATTTTCTGGTTTTTTTTTTTTTTTTTGCTGTACGCGGGCCTCTCACTGTTGTGGCGTCTCCTGTTGCGGAGCACAGGCTCTGGACGCGCAGGCTCAGCGGCCATGGCTCACGGGCCCAGCCGCTCTGCGGCATGTGGGATCTTCCCGGACCAGGGCATGAACCCGTGTCCCCTGCATCGGCAGGCAGACTCTCAACCACTGCGTCACCAGGGAAGCCCTTTTTTTTTTTTTTTTGATAGTAGACTTCCTGATGGGTGTGAGGTGATACCTCATAGAGATACATTTTTGAGGTAATTTTGACATATGATGTAATTTTTATTTTAAAAAATTTTTGTTGAAATACAGTTATTTACAATGTTTTTCAGGTGTACAGCAGAGTGATTCAGTTATATATATATAAATGTATATTTTTTATACTCTCTTCCATTATAGGTTATTGTAAGATTGAGTATAGGTCCCTGTGCTATACAGTAGGTCCTTGTTGGTTATCTATTTTATATATAGTAGTGTGTATATTTTAATCCCAAACTCCTCAATTCTTTAATGGTTAAAATGTCTTTGGCTTCAGGTGACATATAACTTCCTTTCACATTCACTGAAACAGAGAAGTTTAAGGTAAGTATTTTGAGGGAATCCCATATTACATTTTGGAGAATTTCTGCATTGAAAAACTCTGTTTTAACATATTATACAGATAGCGTGAATGATGTATGTTTCAGGGAATACACTTTAAGAAGTGCTCTTGTAAGGGAGTAGAATGGGTTGTAGAGTTAGGAACAACAGGACTGAAATCCCAGTTTTATCTGTTATAAACTGACTGGCCCACAAATAAATGCACTGACTGCAGCAGACCATAAAATATTAATATTCTGCAAGAGGCAATTTACAGTTATCCAATGTCTTATCCAAAGATTTTTACCAGTGTTGGTTATTCTTGGGGTTAGTAAATATTATCTCTGGGTTCTGATTCAGGCACCATTTCTGTGATATTTGCTAGCTATCACTAGCTAGCAAACGTCTTCTCTGAAAAATCCTGTTACCTTCTTAAAAAATTTTCACGTTGCAGTCATCACTGTTTCGTCTACTGCTCACAGGAATGAGTTGTTGTTGCCCTTTGTTGTGTCCAAATCTGTTGCCTTCTTTCATGAAAAAACATGTTTCAGGGGAAGTCTCAGCTTTCTAGAATGCTATTATTATAGAGTGAGAGATGAGAGTGAAGAAGAGGTGAAACTGTGGAGGTTAAGGAAGGAACGAACTAGATAATGAAGTGTGTCATGTGTCAAGTTTAGGGGATTGGACCTTTTTTCTATAGGGATTGAATGGCTTGGCAGTAAGTATTAGGGTAAACAGTATGGAGGATGGATTGGAGACTAGTTACAAACATCAAGATTAGGTCGTAGATCTTTGCAGTGTTACAAGAGAGAAAGGAGGCTCTGTGCTGGAGTAATAGCCATGCTAAGGAGCCATTGCAAAATGGAACAGACAGGACGAGGTGAAGTAGGATAGGGAGAAAGAATTCTAGAATGACTTCCACGTTTCTGATCAGGGGAGAGCGAAGCTAACAACTGAGAGGTAGAAGGTTTTGAAGGAAAGAAAATGACGTCCATTTCGGACATGGATCCCTGGAACGTCCCTTTGGAGATGTATGGGAGAGAGATGAGTGGGCAGTTTTGGAACCTGGGAGGACTTGACCTGGGGATCGAGAGCTAGAAGTCTTCTGTGAAGAGATGGTGATAGGTTGCATCCCTGACCTGGCTGTTGTAAATAGTGCTGCAGTGAACATTGGGGTGCATGTGTCTTTTTGAATTATAGTTTTCTCAGGGTATATGCTCAGCAGTGGGATTGCTGGGTCCTATGGTAGCTCTGTTTATAGTTTTTTAAGGAATCTCCATACCGTTCTCCATAGTGGCTGCACCACTACCCAGGTGTGGCTGACTTACAAACGGGTGATACCTGCAACGCTTGCTTCTGCATATTGCCAATGTAGCATTAATCATGATGAACCGTATTTTTGGTGATTTGCCGTATCTAGTGAACCATGAGCTCCTGAAGGGATGCTTTAGTTGCCAAAGGAGGTCATAGCTATCATTACAGTCACCCTACAGCCCACCCATGGGCACAAATGTACTAAATATTTTTTTGAGTAACTTTCCCGTAGACACTTCGTCAGCCCACATCAGTACATGTTCTAAATCTTCGTGGCAGTTTTTTTAAAGTCATGGTTTGTATTCTACCCATTTCTTTGTGCTTTTCTATGCTTGGAAAGCTTTCATATAATTTCCTCTAAAACCCTACAAAAACTTCATGTTCTCTAGAAAAATGATTTGAACAACAGTATAACATTACTGCCAGTTGAGGGGCATCTTTACCCTAACTCTATTCTAACATTGTACCCTAATTAATATGGGATTATTCATAATTGAAGTGATAAAAGTAAAATGTGAAAAATAAATCGACTTTCCTTTTATTCTATGTATGTATATTTGTTTATTTTTATTGTGTATCTTGTTTTAGAAGCCTCCGGATGACGAGAACCCTGAATATGTAGATTTCTTTTCCTGGAACAGCCTGTCAGTTGTATGATACCCTGCGGTTGTTTGAGGTCCATATGCTAATTCCCAGGGCTCTTCCTTTATTTAGTTATATAATGTGGTAAATTATTCCTTGCAACAAGAAGCAGTCTGCCTCTCTCAAATCAGATGTGATTAGCAACAGAAGGGCTTTCTGCTAAGGTATGGACTAGTGACAAAATGAATGTATGTCACTATCTAACTGAAACAGAATGAAAAATAAATATCCAATCTACTTGACACCAGTTTGACCCAGATTTTAGGGGTGCTGAGGAAGGCATTTTAAGAGCTAATATCCTGAATAAGGTGGTTATGTAGCAGATGATAATCTCAGGTAATCAGAGAACAAGCTTCATTGTCTCACCATGACTTTGGCATTCTCTTGATTCAAAATCTGTGTGCTGCCTGATACCGGCCAGGAATACATGTATGAAAATGAGAGTGGAAAAAAGGAAAGGGAAGTCTAGTGGTCTAATGGCTGGATCAAGGGAGTAGTTGTTCGTGTCAGGAAGGCTGAGTTCCATTTCTGGCTCTCTCCTCCCTTCCTGGCTACAGTACAGGCTGCCGAAGCTGTCGTTATTACTTATTGTTTATTTATTTATTTTTAACATCTTTATTGGGGTATAATTGCTTTACAATGGTGTGTGAGTTTCTGCTTTATAACAAAGTGAATCAGTTATACATATACATATCTTCCCATATCTCTTCCCTCTTGCGTCTCCCTCCCTCCCACCCTCCCTATCCCACCCCTCCAGGCGGTCACAAAGCACCGAGCTGATCTCCCTGTTTTTTAAAGTGATTATTTCCATGGCAACGAGGCACCGTTCCAGGCATCAGGGAGGCGAGACAGCCACAGTAGAGTTGAGAATCAGCAAAGATAAAGGGAAAGGAATGGGGGTATGCAGAACTTTGAGGGCAAAGTTGTAGGATGGACCTGGCAAAGCAGCAAAGTTAGTCTAATTTCAAATGTCAGTTAATGGAAAATTTTGGTTCATGTTGACTAAGGCAAGCAAATAAAGTAGCTCTTTTTAATTTTCTAATAGTAAAAAAAAAAAAAACCAATAGAATACTCTTCTGAGAGGAATACTGCGGGTGAAATTACAAGATCTAACCTGGAGACATCAACAGGTAGTCTTTCTTGATCTGGCCATCAGTCTTATCTTTTTATGGCTGTCCAGTTGATTAATGGTGATGGGATAATTTTAGCCATGTCAGAATGAGGGAATAAGAGAGAGTACTTGATCTGGAGGCAGCCTCGATATTAAAATATATGTTCCCACTATTGCTGTTAAGGTTCAACTTGTTTTCCAGAGATTAACGAGTAAGATTATTTTTATGAATAAGACATGGTATGTGAAAATAGATTAATTCCTTTCTGTCATTAAAGTGGGCTGCCATGCTTCCAGAAGCAAACAAAAATAGTTAACAGGTCAGTAATAATAATCCTAAAGATCTCAACTTTTTGAGCACTTAATAAAATCCAGGTGCTGATCTAATCAATTTCAGTATACTAGTAACTTCTCTGACAAGAGGGAGATCTTTTGAAATGCTATTTAGTGTGGACAGTTACCTTCATAATGCAATTTAGCCCTTAAGATGTCCTCACTGGACCCAAGAAACCTAGATGAAGCTGATATTAGGTAGGTTAGGTAGTTATTTCTCATTATTTGTCAGACACAATATTGAAGGACACATTTGATTGTGTTATTAATACTCCCCTTGGGAGGAAGCCCCTCAGCTCCTGTTGACCAAAGCCATTTTGGGGGACGCAAACTGCTTGTTGCTTCGAGGAATAATTTACCATTTTATGGCATTACCATAGTGTCGGGAAGCTGTATTGACTTTTGCCCATTTTATTAGCGGAGTGAAAGAGCATTTTGGACTCATCTTTTCCAAGTCACTGAGTTTCAGAGAACTGATCTAGAATTCTTTTACTGAGTACGTCGGAGCCATTGAAATGATCTCAGTTAACTTTATTCTCCAAATTGCAGGTTGGATGTAGGTTCAAATGGGGATGGAAGTACGTAGCTTCTTCTCTTCACTATCAAGATGCATGGCCACCTGATCACATGACATGGGTTAAAAAGAAGGAAGGATAATAATCTATTATATTAGAGCACTTTGTACCTACATAGCATAGTCCCCATAGTCCCCAAACAATCCCACTTGATCCTCATGAGTAAACATTCCTCTGAAGTATATATTTTCCTTGTCTTATGTCTAGGGGTGCTTAGTTCCATACGAATCCATACAAAGTCTAGTGACTAACTTTAGAACCCAGACCTCTTAACTACCCGCCTGGTGTTATTTCTAGCATAGCCTCCTCCCATTAAACCAGAGAGAGCTATCTTACATTTTAATTTTATTAGGATTATCTTTTCAAAATTTAATTATATAAGAAAGAGTACTAATGGAAATATGAAAATCTCCTTAACATACTGAGTACTTGGGGTTTAAGTACATAATGTGTTACTCGTTAGTAAATGTGCGTGCACGGTAGTTGAATTTTAAAAGTTGAGACTCCAAAGATAATGACCTTTCAATGAGATGAATATTAGAACACGATTCCCCAGGTTATGTTTTAATGTTTTGTTTGTGCTTTTGTACTCTCTGGGAGATGATGCTGTAATTCTTAGGACATTTAGCCTTTGTGAGAAAAGGGAGTGAAGGTAATTAACCTCTGATTTCTTTGCTAAACTGTGTTAGCAGGCAGGTGGGTCCTGTGACCTCTACAGGGCAAAATTATGTGAGGGAAAGACATGGCCAGGAATCATCTGCTAATTCTAAATACTGTTACTGAAATACCCACTGGCCCTATACATGTTACTTGGTTTTCAAGGTATGTGGTTGCCCTGGCTTTGAACCCAATGTTGCTGAAATGTGTCCAATTCATGTTTGATTTAAAGAACTTCGGGAGAGCCGTTCAACAATCCTTATTAAATCCTTGCTGTCTTAATTACTATGCTTGACGTGAGATCTATATATATGTGAGAGAACACAAAATAGAAAGCCAGTGAAACAGGAGAGCTTTCACTTTTCATATAGCCTTATACAAAACTGAATTAGCATTCCTACCCTTGAGGGTTAGCAAGTAAATATTTTATTTAAACCCAGGAGTTAAAGACCAGAAATCTACAAAAGAGAAGATTTATTTTAAGTTGGAAAATAATTGATTCTCCTCCACAGAAGTGCCATGGTTATATTCATCATATAGGAAGAAACTTTTCCAAAGCAACTTCATACCAAGATGTAATATTTCTCTCAAAAAGGAGCACAATGCTATGTTTGTATTGTCCCCAGAGTTGTTAAATCTTATTTCTGTGTTCTGAAGTTTTGCCTACTGGGAAAATCTATTAATTGACCATGAGAAAAATAATAATGAAAATAATAACTGTAATGCAAAATACAAATAATCTAACAATGGCTAATCCTTCATCGAGGGCTTAATATTTGGAAAGTGCTGCAAGCCTGAGAGATGACTTCTACAACTATACTTTTATATACATAAATAAAATTTGTATATAAATAAAATTTATGAAATTTATAACACATATATAAAAATTCATATAGGAATTAAAGTTTAGTGCAGTTAGCTTGGAAATGGAATCCTGGTGAATCTGACCAGAGCCTGGGCTGAGTCACTGTATTCCACTGTGTGAGGTAAGAAAAATTAGAAACAAGTACCTGCCAGTGTAGAGTAAGAAGAAATCCCCTCAGTACAAAGCAATTGAGAAAGACTTCACAGAAACAGTGGTGCCTTAGTGGGACTTTGGAGGATGAACTGGATTTGAACACACTAGGGTTAAAAATAACATCAGATCAATTAAAATTTTAGTTAAGAGTTTATCGTGCATAAAAGAACAGTTCATGAAACTGGGAATCTTTCAGACTGAAAGGGGAATGAAACTCGAAGGTGCATTGTGATAGGTCAGCTTATAAAGTGAAAATGTGGAAGCTGTTTAACCTTTACAATGACTGGTCACACAGTGGAGGTTCATGGATGGAAGGAGGTTGGTGAAAAGTGATCATCTTATACCATTTTAGGATAATGATTTAAGTTTTGTTTATGATTACTGGAGGCATTTGCAAGAAATAACCTAAATTTTGTTGTGTCACAGAATAAGTTAGATTGGGTTTTGCTGGCACGGTTTACTGGTTTTTTCAGTGTAGGGGATTCTCAGGTCACATCTCCATTTAATTTTCACCCTAGTGAGTGGAGAAGGTGAAATGCCAAAGGAATAGGAAATGGGGGACTCTTGTCTAGCCCCTTCCTCTGTTGGAACGTGAAATGAAAATAGAGACAGATTGTTAGAAGATGAGAAACACGTTGTGGAAGACCTTAAATATGAAATAATAGAAAGGCATAATAATGCCACAGAGCCAGATCCTTTCACTTTGCTCCATAAGATGACTTTCGAAGATTGGGAGAGAAGAATCAGATTCATCAAATATCACCAGTGAACTGGCTCTTTCAAAATGTGCTCCCAATCGTTTCTAGCAATTGGATATCATTGTGATTGTATTTTATGCTATAAATGTGCCTCTGAATATTTATCTGATTAGTCTTCATTTTTTCTGTCTGTCTATCTACCTACCTGTCTGCCTACCTACCTGTCTCTGAAAATAATTGTAGGCCCACTGTGATAGATATAGTAATGGCCATACAAGGTCTCAAAATTCTAGGCCTTAGAGAGTAGAAGCACAGTAATTTTAACATGAGAAAACTTTTCAGTAAGTCGTATCAGCCATTTCAAATTGTGTGTGTATGTATATATATAAACACAAAGTACATACATATACTACTCAGATATACATATATACATATACTAGTACATATCATATACAATAGTATTGTATATATATACGTATATCTTTGAGTAGTATATGGATAGACATATAAATACTATTCTATGCATGTTTATCAGTATAATATATACTATATTATGTGCGTATATATATATATGTATATATATGTATTTGTGTATATATATATATATATGTATATCATTGAGTAGTATTTACCACTTGAGAAATGCTACATGACAGGCTGGTTAGAAATTAATGATTATTTGTGGGAAATTAATTAAGGAAATAGTATTCTTGATTGTTTAACGCCCCTTAAATGTTAAATTAGGGTGTGCCTCACACTTGAACCATCTGTTTTAATCAGGTCAGTGGTGAGGGGTATTGTATGTGGCAGAGTCGGACTCAGCTGGTACCTGCGTTGCTAAGTTGCCTTCAGGAGTATATCCCCAGAGCGGCTGAGTCCTGACGCCAGAACAGTGGATCGAAGACAGAGACAGATCTCATGAGCACTGTGTCTGAGCAGAGGAGATGAGATTGGTGAACTCACAGAGAGAAGTGAGTTGAAGTCCTGGGAAACAACATATTAATGATAAGGGAGAGCTTAAATGGGCTGGACAAACAGAAAGTCAGAGGTGTGTAAAGACGAAGAGATAGTTGATGCTGAGTATCTGTTAGATTAGATTTTACTCTCAATGGCATTGCTTAATGCTCAGCTTATGTGCTTCTGGAACTGGGAGCAGGTCTGTCACCTGCACGTAGATCATCTCTAGTAAATGGGAAGAGGGAGTGCTTTGGGAGAGGAAGGAAAGGGAGAAAGATGGAGAAGATGTGTTAAAGTATGTCTTATTTTCTTTCTTCTGTGACTCCTTACCCCCCATTTTTATTCTATCGGTAATCTCTTCGCCAGCCAAAGACAAATGCTTGTCCTCCTTTTCTGCTTGTTGAATTGGCAGATGTTTAAAGGTTATTGTTATTTCGAAGGGGTAGTTATTTTAGTACGTTGTAGTGAAAATTAGAGCAAGAATAATTTTCAAAATTGAAATATATTCCTTTTACTCTCTAGTGAATAATACTTGGGAAGTTATTAAGAATTGTATCTTATGCCTTGTGTTACCCATTAGACTCCAACTCCTTTTAATAGTCATGAGTGTAATTTTACTTAAGATTTTCATCAATCTCATTTATTCTATTCCTAGAGGAATATGTGTATAAGGGATGCAACACATCAACAATATTTTATTTGCCTTCTTTCTTTTTCTGTGAGATTGCATCTGGGTTTTGAACATGAAATTGGTGCTTGTACATGTACTTAAACTAACTCTAAATGTCTAAGCAGTGTATATTGGTTTATTCATTTTGTCAAAATTGTCTCCCATTTTCTAGTATATATCTCTTTAGAGACCTCTTCTTTCATTTAAATATTTTTATTAGATCTCAGTAGTAGAATACGTGCCTTAATTACTTAACTCGAGTGAGCTTTAGTTATATTTTTGGAACATAGGCTCAGCAACTTAGTCAACATACTTCTTGAACGTCTACTGAGTGTTCAATATACAGAAAGTATTGAAGAAACGGAGCACTTTATCTCTGCCTAAAGAAGGCCCAGTTAAGTCAGCTTTGCTAAAAGATGAGAGTGGTATCTAGTAGAACTGAAGGAGATGAAGACCCACTGGTTTGTCTCAGGGGTAGAATTAAAAAGCCCTTGGGGAGAAAGGAGCTATGTCTGTCCCCTCTACTCTGTTCTTTTCCTTCTCTGCACTCTTGTTCTCGCTGTTCATCCTCTGGTTCTTGTTTCTGCCTCTAAGTGCCTACAGTCTCTCTCTGTTTAGAAATTAGCACAAGTAGCCCCAGGAGCTTCCATGGCTCCTGATCCTACATGATTTTCTAGCCCCAAGAACAAGTAGTAATTTATTCAGTCTTGGAGCCTATGACTGTGTTGGTGAAATGCTTAAGAGAGGACCTAATCACCCAACTTAGATGATGGGTAGGGAGTGGAGACAGGAGATGACATGCTAGGAACATGGAAGCAGGGATCCGCCCTCTCTGTGGAGGGGACTGACGGGTGTGTAGTTGTCAAAAGACTCTCAGAAAAGGGAATGTTTGCTGAGGTGGCACCTCGAGTGCATCAAATGCAGAGGTACATAGGAAGAAGGCGAAATATAAGATGTAAAATGTGCAAGTCCCTGTTCTTACCTCGTTCCTGGCCTACCCATTTCCTACTCTTGCGCAGTCTACTGTCTACACTGTAGATAACCATAGTTTGTAGCACTTTCAGACTTTGTTCTAATATACACACCCACTCACCCACACAAACGCACGGATGGATGGATGGATAAGTAGATAGATACAGAGTTTTAGTTTTGACATAAATGAGGTCATGTTGGACACATTATTAATCTTGGCCTTTTATTTTTCTTTTAACAACGCATCTTTCCATATTCAATGCCTGTGACTCTACTGTTCTGTGCTTAACTGCTGCATATCATTTCATGATACAGGTATGGATTTAATTTAGTGATTCCCTAAGTTCACGCCCAATAAAAGTTAAGGCATTATACTCTTAGGATTCATGCAATAATAAACTATCTTATACATATTTCTGTGCATATGTAATTATACTTAATATGATGGATACCCAATTGTAGAATTTTTGGATCAAAGCATAGGTACTCTTTAAATTTTGATACAGCCAAGATGCCTTCCAAAAAGGCTGTACTAACTTACACTCCCACCAACAGTGTGTGAGATGACTTGTTTTCTATTCTCTCAGCAGTTCCATGAAGAATGTTTTCTGGTACCCTTTCAAAGTGAATCATGATTGTGTTTATATTACCTCAGTGGTGTGGATTATATATTTTATAAGAAAGGTCTGGTACATGTCACAATATAAGGACAATGTAAGAGAATTAAGTGTGATTGAAGATGAAGTTAATTTAAAAACCCTAAGCAATGTCACCTCTTCACTAAAACTTGTTTATCCTTTAAAAGGAAATGTTTATTGTACCCAACTCATTGCGATCAAAATACGCTCCATATTTTCTTAAACAAGAGAAACATGGCCAATGACTAAAGGTTTTAGAGCTTTTTATAAATACTTGACATTTTCAAGCAATGTCTTTGCCTGAGAAAAATTAGCTCAGAGTCTGGGAGTAATGAATTGAGAGGAATATGCCAGTTCTTGTCTATTCTGAACCTGATTCTCTTCTTGAGATGATTAGAATGGTAGAAAATGATCTCTCCGAATTGCTAAAGGCATAATGCATCATTCTCCTTTCCTTTGCTTCTTCTGTATTCATATCTGGAGGGAGTATTAGCTACAAAGGCAACCATCATGCCTGAACTCTGCACACACACGTGTGAATGTTTGTGTGTGTGTGTATGAATGGGGAATGACTAGCAGACACCCAGAATATCCCTCTGAAATCCTTGAAATGCATGGGTTGCATGGCAAAATCCAGACCTTTGAAGATCCCTTATTTGGGGAAGAGAATAGTTCGTCCCATGGATTCACTGGATGGGGTCAAAATGTATGGAATCAGAAAGCTGTATCACA
The DNA here is from genome assembly GCF_951394435.1 of Stenella coeruleoalba. Lineage (NCBI taxonomy): Eukaryota > Metazoa > Chordata > Mammalia > Artiodactyla > Delphinidae > Stenella > Stenella coeruleoalba. The sequence goes on along the minus strand of NC_137160.1, from coordinate 56,183,799 downwards.
GTTATACTCACTTTGGGAATTTCCTGGTGGTCCGGTGGTTAGGACTTGGTGCTCTCACTGCCGAGGGCCTGGGTTTAATCCCTGGTCGGGGAACTAAGATCCCGCAAGCCGTGCGTTGCAGCCAAAAACTAAAGAAAAAAAAGTTATACTCACTTCAAATGACCTAATCAATAAGTAATCTAAGCACCCGTTGTCGAGGAAATAGTATTTTAAGTATACTCTGGATGGTTGTGGGTTAGTCTTGTTAAGAGCCCTGATGCACACACCGGATTCCAAACACCTGAAAACCCAGCACATTGTTTTGTGTCCAGTAAGCACTTTTGCATCTGTTAAATAAAATGTGTTTCACCTCTACGTTTGACTAAAGAAGAGAAATATTGCCAACTAAGAATTACTGACCAAGTGCTCAGGATCTTTCTTCAACAAAACCCAGACTTTGTTGTAAGACTCTCCTTTTGTTACAGAACCAAAACTTGGGCCCGCTCGCCCACACGCAGCAAAGCCAATCTACTGATACCAGATTGTGGTGAAGGAAAGTACAGTGGAGTCTGAGACAGCTAGTGCTCAAAAAGCCCGAACTCCCCAACGGGTTTCCGCAAAGCGTTTTTAAAGGCGAGGCAAGGCAGGGGTATCCCAGCCTGTGTGATCAGGTCATGCATAATTCTCTGACTGGTTGATGGTTAGATAAAGTAAAAAGGTGCTAAATTGTTACAAATACTTCCTGGTTCCAGCCACACTCCAGAGGGGATGTGTTAATTTCTTCTACTTGGTGGCGGTTTTAGCATCTGCAAAACTCAGGAAATGCGCATCAGATACCTTATCTAGGTACTTCAGAGAGGAGCTACAGCAGAGGATGGGCAGAGGAATCTGTCCCAGGAAGGCCCCATAGGGTCCTACTTGGTTATACTTTTAAGACTCAAGACCATTTACGCTTCTGACTTAGAAAGTTTCCTGTTGACGCTATCTTGGCTAAAACTAATATTTCCTAAGTTGATGGATATTCCTTGATAAGTGATGACAAAGATCACAGTCCTCAGATGGGAACAGTAGAGTTCTGATTGACTGAGATTGTGGGTAAGGATACATCACTTTGGTTTCTACTGAAATTCAAGTAAGCATTTCTAACAGCGTAAGGCTACGTGATGGAAAAGCAGAGGGAGAAAGGACAGAACTCAGCTGTTGCTACTTGGATCCCAATAAGGGAGTTGTGGCTTTACATTATGGGAAACGTAATCAGATTGAAAGCTCTTGAGATAGAAGACAAATTCTGCAACTCAAGTATGTGCCAAAAGTAATTACTGGATATACTGAAAAACAAGTAAGTCGCGTAGGAGAGCCTTGTGACATTAACAGCTGGTTATTGCCTTGGACCACATACACTATTTGAGATAATGCCAGACTATATGCTAAGCGTTATTTATGCTTGGGATGGTTTTAGGTAGCTAGTTGCTATTTTCTCTGATCAGATATGATTCAGTGTCTTTCGTTTGTTTTCATACTCTTCTGGAAGGTTTTTCTTATTTTAGAATCTACAGATTTTCCTTTTTATATCAATATATCACATGTCAGTGTATTATAAATGAAAACTACCAGTGTTTGCCAAATTTCTCTGCATCAACATTTATAAACTGAGTTTAAACTGATGAAGAGAAAGAAGTTGGTTTTGTATAGTTAGAAGCAGTAGGACTCATATATACTCGTAAATATTAACTAGACATAAGGGTTTGCTCTGTTTGAAAAAAGCGCTCAGTATGATAAATTCAACTCTCGAGTCATAATCTAAAGGATTTTATTCTATTGCTGCTTCTTCAGCCTGGGACTTGGCACAGTTACATATTGGGATAGTGTTACGTGCCAGGTGCCGTGCCCGGTGCGAGGCTGCGCGTGGAGAGTCAGGAGCCCAGGTTGGGCTGCTCACCACTCATAAGCCAGTAATTCGAGAGGCAAGTGTCAGTGGGAAGGAAAGATGCTTTACTAAGAAAAGCTGGCAATCTGGGGAGAAGGTGGACTCGTGTCCAGAGACCAACTCCAAAGGTTCTGCTCAGCCATGACAGCTTTCAACAGGAAAAATGGGGTGGGGTTTGGGGGGGAAGAATCTCAGTGAATCATCCAGGCAGGAGGTGGGGGTCTGCATCATTCTCCACTGAGTGCAGACTGGCTGACTCTCTCTTCAGATGTTATCTCACCTTGTAATCTGCCTGTAGGCTCGCTTAGTGGGCTGTTGGGGGTAGACAGCTAGTCATTGTGGAGCTGCTTAATTCTTCATCCTTACTTCTTTTTATCTAGGAAAAGAATCAACAGGTTAAACAAGGCGTGGTGTGCATTCAGGAGAGCATAAGTCAGGAGCTAGTTTCAATTGCTGAGTGATCCCATTCCTGTAATTAGATTTTTTTCAGATTAGAGGGGAACAGAATTGGGCAAACAGGAAATGGGAAAAAGAGGTGCTGTCACTCATGGCGTGTACAGGCTAGTATGATACCTGAGGCTTACAGTAAAGCCAGTAGAATAATACTGTTCCATTGCTTTTTTTAAAAAAATTAATTTATTATTTATTTTTGGTTGCATTGGGTCAGTTGCTGTGCGCAGGCTTTCTCTAGTTGTGGTGAACAGGGGCTAATCTTTGCAGTGTGTGGGCTTCTCATTGTGGTGGCTTCTCTTGTTGCGGAGCATGGGCTCTAGGCATGCGGGCTTCAGTAGTTGTGGCTCGCGGGCTCTAGAGCACAGGCTCAGTAGTTGTGGCTCATGGACTTAGTTGCTCCGTGGCATGTGGGATCTTCCCGGACCAGGGCTCGAACCTGTGTCCCCTGTATTGGCAGGCGGGTTCTTAACCACTGTGCCACCAGGGAAGCCCTGTTCCATTGCTTTTTAAATGTAATGTTGAATCAAATCAATCTTGGGGGCTCTTAGAAGTAAAACAATGCTTAGAAAACCATTTGCTCTAGAAAGAACTCAGCTTTGGCCTTGGGTTGGTTGGTCTCAGTTTGAATATCTAAATGTATTTCTCGCAAAGGAGACCGTTGAATTCTGGAGTTGCATATTGCTGTGGAAGGGTACTGAGCAAATAAAGAAAATACGATATGTTTGCTTATCATCTGACTGAATGCTAGCAATAAATTCCTCTTCTTGTTGAAGCTCAGATTGGGTGCACAGTATTAGGTCCTGTCTCAGGGTTGACCATTTCAATGAGTAGTTTTCTGAGAAAAGAGGGTGCCCTTTGGACCTATGGAGTCAAATGTTATTTAAAATTTTTTCTTTAAAATTTCCTTGACTTACATTGTTAAATACTTTCTGGTTCTTTTTTTTTTGGCCACACCGTGCAGCATGCGGGATCTCAGTTCCCTGACCAGGGATTGAACCCGCACCCCCTGCATTGGAAGCACGGAGTCTTAACCACTGTACCACCAGGGAAGTCCCTGGTTCTTTAAAAATTTTTTTTTCTTTTAGAGAGTCCTGTTACTGCCTACTTAAAACAAAATGTCCCAAACAGAAATACTTGTCTTTGCTTACACACTTGTTCCTTTTTATCTCCACTGATTTGACAAGATAAATGTGTTAAATCAAGTAGTTACGCTGACATCTTTACTCCCCAGACGTGCAAGAAAGGCAGATCTAAGGAGGTTCTATCTGCTCTTTGGACGAGCAGGGTGATGGCAGACAAATTGTAGAAAAGAAAAGAAGGCTAATAAATCATTCTACATAAGACAAGTGTAAACAGAAAATTCCAGACTGTGTTGGAGAGGTTTAAAGTAGTAAAGAAGAAGATAGACATGAGAGGAAGGGAGAGACGTAGTGACTCTGTGTGTCTGTGTGTGTGGCAGTGATGCGCAAGGCTGGCCTGGAGGTGGCGCTGTGTGTGAGCAGGGGAGGCGTGAGATGGCCTGGGTACATTTCACTCATAGGTCCTTGGATTTCCTTTCACACCCAAGTTAGAACCCTGGGAGGCTCCTTGGGTTCCTCCCATTTCCTCACCTTATTTTCTTACATCTGTTGCCCCATGAATATTAGCCTCCATTACCTGTTGATTCTGCTTCTGCTCTGGCCTTTCCCATGCATCACTGCTGCTTGTCTTCACTTCCTGCCTTAGTCTGGTCTTCAGCCTGTCCCCTTAGATTGTTCCTGTAGCTATTTTATTTCCTCTTCCTCTGTCATCAATTTTAGCACTATTATTAGAGTGAGCTTGCCGAAATTCACATGCATCTGTCTCCCGATGAAGTTTTCTAGGTGGTTCCCTACTGTCTGTACTAAACAGGATAAAGGCCGGCCTCTTGAATGTGGAGTGGGACCTGTCAGCAGGTACTTCTCTGAGCATCTCCCACACACCCCCTTGTGTTCCAGTCATCCACAATCCCATGCATTATTTTCCTATTCCACATATTCTTTCTTGGATGTGCACCTCTTCAAGTGATGTGTCCTGCTGCCCCCCCTCCCCCTCCCCTCAGTCCCTGTTTCTTCAAGACTCAGCTTTAGCAGCACCGGGATTGTCCCTTCGTGTTGGAACACGTGTCCCCGCCCCCACCCTCCACCGCATGTGTCTTTTCGAAGTATAGTTTTGTCTGGATATATTCCCAGGAGTGGGATTGCTGGATCGTATGGTAGTTGAGTACATTGTTGATGTCCAACTTGCACTGCCAGAAGTGTGCACTCTGCTGTGATTTCAAGGAAGAGATGATTATTTTCTGTACCTGAGAACAGCGACCTGGTCTTAAAATTCCGTCTTTACAGAGATGCATTATGTCAGGTTAAGAATTAACACCTGTTCATGGACTTCCCTGGTGGTGCAGTGGTTAAGAACCCTCCTGCCAGTGCAGGGGACCTGGCTTTGACCCCTGGTCTGGGAAGATCCCACATGCCGTGGAGCAACTAAGCCCGTGCACCACAACTACTGACCCTGCGCTCTAGAGCCCGCGAGCCACAACTACTGAAGCCTGCGCGCCTAGAGCCCGTGCTCCGCAACGAGAGAAGCCACCACAATGAGAAGCCCACGCACCGCAACAAAGAGTAGCCCCCACTCGCTGCAACTAGAGAAAGCCCACACTCAGCAACGAAGACCCAATGCAGCCAAAGATAAATAAATAAATTTATTTTAAAAAAAGAATTAACAACCTGTTCTTGTGCCCTCCTTCATGATGGGAAATTAAAACAGCAGAACCTTGATCAGAATTGGATTGTCAAGGTCTCGGATCAGCCCAAGGTCAAATACAGCTCCCTGTCCATGAAGAGGGCTTGCTAAAAGGACAGAGAAGGAGGAGGATGTAGTCACAAACCAGATTTTGCCTGCTTTGCTATTTCGCCTTAGGCTCATTCCAAAGACCAAAATATTTGCTCTCTGTGTGAAAGCCTCGTGGATTTGTAATCTTCCTGTATTTTCTATTCCTAGCTGAAATAGGTGCACAGAGCCCGGTTTGAACAGACAATGATTAAGGACTCAAAAATCAAAACTAGAAGTTACAAGGGTGATTACAAAAAGCTTACAGCAGTGGTGAGATCAAGCAGATCATAGTAACATCTGAAGTGAGATGGGGTTTGAGTCATCGGAGCCTTTGTGGGTTAAGAGGGCTGTCTGTTTAAATCACAGATGCATGTGATGTGATCTGCCTTAATATACGTTACATGGATATGTGAAAAACTGCAAGTTTTAAAGCCGAGATGCTTAAATGCAGGCTTTCTTAGTGCCATACTTTTGTGCTGTAGAGGTCATGGAGTTTTCTTACGCCTCTCTCTATGTCTGCCTCACCCCCTGGCCCTGCGCTTAGCTGTATACATTGTACTTAACAAAGTCTATTATTTTATTTTTCTTATTGGGGTATAGTTGCTTTACACTGTTGTTAGTTTCTGCTGTGCAGCGAAGTCTATTTTAATTGCCTATTTGTCTGTTTCCCTTGCTAGACTGTAAACTCCTCAAGGACACTGACAGTCTTAGTGACATTCTCTCTGTCTCTCTGTACCTAGCACAAGTTGTTTTTGAATGAATGAAAGGGACAACTGCTTATGCAATCTTTGAAGTTTCCTGAGTCTTTCTGTTTCATTTTGTTGAGTGTGATTGTGTATGTGTGCTGTATTGTGTTGTTACATTGTTATTTTTGGCTTAAAAAGTACACTAGGCTGACGATTGGGTAATAATATGTTATTAAATAGACTTAGTTGATTACCTCCCGTGAGGGTAGAAGGGGAGATGATTAGCATTTTCTTAATTTTCTTGGCATTGTTTCAGGTGGGTATCAAGCATGCTTAGTTTTGAAAAAGATCAAAAATACACATGCGTGTACATACACAACAGAATTTGGGAGATAGAGAAGCGGAGAATGGGGATAAGAAATACAAAGCGTGTACTCAGAGCCACCTTTTCACCTTTCTTCCTTACGATCGTTAGCAATTCTATCATCCACGTTTTTCTAGGGGAGATAGGAATCCAAGCTTTGCTTCATTTTCCTGTCCAGAGACATGAGACTGGAATTAGTTCTCGGTGCCATTAAATACTAGAGCAGGACTAGGTAGATGATGTTGATTAAAAAAAAAAAAAAAGTATTGAGGACAAGAGAAATGCTCAACAAAAAGCCATTGCACTTAAAAATGGTGCTTTGCCCGAGCCTTCTCGTTAATGACTGTGGTTTCAGTTACTTGTGCACCATTGATTCTCAAATCCCTATTTCCACCTCAGCTTCTTTCACGGGCCTCCAACTTCAGTAGATGAATGATCATCTCCATGTGAATATCCCACAAGAACTTTGTGTTGGTGATGTTACCATCTCCCTCCTCGGTTTTCCTCTCTCCCTGATAGGTTTTCCTGTACCCCTTCTCTAGCTTAACTAAAATATTCAGACCGTTCTTTACTCCAGCATCTTTCTCCTCCACGTTCGAAACATTCAGGAGGTCTCGCTGCTTTTGCCTCCTCACTGGTTGTTCAAATCCACCCCCTCCCTCTAGTCTTACTACCTTTTTCCTAAGACTGAAGACCTTGCCTTTCTCACCTGGACTACAGTGCTGGCCCCTTAATTACAGTCGGCCTTCGGGGCCCACGGGTTCCGGATTTTGGTACCCGTGGGGAGTCCTGGAACCAATGCCCCATGGATCCCAAGGGACGACTGTGGTTTCTAGCCTCCATGATGCTCACTGCTTCCACTCCCGTGACAGTAATAGGTACAACAATGTGTTCCTAATTGTATCACTCCCCACTCAAGGATGCTCTCCCTTGATCACCTGCCTAGTCCTTTGTGTCTCCATCACTGAATTGCTTTAGTCCATTGCCTTGAGCACCATTCTCCTTTTTTTTTTTTTTTTTAACTAAGGCAAGAGTTGTACCAGATTTTCTCCCCTAATCCTATTAGCCAATCTCCCAACTCCATCCACACACTTCTATTCTCTTTCACTCTGGGCAGAATTCCTGTCCTCTCTCTTCCCCAAGAGCCTGGGCTTGTCTTTCTGTCCAACACTCACTGCCTGGCATTGTACCTGGTTGTTCAGTAGGTATTTTAATTTGACTGTAGAAAGACTAAGGCAGGGTTCTTAGATGGATATCATAGTTCTAGGGAAAACAGACAATGTAAAATTACTTGAATTAGGAAAAAAGCAATAAGTTCTGGGTAAGTAAGGAATTGCATAATGTTTGCAGTTCTTGATGATAATTCAAATCAGAAGATAAAACTGGAGAGGTTCTTGTCAGCTAGAGACAAGGTAGAATAACAAATATTCTTAATGGAATACACACACATATACACACACACACACACAAAAAAAACTTAGGGAAAATTATTCCAACTGATGACTACATCTCAGATACAGGGACAGGCAGTTCTATTTCTGGCTGTCCCATCAGATGATTTTGTGACCTTAGAGATTTGTCCTTGCTTATCTGAATGTTTCCTTCCATTGGGAAAATAGCTACATATCTCTAAAGTAGGATGGGGGTCAGCTGTATTGCTTAAAATTTTGTACTAGTCTTTAACTTACTTTATTCCACAGTCACTGCTTCATCAGTGTTTGCAATAGAGAAATAGAGGGGATGAGAGAAATAGCGCTTTTTTGCCCTCTGTTCTGTCTCTTATCGACTGAGAGGAGTATGAATTTTAATAACAGTTTTATTTCAAATAGCATTCCACGGGTGAGTTAATCATTCCTCTGTTAAAACCTTTCAGTAATATTATACCACCTTTAAAATAAAGTATCATAAATCTGTAGTAGTCAGGGTGCTCCAAAGAAATAGAACCAATAGGATATGAAATGTATGTAGATACAGATAAGATCTATCTATCGAGCGGTTTATTTTAAGCACTTGGGGGCTGACAAGTCCACAACCTGCAGGGTTGGCTGGCAGTCCAGAGACCCAGGGAAGAGTTAACATCGCAGTTGAAGTTTGAAGGCAGTCTGCTGGCAGAATTCCCTCTTCCTCGGGGCAAATCAAGTCTTTTTCTAAAGGCCTTCAACTGCTTGGATGAGGCCCATCCACATTATGGAGGAGAATCTGCCTTATATGTTAATCTCATCGAAAAATACCTGGATACTGTGGCCTGGCCAAGCTCACACATACAATTAACCCTCACAATATCTGAGTCATAAAAACTAAATACCGTTGGCCAAATTGGGAGATAAAATTGTGATGAATAGGAAGGAAAGATTTGTTAGAAAACGCTTAACGTTTCAGAACGAAACTTTAACCATGGTGATGCCTCTGATTTACCAACATTAAAACTATGTCTTAGGTATTATATTTAAATTGTTCTTTTCTCCCGAGAATCTTGAATTTACCCCAGTGCAGTCATACCACATGTGTATTGCTCTTTGTTTTAAAGGTCATTAAAATGAGTACCTTGCTTATATCCTTTGTACAAACGTATGTTGACAAAACAAGATTCATTAAGATTTTTTAGCATTTTGATAAAAATAGGTAATCAACTAAACATTAGAGTAGTACCATTTTAAAAAAACCACTTAAGTTTCCTGAAGAAGCGAATTTACTATTTCTGAGTGTTCCCTCTGTCCCTGTAAATCATTTTATTTTTGTGTGACATTTGAAAGAATTGCTAAATTTCTTAAGGAAGAATTTGATTTCTTAGTACTTCTGAAAGAAGTAGATGCATTGAATTAGAAAGTTTGCAATTTTTTGTTGTTAAAGAAAGCTTATTTGGTAAGATGAAGTGAAAGCAATTTAAAGAGGATAAAATTAGGAAAATGATCATAAAGAATACATTTTTGATTCTAAAAATATTGACTCAAATCATTAACCAGATGAGTTTTTACAGAGTTCTGAAAGCCACGTGCCAACTGATTTCTCTGAAATTATACTATGCCAGTCCCTCTGATGTATCTGCATTGGTACTCTGAATAACTAACTGTATTATGTGTTGGATGTAATTGGTGTTTAAAATTAGTTTGCTTGGATCGTCTTGAAGCAAGTGCTTTATAATTTAGGTCAGCAGAGAAAATGCAGTGTACTAGATAAGCACAGTTCTAGCTGTTTTTGTTCAGCAGCTGCAGAATAAGAAAACTTGATTATAAGAGTCCCTCCCTCCCCGACTGACAAAGCAATATACTACATTATTACATAGCATTTGCAGCTTACGAAAGTGAAGAGCAAAGAATCAAGTTTTTCTGTGGCATTACTTTGCTCCCTGTCTGTATGCTTGTCTAGATTATGTGTGATTTATGGCGTGAAAGATCAGAAGCACTGTTGACTCTTTGGATCTTGTCTCTAGAAATATGCATGGAAAGTGGATGTGCTTAATGTTATCTCACATTATGAGGCAGGGAGAGTTCACTTTTTGTAAGGGTGACTGACAGGTTCTTACTACAGTGAGAATCTTTAAAAATTAGGAGTTAGGGGAGAGCCAGATAAATTATTTTGAAATCATCCATATGGGTCTCATCTATACCAGTGTTTCTTACTTTGTTTTCATTATTGCCCCACTAAAGATCCTACATGGACATTTTTTTTTCCTAAACACTCCTGCGTGAAACTTTAATACATGGATATATACTCTATTCCATTTAGGTACTCTGGCTCTTGGAACAAAATAGCTAAGATTTTTCACCTCCTGCAAGAAACAGTCCTCGTGTTAATACATGACTTCCTCTTCGTTACTACTTTTCTATCAGATTTGCAAATGAAGTTTTATATTAAAGGGACTCAGATTTTTTTCCTCAGAACCCTAATTTCCAAGAAAAATTCAACTCCCCAACCTCCCTTAAAATGGTTCAAATTTTTCAATTTTTGATAGTTTGATTTAACATAGATTTATTTACAGCTAAGCATATCTTAAGAGATGATTATTTGGGACCCAGATAGACTGTTTTAGGTTGCAGGATGATTTAAATTCATTTTATTTAATTTATTTTTTATTTTTTAGGAGAAACATTCAGCAAACAAGAACAATGATGACTTTTGTTCTTGTAGGCATTACTTTTTTTTTTAACATATTTATTGGAATATAATTGCTTTACAATGGTGTGTTAGTTTCTGCTTTATAACAAAGTGAATCAGTTATACATATATAAATTTCATTTTATATTGGAATTTTGCTAAGTAGAATCCAGATCTAGGGGAGTTTTATCGCAGAATGTGGTCCCTGACTACATCAGATGAATATATATTTGAATCATTTTGACCATATCTATATGTTTATTGATTTTTGGCCAAAATTATCATAATTTGTTGTAATCTTAATGTAATTCCACTTGAAAAAATCAGTATTTTGCTAAAGAGGAAAGACAAGATATATAAATACTGATGTAAAAAAAAAATCTTCAACTAATTACAAGCTACCCACATTTTTGTGAGACTAGAGATACAGCTTTTGACTTAATATTAAGTTTTGAAATTTAAATTTATAGTTAAGACAACAGTCAAATAGTTTATTTAAAAATTTCATTTCTGGGCTTCCCTGGTGGCGCAGTGGGTGAGAGTCCGCCTGCCGATGCAGGGGACACGGGTTCGTGCCCCGGTCCGGGAAGATCCCACATGCTGCGGAGCGGCTGGGCCCGTGAGCCATGGCCGCTGAGGCTGCGCGTCCAGAGCCTGTGCTCCGCAACGGGAGAGGCCACAACAGCGAGAGGCCCTCGTACCGCAAAAAAAAAAAAAAAAAAAAAATTCATTTCTAATGGATAAAACTAGAAGATGGTATTTTATTGACAATAAAATTGTAAAGACAGGATTAAACGAATTTAAAAAAAATCTCTGCCTATGAGTAGCACTGGATAGCTCAATTTAGTAATACAGAATTTCATTTATTTGTGCAATTCTCATGCATATTTTCCCACTGCCAGTCATTTGTATTTTAATAGCTTTATTGAGGTATACATTACCTAGTCAGATTCATTCATTTTAGTTGTATAATTCACTGATTTAAAGTACACCTGTAGGGTTACACAGTCATCATTCCGATCCACTTTTAGGACATTTTCTGTCACATCAAAAAGACCATTGAGGCTGTTGGCAGGCAATTCTTGTTCCTGCCTCCAAGCCCCAGGCAGCCATTAATATGCTTTCTGTCTTTGTAAATTTGCCTTTTCTAAACTTTTCCTAATTATGGAATCTGCTTTCTATGGGTTTAGTTTGCTGTTCCATTTCTAGTTTTTTTTTTTAATGATGTCAAAGTTCTTAGACAGCTAGATCATAGGCCTGATTACTGATCCCCTGCTCTTTGTTCTTTTTTTTAAATTAAAAATAATTTTTCTTCTATAAATTTATTTAGTTCACTTATTTTTGGCTGCGTTGGGTCTTCGTTGTTGCGCTTGGGCTTTCTCTAGTTGCAGCGAGTGGGGGCTACTCTCCATTGCGGTGCGCGGGCTTCTCACTGGGTGGCTTCCCTTGTTGCAGAGCACGGGCTCTAGGTGCGCAGGCTTCGGTAGTTGTGGCACATGGGCTCAGTAGTTGTGGCACGCAGGCTCTAGAGCGCAGGCTCAGTAGTTGTGGCGCATGGGCTTAGTTGGGCATGTGGGATCTTCCCGGACCAGGACTCGAACCCACGTCCCCTGCATTGGCAGACGGATTCTTAAGCACTGCGCCACCAGGGAAGCCCTGTTTCTAGTGTTTTAAGGGGGAAACTTTATTGCAATATGGCTACATTTCTTTCCATCTCCTTGTGTTACTACTGTCATATTTTTACATCTTTATGTGCTATAAATCCAACAATAGAGATGTACAATGCTTATTTTGTGCCGTTAGCTTTAAATCAGTTGAAGAAAAAATATATTTACACAGCTTTTATATATTATCCTATGAATTTTTCTTTTTTGGCACTGCATTTCTTCTTGTGGATTTAAGTTACCATCTGGTGTAATTTCCTTTCAGCTAAAGGACTTTCTTTAGAATTTCTTTTAGGGCAGGTCTGGTAGCAGTGAAGTATCTCAGCCCTTGCTTATCTTTTCTTCATTTCTGAAGGGAAATCTTGCTAGATATAAGATTCTCAGTTGATAGTTGGTTTTTTTATCCACAGCACTTTACTAAATATGTCATCCTTCTGACGTCCCTGTATGTGATACATCATTTTTTCCCCTTGTCTTTCAGGATTTTATCTTTATATTGGCATTTCAACCATTCGTCCATGACGTTCCTAGGTGTACCTCTTTCTGTTTGTTGGAATCCTTTGGGCTTTTTGTGGATTAATATTTTTCATCAAATTTGAGAAGTTTTCGGCCATTATTATTTCTTCAAAAAATAGTCTATTCCTTTTTCTCTCTCATCTCCTCTGGTACCCTCATTTGCACATATGTTAGTGTGCTTGATGGTATTCTGTAGGTGTCTGTTTACTCCCCATTCTTTTCTTTCTGTTTTTAATATTGTACAATTTCTATTGATCCTATGTTTAAGTTTGCTGATTCTTTCTTCTGCCAACTCAAACATGCTTTTGAGCCCTTTATGACTTTATTTCAGTTATTGTATTTTTAAACTCTAGAACTTCATTTTCTTCTTCTTTATAATTTCTCTTTATTTATATTCTCTATTTGAACTCTCATTGTCATCATACTTTCCTTTAATTCTTTGAATTTGGTTTCCTTTAGTTCCTTGAATATGTTTATAATAGCTGCTTTGCAGTCTCTTTCTACTTAATCCCACATCTGGGCTCACTCAGTTTCTATTTTCTGCCCTTTTCCTGACTGTGGATCACAATTTCCTGTTTCTTTGCATGTCTCATAAATTCTTTGTTGAAAACTGGACATCTTAGATAATATAGCAACCTTGGACTCTTCCCCACACCCACCACTCCCCCCTCCCTGGTTTTATTGCTATTGCTGTTTGTTGATTGGTTTAATTCCTTGCCCGAGCTAACTTTGTAACATCTGTATTTCCAGAGTTCAGAAATGGTTGTTTTTTTTATAATTTTGTCAAGTTTTCTCATTGCTTTTGGGGGAGAGGATTTGCAGAACCCTTCACTCCTTCATTTTGGAATTTCTGCCTCCAATCTCTGTGTTTGTCAGTGTAATTTCTGCTGTCACTCTTCTGTCTAATCTGTAGTTGGAAATGTGAATGTATTTTCTTTTGTATCTTCCTTTTACCATATGTTTAAATAACTATTTTGATTTAAGAATAGAATACATACAAGACTATACATTGAACTTTACAGAATGATTTTTTTCTTTGTCCCTGCTTCTTAAGGCTGTCATTTGAGAGAACTGTACTAGATTTGGTGTTAGAAGGCCAGAAAATTCATTATTATTTTTTGTACTATTTTAATTTGGAAAAATTTAAGTCTTCAGTTCCTTTTGGGTGTACCATCAATAAAACAGACTACTAATAATGTTTCTATTAATTAACATAATCTATTACTATATTAGATACTCCCTGAAAACGCCTTCTGATCCAAAGTCCTGATAGAAAAACTACAATTTCTGTTGGTTTTCTCTCTGCAGGAGGTAGCTTTAACTAAAGTTTAGGTTTAATGTTAATGTCTCATCATTTAACTCTTCTCACAAACAAGGGACAAATAAAAACAACTTTTATTGGTTCTTCTTTCATTCCACGGAAATTCTCCCCTTTTCATCCCCAGGAGTAAATCCTTTTGACGATGAAGTGCTGTGATCCTAACACTGGATTGTAGACTTCTCATTTCCAACCAACCTATCCAAATTTGCTTCATTTATCTCATCATCTTTTTGTGTTTGAAAACTATTTCATTTGCAGAACTTCATTGAAGATGACGTTTTCCTTCGCTCTCACTGTCATGAGGCCCACCTGTTCTTCCATTCATGTTTCTCTTCCATTTTGGTCTGCTCCAACATCCTAATCACTTAGCTTCTGCTTCATAACATTTCTGGTTGCTCCTTTTTTGTTGTCTGAATCTTTCCCTTTTTCTAACATAATCCTTTATGAATGAAATAAATTCCTGTCTCTGGTTTAATTCACCTCCAAGCACAGATATCTAATTCCATCCTTTCTAGAATCATAGCATTTAACGTTGTCATTTCCCATACCTTTGTCCTCAGCGCTCCTCTCTTTTCTATCAGTATCCTCTCCCCAGGTTCTCTATCTCATATAATCCCAATGAATTTAAGCACATCTGAAAACTCCCAAATTTATACTTTCTTCCTGACCTCTCTACTGGGCTCCATAATTGTCTACCCTGCCTGAGAGCCGCACTTGGATTATAGCTATTCCTTACCCACAGCCACTCAAGTTAGAAACCTGGAAGTCATATTTGATGCTGACTTGTTCTGAGCCCCACACCTAATTTACAAAATCTCTTTGGTTCCGACTTGAATATATATTCCAATTATTTGTCTCTCCCTGTCTACTCTTCCCATTCCTAGTCCAAGCCACCACCATCTCTACCCTGAGTAACCACTGTCATGCCGTCCCTGGTTACCTCTTCATTTTTCCTCTCTATAATCCAGTCTCCAAATGGAAGCCAGAGTAATCGTTCTAAAACATAAATTAGATCCCTGTGTCTCTTGTTACAGACAAACAAAACCTGTTGGAGTTTGAGAGGGCTCATGAGTTATATCCCCCTCCTCGCCACCAGGGTTTTAAAGCAATGGAAGGAGACAGAGGTATCAAACATGGAGACCAGAGTGTCAGCCAGTGATGAACTGGCCCAGGCAGTCACAGGCAGGGCTGAATACCTGCAAGCTAGGAGCTCCAGGGATAAAGACGTTACCACAGAGCTCAACTCTGGGCCCAAGGCAGACCAGAGCCTTGCTTTCTGCAGGCAAGGGGAAGGGGCTGCCTATTCACGGCTGGCTCTTCCTTCCAAACTCACCACTCAAAGATGTGAGAAAATGAGAGAAGCCCCTAGTGATCATATCAAAGGTTTTCCTTCACATGAAGAAAACATTAAGAGTCAAGAGTCAGTATTCCAAAGTAATATCTCTGATGCTTTTCCTGCACTTAGATTAAAATACAAACTGTTTGAATATACTTGCAAACTACATATCTGATTAGGAGTTAATATCCAAAATATACAAGGGACTCATATAGCTCAATAGCAAATAAATAACCTGATTAAAAAAATGTACCAAAGACCTGAATATATATTCTTCCAAAGAAGACATCCAAATGGCCAACCAACGGGTACATGAAAAGAAGCTCAACTTCACTCATCATCAGGGAAATGCAAATCAAAACCACAATGAGATACCACCTCATATCTGTTAGAATGGCTATTACCGAAAAGACAAGAGACAGCAAGTATTAGTAAGGATGTGGAGAAAAAGAAACCTTTGTGCACTGTTGGTGGGAATGTAAATTGGTACAGCCACTGTGGAAAACAGTATGGTGGTTCCTCAGAAAATTGAAACTAGAACTCTACCACGTGATCCAGCAATTCTATCATTACTTCTGGGTGTACATCCAAAGGAAATGAAATCAGTATTTTAAAGGAACTCTGCTCTCCCATGTTCATTACCGCATTATTCACAATTGTCAAGATGTAGAAATAACCAGTGTCTACTGACACATTAATGGATAAAGAGAATGTGATATGTATATATAATCCTATATAATATATATACGTATTTTTATATTATACGTATGTATAAGATAAAATGAATATTATGCAGCCTTAAAAAAGGAAATCCTGCCATACGCAACAATAGGATGAACCTGGAGCACGTTATGCCAAGTGAAATAAACCAGTCCCAGAATGACAGATACAGCGCGATCTCCCTTATATATGGAATCTACAAAAGTCGGACTCATAGAAGCCGAGAGTGAAATGGTGGTTGCCAGAAACTGGAATGTGGGGGAAATGGGAAGATACTGGTCACAGGATACAAACTTCCAGCCCTAAGATGAATAAGTTCTGAGCATCTAATTTACAGCATGGTGACCATAGTTCATGTAATGAATTGTACACTTGGAAGTTGCCAAGATCTTAGATCTTGTGTTCTCCCCACATACACACAAAAATGGTAACTATGTGAGGTGACGGATGTGTTAATTAGCTTGATTGTGGTAATCATTTCACAGTGTATATATATGTCAAATCACCACATTGTGTACCTTAAAGATAGACAATTTTGACAGACCTCAATAAAGCTGGGAAGAGACCCAAACCCTCCTTTCCTGGGGTTCCTAGGATTGAGTGGGTAGTACCTGCTTCTCTATTTTCAGCTTCTAGAACTTTCCCTCCCGCTCCCTATGCTGCAGACATTCTGGCTTTCATTGTTTATTTCTCGAGCACACCACACTAGTTAGTCCCTGAAGGCCTTTTAACTTTTTCTTCTTTTAGAAACATTCTGCCGTCAGCTCTTGCATGACTAGTTCTTTTTAATTATTTACATTTGTGCTCAAATGTCACCTCAGAGTAATAACATGACCACCCAATTTAAAGGAAATGCTTGAGCAATTTATCATCCCATTTTATTGTCTTCACAGAACCAATCATTATCTGAACTTAAATTGTTCATTCGTTTGCCTGTATAGTGTTTGTTGCCCTCCGACTCTGGAATATCAACTTCATGGGGTTAGGAGTATGGCCTGTTTTGTGCCTTACTTTATCCCAAGGGTCTAGAACAGTGTGTGATTCTAGTAGGCCATTTGCAAAGATTTGTTGGATAAATGGACAGATTATTTTTTCTGTTATTCTGATGCTTTCAACAGACAAACATTGAAGGGAAAGTTCCAGTCCTGGGCAAGCAAATATGTAGATGTTTGTAACCTACATGTGGTATTGGCTGCACTGGAGTTCACGTTTTAGATGACCTGGGATGAGAGGAAGCTAGAAGTGCAGGTCAATGCTTTCTCCCAGCTATTGGGTTGGCCAAAAAGTTTGGTCGGGTTTTCCCAAGCAGAAAAACCCAAATAAACTTTTTAGCCAATCCAATATATCCCTTGGTGCCCTGGGACTGTGGAATCCCTGGCAGAAAGGAGCAGATAGGTCCTGGCTCCAGGGGTTTCTGTTGGTTGCCCAATGGAGAGGTGCTGTGACTGTGGCGTACTTGGCCATCAGACTGGCCGACCTTGCAGAAATCAGGGGATTGCCAGAGCTATCGGTCATAGAGCAGGTGGAGTTCTCTGTGGCTTTTCAGGTCTTACGGAATTCTTAGAGTGCATGTGCTCTAACTACTCCATTTCTCATCCTGTCTGAAAGTAGAGCATCACTTGCATAATTGGGTAAATAATTCATTTGTACCACAGTTACTTACTGAGAGCCTTATTTGTTCCAGGCATGATTTGGAAACTGGCAATACCGAAGTGAGAAAATACAAAATCTCATTTCCTATGAAATTTGCCTTCAATGGGGAAAGTACAGATAGTAAAGAAAGAAGTGGTATTTCATATAGATGATGAGGTGGTGGTGAGTCCCGTGGAGCAGAGTAAGGCATGGGATGATGGGGATCTATTTACACGGTAACGTTTGAGTACCTGAATTGGGGAAAGGGAGTGTTATCCTTAAGGTTATCCAGGCTGGGGAGTGACAAATGCAAAGGCTCTGTGTCAGGGACTTGATGTGTTCCAGAAGGGGCAAAGAGGCCAGTGGACTAAAGCAGAGGGAACAAAGGGGATAATAGTAGTAAGGTAGGAATCCAGAAAGAATAGGGTATTTGGGGGCAGAGGAATGTCATGATCTAACTTATGATTTAAAAGAGTTCCTGATTCAGATGTAGCGAATGGACTCGAGGACATGGGGAGGGGGAAGGGTAAGCTGGGACGAAGTGAGAGAGTGGCACTGACATATATACACTATCAAATGTAAAATAGCTAGCTAGTGGGAAGCAGCCGCATAGCACAGGGAGATCAGATCCGTGCTTTGCGACCACCTAGAGGGGTGGGATAGGGAGGGTGGGAGGGAGGCCCAAGAGGGAGAGGATATGGGGATATACGTATACGTATAGCTGATTCACTTTGTTATACAGCAGAAACTAACACTATTGTAAAGCAATTATACTTCAATAAAGATGTTAATAAATAAATAAATGAAAGGATTCCTGGGACTTCCCCGGTGGGACCGTGGATAAGAATACGCCTGCCAGTGCAGGGGACACAGGTTTGATCCCTGGTCCGGGAAGATCCCACATGCCTCGGAGCAACTAAGCCTGTGTGCCACAACTACTGAGCCTGCGAGCCACAACTACTGAAGCCTGCGCACCTAGAGCCCGTGCTCCGCAACAAGAGAAGCCACTGCAATGAGAAGCCTGTGCACCACAACAGAGTAGCCCCCGCTTGCCACAACTAAAGAAAGCCCTCGCGCAGCAACGAAGACCCAATGCAGCCAAAAATAAATAAAATTAAATCTTAGAAAAAAAGAAAAGGATTCCTTAGGCCACTTCACTGAGCATATACTGTAGGGAGTAAGGCCAGAGGAGAGAGTTAGGACACTGTTGGAAGAATACAGGCCAAAGATAATAGTGGACTAGATTAGGATGGTAACAGTGCAGGTGGTGGGAAGTGCTTAGATTCAGGATGTATTGGGTTGGCCAAAAAGTTCGTTCAGGTTTTCTCCATAACATCTTACGGAATTCTCTGATTGGACATGATGCATGAGAGAGTGAGAGGAGAAAATGATGACATCATTATTTTTGGGTTGTGTTACAAGAAATAAGGAGTTGTGAATGTTTGATGTAGGGAAAAAATGGGAATAGGCAGATTTGGTGGGCTGTCAGGTGTTTGGTGTGGGGCATGTAAAGTTGAAAACACCTATAAGTTGGCTACGTAGAGATTTGCCAGGGCTGTTGGATACAAATCTGAAATTCAGGGCAGAGAACTGGGCAGGAGATACAAATTTGGGAGTTGTCAGTGGTTAGGTACTAGTTCAACCTAGGAGACTGGACGGGTTTACGAAAGGAATGGGTAGACAGAGAAGAGTTTCTTGGATCTAAGGAAGGAGCTCCAAATGAGACTGAGCATGAGGCACTCAGGAAAGATAAGGAAGAGTGGGAGGGCTCGTGATGTAGAAAAGAGCACTAAGGCTCAGTGTGAGCTCACTTCCGTCACAGGTGGTCCTTGGGTCAGGAGGACTGGTCTACATGAAGATGAATGGCTGGCCTGGGACCCAGGAATGTGGATGTCACTGGTCACCTTCACGAGAGCAGTGCCCACAGAGCTGGTGGAGGAGTCAGAGCTGTGATTGGAGCAGATTTAAGATAGTGTAAGAGGGCTTCCCTGGTGGCGCAGTGGTTGAGAGTCCGCCTGCCGATGCAGGGAACACGGGTTCGTGCCCCGGTCTGGGAAGATCCCACATGCCGCGGAGCGGCTGGGCCCGTGAGCCATGGCCGCTGAGCCTGTGCGTCCGGAGCCTGTGCTCCACAACGGGAGAGGCCACAACAGTGAGAGGCCCGCGTACCGCAAAAAAAAAAAAAAAGATAGTGTAAGAAAGATATTAGAGACAGCAAACAGATGATTTTTGAGACATCACTGTAGGGAGAGTAGACGGGGAAGCAGAAAAGTAGCTAGAGAAATATGGGGGACTCCTGAAAAGGTTTCTTTCTCTTTGTAACTTTTATTTTGAACTGATAGATTCACAGAAAATTGCAAAAATGTACAGGGGGGGTCCTCTGTATTCTTAACCCAGTTTCCAGCAAAGGTAACAACTTGCATGACTATAGTAAAAAAAAAATTACAACCAGGAAATAGACACTGGTACCAGGAAATAGAAATTAAAGGTTTTACTAGTTATATATGCACTCGTGTATTCTATATGATTTTTATCACATGTATACATTTGTATAACCACCAGATCAAGATCCAGAACTTTCCATAACCACATGGCTCCCTTGTGCTACCCCTTTAAAGCCACACATTCCCCATCCCTAACCCTGTCAACCACTAATTCATTCCTCACCTCTAAAATTTTACTTCAAGAATGTTATATAAATGGAGTCATAGCTATAACCTTTGGGGACTGACTCTTTGCACTCAGCATCATTGCCTTGTGGTTCATCCAAGCCGTTGTACCTCTCAGGGTTTAGCTCCTTTTTATGGCTGAATAGTATTCCATGGTATTATGGACCCATTGAGAGACATCTGGTCTATTTCCAGTCGTTGGTTATTAGGAATAAAGTTGCTGTGAACAGTTGTGTACAGGGTTTATGTGAACAGAAGTTTCATTTCCCTGGGGCCGCATGCCCAAGAGTACATTACTAGGTTGTCTGTTAAATGCATGTGTACTTTTATAAGACACTGCCACACTGTCCTTCCTCCAGGGTGGCTGCACCATTTTCCATTCCCACTAGCAATGTGTGAGGGACCCAGATTCTCCACATCCTGGCCAGTATCTTGTGTTGTTTCTCTTTTTTATTTTAGCCATTCTAATGCATGCATAGGCATAGAGATTTCTTTTTAAGAAGAGAGAAATTGCAGAAAAGTCGGAACCCTACTTATACCGCCAGCCTCTTGTTAGGTAGTTTGAAGACTGTTAAAAATCCAGCCCATATTTTAAAGTATTGAGTGGCTGCTGTGACATGTATGACCATAGATGTGATGTTTGTTTAAAAGAAGTCCATGTCCCAACCTGGAAGCTGATTTACCCAAGTTATACACATCTGGGCACTAGGGTAAAATTTATGGTAGTTTTCAGCAACCTAGGAATTACAAATTTGAGCTTTTGTATTTTTTTAATCTGTTCATGTGTTTGTCATGAGGGACAGTATGTAACTTCAATGTTCCTAAAAGTTGATTTAAGCTTATTAAACACAGGTGAGTAGGACAAATAAAAAACCTTGAAAAACAGCGTGGAGGAAGATGTATATTTAAATATAAATATACCGGCAGACCTCATTTTCTTGAGCCAGAATTGTCACCCAAATGCTCGCTTTCTTCCACTTGGTCACTGTACTTGATAGATAGCCCTTAGGCCTGCGTTTCTGCTTGGAAGTCTCTTTGGAGTGAGTGAAGGAGCTTCTGTAATTCTGGATTGATCATTGTCATAATCACAGAAGACACTAGTGTTTAATTGTGCGGACAGCTCAAAAAGTCAAGACTGATCTTTCTTCTCTAGGGATTTACAGACACCCATGCAAAGGTAGTGGAGAGTCACACATAGAGAATCATCTGTAAAGAAGCATCAGGTCAGATAAGAATAAAGGCTTAGACATTTCCGGGAAATACTGCCGTGAGTGTATGTTTCCGGGGGGAGGGTGTACAGAATTATGGCTCGTGGGTAGAGGGGGGAGGGGGATGCTGGCTTTTCTTCATTCAAATGGAAACACTTATGGAAAAGACAAGATGACAGGTGTGGATAAGTGGATGAGAGTTTGTTTGGCTGCTAGGACAGGGAGGACGTTCCAGGCCTCAGGAGCTACCTTATGAAACAGGAATCACAGGACATTTATCTTTGTTGAAGGAAAGCCACACCGTGGCCTGTGCATACGTATGTCCTTACAGCAAGTGGAACTGTGACTTTCACTTAGCGGGTGCTGAGTAAATGTCATTAGCTTGATCAATAGAACTTTAAAAAGGCAGAGGGGATGCTTTTCTAAGCCATGGTGAGAGAAAGCAGTGCTGTGAAACTGCTAACTTTGCACAGACACGGGGTGCTGAGGAAAGGGAGAGATTTGGGAGCATTTTTCTCCAAAGGCCAGAATTCTTGGCATGTATAATAAAATGCAAGTTTCACAGCACTGCTGTGAAATGCACCAAATGCAAGTTGGTGTGCCCAGCTCACAGTGAAGCCAAGTAATACCAAAACGTTGGAGTTTGGAGCAGAGAAAGGTTTATTGCAGGGCCATGCAAGGAGACTGGTGGCTCATGCCCCCCAAACCCCGAACTCCCCGAAGGGTTTCAGCAAAGCGTTTTTA
Organism: Stenella coeruleoalba; assembly: GCF_951394435.1. NCBI lineage: Eukaryota > Metazoa > Chordata > Mammalia > Artiodactyla > Delphinidae > Stenella > Stenella coeruleoalba. The sequence continues at coordinate 56,161,635 of NC_137160.1, read as the reverse complement.
AATGCCAGGAGAGGTCGGGGCATGGTTGGTTGTTGCAGACTTCTTGGTGTTGGAATCCTTTGTTCTTGCAGCTGTCCAGGTAGGTCAGGTCACAGTGTTCTTGTAAATCTCCAAGACAAATGTTATTCTGTTTTGCAACCTTTTATCTCTGTATGAATGGAAAAGTGTTACACCTTTAAAGGTCAGAGCCTTGAGAATGGGCTATCCTGTGTATTTCAGGCTATAGGCAACATTCTTAACTCCAAGCAGAAGCAATAGAATACAAAGGTTAAAGTAAAAGGAACAGATCCAATATGGAGTCAGGTTTGTTCCTCCCTATTACATATAGAATCTCGAAGCCTGAAAGTTCCTTTCTTTGAGGTTGCAGGAAAGAACAAAGTCAGGGAAGAAAGAAATTTGGCATGAGAGGGGAGGTGTATCATTTTGATGAAGTTGGCGAATGCCCCTGAGTGATTAAATCAGTGGTTTGGTGTTATCGCAGAAGTTGTGCAAACTTTTCTAGAGACAGTACTGTGAATATTTTTTTCAATGAGGCTCTTACTCTATGACTTATCTCAGTAACTCATAGTTTTATTCCACATTTGTAAATTAAGTTTGGCCGGGCAATCTGTATGATTCTCATGGCAAAACTACACGTCGCCTATAACAGAGAAAAAAATGCATTTAAATGTATCAAATATGCCAAAACAAACTTCTAACTAAAGAAGGATCATTAGTTTTACATTTTAGCATCGTTCAAACAAAATGTATATAACAAACAAAATAAATTTGAACCCGGTATGACTTAAATTCATGGTTCTATTTGTGCATCAAATCTAGGTTATTCATGATGAAACTCTAATATTTTGATAAGTGATTAGGTACTCAGACTTTATTCAAAAGGAGTCAGAATAAACCGAAGCAGAAGTGTATGGTTTTAGATATTGATTTTTTCTGTTTATTTTCATATGCTGTAGATTTAAAAGTATTTTATTTTGCTGTGTGTATATATGTGTCTTTCAAGGTTAGAAACGAAAGTCTATTCACCTAAGAGAATGAACTAAGAATTTAGCACGTGTCATAAAATTGTTTATCTCAGAGCTACTAAGAACTTACAAATGTGACCCTGTAATAAATAAGTGTAGCTATTTTTGTAAGTTCTTACAAAGCAGAAAACTCCTCCCCCAAATATGTCAGGCTTAATTTTCTGCTCTACGGAGCACAGCTAGTAGGATAGCAAAACCCAGTGACATTTTCCACAGTGTGAGTTGCCAACCATTAGTAGCCTGTGGCAGTGTTTAAATCTACAGCAAACGAGCTAACAATTGGTGGAGAAAGGATTATGTAATTCTTCTTTAAGATTCCTTTCTGTGATGTTTACATCACTGTCAGAATCATAAAGGCAGAACTAGGGGACTTTCTGCTAAGGTAACATTTTCTTACACCCATGAGTCCATATAACCTTTACGCTTCTCTGCAGGTTTTTTTGGGTTAACCTCTCCATCTTTTGCTAAACTCCTAATGAAATGGACTATATTTGAGTGTGCTCCCTTACGTGTGTGTTAGGGCTGTGATTTGAGTGGTCATTATTTTTGCAGAATGGCCTATATTAATTCCAAAGTCTCCTGGGGAGCAGTAATTAGTAAGATAATAACATGCTGCTACCTGGGTTCTAATAAATGCTTCAGCAATTAGATCCAGCCTGCAAATTGAAACATTGGTAATGGCAGTAGGAAGAGTTGAATTCAGAGGAACTGAGAAACTATTTATTGTATGAATAGAGCAGAGCAAAAATCAAAAGAGGACCATTACAATATAATGGCCCCAAATATCTGTGGGTTATGAAACACTGTCAAAGTCCTAGGGGAAATAAGATTATCTAAATGGTCCTATTACAGTTTCTTTTTTCCCCCTGGATCTGTAAATGACATTTTATGAATAGACAGTAATACCTCAATTACCTGACAATGGTGTTGAACAGAAGGGTGATAAGTAAAATTTCTAGATAATGAGAACACATCCCAACTGCCAGATTGAGTTTGTTTTATTATTTTGCTTTTTATAATTGAATATGTATGTGTTTCCTGGTCATCTCTTAGAAGATATTACTTATAATTGAAATTTTTCTTTTTGCCTTAAGTATTGACCTTATGGAATTTAGAAAAAAAAAATTGGTACCCATCTGTGTTCAAGACACTGTATTATAGGCCTTGTGAGTAGTATAGAGGCTAATAGAGACCCTGAACATCTCACGTGCTATGGGTAGAAATCAGTACTTGGGCGACTAGTCCTCACATTTCATATGTCAAGTATGTAGTTAGTTATATTGTAATACTGTCGTCCAGGACAGAATGTGAAATCCTGAAGGAAAGGGACTGTATATTATTCATTTTTTTTAAGTATAACTTTCAGAGAAAAAATCATGGAGGACTGCAGTTTAAGAGATTTCAAAGTAATGTTAGTTGATTGGAATTGGTGGAGATGGAAACTTCTAGAAATTTTACGATTATTGAGGGAAAATGTGATTATACTTACTTTTCATGTTGAGGAAAATTGAAATTCGCTGTTTTGTATTAGTACCTTTATATAGCTAGAAGTATTTTGTTTAGAAAAATGCCTTATTTCATTTTATAATACCTCATTTTAAATTGGTTTTTTCTTAAACAATCAGATTTGGTACATGTAAGTTAACATAGTTTTCTAAGATGTCCCAGAGAGCTGAACTGTACAGTATCCAATAACATTTCCCTCCATTTTTTGAGAAGAAATGAACACTTTGAACAGATGGGATAATCAGCTTTTATCGTAAAAGCCAGGATATTATCTTTTCTCATTCTACAGAGTAATGAACAGACAGCTAAAGCATGCATTTTCAGCAAAGGAGCTGGACAATAAAAACTGTTTTTTCCCTTTTTCTGTTATATGATGGAGAAATGCATTCTCAGAAATTAATACTTGGTTTTAATTGCGTCCCTTGGAAAGCTCTGTCTGATAAGGTGGAATATTGAACTGTGAAAATGAAGACAAGAGGATTCATTCAAGAAAAAAATCTTTTCTCTTAATTTCCACTGATTTATCACCTACATACAATATAGCACATGAATCTTAAATGTACAGCTTAATGAAAATGAGGGGTGAATATACCTGTATAACCCCTACTAATAGGAAGATACAGAATAATATCATCAGCCCAAAGAACTCCCTTGTTGTGCTTCCTAATTAATACCTCCCAGAGGTAACCGCTATGATGCATTTTTTTTTACTATAAACTAGTGTTATCAGTTTCTTGAGTTTTATATAAATGGAATAATAGATTATGTTCTCTTGATTTTTGTAATCCATATTATCTGTAGGATTGATTGATCCATGTTGTAGGCAACAGTTGTTCATCCTTCTTTGTGGCTATAGAGCAGTCGATTTTATAAATATAGCATAATTTATTAACTGATTCTATTATTGATGGACATTGCCTTATTGCTGGCTTTTGGCTTTCATGAATAAAACAGCTATTATGATTCTGGTACGTGTCCTTTGGTGCATATACCTACTCATCCCCTTGGCTATGTCCCTGGAGTGCAGTGTTGGTCAAAACTCTGTATTTGTTCAGCTTTAGCCCCACAATCTTTCAAGATGATTGAACCAATTTACACCTGGACCAGTCACGTATGAATTGTACTTCCTCTGTATCTTCGTCAACACTTTGTATTGTTTTTTGTAATTTTAGCCATTTTTTTTCCTAAAAGCTGTCTTGTTTTACCTTTCATGTTAGTCTACAATCCATCTGGAATTATTGTTATGTTTTGCATACAGTGTGAGGAAGTAGTCAAGCCTCATTTTTTTCCACATGCATTTTCAATTTATCAAGCACCATTTATTGAAAAGAACTAATTCATTGTTTTCCCTACTTACTGAGATGGCATCTTTGTCATAAACTAGGTGGCGATGCATGTGGTGGGTTCTTCACTCTTTGTTCTGTTTTTAAGTTACTACCATAAAGCTATTTCTAACACCATTTAATTTACTGTAGGGATGTCCTCATTTTCATGTGGTATTGCTCAATTTCATTTTTCTTCTTTTCTCAATGTCTTATGAAGAGTTTCCAGAAACAACTTTGGGCATAGTTGATTTTTTCCATTATATATCTTGCTTCAACTCAATTGTTTTCATACCATTTTTGTTCATTTCTTTCATCTGTTATTTTTGAATTTAGTTTGCTATTCATTTCCCAAGTACTTTTGAAATCTGTTTGAAGTTTCATTTTGAAGTAAGTTGAGTTGCAAAACATCTGCAAAACTGTGACAAAGAGATCCGATAAACTCATCGCCCAGCTTCGCTAAATGTGGACATCTTATGGAACAGTAGTACAATCATAAAATCATGAAATTAATATTAGCTATAAAACTTGGTACCATTTATAAACCTAGTTTATAAACCTAGTTCCTAGTTCAGGATCAAATCCAGGATGACACATTGTATTTAGTTGTCATGTCTTTTTTTTTATGCAGAAAAATGCTATTTATTTATTTTAACATCTTTATTGTAGTATAATTGCTTTACGATGTTGTGTTACTTTCTGCTGTATAGTAAAGTGAATCAGCTATATGTATACATATATCCCCATATCCCCTCCCTATTGTGTCCCCCTCCCTATTGTGTCTCCCTCCCACCCTCCCTATCGCACCCCTCTAGGTGGTCACAAAGCACCGAGCTGATCTCCCTGTGCTATGCGGCTGCTTCCCACTAGCTATCTATTTTACATTTGGTAATGTATATATGTCAGTGCTACTCTCTCACTTCGTCCCAGCTTTCCCTTCCCCTCCCCGTGTCCTCAAGTCCATTCTCTGCATCTGTGTCTTTATCCCTGTCCTGCCCCTAGGTTCTTCAGAACCACTTTTTTTTTTTTTTTAGATTCCATATATATGTGTTAGCATATGGTATTTGTTTTTCTCTTTCTGACTTCACTCTGTGCGACAGACTCTAGGTCCATCCACCTCACTGTAAATAACTCAATTTTGTTTCTTTTTATGGCTGAGTAATAAATATTCCATTGCATATATGTGCCACATCTTCTTTATCCATTCATCTGTCGATGGACACTTACGTTGCTTCCATGACCTGGCTATCGTAAATAGTGCTGCGATGAACATCGTGGTACATGACTCATTTTGAATTACAGTTTTCTCGGGGTATATGCCCAGTAGTGGGATTACTGGGTCATATGGCAGTTCTATTTTTAGTTTTTTTAAGGAACCTCCATACTGTTCTCCATAGTGGCTGTGTCAATTCCCACCAGCAGTGCAAGAGGGTTCCCTTTTCTCCACACCCTCTCCAGCATTTTTTGTTTTTTTTTAATGTTTATTTTTTATTTATTTCTCTTATTAGTCATCCATTTAATACACATCAATACATGTCAATCCCAATCTCCCAATTCATCACACCACAATCCAGCATTTACTGTTTGTAGATTTTTTGGTGATGGCCATTCTGACCGGTGTGAGGTGACACCTCTTTGTAGTTTTCATTTGCATTTCTCTAATGGTTAGTGATGTTGAGCATCCTTTAATGTGTTTGTTGGCAATCTGTATATCTTCTTTGGAGAAATGTCTATTTAGGTCTTCTGCCCATTTTGGGATTGGGTTGTTTGTTTTTTGATATTGAGCTGCCTCAGCTGCTTGTAGAGTTTGGAGATTAATCCTTTGTCAGTTGCTTTGTTTACAAATATTTTATCCCATTCTGAGCGTTGTCTTTTCGTCTTGTTTATGGTTTCCTTTGCTGTGCAGAAGCTTTTAAGTTTCATTAGGTCCCATTTGTTTATTTTTGTTTTATTTCCATTTCTCTAGGAGGTGGATCAAAAAGGATCTTCCTGTGATTTATGTCATAGAGTGTTCTGCCTATGTTTTCCTCTAAGAGTTTGATAGTGTCTGGCCTTAGGTCTTTAATCCATTGTCATGTCTCTTTATTCTCCTTTCACTTGAGGAACATCTTTAGCCTTTGTCTTCATGACCTTGACATTTTTGAAGAGTGCTGGCCAATTCATTTGGGGAATGTCCCTCAATTTGGATTTGTTTGATGTTTCTTCATGATTAAATTCAGATTATTCATTCTTGGCAAGAATACCCCAGAAGCAATGACGTGACCTCAGTGAGTCATATAAGAAGGTAAACGATGTTGACACACCTCATTTCTGGTGTTGTTAAGTTTGATCACTTGATTGAAGTGGAGTCTGTCAGTTTTCTCCACTTTAAATTTATGGGTTTTTTTCCTTTGTAGTTAATAAGTATCTTGTGGGAAGACAGTCTGAGAATACACGAGTATCCTGTTTTCTCATATACCTCTGCCCACTCATTTTATCCTCCATCACTGATTCATGCCTCTGCAACAGTTATTATGGTGCTGGCTGTGAGATGGTGATTTTCCCTTTGCCTCATTCCTTCTGTATTTATTAATTTGATTTCTACTCTAAGGATGAGCTATCTTATCCTTATGTATTCATTCAACCACTTATCTGTAGTATGAACTCAAGCATATTTGTTTTATTCCATGAGATAAAATTCATTATTATTTTCTGGTCATCGGGAGCACCTTCCGACTGGCTCCTCAGTCCTTTTGACTTGCCATCAAAGTTTGAGCACTTGCTTACTTTCTGGCCCCAAAAGATGGGGCTCATCTTGCCTCATCCCCTCACCATGCTCATCTCTACCTTGTTCCTGAGATCAACCATTCCTTCCAGGATTTTTCATTCCTTTCATTGAAGAAGGATATATGGAAACCAAGTTCTGGGTGCTAGGTGTATCGATTGAACTTTTACAGTTGCTTCTAGGTTCTCGCTCATCTGACAGAGCTAGGACATAGGTGTATATATACAAACACACACACATCTATATCTATTTGTGTATATACACACACACACATATAATCATGAGTTTATATTGATGCATCTGATTCCAGTCCATCATCACAGGGTTCATTCAAGTCAACTTCCTTCTATTTCTAGTAACATTTTAGCGCTGAGAAACCTCACTCTCGTTATCATCAATGTATTTAAATTATTTACTCAATCTGGAAAATGCACATAAAATAGTTTCACAATTGCAATTTTATACCTCTAAAAAAATCTTTAACTACAGTACAATATGTGTACAGTTTTTTTTTGTCTTTCGCCTTAAAGTATGCAATCAAAACACTGTTTCTGAAGGTTACTTAGGTTAGCTCTGTTCTTTCCCATCCTCTTCAGTGTGGTTCTGTTATTTATTTATAATGCAATGTCTATGGAAGGTGTTAATTTCTGAGTATTAATTTCATACTCTGTTGCCTTAAAAAAAAACTCTTTTGTTGTTTGAGGTACTGTTTTTATTGATTCTTTAGAATTTTCCATTTTAGCATCCACAAGTAGGAATAGGTTTACCTCTTATTCTTTAATTGATTTATTTCTTCTGATTGCATTTGCTAATAAAGTGAATAATAATGGAGATACTGGACCCCCTCCCCCAGTTCCTGATCTGAGTAGAAGTGCTTCTAGTATTTTCCCATTAAGTAAGATATTGGTTTTAGGATTGAGGAATATAAATATTTTTCATGTTAAGAAAGTGTCCTTTCTTTTGTTTTCTTGAGGGTTTTTATGATGAGTGAATGTTGAAATTTTTTTAGGCTTCTCAGCATGTGTGGTAGTATATATGGTTTATGATATTAATAGATTTTCTAATATGAACCAACCTTGCATTTCTGGAATAAGTCCTACTTGATTGTGTGTGATGTTGTATTCTGTTTGCTAAAATTTCTTTAGTACTTTTGTGTTGATATTCATAGACAGCTATGGTCTGTAATTTCTTTTTTTTGAACAAAGTTTTTTAGGTTTAGGTATCAACATTATACTGGCTTAAGAAGAAACAGAGGTTTTTCTGTCACTTACAATTTATAGTGTGTTGGAACTAAGGGACAGGACCCCATAATCAAACCCATGGGTATTTCTATTGTAAATTGTAAGAATATTCATATTAAGTGTCATAAATAATGATGGTAAGTGGCCTCACGTCAGTTCAGGTCAGATCAGGTTTTCCTGACAAATAAGACACAAGAAAATCTTAACTTCAAGAGATTTTTTTGGAGTTTGATATTGTCAGTAAGGGGTTTATTTATTATTCCATAATAATAAAAATATTAAAATTTGTATATAAAATGTATATTGCATTATTTAATAAGAAAATTGTTTACAAACTATTAAAGCTTTGACCGGTTTATGCTATCTTGGGAAAATAAACAAGATTTAGTGTTGTGTTATATATCTAGAAAAAAGCTAACCATAGGAAAATAGTCTAGAAGAAAATGCACCATATTATTAGCAATGACTATGATGTGGTGGTTTAAATATTTTTTTTTTCTTTTCTTTTGTTTTTTTTCGGTACGCGGGCCTCCCACTGTTGTGGCCTCTCCCGTTGCGGAGCACAGGCTCCAGACGCACAGGCTCAGCGGCCATGGCTCACGGGCCCAGCAGCTCCGCGGCATGTGGGATCTTCCCGGACCGGGGCACGAACCCGCGTCCCCTGCATTGGCAGGTGGACTCTCAACCACTGCGCCACCTGGGAAGCCCTTAAATATTTTTATAAATATTTTATAAACATTTTCTATTTTAAATATTTTTATTTTATACTCTGCAGATTTTTAATGAAGATAGTAATTTTACAATGAAAATAATTTTTTTGTCAAATCGACTTTAGTACATAGTCTTCATTGTTCTGTAAGTTTGACTGTAAGCAATTTGAAAAAGTTGCCTTTTGTTATCTTTGCATGGTGGTAAATTCCACTCTAAATCAGGTCCTTCGTGATAGAGAGGGAGAGAAATTTCTTTGAATATTGTTTTAATGTGTTTGTTTCATGTGCTGAATCTTACTGGTTAATTTCATTCTCAGTCTGTCTCCTAAAACATTATAAATAAACTTGGGATGAGTTTATAAAAAACAGTTTTATATTAAACCAATAGAGTTTAATCTGGCATATTGTCTGCTTTGCTGCGGAGAGCATCAAGATATAACAAATAATCCCTCAAATATGAAAGAGTTCAGATGCAACAAGAACTTTGAAGAGCAGACATCTTTTAAGTGCTAACGCTACTTTCTTGTAGTCTAACTTTAGCAAATTGCTAATTCCTGAATCTCAGTCTCCTTATTTATATAACAGGAGGAATAACACCTCATCTGAGGGTGAAGCGAGGTCATTTCTATTAAGCACCAACCCAGTGCTTTATGTTATATGCTCACTAAATGGACATCCTATCATCCTGAGTTTTAACCAAGAACAGCAAAGAAAGAGGGAAGGAATAAAATACCTACTCTTCATCAAGCACTGTTAAAAGCATTTATTTGTATTAATTTCATTATTCTTTTCATAGCCCTCTGTGGAGGGCACGCATAGCTTCCCAAAGAAGCAGGGTAGGTGGCTGGGCTGTGATGTCAAGTCTGTTCTTCTGACCCAAAGCCCACACTCTTGATGACCAGGCAAGCCTGCCTCTGAACTATTAGTGTAAAAATGAGAGTAAGGCTGCTATTCGTGTGGTTTAGTATGTATAAGTAATATTGGAAAAGTAACTCTCAAGCTCAGCTAACAGATTGGTAATTCTTTTTTGTCCCCTTCTGTGTTTCAGCACACAGTGAATGGTGCTTTTGAGCGCCTTCTGTGATAACCATTCACACCTTTTCTGGGGACACTTTCTTAAAAGAACCAGCAAGCATCCGGTTTACTGAGAGATAAACGCAGATTCATGGAGTTGTTGCAGAACAGATACCTCTTGTCTCACTAAGACTGGGTAAGAGTTTAAAATTTCATTTACTGTTATGGATGATGTTGGGTGTGATGACCTCTTCTGAAATATTTCTGCTTTGATATAAATCGGAAAGTTTCAATAACTAGACACGTGGTGGGGGGAAAAAGTAGGCTACCGTAAAAAGGCATTGGTATTTGATCGATGCATTTATTATTATATAAACATGCTGATGTATTTGAAGATATTTTTATTACTTAATGTGAAGTATAATGTGTTAACATTGCAAGGGGAATTTCATGACCAGCATTCTTTTAAAATATAACTGCAGTACGGTTTTATGAAAGCTGTAATTGCTACAATCTATGTTGTTTCTACTGCTATAAAATCGATAACTAAATTGGAGAGGCTATCTCCTTGAAATTGGTTATGATGAAAATGTACCTACTATGATTATCATTATGGAAATCCTGCCCTGTGAGCTTTCCTTACTTGTACTTCTAGTGCGTATAATTATACTTCTGCGTACCTTTTCCTCAACGTTAAAATTTTCTTTTCCAATATAGTAAATTGCCAGTCAGTCCATTTGGGGTTAATCATTGAAACAGAATTGAGGCTGGGAAAAGGTAGTGAAATTGAAGCAGATGGCAGAATAGGAGTAGTTGCTGCAGGGAGTTTGGGGGAGATGAAGAAGACGAGCAAGGTGACTGCATCACTTAGAAGGATGCTCCAGTGGCCTCCATAAGGGCAGAAGTGCAGGGATGAAATAGGTGCTTTGGTCATGACATGAAGTTATCTTGGGTGGATAGATGTTGAGAAATAAAGGTCATCCAAAGGTTTTCCTTCTCAAGTTTCCTTCTCAAGAGTTACTCTGCATCTCAGGTACCTGAGATTCAATGTGGGTCAGTGCCTCTGAGACTGAAATAGAAAGATATTTACATGAACTAGACCTCTTGGAATATATAGTCACATGCCATGTGTAAAAACGTTTCGAGTATTTCGTATACAGTGTAGGGAAGGGATATCAAGAAGGTTTCCTAGTGAACAAAGCCTGGGAAATGGAAATTAGTTAGCCTGAAGGTGTGAAAATGCCCCGGGTGATAGCACGGTGGCTGAGAACGTGGGATTTGGGGAACAGATCAGTTTCTCTGATTTGAATCCTGATTCTGCCATCTTTTGGCAACCACTCCTATGGTAGCTGTGAAAATTAGATAAAGTAAATTACAAATTAGCGCACAGTAAGTGTTCAAAAATGGGTATGATTATGTTAGGTGATAGCGCAAATATTTGCAAGGACTTTTACAGTTTTACCAATTCTTGATCTTAATACCATTTTCTCTATGAGGACTTAAATTTCTCATCTGTAAACCCTCCTACTATGTTGAATCTTCCTTAATCTCACCTAGCCAGCACAGTTAGGAAGACATTACTACATTTTTCAAGACGAGATTGTTGGCTTTCAATTCTGGCATATGTTATATTTCTCAAGATCATTGGTATTTTAAATTTTATGATATTAAATCTGCCACTTTCTAGCATCTTAATATAGAGTAAATTATCTAACTTTTCTGAATAGTCTCATCTTTGAAATGGGAACAGTAGAATATCTATGAGAGTTTTTGTGCAGAATAAATAATGTAAGATACAGTGCATGACACAGAAGTACTCGATACATATGGCTACTGTGACTATTACTACCATTATTGTAATTAGTCTTCTTAAACTCGTTTACTAATGATGTGATCGCTGATGTTGTCAGTCTTTAATTTGTGGAACTCGGAAGCAGGACATTCTACAGTTTTTTCATTTGTATAAATTATTATATATGAAAAATCTTACACCACTTTTAAACTTTTGAAAACATTATTCACCATCATCATTTTGTACCCTCTAAATACAGTATATTTCATTTAAACACAAATCTCATTTCACGATGCTACTAAATTATGTCTAAGAACAGCGGCTTTTAAAACTCCCCAAACTTGTTTCTTTCTAGAGGGAATTATAAAACTTCCATTCTACATTTTTCACATTTTGATGATTCTTAATATCAGCGTTTGGCTGTGTCACCCTTAACTTTAGACTGCTGACCCGACCTCCTAAGTCTGTAAAAATCGTTACATAAATACTAGGTAATCAGGATACTCTTTACTACTTACTCCATCCAGCCGTTCTAACTTGGTACTCTGTCTTATCTCCATGGTTCGGAATGCTTAGAACTTGATTCCATAATCCAGCCTTAATGTCCAGCTCTAACCCACATTATATTTGCCCCAGTGCAGTCAGTACTGGGTTTGAAATAACCAGTGAATTTTAGGAAACTGAAAAATGTGACTCCTTCTTTCATATTAAGATCTGATATTGACCAGGCAAAGCTATGTACCAGGGTTCCTGATAATGTTCTTATGAACTGTTGTAAACAATAAAATAAAAAAATTTTTTTTTAAGTTTTTCTCCATTTTATTTATTTTTCTGGTTTATTTCCAAAATGTTTTTAAGGAAGTTGTGTGAGCAAGTTGGAATAAGAATATATCAAATGTTTCAATAGGTAGCTAAAGACTTATGGCATATGTAGGATTAACCAATAAAGTAAATTTTCAATAGAGCTAATTTATTTTTTTATGTAATCTGGGCCTAAACCAGATTTTTGACAATAACAGTGTAATTATTTCACTAAAGCTTTTACAAGTAAGTAGATCATAAGATCTTTCAGAGTGGGCAGCAAGGTAACATTAGACCATTTGAATACATTTTATAACTTTTATTTGCCACTTAAAGTATCTGGATAAACAAAAGGACTTATGCAATTATATATAAAAGTTAGAAACTGTTTTTACTGAAAAGATAGCAAAATTTTAAACCCACTTAGTCTTAGTGGTATAAAATATTTCCTTCCTAATTTTTAAAATAGAAGATCTTTCAGAGCATTTATTCAAAAGTTTAGCGTTATTTTCTACTTATATCTTTGAACATAATTCTTAGAGTTCAAAAACAAGAAATTTAAAGAATTCTCATTGCCGACCATTAAATTCCAAACTTCATCAAGTGCAGGGTATTTGTTTTAGGTGATCTCAGTGTTACTGGTAACGCTCAGTGTTTCTAGAAAGACTCCACTGCCAAATTAGGTGATCAGAGAAGACTGTCACTTTTGGAGTGTTGTTCATTCCCAGGTGTTTAGTCTTGCCTTTCATTTTATCATGTGTTCCACTTCGCTATTCTATCGAAGACTTTTTGAGGAAAAAACCATCCTCCCAAGTAAGGTCTACAGTAATTTCTCTTGCGTTTGATGTCTAACAGAAATAAGCAATGTCAAATACATCATTGCCACTTCCTTAAAGTTTCTGGATAATCTGTCCTATTTCTCATATAGTTTCTGAGGGCTGTTTCAATTGTTTCCTGGGAAGGGCAGGTGTGGAAGTAGGGGATTTTTGTAGAATGGGGAAGGTGTAAGGAGAAACTTGGGATGTCTGAGTACATAATCCTAGTGCATCCCAGGACAGTTCCTGAGAAAAAAAATCCTATTCTCCAATGTTCTGAAGGAAATGAAACATTTGGTATTGATATCGGTGGTTAATGAAAATTTAAGGCCAACTTTAATTGATATGACCTCTCATTAAGTCAATACTTAGTCATATTTATATTGTTTACTACAGTATTCACTGATAACCCAGATGTCTCATTTCATTAATTTAAATTGGGTTGGGAAATCTGCAGAGTCAAAAAGCACTTAATACTTAAGTTTTTTTTTTTCCAAAGGGTATAATATATTATTAGTACTTAGTCTAAGTTCGTATTTATTTTTATTTCTACTTTATAAGAAAACTGGTACTTTCCCTTTATGCACATTTGCCTTATTGATTTTACTTATATATCCTCATTCTGAAAGTATACGGATAATACTAGTAATTCATAATTCTTGGTGTGAATTGTAAGGAAAGAGCAGAGAGTTTCATACCGATCTAGAATTATCGATAAACAGATTATATTTATGAAACATTTAAGTTCACCTTAGTTCTTAAATAGTATCAAAACTCCAGTTGTTTTCACATTATAGAGATTTTTCTAAATGAGTCATTTCATATATAATTTCTTATTCAGGTTCAGTTTTATAATATGATTTTAAGAAGATCGTGATCTCGTGAATTTTCCTTTTATATTGTTTGTAAAAGTCAATTTTATCTAGGAATGTCAAAATGTTTATTTCTTGGAAAACTTGCTAAAAGAGATCTACTCAGGTGTATTGAAAAGTTGATTGTATAATTAAGAAGTCAGGATGGTTGTCAGGCAAAGAATAAAGTGGGTCCACAAATACCTTCCAGCTTTTTATATTTGCTCTGAAACTAAATCTGTGTGAGGGAAAGAACACTGGACATGAAGTCAGAAGACCAGGTTGCTTACTGTGATTTTAGGCCACTCACTTTCTTGGCCTCTTAAGATTTAGTTTACTTTTTTCTTAACAAACAAACAAACACACTTCTTTGGGTGATTGGGGAATTAAATGAGCTAATATTTGTGAAAGTGTTTTTGAACTTTAAGGTTCTATAAAAATGGTGCCTGTGAATGTTGCAGTTACCAGTGGTGTAATATGAAAACTTTTATTATAAATAGTTTAAAGAGTCTAAATGGGAAATCCTGTTCAATCTTTTAATTTAAAGAATTTCGAAAGGTAAGCGTTTTCAATGGGTTTGATATCGCACTTACTGTTACATGTCTCCTTTCATTGAGCACGTGATGATTTCTGTTTCTTTCATTGATTGAACATGTACATTCAGAGTAAATGGTAAATATTGACATTTAATATTTTATTTTTGTTACACATTAAACCCTTGTTGGATTATTCAGAAAATTCGGAGTTCCCTGTCATTGGTGTCAGAGAAATGTTAAGCAAGGAATAATAAAGATTGTATAAATGTAGCAGTTCTGATGAAGTAAATTAAGTTTATTTATGTTCCATGATATAAATTGGGAACTGGAGTGAAATATAGGTCCTTTTCTGATCATATTATATGTGATCAGGAAAGACAGGTAATTTGTAAGAAGCGTAAGTTTGCCTCTATGAACTATGTGTCTAGATACCAAGTAGATAGTTTTTCTGGTGTAGATGAAAACTTGGTCCTGACTTACTAAGGTAGATGACATAGGCATTCATGGGGGTGGAGTCAAAACACAGTTTTGTCTAAGTCCGAAGTCAGGACTCAGCACCTAGCTATACCTTCTTCATGTATGTTATAAAAGAAGTCATTGATCTGCAGTGTGACACATATGGCTGATTCACTTCGTTGTACAGCAGAAACTAACACAACATTGTAAAGCAACTATACCCCAATTAAAAAACATAAAAAGACTATTTTGTCCCCATCAGTTGCACACAGAGTCTCAGTGCTATATAAACTGTGAAAGTGCTTATAGTCAGTTGTTTTAAAGGAAATTTTTACTACATGAGCAAGAAAGATATTTTTGAAGCTCTTCTACTAATTTTAGACCATTTACATCTAATAAATGACCCTTTTATGTCCTGATAGGTACCTTCGTGACCTGTAGAATGATTCATAGATGACTACACAGGGGAAACAGTTTATTTGCATAATCTTATTCTAAGAAATAAGTAGCTCCCTGCTCTAGGTTCATTTAACATCTTATTTATTCAACTTCTGTCCTACTTATCATCTTGTCCTGCCAAGAATGCACACTTGACAGTTGACCTTTCATCCTGAGCTCCTAGAGAGAACGGTCTGTGATCTATTGATCGTGGTATTCTTCCTCCCAGCCAGAGTTCCTGACAAATAATAGGCACTCAATAAATATTTCGGAAATGAAAGCTGGATAAAAATAATCAAGTATACACCCGGGGTCCTGTAACAAGTCGCTGTTGTAATTGATTGTGAAAGTCTTATTTTTTTATTTCATGTACCAGCACATTCTGTGACTCATTTATTTATTCACGAAGCATTTATTAGATACGCACTGTGTGCCCAGCCCTTCTCTGGATACCAAGGACGCATCAGTAAGCAAAATAGATGAAAAGCCTGACCCTCAAATGTTAATATAGAAATCAGTCTGATAGAGAGTGGATGTTATTCTTTGAATTAGCCATTGACCTGACCCCTTACATGAGCAAAGAGGAGATTAGGATCATTTTGTTATAAGGAACAGAATCCCTTTCTAGCTAGCTTAGATAGAGGGGATTTACTGGGGTGACACACGAGGAGTATTTTATGTAGGTTTGCTGTATGAGTTCAGCCTGGCCTGCAGGCAGCCGTTACTTTCTGGAGCTGACAGTCTTGGTGGGTCTCATGGCCTCTCCTCTTTCGTTCTTTCTTTAAATCTACTTCATTGTCATCTTTCTACCTTCAGACCTGCTCCTTCCACACTTGCCCGTGGCCAGCGCACTGGTCCCCAAAGTGTACTTTTACGCAGACTTTGCAGAGCTGAGTCCGTCTCTGTGGACCAGATTCCATTTCTGGAGTAGATCTGATTGGTCCACCTTGATCAGTTATTCATTTAAACCCAATAAGCAGTAGTTAGAAGAATGGGGTTACCTGGTGCGTATATAAGCTCCCTCTATGCCAGTGGGCAGCCAAAGGACCCAAGACTGGGATGTGCGGACAAGCTGGCTTCTGTATAGTAATAGGCGAGTCACATTGTGTTGATAGAGATTATGGGTGGATTGGCATTTATGGTTTATTTTGTTGTTCCTTATGTGATAAATGGAAAGCATATATTCTGATACGTCAATTTGTGGCCAAAGTAGCAGTGGAAACCAACCAATAGTCTTATATTTCTACATTATAAAAAAGTCACAAATGATTCATAGCATATATTTAATATGCATACTTTAAATGCCTGAATATGATAAATTATTGGTAGGATTTTTAATTTAAAAGTTCAGTGGAGTTCACACTTTTTCTAACGCCAAAGCATTTCAGTTCTGTGATGTTGCCGTTTGTCTCCTTTCAAATACGTCTTGCACCAGAAATCTAGCATATTCGGTTCTTGATGACTTCAAGCAGGTATGGATCATGTTTACTTTTCTTACATTCTCAGGTTTAGTATGTAGGCTTTGATGTCCAGACCTGGAGTTGGCCGCATTCCTTAGCAAAAGGACCTTATTTCTTCCAGACACTGCCTCCTTACCTTTCCTTCCTTTACCAGAGCCATGCCGAACTCTAGGACGTCCCATTTCAGTCCCAATCATCTGGATTTTCAACTAACATATAAACCCATGAATCCAAGTCCAACTAAAACAAGTTGAAGTGACCGTGGAATGAGGCTGCTTGGCTTTTTGAACTATTATGTATTCAGTAGCGTTTATTACTTTTCTTGTGCAGAGCTCTGAGTTCAGTGCTGGGGACCTAGCAGTGATCCTTGTTCTTTTTCTCCGCAGTGGATGGTGTTGTGGGCAGTAGGACAGGATAAAAAGCAACTTTCTTATTCGATACATTTTTGCCATTTAGTTTTATGTTCCTGCTTGTTCTTCAGATGACTTTAAAGCCCACCATGTAAGAATTATGCTTCTACTCTGGACATTCTCACCCATAAGAAATTTGCCCCTATTTGGATAATTGTTTATTGCCCAGTCAACTGTTTTGTGAGGAATTAACTGTTTACTGCGTTATTGTATCATCCTGTAGCCATTTGGTCTACAAGGCATAAAGAGGTTCTTGAACCAATTTGTTTTCAATAGTATTAGAGTCTTCAAACATCTGTTGCATTAAATAATATACTAATTTGCACTCAGTTTTAATACTTGTTCAAAGTCAAATGTAAACACTATTGAACTTTTAAAGTTCCTCATAGGGCTTTCTTCACTGATTTTTCCCGAAGATTTGGAGTACCGCTAGTATTCCAAATACTACTGCTACTGCCGTATTTCCTATAATTTAGATAAAGTCAAAACTCAAAGGAATATATTGCTTGTATTTAAAAGTCTGGATTTTTATCTTAAGAATGCTAAGACAGAGGTGGGCCTGAAAGTGAGAAATGGTATTAGTGACTGTGGTTTCAAACTCTTCCCACCCTCTCTAAGGAAACAGAAAACTTCTGCTCTGTCCTGCATCCAATATTCCTACAGAACTGACCCCTCTATTGAATGCGGTTTGAAGCTCACCTGTTTGACTTGAGGCTGTGAAGACACATCTCTAAACTCAGGCTGGGACCTTTTTTTTTTTTTTTTTAAACAAACTTGCAAACTGAGGTCAAGAAACTTTCAGTCGTCATTAGAGCTGGTGGACTCATATGCTACATACAGTAACAGGGAGATGCTTCTGCAACAAGCAGATTAGGTGAGGAAATCCTTGGTATTTCTCAGGTTTCATGTTATCCAATCAAGAACTTGTTACCCCATTTCTTCCTTCCTTCCTTCCTTCCTTCCTTCCCTCCCTCTCTCCCTCCCTCTTTCTCTCTCTCTTCTTTCTCTCTTTCTTTCTTTCTTTCTTTTTTTTTGGCTGCGCACGGGCTTTCTCTAGTTGCAGTGAGTGGGGGCTACTTTTCGTGGCAGTGCATGGGCTTCTCATTGCGGTGGCTTCTCTTGTTGAGGAGCACAGGCTCTAGGCGCGTGCGCTCAGTAGTTGTGGCGCATGGGCTTAGTTGCTCTGTGGCATATGGTATCTTCCTGGACCAGGGCTTGAACCCGTGTCCCCTGCATTGGCAGGTGGATTCTTAACCACTGCACCACCAGGGAAGTCCCACCCCATTTCTTTAGATCATCTTGTATGCAAATGGCATTAAACATAAAATGTCAGTTGATACTTAAATTGTCACAGAGGCTGAGATACGAAATGAACTGAAGTGGGGAGCTTTCACCCATCTATTCATTCAGTTAAGTGTTCAGTTGGAAATGCATTTTGAGAGCCTTTCTTACGTGAGTGGAACTGATGTGGGGATTCAAAGGAAATGCTTGTTGTTGTTTTAATCTGAGGATGTGGTCAGTTACAAATATGACCACACATTTCTCGCTCCTGGGATTGATGGTGAAGTTACAGATGTTCCCATCTAAAGGTAGTTTGCTTTGGTCAATGGGACATTAGCAAAAGTGATGCAAACAGTCTTGAAAAGTGCTTGCGTGGTACAGCTTGCCCTCTTGATGCTTTTTGTACCTGGTGTCCGTGGGAAGCAGCACAGGGCAGCTTGTTAGATGATTAGAAGCACAGGCTGCCAGACCCCTGAGTGAGGACGTGTAGGCCCAGCAGGCCCAGCTGACACTCAAACTGATCTCAGATGCGTGAACTGACCTAGCTGAGATCAATTGAACCTGACCCAGAACAGAATTCTGAGCTAAATAAATGGTGGGTGTATTCACACATTGGATTTATTAAACAGCAAGGGTTAACTGACCCAGGAGGGAAAGTAAGACACCTTTAAAACAGTTACACTGGAAGGCGGGGGTAACATACAACTAAATATTCTCAAGCTTAGATGACCAGAATTTGCAGGCAGAGAAACTTTTATAAAGATGGCAGGAGTTGGGGAAGAAGAGTTTAGTTTTAAGGTCAACTTTAAAATATAAATAGGCTTTGGGTAAATATAAGTAAGCAGAAAGGACAGTATAAATGAGGAGACACAGATGAGAGGACAGAAGGAAACATGGGACTTGAATGTAAAATCTTACTTTTCAGTCAACTTGATGGAATATATCCAATGACGTCATACGTCTGTGAAAGTACTAGCTTTACCTCGAACCCAGGCCATTTGAGGTGACAGCCCCAGAAACCAATCTGAAATATTCTAATGTTTCTGTCCCTTATATTCGTCTGTTATGCCTCTAGCTTTAAGTTCAGGTCAGAAGAAGAGTTGAATTGGGTTGAGAAATTTGGATGAGGCCTAAAAAATGTGCTTTTGGGAAAGGAAGTACTGCTTTTTACTAAATTAATCTCTCCAGTCATGTAAATAAGCTTTATTTTGCTAACTTTACAAATTAGGAATCAGAAGTTTGTTAAAAAACATTCTATTTACTCTTTTTTAGTTCTTCTATCTCACCGTGCACAAAATATCGTTCCTCTCCTTTTGAAATGATAAACCCATAATTTTGCTTTTCGATGTATGACAAGATTGTGCCAAATTGAGAGTTGTTACAACTAATTACTAATCATGATGTGTCTAATCAAAATGGTCATAATGTATCTTGTTAATGGTACATGTATATGAGCTGAAATTTCAATTCATATGTTTTTATCTCTACTGAATTCACAATATGCTATATAACACTATTTCTCCTTCAGATCATGGTCAAAGAACCCTTCCTCAAAGAGACCTTATTTATAAATTCAGTCTATTTCAGTTTTACTAGGCGTTTCTTAGAGCTGAGCTCACTTTCTTTACGGGACTTCTTTCAGTCTTTGTTTGCACTTTCACTGAATGAAGTCTGTCATCTTCACTGAATGGTAAGCTCCTTAAGAGCAATGACCAAATGTCTTTAGACTTACGGTTTTGTTCTTGGCGTGGAGCTCAGTGGCTGGCATCTAATAGGCACTGAACAAATATTTGTTGAAAGAATGTGTTAATGAAGAGATGGCTCTTTTGCTCTATGAGGTCTCAGTTTCAATGCTAACAATAGAAAGGTGAGGCGAATTTATTCCAGTCAGAGACAACAGCTGAGGTCCTAAACGGAAAAGAGTTTCATAGACTCAAGAAACAGAAAGAGCAAGTGAAACCAAAGCTGGGTGGTCCACAGGGAGAGATGGCTTCAGAGAGGGAGTCAGGGCACCAGTCATATGGGGACTTCTAGGTAGTGGTAAGAGCTTGGGTTTTGTTTTAATTGCAGTGGGAGAAGTTGTAGGATTTAAAACAGGGTAGTGATGTCGTGTATGCCGAGATCACCCTTGCTACTGTGCAGAGAACGGGCAGGAGTGGCAGCTGAGGAGGTAGGTCAGAAGCTCTAAAGTAGTGAGGATTTTGAACTCTTTTTGTTTCATGTTGAGGGTATGGAGGAAAGTAGATGAATTTGTGATATTTTCTGAAGAATCATTAGGATGTGCTTGACAGATAAAGAGGAATTGCAATATTTCCCACGTTTCTGTCCTCACTGATCGAGTGTCTGGTGTTTCACTCACTGACGTGCAGAAAGCCTGTGGATGGGCTGCAGGTGCATTGGTAGAGGGGTGGAGAAAACACAATCCTATGAGTGAAAAGGTGGAAATCGGCATACCATGCAGGCACTAGTCAAAAGAAAGCTAAGATGGCTCTATTGCTGTCAAACAAGGAGAGTTTAGAACGAGAAATATCAATATTACCAGGGGAAATAGGGATGTTTCACAGTGTTTAAGAGGTCAGTTCATCAAGGATCCTAAATGTGTCTGCATCTGATAACAGAACCTTGCATCACAAGAAGCAAAGTTTAATGGAACCTAGAGGAGAAATAGACAAGTGCACAACCATAGTTGGATATTTCAACACTCTGCTGTCTGTAACTGATGAAACAGGTGGAGGAAGTGGGTAAGGTGTAGAAAACCAGAACAGAACTACCATGGTACATGACCTGCTTGAATATTTCATACAGCAGCAGAGAATATACACCCAGAACATTCACTGGGAGAGATCATATGCTGGGCTATAAAACAAGTCTCAAGAAATTAAAGAGGGTTGAAGTCTTGTAAAGGATGGTCTCTGAACGCAAAGGAATTAAACTGGATCTTAGTAAGACTATCTTAAAATTTGGTAAATATTTGGAGATCAAAAACCACTTATAAATAATCCATATTTCAAAGGTGAAATCACAAGGGGAATTAGAAAATATTTTGAACTGAGAATGAAATCATTTCCGATCAAAATGGGTAAGATGCAGCTAAGCAATAATTAGAAGGAGTTGTTTCTGTATTAAGTCCTTATATTAGAAAAGAAGTATCAAATTAATCTGCTAAGCTACTGCCTCATGAGACTATAGAAATACGAGACAATTAAACCCAAAGCGAGCAGAAGCAAGCGTAAATCAAGGAGCATAAATCAGTGGAATAGAAAAACAAACACAAAAAGACAGGTTTTAAAAAAATTAGTGAAACTGGCAAATCTTTAGCCAGACTGACCAGAAAGCAGAGAATAAACAAGTTAATATTAGGAAAGACAGGTAACATAGGACAACTGTTTCATTCCAAGGATGAGGTTTATTTAACATTCAGAAGTCAATGTAATTCATCATATTAACAGTTGTAAAAATGTAACGCATATGATTATCTCGGTCGGTAAATGCAAAAAAATTATTTAACAGAATCCATAACAAAACTTGGAGCAAATCAAAGGGAAGTTCTTCAGCCTGATAAAGGACATCAGATTTAACAATTATTTTTCATTGTTAAATCAGAAACAAGGCAAAGCTGTTTACTCTCACAACTTTTATTTAACATTTTACTTGAGATCCCTGGCAGTACAATAAAGCAAAAAAAAAAAAAAAAAAGGCATGTACATTGAAAATGAAGAAGTAAAACTGTCTTAATCAGAGATGAAGAGATAGTCTTTTAAGAAAACGTTTTAAAATGTGCCAAGAAAGCTTTAGAACTAATAGATGAGTTCTGCAAGTTTGCAGGACACAAAGAAATCAATTGTATTTTTCTATACTAACAACAAACAATTGGAAATTGAAATTTAAAAAATGTAATTTATAGTAGCGTAAGAATGTTAAATATTTAGGAATAAATTTAACACAATATATTCAGGATCTGTAGACTGAAAAGTTCAAAATAATTGAGAGAAATTGAAAAAACAAAATAAGTGGAGTGACATCCCCTGTTCATTGATGAGAAAACTCAATATTGTTAAACTTTCATTATCTCCAAAGTGTTCGGAAGTTTCGATGTAAGCCTAGTGAAAATCTCATAAAACATCTTAGTAGATTGACCAGTTGATTAAACAATGTACATGAAATGGCAAAAAAAAAAAAGACTAGCCAAGACAAACTTTTAGTAAAATATAGTTGCAGAACTTGTATTACTTGATTTCATGCCTTACTAGATGCTACAGGAGTACATTATATACTACAGTAGTCAAGACACTGTGGTGTTCAAGTAAGGATATTTTCATTGATCAATGAAAAAAATAGAAAGTCTGCAAATGTGATGAATTGACTTTTGACAAAGGAGCCAAAATAATTCAATACAGAAATACTAGTTTCTTCAACAAATGATGTTAGAACAATTAGATCTCCACACAGGAAAAAAGTAAACCTCAGCCATCACCTCACATCCTACACAGAAATTGGTTCAAACTGGATGATAGACCTATGAACTGCATATAGACCTATAAATCCTAAAATGGAAGGTAAAAACAGGAGATTATCTTTGGGACTTTGAGTGAGGCAAAAAGCACAAGTCATAAAAGGAAAAAAAATTAATAAATTGGACTCTTAAAAATTAAAATATACTGCTTACCATATATTTGTGAATATATTGTATCATAGTACACTACTTAGAAAATTAAAAGACAAGTCACAGACTGGGAGAATATATTTGTAAAACATAGACAAAGATAACCTGATTTTTTTAATGCGTAGGTTGTTTGAGTAGATACTTCACCATGGAAGGTAAAGAAATAGCAAATAAGCACATGAATAGATGCTCAACGTCATTAGTAATCAGTGAAACACAAATGAAAATCACAATGATACACCCTTTCATTCCTGCTAGGATAGCTAAAGTGAAAACAGAATAACAAATGCTGGCAAGGATGCAAGGCAACTAGAAATATCATCCGTCACTGGTAGAAATGCATAATGATACGGCTTCTTTGGAGGACATTATCACTGTGTGTGTGCAGTTGATGAATTTTATTGTATGTAAAAATATATGTATCATATAATCAGTAAATTATGAATATTATTTCAGTAAAGTGCATAAGGAAATGTTTACTCTACAGAGACCATAAGTGTAATCCAGTACAATTACAACTTGAGTAATTTCTAAATCTATTACTGGATCCCTAGATTGAACCCCAAATTCCAGAATTTAAAAGCTCTTGATTACCTAAAACTTTGAAGAATGAAAAATATTGGCCAAATAGAATTGCTTGTAACAACATTGGACTGCATACATAAAGAAAATATTCATGAAAAATTGTTTCATAGCGCACACGTAATGCCTGGTTACGTCCTCATTTTATTACATAATACCTAGAATCGAGGAATGTCGTCAGTGGTAAAATATAGAATGTTCTAGCACTAGTTTCTAAATTACCTTTATTATTTTCAATCATCGATCTGAATTGGTTTAGTATTTTCCCCAGATGATCTGTTGGTCTGCTCTGGCCTTTCTTGGGGTGTTCGAAAGCTGTCTCCAGTGTCTACGTGGATAGACACTGTTTAGGAATTATTAGTGACCTTAGAGGCTGATTTTAAAGAGAGTGTGGTCTGTGGGGTGGAGGCTACTTGAATTTGGAAGTTGCTAGAGGTAAACTCCCAAGTACTATGCACAGCAGCTCTGCTATTTTCCACCGTAATTAAAGGGTCAGTGACAAATCGTCCTCAACCCCAGATTGGAGCTACTGAGTGCTTTGCTCTAGCTGCCTCTCCTTGTCAATGACTGAGTGCTTTCCATGACCACGGCACCCAGTGACTGGTTAAATGTTCATGATTATCCATCATAATACTTATAATTATGTAATGTTTTGTATGGCTAACACAGATCGATCCTGTGTAAATTATTTCCACCATTTTATCTTAATATTCATCTCGTGTTTATAAATTTAGAATGAATATAAATGCTGACAGCACTGAAGAATCTAGGTTCTGCATATTGAAAATAGCATTTTCCCGTATTTGACTGCATAGTACTCAAACTAAGAGATGAGAAAAAGGTATTGATGACACTGCTTTTTAAAACGTTTTTCTTTTCCGACCGATGACAAAATAAAAGACTTTTTTTTTTTCAGTTGTATCTAGTGCTATTTATTCAAAAAGATCTACTTTTCCCACCTGAAATTCTAGAAGTAGAAGTGTTAGAAAGGTTATTCTAATGTTAGCACCCAGAAAGGCTTCATTAAATTTCATCATGCATAAGAGATACAAAGATGGCAATGGTCCTGGGTATGTTTTCACTTCCTTTAAGCAACATTTGAGAATTACAAGTTAGTCTTTTTCAGTCTTAACGGGTTTGTTTGTTTGTTTGCAGTTGTTACGTGCATGCGTGTGTGTGTGCGTGTGTGTGTGAGAAATCGCACTTAGGGTTTCCACCCCAGATTTAATGAAAGCTTGGAAAGGGCAACTTTAATCCATTATAAACGAGAGCAAGAATGAATTAAAATCATAGCTTTGGATCGTGTTGACAGGAGAGACAATGGGGGGACTTTGGCCCATTGAGTCTACAGCCCCCCATTTGAAAGGTTTCCTGTTGGTTTTATGTATTTGCCTCCTAGTCAGTTTTGCTACTGCTTTGGCTAAGAATGTACCGTGGGGGGCTGTGTTGAAGAGGACAAGAGAATTACAGCTCTTTAGACTGTGACAGGATATACCATTTATTGAGCTAAAATTAAAAAAAAAATATTTAATTCAGCAAACCTTTAAAACATACAACCAGTTTAGCTGTTCAGCTTGAATGCATCTAGACAGAAAAACAGAGTTCATCAAATAGGCATCGTCTTCCATATTTGGAGTTGTTACGGTCACTTCCCCCAGCCTGCCAGCTAAGATGACGCCAATAGCTGTATGTAAAATCATGAGAGGGACAAACGGTAGAGATGTGAGCAATTATACAGTATTTCACTTTGTTTTTCTCATAACCGCCTCCTTTCAATAGCATGCTGTGTTTAGGGGGAAACGCCCCTAGGACCTCCTGCTTTGTTTCCATAATATTTTTGAAAGTGATTCTTCTGGAATTTAATTAACACTTGATACAGAAATTCTTACCAGGAAATGTTAATGGCAAAGACAAAGTTGAAGGGAGAAGAGAGAGGAGACCAGCGATGGGTCACATTCCCTCTGGGAGTGGGAGGGCTGAGATCTGAGAAAGGTGGATGGAGTGGCCTCAGAATCGAAGAGGAAAAAGGCAAAGATGTAAGTCAAGGAGTGGGAGTTCCTCCAAGTCCTGCCAAGTACTGTTTCCAAAGTTCAGTTGTTATTTCCTACTCAGAAGATTTCAATATACACAGAACAAATGGAGATTTAAGGTCACAAACGGCCGATCAGTCAGTCTCCTCTCTCATCTTTTCCTCACCCTCACATTAATCCTGTCCCTTGAAATGCTGTATCCTCCCCACACCCAAAAAGATTTGAGCCTTTTGAAGAATGTATTTCCCTACCTTCTGTTCCTGTTGTACGCAGTTGAAATGCTTCCACCTTTCATAATATTCTGTAACTCCCGGCAAGAGTTAAGTTCTCTTTTGGAACCTTCCTTCTGGTTTGTTAATGTACCTATAGTAGAGCTTGTTTCATGTACTAGGTTCATCCATTTTGGTCCCCAAACCAGACTATCACTGCTTTGTCTTTTTGTCTTCATGTTCTTAGCATTTGTTGTGTAGCAGAATTAGATACCCACTAAATGTTTAAATTTGAATATATAGAAGAAAATAATTTAAGATGTATGTTTAGAAAATCACAAAAAAGCATTAACGCTATTACTTAAGCATTAAATAAGATACTGTTACTGTTCTTTGCTGTTCTAAGATGATACATTTATAACTTTTAAAACTTTTATGACAGATGCAAGTATTGGTAAGACAAGCAGAGCTAGGAATTTTGTGGGGAAAAAAACCCCAAAAGACTCATATATGTCTCGAGATGAAAAATTCTAAATTACATTAATCAGAAGTCCTGTGAAATATTTTTGATATGAATAATAACAAACATAAGATAATTCAAGACTTAAATATAAAAGATTATCTTCAGGGTGATGTTCTTTTAGGCAGGTAAGTACACTTTTTAAAATCATGGGAATATGCTGCCTTAAGCTGACATTTAATTCTTAGTGGACTTGTAAATCGAAAATGACATTTTTGAAAAATAAAGAGAGCTAGCTCTTCCCAGTTTTCTTTGCCTTAAGATGGAACTCAACTCCAGGAAAGCCTTTGTGAGTCTATACTACCGATACTCTCCCCCGACCTGTTCTGTCCTACATGGAAGGCAGTTCCACATTGCGTAAGTGAAAACTCGCACTGAGAACTGACTTAGTGCATTGTTTTAGATTTTGTCTGCACTTGAATTGGGCTTTGACTTTGACATCGTGTTACAACTTTCAGATTTCCTACCACCTTTCAGACAGTGCAGTTTTATGGTCCAGCAGTTCACATCCTAATAATTCATATTCTCTATAAAGATTTGTAAATTTTTCTGTGTCAAGCCATTGAAATGCACTGCATTTTCTTTCAAATTAAGATTGGTGAAACCATAAGTGAAACATTCTTGTTTTAATGATGTCTGAAATAAAAAGAATCCTAGGAAGTGTGTGAACCATTTGCTATATCTAGGTGCTATGCTATGTCTTTCTTTTTTAAGTAGATCTTTCCTTTTTCATATCACTTTCTCATAAGCAGAGTAATATCCCTATTAAAATTCCAATTTTTATTTTAATATATTTTAGTCACTCTTCTGTACATTCCCAGTTGCAACAGCTGCTAAAGTTTGTGTTTGATCATTTGGGGATCAAATTCTAATTATTCTTCAGCTCTCTTTCTCCTCCATCCCATATCTGTACTTGAGATTCTGGAGGGAAGCAGACAGGTACTTAAATAGAAACAAAATCGGGCATGAATAGGGAGTATGCAACTCGCTTTTAGGAGCTTGTTAACTTTCAGACTTTGCAGTATCAGTGAATTCAGTCAAGAATTATTGACACAACAGTGACTTCAGAGCTCTGGAAAACTTATTTTCCTTACAATCCTTTACTCTTAACTTTAGGAGGAGAAACTAGAACAAGAAATATGCTCCTTTATTGTTAGAGTTTATAGGAAACTACACTGAGTAAATTTTCAAAGGTAATTCTGTGCCATGATACCTGAAAAATTATACTGCTACTTGAGAACAATTATCATGTATCTTCTTCTGTGTCATGTTATCACTGATCATTGTCTGGCAAATGTTATTAGAGAAGAGCAAATTCACTAATAAATTGAGCCCAGTGAGTGGACCAAGTAATTCAGAAAAGATGGTAACAAATTAAGAATTGTATGTCACTAACAGAAGTCCAACAGCAAGTCATCAGTAGGTGTCCCCACGGGAGGGAGGGCAGAGTAGTGAGGAATCTGTGGTCTGTAGTATGACTATGACCATGTGTATGAAACAGGAAAGCATACGGAGTTATCTTTATCCCCTATACTCTTTTGTTTGGAAATATTAAAACCTGGCCAGATTTCAAAATCCATCCATCCATCCCAGCTGGGTATTATTTCACGTCTAGGGTGTCTCTCAGTGTGGATCTAGCCAGCAGGCTTGGGTTTAGGACCTGCGGTGAGATTGGCAGGGTTAGGAAAGGGTAGGAAATGCCAGAAAAACCCAAAAAGAAACAAAACATTTAATCCCTGGAAGGGATGGCACTAACAAGTCAAGTTCCCTACCCTCGATAAACTGGGATCTCAGTAAGGATGTAGACATGAGACAGAAGTCATGCATCTGGTGACCAGATTGTGACACAAGGTAAACAACAGGTGTGAGAAAAGGTTGATCCTGGTAATCTCATCATAACTGGGGCACAGAGTAGTTGCAGAACTGCCACCCTAGTCCTGCCCGATTGCCTCTTCCCCATCCACCCTGTAACAGCACTTTTCCGTAGGATGAAGATAGAGATAAAAGCCACCTGTTTCCTATATTGTGCACCTGTGCATAGTAAACAGAACTTGTATTTTCATATCCAACGTAGTTTAAACAGTACATTATTTCTTGTGATGCCCATGTGAGATTATTATTACTTTCAGAGAGTGCAATGCGATGTAATACATAGACAAACATTAGCTGTCCTACAAAGATGGAAAATATTTAGGTGAGAAAATCAATATGATGGATCCAGTTGGGCGTAGGAAATATACAGCTTCTGGTTGCCATTTGATCTATGACATTTTCAACTGGTAGAAAAAGAAGTCCGAGATAGCAATGGAAGAAGATTGGAAAAATTATTTTTTCTCTGTGAGTCTGTTTCTCTGTCATAGATGAGTTCACTTGTGTCATGCTTTAGATTCCACATAGTATAAGTGATACATAGTATTTATCTTTCTCTCCCTGTCTTACTTCACTTAGTATGATAATCTCTAGTTCCGTCCATGTTGCTGCAAGTGGCATTATTTCATTCTTTTTTATGGCTGAGTAGTATTCCATTGTACATACGTACCACATCTTCTTTATCCATTCATCTATTGGGGGAGGGATGGATTAGGAGTTTGAGATTAGCAGATGCAAACTATTATATTTAGGATGGATAAACAGCAAGGTCCCACTGTAGAGCACAGGGAACTATATTCAATATCCTGTGATAAACCACAATGGAAAAGAAGATGAAAAGAAGTATATATGTATAGCTGAATCACTTTTCTGTACAGTAGAAATCAATACAACATTGTAAATCAGCTATACTATGATAAAATAAATTAAAAAAATTTTTTTCTTGTGTCAGTTCTTCCATGTTTTTCCTTACATGCCAAGGGCCTGTGGTACAGCTGTGGGTAACATGCTTAGTAGGGGATGAATCATGCCAGTCATTCTGTGAGCTCCTTGTGATGCCTGTATGAGATGATGACTGCTTTCAGAGGGTATAATGCTATGTAATACATAGACAAACATTAGCAGTCACATATAAAATCTCATCAGTTCAAACCTTCATCCATTCAGTCAACATTCACTGAGTGCTTAACTGTGTGCTACATTTTGTGCTTCTTTACTCATTCCTATTTCAGAGTAAGACAATTAATATGATATGTCATGCAAATATTAGAAATAATTTGATTATTATGAAGTATATTTGAAAGATTTGTGTAGGTTAATTATTTTTTTTAATAACTGGTACCTGGGCTGAATTAACTCTTATTCATTTAGCTTTGAAAATCACTTTATTTTACAATTAGGTGACCTTCAGCCTAATTTCAAAGATGCAATTGTAACAGATTTGGTAATTATAAGCATAATAAATAGCACTCAATGCACACTACCTCAAAGATTATAACTTTTTCCTTGTCTAGTTCTACAAAGAATTTGAAGTAATTTACTGTTTTAAAACTCCTATAAATAAAAATAATTAGACACTAAGGGGGGGAACGTGGCGGGTGGTGGTGGTGTGATGAATTGGGAGATTGGGATTGACATGTATACACTAATAGGTATAAAATGGATAACTAATAAGAACCTGCTGTATAAAAAAATAAATAAAATTCAAATTATATATATAAAGTTAGAGACTGTTCAAGAGTTATCAAAAGCGGATTAACTGGAGAAAGAATTTCTGGATACCAGGGATTTTTTTTAATGGCAAATAAGCATTTAATTCATTGCAAAATGTCTAAAAAGTAACATGGTAGCCTGTATAGTCCACATTATTATACTAAATACTAAATAAATTATAAATACTAAAAGTATTTAATAACAATAATAGTTAATGTATACACCACTTAATTACCATATGGCCGGCACTAATATAGGCACTTTACATATATAATTATGTTCTTACACCTCTAAGGTTCAGTTTATGGTTAGTAACCCACTCTTGTGGATGAGGAAATTGAAGTTAAGCTAGTTGCCCATATAGTAAGTGATGTAGCTGGGATACCACCCTAGCAGTTTGAGCTCAGGGTCCGTGCTCACAAACCCTTCCTCAGATTACTAAGTTAATGCCTATATTATGGATAATTTTTAGGTATTCTGTATAATAAGTTTAATTCTTAAAATTGAATTTTGGGGGAAAACTTGATGTTCTTCAGATAAATGTTTATGTTGTCCCTCTGTAAACCATGAAGGTATAGCTGTTTTAACTTGTTGAAATCACATTACCTTTGTTTCTGTAGACCCTGGGTATTTCATTATCTCCTCTTATCAAGTGGCTAGTCAAACCTCTTTGATTTTTTCTTTCTTCTTCATATGCCTATGCTCCATTGCACTAAAGTAAGTGACTGCATTTTATGCTATAATCACTCCCGAGGCTCTGTTTTCAGGGTGTCCTCATTCATTTATTTGAACATTTATTGCGTGTTTCACTTATCCAGGCACTGGGCTAGGTACTGGGGAAACAATGGGGAATGAGACCAGCAAACCTGATTCTTGCTCTTATGAAACTTAGAGGGAGAGTCATGCTATAAATCACTGTTGTATGATCAATTATTTAATTACAATTATAGGAGTCCTATGAGATTCTAAAGCCAGGCAACTTGATGTAGTAGGGGATTTGTGAAGCCTTCTTTGAGGGAGTAATATTTAAGTTGAGAAGTAAATGAGAATAACAAAAATTAGAGATTTGCAATTTGGGAAATAACAGAGGTTCATGAAATTGTATTCAATCCTCAGAGCACTTATTGCTCGGTTTCTCCTTTCAGGCGTCCTTTCTCAGATCACTGGGCATTATTATGTAGTCAGTGGTGTCTTCTGGGCATAGCTTCTAGAATCAGAATCTGCTTACCCACCTCTGAGTCAGTTTGATGCCAGCATTTGGCTAAAGCTCGGGCATTTGAAAAATCAGCTTCCAGAGGTTTTCCTAGATGCAGATATAGATTTGCCCCATTTATGTCTGCATGAGGAAGATAGGTCTCTTTCTACCCCAGAGACTCCTCTTCTCTCTCCACTCTTGTGGGGACTGCAGATTTTGAAGCTGGCTTCTGAAACTCACTATCTTTATACCTGGCAGTAACCTTTGGTGAAGTTCAACTTGTTCCCTCTTCTTTTTAAATTTATTTCAATAAGAGATGCCATCATTTCAGTAGCCTGCTTGCTGGTGGTCTTCTTGCTCTCCCAGTTCCAAGTTGGGGACCTCTCTCTTTGTTCAGACGAAAGCCTCGTGAATTTTTCTTTCTTATCTCAGAAATGCTTTCAAGTCAGAACCCACTTGTAAAGAAGAGATGAAGACTGTCTTGGGCTGTTAAATGATCCATCTGGTCCTTGACAGCTCAAGTTTCCACTCTCAACGAACCGCCAAAGTTTTCTCTTTTGCTCCTACTCACAAGAGTTAGTTTTTACAGTCAGTTTTAAGTGAAAGAGGTATCCTCAACTCACCAGGATAAACTTCCCTCGTAGAGCTGCAAGGCTGACGGCCTCTCTTAGGCAAGTCTTTTCTTCTGATGGGCTTTTCTCCATAGTACCTACTCAGACCACCCTATGCAATGTCACGGTTACCTCCACTTCCATTCCCAAGCATTTTCTATCAACTAACCCAGCACTGTTTTTTTCTTTATCCCACAGCATATATAACACCTTCAAACCTACTCTAAAGGTCCCTTATTTATCACAGCAATTGTTTATTGTCTGTCTTCTGGTCTATGGTGTAAGCGCCACGTGGCAGATATTTTCTGTTTGTTGATTGATGTATTTCAAGTGCTATGAACAGTGCAATCAACAAATAGTTGCCGGGTGGTTGAATGCAACATGCAGAAAATGTTACAAGCAGAATTCTTCAGTAGAAGAATAAGTCTGTCGTTGTTTCATAGCCTTTAGAAATGTAGGAAGGAAGTGAAGAGGTAACATGGAAAAGCAAAGCTTCCCCGAGTTTGTGTGTGCATACGTGGGCGCTCATGCTGGTGGAGTTTATACCAAGCGGTTATGACGGAGATTTAATTCATAAATAACTTTTACTTCTCCTAAACAGATTTTCCAGGGACATTATTATACTTTAAAGGCATTTATATTTTAGCAAAAACTAGACATAATAAGAAAATTCTGTATATTGGTTCAGAATTTAGTATATCATGAAATTATGAAGTATGAGAGAGTAATAAATATGAGATTAGTAATAAAAAGCATTAAAACTGATAGAGAAATCTAAGACTGAAAATAATAAATTGAGTGTAATAGCTTTTGTCAGGAATTTTATGATTCAACTCCATTTTTCAAAATTGGAGTTCTTCCTCACTCAGTGGAGCATAAACTGTGTGGGTTGCAGTGGTAAAGACCATGGACTCCGGAGTCAATCTGTGTTCAAATCCCAGATTTGTATCTTCTTAGTTGTATGACATGGAACAAGCTTTAAAATATTTTTCAATTTTTTGTATGTGAAGCACTTTATTTTTGTTTAATAAATTTATTTTATTTATTTATTTATTTTGGGCTGTGTTGGGTCTTCATTGCTGCCTGCGGGCTTCCTCTAGTTGTGGCGAATGGGAGCTACTCTTCCTTGTGCCGCGCGGGCTTCTCATTGCAGTGGCTTCTCTTGTTCTGGAGCACGGGCTCTCGGCACGCAGGCTTCAGTAGTTGTGGCACATGGGCTCAGTAGTTACGGCTCGTGGGCTCTAGAGCACAGGCTCAGTAGTTGTGGCGCACGGGCTTAGTTGCTCTGCGGCATGTGGGATCTTCCTGGACCAGGGCTCCAACCCATGTTCCCTGCATTGGCAGATGGATTCTTAACCACTGCACCACCAGGGAAGCCCTAAAGCACTTTAAAAAGTGCCTGACAAAGTGTCAGCACTAAGAACACTCATTAATGAGTGTCCCTTAGAAAAAAATTTTAATGAAATTCTTGGCATTGGATCTAGAGGAAACCATATGTATGATGTAAATATAGAATTAAGCGTACCAATGATATGCAGCGTACCAATAATACGCTGCTAAAAATGTTCGAGAAGAAAAAATTCTAAATGGACACTAATGGCCTATAATTTCTTGGGTTGGAATCTAGGTAGAAATCTCAACAAGGAAATAAACAGAACTTGACTCTAATATGGTCCCTGGACTGTTCAGAAGGATTTGTTACTGAAAGATGTTAAAACCTGGCATTATTATTTCACAGATGTTGTTCACATATATTGTATTCAATGATATAGATAGAAACTGGAAAGATATTCCTGGCCTTTGGGGCTTATTATCTAAATAAAGCAGACAGGAGTGAAAAAACCACTATAATTATCCCAGGGGGCACTCTAAAAACAATGAGGCTGATGTATAAAGTAGGAGGTTTTATGATTTAAGGGGTAAAAAGATTTTGCCTTTGTCAGGGTGTAGCTGATGCAATAAAATGCTGAATCGTTACTGCCCAGGAGCCCGGATGCAGATGGATTTTGCCCAGAGGGAGAACACTTCCTTAATCAAATAGGGTGCTTGGGCCTAATGCATTAGAATTGTACTTTGACTAATATCTAGGCTTCCTTGTTTTAACGCTGCAGAATTTTGGATTTGTTTTTCTCTTTAGACGTAGACTTTAGAGGGAAAAATAAGTCAGCATTGTTTACATGGGAGCATAGAGTAAATGTGCCTTTACGGGCCTAAGTAGAGAAGAACTTGAAAGAATGGAATCCAAGAGAGAATTACTAAGATGGTCTGTCGGGCATGGGATTGGAGAACTGCTTACATTTGTAGAGAGCCAGGACGGGGAATCTTATATTCCAGAGTGACTTGGAGAAGCATGGAAGCAAGAATGAATGAAACCTTTCCCTTTGGATATGTGGAATAATATTTACTATTTAAATAGTACAGGAGAAGTTGACATTTTTGTTGCTTCGAGATAAGTATCTTGTGTTCTTACCTACTGAGTACCTGGTTACATGCCCAGGAACTAAACCCAGGATACGTAGGGGAATCAGATGGTTCCTGCCATCAGAGAACTCACAGCCTGGTGTAGGAAAGAATATAAAAACAGATATGCTATGGGAAGCACAATACTAAAGATGTATTCAAGATATTATGAAATGAAAGAGACATCTAACCTGATTGGAGTAGAGGAGTGGGTTAGGGGAGCCCTTGAAGTAGTGACAGATGAACTAGTAAAGAATGAGATGGGAACCAAAGGGGAAAGAGGGGGGTGGGGGGAGGGATAAATTAGGAGTTGGGGATTAACCTATACACACTACTATACATAAAATAGATGACCAACAATGACCTATTACATAGCACAGGGAACTATACTCAATATTTTTTAATAACCTATAAGGGAAAAGAATCTGAAAAAGAGTATCTATCTACATATCTATGTCTGTCTGTCTGTCTATCTATCTATGAATCACTGTGCTGTATACCTGAACCTAACACGACATTGTAAATCAACTATACTTCAATTGAAAAAAAATAAAAAGAATGAGATGGGAGACTTCCCGGGGAAGATGACAATTGAAACTTCATTGTAGATTTATAACTTGAAAAACACCAAATTAACTGCACATACCCGTGTACACTCATTACACACACATAAACAAAACAGTGCTAAAAAGAGGATGAAAACAAAAAGAAAGTGTATAGTTGAGTGCAATGAAAAGAAACTGGCAGCCAAGGAAATGAGAAGTATCTTCTGAATGAGGACTAGCGTTTCCCATAGGAATAATTCTAGGCAGACCAACCCCTGGTGTAAGATTTTTAGCAAAGTGTCTCATAAGTGAGGACAGAGGAATTCTAATAAGGATGGCAAAGTGCTTCATCTGAGGCTTCCCCTTTTCTCCTGCCGTTTAATTAGACGATAAAATATGGATAAATCACAAAATATTAGGCTTGCAAGTGTAGCTTAGAAGGAAAGAAAACTGATTTCATGCATCGTTACAGAAATCCAAGAAGCCATTCATACTATCTCAGAGCAAACACTCTGGTCTTCCTTTTCTAGACTTGGAGAAGTGGTGTGAAGAGAAAGGAGTTAAACCTTATGGTAAGAATTTCATTTTCCAAAACCCTATGAATGGAGTTTTATCACCCCCCATCTATGGAAAAATACTGAGGTTTAGATATGCTAAATAACTTGTATGTTGCAGCTGTAAGAAAGTTCTGGAGCTAGGATTTGCCTTCATTCCTAAGGAGCCAAAGCTGTTGGTTTTTCTGACCTACCGTGTTGCCTCCACCATGTTGCCTCCTTGGTTTTCATAATTGTCTTCTCCACTAATCTTGAAGACATTGGGCTAAGGAAGAAGGAATGAGCTAAACTGAAATTCTTTCATACCTCTTTGGCGCTCAGTTCTGATTAAAGTTTTGCAGAAGGCAGAGGCTGCCATTTAGATGGAAGTACTTAGGTGATTTTCCACCTTTCAGAGTTGACCTCGTCGTCCATGCCTGCTCTGGTGACTCTTCAAATTTCCATCCAAACTGCAAAACTCAGTGCAGATTCCCTTGTTCTCTCTTGCTTTTGACACTTACCTCAATGTTTTAAAACTTTTCTTTTTCTGACCTACAAAATTCAGCACTGGCTTATATCCTCGCATGTATGTCGCATTATTTCTGTGTGCACTATTTTCATTTCCCTGTGTGGTTAAAGGCCCAGTGTACGTGGATGATGCTGTAACTTTCTCCTTCAGACCCCAAAGCACAATGCTGATCACACTGTGCATTTTCAGTGAAAGCTTTTGTCAGAAAGTGTACCGGTAACCAAGTCCCTAATTGAAAATTGAAATCATGTATGTTGTCATATCTTGGTTACTGACATCTAGCGTGATCATATACAGGTCTGTAGTTTATGGGATACAATATGCATTGTCTTATTGTATTATTTGACACTGCATCAAATGTATTTATATGACTTAATTGTTATAATGATCAGAAGATGTTTACTTTTCAACTCACTTGTTAACGAATGAAGCAATCCAACTTGTTCTTCTGGTCTCTATCATTAAGAGCCTTGGGTTTCACATGTATTACTGTTTAATAACTTACTTTAGCTTGGTTGGAGCTCTTAAAAGGTGAAGTTGATCTTATTTGGCAAAGCACATGAGAGCAGTTCCTTAGCATGAGGCTTCCTGTTTTGTTAATTAGGGTTGCTGTCAGCTTTTCACATAGAAATTGAAGTTGTCCTTTAGTGTTTTCCTCCTTTTTTTTTTCCTTCCTGGAGGTTCACCAATAGATCTATTACTATTTGTACAAATGTATATCTTTTAATTTATGAACACAGCCTGATCTTTCCTTTGGAATTCTTTGTCCGGTAACTACAGGGGCAGTCCCTGCATTTTTTTTTTAACATGTTTATTGGAGTATAATTGCTTTACAATGTTGTGTTAGTTTCTGCTGTATAACAAAATGAATCAGCTATACGTATACATATATCCCCATATCCACTCCGTCTTGCGTCTCCCTCCCACCCTCCCTATCCCACCCCTCTAGGTGGTCACAAAGCACCGAGCTGATCTCCCTGTGCTATGCAGCTGCTTCCCACTAGCTATCTATTTTACATTTGGTAGTGTATATATGTCCATGCCACTCTCTCACTTCGTCCCAGCTTACCCTTCCCCCTCCCCGTGTCCTCAAGTCCATTCTCTACATCTGTCTTTATTCCTGTCCTGCCCCTAGGATCGTCAAAAGCATTTTATTTTTTATATTCCAAATATATGTGTTAGCATACGGTATTTGTTTTTCTCTTTCTGACTTACTTCACTCTGTATGACAGACTCTAGGCCCATCCACCTCACGACCAATAACTCAATTTCGTTTCTTTTTATGGCTGAGTAATATTACATTGTATATATGTGCACATCTTCTTTTTCTATTCATCAATCGAAGAACACTTTGGTTGCTTCCATGTCCTGGCTAGTGGAAATAGTGCTGCAGTGAACATTGTGGTACATGACTCTTTTTATTTTTTTAATAAATTTATTTATTTTTGGCTGCGTTGGGCCTGTGTTGATGCATGTGGGCTTTCTCTAGTTGTGATAGGAGGCTTCTCTTCGTTGCAGTACGTGGGCTTCTCATTGCGGTGGCTGCTCTTGGTGCGGAACATGAGCTTTAGGTGCACAGGCTTCAGTAGTTGTGGCTCACGGGCTCTAGAGCATAGGCTCAGTAGTTGTGGCGCACAAGCTTAGCTGCTCCGCGGCATGTGGGATCTTCCCAGATGAGGACTCAACCCCGTGTCGGCAGGTGGATTCTTAACCACTGTGCCACCAGGGAAGCCCCATGACTCTTTATGAATTACGGTTTTTTTCAGGGTATATACCCAGTAGTGGGATTGCCGGGTCATATGGTAGTTCTATTTTTGTTTTTTAAGGAACCTCCATACTGTCCTCCATAGTGGCTGTATCAATTTACATTCACACCAACGGTGCAAGTGGGTCCCCTTTTCTCCACACCCTCTCCAGCATTTATTGTTTGTAGATTTTTTGAAGATGGCCATTCTGACCGGTGTGAGGTGATAACCTCATTGTAGTTCTGATTTGCATTTCTCTAATGATTAGTGACGTTGAGCATCCTTTAATGTGTTTGTTGGCAATCTGTATATCTTCTTTGGAGAAATGTTTATTTAGGTCTTCTGCCCATTTTTGGATTGGGTTGTTTGTTTCTTTGATATTGAGCTGCCTGAGCTGCTTGTATATTTTGGAGATTAATCCTTTGTCAGTTGCTTCGTTTGCAAATATTTTCTCCCATTCTGAGGGTTGTCTTTTCGTCTTGATTATGGTTTCCTTGGCTGTGCAAAAGATTTTAAGTTTCATTAGGTCCCATTTTTTTATTTTTGTTTTTATTTCCATTTCTCTAGGAGGTGGGTCAAAAAGGATCTTGCTGTGATTTATGTCTTTATGTGATTTATTCTGCCTGTGTTTCCCTCTAAGAGTTTGATAGTGTCTGGTCTTACATTTAGGTCTTTAATCCATTTTGATTTTATTTTTGTGTATGGTACTAGGAAGTGTTCTGGTTTCATTCTTTTACATGTAGTGGTCCAGTTTCCCCAGCACCAGTTATTGAAGAGGCTGTCTTTTCTCCATTGTATATTCTTGCCTCGTTTATCAAAGATAAGGTGATCATATGTGTGTGGGTTTATTATCTCTGGGCTTTCTATCCTGTTCTGTTGATCTGTATATCTATTTTTGTGCCAGTACCATACTGTCTTGATGACTGTAGCTTTGTAGTATAGTCTGAAGTCAGGGAGCCTGATTCCTCCAGCTCCGTTTTTCTTTCTCAAGATTGCTCTGGCTATTCAGGGTCTTTTGTGTTTCCATACAAATTGTGAAATTTTTTGTTCCAGTTCTGTGAAAAATGCCGTTGGTAGTTTGATAGGAATTGCATTGAATCTGTAGCTTGCTTTGGGTAGTAGAGTCATTTGCACAGTGTTGATTCTTTCAATCTAAGAACATGGTATATCTCTCCATCTGTTTGTATCATCTTTAATTTCTTTCATCAGTCTCTTATAGTTTTCTGAGTGTAGGTCTTTTACCTCCTTAGGTAGGTTTATTCATAGATATATTATTCTTTTTGGAAGTGTTTCCTTAATTTCTCTTTCAGATTTTTCATCAGTAGTATATAGGAATACAAGAGATTTCTGTGCATTTATTTTGTATCCTGCTACTTTACCAAATTCATTGATTAGCTCTAGTAGTTTTCTGGTAGCATCTTTAGGATTCTCTATGTATAGTATCATGTCATCTGCAAACAGTGACAGCTTTACTTCTTCTTTTCCGATGTGGATTCCTTTTTATTTCTTTTTCTTCTCTGATTGCTGTGGCTAAAACTTCCAAAACTCTGTTTAATACTGGTGAGAGTGGACAACCTTCTCTTGTTCCTGATCATAGAGGAAATGGTTTCAGTTCTTTACCATTGAGGATGATGTTGGCTGTGGGTTTGTCATATATGGCCTTTATTATGTTGAGGTAGGTTCCCTCTATGCCTACTTTCTGAAGAGTTTTTTTTATCATAAATGGGTGTTGAATTTTGTCAAAAGCTTTTTCTGCATCTATTGAGATGATCATATGGTTTTTATCCTTCAGTTTGTTAATATGGTGTATCACATTGATTGATTTGCGTATATTGAAGAATCCCTGCCTTCCTGGGATAAACCCCACTTGATCATGGTGTATGATTCTTTTAATGTGCTGTTGGATTCTGTTTACTAGTATTTTGTGGAGGATTTTTGCATCTATGTTCATCAGTGATATTGGCTTGTAGTTTTCTTTTTTGTGTGACATCTTTGTCTGGTTTTGGTATCAGGGTGATGGTGGCCTTGTAGAATGAGTTTGGGAGTGTTCCTCCCTCTGCTGCATTTTGGAAGAGTTAGAGAAGGATAGGTGTTAGCTCTTTTCTAAATGTTTGATAGATTTTGCCTGTGAAGCCATCTGGTCCTGGGCTTTTCTTTCTTGGAAGATTTTAAGTCACAGTTTCAATTTCAGCGCTTGTAATTGGTTGGTGTATATTTTCTATTTCTTCCTGATTCAGTCTCAGAAGGTTGTGCTTTTGTAGGAATTTGTCCATTTCTTCCAGGTTGTCCATTTTATTGGCATATGGGTGCTTTTATTAATCTCTCATGATCCTTTGTATTTCTGCAGTGTCAGTTGTTACTTCTTTTTCATTTCTAATTGTTATGAGTCTTCTCCCTTTTTTTCTTGATGAGTCTGGCTAGCTGTTTATCAATTTTGTTTATCTTCTCAAAGAACCACCTTTTAGTTTTATTGATCTTTGCTATTTCCTTCATTTCTTTTTCATTTATTTCTGATCTGATCTTTATGATTTCTTTCCTTCTGCTACGTTTAGGGATTTTTCTTGTTGTTGTTCTTCTTTCTCTAATTGCTTTAGGTGTAAGGTTAGGTTGTTTATTTGAGATTTTTCTTCTTTCTTGAGGTAGGATTCTATTGCTATAAACATCCCTCTTAGAACTGCTTTTGCTGCATCCCATAGGTTTTGGGTCATGTTTTCATTCTCATTTGCTTCTAGGTATTTTTGATTTCCTCTTTATTCCTTTAGTGATCTTGGTTATTTAGTAGCATATTGTTTAGCCTCCATATGTTTGTAGTTTTTATAGTTTTTTTCCTGTAATTGATATCTAGTGTCATAGCATTGTGGTTGGAAAAGATACTTGATATGATTCAGTTTTCTTAAATTTACCAAGGGTTTTTGGTGATCCAAGATATGATCTATCCAGGAGAATGTTCTATGAGCACTTGAGAAGAAAGTGTATTCTGTTGTTTTTGGATGGAATGCCATATAAATATCAATTAAGTCCATCTTTTTAATGTGTCATTTAAAGCTTGTGTTTCCTTCTTTATTTTCATTTTGGATGATCTGTCCATTGGTGAAAGTGGGGTGTTAAAATCCCCTACTCTGATTGTGTTACTGACGATTTCCCCTTTTATGGCTGTTAGCATTTGCGTTATGTATTGAGGTGCTCCTGTGTTGGGTGCGTAAATAATTACAATTGTTATATTTTCTTCTTGGGTTGATCCCTTGATCAATTATGTATTCTCCTTCTTTGTCTCTTGTAATAGTCTTTGTTTTAAAGTCTATTTTTTCTGATATCAAAATTGCTACTCTGGCTTTGTTTTGATTTCCATTTGCATAGAATATCTTTTTCCATCCCTTCACTTTCAGTCCGTATGTGTCCCTAGGTCTGAAGTGGGTCTCTTGTAGACAGCACATATATGGGTCTTGTTTTTGTATCTATTCAGCCAGTGTTATGTCTTTTGGTTGGAGCATTTAATCCATTTACATTTAAGGTAATTATGGATATGCATGTTCCTATTACCATTTTCTTAATTGTTTTGGATTTGTTATTGTAGGTCTTTTCCTTCTCTTGTGTTTCTTGCCTAGAGAAGTTCCTTTAGCATTTGTTGTAAAGCTGGTTTGGTGGTGCTGAATTCTCTTAGCTTTTGCTTGTCTGTAATGGTTTTAATTTCTCCATCAAATCTGAATGAGATCCTTGCTAGGTAGAGTAATCTTGGTTGCAGGTTTTTCCGTTTCATCACTTTAAATATGTCCTGACACTCCCTTCTGGCTTGCAGAGTTTCTGATAGTTCAGCTGTTAACTTTATGGGGATTCCCTTGTATGTTATTTATTGTCTTTCCCTTGATGCTTTTAATATTTTTTCTTTGTAGTTAATTTTTGCTAGTTTGATTGATAATGTGTCTTGGCATGTTTATCCTTGGATTTATCCTGTATGGGACTCTCTGCGCTTCCTGGACTTGGTTGACTATTTCCTTTCCCATTTTAGGGAAGTTTTCAACTATAATCTCCAAATATTTTCTCAGACCCTTTCTTTTTCTCGGACCCCTATAATTTGAATATTGCTGCGTTTTATGTTGTCCCAGAGGTTCTGAGACTGTCCACAATTCTTTTCATTCTTTTTTCTTTATTGTGCTCTGCGGTAGTTATTTCCACTATTTTATTTTCCAGGTCACTTATCCGTTCTTCTGCCTCAGTTATTCTGCTATTGATTCCTTCTAGAGAATTTTTAATTTCATTTATTGTCTTGTTCATCATTGTTTGTTTGCTCTTTAAATGTCCTTGCTAAACATTTCTTGTATTTTCTCCATTCTATTTACAAGATTTTGGATTATCCTTACTATCATTACTGTGAATTCTTTTTCAGGCAGACTTCCTATTTCCTCTTCATTTGTTCGGTCTGGTGGGTTTTTACCTTGCTCTTTCATCTGTTGAATATTTGTGTCTTCTCATTTTGCCTACCTTACTGTGTTTGGGGTCTCCTTTTCACAGGCTGCAGTTTAGTAGTTCCCATTGTTTTTGGTGTCTGCCCCCAGTGGGAAAGGTTGGTTCAGTGGGTTGTGTAGGCTTCCTGGTGGAGGACACTGGTACCTGTGTTTTGGTGGATGGGGCTGGATCTTGTCTTTCTGGTTGGCAGGGCTGTGTCTGATGATGTGTTTTGTGGTGTTTGTGAACTTAGTATGATTTTAGGCAGCCTCTCTGATAATGGGTGGGGTTGTGTTCCTGTCTTGCTAGGTGTTTGGCACGGGACCTCCAGCACCGGAGCTTGCTGGCTGTTGGGTAGCAGTGAGGCAGAGATCTCTTAGAGAGCTCTTGCTAATTGATATTATGTGTGGCCGGGAGGTCTCTGGTGGTCCAGTGTCCTGATCTCGGCTCTCCCACCTCAGAGGCTCAAGCCTGACACCAGGTCGGAGCACCAAGACCTTGTCAGCCACATGGCTCAGAAGAAAAGGGAGAAAAAAAGCAAGCAAGCAAGAAAAATAAATAAATAAATAAGTAAGTAAAATTATTTAAAAAATAAATATAATTATTAAAATTTAAAAAGTAATAATAATTTAAAAAACAAGAAGAGAGCAACCAAACCAATAAACAAATCCACCAATGATAACAAGCGCTAAAAACTATACTAAGATAAACATAAAAATCAGAATCAAGTCAGTCGCAAACAGCAAACCCCAAGTCTACAGTTGCTCTCAAGGTCCACCGCCTCACTTTTGGGTTGATTTGTTGTCTTTTCAGGTATTCCACAGATGCAGGGTACATCAAGTTGATTGTGGGGATTTAATCTGCTGCTCCTGAGGCTACTGGGAGAGATTTCCCTTTCTCTTCTTTGTTCACACACTACTGGGTTTCACCTTTGGTTTCAGCCCCACCTCTGCGTGTAGGATGCCCTCAGGGATCTTTTCCTGCCCAGACAGGACGGGGTTAAAGGAGCAGCTGATTCAGGGGCTCTGGCTCACTCAGGCTTGGGGGAGGGATGGGTACGGACTGTGGGGCGAGCCTGCAGCGGCAGAGGCCAGCGTGATGTTGAAGCAGCCTGAGGTGCGCCGTGCGTTCTCCCGGGGAAGTTGTCCCTGGATCATGGGACCGTGGCTGTGGTGGGCTGCACGGGCTCCCAGGAGGGGAGGTGTGGAGAGTGACCTGTGCTCGCACACAGGCTTCTTGGTGGCGGCAGCAGCAGCCTTAGCGTTTCATACCCATCTCTGATGTCCGCACTGATATTCGAGGTTCGCGCCCGTCTCTGGAGCTGGTTTAGGTGGTGCTCTGAATCCCCGCTCCTCGCACACCAGGAAACAATGGTCTCTTGTCTCTTTGGCAGCTCCAGACCTTTTCCCGGACTCCCTCCCGGCTAGCCGTGGTGCACGAGCCCCTTCAGGCTGTGTTCATGCAGCCAACCCCACTCCTCTCCCTGGGATCTGACCGCCGAAGCCCGAGCCTCAGCTCCCAACCCCGCTCGCCCTGGCGGGTGAGCAGACAAGCCTCTCGGGCTGGTGAGTGCCGGTCGGCAGCGATCCTCTGTGCAGGAATCTCTCTGCTTTGCCCTCCGCACCCCTGTTGCTAAGCTCTCCTCTGTGGCTCCGAAGCTTCCCCCACTGCCACCCCCAGTCTCTGCCAGTGAAGGGGTTTCCTAGTGTGTGGAAACCTTTCCTCCTTCACAGCTCCCTCCCAGAGGTGCAAGTCCCGTCCCTATTCTTTTGTCTCTGTTCTTTCTTTTTTCTTTTGCCCTACCCAGGTAGGTGAGGAGTTTCTTGCCTTTTGGGAAGTCTGAGGTCTTCTGCCAGCGTTCCGTAGGTGTTCTGTAGGAGTTGTTCCACATGTAGATGTATTTTTGATGTATTTGTGGGGAGGCAGGTGATCTCCATGTCTTAACTCCTCCGTCATCTTGCAGGTCCTCCGCCTGCATTTTTATTGTTAATCTGATGGAAAGGTTTGATGATTTTCCTACACCTGAAAAAAAGAAAAAGATGTTTAAAGTTATACATATAGTACTAAAGTAGCAAATTCTCTTTTTAC
Organism: Stenella coeruleoalba; assembly: GCF_951394435.1. Taxonomy (NCBI): domain Eukaryota; kingdom Metazoa; phylum Chordata; class Mammalia; order Artiodactyla; family Delphinidae; genus Stenella; species Stenella coeruleoalba. The sequence continues at coordinate 56,117,478 of NC_137160.1, read as the reverse complement.
TTAGGGTTTTCTAGGTGAGTTTATCTTCCATAAAATTGCAAACATCCTTGGAGGTTAACTATTATAGTGTACAATCGGTGAATTAAAGAGAAGCTGTTATTTATGGTTGTTTTGATCCCCGTTTCATGTTTCTGGTATATCTATTAGCTGCTTTTTATGTGGCTCCAAAGAAATTTATATTTATTAAGTGTTTAGTGGAAATCAGCGCATGGCTCTAGGGTACCTGTATTTGGCTACAGATATTTACGCAGCAAGCAGCTTAAACATAGAGCAAAGGCAACAGCCCAATAGGGAGGAACTTGGGCTCAGGACAGGGCAGTCCTGGGGTCACATCACATGCCCACTTGTCAGACTCACAGTTTTCCTCAAGTTACTTAGTCTCCGTAAGGTTCAGTTTCCTGATGTGCATACGTGAGTAATGTGAATGAAGAATGTTGCCTGCCATATAAGTAAACAAAGATGTTGCATCCATCAAGCCATTACATTACAGCCGCCCCACCCCATGGTGAGCCCTGAGGGAAGTCAGGATGGAAAGGGGATGCCCATTCTTAAGCCCTCAGCCACTGCAGCCATCCCCCGACCAACGGTGCACCCTGAGGAGACTCAGGTGGGAAAGCACAGTGTACTGGCCCCAAACACACACACAAACACACACACAGAGATGCTCTCTCATGCTCTCTCTCTCTCTCTCTTTTAATTCTTATATCCTTCCAATATAATTATGTTAAAATTTGTGGAGGGACAGTCGTCTGATTGTTTGAAAAAGGAAAACCAACTGCAGTCTCCCTGCTTCCAGTGTGAGGTCTGTATCAGTCACTCCACATGTACCCCTCTTGTAGTTCACTTTCCTGAGAACCTGGGGGATCAGACATGTGAATTCACTTGCCAGTAAGCTTCCTTCACTCAGAGCTTAGGCAATGCCTTCCTCTAATCTGATTATGCCTTTATCAGTCATCCATCACTTTCCAGATTCGAAATTTCCTTGCTGTCATCCCCACTTCTGTAATTCCCTTCTGTATGATGTTTCAGAAGTGGCATCATTCCTGAGACTATCACCGTACTCAGCAACTTCCCCCAAAACAAAACCTAAAATTCCCCTGACAAGTAAACAGTCGTTATGTCACGTTTCCCTGGACTCTCCTCCCAGTTTTCACACACTGTCTTCTTCTTTCTTTTGTAGGTTACTTTGTTTTGTTTTACCACTGGAAGTGATAGGTAATGTTGTGAAGTGATTAAAAACATGGGCTTTGGAGTCAGAAAGACAGAAATGGATGCTTCAAATTACTGACACTCAGATACTGAGAATGTTATCGTATCTCTCTGAGCGTGATTTTATCGCTTGTAAAGGTGGAATGACGATGTTACTTCACTTAGAAAATTGTTGGGAGTCTTATCTGAGACAGCGTATATATAAAACTTATATCCTTCTGGACTCCACGTGACCTCTGGGGGGGTTTATTGTTATTGTTTCTTCTTGTTGTTATCGTAACTTTGCTCGTCTTCCTCCCTTCTTCCATTCCTATCCCCTCGCCCCCACTCACCCCCTCATCTGGCCCTACATGCACACTCAGACCAGGAGCTTTTTGACTTCAGTGTCTGTTTCTTTTCAATATTTATTGAATTAATTGAATTTATGAATGCATTTATTTAATAGTGTTAAGGCTGAATAGAAAAAAAGCCTTTCTTCTTTCGGCTCAGAAGGAAAGAAATGAGCAGAAGCCACTCAAATGACTTGCCAGTATTGGAGCAACTGGACTCCATTCATTCCTTCATTCATTTTTTTCCATGGCCCCTATGGACCGGTCACTATTCTGGGAGCTGAGAATCCAGCAGTCAACAGAAAAGTTTCCAGCTCTTAAAATTCTAGTGGGTGGAAATAACCTATAAACAGATACGTAAATGAGATCATTTTACTTAGTGGTAAGTGTCACCAAGAAAATTAAACAGGACAGAATGATCGAGTCATTGAATATCTTTGGTGACCTTTGATCTGAGAATTGAATGATCAAAAAAGGCCTAACTTTGGAAGTGGGGGAGTGCTTTCTCCAAAGGAAATTGCACAAAGACCCTAATGTGCGAGAATATAGAAAGAATTCTTACAGATCAATAATGAACCTATCATTCAGGGGGCGATGACAGAACAAAACATGTTTCCACATGTCAGGACTCAGAATGTATCACATCTCCATATATATGTCATGCAGAAGACACTTGAACTATTTGATCCGATCTAAATTCTCTGAAAGGGAAGACATTTTAGAGCAAATATAGTGGTGAGCAGTAACAATATTAGAGCTCAGAGTCAAGTCTAGACTATTGTTGTTAATATGGGTGTGACGTTTAATGCAAATATTAGAAAAGGATTTATGGAGAAAAATACAGGATTTTTTAAATTGTAAAATCAGGAGGAGCATGAGATATGTGTTTGTGGGTGTGTTTGTATGTGGTGTGGGAATAGGCATTGGGAAACAGGGAAATTCTGCTCAAGGTTTTGTCTTGCGTTTGACATTGATAGAAGGACTTAAAAATTTATAGGTAAACCATAGAATACAATTGGTAGGCATAATTTATAAGTGGTTAAGGACTTTTTAAAAACTATTATTTTAGCAAAATCAGTCAAGAAATGCTGTAATAATAATAATATCAACAAAGTCATAAATAAGATGGGAGAATAAGATGAAATATTGTTACCATTGTGGGTTAAATTCTCTCTTGAAAGACAAACCCTTTTAGAATGAATCAAAAAGTAATATTTATCTATATGCTTTATGTAAAAGGCTAATCTGAAATGAAAGATTCCACTTTTTTTTTTTTTTTTTTTTTTTACAAGTAAAGACACGGGCAAAGCTTTACCACATGAATGAGAAAGAAACTTTGCTATTACAAATGAGATTGTGTTTCTTTTGAAGGTTCTGAGTGGATTTGTTGGTACACAGGAAAGCTATGGATTGTTTGTAATTAAACATTTAGTGATCTCTTATTAGTTTTAATAATTTTCTGATTGAAGTTATCTTAAGAAATTACTTCTACCCCTGCACAATATATTTTGCAATAAAAGTTTAAAAAATATAAATTTTTCTATCATACAGTAGAGGATGGATTGGTTATAAACAAATTATAGTTAGAAGAATACTATACAGCCATTAAAACCTGATATCTGATATTATCCTTAGGTAATCCTTTTTGGCAAAAACATTCTGGAAGAATATAGAGCAGATGTTAATAGCGTTTCGTTTTTTCATTCTTTTTATATACTCTGAGCTTTGTATGGTGAATCATCACCATTTTAAAAAATCAATAATTATATTTTAAAAAGCAAGACATTTCTGCTTAGAAACAGTACGACAAAATGAGCTTTTCATTTTCACAGATGCTCAATACAGATTATTTTTGGCTCGACTAAGTAATACATTTAGAGTTGAGGCAACTCTTTGACCAGTGCTAAATCATGGTCATGAAGGTAGCGTTTGTACTACATTAGGGAATTTTCGAATAACAACTCAAAAACACATAGGAGTGATTTACACATAGGAGTGATTTCTTCCAAGAAATCCAAAGTGCTTTAAAGATAGATCTGTTGGGTGTTCTTTCAAAATAAATTTATGTGAGCAGGGCACTTTTCAATGGAATTATTATGACTAGAAATACATGAATAAAGTATAGTTTAGAGGTTCATAAATTTTATTGTGTATCAGATTCCTCGAATGGCTTATTAAAGAAGAAATTGTGCAGCTTCAACCCCAGAGTCACTGATTCCAGTAGATCTGGGCTAAGGCCCAATCCTTTGCTTCTCTAACAAGTTTCCAAGTGATGCTAACGCAGCTGGTCTAGGAACCCACTTTAAGAACCTCTGGTGTTAATTCAGAAACTGGGAAGGCTCTCAGAGTACCCTGCTTGCAAGCTAACAGCTGAGCCTGTCGCAGTTTCATGCACATATATCAATACTAATAGAAGATAGTATACCCTAGGTTAGAGACATAGATGGTTTATTACAGCACAGGCAGCAGCCAGTCTGCACAGGGCAGTGCTCTGAGGCTGGATGTTTACCTGCGCTTGCAATAGGTTTGCATCACAGCAGAGGAACACCTCAGGAGACTCTGAGCTTTTATTGGCTGCTGGGCCATCTGCCTGCCCTTTATTACAGAGAGAGGAAGAGATTGATTTTTCCCTTATCCTAGCGTGTAAGCAAATCTCTTCCAGAGACTTAGGAAGGAGCTGGCTTTGTCTCCAGTGTTCTCTGTCCTAATGGAGATCCTATCTCTAGCTTCTCAGGCTGCCTGAGATGCAAAGATCCCCACAGTACCCTTTGCTCAGAAGGCTCGGGACCCTGTGGAAGTGTGAAAATAACCAGGGATAATAAAATAACCAGAGACCATTGTTTCCCCACAGTGGGGAAAATGACAGCCATTAACCATTTCTAATTAAGTCTTTTTACATTTTCTCTTCATGAATAAGTTTTAATAAGAAGTTGCGCATTTTCCCACGTGTACTTCCCCTATCATATTTCCATAATCTTTTGCCCATGGCATAGAGCTTCTTAGGTGCTGTTAGGCAGGGCTGCGTCTTCTCCAGGTCACAAAGCTGTGTGGATAAAGCGAGGGCATCTTCACACTCAGATTCACCGGCCTGGGAGCTCCTCCTTTGCTACTTGGTAGCATCTTCTCTGGATGCTAAACCTTAGTTAACCTCCTGGAGCCCCAGATTCCTTGCTTGTAATATCGACACACATCCCTTGTTCTCTTAGAAGATAAAAATAATATATACCCAGTGCTTTGTATGACACCTACTACATAAAAGGTGTTCAAAACTCGTGACTGTCATGATTATTAGGTGTGCCACAGCCAGACAGAGTCCGCAGCTAATCCAAACTAATACACATAACCTATCCCACACTGAGTTGAGGTGAAATACGAGTGCCGTTACTTGGGGAATGACTCCAGGTGACGCACCACTTCTGGCGAAGCGCTCTTTGGGGATTAAAGATGTTGGAAGTTTAAAGCCATCCATTGTCTGAGCAGGAAGTGGCTGCTTTGCCAGGTACAGGGAGCCGCGCGGGCAGATGCCACCCGTTCTACCCATTAGTCCACAGGTGATGGGGGAAGATAGGCAAAGAGGGTTTCTAAGGGCCGTAGCCTGTCCTCAGGAATGTGGTCTCAGGTAGTTATTTATTCTCCTGAAGCTGAGGTTGCCAACATCTAATGGTAGAGAATTATTTTTGGAACACGAAATGTTGCATCCGGCAGAGAATGTAGATATTACAGAGCTATTCATCAAGGCAGCCATGCTGAAAGTGGTATTAACTGCAGGATTTAGGAGAGAAAGAAACTGGAATTAAACTATAAAAGGGTTCCAGATGGAAGGTGGAAGAACTAACTGAGTTCCAGATTGTAGAAATTCAAGTAATTGTACCAGAGAATGTGTAACTCTTAATGTGTTCCATTTGGGTGGTCTAGTTTATTTGCTCACTGCTGGCGGGGTTCTGAGGGCAGGCTTTCCTTTAGTCTGCTGTGTTTTTTCCACCAAAATGGAGCTCGTCTTTCACCTTGTCTTCTACATTTGTGTGTTGTATGCCTGTGGGTGCACGTGTGTGTGTACTCCAGTTTTGGGAGGGCTATAAAGGTGAGTGACACAATCTCTGTCCTCAGTGAATTTATAATTAATAAGGAATGGAAAGAAAGGTAATGCATACAATGATAATAAGGCAAAGTCTAAGCAAAATCAAGATGAGAGGAGATGGGCTTCTCTGGTGGCGCAGTGGTTGAGAGTCCAACTGCCGATGCAGGGGACACGGGTTCGTGCCCCGGTCCGGGAAGATCCCACATGCTGGCTGGGCCCATGAGCCATGGCCGCTGAGCCTGCGCGTCCGGAGCCTGTGCTCCGCAACGGGAGAGGCCACAACAGTGAGAGGCCCGCGTACCGCCCAAAAAAAAAAAAAAGACAAGAGGAGACTGGGCCATAATGTGTGTCTGTCTTCACAAAAGTTGGCTTGAGCGTTGCATATTTGCTGAGAGCCCAGATTATGAAGTGAGAATCTCAGTTTTTACTCTTTCGTCCTGATTAACCTTGCACCCATTGTTTTCCTTTTAGCGTGTTTCCTCACAGCTAAAATTGTATAATGCAATAGAGATAAATGAAATGATGGATGACTAGACCATAGTAAACACTTAGTAAATACTGGCTCAGTTGACTCTCCTGCTTTAATCATTAGCATCTTTAAACACACTTACAAAAAGCCTTTCTTGAGTACAGGAAGAGGTCTCTCAGAAATGTATGTGATAATAGTAACTAACAGTGGTTAAGCATAAACTTACGTTGCAGGTATGCTAAGTACTTTACCTACCTTTATTTGGTTTTATGAACAGACCTAAGAGCGAAGTGCCTTTTTTACCCCCACTTTACAGATAATGAAATAGAAGATTAGAGAGTTTATGTAATTTTCCTAAAGTGTGTTAAGTGATAGAGCCAGAGGAAGTGGTACCAGCTCACTTAGTATCATGCTTCCTTGACCTCTATTCATTTGTTCCTTTGTCTGAAATCTGTCTGTTTGTCTATCTCCCTGTCTATCTGTCATCTTACTATTCTGTCCCCACCCCTAAACACTGCTAGAAAAATCAGTCTTCTGAATATTTTACTCATTCACTATCTCAAGAATCATTTTTTGTGCTCCTACTAGGTATTCCTTTGGAACCACAGGGGCAGAAAGAGTACAGACACGGAGGTATTTCAGTATCTGCACCATGCTGGATGCCATGCATGCCTCATCTTATCCACCCCTTGCACCAGTTCTGAATGATCCCAGAGGACATGTGTGGTTTTCTCACTAAACCCTGACTCCTAGCCTGTGGGATCAAGGATGCCATCAGGGAGATTGGGACATTCATGTTATGCCTAGAAGGATAAGTGGTGAACGTCTGGGAAGGCATCTTAGCTGGGAATAGAACGTAGAAAGCGTGATCCATTTGGGAGGAATGTATAGTTTGGCCTGATTAGAAAATAGGATATTTTCAGAAGGATGAACAGGAAGTGAGGTGAGGAGAGTTATTTAGAATCAGCTGATAAAAGGCTGTGAATGTGATGCCAAGAAGGGTTCTTGACTCACAAGTGAAAAACAAAGGCATGTCTCAGAGGATAAAAACTGTGGGTATGAGATACTCCAACATTTGGCTCGATTGAAACCCTTGGAATTTATAACTCGCCGATTTGCTTGTAGTTGGAGATGGGAAGGAACACGATGGAGACAAAGAAAAAGAAGATTCAAAGTTTAAAAGACATACATTTTTGGCATACCCCCAAGTTAAATTATTCTGTAACCTGAGAGAATACCCAATGCACCTGATTTGCTTTCATTTTAGACAGTTGGCAGAATAAGGGTCTAATTATATAATTTCTAAGTAAATGATGATTTGTCCAACAAGTATTCCTAACGTGGCTCAGGCCCTTAATAAGTTTGTATTTGATCTATCCTTGTAGATAGACTATTAGTTTTACCTGTTCACCTACTATAATGAAATCATAACTTTTATGCATTAAGTTTTAAGTGTTCTCTCCTAGGAGAGAATCTCCTAAACATGTATTAAATTCAGGAAATGAAGTAGGAATGTGTTTTTTTAAAGCGATCAACCTTATTCTTAAAACATTGAATTCTCTCTTTGGTAGGGTGTAGGGGTACAGTTGGGAAATGGGCTGCAGAAAACCACTGAAATGCTACTTTTGTGATTTTAAATGCTCTAAGGGTTTTTCTGAGCTAAAGCTTTTTGTCACAAAGATATTGATTCTGAATTCAGGAAAACACATGCAAACATAACCTCTTTAACAAATGCCAAATGGTTTTATCCGTGTCTGAATAAAAATGAATCTTAATAATGACATAGGGTCTAGAGAATTTGGTGTTCTGTGACCTAATGGTTTTGTCTTTGCATGTGGAAACCTCCAGGAGAACACTCCGCTTTTAGATGAATCAGTATTGTTTGGGAGTGTTGTTTAATCTGATTTTGCCTGAAGTAGTGTTCTTACTTTAATCGTAGCTATGATCTCTGTTGATATTATTGAAGTTAACATGTAGACTGGATCTTACCTATCCCTTCTCCTGCAAATGAAGAGACTTGTTTATGAGCCAAATTGGACTGTCCACTAACTGACTCCATTGCAGGCATTTTCCGGAGGTCTATTTGCAGGCAGTGTTTTCTCTGTTCCCGAATGCATATGTGTGATAATCACATGCTTCATTATTGGAGTCAGTTCCTGCTTTTCCCATTTGCTTCTATCATCTTGTTCTAGGCAGAGAAGGAAGACATGTACGTGGCAGCTTCCAGGCATTAGAATCATAATTACCTTTGTCCTTAAATAGCACCTTGACCCACCATAGATTCCGCCTCCTTTTTTCTGTGTTCTTTGGAATACTGCGTGTATTGTAAGTACAGCTTTATCTAATTGAGTAAGTGATAATATTCAAAATTTCAAAGCTCTCCCTTCCATAGGAATTCGTATGTGGGCTACAGGATCTTCTCTGCTCACCCAGGCCTTTGTTAGTCCCTGGGAAGATGGGGACAGCTGGTGTTGAAAGCAATGATGGGCCTCGTCTACTAGGCATTTGGTCCCATCTCACACTGTTCCTCACTGTCTTTTTAGCCTGTTTCTCCCTTCCATGGCTTCTGTTTCCCAGTTGGGGAAAAAACGTTGTCCTGAAAATTCTATCTGGCCTCATTTTTACTTGCAAGAAAATGTGATACAATTGTGTATGTGTGTGTGTGTACTTAACCTCCAAGCCCAGTCCTGGAAATATATAGGGAAATATTTATTGTTAAGGACATAATCAAAGAGCACTATTTATCACAGATATTTTTCTTCTAATTTTTTCAGTAATGAGAAACTAGTGAATGTTTTGTATGAACAAAGGTAAATCACGAAAATGAGGCTGACAACATACAGAATGTTCATTTGTTGCTACGTAAAAATCTCGCTAGAACAACTCTAATGATCTGATTTTAAAACATATATATTCAAACAGCAAAAACAATTCATATAAATCAACTATAATCCAATAAAATTTTTAAAAACACAAAGTAAAATTTCACGGCAGTAGCAGTTAATGAACATTTTGATAATGGGTGATGAGGTTTTTTGCTTTTACTTCTGTTTTCCAAAGCCAATCAGTTATTGTCTATGTAATTAAAACATTAAACAAACAATGAGAACAATTACTAATTTCGATAAAAAGGATGTTTCTCATTGGTCAGGCCCATTTTTATGATTGCTAGCTCTGCTTAATTAAGGCAATTCCATATTACTTGTGCTATTCAGCTTTGAACACTGAGCTCATTAATGGCAGAAGATGGATTGAAAATACCTATTTGTAATGTTTTAGATGAAAGCCATCTAGCAGTGATTTCTGTACATTGCCTGGATCTGGGCAAAAATATTTGTCACCTCCTGGGTCAGAGTCTGTATATAGGACTCTGACAAATGTGTTTTAAACAGTGCTCCCAGGAATTCTAATGTACAGCTCAAATTTGGGAACTGCTAGCCTGGAGGCAGCTTTGCCAAAATACTTTCCTTTTCTAATTTTATTTCTTTGCAATTTGAACTTTTTCGTGTTTGTGATGCTCTTCCTTTAAGATCAGTGCTTCATAGTTTTTTCTCACATCTATAATTGTCAGTATTCATTAAATTTCTCAGTGTGTATAGGGCTAGTACCTTCTTGGGCTTGCTTTTGCCAGGAAAAGATTTCAACTATCGGGAATTCCCTGGTTGTCCAGTGGTTAGGACTCCGCACTTCGACTGCCAGGGGCCCAGGTTTGATCCCTGGTCAGGGAACTAAGATCCTGCAAGCCATACAGCGTGGCCAAAAAAAAAAAAAAAAGGTTTTAACTATCAACTCAATGTGAATTAATAGTGAAACATAAACTACTGTATAGCACCATACTTGTGTTTCTTATGGTAGATACAACTGTGCCTCCCTTGTTGTAATGCCTGAGACCTATTGTTGGCATTAAATTTGTTTGTGTGTGTATGAGAAATAATCCAAAATGTATTCTTTAAGGAGTACATACCTATCACACCCGGTAATAGCTGTACTTTGGAAAGCTAGTTTTTAGTACATCATTGGGCCATCCGGTTTGGAAAGTTCTGTAGACACTGTGCTTAAGTGAATATTTAATAGTTTTTTATGGTAAAGTCCACACCTAAGGGTATAACACCAAGAAAAAAAAGTCACGGCCTCCCAGGGGCACCTCTTCCCTAGGCCAAACCAGAGAAATGTCAGCAGCTCTGTTGTTAGTTGTATAAATACCTTCCACTGCATGTCTAATGAAGGCTGGCATCTTCTCAGTCTGTATTTTGGTTTCCATTTATATTATCTGACTGCACAGGACTGAGGGCAGGAAACCTAGATATCATCACACATTGTGTAAATTTTCGAATTAGATTCCTTGTATCGTGAAAGTCCAGCATCTTGGGATAAGAGGAAATATTTGTTTCAAAATGAAACCCACATTCCCCTGTCTTCCTATTCCTCCACTTACTATGCTTTTGATTTTTTACAAGATTAATAAGATCTGAATAATAACTGAAACACAACTGTATTACAGTTTCTCTTGTCAAATATTCATTTTGTTATTCATAGAAATAAGAAATATCAAAACATTTTGACTACTTTCTGCAGGGCATTTTGTGTTAGGGCTATAGAAAGTACATCATAGATCGAAAAAGTTAATAAGGCCATGTATGTAGTTTTCTTGTTTTCTTAGAAAATTTTCACTTGTCTCTCCCCTTTCAAAACTCATTATTTGATGTTTAAATAAAACATTTTTAAAGTTATGAATGTTAACCCTAAAAATCTGGGTGATCACTGATTGACAGCACAAGTAAATGGTCTTCTGTTTGTTTTACTTTTCTTGGATTTTAATTTGCAATTTACATCAGCACCCTTGGGAAACCCAAATGTATTCATTAGGCTGTCTTTACTGAGTTCTAGAAGGTGGTTCAAAACAGACTGATCTTCACTTCTACAGTGACTGGCAGCTTTTCTCTGCGATATCACATTCAGAGAAGTTGTCTGCTTCGTCAGCCGGTGCCCATTTTGTGTTTGATCTCCACACAAATGTACTCAGCTACTGTGTCTTGCTAACTAAGCAAGAACGGCTGATGGTTAGGTTTCATAGATGATCCCAACTAAAATTAAAGTTATACATCATGTTCAAGTCTCTGTTTTATACTTACATTCTATAAAGTTCACCTACAGAATACTTTTTCATATTAGTAGCTTTTATAATTTATGTAATTCTTCTAATACTTATTGTATTTCTTCATTTTTTTTAATTTAAAAATTTTTTGATGTAGACCATTTTCTTCTAAAGTCTTTATTGAACTTGTTACAATATTACCTTTGTTCCACTGTCTCAGGCCTTTGGCCCCGAGGCATGTGGGATCCTAGCTCCCCGATCAGGGTCCAACCCACATCCCCTGCATTGGAAGGCGAAACCTCAACCACTGGACCACCAGGGAAGTCCCTTCATTGATTTTAGAAATTGTATGCACGTAGTGTATAAATACTACCTATTATATAGATACTAACTAATAAAAACCGAGCACCTAGTATATAAACATTAATGAATAGAAATCTTTTTGCAAGTTTAAAAAAATCTGACTGGCTTCAGTTTCCTCCTTTGGCCTAATGTTTCACTCATGCATGTAAAATGTTCACTCTGTTTCTGGTACCCCAAGCCTATCTCTGCATTATGACGGCCTCCACTGCCTTCAATAGCAGGGCGCCCCTCTATCTTAACATATCGTTCAATTCTGTCCTGCTCTTGGACCTATTGGAATCAGACTTCCCAGTGTCCATCTGGCTGCACCCTCAATTGTTATTAAAAAAACTCCCGTCTTGGTCTTCCCTGGTGGTGCAGAGGTTAAGAATCTGCCTGCCAATGCAGGGGGCACAGTTTTGAGCCCTGGTCCGGGAAGATCCCACATGCCGCGGAGCAAGTAAGCCCGTGCACCACAACTACTGAGCCTGCGCTTTAGAGCCCACGAGCCACAACTACTGAAGCCTGTGTGCCACAACTGCTGAAGTCCATGCGCCTAGAGCCCGTGCTTCGCAACCAGAGAAGCCACTGCAGTAAGAAGCCCGTGTACTACAATGAAGAGTAGCCCCCGCTCACCACAGCTACAGAAAGCCCGCATGCAGCAACGAAGACCCAACGCAGCCAAAAATTTATTTATTTATTTATTTATTTATTAAAAAAAAGAATAAAACTCCCCTCTTTGCCTGGCCACCATATTTCAGCCCTCAACCCCAATACTTTATTTTAAAATTTTTTTAATTGAAGTATAGTTGATTCACAGTATTGTGTTAGTTTCAGGTGTACAGCACAGTAATTCAATTATATATATATTCTTTTTCAGATTCTTTTCCCTTATAGGTTATTACAAAATATTGAATATAGTTCCCTGTACTATACAGTAGGTCCTTGTTGGTTATCTGTTTTATGTATAGTAGTGTGTATATGTTAATTCCAACCTCCTAGTTTTTCCCTTCCCCAGGCTTTCCCCTTTGACAACCGCAAGTCTGTTCTCTATGTCTGTGAGTCTTTTTCTGTTTCATAGATAAGTTCATTGTGTCATATTTTAGATTCCACATATAAGTGACATCATATGGTATTTGTTGTTCTCTTTCTGACTTACTTCGCTTAGTATGATAAGCTCTAGGTCCATCCATGTTGCTGCAAATGGCATTATTTCATTCTTTTTATGGCTGAGTAATATTCCATTGTGTATATATATATCACATCTTCTTCATCCAGTCATCTGTCGGTGGACATTTAGGTTGTTTCCATGTCTTGGCTATTGTGAATAGTGCTGCTATGAACATTAACCCTAGTACTTTATACCCTCCTTCCCTGCTTACTTTTTTCTTTTAAAATCCTCCCTCACATAAAATGATGTCACTCATTTATCTTGTTTATTTTCTTTCACCTTCCCTATATTGTAAGTCCTACAAAGGCAACGTTTCCTGTCGGTTTTGTTCTTTACTGTACCCTTAGCATCGTGCACAGGGATGCCAACTGACCTCACTAGGTATTTCTTGAATGAGTGATGAGGCCTGGATTGCCCAATCCTCCTCTTCTTTCTGTCTCTCTCCATCCGCAGTAAGATCCCACAGTACTTGTAGTTCTGTGTCAGATGGAACTGTGCTCTTCTCGCCCTGAACCCTCATGGCCAGAGAATCCAGCCTCCTGGGGTGGCTTCCTCTTGGGCCCTGTAGCTTGAGAGTCATTTCTGGTCCCTCATTGGAGTCCCGTGTGGATGTGTTTCCCTGCTTGGCCCCGAGGGCCCTCAAACATGGTCTTTTCTCAGCTTCGAATCCTCCAGGCTTTGTGGAGTCATCCTTTTTGCCCTGCTTCTCCTCCTCATGAGGGACCAGCCTGATGCTCTATCTGGTTCCTTTCCAGGCTCAGCTGGGTTTGCTTGCCTGCTTTCAGGTGTAGTTGTTTGTTTGCGTTTATGACATGCCTCTTAATTCGATCCATCTTCCCTCTACCCTACTACACTCTTGGCCTCACAGTAATTTCGTTATTCTTCCTTCTTGGTTTCTAGGTCCTGACACTGTTTTCGTCCACATTTTTGTCCAGACTCTGTCCCTCAAAGTGTCCCCGAGTAAGAGATAAAGTTACAGTGTTCTGAGTTTGCCAAAGCATCATTTTGTTTTTCAAATCAATTTTTTCCACATTCCTCTGAGTATGGTAATTCTGCCATCAGTCCAGGCTACTGTAAAAGTCATCAGGAGGTACAGAGTTATTTTTCCCCTGAAATCTGGCTGAACTGCCCTGTGTGTTCTTAACATTCTTCTAAAGTAATTTCTCTTTTCCTTCCACCGACATCTTATCTTTCCAATTCGCTACCTCTGTTCTTCCTTTAGACTGAGTTTTTTTAAAGTATAGTTGATTTACAATGTGTTAGTTTCAGGTGTGCAACAGAATGATTCAGATATATATATATATATATATGCTATAGAGTAGGTCCTTGTTGTTTATTTAATATATAGTAGTCTGTATATGTTAATCCCAACCTCCTAATTTATCCCTCCCTGCCTCCTTTCCCCTTTGGTAACCATAAGTTTGTTTTCTATTAGACTTTCAGTTTTAACTAGTCTAATTCTCTTTGAGCTTTGGGATTCTAGATTAGAAAGATAACTTACAGCATGATAGCTTTCAGTTTCCATCCTAGCGTCTAATTTGTGATAATTGCACCAAACTTTCCTCTGTGTGTACTTACATAGAAAATATTGCTGAGATATGCCCCTTAGCCTACTTTGTTTTTTTTAGCGATTAGGTCTTACCACCCACAGTCTGGGTTCTTGGTATCCAAATAAGGATCAAGACCTAGGTGTGAACAGCAGTGTCACTGGAGACCTGTGAGACCATCACTTCAGAAACCCCATGGATCCAAACCACCTCCTTAGTTGTACGCCATTGGAAACAGAGCAGGGCAGCCCATTGGGTGTCAAACATCAGTGCTAGTGACTTGTGCTTGTAAAATTGAAGAATACCAGATTCAACGGCACAGGGAATGTAGTAATTCTGCTACAGCCATAGTCAAAGGCAGCAGGTTCATTGACACCAAATTTTAGCCCTGGTGATTAAATTCAAGATTTGCTTGCTCAGAAACCTGTGGTGGGATACTTTGTTGTACGTATTAAGTGGTTCCTCTTTCCACTACTACTTTTTGTTTCCTCCTCTGTCATCCCACTCCTACCGTACTCCACCCACATTCAGCTTGTACTTAGGGGACCTCTTCCATCTAGGAAGAGCTGGCATCTATACATCTGCCCCTGAAGGGCTTCTCTCCACTTGGATGGCCGTACTTAATCTTTAATTGAAAGTGACCTGTGGCCAGTGAATTTGGATTCCACTCACATGTTCTCTTATGTGTTTCCTTTGGCGAGAGGATCATCATTGTGTTTGTTCCCACATCCAAGCTTTACCTTCATTTACTTCTGTTGACCCATTAGGACTTTGGGTCCCAGCTTTCCTGGATCAGACAGAAGCATGTCTGGCAGCTTGGCTGTGACTGTATTCTGCTTGAAATTAAACTTATAAACAGTTTGATTAGAAATAGTGCTTCTTCACTTATGTGTTAACATCATTGAATAAAACGTGTGCGAGTGTGTGGATAATTTCATGGCAATGTCTGTTTACTAAGTATGTCTCCATTATCACATTTAGTAGGTTTCGAAAGATTCTTTACTCCACGTTGCTTCATCTTTTGAAAATTTACTTTATAAGCTCTGCCGATGATAAAAAGTCTTGCATATTCTGCCGTTTAAAGTTGCACACAGGTTTGTCGAGGAAAAGGATGTGTACAGAGAAATATAATGAGATTATTTTCACCAGAGTTGGCGATCCACCTCAGTTTTTATTTTATTTCTCATATTGATTTTGTAGGGCTCTTAACCGGTATGTAGCAACTAATATATTTAGGTGTTAGTACTGGCTCAGTCAGCCTAAATAAATCTAGCCCTTCTGCTAGACAATAGCTCTTAAAATAGTTGAAGACCCAAGTCGTTTCCTAACTATCCCATTTTACATGTTAAACATTCTCACTTTCTTTAACTATCACTCTATCTATCAGGTTTCGGGAGCACTTAATTCAGAAAACACTTGAACTCAACCGTGTTCCTTTTGAACATGACCCCCAGAAGTCAGCATTATACATCTGATGGGGTCCAATTTGTGCAGAGTCCAATGAGATTATCATGTTCTTATCGGGTTTACTACTTGGGTTCGGCAGGCAGATATTTCGTTAGCTTCTTTTGACAGCCGTGTATGCAGCAGACAGTATTGAGCCCTAAAGCCACATTCATTTGCTTGTCCCATTCATTTTGTCATTTTTCACCTGACCCACTGTCGAAACAGTTTTCCCCATCCTATGTGGCTGGGGATGAGTTTGCTTTTTTTTTTTTTTTTTGTAAACAAACTCATTACAATTTTTGAAAGTAAATATTATCAAAAGACGTGACTGAGACAAAATACTCAAGAGAGTTTATTATGGTGTAGGCTGACTTAGGACATATTTCCTATAATTATTTGCTGTGATCATATCTATATTCTGTACAATTTAAGTTAGAGGCAGCTACCCTGGCAGAACTGGAGAAAATGCTCTTTCCTTTCAATGCTGGGCCAGTTCCACCACCGCAGATCACACTGCTTCTACTTTTTCAGTGCATAAATTTTGTAAGGCTTTGCTTTCTTAACAAACACAGTTAACTGTTTGTTAATGCTTTAATGATGACATTAACCCCTTCCATGGCAAACCCCTTTTTTTGAGGTCTAAAGCATTTTACTCTTTTCTGAAATGCTGGCAATATTGAACAAACATCAGATACATTCCTTTAGTTGGATTGCAGTGAAAATCGATGAGTTTAGTTAAGATTAATTTATGGCTTTGTACACACTATTTTCATTTCTACAGGGGGCTAATTTATTAGAGTATATGTTATCCTCAGATACCTTATCTGTACCAACTCTATTCACAAATCATTTTGTCTCACCATCAGAAAAATCTATCATATTTATTCTTTTGTTAAAAAGAATAAATTATAGATATTTATAGCAATTAGGCATACTGATCATGTAGATTATTAATGACAAGTTTTAGACATTTCTTAGTGACACAAGTACTCGTGACAAAGTAGAATGAGTTTTAGAGTTCATTAAGTTGACTACCCTTCTTATAGGACTTTCACTCAGAAAAAAATCATCTCTATGGTATACTAAATCATAGATATAGGAAGTATATATATATATTTATTTATATGTGTTATATTTATTTATATGTATTTGTGCATTTATCAATTTTTAAATTTTTATTTCTGTGTAGCGTGTGTGTGGAATTTAAGGAGTTACTTAAGGAATTTAAGACGTGTGCTCAACTTTGTGTTTTCCAGAGAAACCCTGAATACTTACCTTACAGAAGAATAGCTATGATATGGGAAACAACATAAAACAATAACTAACACATAGGAGTGAATAAAAACTAATTATGAAACCAGTATCAATGCAAGCTTTGTAGATGGACCACATTTTCTAAAATTTCAAAGCATGAAAACACAAACTACAGCTATGTGACTCTTAACATTCCTCCAACTTTCATACATCTCAGAAGTAGCTGCCTTCAGGCCGTTGATACACTATAGACATAAATGTTAACACCTAACAGTCATTCCTTTCGGGAATTTCAAATGTTGAAAGCTGAAGCTAGAATAAAATTAGGTTGATAGTTTATTTCAAAATTAGCAGGCAGAATTAATATATTTCTTATAGGCTTTGTCACGATGTAACCAAAGACAATTTTAGGGTTGGAGAGAAATGTTTATTTCTACCAAGGCCATAAAAAGGAAAATAGACTTATTCTGGAAGAATACAGAGGATGGAATTAGTAATGATAGCTTAAAATTTTTCTCTTAATTCTGTATCAGAGGTAATCCATCATCAAGTATGTCCTGTCAATTCTCAGTGCCCGGTACTGTCAGACTCTCAAGTATAGGATGGGATCGTTGCTTCATAATTGTCAGCATTACTTCATAATTGTCAGCATAAGACACATGGAACGTTCTCCACAGAAAGATATCTAAAGGGAAATGTGTCATTGCAAAGGCAGAAAGTTGTATTGTTTTTATCAGACTGTGGAAGAGTCTATATCAACATTTGATTAATTACTGTAAAAGCTTAATACAAACCCATAAGGCGTTGGTGGGATGGGAAGGGGGGGAGCAGTGTGGAATTGTGGGAATATCCCTAGCCTGGGACATAGGACCCATGGGATTTGAGCCCAGATCTACCGTTAACTAGGTATATGATGGTTTGAAGGCAGGAAATAAACACTTAAAAAATAGACTAATCATATGCCTTGAACAAGTAATTTATTCATGCTGGGCCTCAGCTTCCTCATCTGTTTTAAGTGAAGCCATGAATCAGAGATTTTACCTGTTTTGTTCATTGATGCAGTCCAAGAACTAGGAACAGCACTTGGCGAGATTGTTTCTCCGTAAACATTTGTTGGGTAGATGAATGAATGAATGAACAGTTGCCAGAGTAGCGGGATGGAGTCACATTATACACAGTCATTAACTTTTGTCTTGAAGAGTTGCCAGGACTTACACATGATGAAAACATCTGAAAACTAACTTACACAGGTATTAAGATTTCATTCAATATCAGGAATGTGAAGTTCATGTTGAGGTTAACTAGAAGCCATAACCAGTGTTCCTTATTTGATAAAATCATGAAAAAGAATGTAAATGTCAGAAAAATGTTAGCAATATTTAAAAAAATATATGAACTAAGAACAGTGCCTGGCAGTTATAAAATGACAACTTATTTTTATTCATTGTAATGGAAAAGAAATTGGGCAAACTGTGATATAGTGACTTTTTTAAGACTAAATCAATTTTTTGATTAAAAAGCAGTCACAGGCATACCTTGATAATTTTCATTATAGCAAGATGAATTAACATCAGTAAAATTGTCTGGCATGTTTAGTCGAATATATAAAATACAAAATTAGTGAGAATCACAGTATTGAGATTATATACTTAAGTTTTATCCATCTTTGAAGAGTTGAAAAATCTTTTTTTTGTTTGTTTTTTTTTTTTTTTTTTTTTTGCGGTACGCGGGCCTCTCACTGTTGTGGCCTCTCCTGTTGCGGAGCACAGGCTCCGGACGCGCAGGCTCAGCGGCCATGGCTCACGGGCCCAGCCGCTCCGCGGCATGTGGGATCTTCCCGGACCGGGGCACGAACCCGCATCCCCTGCATCGGCAGGCGTCCTCTCAACCACTGCACCACCAGGGAAGCCCCGAAAAATCATTTTTTAATATTAGTAAATTTGATTTAAAATAATAGGGTTTCCCTGCTTTGTAAGAAATATTTACTTTAGTTAAGAAAATAGCTAATTAATAATAGTTTTCTTAATATTTAGAATGTCAAATATATTTAAATCATTTTTAAACTAAAGATACAGGCATTCAAGTATTTTTTAGGCTATGGGGAGACCAGATAATTTGTTTACCTACAGTCATGTCTGAATTTTACCCACCATGCTGCTTCATCATTAGGACCAAGATTCAGTCAACATTTTATTTTTAAAGCCCATGAAATCTTTCCCAAATAAAAGGGCCCTTTGACTATTACCTTAAACTTAGCCTAACTTACAACCTCTTGTGCTAACTAAACTTATTATGGTAGACATTTCACAACATATACATATATCAGATGATCACCTTGTATTCCTTAAACTTACACAGCGTTATACATCAAATCTCAGTAAAGCTGGGGGAAAATAAATAAATAAATATTCACAGCCTCTTGCAATCACAGTAAAAAGACATTATTACTTGGTGTATCTAAAATGCCCAAGTTAAGGGATATTGGCCAAATAAAAATGCGTAAATACCAGTGCCACTTTTGTACTTAACCTAATGTTGCAAGTCAAAACCTTACGGATGGTTAAGGTTTTTCATTTCATAATCTAGTTTCACAAATGTTACACTTGACTCGGAAGTGTTATTATTTCTATTTCATGAAAGAAGCAGCCCAGAAAACTTAAGTGACCTAAATTGAGTGAACACAGCTACAAGGAACGATTAAGAACTTAAATCCAGGTGTGCTGTTTCCTACTTCAGTGCTTGTTCCCCGCGTCACCACTCCCCATGTCACTGTGGCCATGTCCCCACTGCCCATGTCACCATGGCCCACACTGTCATTACCTTCACATATGGCAGCTTCCAGTAGGATTCTGGCTGTTCGAGCAGCAAGTAGACAAACTGTACTAGTGTTTACAACTGCATCCAAGGCTAAGGGATACTTTTATGCTTGTTTCGGGGAGAAGAGGTAAAGATTTTTCTTGTTGTTGTTCACTTAAGAGAACCATATCGCTCTTACAGATTAGCATTCTGAGAATGGAAGTACTATGTCAACGCGAAACTAACCCTCTCATGTATGTATGTATCTTCTATATCGTGCCATATTGTATAAACTGTAGTTTGCAATGAGAACATTGTTACAAATACTGAACGACAGCAACAACAAAAGAATAACAAAGAACCAAAGGGAAGGAGGGCCTTTCTTATCGCCTAAATCAATCTGAACATGTCAAGAGTCCAAAAAATCAAAAGCTCTCTCCTATGATCAGATCCCCCAACTAAAGGGCTGTTTGATAGTAGGTTTGTAAGATAAAAAAGGTGGGGAGGAGGCTTTTAGAGGGCTGGGTGTACAGTGAGGGCAGACACTGCATTTGCAATGACTGAAGCTCCGTGAAGAATAGGATTTAATGCCAATGTTATTGCTGTTTGGGCAAATGAAAATTCAGGCAGCCAAACTCTCACTAAAGTGAGAGTTAAAGATAGCTTTGTGCTACCCATGCTGAGTTCGGTCACAGTAGTATCTCTGGAAACCGTCTGGGTTACAGTAATACGTGGTAACAATCCACAAAACATAATTAGCACTAAATAAGCCAAAAAGGATAGTTATAGCAGCAAGTGCAATTACAAAATGGCTTTTTACATAAAGCTAGCTCAGAGCAGTTCTCTTTTAAGATGCAAAAAATAGTCTATGGTTCATATACAAATCTACTAGACATCCTTCATGGAACACATGACATATATCTTCCCCCACATAAAACCCACACAAACTATTCTTACTTTCAGAATACGAACATGCCTTGGGTTCAAAGTCATCATGACATCCTAGAATGATCAGACTTGGAATTATGGCTAAACTGTGAACGCTGGCTTACACACTTACAAACACAGACACACACACATGCACATTCCCCATGTGTGAAGTTGAGTTGTAAATAAAAACTGAGGAATTCTGTAAGCAAGTTTTAAATTAACTTGTGCAGTTCCATGCGTTTATTGAAGTTTCTTTCTGATGGAAGAAACTTGCAGCGTTATTGGACCATGAGGACCTCCATTCTGCACATCCCCGATCAAAGCCTGCCTATTTTTCACAATCGTCTATGTCACCTACATGCACAGAAGATGATCAAAAAACCACTACACCAAGGGGGAGAGAAAGCTCCCACTGTTTTGGTGACAACATTTTATTTCGACTTTTTTTCCTTTTTCAAAATCAGCATGAACTAACTTGCTAAGGAAATTTATTTATGGTTAGAAACTATATTCCAAGTCTGATAAGTAACCAAAATGTGTAATGAGGCTAAGACCAATATTTATGAGTATTTAATAAATAAGGTATTCATTTCTTTAAATATTACATATATATTTATATTTATGCATATATACACACACACACACATATATATATTCAGATATATAGAAACTATATTTCTTTTTAAAGCCTTACTTTTAGGTTAATGGTGTCACATAGAATTTAGATGCCATATGTTTGTTCCATGATTCTTTTCCTCTGACCTTATAAAATAGAGAATTTGAAAATTACCTCTTGGTAGAATCATACTATAAGACATGTTGTAATTTTACCATGAAATACTTCTAACTATGGGAAAATACAATTGTTTAATTGGTTTTAACCTTTGTCTATAAACAGAACGTCGAAAAGATCTCACATAATCAAAAGAGCTCATTATGACTCCACACTATAACCAAAGTCATCTCACCGTAACATAATTATGGTCATGTCTCTCATGCTTCCTCACTCCTCGCCCCCCCCCCCCCCCACCAAATCCCTAGATGTCAGTGGTGTCACGTTATACTTGGATAATGACAGAAGCCATCTCATAGCCCACAAGGGCCTGTCTGGCTGGGCTCTTCCCTCCTGCTCCCCAACTTAAACCTTTCCCTTTGTTCCCACTGCTTAAAGGATATTTGCATGTGCTCACTCTTCGACAGTCTCTCCTTTACTGTCTCTCCCTGAGATTTTATTGAATTGCAGCAAGGTTTTGCCCTGACTTACAATGAAGGGTGTTGGCATGAATGAGTTGTCTATAGCTACGTGAACCTTGTAGACAGTCCTTTAAATTTGAGTAAAGTCAGCCAGATCTTAGTACCATAGCCTCTAATGCAAGTCATATCCCAGTGGAGAATTGGTGATAAATTATTTATGTTGTAACTTACACTAAAGATATTCAGTAAATTTTTGACTATCCAGAGTGACAGAAAAATGGATCATTTTCTAGAACAGATCATAAACTAGGCCATAAAGCAAACCTCAATAGTTTTGAAAGGATGTAAACAGTACAAAGTATGTTCTCTGATCGTGGAATGAAATTATAGAAATAAATAGCAGGAAAAAAACATGGGGAACTCACAAATATATGGAAACTATACAACATATTACTAAATAACCAATGGGTCAAAGAAGAAATCAAAAGGGAAACCAGAAAATACTTTGAGATGAATGAAAATGAAGACACAACAAACTGAAATTGATAGAATGCAGATAAAGTGTTATTTAGGGAAATGTTTAGCCATAAATGCTTAAGAAAGGAAAAAGAGTTTAAATCAATCAAAATAGATCACAGACCTAAATATAAGAGCTAAAACATGATACTCTTAGAAGAAAACAGGGGTAAATATTTATGACATGGGTATTGGCAAAGGATTCTTAGATAAGACACCAAAAGCATAAGCCATAAGAACAAAACAGGTAAATCAGACTTTACCAAAATGAAAAATTTTGTGCTTCAATGGACACCATAAATTAACTAAAAGCACAACCTGCAGAATGGAAACAATGTTTGCAAGTCATATATTTGACAAGGGACTTGGATCTAGAATATATAAAGAACTCTTACAACTCAATAATAAAAAGACTAAGCAATGAAAACTTGGGCAAAAGATATTGCAAAGGCAGGTACACAGATGGCCCATAAGCACATAAAAAGATGCTCAATACCACTGGTCGTGAGAGAATTGCAGATCAAAAGCACAGTCAGATTATACTTCCCATCTACTAGGATGTCAGGTGAATAACAAGTCAGATAATAAGTGTAAGGTAGGATATGGAGAAATCTAAACTCTCATAAACTGCTGGTGGGGATGTAAAATGGGGTCGCTTTGGAAAATAGTCTGACAGTTCCTTAAATGATTAAATGTAGAGTTACTTTGTGATCCAGCAACCCCAGTCCTATTTGTATACACAAGAGAATTGAAAACCTGTCTGCGCAGAAACTTGTGCAGCTATGTTTATAGCAGCATTTTTCATAATAGCCAAAAGATGGAAACAACTCAGTGTCTGTCAACTGACAGTGGATAAAGCAAAAACGTGGTATATCCATAGACTGGAATGTTGTTTGGCCATAAAAAGAAATGCAGTATTGCTACACGCTACAACGTGGAAGAATCTTGCAAACATTATGCTAAGTATAAGAAGCTAATCACAAAAGACCACATATTATATGATTCCACTCATGAAATATCCAGAATAAAGAAACCTATAGAGAGAGAAGGTAGGTTAATGGTTGCTTAGGGCTGGTGGGGGGGGCATGGGGATGATAGGGTGGATTTGAATGCTAGCTAAAGGGTAAAGGGTACAGGGTTTCTTTTAGAAGTGGTGAAAATGTTCTAAAATTGACTGTGGTGACAGTTACATATAGCTGTGAATATGCTAAAAATCAGTGAATTGTACAGTATAAATGGGTGAATTGTATGGTATGTGAATTATATCTTAAGAAAGCTGTTTTTTTGAAGGTGATGGGGAGAGTACTAGCATAGGTAAGAGCTACCAGCGAATCTTAGTTTAGCCATCATCTTTTTCAAAGTTAGATTGGGGGCTATGGAATAAAACATTGTGTCTGAATTTCATCCTCTGGAAGAGAATCTAATGAACACCGTAAAGGAAAAAGGATCAGTCAGTAGATGTGGAAAGAAAGAAGAGAGGGTCTCCCAATTTCCATCAGTCCAGTATAATTGTCAGTCATCTGTATAGCTAGTGAAGGCCTGTCTTCCTCTGACCAAGGGCCACCTGGTCCTGCAGAAGACATCTCCTGTAGTGAAGCATGGGGAAAAATCTGTGCTACTAACCAGCTGGGTAATGCCCTGACAATCTCAGTTCAGCTAAGTAAGTGTGCGTTTTGGGTAAACCTCTTCTGAATGCTAACGTTTTTGTAATGGAATATATTCTTAATAGCCGTTTGTATAAATTTGTGTGTAACCACCAAGAAGTACTATCTAGAAGATCCATTCATTGTCTCAGAAGAAATTTCTCATAGCATCTGGGGTCAGGCATGCCCCATAGGGTAGTCTGTGTTCCATCCCATGGGTGGGCAGTCTTTTTCTGCATAATGGCCAAGCTAAGAAAACGAAAAGTGTCTACTGACAGCACTTTTATTTCAAATCACGAAGTGCAGAATCTGTGAACAGACTTTCATATAATTTTATTATCACTAAAGGATTTCTTTTTCTGGGGAAAAAATCCATAAACCTTAAAAACAGCACACATAGCATGATTACAGTGCTGTGCTTTTGAACATATATGTCAGGTAGGAACTGGTGGTGCTGGGTGAAGTGTTGGTGGGATTTCTTGGTTCAGTCAAAACCAGCACAAGAAAAGTGAGCACCAAGAACAGACCTGTGGGTGCTGGGGAGGCAGGAGGGGAAAGGATGGTTGAAGAGATCAAGTCATTTCCCAACACGGTGGGAGGTTAACAAGTGATTGCTTTCCTTCTCCACTCCCATTTGTTAAATGGAAAATTTTTGTTTCATGCTGTATCGGTTTCTTAGGGCTGGCATAACATATCACCACAAACTGGGGAGCTTAAAGCAACAGAAATTGATTCTCTCATTTCTGAAGCTAGAAGTTCAAAATCAGAATCAAGGTGTTGGGGCTTCCCTGGTGGCGCAGTGGTTGAGAGTCCGCCTGCCGATGCAGGGGACGCGGGTTCATGCCCTGGTCCGGGAAGATCCCACATGCTGCGGAGTGGCTGGGCCCGTGAGCCATGGCCGCTGAGCCTGCGCGTCCGGCGCCTGTGCTCCGCAACAGGAGAGGGCCCAACAGTGAGAGGCCCGCGTACCGCAAAAAAATAAATTAAAAAAAATCAAGGTGTTGGCAAGATCACTTTATCTCTGACCCTTCCTGGCTTCTGGTAGCTCCTGACGATCCTTACCATTCCTTGCCTTGGGGCTGCAATCTCTTCCTTTGTCTTCACATGGCCTTCTTGTAAAGACACCAGTGACTGAATTGAGGGGCTACCCTAATCCAGTGTCATCTCATCATAACTAATCATCTCTACCCAGTGCCCCAGTCTGCCCTTTGGATGATGGCCTACCCAGTCGACAGCTTGCCCGAAACCTCATGAGAGATCCTGAGCTAAGGAGGCGCCAGATTCCTGCACCTCAGAAAGATAACACGTGATTGTTGTTTTAAGCTTCTGAGTTTTGAAGTCATTTGTTCTGTAGCTCTCGATAAGTGACACACCATCTGACAGGAATACTTCCTTTGGGTGCACACTTAGATTTTCCGGTTTCGACATACCTTACAACCCTAGTAGTTGTTTCTTAAAAAATGTAAGTGGGGAGAAGTTCCTTGTTACACGTAGTAAGCAGACAATGTAATGGTAGAATTTAGCCGAAGTGATTTTATGGTAAATAAAATGTTTCTGAAAGGGAAAGATGAATAGCAAGAAACCGTTATAGTTTCTCACCGATAGCCTCTTCATCTCTGCTACAAATTAGAAGTTCCAAAGATTAGAAGAGCTGCTGTGCAGGTAGCCTTGCATTAATCATAGTACCCAGACAGCAGATGACTGAAATATTAGATTCATAAGATATATATGGGTATATATACATTTACCTTACATTACAGTGATAGAAACAGATATTGATTTCCTATCTCACTAGGAGTATTGTGTTTGTGTAAAGCTACTTTCATAAAATGTCCCGAATCAATATATAAAGATAAGAAAAATGCAAGCAAAAGGGAAAAATAAAGGAGACTAGAGGCAGTAGGGTAAGTAAGGGTTGTTCAGGTAATTCACGTAGTGAGTGAGTGAGCACATTAGCAAACCCATGCCTGACATGAGTCTCTGGTGATCAGACTTGCCCAGAATGTCAAATTTATATGAAATTTACTCTTGGGTTTTTTGTTTATGTTACCTAATAAATGACTAAAGGTTATACATGTAACCCACACGCTGATGTCAGAAGTCTTCATTTAAAAATATCCCAGGGCTTCCCTGGTGGCGCAGTGGTCGAGAGTCCGCCTGCCGATGCAGGGGATGCGGGTTCGTGCCCCGGTCCGGGAAGATCCCACATGCCGTGGAGCGGCTGGGCCTGTGAGCCATGGCCGCTGAGCCTGCGCGTCCGGAGCCTGTTGCTCTGCAACGGGAGAGGCCACAACAGTGAGAGGCCCACATACTGCAAAAGAAATAAAAAATAATAAAATAAAACAAAAATATCCCAGAGCGCTTTTTTGCCTGGAAGGCAGTTGATCCTTAATGGCTGTTGTAACACATAGATACGTGTAATCTTCTGAAATTCACTTAAATAGTGTTTAGTTTGGTTTTAACTTTCTCCCCACGTGGGTTCTTGGAGGTGGGAAAATGCAATTGAAATCATTACCTTGGCTTCCTTCTTCTTTAAGCCTTTTGATGGACATGCCCACGGGCAGTGAAATAGGGAACAAAGTGAGCAGACCAGCAAAGAAGCCAAGGGCCTGGTCTAGTCAGCCCTGAACAGCCTGAACAGCTGACCATTTAACTAGTCAGACACTCAGACATGGGCAGCCCAGTAGGAGTCCTCCCGTTCTTAAGGTGAGCGGTTGTACCCTCGTGGCCAGTGTGCTGACTTTCTAGGCTCCCTCCCTACCTGCATGTCATGGTTTTCTTGACCCTCCAAGGAAGCGCTTAGTGGAATCTCTTTATGCTTTATCTGTGGCAAACTCACATTCACCTTCTTTCCTAAATCAAGGGCTGGTTATCATACAGTTAGGTGGAGAGTAGAGGTACTTACGGAGAGAAGTGCTGGGAGTTGGTGCTGATGGGGTAGTTACAGTCAATGTCATTTATTTTAGAAAATCAGCTAAAAGAAAAATGAACTCCCTCGTCAAAATGATCTCTCATGTATTCTACAAATTTCACGTTCCATTAAGTCATTGAGATTAGTAATCATATTGTAGGAAGCAAAATGTCGCAGGAGAGTTCTACATACAGAACAATTTAGTGTTAATTGTATTAATCCGATTAAGACCTACCCCAAAATCTATCATTCTTTGAGACAGAGGGTTTTAACTGATGCCCAGGGGAAAGGAGGGGGAATCTGAGAAGTTCTAGGTAGGTATTTATTGCACAGCCAGAGGAGCATTGGGAAGCAAGTGAAAAGCACAAAAGGAAATTCAAAGGTGAGAATGGAAGATTCCATAGACGAATTCTGTCTTCTTCATGGTTTTGCCTTGGGCCGTGGTGGCAGTTGGTTATACCTGGAGAAATCCCAGCCATCTGCTGCCTTCCCCCTGCTTCCAGTTTGCCTCTGCAGGAGGTGAGCTTCCGGAACCAGTTGGAGAGACTCAGAGTCTTAGGTTCTATCAATTCAGCTCAAAGCCCCCAAGGACTAGCATGGTTCATCTAGATCTACGAGATTCACCTGCATTTCTTGTGTATTCCAATCCTTCACTGTGAAAAGCTGAAGGATAAGTGATCAAGTGAGAGTAAGGAGTAGTATCAGGATTTGGCCCGAGGCGGGGATTCTGAGAAGCCAAGTGGCAGGCAGCCTGGGCAGAAGTCCAGACTAGGGGAAGGCAGGGGCGAGGCAAAGGGAGAATGCAGAGTTGAAGTGTAGTTGTAAGTGGACGATGAATCTTATGAACCAGTTGTTATTACAAGGGCAGTTATCCAGCGCTGATGGGAAGATCACCAAGGACCAAGAGTGAGGCTTATCCACTCCTTCCCAGAAAACAGTGCAGCTGGGATCCCTTCTCCTTGCTGGATTGGATCTCACAGTCTGAGCTCATGGTGGGAGCTGAACCTGGCACAGACATTTGATGGCTTAGAGGGGACTTGGGTGTGGGCATGAGGAATGATTACAGCACTTGGATGGACTCCCCGCCTCTTCTTTTTCCCTCTTTATTTTTAGTTCAGTGTATAAGGATTTCCTTGGATTCAGGGAGTCTTAACACCTTTCCCTAAAAATATAACAAAAATATAAGAACCTGCTGGATGGACTTTATGTGTTTTCTATGTTTGTAATTGATTTTCCTACCACAGCCATGCCCTCCAGAATGTAATTTAACAAAGCACACGTGACGAATTTATAAGAAGTTGTGGGAAAATATCTTCGTGTGTTCTGTGTAAAGAAACTTTCATTAGAAAATGACTCTTAGCTTCCATTATGATATAATATGTCTTAGGCAGTTCTGCAATAACGGAGAACCATAGACGGGGTGGTTTATAAACAACACAAATTTATTTTTGACAATTCTGAAGGCTGGGAAGCCCAAGACCAAGGTGCTGACAGATTCTCTGTCTGGTGAGGACCCACTCTCTAGCTCACAGGTAGCCGTCTTCTCACTGTGTCCTTACATAGCAGAAGGGGTGAGGGAGCTCTGTGGGGTCTCTGTTATAAAGGCACTAATCTCATTCCTGAGGGCTCCACCTCATGACCTAATCACCACCTCCCCAAAGGCTCCATCACTAAATACCATCACATTGGGGATTAGGTTTCAATGTAAGATTTTTGGTCAAATACGAACATTTAGTCTATAGCATAATACTGATTCAATCAATATTAATGAAACTTTTTAATGAACAGGGGCTTGTTTATGTTTGTAACACATGTCTTCTTGTTTATATAGTTTAATATTCTAAAGTAACTGCAGTCTATTTCAAAGGAAAAAATCATTAAAAAATAGAAAAGACAGTGTACAAGGAACACCTTTCAAATTTGATAATAACCCCCTTTTCATAGTATATGTGGCAAAAAACTATGATTAATTGTACATCCATTCATTTATTTATATTAAAGTTCTAAGCACCACTTCTACCAAGTTAAAGTGAGCAAAACAGATACAGGTCCTGCCCTTACTGCACTTAGAATTCCAGTGGAAATTACTTTTCATCTAAAATTTTCTTTGTCATCTTAGGCCACATATTTTGCACTTGGTCAGATTTTAGAACCATTTATAAAATCATTCTTTACGTTTTTCTTTAATTTTGCACTTCATATTTATTTTATTTGAATATATTTAAATGTAACACTTGAAACACATTTTAATAAGAATTCATTAAAACTAATGGAAGGCTTTATTAAGTCTCACACGAGCCATCGCTGCATTTCAGATCATGAAAAACAATGTATTGTAGAAAGATGCCCGTTGTGTTAGTTTTCTGTGACTGTTACAACAAATAACCACAAACTGAGTGGCTTACTACAATGCAAATTGTCATCCAGTTCAGGAGGTCAGAAGTCTGACATGAGTCTGACTGGGCTGAAACAAAGGTATCAGCAGGGTTGTAGACCTTTCTGGAAGGTCTAAGGGAGAATGCATTTCCTTACCTCCCTCACCTTCTAGAGGCTGCCCTCATTCCTTGGCTTCAAAGTCAGCGGTGGCCGGCTGAGTTCTCCTCATCCTGCCATCTCTCTGCGTCCCTCTTCCACTTTTCAGGACCCTTGTGATTCGTCCAACCTGGATAATCCAGAATCGTCTCCCTACGTGAAGATCGGCTGGTTAGTGACCATAATTCTGTTTGCAACCTTAATTCCCCTTTGCCGTGTAACCTAAAATGTCCACAAGTCCTGAGCATTAGGACATGGGCACCTTTAGGGCTGTTATTCTGCCTCCCGTTTCTACTGGCAGCGTAAGAAGTGACCGCCCCGTCCAGCCAAGCACATGTCAGTCCTCTTCAGGAGGACTGACAGGTTAACTTTGAGTTAACCTGTTGCAGTTTCTGTGAACATTTGCCTCATTGCCTGTGTGTAATCTCAAGCTCACCTTGCACTATTTGAGCCCTTTCCGTCTTCTCTGCAGCTCTGGGAGCCACTAGCCATTATTCTTCTCCATTTGAAAACAGTTCATTTCCAGAAGCCGTCACTGCATTCAGGCTTAGTTATTGATAGACATAGAAGAGATTAGCTTTACCTATAGTATTAAATACATTTGTCTTACATGTTTGATAAGTGGGAGGAATAATAACGACAGCAGCTAAGCTCTTTGTCATTAGTAATTCATTTCATTGCTCTAACGGTGCTATGAGGTAGATTCTTACCCTGAGAATGAAAAGCTTGATGGGAAGGAATGTAATTTACATGTATCGAACAATCATGATTCTGTAACCTTTGAATCTAGTCCTGTAAATAAACGCTCATAAACAATAACATTTTACTTTGGCTTTTTTGTTTGTTTTTTGTTTATTTTTCATTTTCTATTATTTTTTTATTGAAGTATAGTTGATTTACAATATCATGTTAGTTTCAGGTGTACAGAACAGCGATTCAGTTATACATATACATATTTTTTCTTTTTCAGATTCTCTTCCCTTACAGGTCATTACAAAATATTGAGTATAGTTCCCTGTGCTATACAGTAGGTCCTTGTTGGTTATCTGTCTTATATATAGTAGTGTGTATCTGTTAATCCCATACTCCTAATTTGTCTCTTTCCCTTTTGGCACCATAAATTTCTTTTTTATATCTGTGAGTCTCTTTCTGTTTGGAAATAAGTTCATTTGTATTATTTTTTAGATTCCACATATAAGTGATATCATGTAATATCTGTCTCTGACTTACTTCACTTAGTATGATAATCTCTAGGTCCATCCATGTTGCTGCAAATGGCATTATTTCATTCTTTTCTGTGGCTGAGTGATATCCCATTGTATATGTATGTATACCACATCTTCTTTATCCATTCATCTGTCGGTGGACATTTAGGTTGCTTCCATGTCTTGGCTATTGTAAATAGTGCTGCAGTGAATATAACATTTCACTTTATATTGATAACTGTGGATCCACTAGTTTGAAAATGTGTCTTGGTACAATCATGACAGCTTACATTTGTGAATCCTTACCCTGTGTCAACACTGTTCTTAGTGCTTTACAGGACTTATCTCATTCAGTGCTCCTCAAATATCTATTAGGTAGGTGATATTATCCTCATTTTACAGTTATGGAAACTGAGGTAGACTGGAGTTAAGGAAGTTGCCCAGGAGCACACAGCTGTAGGTCGCTGGTCGCAGCCCGGGAGACTGGGCACACAGTGCCTGCTTATTACCACCCTGCTCTGCTGCCCACACATTGCCTGCATACTGCTGCATCTGTGAGCGTTTTGAAATCTATTCCCTTTCTTATTTGGACCCTGAGTCAGTAGTTCATTTGAACAATGGCCAGTTTTGTTCTTGTTTCACTGCATGTCATTAAATGCTAATAGTTATTCAATTTAGTGTCACTTAGGACAAAATGCATTCTCTCCTTTTATTTGTTCTTAAATGTGGCCACTTTTGATGATAATGCAGGAGTACATTGCAAGTGTGCAGTATTTTGTGTTCTGTAATTTCTGATGATAGCACTTAGACAAACATTTAACTGCATGTTTGCACACACAGATGGTGCACACACACGTACACAGAAATTGCACAGGAAATGCTTTTCCTTCATTAGCTAAGGAAATTAGAAGTGCTACGTACTAGCTCACATTTTAGCAGTTTATTTTCTGGCTGTATCGTGACGCCCTGCAGCAAAAGCTTTCCTTGAGTACTTTAGTTTAACTAAATGTAGAACTGCGTAGCTATCGCTAAGTTACTGAAAGATGCAAATGGATATGTTTATCTCACCTTTGACAAGAAGTATAGCAGAAGACACTATAGCATCTTAGTGTTGGGAGGGCTCTTAGAAAGTTCCTAGTGCTCTAATACAGCCTCCCGATTATGAAATAATTTTTATGTGGTGTTCCTGACACTTTCAATGATGGTGAACAAACTTCTTTCCTGGGTGTTCTATTCCATTTCCAAGCAGATCTCATTATTTAAAAGTTGTTCCAGGGACTTCTAGCGGTACAGTGGTTAACACTCTGTGCTTCCAGTGCAGGGGGTGCGGGTTTGATCCCTGGTCGGGGAACTAAGATCCCACCTGCTGTGCGGCACGGCCAAATAAATGTGTTTGATTCTGGTAAAAAAAAAAAAAGTTGTTGCATTACTGAGATGAGTATCTACTCGCTTTCTTTGTCTCTGGTATTAGCTAACTTAGCCCACTGCCTCACTGCTTGGCCCTTAATAGGAATTCAGTATATATTTGTGGTTGATGGAAGCGCATTCACCTTTTAATATCATGGACATTCAGCTCAATTCAGCTAAAGTCATTCACAGCCATTAGAAGTTAGATTGAATCTCTGCTTTCCAGTTCCCCTGCTAACAGGGAAGTTATACGTGGGTCATTATTCCCCTCATTAGAGGAGGGAGCGAAAATGTTTTCAAGAGTAAATAAGTTTGATCTGAGTCTTAAAGATGAGGGGGAGTTATCCCAGGAAGAAGGAATGCAGAGGTGAAAGGGCACCTGAAGAAAAGGAATAGTAGCGCAAAAGCAGGGAGGCATCCTGCCGTGTGTTGGCTCCATCATGCAGGAGTTACAGTTCAAGCGGAGAGCAGAGGACTGGGGTGGAAATGGGTGGAGGGGTAAAGTCATGAAGGCCCTGAGTGCTGTGTGTGGTCACTTTATATTTGGAAGTTGGGGATCAAGGGAGGCACGGAGTCACACTTGGATGCTCTCTTATTTTCCTGAATTGGGCTCCGTTTCAGACTAAGCAGCTACTCCCTTTCTTCCCTACCCCCAATGACATATTTTCCGTCCTGTCCCCGTCGTGCACATCCTCTGAATGTCTTCTAGATTTCAATGCACCACTTGAAATGGGAGTCCAAAAAGTGAACTGAATATCCTGGTTGCTTCCTGAAAAAGATCAGGGTACCAAGAGATCGGTGTTTTTCCTTTCCGCACTCTCATTCCATGAACACCGTCTATCTGTGCTACCTTTTTGGTAAGTCGTGTCATACCTTTGATGCATTTGAGTGTGTAGCCGATTAAAATGCTCGGTCTTTTTCAGATGGCCTACTTTGTAGCCAAGACTTTCCCATCCTTTCTTAATGCCTTTTTATTTTGCTTAATCTCTGTGCATTTCTTGGCAGTATGAGATATCACCCAGTTCACCATGTCTCATCATGACTGCTTGATGAGATCATCGGAATCCGGACTTTGCCTCTAGTGTAATCATAAATTTAGCCTTCTGCCATTTACCTATCTGCTGAGGATGCTATTGCATCTTGGGGCAAAGCAGCACAGATCTGTTTTCTCCTGAGAATTCGATGTTTTGTAAAAGGCATGAGAAGGATTCTCACTCACCTCCCCCATATAAAATATATATCTGATATTTATTTCAAAATACGACTATTAAGTAACAAAAGCAACTTAACCATATCAAATATTCATTTATATTTAATATGTCTATGCGTAGCAAAATAAACTAGAACAAATGTCCCTAAAGAAGGTAATGTCGATTTATTTTCTTTTCTATTTCAGACAAAGGTAAATGCATTATTAAATAGTTAATGACAAAATAAATACCCCTTTTTTTTCAACTTACATGACCCTGAAATTGTACATTGTTTCCTTGGTTTTCAAGATCACGTTCTTTTTACTATGTAAAATTGTTTTCACCTTCAAAGGAGTTCTTGTCCTCAGTATTATAGCCTGGCACCTGTAGAAGAGTAACCGAGAATAGGCATAAAATAGAACAATAAAAGATGGCAGTAGACCTAATAGAGGTTATTCTGATGGGCAGTAGATGTTTTGTTTGGGGGAATGTCTGGTTCACTAATGCACCTGTCTGCTTGCTAAGAGTGCCATCAGCCCTTTGACAAAAGTTGACTGTTTAGATGATTTTTGTCCTTTATATTATTATTTCTGTCATTTATATTATCTATCAAAGTGCATTAACCTTGATGCTGAATATCAGGTGTTACGCTGTGTAACCACATACAGGTCAAGTACCCAACCCAGGAAATCTCAAGAGGATACTTACATTTCTGTGGAAATTGGTTTATTTTTAGAGATTACTTTCCTCCTCCTCCTGAGTGATGCAGGCCCAGAAACTGAGCCTGTCCACGACTGCCACCGAATAGGTAATATCAGTAGAAATTTTCAGACCAATATCTTCTGTGCACCATTTATAGGGAGAAAGTTGACAGACTTAATTAATGAATAATTTGTCTCTTCTGTACCCCAAAATATCCAACTTGTTTGTGATTTAGGCACAGGTCTAATTTACTGTCTTCTAAATGACATTTTTTAAATGTGGACTTTAAAAAAAATTTTATTTTGATTTCCAATGTGTTAATTTCTATTGTATAGCAAAGTGATTCAGTTATACATATATATAATATTCTTTTTCATATTCTTTTCCATTATGGTTTATCACAGGATATTGAATATAGTTCCTTGTGCTACACAGTAGGACCCTGTTGTTTATCCATCCTGTATATAATAGTTTGCATTTGCTAACCCTAAACTCCCTATCCTTCCCTCCCCCAGGCCCCCTTGGCAATCACAAGTCTGTTCTCTATGTCTGTGAGTCTGTTTCCGTTTTGTAGATAAGTCCAATTGTGTCATATTTTAGATTCCATATATAAGTGATATCATATGATATTTGTCTTTCTGTTTCTGACTTAGTATGATAATCTCTAGGACTATCTGTGTTGCTACAAATGGCATTATTTCATTCTTTTTCATGGCTGAGTAGTGTTCCATTGTATATATGTACCACATCTTAAATGAGGACTTCTAAGATCTTTTGTCTAAATGACTTTTTAAAGAGAACTTGCAGATGAAAACAGTAAAGGGCTATTTCTTCGGGCTTATTCCATGTTCCACACTCATACACCTTAGGCTCCTCTCGCCAGTTTCCCCTCTGCTTCCCTTGCTTCTCTCTCCTGCATTTCCTCCTCTGCTTTTCAACCTTCCAACCTCAGCCCCTGCTGCTGGGCTCAGCTCCACACCCTATGGAGGGTGAATGATTGCTAGGAGTCCTTGAATGCAGTTGTGGCCCAGACATTGTCTGAAACCCAGATCATTGATGACTTGCACATATGTACAAATACTACCTTCAGATGTATGTACAGTTGCCCCTGGAATAATGCAGGGGTGTTAGGGCCACCGACATCCTTGCAGTTGAAAATCTGAATATTGCTGTCTCTGCCTCTGAAACAAAGGAATTGTAACATGACTCACCCAA
This sequence comes from Stenella coeruleoalba, assembly GCF_951394435.1. Classification (NCBI taxonomy): domain Eukaryota; kingdom Metazoa; phylum Chordata; class Mammalia; order Artiodactyla; family Delphinidae; genus Stenella; species Stenella coeruleoalba. The sequence goes on along the minus strand of NC_137160.1, from coordinate 56,082,297 downwards.
AGGCAGGAAGCTGAAACAGTTTGGATAGAATCAGGACTCAAACACTGGTTCTTGGGCTTCCCTGGTGGTGCAGTGGTTGGGGGTCTGCCTGCCGATGCAGGGGACATGGGTTCGTGCCCCGGTCCGGGAGGGTCCCACATGCCGTGGAGCGGCTGGGCCCGTGAGCTATGGCTGCTGAGCCTGCACGTCCGGAGCCTGTGCTCCGCAACGGGAGAGGCCACAACAGTGAGAGGCCCGCGTACCGCAAAAAAAAAAACCACTGGTTCTTTTGATTCCACGTCTTGTGATCTCTAATCGACCACAAACTTTCACCCACACTTAATCTAAAGATCTGTAAAATGAAAATACAGGTACTATATTTATTGAAAAAGACTTGTGTGTAAGATGTATAAGTGGACCTACTCAGTTCAAACCCATTTTGTTCGAACAACTAACTTGAAAAGCAGATATAACTTCAGTGTTTCATAAGATTAGTATTAGGAGAGGGAAAAGAAGGTAGGAAGAGTCTGCTTGTCTCCCATTCTTCCTAATACTGCAAGGTTTAAGATCCCTCAGGGTTCTAAAGATGGGGAGATCTAAAGATGTGGTATTGCTGTAATGAATCATCAGTTGGAAAATAATTGAAGTGAAATCAATCAAGTTTTATGAATTTTTTCCAAGTCTTTATAACTTGGTTGCAGTATATAATAGTTTAAGATTATATATTTTTTCACTTATCTTTGGTAGTTATATTTTTCTTCCCTTAGATAGGAAACAGTAAAAGTGATGCTTGGTAAGTCTTACTGGCTGTGGGAAATGGAATATAAAATAGAATCTGAATCAATTTACCTGTCCTTCAAAAATGGAAACTTTGGGAAGGGTAAGTCATCAAGAGATGGTCTGGGAGGAGCTTCAAGATGATGGAAGAGTAAGACGTGGAGATCACCTTCCTCTCCACAAATACATCAGAAATACATCTACACGTAGAACAACTCCTACAGAACACCTACTGAACGCTGGCAGAAGACCAAAAGGCAAAGGAACTCCCCACGTACCTGGCTAGGGCAAAAGAAAAAAGAATAAACAGAGACAAAAGAATAGGGACGGGACCTGCACCAGTAGGAGGGAGCTGTGAAGGAGGAAAGGTTTCCACACACTAGGAAGCCCCTTCTCGGGCGGAGACTGCGGGTGGCGGAGGGGGGAAGCTTCGGAGCCGCGGAGGAGAGCGCAGCAACAGGGGTGCGGGGGGTAAAGCGGAGAGATTCGTGCACAGAGGATCGGTGCCGACCGGCACTCACCAGCCCGAGAGGGTTGTCTGCTCACCCGCCGGGGCGGGCGGGGCTGGGAGCTGAGGCTCGGGCTTCCGTTGGATCCCAGGGAGCGGACTGGGGTTGGCGGCATGAACACAGCCTGCAGGGGGTTAGTGCGCCACGGCTGGCCGGGAGGGAGTCCGGGAAAAAGTCTGGACCTGCCGAAGAGGCAAGAGACTTTTTCTTGCCTCTTTTTTCCTGGTGCGCGAGGAGAGGGGATTAACAGTGCCGCATAAAGGCGCTCCAGAGACAGGCGCGAGCCGCGGCTAACAGCGCGGACCCCAGAGCCGGCCATGAGACGCTAAGGGTGCTGCTGCCGCCACCAAGAAGCCTGTGTGCAGCACAGGTCACTCTCCACACCTCCCCTCCCGGAGCCTGTGCAGCCCGCCACTGCCAGGGTCCCGGGATCCAGGGACAACTTCCCCGGGAGAACGCACGGTGCCCCTCAGGCTGGTGCAATGTCATGGCGGCCTCTGCCGCCGCAGGCTCACCCCGCATCCGTACTCCTCCCTCCCCCCGGCCTGAGTGAGCCAGAGCCCCCGAATCAGCGGCTCCTTTAACCCCATCCTGTCTGAGCGGAGAACAGACGCCCTCAGGCAACCTACACGCAGAAGCGGGTCCAAATCCAAAGCTGAACCCCGGGAGCTGTGAGAACAAAGAAGAGAAAGGAAATCTCTCCAGCAGCCTCAGGAGCAGTGGATTAAATCTCCACAATAAACTTGATGTACCCTGCATCTGTGGAATACCTGAATAGACAACCAATCATCCCAAATTGAGGAGGTGGACTTCAGGAGCAAAGATATATATATATTTTTTCCCTTTTTCTCTTTTTGTGAGTGTGTTTGTGTGTGCTTCTGTGTGTGATTTTGTCTGTATAGGTTTGCTACCATTTCTCTTAGCGTTCTGTCTGTCCATTTTTCTTTTTTTTTACTTAAAAATTTTTTCTTAATTATTTTTTATTTTAATAACTTTTATTTTATTTTATTTTATCTTCTTTCTTTCTTTCTTTCTATTTCTTCTCCCTTTTATTCTGAGCCGTGTGAATGAAAGGATCTTGGTGCTCCAGCCAAGCGTCAGGGCTGTGCCTCTGAGGTGGGAGAGCCAACTTCAGGACACTGGTCCACAAGACACCTCCCAGCTCCATGTAATATCAAATGGCGAAAATCTCCCAGAGATCTCCATCTCAACACCCACCTTCACCAAACGACCAGCAAGCTACAGTGCTGGAACCCTATGCCAAACAACTAGCAAGACATGAACACAACTCCATTCATTAGCAGAGAGGCTGCCTAAAATCATAATAAGGCCACAGACACCCCAAAACACACCACCAGACGTGGACCTGCCCAGCAGAAAGACAGATCCAGCCTCATCCACCAGAACACAGGCACTAGTCCCCTCCATCAGGAAGCCTACACAACCCACTGAACCAACCTTAACCACTGGGGACAGACACTAAAAACAACGGAAACTACGAACCTGCAGCCTGCGAAAAGGAGACCCCAAACACAGTAAGTTAAGCAAAATGAGAAGACAGAAAAACACACAGCAGATTAAGGAGGAAGATAAAAACCCACCAGACCTAACAAATGAAGAGGAAATAGACAGTCTACCTGAAAAATAATTCAGAATAATGATAGTAAAGGTGATCCAAAATCTTGGATATAGAATAGAGAAAATACAAGAAACATTTAACAAGAACCTAGAAGAACTAAAGAGCAAACAAACAATGATGAACAACACAATAAATGAAATTAAAAATTTTCTAGGAGGAATCAGTAGCAGAAGAACGGATAAGTGACCTGGAAGAAAATAGTGGAAATAAGTACTGCAGAGCAGAATAAATAAAAAAGAATGAAAAGAGCTGAGGACAGTCTCAGAGACCTCTAGGACAACATTAAACACACCAACATTCAAATTACAGGGGTCCCAGAAGAAGAAGAGAAAGAGAAAGGGACTGAGAAAATAATTGAAGATATTATAGTGGAAAATTTCCCTAATATGGGAAAGGAAATAGTTAATCAAGTCCAGGAAGCACAGAGTGTCCCATACAGGATAAATCCAAGGAGAAAGATGCCAAGACACATATCAATCAAACTGTCAAAAATTAAATACAAAGAAAAAAATATTAAAAGCAGCAAGGGAAAAACAACAAATAACACCCAAGGGAATCCCCATAAGGTTAACAGCTGATCTTTCAGCAGAAACTCTGCCAGCCGGAAGGGAGTGGTAGGACATATTTAAAGTGATGAAGGAGAAAAACCTACAACCAAGATTACCCAGCAAGGATCTGACTCAGATTTGATGGAGAAATTAAAACCTTTACAGACAAGCAAAAGCTAAGAGAATTCAGCACCACCAAACCAGCTTTACAACAAATGCTAAAGGAACTTCTATAGGCAGGAAACACAAGAGAAAGAAAAGACTTACAATAACAAACCCAAAACAATTAAGAAAATGGGAATAGGAACATACATATCCATAATTACCTTAAATGTAAATGGATTAAATGCTCCCACCAAAAGACATAGACTGGCTGAATGGATACAAAAACAAGACCCATATATATGCTGTCTACAAGAGACCCACTTCAGACCTAGAGACACATACAGACTGAAAGTGAGGGGATGGAAAAAGATATTCCATGCAAATGGAAATCAGAAGAAAGCTGGAGTAGCAATTCTCAGATCTGATGAAACAGGCTTTAAAATGAAGACTATTATAAGAGACAAAGAAGGACACTACATAATGATCAAGGGATCAAAGAAGAAGGTACAACAATTGTAAATATTTATGCACCCAACATAGGAGCCCCTCAATACATAAGGCAAATGCTGGCAGCCATAAAAGGGGAAACTGACAGTAACACGATAATAGTAGGGAACTTTTAACACCCCACTTTCACCAGTGGATGGATCAACCATAATGAAAATAAATAAGGAAACACAAGGTTTAAATGATACATTATACAAGATGGACTTAATTGATATTTACAGCACATTCCATCCAAAAACAACAGAATACACATTCTTCTCAAGTGCTCATGGGACATTCTCCAGGATAGATCATACCTTGTGTCACAAGTCAAGCCTGGTAAATTAAAAAAAAATTGAAATCATATCAAGTATCTTTTCCAACCACAGCGCTATGAGACTAGATATCAATTACAGGAAAAGATCTGTAAAAAATACACATGGTGGCTAAACAATACACTACGTAATAACCAAGAGATCACTGAAGAAATCAAAGAGAAAATCAAAAAATATCTAGAAACAAATGATAATGAAAACACGACGGCCCAAAACCTATGGGATGCAGGAAAAGCAGTTCTAAGAGGGAGGTTTATAGCAATACAATCCTACCTTAAAAAACAAGAAGCATTTCAAATAAACAAACTAACCTTACACTTAAAGCAATTAGATAAAGAAGAACAAACTAACCCCAAAGTTAGCAGAAGGAAAGAAATCATAAAGATCAGATCGGAAATAAATGAAAAGGAAATGAAGGAAACAATAGCAAATATCAATAAAACTAAGAGCTGGTACTTTGAGAAGATAAACAAAATTGATAAACCATTAGCCAGACTCATCAAGAAAAAAGGGAGAAGACCCAAATCAATAGAAATAGAAATGAAAAAGGAGAGGTAACAGCTGACACTGCAGAAATACAAAGGATCATGAGAGATTACTACAAGGAACTATGTGCCAATAAAATGGACAAGCTGGAAGTAACTGACAAATTCTTAGAAATGCACAACCTGCCAACACTGACCAGGAAGAAATAGAAAATATGAACAGACCAATCACAAGCACTGAAATTGAAACTGTGATTAAAAAGCTTTCAGCAAACAAAAGCCCAGGACCAGATGTCTTCACAGGCGAATTCTATCAAATATTTAGAGAAGAGTTAAACCTATCCTTCTCAAACTCTTCCAAAATATAGCAGAGGGAGGAACACTCCCAAACTCATTCTATGAGGCTACCATCACCCTGATACCAAAACCAGAAAAAGATGTCACAAAGAAAGAAAACTACAGGCCATTATCACTGATGAACATAGATGCAAAAATCCTCAACAAAATACTAGCAAACAGAATCCAACAGCTCATTAAAAGAATCATACACCATGATCAAGTGGTGTTTATTCCAGGAATGCAAGGATTCATCAGTATATGCAAATCAATCAATGTGATACACCATATTATCAAATTGAAGGAGAAAAACCATATGATCATCTCAGTAGATGCAGAGAAAGCTTTTGACAAAATTCAACACCCGTTTATGATAAAAACCCTCCAGAAAGTAGGCATAGAGGGAACTTTCCTCAACATAATAAAGGCCATATATGACAAACCCACAGCCAACATCGTCCTCAATGGTGAAAAACTGAAACCATTTCCAGTAAGACCAGGAAAAAGACAAGGTTGCCCACTCTCACCTCTCTTATCAACATAGTTTTGGAAGTTTTAGCCACAGCAATCAGAGAAGAAAAGGAAATAAAAGGAATCCAAATCAGAAAAGAAGAAGTAAAGCTGTCACTGTTTGCAGATGACATGACATTATACATAGAGAATCCTAAAGATGCTACCAGAAAACTGCTAGGGCTAATCAATGAATTTGGTAAAGTAGCAGGATACAAATTTAATGCACAGAAATCTCTAGCATTCCTATAAACTAAAGATGAAAAATCTGAAAGTGAAATCACTGCCATTTACCATTGCAAAAAAAGAATAAAATATGTAGGAATAAACCTACCTAAGGAGACAAAAGACCTGTATGCAGAAAATTATAATACAATGTTGAAATAAATTAAAGTTGATACATACAGATGGAGAGATATACCATGTTCTTGGATTGGAAGAATCAACATTGTGAAAATGACTCTACTACCCAAAGCAATCTACAGATTCAGTGCAATCACTGTCAGACTACCACTGGCATTTTCCACAGAACTAGAACAAAAAATTTCACAATTTGTATGGAAATGCAGAAGACCCCCAATAGACAGAGCAATCTTGAGAAACAATAAGGGAACTGGAGGAGTCAGGCTCCCTGACTTCAGATTATGCTACAAAGCTACAGTAATCAAGACAGCATGGTACTGGCACAAAAACAGAAATATAGATCAATGGGACAGGATAGAAGCCCAGAGATAAACCCACGCACATATTGTCACCTTATCTTTGATAAAGGTGGCAAGAATATACAGTGGAGAAAAGACAGCCTCTTCAATAAGCGGTGCTTGGAAAACTGGACAGCTACATGTAAAAGAATGAAATTAGAACACTTCCTAACACCATAGACAAAAATAAACTCAAAATGGATTAAAGACCTAAATGTAAGGCCAGACACTGTCAAACTCTTAGAGGAAAACACACAGAACACTCTATGATGTAAATCACAGCAAGATCCTTTTTAACCCACCTCCTAGAGAAATGGAAATAAAAACAAAAATAAACAAATGACACCTAATGAAACTTAAAAGCCTTTGCACAACAAAGGAAACCATAAACAAGAAAAGACAGCCCTCAGAATGGGAGAAAATATTTGCAAATGAAACAACTGACAAAGGATTAATCTCCAAAATTTAAAAGTAGCTTATGCAGCTCAATGTCAGAAAAACATACAACCCAATCCAAAAATGGGCAGAAGACCTACATAGACATTTCTCCAAAGAAGATATACAGATTGCCAACAAACACATGAAAGAATGCTTAACATCATTAATCATTAGAGAAATGCAAATCAAAACTACAACGCGATATCATCTCACACTGGTCAGAATGGCCATCATCAAAAAATCTACAAACCATAAATGCTGGAGAGGGTGTGGAGAAAAGGGAACCCTCTTGCTCTGTTGGTGGGAATGTAAATTGATACAGCCACTATGGAGAACAGTATGGGGGTTCCTTAAAAAACTAAAAATAGAACTACCATCTGACCCAGCAATCCCACTACTGGACATATACCCTGAGAAAACCATAATTCAAAAAGAGTCATGTACCAAAATGTTCATTGCAGCTCTATTTACAATAACCAGGACATGGAAGCAACCTAAGTGTCCATCGACAGATGAATGGATAAAGAAGATGTGGCACATATATACAATGGAATATTACTCACCCATAGAAAGAAACGAAATTGAGTTGTTTGTAGTGAAATGGATGGACCTAGAGTCTGTCATACAGAGTGAAATAAGTCAGAAAGAGAAAAACAAATATCGTATGCTAACACATATATATGGAATCTAAGGGGAAAAAAAGTCATGAAGAACCTAGAGGCAAGACAGGAATAAAGACACAGACGTACTGGAGAACGGACTTGAGGATATGTGGAGCAGGAAGGGTGAGCTGTGACAAAGTGAGAGAGTGGCATAGACATATACACTACCAAACTTAAAATAGCTAGCTAATGGGAAGCAGCCGCATAGCACAGGGAGATTAGCTTGGTGCTTTGTGACCACCTAGAGGGGTGGGATAGGGATGGTGGGAGGGAGGGAGATGCAAGAGGGAAGAGAGATGGGAACATATGTATGTGGATAAGTGATTCAGTGTGTTATAAAGCAGAAACTAAGATACCATTGTAAAGCAATTATACTCCAATAAAGATGTTAAAAAAAAAAGGTGGTTTTGCCTATTATATTGAAAACAGGAGTCTTAATTTTGTCTAAATACAAACTTGGCTCTTCTAGGGAACGTTTTCAAGGCCAACTTACCCCCGAGTTCTGGTTGATAACATGGATCAGATGAGTCACATGCTTCTTCAAGCAAAAAAAAAAATCTTGCTTTTTGCCGACAGAATTTCACATAGCCTTTTTTAAAAAATATATGTACAGTTCCTGTCACAATCTATAACAATTACTTAATAAGGAAATAGAAAATGAAGTGGCCAATAAATACTGTTTTATAATTCCTTTCATGTTGACGATCACATTAGTTCCTATGGGTTTACCCATTGCTCAGTTAGTTTATATTTTGGAAGATAGGAAGTCAACGGGTATCACAGGACCAGAAAATTCTGAAAGTAAATTAATCAAGGGAGAGTAATAGAACTTTGGGTCTTAAATCAGAATTTATAAAAATTCTAGGAGTCAGTGTATTGAGAGAAGTGATTCGACTGATACCTTTCTTTAATAATTATGGTTTTATTATTATTTTTTATTTATAGCATTTTTTTGTCCCACGGCTTGCGAGATCTTAGTTCCCCGACCAGGGAATTGAACCCATGGCCCCTGCAATGGAAATGTGGAGTCCTAACCACTGGACCTCCAGGGAATTCCCCATTACAGTTTTAAAACAAGATTTTGTTCACAACTGTAAGATAGGACAGTTTACATATTAAGCCCTAGGTGTTTAGCCAGTTGCTGCTGAGTCACCTGGTATTTACATTAACAACCAGACGAGTTAGCATCAGGCTCTGTTTTCCCTTCAGACCCAGAGGACTTCAGCTGAGTGCTCTTCTCCAGCCCCTAAGTCAGATAGTGGTCCATCTGGCCATGTTGATGCTTTTAGCATCCTTCATATCGTTTGGACATCTTGTTCAACATTTCTCTTATCTCCTTGTTATGGATCACGACACCTTTCTGCTTACCCTGGCAGTTCAGTATCCTGTACTTTCAACGTTCTCAAAGTATAAACATAAGTAACCTCTTTACTCTGCTCTCTGCATGGTTCCCTTCCCCCTGAAATGAGAGTAAATACATCATCATTATACAGTCCTTCGCAGCATGTTATTTCTGCTCCTTCCCTCAGTCGGAATCAATGCCAGAGTCACACTGTGCGGGCTTTGACAGTGCTCTTCACGCTTGCTCTGTGCTGGGGAGAGGACCCAGACATGACATTCCTACTCTTCCTTTCCAGGTGACTGCATCCTTCTCTTGGTCATGTCACGTTTCCTTGTGTCCTTGGACTGTAAAGGAAGCTTTGCATTCAAGACCAAGAATAGTCCAGTTGTCTTCATAGCTTGTTCTGCTTTTCCAGGGGGGTACGTTTTCAATGACTGATGTAATTTCAGTGTTTCAGGATCTCTCAGGAGAGATTGTTAATACAATCCAACATACTTTTCCAAGGCTTTGGCATACAAGACATGTAACTGTACAATGAAAACCTTAGTTAATCATGATGTGTGTGCCTGTGTACACACACACACACACACACACACACACACACACACACACTTCGCCTAAGAATTCTAAGCCGAGTAAGTCACAGTAAATTTTACAGAACATGTTGAAGTCAAATGAGTCCACTTGAAGTTGTAGAACTTACGTACAGAAGTATGATTTTTATTGCTAGGATTGCTTTTGACAAGGTGTTGCCACAGGGCTGGTCAGAAGGCCAGAGCATCAGATGATTTGCTTGAGTAATGTGGAAAGTCAGGGGTTCAACTTGCATTAGCATCTGCATGCTTGTGTGTTGCCTTGAGTTGTCAGAGCGCACTGTGCCTTCCTCCAGTCTGTGTTCTTACACAGGAATATTAAGGTGAATGATTGGGTGGCACAGTAAGATCTAATCTTTCATTCTTTTGCCAAAGAAACTAAATAAGGACGATCGATGGTGAATTTCCTTAGAATTAGTTGAAATTTTCTAGATAAAAATCTATAACATTTTACATTAAACATGGTGGCTTTTGTATTTTCTTTTTCTTCGGCAAAATTTTTTTTAAAAACTTACGGTTATATTTAGTTTCTTTGGGGAAAACCTTAATTTATATCGCCTCAACTGAGATTTAAGTAGTAACATCTCTCAGCCTTGCTTTTAGACTTGAGGCATGTGGAAATGATTTATGCGAAATGGCCCGGACTTCAGGGTAGGTCAGACTGTGGCGGGAAGATGCTGAGTTTCATTGATGTTGCTTTTCTTTTCATGCTCAAAGCTGGAACTTTGCAGAATAGGGAAAACGATGGTCACTAATGAGTTTACTGTAAAAAAGAAAAATATATGTATATAAGCAATTGAAGTCAACTTGAAAGAAAATCAGAACAAAAGGTAAGAAAAAAACCCAATTTCCTTGGCAAGATGATGGAGAAGAAATATTTTGCTGAATAAAGGCATGAATTAAAAACTCAGAAATCTGCAATCTGCAACAAGTTTTTGTTTTCATTTGTCACCTCCCTGGTTTCCACCTGTGCTTCCCAGACAGGTTCAGTAAATTGTGGCAGAGGTCCGTCTAAAGGATTGATAAACTTGGACCGTGTACTCTATTCCGTAATGTATTAAATCTCCATCCCTGCTCTGGGGTTTCTGTCTGGAACGCCTGAAACAAATTCCTACGTTATCTCCCAGGCTGCTCAGCACCTCTTCTCTGCTTTGTCCAGCTCAGTGTGATTTCTTCACTGGTCCATCCTGCTCATTTGGGGCCTTTGTCTATGGTGTCTCCCTCTCTGCCTTTTAAAGGCTCTGCCTGTCTTCCTAGATCGTGTTCCATTGAACTGCATTCTGTTCCTGGAAGTTGAGCACTTGACTGCAGACTGTCATGATTCATGCTTCTGTATGTTACTATTCCTGCACGTAAGCTATTTTAGGTCACGTCTTACTCATTTGTGTTTCTACAGCTGTCAAAACATCAAGGGTCACTACAAAACATTTCTTGATTCAAGGTGTTTCTGTGAGAATTAGGACGTAGAGTCAAGATGGGAAAAATTTTTTTAACTTCAACTGTTCCCCAATTTCCATAGACTGGAACAGGCCAAGATGTGCATATTTATGTAAAAATATGCTAAAATTTTTATGATTTCTTGCTTATGGACCTCAGAATGTGGTCTCATAGTCTGTCTTTTGGAAACTATAAACAATGTGATTGACAGTAAGCATTATTTTAGATTCTGGATGTGTTCCCAAATGCAGGACAAGTTGACTAGAGGTAAGAGTGATGTCTTGGATGGGTCATGGTTGAGTCTAGTAATACGTAGATATTAGATTGGACTCAATTACCAGCAGTTGGGTATCTCAGAATTAACATCTTGAGCTATCAGTTTTCTGCTCACAAGCTGGGCGATCATGGGCATGGTATTTACCTTCTCTGCATATGAACATCCTCAACTTCAAGACAGTTTGGACCAGTTGATCCATCTCTCATCAACCTTACAGCTCCAAAGTTTTGGTTTCCATTTAATTGTTGATAACTGGGGCCATCAACAGAAGTACCTCTTTGTGCAAAAATAGCTTGAGAAGAAGGAATCTCTTGGGCAACATTTGCCATGGACAAGCCTTCCCTCTCTCCTATGAACTGTCTCTGCCTTACGTAGCACAATGGGGACACGTTACATAGGTCTTGATCTTCAAACTTGTTGTGCATCAAGGGGTGAGAAAGAAGGGGAGGCAGGATGAAATGTTACCTACCAGAGACTTACTTTTGTCTTCTCTGAAGCATACAAATTTTAGAAAGGGAAGGCAGGAAGGGAGGGGCTGACCCAGAGGTGGTAGACAGAGTGCCGACCCTGAGAACAGAAGAAGGTAGAAACACACTTATATGTGGAATCTCAAAAGAAAAATGATACAAATGAAGTTATTTATAATACAGAAAAAGACCCACAGACATCGAAAACAAACTTGTGGTTACCAAAGGGGAAAGCTGGGGGGAGGGATAAATTAGGAGTTTGGGATTAACATACACACACTACTATATATAAGGCAGATAAACAACAAGGACCTTCTGTATAGCACAGGGAATTATATTCAATGTCTTGTAATAACCTAAAATGGAAAAGACTCTGAGAAAGAATAGATTTTTATATATGTGTGTATAACTGAACCACTTTGCTGTATACCTGAAACTAACGCAACATTGTAAATCGACTACACTTAAATTAAAAAACAAAGACCCCAAGAAATTATTTTAAAAAGGTAGAAGTGGTGTACAAAAATAAATGGAAGGAACTATTGGAATTTATTTGAATTCCAAAGGAATTTAGTCTTGTGTTTAGCAAAATGAACCAGGGATTGGATCAGTATTGATGCTTATTCTGGTACGAAGTCATTAGTATTGAGAGCCTGAACCATAGTCACCTTAGGCTCAGGAAAAATGTCTTTTGATAATAAGAGTTCTAAGAACTCTTTTGTTTGCAGTGTTTGAATGTTTCATAATATCATTTTCCTTTTCTCACTGAAACTTATCTTTTGCTTCTTCTTTTGTAACTCTTCATAGCATCCTGGAAAAGGTTAGTTTAGGGCTGGATGGATGGAGTTGAATGACCATAAAATCCTACTGCACAGCCCATGACTGTGTTTCCTAGGATTTTTCTTTTATGAGACTTTACTGCGTTAATGAACGGTCCTTTGCTACTTCCCTGGGAGCAGAGCAAGTGGGTGAGTCTCTGCTGATGCGTAACTGCACACGGTGCTTACTGCATCAGTTTCCTGCTTTTCTCTTCTCCCTGGGATTTCCAATGCCAGCCACCAGCACTGGGCTTTAGATTGTGGATAGCAATCTTTAACTGCTATGGTACTTTTAATCTGAAGATCAATCTCCAGGTGTCTTGAAAGCATTCAGCCTCAAAAATTCTCGAATGTGAGGAAAACATGAGTTTGTTTAAGGAAAAAAAGGTGGCTTACGATCAGGGGCACAGCTATCGTGAGATGTGAATCGGTTTCTGATATTCAGCTCTCCGGCGATAACTAACACTGGCATCTGGGGCCATGTGCTCTGTCTCACCAGCAGCAAATGTTTTATCTTCTGTGGCTGCATTTGAATTCTGCAAAAACTATTCTTTTTGAATTTGAGGGTAAACCTAACTGCTTTGTTTTGTTTTGAATATTCATCTTCCCATTCTTAGCTACTGGTTTACAGTGGAAGCACAAATGTTTTAAAAGCCCACTGCTGTAAGAGCTAGGAGTGCTCTTTTGTGTTAAACAAAGGAGTCTAGAATACAGTGTTTCATGAGACTATTGCCGATTTTTTCTTTCTTTCTTTTCTGACTCACCTCAGTATAAGTGATCACAAAGTTTATTTTCAGTGGATGCAATGAAGCCACAGCCAGCCGCAACTTCAGATACTTTTCCCAGATCCCCCTATTGATACTAAGAGGGGTTTTATTTATTTTCATAAGAATATTACCCCCCCCTCCCCGATTGCTCTTACGTCAGGTTCCTATTTACAGTGGCCTGAATGCATAGATATGATTTGCACATTCACAGTTTCAGAATGAGACAGTGAGTGCTTAGTCTTTTTCAACTCTAAGGAGATTCTGGAATTCTGCAAAGAGAGTGTGGTAAGGCAGGTTGTTGTCTCCAACTTTGGTTACCGGGAAAACACAGAGGACGAAGTCGGAGGCCCCACTTGTCCCATCTGCTTGACCATGACTTGTTCTCCTCGGAGCCCAGTGCTCCCATCTGTAAGGTCAAGTTCTTGGACTAAATGAACTTGACAGACCTTCCAGCTTTAAAAGTTATATAATCCCACGTCTGGAAAATTTTCCTAAAAGATAAACAATTTATAGGTTATAGGTCTATGAGGATTTCGGAGAGAAAGATAAACACCCATCCTCCCTCCCTTCCTCTCTCCCTCCCCCCCCCCCACTCAATGTATCTAAGTGTATTTTACTGGAGGCTGCATTCGTCTGAGAATCCCTTTTACTTCCATGTTTCTAAAAGTGTTTAGTGCCCTAACATTCTGGTTTAACTTGGTTTCCTGGGGAATAATAGATTTTTTGGGTTTTTTGAGGATTGAACGAATCGGATATGATACCTGATTCAACTTATGTGGGTATATTCTTCCTAAGTCCATACTTCAGGATTTTGTTTTCTCTTTTCAGTATGTGAATCTGCTCTTAAATAAATTATTTAAGCAATCAAATGTTTTTTGAAAGGCTTGTTTTATAGTCAGCTCTACATGGAGAGTCTGTAGGAAGGAAGTGACACGTTGTCCCTCCATTCATAGCAGGAAGTCACCTGGAACGGGTCTGAAGACCTAGCTTTTATCCTTAAGGTGAAGTTTCCGAGTAAAAATCTTGCTTAAGAATGATGGTGACAGGCATGAGAAGGTGCACGGTTGCTAAATATGAACATAACATTATAAGAACAAATGTTCCTGAGCTGAAAAAATATTAGCCCCTCGGTAATCTAATCAACCATGAACTATAAAGCAGTAGCAAAGTACTCTTTCATGGTGATCGTCACAGCTGTTGGCGTGAGGACTTTCTCAGGTGCAGAGAAACAGTGTGACACCGAAGCTGCCGAGTCATTGTTGTTGTTGTTTTTTGGGGTTTTTTGTTCCTGTTAACTACCCAGGGAGGTGACAGCTGTGGGTGTTGGACCTAAGAGCAGAAGTGAGCTTACCACCAATTATAAATACCAAGGTGAATGGAGTGCTAACTTCTCCCTCCGAAATGTTTTGCCCTCTTAGATAATAAGGCCTTCGGTTTCTTCTAAGGGGTAACGTCTCTTCTGAAATGATTGTGGGCCAAAGGCAAAGAGCGGATCTTGGAGTAGAAGGGAAAAGGGTGGTCCCCCCCTTCCCCAACATCTGCAGGTTCCATCCCGTCTCTGGGGAAGTTCCAGAGGAACATCTGCTAGACTTTGGAAGTGTGATTTGCTTGGTGGAAACCAAATTATTCTTTTCTCTGTAAAGAGGCACAGAAAGGTGAAGTTACCTGCCCACAGACACCTGGCTGAAGGATAGGAGCTTAGAGTCTAATGGACATAACTATGGGCAGTGGAATAGAAGGATGGAGATGAGGAACGTTTACAAATGGCCTGTGGGTCTGGGGAAATTGAAAGTCGAGAAACAAATACTAACGTCTTTCTTTACTGCATGGCTACTGTACTCCCTCAGGGTAAACATCACGCCTGGTTCCTTTGGGCCAGCGTATCTAGAACCAGTTTCACTGTTACTTATCTTTGCCAGAGCATCTGACCACATCAGGCCATTCATGTGCATCAGGCTTCCACGTCAGGCTTCTTACCGTCCCCACGTAGCCAAGTGCATAGTTGGTCATCCCATCTAGTCTCTTTTCCTTATTTTGCAAAATGAAATTCTGTTAGTCATTCGTTCATTCATTCCTTTATTCATCAATTCAAGAAATACACATTGAGCACTTGCTATGTGCCCGGTGGTGTTCTATGCATTGGAAATTGAGTGTGGACAGAACAGACTCAGACATGTCCTCATGCCATTCACACTGCAGAGGGAGCATCTATACAGCCACGAACAGAGTACGTTATGAGAGTAGATACAGTGTATGACATGGGGACGGGTGCAAGGGAGAGAAGTAGGGCAGCGAGGTGAGCGCAATGGCAGGGGACAAAGCTGCCATTCTCGACAGGGGAGGGAAGGAAAGGAAGCCTCACCCAAGCCGGTCACGTTCACCTAACAGTGGGAAGTAGATGAGTGCCACGCGGGTGTCTGGATGCTCCAAATGGCACCCAGGGCCCCGAGGTGGGAGGGTGTCCAGTGAACTTGAGGAACTGCACGCAGACCGGTGCACTGATGCAGCAGAGGAGGCTGAGGCCAGAGGGGCCCTAACATCACGCAGGACCTGGATTCCACCGTGATGACTTAGCTTTACCCTGAGAGAGAAAGGAAGCCACTTGGTAGGTTTTGAGAAATGTGATTTGATTTGTTTATTTGGAGGTGTAGTTGACATATAAGGTGATATTCATTTCAGATATAATTGACTTTTTAAGAGGATCGCTCTGGCTGCTGGGCTGAAAATAGACTGAAAGGGAGAATTGAGGAAATCTTTTGTAAGCTTGAGAATTGCAATAAACGTCCAGGTGGAGACGATGAGGGGCAGCCCGATGGGTGAGCCCGCGGTTCCGAGACTGCCCACTGATACTTCCAGCTCTCCTTTTTCTGCATTCTTGGTAATGTGTCTACGTGTCTTCCCTCTGCCCCCTTGAATAATTAACCAGATTCAGCAACTACAGTAAGTAAATGATATAAAAGGCATTTAATTAAAGTGGAGAGCCATTCATGAGGCTGATATGCTGGAAAATAATGAGAAAATTTGACTTCAGGAGAAAAGAAGTCCTTAGGCAGTGAAATCCTCACAAATGTAGACTTGAAGCAGTAAATATCCTGAAGGAATTGAAGTATCCTGAAGGAATATGGTTAGAGCTCCTGCGTTGTGTTCTTTATTTCACCGCAAAGGTCATTGTTCATTGTTTCCTTTGAGTTTTAAAGTCAACACCCTTGCTTGCTTCTTCAAGTTTTTTTTTTCCTAGTAAGCTAATTAATGCCATTATATAGGAACCCCAGGACAGGCTCGCGGAGGTCAGCACGGGGCCTGTGGCTGGAGCTCCTGCAGGAAGGGCCAGGGAGCCAGGAGGCCACGTCTCACTCTTGCCATTTGAGGGTGACTTTGAGCAAAATCACCGAAGTTTTGTTCACCTCTCCATCCCCGGTGCCGTGTTAATACCCAAGGAATTAAAATGATTTTGCTGTGTCTGTCACTGGCATATTGAATTTTAGATCTCAGTATATGCCGAGTTCTTTGATGCTAGGGATTTAATTATATAGCAGAAACAGAGTGAAAACTTAGGTTGCATTCCCATAGCTCTCCTTTAGTAACCTTGGTAAAGGTGTCAGTCCTCTTAACTAAGTGTCTTTATCTGTCAAACCTTTGCTGTGAAAAACATACAGGGTAACGTTTCTAAGGATGCTTTTTGCAGTAACAGGGCTTAGAAATAAGGCAGCATAATGTAGTCATTGAAAAGCTGAGGCTGGCCTACGAGGATTCAATTTATGATTCTATTCCTTCCTAGCCAGGTGAACTAGGCCCAGTTTCTTAAACCTCTTTTTTCAGTTTCCTCATCCGAAAAGTGGGACTGAGAGTGTTCTGCCTCATATCCCGGGTGGTTCTGAAGATGAAATGCCTTAATCCGTAAAAAATGCTTACAACAGTGACAAACTCACGAATGCACGTGGCCTTGATTTACGATAAGCCTGCCCGCTGTGATTGTCGGGAGGACTCCATTGTTCCTTGTACCTTCCTCCCCGGCCCTGTACTGCTACTGTAAGTGAAATTCTAAACCTTCCAAAGCTGCTTCACTACTAGGATCCCAGAACATGTTTTTGAAATAAGAGACCTTATTTCATGGGGCTTCACAGCTTTGAAACAAGATATGATGAAAGACTTAGTATCACTCTCTCCCTCTCTTTTATTTCTGAATGGAGAAATAAAGGTACAAACGTCATGAGGAATTGAAAAGAAGCCTAACTAGTTTGGAGTCCTCTCACTCCACATCCACGAAATCGTGCGCGATGCTGTCACCTGTTGTGCAGACTGCAGTTCCTAGACAACCTCTGTTGTCTTTGTTACTCTTTTCCATCCTGTGATAAGCTAGAAGAATCTTGTTTTCTGAAGAATTACCCTTAAGGGCTTCCCTGGTGGCACAGCTGTTAAGCATCCGCCTGCCAATGCAGGGGACACGGGTTCGTGCCCTGGTCCAGGAAGATCCCACGTGCCGCGGAGCAACTAAGCCCGTGCACCACAACTACTGAACCTGCGCTCTAGACCCTGTGAGCGACAACTGCTGACGCCCACAGGTCTAGAGCCCGTGCTCCGCAATGAGAGAAGCCACCGCAATGAGAAGCCCGCGCACCGCAGGGAAGAGTAGCCCCTGCTCACCGCAACTAGAGAAAGCCCACACGCAGCAACAAAGACCCAACGCAGCGAAAAATAAATAAATAAATTTATTAAAAAAAGAATTACCCTTAGGACTGAAGTCTTGGTAACCGAGGAGGTGTGGTGTAGGTAAATGGGGAGACTGTGGGGATATATCCTGTAGACTGTTGGGGCAGGTACCCTGGCCCCGGGAGGATGGATGACGCCTCGCTGGAACAAGATGTTCTTTGCTGCATCCTCACCCCCCGAAGTGCCTTGTGTACACTGGACACGCAGTGCAGGAAGATGAAGCTAGAGGGGTGGCAATGTCCTAGGCACAGCTTTAACATCCCATTGATATAAATGCTCTCAAAGGTCAGTGCTTAGGAAAAAACACCCACTTTAAAACAAGGTTGTTTTCTAATTGAAATATAGTTGATCTACAATATTGTGTTAGTTTCAGGTGTATAACACAGGCATATATATATATATATATATATATAATGTATGCACACACACGTATACGTACACACACACATATTCTTTTTCATATTATTTTCTCTTATAGGTTATTACAAAATATTAAGTATAGTTCCCTGTGCTATACTAAAACAAACTTTTAAAAATCAGAAGTCACCCTTTAACAGAACTTGATAATAGAGGCATTCTATGTCAATGGGTAACAGAGAACAAGGATGGAATCGTTTCAAACAATAGATACATAATATTTATTTAAAGTTAAGTATCTATTTTATGGAGTACCTATAGACATACAAATGCTAACAACACAGTTAGCTGGTACCTCTCTGTTACTGCCAGGCCATCCAGTTTCATTGCATATAAAAGTGTTACACAGGAACACTTTGTCACCGGAATTCTGAAAACAATTTGTTCAGCCTTCTGAAGTAATACCTCAGAAGAGTGAAAAAAATCATTTAGAACATTTCCTTAATATTGTTAAAAAGACAGAATTCCACTGAGTGAATATAAAGATCTTATGGACTGTATTCAACGATTCCTGAATCCGGCAACATCCCAGGTAGTAAACAGAAGGGAGCTCCGAGGAGCTGTACAAAATGAAAGACTTAAGGTAGAAGGGAACAGGAACAAGGAAGTTAATGCTAGCAAAAAGTGGACTGATTGGGGCAAGGTCACTTTCCTTTAGAGGATGGCAGGGGTCCATCAGGCCGATAACATCACTAGCGTCGACCAGGCAATTTCTGAGTGACTGGTTTAAGATTCCATTTCTGGGAGAGCCAAAACTGTTATTAAGTCTGGGTTTGGTGACGAGGGGCCTGGCATAAGTGACTCCATTTTGGGCCAGTTGTCTTGTTTTTAACATTATCTATGTTAAGAACTGGGTAAAACCTAATTATACTTTATTACATTTTATAATTTTATCATACTCTGCTGCTTCTGGGGAATATCAGGTGAGTATCTCCAAGATACATGCCCGCGCCCTCCCCCTCCTTCCAATAATAACGAACTCATAAACCCTTCAATAATAGCTGAGACAAAAATATACATGAGGGTTTCTTTCTCATCAGCAAGTGGTGCTAAAAATTACAGGTTTTCAGTGTTAGTGTTTGAACATGTACTTAAGGCATTGGGTTTTTATGAAAGGTTCCCCCTTCCATAAAGATGACTGAAAGTGGAACCTTGCATATGAAAAAAAGGAAACTGATGGATCTGAGCCCTGCCCCCAACCTCTTCACTTGCTCTTCAGCACGTAGGTGTGATCATGTTCGGTGAATAAAGAACATGTGTGCATTCATTGATATAAATGCTCTCAAGCTCTCTAGAAATAGCAAAATCAAATCTGACTTGAAAAGGAAGTGTAATGCTTCTCAACAAAGTGATACTGTCCAAGAGGATTCTGATGATACATCATTATTTCCTGCTGTAAGGTCAATGAATTGCTCTGGGACTCTGTGTATTATCTCTGCACTGCTGTTTTCTGGGACTTACTGGTCCTTTTACAATGTGGACCTATTTCTTATAAAGAAGAAAAACTGCTAGGATTAAGACTTTTAAGAGGTTGAATGTTTGTTTTATTGCATTTTAAAAAATAGCAGTAAAGCTGCTAAAACAGCAAGCTTTGCCTTTTTTTTTTTTTTCCTGAAATGCTTCACTTTACTAAAAAAATGTGCTGAAAAATCTCTTCGTAAGCTAAGTTTCCAAACGTGAGCATATGTCTTTTGTGGATGTCAGGTCACATCTGTAACTCATCACAATATATATATATTTGTAATACTGATGGAAGAAAGGGTATGCATAAAATGTTAGAGCTTCGGTGGCAATTAATATGGAAATATTTGGACTTTAGAGAATTAGTAGACAGAGTCTCAGCCCTCATGAGTGTGCCAGGCGTTCTCCTAAGCACATAGAGGAGCTTATACAATTTGAATATCAGTCATGTGCTGAGTGATAGCAGTAGTCATTGGAAGAGTAGTAGAATGTAGCTATTGCAACTGCCACGTTGAATGTTAGGAAATTGCTCATGCTGGGTCATTTTTAATCTACAGAGTGGTAATTTCATAGGACTTAACATTACTGTGGTTATAAGAATAAAGATGAGCTAAAAGTTTATGGAATTTTACAGACTGTTCAGAAAATGTCTTACCAGACATTTGCTGCATTAGAAGAAAAGTTCTACCAGTGTGGTATGCTACCAGTGTACTTGGCTAAGACCCACTCCGTGACACTGAACTACAGCAGACGTCATTGAAATGCACGTAGCTGGGAGTTATGATATGCCCTGTCACGTATGAACTAAAAGCAATGTTATCCTACACTCTTTAGCCTCTTAGTATCCTTGTGATGTGGATAGTGATAAAATCTTTCCTATTTTATGGTTGAAAACAATGATGCCCAGACCCAAGAACTCATCTGTAGTCACTTAAGTGTTCTGGCTTGGGAGAGGGACAGCCTTTGGCACAGAATCAACAAAGAATGACCAGTGATACTTATTTTTGTGTTATTGCCATTTCTCCTATCACTAACTTGATGACTCATATAAATAAGAATCATATAACTATGATTACTGTCACATTTAAAGCAGTATTTACTCCAAAACAGGTACCACATGATTTTGTATAAATTGTATAAACTAGGCAGGTTTTATTTTCAAAAGATAAATTTAATATGTTATGGCAATGTTGAAAATCTAAAAAAAAAATCTCAAAAATCTAGAAAAAAAAAGAATGTTGTTTAATGCATCATTTTTTTAAATTAGAAAGTTAAAGTCATTTGTTAGATTCTTAAGAAGTGGCCCATTAATCTGATCAAAGCATGGTCATCTTAAATATCTTCCCCTCCCACAGAGGACTTGGTGGGAGAAGCAGGACTTTGTTAGCCAAATATCCTGCTGGCACTCTTACCTATGGAAATGCATTTCAAATTATTAGTAGAATGGACTACATATTAGGTAATATTAGTGTATTGAAGTGACATTGTTGGGTGTACTTAAGGTAGGATGGTTATGTAGGAGAATGTCTTAGTTCTTAAGACATGCGTGCTGGTGTATGTAGGGTTAAAACATCATGATAACTTCAAATGGCATAGCACAGAAGAAACAAAAACAAGCAAAATAATAACAATTGATGAAATTAGGTGATGGGAACACAGATGTTTATTGCATTGCTATTAATTTTTTTGAAGGCCTGAACAATTTGGAAATATAAAGGTAGAGAGAAAATACTTCAACACATAGAGATCCTAAAGTCCATTTTTAAAGTCCATTTGGATGTTACTTACCTTTGAGCCACAGTGTAGGGTAGCCTAGCTAGGAAAAAATAAAGTGGGTTTCCCTCTTTCTAAAGCTACACCTGAATGAAATATCCAACTTTTCTTTTAAAAAAAATAGTGAACATTCCTGACACCAAGGGGAAATCCCCAGATGATAATATGTATCATCCAAGTAAATGGACTTACGAGTAAACATCGTGGGATATGAAGATAGCATGGAATAGCCCATTGCTGTGAAATGGTTGTGTTTGGTATTCAATTTTGTTTGTGTTCTTGTGGGTTTCATAGTGAAATCTAAAACGTATCATCATGGACTCTAAAGTGACTTTGAATTAGCTCTTGATCTGACAAAGTCAAGGATGATGAATATCTCTGCCCATGGGAATGAATTCTCCTCTCATGATGACTCAGGGATGCCAAGCCTTGGGAATACCTGCCAGTAAGTTCACCGAAGCAAAACTGGGGCAAGAGTGTCCTAGTTCTCAGTGCCCATCAGTTGTAAGTCTGTGTTCCTACCTGAGAGATGGCAACAAAGATGCTCTTAAGGAACACTTACTATGTGCCAGGCACGGTACTAGGAACAGGCACTTCCTATGAGAAAGGAACTATTATTATATCCATTTCACAGACAGGGAAATGAAAACTTACAAAGATTGCAAGTAACATGGTTTCAAAAAACGGTGAAAATTTATTTGTTATAAAATTTTATAACAAAATTTTTTTTATAAAAAAACAAAATTTTTTGTTTTGAAAAATTTGAAAATTTTTTGAAGATTTATTTTATTGAAGTATAGCCGATTCACAGTGTTGTGTTAGTTTCTGCTGACAGCAAAGTGATTCAGTTATACATATGTATTTGTTCTTTGTCGTATGCTTTTCCATTATGGTTTATCACAGGGTATGCAGTATAACTCCCTGTGCTATACACTAGGACCTTGTTATTTACCCATTCTCTGTATAATAGTTTGCATGTTCTAACCCCAAACTCCCATTCTTCCCTCCCCCACCCCCCTTGGCGACCACAAGTCTTTTCTCTGTGTCTGTGAGTCTGTTTCGTAGATTAGTTCATTTGTGTCATATTTTAGATTCCACATATAAGTGATACCCTATGGTATTTGTCAAGAAACATAGTTTTTTTAAGTGTCCAAGGCCAACCGTTAACGCAAATGACTATGACTCCAGAACTCCCTGCTTTGCCCCCCACTGCAGTGCACGAGCCTCACAAAGTGTTGCCTAAGGGCAGCTTCCTCCGCCAGATTAGCTCTGGGTTTGGGGCAGCTGGGAGGGGAGGTGTGTGGCAGGTGTGTGTACACTCTCCCGTATCTGATATACTGTCACCATGCTCACGTGAGCTGCAGCAGCCTGAGCAGCTGAGGGCATGCTGCGTGAGTGCACCCCTAGCCCCAGTTGTGTATATGACATGCACCATCGCAGGCAGTACCAGCTGCCTAACTCCTAGTGCTTCTTTCTGTCTACCCTTCTCCCCTGGTTGCTGCCCTGTTGTCCTCATGTTTCCGAAAAGAACTTCTGAATGAGCAAGTTAGCAAAATCTCTTTGCTCTGCCGCTTCTCAGAGGAAATTGGAACTGTTTTTTAAGCTGAAAGTTTTTTTTTTTTATAAGTTTGTACTTCCAAGGCCAGCTTTAGCCCCAGATCTCCTTCACATCTGGCCACTTGTGTGCGCCTTCATCTCAGGTCTGTCTTCCGGAATGCTGGGCATACGGGCTTGCAGATGCTGATGCAATCAGCTGCGAGACAGATAGTGTCCTTGAAAAGGTGATCCACACAAGCCCAGTTAATTCCCATGTCTTAAAAAAAATAGAATGCATAGAATAGTTCAGGATGAGTCTTGGTAAAGTTGTCATATGGGCAGTACTCCTTTGGCCTCTGAAAAGACTGGGGAGGAAGCTATAAAATGGAGTGCATTTTGTTGTTATGGAAAGCCACATTCTATTAAAAAAAACCCCAAAATTATGCAAGAATCGATTGAAGGCTGTGAGGATAAAGGGGAACCATTTCTGAGTAGTAGATATGTAGGCATCTCACGGTTTCCATGAAGGAAGCATGTTAGCACATCATTCTTCTGCCTAAAGGTAAATAACTGTAAGGGAGAGAGTCCCCAGATAGTATCCCTGGCTACTCAATATGCTAACAGAATCATTGCCTGGGCTTCTTTCCAAAATATTCAAGATCATACCAATGTGTAGCAGTGTAATGGCAGTGCAAAAAACCTATGTTTTTAAAAAATTGAATAAAGGGAGGAATGAGGCACCATACTGTTTTTTGCTCGTTTTATCCCATATCTTACAGCCAGGGCTTTGGGATTTTGCATTTCTGTTTGTTTCAGATTGGTGACAAATTATTTCCTTTTTCTCATTCATCCATTCAACAAAGAGTTACATCTTTGTAGGCACTGTGTAATTTCTCTTATACTTTATATGAAACCATTCTTTTTAATTTTTTTGATTAAAGTATAGTTGATTTACAATATTACATTAATTTCAGGTATACAAAATAGTGATTCAATATTTTTATAAATTATACTCCGTTTGAAGTTGCTATAAAATATTGGCTATATTCCCTGTGCTGTACAATATGTCCTTGTGTCTTACTTATTTTATACATAGTAGTTTGTACCTCTTAATCCCCTACCCCTTTGTTGCCCCTCCCCTATCCCTCTCCCCACTGGTAACCACTAGTTTGTTCTTTATATCTGTGAGTCTGCTTCTTTTTCGTTATATTCACTAGTTTGTCATATTTTTTAGATTCTACATGTAAGTGATATCCTACGGTATCTTTCTCTGACTTATTTCACTAAGCATAATACCCTCCAGGTCCATCCATGTTGTTTTAAATGGCAAAATTTCATTCTTTTATGGCTTAGTAATATTCCCCTATGTGTGTGTGTGTGTGTGTATCATCTTCTTTATCCATTCATGTGATGATGGATATTTAGGTTGCTTTCATGTCTTGGCTATTGTAAATAATGCTGCTATGAACATTGGGGTGCACATATCTTTTTGAATTAGACTTTTCCTTTTCTTCAGCTATATGCTCAGGAGTGAGTTGTTTTCGGTAGTTCTATTTTTAGTCTTTTGAGGAAACTTCATACTGTTTTCCATGGTGACTGCACCGATATATATTTTTAGCAACAGTGTAGCAGGGTTTAATACAACCATTCTTTGTAAGAGTTGTATTTTAAGCTGATTTCCTAAAATAATATTTTATCATAACTAGTTTTTCTGTAATAGTATATTAAATCTAATAATATTTAAATATATTATAGTAATATTTAAATCCAAATAGCATATTTGTAGTAGTATATTAAAAAGTTACGGCATCATGGTGCTTATTCTTACTTGATAAAATATACCAACTAGATTTTGATGCATAAGTACCTATGTGATAAAAATACATTGCCAGGGCTATAAGGGAAAAAAAACTACACGTTTTTAATAAATATATATATATATATATATATATATAAATACTGTGGAAACCAAGGAAACAGTTAATCATTCCCTGGGATTTCCTTGTCTATTAAAAACAATAACTTGTGTCTGGTGACTGGTACTGCATTTCAGTAAAGGACTATTTGGCTACCTGAGAATTTCTAACACAAGTAAAGTACAAGATAAAGGAAGTATCACTTTAGAGGGCAAACCTGACATGCTTAAAGCACTAAGAAGATGAAACAAGATATTTAGGTAAACAGAGCATGTAAAAAGAGGACAAAAGATGTGGGTGAGGAAATGATATGAAGGAGGTCCTAACAGATTCAGTCTCTATTACTGAAAATAAACATGAACATGCAGATAACCAGGAAGACTTACGTAGTTGGGTTTTAAATGGAAGACACTTTGCTTAGCCTTTGATTTGAGAAAAATAGTTGTTGAGATGCTGCAGTTCTGATTGTAGCTCTGAGAGCCATGAGCCTGGTTTTCACTTAACCACTGGCTAATTTTTCTAATGTGAGACAATTTTTTAAAGAAGCAAATTGGGTTTTGGTACTTTTTCAAAAGAAGAAATGTATTTTTTAAATAGATTTTTTTTTCTCTTCAGGGATCTTCTAAGTGTATACTGAATAACTATAGACTAGAGACTGATCACTCCCATTAGCTAAGGTTGCTTAACCAATACTTTAATGGTCAAAATTTTCTAACAAAATAGTTTTGTTTCTCTAACTCCTTGTTTTAAAAACCTAGATTCCGTGAAATAAATGGTGAAACAAATTGAATTTTCCAAATGATGTCAATAGTTTATTTAACATATAGGGGATAGATCAAAATGCAACCCTTCATACACCTCATACTTGATGACACTGATAACCGAGGCTTTGGAAAATACAAATGGGATGGATTCTCTGAGTTGCTATTTTGGTCACTACTTTTTGGCCATTGTTAGATATGACTTAAGTCTTGCAGTCAGAGCTTCTGTACTATAGACTGTAATATCAACAGGCTATATCAACTCCCCCAAAGCTGTCCACTGTACCACTCTCCCACATCACATCATGGCCCTACTTTTCCGTCTGTCTGCTCGGTGATGAAGTCTGTCCCACGTGACCTACACGATAGTTCTCAAATTTTTTTTTTTTTTTTTTGCGGTACGCAGGCCTCTCGCTGCTGTGGCCTCTCCCATTGTGGAGCACAGGCTCCCAGACGCGCGGGCTCAGCAGCCATGGCTCACGGGCCCAGCCGCTCCGCGGCATGCGGGATCCTCCCGGACCGGGGCACGAACCCGCATCCTCCGCATCGGCAGGCGGACTCTCAACCACTGCGCCACCAGGGAAGCCCAGTTCTCAAATTTTGACGTTCATGAAAATACATGGGTCATTTGTTATTAATGTTCATTCCTGTTTCTACTCCTCAAGAAATTGTAATTTAGTAAGTCAGAGGGTTGGGGGACATTTCACACATCTACTAAAAAGTTACTCCAGGTAATTTAGATGCAGGGGGTCCATGGATTATTCTCAGAGATCTTTACCTAAAGGTTACCCATTTCTAACAATCTGAAAACAAGCAGCTTCCATTGCCAGCTCATTTGCTTTCAGTAGCCTGAAAAGGAAGCTACATACTTTAATTAGAATTATTAGTGCTACTATAAATGTATAATCCTTCAGTATGTTGTATCATCATGTTCTTTTTTACTATATAAACCTTCTCAATAGTTACTGAATATGTTTTTTTGAAGGAAGCGTACAAAAAAAAGGAGTGAGAGGAGATAATTTTTCAAACTTCTACTGTATATTTGAACAGTTGAAAAAAATTTTTTTCAACACCGAGAAGGTTTTTCTGCTTCTGTTTAATTAAAGGAAAACACAGTCCATCGAAACGTTGTCTGAAAATCGTCAAATTGACTTAAATTAAAAAGCTAGCTTTATTTGTTTTTAGGATCTAAATAATTTCAGATGTCAGCCCCTTTTTTTCTACTTAACAAAGGCATAAACTTAACCTGAGGTTATCCATAGAAAATAGTTTAGAATTGTTACGTAGATTTGGGTCATAATTTATGGAGGGTCTTCTAGGAACTTTTATAGATATAATCTCATTTAACTCATGATACTTTGAGGAAAGTGGCATTCTCTATTACAAATGACAAACAGACTGGGAGGAAATGTACCTTTTGCAAATAGAGGTATGGCATACTTGAAGTATTCTAAATAGCATATGTCATCTACAGATTGTTTTTGCAGGTGAGGAATCCTAATGAATTTTTTATTTTGCATGTATAATAATATTGCATCATAATATTTTCATTATAGCTTTACAACGCAACTAATTTCACGCTAGTCATGATCAGTGACAGGAAGTAATTACAAAGTGATTCATGTTAACATAACTTAGTTTAAGTTTCATAACTTATGCTATCACTGGAGCCATTTGTACATATTGAATTTCATCTACTCAAAACTCAGGCAACAATTGCTTCCTTCCCCCCCCCACCCCCAATGGCGTTTTGCACACACATGCAAACATACAGGCATATACACATACATGCATACCCACGTGCAAATGCACACATACACGTATACACACATATACGTGCATACACATGCACACACACACATTCACACACACACATAAACACACACACACATAAACGGAGAAATCAAAAGTGACAGTGTCACCTCTAAGTCACAGTATAGTTTACAGCCAGTGGGCCTTGCCAGCCTCCGCTCTTCATGAGACAGACTCACCCGTAGATACTCGCGCAGCTGTGAGCTCCAGTGCCCCCAGGGGTGGCCCCGACCAAATGGCAGTATGAAGCCTCCTCCCTGGCAGGCAAACCCAAAAGAAAGAAGGGGCAGAGGCCAATCTGAGCCTGCTCTGTTCCTTCTCTCACATCGCCCATTAACATGTCAACCCTTTGCCATGGGGAGGCACGTGGAGAAAGACCGGAGGTTATTATTCCAGCACAAGTCTTTTCACCAAGACCCGAGGTCATGGAATTTGGGGCCACCCACCAAACGGTATCCATTCTAACTTTAATTTTTTGTATCATAAAAGTGATTCTTGCACAGTGTAAGATTCAAGTCAATAAAGTACAAATAACAAAATTAAACTTTCTCGTAACACCACCATCCCCTAAAAAAACACTTAACATTTTGATGCTCATGCTTCTTTCATTTTAGACATTTATGTACATATGCATGCCTACATATATTTACTTATATTTTAACACACATCTTAACACATACGCACATGTATGTCTCCATCTTCATAGGGAAAATTCTAACATGACCCTAGTAATTCTTACTGCCGTAGAATCCACACTTCTGTGTAATCCCCTCTCCTTGAGTGTGGGCAGACTTTGTGACTTCTTTGTTTCAACCAAAAAATTGAAGTGTAGTTAATTTCCAATGGTTTGTTAGTTTCAGGTGTATAGCAAAGTGATTCAGTTATACATGTGTGTATATATATACGTGTGTGTGAATATATATATTCTTCAGATTCTTTTCCATTATACGTTATTATAAGCTATGGAATATGGTTCCCTGTGCTCTACAGTAGGTCTTCGTCGATTATCTATTTTATATATATAGTGGTGTGTATATGTTAATCCCCAACTCCTGTGAGTCTACTTCTCTTTCGTAAGTAAGTTCATTTACGTTAGTTCTTTCGATTCCACATATAAGTTGTTACATGAGCCGACGCGGGTTGTGAAAGAATTCCCAGAAGTATTAAGAAGGGAAGAAAAGAAAGTTTTTATTCACTTTCCAAGGAGGAAAGGGGCCAGACGCATAGAGTGGCATTAGCACTGAAGGGTGGGGTTTTGAGTCTTTTACTGAGTTTCAAAGGGCAATATGCAGGAAAAGGGGGTGGGTTCATATCTCTTCTGGTCCACAGCAGTACCCAGGCTGGCTGTGTCTCTATAGGATGTGGTTTTTTGGAGAATAGACTTGCAGTCTTCAGTAATTTTCCAGTCTTTGGGTGTCTGAAAGAGACTTGATAGTGGCCCTTGACAGGCGCTGCTCTGTTGTGAACAGTGTTAGATGGGTTTACGTAAGTGGTATCATATGATACTTGTCTTTCTCTGTCTGATGTACTTCACTTAATATGGGGATCTCTAAGTCCATGCATGTTGCTACAAGTGGCATTATTTCATTCTTTTCATGGCTCAGTAGTATTCCATTGTGTATAGATATCACATCTTCTTTAACTACTCGTCTGTTGATGGACACTTAAGTTGCTTCCATGAACATAGTTTTATTATATATGGGGGTACATATATCTGGACCCAAAGGAGCCATGGATGTCGTTTATTGTGTTTTCAAGAATAGGAAAAGTGCTTATGTATTGGTCTCTCCTGCTCAAGTATGCCACCAAGCACATTTCTTGGAATTTCTCAATAAATAGTTGCTAAATAAACATGAGGGGGAAAGAATAAAAGAGTTAAATGTAAACAGTTGTTATTCAGCGTTCTAAAAATCGGTAGGGATGTAAGTCTTACCGGTTTTGAATCAGCTAGACCTGACAACTGTGTAGATAGTATTATTTACTTTTATGTAGTAGATGTGATCTCCTCGAGGATAAATATCAGTGAAAGTAGGGAAATAAACAGCATGGCATTAAAGTGTTAAGATAATTCATTTAGGGCGAAAAACATGCCACAGTTTATTTATAAACCTTAGGGGATCTGAGCTATAAAATGCAGCTTGGGAATCAGAGAATCATTTTTGACTGGTCTTTGAAAGCATTAGCTCAGTGTACCACTGTAGCATATGAGCCAACAGATTTCCTGAGCCTTATTAGGAAGATATATGAAAACAGAGATGAAAATATTGCAGTGTTCTTACAGCATTCCAAGCGTCACCATCATAAATAGTATGTGTGTTTCTCACACTGTCCCTCCAAGAGGCCTGATGGACTTGATGAAGGACCCAGAGAATGACCAGAGGGATCATGGCACCTCTATTAAAAATAATATTAAAAATACATTTTAGTAAAAATAGATTCAGTTAAAAATAATTATAATAAGAATATCCAGCACTGCTTCAGTTCTGACTCCAGTCCAAGTGGGAGTTCCGTTGCGTGTATTTACAGATTGAATCCTCGCAAAATCTTCTTGGGCAGGTTATATTATTTCATGCCCGTTTTACAGATAAGGTTACTAAGGGTCAGAGAATTTAAGTGACTCACCCAAGTTAGACAACTAGTAAGCGGCTGAAGCAAAATTTGAACCCAGGAAATCTGGTCCTGAAATCCATGCTCTTAACCATGACACTCAACAGGGAACATCATATATTCTGTTCTGGGAAGTGGAAGGTAGGGACAAAGTATTTTGGACATGTACAAAACAGAAAACCATGCCGAGAGACTGAACTTGGATTTGCCCTCCATTTACCAAAATACTGAAAATAGGTTATATTTTCAGACGAATAAGAAAAAGTGTTACTTTGGACAGTACAGGCAAAAACAAGCAAAAATACACACTTTTATTGAACACATTATTCCAAATAATGCTAGGAATAAAATAGCTGGTTCAAAAAAGGCTTAGATAGTTTTATGGCTTCTAGCTCCCGAACTAGAATAACTGGTATTTCACCTACAAACATTAACAATTCTCGTGTGGTTCACGTGATTATTAATCTCATGTGGTGTCATGATGTCACCCCTGGCCTCCAGGTCACGTCCTCACATTTGGGGGTAGGGGAAATGCACCAGACTCATTTCCTCCCCTAATGGGTGACTAGCACAAGTGATAGTGTTACAGTTACTTTTCCTTTATTCCCGCCTTATTTTAGCAATTTCCCCATATTGGCGCACCTTGAACCTTGCTGTTACCCAAGCCTCTCCATGTGTGTGAAATGTCTGATTGGCAGTAAACCCATTCTTTTTTTTTTTTTTTTTTTTTTTTTTTTGCGGTACGCGGGCCTCTCACTGTCGTGGCCTCTCCCGTTGCGGAGCACAGGCCCCGGACGCACAGGCTCAGCGGCCATGGCTCACGGGCCCAGCCGCTCCGCAGCATGTGGGATCTTCCCGGACCGGGGCACGAACCCGTGTCCCCTGCATCGGCAGGCGGACTCTCAACCACTGCGCCACCAGGGAAGCCCAGTAAACCCATTCTTACATTAATCCTCTCCTTTGAAAAATTTGAGACCGCCCTCCCCTTGCCCCACCCCTATCCCCCCGTCACTCAGATTCTTACTTTTCTGGACTCTGTCTCTCCTGGATAATTTCATTTCCTCCCTGACCAGTCATCATTTCATTAAGATTTGCAACACCCTCAATTCCTTTACCCCATAGTCATTGGACTCGACCTGTCCTGATACTAATCTTGAATCCAACCACATTTTTCCTTCCGCTTCTGTTTTTAAACAGCTAGAGAGTGTCTGACATATACATTTCCTATTATTTGTCAGGAAGATATTAAATATATGATTCATGAGTCAATAAATGCATGAGAAATACAACAGCTTTCCTAATTGGCTGTCACACATTCATGATTTACAACCTCAGATGGTTCATTAATACCCATTGGCAAGTGGCACTTAAAACCCTTTACAGGGCTTCCCTGGTGGCGCAGTGGTTGAGAGTCCACCTGCCGATGCAGGGGACACGGGTTCGTGCCCCGGTCCGGGAAGATCCCACGTGCCGCGGAACGGCTGGGCCCGTGAGCTATGGCTGCTGAGCCTGCGCGTCCGGAGCCTGTGCTCCGCAACGGGAGAGGCCACGGCAGTGAGAGGCCCGCGTACCGCAAAAAACAACAAACCCTTTACAGTATCACACGGTGGTTGAGAAACTGACACTGGAGCCACGTCTTTGGGCCACATAACATCTCTAAGCCTCAATTTCCACATCTGTAAAAGGGGATAACAATATTAGCCACCTTATAATGTTTATTCTTTTTTTTTTCTAATGGTGCTTCATTATTTTTCTTCATTAAATATGTGTGATTTTAATTTTTAAAAGATATTTATAAAATTCCATTGAACACATATTTAGTGGGGTGTCCGCTGTGTTTTGGACACCATGAGAGCACAAGATGAATGTGCTGTGCCCTCTCGTTTCAAGGAGCGCTTCATCAAGTTGCAGAAGGTGTGCTTCCAGTGAGCTGGAAGATAGGCTTGACTAGGATACGTCTTAGAAGAGAAGGACAAAAATGTCCTGGGTGAGCTCAGTGAAGGGGACAGCACTGACCTGTGCAGAAGTCAGGATACTGTCAGCAAATGAGGTAAAATAAGTTCTGAAATTTTCTTTTTCAACCCAAAAAAAAAAAAAAAAGTTTAAAGAATAAGTCCTAGGATCCACTTGCTTTTCTGTTCCTTCTGCAGTAAACATCCCAACTCTTCTTTTAGATTCATTTTTATGAATCAGTCAGAAGGGAGACAAAGAATGTTCAAGATGTATTCAAATTGCCATGAGGAGAGAGGGGTGTAATTACTAGTTATAAGAGTAGCACTAAATTCATTCACTTATTGTAAATCTTCTAAAGGAATATATATTGAATATTTTGAAACATACTGTTAAAATATGATTCAAAGAAGAGCGACTGTTTTGATAATTTATAAAACAGAAGGACTGGATTATATAAAATGTTTTCCATTTGATACAGTCTTTCAATCAAAGTTAAGAAACCTAAAGAAATCTTCCAGAGGAAATTATTGTTCTCAGAAGGAAGGGTAGACAAGTTTGTGATTTGGAAATTAAGTTGGCTGGGTGAATAAGTAAGAGCTGACTGAAAACTTAGAGCCCTTGTACTGGCAGGCGTTAGCTTTGGGTTGAATCGCAAGTTTTCCTTGGTTACTGTCAAATGGAAATAGAAATTAAATTTAAGCAGAGCTTATTAAGAATTGTTAGTCTGAAGAGCACTTCATCAGTTCTAAAGTATATGTAAGTGTCATGGCTAATTAAAATTGAATTTTAGTGCTGTTAATATAATTTGCAGTCTTAAGAATCTGCTCTCTGGAAACCTCTCCAGTACTTCGTTGAGATATTCTTGGTACTGTAGTTAGTATTCATTTGGGACCAGTCTAGTTATGTCTAGTTGACCTTCCGTCCAAGAAACAAACAAAAAAATCAAAGCAAAACAAAAAACTTTACATATCTTGGGTTTGGAGAAGAGTTTTTTGGTGTAATTGTTTATAGATACGTTGAATTCTTCTCAAATAGAATCAGGATTGAAAACTGAGATACGTAGGCTTTGAAACCATGCTTATCAAAGCATTTTTTAAAATTTTAGTGGAGTCATGACAGGAGGAAGATATAATTTATTTGGACTCTGTTTACTCATATTAAAATAAGAATAGGAATAAAGAAACGGTGACAGGCTACGAGTAATCAAAAAGAGTAGAAATATTTTCCCAGATGTCCTATGGTGTTATCTATTTCCTATGCGGTTCTCTATCTCCAGCAAAAATGGAGATAATCCTTATCTTCTGTATTTCCACACTTGTATACATCCCTTTCATACTGAATCAGGACTGACGTGTGTACCACAATACTGCAAACGGGATGGTTTGTGCCTTCTGAGCCTGGGTCCTCAAAGGCTGTTGTGACTTTCACCTTGGCCTGTTGGGTCACTTGCTATGGGAGCAAGTTGGCCTCTATGCTGTGAGGACTCTTTACAGACCTGTGGGAAGTCCCACGTAGAAAGGAATAAGACCTCTGGCTAATAGGCAGCACCAGCCTACTAGCATGTGTGTGAACCACCTAGTAAATGATCTTCTAGCCTCAGTTAGGCCTTCAGATGGCCAGAGTCCAGTCAACATCTGTCTTTATAATCTCACGAGTGACCTTGCATCAAAAATTGATAATAATTATTGCTTTAGGCTATTAACCTTTGGAGTGTTTGGTTATGCATTAATTGATTATCAGTACAGTGACTTACACTGTAACGTATAATTTTATCAAATGCCATTCTGACCAAGGAGATGATACCACATATTATAAACAACTGTTGTAGCCATTTAATGCTACTTAGAATGTTTTAGAACTTACATCAGATGATCAACAATATCAGTTGCTACCAAATTTGGAGCTGACTGATTCATGAAACATGTGCTTATATTCCAGATAGTAGTAAGAGTAAGCCAATGGAGGCCATGATCTACCAAGCTGAATGATAATTAAATATTTGCCCCTACTTGAAACTACTTCTGTTTTTTCCACATTACTGTGAATGTCATGCATTCCTATTTTTTGAAGAGTAAAACTTGGCTAAACCTGAGACTTTAGATCTATCGAAGACACAGCCTCCAAAGAAAACTCATAATAGTTTCACACATCATCACGTACCGTTAATGTCACTTTTTTTGGTGACTACTTCACATTTATTGGCTGTTACATATTGTTTTCGAAGAGCTATATCAGGAATTTATCCTCGACCTTCCCCTTGCACTGAGTAACTCTCTTGAACTCCAAAAACCAGAAATTGCAAAATTTCTCACATTTGTTATGTTAGCACATTGTTTTCCTACTCGAAATATCGGACTTTTATTTTATTTTTTTAACATCTTTATTGGAGTATAATTGCTTTACAATGGTGTGTTAGTTTCTGCTGTATAACAAAGTGAATCAGTTATACATATACATATGTCCCCATATCCCCTCCCTCTTGCATCTTCCTCCCTCCCACCCTCCCTATCCCACCCCTGTAGGTGGTCACAAAGCACCGAGCTGATCTCCCTGTGCTATGTGGCTGCTTCCCACTAGCTATCTGTTTTACACTTGGTAGTGTATATATGTCCATGCCACTCTCTCACTTCTTCCCAGCTTACCCTTCCCCCTCCCCGTGTCCTCAAGTCCATTCTCTACGTCTGCATCTTTATTCCTATCCTGCCCCTAGGTTCTTCAGAACCTTTTTTTTTTTTTTTAGATTCCATATATATGTGTTAGCCTGCAGT
This sequence comes from Stenella coeruleoalba, assembly GCF_951394435.1. NCBI lineage: Eukaryota > Metazoa > Chordata > Mammalia > Artiodactyla > Delphinidae > Stenella > Stenella coeruleoalba. The sequence continues at coordinate 56,047,372 of NC_137160.1, read as the reverse complement.
ATTTGTTTTTCTCTTTCTGACTTACTTCACTCTGTATGACAGACTCTAGGTCCATCCACCTCACTGCGAATAACTCAATTCTGTTTCTTTTTATGGCTGAGTAATATTCCATGGTATATATGTGCCACATCTTCTTTATCCATTCATCTGTCGATGGACACTTAGGTTGCTTCCATGTCCCGGCTATTGTAAATAGAGCTGCAGTGAACATTGTGGTACACTGACTTTTAAAGTTGATGGTGAATTCCAGGCCCTTACGCTTATTTCTGCAAAAATGGCCATTACAGCAACCTTGTCTTCTTAATTCTGTTGCACTATTATAGTCTTTAGGCCTTCATTCATATAAAGGAACGCCTTCAGGGTGCTGATTTCTTGCAGGAAGATCATTCCTGAGAAGACAAGTCTAACCTGTTATAATTTCTCTCTTCTATATGCCCTGGCCCATCAATTAGTATATTTACATCTCCTATTAAATATGAACACCTTAAACTGCATATAACCTTAAACTGAGCTGCTTTCAAGTATGAAGAATTTTCAAAAATGTTAATGATCTATTAATAGAGCAAGAGATCAGATAAATTTTTTCTGTAATTAATGTTGCATTCTTGACCAATGGCATCTGTTTATGTGTTGGTGGCAGGAATTCTGGGGGCAGTCTTTGGGTTTTATGTGCAATTTTTTTCTCTTTCTGAAACTAATGAGTAAAATTAATAAGCCTAAGTATGACTAAAGGAATCCTTGATTTTAGTAATACTGTATTCTAAAATTTTGAGCTAACTCCATAGTAAACTCCAAATATTTTAAAAAATATTTATTGATACCTACTATTAATAATGGATGCATGAGTCAGTCTTCAATTACATAGAAAAGTAGCCATGTATTTGCATTCACAGTGCTTATAGCCTGTTCCCTTCTGACTTGTATATTTTATGGGCTTTTAATGTTAAGAGTAGTAATATTCTGCTCCTCTGTCTTCTCAATTGAATATATTAGTTATGGTTCAAACACTTTCTGTATCACTCACGGACCTGGCAGGAAGTAAGGTGCACGCAGATGGTTTAAATGAAGAAAGTTTTTTAAGGAAAGGTCGACTTACAGAGTGGTTGGCAGGACTAAGGAAGCAAACAAAAGATGAAGCACCAGAGAATAGCAACAGTAGGAAGAAGTTATATCTGTTAAAAGCTAAGAAACAAGGGGATGAGCCCAAGAGAGCTAGAGCCCTAAACGAGATCATTTGGTAGATGTGATAGTCTTCAAAAGTTATAATTATTCCTGAAAAATTTTGCCACAGCAGTGAATATGCAGGGAGGAAATATCTCAATCTCTCCCACCCTACCTGCTGATCTGCTGTCCTGCAGATGCTTCTTACAGGCATTTTCCAATCAGAAGTTAGTGTAACAATATGTCCTAGAGATCAGTCACCCAGGTCTGCAAAGCAGAGCAGGGAAGTATGGAGATCTTGGAAAGGGAGTGATGGAGAAAAACCAGCATACCTCCATATGAAAATGCTTTTTGGTAGCAGGCCTTCTGCTCTTCTTAGGTCATACTTAAAATGAAGTTAAATATGAGGAAAAATTAGTAGTTGTTAGAAATTTTATTCAAATATTAATATAAATTGAAATAATTACAATATCCCTGAATGTGGCATGTTTTTTCTCAAAGGTAATATCAGACAATAAATAAGTAATAAAAAGTAACTGATAATCTTGAAATTAATTTATGTATGTGTTGACCATACAATAAACAAACCCCAGTGGGTGGCCTTTTCAGGACCATGGACAGATTTCGCCTGGCTGTTCTGTAGTTCTCAACAGTATATTGTGCTTTTGCTACTTCCCTAGCTAAAACTTCCCAAGTTGTACTGAAATAATTGAAATTGTTATCTGACTGATTTTATAAAGATGTTATAAGATTACAGCTAAAAACTTAGTTAAAATGATTAGGCACTTTGTTGTAGAAATTTTCCATCGTATGGCAGGATCTATGAGTGTCTGCCGTGATGACTCTCTTAAGACTAATTGTGTCCTCTGTAGAAGCTGTGAAGGGTGATATTTTGTGTTACAGAGCAGGATGCCAGAAAAAGTTAGTATTTTACCACTACAGCTTCAAGAAGATTTGCATTTCTGGCACAGTAATGTAATAATTCAGAGTAGCTTTTAGAACTACAGTAATGCCTTTACATAGCAAGTGACCTTCAACTGTTGTTACATAATCTTGTTATTAAAATCATTATAGATAATGAAATTCCAGATGACCTCACTAATCCAATTTTTCCAACGATATCAAGTAGATCATTTCCTTTATTATTTATTATAAATTCATTTATTTTTGGCTGCATTGCGTCTCGTTGCTGCGCATGGGCTTTCTCTAGTTGCGGCGAGCAGGGGCTGCTCTTCGTTGTGGTGCAAGGGCTTCTCATTGTGGTGGCTTCTCTTGCTCTGGAGCATGGGCTCTAGGCACGCGGGCTTCAGAAGTTGTGGCTCACGGGCTCTAGAGCGGAAGCTCAGTAGTTGTGGCGCACGGGCTTAGTTGCTCCGCGGCATGTGGGATCTTCCCCTACCAGGGCTCGAACCCGTGACCCCTGCGTTGGCAGGCAGATTCTTAACCAGTGCTCCACCAGGGAAGCCCGATCATTTCCTTTAAAACAAAATAGAGTACTGTGGTTTTTTGCACTTAGCTCATCTTGTCCAGATGTCTGAAGCACCCACTAATACCTCAGAGGACTGCATAGAAGGCTGCAACTATTTTGGTGCAGAATTATAGACCAAGCCACTAAACTAAAGGGTTTCAAAACATGGATCAGCTCTTGGAATACATCTATAGTTTAGGAAACATGAGGAATAGTGAACTAGGCTGGTCTTACTTTCTAATGAATTATAGAGTTTACTTCTCCATAAACATGTTTCATACTCAGCTGGAGATAAGAAAATGCATTTTTATATTTTTATTAAATATTAGTTAAAGCAATATTTATAAAACATCTGTAGGGTATAAAGAAAAACAGTACACTAAATATGTAACCTACACACAGTTTTAAAAGAAAATGGTAACAGTATCCTGAATATGTGTCATTCCCTTGATATTCTTTGTCACTCCATTCTTGAATTATGTCCTTTCATTTTCCTTCTGTATTTCAAAATTAGACATTATGGTTTTATTCAGTAAATGTTTGTATAGATTTACCCACATATTTGCCAGTCTCCTGTCCTGCATTATTCTTGCATCTCAGATTTCCATCTGGTATCATTTTTCTTCTGCCTAAAGTATATCTTTTGGGATTCTCTTTAGAGAGGAGCCACTGGTACTACATGCTCTTCAGTGTTTAAATTAGGTGAAAAAGTCTCTAATTCTGTTTCATTCTTGAAAGATCTTTTCATTGAATGTACAATTCTAGGTTGAGAGTGTTTGTTGCAGCCTCTTAACTATACTATTCCACTAACTTCTGGCTTTCTCTGTCAGTTCTAAGAAGTCAGCTGTCTGACTATAGTCAATCCTCGAATGAAAAACACCTTTTCTTTTCACTTTAAACATTGTATCTTTATCTGCAGTTTCACCCTGATATGTATAATTGTTATTTTTTTAAATTTATCATGCTTGGAATTTTTGCACCTTCTCAAAGGTAGTAAGAGTCAAAAACAGACATGGGCTCTGTCTTACGAAGCTTGTGAGGAAATGAGAGAAAATGAAATAAATGCTAGAAACAAACCTGATTTTGGATATATTGAATGTGATGCGTCTTGAAAGTATTTAAGTGGAGGTACAAAGTAGACAATAGATATATTCTGTATATATATGAACTCAGAAACTCAGAGAAATTTGGATTGAACATATAAGTTTGGACATCAGGTAGACAAAGGAAGAAAATAATATCATAGATCTGTTGAGACTTTTTAAGAAAATAATGTAGAGTGAGAAGGGATGAAGTCTTAGGATAGATCTTGAGAAATTCCAGTATTCGATGGCCAAGGAAATGGAGACTGAGGACTGAGAGGAAGCAACAAGGGACTAGGGAGAAGTCAGGAAGAGTCTGTGTTTGCAGATTGCAATACAATCTTTAAATGAGATAGTCCTGAAATCACACTTAAGTGGGTCAAGGGTAATGGAGGGAGAGAAAATGGAGGCAAGAAGTGATGTACAAGTCAATGTAGGCTAAAGTATGAGGCAATAAAGAACAGCTTTGAAATTTCAATGGGCATATGATTGCAAAGGTTGACTTGGTGCTCAGCCAGTATCCATTGTGGATTGGATTAACATCAGCCCTTCTGATGTCCTGAATCATTCAGAACCAGAATGAAGTGAGAGCCATTATCTGGGACATTATTGGTCTCATAGTGGTTAAAAAAAAAAAAAAAGTGGCAGGACCATGCAATTACTCTAAAAGCTTCTTCTTAGAAGTGGCACATATCACTCTCACATATAATTTCATTAACTAAAGGAAGTTACATGGCCAGAGATAATGTGAATGGGGGTAGCAATGGGGAGGGGATATTTTAATTAAATATACAATCTAATATGGTTAAGGTCTCATAGGTATAGAGAGATTTTTATTTCATTATTTTCATTGTAAATGAGGAGAATGGGAAATGAGCGGCCCTGTGAGTTGAGAGAATTTTTTAAGGGAGATAATTAATGATGTTTAACTATCATGGAGGTGAATCTAGCTGTAAGAGAATTATTGACCATATTGGGAGAATAGGGTCTGGTTGATATTTTGAGGTTTCCAAGAAATAGACTCCAATTTAGGAAGGGTAGCCCTGGTCCTAGATAGGAAGACCTTCTCCCTCACTAATGAAATAAGTTTTAAAGAAGGGATAAGAGCTCCTCTAAATAGATTTGTAGGTTTGTTAGAGGGTACTAGATAGAATTCCAATATGTATGATGGTTTCTCTTTGCTCTGTGAAGTAGAACACGAGAAATATACTGAGACAATGGAGAAAAGTAAGGAAGGTGTCCTAGGTCGAAGAAAGCTAGGAATATAGGGAAATTCTTCAACTTGATAAAGAACATCTACAAACATCCTACAACTAACGTTGTACTTAATGGTGAGAAACTAGAAGCTTTTCCCTCTAAGATCAAGAGCAAGGCAACGATGTCCCGTATCACCACTCCCATTCAACACTGTACTGGAAGTCCTAGCTAATGCGATAAGACTAAAAAGGAAATAAAATTTGTACAGCTTGAGGAAGATGAAATAAAGCTGTGTGTTCACAGATGACATGATTGTCTATGTAGAAAAAGAATTGACAAAAACACGAGTGGAACTAATATGCAATTATATGAAGGTTACAGGGTACAAAATTAATACACAAAAGTCAATTTTTCTTATATACCAGCAATGAACCATTGGAATTCGAAACTAAAAACACAGTAACATTTACATTATTAGCACCAAAAAATTAAAATACTTAAATGTAAACCTAAAAAATACGTACAGGATCTGTATGAGGAAAACTAAAAACTCTGATGAAAGAAATCAAAGAAGATCTAAATAGGTGGATATTCCACGTCCATGGATAGGAAGAGTCACTATGATTAAGGTGTCAATCCTTCCTAATTTAATCAGCAGATTTAACAGAATCTGAATAAAATTCCCAGCAAGCTTTTTGGCACTGTCAACCAAATGATTCTGAAGTATATATGGAAAGGCAGAAGGCCAAGAATAGCCAATATAATAATAAAGAAAAAGAAGAAAGCCAGAGGCCTTTCCGTCTCTGGCTGCCGCCAGGAGAGGAGCTGCTGCTATGTCCGTGCATCTGCAGTAGATCATCATGAGGACCTGCTGCAGCTTCTTGATCAAGAGGAACAAGCAGACGTACAGCACCGAACCCAGTAACCTCAAGGCTCCCAACTCCTTCCGCTACAACGGGCTCATTCACCGCAAGACTGTGGGCGTGGAGATGGCGGCGGACGGCAAAGGGGTCGTGGTGGTCAAGAAGCGGAGATCCGGCCAGGGAAAGCCAGCCACTTCCTATGTGCGGACCACCATCCACGAGAATGCCCAGGCCACCCTCAGCAGCAACCGACACATGATCCGAAAGAACAAGTACTGCCCAGATTTGCACATGGCCACCATCCGCAGAGCCAGCCGCCATCCTGCGCAGCCAGAAGCCTGTGATGGTGAAGAGGAAGTGGACCCGCCCCACCGAGAGCTCGTGAGCGATGTATCCCCTTACCCCATGCAACAAAACTGTCAGCTGACATGCCTCAAAGAAAAAAAAACAAAAACAAAAACCCAGAGAACCGACAACTAATACTACTTGACTTCAAGACTTAATATAAAGCTATAGTAAGATGGCTCAGTAGTGGTGAGAGAATAGAAATAATACATCAGTGGAATAGAGAGTCCAGAAATAGACTCATACATTTATAATCAACTGATGTTTTACAAGGGAGAAAAGGCAATTCAATGGAGAAAGGATTGACTTTTCCACAAATGGTGTCTGAACAATTGGACATTCATATACAAAAATAATTTATACAGACTTTATTACACTTTTCACAAAGATGAAATCAAAATGGATCATAGACAAAAATGTAAATCACAAATCTATCAAACTTCGAGAAGATAGCAAGAGCATAAGCTAGGTGACCTTGGGTTTGACGGTCAATATTTAGATACAGTACCAAAAGCACCATCTGTGAAAGAAAAAATTAAGTTGGGATTTACTAAAATGAAAAACTTCTGCTCTGTGGAAGACACTGACAAGAGAAACAGAAGAAAAGCCACAGACTGGGAGAAAATATTTGCAAAAGACATATCTAAAGAACTGCTATCCAAAATATCCAAAGAGCTCTTAAAACCCAACAGTAGGAAAACACACACACAGACACACACACACACACAGACACACACACACACACAGACACACACACACACACACACACACTCTGATTAAAAAGTGAGGAAAAGACTTGAACAGATACTTCATGAAAGAAGATATGCAGATGGCAAATAACCTTAAAAATAAGATGCTCGGGCTTCCCTGGTGGCGCAGTGGTTGAGTCCGCCTGCCGATGCAGGGGACACGGGTTCGTGCCCCGGTCGGGGAAGATCCCACGTGCCGCGGAGCGGCTGGGCCCGTGAGCCATGGCCGCTGAGCCTGCGCGTCCGGAGCCTGTGCTCCGCAACGGGAGAGGCCACAGCAGTGAGAGGCCCGCGTACCGGAAAAAAAAAAAAAAAGATGCTCCATCTCTTATATCATCCCTTAGGGAAATGCAAATTAAAACAACAGTTACCACTACGTCTTAAAATGCCCCAAATCCAGAACACTAACAACACCAAATGCTGGCAAGGATATGGAACAATATAAACAATTGTCCATTGCTGGTGGGAATGCAAAGTGGTACAGCCACTTTGAAAGACAATTGGGCAGTTTTTTATAAAAATAAACATTTTTAGTATACGATCCAGCCGTTGTGCTCCTTGGTATTTACCCAAATGAGTAGAAAACTAATGTCCACACAGAAACCTGCTACAGATATTTGCAGCAGCTTTGTTAATAATTGCCAAAATTAGGAAACAATCAATATATCCTTCAGTAGTGAATGGATAAATGGTAGTATATCCAGACAATACAATAATATTCAGTACTAAAGATATATGAGCTATTGAGCCATGAAAAGACATGGAGGAACAGAGCTTCCCTGGTGGCACAGTGGTTAAGAATCCGCCTGCCATTGCAGGGGACACAGGTTCGAGCCCTGGTCCAGGAAGATTCCCACATGCTGTGGAGCAACTAAGCCCATGCACCACAACTACTGAGCATGGGCTCCGGAGCCTGCGAGCCACAACTGCTGAGCCCACGTGCCACAACTACTGAAGCCTGCACACCTGGAGCCTGTGCTCCGCAACAAGAGAAGCCACTGCAATGAGGAGCCCTTACACCATAACGAAGAGTAGCCCCTTCTCACCGCAACTAAAGAAAGTCCGCGCGCAGCAGTGAAGACCAAACACAGCCAAAAATAAATAAAATAAAAAAAAAATTTTTTTAAGATATGGAGGAACACTAAATATATATTACTAAGTCAAAGAAGCCAGTCTGAAAAGGCTACATACTGTATAATTCCAATTATAGTTGGCTCTTGAACAAAGCAGGGGTTAGGGTTGACCCTCTATGAAGTCAAAAATCTGTGTATGACATAGTTGGTCCTCCATATATGCAGTTCCTCCCTCTATATCTGCAGTTCCATATCCATGGATTCAGCCAGTGGTGGATCGTGTAGTACTGTAGTATTTACTATTGAAAACAATCTGTGTGTAAGTGGACCCACGCGGTTCAAACCTGTGTTGTCTAAGGGTCAACTGTATATGATGTTCTCGAAAAGGCAAAACTGTGAAGACAGTAAAAAAGATCAGTGGTTGACAGGGATTCCTGGGGAGTGAGGGAAGAATGAATAATACGGAGCACAGACAATATTTAGGGCAGTGAAACTATTCTGCGTGATACTGTAATGGTGGACGCATGCCATTAGACATTTGTCAAAACCCATAGACTGTACAACTCAAAGAGTGAACCCTAATGCAAACTATGGGCTTTCATTAATAATAATATGTCAGTATTGGTTCATCAACTGTAACAAATGGATGGACCATACTAATACAAGAGGTTAATAATAGGGGAAGCCGTAGAGGGTAAGAAGGGTATATGGGGACTTTCTATAGTTTCCGTTGAAGTTTTCTACGAACCTTAAACTGTTCTAACAATAAAGTCTATTAATATAAAAAAATCGATATTAGTCTAATTCCTTAACCCAACCCTTTGGAGGAATCAGAAAGATGTTATCTACGCTTAAGCGTCTTGTACTTTTCTCAGAAACCAAAGCCTACGATGATAGATGCAAGGTACAGCCACAGACTCATTCATTGTATGTACTAAGCTATGATATATTTATTAACGCTTAGCCAGATAAACATGAATGTGTCTAGAGATGTGTTTGTGTATGCCATGCACATCTCTCCTAAGCATTCGAAATATTATTTAAATAGTTTGTGAATATGGATAAAATGTAATCAGGAAGAAAAGTAAAGAGAAAGAGAGGGCAACTAATTTAACATCAGTTGATAAGAGGTACCGAATCTGCGGGAAGCAGTGTGTTCTAAAATTGCTCCATGCTTACTCCTTTTCGTCTTTCCTTCATTGGTGTAAACCTTGACACGTTCCAGTGAATTCCCAATGTCCCTCCTGCTTCCAAAACCTATTCCTACTCACACTTTTGGTGAGGAAAAGCTACACTGACCTGAAGAGAAGCTGCCGTGCCACTGATGCGATGTTTTACCTTTGCTGCGGAAACTGCATTAATGCTCGTTTTAAGGACACACCAAGCCTTTATTTGTGTGTTTAATATCTGCAAACATCCTTGGCAGAGAGAGGATGCTCCGCATTGGAGTTGATCCTCCTCACTTTTGGCCGGTAAATGAGCCAATCTGTTTTAATGAAGAGGCAGGTCAGGGAAATGTCCCTTTTACTTGCCACACAGAACCAGAAATTCTGACTGAAATATCAGAGTGGTGGCTTTGCTTCCGAGAGTATTTACTTTTAAGGTTCATTTGCTAAGTCAATTCAATAAAAGCACAGCAGTGAAGTCAGCTGAAACCTGGATTGTACGAACGTATTGAATACAAAGGAAGAGACTGTTTGCCCTCTTCAGTATCTGTTTATATGTTAACTCTTTGTCTTGAAAATCTTGGAACTTGTGTGAATTTATCTTTGAATATTGACATAGGTCATTGGTAACAACATATATGCTATGTTAACTAGCATTTTGTCCTACCTAGCCTTTATTTTAAGATATTTCATTGTGATCTCTCTCAGTTGGTGTACATCTAGGTAACATCATTGTGTTTTCACATTGAAGTTTTTTTTAAAAAAATCTAAGGGTGCTATTTAACTGTATACAATAAAAATTTATGGGGGCTTCCCTGGTGGTGCAGTGTTAAGAATCCGCCTGCCAACGCAGGGGACACAGGTTCGAGCCCCGGTCCAGGAAGATTGCACATGCCGCGGAGCAGCTAGGCCAGTGCGCCGTAACTACTGAGCCTGTGCTCTGGAGCCTGTGAGCCACAACTACTGAGCCCACATGCCACAACTACTGAAGCCCGTGTGCCTAGAGCCTGTGCTCCACAACAAGAAAAGCCCCTGCAACGAGAAGCCCGCGCACCGCAGTGAAGAGTAGCCCCCACTTGCCACAACTAGAGAAAGCCCATGCACAGCAACGAAGACCCGATGCAGCCAAAAATAAAATAAATATTTTAAAAAAATAAAAAATAAGTTTATGCATTCTCCATAAATGGCAGAACTTTGAAGTATTTTAGACGAGTTTATAATATTCTTCTCTATTAGATATAATGGGATATTAATAGCACAAAATTATCTTGCATCTCACATAAAGGGTAACTGGTGCAAAATACAATGAAATAAAGTGAATTGAAAGAACGCATTTGATATTATAGTAAAATAAATCGCAGCTTTCCTGACAACGTAGCCCGAATTTTCCACTTCTCTTTCCTTAACTACTTATAGATCTAAACTGTTGTCTTTATTGTACAGTGCATTTTATCAGAGGAAAGGCACACTATCAAAAATTGAATTATAATCCTAATAATTAAGGTAAAAATTCTGGTGTGTGTTTGTATGCTTTGTTCTGTTAGGGTTCCTTCCCTGAATGAACCAGATAATTAATCATGTTCTCCAGAGTGGAAAATTGGCCTGATTAGACCAAAGTCAAAATGCAGTTCACTGCTAAGGTTAATTAATTCCAGTACCCTGGCTAGGTTAATAACTAATCTAGCCATCCAGTGGTCAACATGTACGAGATCGTGATTTGCATTTCTATTCGAGTAGGTGGACGCAGAGATAGAAAGGTATATAGGGCTTTTCTTTACTCATTGCAAGCTATAAATCAATGCTAAATTCATCACAAATTGCCTTGAAATTAGAAATGTCCGTGTGCACACTCTGCCTGCACCTGTTACTGGATCAAACGTGGGACCCCTCCCCTGTGCGCAGTAAAGCCAATCTACTGACACCAGCTTGCGGTGAAGGAAAGTACAGCATTTACTGCAGGGTGCCAAGCAAGGGAATGGGCAGCTTATGCTCAAAAGACCGAAATGCTTAGATGGCTTGCAGGGAAGGAGTTTTAAAGGCAGTGTGAGGGAGGGGGCTGCAGGGTGTGTGATCGGCTCGTGCAGAGTTCTTGGATGGGTTGGCATCAAGGTGAAGTTTCAGGCATCATCAACCTTGTGGTTTTAACCAGTCTAGGGTCTGTGTTCTTGCAGTCAGCAGTTTTCATCTGGAGGGGGTCTGCTTCCTATAAAAACAACTTAGGAATGTGTGTCAGGCGTTTATCTATCTCTTTCAGGGAACTGGGAGTTCAGTGTTTCTGCTATGTGGTGGATTTATAGTCGAAATTTGTACCACTTTCCCGACCCGACAGCTATTCTTTGTTTCTACATCTTCACATTCCTAATCATTATCGCTTGAGCCAGCCTTTTGAGATTCTAGAGAGGCCCGGGAGACTAAAGCAAAAGTCTTTTTCTTCAAAGAATAGGGACACAGGGGCGTGCGTATGGTTTGAATCCCCCTTTTTCTTTGACACTCCTCAGTCTTGAGAGGAACAAGTTCAGGAAAAGAAAGGGAGTAAAGTTCGGGATAGAGAGGTTAATAATAAACTGAGCAGAGGAACTCAGTTTTAGGGGGACTTGGTCTCACACCCCATCACTAAAGCAGTGAGTTCCTTGCGGGGAGGGACCTTGTTTGATTTCCCACCATAACCTCTGTGTGCCTAGCACAGCATCAGGACGAGATTGACCTTCAATAAATCTTACTAAATGAATCTGAAAACTTGACACTCTTTGGGGGACATCAGGGTCACGTGTGGGTTTTACAATGAATGCTTTCCCAAATAAAACAAATAAAGGAGAACGCTGCCTCCTTAGGCTGCATCTTTATGCTCTGAGTTATCACTAGTTACCAGAGCTCCAGTTCCCATTACCATCTGCCTCTTCCTTATTTCATCAGTTTCTCTTTCATTTTTTTTAACATCTTTATTGGAGTCTCATTGTTTTACAGTATTGTGTTAGTTCCTGCTGTATAGCAAAGTGAATCAGTTATACATATACATATATCCCCATATCTCCTCCCTCTTGGGTCTCCCTCCCATTCTCCCTGTCCCACCCCTCTAGCTGGACACAAAGCACCAAGCTGATCTCCCTGTGCTATGTGGCTGTGTCCAATTAGCTATCTGTTTTACATTTGGTAGTGTATGTATGTCCATGCCACTCTCTCACCTCGTCCCAGCTTACCCTTCCCCTTCCCCGTATCCTCAAGTCCATTCTCTACTTCTGCGTCTTTATTCCTGTCCTGCCCCTAGATTCTTCAGAACCATTTTATTTTTTTTTACATTCCAAATATATGTATATTTGTATTTGTTTTTCTCTTTCTGACTTACTTCACTCTGTATGACAGTCTCTGGGTTCACCCACCTCACTACAAATAACTCAATTTTGTTTCTTTTTATGGCTGAGTAATATTCCATTTTATATATGTGCCACATCTTCTTTATCCATTCATCTGTCGATGGACATGTAGGTTGCTTCCATGCTCTGGCTATTGTAAATAGAGCTGCAGTGAACATTGTAGTACATGACTCTTTTTGAATTATGGTTTTCTCAAGGTATATGCCCAGTAGTGAGATTGCTGGGTCATATGGTAGTTATATTTTTAGATTTTTAAGGAACTCCATACTGTTCTCCATAGTAGCTGTATCAGTTTACATTCCCACCAACAGTGCAAGAGTGTTCCCTTTTCTCCACACCCTCTCCAGCATTTATTGTTTCTAGATTTTTTGGTGATGGCCATTCTGACTGGTGTGAGGTGATAGCTCACTGTAGTTTTGATTTGCATTTCTCTAATGATTAGTGACGTTGAGCATCCTTTCATGTGTTTGTTGGCAATCTGTATGTCTTCTTTGGAGAAATGTCTGTTTAGGTCTTTGACCCATTTTTGGATTGAGTTGTTTGTTTTTTTGATATTGAGCTGCATGAGCTGCTTGTAAATTTTGGATAATAATGCTTTGTCAGTTGCTTCATTTGGAAATATTTTCTCCCATGCTGAGGGTTGTCTTTTGGTCTTGTTTATGGTTGCCTTTGCTGTGCAAAAGCTTTTAAGTTTCATTACATCCCATTTGTTTATTTTTGTTTTTATTTCCATTTCTCTAGGCACTGAGTCAAAAAGGATCTTGCTGTGATTTATGTCATAGAGTGTTCTGCCTATGTTTTTCTCTAAGAGTCTTGTAGTGTCTGGCCTTATATTTAGGCCTTTAATCCACTTTGAGTTTATTTTTGTGTATGGTGCTAGGGAATGTTCTAATTTAATTCTTTTACATGTAGCTGTCCAGTTTTCCCAGCACCACTTATTGAAGAGAGTGTCTTTTCTCTATTCTATATTCTTGCCTCCTTTATCAAAAATAAGGTGACCATATATGGGTGGGTTTATCTCTGGGCTTTCTATCCTGTTCCATAGATATATATTTCTGTTTTTGTGCCAGTACCATACTATCTTGATTACTGTAGCTTTGTAGTATAGTCTGAAGTCAGGGAGCCTGATTCCTCCAGCTCCGTTTTTCTTTCTCAAGATTGCTTTGGCTATTTGGGGTCTTTTGTGTTTCCATACAAATTGTGAAATTTTTTGTTGTAGTTCTGTGAAAAATGCCATTGGTAGTTTCATGGGGATTGCCTTGAATCTGTAGATCGCTTTGGGTAGTAGAGTCATTTTCACAATGTTGATTCTTCCAATCCAAGAACATGGTATATCTCTCTGTTTGTATCATCTTTAGTTTCATTCATCAGTGTCTTATAGTTTTTTGACAGGTCTTTTGTCTCCTTAGGTAGGTTTATTCCTAGATATTTTATTCTTTTTGTTGCAGTGATAAATGGGAGTGTTTCCTTAATTTCTCTTTCAGATTTTTCATCATTAGTGTATAGGAATGCAAGAGATTTCTGTGCATTAATTTTGTATCCTGCTACTTTACCAAATTCATTGATTAGCTCTAGTAGTTTTCTGGTAGCATCTTTAGGATTCTCTTTGTATAGTATCATGTCATCTGCAAACAGTGACAGCTTTACTTCTTCTTTTCTGATTTGGATTCCTTTTATTTCCTTTTCTTCTCTGATTGCTGTGGCTAAAACTTCCAAAACTATGTTGAATAATAGTGATGAGAGTGGGCAACCTTGTCTTGTTCCTGATCTTAGTGGAAATGGTTTCAGTTTTTCACCATTCAGGACGATGTTGGCTGTGGGTTTGTCATATATGGCCTTTATTATGTTGAGGAAAGTTCCCTCTATGCCTACTTTCTGGAGGTTTGCTATCATAAATGGGTGTTGAATTTTGTCAAAAACTTTTTTGCATCTATTGAGATGATCATATGGTTTTTCTCCTTCAATTTGTTAATACGGTTTATCACATTGATTTATTTGCATATATCGAAGAATCCTTGCATTCCTGGGATGAACCCCACTTGATTATGGTGTATGATTCTTTTAATGTGCTGTTGGATTCTGTTTGCTAGTATTTTGTTGAGGATTTTTGCATCTATGTTCATCAGTGATATTGACCTATAGATTTCTTTCTTTGTGACATCTTTGTCTGGTTTTGGTATCAGGGTGATGGTGGCCTCTTAGAATGCGTTTGGGAGTGTTCCTCCCTCTGCTATATTTTGGAAAAGTTTGAGAAGGATAGGTGTTAACTCTTCTCTAAATGTTTGATAGAATTTGCCTGTGAAGCAATCTGGTCCTGGGTTTTTGTTTGTTGGAAGATTTTTAATCACAGTTTCAATTTCAGTGCTTGTGATTGCTCTGTTTATATTTTCTCTTTCTTCTTGGTTCAGTCTCCGAGGGTTGTACTTTTGTAAGAATTTGTCCATTTCTTCTGGGTTGTCCATTTTATTGGCATATAGTTGCTTGTAGTAATCTCTCATGATCCTTTGTATTTTTGTTGTGTCAGTTGTTACTTCTTCTTTTTCATTTCTAATTCTATTGATTTGAGTCTTCTCCCTTTTCGGTTTGATGAGTGTGGCTAATGGTTTATCAATTTTGTTTATCGTCTCAAAGAACCAGCTATTAGTTTTATTCATCTTTGCTATCATTTCCTTCTTTTCTTTTTCGTTTATTTCTGATCTGATCTTTATGATTTCTTTTCTTCTGCTAATTTTGCAGTTTATTTGTTCTTCTTTCTCTAATTGCTTTAGGTGTAAGGTTAGGTTGTTTATTTGAGATGTTTCTTGTTTCTTGAGGTAGGATTGTATTGCTATAAACTTCCCTCTTAGAACTGCTTCTGCTTCATCCCATAGGTTTTGGGTTGTCATGTTTTCATTGTCACGTGTTTCTAGGTATTTTTTTATTTCCTCTTTGATTTCTTCAGTGATCTCTTGGTTATTTAGTAGTGTGTTGTTTAGCCTCCATTTGTTTGTATTTTTTACAGATTTTTTCCTGTAATTGATATCTAGTCTCATAGTGTTGTGGTCAGAAAAGTTACTTGATATGATTTCAATTTTCTTAAATTTACCAAGGCTTGATTTGTGACCCAAAATATGATCTATCCTGGAGAATGTTCCATGAGCACGTGAGAAGAAAATGTATTCTGTTGTTTCTGGATGGAATGTCCTATAAATATCAATTAAGTCCGTCTTATTTAATGTATCATTTAAAGCTTTGTTTACTTATTTATTTTCATTTTGAATGATCTGTCCATTGGTGAAAGTGGCGTGTTAAAGTCCCCTAGTATGATTGTGTTACTGTCAATTTCTCCTTTTATTGCTGTTAGCATTTGCCTTATGTATTGAGGTGCTCCTATGTTGGGTGCATAAATATTTACAGTGGTTATATCTTCTTCTTGGATTGATCCCTTGATCATTATGTAGTGTCCTTCTTTGTCTTTTGTAATAGTCGATTTTAAAGTCTATTTCATCTATGAGAATTTCTACTCCAGCTTTCTTTTGATTTCTATTTACATGGGGTATCTATTTCTGTCCCCTCATTTTCAGTCTTTATGTGTCCCTAGGTCTGAAGTGGGTCTCTTGTAGACAGCATATATACAGGTCTTGTTTTTGTATCCCTTCAGCCAGTGTATGTCTTTTGGTTGGAGCATTTGATCCATTTACATTTAAGGTAGTTATCGATATGTATATTCCTATTTCCACTTTTTAAATTATTTTGGGTTTGTTATTGTAGGTCTTTTTGTTCTCTTGTGTTTTCTGGCTAGAGAAGCTCCTTTAACATTTGTTGTAAAGCTGGTTGGTGGTGCTGAATTCTCTTAGCTTTTGCTTGTCTGTAGAGGTTTTAATTTCTCTGTCGAATCTGAATGAGATCCTTGCTGGGTAGAGTGATCTTGGCTTGTAGGTTTTTCCATTTCATCGCTTTAAATATGTCCTGCCACCCCCTTCTGGCTTGCAGAGTTTCTGTGAAAAGATCAGCTGTTAACCTTATGGAGATTCCCTTGTATGTTATTTGTTGTTTTCCCCTTGCTGTTTTTAATATTTTTTCTTTGTATTTAATTTTTGACAGTTTGATTAATATGTGTCTTGGCGTATTTCTCCTTGGCTTTATCCTGTATGGGACTCTCTGCACTTCCTGGACTTGTTTGACTACTTCCTTTCCCATATTAAGGAAGTTTTCAACTATAATATCTTCAAATATTTTCTGAGTCTCTTTCTTTTTCTCTTCTTCTTCTGGGACCCCTATAATTCAAATGTTGGTGCATTTAATGTTGTCCCAGAGGTCTCTAACACTGTCCTCAATTCTTTTCATTCTTTTTCTTTATTCTGCTCTGCAGTAGTTTTTTCCACTATTTTATCTTCCACGTCACTTATCCATTCTTCTGCCTCAGTTATTCTGCTATTGATTCCTTCTAGAGAATTTTTATTCATCGTTGTTCATCATTGTTTGTTTTCTCTTTAGTTCTTTTAGGTCCTTGTTAAACGTTTCTTGTAGTTTGTCCATGCTATTTCCATGGTTTTGGATCATCTTTACTGTGATTACTCTGAATCCTTCTTCAGGTAGACTTCCTATTTCCTGTTCAATGTTTGGTGTGGTGGGTTTTTACCTTGCTCCTTCTTCTGCTGTGTGTTTCTCTGTCTTCTCATTTTGCATAACTTACTGTGTTTGGGGTCTCCTTTTTGCAGGCTGCAGCTTCGTAGTCCCCTTTGTTTTGGGGGTCTGCCCCCAGTTGCTAAGGTTGGTTCAGTGGGGTGTGTTGGCTTCCTGGTGGAGGGTACTGGTGCCTGTGTTCTGGTGAATGGGGCTGGATCTTGTCTTTCCGGTTGGCAGGACTGCGTTCTTTGGTGTGTTGTGGGGTGTCTGTGAACTTATGATTTTAGGCAGCCTCTCTGCTAATGGGTGTGTTCCTGTCTTGCTAGTTGTTTGGTGTAGGGTGTCCAGCACTGTAGCTTCCTGATCATTGAGTGGAGCTGGGTCTTAGCGTTGAGTTGGAGATCTCTGGGAGAGCTTTTGCCGTTTGATGTTATGTGGAGCCAGGAGGTCTCTGGTGGTCCAACGTCCTGAACTCGGCTCTCCCAACTTAGAGGCACAGGCCTGATACCCGGACGGAGCACAAAGACCCTGTCAGCCACGCGACCAGGTATGTGGGGAGTTTCTTGCCTGTTGGGAAGTCTGAGGTCTCTGCCAGCGTTCAGTAGGTGTTCTGTAGGAGTTGTTCCACATGTAGATGTATTTCTGATGTATTTGTAGGGAGGAAGGTGATCTCCATGTCTTACTCCTCCGCCATCTTGAAGGTCTCTCTCTTTTGCTCTTTTGAGGCTCTGATATTTCTCTCTTGGCTCTTGAAACATCTCTGTCTTCAAACACACACAAATCAAAGCACCCTTTTGAGCCCTCATCCATCTTCATACTTTCTCATAGCCTTTAGTGTTAGCTGAGCTTCCTGGAGGCATTGCCTTCATGTAATGACTCCCCCTTCCCACCTTCTATGTCAACTGTTCCTCATTCCAGGGCTCCTGGCCTCCACCAAGCTTCTCTGGTTGAAGACCCAGAAGTCTCTCTGGAGCCAAATCAAGAGGTCTTCCTACCTGGACTCTGAATCACCCTACGCCATGTCCTCTTTCTTTACCTTTGGTTTCCAGGACATTCCCTCCACTTACTACTTTGATTTTTCTACTGCTGGTCTGGCTAATTTCTAGTCTTCTTGTCAGGATGATTCCTACCTAAATCTTCGGAGCCCAGTACTTGTTCTTTGTTTTGTTAAACTCTAAAAACATTTTCTGAATGGTGGAGGGGGTTTCTCAACCTTTTCTGTAGCTATTAGAGACTGTTGATGCCTCTGTGTGTATGTGTATATGTACATATATATGTATGTACAGGTATACACTTCCCACTTTAGAATCTCCCCTGAGCTTCAAAGGAAGCCATTTCTATTGGAATTTCCCACTGAGATTTCCAGTATAGTATGCCCAAAATGCATCTCATCATTTCCACAAGATTAAACCTGCTCTTCTTCCTGTGTTAAGCATCTCTGTGATTGGCAGCATCATCTCTCCAGAGACTCAAAGTTTGGGAATAAGGACTTCCTTGGTGGTCCAGTAGTTAAGACTCCATGCTCCCAGTGCAGGGGTCACAAGTTTGATCCCTGGTCGGGCAACTAAGATCCCACATGCCATGCAGTGTGGCCAAAAAAAAAAAAAAAAAAAGCCACAGGAAAAAAAAAAAAGTTTGGGATTACCTCCACCTCATTAAACCTCAGACTAGTGGATTTTATGTTCTTAATGTCTCTCCAGTGTATGTACTTCTCTCCATTTTTCCCACCAGCTCTGTGATGTCCGCCTTGTATCATTTCATGCCTGAATTACTGCAGTGGTCTCCCAGCTGGTCCTCTCCAACCATTTCTCATACCAATCTCAATGCAGAGCTGATTGTATCACTTCCCTCCTCCACGCCCTTCCACAGTGGTTCGTTGCACTCAGTGTAAAGATGGAATGCCTTAAGATCAATGCTTATGTTTAGACCCTATTTACTGTGGAATCTGCTTTCACAGAAGGGCAGAGATTGTGTCTCATTAATTTTTATACCCTCAAAAATCTAGCTTAGTGACTTGTACTTAATTAATGCCCAAAACATTTGCTTAATACATAAGCAAACAGGTGAAGATACAAATAAGTGTTATCGGTATGTTTTAATACAAGGAAGAGAAAGTACTTTATGGAATAACCTAGTTTGTCACTGTATCATCCATAGATTTCTCTTAACTTGGTTTTCCTCACCGATGATAAATACGATAAGTGTTTGCATCAATAATGTTGAGTTATTTGGGAAATAACGTTTTGAAAATTATTTTAAATGGTCAGAAATTAAGTTACCTAAAATAGGATTTCAGTGATTGGGTACTTTTTATACCCATTAAAAATTAATGATCCATATATGATATAGATCCTATTAACCAGAATACCTGTATTATTAATGATATTATTAAAGGCATATGACACACCCATTAGGCTATATAATTTTCATAAAGGTCCTATGAACATGGTATAATTATTATTTCTTCTTTAAAAAATGAAATCACCCTATTCCCGTCTCTTACATTTCCAGATTAATAGCAGAATCAGTCAGTTTGGGAGTGATTGACACTGATGATGTGTTTGAAGGACTAAATAGCTCTGGCAGCATCCTAGGATCCAGCAAGAGCATCTCAAAGTCATCATGTTTGATGACATTTGGAGTTCAGTGTCCCCTGCCCTTCCTGTGGGTACCACTCATTAGGCACGAGCTGCCTGCCTCCTTGTCACAGAGTTAAGTGACATATGATTGGACCTGTGTAGGTTCTAATTCTGCAGGGAAAATGTATTCCTGTTGGGAATATCTGCTTTTGCAAAAAGAAACACAGGAAAGAAGCAGTATCTACCAAGTGTGGTAAATTAATAACTTTTCAACAGTGTACACCAAACACGTGTATATATTTATATTTTAAAAAGTACTTTCCTAGAACTGCTGAAAACATGCTTGCATTCTGTCCTTACCTGGATGAATGAACTGTGAAAGAATGACCGAAAAAACCAAGAATGGGTAGAAAGTGAAGCTAAAATATAATTCACAAACGCTTTAATACAGTGACTTATGTTGCCATCATAGAAATAGCATCCCGTCACTCACGTATAGTGATTCAGTCATTTTCCATAGTGGTGTGTTGCTTTATCCTTGTCTCAAGAGATTGAAGGAAGGTCTTTACCGTTGTTTCACTGAGGAAGCATATTGAGTGATGGCTGATATTTCTGGGTAAAATGAAGGGAATAGTGATTTACCACCAAAACTTTCAAAGAGGGTCTGGGCCAACTTATACCAATTCTCTTGGGGACAGTCTAGGCTGTTCCACTGAGGAAACACTTAAAAGGCTAGAGGTCTTACTGGGCTCTACTGAGACATCAACTCATATCACCCTCCACCATGTGCAATGAATAGGTTTAATGCCTTCCAGATTTAAACTAAAAATCCCACCAAAAAGGACAATTAAGCCATCTCCCTTGATAACTCTAACACTTAGTAAGGAATAGAGTTAATGCATACCTACTCCAAGTTTGTAACACTAAAACGTTGGTCCATCTTTTTTCTTCTGTACTTAGACATTATGAACAACAGATGTTTATCGTCTTCTACAAGTGGCTCATGATTAATGTCATTAGTCACTCACCCCTCAGTGTAAAACACCCTACCCTCTGCAGTTTCTTTGTCGTCACAGGTCTAGAGAATCTGTGAGTTTTATTGTGATCAGAGTTCGCTAAACATAGTGGCTGCATTGTACCGTGTGGTCCCTTCTCACCCGTGCGGCTCAGTGCTCAGATGGAGTAAAGCAGGGTCCACTTTAACCTCCAAAATGTATTATTACAAGTGAATGAAGCTGCATGATCTCTCTGGAATTTTATTCTTCCAACTTCTGGCCAACTCTTGTCCTTCTTTAGATTTAATGCTATGGGCTCTGGCCTCAAGGTCAAGAGGCTGGTCTTAGAGACCTAGTTCTGCCAGTAACAGCTTAGCAATGGCAACATGTCTCTTCTGAGGTCAGTTTCCTTATGTGCAAATGAAAGAGTTGAACCAGATCAGAGGTTTGCTTTGCACATCAGGGTTGCCTGAAGGGCTTTCAGTAGATATTTAGGCCTCACCCTAGTGAATTAGAATCTCCTGGGACTGGAATCTTCTGAGTTTTCCCAGGTTCCCTATCTTGGAGGCACTGGGGTAGATAAACTTCATGTCCACTCTAGCTCTTCAATCTCACATCCATTCTCTGAGAGGCTGGCACCCCACTTGCATCTGCAAAGTTTTCCATTCCCCTGGCCCATTTTCCTGACTGGTGTCATATGTACAGTATATATTGAATCAGTCAAGACAGCAAAAATCATGTTTAAAAGTCTCTTCCACTGGAATCATCTTTTCCTTTTCCTAGCCCAGTACGTAGGGGACGTTAATGTTAACTGTTGAGTCGAATTCTCCATCAGTGATGTCCCACCTCAACAAAAAGACACCCAAGTCACTCGATGAGCTGACTTCCGCTACATCTGCACCCTCATCCACAACCACTCTGTGCTTTGAACTTCCACTTCTGATCCTAGACTCAGTCTTCCATTCATTTACTCTTTCTTCATTTGTAAATACTTAACCCCACACCTTGTAATTACCACACACTTGATAGGGAAATGAATCCCATGGCGAACCTGGCTGAAATGGTGACAGCCCTCAGGGAGCTAACAGGCCATGAAGGATATGGACAGATAATGGATCAACATTAAAAAATGTGTGAGGAGTGATAGAGGTCATAGAGCAGGCCATGGGAACACCTGGGAGGGTTCGTTGCCTTGTCTACACAGTTAGGAACGGTCTTCCAAGGAAATGAATTTTAAGCTCACGCAGAACCGCTAAAGAGAATTTAATGAAGCTGAAGGAGGACATGTTCAAATCCAATGTAACACTGCCTCTGAAGATTCGGGGAGATAAGTTCTAATGGAGCAGAGCTGAAGTTATATTGTAATAAATTAAGGAGTGGGTGGGGGCCCAGGAACTATAGATATTGAGTTTTTTGTGTATTTTCCTAGAAATCTCCCCTCTCTGCTCTCACCCCTGGGCATTGGCAAGTCCTCTCATAGCACCCTGTGCGCCAGCCTCAGTAATACATGCACTGACTGTGTTATACTGGCCAATTGCTATTATCCATGTTCCCCGACTACCAAACTCTTTGAACACAAAGACTGTCGTATTCTTGGTATCTTCAACCTCTAACGCAGTGCAGTACACCTAGTAAGTGTACAATTTTAAACTGATCTGAACCAACATCCACCTCCTGCATTTCAGTATGTGGCGATTTCCCGTTTTCCCGTCTCTTCGGATACGCTTTGTCTTTCAAGAGGACAGAGAATAGATCTTTCTTATATCGTTCTATTCACTCTACCTAACATAGGCCCTGACGCCCATGTGCACCCAACAAAATTTTGTTTGATGGATTACCTTTATAAATTATAGTTAAATTTCAAATAAACACATATTAAGTAATGTAGTATTCTGCGTAATAATGTATTTTTTCCACATTATTGTTCCAAAAATGGATTTAACTTTGATATAATATAGCCATCATAAGTATATTTAAATGTGAGGCATGCAGTCTTTTTTAAAATTTAGCTAAAATAAAACAAGAGTGGGCTTCCCTGGTGGCGCAGTGGTTGAGAGTCCGCGCCGATGCAGGGGACACGGGTTCGTGCCCCGGTCCGGGAAGATCCCACATGCCGCGGAGCGGCTGGGCCCGTGAGCCATGGCCGCTGAGCCTGCGCGTCCGGAGCCTGTGCTCCTCAACGGGAGAGGCCACAACAGTGAGAGGCCCGTGTACCGCAAAAAAAAACAAAAAAAAACAAAAAAAACCAGGAATAAACACCTCAATGTTGGGTGGCTGTATCAATTTAAATTTCTCAAGTTGAAGACATTAAAGAGTCCTTTAATTACGGTAGTTGTGTGTCTCTAATATTCAGGATTAAAATAGAAGTCTCTGATTTAAGGACACATACCTGACTACTGTCCTTTAAATGAAATGGGTGTTTTTCTCTGTGAACCTCCTTCTATTGGGCAAGAACAACTTTAGTTTGCCTGTTTGGGTGTATTTTTATGGCTTCAGTTCTTTCTTGCTGAGGTGATTCACCACTGCTGTAACCCTAACCCTCACCCCTCGGGCACCAAAGCCAAAGAGCCTCCGGCCCCCTGTCGTCTTTTACTGGTGGATGTGGGGCCACCATTACCTGCTACTCCCCTGACCTCACTCAGTCCACTCATTCTTACCCTTTCCTCTCTTCCCTTTGATAGAGGGGGCAGCTTTTTTTTTCCCCTCAGATTTTCCTCACTTTAGAACAGTCACTGTAGTTTACTTCTCTTTCCACTACTTGGCAACTTAATTGCCACTGACACCTGCTCTGGTTGTGTGGGAACTCTCTCCTCTCTGCCTGTTGTAACCGCCACTTTGTCTTCCACCTGAGGGCAGGCCTGGAGACGTGCCTTGTTCTCACAGCCCTCATACCCTCCGTCTCTCTCTCCACTCCCACCTAGTTGGTCCTGATGAGATGGGACCATCTTCATTATTTGCGTTTTAAGGTCTGCAGAAATCAAAATTACTTCTCTTATTGTCCCATTCCTCCTAAATTCCAGTAACATATTGTGTTACTGGCATAATAAAAATAGGCCCAAATGAACTCCCAACTCCACCTGTGACTAAGACCGCAGCATTCAATTAGTCAAGCTAAGGAAACGCTGTTCTTTGCATCGCTTCAAAAAGTGTTTTCATGTATGTAAAGGAAAACAAACTGGTTGCATATGCTCTTTTCTATTGTTTCATGCAAATGTAGGGCATTTCAAGTATATTGTGTCTCAAATTTGCTTGTCTGACTTGGCTTGGAAACCAAATTATAATTTGTAATATTTTTTTTCTATGGAAATTAGGTTCTCTGTTCCAATCACACAACTTATAAGGGAAATTCCAATCACAGCAACTCAGGTGGAGACGGCCTGTCCAGCACATCATAACTGCAGTGATTGTATGTCTTCCTCTCTGACTGTAGCATCGAGAATCAATAGAGCCATTTTCCTTTTACATTTTAAGTGTGTATAAGTTTTCTTTAGGTAGCTGAACATTCACTAAAAATTATGCAAAATAATTTACAGATAAAGATCCTCAGAGTTGGTTGAAATTCTGAGTATCAGAACTGAAATGGATACATGTTCATGCCTTCAGAAAATGTTTATGATTTCTGGTAAAACAAACAAACAAAAACCCAACCACCTCACAGTTTGAGGCATCTCTTCTCGTCTACATATGTCAATGATTTTAAAAACAGAAAAAAAAGAAAGTTTAAAAGACAGACCTAGGATCCAAACCAAGAGAGACACAGAAACACAAATCTGGGATATGGGTCCCCAGAACAGGCAATGGTGAATGACAGCTGGCTCTTTGGGGGTCACAAGGACTAAAGCATTCTGTGTGGAGCAGGGGTGGACGCAGAGCCGGGCTCTGCATTCGGCCTCTCCCAAGGCTACAGAAGCTGCTTCCAAGCCTTCCCAGGAGCCGTGACTTACGTGGAACCACATGAATCAGGAACCAGGCTTTAGGCAGCCTCGGTGACTGTCTCTAACAGGCCCTTCCTTTGATGCCTTCAGGATCAGGTTAGACGTTGTCTCCTCCAGGGTTTTCATTCTTGCTTCCTTTCCTTCTGTGATGACGGAAGGGTGGTCCTTGCCCCTCTCCAGTGCTAATCCACCCCCTGCACTTTAATCCCATCTACTCCAGCTTTTTATGAGACCTCATCAAGGAATTTTCCTCTTCTGTATCTTTAACTTTTGGGCCTTTACTATCTCCTTTACATGAATATTTAAACATTCAGCTGACCACCATCCTAAAGAAATTCTGTCTCACCTCCGTGTCTCTCTGTATCATTGACCAGTTGGACCGTATGCCTTCTGTGACTCTTTTTGCAAACCAGCAAATAGATAGCGATGCCTTCCTGTGAAATAATCAGGAAAGTAGAGATGCGGGAAGGTGGCAGGCACCTTGGAACTGGCATGTACTTCTGTGTTCTTTAGGAAGTCGGAGGCATATTCATTTGCTAAGAATAACGAGGAGGGGAATGAGAATTGTGGGGTGCAGACGTAGCATGAGGAAGCAAGAACTATAATACAAAAGCCACTTTAAAGTGGTGCAAAAAGAATTTCCTTTTCTGATGGTAGGTAGACCCTTCGGTTGTGAGGTGGACCCTCTCCAGGCTTGTGGGTATTAAATGCTGGAAGGCACAGCTTCCTTCCTCTGACCTGAGTCCCACAGGAATGGCCACTACAGATCCTCAGGCTTGGGAACTAAGGTTGCATCGGAGAGCCGTCGCCACTTCCTGGCATCCTTAGTTGGCGTATACCTTTGCCTGCTTATTTGCGGGTTTGGTAGCAAAATGAAGTGAAAGCAGTCTTAAACCTAGTCTCAGTCATTATTTTTGCCAGTTTGAGCCTCAGCTCTCCTTTCTTGTTAAACGTACTTTATTTTTTGTTTATTTTTTTTTAACATCTTTATTGGAGTATAATTGCTTTACATTGTTGTGTTAGTTGCTGCTGTATAACAAAGTGAATCAGCTATACGAGTACACATATATCCCCCTATCCCCTCCCTCTTGCGTCTCCCTCCCACCCTCCCTATCCCACCCCTCTAGGTGGTCACAAAGCACTGAGCTGATCTCCCTGTGCTATGCGGCTGCTTCCCACTAGCTACCTATTTTACATTTGGTAGTGTATATATGTCTATGCCACTCTCTCACTTCGTCCCAGCTTACCCATCCCCCTCCCCATGTCCTCAAGTCCATTCTCTACGTCAGCGTCTTTATTCCTGTCCTGCCCCTAGGTTCTGCAGAACCTTTTTTTTTTTAGATTCCATATATATGTGTTAGCATACGGTATTTGTTTTTCTCTTTCTGACTTACTTCACTCTGTATGACAGACTCTAGGTCCATCCACCTCACGACAAATAACTCAATTCTGTTTCTTTTTATGGCTGAGTAATATTCCATTGTATATATGTGCCACGTCTTCTTTATCCATTCATCTGTCGATGGACGCTTAGGTTGCTTCCATGTCCTGGCTATTGTAAATAGTGCTGCAATGAACATTGTGGTACATGACTCTTTTTGAATTATGGTTTTCTCCGGGTATATGCCCAGTAGTGGGATTGCTGGGTCATATGGTAGTTCTATTTTTAGTTTTTTAAGGAACCCCCATACTGTTCTCCATACTGGCTGTATCAATTTACATTCCCACTGACAGTGCAAGAGGGTTCCCTTTTCTCCACACCCTCTCCAGCATTTATTGTTTGTAGATTTTTTGATGATGGCCATTCTGACTGGTATGAGGTGATACCTCATTGTAGTTTTGATTTGCATTTTAAAACTTTAGGAGCCATTCTAAGCCAAGCTTAGAATGCTTGTTTTAGGCAATTGTGAAAGGAAGTCTACTGTAACGGAAAAATGGCAAGAAATTACTTTTGAGACCTATTGACCCAAACCTCCTATGTTCCAGGCAGCTACATCTCAACAGGTCAAAAAGTTACCTCCTCTCCACCCCACTGACTTCCTCTGGCATCTTCTAGTTAAGGCGTCACCATCTTCCCAGTCATCTCCACTAGAAACTTAGCATGGTTCTCTTGGTTCTGCCCCTCCAAATCTACTGAAATAGGCAACTTCCCTCCACTTTCCCACAACTACAATTTTAGTTTGGTCACTAGACAACTTCCTTCTTTTGGTGCTCTGTGTCCAGTCCCACCAACTCTATGCCGATTTTTCACACTCTACTTTTTAATCAAGCACAGTTTTAAACAGGACCATCTCTCGCTTTGTAATTAGCAGGTAGATGTGGTTTCTCCTAATGTAAGGCACCGCTGTCCAGTTGGACCTTCAGTGATAAACATTCTGTATCTGTCTATCCAATATGGTAGCCACTAGTTACACTACGGAGCACTTGGAATGTGGCTAGGGCAACTGAGCAATTGAAATTTTGCTTGTGTTTACTTTTCATTTAAATAACCACATGTGGATAGCGGCTGTTATATTGGAGAATGAAAGTTGAAGGAATAAAACCCAGAATCTTTGGCATGGTGTGTAAGAGCGTTCGCAGACCACCCACAGCTTTCCCACCTCCTGTGTCATCCATTCGGTACCTATGCTGTAGGTACTTCTTATCTCCTCAGAACTCCAAAAAGACCTCATATTCTGACTCGTTCTGTATGTGTCTTGGTTTGTGGGTTTTTTTGTCTGGTACATTCTTTCTCTTCTTAACCTCCTGTGAGCACCTATAAATCCTGTAAGGATGCTCAGATGTGACTTCTGAAGAGCCTCCTTCTACCTTCTCAGGCATCAGTTAACTTCTTTTTTCAGGGCTCCCATAACAATATGTATATCCTTTAATAAAGCATTTAACTACCGATGGGCAGTTATTTGTTTCCATAGCCATTATCCTAAATTTCATTTTCTCCTTAAGCCGTCAGTTAGAAAGCAGGTTTCAAAATTATTACCTATGATAGATAATGAATATGTTGAGGAAAAAAAAAGATTCAAGATAAATTTCAAGTGAATTATGAAAGGGCACAATGAAAAATAAAGTGGGAAGAGGATCACCCCAGTTACCACCACTGCATGCTCTGTGCATAGAAGTCTGCTGAGGGAATTAAAGGGAATGAGTTGGCTTTGACCTTTATGGAACATCTAACATTTTCCTTCACAATTCCAAACTGTATTCTTTTACTTCTTACTTTGTCTCTATTTCAGATGTGTTCCTGCTTGAGGTCAAATCTCTAAACGCTAATTAAGTGATAGATTTTCCATTGAGCACACCATATATCTTTCCAGGTTAAGCAAGAATAAAACACTTTGCCTGGATTTTCCATTGTGAAATAGATGGGGGGGGAGGGAGGAGGGAGGATATTTTTTAAATGATGCAGGGCAGCAGAGGAAAAAAAACAATGCTGTCAATTAAAACTGATAGATACAGCCAGCCTTATCAATGTCTTATAATCACTGTAAAAAAAAATCGAAGTGAATTAATGATATTTTTTAAATTTCCTGGGAAAATGACTTCCTGCTCGTTGAATTATCTCGGCAACATTCCCACCTTTTGCGCTCATTGGAGGGTGAAGAGAATAGCATCCTTCTTGTCCTGATTTTATGGGAAGTAAAGCAATCTGCTCTGTTTTTGAGGATGCTGTTATTACCATTTAAAATAAATGAGTATTTAAATGAATCTGTTCCTTAGGACCTATTCAAACTCTTCTAGTTTCATTGACACTATTATGTACAGACAGTTGAAAGAATTATGGCTATTAAGCAGAGCTGAATATTATAGAAAGTGAATACATAATGACTGGGTTTCTGTTACTTCCTGTATTTATTATGAAGAGCTTTATAGTCAACCAGATTTTAAATTATAAACCATTTCTGGGCTGACAGTTGAATCTAGAAATGGTGGTAATCTTAAGCCTCTTGTTTTTGTGGGAATGGTATCAGGAATGACTTTTGAGAAAGAGTTTAAGTGTTAACCAGGCTACTTCCTCTTTTATTCCTTTCTGACCTCCTTGGACTCAGTGGAAACACTTTCCTCTCTGCTCCAAAGCACTCTATGTACACGCGTTTGTATCACTGAATTTACTGGGTTATATAGTAATTCGATGTGTATATTTCTGCATCTCCACTGGCCTGAGTGCGTCCACCCAGCGCCTTGCACATGGCCTTAAACTAGATAGAGACTCAGTAAATGTGTCGGGGAGGACGAACAGGAAGAAGAGAGGAAGGACGGTCATTTTCTGGGCAAAATGAATGATGAAAATATTCTCATTAAATTTCACGAGACCTAAAAGCCTAAAAGCTTTAAAGTGTGTCAAAGTAGAAGCCTACATAAAAACCCGTGGCAAAACAAATTTATATTTTAACAGAATAATTGATAATTACTTCTATATTAAAAATCTGAAAAATGGAACTAGATTCTACCCGTTCCTAAAGTATTTCCCCAAGACAAATCTGAGCCCTTTGAAAATGTTTAATATTTAAGCAAAAATATTATAACGAATGAGAAAACTAAAGTAACTCAATATATGAATGGTCATAGACAGGGACACTTAATAAACAGAAACTATGATCAAACAAATATGTGGGAAGTTATTCAACTTTCTAATTAATTAAAGAAATGAAGTTAAGATTAATTTATCATCTATTAAAAATCTCAATAAAAGTAGAGCTAATCAACATCGCTAACTAGAGGAGAGTGCATGTAATATCTGTACTATTATAAATAATATACAAGTAACTAGTATATTTGTTATACAAAAGTCACAATGAGTACCCACTGACATCCTAAATCTTGTGTCTTAAAGTCTGCCTAAATATTTCAAAATACATGAATCTTATAGCTTTTTGGAAACAATAGGGAAAATCACATGTAAGATACAGTACATTCGTTTAAGAAACTATTATGCAGCCCTTAAAAGTGGCAATTAACAAAGTCTGGATACCACTCAGTAAATACTTGTAAACCAGTTTTAACTAAATAGACACAAGATACAAAATTTTATATACATACAATAACAAAGTACAATTATGATTATGCAAAAAGACCAGAAGGATATACATTCATAATATTAACAGTTGTGTTTGAATAAAGAGACTCTAATTTTATAACTTTGACGACTGAAAATATGTTGAAATGAAGGGCCTTCTGAAGAATGGCGTTACCTACCCAGGTAGTCAAACTATCAGTATGCAGCACGATCGCCT
This sequence comes from Stenella coeruleoalba, assembly GCF_951394435.1. NCBI lineage: Eukaryota > Metazoa > Chordata > Mammalia > Artiodactyla > Delphinidae > Stenella > Stenella coeruleoalba. The sequence continues at coordinate 56,017,552 of NC_137160.1, read as the reverse complement.
GGAAATCTCTTGGGAAAATGTTTTTTAACCACAGCAAGACTCTTAACATCCTTTATAACATGCGGATGCCAACATTCTCAGAAAGAAGAACTACCCCTGAGAATTAAAATACCCTGCTTCACCATTTTCCATGGTCCTGTTAAAGCTGACCTGTCAGGACTGTTTTCCCATAAAGTATTTTTCCAAAGTTGCCTTCATTCCTAAAGAATGAAACCCAGAAATCGGAGATTCTCTGTGTTTGTGGTGATTATTTTAAGTCAGTGGTTAAATGGGAGAACACTTCCCCCCCAGTTCACACATGCCAGATTAATATTAACACAAATGACAGACACATTCCCGTTGTCATGACCAGAATTATTCATAATTCTCTTAATTCACCACATCTCCTAGCAGTGGTAAACCACATCATATGTACCCTATGAGTCAGAAAACAATGTTTATATGTAAACTATGACATGCTTCTAATTGTAAGAAGCATCCTATTTCATAGATGTTAAAATGTTTCTAAAATGCATATTAACACTGATGAAAACAATGATTCTAGATTGCTGACGGTCACTCTTCCTTTACCCTGCTCTGGAAAAGATGTCTTGAATGCTAGCAACAGAAGACAAAGATGTTTGCCTATGCGGTGGGCAGGAGGCCCGACCTCCTTAAGGGTGGAAGGCCAGGGCAGGGTTATGAGAGCTTCGCTGTTGTGCTGCTTCCCTGAGCGGTTTGCATAGGGCTTGAATTGCTTTTCCACTGGTTTCCACTCATAAATACCCCATCAGCGTTCATTGCCAATAAAACGCAGGGTAGGTGCAAAGTCGGCCCCCTTGTTGAGAGCTCCACCCAGGCGTGCAGCTGCACCGCGCTTCGATGATGAGTACGTGGAGGGTGGAGCCTGCCTCTCGCCGACCTACTACCTTTTCTTTTCCGGTTCCACCGAAACGCTTGCTTTTCTTGAGCCCCAAGATGCCGCGGTGTTTGCGCCTCACTCCATCACTCCAGAGCAAGTAAGTGAGGATGACTGTCTTCTAAGGATAACGTTGAATGTATCTTAATTGATTTTCAGTATACCGTTGAAAAACTTAAGTGGGTAACAAATCATATGATATGGACCCATAAGGAGCCTGGGGAGAGAGGTGAATTGTAGCCTGAGGCCAAACACCATAAATATCTTGTCCTAATTCATGTGGTCATGTTAAAGAGGTAATTTTAAAAAACTGCAAATTTGGAGCCTTTTACCATACCACGGTAACTTCAGAGTCTAGCAGTTTGCTGACGTTCCTGGCAACTCTTTTAAGAAATTTGAGGTACTTCATGTTTGAGGTTAGAGAGTTTTATAATACTATCAATGACAATCCAAGTATAATTTTAAAAGATTACTGACAAAGGATTAACCTCCAAAGTATACAAGCAGCTCATGCAGCTCAATATCAAAAAAACAAACAACCCAATGCAAAAATGGGAGGAAGACCTAAATAGACGTTTCTCTGAAGAAGATATACAGACTGCCAACAAACACATGAAAGAATGCTCAACATCACTAATCATTAGAGAAATGCAAATCAAAACTACAATGAGGTATCATCTCACACCAGTCAGAATGGCCATCATCAAAAAATCTAGAAACAATAAATGCTGGAGAGGGTGTGGAGAAAAGGGAACCCTCTTGCCCTGTCGGTGGGAATGTAAATTGATACAGCCACTATGGAGAACAGTATGGAGGTTTCTTAAAAAACGAATAGAGCTACCATATAACCCAGCAATCCCACTACTGGGCATATACCCTGAGAAAACCATAATTCAAAAAGAGTCATGTACCATAGTGTTCACTGCAGCTCTATCTACAATAGCCAGGACATGGAAGCAACCTAAGTGTCCATCATGGGATGAATGGATAAAGAAGATGTGGTACATATATACAATGGAATATCACTCAGCCATAAAAAGAAAGGAAATTGAGTTATTTGTCGTGAGGTGGATGGACCTAGAGTCTGTCATACAGAGTGAAGTAAGTCAGAAAGAAAAAGACAAATACCGTATGCTAACACATATATATGGAATCTAAAAACAAAAAAATGGTCAAAAGAACCTAGGGGCAAGACAAGAATAATGATGCAGACTCTCTTGAGAATGAACTTGAGGATACGGGGAGGGGGAAGGGTAAGCTGGGACGAGGTGAGAGAGTGGCATGGACATATATACACTACCAAACGTAAAATAGATAGCTAGTGGGAAGCAGCTGCTGCGTAGCACAGGGAGATCAGCCAGGTGATTTGTGTCCACCTAGAGGGGTGGGATAGGGAGGGTGGGAGGGAGACGCAAGAGAGAGGAGATATGGGGATATATGTATATGTATAGCCGATTCTCTTTGTTACAAAGCAGAAACTAACACACCATTGTAAAACAATTATACTCCCATAAAGATGTTAAAAAAAATAGAACGGGTGACAGCTGTCTGATGCAATATTTAAATATGCTTTATCGAAATATGTTCTCTGATATTTACTAACTGTTTAGCGGGCACACTAACTGTTTTAGTAGTTAAAGAAAAAGAAATATACATTTTCATGTCATTTGTGGAGACGGAAGCTGATTGCTTTCATTGATAAAAGCCTCATTTGAGAAGTTCTGGGATTCCAGTTTTGTCTCCAGATGTGGCATGTATCTCAAATAGGTCCTGACCTTCTCTTAGGAGTCTAAGAATCATCTTCAGCATCTTTCTCCACGAAGCTTTGCAGTTTCCCATGTATTGAAGCAACTCTGAGGGCTCTGGGAAAGCAGTGCTGGTTCCCTATGCTCCTCAGCCAATATGTTCTCCCTACTTAATCTCGAATGGTTTCAGCTGACAGCTGAATGTAAACGGTTTCCAAACCTTTGCATCCTAACTTCTACCAGGAATTCTAGTCCTGGATATTCTGCTGGCAGCTTGAACTCTGCATGAGTAAAGTGGAACCCATCAACCCTGTCCATACCTGCCCCTACTTTATTTTGTATCTCATGGGAAACATTCCTATTTTCTCAGTAATCCAGGCTGGAAACATTGGGACCTTCTTTAACTTCATGCTCCCTCTCGTTCTCCATGTTTAATTAATTGAAAATCAATCTCATAGGGATTTTTTTTTTTTTTTGCGGTACGCGGGTCTCTCACTGTCGTGGCCTCTCCCGCTGCGGAGCACAGGCTCCGGACGCGCAGGCTCAGCGGCCATGGCTCATGGGCCCAGCCACTCCGCGGCATGTGGGATCTGCCCGGACCGGGGCACGAACCCATGTCCCCTGCATCGGCAGGCAGACTCTCAACCACTGCGCCACCAGGGAAGCCCCTCTCATAGGGATTTTTGCAGTCTTTTATATTGTATGTCTCTTGAACCTTGGATGGGAATGGCTTAATTTAGTAATCTTCAAGTGCACGCAGACTGTCTGTGATAAAACTTTCTACTTTCCTATATTCCTGCTTTTCTAAAAGAGTAGTCATTAGTGATGACAATTTCAATTTTTTTTTGTTTTTTATCCTTCAAATGATCTTTGAGTTAAAGTGATAAATCTCTATTAAATAATAGAAGGTATCCTAACATTTCAAAACTGGCATAAAATATACTTAAATTTTCTTAAATATAAAGGCAGAATTAATAATTTTATAGGTAGAGTTCTTTCATTGCCAGGTTTTAGCTCAAAAATAATTTATAAATCTGGAAAATATTAAGTGAAACACTAGGACAAGTTTTAAATATGTATGTAATTATTAATATGAACTCTTTCTTTATTGGTGTTAGTTCGAAACAATTTAGTATATCTTTGGTCTTGAATTTACTATGACAACTTGATAAGGTTTTTCATCTGTAGCTAAGCTAATGATTTAAAGCTTGAAGAGTATATATATATTAATCCCTTTATCTCTGTAGTTTTCAACAATCTTAAGAACTATTTCAAAATTTCAATTTTAGTTTCCACATTAGAAAAAGAGAGACCAAGAAAATCTTTAAAGTAACAGCTGCTGGAAATTAATCTTTTCTACTAATCTTTCCTACACCTAAGCTATTCAGTTAAACTTCCATGTTTTCCCATGAACTTTTGGATCTGAGCCATTGAGAATCTTCTTTATTGCAGGGGGTGGGGGGGGAGTGTTATTGAATTCACCTGCACTTCAAAAATACATTCAAAGCAGAAAAGTCAAGGAACCAATGTAGAGGAGGGTATACAAAACTCTGGGTTTTGGCTTTATTTCTCTTAATAAAGCCAAATTAATAAGCCTGTCTCACATTCATTCATTATTTCATTTAACCAATATTTATAAAACACTAACAAGACATATTTTTCTCCAAACATCATCAAAAATTTATAAAATCCTACAAGCTATAGTCATTGCTAGAATCATGTCCTTTTTAAAATCAAAAACCATAAAGCTGTTTTCTTTGATTTGTTGTTAAATTAATCTTTTCATAGATTCCAGGATTAAATTTGTGTTAGTCCAGGGTCTGACTCTTTTTTCCATAAAGCTGTGGGTTTTTGGACCATTTCACAAAGTCATGATGTTGGCTGCACTTCAGTATGACTACAGACCTTCCCTAAACTTTTATATTTGTATAGGGCAAATTGCAAAGGTGAATTATTAAGTCTACTTAGCTGATGATTTCATGTTTGACCTAGTTTCAATAATGTATGCATAATTTGGAAAATAGAAAGAAAACACATTAAAAATGAGATCAAAAATGGATTCTTGCCAGAGCTGGCTGTTTCCCAGTCCTGAAATCCAGGCCAGGCCGGCGTCTACCTCAGCCTTTTCTCTGCAGCCCGTTCCAGAGGAGCCATGTTGTCATAGCAGAGGGCGTGGAGACAGTCTGGTCCTCAGTACCTCTCCCCTGAGTGTGAGGACGGTTTTGACGGCCCCGGCTTCCAATCCTGTTTGATGGCTAACTTGGCAGCCTGCAGACACGACACACATCATAAATTGAAAGTGAACATCCACAAGGGGAACTATGAAAATCTACCATACTATGTAGTTTTCTGTCACCCTTCCAGCGTACGCTAAGCTGTCTTTTCCTAGGACCTGGACCATCAGTGCCTTTCTTCAATCAGAAGTTGTTTCCTACCTTCGCCTCCCTTCTCACATGCAATTCATCACCAACGTGTGTCCTCTCTCTGTTGTTTTTTTTTTTAACTTTTTATTTTATACTGGAGTCTAGTTGATTAACAATGTTGTGTTAGCTTCAGGTGTACAACAAAGTGATTCAGTTATACGTATACATGTATCGATTCTTTTTCAAATTCTTTTCCCAAATAGGTTGTTACAGAATATTCAGAGTTCCCTGTGCTACACAGTGGGTCCTTGTTGGTCATCCATTTAAAATATGGCGGTGTGTACATGACACTTTAAACAAAACATAGCCTGAATTCCTCCCAAGCCCACAAAACCCATGACTTGATCTGCCCACAGCTTTCACCTCATCCCTCAATCTGCAACGGCCACACGGGTCGTGTTGGGTCCATTTTCCCAGCTTAGGGAACACTCGCTCTTTCTGTTGCTTCCTCTAGATATTCACTTGGATGCCTCCTCTTGGCTTAAATGTTACTTCCTCTCAGAGGCACGTAATACTGTGACACAGTCAGAGAAATAGGAAACATCAACAATCTGCCTTTACCAAGTCTGTTCCAGTTGTGTCCCTCTGACAGGATGCCTGAAAGAGCAGTGCAGAGAGCAGAGTTCAGATTACTTGAGGTTACAGGGTAAATGTGTTCCCGTGATAGCTTCTGCTTTGTCGGATTAAATGACTGTACTTCATTTTATTCCAGTACCACTTCTCAGGACTGGCTGTTTTGGGGGAAAGAATAAGTTGCAGATGTTATCACATCACATGCTTGGAATATCCCCATCCTTCTTTGATAGGCACACTTGTACAGTCCATGATTGTTCTCTCTGAGGACCACCCTACTTTCTTTTATGCAGTGGACTCACCAGGCACTTTAGAACAGAATAGAAATTCAAACCAGGGTTTTGGGGTACTTTTCATATTTTTCTGAGGATAATGGGAGACAGATTGTGGCAAATTGAATCCCCTTCCCTCACCCTTAGGAAATTTTGTAATTAAGAGCTTTTTGGTGGTCAGGGAAAAAGAGATGTCCCAAACTAAATGTATTGTTGATGATTCTTTCCACATTTAGTGAAGTGTGTTACCTAAATTTGATTATCCTTCCCCTTCTGTCATCTCTTTACAGTGAATCCTTGTGTTGCTTTTTGTTTCTCTTGATGATGAGTTAGTCATTCAAGAAATATGTATTGGGCATGTATGTGCTGGGCCCTGTGCTGGATTTGGGGGATAAATACAAATCTTGTGCACCTATGAAACTTACTTTCCATTGGAAGAGATGAGTTGTACAGGTCACTGCATCCTTACACTTGGACAAGTGCTCTGGAGGAAACATACAGCATCATCTGATGAGACTGTAAGAGGTGTCCTAACCTACTCTGGAGCTCAGAATGCACCACCTTAAGAAAGTCCCATGTGAGCTGAGTTCTGAAGAATGAGAGACAGTTAGCCACAGAAGAGGGGAGAAAAGAGTTAACTTTGTGCTTGGAGCCTTTGAAGGATTTTAAGCACAAATGTGACATGATCAGATTACACTTAAGCAAGATCACTACGGTACTCTGTGGAGAATGGATTAGAGAGGAAGAAAATGAAAACAGAACAGTTAGGAGGCTATTAAAGTTGCCAAGGAGAGAAAGAGTTGTCGCTTAGGTAAGGTACGGGTATTGAAGATGGAGAGAGTAGGTATATATTTTTGAGTTATAATTAAATCTTATGTAATACTACATGGGGACTTGCAAAATTCTGATTAATAGTACATCTGTAGTTTTCATCATGTAGCAGTCAGGCTTTATTTAAAGTAAAATTTAGGTAGAGGTTTCTTTGATACGAATTGTTAGATTGAAAAAACATTGAGAAATATGCTTGGTTTATCTGATCTCATAGAATAATCAAAAATTCGTGATGCAGTCGTAAAAGGTGTAGAAATAAATCTAAAACTATAGGAAAATGTCATTTCCTCTATCATCAAAGCAAGCATATTTTGATGTGCTAAATACAGCAAAACAGTTTTTTAAAGGAAAAAGTATCAATTTTAAATTTGTAACTTTTGATAAGAGGGTATATGTATGAAGTACGTTCTTTCTAGAAAATTTTTCTTTCTAAATCAGAAGATTAATAAAAAAGACTTTTAAGCCATTAGTTTCTTATTTAATATACATCACATGAGCTTAATATACTTTGGAATATTTCAAATGAAAACTATTCTCACATAAAATTTCTCTATTCCAAGAATAATTACATATTATCTTGGGGGGGGAATTAATTCTATTTGTATTGTAAAGAGAAGAAAATTCCAGTCCTTAGAGCTTACATGACAGCAAATTGACTGCTGTTTCTTCTTACCTCCAAATCTGGAGACAAGGTTTCACTGAAAATTCATTACATATGAAGTAGGCAACAGTGTTTGCTTTTTTTAATAGACTTGATTTTCTTGGAGCACTTATAGATTTACAAAAAAATGATGCAGAAAGTTCCCACATACCCCCCTTCTTTCTGCACATAGTTGATCTGATTATTAACATCTTGCATTAATGTGGTACATTTTTTCACAATTGATAAACCAATATTCATATATTAACTAAAGTCTGTAGTTCATGTTAGGGATCACTCTTGTACAGACTATGTATTGTACAGACTATGAGTTGTGACAAGTGTCAAATACCATGTCTCAACCATTACAGTGTCATCCAGAGTAGTTTCACTGCCCTAAAAATCTCCCGTGCTTCTGCTCTTCATCCCTCCCTCCTTACCGCCTGAATCCCCTGCAGCCATGACTCATTTGACTACCTCCATAGTTTTGCCTTTTCCAGAATGTCATATAGTTAGAATCAGAGTTGTTTTTGAAGACTGGCTTCTTTCACTTAGCAATAGGTATTTGAAGTTCCTCCATGTCTTTTTCTGTAGCTTGATAGCTCATTTCTTACATCGCTGAGTAATAGTCCATTGCATAAATGTACCACAATTTGTTTATCCATTCATCTATTAAAAACCTCCTGGCTGCTTCCGGTTTGGGCAGTTACGAATAAAGCTGCTATAAATATTTGTGCACAAGTTTTTGTGAGGACGTAAATTTTCAACTACTTTGGGTAAATACCTAGGAGTGCAATGGCTGGATTGTATTATAAGCCTCTGTTAAGCTTTGTAAGAAATTTCTGGAAGGTGTTCCAAAGTGGCTGTGGCATTTTGCATTCCTGTCAGCAGTGAATGAGAGTTCCTGTCACACTATAAGGTCTGTATCTAGGTTCATTTTTCGTTATGGATGTCCAGTTATCCCAGCACCATTTGTTGAAAAGTTTATCCTTTCTTCATCGAATTGCCTTTCTTCTTTGTCAAAGATCAGTCGACTACCTCTGTGATGGTCTATTTCTGGGCTCTCTAATCTGTTCCATTGATCTATCTGTCTACTCTTCCACGTATGCCACACTGTCTTAATCACTGTAGTTCCATAGTAAATCTTGGAGTCAGGTAGAGTCAGTCTTTCAACCTTGTTCTTCTCATTCAACATTGTGTTGGCTATTCTGGGTCTTGGCCTTTGCATATACACTTTAGAATCAGTTTGTCAGTATCCGTAAAATAATTTGTTATGACTTTGATTGGAATCTATTGAATCTATAGATCAAGTTGGGAAAAATTGACACCTTAATAATACTAAGTCTCTTGTCATTTATTTAGATTGTCCTTCATATCTTGCATTAGAGTTTTGTGGTTTCAGTGCTTACTTTGTAGATGACCTGTTATGGAAGGTAAACGTTTTCAACCTAAAATGTGATATCATTTTGTTAAGACTTGTAAACTACCACTATTCTTTAAAATTTTATGGATGTATAGTTGATTTACAGTGTTGTGTTAATTTCTGCTGTACAGAAAAGTGATTCCGTTATACATATATTATATATATGTTCTTTTTCATATTCTTTTCCATTATGGTTTTCCAATATTAAACAGGATGTTTAATATTGTTCTCTATGCAATACAAGAGGACCTTGTTGTTTATCTATTCTATATATAATAGTTCGCATCTGCTAAACCCAAACTCCCAATCCATCCCTCCCTCCACCTCTCTCTCCTCCTTGGCAACCACAAATTTATTCTCTATGTCTGTGAGTCTGTTTCTGTTTTGTAGATATATTCAGGATATCATATGGTGTTTGTCTTTCTCTTTCTGGCTTTGCTTAGTATGATAATCTCTAGGTCCATCCATGTTGTTGCGAATGCCATTATTTCTTCTTTATGGCTGAGTAAATATTCCATCTGTCGATGGACATGTAGATTGTTTTCATATCTTGGCTGTTGTAAATAGTGCTTCTGTGAACATAGGTGTGCCTGTATCGTTTTGAATTATAGTTTTGTCTGGATGTATGCCCAGGAGTGGGATTGCTGGATCACATAGCAACACTATTTTTAGTGTTTTGAGGAACCTCCATACTGTTTTCCATAGTGACTGCACCAATTTACATTCCCACCAACAGTGTAAGAGGGTTCCCTTTTCTCCATACCCTCTGCAACATTTATTGTTTGTAGACTTTTTAATGATGGCCATTCTGACCGCTGTGTGGCGGTACCTCATTGTAAACTACCACTATTTTTAAGTAATATTCTCTAGTCATCAAAACAAAAGCAAAAGGTGCAGCATCTGGGAAGGTCTTAATAAAATAAAAATAAGACGACATCAGTAACAACTAGGAATTAACAAGAAACATAATTTTTATAAGTAAAACGATTCCTGGATGTTTATAATATTTGCTCCTCTACAAATTAGAAAGGAACCTGAAAAAAAGTAATAGTTCATAGTTACTGAGGGTCTTCCCACTGAGACAGATGAACTTGAATATGAATAAATGTGAAATAATAAACCACTGATGATGTCATTCAAAAATAATATCTGCAAAGATTATTTCTGGAAAAGAACTTCAGTAATGAAAAGTTCCATTTGTTTGATTTAACTTAATCTATCAGTGACTTTAAATGATGTTTTGCTCTGTTACAAAGAGAATCTGAGGTAACTTAAGTGAATGAATCCACTTGCAAAAAAAAAAAAATTACCTATAGTGTAGCTGGTTTTCAGTACAGGTTTTGAAACTGAATAAGTGACTGCATTCTAAAGTGAATACATTAACAAGTAAATAGGGACAAAGAGAAAGTACTGATAGTTTTTAAGATGAAAACAGTACAGAAAAAAAAATAGAAAAATACATAACAAATTTTTGAAAAATTACTAAAATTACCTGATCAATCAGAACAAGGAGGGAAAGATAATCAGATACCACTGTCCTTTAGATATAAATTCTAGTTATACAGTTTATTTGAAAAGGAACACAATTGAATAGCTGATTTAAGTTTTAAATAATGTAATTATTTCAAAAGAGAGATGACTCTTTGTAGTCACATTTTCAGTAAAATAATTTTGTATAGGAATAGCCCAAATCTCACAGCAGTAATACAGAAAATGGTTGATAATAATCACACTTCGGTTTTCATCTAAGTGAATTCATATATCTGTGTGTGTGCATTGTATCTGTGTATATATAATAAATTATATGGCATGAGTATTATGTGTAGTATAATTCATGCACGATATTAATGTGCTAAGAATTGAAAAGTGATTTTCTTAAAAGTGGTTTTACTTCTTAATACTTTGCCGTCTAAAATCTCCATCTAATATATCAAGTAAGACATTTTAAAGAGAAATTAAACTTTAAAAACAAATTCCTGTTTGGTACATATTTTGGACCATTTAGAAGAGCATTTACTCTGCCTTATATATTCACTAAACACTGAGATAACAGTATCTAAGGGGCACTGTCCAGGGCCTGGGAATGAAAAGATGAGAAATGTAGGGATGACTAGGGAGTCTAGTGGGAAGGCAGGAATTGTGCAGATCATAGTATTCCACTATGGAGACAGAACTGCCATACGACCCAGGGGCATCTACCCTGAGAGAACCATAATTCAAAAAGGGACATGTGCCACGGTGTTCATTGCAGCTCTATTTACAATAGCCAGGACATGGAAGCAACCTAAGTGTCCATTGACAGATGAATGGATAAAGAAGATGTGGCACATATATACAATGGAATATTACTCAGCCATAAAATGAAACAGAATTGAGTTATTTGTCGTGAGGTGGATGGACCTAGAGTCTGTCATACAGAGTGAAGTAAGTCAGAAAGAGAAAAGCAAATACCGTATGCTAACACGTATATATGGAATCTAAAAAAAAAAAAGGTTCTGCAGAACCTAGGGGCAGGACAGGAATAAAGACGCTGACGTAGTTAATGGACTTGAGGACACGGGGAAGGGGAAGCTGGGACGAAGTGAGAGAGTGGCATGGACATATATACACTATCAAATGTAAAATAGATAGCTAGTGGGAAGCAGCTGCATAGCACAGGGAGATCAGCTCGGTGCTTTGTGACCACGGTAGAGGGATGGGATAGGGAGGGTGGGAGGGAGACGCAAGAGGGAGGAGATATGGGGGTATAATGTATAGCTGATTCACTTTGTTATAAAGCAGAAACCAACACACCATTGTAAAGCAATTATACTCCAATAAAGATGTTAAGAATAAATAAATAAACTGTATTAAGTCATCTGATGTACGTATGTTTACAGAACGTCAAGGGAACCAGGAAGTCAGCTGGGGAGAGGGAATGATCTCTGAGTTGGGGTGCTGGACACAGGACACATATATTCAGACCTCAAAATATAAATGGCTTTTGGAAGATTCTTAGAGGAAAACATTCCTCCATTAAAGCTGGATACACATGGTGGCTTGCATAAAAGCATGATGGGATCCCAGAATTACAGTTCTGTGTGGCAAAATGGGCAGATTTCTAGCAATAAGAAAAGCACCTGAGATTTACCTTTTATATTAAAAAAAAGAAGCATAGGACGGTTAAGAGTTAGAAACATCACCATTGAACAAAAAGAGTGTGTCATGTGTAATTCCATTTTATTGAGTCCATTTAGAATAATGACCCTACCTCCACACTGAGAGATTTGTCTTTTCTGGGTAAAGTAAAAGTATGGGTTGCCAAAGCCCAATGGGAGAATTCCTGGCTTTTGAAACAGTAAATTTTAATACAGCATTAACCAGTAGAGACCTAGTTATCTTGTCTCCCCCCAAATGATCTTTGTCTCTGTATTAACAAATGTAAACAGTCATTCTGCCATTTGATGCTACCAGGACGGCTGTGGAGTTTCTTTCCCCAGGGTTTTGGTTGTGGTGCGTAACACAGCCCTGTAAACTGTGCAGAAGCAAATTTAGATCCTGATCAATATAGGTCATTGCAAAGTCTTTGTAAAGTAGCTCAGTCTTCGAATTCATTTAATTATTTTAGATCCAGTGTGGGAAAAGCAAAGGTTACTTTGAACGTTTATCGAGAATTATTTCAAATATTTGAAGATCTTTTCGCAGCACAGATTGGCTTTGTGTAACCAGTTCTATTAGTCTAAAAATAGACTCTGAGTAGAGTATTATTAACTTACCTGTGTGGGCATTTATGAACGTTTTGTTCTGTCACTGTAACAAGATGAGAAAATACCCTCAGGTCTCTTTTTCACTGTGAAAATTTTCTGGAAAAATAAAATGGAAAACTACATAGACCATATCTGATGGGAAGAAAAATAAAGTGTTTTGCAGATCTTAGGAAACTACGAGGCAGAATGAACTTATAGGTGTGACTAACCCTTTGCATCGTTAAATGATTCTCCACGCACCTTATGTAGAGATTATTCAATGGTCTTTCAAGGGAACCTCCATGGAACTTAGTTCTCCTTGGCTTTTAGAAGTGAAATCCATGAATCTTACCTTTCTGAAGGAAAGAGGATATGGGCCACCCTAAACTTATAAAGAGTAATGAGATGAGACTTTTGTTGATAATGTGGTTTTTATTGTGAAATAATTTTTTATTTCTCTAAACTGCCTACTTTGGGTAAACATTATAATTTATACACACACACAGACACACATACACACCCGAATCTTCTTTTTGATCTGTCTAGTTTCACATCATCTAAGAAATCCTGATATATCCTCCTTCTTTCTAAATCTTTATTTACTTAATTTGCCTTTCACACGAAATCAGTTGTCATTCTGTTTTGTGCTAGAATTAGACTTGGTCTATAATTTGCTCCGTAGACACTCAGTTATGCAGAAAAGGAAGTGATATTGTGTATTCAACTGTTTTGCATGATCAGATGCCAGGAATTTTCTTTAATGTACTTTTTTTATTTCTAAAGAGAATTTTTGGTTCTTGTTTTCTTTTAGTCTATCTTGGCCAGCTCATGCCTCTGTAACCATCACCCATTAGACTGTCTGTGAAGTAATAGAGATTTGTTTATAAAGAATCTGAAAAAATATCTATATATATGTATAACTGAATCACTTTGCTCTATACCTGAAACTAACACAACATTGTAAATCAACTCCACTTCAATAAAAAGAAAAAAATCGTACCATCCTACACACACACACACACACACACACACACACACACACACACACACACACACAATTGCTATTTCTAAGGAGCCCACCTATGATCATCCTTCACTGAAAATACCTTCTTTCCTTGTCCAGAATCCTCTGAAGCCTTGTTCTCTTTGCCCTGGCCTTTACAAGGTAGATTTAGTGCTATCAACTATTGACAGACAACACTTAATTAAACTCAACACATCTTTATTTCACTCAATTCTACGTGTCCTTGGTTTGGTATCTATAAAAGCGGAGTCATCAGCCAAAGATCTTTTGTAGGCAGTGGTGTGCTGGTGATGTTTAATATTTAATAACCAGCTTTCAGAATAAGGTGTGTCCTATTTGTCAGTTGCTGTGGTGTGTTATACTTTCTCCATGGCCAACTTCAAGCTACTAGCAAGTCTTTGCTGACCCCAGCACAACCCTCTAAAATAATACCGAGCCCGTGTTTCTGCAAATCCCTTCATCATCTCCTCTTAAATTGGCTATATTTAGTGCTGCAGATTGGGGTACATGTGTTGCTACTGGTGTTTCTTCTCCTGTTTATTGGAACTACTGCTGCTCCTTTCTCAGTAAGATCTCCCCTAATTTCTTTCCCTGGAGCAAGTAGAACAAAATCAACCCAAAGTGTCAGCTGTAGATACGTTTGTTTGTTAGAACAACGCATACGTAAGGCCCATGTGAGAAGTCAAAGTGCCAAACACTAGATGCTTTAAAAAAAAAAAGAGAGAGAGAAGAAATCCAAAGAGATTTTTAACAAGGGAGTAATAAGGTAAATGAAAGGTTGATTTTTGTCCAGCTATAGCAGGAAAAAAAAAAAAAAACCCACAAAGTGGATCCTTGAAGTTGTATAAGAAGATCAGGTAGAGAAACTGTAGGTTTTGTTTTGTATAAAAGTGATTTCAATCAGGGTGCTACTGCTTCTCATTTCCTGATGTATATTCTTGTATCACAGGTGGTAGCCCTTGCTGCATTTACTCCTTTATATTGCGATAGTATATTTTTCAACCAACTGTGAAATTAAAAAATTCTCCCCTTAGCAGTTGGATACAGTTTGTTAGTTTGTATCTTATCAAAAACTGCTTAAATGCACCTCTGGTGGCATTTCAGTGATAATTAAAAGCAGAATTGCAATGTTTCAGGAGTGAGGAATATTTTCAGTTATTACTTAACTCACCCCCATGTCACTCTGCCAGGAAGCTAGTCCACCACACGAAATAACTGGGGCCTGATTCTTTGTTTGGTCCTTAATTTCGTCACTCCGTTTCTCAGTAGCCCGGGTGAGAAAATGGCTGTGATAAATGGGTCTCTTTCTTAACAGAAATGTGAAAAAACTTAGTTAGAGATAAGTCATCTTAGTAAGTCGGGTCAAATAGTCAAGGAAATGTGAGGCACTGTTATCTAACTTGGGCAGAAAGAGAGTATGATTTCATTTTCATGCCAGCCCAGCAGTAGCTCCTGTCTGTGAGCAAAGTTCCTCAGCAAAGGAGCTGCTGGGCTTTCTACTGACTAATCTGTTTCCAGATTTTTTTTCTTTCTAGACATTACTAGACACCCTTGCAATCGTTATCTTCCTAAAGCAGAACTGGGAACTTTTAACCTCCCAGTAACTCTTTGTTTATGTCCAGTTCCTTCTGGTTAGAAGTGATTTCTCCTGTCTCTGAAACTATCTACACTATGTTAAACATTTTTTAAACATTTTTTAGATGTTAAAAAAACTAAAAGAATATTATATGTGACAGAGAGAGAGAGAACACATATGATAAAGGGGTAAAACATGTTAACGTGTATCCAGGTGAATCTGAGTAAAAGGTCCACAGTACAGTCAGCCCCCCGTATCTGCAGTTTCTGTATCCGCAGATTCAAGCAACTGGGGATAGAAAATACTGGGAGAAAGAAAATTCCAGAAAGTTCCAAAAAGCAAAACTTGCATTTGCTGCACGGGCAACTACTTATATAGCATTTACTTTATGTTTACAATTATATACATAGCATTTACGTTGTTTTTACAACTACAGTTGACCCTTGAACAGTGGCAAGGTTAGGGGCACTGACCCTCCTTGAAGTCAAAAATCCGAGGATAACTTTACAGTCTGTCCTCTGTATCCACGGTTCCACATCTTTGGCTTCAACCAACTTAGGATCATGTAGTTCAGTGTACAGTATTTAATGAAAAAAATTCTCGTATAAGTGGACCCTTGAAGTTGTTATTAAAAGGCTCAGCTGTACTTACATATCATTTACATGGTATCATGTATTATAAGTAATCTAGAGATGATTTAAAGTAGGTGTAACAGGTTATATGCAAATACTATGCCATGTATATTTATATAAGGGACTTGAACATCCGTGGACTTTGGTATCTTTGGGGGGTCCTAGAACCAATCCCACGTGGATGCCAGATTACTGTACTATACTTATTCTTGCAACTCTTTTGTATTTAAATTTTATTTCCAAGTAAATAGAAGAAAACAAAGTTCAGTATTTGATCTCAATCTATGAGACCCAGTGACAATCCTCCTGTAGGGGCCCATCTGCTCCAGTTACCCCACGTGGTCCACATGATTATGGTGTTGTGTTTGGATTAATAAGCCTTGCAAGGTGTGCCCTGCCTGATAAAGCAACACAGGGGAAAAGTCAAATATGGGGAAATTTGGGAAAGTGGAATGCCTCTGAGGGAGGGTGACCCACTCTCCCAGTTTCCTTGGGACAGAGGGGTTTTTTCCAGGCTTAAGAGTTTCAGTGCTAGAAGTATGAAATCGCAGGCAAATCAGGATGAGCTGGTCACCCTATCTTAAGGGGACTCTGAACAGATGAATACAGCTGATGCTGAAAGCTGGGGTCAGGAGAGCTGGGAGAGGAGGCTTGAGCAGAGCCATGAATTCCACGCGAAGGCCTTTCAGCTTCATTCCGTGCACAGTGGGAGACCCAACGAGCTTGAACTACAACAGGAGAGAGTTGTAGGAAGGGTAAGCTGTATTAAAGGAAAAGTAATCTTTGATTCGCAGGATTCTTCGGAGAGGGAGACCAGGTCAAAGATCTCTGTTGCTCCATTGTTCAAAAGATTCCCGGTGAAGCCCAGGCTCCTTAGCTCAGAAGGAAAGACTTGTTTATAAGAACTGCTGTGTATCCAGGACTATTTAGTTGACTCTGCTCCACCACCCCCCAAACTTAACCTTGTAAGCTTAGTGTTGTTATGGCCAGTTTGCAGATATGGAAACTGGAAGATCAGAGAGACGGAGCGCCTATGGCCGAGGGCACTCAGCTGCTCCTGGAAGAATTAGAAATCACACCGCTCTCTGCCTCCGGATTCTTGCTTTTCTGTTCCAGGTTTATGGGTCACACCCTCCCCGTAGGAGGCCCTGTGCTTGCCACCCAGCTCTCACCGCTTCCTAGATGGGCTGCAGCCTTTCCCTGGGGTCGTGTCCTCCTCAGCTTCCACCCACCAAACGTCTACCCAGCCTTTAATGATGCTCCCTCCATGCAAATTCTGATACTAATGCAGCTAGAAAGGATTTCTCTGCCCTCTGAACACCTGGCATATTTTGTATCATTCACATAGTCCTTCCCTTTTGGATAGTTACTTGAAAAACAATATAATGGGTTAGAAATATGGGGTGTATTTTCAGGGGACCATTTGGTTACACTCACGATCTACCCCGTCACAGGTGTAGCACGTGGTCTTGGTCTGAGACCCCTCCAGTTTCTCATATGTAAAATTGATACAATTTTATGTTACTTATACGATTAGCATAAAAAATAACAACTATATAAAAGATGACTTAACATGGTGTCTGACCATTGCCACCCATGAAATTATAAAGCTATGAAGGGCAAAAATTTGTCATGCTTTTTTTTTTTTCCTTTTTTTTGAGTTCAAGCCCTGTTTTGAACATGTAAGGCCCTCAGTGAGTGTTTAAAAAATAAGGGCTAATATAGAGTGGGGTATTGGAATAGAAATGAAGAAAGAAGTTTCAGGAAGAATGAATGTGATTTAATAAATGGTTAGCTATATGTTTGGTGAGGCCACTGCGGGGAAGATTCAAAATGCGTGAAGCTTTGAGTCTAAGATTCAGGTTCTAGAAGGAGGTGGGACAGAGCTGTCATTAATGTTTATTTAATTAAAGATAACATTATCAAGCCATTGAAGCCACATAGGAGGGAGTGAGGGTTCTGGAGGTTAGAGCTTGGGCGGATGTGTCAGTCTAGGCCAAAGTGCGAGTTCCACCAGCTGTGTGGCGTGGAAAACAATGACATCACCGTTTCATTTTCCTCGACTCATGGAATGATGATAATCTCTGTAATGAATGTAAAATATTTACCCCAGTACCTGGTGGGCAGTAAGCACTAAATCACTGAGCACGGTAGCAGAAGTAATCAGGACTATTTTAACGTTAAAAGGAAATGATCTCCGAATTTTAACCGATGCGGAAGCTAGCTGTGCGTATCTGATGAACAGTGAACTTCTCTGCCTGTGGAGAATCCTCAAGGCCATTGCTTCAGCTCGCTTAACATGGGGTGACATTTTTATGTTCCATAATCCCTATCAGTTTGAAGGCTAAAAAAAATAAATAACAGATATGGCTGATAAATTAAAAACATACTGCTTTTTCTTAAGTTTAAAGGCAGGGTTTGTCTTTCAGTCCATGCTTTGTCGGCTGCTGGTTGACTGTTAGCAAAGATAAAGTCCGAGGAGGTACCTTTACCCAGATCGCTCTTAAGATGCAAATATTTTATAGTTTTAGTGATGGGAACCAGGTTTCTAACATACCATGATTTTTTTTTCGAAATAGACATAGTGTCTTCTTCGTCAGTGTCGATTTAGAAGAATATGTCGTAAGAACCAACAAAAAAATCAGGTGGTACAGGCCTCTGACCCAGGTTTACCTGGAGACCCCAGGGACTGGTAAAATTAAAGAATGAATCCAGGCAGCTCAGGGCAGCCTTCAGTCCCTGACATAACGACTGGACTTCTAGGCCACAGACAGGAAGCCTCTTCCTGGGAGAAAGACAGGCCGCCTGGGGTGGGATAGGATATGGTTAGGGTTAAGGTTGTCATGAGTGTTGTGGGTACTCTGAGGCACCTAGGGCTAGCACCCTGGGAACACTGGATCAAATGTCTGGTTGATCCAAAGAGGACTGGGGGTGAGGGTAGAGACTGGGTGAATCTTGGTTCTAATAGAATAACTTACTCCTAATAACGTACAGGACGGGAGGAGGGGGAAATAGAGGTTAGACAGAGGTAGGGGTGCAGAAAGAAAGTGGAATTTATACAAATACTGACACAGGATTTCCTCTGTGAATAAAGGAACTAGAGATATCCCAGAAGCCCAAAAGAAACCCTGAGTGGATCCAGTTGGGTGCAGTCATGGGAGAAGGGAGGGAAAGGACCACATACTTGAACTTGCAGCAGCCATTACATAGCTCATGTGCCCACCAGGTCTGTTCACTTCATTATCTTGTCTTTCATCAGCTCACAGAAGGTATTGCAGGCTCACAGTCTCACTGGATTCATGTGTTCCTTCTTTTCCTCCTTTTGGTTGAGACTTTGTGGTCTGTGGTTGCGCTGGGCTGCAGGATCGCGCTTCACAGGAAGAGTACTTGAGGTACTCTTCCAACTTTAGTAAGTAGAACTTGGGTTTATTAATTTTCAGATGGAAAACTAGGAAAATTAGTTGATGAAAATGACGGACGCCTGAAGTGGTTGGACGTCTTCCCACTTTCTACCCTTAATAATATATACATAGGTCAAAGGCCATTTACTTAATAACCCTGGCAAGAGAGGCATTCCGTGGCCACCTCACCTCCACCAGTGAGAAAGGACTTGATCCACTTCAGAGACAAGTTCGGAAGTCTACCTTGACTCCCTGTAATCATATAGGTGTCTAGAAAAAGCCAGCATGGAATACCTTTATACCTAGTTATAGGTCTATAATACCTAGTTACATCCTGAGACTGGGGCTCTGCAGAGGACCTTGAGTTCCGCCCAGCCCAAGCTGATGTGATGGTCCATCCAAGTGTTAGGCTCGTTCTGCTTTTGGCTCTTCCAGCTTTTGTTGTCCTACCTCCAGACTCACTGCATCCCTCAGGAGGGCATCTGTACCAAATCTCAGAAAAGAGCTGGCGTTCACGGGAGCAGTTCCTTTCAAGATTTAGACGCTATTGTGGATGGTCGCATTGGCCTTTGAGTCACAAGGGAAAGGATCAGATTCTCCCACCCTCTGGAAACGTCCAGTGATCAAATTCTTATGTGAAATGTGCCCAATATAGGTGCAATGCCAACTCATAGGCCTGTAACACCAAATTCACCCAATTTTAATGTTAATGACACTTGAGAATACTGATTTTAATCAATATCTTTCATTTTAGATGTTAATATTCCTCAAGTGCTGATGAAGTAGATTTGTAACTACAGTAAATGTGTCTTTCAAATGATCCATTTAAAAATTACGGCGAACCTTTTATCTTAGCAAAATAGATAAAAGATTTTCTCTAACTTTTCAAGAAACATAACAGTTTGGCCGAGAACAACCTAGGACGTTGGCGCTTCAACGCACTTGGCCTTGAGTGCTGTCATCAAAGTGGCTTTCACCCTGCACTGGAGTATTTACAGTTGCTAAGGAATAGTATCATTTAACACATGCACTCTCAGTAGGGTTTTTGTTGTTGTTGTTGAAGAAAAATGTCACATTTGACTTGAACGTGGATGACACTTTTTTCCCGAGAATATTTCTTCTAATTTTTCTGTGGTGAGCCAGCTGCTGTTGCTATGCCATCAGCGCTGTTGCTATGGGGGATGCCTCGGGTGTTTGCCAGACTAGGATTGGTTATTTCAGTACCCTTCTGTTCAGCGGTTGACATTTTTCTGTGTTGAATCATGCTATTTTATCTTAATTCGATGGGTAGGCTCAATAATGTTGATCAGCTTTGAAAGAACTGAAATCAGATATAAAGGAATCTGCCTGTTTCTCTCCTCAGAAAACTTGTTAAGAATTCAAGTGGCATGTGTAGGACACACGCACATATACACACACATGCAGCGCTCAATGGGGCTATATTTAGAAACAGGCCTGTTGACATGACATGTGACTCTTTAAGTCATGAGATTCAGAGAGAGAAAAAGGGATGAATATTGGCATTTATGGAGTTATCCTGCACAGAGAAGTTATTTCAAATCGGCGGGGACCACATCCTGTCGACCTCATTGACAACTGTCAAGATGAATACAATAACTGCTAATTGGGATTTATTCCCCATAAATGTGGTTCTTCGCTCTCCTCTCTGCCTTCAAGATGATGTCTTTGGTAAATCTTCTCTACTATCAGATCAGATTTCTAATGAGCTGTCCTTGTCTCTGTGATGTGGTGGCATTAACTGAATATTTCAGACAAGTGCCAAACTTCAAATTGTCAAAATTTGAAACTCTTTGAAGAGAAAGAAAAAAAAAGCAACTCATTTTGATGATGATTGTCTCCCTTCTTGATCTTTTTCTCAAGTGCCAGGAGAAATAACCTTTGGAGAGAAAGATCTAGGAGCTTCTGTGCCCTGGTTGCTTAGTCACTAGTCTGTTAGAACAGGACAGGACCCGAATGTGTAATTTTTCTAAATATACATTCACAAGTAGGCTTTTATAAAAGGGATATAACTAATTTGGTTTAATACTGAGCAATCTAGATTTTACTTCTTAGAAGCGTAGAATGACCATATCTTGTAATTACTATTTCTGTGGCCTTTTTACTCCTCAACATTAGAGAACACCGGAAGCTACATTTATGAGTGAATTTGACATTTCCAAACTAAAATTTATTTTAGCAAGGACTTTGAATCATTTCCTGAAAGCATTGATTCTCAACTGCTGAGGGGATTTTTCACCTCAATAATTACACCCCCTCTAAAATTACTTTCTGTCTTTAACAGTTAAAGAGGCTGTATGCATTTGGGTCTCAGAGAACACAATTTAACGTTAATTTCAAGGAACTTTTTATACATATAGGTCTTTTCAGACTAGTGAGATAGATACGTATATATAAATACATATAAATTTTTTACAATAAAAATACTGTATTTTTGAATAAAAGGTATTTTTTTGTATTCTAGATAGAGAATGATAACTGAAGAGAACTTCAGAACGTGAATAATTTCCATGTCCAATTCATGATGGTATAATACATTTACTCTTCTGCATATTTAAAATTACGGTATATTTAGAAACAGAACTCAGTGAAGGAATAAGAACAGAAGCATATGTTGGTCTCAAGCTGTGTCCTCATCTCCCCCTTCCATATACCCTCCCACCAAAAGCAAACAAAGAAATGTAAAACCTGGATGAACAGTAGTATTCTATTTCAAGATTTGCAAAATAATTTGAATTATTCTTTTGAGGGGGCAACATTTGGGAGGGAAGGACATAATGTTATTCTTAGTTACCTCTATAGATGCTTTTAGATGGCATGAAGTTGGAGATGTGTAACATGGCAGAATAACGCTGGCAGAATTAAAAACAGGGATAAGCAATTTGCTTAATGTCACATTCCGCAGGCACTTCAAGCCCAGCTCCTTCATAGATGTGACCCCCATATCACTCATACATACCTCAGTTTTTACACATACAACACTCTGTTCTTTCTGTCGTCACTTTGTCTGCTTTTCTGTGGGAGCTTCTCCATGGTTGGGTCTGTACTTGATTTAAGTTTTATCTGAATGACCTCAATTATTGATTGCTAGGTAGCTTAACTCACCTTTGGCCTCTCACATTTGAGCCTTCTCCCACACTCTGTTCAACTGTCAATCTAAATGTCGCAGGCCAGACATCCTGGGGTCATCCAGGAGCCCTCCCTTTCTCCTTTATCTCATTTCCAGTTGCCCTCAAGACCTGTTCAACTCTACTACTTTATTTTTTATTTTTTTAATTTTATTTATTTACTTTTGGCTGTGTTGGGTCTTGGTTGCTGCATGCTGACTTTCTCTCGTTGCGGCGAGCAGGGGCTACTCTTCATCGCGGTGCACAGGCTTCTCATTGCAGTGGCTTCTCTTGTTGTGGAGCACGGGCTCTAGGGGCGTGGTCTTCAGTAGTTGTGGCACGAGGGCTCAGTAGTTGTGGCTCACAGGCTCTAGATCGCAGCCTCAGTATTTGTGGCGCATGGGCTTAGTTGCTCTGCCGCATGTGCTATCTTCCTGGACCAGAGCTTGAACCTGTGTCCCCTGCCTTGGCAGGCGGATTCTTAACCACTCCGCCACCAGGGAAGTCCCTATAATACTTTAAATCCCTTCCTCATTCCATCCCCGCCGCCACCCAATTAGTTCACACCCTAGCTCATTCTTGCTCAGACCATACCAGTAGCTTCTGTCTGGTCCCTAGGTCCAGTCTCACTCTTCCCTAAGAATTGTTATAAAACACAAATCAGGTGTCTTACTCACCATACTTATTTGCATGTCTAGTAGACATTTTATAAACTTGTCCAAACCTAACATTTGAGCTTCCCTAACACCCAAAACTTTTTCAAACTCAGTCTTCATCAAAGTAAATGGACCGAATCATTTCTTGTTTGTTTGTTTCCCGGTTTTATTGAGATTTAATTGACATATAACACTGTATAAGTTTAAAGTGTAAAACATAATGATCTGAGAACTGTATACATTGTGAAATGATTACCACAGTAAGTTTAGTTAACATCCATCACCTCACATAGTTACATCCTGTGGTGAGAACTTTTAAGATCTACTTTCTTAGCTACTTTCAAATATACAAAGCAATATTGTTATCTATAGTCCTCATGTTGTACATTACATCCCCAGAACTTATAACTGGCTATTAAGTCTTCTTTTTTTTCTTTAACGTTATGGTTTATTACAGGATATTGAATATATTTCCCTATGCTATACAGTAAGACCTTGTTGTTTATCCGTTCTCTATATAATTGCTTGCATCTGCTAATCCCAAACTCCCAATCCATCCCTCCCCCACCTCCTCTCCCACTTGGCAACCACAAGTCTGTCTCTATGTCTGTGAGTCTGTTTGTTTCATAGATAAGATCATTTGTGTCATATTTTAGATTCCACATATAAGTGATATCATTATATTGTCTTTCTTTCTGACTTACTTCACTTAGTATGATAATCTCTAGGTTCATCCATGTTGTTGCAAATGGCATTATTTCATTCGTTTTTATGAGTGAGTAGTATTCCATTGTATGTATATACCACACTATTTACAGTAGCCAAGACATGGAAACAACTTAAATGTCCATCAACAGATGAATGGATTGAATAATTTCTAAGGCCCCAAATCTTGGAGTCTTTCTCAACTCTTTTCTTTCATGCCCAACATTCAGTCAAACAGCAAATCCTATTGGCTTTGCCTTGAAAATATGTGTAGAATCTCCCCATTTCTTCCCCCTTGCCCAGCCACCAGCCCGCTCTAAACCATCATCCCCTGATGCGCAGGCCTTTGCAATGGTTCCCAGCAGTCTGCCTGCATCCTTGTCTCCTGCAGTACCTTACTGGGTTCTGACAAAGAGGTGAGTGTCAGGTGCAGTGAGTGGATTATTTTCACATTTTAACGATAAAAATTCTGAGACTGTAAATGTTTGAGTGGAGCAGGGCCTTGCCTCAGGTTCTGATTCCTAAGATCAAACTCTCTTCACCCACGACAACTGTGTCTCGTAAAGCTTGAAGTGACTGGTTTACGGTGAGGCAATTACAGAAGAATAAAGCCTGGAACTCGACTCAGTACTCTGCCCATCCAAGTGTTGTATAATTCATACAAGGGAAACACTAATGATGCATTTGTTTTGACAAATAACATTTTGAATTGAAAATACACCTGGGAGTTTAGCAAATTGAGCTTTAGTTAATTTTTCAGGGAAACGTGAAACTTTCCTTTGAGAGCTGAGATCAGGGCATTGAAGGACCTGGAGTTTTTAAAGTACATTCACAATTATATGTGAATGATTACACATGATAACTGCAAAAACAGATACTTTTAACGATGTATATGTTATATGAGGTTATCTTCCTTGAGTATAACTAATATATGGGCATTTATTCTATAAGATTCATAGTAATATATTTTGGGGGTCGTAACGGGTGGAACAGGTTGTGTTCTTTTCATGCTGAAATAAATGTGTCTTTCTAAAATTATTATCCACATTAGGGAAATGCAAACCAAAGCCACAATGAGATACTACTTCATACCCATTACGTTGGCTGTTAAAAAAAAATAAAAATAACAAGTGTGTTGTTTCTTGAGGATGTGGAGAAATTGGACCTCTTGTGTATTGCTGGTGGGAGTTTAGATCAGTCACTGTGGCAAACAGTATGGTGGTTCCTCAAAAAGTTCAACAGAATTTGAACAAATCCATTCTAGGTACATGCTCAGAAGAATTGAAAGCAGGGACTCAAAGAGGTACTTGTACATCAGTGTTCCTAGCAGCGTTAGTCACAGTAACCAAAAGGCATAATCAACCCGTGTGTCCTTGAACAGGTGATTAGATAAACATAATGTGGTTTATCCCCACCTTGGGACATTACCCAGCTTTAAAATGGAATGAAATTCTGATACATGCTACAACATGGATGGACCTTGAAAATATTCTAAATAAAACGAGCCAGACACAATAGGACAAATATGTTTCACCTATAGGAGATATCTAAAATAAGCAAATTCATAGAGACAAAGTAGAAGAGTGGTTACCAGGGACTGAGGAGAGGAGGAATGTGGAGTTACTGTTTAACGGGTACAGAATTTCTGTTTGGGATCCTGAAAATGTTCTGGAAATGGAGAGTGGTGATGGTGGTACAACACTGTGAATGTAGTTAACGTCGATGAATTGTATAGTTAAAAATGGTTGGAAATGATGATTTTACGTTACATGTGTTTTACTGCAAAATTCTTATCCAAGAAATAAAATGTAAATCATATAGAGTGATTTTCTGATGAGCTTAGTACATACTGTGTTGGAAATTTAAGTTCTGTTGTTTTATGTTATCTTTCATGAATGTTATGATTTTCATTGAACCTTAAATTTAAAGGGAGTTTATTCTCTTAGAGGAAAACATAGGCAGCACACTCTATGGCATAAATCACAGCAAGATCCTTTTTGACCCATCTCCTAGAAAAATGGAAATAAAAACAAAAATAAACAAATGGGACGTAATTAAACTTAAAAGCTTTTGCACAGCAAAGGAAAACATGAAGACGAAAAGACAACCCTCAGAATGGGAGAAAATATTTGCAAACGAAGCAACTGACAAAGGATTAATCTCCAAAATATACAATCAGCTCATGCGGCTCAATATCAAAAAAACAAACAACCCAACCAAAAATGGGCCAAAGACCTAAATAGACATTTCTCCAAAGAAGATATACAGATTGCCAACAAACACATGAAAGGATGCTCAGCATCACTAATCATTAGAGAAATGCAAATCAAAACTACAAGGAGGTATCATCTCACACTGGTCAGAATGGCCATCATCAAAAAATCTACAAACAATAAATGCTGGAGAGGGTGTGGAGAAAGGGGAACCCTCCTATGCTGTTGGTGGGAATGTAAATTGATACAGCCACTATGGAGAACAGTATGGAGATTCCTTAAAAAACTACAAATAGAACTACCATATGACCCAGGAATCCCACTACTGGGCATATACCCTGAGAAAACCATAATTCAAAAAGAGTCATGTACCACAGTGTTGATTGAAGCTCTATTTACAATAGCCAGGAGATGGGAACAACCTAAGTGTCCATCAACGGATGAATGGATAAAGAAGATGTGGTACATATATACAATGGACTATTACTCAGCCATAAAAAGAAATGAAATTGAGTTATTTGTAGTGAGGTGGATGTACCTAGAGTCTGTCATACAGAGTGAAGTAAGTCAGAAAGAGAAAAACAGATACCGTATGCTAACACATATGTATGTAATCAAAAAAAAAACAGTACTGAAGAACCTAGGGGCAGGACAGGAATAAAGACTCAGATGTAGAGAATGGACTTGAGGACACGGCCGGGGAAGGGTAAGCTGGGAGGAAGTAAGAGAGTGGCATGGACATCATATATACACTACCAAATGTAAAACAGATAGCTGGTGGGAAGCAGCTGCATAGCACAGGGAGATCAGCTCGGTGCTTTGTGTCCACCTAGAGGGGTGGGATAGGGAGGGTGGGAGGGAGGGAGATGCAAGAGGGAAGAGAGATGGGAACATATGTATATGTATAAGTGATTCAGTGTGTTATAAAGCAGAAACTAAGATACCATTGTAAAGCAATTATACTCCAATAAAGATGTTAAAAAAACAAACAGAGATAAAGTGAGTTTATTGCTTTTTTGAAATTCTTATGGAGTTAATTGTAGGTTCACATGCAGTTTTAAAAAATAATAGATACTGCATACACTTTACCCAGTTTCTTCCAATAGTAGCATTTTGAAAAACTATCGTATATCACAACCAGGATATTGGCATCGCTAAAAATCCACCACTGTTGCTAAAATTCCACGGTTTTACTTGTACTCATTTGTAGGGATCTGTGTGTGTGTAGGTGTGTGCATACGTGCACTGGACTCTCTGTATCTGCGGGTTCCACCTCCGCAGGTTCAACCAACCTCAGATTGTGTATCATGTTTATCTGAGGTTGATTTAACCCGTACGTGTGGATTCTGCAGCTACAGAGGGGAGGGGCGACGTTGGGACATGAGCAAACATGCATTTCGGTGTACGCATGGGATCCTAGAACCAATCCCCCTTGGATACTGAGGGAGGAGTGTTCTTAGTTGTATGCAGTTTTATAACATGTATTTAGGTTCACGTATTTACCGTCACCGTCAGGACCGGTTCCACTGCCACAAGGATCCGAGACCCTTTCAGGGACACACCCACCTCCCTCCAGCACCAGCCTTCCCCTCTTACCCACCCCATCCTACCACCCCACCCTCAGTCCCTAACTCTGGCTGGCACTAATCTGTTCTGTGCCTCCATAATTTTATAAATGGTATGTAACTGTTTTAGATTGGCTTTCTCCACTCACATAATTCCTTAGAGATTAATCCAAGCCCTTGCTTGTATCCGTGGTTCGCGTTTGTTTGTTTTAAGTTGCCGAGTGGAATCCCATTGTCTGTAGATTGAACAGTTCATCTCTTGAATAGCGGGTCTTTTTCCAGGTTTTGGCTATTATGAATAAAGCTGCTGTAAACATAAGTACCGGTTTCTTGTGCAAACATAATTTCTCATTTTTCTGCAGTAAACATCCGTGGATGCAATTTCTGAGTCCTGTTGTAATTGCATGTTTGGTTTTATGAGGAACTGCCAAACCGTTGGCCAGAGTGGCTTTGTCATTTTACATCCCTGCCAGCCATACGTGAGCGATCCATTTCTCTGCATTGTCATCAGCATTTGGTGTTTTCACTATCATTTCTTTTAGCCATTCTCATAGGTATGTATTAATATTATGATTTTAATTTGGATTTCTCTGGCCAATGATGTTGAACATCTTTTTTTATGTACTTATTTACTATCTGTATACCCTTTCTGATGAAATGTCTACTCAAGGCTTCTGTACATTTTCTAATTTAATTGTTTGTTTTATTACTATTGAATCTGAGAGTTCTTTACTTACCCTAAATACTAGTCCTTTGTTGTAGGTGTGATTTGCTAATATTTTCTCCTGCTCTGTAGCTTTTCATCCTCTTTCCATGGATGTTCACAGAGCAATTTATATATATATATATATATATATATATATATATATATATATATACACATCTTTATTGGAGTATAATTCCTTCACAATGCTGTGCTAGTTTCTGTTGTACAACGAAGTGAATCAGCCATATGCATACATGTACCCCCATATCCCCTCCCTCTTGAGCCTCCCTCCCAGCCTCCCTATCCCACCCCTCTAGGTGGACACAAAGCACCGAGCTGATCTCCCTGTGCCATGCGGCTGCTTCCCACTAGCTAGCTGTACATATATACACGCCACTCTCTCATTTCGTCCCAGCTTCCCCTTCCGCCTCTCCGTGTCCTCAAGTCCATTCTCTTTGTCTGCATCGTTATCCCTGGCCTGCCACTAGGTTCATCAGTACCATTTTTTTCAATTTCACATATATGCATTAGTGTACAGTATTTGTTTTTCTCTTTCTGACTTCACTCTGTATGACAGACTCTAGGTCCATCCGCCTCTCTACAAATAACTCAATTTCGTTTCTTTTTATGGCTGAGTAACATTCCTTTGTATATATACGCCACATCTTCTTTATCCGATTATCTGTGGATGGACATTTAGTTACGACAAAGGAGGCAAGAACATACACTGGAGAAAAGACAGCCTCTTCAATAAGTGGTGCTGGGAAAACTGGACCAGCTATGTGTAAAAGAATGAAATTAGAACACTACCTAAGACTGTATACAAAAATAAACTCCAGATGGACTAAAGACCTAAATGGATGACCGAACACTATGAAACTCTTGGAGGAAAACATGGGAAAAACACTCTTGGGCATAAACCACAGCAAGATCTTTTTTGACCCACCTCCTAGAGTAATGAAAGTAAAAACAAAAATAAACAAATGGAACCTAATTAAACTTCAAAGCTTTTGCACAGCAAAGGAAACCATAAATAAGATGAAAAGTCAACCCTCAGAATGAGAGAAGATATTTGCAAATGAAACAACGGGCAAAGGATTGATCTCCACAATATACAAACAGCTCATGGAGCTCAATATCAAAAAAAAAGCAATAGCTTTTCTTTTTGATGAAGTCAGTCTTTTTCTTTTATGGGTCATGCTTTAGTGTCAAGTCCAGTAACTCTGTTTAGTCCTAGATCCCAGTGATTTTTTTCTGTTTGCTTTTTTCCTGCAAGTTTTATAGTTTTGCATTTTATACTTGAGTTCATGAATCATTCTGGATTCATTCTTTTTATAAGGTGTGAGGTTTATTTTAGGTCGAGTTTTTTTCTTAGTTTTTGCTTTTTGCCTATAATGTTCGATTGCTCCAACACTGTTTGTTGAACGGCTATGCCTTCCTTCACTGAATTGCTCTTGCACCTTTGTCAGAAGCCAGTTGAGCATATTTGTGTGGGTCTGTTTTTGGATTCTGTCTTCTGATCCATAGAATTTTCTATACCTCCACCAACACCAGTGTCTTTACTGCAGCCATATACTAAGCCTCCGTATGATTGGATTGGTTTCTCATTTTTATTTCTCTTTGTCATGATTATTTTAGCTATTCTGAGGTCTCTTTTCGTTCCATATAAACTCTAGACAAAGCTTCTCTGTGTCTATGAAAGACCTGGTCAAGATTTTAATAGGAATTGCGTTAAGCCTATAGATCAGTTTGGGCAGAATTGACATCTTTACTATTGAGTCTTCCAATCCATGAAGGCAGTATGTATTTCCATTTATTTTGATCATCTTTGATATCTTCATCAGTATTTTGTCATTTTCAACATATAGATTTTGCACATGCTTTCTTAATTATTTAATTTGCAGTAGTTTTAAATGGCATTGTGTTTTTGTTTCCACATGTTCCTTGTTAGTATATTGAAATGTGATTGGACATTGCGGCTTGACCTTGTTTTCTGCAAAATTGCTGAAGCCACTTATTGGTTCTGGGAGTTTTTCGTAGAGTCCTTGGAATCTTCCATATGTAATACAGTCGTAACATTTAAATAGAGATGATTTTATCTCTTCTTTTCCAATCTGTATGCTGTTTATTTCTTTTTCCTGCCTTAATGCAGTGGCTAAAACTTCCAATGCTATGTCAGTTAGAGAGTGGTGAATGCAGATATCCTTGCCTTGTTCTGATCTGAGGGGAAAGCAGTCAGTATTTAAGTAGGATATTTAAGTAGGATATTAGCTGTAGATTTTTTCTAGGTGCTCTTTATCAGGTGAAGATAATTTCCCTTTACCCCTAGCTTGCAGAGAGTCATTATCATAAATGTATGTTGGATTTTGTTAAATGCTTTTTCTGTATTGATATAATGTGATGTTTTTCTTCTTTAGCTTTTTCATGTGTTGTATTACATTGACTGATTTTAGAATATTGCACCAAGCTTGCCCAACTCGTCATGGTGTATAATTCTGTTTATACATTGTTGGATTCAATTTACTACTGCTTTGTTGAGGACTTTTGTATTTATATTCATGAGGGATACTGGTCTGAAGTCTTATTATGTTTTCTTGTTTTGGTTTTGGTATTATAAAATGAGTTGAGACTTCCTTGTGTTTCTGTTTTCTAGAAAAGATTGTGAAAATTAGTTCTAGTAAGTCTTTAAATGTTTGGTATAATTCTCCAAGGAATCTATCTGGGTTTGGCGATTTCTTTTTTAGTAATTTTAGATTATGAACTGAATTCCTTTGATGGTTATAGGGCTATTCATATTATTTGTCTCCTCTTAGTTGTTTTGTTAGCTTGTGGTTTTCGAGGAATTGGTCCTTTTTTTCCAAGCTCTCAAATTTTTTAGCATAAAATGTTTCATTGTCTTCTTTTATTATGTTTTTAACAGTTGCAGAATCTATAATGATATTCCTTGTTTCATTTACAAAATTGGTGATGTGCATCCTCTCTTTATCTTTGTCAGTCTTGTTAAAGCTTTAAAAACAACTTAAAAGTGTTGTCAATTTTTTTTTCCCCCCAAAGAACAAGTGTTCTGTTTCACTGTTTCTCTGTTTCTGCTTTGGGCTTATTTTGCTTATCTTTTTCTAGTTTCTCATATGGGAACTTAGATTACTGATTTGAGACCTTTCCTCATTTCTAGAGAGGAAATAGAAATTTCTCTCAGCATGGCTTTAACTGCATCCGTGTATTTTAAGTTTTCATTTTTATTCATCCTGATATTTTTTTAAATTTCTTTGAGACTTGCTCTTTGACTCATGGATTACTTAGAAGTCTGTATTTTTAAAAAATTTATTTATTTTTGGCTGCATTGGGTCTTTGTTGCTGCGCGCAGACTTTCTCTAGCTGCGGTGAGCAGGGGCTACTCTTCGTTGCTGTGCGCGGGCCTCTCATTGTGGTGGCTTCTGTTGTTGCAGAGAACTGGCTCTAGGCACACGGGCTTCAGTAGTTGTGGCTCGCGGTCTCTAGAGCGCAGGCTCGGTAGTTGTGGCGCACGGGCTTAGTTGCTCTGCGGCATGTGGGATCTTCCCGGACTAGGGCTTGAACCCGTGTCCCCTGCATTGGCAGGCCGATTCTTAACCACTGTGCCACCAGGGAAGCCCTAGAAGTCTGTAGTTTAATATTGACATATTTAGAAATTTTGTTAGCGTTCTACTAATTTCTAGTTTGATTCCATATAGTCAGAGAACACATTGTATATGAGTTCAATTACTTTTAATTTTGTTGAGGTTTGTTTTGTGGCTTAGGAGCTGGTGAGTCTTGGTGAAGGTTTAGTGGGCGTTTGGAGACTGTGTACTCTGCTATTGTTGGGTGTAGTGTTCTCATATGTCAGTGTGGTTCAGTTAGTTGGCTGTGTTGTTCGGATCTTCTATAACTTTGCTGATTTTCTGTCTAGTCATTTTATCAGTTTTTAAGAGGAGGACGTTGAAGTCCTCAACCGTATGTGGATCTCTGTATTTTTCTTTACAGTAACATCAGTTTCCATTTCATGTATTCAGACGCATGTTTTCAAGCTCTATTTGTTGAGTACAGATGTAGGATTAGGATTGTTGTGTCTTCCTGTCAGATTGGTCTTTGTACCATTGTGTTATGTCTCTCTTTTTCTCTAGTAATAGTCCTTGTTCTGATGACTACTTTATCTGATATCAGTATAGCCACACCCGTTTTTTAAAATTAATGTTTGCATGCTGTACTTTTTCTGTTGAATTTGAAGTGAGTTTCTCGCAAAGGGCATTTAGTTGGACCATATGTTCATTCACTCTGCCAATCTCTGTCTTTTAATTGGTGTATTGGACCATGTATACTTAAGATACTTGCTGAAATGTTAGTGTATAAATCGGCCATTTCATTATTTGTTTTCAGTTTGTTTCCTCTTGTTCTTCTGTTTGTCTTTTCTTGCCTTTCTATGTATTACTCAAATAGTTTTGACTTTTTCTTGATTTATTTAGAATTTTTTATTGTGATAAAATGTATATAACATTCATCATTTTAACCACTTTTAAGTGTATACAGTTCAGTGACATTAAGTACATTCACATTGCTGTGGAACCATCATCACTGTCTTGTCCAGAACTTTTTCATTTTCCCAAACTGAAATTCTGTGTCTATTAAACTCTCCCTTCCTCTCTGCTTCCAATCCCTGGTAACACTATTCTTTCTCTCTCTGTGAATTTGCTTGTTCTAGGAACCTCATATAAGCGGAATCACGCGATATGTGTCATTTTGTGTGTGGCTTATTTCACTTAACATGATGTCTTCTAGGTGTACCCATGTTATAGCATGCATCAGGATTTCATAAGGCTGAGTAATATTCCATTCTGTCTATACCACGTTTGTTTGTTCATTCATTTTTAATAAATCTGTGGGTTATTTCCACCTTTTGGCTTTTGTGAGTAATGCTACTGTGAACATAGGTGTATGTTTGAGTCCCTGCTTTCAATTCTTTTGGGTATATACTTAAAGTAGAATTATTGGATCACATGGTAAATCAATCTTTTAAGTTTTTGAGGAGCCGCCATACTGTTTTCCACAGTGGCTGCACCATTTTATGTTATTTTGTTTCCAACTTTATTGAGATATAATTACATATAACATTGTATAAATTTAAGTTCTACAATGGGTTGATTTGATACACTTATATATTACAGAATGGCTACCAGCATAACATTAACTGACACTTCTATCTTGTCACATTATTACCATTTCTTTTTTGTGGTAAGAACGTTTAAGATCTACTCTTTTAGCAACTTTCAAATATGCAACACAGTATTATTGACAATAATAATCATACTGTACATTAGATGCCCAGAACTTACTCATCTTTTAAGTGGAGGTTTGGTCTCTTTGACCAGCATCTCCCCATTTCCCCCACCCTTCAGCCCCTGGCAACTACTAATCTACTTTCTGTTTCTATGAGTTCAGTTATTTTAGATTCCACATATACGTGATATCATGTAGTATTTGTCATTCTCTGTCTGACTTATTTCACTTAGCACGATGTCCTCAAGGTCCATCCGTGTTTTTACTGGTGGCAAAATTTTCTTCTTTCTCATGATTGAATAATATTCCGTGTGTGTGTGTGTGTATCCATTCATCCATTGATGGACACTTAGATAGTTTCCATATTATGATTATTGTGAATTATGCTGCAGTGAACTTGGGAGTGCAGATATCTCTTTGCAATCCTACTTTCCTTTCTTTGGATATATATCCAAAAGTGGGACTCCTGGATCATATGGAAATTCTGTGTTTAATATTTTCAAGAATCTCCATACTGTTTCCATAACAACAGCATCAGTTTACATTTCCATCAACAGTGCACAAAGGTTCCCTTTTCTCCATATCCTCACCAACACTTATCTCTTGTATTTTCATGATTGCCATTCTAACAGATTTGAGGTGGTATCGCATTGTGGTTTTATTTGCATTTCCCTGATGATTAGTGATGTTGAGCACCTTTTTCATGTGCCTGTGGACCATCTGTATGTCTTCTTTGGAAAAATATATATTCAGTTCTTCTGCCCATTTTTAATAAAATTTCTTGGTTTTTCACTGTTAAGTCCCACCAACCATGCACAACAGTTCTAATTTCTCCACATTATCGCCAACACTTGTCATTTTCTGGGGTTTTGTTTTGCTTTCCTCTGTTTATAATGGCCATCCTAATGGATGTGAAGTGATGTCTCACTGTGGCTTTTACTTGCATTTCCCTAATGATTAGTAATGTTGATCATCTCTTTATGTGCTTACTGTCCATTTGTATTTATACTTTGGAGAAATGTCTGTTCAAGTCCTTGACCATTTTTTAATTGGGTTGTTAGTTTTTTGTCATTGTTGAGTTGTGGGAGTTCTTTCCATGTTCCAAATATAAATCTCTTACCAGTTATAAGATTTAAAAATATTTTCTCTAGCAGTTTTGAGTATATCTTTTTGCATAGTTTTCATAGTGGCTGTTCTGTGTATTACAACATACATAGGTTTCTTATCGCAGTGCATTAATACCAACATTTATCACATTAAGTAAAATTTGGAAACCATAGCCATTGGATCCCTTTACCTTCCAAACTTTTAGATATCATTAAGTACTGGATTGATTCTGTTTTTTAAATCATCAAATATATTTTATGAAACTCTTTCAATTAAAAGATTGCATATACCTGTCTTTCTATCAGTTTCCTTGTTCCTTTCCTTATGTTCCATGAGTCTATTTTTTTTTTTTCTTTCCATTCAAAGAACTTCCTTTAGCTAGTCTTTAAGATTAGGTTTGCCAGTGACATATTCTTTTAATTTTTCTTTGTGTAAGAATGTTTTCATTTCTTCTTCATTCCTAAAGGATCATTTTGATGAATATTAAACTTGCAACTGACAGTTATTTTCTTTTGTCATTTGAAAAATGCCACTTCCTTCTGGCCTCCAGAGTTTGAAGTGAGAAGTATTCTGTTACTCACATTGGTGTTCCTCCATAGAAATGCTTGTTTCTATTTGGCTGCTTTCAGATATTTTCTTTGTCTTTTATTTTCATAAGTTTTATTATAATATGTTGGTGTCTACTTCTTTGGGTTTATCCTGTTTGTATTTTCCTCAGCTCCTTGAGTCTGCAGATGTGTGTATTTTACCAAATTTGAGAAGCATTCAGCCACTATTTCTTTGAATATTCTCTCAGGCCCACTTTTTCTTTTTGGGGGACTCTAATGAACTGAAATTTGGATCTTTTGTTATTGCCTTGCACACCCTTGAACTTTCTATTTATTTTAAAAATACTCTGTTTTCTCCCTGTTGTTCAGACGGGGTGAATTCAATGATACGTCCTTTGTCTGCTCCACCCCTCTTTTCAGTCCACCCCCACCAAGTTGTTTTCTTCTACTATTTCTGTTATTGTATTTTTCAATTCTATTAATTTCCGTTTGGTCCTTCATTATAACTTCTGTTTCTCTGCTGAAGTTTCTTTTGTTTCCTATGTTCCAAAAGAATTTGCAGTTGATTGTTGAAACATTGATCTGATGGCTGTTTAAAATTCTCTTTAGATAATTCAACCATCTGACTCATCTCAGTATTGCCATCAGTTGGTTATTCTTACTTAAGTTGTGACTTCTCTTGAATTTTGGTATGACAGGTGGTTTTTTTATTGTATCCTGGACCTTTTGTCTGTTAAATTAGGATCCTATTTAAGTATTTCATTGTAGCAGTAGTCACACTGCTGGAGTTTGGTATGAAGTCCTGGCCTACTTATCTGGGCCACGGTTCCAATGGCAATTGAGTTTTCAGTTCCTTTCCGTGTTTATTTCGGTTGGCTGGGTTTTTTCACCAGTCCATGCTGGTACCAACCTGAGGGAGCAGAATGGGCTTTTGATGGCCATGCGTCTGGATGCCTCTCAGTGAGAGAAGAGTGTCTCAAGTCTGTATGGACAACGAGGCTTTCTTGGCCTACTACTTGTCAGGTATAGGAGTTTTAATGAAGGGACACTTGAAAAATGGTATCTGAGAAAAAGATACAAAATTGGTAAAGAGGTATACAAGATATATTCCCAAGAGTGGGGTTGCTGGTTCATATGACAACTCTATTTTTATTTTTTTGAGGAACCTCTGTACTGCCCTCCATAGTGGCTGTACCAATTTACATTCCCACCAACAACGTAGGAGGGTTCCCTTTTCTCCACACCCTCTCCAGCATTTTTTATTTGTAGACTTTTTAAATGATGGCCATTCTGACCAGTGTGAGGTGGTACCTCATTGTAGTTTTGATTTGCATTTTTCTAATAATTAGTGATGATGAGCATCTTTTCATGTGTCTGTTGGCCATCTGTATCATGTCTTCTTTGGAGAATGTATAACTGAATCACTTTGCTGTGCAGCAGAAACTATACAACATCGTATAGTTGTATGTTGTATAGTTGTATGTTGTGAAACAGCATTGTAAATCAGCTATACTTCAATAAAATAACTTTTAAAAAAGGAGGTATACAGGAAAAGGACCTAGAACTGTGCTGAAGACACAGCATTTTCTAGAGATGGCCCTACATACTTTCCGTCTGTGATGGAGGTAAAGGAAATAAAAGGAGGCTCCCTGTCTTTCTGTTCACTGCCTTTGCCTCTGGAATTGAGCATATCACCTAATTACCATAAAAATTAGCCTCATTGCCTTCTATTTTAGCAGACATTTGATTGGGGTAGCATTGGCCATGGTAAGTAAGTACATAATTTACTTCTGCTGAATCTGCTGCCCAGTCTGAACCATGAGGGAACTGTAGAAATTAAGTTACAGCAAACTGCATTATTTGGGCACTCGACAGCTGCAGCACGGTTCCACGTAGATTAGCCAGGCTTGCTCCCGAGACGTATTTCCCTTGCTGGGTCTTCTTTTAAAGGCACCGTGAGCAATGTAGGAACGACGATAAAAGTTAGTTCAACTACAGTTGCTAACCCTTTAGATTTTTCTCCAAAAGTTGCCCTTCAGGATGTTTTCTGAGTGTGAATTCTTGGATGTTTACCCCTCAGAAGGGTGAATAAGGAATGCATGAGAGATGAAAATACTTGTGAATAGTGCATTCTCAGCAGCTCAGCACGTATGCTGGCTTAGGAGCAAAGACAGTTATGAATTGGTAACGATAAATTATATACCAGCTTCTCATGTCTTACTGTTGCTGGAATTTAATCAAGATGTTTTAGTATTGACCCTCCATGTCAGAGACTTCAAGGTAACATGATATCAGCCACATCTGCCCAACATTCTTATTAAGTGGGAGAGTCGGACCGAAGCATTTAATATGTTGGAAGACAACTAAAGCCTAGTTTGTGATCGAAACATCACTGTATTATATATTTTTTAAGCCCTGGTTACTGCAGATAATGGCGTGTATTGACATTGCAAAATATTGTAATTAAAGAATAGGCTTAGTATAGAACTTTAAACTGTACTGCTTTTTGTTTTCCATTATTGAAATAGCTTTAGGGTGGCCATTTCTTTTCAGACTATTAGCAAATACAGCCAGCCTTTGTGACCAAGAGCTCAGTTTTGTCATTTCGTTATCATTGATGAGAGAAAGAGGTTGGTTGTATGTTGATTTCAAGGCAAATTTACATTTTTTTTATTGTTATCTCTCTACCACTGGACAGGTTGACACAAAATAAGGTATTCAACATTTAATAAGACTTTAAAATAGATCAATTTCAGAAAATTTAACTGGGGCTTTGGGATTTCATATTTTTTGCTTAAGTATAACTGTAATTCTCAGCAACTATAGAGGGTGATTTTTAATTGTTACAGAGTAAAAGATAATTTTGGAATGTTACGGAATTTGCTTAAGAGGTTTCATTTTAGGGGAAACCCTCTCCTCTAATCGAGGTGACTCATGCTTCTTCCTTAAACTCCTTGAGGGCAGACACCTTATCTTCATCTCTCTGTTGATACTGCAAAACCCACACCACCCCTATTTATGTGTAATGACCGGACTTTGATTATATATACAAAATAGTAGATATAACAATAGGCTCTACCATCTCTTATGACTTTGGACCATCCATATTTCAAGCCAGTGCTTCTTAAGTAATCATTCTTTTTAAGTGATTAAATTCAAAGTAACTTAAATATAGATGCATTACGTTGTACCATTACAGTGCCAGGTGGTAATGCTCCTTAAGGGCAGGAATTTTTCTTTACAACCCCATTCCCAGTACCTGGAACAGTGTCTGGCACATAGTATCCCCTCAATCTTTGTTGAATGTATGAATGTATTTTTAAGACACTGTGAAAAATAGCCAGTTAGGCTGCCTTTGTATGGGAAGAAAACCCCAGTTTTCATGTCAGGAAATCTAAATTATTGTCCCATCTCTGCTACTAAACTGCTGTGTGATTTCAGGTATGACACCTAACCTCTCTGTGCCTTTCTTATCTATGAAATGAAGAAATTAGATTTTATGAATGATAAAGTCCAGTCCATGTTTAAAAGTGCATAATTCACTGATTGGTGATTCTCAGCATGCATTGGGAAGTGGTGCTTGGAAACAAATTTACAATTTCTGGCCATGGAACCACAGTGTTGCCAACTGGCATACCTGGGGGTTGGAACTAAGACTTGGGTCCCTGGCTACTAAAATTTTGGCTCTAACAGTTGAACTAATCATCAGCTAAATAAATAAATGAATGAACGAAAGAAAGAAGGAAGGAAGGAAGAAAGAGAGAGAGGAAGGAAGGAAGGAAGAGAAAGAAGGAAAGAAAGAAAAGTCAAAAGCTCTTCTATACTTTGGCATGGAAAAGTGATTTTTAAGAATAAGGAAAACTAAATCTAACACAGAAGAGTAAAATGTCACACAGTGATAAAAAAGGACTAGATTTAAATCCTAACTCCAATATTTTCTGTGACCTTGGCCAAGTAATTTAATTTCTGTGCCTCTCTTTTGGCATCTATAAAAATGAAATAATGATAATATCTAAATGAAGTCATTTATTTATAGTTTCTGGGACACGGTAGGCTTTGAAATCCTTACAGTCAGCCTGGTATAAAGGAATTAGGTAGGTGAATGGAAATAAAGTTGATGAAAGATAAACCTGTATATTTGGCTTGAGGCAAACACCAAGAGGTCAAATAGTGGTTGAGTGCATGGCTGAGATCGGACTGTCTACGTCTGATATAAATAAAGCTGGTACCTTCACTCACCAGCATTAATAATTTGGTCATTTATTACCATCTCTGCATCTCAGTTTTCTCATCTGTAAAATGGCGCTAATAACAGTACCTCCCTCATAGGGTTATTGTGAATTTTCAATGAAACAATCCGTGTAATGAGCTTAGAACAATGCCTGGTGTATAGCCAGCACTCAGTAAATGAGGCTGTTCTTATTATGTTCCATTAAGTTCATCCAGAGGGGGGGGAAATGAAAGGGATGTAGAAGCCTGCCAGCCCAGTGAACGAAGAGAAAGCAATGGGGATTCAGTAGGACCAAAGAGATTATCATAGTCCTAGTGGGTTTGGGGAGGGGAGTTGTTTGTTGTTTTTTTAGAAAACTATTTATAAACATATTAAGTTTTGAGATTTTTAGGAAAGAAAGGCTGTGTAAATCCAAGACGTTGGGAGTTCCCACTTAAGTCATTGACAGTAAATATCACAGTCTCCAATTTATTCTTGGGTGGTGGAACTTCTTATAAGAAATCTGCCATAGGGAAAAAGTCTTTTAGTCTTCAGCCACGTGGGTTAAAAGGTATCACTAAATCGTGCTCTAACAGTTGTAAGTAGTCAGTCTTTTCATAACAGGGCAACAGCTGAGGTATCAGTGAGCCATTACATACCCTGTGTTTACCAGGGAGCCCAAATCATTCTGTCTGTAGAGAAGTGAGTCAGGTGGGGGGCAGTACCTGTACATTTCAGCACAGAGGGTCCTCTAACCAAACTCTTGAAGCTGCGAAGCTGCCACAGATAAACTGAGATATGAGGATAGGATGGAAAGAATACAGGTCAAATTTAAAAAGAAAATAAAATAGAGGCTAAGTTTCCAACTAGCACTACATATCTTAAAGTGCATTTCTTTATGGTGAGCTTTAAAGAGACATGAAATAAGCCTGTGTGTTTCAGGACTGTAAAGCCTTTTTCAGTTGATTAGGAAAATTTGGGTGTGTCTGAGCACACATTACCTCATTTAAAAGAAATTGTGTGCAGGGCTTCCCTGGTGGCGCAGTGGTTGAGAGTCCGCCTGCCTATGCAGGGGACACGGGTTCGTGCCCCGGTCCGGGAAGATGCCACATGCTGCGGAGCGGCTGGGTCCATGAGCCATGGCCACTGAGCCTGCGCGTCCGGAGCCTGTGCTCCGCAACAGGAGAGGCCACAACAGTGAGAGGCCCGTGTACCGCAAAAAAAAACCACAAAAAAACAAAAAAACACACACAAAAAAATTGTGTGCAAAAACAAACAACCTGATTAAAAAATGGGTAGAAGGAATGAATAGACATTTTTCCAAAGAGGACATGCAGATGGCCAACAGGCACAGGGAAAGATACTCAACATCTCTAATCATCAGGAAAATGCAAATCAAAACCACATGTGATATCACCTCACACCTGTCAGAATGGCTATCATCAAAAAGAACACAAATAACAAATGTTGGCGAGGATATGGAGAAAAAGAAATCCTTGTACACTGTTGCTGGGAATGTAAATTGGTGCAGCCACTGTGGAAAACAGTGTGGAGGTTTCTCAAAAGACTAAACATAGAACTACCATATGACCCAGCAGTTCAATTCCTGGGTATATATCAAAAAAAACCCCAAAGACACTAATTCAAAAAAGATACATGCACCCCAGTGTTCATAGCAGCATTATTTGCAATAACCAAGATATAGAAGCAACCTAGGTGTCCATCAAGAGATGAATGGATAAAGAAGATGTGGTATATTGGTGTATATGTGCGTATATATATGATATATACGCACATATACAAAGCGGAATACTACTCAGCCATAAAAAATGAAAGCTTGCCATTTGCAGCAACATGGATGGACTTGGAGGGCACTATGCTAAGTGAAATAAGTCAGAGGAAGACAAATACTGTATGATACCACTTATATATGAAATCTTAAAAATACAACAAACTAGTGAATATAACAAAAAAGAAGCAGCTTCACAGATATAGAAAACAAACTAGTGGTTAGCAGTGGGGAGAGGGAAGTGGGGAGGGGAAATAGAGGGGTGAGGGATTAAGAGGTACAAACTTAGGTGTAAAATAAGCTACAAGGATAGATTGTACAACATGGGGAGGATAACAGATACTTTACAATAACTATAAATGGAGTATAACCTTTAAAAATTGTGTATCACTGTATTGTATACCTTAACTTACATAGTGTTGTGCAGCAACTATCCTTCAACTAAAAAAAAAATGTGCACTTGTTCAGAAATAGGTTAAGACTCATTATATCAAGTGGATTGGGGTAGAAGGGCCTTCTTAACAGAGAGTGATAGATTTCTCCCTTAGGAGCGTTGTTCCTTACACATTAAGGTCATCTAGACAGTGTGAAGTGCATCTTTAAAATGTAAATATCCCTTGAAAGTGTCCGGTCTCTACATTGTTCACACTTCAAAGTAAATCACTTTTATCAGTGACTTTTCTCTCTTCCCCGTTTGAGGATTTGACCTTGAAGGCAATGACGTTTCCAATGGAAGCTAGAAATTAAATTAAATTAGAAATTAAATTAAACACTGAGGGACTTCGGAGGTAAGTTGGCTTGAGGTAGGACCTTTGATCGGATGTTCAAGTGGTCAACTGGTAAAGAAGAAGACATCGAGTCATTTGAGAAAAACAGAGACTAGATTAATTTAGTTCACATTTACACCAGGATTTTCAGAAGTAGGTGGTCCAGTTCCAAAATTCTATATACAGTGCTTCAACTGTAATTTAATAAGGCTTGAAGCTATTGCTACAGTCTGTGCCAGTTCATTACAACAGGGTGAATGTTAATGACTACGTAATTAGCAGGGCTCAGGGCAAAATGAAAGGGCAGGCCCTTTGTTCAAAAAGCAGGACAGAGGGTTGTTACATGTGCACACATCTAAAACCATTTCTTTTCTTCCACCATCTCTCTCTCAACTTGTAGCATTTTTTATTGGCTATTTAATGTAGTTCCAGGTAAAGAAAAGCAAAAGTTTAAATTATTAGCATGAATATAACCATTCATCTTTATATTGTGCAATACAAATATAAGAATATCTAACTTTAATGCAGAATCACCAAAATCATGCAATTTGTATGTCATAGATATGCATGCATACGTCATTCTTACCAGAACAGTGGAAACACTACACAAAACTTAGTCTACCATTTTTATTTCACTTATTGATACGTGTACCAACATGTACCAATAGTCTCCCTTTGGCTTTCTGATGAGTGAAGGAGAAAAAGAATTATGATTGCCCTTCCTTTCTCTTCCTTTTTATGTATCATCTTCAGCATAAGCAGCTGGCTACTACAATGGAAAACATGCAAGAAATAAACGATATGATAGGGTTTCTTGGTCATCTGTGTTTCTTAGAACACCAATGTCTTCTTGCAAAGTTAGAGCCAAGTTCTGGTTCCCATTGGAAAGCATGGCCTCTTGGGACTGGCAGCCATAGACATAGCACACTCAGCAAATCTCACTGACCTCCAAGGAATCGTGGGTCTACCAGAATTCACAGTCACGCATGTTATATGCAGATGAGGCAGCAAGGGATGTCTGGGGACAGGCATATTATTCAGGTACCCCCGATCACACACGTGCGCTATTATCCT
The DNA here is from genome assembly GCF_951394435.1 of Stenella coeruleoalba. Taxonomy (NCBI): domain Eukaryota; kingdom Metazoa; phylum Chordata; class Mammalia; order Artiodactyla; family Delphinidae; genus Stenella; species Stenella coeruleoalba. The sequence goes on along the minus strand of NC_137160.1, from coordinate 55,974,635 downwards.
GTTGGACTGTACCCACAGAACACTGGCTCAAATATAAATGCACTAAGCAGCACGGGGCTGTTCTGAGCATGGAGCCCCAGGGAGCTGCCCAGGTGGGCACGCCCATGCGTCCAGCCCTGCTTTGAAGTTTCTTACAAATGAGGAATCGGTCAGCAAAGAGGTTTGCAAAGGAAGTGGCAACTGGCTAGTCTTCCTTTTTTTGCTTTTTATTTGACCTAAGGCTGCCTCAGACATACGGGAGGTAGCAGAATAATTGCAGACCTTGTTGTGAAATTGATTCTTACTCTAAGACCTGCAGGGGTGAGAGGGTTAGGAGGCTTGTAGCTAGTTTAACTTTTGGTCTTCAGACAAGCACAATGTGTTACGGACTATAAATGTGAGTAACATTTTACGAGGAAACTTGAGATTTCAAAAACTGATGCTGCTTATTTGGTGAAAGAGGTAACTGGGTAAAAAAAAAAAAGAAAAGAAAAATTAAGAGAAACTATTTGCGTGGAAGGACAACTATACCAAAAGTTAGGAGGCCTATGGTCTAGCTCTGGCTTTGTTATCTACAAACTGTGACCTCAGATAAAACAGGTCACGTCACTAGTACTCATTAACCTTGTCTATAAAACAGGGTTTGAACTTACGGGGTTTCTATTTTAAACTGTGTTTAGTTGAAGAGGCGTTTGTAAATCAAGAAACTCATTTTAAAGATAAAATTGTAGACTTCAAAGGATTCTTTCTAGAATTTCCAGAGCTCCCCTCTGTGCTTCCTCAGCTGTGCACCACGAGGACCTGTGGTCGAATGATCATCTCTCCCACATTTCTGCATCTTCTTTATACCGAAGGACAATTAATCGTTGCTAAAAATCGAGGCGGATTTGAGAGAAGTTGAGTGACTTTTTAGGTCTGTGGATTTATTCCAGTTCTGTTTTTATTTTTACTTTAGATCTTTCAGCTCGTGCCCCAACGAAAATTTACCTTGCTCCCTGAAAGTTCTGCTTTATGACTTATTGAGTAGCATTATTAATATTTCATCAGGCGATTATTTTCACTGTATTTTAGAAAGGACTGCCAAAATGTAGAGCATGGTTTTTATTACGTCTTGCAGAAAATTGATTTTTTCACACAAAGGTAGACTTAATCTTTTTTTTAATCTTAATTTAATTTTTTTAACATCTTTATTGGAGTGTAATTGCTTTACAATGGTGTGTTACTTTCTGCTTTATAACAAAGTGAGTCAGCTATGTGTATACATACATCCCCATATCCCCTCCCTCTTGCGTCTCCCTCCCACCCTCCCTATCCCGCCCCTCTAGGTGGTCACAAAGCACCGAGCTGATCTCCCTGTGCTATGCGGCTGCTTCCCCCTAGCTATCTATTTTACATTTGGTAGGATATATATGTCCATGCCACTCTCACTTCTTCCCAGCATACCCTTCCCCCTCCCCGTGTCCTCAAGTCCGTTCTCTACGTCTGCTAGACTTAATCTTACAGTCAAAAGAGAAATAAATATTTGAAAAAACAGGAAACAGAAGGGAATTAAAATGCGCTGAGTTCTTTTACGTACCAGTTACTGTGTTTTACGTGTATTATTGTGTTTAGTATCCACATAATCATCTGTGGTAGGTGATAATAAGAATACTACCAGTTTTCCATGGGAGGCCAGAAAGTCTTCTGGGAGCTTCCATTCCAGTATTATATGTCCAACCTCCTGCATGAGAAGCCCACTCGGTACTGACCTCTCAAAGTCAATATGGCTAAATTAAGCTCATCCTTTTTCCCCAGAAGTCTTCTCTAGCCACATGCTTTCTCATCTAAGTGATAGGTAGTCACGTCCTCTTCCGGTTATGTGGGCTAGAAACCTTGAGGTCATCCTTGCCTCCCTCATTCCTTACCCCCTCTACCCACTCCATCAGGAAATCCTGTTGACTCTCCTTCAAAAGAAACCCAGCCTGGATCTGATGCCTCCTCACCAGCACCACCTGAGTCTGAGCCAACATCTCCTCTCGCCAAGAAGACGAGCTTTCCACCTGCTCCATCCTGGCCTCCCCTGTGGTCTCTTCCCAACCAGCAGCCAGGATGAGGCTACTGAAACAGAAGCTGTGTCAATTCTGAGCTCAGGCTCCTGTGGTGGACCCCATTTCACTCAGAGTAAAAGCCAGAAAGCCTTGAGCTGCCCTGGATCCGTCCTTCCCTCCACCTCCCCATGGCACCATTTCTCTGCTACTAATCCTGTACTTGCCAGCGCTACTCCATCCCCACTGACCCCCTAGCAATTCCAGGAACAGCCCCTGGGAACACTCCTGCCTCAGGGCCCTAACGTTGGCCATTCCCTCTGCCTGGAACACGCTTCTCGTGCACATGACTAACCCCCTCACGTCTTTCAAGGTTTTGGTTACATGTCACTTTCTTAGTGAGCTCCCCTTAGCGCCCCACAGCCAACGACGAACAGGGATGAGGATTCAATGACACACAATGGACAGAGGGCACCTCTGAAGGTTGGGGAAGGTGGTGGAAGGCTGGGCAGATCCTAGAGGACAGGGCTGAGCAGACACCCCTAAGTAGTTACTCTAGCACAACCCAGTGCAGTGGGGAAGAGCACACCATTGAATCAGACTACTTAAGTTCAGATGCCTGTGTGTGCGTGTCAGGGTGTTTTGTTTGTTGTTCTTTTGGGTTTTGTGTATTTTTTTGTTTGTATTTTTGTTTTTTACCTTTCCTTTGTTCTCATTCTTTCGCAGATATAGAGACTAAATATGGTTACTCAGTGATAGAAAAAGGGCAGGAAGAAAAAGTTTAAAAGGGACTGTTGGAGTGAGGGAAGGGAAAAATATACCCAAGAATCAGGAATTCTTTTTTTTTTTTTTTTTTACATCTTCATTGGAGTATAATTGCTTTACAATGGTGTGTTAGTTTCTGCTTTATAACAAAGTGAATCAGGAATTCTGCATTCTAATCTCAGTTCTGTCACCAAACAACAAATGCCTTGGGCAAGTCATTCCTTAGTTTCAGTTCCTCCATCTCTAGAATAAGGAAATTAGGCAAGAATCAGTAAGTTTCCCAAACCTGCTTGATCAGGAGAATGAACCTGGGAGCGTTTGCAAAATGCAGATTACCCTGAATCTACCCATGAATGGTCTGATTTAATAGGTCTTGCATGAAATTCTATAGTTTGTATTTTTCACGAACTTTCCAGACAATTGAGATGATCAACCACACTTGGGAACTGCTAGATTAGATGACATTTAAGACCCCTCCCATCGTTTAAGAGATTCGTTTCCTAAATATTATTTAATTCAGAAAACATCCCAATTGTAATAAAATTGATTTTTATCGTATATGTGGGTGTCTCGGTCAAAAACTGCATAATATTTTCATTTTTTCCTATGGAAAACTAACACTAGCACAAAATAGATTCTCCATATTTATAAATGAATAAATGGTCAATTCCACATGTTTAGAAAGTAAACATTTTTTAGCATCTCCTTGAGTAACCTATTTCTCATATATGTAGGGAAGAATTCAGTTTGTCTAGTGTCCTTCAATATTAAGAATATTTAACACAATAATCATACATAAGCCAGGGCTCATAATGATAATTATACCTGAAAGGTTTTGATAATGGAAAACCATTTTTATCTTTTATAACATAGGTAGATGAGATGCACGTGAAAATATAATATTCCCAAGGTGCTTTATGTGCTCTGAAAATACATGATATTTTTGTGCTACTGTTGTTCTTGCTTTTTACCACCTACAGCGTTCTAATTCTTAACTTGTCAACCTTGCCAGCCTCAAATTATTGCTGGAACGACTTCTGCAGAGAATTGTATTAACCCCGAATTTTTTGAATGACCAGCGTTCTTTTCGGAAACAAAATACAGTGTTGTGGGTTTTGAAAGGGGTTGAACTTTGAGGCAGAGATTCTGAGATGTCATTCTGCCTTTGTGTCTCTTAACTTAATAAAATTAGGCAAGCCCTGTCACCTTTTCTGGCCTCTAATTCCTCTTCTGTCAAATGATTTCTCCATTTCTTCAAGCACTGTCATTCTTGTAAATAATTAGGGGGTAAGAAATTACTCACCCCCAGATTCAATTCTGAATATCCCTCCACCTCTGCCTAATACTTAGATTGACTGTTTTTCTCATTCCCTCTGCTGCTATTTGAATGTGCTACTGAGGGCCACAAAATCGTATTGCTTAGAAGCAAACAGAAACAGAATTCTGTTGATACCTTCCTTTTTCAACACCAGTCATTTATGCATATAACACAAGTCCTTGTCTCTGAGACCTTTCAGAAAGGAAAATGACAGCATAAAGCAAGTGATGTGGTCATACTAGGTACCCCCCTCCTTAAGTCTGGGCCCAATTAGAAGTTCCATTTTATCGCTTTCATGAGAAAGTATTGTTACTAATTGGGGGGGAATGCTTTGGTTTAGGTATCAGTCAGCACCTAGTAATGCCCTTGGAAAGATTCTGCCATAATTGGTGTCCTCCTGTGATATCAAAAGAACTACCCTGGAAAGAATATTTTTTAACCCCTTTTTTTAGTCGCAGCTGCTTAGCTGCAGTGTTGTTAAAACAAATAATGCACAGGAAGTGAACACAGTCTTGTGTGTGTAATATGTCTTACAAAATCACATGATCAGTGCTTGCGTTTTATTGCTTTTTAAAGAGGATATAAATGTTAATAGTAGAAAAGTAGATTGTAGAACAGCAAACCTATTTATTACGGGGATATTGTTTTTTATTTGTATAGTTGATTTTCTTTTCTGAAAAGCATAAAAATAAAGTGGAACATCCTGCAAGAGCCCTGCCACACGAATTTGCTGTGAAACGCTCTTCTCACATCATTAAATTTAATGGCTGCCCGGGTGGTTCTTAGGCAATCTTCTTAAGTATCTTTTTGTTTCAGGGTAGTTACTGCATCTAATTATTGCATTTAATTGTGTTTCAGAACAGTTGACCATCACATACCAAGAGGGACATCGGGTTAAAAAAAAAGAAAACTGCAACGTTTGGATCTTTTCCTGCTTTAGAAGCAAGAAGAATGGAAAATTGATCATCAAAGGTAAAACTGTCTACTTTTCCCTTAAATCACGTATCTCTACAGCTTCCTTTTCAGTCACCCTGTGTAAAGTAACTTTTTTTTTTCTTTTTTGATTGTATGGTGGAGTTTAATGAAAGTATTTCTGGCTTGTAATTCCAGGCGTATTAATAGGCTGCTGACATATTCAAGTCTGTGTTGTTTTAACTCCTTAGTTGCCTGTTCAGAATCTGGGCCAGATGTGTTTGATATGTTTCATCTTTATTCTTGGTGTTGATCTGCAGCGGCAGAGCGGGCCGATGCCACTTTCGTAAATCTGCGGGCTAGAATGTTGTGCTTTAGGTTAGGCATGGAATTGTGGGAGGAGATGACGTAGCGTCAGCTTCTTTTCTCTTGGAGTGTTGGACGGATTCGAATTTATCACCAGAGACTGATCAACTTGATCTGTGTGAGGTAAGAAAGGCAACAGAAACACTTGAGGCAATGCTATGATCTCTGCTCCTTTCATTTTATTGTGTAGTTTATGGAAAGAAACAAGAAAGGTCTCGACAGTGGAAAACTCAAAGATACTACATACGTGGTGTCAGATCTGAAGGGGATTGATATCGCTGAATATATTAACAGTCGATCGTGTTTGCTTTGGTTGCTTGCCCGGGGCAACTACTTGGGCATGCTCCTTTATTGGAGAGCTGATCCCGAGCATTGGGGAGAGAGAATGGGGGAAGAAGCAAAGACCAAAGTAAGAGCAGGTGAATGAGTTCTTCACGGTGGACATGGGAACGTGGTCCCCCTGGGACTTCTGAGGGGATCTGGGATCCCTCCTGGAATTTCTGCCTGAAGGATGTGTGGCCAAAGGTTTACCCACTGGCTTTTTCCCCTCGGTTGTGGATTGCTCCTGGGCCATTAACTCCCCCACAGTTCTGGGCTCTGCTGGCACTTGTCACTTGTGGTAGACACTGCAAAGGCAAAGAGAATCTGAGCTGGCACAGAACCGTCCATCTGTGCAGCTATGGCTGAAATCAGAGGTGAACCAAGGGGGTGTGATGCAGGGAACCAGAGGTGTCTGTTGTAGTTCTTTTTACTTTATTTTCAATCATCAAATAAATCACATGATCCTCCTAAATGAACTATTTCCAGGAAGAAAACGTTTTATGTTTTAAAGGCATTGAAGTGTGATATCCAAATGGCATAGAACCAAAGGGAAGTCTGTTTCAAAACTGACTTCTTCATCAATAAATTGTCCATGTTCAGAGTGAAAAGTACATCTTGGCCCACGTGTGCACTGGATATTATATATAGTAAGACTTGAAGTATGACCAAAATATTGGAACAGAGATAACAGAATAATAGTTTATAGTACCTGTACTTATTACTCACCGTATATTGATTTACGTACAAGAAGGTATCTGTGGAAACACAAAAATATAAGTATTGTCTTTCCTATTTGGAAACAACCTCATTAGCAGTGTCATTATTTGTGTGAAAGGCGTGACAAATTATGCAGGTCTGAGCATGAAGTTCTGAGGATGGTCAGCTGGCAACAGATTTAACACGTTAAAGTGAATCAGGGTTTGTTTGTTTTCGGCATGAGGATATTCAACAGATGAAAAGGAAGCCAGGTAAAGGCTGAGGTTGTGTTGTGACCTAGAAGAGCCTTTGTTCAGAGGAGGAATGTAATTGGTGAGCTCTCTACGGAGCAGCTGTGAAAACAAATGAACAAGCAAACATTTCAACTGATGCAATTAACATGCAAATTCCTAATGAAGGAAATGAAAATGGGGGAAGGAAGGAAAAGGGTAGCAGAAAGAGGCCGGGCAGGGGAACCAAGGAAGCAGTGACAGGTGGCAAGGCAGAAATCCCCAAACTGGACAGAATCAAACTATAGAATGAAGAGAATCCCACAACAGTGGAGAGATACTTCCTAGAGCAGCCCTCATCCTGAGCTCAGGATGCAGACTGAGCGAATGGTCCCAGTTCATCTGAGGCCTGATAAGTTCCTGGGTCATCACAGAAAGAGTCAATGACTGTGTCTTCTCACCTGAACAGTGCCTTCGCCTCTCATTTGTCTTCCTTTCTGTGGTCTCATGAGACTCCAAGGTCTCCTAAATAAAAGTTCTGACCATTTCTGCTCTTTCCTCGGAAATTATTTCCTAATTGACCAACTTATCATTGTCCAAACTTCTTAATCAGACATTTAAAACCTGCCACTCTAAGTTTTCGACTCATTTCTTACCCCTTGACTTCACTCACCAGTGGTCTAGACCCTTGGTTAGTACCGCAAATTCTGTGATGTATCAAGTCTTCCAAGTGATTTGGATGCATTTGGGTTCTCAAACATAAGTTGGTCTAGGACAAGGCCCAAGAATTTGCATTGCTAAGAAGTTCCCAGGCTGTGTGGCTGCTGCTGGTGCAGGAACCTTCCTTTGAGAACCATTCTGTAAAACAAATGATCCAGTCCGGCACTACAGTTCCTACATTGCAGTTTGAACTCAAAGACCGCAATAAAAGGACTCACTTGCCGGCATGCACCATTGTGGAGAGGTGTACTAGATTAAGAACAGGGTCTGTCTTCTGGTCGGAGACCACCTTAGCGTCATAAAGTCCCCAACAGTAAGCTTTTTGATACATTTTTATATCCCCCACTGTGTTATAGACTCATAAATATTTGTTGGATGGATGGATGGACGGCTGGATGGATAGAAGTGAAGGGAGGGAGGGAAGGTGGGAGGAACAGATAGACAGGTTTGGCAAGCAGTGGTTGGTTTCAGCAAGGAACTTAACGCCTACAAAGAAACTGCTCTCCAAAGAAACTGCCATTAGGGAAAGACTAATTACCATCCCGTGAAAACCTCCTTATTGTAGAAGACCACATTCGATATATGAGGCATTTGATTAGGTGGAATAACTCCTCAGAGCCTGAGCGTCTGGGTGTCAATAGTATCGTGCTCTTTCATAAGCAGAATCTTTCAAAAAGGACTTTTTGCCATTTGGTTGAGTACAACGGGGGGGGAGATATAATTTCTATCGAGACGGATTGTACGTTTTGCTTTATAAAAGAGCCCCTGGCTATGTGAAACCACGAACATCCAGTTAATAAGTTCCTTTGCGAATGTCTCTTCCTGGAGTTTAAATTTTTGCAGCTGCGGCATCACTCGAATGTTTATTCACGTTTCGGACAATTGTGCTTTCTGGTTTTTTGCTTTCTCGCATCCAAATGTGTTCGTGTATCAATGTGGCAAATTTTCTCTCTGCATCTTTTATCTGCACACATCATCCCATGATTGGCTTGGTAAATTTATCCTACTTTTCGTGCTAAAATAACTGTTCCTCCTGTCTGTTTTCTGCCCGCTCTTTGATTTTTTTCCAGAAATTGGGCTGAAGGCCCGCTTTTAGAGCTCAGTGTGAAATTTATTCTGTGTGTGTTTAAACCAAGTTCCCACATATTTCTTTCCGCTCTGGGTTCTGTAGTGGCATCAACTTCAAAAGGCACCTTTGAAAGAGCCTCTTATATTATATATTAGCATAAATAATAGCAATGAATGAAAACAGGAACCTCAAAAATGTATTTCATCATTCACTTAAAGGGTAGAAAATTAAAATTGTCACGTCCTCCTGTGGCATGCCTAACGTGAAGCTTCAAGAAAAGAATCTAGTTCCAACTTTGTTACTACCTTGATGTACATCCTTGGTTGAGTCCTTGGGCCTCAGCTGCCTCCATTTTAAAAAGAAGGATTTAGGGTAAATGTCCCTGAAGGATTATTCTAGTTCCGTATCTTGCAATCTCAGGATGCAGGTCATATGAAATGCTCCTTCAAATCAGGCGTGACAGTATGAGTGTCAATTCCTCAACTAATACGTCACCTATTTGGCAGTGAAGTTGAAAGAGCAGGGTTTTGGATACAGAAAAATCTGTGCTCAAATCCCAGCTCTTTCACTTATTAACACTCTGAGCTTGGAGAATTTAGCGCACCCCTCTGTGGACCTTAGTATCTTCATCTGTAAAATGGGGGCAGTGTTGTTATCATCTGCCAGGTGGCTTTAAAGACGAGGGATAATCTGAAAGCTATCCAGCACTTACCTGCTGAGCATAGTGATGTCTAAAGACCTGTCCAGGCCTCTAAGCCGACCAGAGCCCAAACCATGGTTTTAGAGGTTAATGGAGATTCCATTCTTCTTCTCCACGGTAATTCTGCAAGGCTAAGGAATGTTTATCTGTGACTCTAAAAGATGAACCCAGTTTGGAAAATGTATCTGTAATTTAGTCATCTGAGACTTGGCCAGAGTAATGGGAAAATTCAACCGTAGGCTTTCAGCTAGACAGGATATCTGGTTCCATGCATTCTGAGTGATTTACATAGAGCAAACAAGGCCCTTTTCATCATCAAGACCGACTCCTTCAGTGTCAAAGCTTAAAGTTTGCAAATCGCATTCTGGCTACGTCTTGTTATGTGGCCGCAGTTAGGACAGAAGTGAAAGATTCTTCAAGACATTGGTTGCGTCTGAATAAATATTTATATGCTCTTGATTTGTATATGATTCCAGTAAGTTCAAAGGTATTCCTTATTTTTTTCTTTCTTGTCCTCTGAAAAATTATGTTTATAGCCAATTTGTCTGATGCAGCCTTACTCCCAGAGGCAAAAGAAATTAAATTTTGGTCAATAGATGATTCGTTTACTACAGAATTCATGCAAATATTGTATATTTTTCTGCTGTTTAAATTTATTCATTTCCTTTGAGGTTGAACTGTCACTTTGATATTGGTTAACCCCAGTCCTACCTCAGCAGAGATCCAGAGCTTTCTCCTTAATAGGGGTAGATCAATAAGGTTTTGGTGGACTATTTCACCTCTCTTAGCAGAGGATTTCATCCTGTTTTCTTCTTTACTCTTTCAGTATTTTATAAATCGTCTGCAAGTTAAAGTCTTTTGAGATAAAGCTTACTATATTTTATTCTTCTATACTTTTTCATCAGAAGTAATTTAGAGCCAAGAACTGCTGGTGCTGTTTGAGTACATTGGTTATTTTAGACACCTGTAAGATAACTAAAATCTAATTGTGGGATGTTGTGTTTGTCATGTCTCAGAGCCATATGACCGTCTGGATGAAAATCATACTGATGAAGCTGTTTCAAACTCTAGGAGAGAGCAATATATATACGTATATGTATACACACAGACACACACAGTGCTGGTGATGGTAGTGGTGGAGGTGATGGTGTGATACTGTTTACTTAGACAACCCAGTCATTCACGATAGTATAGTTATTTCTACATAGACCAATTATTACCAAACTTGGCCTTCTTTTAATGAAAAGATCTATTAAATACTCTCTGAAAGACACATATTCTCTGTTGTATGATAGAATAATTCTTTTATTAAACAGAATATAATAGAGTTTATCACAACTCACATTTTTTTAGTATTTGTTGACACTATAAGAATACCCAAGGACAACATTTACTATGTAGTAACAAGACCTCAGCTTGATGAGAATTATAAGAAAAAAAGAGAAGAATGAAAGGCACGTTGGCCGAGTTTATTTCATTCTCGCTGCATTTTCATCATGTGCTGGGAATTTGCACCTAAGATATTTATTTAAAAGCTACGTTTACGGAAAAGATGATACCACTTTAAACAAGCAGCATTAGGGCTGGCATTTTTTTTTACCATTCCAAGAGGATCTGGGAATTATAAATCAAATAATGTACAAATCCGACAAAATAATTGTAGTGATACACAATGCATTTCTCTCTGGCTCTTCAAATGTTTGAGGTCTTTGTATTTATTTAGGATTAAAAACGTAAAAGCAAACGTATGTTAAATACTCAGGTTTGTGCCCATACAGGGGAGATATAATTTTATGTCAGCCCTTTTAGGGTCTTTGGCTGGGCCTGAAAATTAAATCGATGTAAGAAAGATCAACAGCAGAAAATTACACAAATTTATTTAATATAAGTTTTCTGTGACATGGGGTCTTCATAAGGAAATAAAGACCCAAAGAAGTAGCAGGACCTACGTGTTTATATACTAGGTTGAACAAAGAGGCGGAATTGTGGCAACGTAACTAAAATATACAGGGAGGCTAAAGGAGGATGAGTTATTTCGATAAGATCTCTTTGTACAGAATTCTCTCATCCTCCCCTCTGGTGATAACAATGTTTCTTTCCTCCCAGTACAGGGAGGACATCTTTCACATGGGAGGTTTATCTCCTGCTTTTAGGAAGCAAAGGGGACGTCAAAACACAAGATTCTACTTGTACCTGCTGTTTTTCAAATGCCCTTGACTCTAATCCCCATGCCAAAGTGGCATATTTTGGGGTGGCGTATTCTGCTACCCTCCAGGCATTGTTTTGAGCACCTTGTCTGAGTTACCTCCCTTAATCCTTACTCTAAACTTTGAGAACGTTTTATACAACTTCAGGGAGAAACTGACAAATCCACCATCACAGTCGGTAGATGTCAAGATATTTTTCTCCATGATAGAGGAAACTCACAAAAAACTCACTGAAGACATAGAAGACATGAGCGCACACTAAGAAGCTTCATTTGATGGTCATAAGTGGACTTTTTCAGCCAACAATTGGAGAATACCAATTCTCCTTAAGTTCCTGTATAATATTTTTAAATTATGTACTGAGCCATAAACCAAGACTGAAATGTACTCTCCGTTTCACAGATGAAGAAACTGAGGCGTAAAGAAGCTAAAGAATTGCCAAAGAACAGAAAGCTAGTACATGGCAGAGTGGGGCACAGACCCATGGCAATCAGAACCACCTGACTGCGGCATTACCTGTCCTTACTGGTTGTCCTACAGGGGAAAAGCAGAGAGCTGGTCTTTAAGAGATAATTTAAACTTATTTACCAGGACAAGAGGGCCAGGATTACCCCAATTTTATAGATTATACTTGAAAGCAAGGATGTGGCCAATTTGAGATGATCCAGTTGGAGTGATAGTGACACTAGATTTAGGAGAAAATTCAAACCATAAGTTAAAGTAGATTCAGATAATTGCTAAATGTTTAAATAGCAAAAATGAAGCAAGAATGATGTAGTTTGAATTATTACTGTAAATTCATTCCCTTTAATAACCCAGCCCTGAATTATTGATCACATTTACGTTCCTGTGTATGAAATAAGAAGACAGCCCACTGGTGTTTCACGGTCACGTCAACCTCTTATTTCCAACACTCAGCGCATAAACGCCCCCTCCCATCTTCTCCTCCCTCCTCTGCTCTTTTCTGTCCCCATCTATGTCACCATGACCCACACACCCAGTTGCTTCGGTTGGAAACCTGGGAGTCATCTATGAGATCACTCCCCCCACCGCCATCTTTGGTAAATTTGAATGAACTTGTTGAATAAAGTTCCGTATTACCCATCTAATAACGTGAATTCCCAGCTAGTCGGGTGATTGCAGTCAGAGTGTGGCGATCAGGCATTATGCTCCGATGCTGTCTAACGTGTTTGGGTTTCTGGCCACACTATTCAATTCCCTGTATGGTTTTGGGTTTTTATTTTTGCATTTTGTCATTAGTGGTGTTGTGTCGTAGGTGTTGCGTGTAATGACATGCAGGGACGATCCACTGTAGAACAGCTGAGATGTTCTCTCCTCTCCATGCAGACATCGGATTTGTTGACAAATACAGCGTATTGCCTTTGGCACACACAGCTCTCAGCAGTATTGCCCTCTTTAATATTGTCTCCTGGGGAAAGAAAAATCACTTTCCTGGCAAGGCAGCTTTCCTAATCAGAGACTTCCTGGGTCTTAAGTAATAAGAAACTCAAATGTTTCAAACGGCAGCTTATAGTGGGGCTTAACTGGGTATGTATTTTAATCTCCTTTGGGGATCAAGAAACTCTAAATGTTACACATAAGAAAATATTTCATGAGGGGACACATGGATGGTTTCATATATTTTGGTCCATTTTTATTTAAGAAAAGTTACTGGCAAAATAACGTGTGCATTGGTATTAAAAGCTTGAGTAATGTATCTCTTTCTTGACCTGTAAATTACTGCTTCTCTCCTGACAATTTTATTGTCATTATTTTTCACTCGAACCTATTTCTAGGTATGGGAAATATTGCATAGTTAGAATATGAAGGAAGGTGCCTTGGGCAGGTAAACGGGAGGCCTGAGTTCCAATAGGATTTTAATAAGATGAACCCTGCCCGCCAACCTCCCACCCCAGGGAGACGGTTAACAGAAAAAGAGAAGAATTATGGACTGAACTCCATGGAAGGCCCTCAGTTAGGAGGCAGGAGAAGAAGGAAGTAGCTGGGAAGTTCAAAGAAAATCAGAGCTAGACAGTGGTTAAAGCAGTTTAAAACAGCTCTCTTCAGGACTATTGCAACAGGGCCAAACAGACCTCGGTAACGAACTGGTTTCAATTCCAAATAAAACATGGACAAGTAGGGATTTATAGCCAAGGAGCAGGGTGGGAGTCAGCGGATGGAAATTACTAAGAGGAAACATCAGAAGCAAGAGAAGATTCTGGTTACACAGACCTAGTAGGATTCTTGCTAAAGGCAGACCAGGGTGATCAGATACTAAGGGTGGAAGGTGAAGAATTTGATCAGATATCAAGGGTGATCAGTTATGGAGGGTGGGGAGTTCTGTCTAAACTGACTTAGCAAGATTCTTGGTACGACTGGATGGTGCAAGTCCAACCAGGGTGAGCCTAAGGGGGAGGCCCTGAGGCTTCGAGGAGCCTGACTCCTTAATCAAAGAGAGTCCAGGAGAACAGGGATGGTTTTCGTCATGAAGGCGAAAAAGAAAGTTCCGGGATTCAGTCTAGCAAATGTAATTAATGTGGTTATGTCGTAATTCTAAATGAAGCGATTCCTTTTCAATATGTATCTGTTTCATAAGCTTGTATAATTACAAGTTGTGAAATGGTAAAGTCAGTCAGCCCATCTCACGTGACTTATTCATTCTTTAAAAATTGGACCACCGTTTGCTCAGTGTCAAAATCTTAGAGGCATCTTTCCATTCCTACTTAATCTAGCCCATCCCTAGGTCCTGGTGTTGTTTCGAATCCCTCCAGTCCTGACATGCTCTCCACCATCACTGGTCTGCCTCACGCCTCAGCCCCTGCAGAAGCACCCTTACCAAGCTTTGTGCCTCACGCTGACCTCATTCCCAGATTCCATTTTGCAAGCCGTCCTTAGATTAACCTCAAAATACCATTCCTGATATATTTTTAATCGTTGCTGTTCGCTGAGTCCTTACGTACCCGATGCCATGTTAAGTACGCTGTTTCATTTCATGACTATAACCAGTTTCAAATGGTGGTTGCTATTATTACTCCTCCTTTGCAAGTGAGAAAAGTGGATCTTTCAAGAGTTTGAATAACTCCCCGAAGGTCACAGCCACTAAGTAGAAAATTCTGTCTAACTCCAAAACCTGAACCCTTCACCACTGTCGCATGGTACCCTCTGTGGCCGTGTGTAAAAGAGATGATGGTAAGCAGACAGCTGGGTAAACTGCGATTAGATTGTGAAAGATTCCATTGATCTCACCCAGTGGACAAAAGCTTATTCAAGATTCTTAAGTAGGGGGTGGGGAGAAACACGATCAGATGGTGAGTGGAGTAGAGGGTGAGGGATGTGAATTGCTCCCCTCATGAGCCCTGGCCGTGTAGCATTTCCTGTCCTCTCTGCATGGGATGTCCTTACTGCATTTCTCTGCCTCACAAAATCTCCTTCTAGGCAGTCCTCTGGTGTCATCTTCCTGGAAGGGTATGCTTCTCCTCCATCCCATTATGGCCTCTGCTCAGAGCTCTTAGGGTATCGGTACTCTGTTATATTTCAGATCACTGTGCAGTGATTCACGTAGGATTCTCAGAAAATCTTCTTGGGATGTTTCTAACTACATCTCAAAGATGGGAAAGGAAGGCTCACAGAGTTTATGTTAGATAAAATCATCTTTGCGTTACCAATGCCTGGTACCTAGTAAACGCTCAATAGATATGTAATGAGCATGTCAGCTACCTTTAACTGCGCATATATTTTATTGTATTAAAATTTTTAAACTCTTAGATAACAGGAATGAGTCTTTCCCGTGTTTTTGTATCCCTCATAGTACCTCATAATGCAGAGTGTATTGCACGAAGCAAATAAAAGTACTTGATTTTATTCATCTTAACATCTTCATTTTATGTTATGGGCAGACCTCAGAGACATTGAGGGTTTGGTTCCAGACCACTGCATTAAAGAAAATACCGTGAGGAAGTGAGTCACATGAGGTTTTTGGTTTCCCAGTGCATATAAAAGTTACATACACTATACTGTAGTCTAGTAAGTGTGCAATAGCATTATGTCTAAAAAAGTACAGACCTTAATAAAAGAAATACTTTATTGCTAAAAAAAAATGGCTAATCATCATCTGAGCCTTCAGCAAGTTGTAGTAATAATGTCAAAAATCACTGATCACAGATCACCCTAACAAATGTAACAATAATGAAAATGTTAGAAATACCACCACTGTGAGAATTACCACAGTGTGACACAGAGACCCAAAGTGAGCAAATGCTATCGGAAAAGTGGCGCTAGTAGACTTGCTCAGCTGGGGTTGACACAAATGTTCAGTTTGTTAAAAAAAAAAGAACAAACACAGTATCTGGGGAATGCAATAAAGCAAAACACAATAAAACGAGATATGCCCGTATTTTCTTCATTTCATTCTGAATGCAGGATACTTTAAAGTAGGGTTTTAAGCGAGTACTTTTTCCCAGACATTAGTACAATGCCTGGCTCTCTTGGAAAGCCACTTTTGCCCTAGAATTATATGAGGTTTGTATGCTCAATAACTATCAGACCTGGTAGAATGAAAATAGAAATAATATTATCAACTTTTTTTGAAACTTGACCATGTAGCAGGCTCTATGCCATTCACTTTGTAGACTATATTATTTTATTCTCATAATGCCCTATGGAGTAGGTGTTATTTTTAGCCCCATTTTACCAATGAGCAAGGAAGGCACAGAAAGGTTAAGTAAATTACCCAAGGTCACACAGCTAGTAAATAGCAGAGCTGGAAATTGAACCCTGGCACCATGATGCAGAGTCTATGTTCATTCCCTCAATTAATGAGCATTTTTATACCCTAGACTACATCAGTCTTGATTTTAGGTTCTAATAGGTGGTCAGTGTATGAGTTCTTAATGATCGTGTGAGGTGTAGTCGAGGGTATTCACTGGCTGATGTATAAAAGTAGAATTATTATTTAGTGGTGGTTGACTCATTTCAATGAATAAATCGTTTTTCGAAAGCGTTCGTTCTTAGTTTTCAGATTTTACATGCTGTACTGATTCATCTGCAATTAAAAGAAAGCAATTGCAGAGTGACTAGGAAATAGTCAATTATTGTTCAAACTGCCAAGCTTCAGGAATTAGCATTCTAGAATTTGCACAGATGTTAAGCCAGGAAAAAGAAGTCATAAAACACCATTTCAACTGCTTTTGAAATTCTTCCACATATTAGTAATTGTATTATAATTTAAATTTTGGAATCATAGAATTTTAGATCTGGCTGGGAACATTGGGATCCTCTGTGCCAACTTTCTGTTTAATGCCAGAAGTGTTCACACACATTTAGAAAATAAGACATCTGACAAATATTCCTCTAACATTGATGTAGAGCCCATAGAAACAGTTAGTGGATTTTTTTACACTGTGGCATTACCTTGTGCCTATGGCTAGCAAGATATTAGAATACTTAGCCAGTCCAGTCCAACAGGATCTCTTGTCACTCTTTCCTGGGACTTTCCCATGCCACAATCTGGCCCTTGGAGAAAAAACTTGCCACCCTCTATCTAAAGTATTGCAGCTCTTTATATATTTTATTTTATTTTATTATTATTATTTTTTTATGCTGTACGCGGGCCTCTAACTGTTGTGGCCTCTAACTGTTGTGGCCTCTCCCGTTGCGGAGCACAGGCTCCGGACGCGCAGGCCCAGCAGCCATGGCTCACGGGCCCAGCCGCTCCGCGGCATGTGGGATCTTCCCGGACCGGGGCACGAACCTGCGTCCCCGGCATCGGCAGGCGGACTCTCAACCACTGAGCCACCAGGGAAGCCCTATATATTTTATTTTTGAATCTCAAAATTATTTCTTCTTTCATTTGTCATGTGGAATAAAACGATTGTGACCGACTAAACAACATAAACACAAAGAGCCTACATATGGTTTCCATGTCTAATAAGTAATTCTTTTCCTCCCCCTCCCCCTCCCTCTCCCTCCCCCCCCTGTCACACACACACACACACACACACAACGCACGCATGCACGCAGTTGTTCCTGAAGCTGATAAACTGGGCACCGTAATGGTCTTTCTGTGCAAAATCTGAGTGTTGGCAGTTGCCCTAAGATACAAACAATGTTGCATAATGTATTTCTGAGAAAAGACATAGTAGTGTTGTTTATGATCGTTTAAAGACATAAGTTATTAGTATCCCATAGATTTGTGACTATGGTTTTTGAATAGAATCAGACGCAAATAGTCCCTTCTTCAGTAAATCCTTCCCCATGTGGCCCCTGCCCTCTCACCACCCTTTCTCCTGATCCCTCCCACTGGCTACCTCCTCATCGACCAGAGGGGACCGTTTCCTCACAGGTTTTACCAAGGGCCAACTTCTTGCCTCTCCTTCTTCCCGGACACTCCCTGGTCTTTTTCCTGCCTCCAGTGTCCTCCTTTAGGTCTTTGTTAAAATGCTGTCTTCTCAGAGTAGCCTTCCCTGACCACCCTTTAATGTCTACGTCAGCTCCCTTTTTGTTGGCATTTGTGACACTCATCATAATATGCAGTTCTCCTGTTGTCCACCTGTGTGTTATGTGTGTTTGCATATGTGTGTGTGGGTGCATGTGTGCAGGGGTCGTACCTTCTTTTCTACTTGGATGTAAATTTCCTAAGGTCAAGGACGGAATCTGTCTTGTTCACCAGTGTTTTTCTAGTTTCTAATATAGTGCTCAATCAATAAATATCAAATAAATAAATGTCCTGGAATTAGAAGTGTTGAAATGGTTAGAGGTATTAATGAGCATTCAGATGTCATTGGGATCTTTACCCAATTTCGCTGAAGCCAATTATGCATTCATTTATTAACTGATCACTTATCATTGAATAATCATTATTCCAGGTGCTGTGTGTGTATGTCCCTCTCCTTCTTCACGAGCAGTGATGTGGGTGTATTTGTGTCGGTGATGCCTCTGCAATTATACTTATTCGGAAAATTGGGGAAATAAGAAATAATTGTGTAACTGAGGAAGGTGTTTTAGATTACATACTTTAAGAGCAGCCTGAAAGACCAACAGGGAGGGAAGGCGTTGGATGTTCTTAAAATGAAATCAGATGGACTCTAGAGGTTGAAATCCCAGTGTTTGAGAATGTTTAGACATGATAGGCACCTGAATGACGGTGTGATTAAACTTTTCCAAGCAGATGTGATGAGGCATCTGTCTAGCATGTTGTGGACAGTGCCCAGAACGTCCTATTCGGATATGTAATAAATAGTTCAGGATGGTACTGATCATGTTGTATCATTAAGTGTTGGAATTAATTGTTTACCTGGTGGTCAAAACACGTTGAAACATGATTTTAAAGATTCTTATATCATCTCTTCCAGTCACTATTTCAGAAAGAAATTATTTGCCTAAGGAATCGCACCTGGTATGAAGTTGCCATAGACTGAATCCTATAGTCCTAGCGCTCTTCATTAAGCCAGTGCCAAAGTGGGCGGCGGGTGGAAGGCTCAGCAGGTAGAGTGGTCAGAGGCAATTTAAAATGGTCCACAACTTCCACTGATCCTTCCTCACATTCCTGTGAGCCAGACGTCTCAGGGGAGGCGGTACAGCATCCTTGTAGTCATGGAGACCTGTGTGTCTGTGAGGATACAGATTGGCCTGTGTGGGTGATGGACCAGTGTACACGACACCTCTCAGCCCAGGAGGCACCACGATTTCCCCCCCGCCTCCTTCAAGATTAGGGAAAAGGAGAAGAGCTGCCCAACGTGGCCTCACAGGATTTTTGTAGAGCAGACAAGAGACAGACTGCTGAGATGTTCGTTACTGCAGGTGGTACTCTTTCCGTCTGCTGCATGCTTGCCCGGCCCGTACATACGGTAGCTCTAAAGGCTCTTCCTTTCTTCATGCCCTCATTTCCCTGTTAGTTTTTCTTTCTGAGGAACTTATTGAAGGGATGTATTTGTTTCTTGCGCTGCATGCAATGAGTCGTAATTTGGCCGTCACATTTCGGCTAAATTTGGAGAGCACCGTCGTTCTCCAGGGTGGCCTTTGACAACAGATCCTCTCCATCCCTTCCCCTACCAAGCCAAGAAACTTCTGCCGAAGCTATAGGCTCCTTAATTATTCCGGACACAGCCTTCGAACGCCGAGCATAACCTTTAGATGGAAAATTTGCATGCGTTTTGGGAAAACTCAAAACAAGACCTATTTCCAGTTTTTACCACCACTTAGCAATTCAGTTGGGTCATTAGAGCACCGTCATCTTCCGTGGCCCAAAATGTCAAGCTGAAAGTCAAGAGATGGCGCATTTGTTTCTTGTGTGGCCGTTGACTGGGCTTGACCTCGGGCATGTATTTTGCCCGCCATTTTAGTAAATGTGCCTGGCTGCAGAGCTTCTGTGAATTAACTTGGATTTTTTGCTGATGTCACTCTCTGCTTTCCTGCTTCGCCATGCCGATATTGTCTTTTAAGGCTCTGCTTGTCTTTGTGAGGACTCAACCATTTCTCTTGTTCCCATTTATCATGCTTTTCTTCTCTACTCATTTGAATAACATGAGACTGTAAACCATTTAGAAAACAGAAAGTGACCTAAATGGTAAGTAGTCCTAGTCATGTTTTTCATGTGGGAAATCAGCAGTTACAGGAGATAGGTCATTGCCTCTAGTGCCTGAGAATGCTGTTGTCACAAGAAACCCAGTGGTGGTCTTGGGGGAAAATACTAGGCAGCTAACAAAGGAGAAATTTTCCCATTAAAAATAAGGTTTATCCCAAACTCAACATGCTTTTGAAAAAACTCTGTCTTGCTGTGAACTATTGTATGATGATTTCTTTTAACACTTGAACTTATTTTATGCCATCTTGAACCATGCCAGATGAATTTTCTAGATGTTTCTCTTCACAGTGATTAGATAATTTAAGTCAATAAGCCAAGAAATTACATATGAAAACTTACCACAGCTGGTACCATATGTGGCATTAGAATCTTTAAAGGGGCTTCCCTGGTGGCGCAGTGGTTGAGAGTCCGCCTGCCGATGCAGGCGACACAGGTTCGTGCCCCGGTCCGAGAAGATCCCACGTGCCGCGGAGCGGCTGGGCCCGTGGGCCATGGCCGCTGAGCCTGCGCGTCCGGAGCCTGTGCTCCGCAATAGGAGAGGCCACAACAGTGAGAGGCCCGCATACCACAAAAAAAAAAAAAAAAAAGAATCTTTAAAATCTCTCAGGTCATATTTTTTTTGAGGTCTTAATTTACTATTATATTAGAAGAGAAATTAGCAACAAAGTAGTATTTTAATATCTGTTTTTCTATCTTATAGCAAATATGTGATCCTCACAGTTGTGCTCAATTATGCTCTTCAGATAAAACATTTTTTTTTCCTGAAAAACCATCAAGTTGGTTGCTAGTGAGCTACACGAGTCCGGTAATACCAATTTTGCTCCGTGACGTCAATTGACATTTTTTCTTTCATCAGTGAATCAACTAAATAAATGCTTCCAAATGTTCCTTCTGTTCTCATTTCTCTGAATCCAAGATCTTCTTTTTACCTACTTTTCCACCTCCCTCTTTACCCTGTTGCATTTCTCTGCCCCTCCATTTTTACAGTAAAATCTGACTAACGATTACAAGAAGGGTGTCAATAGTCAACATCCTGATAGGTTAGTAAGAAGAAATTAAATATGTTTTTCCTTTTGGACAAATATTTTTTCTTTTTAAAATGTACTGATGGCTACAAATCTATTTTCTATACAGTACCACATCCTACTTTGCACAGAGTGAATGTAGGTAGGTACCTGGCTTTTGAATAACCTTGAGGATGTATGGTAGCCCGTGTGGATGATCAAAATTTCCACCTTTATATTTTCAACTCAGATGGCTTCTTCTAGATCCTTTCCTGAAACAATATAATTGTTCCTAGAAATTTCAGCTGTTACTACAATATTCTGGGTCCAATGCCTAGGAATAAATACAAAAGTATTATTATGCAAATCTTTGTCTTTAACGTAGAGCCAAAAGGCAGCTGCTGTAAACGGACAGAAAAATCAAACAGAAAATTCGTCTTCTGGACATACTGTTAGGCGTCCTTTTGCTATTTCTTGTAGGATGTTTGTTTTTCTCTTGGGGTGGGGGGAAATGGTTTCATTAATCTGGGACAGCTCTCTGTAGAGGTTTCATCCTTTTTAGAGGTTGCCTTTGAAAAGTTGCGTTGATATCTATATATTTGGGTTTCTATGACTTAAAACTAAAAAAATTTTTCAGCACCGTATGTAACACGTTAAGAGTCATAGGGTTGCTGCTGTGAGCTTACACAGCAGATTCGTGGCAGGTCAGGGAAAAAGCTATTTCATGGGTTTTAAGCACCTTATCTATCCTTAAAAGGAACTTCCAAAAAGACACACATCTCTATTTTTTAGAACTATAAACGCATGGATAAAATACATGTATTGTATATAAAGGCACATGTACTGTATATTTACACTATATATGTATTTGTTTATTTGTGTGTGTATCATATATGTATTTGGGCAACTATATAATCAAAAGAAATAAGTGGAGATGTTTAAAAATATGCTATTGCAAGTGCTTTATGTCTCTTTGCATGGTATTTAACAGGGTAATCCTGGGCTTTTATGAGCTTCGTATTTTGCAGAGAGATGATCCGTAGATGTTGTCCCTTTGTAATTGTGAGCCAATGAGGTCGTGCACAGCCGAGATTCCTACTGCAATCTCTGCACTTAAAGGCAGTGCAAAGTCAGCTCAGAGACTGTTTAATGATGGCAGAGAGATCCGCTCTATCCATCTTTGCAATCAGTTTTATTTATTTTTTAATGTGATCCCCGCCCCCATCCATGAGAGGATTCACTTACAAAAAGCTACAGCTGCGTCCGTGCCCTGCACGCACTAAGTTGGCCAGGTGCTTCTAATTGCAGACTTCCGAGGAGAAGCCCAAGCCCAGCTGTGCTGGGATTGATCCCTGCCACCATGGGAAACTGGAGAGAAAGCCTGAACTAGGTCAGAAAACGGCCTCCCTCAGCAAGTCTCACTGACTCTGGCTGGTGCCCTTGTTTCCTGGTTTGCTGCTGCCTTGTCCCTTGGTCTCTGTGGTTCCTGGCCTCGTGATTCCAGTCAGGCTGGTCCTGTAGACCTGATAGCACCCACCTGTGGACCCAGCTCCCTGCTCTTGACTTTGAGAGAAATTCTTGGACCCAGACCAAGACATAAAAAGCAGTAGATCTTCAGCCAGGAAACAAGTCACTCTGTATCTAGTCTCATTCACTTGGCAACTCGAATGGAGTTTCTTCAGTGTCCCTCAGTTTTCCCTGTGACTAGGGTTCACGCCCTGGGATTAGCACTTTCTTTGAGTTCCTGGCTCAGCCTTCCTGGGTGACTGCGTTCCCTGGCTCTGTCCATAGTCCTTAAAGACCTTGCCCTTGAATCTCCATTATTCCAGTCCTGTTTCTGCACAGCCAGATACAGGGGCTGGGTTTTTGCTAGTACTGTTTGGGTTTCTGCAATCCTTAGCAACACAGTTTGAGACCAGCCTGTTGTCCCTAATGCTTGGAATGTTCTTTTTTTTTTTTGGTCTGGTCAGTTGCTCTGTATCTGTTATGACTCAGCTCGGGCATCAGTGCGTGAAGCCTTCTCTGTACCCCACACACCTACTGCTAGACAAGGCCAGGTGCTCTTTACCTGTGCCCTCCTCATGGCCTGTGCACACTTCAAACATGGGCGGTGACTTATAGTATAATCATTTATTTACATGTCTTTCACTTCCCTGCCACACACTCTGGTCTGTGTGTCTCCTGGTGCCGGGGACAAGGATGTGATTTTTAAATGTTTCTTGAGTGAATGAATAAATCTTCAGATGTGTGTTTCTGTGTGCTAAGTCTATATACCGTAGCGGACCCTTTGCCTCACTCCTGTATATTGACCTCCAAGCTTCATCCAACCATCACTAGCCTTTGCTGGCCATCATCTGTACTTAAGCTATGATACTTGAGCACCAACTTAGACCACGTGCTTGCTCGTCTGATGCCCTGTGACCCAGTTCCCATGTGCCTTGTCTTGCCCATTCTGGCTAGTGGTGGATGGTCTCCACAAGGTCCGTTGAAGTTCCTACTTCTGTTGACAGTAGCTGAACACCTGGGACCGATGCTGTCTCTGTCTCAGGCTGGGGAATAATCCCTATCAAGGTAATGCGATTCTTCTGAACTCTGAACCCTTGAGAGAACATGCCAAGCCCTAGACCTTCCTCTTCAGTCAGAAGATAAAAAGTATTGAATGAATCCCCTTTAACGGTGATTATCGAGATAGCAAAATACATTATGGCAAATCGTTTCTGAAAATTCAGGACCGTTATTTCAAAGTGAGCGACGGTGTCAGCTAAGACCCAGGTTCTCTCTGGGGTCAGGAGCTGTTTTGGTTCTTGTGAGCCAGAGGCCCTGCTCTATCATGGCTTCAAGATCTGGGACCCAAAATACCAGAGATCTTCCTTTCCTCAACCACACCAAAATGCCACGTCCTAAGCGACTTACAGTTGGTGAGAGATAAGACTACCTTTAGAGAGAGTATTCAGACATTTTCCCCAATCATATTATATTTTGACTATGTTCCTTTTGGGGACAAAAATCAAGCCACACCTTGTCATCAGGAATCTTCCTTGTACCTAGCATTCTGTTGGGATTTTGCCCAAAATCTCTGTGAAAAGTTGACTTAGATTAAGACACGGAGGAAGGGAAAGGGTGACCTGCACTTTGGGTGAAGAGCAGCGTCTGACGAGGTTCCAGAACCTCTTCGGTCAAGTTCAGTCAGTGACTCTAGGTATTTCCTTTGAGGTTCAAGGATTCTCACTTTGATGTGTTCCTGCCGCAACATTGTTTCTCTCCCACATTCTGAGTTGATTCTAATAAAATCTACCCATTTTTCCTTCAGTGCACTTCGGGGATTCTGCTTTTGCTGTTTCTTCAGCCCAGAATGTTCTCACTGGCAATTCCTTCTCACGCTCAGGTCTCGGGCGAACGTCTCCAAGAAAGCTTCCCCTCATGGCCCAACTAGAGAGCCCTCGCGCCCCCAGTCTCCACCCCAACTCACCCCAGCCCTGCTTTAGACACGTTCAGTCACATCGTCCTGCTCACTTCTTTCCTAACACTTATCATAACGTGAAGTCATCTTGTGTTTACTTGTTAACTGCCTGTCCGCACCTCCTCCAACCACCACTGTTAGAATGTGAGTGCTGAGAATGAAAAGCATGTTTATCTTGTCTTCTGCGACATCCCCAGTTTCTACCAAAGTGCCCAGCCTACTGTAATCATTCAGTATGTATGTATTGAATGAATAAAATAAATAAATAAAGGGGGGTAGGGTAAGAGGAGGGAGAGAGACAGAGATGGAGGGAGGGAGGGAGGGAGGGAGGCAGGAATCATGAATGTTTTGTTTTCATGACTGAGGATTTTGTATTTGGAAGAAAAAGAACCTGTGGAAATGACAACCAATTGCTCTGCCATTTGTTGATGGCTTCTTTTGTTGGGAGGAATCTTCAGCCCTCCCTTGCTGCTTGGAGCACAGATCTCATTCTTAAATGTCCAACATTGCGGAACTGACAGTGCATATCTTACAATTACCAGTTATCTCTCAGTGATTCACTTCAAGATTCATCTGTGGACAGTGACTTTAAAAAGTTAGGAGTGATGTGAAATTCACCTCTCTTACTGGCTTTCTGTCATGACATGGTTGCACACAGAATCCATATTGTCGATTGTTTCCTTCGCAATGAAGCCTTTAACTTCAGCCTTTCTACCGGTCAGTGACAGCAGTCCGATGACCTGTAGCAATTTAGTGGGGCACCGCTGATATATTTAGTAGCAACTCACTGCTCTTTTTAACAATTGGTAACATTGTGTGAACAACTAGAGGCTTAATTTTATGGGTGGTTTTCAAACAAGTGATGGTTTTTCAAAGTCTCTTAAAAAATAGTATCATAATTAATCTTCATTAGTTTTTAGTCAAGATAAATATCCATTTATCCATTTTCGAGCTAGTGATTGTATTGAAGAGAATCCTTCAGCTAAAAATGAACAGTGTGTAATTCAGCACATTCTCTTTAGTAATTCGGCCAGCCCCCTCTGCCGTTTAAAAGGTTTTCTTTTTTTCATTTTCAATAGCTTTTTTTTTTTTACCTCAAAAAGATACTTAAAATTCAGTCATTGTATCAAATAAAGAACAGGTGCTGATGTCAAGTAATTTCACCAGTGAGAATATTTATATATCCAGATGATGTCTCATTTCATAGGAAGTCTTATCAAAAGCCCAGGTTTCACCACATTGTTAATGAATTAAAATATGGAAAGAGAAAATTTCCAGTTTAATAATGATCTAATCTTTGTGGGTAGATAAGTAGACAGAAAATAAACAGATTTTTTAAGAGCACTCTTTCTAATGAAAAGAATGAGAATTGGAAGTCGGGGACCCTGGATTCTAGTCTAGCTCTGCCACCAACGCCTGTGTGCCCTTAGACAATCATCCTCACTGTCTGTCCATATTGTTAAGAACATTCCAGCCACTTTCCAGGGAGTTCAAAGTGCTATTATAATTTCAGTAGCATTGTGAAACAGTAAAATGCCACTTAAATGTAAACCAATTTGAGAGTGCATGAGCTTTTCTTTGTTCTTTGATGCACTAATTATTGGTGGCTCTATCATTTAAAATACTGAGATAAAATTATTGGTATATACACGCTACTATATATAAAACAGGTAATCAACCAGGACCTACTGTATAGCACAGGGAACTATACTCAGTACTCTGTAATAACCTATGTGGGAAAAAGAATCTGAAAAGGAATAGATACATGTATATGTATAACTGAATCACTTGGCTATGTACCTGAAACTAACACAACATGGCAAATCAACTGTACTCCAATATAACATAAAATTTTTTTTAAATTACTGGTATGTAAAAACATGTATAATAGTAATAGAAGATACCATCTTTGTCATGAAAAAAAAAAAAAGGTTATCCAAAAGAAGGAGTCATTTGTGTTTGCATTATGTATAATGCAAAGGAAAAGATGACTTCCAGAATGGGGAGTGAAAAACACTGTAGATTGTCTTCCCAACAAACCATCGCTTAACTGGGCACAATTTTTTTTTTTTTAACTAGTCATTTAAAGAGAATTGTCCTAAGGACATATAGCAAATAGAGAAAGACTCATTCAAGAAAATTAGAGAAAATCTACTAAATTTCCTTTAAGGCAAGAGTCTGTAGCATTTGAACTATGACCCCACCTCCCACCCCAAGTTCCAAGTGCTCTAATCAAGGCAGGTTCAACCAAGAAGATTGGGCTCCCTCATTCCCCAGCTCCCAGTCAGGAGCCAGTTTCACCCAGGGAAGGACAGGCTGCCAGCTTTCTCATTTCTCCCCATTTTACAAAAACTATTCCAGGCAGGTGTGCCTAAGAGGTCCTTTCCTCCACTTAACCCCCATCTGGAGGACAGAAACTCTCCCCCAGGCATAGCAAACCAAGGATATGAGGACCCAATTACTCTCACCCCAGCTCACTTGTAAACCCGAGGTTCCAGATGGGGAAAAGGCAAGCCAAAAAGAGGGGGACCATCTCTGCCACCCCACCTGCTGGTGAGGCAGGGCGTCACTCTGGGAAAAGTGAGCCAATGTGTTCTGCCCCCAGCTCTTGTGTGGTGGTACAGAGGTTCTACCAGGGGAAGAGGTAGGACTCAAGGACGATGGACTCCACAGCTCTGCCTGAAGGAGCTGACTCTACTGGGAACAGTGCATGGAAAATTCCATACCTAAGGACATTGTCAAAAGCAACAGATGTCTTGTTAGAGAACAATCAAGAAGGAGCTCATAGCTCCATGATACAAGCAAAATGGCACAGCAGCCAGAAGTTTAACAGAGAGAAACAATGGAAAAACCAGGAAGAGCCCTCCTGAGATCATGGTGGTCAGGAAGGCTGTGCACAAGTGCTGAACCGCACTCACTCAGGAGCAATCAGACCTGGATGTGGACAGAGCTGAAACCGTCCCCTAAACCATCCACAGATCAATCAACAAAGGGCAGAAGCCTCACAGGCACTAGGGGTTTTATCAAAAACTGGCTGAACACCAATCTACCTTGACCCAGAGGCAAAACTCCTAGGAGAGCGGGCTTAAAAACAAAATCACACCTACCCCTGGCAGTCTGTGTGCATACCTGAGACTGCACCTTCTCAGGGGTGCTGGGAGAGGAAAAACCCACGCTGGTATTCCCTTACTAAATGTGGAGGCAAGCACATAAACCACTTAAACTGTGATAGCAGCCTGCAGGCCACACACACACCTCAAATGGCAGAGTAAACAATATAACTGGTTAACAGAGCGTAAGCACAACCTTTGGCCAATAAGTGGCTTATGCTGTCCCAGGAGAAATTCCTAGGTAGCTAGGCTGAAACATAAAACAAGAGGCTTCACACAGTGAGGTGGGGGGGAGAGTAGATTTCAAGTCACTAAATGTATAAATAAATGACTGAGAAAACAAAACAAAAACAGTATCAGCCTGTGGAGGAAAAGGGGGCAGTCAGTATGGGTTCTAAACAGCTGACTTAAAAATGAACTTTGGGAAAACCTGGAAGAAATGTGGACAAATTCTCAGCAAAGCACAACCTTCCAGGACTGAACCAGGAAGAAACAGAAAATATAAAGAGACCAATCAAAAGCACTGAAGTTGAAACTGTGATTAAAAATCTTCCAACAAACAAAAGCCCAGGACCAGATGGCTTCACAGGTGAATTCTATCAAACATTTAGAGAAGCGCTAACACCCATCCTTCTCAAACTCTTCCAAAATATAGCAGAGGGAGGAACACTCCCAAACGCATTCTACGAGGCCACCATCACCCTGATACCAAAACCAGACAAAGATGTCACAGAAAAAGAAAACGACAGGCCAATATCACTGATGAGCATAGATAAAAAACTCCTCAATAAAATACTAGTAAACAGAATGCAACAGCACATTAAAAGAATCATACACCATGATCGAGTGGGGTTTAGCCCAGGAATGCAAGGATTCTTCAATATATGCAAATCAATCAATGTGATAAACCATATTAACAAATTGAACATATGATCATCTCAATAGATGCAGAAAAAGCTTTCGACAAAATTCAACACCCATTTATGATAAAAAACCCTCCAGAAAGTAGGTAGGGAGGGAACTTACCTCAACATAACAAAGGCCATATATGACAAATCCACAGCCAACATCATTCTCAATGGAGAAAAACTGAAATCATTTCCTCTAAGAGCAGGTTGGACACTCTCACCACTGTTATTCAACATAGTTTTGGATGTTTTAGCCACAGCAATCAGAGAAGAAGAAATAAAAGGAATCCAAATCGGAGAAGAAAAAGTAAAGCTGTCACCATTTTCAGATGACATAAGACTATACATAGAGAATCCTAAAGACACTACCGGAAAACAACTAGAGCTAATCAACGAATTTGGTAAAGTCGCAGGATACAAAATTAATGCACAGAAATCTCTGGCATTCCTATACACTAATGATGAAAAATCTGAAAATGAAATTAAGAAAACTCTCCCATTTACCACTGCAACAAAAAGAATAAAATATCTAGGAATAAACCTACCTAAGGAGACAAAAGACCTGTATGCAGAAAATTATAAGACACTGATGAAAGAAATTAAAGAGGATACAAATAGATGGAGAGATATACCGTGTTATTGGATTGGAAGAATCAACTTTGTGAAAATGACTATACTACCCAAAGCAATCTACAGATTCAGTGCAATCCCTATCAAACTACCAGTGGCAGTTTTCACAGAACTAGAACAAAACATTTCACAATTTGTGTGGAAACACAAAAGGCCCTGAATAGCCAAAGCAATCTTGAGGAAGAAAAACGGATCTGGAGGAATCAGGCTCCCTGACTTCAGACTATACTACAAAGCTCCAGTAATCAAGACAGTATGGTACTGGCACAAAAACAGAAATGTAGATCAATGGAACAGGATAGAAAGCCCAGAGATAAACCCACGTACATATGGTCACCTTATCTTTGATAAAGGAGGCAAGAATATACAATGGAGAAAAGACAGCCTCTTCAATAAGTGGTGCTGGGAAAACTGGACAGCTGCATGTGAAAGAATGAAATTAGAACACTCCCTAACACCATACACAAAAATAAACTCAAAATGGATTAAAGACCTAAATGTAAGGCCAGACACTATCAAACTCTTAGAGGAAAACGTAGGCAGAACACTCTATGACATAAATCACAGCAAGATCCTTTTTGACCCACCTCCTAGAGAAAGGGAAATAAGAACAAAAATAAACAAATCGGTCCTAATGAAACTTAAAAGGTTTTGCACAGCAAAGGAAACCATAAACAAGACAAAAAGACAACCCTCAGAATGGGAGAAAATATTTGCAAATGAGGCAACTGAGAAAGGATTAATCTCCAAAATATACAAGCAGCTCATGCAGCTCAATATCAAAGAAACAAACAATCCAAAAATGGGCAGAAGACCTAAATAGACGTTTCTCCAAAGAAGATATACAGATTGCTAACAAACACATGAAAAGATGCTCAACATCACTAATCATTAGAGAAATGCAAATCAAAACTACAATGAGGCATCACCTCATACCAGTCAGAATGGCCATCATCAAAAAGTCTACAAACGATAAATGCTGGAGAGGGTGTGGAGAAAAGAGAACCCTCTTGCACTGTTGGTGGGAATGTAGATTGTTACAGCCACTATGGAGAACAGTATGGAGGTTCCTTAAAAAACTAAAAATAGAACTACCATATGACCTAGCAATCCCACTACTGGGCATAGACCCTGAGAAAAACATATTTCAATGAGAGTCATGTACCACAATGTTCATTGCAGCTCTGTTTACAATAGCCAGGACGTGGAAGCAACCTAACTGTCCATCGACAGATGAATGGGTAAAGAAGATGTGGCACATATATACAATGGAATATTACTCAGCCATAAAAAGAAACGAAATTAAGTTATTTGTAGTGTGGTGGAGAGACCTAGAGTTTGTCATTGAGAGTGAAGTAAGTCAGAAAGAGAAAAAAAATACCGTATGCTAACACATATATATGGAATCTAAAAAAAAACCAGACTGGTTCTGAAGAACCTAGTGGCAGGACAGGAATAAAGATGCAGACATAGAGAATGGACTTGAGGACACGGGTAGGGGGATGGGTAAGCTGGACGAAATGAGGGAGTGGCATGGACACATTTACACTACCAAATGTAAAATAGCTAGCTAGTGGGAGGCAGCCGCATAGCACAGGGAGATCAGCTCCATGCTTTGTGACCACCTAGAGGGGTGGGATAGGGAGGGTGGGAGGGACATGCAAAAGGGAGGGTATTTGGGGCTATATGTATACATATAGCTGATTCACTTTGTGATACAGCAAAAACTAACACACCATTGTAAAGCAATTATACTCCAATAAAGATGTTAAAAAAGACAAAAAAAGAACTTTGCAGACCTCAAATAACCATAATTTGGAGATTGCCTGTACACAATATTTTTTACACATCATTTATTTTCCTAATTACAGTTTATTAAACTTAATTCTACAGTCAGTTTTCCTTCCCTGGATACACACTGGGGGAATTAGATGGCTTGAGAATAACCACCATAGCCCAATATATATGCTTTCTTTTTCTGGACACAAGAGAAATCCTCTAAATATGTCATGTGTATATATATTTATATACATATATACACACACACACATATGTGTGTGTGTATATTATGTGTATATGTGTATGTATAGAGAGATTTTATAACATATATTTTTTATATTTAACATTCCAAGAGTTAAATGATCTCCCAAACAACAAGCTAGGAAAGGAAAAAAGAATTAAAAGGTGAGGATTTAAGAAGAAAGTTAATTTTTGGAATGGTCTGAGTTAGGATTAATGGTAATTAGATTTGTTAGCATTGGACTGGGATCGGCTCTGAACTTGACGTAGGCTGCAGTCCTAGAGCAAAGATGCCAGGAGTGAACCTAGGGAGGAGAGGAATGGTTTCAGGAGTAGTGGCTCAGGAGATCCCTGCTGGCTAGTACCTAGAGATTTTTTCATTATGTGGAAAGGGCCTTCTTCACGGATCAGGAACAGAAAAATAAGAACAGTGTCAGTAGCCAGGTAGAGAAGCAGGGGTCTAAAGTCAGTTGGCATTTGAGCCACATCCGGACATCACAGTAACCATGAACTGTTTTAACACCAGTCACCCTGTGACAGGCAAAATTCTGAGAATGACCCCCAGTAGACCTCTATCTTGTATAATCTCCTCCTCTTTGAGTGGGGGTGGAACCTATGAAGATGAGGAGGTATCATCATCCTGATGTAGCAAAAGGGAGATGATTTCAGCTGGCCCTGTCTGATCACATTAACCCTTTTAGAGCATCATGGGTGTGCTCTGAGCCCCAAGTAGTAGGGGCCGACTCTAAACCCCACAGCTATTCTCCCTGAAGTCCACCCAGTGTCATTGTGGATGCTGCAGGAAGATCTCCAGCTCTTAGTCATCAGGTGGGCCTGGGGTTAGCACATCCTTTTCTACAACATAATCATTGATGCTGAGCCCAGGTCATGAAACCAGACTCCTCAGATAGGAACTCAGTGGTTCAGGAAGCAACTCAATCCTGTTGGACAGCACCAAACATTGCAGAACTCCTCACAGGTCTCCCTCTAACTTATAGCTGTTGTACTCTTTGTACAACACAAACAGTTTTGCACAATAAGGCTATGTGCAAAAGTCTAGTTCTTTCACTTGACAGCCCTTCATTTATTTAAAGGAGGGATAGTTTTCCCCTGAGTTTTCCCTGGGCTCTTTCTCTTTCCTGTGGAAGTATTCCAGGCCACAGTGTTGCTGAAAGCTGAACACAGAGCCTAGCTGTGTCTGACCAGCACCCAGCCATGTCCTTCCTCAGTTTCAGCACCTTCCTTTAATAAAAGCTGCCTAAGATGGCTTTAACATCTTTTGCTGCTGCATCATATAAGGAGCTTATTTCCATGTACCAGGAAGTGATCCCCAACCTTGTTCTGCATATAGACACCCAGTAAATGTCATTAGTTAATAATGTTTTAAAATAAAACAAATACAAGATGCTGTTGGATTCTGTTTGATTGTGTAATATAGGTTTTCAATTCTTTGCTTATAAAGAAACAAGAAACAAGACTGACTTTTAATCAGACCAGATGCTTTCAAAGGAAAATCTAGAAAGAAAATCACACACACATATATATATACACACACACATGCATACAACACATGGAAACATAACGAAATGTAAAGGAAATGGAATCCAGTAGCCAAATTATGTTAATTTGACTCTCAGTTTAGTTGAAAAGCAAGAGAGGTCAGACGTTGCTATCTAAATGCATTACTTACAGAGAAATTCCTTTTTTTAACAACTTTACTGAGAAATAACACACATAGCATACAATTCACCCATTTAAAATGTATTCCTCAGTAGTTTTTAGTATATTCATTCACAGTGTTATGTAACCATCACCATAATCTAATGTTAGATTCCCCCCCACCCCGAAAGAAACCCCTAAATCCCTTTATCCATCATGGTGAGGTAGAAGTCATTGTCATCCATTGGGAGTCATGGGGAGCAAGTAATCTGGGAAAGGGGAGGAAAAAAGAGAGTAAGAGATGGATAAAGGAAAAATGCCAGTGGTAGTTTCATAGAGATTGCATTGAATCTGTAGATTGCTTTGGGTAGTAGAGTCATTTTCACAATGTTGATTCTTCCAATCCAAGAACATGGTATATCTCTCCATCTATTTGTATCCTCTTTAATTTCTTTCATCAGTGTCTTATAATTTTCTGCATACAGGTCTTTTGTCTCCTTAGGTAGGTTTATTCCTAGATATTTTATTCTTTTTGTTGCAGTGGTAAATGAGAGAGTTTTCTTAATTTCATTTTCAGATTTTTCATCATTAGTGTATAGGAATGCCAGAGATTTCTGTGCATTAATTTTGTATCCTACTACTTTACCAAATTCATTGATTAGCTCTAGTAGTTTTCTGGTAGCATCTTTGGGATTCTCTATGTACAGTATCATGTCATCTGCAAACAGTGACAGCTTTACTTCTTCCGATTTGGATTCTTTTTATTTCTTTTTCTTCTCTGATTGCTGTGGCTAAACCTTCCAAAACTATGTTGAATAAGAGTGTTAAGAGTGGGCAACCTTGTCTTGTTCCCGATCTTAGTGGAAATGGTTTCAGTTTTTCACCATTGAGGACGATGTTGTCTGTGGGTTTGTCATATATGGCCTTTATTATGTTGAGGAAAGTTCCCTCTATGCCTACTTTCTGCAGGGTTTTGTATGGAAACACAAAAGACCCAGAATAGCCAAAGCAATCTTGAGAACGAAAAATGGAGCTGGAGGAATCAGGCTCCCTGACTTCAGACTATACTACAAAGCTACAGTAATCAAGACAGTATGATACTGGCACTAAAACAGAAATATAGATCAATGGAACAGGATAGAAAGCCCAGAGATAAACCCATGCACATATGGTTACCTTATCTTTGATAAAGGAGGCAAGAATATACAGTGGAGAAAGGACAGCCTCTTCAATAAGTGGTGCTGGGAAAACTGGACAGCTACATGTAAAAGTATGAGATTAGAACACTCCCTAACACCATACACAAAAATAACTCAAAATGGATTAAAGATCTAAATGTAAGGCCAGAAACTATCAAACTCTTAGAGGAAAACATAGGCAGGACACTCTATGACATAAATCACAGCAAGATCCTTTTTGACCCACCTCCTAGAGGGATGGAAATAAAAACAAAAATAAACAAATGGGACCTAATGAAACTTCAAAGCTTTTGCACAGCAAAGGAAACCATAAACAAGACCAAAAGACAACCCTCAGAATGGGTGAAAATATTTGCAAATGAAGCAGCTGACAAAGGATTAATCTCCAAAATATACAAGCAGCTCATGCAGCTCAATATCAAAGAAACAAACAATCCAAAAATGGGCAGAAGACCTAAATAGACATTTCTCCAAAGAAGATATACAGATTGCCAACAAACACATGGAAGGATGCTCAACATCACTAATCATTAGACAAATGCAAATCAAAACTACAATGAGTTATCATCTCACACCGGTCAGAATGGCCATCATCAAAAAATCTACAAACGATAAATGCTGGAGAGGGTGTGGAGAAAAGGGAACACTCTTTCACTGTTGGTGGGAATGTAAATTGATACAGCCACTATGGAGAACAGAATGGAGGTTCTTTAAAAAACTACAAATAGAAGTACCATACGACCCAACAATCCCACTACTGGGCATATACCCTGAGAAAACCATAATTCAAAAAGAGTCATGTACCAAAATGTTCTACTTACAGCTCTACTTACAATAGCCAGGAGATGGAAGCAATCTAAGTGTCCATCATGGGATGAATGGATAAAGAAGATGTGGCACATATATACAATGGAATATTACTCAGCCATAAAAAGAAATGAAATTGAGTTATTTGTAGTGAGGTGGATGGACCTAGAGTCTGTCATACAGAGTGAAGTAAGTCAGAAAGAGAAAAACAAATACCGTATGCTAACAGATGTATGTGGAATCTAAGGAAAGAAAAAAAAGGTCATGAATAACCTAGGGGTAAGACGGGAATAAAGACACAGACCTACTAGAGAATGGACTTGAGGATATAGGGAGGGGGAAGGGTGAGCTGTGACAAAGCGAGACAGAGGCATGGACATATATACACTACCAAACCTAAGGTAGATAGCTAGTGGGAAGCAGCCGCATAGCACAGGGAGATCAGCTCGGTGCTTTGTGACTGCCTGGAGGGGTGGGATAGGGAGGGTGGGAGGGAGGGAGATGCAAGAGGGAAGAGATATGGGAACATATGTATATGTATAACTGATACCCTTTATTATAAAGCAGAAAGTAACACACCATTGTAAAGCAATTATACTCCAATAAACATGTTTTTAAAAAACGCAAACAAAACAAACAAACAAAAAAAGAGATGGGTAAAGGAATGTCTGTATTTTCTGAAGATTGCCCTGGACTCCTGGGCTTCTACTAGAAGGCAGACATCTTCACAACAGTTTTGCCTGGGAAATTGAGCTTGTGGAAGGTTTGCTGTGTGATTCCATTTAACCCTAATGGGAGTCTCAGGGCTTGGATAAAGGCTGCATTGTGAATTACATTCCTCACCACGGGGCTTGCCCTTTCCTTTCCAAGGGGGTTCAGGCTGAAGTAGAATCTGAGCGTAGCGTGTGTTTTGCTTCAGCAAAGAGGCAATTGTCATCAAGTGGTGCTGTTTTCACTAGAAAACCAAGAAACAAATATTTGTACTGGGTTGCTTTTCATAATGCCTGTGTGATTTCCTTTCATTTTCTGCCTTTCTTTTTAAGTTCCAGGGGCCAGTGTGTTAAAGACAATCTAGTGCATTTTATTTTTAAATGATCAGAATGTGAATAGAATGTTCATTAAAGGCCAACAGCTGTAACCAAATGCAAGAGTCTTTTCCTTCCTGCGAGTTATAAGCTCTGAAGTGATCTAAGAATGGACTCAGATGTGAATGATGGCAGAAATGGCTGTTTATCCTGTTTTGCCTCATCTCAGCCCGAGGTTGGGTGTATCTGGAACTTTTTACATCAGAAACACCAACTGCTAAATTAGATATTGTTCTGATATAAAAAGCCTTGGTAAACAGCCTTGTTCAAAAGTGCTAGTTTTCTATATACTATTTTTTTAAAGCCACCAAGTGGAAACAGAGTTGTTGGTTTTGTGTTTTTTGCCCGTTGAGATAAGCATTATATTACTGGCTGTTCCGGAGTTCTGTTCCTTTGTTCCCTCTGCTGGCTGAAGAGAAGTATTACTGGCGCTCGAGGGTTTGATTTTTGCAAGGCTGGGAGCACATTTTCTCCTCTGCCACAATTAAGAGAGCTAAAAAAAAAGAAAAATGCAACGGTCCATGTTAAAATTTCCAAAAGCAAATGAAATTTCTCCCACTTTCTCCTCTTCTTGGTCTCTTCCGTCACCCTCAGATTGTGAAAAAGTGATACACACAGGGCTTGGGGACCTGAAAGCTGAAAAGACAGCCTTGTGTCAGGCAATGAGACAGTCATGTGTGTGTGGTTGTAAAAAGAAGTGAATTGCAGAGGAGGAAATCTTGTGTGTGGGGAGTCCTCAGGAAGGATCTAGGATTCTGTGTGACCGATAGTTATGTCAGTTATCTTACAATATTGTAGGTATCTTGGCACTGAATATGCCTGTGCTCTGAGTTCAGGACGTGAGAAATCTGTCTCTTTTCCCTGCCATGTATTATCTCTAAACTAGATATAGTAAACAACTGCTTCTGCTTTAAAAAACTGGGTTCTTATTTAAGTTAAGCAGTTTTATGTTTAATTACTGCTTTTAAGTACTCCTTTCCCTTGATACTTGAATATTGGGGTTACAGAAGCAATGAACATTTTTCAAAATCGATTGCACTGAAATTATTTTAAATAGCAGTGCATTTCTATCATCTCCCTGTTTCTGTGGGTTAACCCCGAAGTTCAAAGCTGAATCCAAATTGCTACTTGAATTAAATACGTTTCCTTCACAACTCAGTGATAAATGTCTACTATGACTCCAGGTGACGTTTACTAAGATAATTTAAAACTTGAGATTTAGACCAGGTTTACAGCTTAATTTCCAGTGGTCTTTCTACTTCTGAAATCAGACTGCTTTTATTTCCTATTGTATATTCTTGAGATTTATTGGTTCTCCTTTTCCCAAAAAAATGGTATCTAAAATTCACAGGCACAGGTGACACTGGGGGCTTGGCCACTAACTCTCAGAGCTTACCTGGCCTCCCTTGCTGTATCAGGGCAAAGGTGGAGCAAAGCTACATGTGGTGATGAACTAAGGCCATGCACCCACTTCTGTGCCCATTCTTTGTTTCATGTACCCGTCAGTCACTGGAGACTAATGATGCTTCCTGACCATCCATCCCTAGAGCTTGTCTTGATTTTAGAACGCTGAGCACTTTCATTGGCTAAAGCACAGTCTTGGGATTACACACCATGTGTGTCCTTCTCCCCCACGCCACTGGAGGGCCTTTTATTCAGTGATGTTATTTTGTTTTCCAGTGTGTCCCTGGCACCCAGCACGGTGCCAGCCCCCCAGGATATATGTGTGTGTGTGTGTGTGTGTTTCAACCATTGTTCATTGAATGAGTAAATGGGGTCAAGTGCTAGGCATTTTGATAATGTTTTATAATTTCTTTTGCTGGGAGTTAATGCAGAGGAAGGAAAGATTAGTTAAGCCTAGTAGAATTAGAGGGGTTATAGATTAATTGTAAAAACTAGAAAGACTTGTACCTTATGCTATTTTGTTTGAAATAGAGAAGGGAAGATCATTGGTTGAGTGACCAAGACCAACCTCTTATTTTAACATTCTTGTTTTCTAGTATATATTCTGGATTGAGGAAAAGAGAAAGTATGCATAATGAGCAATCTAAAACAGGATGATATCAGAAAATCAGTATATTTGAAGACTTTTCAGAAATAAAAAGCATGTGAGACAGTAATTATCGGAAAAGAAAAACAGAAAAGTCTAGAGTTGAAACAATAAATCAAGCTGGGTTCCTTAAAGTGACCAATAAAACTGGCAAGTCTGTGGCAAGGCTGATCAAGGGGAAACAGGGAAACCCTAAAAACAAATGATGTGAGAAATAAGAACAGGGATGTAACTATAGATAAGGAGGGTGGCAGACTCAAGAAAGCATAAGAAATTACTTTGTATACATTTGGATATTCTAGATGCAATTACCAATTTTCTAAGATACATACATTATCAAAATTGGGTAGAAGAATAGAAAATTTCAAGAAAGCAATAATCATAGAATAAATTAAGGCACTCAAAAATCTATCCCTAAAATAGGCATGAGATTCAAAAAAATGTTATAGGTTATTCCTACCAAACCTTAAAGAAGTAGATGATTTTTATATTATAAAAATGAACCATATATTATTTCTTATTAATCCTTAATATAGTATTGATAACATGTAATGTTAACATAGTTACAATATTTATATAATATAAAGAATAATTTTTATATTATAAATCATTTCTAGTATAAAACCATGTTCAGATAACAAAAAAAGATTGGAAATATCTTGGCCAATTAGAGAAGGCTAGCAAAACTCTGATACCAAACTAGATGAGAGAAGACACCTGCAAAAAGGAAAACTGTGGTCCAATCTCGCTTGTAAATACAGATGCAAAACTCCTACATAAATTAAAACATAAAGTTTAAAGAATTAAACATGCTCACAAGGTGTGGTTTATATTGACTGTGCAAAGGTGGTTTAATTTAGAATATCCATGAATGTTTTTCTCCATGTTAAGAGAGAAAAAAAGTGTTGAGGGGGGAAAAAAAAAAAGTGTTGTTGGATGTTGAAGATGTATAATAAAATATAAAACCAACTGCTGATTTTCAAAGAAAGTAGCCAACAAAGAATAGAGAATACTTTATCTAATTTGCTGTAGCAAGTGTTGTCATCAATGCTAAAACATTAACTACATATCAATAAGAGTTAGGAATAACATGTGGATACCTGGTATCTCAGCTATTCAACATGATAGAATTCCTGGTCAGTGCAGTTAATCCCAAAAGCATAGTGGGATGAGAGGAGCAAACTTTCATTATTTAAGATATTACCAGATATGTAGAAATCAAAGATAAAGAGCTAATTACTAGAATTAAAGATTTAGTCACGTTGGCAAGAACAGAAATCAATAAACAAACATAAATGGTTTCCTATATACCCCCACTTACCAATTACAAAAATTTCTTAAATTTCCTTCACCATAGTAATTAGTATCATGAAATATGTAGGAAGAGATATACAAAGGAACATATAAAACTTACTAAAGAGAACTGTTAAGCATCTGTGAAGTACACAGAAGCCCTGAGTTAACAGAAAAATATGTCAAGCTCCTGGATAGGAAAGGTCTTTTTTAGGAGACCCGTTCTTCTAAAGTTATTCTATAAATTTAATATCCCAATTAAAGGTCCAGAAGAAGTTTTCATTGGGTCTGAAAAGTTGACCTGAAAATTTATCCAGAAAAGGAAATGAGCAGGAAACACCAAGATTTTTTTTGCAGAAGAAGTAGGCAGAAAAACTGAGGGAGACTTCCTGTACCAGCTATCAAAATAAACTACTGAGGCTTTAACCACCGCCGCATCAGGTGCCTTTCCTCCTTGTGAAACAGTTGCAAATGAATTCATGAGCTGGTGAAGAATTAACATACAGTTCCTTCACTGGAGATAAAGCCAGTGTGAGCTTTCTCTTTCTTCCCTCAAATTTAATTTACCCGCCAGGGCACAGGCAGAACAGTGTGAGGTAGGGGAGGCAGATGGCGCCTATAAAGCGGGGAAGCCTTGCCAGGACACTCACCCTGGGAGGTAGCAGGGCTGAAGGCACAGGCTTGCAGGCCCTGCAGGTCCCAGAGACAGAAGCAAGAGCTTTGTCTTCTCAATCAAATCACTTCTCCTCCCAGGGGGGAGGGCAATTAGTGTGGAGAGAGAGGAGTGTGAAATTCTCATTAAGAAACACAGGATCGAATAGATAAACAAGGACCTACTGTATAGCCCAGGGAACTATATTTAAAATCTTGGGTCAGAAAAGAAGATGTAAAATTGTCTCTGTTTGCACATGACACAATAGCATATATAGAAAAACCTAAAGAAAGCACCGAAAACCTGTTAGATGAATCAGTTAATTCAGTGAAGTTACAGGATACAAAGTTAACCTACAAAAATCAGTAGTGTTTCTGTACACTAACAATAGGTTGTCTGAGAAAGAAAATAATCTCATGTATAATAACATCAAAAACAATAAAATGCTTAGGAATAAATTTAACCAAGGAGGTGAAAGACCTGTACACTGAAAACTGTGAGAGACTCTGATAAAAGAATTTGAAGAAGGTACAAATAAATGGAACTATAGCCCATGTTCATGGACCAAAGCAATTATTATTGTAAATGTCCATACTGCCCAAAGCCACTTAAAAATTCAACCCAATCCCTATCAAGTTTCCAAAGGCAGATTTTACAGATAGAACTAAGAATTCCTAAAGTTCGTATGGAGCCACAAAACATCCTGAATAGCCAAAGCAATCCTGAAGGAAAAAAAAAAAAAAAAGCTGGAGGGATCCCACTTCTTGACTTAAACTGTATTAGAAAGCTCTAGTGATTTTTAAAGTAAAGTACTAGAATAAAAACAGACCAGTGGAACAAAATCAGGAGCCCAGAAATAAACCCATATATGATGAACTAATATTTGACAAGGGATCCCAGAATATTTGAAGGGAAAAAGAAAGTCTCTTTAATAAATGCCAAAAGAACTGGATTTTCACCTGCAAAAGGATGAAAGTGGACCCCTATGTTATGTCAATCACAAAAATTAACTCAAAACAGTTTAAAAACTT
This sequence comes from Stenella coeruleoalba, assembly GCF_951394435.1. NCBI lineage: Eukaryota > Metazoa > Chordata > Mammalia > Artiodactyla > Delphinidae > Stenella > Stenella coeruleoalba. The sequence continues at coordinate 55,933,840 of NC_137160.1, read as the reverse complement.
AAACAGATGACCTGAAACTGTAAAACTTCTATAAGAAAATATAGGTGAGAAGCTCCTTGATGTTGATTTTAGGAATTATTTTTTTTAATATTACACCAAATGCACAAGCAACAGAAGCAAAAGTAATCAATGGGAGTGCATCAAACTAAAAAGTTTCTGCGCAGGAAAGAAACAGTCAACAAGATAAAAAGGCAAACTATGGAATGGGAGGAAATATTTGCAAAGCACATATCTGATAAGGGGTTAATATCCAAAATATATAAAGAACTCATACAGTTCAGTAGCATAAAAAGAAATAATCCAATTTAAAAAATGGATCAAGGACTTGCACAGACATTCTTCCAAATGGCCAACAGGTACAGGAAAAGCTGCTCACCATTACTCATCATCAGGGAAATGCAAATCAAAACCACAGTGAGATATCACCTCACACATGTTAGAATGGCTGTTAGAAGAGAGATAACCAGTGTTGACTAGGATGTGGAAAACAGGGAACCCTGATACACCCTTGATAGGAATTAAATTGGTGCAGCTACTATGGAAAACAGTATGGAGGTCTCTAAAAAATTAAAAATAGAACTACCATATGATCCAGCAGTTCCACTTCTGGGTATAGATCTGAAGGAAATGAAATCACTATCTTGAAGAGCTATCTGCACCCCCCATGTCACTGCAGCATTATTCAAAATAGCCAAGACATGGAAAAAACTTGTGTCCACCAATGGAAGAATAGGCAAAGAAGTGATTTTTATAGAAAGAGGAATATTGTGTGTGTGTGTATATATGTATGTGAATATATATATGAATATATATAAATACACATGAATATTTATGAATATATGTGAATATACATATACAGGAGTATTATTCAGCTGTAAAAGAACAGGAAATATTGCCGTTTTTTGGCAACGTGGATGAACCCTGAGCTTATTACGCTAAGTGAAATAAGTCAGACAGGAGATGACAAATACTATATGATCTCAGTTATATATGGAATCCTAACTGTCAGACCTAATAGAAACAGAGTAGGTTTGTGATTGTCAAGAGTAGAGATGGGGGCAGGAATGAGGGAACGTGGTCAAAGGTACAAACTTCCAGTTAAATGCTGAATGAGGTCTGGGGATGTGATGTACAGCATGGTGACTACAGGTAACAACGGTGTATTGTGTATGTGAAAGTTGCTGAGAGAGTACATCTTTAAAGTTGTCACCAAAAAAATGAAAAGTAACTGTGAAAATGGATGTGTTAATTAATCTTATTGTCCTTATCGTGGTAATCATTTTGCAATATATACATACATGAAATCATCACGTAGTACACCTTAAACTTATACAATATTATATGTTAATTATATCTCAAAGCTGGAATAGAAAAAACCTGCTACTAAATAACCCATAGGTCAAAGAAAATGTCACAATGGAAATTTTAGAATATATTGAATGGGATGAAAATGAAAGCAATACACGTCAAAACTTGGGAAGCATTTAAAGCAGTATTTACAGGAAAATTTATAGCACTCAATGCTTTTAGTAATTGAAGGATTAAGTTGTAGGTTAACTTAGTTAACTAAGTTAATTAGTAAGAATGTCACTTTTATTTAGCACTTTAGAGAGCAGCTTTATTCATACTTGTTTGGTCTTTGCTCTGAGGAGACCAAGACCGAGAAAGCTGTGAAATGATTAAATTCAAACCGGATGTAGTGAATGGCAGACAGCCTACACTTCAAAACCCAGTGCTCTCTGGAACGCCTTCTCAGCCCTCTTTTTCTAAAGTTTGATCCAGCAGCTGCCCCAGGTTCTTCTCCCCAACCACCCACATGGTATCACACACTACCCCTGTACTGGTTCCCAGGTCTAAGCTTTCCCATTGCTTAGCTAGTCCCCACCAAGGAGAAGCAGAGCTGAGCGTTCTGCAGTCTCCGCCTGATGCCCAAAATCTTGGCTCCCTGTGCACCAATGCCAAACAGAAATACGGAGACAGAGATTTGGAGGGAAAGAGGGATGGCTTTATTCCTCTGCCAGGCAGAGGGGAAAACACAGCAGGCTAGTGCCTCAAGAACTAGTTGCCCCCCGCCCTGGGCAACTGAGAGAGGTTATATAGCCCTGGTCTACGGTAGGTGATTAGGCTCAAAGTAGTGAAGGTCTTGCCTTCTTCTTCCTGCCTTATTTCAAAACGGTTACAGGCAGCCTGCTAATTGGGTCCGTTTGTCTCCGGGTTATTGGCCTGCGACCTTCTTTCTGAAATGCAAATGCTACAAGGGAGTGCAGGATATAATTCACATAGTGTTAAGGAGTGATAGGTTAGCTTTGTGAAGTACAAATCTAGTTACAGACACTACAGATTAGTAACAGTTAAAATAAAACTAGGAGTGATTAACTCTTTCAGGCCAGTTTATGTTACTTCTCTAGCCTGTTCACTGTTCCCTTGTTTTCTTTATCAGAAAAGAAAAGTCTCATTTCTATTTTTGCTGCACACCTTTCAAGTAAGTGAGGACCTTCTCTTCCCATTTCTGCCCAGCGTAAGTTTCACATTATTCAATCAAAGGAAGGTGATGGCAAAGTCAGTAATCACTTTGAAAAGAAGTTCCCACAGTGAGCAAAACAGAGATAATTGGGAATTCAAAAGAGAAGGAAAATAAAAAGACCTTTGAAACATGGAAGGAAGAAGGTGTCAGGTCAGAGAAATGTGCAGAACTTAATTTCTGATCGTTTGACTGGAGCAGGTAATTATATTCTGAGTTATCTAAGGAAATCCCTCTGTGTTCAAAGTGGAAAAACACATTTTGTTTTCATTGGGGACAGGGACTGAGATCAGACAAGGTGAGTTGCCAGTACAAAGCCCTGTGATTTAAAAGCTGCATCAAAGGAGCACGACCTTGTAAAGTTGGTAAAACAGAAGTTGACAGAAAGTTTTGCTCTCAAGCTACTGCCATATGTTATTAAATTGAGGTATAAAAATACAACTTGACAACTCTAGATCTAGACTAAGTAGTAACTGACAGTCTTGTCCAAAATGTGAAAGAAGATTTTTCCTGCGATAAAGAGAGGATAGGAGGGAGACGCAAGAGGGAGGAGATATGGGGATATATGTATACGCACAGCTGATTCACTTTGTTATAAAGCAGAAACTAACACACCATTGTAAAGCAATTATACTCCAATAAAGATGTTAAAATTAAAATAAAAATAAAGAGAGGATAAAGGTTTCCTAAGTAGCAAGCTTCTTTTTGAGCTTGTTTAGCTGAATTAAACAAAGGAAGCAGATTCTTCAATGAAAAGAAAGCCTCTAATTAACATGTAAGTGAATCGGATGCTGATGGCATATAATCACTGCTTGGGGGACATAAACCCCAAGACTCTCCACATTTTCTTTTCTGCCTTGGTGAGTTGTCTGTGCAGTAATAGTTTCTTGATTTAAAGAGGTTGACATTTGGATAGATTCTGGAAAGAGTATTTTCACTCTCCTTTTTCCTTTACCCATTTAATTCTACCATTCACTTGCACCAAGACAGCCTGGTCTGCCTCAGTAATTTTCTTCTGGTATATATAGAACAATATAGAATGATCTGTTCTAAATTTATGTCCTGTAAGTACAGAAAACCCTCCTGATTCATAGACTTATAATCTGCAGTTTTGAGTATGCAACGTGTTCTCCGTTAACCATCCTGAATGTAATTGATACCTGCTCCTGGCATTCAGAGCCAATTATAAAAACAACGTTTAAAAAGAAAGAGAACAGGGCATCCCTGGTGGCGCAGTGGTTGGGAGTCCGCCTGCCGATGCGGGGGACGCGGGTTCGTGCCCCGGTCTGGGAGGATCCTGCGTGCCGCGGAGCGGCTGGGCCCGTGAGCCGTGGCCACTGGGCCTGCGCGTCTGGGGCCTGTGCTCCTGGGCGGGAGAGGCCGCGGCGGTGGGAGGCCCGCGTACCGCAAAAACAAAAAGAAAGAGAACAAATCTAATTTTTAACAATAGATTGTTAAACAGGTTCTTGTAAAGAAGGCTTTTTCCCTCTAAGGGAAATCCTTAGAATAGATTAAATGAAAAAAGAAAACCACAGGATTCAAATTGAAACCATAAATTCTGTGATTCCAGGTAGATAGATGATAGATCAAGCCCTTAGTTGACCGATCAATAGACAGACATCAGTAAAAATAAAAATGTGTACCTAGACGCATATCAATTCCTAAGAAAAAATGATACGTAACAAAATATTTTCTCCACTTAGCTGACTATGGGTGATTCTTTTTCTTCTTCATATTTTCCACAAGAAACATACATTACTTTTATTATCAAAAAAAGGTACATTGTTTTTAGAGAAAGATGAGCTCCTAGTAGGAATGCTCTGTCCCTATTGTAACCAGAAGATGTTAAAAGCCAATATTACGAAACAAAATAAAATTCGAACTAAGTCATTTGGCCAGAAACTTAAACAGCAGAATTTATCAGATCAAATCTTTATTTGTGATAAATCCTTACCAACACTTAGGTGGACTGTTGCAGGCGTTTTTGCCCTGAGCAGCTTCCTACCCTGCCCCTCATTTATAGTGGGGATCATATGTACATTTATTCCTTCTTAGTAGAACTTCATCAGAATTTCTTCCTCTGAGTTTGAAATGTTTGGGGGATTTCTAGGCTGAAGCAGGCCCTGGAAATGAAGTGAGCTACATAATTTACAGGACCGAGTGCAAAATGAAAATATAGAGCCCTGTGTTCAAACGTTATTAAGCATTTCAAGGCAGCTACAGCAGAGCATTAGACCAAGCAGGGGACACTTCCAAGCATGGGGTCCTGTGCACCCGTGCAAGTTGCCCATGCAATGAAGTTTGCCAGCCCCAAAGAGAGTACGCACTCGGGAGGGAAGAAGGTCTCCGTTGGAATCTTGTTCTGACACCAGCTATACCTGGCAGAGCCTCATTTCCCTCTTCTGCAAAAATGGAGGCCCTCTCAAGGGGTCTTTAGAGGGTAAAAGATCTGGTGCAGTGCCTGGTGTCAAACAAAGCCAGAGGCTAGTGGTGATATTCAGTAGTGCACTATTGTAACAGGGACAGGAATCCAGTGTGAACCAAACCCTAACTCACTTTGTACCAAGGCGACTGGTCATTTTGAAGGGAGGATGCGGTGGTAGGGAGTGGGGGGCAAGCTGGGGCTTTGTAGAGTCAGAGAAGTGAAAATTAACAAAAAGGAGAAAGGGAAGGGTTGGTCCACGCGACACCATCTGGTTTGCTACCTGGGGCTTATGGAAATTACACTCCTCCCTTCCTGCAGAGGCAAACGACCATCTAGAAGATTCCTGTTTATTTCCTTAATTGATCTTGGACTTCGGATAGCTCCCATTATCAAAAATAAGGTACTTCGTGACGAGCAACGGTGTGGCACAGTGAAATCGGATTTAAAATTAAATCCTCGTTCCTCAAGAGCAAATAGTACAGAGGAAAGCACTGCACAGGGTCTAATTTGGGGCATAAAGAAGAACTTCGAATCGATTGTTCCCTCACTTCACATTCTTGGTAAATAGGAGTGTGACTCTTTGAATAAATGTCATAAAGCCTTTTTAATAGAACAAACTCGAACTTGAAATTTTCTTTAAACATGGAAATTACCCAGCAAAAGGAGAAGAAGTGGCTCCCAGGCAGCTTATAATACCAATTTTATTGTTGACTTATTTCTGAACATTCTTAACTGAGAAGAATTCGATGAACAAACACTTTAATATCCTGAACTAAACCATGACAAATTCATTTTCAGAGGTACATCTGCTAGTTAATGGGTGGTTCGGGCCACTGTTTTCTCCAAGACTGTGTAAGTTTCACTAGAGGGAAATTGTTTAAATTACAGATTCTTGGCTTCTCTCTGGATTTACTGAATCGGAGACTCTGGCACTGTGTCTCTGAAATCTTATCGTTAACGGGCTCGTGCTTCTTATGCACATTGACGTTGGACAGACTCAATTGACCTCATATTCACGTGGAAATAGATGAGCATTTTGTAAGGTCTCCAGTGTGTAAAGATCAGAAGCACAGCTTTCTTTTTACTTGTTTTCTCTCCCCTGGTCAGGAGATCTACCTCTGTTCCCATGACTCTACTGCGTACGCAAGATATCTTTTTCACCTGAACCAAGTACTAAATCCTGGATCTGGAATAAAAATGAAATCTGAAGGTGGCCCCTTGGCTCACATCCATGGGAAGAATTCCAACACACCCCCTCCCACCAGCTCTTTCCTAGTTCCCTTCTCTCCACAAGCTGATGGAGGACGGATGGTGACCATATACCTCATGGGGCTCAGAGCTCAACCCTGCCCCATCCACCTTCCTTTGCCTTGAATTTACATGGGAAATTGATGCTTCTAACTGGCCCTTGTCCGTATGTGGCGTCTTCCAGCAATAATGATGGTCTCTTAATCATCAAACCACACTCTCATCACCTAAGCTTTATGAACAGGAGAACGTGTCTGTAAAACAGTCAAAGTTGAGGAATCTGATCTGTGGCCAGAAGATGGAGAACTGCTAACTGGTCCACATGGGGACTGAATCACAGGGCATAAGTCTGAACGTGGCAAACCGTGTTACCTAAGAATGCTCAGGTTTTAAGGAAACACAATTCTATTTCTATGTTCATATCTTCACCTTCCTCGCTCAAACCCGCCATTTTTCCACCCAAGAAACATTACTGAGTATTAGGTTTCAAGGTTAGGTGAAGTGACTTCAAAGTAAATGACAAAGACTATTGGTGTTTTGTAATATTGTGGCACTCATGCTGCCATGTACGTTTATATAACCTCTTTGTGCGCCAGTTTTTTCATCTGCAAAATGGAGATCTTGAGGATTTAATCAGATCCAGTGTCTGAAACATCTGCTGCTTCACTCCATAGTTACACTTTAAGCTGCACTGGAGGTTGTCAACTCTGGTTTCACTGGAGTTGTCAAGGGGAGTTATGTCCCTCCCCGGAGATCCTGAGTGTCCTTTAAGGCCACTTGTCTTAAACTGGGCCAGCTATTCTATGACTTCTTTTAAATATAAGTGGGTGGAACTTTGAAAATGTGTCCTGCCGAGTTTTATGAGTCACATCAGCTGATCTAATGCTGGCCCTGCTTCCCTCAGTTCTCGATTGTAGGTGCTTTAACCTTCTAATATTTCAGTGTCGATTTATTAGTTACACGGAATAGCCTCTCTAGAAGCATGTATGTGACGATATTAGATTCCATTGTAACTCTGTCAAGTCCCTTAAGCCTTAAGTAACTTACTTCCCTGAGGAAAGATCTGGTTTACCTTAAACTTTGAAAACTAAAAAGGCACCTAGGGAAGTATCTGGTTTTTTCAATGAATAGGAAAACCCCTAACATTGAAAACTTCGTGACATTTTTCACAGCAGTCAGACCATTGCCCTCAATGTCTAGTCCATATTCTACCGTGAGTGTTGGCATCTGACGGCTTACATGGCCTGTTTAAATTCCTATTAGGTGGACTTGTCACTTCTGTGGTTCAGAGCTCTTGAGTACCAAATGCTTACTTTTACAGAATGCCTAAATGCAGAAATGACCTAATAGTTTAAATGTACGTAAGTGCTTTGGCACCTTTAAACTTCTAAGTAGCTTACTTTTCCTAGCAGCATCTTTAAGATTTAGGAAGTTAAACGCCAGTGGGAATGTTGATTTCAAACATGGCTCCTCTCTACTTAGAGTTGAATGCCTATAAAATGAATGTCGTTTTAAAAAAATCATTGGATATTTAGCCGATTTATTTAATCCATTTCCTTAACATTTTTGCATTAATTAAACGCATTTAGAAGATAAAATAATCAAAGGACAAAATCCGATTCTTTAACCATGACCCTTTGGATAGCATAGCATGAAATTAATTGAACCAGAATCTATTGGAGACCTATTCTGAGCAGAATCATTTCCTGCCCTTGTGGCCTCCTTCAGTCTGTAAAGGAAACAAACATCCAGCAAACAGGCACTTATTATAGAATAACAAATAGTGGTAAACACGATGAAAAAAGAAAGAAAACAGGGTGTGTGGGAGACAAAAAATGGGCGGACGACTTAATGGAAGTGCAGAGGGCAACGTATTTCTATCAAGGCAAAAGCATTAGTGATGATGCCTCCAGATGCAACATGCAAACCTTCATTTTCCAAAACTTAGCTCTTTCACATTAGGGTGTTTTGTTTTGTTTTTCTCTCCTTCATTGGGTTAATTCCTCATTTTAAGTCAAGCCCATGCATGAAAATACAGTTTCAACACTTAAAAGGTAGATGGATGAGGTAGATGAGGCTCTTATCAGACCTTTGTTAACTTTCAGTTCTAGAAAGTTTATGTGAGATCCAGTCAGATAGACCAACTGTAGTGAGCTCTCTCCATTACACATAATTTCTAAAAAATAAGATATATGGTGTCATGCTAACAAGACAAGAAAAACAGCATATGTGGGGGAAACTGAGCTGAGAACTAAAAAAGTGAAACAGCTCACGGCATGCTGGAGAGGAGAGAGCCGTCAGAAAACAAGAGTCTCAGGGATGTACTAGCATTGGGGGTGGTGATGGGGAAGGAGCAGCAGGAGGAGGAGGGAGAAGAAAGAGATGACATAAGGTGAGATGTGAGAGTTAACTCTGGAAGGACCCCCAGAGCTCTCGTGGGTCTGATCTTGGGGGGTGTGAGCATGGGGTGCAGCAACTTGAAGCAGGATCGTATTTCCCTGACCAGGAATTGAACCCAAGCGGTGGCAGTGAGAGCACTGAATCCTAACCCCTAGACTGTGAGGGCCAGCGGGCTTGAAACAGGACCTCGGTCCTTGTCGTCTTTGAAGAAAGAATTCAGCAAAGAGGTGGAGGTAGTGAAACACGGAAAGCGTTTTTGAGAAGCAAAGTATGTGTGGAAGAACACGCCGGCGGCTTGGAGTGAGCTGCATGCTTTTGGAATGGCTTAAATTGCTTATATGGGGGCAGTTCTTCAGGTTCCCTCTGGCCAATCATCTTGCTTGTTGCCCACATCTGGTCCGACTCAGGGCCCTTCCTGATGTGCACGCACACCTTTTAGCCACGATGGATTCCAGTACGAGGGTTTCTGGGAGGTTGGCGGGACCTATTAGGGGCTGGCGGCCCCTCCCTTCCCTGACCCCTGAGGATCTCTTCTGTGCATGTGTGGTCTGGGAGGTCTCCTTGATCCCAAGAAAACTGTGGCCTCCTTATCTTCTACTCAAGCAGAGCCCTGCTCCTGCCATTGTCTTTGTCTTGAAGTACCGGCTGCTCAGCCCGGGGCCCTGCTATCTCCTATCTCAGGTCCAGATCTGACAATGAGCTCCATTCTTAGATTACAGAGGACAGATTCTGATTTTTTTTCTAATCTTTACATTCTTTTCTGGATAATCAGCATGTCTCCTGTAAAGCATTGCAAATTCAGGTTGCATTTAAATACAACTGAACAAGTTGTTTGTGATGATGAGAAGTAGTGCTTGGCTCATTGCTGCTGGAAAGAAATATCAACATTGAATCTGTTATTGTCTTACTTAATGTTGTTATTAATACTTACGTTCTAGAGTTCTAGTTCTAGAGTTCTAGTTCTAGAATGAATAGCATTCTGTGCTTGCCGTCATTTCCCAGACCAGTTATGCCAGACAAAACAAGCTGTCTCTGATTTTGTTCAATGAGATTGTTGTCACTCACCATTTACTATCTATATTTTGGGAACAGTGTACCTGCGACTGAAATAATCAAAGGAATTGGAAGCCCAGTCCCATTTTTCCGATCTCATTGTAGCCATAAAAAACTATGGGTGCATTCAGATGGAGTGGGGCTGCTAAAATTTTTTCTAGTGATTTGAGATTCAGGTCATTTTCTGTTCCACTTGGACTGGAACAGAAAATAGAGTGTAGTTGCTAAAATTTTTTCTAGTGATTTGAGATTGAGGTCATTTTCTGTTCCACTTGGTTGAATGGTTTTTAGTTTGTAATATGTGTTAAGAAAGGAAGGAAAAGGAAGTATTTTCATTTCTTTCCTAGTTATTTCTTTTCACACAGTAAAGAAAGGTTGACCCAGTCATAGCTCAGAAGTCTAGAATGAGCAATCATATTAAAACATTCGAAGATTTCTTGCTTTTAGTTTCTTGCTGTTAGGTTTTCAGAAAACTGGGAAGCAGATTCTCCCTCCCTTCAGCCATTTTTATGAAAATTTAAGTGAGAGAAGCTTGCTGAAGCCCTTCAACCCCTGAGATACCATATAATTAAACAGTGTGTCTAACTAGAGTATTAGGAGTAGAAAGAACCTCGTAAATAATATGTCCATCCAATAATGTGATCCAAAAAAAAGTCGCTGATGCACAGAGAGGTAAATAAACTTATCCTACTTCGGGCAGTTAGAAGAACTAGATCTGGAATCCGCATCTATTGGCCCCTAGTTCAAAGCTCTTTATTTGACATGAAGCATTCTCATATCTTCTGCATGCATATCTCTTTTTTTTTAATTGAGGTACAGTTGATGTATAATATTATGTAAGTTTCAGGTGTACAACATAGTGATTCACAATTTTAAAAGGTTATACTTCAGTTATAGTTACTATAAAATGTTGGCTATATCCCCTGTGTTGTACAGTATATTCTTGTAGCTTACTTGTTTTATACATAGTAGTTGGTACCTCTTAATCTCTTACCCCTCTCTTGCCCCTTCCCCCTTTCCCTCTCCCCACTGGTAACCACTAGTTCATTGTCTATATCTGTGAATCTCTTTCTTTTTTGTCATATTCACTAGTTTGTTGTAATTTTTAGATTCCACATATAAGTGTCATCATACAGTATTTGGCTTTCTCTTTCTGATTATTTCACTTAGCATAATGCCCTCCAAGTCCATCCATATTGTTGCAGATGGGGAGGTTTCATTCCTTTTTATGGCTGAGTAGTATTCCACTGTGTGTGTGTGTATGTGTGTGTGTGTCTGTGTACACCCACACACCATAGCTTCTTTATCCATTCATCTGTTGATGGACACTTACGTTGCTTCCATATCTTGGCTATTGTAAATAATGTTGCTGTGAACATTGGGGTGCCTGTTACTTTTTAACTTAGCATTTTTGTTTTCTTCAGATATATGGATAAGTGGAATTTCTGGGTCATATGGTAGTTCTATTTTTATTTTTTCTGAAAAACCTCCATACTTCTTTCCACAGTGGCTACACCACTTACATTCCCACCAAGAGTGCATCCTTGCCAACATTTGTTACTTTTGATCTTTTTGATGATGGCCATTCTGACAGATGTGAGATGATATCTCATGGTTTTGATGTGCATTTCCCTGATGATCAGTGTGATTTGAGCAGCTTTTCATGTACCTGTTGGCCATCTGTATGTCTTCTTTGGAAAATTTTCTGTTCAGGTCTTCTGCCCATATTTTAATTGGGTTGTTTTTGTTTTTTTACCGTTGAGTTGTTTATATACGTTGGCTATTAACCACTTATCGGTCATATCATTTACAAATATTTTCTCCCATTTAGTAAGTTGTCTTTTCATTTTATCAATGGTTTCCTTTGTTGTGTAAAAGCTTTTAATAGGTCCCATTTGTTTATTTTTGCTTTTGCTTCCTTTGCATATCTCTTGATGAGTAAGTATTTCAACTTTTATAAAGTATTGGTTGTGGGGAAAAGATGAATTTCATTTATTTTCTTCAAAATAATCTATTCCTATAAATAAGGATATCAGCTCATAAGTAAGTTAGAAAGAACTTATTTGTTCTTCACTACCTTCACCATCACCTTATACCTTTTGGTTGAAAACGTTGACTTTGTTTCATTCTTTTTGTTTCCATTTTATCTCCAGAAAGTCTTACTAGGTTAGTAGTTTGTGGTGTTTAAATTATCAGCGTTTAAGTTGTGAACTAAGAACATCTCTGCTATAAATAATCTGACTTTCATTGACTCATCTAAGGAGCTCCAAAACAGAAAGATTGTTAGGATCTACATGTTTCCTCCCAGTGTCAACGGAGTTGGTTTGTTGGGTTTTTTTCTATTTCTTACTGAGGAGCTGATGTTGAAATAAAATCACTCATAGGAAGTTTCTAGAACTTCTGTCTACTTAGTTTGTTAAGTGTGTAAAGAATCGCTTTGCTTATTTGTTTCCAGCTAACATTAAAATAAGGTCACTTTGAGTTATACATTAAAACACTTGTGTCAGAATTTTTAGATTTGCTTGTTTTTTTTCCCCCTTCATTATCCTCAGATAGCACTGCCTGAAGGTGACTTTCCTGATTTGAAAGTGTGAAGTTGGAGGATTAAAATGAATTCATCTTCTTTCTGGAAGAACGTGCTATGTTAGGGACGACAGGACATTTTAATATCTTCGTCCTCTCCTTACCAAAGTGTGAACTCTTAATTCCATTTGCCTCTTGGATAAACAGCTGTGTCTTCTAGGGTTTAGGTAGATTTTTACCTTCGAATTAATTTGCATCCGAAACTGGCATTTGCCAAACCCTGCTTTTATTTGTGTAATTTGGTTATGGATTAAGATCTGGGTTGCTTAGACATCTATAAGTAACAGCATAAATATAAAAAATGATGAATAGTAATGCGAGCTTATGCCATCCAGTTAGCCCAGTCTTGCCTCTTTCTACAGTTCATAGTCTCCCTGTTCTCCACCCCATCTTAACCTCCATGGTCCATTATCATGCACCGTGTTTACAGAAGAGCAAACTGAGCTTCAGGGAAGTTAAGAAACCTCCCTGCCGTCACACTGTTTGTCCTGGGGGAGCCAGATTTTGAATCCAAGCAGACTCACTCCAGAACCCAAGTTCTGACTCGAGCATTTCTAACTCTGACCGTATGCAACTTACTTAAACTCCCCTGCCTTCGTCTCTTCGCAGATCAACTCACGATGTAATAATAATACTCACCTCTTGGGGTTGAGAGGGTTAACTGAGTTAATTAACACTTACATGTAACTCATAACAGTATAAATAACTCTAAGGATAATTGTGATGAAAATGATGATGATGACGATGAAGGTGAAGAGCGTTGATTTCTAATAGGATTGATACACTGACTATTTAGGGCAGATCACATCTAAGAGAAGCCAATCTCAATCTATGAAAAAAAGTTTCACCTTCCCAGTGGTGTCATATTTCAACTGAAAATGCAGGAAGGGCTTCTTGCTTTGTGCCTCTAAACTATCTGGGCTCCAAAGAATTGTTCTAAAGAAAAAGTCTACAGAAAAACATAGATGTGGAGTCTTTGCTCCATGACGCTGAACGTCTACACAGAACCGATGTCACCTGTTTAATATTCATCATCCGTTGTACTGGGGCGTGTAACACAGCCAGGCACAGCAGATGCTCTCTGTTCTTATAAGGCAGCTGGAGGAACTATGAGATAATTGAAATTGAGACACACATATGTGAGCACATTCTTTATCCTCTGTATAAAGAAATACTTTCCAATGGCAGAGAAAGTTATGACCTTAAGTCAGACGAAAACTCTTCTCTCGTACTACAGCTGTAGGGGCTGCAGTATACTTAAGGAACAATGGGAATTCTGAATTACAGAGTTGACATTCTCTCTGTAACATGAATGGCATGACAGCCTGCAAGTAAGAAGGCTCTCATTGCCTCTTGCCCTTCTCCTTCAAGATAGCTCAGACAAGCAAGCCCATCTTCTGGACATACTGCAGTGTCACAGGAGAACTTTTTTGTAGTCGGGGATTTCAAAACAGTGTAATTGTTATACATTATGAAATAGGAATCACTAAAATAATGGGACTGTTTATTAGAGGTAATTCTGCCGTAGAATGAAAGCCACATCATTTTCCTGAAAGAACGCTGGCGTGTACTTCTTGAGAGATATGAGAATGAACATTGTGCTGGGTGGTCTGAGAGTTGATTAGCTGTATTTCACATCATTAAATTATAAAGCATTTTAAATAGCAAATGGGGGCTTCCCTGGTGGCGCAGTGGTTGAGAGTCCGCCTGCCGATGCAGGGGACACGGGTTCGTGCCCCGGTCCGGGAAGATCCCACATGCCGCGGAGCGGCTGGGCCCGTGAGCCATGGCCGCTGAGCCTGCACGTCCGGAGCCTGTGCTCCACAACGGGAGAGGCCACAACAGTGAGAGGCCTGCGTACCGCAAAACAAAACAAAAAACAAACAAATAAATAGCAAATGGACAACTGACCAGGAGAAATATAAACAATTATAAGATTTATCAGTTTATTATTTTGATGTGTATATTATTTTCTTATGAGAAAGTGTTAATATTTAAATCATCCCAAGGAAAAATTCACATAGGGACCAAGGATTTCTCAATAATTTTGCTTTTTCAAGACATATTTTAATCAGGTTTATGAATATATATATATACAGATGTATATTCAAATATAAAATATGCATACAGATGTGTATATATGTATATATTATATTTACCCTTTAGGTTTTAGATAAGTATTTTCCCTTTTCTAAAAATCCTAATAAGTCAAATATTGATGTTCACAGTTACAGAATTATAATAGTAAAATTTTGAAATACCTAAAATAGACCAAAATTATCATGTAGTCAGTCTCCCACGTTAGCTTGGGTTACCTCTGATAAAAAATACATTCTTTGCAAACTATCAGGGGTTCCTAAAGAAGTATATCTTGGTTGAGTAGAGATGTGAATAAAGATTACGACCTCATAGTAACACCAGTATTCTATGTAGGACTCGTTTCTGATGATTCTTGTGGTCACTAAAGTCTGAGAAACAGTACTCCAGCCCTCACCTTGAAAAATTTTTTTAAATCACTTAATAAGTAGATTTCTGAGGAGGCATGTCGTAAAGTGTCCCAACATGATTTTTGATCCCTTGTGCCTATTATTTTTGCTTCAGATATTTAAGAAGCTATGTTGTTCTATATGTTTATGATTATTTTATCTTCTTTGTGGCTTAAACCTTGTTATCTGTATGGAAATATCTCTTTCAGTCAGCAGGAAAGAAATCACATTTAATTCTCATATAAATCATATAGTGTAAATATTATTCATCCCAAAAGGACGATAAAACTCAGAAAGTCTTAAGTAACTTGCTTAAGGCCAGGCAGCTCAAATGCTAAACTAAGCCTATCTGAGTCCAGAACGCGTGTTTTTGCCACTAAACAGCACTTCCTTCACATTCTGCTCTGCTGGTAACAAGACAGACAACAAATGTACAAGTCACTTAATTTCTCACGTCCCTCTTTCTCACCTGTACCTGCAGAAGTTGGTTTGGATGGTTTCTGAAGCCCTTCGCAGCTCTCAGGCTTCAGACATTTGACACGTTTTGTTGCTGTTTTCCCAACACACAGCAGATGGCAGTAGAGATCAAAGACCAGCTCATCTCCTTCCCTCTGTTCAGGCTCTTTGTTTCCCTAAATGATTCCTCTTCATTTCCATTATTATTTATGACACAGTCACTACAAAATAAAACCATTCTTAGGCTACAGTGTATATTGTAGAGTATATTTTATCCTCTATGTTTAAGAAATACATGTTTGTGCCTCATGTTTATCCGTACCTGCAAATAACCTAAACATCTAAATCAGTCCACGTTATTGTTGATATTTCAAATATCTGGAAATCAGAAGATTAAAGTTACAGCTTCAAAATGTAAACATATATAAAAATACATAACATCTCTCACTATGTATTATACATACAGTATAATAGATTTGGAGTCTTTGCTCCACGACGCTGAACGTCTACACAGAACCGATGTTACCTGTTTAATATTCATCATCCGTTGTACTGGGGCGTGTAACACAGCCAGGCACAGCATAACATTAATATACCTGATTTAAAATTTATACCAAAACACAAAGTATGTAATTCACTCATTCAGTTAATATGTACTGAAAACCTATTAAGTGAAACAATTACAAGCCTAGAGATCTGGCAGTAAACAGACAACTAATCCTGCCCTCCTGCAGTCTGTATTACATTGATTACATTTAATCATTTACAACAATTAAATTAAAAGAGAGTAAATATATACAGTATGTCAGATAGTGATAAATGCAAAATAGGAAAAATCAGAAGAGGAATATGTGGGGATGGAAGGTATGCTTATTTATGTATATATTAACATACGCATTATTTATATTATATATTAACATATCATAGTTTTATTATAAAAGCTGATTGGAAAGTGTAAGATATGACAGATGCTATCGTGTAATCCAGAAAAGTGAGGATATATGTATACATATAACTGATTCGCTTTGCTGTACAGTAGAAAATAGCACAACATTGTAAAGCAACTATACTCAAATTTAAAAAAAAGGATAGAAAGATGCTATCCTTTTGGGACTTCCCTGGTGATCTAGTGGTTAAGACTCCATGCTTGGAATGCAGAAGGCTTGGGTTCGATCCCCGATTGGGGAACTAAGATCCCTCATGCCGTGGCACAGCCAAAAAATTTTTAAAAATACATAAAAGCTAAAGCGATGCTCATTAAAAAAAAAAAAAAGATATTATGCTTTTAATCCAAATGAGAATCAGTTAGTGAGAAAACCAAGGTAGAACCTAAGGACTAGATTGTGGTATAGAAAATCTCTGTAGAATATCAATCCTATAGAATATCAGATCAAGGGCAACAGGGCTTTGGAGTGCTGATGCTACTAGACCTTAGAAGACTGGATAGTTGTTAGATCCATAAGGGTGTTTCAGGCGGGTGAAATTAAATGAGAAATGGTTTGCATTTGAAATTAAATACAGAATCCTCTCTCTTCTGCATCTTATATATTCAGATAAATAAAGGCGACTTTCCTCTTATGCAGGGTTGCCTTAGCCAAGTTTATGGGCATCCTGACAACACAAGGACTCAGCTTGCAGTCCCAGATGACAGTGCTTTGGTTTCAATGATGAATTAACATTCCTTAACCTCTAAAGTTTGCTTATTAGTGCACCAGTTGTTAACTTCCTTTGTACTCTCCAAGTAAGACCAGTGTTAATATTGGAATTGACAAGCTCTGAGCACCACATGTGGTGGCCTTAAAAACACACCATTCACGTTGTTACTGAGTCCAAGTTTGTACTGGTCACCACATGACAGGTCAGTAAATTGAGAGACAAGTTGTTGGGACAAGGAATAGCAACTTTATTTGGAAAGCCAGCAGACCAAGAAGATGGTGGACTAGTGTCCCGAAGAACCATCTTACCTGAGTTAGAATTCAGGCTTCTTTTATACTAAAAGGGGAGGAGGTGTGGTTGGTTGTTTCAGACTTCTTGGTATCAGAATCCTTTGTTCTTGCAGCTGTCCACATAGGTCAGGTCGTGACATTCCTGTAAACCTCCAACAAGACAAATGTTATTCTCTGTTCTGCAACTTTTTATCTCTATATGAAGGGAAAAGTGTTATACCTTTAAAGGTCAGAGCCTTAAGAATGGGCTGTTCTGTATATTTCAGGCTGTAGGCAACATTTTTGTTGCAAAAGCAATAGAATACAAAGGTTAAAGGAAAAGAAACAGATCCAGTATGAAGTCAGATTTGTTCTTCCCTTTTACAACATCTCTTACTGTGGGTGCGTCATTATCTGAGGGCCCAGCTCTCTACCTTGGCTCTCCCACCACAGCTGTGCCAAGTCCTATTTCCCCTGTGCCACTTTCAGCCAGTGACTAAGCACATCAGGACCATGAAGAGAGGCCCAACCAGTGAACAGGGGAGGACCCTCCTGCGAGTGGCTTTGGCTTGTGGACCTCCCATCAGCCTGCCCAAACCTTTCTTAGAAATGCGTTGCACTCTAAGACCCCTCCTCCCTTTCCTCTGTCCTTCCTCAGTCATCAGGCCTACTTTGAAGTCCACACACCCTCCCCACCATTTTTAGCTCCCTCTTCCATAAATCTCTTGCACAGTTAATCTCATCTTTGGCCTGTGCTTCAGAGCAGACCCAGATCAACATACCGTGTGACTATGTATCTATCTTTATCTGTTTTTCCATCTTCCCTGTATTTACACACCTTTATCAGAGCACAGTCCTCCTCTGTGAGAGTCATCATCTTGATACTGCCCAGGGTTCTTGACCTTCTCCAATCAATAGAAATTGATAAGAGGCCAGTGAAGAAATTCAGGCAAAGCTTTACTGGGGCTCCTGCAGCCACAGGAGGGAGCGAAAACAAGTAACAGGTTCCTTGCTCGCTCGCCGATTGGGGGCGGGCTGGTTCCTTATATGGAGTGAGTGTGGGGCTGTGTCCAGGGGTCAGATCGGACGCGTGGCTTAGGTAGTCTGCCCACCCCTTTGGTGGTGTTGAGTTCAGGGGGCATGTGCAGTACCCTGTTTTTGCTCCAGACTCAGAAGTGGCAGTTGGGGTTTTTTGGTTTTGTTTTGGTCTTTTTGGATCTTGTTGTCCAGAATTTGCTCCAGCTGCACATGCACTCAGTTATTTTTAGTCCCTTATAGTTTCTTTGCATTTTGTTGCTCCAGAGGACGTTTGTCCAGGTGCAAGCACTGCAGGAAAGGGTCCCAGCCTGTCTCAATCTCTGACTGACATTTAGGGAATCATCCCTGGTAACATGGGGTGAAGGTGATGCATCCATCTGTACTCCCCACCTCTCCTCTCTATGACAGTGTAATTCTAAGCGAATCAGGGCATTCTGATGTTTTTCTTAAAACTTTGAGATGGCCCATTTCACTGGACTCTCTGATGGCATGAGGGACACTGGAGTGGCCCACACATTCTGGTTGTGTCTCATCGTTCTGCTGGAACATTAGTGCTGGTTATCAGATATCACTAACTCTTCTGAGCACATGGTAGAGTCACAAATGTCCTCTTTAAAGTTAGGTGTGACTACAGGACTTGCTTTGGCCAAAATTATGAACAGAGATGCCATGTCACTGCTGAGAAGAAACTTCAGGAGCCAGTGTGCAGCCCCCAGTCTCTTCCCACTGCTCTGGTGAACTCGGAAAGCTACGTGCAGATGAAACCTTTGTGAGCCTGTGCCCTCAGTGACTGCAGTAACCAGAGCCCCCCGGCAACTTCTCTGGTCATATCATGTGAGCCAGAAATAAGCTTGCGTTCTGTTGTCACTGGGATGTTTAGAATTATTTGCTGTCAGAACATATGCTGACACATACCGCTTCCCACTAAAAACTCCTTAAGAACAGAAAATATCCTATCAATGTTCTGTTCCCAAACCCCATAATATAATGTGGCAGGAGAAATACTTATTGAAAGAGTGTTTAAATCGTAAAATGTGATCTCAGTTTGATTCAAGGTTTTGGTGCCTGCTTCGTAAATATAAAAAGAGAATTTTCTTTTAACCACTCTAAGAGAATGCACTTCCAAAGATGGTGCTCAGATAATGAACATACTGTTCATTTTCTTTGAGTCAAATGTTATTAAAGAAGGGATATTATGAAGGCTGTGATATTGTGGCTGAAACTTGAGCTAAATTTTAAATGTTACCAAATCGGAACAATCTCAACTCAGATTATCATCTAGCGTCATCATTTTGGGTGTGTTTGGGTCTTCTTACACTTTTAGTGTAATAGTTGAGAAAACAGAGTAAAGTTACAGGGAATTTTCATTTCATTAAATTTATGCTAATGTTTGAACCAGTGTTTGCTTCTCTTCCTAAAGGAATGACATATCTCTTTTGTTTCTCTGTATTATTGTATAGTTATGATTTATACTTGTTGATTTTCTATAGTTATTTTCATGAAGCTGTTCTATGAACTAATCTAATCCATATAGAATAGGGATTCTTTTCAATGTGGAAGAACTATGCGCTCTTCAAAGACAGATCAGTGGCTTACTTTGCCATCCTGAGGAGGCTTTCGATTAAATGCCTTGAGAAAAAAAAATTAATTTTAAAATAACCCACATCATTAGAGATTTGGGTCCCCCCCCCGTCAGTTTGGTATCACTCATGGGACAATTTCTTAATAGTACCACTCAGAAACTCTTCAGAGAATGGATATTCATACCTGAAGGATCAGAGAGCAAGTGAGAACCATCAAGAGAATGTTCTCCATTCTGCAAAACCAAATGACAAAAATCACCTGAGGCAAATGGCATAGAAGTAAGAGGGTGGCAATCACACTTCCCTTTGACCTCACCCCAATAGTTGTCAGGTTGCTCTCTGCTTAAGAGAATTCAAGAGTTATAAAACGACTTTTAAAATTTCTGTAATACTCTTCAAAGTAATCATGACATCATAAAATCACTTGAAGTTTTATCTGCAGATACAGATTCCACATAAAAATTTAAAATTCCATATTTTAACGATATTTCAACTATGTGATGTCACCTGCCAGACTTTTACCATCATTCCAGAAATAAAATACACAAAAGAATGGATTCGCCGAAATATGATGGTGTGGAACACCTTTGATTTTTGCCTAGTAGCTTGGCATCTTAACATTTTTACTGACTCTTGTGGATTGAAGGAGGCTGACCCTGAAAGGAAACTTTTTTAACTGAAGTTTCAAGAATGCAGGCTGTTTGGAGAAATGAATATTGGTATGTGAAGGGGAAACAATGGAAAAGAAGCAGCAGACAACATATAACAATACACGCTGCTGACTCTAAATATGGCAACAGGTGGTAAAAGGTGTGTCTTCACCAATAGGGGTGATGGAGAGGAAGATGCCACAATACAGCTTCAGCCTAAAGCAGCGTCTCCAAGTGTTCTTTGGAAAAGATCTCAAGAGCTCCCTGCTGTTTCTGTGAGTGTGTGGTGATGATCTCACATCTTTCAAAGACAAGTTATTTCATCTTCCCACCTCCCCACTTGGGTTCACAGATTGAAGTAATAAACATTTACTGGAGGATAGATCAATACTTTAGAGCTCCTCACCTTTCCAGAACAGGTGACATGCAAGGCTATCCTGTGAGCATTAACCTGTTTAAAAATATAGATGGTAATACCTCAAACTGCCATTACTAAGATTTTAGAAACTGTACACGTTTCTACTGAATTATTTTAAAAATGGATAGAATTTCATGTTAGCAATATTAAACCTTGTTTTAGCTTCAGCTCTAAACTTTATCAAAGCTATTTTACCTTCTAGGAACCTTAGTTTCTTTTCTATAAAATGAGGATGAAAATAATGCCTACCCTGCCTGTACCTCACAGGTGTGCTCTGAAGATGGAATAAGATCTGTAAACAAAAGGATTTGCATATTGTAAAACTCCATGCAAATCTAAATATGCATATAATATTAATGCTTGCTCTCCTGACTTGAAATTATTTTCCCCCTAAACTTCTCAATAAGAGAACTGAACATATTAGCCTGTTTGGCCTCAGCAAGATATAGCTTTGTGCTCACAGGGCAACAGAGAGCATTTGGGAACTTGGCATTGACCCTACCTACTCAGGAAAATGAGTGGAGAACCACTTATCACACTGTATTACAATTGTTTAATTATCTGTCTCTCCTGCTAGAGCAGGGATAATGTCTGTCTTAGGAAGCGTTGTTTCTCCAGCAGTAAGCATAGGGTCTGGCATAAAGTAAGCCCTTAATAGGTAAGAATGAAAAAAATGGATGGATGGATGGATGGATGGATGGATGATCTCAGAGGCAATTAGCACTACCGTCAGGGAGAAAAGTCAAAACCTATCGCAAACCCATGATTACAATGGGATATCCTAAAAGAGAGTACAGGCCTGGAACTCAGTAGCATGGCCCACCTGGCAGACCACATCTGGGGAGTCTGTTCTTGGGTAGCATGTTGAAGACAGAGAGTGACAAGAGCTAGGCAGT
The DNA here is from genome assembly GCF_951394435.1 of Stenella coeruleoalba. NCBI lineage: Eukaryota > Metazoa > Chordata > Mammalia > Artiodactyla > Delphinidae > Stenella > Stenella coeruleoalba. Next base: position 55,912,158 of record NC_137160.1, on the reverse strand, counting down.
CAGGTCATAGGTTAGCAGAAATCAGTGGGTCTAAGGTAGATGTCTTAGCTCCAAGAATGGAGTTGGAATGTTTATCAGTTTACCCAAAAAAAAAGGAATTCCATAAGGGGCCTGGGACAAAAATCTCAGACTTAGGAATTAAAGCCCAGAGGGAGATCAGATTTGGGCCAAGCAAGACCATCATTTTAAGAACAGGGAAATAATGGGAGGCTGGACCGGGGGAATCATTCCAGGAGCACAGATGTGACAGTCAGCATGAGTGAGTGTGTTGGCCACATAGGAGGAGGAGACCCAAAGCCACCCAGCCAAGAGTGACTTTGGAATTGGGGCAGAACTGAGTTGGCATGAGGGCAACACGAGTGAGCACAGCGACACACAGCTAGACGGATCCCAGGCGTTGGCTGCCATCCGTGCGTCACGATCACCTATCCCCACGGATATCAAGTTTTTAATTCTGATACGAGATGAAAGGTTACGTGCAGACTAATGATTTGCAAAGGGCAAAAGCATTTTACAGAACTGTGTAGAGACGTAGTTACCAGGTTCTACACGGTGCCTTACTCTGAGCAGCGTGTTGTTCTAGAGACAGTGACAAATGTCAGCTCTTTTTCAATCTCAAGGCATTTGTTGCTGGGCAACTACTATTCAGATTTTCCATAATGCTTGGCAATTAACAGTCAAAATTTCCCCCGTGCTCTCCCCTGGTTTGGTATGGGATTGAACTAGCAGAGAGTACAGATTTATTAGGTCATAATTTCCAGTTTCTATCTGTCCCCCTACACTCCAGGATTTGGTTGCCTATTAAGGGAAGAAAAGAATAAAATTATGAAAATTCCTCCTAAATCTGGCTCAGATTATTACACTGCATGGGTGAGTGGGCATTGCTTGACTGACAGGACTCAAGATAAATGCTACTTCTGACCAAAAAAAGATTTGGCCAACTGCAGGCTTCATGCTTTGTCATGCTGTGAAAAACTCCATGGGATTTAGAATCAATATGGTACAAGATAAGTATAAAAAGCCAGATCTGAATTTCATTACTTTAAAATGTCAAGGATGGGCTTTGATGGCTTAGATTAGTGTTTCCATTCTTCCTCCTAGATCTGAGCAATTACTTTTCTTCAAGAACTAACGTATTTCTTGAAAATGGCTGATCAGCGTGTGTACGTACTCTTTGGTATGATGCCGTACACAGTTTTCACCTTTTATTTGTTTTTCTAATCTATTCAGATGAACGTGGCACAGTTGGGTCGGACAGTTTCCTTCTAATTCAAACAGAAGCTTTTGTTCCTCCTTAAACCTCAGCAGTGTAATGGGAGAAGCCATTTGATAGGTGGGGAGCAGAGGCACCCACCACAGAACAAGTCAGTTCTTGACTTGGATCAAGTCATTGACCAGCGTGTTTTCCTCAGGGTAGTGTATGTCTTGAGACATCTGATACAAATGGACTAAAATAGTTACCAAACTCAAGTTTGTGGCCTGACGCACCAGGGAGGCCAAACGCTACCGAAACGTCACCTTATATTAATTAAATGGTAGGAGGGAAATGTGGTGATAAGATTATGACAACAAAAATGTTTTTGAAAATGATGTCGCCTTTGCTACGATCTGATCTCTATTTCCTAGAAACTCAAAATGTGGCTAGTTCTGAACATTGAAAGCCAATGATCAGGAATTATTGAGAGAGACCAAGGAGTTAGCAGTTCCTTTTTTTCCCTTCATTTTGGATGCATATGGAACTAATCTATATTTTCTTCAAATGGAGGAAGGAGGTGGTTAGAAGAGGGATCCGTGGAGTGTGATGAAGAGGCTAAGACCTCGTGAGAAGGAGAGACTCGGGAACCTGAGTGAGCGGAGCGATTAAGTCAGTACAAGATGAGAATGGCTGGCCTTGGAAGAGCTGTGCCCGCGAGAACAGACCCGTGCCTTAGCAGGGATGCACATGTAACGTGGGCTTGGGAAATCAGTCTGGGTCAATCATCATAACTTGTCTTGAGTGATTAATTTCTTATGGATATATTTATTTCATGTATATTTATGTTTGTGGCCGTTCGTTTGCTTTGTGGAGAAGGGAGTTGGGAACATGCAGTATTTCCTGAAGCTTCCCAATGGTGAGACTCAACGAGCGCCTCGTGCTCGTGCAGATTACCAGAATTCCATCTTGGAGACACTCCTCATCTTAACCTGAGGTCAGGACGGGGGACCTCAACACTGGCCCATCTGGGGAGATGTCTACTTGTTTAATAATGTGCTGATTGATGGCAGTGTTCCAAATAGGGGTACGTGGAGAGATTCTTCACGGCTTTCTACTATGGGAAGTTACACTTACGTGAGGCCCTAAACAGCATTCAGACTGAGCCCCTTCACTGTGGGGTGACCCAATGATGAATGGCCCCGAAGCCAGTCGTTAGTTGAAGTGACAGGCCTCTGTAGGAAAGAGAAATCAGACTTTCGTAGACTCTGTAAAAGAAATACCAAAAAAAGAAAGGAAAAGAAATATCACTTGTCGTATGTCCTTTGCCGTTGCCTCTTGTAAGAAATGTGCTGTCCTTTGATTTTAAATTTTTTGGAAGAATTCTGGTTTGCCAGAGGTGAACTTTGCATTTCTTCACATTTTTTATTCACTTATCCTGATTTTCTGCCCCGTCACGGACGGTGCTCATTTAGTGTCTTGGTAATTATCCTTGCAGTTCCTGCATTCAATACACAGTGTAGAAGAAATAATCTATACTACTTAGCTTACATTCAGTGCTAATTGCAAATGCTTTTTAATGTACAGTTGTGGTGTTTAACGGTCTTCATTATTCACTGTTAAGACTGTTCAAAACTAGTATTGATTTCCGCCCCCCCCACACACTCGGTTTTCATTGACTAACACTTGAGATACTTTAGAATCTCACTGACTCAGCTTTTTCTTTCTCTCAGTAAATTTCTCCTGAGATTTGGTAGTCCTGGTGCTCTGGTGTATCCTTCAAAGGTACACACAAAGGGAAAAACAAATTGCTTCTGTGGATATTATAAATCAGAGTATTGGTCTGTAAAGTTTTGTGTACTTGGCCGCTCTGACTTACTAAATCAAGCTGAGGATGTTGAATTTCAAAGACAAAATGTGTCTGTCTTTCCAAGACGATCTTCAGAGATGAACAGCAAAAGATAAGATCGAGGTTACATATAAACTGATCATCCTTTTGAAATCTTCCACATAGAGAACGTTCTTCCCCTGGAAATTTTATATGACTGAGCTAAATAGAAGTCATGGTCCGTTGGAGGGTTTCAATATAAATAAGTGCGGGCTTCCCTGGTGGCGCAGTGGTTGAGAATCCGCCTGCTGATGCAGGGGACATGGGTTCGTGCCCTGGTCCGGGAAGATCCCACATGCCGCGGAGCGGCTGGGCCCGTGAGCCATGGCCGCTGAGCCTGCGCGTCCGGAGCCTGTGCTCCGCAACGGGAGGGGCCACAACAGTGAGAGGCCCGCGTACCGCAAAAAATAAATAAATAAAATAAATAAGTGCAAATTTCATCAGATTGCAGAAGGGGAATCTGCCCAAGAACCATGGAATTAGATACCGTTATGACTCATACATTCCTTCCTTGACAAATTTCTGTTTTGATGTCAGACAGTTGGTGAGTAATTCCAGGTTTGTCATCTTCTGTATTTGCATAAGGTCCAGCCAGAGTGACTATGCAAATGCTTTCCTTTAATTAAATTTCATTGTATTGCCTATAGTGGTATAGAAATTATATTTGTAGTAAATATTTCCAATAGAAAATATGTGCAAATATTACTTACTATAGTAATGAAAAATCACATAAGGAGCTCTACTCTTCCCTCTGCTTCCAAAGAAAAAGATCAAGAGAAACGTTAAAGTCTAAATTTTTGGTGGGTAGAGATATAAACATATTTTTTAGTGGTTGGAATGTAAAATATTATATTTTATGTCAAATGATTTGAATGCTATAAATGAATCTTTTAGAAGAGAAAAATTACCCTCTGTTCTACTGTTAACTATTAGTCATACATAAGCTTTGAATATTTTAGGATATTTGTTTTAGCCAATAAGGACGATCTTTGGGGGTAATTGGGATGTTTTAGTCCAAAAACTATTAAAAATTAAAAGAAGTTTTCTGCATTGCTGCTTTGAACCCTATTTTTTAAATAGATTAACTAATAATCATAGGAGTGTCAGAACCTGTATTGGTATTCTGTAGCTGCATAACAAATAACCTCAAACTTAGTGGCTTAAAAAAGAACACCCATGTATCTCAGAGTTCTGTAGGTCAGAAGTCCAGGCAGCTTGGCTGGGTTCTCAGCTTAGGGTACCACACGGTTGAAATCAAGGCGTCACCTGGCCTGGGCTCTTATCTGACTCCACTGGGGGAGAATCTGCTTACAGGCTCATTCAGGTTGTTGCCGTATTTTCGTTTCCTGCAACTATAGGACTGAGGTGTCTGCTTCCTTGTTAGCTGTTGGCCAGTGGTTTTCTCAGCTTCTGGAGGCTAACTACATTCCTTGACTTGTGGCCCCTCCATCTTCAAAAATAGCAATGGCACATCGAACCCCTCTTGTGCTTCTGGTCTCTCTGACTTCCCCTTCTGCCTACCTCTTCTGCCTTTTAAAGGGTTCTCGTGATTAGATCAAGTCAACATGATAATGTTCATAGCCTAAGGTCACCCTAGTTGGGACTTTAATTACACCTGCCTACTTTTTTTTTTTACAGCACCACCTAGATAGTTGAATGACTGAATAACCATGGGGCCATCTTTAGAATTCTGCCTACCATAGAACTCTTGTAATACAGCTATCTGAAGGCTGGCTTCATCTTGGTGAAAAATAAACTGCCTGTGAATTCTAGTCTTGCAGACGCAAACTTCATAGTTTCAGTAAATAGCATGCAATACATTATTTAAAAGGAATTTGGAAAAGTTTGATGTTTTTAATTAAACCACAAATGTGAAATAAGTTACATTTTATGGGGAATGAAGAAGAGACTATTACTTATGGTAACTAGGACTTTTAAGGCATTTGATTTTTGCAACCTTTCCAAGTGACTTCAATGATTATGATACTTGATGAAATTCACCAACCCAAACCTGTCTACTCTAGTATTATAGGAAGAATGGCAAATCTGTTTTGAAAAAATTGGCACGTCAATCTTAGGAACATTTATTTCCTCTGTTGTTCTTCTTTAAAGGGACACATGATTGTTAGATATGTAGCTCTCATCAAGACATTTATATAAGACAATGCAATGAAGAAAATTGTTTTCTATAAAAATCAGTTTCTTGTTTGTGCCATTCAACATCTCTACCCAAGGCCACAGTTAGACCAACCTGAGATTTCCAGCATTTTCTTTTTTTTTTTTTTTTTTTTTTGCTGTACGCGGGCCTCTCACTGTTGTGGCCTCCCCCGTTGTGGAGCACAGGCTCCGGACGCGCAGACTCAGCGACCATGGCTCACGGGCCCAGCCGCTCCGCGGCATGTGGGATCTTCCCGGACCGGGGCACAAACCCGCGTCCCCTGCATCAGCAGGCGGACTCCCAACCACTGCGCCACCAGGGAAGCCCCAGCATTTTCTTTTAAAAGAGATTGGCAAAACGAGATTTCTTTAAACCTTTATTGTTAACCTCTTTGTATCTTGTTTAATATGGTCAGAAATTATTGTTTAAATCCCTAACAGAGTTGAAGAGCAATTGGTCACCATCCTTTGTAGAAGGCACCTAAGGGAGGAAAAATCTTTCCCATGAGTAGAATCTCTCAGCAGTGGAACTAGTGGGTTCACCATTGCTAATGGTCTAGGTGCAATGGTGAACTGTTAGGAAAGGACGGATCCATGAGTGAAAGGTCTGGAGAGCCCCACCCTTACTTATTCTTTAGTTCTATTTTGTTATAATAGCTTTGCTAATCTGAGAATGTTTCTTTTGGGAGTGTCAGAAAAAGTACAGAAGACACTCTCAAGATAGAAATAGGCCAATTGTAAGAGAACATTGCTCAAACTAAACATGGACCGTTACCAAGACCCCCTGGCCAGGGATTCCCCAAGGATGCCACATTTTGACATTGAGAATGTTTCTTAATCCTGTGACAATTTGACCTCTGTAACTGTAGCCTGAGGAGGGATATTTCCCACCTATATTGTTCATCTGTGAAAGGTGTTCTGAGGACGGATATGACAAGCCTGGATTGGCCTTCATCCTTCAGATAGAAGAGGATTAATAAATACAGTATAACGTGATGATCCTGGTGAACATTGATAAGCTTCCTAACAAAGCCCATTGGATGTCTCCATTTCCTTCCCTAAAATGCGTCACTGACTCAACAGACTACAGGGAAATAGGACATATTTTACACTGACATCTCCCCACGATCTTATGCAAAGTCAGACTTCTCCATAGTTGGAGGATCTTTTGGGGGCTACGTTTGCTCCCTATTCTGGCTGCTCTTATTACTCTACTGCTTCTGAGTGTGAACCAAGGACACCAAGGACAGTGGAAATGTAGCTCCCATGTCTATTCAGGCTTTGCTTTATTTCCTTTCAGAGTTCCTCTATAGGCTGCTATACTGTGGAGTAAGAAATTGGGTTCAATCTCATAAGCGAAGGTGTGGAGCTGGAAGGTTTACAACTGTAGCACTGTTAGCACCTGGTCTCCAGGGAGCAGGTCTGGGGGTGGTGGATCACTGCAAACATGCAAAGGTACTTTCAGCCACAGTAGGAAAGCTGTCCCTTGACCCAAGGAGCTAAGCAGCTCCTTATGTTGTCAAAACTTGCCTACAACGAATGCAGTATTGAAACCTCAAGCCCAGGTAGCACACCACCACATTCATGTGTCAGTTTCCAAAACAATAGACATTTTCTCCGTGAACGTCATCTCCCAGACATTCTGCTGTTGAGCACAGCTTATTACCAATCTGCGATTTGTTGGCTGAAATGAGTCAAGTTACTCCAGTTGTTAAGAACCTATACGTAGAGCCTCACTTAGTAGTTTTTCACCCCTTTGTGAAAATGGGATATTTCATTATTTTTTATCTCTATTTGAGTAAAGATAGAAATCTCTCTGCTCTGAAGTGGATGCCTAGACCTTGTTATGGATAAAATGTTGGGAGAACTGTATAGGAACACTGAATATGACTCCATTTATATTTTATACATTATATTTTTGCAACCATAAGATCCTACTTTATTTTTTAAATTTCATTGTGATAAGAACACTTTACATGAAATCTTGCCTCTTAGTGAATTTAAAATATACAGTACATTGTTGTTGGCAGTGGGTACAATGCTGCACGTCAGCTCTCTAGACCTTATTCACCTTATTTAACTGAAACTTTCTGCCTCTTGATTATAACTCCTTATTTCTCCTTCTCCCCGCCCCAGCCCCTGGTAACCACCATTCCAGTCGTTGATTTTATAAATAGAAGTATTTTAAACCTCATATAAGTGATGTCACAGAGACTTTTCTTTCTGTGTCTGGCTTATTTCACTTAGTATAATGTCCTCAGGGGCCACCCGTATCACATATTGCAAAATTTCTTCCTTTTTTAAGACTGAATCAGATTCCGCTGTACGTATTCACCACGTTTTCTTTATCTATTCATCTGTCGATAGGCATTTAAGTTGTTTGGCTATTGTGGGTAGTGCTGCAGGGAATATGGGTGCTAACATCTCTTCAAGATCCTGATTTCAATTTTTTTCAGATGTATACCCAGCAGTGGAATTGCTGGATCACATAGTAGTTCCAATTTTAATCTTGTGAGGAACCTTCATACTGGTTTCCATAGTGGCTGCACCAATGTACATTCCCGCCAACGATATGCAAAGGTTCCAATCTCTCTACATCCTCACCACCAATACTTGTTGTCTTTTGTTTTTGGATAACAGCCCTCCGGCCAGGTTGGAAGCGATATCTCACTGCAGTTCTGATTTGCATTTCCCTGATGGTTAGTGATGATGAGTATTTGTTTTTTTCCATATGCCATTTGTTTTGCTTATTGATGTAAAACTTCAGGAGTTCCCCGGGTGAGAGTCAACACTGTCCCCTATACACAGAGGCAAGGAGCGATGGAAGAAAGGCAGGTCACTCCAGATTAGTAGGTGGCAGTTTTAATATGCAAGGAATTTACTTAGGAGGCCTGTTTGGGGTGGCCTCAAGATTTGTAGACCTCTGCACCCGCCAGCCAGAATTTTAGGAGTTTATATAGAGGCCTTAATGGGGTTCAGTCACATATACAGTCTAGATGGTCTCAGTAACATATTAGTCTTTAAAGGCCGTGTCCTTGAATTGGCTCCTAGTGTGGGAACAGTGGTCAGAACGTCCATTCCAAGGACCGGGAGTGGGAAGGAGCCTCTGATCACCCGGGTCCAGTTCCCAAGTCAACTAGTGGTCACGTCCTCACCGTGGTCTCCTCCAGCAGCTCTTTGGAGAAATGTCTGTTCAAGTACTTAGCCCATTTTTAAATCAAGTTGTTAGGTGGGCTTTTTTGTTGTTGTTTGTTTCTGGTTGTTATTGAGTTATGTGAGTTATATTTTGGAGAATTACCTCTTATCAGATACATGGTTTACAAATATTTTCTCCCATTCCATAGGTTGCCTTTTCACTCTGTTGATTGTTTCTTTCACTGTACAGAAGTTTTAGTTTGATAAAGTCCACTTGTCTTTGTAGCCTGTGCTTTTGGTGTCATATCCATGAAATCCAAGATCAAAGTCATGAAGCTTTTCCCCTGTGATTTCTTCTAGGAGTTTTATAGATTCAGGTCTTATGTTTAAGTCCTTAATCCATTTTGAATTTATTTCTGTGTATAGTGTAAGTGTCCAGTTTCATTCTGTTACTTGTAGATATTCAGTTTTCCCAACACCTTTTGTTGAAAAGGCTATCCTTTCCCAACTGTATTCTCGGCACTTTTGTGGAAGATTAGTTGACTATATATAAAACCAAACTATATTTTACAATGACTATAATTATAATAGCTGATAGTGTATGTTTACTCATACTGGTCTAAGCTCTTATACTTTATATTATATATTATATATAATATATATATAATATATATACTATATATTATATCCTGTATAATCCTCACAGCCACATATGAGATAATATTATTATCTCCATTTGATAGATGAGGAAACTGAGGCACACAGAGGTTAAGGAACACAGCTGGCTAGTCGTAAATAAGTGTTTGAACCTAGAGAGTCTGAACTCTTGATCACTACGCTATAGCTCTTCTGAAAGGCGTATTATTTTAAATGTCTTTAGGAAACAGGAATTGGTGCTCATTTGCCCCAGTTGGGAGTCCATGAATACAAAGCTCTTCTCTAGGTCGATGGAAAGGCGCTAACATGAAGGAAGCCATTTTTCCAAACTTTATTATGTCCTCAACACGTAAATTTATGGCACTAGCTCAAAAGTAGTCTATCTTTGATAATTATAACTAATATTTGCGACAACATACAAAGAGATTTTGCGTATAATCCTCTTAATACTATGAGAATTGAAATACTAAATGCATGTAAAATGGCGTACAGGTTACAAATATTGGTTCTTGTTGTTTTGTCATTGCTGCTTTTGTATAGTATTTAATCATCTCAACAAATAAGTAAATTAGTGTTATCACCGTCACCATTTTACATTTGAAGGGTCATACTGTAAGAAGTTAAAAGACTCACCCAAGTTTACAGTATCTGATAATGAACCTCAATGATGGGAAGAAAAAAGGGAGAAAAAGTAAATTACCAAAAGGAAAAACAGTCTATAAAGCATTTCAAAAATATTTTCTGTGTTGTTTCTTGGTTATTCAATCAACGTTAGTTACTATTCGTGAACTATCTAGACCCGTAACTACTCTTTAGAGCCATAATAACTACTCTTTTTCTCTATTTTCAAACTCATTTATTTTTCTCTATTTTACAGCTTATTAAAGAGAATAAGAAAATGAAAAGTTTAACTAAGCCTACTTTATAAAATAGAGGGAGGGAGATTGAAATGGAGGGAGATAAAAATTAGAGCTGTCTTCAGGCTTTTTCATTCTTGCTCTCTGTTACTGCTCTCTTATAGGCTTCTGCTATTGGCTGTGAAATACGGACTGAATTATTCATAAGCCCTGTAGAAGGAAGGCCCACACGTGGGCCTTTAAGGGTGCGTGTTTATGTGAGTCTATATGAAAATAAATTATAAAAGTTATCAACACTGGCTGAAAGAATGGCTCAAAACCAGTACTTAAAAAAAAAATCACAAGTAGTTGAGTCTCCGGAAGTCCAAGTGATAAATGAGTATATATTTAGAACCCAGGCAGGGCAACCTGGTATCAAACCATAACCAGACTGTCCTCCACGGGGAGTGTGGTGAGCCAGCAGGTATTCAGGAACTCAGAGATGCAACTGATTTTTAAATCAGTTGATACTAGAGGACAGAGAAAGTCGTAAGTCCTTGATAAAGACTCAGGTCAAGAAGCATACTGAGGTTCCCCAGCCTCAGTGCCATATATGAGGTGTGGTCATCAAGGCATGAGGCGATAGCCAGAATCAATCGAACGCATCATAAGTTAGAGTTAATACATATTTGAATCATTGTTTAACGTTGGTGGAAATGTATTATCAAGTCTCTTGCTCTGATGTAGGATCAGTTCGCTTCTTTGTAGCTGTGATATCCACAATGAGAAATCACTCTTTAGATCTATGGGGAATTATGCCTGCATTGCGTAATTATGTATCTGGAGTTATCAGCAAAATTATCACTGAAAGACTATCAAAAGAAAAACCAAAAAAAAACTTAAGGATATGCTAGCCATGTCTTTCCCTCTCCAACTAAAGGGTAAATTCAGTCTGTGTTCTCTGCATTAAAAAGCCCTATCCAGGGGCTTCCCTGGTGGTGCAGTGGTTTAGAATCCACCTGCCAATGCAGGGAACATGGGTTCGAGCCTTGGTCCGGGAAGATCCCACATGCTGCGGAGCAGCTAAGCCCGTGTGCCACAACTACGGAGCCTGCACTCTAGAGCCCACAAGCCACAACTACTGAAGCTCATGCACCTAGAGCCCGTGCTCCACAAGAAGAGAAGCCCCCACAATGAGAAGCCCGCGCACCACAATGAAGAGTAGCCCCTGCTCGCCGCAACTAGGGAAAGCCCGCGTGCAGCAACAAAGACCCAACGCAGCCAACAATAAATAAATAAAATAAATAATTTTAAAAAATAAAAGCCTCTATCCAAAGTCTCTCAAGCCTTATCTTTTTGCCACATAGCCCCCCCAAATGAGAAAGTACGGCTCAACTCAGAACAAAAGGCAAAATTGGGTAAGAGGTGAGCTGCCGCTTTTCCAAAAGCCATGTTCAGATGTGATACAGTGATACAATAGGTATCACTATTAACCAAGTATAAGAAGTTTTGACGTGAAGTCTCCGTATAATACATAGAAATGAAAGTTAGACCCGCTGGCTATGGATAGTAATTGAAACAATGGATACCACCCTCCCTTCTTTTTCCCACAAGCTGACCATTTTTCTTAGCATAGATTCCATATTCATATATCCATATTAATAATATACAGTGTAAAATGTCTGTAGCCACAAGTGGAGTAATACACTTTTCAAATTGACCCTAAAATGGTGTTTCAGATCCCCTGACACGTTGGATACGAAATTTTACAAATGACACCTTGTTGCTCTTTTTCTATACTCTCCTTCTTTTTTTTTTTTAACATCTTTATTGGAGTATAATTGCTTTACAATGGTGTGTTAGTTTCTACTGTATAACAAAGTGAATCACCTATACATATGCGTATATCCCCATATCTCCTCCCTCTTGCGTCTCCCTCCCACCCCTCTAGGCGGTCACAAAGCACAGAGCTGATCTCCCTGTGCTATGCAGCTGCTTCCCACTAGCTATCTGGTTTACATTTGCTAGTGTATATATGTCATGTCTCCTTTCTTCCGAAGTACAACTTTGCCTTCTAGTATTTTAGTGCCCGCCAATGATCAGTTCTCACAAGTCAACAGGCAAAGAGAATTTGTTATACTGTCCAACATGGAATCTCTTCGTATGAAGTGACAGAACTCAGGTTTACAAGTTACAGAATTCTCAAGGGAATTCCATCATGCCAAGAAGTTTCATGCCAAGTTGCCCATATTAACGAAGAGGATGTTTCTAGAGTTTGAAAGATAAGAAGATACTGAAGAGAAAACAATGCCACTTTTACTGAATACTTCTGTTGAGCTTTATTTGTTTTGGTACTGAATTCTATTCTGGATTTTTTTCCTGCTCCTTTTCAAGAAATTTCAACATCCCTTTTCCCTCTACTTCACCTCCCGAAAAAAATGTTAAATTATAGTGGATTGAATGGTACCCAGCTGAGGCTTAAAATGTGTAATCTGTATCGAGAGAGCAAAGCAAGCTAAACACAAGCTTTGTGTCAATGTGACCATCTTCAGTTTCTCTTGAAAAAGTATATAGAACAAAGATGCACAGTGATGCAAATACGCGTGCGTTTTTTGGTAAAGAATCTCTGAGGTGACATCCCTGTGTTCTCTAAGGGTTCTCGGGCGAGAAATGCTGGTAGGGAAATGAGGACTATTCCGCTCGCGTAAGATGAGCTATAAGGTCTGGGGGTGGAGCCACGACAGCCAACGTTTCCGTCTCTGTAATCACATCAGGACTCAGTTTCATCACCCAGGACGCTGCATGTCGAAATGCAGCGCTTTGCCACTGAGACTCATTTTCAAATTCTCCTTGCACCTGCTTTGGCTTTTAACCCATCTGCTTTTAAAAGACACCTGAATTGGGGAGCAGCAGTGCTCCTTCTCGCGTTACCTCCTGCCAAGGACTCGGTTTTTACAATAGTATCTAATCGGCTTAATAAAAATCTTTCAAAGCTGTCACAGAGAAGTACTAGCATTAAAGGTATCTGGCCTGTTTTTTCCTAACTGAAAAGTAAATAACTAAACTATAATCTTTCCCAAAGGACATATGATTGTTACCTTTGGGTTTTTCCAGCAGTATCTGTCCAAGAAGTGGACGTGAGTGACGTGAGTTGTAAATATTGAATCAGTTGTCACTGAAATTGGATTGATGGTATGCTTGAAGGATTTTCAAAACAGAGCTGAGAACGGCACTTTAGGATCAGATTAGCCAGTGGGCTGTGATCGATTTGGAAAGAGGTGATCCCTTGGTGATTAAGACAAAATCCTTAGCCAGAAACCATTAGCAACCGATACAATGTCGAGTGAGTAGGTGGCTTTGTGGCAGCATGAAAGCTTTTTAAAGCATGTAAGTTGCAATTTCCTGTTGTTCTCAGCTCAACAGTTTTATTTCGGGAACATTCCTATGACCCAGGACCTGGTGACTTGAAAGTTTATTATCTCCCCTAATCTAAGGTATTATTTTCTGTACATGATCAATTTTTGTGTCTTTCCATCCCTGGAAAATTTTTAATTTTTTTTTCAATAGCATAAAATATGAAATGCCCTCGGAACAAAGCATCAGACTAATATTCTTTCACTTACTGACATTTCAGTATCTTTAACAGTGACTCAGATACCTTATAACTTGTAATTTAATAGGTATTCTTTTCTCTGTAGTTGTAAAGAAAGAAAATCTTAGTCCGATAGAGTAAGACAGCTAAGTGGAAATTTGTACAGGTAACAGAGACAGCCTTATTCCAATTACATTTTAGAGACTATAGGTACAATTTTAAGGGTTAGATATTTGATTATATGGCATATTTCAAAATACCCAAAGTGAGTGAGGTAGACACAATAGGATGATAAATAGGAAATAATGGTGGAGTAGAAGCACTGTTAATAGAAGCTGGAGTTTAAAAACTGGTTTCTGGGCTTCCCTGGTGGCGCAGTGGTTGAGAGTCCGCCTGCTGATGCAGGGGACACGGGTTTGTGCTCCGGTCCGGGAAGATCCCACATGCCGCGGAGCAACTGGGCCTGTGAGCCATGGCCGTTGAGCCTGCGCGTCCAGAGCCTGTGCTCCGCAACGGGAGGAGCCACAACAGTGAGAGGCCCGCATACCAAAAAACAAAAAAAAAAAAATCAAGTACTTAAAACAAATTTTCCTGAATCTGAAACTATCTCATTTATTTTCACCAAGTCAGTGAATAATGAGCGGTATATATTGAAATTTTTTTTCATACTTAGCCATTGAAAAGTTACTTTGACAGAACATAAACAGAGTCTAAACATTAATTTCAGTGCAATGGGAGTCTGCTTTCTCCTTATCCATGATCTTTTATTTAAATAAAAGCAAACCCATTTTTTAAAAATTATAGAATTGTTCAGGACAGATATAGTTTGAAAAAATCAAGAGCTGTAAGTTTCTCCTTTTGTAATAATTTTCTTACCTTAATAATCCCTGTTCCAAAAATTATTAGTTCAAGAACTACCCAGCATTATACCATTCAGGATGTGTGTGTGTGTATATTTAAAATATCTTGACTAATACCTTTGTGTTTCCATTTATTCTCTCATACCCAATCACTATCTACACCATTCCCTTTTATTTATTTATTTATTTATTTATTGGCTGTATTGGGTCTTCATTGCTATGTGCGTCCTTTCTCTAGTTGTGGTGAGCGGGGGCTACTCTTCGTTGCAGTGCACAGGCTTCTCATTACAGCGGCTTCTCTTTGTTGTGGAGCACGGGCTCTAGGCACGCAGGCTCAGTAGTTGTGGCACATGGGCTTAGTTGCTCCACAGCACGTGGGATCTTCCCGGGCCAGGGCTCGAACCCATGTCCCCTGCATTGGCGGGTGGATTCTTAACCACTGCGCTACCAGGGAAGTCCCCCATTCACCTCTGCCTATTAAAACACAAAGAGCTTTTTACATGCCATAATGATCAGATAATTCAACTGATAATTTTTGACCCTTTGATCATAATAGTCTTTTCAACGTATGATTTTGCTACTTGACAGCATAGGAAGGCTTGGTCATTTTTTTTCAAACAATGGTAGAATTAGAGTTTAGGGTAGGGAAAAGCAGGGTGAGAATGTGGTTTCTAGCATTTGAAAGTTTTTGTTATGCCTAGATGGCTAAATCTATAACAACTGTAATAGATTTGTTCTTAATGTACCAAAGCCCTGTGCTAGGCCTAAAGGCTGTAGAAGTAGACACGTATTCTCTATCCATGAGACAGTAACGTGAGTGAGGGGCGATTCACTTAGAAAGTGGAAGAAGCGATGTTGTCTTGAAGTAAGAACTGTTTGTCCAGAAAGGTGACCAAATTTTCTGTAAGGTATTGAAGGATTGCAGCCTCCCAGTGAGGAAGATTCTAAAACCTGGAGCACTGGCGATCTTTCAGCACCACGTGAATAGATAGTTGTATTTTTGTGAAGAATTTAAAGGTTCAGTCTTACTTACAATAAGGCAGTAAGGCTGGATCATTTATAGTGATGACATGGTTTTTGTATTTTTAATATAATTCAAAATATATTAACTGAAAATATAATACAGTGACAAATTCTATATAAAAAACTTGCTAAACGTCAGCAGTTATCTGAGAACTGCAAAATAACATACCATTTTTCACACAAATTATTAGAAAAAATTTAATTCGATAAAAATATTTTGGTACAAGTATAGAAAATGCATATGCTCTACGTTGCTGGCAGCAATGTAAATTTAATGAGGCATTTTGGGGGATGACAATTGGGCAGTATTTCAGATTTTAAATTTATGATAAAACAATTTTGTTTTTCAGTATCTCATCTAGAATACATTTCCCATAATAGCAAATCATGTTAACCCCCTAAATGTCCATCCGTAAGGGAAAATTAACTTACAGTACAACCGTTTTATGGAATCCTCTGCAGCCACAAAAAATAATGTAAGCCATATTTCCTAAAATAGAAAGACCTCAAAGACAATGGTCTTGCATGCCAAACCAGCTACACAGTTTCCAGCATCACGGTTGATAGGTGAGTTAGCTTCATCAGATGTTTGCATGTTTTACAATGTCATGCATTATGAAATCAGTAATAAATGTGAATTTTAAACTAACGAGCAAAGCAGAAATTAGGGAAAGGTTAAGAACAATTATTCTAGTACTTTCTAATCTGATGAAAATATGGAATATTGATTGAGGACTTTTTTTAAAAATATATTTATTTTTGGCGGCGTTAGGTCTTTGCTGCGCGGGCTTTCTCTAGTTGTGGCGAGTGGGGGCTACTCTTCATTGCAGTGCGCACGTTTCTCATTGCAGTGGCTTCTCTTGTTGCGGAGCACAGGCTCTAGGTGCACAGGCTTCAGTAGTTGTGGCTCGTGGGCTCTAGAGTGCAGGCTCAGTAGTTGCGGCGCATGGACTTAGTTGCTCTGCGGCATGTGGAATCTTCCCGGACCAGGGCTCAAACATGTGTCCCCTGAATTGGCAGGCGGATTCTTAACCACTGTGCCAGCAGGGAAGCCCAAGGACTATTTTATTAAAGAGCTGCAGTTGGAAAAAAATGAGATCATCTGGTCCAATATTCTGTAGAGCACAAGAACATTCATTCATTCACTCTTTCTATTGTTCATTCAATGTATACTTATTCAACACCACTATGGATACAAAAGTGACCATAATGCTTGCTGCCATCAAGAAGCTTATGGGGGCGGGGGCGGGGGGGCGAGGAGAAAGGGAGGAAGGGAGGAGCTTACAATGATTCCTAAGAAATGGATAATGCTCTAATTGTGATGAGTACAGAGTATGATGGGAGTACATGGGTTCCAGAACCTTCCTTGTAGCTCCTAACTGTGTTCTGTAATCTCTAAGATGTTGACTTCCAAGTGGCTCATCTCCCAACTGTGTGACATGATCATCTGCCTCTGGAACTGCCTCAGCCCTGCTATAAAAGGTCTCCATGGATGGGTTTCTATTTGGCTCTTCTTTTCAGAGGGAAGTTTCCTCTTTGCCTCCCGACTCCAGCAATTAACTGTAAGGCCAGTCTTTCTCAGACCCCCTGCAAGGATAAAGCAACCTAGACCCGACTACTACTCAGCCACTTCTCTTCATTTTTTTCCCCTTGATTTCTTCTAAGTTTTCTTGTATTTGAAACTTCACTGGAGGAAAACCTAGGTAGCTCTGTGCTTAATGTGCACTTCCCCAGCTGTGCTGGGGAAGTGGTCCTTCTCAGGATATCCATAGGTAGAATAGGGGAAAAAAATGGCATTTGGTCAAATGATTGAGGGGAAAAATAATGTGTACTAAATCATTTATCTTAGTACAGACATTTTCAGAGCCTTTAGTTAATAGTTGTATCGTGAATCGCCAATAGGGGTAAAAATCTCATTTAATGACACATCCCTTTTTTTAAAATTGAAGTATAGTTGATTTACAGTGTTGTGTTAATTTCTGGTGTACAGCAAAGTGATTGAGTTATACTCATATATATTCTTTTTCATTTTCTTTTCAATCTGGTTTATCCCAGGATATTGAATGTAGTTCCCTGTGCTAAACAGTAGGACCTGTTGTTTATCCATCCTATATATACTAGTTTGCATTTGCTAATCCCAAACTCCCACTCCAACCTTCCCCCACACCCCCTCCCCCTTGCCAACCACAAGTCTGTTCTCTGTGTCTGTGAATCTGTTTCTGTTTCATAGATAAGTTCATTTGTCTCACGTCCCTTTTTTGTGTGGGCAATACAGCTATTATTATCTGGAAAATTCTGAACACAGTTTGGGAAATCACTTTCAAATGTCAGTCCAAACATGTCAGTAATTGCCTTCCATGTGAACCAGTTTTTCCTTAGTTACCTTAGGAACTGCTGTCACTTATGCTCCATAATCAGTATATTTCTCTTATTATTATTCTATTAGTTATAAAGTATCAAAGCTGGGAAAATGAAGAAATCACTTTGCTTATTATTCATAATGTCACCTTCAAGTTTGTCCACGTGCATATTTTTACATGGCTGCAATCACCACATGTGGTTTCAAATATGTAAAGAATTTAATATTATTTTTTTAATTTAATTTATTTTTATTTTTGGCTGTGTTGGGTCTTCGTTGCTGCACATGGGCTTTCTCTAGTTGAGGCAAGCAGGGGCTACTCTTCATTGCAGTGCGCCGGCTTTTCATTGTGGTGGCTTCTCTTGTTGTGGAGCATGGGCTGTAGGTGCATGGGCTTCAGTAGTTGTGGCACGGGCTCAGTAGTTGTGGCTCGCGGGCTCTAGAGCCCAGGCTCAGTAGTTGTGGCGAACGGGCTTAGTTGCTCTGTGGCATGTGAGATCTTCCTGGACCAGGGATCAAACCTGTGTCCCCTGCATTGGCAGGCGGATTCTTAACCACTGCACCACCAGGGAAGTCCTGAGAATTTAATATTATTTCATAGGATTTTTCTAAGTTGCTCTCTGGTCTTTTTAGTTACCATGTTAACTGAAGCACCATTTTCCAGTCAGCAATTTACTTATTTCCTTATGGTTAAACAGTTAAGTTCCTTCCAATCCTCCCCTACAATAAAACCACAAAGGACATCTTAACTTAATTCATTATATTCAGACAAATTTTTCAAAGACTCATCCTCCTTTGAAACTCACTGCTATAAAGCTCTTTTATGTCCCTTATTGAAGATTACTCTTTAAACTACCCAGCAACCCCTAGGGTTTTTACATAGAGTGATTTGACAAACACTGTTGTTGATTTCCCATCAACTAGCTTTAAAGTAGCCATGTGAACTACCTACCAAACAAGCAAGACCATTTTGGGGCAGAAACGGTCTGAAACACCGTGTACCCACTGGGTACACTTATAGAGGATTTTCCTAAGTAGGTCATCATTTTATTTTCATTCATAGCACAGTCATCGGTGCTTTCAGTAGTTTTGGTGGAAGTATATTTGTAAATGCAACATATATTTTATTCTATCATCTAAAAAGAAATTTTATGCTACAGTCAACCAGCTAAAACTCAACTTTACTTTTTTTTTAACCATAGGACTTTGCTTAACAAATAATTTGTTTTTTTAACAATTTCTTAACCTTCTTCACCAACAAGAAGAGATAGTAACTCAGAACCCCCGTATTGCAAACATTGTAACACCAGACTTATTTGGTTATCAAACTTCTGTGAAGTTTAATCATTCAGACTCGTGACTTACTTGACAAATATTCACTGAGCACCTGTGATTGGCCAGACACTGTTATAGAATACAGTCATGAACAAGAGACAAAAACCTTTTCTTCACAAAGATGTCATTCTAGTGATAGAGAAAGACAATAAAATAAAATAAGGCAGATTGCATCTATAGAAGGTTAGAATGTGACAAATGATGTAGATAAAAAAGAAATCAGAGAAAAGTGAAAATAATGCTAGAGAACAGAGAGAGGGCTGCAAATTTAAATAAAGCCATCAGGGAGGACCTTACTGAAAAGGTAACAATTGCGGACAAACCCTGAAGGAGGTGAGAGAGTGAGGTATACGTGAACCTGAGGGTAGAATATGACAGGCAAGGGAAAGGGCACGTAGCAAAAATCCAATATAATTGGGATTTACTGTGTACGAGAAAGAGCCCCAACGTTTGGAATTAGGAAACCTAGATTTTAGGGTGAGCTCCTGTAATATCTACCTACGTGACATTAATTAGCAAGTCACTCAGCATCTCTGAAGTTCAAGTAAAATATAGAGGGATGGGCTTGGGGAACGGAATCATTCCTGAATTTCTTCCCTACTCTAAAACTCCATAGCTATTTGTTCATGAATAACTGAGTCATTAAGAGGAGGTTAGATGGCATGTATTAGCACTTCTAATTCACAAGGCCGGGAAACACAGGATGCATTTAAGAAAACTCGACATCGCAGATGCCTCCAGTGAACGGGTTCAGTGCTTCAGTGTTACACATCAGTAATCTGGAAATCATAATTACACCAAACACCGCATTCTCTGAAACAGAAAAATATGCTGATTCTAGGAGTGGGGAGGATACAGGGACGAAATGGTAACAGATTTCACCTGCTGGTAGCACTATTCGTCTCATGAAAGTTCCTCTTTAGTTTGATATGATGTGTCATTTCAACACGTGGTATGGTATGTTCTGTCCATGCATTTTGAAAACTGTCCAAGGTCTGATGGTTATCTGCTGCCAATCAGAGTGCCCAAGCAAGTTAGGACACTGGCATCCCGTGGAACAGACCAAGGCAATGCCGTTCTCAGCATGTTCATTTTATGATTTGTCACGTGCTTTCATTTTTCCTTAAAACTACACTTTGCGTAGAACCACGAATAAGAGTAATCGGTAGCTGTGTGATAGATAGAGATGGTTCCCTGTATATCTATATGCTGTGGGTGACCTTTAGTGATTAAAAGTTCATACGCCTGAGACAGTTTTTGCACTAATAGCACCTCGTCAGGGAAAGAATCAGCGGAATTTTTAGCATCTTCCCAGCAGCCTTGCGTTTATTTCTAGATTTTTCTATTTAGGTCCACTTTACAGCTGTTTCTAGGAAAGAAGCATACCTGATTCTTCTCCAGCTTGGAATGTTGTTTTTTTTTTTCCATTTTCATTGAAGTAGATGAGACCGAAACTGATTGGCTCACCAAGGGCCCTTTAAGGAGGATGTCGCCATTGTGCGCTATTTAAGCAAAACCGTCCTGAAGGCACCACAAAGAATGGTTTTAAATTTCAGCTCTTAGTGAAGTAAATCAGATTCAAGGTCATTTATACCCCAAGCTCTGCCCAGGGCTGCTGAGCTGGAGAGTCATGACCCGAGTCACCGTAAACAGAGGTATGTTTTATCTTCTCTTTTGCTACTCTCTTTTTGCAGCAGTGCTATTCTAAATTGACCTCAAAGCAATGAAAATGTTATATAGCAAGTGGTCCTATGTGAACAAGAGCTGTAGAACTTACCTCCTCCTATGGAGACGGGAGGGAATGTGAGGGAACGAACAGTTTTTTTGAATACTTACTATGTTCCAGATTCTGGACTACAAACTAAAACATAACCGTTTCATTTAACCTTAGTACAGTAGATCGTTATTCCTAGTTTTAAACAGGGAAACTGAGACTCGGGCGAATCTTACAAGTAGTACATAGGAAAGACTTCCAAAATCTCTATGCTTTCCCCCAAAAAGCATGCTGACTCCCATTAGCTAGCCACTGATTGATTGTACAGGTCCAGTAGTCGTCTGACTTTGAACCCCAGAGCAGCCCCGTGGCTGCCCCAGAGGCAGGGGGGCTCCAGGAAGCAGGCGCTGTCTGTTGCCGGGGGACATGGCCGGGGCAGCAGCTGATTCAGGCTGTGTCACTGGGGGCTGAGCCACCACCCCTAGAATTCATATCTTAATAATGACAGGTAGCTCCTGAACCTTGGGAAGTACCAACACCCTCAGCCTGACTTCACGGGACCTAATGCCAACGGATACATTTATTTTGTGAGACGTTGCAGGACTGAGACCAAGGAGCAGATTTTTGCGTCCCCTTCCTGATAGATGGTTTCCCTGAGGAGTCTCTCTTGAAACCCAGAAAGTCACAGAAGAATCAGAAATAGGGACTTAGGCACCACTAAATGGATACCTGTCTAGCTAATCGAGTATGGGATGATCATCGGGTGCTTTTTCTAATCTCCAGAACTAGAAATGATTGTTTAGAATGAGAGCTTCGTTCTTCTAGAAGGTGTTGTAGACTCAGAAGATTCTATTCTCTCAACTGTTCTCTTTTGGTACTTTTTTTACATCCTCTGGTAACACCCAACCCCTGTGTATTTATGACCCAGTATACTCTGAGGTTTCAGTATTCTACCCTGAAAAGTGCAAAAACCATCCTAAAGTAGAGAAGAAACATTTGGCCTCGTTATTTTCTTGAGGCAACACTTTTTAATCCTCTTTTCTTCAGGCTCAGAGTGGCACGTGGGACTCTAGATGCCTCACAATGAAAGAGCCAGGGACGTTTGTGCAACTCTCTTAGTCAAGAAAAACCACTAACACCTGGAATAGTTTTCAGTGGTTTAGAAGCCTTTTTCTAGCACTGCTTAAACTAACTTCAGTTTAGCCTAACTAGTGGGGGGGCGGTGGCAGAGGTCATGGGGAATTGACTTAAGAAGCACCTTTGTCTTTTGTAACTGGAAGTACCATTGTAGCCACAAGAACCCGACAGCTCTTTTTGACATAATGTTGTCGATGTTCTTCTGGGAAGAGCGGGCACCATTTTGACCTTAAGACTTAGGTCCCACCAGGAGGAAGCAGATTCGGATTCACTCATCTTGAGGCATCTGTGTTGGGCTGTCTTCGAGATAAGACCACTTGTATCCTGGCAAGAGATTGTTTCAAAGCAAAGTAACCGTTTTCTAAAACTGCTTGGCAACGTAAAATGTCAATTTGAGGAATTCCTTGAGGGTCATGGAAAGAATCCAAGAAGCGTCCTGTGTCTATGGTTAGATTAACATTCTGTTTACATTTGTAATCACAGCAAATAGGACTCAGGTGCAAAACGCCAGTCTTAGTAAAGAGCTACACTCAGGAAACTTTTCACTTGGTGTGTTCTGGTGAGAATGGCAGCATCACAGTCCAAAAGTAAGATGAAAGGGGACTTTGGAGTCAGAGAACTGAGTCTTGGGTCAGTTGTGTGATCGGGGTCCAGTGGCTTTACCTAATGCCCTGAAGGACCGTCACCAGGTTGGTGGAATGGTTATGACAATGATACCTCATTGAGTTGTCCCAGGTATCAAATGCAACGTGTGCAAGAAATGCTCAGGGAAATGAAGGGTGCATGCACCTGGCCTTGGACCGAGTCAGTGCTGTGTCCCTGCACACACTCCAGACTCAGTGTCCTTTATAATTACTGTGCATCCTCCAGCCGTCTCATTTCCTTCTAAATCCCCAGAACGCAGAATTGTGCTAGTAACTTGGTCAGTGCACAAGAGGCAGTTGTGGCTGGCAGGCAGGCAGGTAGACGGGTAAGTTCCTGCTCTTATCCGAGTTGCCCAGCGTCCAGGTCTTTCTCTCTCCGTCTGGTCCCTTCATGCCGCCTGGTTTCTTTTTCACTCCTGGATTACTGTCTCCTGGGTCAGCCATCTGAGTCTTGGAGACAACAGCCTGAGATCAGGCCCCGTCACTCCCCCAGGTCAAGTCCATGCTCCACAGAACTTGTCCCCACCTCCAGATCTGCCCTGGGTGCCTTTCAATGAGACACAGCGATACTCTGCAGAGGAAAAGAGGCTGTGATCAGGACGCCCATCCAAAGGAAGGCTTTCAGAGTGTGGTCGTCAAGGATGCTCTTCACCAGATATGTCTAGTCTCCCCATTTCTGGTTCATAAAGAACTGTACTCCCCCGACCCCTCCAGTTAGCTGTGGCCACGTGAGTTGCTTTGGCCAAGGACATGTGAGCCGGAATGGTTTTGCCGCTTCTGAGCACAAGCGCCCGGAGACAGAGGAGAATCTGACACGTCCCTTTTCTTGCCTTAGTGAGAATGGAAGCCAGTGTCCAGTGAAAAGCCTTAGTATTGGCATTGCTGGGGGTAATAGTCACTTGATCCAACTCAGAAAGGCTGGAATCCTGCCCAGCGGTGTTGCTCCCTGTCTGCCAGGCCTCATCAGGGAAGCTGGGATTCCACAAGGACGTAAGGTCAGGGCTCCATCATCTGAAGCTCCAGCCTCAACTGCAACTTTTCCTTCCAGTCCTAAAGCTGAGACAGACTTCTCTTATATTTTTTTTAATTGAAGGATAGCTGATTTACAATGTTGTGTTAGGTTCTGCTGTACAGCAAAGTGATTCAGTTATACATATACCTTTTTTATATTCTTTTCCATTACAGCTTATCACAGGATATTGAATATAGTTAGTTCCCTGTGCTATACAGTAGGACTTTGTCATTTATCCATCCTGTATATAATAGTTTGCTTCTGCTAATCCCCAACTCCCAATCCATCCCTCCCCCACCTCACCTGAGAGAGACTATGATGCTGATACTTAATCTAGAAAAAGTTTTAGGCTTTCCTGAAAGCTATACGACTATCATGGGGAACAGTTTTGCCATGGCTTTCAGGAAACTTATAGCCATATTTGACATGTAATCACTGTTACTTTTCTCCTTTCAGTGAGTACATTTGCATTCTTGTGTTTTCTTTGAACCCCATTTTTATTCCAATGTTGGTATTAACTTTTTAAAAACATCTCTTATCATCACCTAACTAAAATGTTTTGAAGGAGTCAAAAAGTTTATTTTTTTTCAAAAAACTTGCTTATCTGAGGTCCGTATTTTTGTGTGTGTGTTTTTTATTGAAGTATAGTTAATTTACAATGTTGTGTTAGTTTCAAGTGTACAGCAAAATGATTCAGTTATACATATATATATTCTTTTTCAGATTCTTTTCCATTATAGTTTATTACAAAACATTGAGTAGAGCTAAAAACATGTGGCGGTCACAGCAGGTGGGGACAGGAACTGCATCTCATTCATCTGAGGGTCCCCCACCCCAGCATGGGACCCGGCATGTAACAAGTACCCAAGAGTACTCTATAGAGTGAATGAATTCGATTTTAAAAACAAGTATTGGGCTTCCCTGGTGGCGCAGTGGTTGGGAGTCTGCCTGCCGATGCGGGGGACGCGGGTTCGTGCCCCGGTCCGGGAGGGTCCCGCGTGCCGCGGAGCGGCTGGGCCCGTGAGCCATGGCCACTGAGCCTGCGCGTCCAGAGCCTGTGCTCCGTGGCGGTGAGGGGCCCGCGTGCTGCAGAAAAAAAAATAACATAAAAAAACACAAGTATTATTATTCTTGTAGCTAAGCCTTGGGGCAAATCTGAAAACAGGAGAAAGCTTCTTCCGTTAAGTCAGCAGGAACAGCTGTATCAATTGGACTCAGTCCTGAAAATATGATTCAGACTCATGATGACATTCACCGCGAATAGAGACTAGTGCTGCTGTTTGTGCCCTGATTTATATTATGGGTCAGATTTTCAAAATAGGAGTCCAGATTATTTTTCTTCCTTGAGACGGAAGCTGGATTAAAAGCAAGGTTTAGCCAAGCAGTGACTTCATTTATGGCTTCAAGAAAGCAATGGTTCTATTTTAAGACTATCACTCTCACACTTGAAAGTAAAGTGAAGGTTACTGATGATAGCAGAAAAGGGAAAACATCCGCAGAATCATTAATGAAGACACAGTGCTGTGTTGACTCTTATCTTTTATCCCTGGCTTTAAAAAAAAAAAAAGTATGCCTTAGGTAGTGCCTGTCAGTAAATAAAATGTTAAATCTTCCATTATTATTTTGGAATTATTCTGAATTTTTTTTCAGTGCTTATTCATGCATCACACATACATCTGGGCAAAATTTAGCAATTCTTCCCTCTGACACAACAAAAGACATATTCCTCCACCTCTGTTTCCCCCCATCATCTTACTGATAACCCCGTTTAGGAATACTTTAACAGGAGGCCGTGAGAAGCGCTAATCTTTACAGAAAGGGCATATAATTTGCCATTGGTGGAATTTCAAACTTCGGGGGAGACCCACGTGCACACGTGGCAGGTGTGCACGTGTGTCGCCTGTGTGTCTCCTGTCCCAGATTCCCTGCACAGGCATAGGCGTGATCCCAGCTGACTGGTCAGTTCTGCCAGATAGAGGTATCTTGTTTAATAATTCTTACCGTTAGAGCAAAAACTCCTGGAAAAGACCTGATAATCCCTTAACTAAGCTAATATAAACTAATTCATAGGATGACCAAAAAGTTACATTCGTATTATGTAGACAGAATATTCTTTTATTTTTTAACTTCTTTCATCCTTGAAATTCAATTACTTTGTCAGGATATGTCTCCTTTTTTAAAAATTATTTATTTATTTATTTGGTGCGGCAAGCAGGCTCCTTAGTTGTGGCTCCCGGGCTCCTTAGTTGCGGCTTGCCATCTCCCCAGTTGCAGCACGTGGGCTCCTTAGTTGTGGCATGGGAACTCTTAGTTGTGACATGCATGTGGGATCTAGCTCCCTGACCTGGGATCAAACCCAGGCCCCCTGCATTGGGAGCGCAGGGTCCTATCCGCTGTGCTGCCAGGGAAGTCCCTAGACAGAATATTCTTCCCCAAATACATTGAACTGAAGAGTCAAACAGGCTCTGTTTGATGAGGTAAATGCACATTTACCTAATAAAAATTAAAACCAGTTTAAGAGAAGACTTGTTCTTTGGCATAAAAAATCAGTTGTCCTAAATATATTTAAATATTTATTTTTAAGTATGTTTTTTAAAAAAAATTGTAAGTTTACTTGCTCTATCAGGGTTCTTTTAAAGTAGGTGTTAAGCTGGGACAGAGTGAGAGAGTGGCATGGACATATATACACTACCAAATGTAAAATAGATAGCTAGTGGGAAGCAGCTGCATAGCACAGGGAGATCAGCTCGGTGCTTTGTGACCACCTAGAGGGGTGGGATAGGGAGGGTGGGAGGGAGAGAGACGCAAGAGGGAAGAGATATGGGGACATATGTGTATGTATAACTGACTCACTTTGTTATAAAGCAGAAACTAACACACCATTGTAAAGCAATTATACTCCAATAAAGATGTTTAAAAAAAAAGTATGAAATAAAAAATACCTCTGAACTTTAAAAAAAAATAAAGTAGGCAGAGATGGCAGGATCATTTGGGATCCGTACAAAAATGATTTCATCTTAACAGAAACAGATCAGTGAGTCATAGTAAAAATTTATAGTTAGCACAGTGGATTTATGCATTTTTGTTACAGTATCATGATAGCTTAAAGATATTTGATAAGTTATCTTTAAGTCTTTAATCAGATAAATCTTGGGGGGCAGAAATGCTTATGGGCTAAGAAAACCTAGTTTGAAAGCAACTGAAAAAAAAAGGTGAAGCGTTTTTGAAATCACCGTAGAAGTCACGGGATAAAACGGACTCATTGCAACATCTAATTTATATATCTTTTTTTTTTTTTTTTTTGCGGTACGCGGGCCTCTCACTGTTGCGGCCTCTCCCGTTGCAGAGCACAGGCTCCGGACGCGCAGGCTCAGCGCCCATGGCTCACGGGCCCAGCCGCTCCGCGGCACGTGGGATCTTCCCGGACAGGGGCACGAACCTGTGTCCCCTGCATCGGCAGGCGGACTCTCAACCACTGTGCCACCAGGGAAGCCCAATATATATCTCTTTTTTTTTAATGTGGATGTTGAGTAAAGGACATCATCTAATGTAGGAATGCATAATGTTGGGAAAGTGTCTTTGTGATTAAATTGCTGGCTGCAAGGTGAGCAGGTCTAAACACTCGGAGAAAAGGGTGCTTGGACCATTAGACAGCAGCATAGGCTGTGCTCAGAAATGACCTTCACAAAGAGCTTTAGATGATGATTACGTTAGTTGAAAGGGCTCCAAGCAGGAAGAGTCATTAATTTTGGAAGGAGTTGATCAGTGATGCTTTTCATTTCTCTCTGCTGCTTCACACAAGACTAATTATTTGTTTTTTAAAGATGTGAAATTTTCTGTCAAACTCTTATGTAGTGGAATAATAGCTATTTTACAGTGAAATGGGGGAGGGGGTACCCTCACTTGTTGTAACTTGATTCCCCAAGTTCCCTTTTGGAACTTTTCTCTCTACTTTCTCCCCAAGGCTTACTAAATGCAGAATCTGAATAATTTTAATAATTCAGTCAAATGGCAAAGTACATTACAGATAGCTGGAGCTTTTCCTGGTTTCTGAGTGGATTCTGTATTTTCCTGTAGCCTCATTTTACATCCCTTCTGATGAAGTTTAAATCCAGTGATTATCATTCTTCCCTCATAATAACTACTCATTCACCCATTCGACAAATATTTACTAAATGTCCTTTCTGTGCAAATCATGAGTCAGTTACGGTCACTTAAATATAGGGTTGGCCAAAAAGTCCGTTCGGGTTTTTCCATAAGCTCATACGGAAAAACCCAAACAAAGTTTTTGACCAGCCCAGTATATTGTTATTTAAACCTGCCGGTTTCAGTGGCTGCTGTAATTGGCCATCCAGATACCCATTTAGAACCAAAGTATTTATTGCACCCGCTGCTGGGCGTGTTGGCAGCCGATGGCTCTCAGCTGCATCCCTTCTGGGGCATTTGGTTAAAAGGAGCTGCCTCACTCGAGGTTAAGCTTCTTCCCCAGGGCAGCCCACATCCAAGGTCAGTGATGGCACTACAAAGGCTCAACCCCCTTGCCTCGATCTGGGACAATTCTGAAGGGCTGTCTGAGCTCCAGAGCTCAGCATTTTCCTCCGCCCAGTCCTTCTTCCATGGCTACTTTAGTGATGGTTCTCCCCAGTGTCCCTGCCACTGCATCCTGCTCTCAAATCTCTATCTCTGAGTCTGTCTCCATGGAACCCAACCTAAGACATGATAAATCATAGAGCATCACCTTTCCAAGCCATTCTTCACAGGTCCCTCTATTGTTTCCATCATCTCTCTTCATATTCAGAGCAGCACTGTGTTTTTGGTTACCATAATAGCCATTGCTTATCAGATTCTAGCCGTCAAAACAAAATGCTCTGATATTTTCCCAAAAAACTTCGCAGTCTAACCAGTGGCAGGTGAGTGATGCTGGGTGTCCAGACTGTGCTTAAAGAGAGTGATAAGATTGATGCTCGGTGCTAGTCTATTTGAAAAGCAAACTGAATCATTAGCTCATCTGGCAGAGTATTTTCAATTGACTCCCATTAACCTAACTTTCTTGTGTAGCACATTATGCTTTAAGTGGATTTCATTGTGTATTGTTTCACCCATCAGGAGAGCAAACAGTAGGAACTAGCAAAATTAGGTCCCATGGGCTTTCCTGGGAGCCTGCCTGCTGATGCAGGGGACACGGGTTCGTGCCCTGGTCCGGGAAGATCCCACATGCCGCGGAGCGGCTAGGCTCGTGAGCCATGGCCGCTGAGCCTGCGCGTGCGGAGCCTGTGCTCCGCAACGGGAGAGGCCGCAACAGTGAGAGGCCCGTGTACTGCAAAGAAAAAAAATTAGATCCCATTTGTTTATTTTTGTTTTTATTTCCATTACTCTAGGAGACAAATCCAAAAGATATTGCAGTGATTTATGTCAAAGAGTGTCTTGCCTATGTTTTCCTCTAGGGGTTTCAGAGTATCCGGTCTTACATTTAGGTCTTTAATCCATTGTATTCTTGTGTACAGGGTTCGAGAATGTTCTAATTTCATTCTTTTACATGTAGCTGTCCAATTTTCCCAGCACCACTTATTGAAGAGACTGTCTTTTCTCCATTGTATATTCTTGCCGCCTCTGTCACAGATTAATTGACCATAGGTGAGTGGGTTTATCTCTGGGCTTTCTATCCTGTCCCACTGATCTATATTTCTGTTTTTGTGCCAGTACCATACTGTAGCTTTGTAGTATAGTCTGAAGTCAGGGTGCCTGATTCCTCCAGCTCTGTTTGTCTTTCTCAAGATTGCTTTGGCTATTAAGGGTCTTTTGTGAAACTTACATGAAACTGTAAATCAACTAATTTGTTCAGGTATCAATGCAGGTGAACTACTTTGTCTCAGCCTTTGCACCTTTTAAATTCGGGCTGGGTCCGAAGAGGGCGGGGGCCTCCTAATGGAAGAGGCATCGCTTTAGCAGGGCTTCTGTGTGCTGGATTTATAACCTGTTACACTGGGGTTCCTGAGGCAGTTCACTGATGCTTTTTGCATGTACTTGAGGAAAACGAACAAGATCGAGCACCTTTTCTGTGGTGGAAACTTAAAGACTTCTTTCTGTTTTCTGATAGAAATCGTTATTTTCACCCCTGAACGCCAAGGAAAATAGAAACATTCTAGGACTGGATATTCTATTTTCTTCCTCACTATGCAGTTCTCTACATCAAATAGTTATGAAGCACCAAATCCATATGAGAAGATGCTGACCTTCACACTTGGGACACATCAGGGAACAAAACAGGCACTGTCCCCACCCTAAGTTCCTACCTTTGTCCACTTTCTTTATGCCACTTCCCATGGGAGGGAGGAGCTAGGAAAGGAAGCAGTGATTTTATGGAACATCCAGACTTTCACACAGGGCTTCTGTCAGTTATTCTTTTCTATTCTCAGATCATGTGACTCACTTATTTGCTTAGATTTATTTTCTTGAAATTTAGTTGATTTACAGTGTTGTATTCATTTCTGCTGTACAGCAAAGTGAGTCAGTTATATACACATTCTTTTTCATATTCTTTTCCATTACGGTTTATCACAGGAGAGTGAATCTAGTTCCCTGTGCTATACACTAGGACCTTGTTGTTTATCCATCCTATATATAATAATTTGCATCTGCTAACCCTAAACTCCCAATCCATCCCTCCCCAACCCCTTGTCAACTACAAGTCTGATCTCTATGTCTGTGAGTCTGTTTCTGTTTTGTAGATAAGTCTAATTGTGTCCTGTTTTAGATTCCACATATAAGTGATATCATATGGTATTTGTCTTTCTCTGACTTACTTCACTCAGTATGATAAGCTCTAGGTCCATCCATGTTGCTGCAGATGGCATTATTTCATTTCTTTTTTATGGCTATGTATATATATTTCATTATATATGGTCGCTTTTATTTTGACTACTGTAATGCAATTTTTGGTGTGAATAAGACTGAAAGCTCTCACCCTCCTCTACATCACCTGTAAATATTGCTGGTGTGATGAGGGGCTGGGAGGGTGCAGGGAGGGTATATTTATTTAGTGTTTAGGATACTCCATGGACTTTACGTAAGATGTGGCATGGAATCCACACAGTGAATCTGAGAGTTGGATACTCTCTTTATCCCTGTGTTCTGTATGAGAAAGCTGAACCTTAGCGATGGACTCCGTAACTTTCTGGAGAGGACACAGATGGTGGGTGAGAGCCAGGACTGATCCCAGGTCCACCTGCCTCTCCCTCCTGTGCTGATTGGTCTACCGGCCTTATCATTCTATCCAGAGCTAGAGAAACCATTCCCCAATACAGTAAGCGTGTTTTCAGATTTTGAAACGAACGTGCTTTAAAGTGAGTTTGAGCAATAGAGCCTCGTGGGCGTAACAGAAGAAGAGGACGCGTTACAAAGATGGGTGTGACATTTGAGGCGTCCCTCGTGATGGCCGCCACATATACAGAAATCTATTAAGAGTATGTGTTCATCACTCTTCAGTCCTAAAGTTGTAATGAATTGTCTGAAGCCAAAGAAGGAGAGTTTGTGTTTCATGGAGGATTTAAAATACTGACACAGAAAATATTACTTGTTTCTATAGATCCTGCTTTGTTTTGCAAAGGATGCGGAGTGGCCTGGAAGGGTGGCTGTCAGTGAATCAATAGGGATATAAATAAAAATTAGTATGTATCAATGTAAGTGGAATTTAGGGCCCTGAATACTTACGTTAAGCTGATATTCTTAAAAGCTAAAGCAAAAAGGAAAACTGTATATTAGTTTGTCAGTAGTCTGTCTGTCTACCTTAATTGCCAGGACAAGGATGCCAAAAACAAACACAGCCCAGCACCTGGCACGTTCCTCCCCCACACACAGTATGAGTGAGGTCATAGAGCTCTTTTGTGCAAAGGCCAAACAGGGTTCATTTAAAACAGTGCTCTACCAATGGATTACAGCTGGCAAAAATGGAAGCCTCTTTTTGTCATCGTGGACTGGCTTCTCTAGGGTCAGTACGTGCTTGAGAGAGTACTCAAGGCCTCTGAAAGGCTGAAATGGTGAAACACACCATTTGATGTGTGTTTCTCTAGGGAGAGACTTCAGAGCTTTTGATCCATGAAAGGGTCACAGTCAGGAATGCATTGATCTTGGGTCCTTTAAACCCCCTTCAGTATTCCTGTCGAGGGCTTCAATAAAAGGTGAGCAGCACATAGTTCAAAGGCCCACTTCTCTGGCAAGGGCCTAGGGCCAGCGTTCTGTGTCGCTGATTAAAGCAGGGCCGTATACTCTAATGATCAAAGCCACCATCAGCTAGCTCCGTCTTGGGAGAACTGAGAGCCTCGTCCAGGCTGGCTCGGACACCCACCTGGGCAGGGAAAGGGTGAGGCAGAACCGATCAGATGTGCTTCTTGAGGGTCTTCTCTGTGCCAGAAAATGAGGACACACTGTTAGATCAGGCTTATTCTCATGAGCACGCTATAATTAATTACTATTTGTGTTATTTGTTGTGAAGGACAGAAGGGCTGGAATTGTCCGTAAAATTGAGCTGAGTGAGTATCTCCCAGAACAAACGTATCTCCAAAATTTTCACCACGTATTTCTTTTCAGTCTTTTAAAGGTCTAAAACCATCATGTCAGTTTAGGAGTGCAGGAATATGTTTATAACAAACAGATCTAAATTCATCTGGCTGGTTTAGGACTATAGAAATGTACTGTTTTTAATTCTGGCCATTAAAATAGTTTTTTGGCGCGTTAAATTCAGAGACTAGGTTACTCGAGTAGATTTGTTAAATTTGCATTGAAATAGTTAATGCTCACCACCAAGTGAAGCCACTTTAAGGAATTCAGTGTTGCTTAAGTTTACGATTATTAGAAGGATCCTATAGAAATGGGATGGACGTTGGCACTCAGCTGATGGCTTCAGCTTCTCCATGAATTAGGGGAAAGCTGCACAGGAGACAGAAAAGTCAGAGGTTTGAGGAGAACGTATTAGAAATGAACATTGTGGTTTGTTTTGCTGCGAGCAAAGAAAATATTCGTCAACTTCATTTTTAACCGTGCAGAGATGTCCAAAATGCACTACTCATTTATACAATACGGTAGGATTATCTGGAGTTTGATGCTGGGCAAGTAACACTCTGTGCCTGTTTCCTCATTTGCGTAACGGGGAAGTAACAGGACCTACCTGAGAGAAGTGTCGTAAATACTCGATGTGATTGCTGTAGGTAAACGCGTACCTCTATGTCAGTCGTATCAATATCTGATACACAGTAAGCAAGTGTTGGCAATCATTATTTAAGGAAAACCAACAGCACCAGAGACAAGCTAAAATGAACATTCCAAAGAAAGGACCCCGATGGAAAAAGAATTTTTAAAAAAGCATTTTTTCCAATTAAAAAACTTTCAGAGATTAGAATTTAAAATTGCTCATACAGAACATTGAGAAGCTATTGCAACCATGAAATGGAAGTGATCTGTTAATAAGATAGTCAAAGAAAATTTAGAGCATGACGAGTAAAAGGACAAAGCTATAAAACAAACAAGAGCAGTTCCAGCCTCCCTTGCAGTTTGGTGTGGCCAAAAGCACGGTTTCTGGCCAGTGGAACCTGGGAAGTGATGTGTGTCACTCCCAAGCGCAGCCCTCTGTGCTGTGAGACGGTGGCCGGGATCGCACAGGAGCCAGGGTCTTGCTTGCCTGTGGCCACGGCAGAGGGGAGACTGGAAAGGTAGGCAGAGGGAACAGTGAAATTCAGT
The DNA here is from genome assembly GCF_951394435.1 of Stenella coeruleoalba. NCBI lineage: Eukaryota > Metazoa > Chordata > Mammalia > Artiodactyla > Delphinidae > Stenella > Stenella coeruleoalba. The sequence goes on along the minus strand of NC_137160.1, from coordinate 55,878,885 downwards.
GCTGCACTAGGAGTCTGAACTTTGGGGGTATCTACTGAAGTGGTTTTCTATAGACGGGAGTGTAATCAGCAGATGTACATTTCCAAAAATCCACTCCTTGGGCTGGTGGAGGAGCTCTAAGGGGGTGGGTGGGATGGACAGCAGGGAGTAGAGTAAAGGCTGAGACTTAACCCTTTCACCTGGGTGGTTACTTAAGTCTGATAGAGGCAGTGTTGGAGGACAGATGACAAGTGAAATTTGGGCAGGTAGCAGCAGCGTGGGGTTGAGATGCCAGGGTAGGAAACAGAGGTGGTCACACATGTCATAGCTCGGGGGGTGTTTGTGCCTCACGGCCTCGGTCCTCTTCCCCCATCACCTCCTGGAGTCTGTCTCAAACAATTTTGGGGCTGTTTTCTATCTGGAATATACAACTGCCCCCACCTGGACAGTCTAGAAGGTTTTTCCCCCACGTCACCTCTTCCGTGAAGGGCTTCTCTCTCCTCCAGACAAGCCTGACTGCTCATCCTTTGCCCCTTCTCTCCCTTCATGACCTATGGAAAGGAGGTCATCATGCACACCGGGCATTTTTCCCACTAAATGGAGAGCTTTGGGAGGGTAGAGATTTTTCGTCATCTTTATGACTAGCAGAGGACCTGTGACATAATAGGTGCTCAGTAGACGTTTGAGCGAATTAATAGAATAAGGGGACAGGAAAAGGTATGAACCTTGAACTGGTACCATGCTTGCTTGCCGTCTCATACAGTCTACCCAATTGTATGATTCCTGTTCTTTTAGTTGCTTCAAAATTAGCAATTTTCTTATAAAGAAACTCTGTTTAGGAGCATGTGAACACACTTGCACTGGAGGAAGAGAAAGAAAATTAGTCCTGCCTTTCTTTTATTTATTTTTGTCTGCATTGGGTCTTGGTAGTGGCGTGCAGGTTTCAGTAGTTGTGGTGCACGGGCTTAGTTGCTCTGCGGCATGTGGGATCTTCCCGGACCAGGGCTCGAACCCGTGGTCCCCTGCATTGGCAAGTGGATTTCTAACCACTGTGCCACCAGGGAAGCCCACTCCTGCCTTTTAACAGCCAGAGTTTTCCAGAATTGTACATTACAGCATACTCAAGTGAATGTATCATTCACCTAGTGAAATGGTTAATGGTAACTTTAACTCTTAGTAACTCTTAGGACATACGTAGTTTTTCATGAGTTGTTTACCCAATATATATCAGAACTCCAGTTTTGGTTGGAGTAGCAATGTGAGCGACTGAAAAACCACATTTCCCAGCCGGCAGTACACCAAGATGTGGCCATTTACATAAAAAGAAATGAAATTGAGTTCATTGTTTGTAGTGAGGTGGATGGACCTAGAGACTGTCACACAGAGCGAAGTAAGTCAGAAAGAGAAAAATAGATACCGTATGCTAACACATATATATGGAATCTAAAAAAAGAAGAAAAAGTGGTTTGAAGAACCTAGGGGCAGGACAGGAATAAAGACGCAGAGGTAGAGAATGGACTTGAGGACACAGGGAGGGGGGGAGCGTAAGCTGGGAAGAAGTGAGAGAGTGGCATGGACATATATACACTACCAAACGTAAGGTAGATAGCTAGCGGGAAGCAGCACATAGCACAGGGAGATGAGCTCGGTGCTTTGTGACCGCCTAGAAGGGAGGGAAGAGATATGGGGATATATGTATACGTATAGCTGATTCACTTTGTTATAAAGCAGAAACTAACACACCATTGTAAAGCAATTATAAAGGTTAAAAAAAAAAAGATGTGGCCATTTAAATCAGTCCTGGCTGATGAGAGGGTAGTGAAAAGGTAGTAGGGAAGTTTACAAGGCTCTACAAAAAGAGCTGATGTGCCTGGAACATTTGTCCCTTTAACCTCCTCCTTCTGACCCTGATGGCTGGCACCCTAGCAGCTGTCCTGGAACAAGAGGTGACCTTGAATAGTTGTAGAATGGAAGAGCATTAAGCATCTGAATCTGGACTACCAAAGAACCAAACGCAAGCATAGGATGGGTTGTCTCCTATTGTAGAAACCTAATACTATCTAGCATGGCTTCAAGGTTTGGTAATTAATAGACGTGCCCTAATGATTCTTATGATTTCCACATCGTTTTGTGTATGCTCAGGAGGTAACAAATTTTCATCTCCGTGGAAAAATCAGAGAAATGATACGTAACACTGCAATGTGTCCTGAGACGTCTGGAAGGGCCTGCAGGTAGAGCCCGTTATGGAAAACAGCATAATCGTACTCCTTGTTGATTACACAACTCAGAGTACTAAGCACTCTGTGCTCACAGCTCCGTGCTGATTACACACACACACAAATTCTAGGGTGTGCTGCAAATCACTGTTTACCTTTTCTACATATGTAGTCTTTAACGAGTCAGTGAGATATGCTGGTCCTTTTGTCCCTTGGCATGCTACTCTTCTTTTCCACTGCCCTGTTCTCCCCCCCACCCCACTGCTGCTCCTTGTGGCCTGGCGAAGGGACTCATTCACCCAGTGGTTCTTGTTCCTGGGAGGGTGAGGATGGACACTGTCATTCTTTTTTTCCCTCAGCTATATTGAGCTGTAAATTAACACTGTGTAGGTTTAAAGTGTACAGCATGATGATTTGATACACGTATATATTGCAAAATGATAACATATACATCACTTAGTTACCATGTGCATATGTGTGTGTGGTTAGAACATTTATTCTTGGGGTAGCTTTCAAGTACACAATACAGTATTATTAACTATAGTCACCATGCTGTACATTACATCCCCAGGGTAGAACTGACAGTCTGCACCCTCTGACCAGCATCTCCCCCAATTCCCAGCCCCTGGCAACCCCAATTTTACTCTCTATTTCTATGAGTTCGACTTCTTAGATTCTACACATAAGTTAGAGAATGAAAAATGTTGTGTAATCTCTCTCATTTCATTTAGTAAAATGGTCTCGAGGTCCTTCCCTGTTATTACAAAAGGTAGGATTTTCCCCTCCTTTTGATGGCTGCATAATATTCCATTATGTACATTTATTTATACCACAGTCTCTTTATCCATTCATCTGGTCCGGGACACTTAGTTTCTATGTCTTGGCTACTGTAAATAATGCTGCAGTACACATGGGGGTGCAGATACTGCTTCAAGACAGTGATTTCACTTCCTTCAGATATATACCCTGGAGTGGGATTGCTAGATCATTCTATTTTTAATTATTTGAGGGACCACCTTACTGTTTTCCATAGTGGCTGAACCAATTTACATTCCTGCCAAGAGACACTGTCATTCTTTAATCACACTCATACCATAACTGCCATGGGTTATTATGCTAAAATTTTCCATTCCCAATAGAATAAGGAGAGGAAGGGAAACAAGTAACAAAGGGAAGAGAAAACGCCATCCTGCCATGGGCACGTGATAGTCTCCTCCACTCTATCCCTCCCCAGTCTTACACCTGGTACTCTCCTTATTTCAACAGTTTTGTCATTCATTTGTTGAATGAGTGAATATGTAATGACTAAGCAAACGTTTGGTGCTGCCGTGGTGGTTGTCCCAACATCAGCTGAAATACAGAAATAATAATGGAATCTCAAGGAATGTTTGGTTAATACTGTCCACAAGGGATTGATAATGCCAGACAGTAAAGCAAAAACCTGGCCCCCTGCACCCACTCGTTCAGGGAAAGAGGCATAAGTCAAAAGAAAACTGGCAGATATCACTCCCTTCCTATACTTCATCATTTGTTCTTCTACTTTTGCCTTTGAATAACCTTGTTTCCCTTTGGCACATTGGTTCAAAAGTCAGAAAAATATAACCCCCTAAAAGCAGCGTGTTGACCACTTGTGCTACTTGAATAAAAAGCTGTGGTAAGTGTAGAGAAATGGAGATCATTATAATGGAGATCATTATTTTTCCACATCATTGGTTTTGGTTTGTCTCTCACAGCATGAGAATAAAACACTTTCTGCATTGTTCTGTGAAAGTTAGAAAATGCTGGGCATGAAAAATGATTTTCATTTTTGGACAGATGTGATATAACTTCAGAAGCTATTTCTATCCACCAGCTTACCTGCCTTTTTGAAAACCTTGACTCTGAAAAAACCTCTAGCATGATGAAAACCTCTTCAGCTTTCTGCATGGAGTCTTTGTTGCTTGGGTCTAAAGATAAACACTAAGAACATACAAACACCTTGTAACCATAGGTGTTTTTGTTTATGTAACTGTACTTGAAAACTTAGGTGTGTGGTTTTGTAAAGGGATGACAACTTGATATTTTCATTTGCCAGAGTAGCTGGACAAAGTAACATTGTTGTTTCTATGTAATAAAATTCTACTAAAAAATCCTAATGGGTGGGCTGCCCAGATAGAGCAAACACCCACCAGGATTCATTAGTAACTAACTCCATTTTTTAAAATGGTTTATGTGATAGGTAAGGAAATAAAATTTGGAAGTTTTGACTTCTTAGCTTGCATTGGCAGAAAAGGGAAAACCATAATAGAATAACAAACTTAAGACAATCTAAAACTAAAGATAGGGAATAACCTCAAAAAAATCAGCCTAAGTGAATGTTGACTAGTGTCCATGTGGCTTATGCAATAAGCATGTAAATCCTTGAGAGACGTCACCACATAATGACAGGAGAGCAAACCAATACAGAAACACAGTATCTAACTCACAATGATGAAAACAAGTGGTAATATAATGGTTTGTTCTACTGAGTGCTTAACACGAGCCCAGTGATATGCTGAATGTTTTAACATGTGCTGTATCCCATTTATTCCTCAGCACAGCCCTATTTCGATACAATCACCTTGTTTAACACAATAAAAAAACATTGCCATACCTGCATTTCACAGAGGAGGGAACAGAGGGGAAATTCCAGTTTGAGGTGGTCATAGGAGGATCCTAAACTCACCTGCTCTCCCAGAACCCACATACAGAAAAATGTACACACTGGAGGGAAAAAAATGTCCCAGCGCGTAGGAGAGGCCCTGCACCCCACGCACAGCACAGCAACTCCTAATCAAGAGGGAACTCATAACCTTGAGCTTTTCCCTAAAGAGGGAAGGGTTTGAACCCCACACTGGTTGCCCCAACATTTAAGATCTGCACCTGAGAGATGAGCCCCAAGACATCGAACTTTGAAAGCCACCAAGACCCACAAGTCTATAGTGAAGTGAGAAATAGCTCTTCAAGGGCTGGTACAGGTTCTCCTCTCCAGGTCCCAGAGCAGAGGCAGCCAAGTGCCCAGTCTTTCTGTGAAAGAGGCTTATTTCCTTATCCTAAAGCTTCAGCCTGAGGGGCAGAACACTCATCCAGGGGCCTGTGAAATGCTCTTCACAGAGGAGGCCAGCAGGTACCGTTGTGCACCCTTCCTTGCCCCAGCTTGTCAGCACCTCTCAAAAAGGAGGTCGGCACCTGCTGACCAGGGGACAGCACTATATTGCCAGGTTCTGGTGGCCAGTGAGGCTTTCACTCACAGGCCCTGCAGGACGGTTACAAATGGAGAACAAGTTCTTAATTGGCTACCCCACCCCCAAGGCATAGCACGGAGAGAGCAGACTGAAACACACCCCAGTCTTTCTGTGAGAGAGGCTTCTTAGCTTATTTTCATAGCAGTGGCCCAAGGGGCAGGCTTGTAATTAAACATACAGGAAGGGGCCAATTACAATCCTAGCCAGAGGAGAAAGGCATAGCCCATCTTTACGCCCTCCCTGACCTCAGGTCATCAGTGTGTCCAAGAAAGGAGCCTTGTGTACATGTCAGGCACACGGGCTCTTGGGTCTGCCAACCAGAGGCCATAGTTCTTGTTATCCGGGCTCAGTGACCAGCAGGGCTTGTGTTCACAAGTTCAATGTGATGGTAGCAAAGAAGAAAAAACAGTTCTTAACTATCACCCCAGGGCTCAGTGTAGAGAGAGCAGATAGAAATAGCCCTCTGCCAGTCTTCCCTTGAAAAAGGTATATTTGCATACTTTTGCCTAAGGGTATGGCTTCCAGTCAGCCTAAATCTGTTTATTGAGATCCTCACCTTTGGAACGTTGGTTGATCATGGCATGCCCTGAAGTAGGGAACCTTTAAAAATCAAGTAGGCTCCTTGAACAATCCTGAAGGTTTGAGAGAAAACCAAGAGCTGGGACAGGGGGCAGTTTTAGCTAATGCACAGAAACCAACAAGAGTCAAACAAAATAAAGAAACAGAGGAATATGTTCCAAATGGAAGAACAAGATAAAACCTCAGGGAAAAATCCTTCATGAAATGGAGATAAGTGATTTACTTAATAAAGAGTCAATATAATAGTCCTAAAGATGCTCACAGAGCTCACGCGAAGAATGGATGGACAAAGTGAGAATTTTCAACAAAGAAATGAAAAATATAAGCAAGCACAAATAGAAGTCACAGAGCTGAAGAATGTAGTAACAACTGAAAAGTGCTCTAGAGGAGTTCAACTACAGACTAGATACAGAGGAGAGGATCTGTGAACTCAAAGACGGGGCAGTGGAACTCACCCTTTCCGAGCAGCAAAAAGAAAAAAGAATGAAAAAGAGGAAATAGCTTCATGGACTTATAGGATATCAAGCAGACAACACTGGCATTACAGGAGTCCAGAAGAAGAGAAAGGGGCAGAAAATTTATCTGAAGAAATAATGGCTGACAACGTCCCTAACCTGGGAAAGGAAACAGTCATTCAGATCCAGGAAGCCCTGGGAGTTTCAATAAGATAAACCAAAGACAGTCATATCAAGACACTTTACAATTAGAGACTCTTGAAGAGAAAAACAACTCGTTTTGTACAAGGGAACCCCTACAAGACTGTTAGCGGTTTTCTCAGGTGAAACACTGCAGGCCAGAAGGGAGTAGTATGATACATTCAAAGTGCTGAAAGGAAAAAAAACTGCTGGTCAAGAATACTCTACCCACAAAAGTTTTCCTTCAGATTTGAAGGACAGATAAAGAGTTTTCCTAACAAGCAAAAGCTGAAGGAGTTCATCACCACTACAGCAGCCTTACTAGAAATGGTAAAAGGACTTCTTTACTGATAGTAAAGGGCTCTAATTAGCAACAAAACATATGACAGTATAAATTTCACTGGTAAATATATAGTAAAATTCAGAATACTCTAATGATGTATAAAGGTGATTGGTTAACCATTTATTCATCTAGTATGAAGGTGAAAAGGTAAAAACTGTAATTACAGTAATTTGTTAATGGACACACAAGATAGATAAACAACGTAAATGGTGACATCAGAAACACAACCCATGGGGTGTGGCGCAAAAATGTAAAGCTTTACGCAAATGTAAATGGATTAAATGCTCCAATCCAAAGACAGAGAGTGGCTGAATGGACTATAAAAAACAAGACACATCTCTATCCTGTCTACAAGAGACTCACTTCAGATGTAAGGGCACATGCAGAATGTAAGTGAAGGGACAGAAAAAGATAATCCATGCAAATGGAAACCAAAAGAAAGCTGGAGGAGTTGTACTTAGATCAACAAAATAGACTTCTAGACAAAGACGGTAATAAGGAATCGGGAAGGTCATTATATAATGATAAAGGGGTCAATCCAACAAGAGAATTTAACATTTGTAAATATTTATGCACCCAAAAGAGGAGAACCTAATTATATAAAGCAAAGATTAACAGACCTAAGGGGAGAAACAGAGGAGGGATGTTAATCAGTGGATAGATCATCCCAGAGAATCAGTAAGGAAATAGCAGCCTTAAATGACATTAGTTAAGTCTGGGGTTGAGCACATCAGTGACCTTTACAGACATGTACAGAACATACCATCTAAAAAAGCAACAGAATACACAATCTTCTCAAGCGTAGATGGGACATTCTTCACAATAGGTCATATGTTAAAACAAGTCTTATGAAATTTAAGAAGGCGGAAGTCACGTCAAGCATATTTTCCATCCATAACAGTATGAAACTAGAAATCAATTAGGAGAATACAACTGCAAAGTCGCAAATATGTGGAGATTACACAACATGTTACTGACCAATCAATGGGGCAAAAAACATCAAAATATACCTGGAGGCAAGTAAAAATACAACAGAACAAAACTTATGGGAAAAGTTCGAAGAGGGGATTTCATAATGATAAATGGCTACATCGAGAAGCAAGAAACATCTCAAATAAACCACCTCACTTTACACCTCAAGAACTCAAAAGAGAAGAAGAAATGACGTCCGCTGTTAGTACACAGAGAGAAAATGACCAAGTTCAGAGTGGAGTTCAATGAAATAGAGACTAAAAATGATCGATGAAACTAAGTCACTTGTTTTTTTAGAAAAGAAACAAAATTGACAAACCTTTAGCTAGTATCACCAAGGAAAAAAAGAGAGGACTCAAAATCAGAAATCGAAGAGGAGACATTACAGCTGATTACCACAGAAATACAAAAGATCAAGGAGACTATGAACAATTTTACTATAAACAAGTGTACACCAAGAACTTAGAAGAAATCAATAAATTGATGGTGCAAAAGTGACATGCATTTAGTAGAAACTATACTTCAAATCTGAATGTAAATCTTCTGTATGATTCTCTCTTGTGGTGCTGGACAGCTCCCAGTCAGCCATGTAATCACAGGGTAGACAACCAGTGCACTTAACAACCATTCTGTTTTTCACTTTCAGTAGAAGCTCAATAAATTACACTTTATTTTAAAATAGACTGTGGGTTAGATGATTTTGCCCAACTGTAGGCTCATGTAATTGGTGTGAGCATGTTTAAGGTAGGCTAGGCTAAGCTACAACGTTCAGTAGGTTAGCAGTATTAAATACATTTTCAACTTCTGCAAAGAAATAGAAAATCTGAACAGATCAATTACCAGTAAGGAGACTGAATCAATCATCAAAAACCTCCCAACAAACAAAAATCCAGGACCAGGCAGCCACACAGGTAAATTCTACTAAATATTTAAAGAGTTAGTATCAATTCTTCACAAACTCTTCCCCAAAAAACCGAAGAGGGAACACTTCCAAACAAGGTTTTAAAATGACCTTCCAAACAAAGTTTTAAAATGACTTTTTAAAAACGACTTGCCCTCATTTTACAAGGTCAGAGTTACCCTGATACCAAAATCAAACAAGGATGCCACACACATACCCTCCCACACACAAATTATCGGCCAATATCCCTGATGAATATAGATGCAAAAATCCTCAACAAAATACTAGCAAACTGAATTCAACAATACATTAAGAGGACCTTCAAGATGGCAGAGGAGTAAGACGCGGACATCACCTTCTTCCCCAGAAATACATCAGAAATGCATCTACACGTGGAACAACTCCTACAGAACACCTACTGAACGCTGGCAGAAGACCTCAGACCTCCCGAAAGGCAAGAAACTCCCCACGTACCTGGGTAGAGCAAAAGTAAAAAGGAAAAACAGAGACAAAAAAATAGGGACAGGACCTGCACCTCTGGGAGGGAGCTGTGAAGAAGGAAAAGTTTCCACACACTAGGAAGGCCCTTCACTGGTGGAGACGGGGAGTGGGCAGCAGGGGGAAGCGTCAGAGCCATGGAGGAGAGCACAGCAACAGGGGTGCAGAGGGCAAAGCAGAGACATTCATGCACAGAGGATCGGTGCCGACCAGCACTCACCACCCCAAGAGGCTTGTCTGCTCACCCACCAGGGCAGGTGGGGGCTGGGAGCAGAGGCTCAGGCTTTGGCAGTCAGATCCCAGGGAGAGGACTGGGGTTGGCTGCGTGAACACAGCCTGAAGGGGGCTAGTGCACCACAGCTAGCCAGGAGGGAGTCTGGGGAAAAGTCTGGACCTACCGAAGAGTCAAGAGACCATTGTTTTGGGGTGCATGAGGAGAGGAGATTCAGAGCACCGCCTAAACGAGCTTCAAAGACAGGCGCAAGCCACAGCTATCAGTACAGACACCAGAGATGGGCATGAAGCACTAATGCTGCTGCTGTAGCCACCAAGAATCCTGTGGGCATGCACAGGTCACTCTCCACACCTCCACTCCCAGGAGCCAGTGCAGCCCACCACTGCCAGGGTCCTGTGATCCAGGGACAACTTCCCCGGGAGAACACATAGCACACCCCAGGCTGGTGCAACATCACATGGGCCTCTGCCACATGGGCCTCTGCCACTGCAGGCTCGCCCCTCATTCTGTACCCCTCCCTTCACCCTGTACCCCTCCCTTCACCTGGCTGAATGAGCGAGAGCCCCCTAATCAGGCGCTCCTTTAACCCCGTCCTGTCTGGGCAGGAACAGATGCCCTCAGGTGACCTACACGCAGAGGTGGGGCCAAATCCAAAGCTGAACCCCAGGAGCTGTGCAAACAAAGAAGAGAAAGGGAAATCTCTCCCAGCAGCCTCAGGAGCAGAGGAATACATCTCCACAATCAACTTGATGTACCTGCATCTGTGCTATACATGAATAGACAACAAATCATCCCAAAATTGAGGCAGTGGACTTTGGGAGCAACTATACACTTGGGGGGTTTGCTGTATGCGACAGGGGGTTTGCTGTATGCGACAGACTAGTTTCTGATCTTTATGTTTACCTTAGTTTAGTTTTTAATGCTTGTTATCATTGGTGGATTTATTGGTTTGGTTGCTCTCTTCTTTTTTAATTACATTTTTATTTTAAAAATATTTTTTAAATTTTTTATTTTAATAACTTTATTTTATTTTATTTATTTTCTCCCTTCTGAGCCGTGTGGCTGACAGGGTCTTGGTGCTCCAGCCAGGTGTCAGGCCTGAGCCTCTGAGGTGGGAGAGCTGAGTTCAGGACATTGGACCACAGGAGACCTCCCAGCCCCACATAATATTAGTCAGCAAGAGGTCTCCCAGAGATCTCCGTCTCAACACTAAGACCCAGCTCCACTCAACGAGCAGCAAGCTACAGTGCTGGACACCCCATGCCACACAACTAGCAAGACAGGAACACAACCCCACCCATTAGCAGAGAGGCTGCCTAAAATCATAAGTTCACAGACACCCAAAAACACACCACCAGACGCGGTCCTGCCCACCAGAAAGACAAAATCCAGCCTCATCCACCAGAACACAGGCACCAGTCTCCTCCACCAGGAAGCCTACACAACCCACTGAACCAATCTTACCCATTGGGGGCAGACACAAAAAGAACAGGAACTACGAACCTGCAGGCTGTGAAAAGGAGACCCCAAACACAGGAAGTTAAGCAAAATGACAGACAAATACACAGCAGATGAAGGAGCAAGGTAAAAACCCACCAGACCAAACAAATGAAGAAGAAATAGGCAGTCTACCTGGAAAAGAATTCAGAGTAATGATAATAAAGATGATCCAAAATCTTAGAAAACAGAATGGAGAAAATACAAGAGACATTTAACAAGGACCTAGAAGAACTAAAGAGCCAACAAACAATGATGAACAACACAATAAATGAAATTAACAATTCTCTAGGAGGAATCAATAGCAGAAGAACGGATAAGTGACCTGGAAGATAAAATAGTGGAAATAACTACTGCAGAGCAGAATAAAGAAGAATGAAAAGAATTGAGGACAGTTTCAGAGCCCTGGGGGACAACATTAAACACAGCAACATTCGAATTATAGAGGTCCCAAAAAAAGAAGAGGAAAAAAATGGGACTGAGGAAATATTTGAAGAGATTATAGTTGAAAACTACTCTAATATGGGAAAGGAAATAATCAAGTCCAGGAAACACAGAGAGTCCCATACAGGATAAATCCAAGGAGAAACACACCAAGACACATTATCAATCAAACTAGCAAAAATTAAATACAAAGAAAAAATATTAAAAGCAGCAAGGGAAAAGCAACAAATAACATACAAGGGAATCCCCATAAGCTTAACAGCTGATCTTTCAGCAGAAACTCTGCAAGCCAGAAGGGACTGGCAGGACATACTTAAAGTGATGAAAGGGACAGCAGAAACTCTGCAAGCCAGAAGGGACTGGCAGGACATACTTAAAGTGATGAAAGGGAAAAACCTACAGCCAAGATTACTCTACCCAGCAAGGATCTCATTCAGATTCAACGGAGCAATTAAAACCTTTACAGACAAGCAAAAACTAAGAGAATTCAGCACCAGCAAACCAGCTTTACAACAAATGCTAAAGGAACTTCACGAGAGAAGGAAAAGACCTACAATAACAAACCCAAAACAATTAAGAAAATGGGAATAGGAACATACATATCGATAAGTACCTTAAATATAAATGGACTAAATGCTCCAACCAAAACCATAGACTGGCTGAATTGATACAAAAACAAGACCTGTATATATGCTGTCTACAAGAGACCCACTTCAGACCTAGGGGCACATACGGACCGAAAGTGAAGGGATGGAAAAAGATATTCCATGTAAATGGAAATCAGAAGAAAGCTGGAGTAGCAATTCTCATATCAGACAAAATAGACTTTAAATTAAAGACTATTACAAGAGATAAAGAAGGACACTACATAATGATCAAGGGATCAATCCAAGAAGAAGATACAACAACTGTAAATATTTATGCACCCAACATAGGAGCACCTCAATACATAAGCAAATGCTGACAGCCATAAAAGGGGAAACTGACAGTAATACGATAATAGGGAACTTTAACACCCCACTTTCACCAACAGACAGATCAACCATAATGAAAATAAATAAGGAAACACAAGCTTTAAATGACACATTAAACTAGATGGACTTAATTGATATTTATAGGACATTCCACCCAAAAACAACAGAATACACATTTTCCTCAAGTGCTCATGGAACATTCTCCAGGATAGATCATATCTTGAGTCACAACTCAAGCCTTGGTAAATTTAAGAAAATTGAAAACACATCAAGTTCCGACCACAACACTATGAGACTAGATATCAATTACAGGAAAAAATCTATAAAAAATACAAACACTTGGAGGCTAAACAATACATTAATAACGAAGTGATCACTGAAGAAATCAGAGGAAATCAAAAAATACCTAGAAACAAATGACAATGAAAACACGACGGCACAAAATTCATGCCATGCAGCAAAAGCAGGTCTAAGTGGGAAGTTTATAGCAATAAAATCCTACCTCAAGAATTATCTCAAATAAACAACCTAACCTTACACCTAAAGCAATTAGAGAAAGAAAAACAAAAAAACCCCAAAGTTAGCAGAAGAAATCATAAAGATCAAATCAGAAATAAATGAAAAAGACATGAAGGCAATGATAGCAAAGATCAATAAAACTAAGAGCTGCTTTATTGAGAAAATAAACAATTGATAAAACTTTAGCCAGACTCATCAAGAAAAAAAGGGAGAAGACTCAAATCAACAGAATTAGAAATGAAAATGAAGTAACAAGTGATACTGCAGAAAAATAAAGGATCGTGAGAGATTACCACAAGCAACTATATGCCAATGAAATGGACAACCTGGAAGAAATGGACAAATTCTTAGAAAAGCACAACCTTCCAAGACTGAACCAGGAAGAAAGAGAAATCATAAACAGAGCAATCACAAGCACTGAAATGGAAACTATGATTAAAAATCTTCCAACAAACAAAAACCCAGGACCAGATGGCTTCACAGGCAAATTCTATCAAACATTAAGGGAAGAGCTAACACCTATCCTTCTCAAACTCTTCCAAAATATAGCAGAAGGAGGAACACTCCCAAACTCATTCTATGAGGCCAGCATCACCCTGATACCAAAACCAGACAAAGATGTCAAACACAAAAATATCACTGATGAACATAGATGCAAAAATCCTCAACAAAATACTAGCAAACAAAATCCAAAAGCACATTAAACGGATCATACACCATGATCAAGTGGGGTTTATCCCAGGAATGCAAGGATTCTTCGATATATGCAAATCAATCAATGTGATACACCATATTAACAAATTGAAGGATAAAACCCATATGATTATCTCACAGAAAAAGCTTTTGACAAAATTCAACACCCATTTATGATTTTAAAAACTCTCCAGAAAATAGGCAAAGAGGGAACTTACCTCAACATAGTACAGGCCATATATGACAAACCCACAGCCAACATTGTTCTCAATGGTGAAAAACGGAAACCATTTCCACTAAGATCAGGAATAAGACAAGGTTGCCCACTCTCACCGCTATTATTCAACATAGTTTTGGAAGTTTTAGCCAGAAGAAAAAGAACGGAAAAGAAGAAGTAAAGCTGTCACTGTTTGCAGATGACATGATACTATACAAAGAGAATCCTAAAGATGCTACCAGAAAACTACTAGAGCTAATCAATGACTTTGGTAAAATAGCAGGATACAAAATTAATGCACAGAAATCTCTTACACTCCTATACACTAATGATGAAAAATCTGAAAGAGAAATTAAAAAAACACTCCCATTTACCACTGCAACAAAAAGAATAAAATACCTAGGAATAAAGCTACCTAAGGAGACAAAAGACCTATATGCAGAAAACTATAAGACAGTGATGAAAAAAATTGAACAGGATACAGACAGTTGGAGAGATTATACCATGTTCTTGGATTGGAAGAATCAACATTGTGAAAATGACTCTACTACCCAAAGCAATCTACAGATTCAATGCAATCCCTATCAAACTACCAATGGCATTTTTCACAGACCTACAACAAAAAATTTCACAATTTATATGGAAACACAAAAGACCCCGAACAGCCAAAGCAATCTCAAGAAAAAAATGGAGGTGGAGGACTCAGGCTCCCTGACTTCAGACTATACTACAAAGCTACAGTAATCAAATAGTGTGGTACTGGCACAAACACAGAATTATAGATCAATGGAACAGGATAGAAAGCCCAGAGATAGGGCTTCCCTGGTGGCATAGTGGTTGAGAGTCCGCCTGCCAGTGCAGGGGACGCAGGTTCATGCCCCAGTCTGGGAAGATCCCACATGCCGCGGAGCGGCTAGGCCCATGAGCCATTTCCACTGGGCCTGCGCGTCCAGAGCCTGTGCTCCGCAACGGGAGAGGCCACAACAGTGAGAGGCCCGCATACTGCAAAAAAAACAAACAGAAAGCCCAGAGAAAAACCCATGCACATATGATAAAGGAAGCAAGAATACACAATGGAGAAAAGACAACCTCTTCAATAAGTGGTGCTGGGAAAACTGAACAGCTGCATGTAAGAGAATGAAATTAGAACATGTCCTAACACCATACACAAAAATCAACTCAAAATGGATTAAAGACCTAAATGTAAGGCCAGACATTATAAAATGCTTAGAGGGAAGCATAGACAGAACACTCTACGACATAAATCACAGCAAGATCCTTTTAGACCCAATGCCTAGAGAAATGAAAATAAAAACAAAAATAAACCAATTGGACCTAATGAAACTTAAAAGCTTTTTTACAGCAAAGGAAATAATAAACGATTAAAAGACAACCCTCAGAATGGGAGAAAACATTTGCAAACAAAGCAACTGACAAAGGATTAATCTCCAAAATATACATGCAGCTCAATAACAAAAAAACACACAACCCAATCCAAAAATGGGCGGAAGACCTAAATAGACATTTCTCCAACGAAGATATACAGACTGCCAACAAACACATGAAAGGATGCTCAACATCACTAATCATTAAAGAAATGCAAATCAAAACTACAATGAGGTATCACCTCACACCAGTCAGAATGACCATCAACCAAAAATCTACAAACAATAAATGCTGGAGAGGGTGTGGAGAAAAGGGAACACTCTTGCACTGTTGGTGGGAATGTAAATTGATACAGCCACTATGGAGAACAATATGGAGGTTCCTTAAAAAACTAAAAATAGAACTACCATATGACCTAGCAATCCCACTACTGGGCATATACCCTGAGAAAACCATAATTCAAAAAGTGTCATGTACCACAATGTTCATTGCAGCTCTATTTACAATAGCCAGGACATGGAAGCAACTTAAGTGTCCATCAACAGATGAATGGATAAAGAAGATGTGGCATATATATACAATGGAATATTACTCAGCCGTAAAAAAAAACAAAATTGAGTTATTTGTCATGAGGTGGATGGATCTAGAGACTGTCATACAGAGTGAAGTAAGTCAGAAAGAGAAAAATACCGTATGGTAACGCATATATATGGAATCAAAAAAAAAGTGGTTCTGAAGAACCTCAGGGCCTGACAGGAATAAAGATGCAGGCGTAGAACATGGACTTGAGGACACAGGGAGGGGGAAAGTTAAGCTGGGACGAAGTGAGAGAGTGGCATGGACATATATACACTACCAAACATAAAATAGACAGCTAGTGGGAAGCAGCCGCAGAGCACAGGGAGATCAGCTCGGTGCTTTGTGACCACCTACAGCTGTGGGAGGGAGGGGATATAGGGATAGATGTATGCGTATAGCTGATTCACTTTGTTATACAGCAGAAACTAACACAACAATGGAAAGCAGTTATACTCCAATAAAGATGTTTAAAAATAAATAACAAAAGGTGTATTTACTAGTAAAAACAAAAAGATACATTAAAAGTGTCATACACTGATCAAGTGGTATTTATTCCAGGAATGCAAGGATGGGTCAACATCTGCAAATTAATCAATGTGATACACCACATTAACAGAATGAAACAAAAATCATATGATCATCTCAACAGAGACAGAAAAAGCGTTTGACAGAATTCAATATCCATTTATGATAAAAACTCTCAACACAGTGGGTATAGAGGAAACATACATGAACATAATAAAGGCCACGTATGATAAGCACACAGCTAATATAACAGTGAAAAAAGCTGAAAGATTTTTCTCTAAGATCAGGAAAAGACAAGGATGCCCACTCTCATCACTTACATTTAACATAGTTTGTAAGTCCTAGCCAGAACAATTAGGCAAAAAAATCCCAATACATGTAGGGTTGGAATGGAATCTCTAGAATAAATAGTCTAGGGCAATTAATGTAGTAAAACACTATATTTAAGAATTAAATAGAATTAATTTCAATAGAAAAAATAAACACATATGAAAAACCCTAAAGACTATCAAAAGTCTGTTAGAACTTATAAATTCAGTAAAATTGCAGGATACAAAATCAATGTAAAAAATACGTTGCATTTCTGTACACTAGTAAGAAAGTAAGGATACAATGCCATTTACATTTACCTAAGAATAGGAGGTAAAAGACCTGTACACCAAAAATTATAAGATCTTGATGCAAGAACTTGAAGACAAAAATAAATGTGTGCTCATGGATTGAAAGAATTAATGGTAAAATGTTCATACTATTCAAAACAATCTGTGGAATCAATGCATTTCTTGGCCTCTAGGCTCTCACGGTCTAGCAGAAAAGACCAAGGCACACAGGAATGCCAGCGCAGTCAATAAGAGGTAAGTACAAAGGACTACAGATGCAGAGAGGAGTGAATAATTGTCTTCTGTCTAGAAGCTCAGGGAAGGCATTGTTCAGAGATTACATGTGAACCAGCCCTAAGGTGAGTGAGGTTTCTCCAGATGAACATAGGGGGCAAGGCGTTCTAAAAGGAGCAGTACCATAAGGGCATATGGATGTGACAGACACAAGGTGCATTCTGAGAGCAGTACCTAGATAATGGGACCATCTTTTGCTTGTGAAGAAATGACAGAGAGATGATACTGAAACAGAAGATGGGATCCAGATTTTAAGAGGCCTTGGGCATCACCTTGGAATTGTTCTTTTTCTGTAGTCACTGGGCACCATCCCAGGCTGCTTCTGGGGTGGGAGGTGAATCCTGTCATGATACAATTGTTTTAGAAAAATGAACTCTGGCAGGAGAAGGAAGAGAGACTGAGAAGAGAAGAATGTGGTGAAATGGTGGGGGGAGAGGGGCAGGAGCACAGCTGGGGGGCTGGAGGCTGCAGGCTGCCATCCTCCCCTCTAGGCCACCATGCAGCTGCCACATAACAGACTCTACAGCAAATCTGTAAAAGTCTTAGATGAAAACATAGGAAGAACATTCTTTGACATATATCACAGCAATGTCCCTTTTGATCCATCTCCTAGAGTAATGGAAATACAAATAAACAAGTGGGATGTAATTTGAAAATCTTTTGCACAGCAAAGGAAACCATAAACAAAACTAAAACACAACCCACAGAATGGGAGAAAATATTTGCAAATGATCCAACCGATGGGATTAATCTTCAAAATCTACAAACAGCTCATGCAGCTCAATATCAAAACAAGGGCTTCCCTGGTGGCGCAGTGGTTGAGAGTCCACCTGCCGATGCAGGGGACACGGGTTTGTGCCCCGGTCCAGGAAGATCCCACATGCCGCACAGCGGCTGGGCCCGTGAGCCATGGCCGCTGGGCCTGCGCGTCTGGAGCCTGTGCTCCGCAACGGGAGAGGCCACAACAGTGAGAGGCCTGCGTACTGCAAAAAAATAAATAAATAAATAAAAATAAAAAATATATATCAAAACGAAAACAAGCAACCCAATCAGAAAATGGGCATAAGACCTAAATAGACATTTCTCCAAAGAAGACATACAGATGGCCAAGAGGCACATGAAAAGATGCTCAACATCACTAATTATTAGAGAAATTCAAATCAGAACTAAAATGCGATATCACCTCACACCAGTCAGAATGGCCATCATCAAAAAAATCTACAAACAATAAATGCTGGAGAGGGTACCAAGAAAAGGGAACTCTTCTACACTGTTGGCAGGAATGTAAATCAGTACAGCCACTACAGAGAACAATATGGAGGTTCCTTAAAAAACTAAAACCAGAACTACCATCTGACCCAGCAATCCCACTCCTGGGCATAAATCTGGAGCAGACCATGGTTCGAAAGGATACATGTATCCCCAGTGTTCACTGCAGCCTACTTACAGTAGCCAAGACATGGAAGCAACCTAACTGTCCATTGACAGAGGAATGGATAAAGAAGATGGGGTATGTGTATACAATGGAATATTACTCAGCCATAAAAAAGAATGAAATAATGCCATTTGCAGCAATATGGATGGACCTGGAGATTATCATACTAACTGAAGTAAATCAGAGAAATACAAATGTTATATGATATTGCTTACCTTTTTTTTTTTTTTTTTTAGATTCCATGTATATGTGTTAGCATACAGTATTTTTCTCTTTCTGACTTACTTCACTCTGTATGACAGACTCTAGGTCCATCCACCTCACCACAAATAACTCAATTCTGTTTCTTTTCATGGCTGAGTAATATTCCATTGTATACATGTGCCACATCTTCTTTATCCATTCATCTGTTGATGGACACTTAGGTCGCTTCCACGTCCTGGCTATTGTAAACAGAGCACAAATGCACTAACTTTTAATGTCATATCCATGGGGGCATCACAGGGGGAAAAAAAGTGAATACCCAAAAGAGATGTGAGATTTGAGCATTTATATACCATACTGTCTTAATAGGGGAAGTGGAAGGGGGATGTAGGCCACTTCAAGGAGAGTGAATGATTTTTAGGAAAGATGGATGGGGCCTTGGAAGGGTAGATGGGAGACATGATGGTTGTGACAGAGCTTGTCTGGCTGTGATGGGGACTTCTAGTGTCCGCTTCTATGTTAAGAGTCAGTCTTCCCTGGGTGATGAAACTCCCAGGAAGGGATGGATGAGAGTTTAGTTCCTTTGGGAGGATCTGTATGTCGGGGAATTTGCATTTGCATTTTTAGCTCGAAGTTAGCCTTACACCAATGAGGCATAGTTTAGGGTGGCATATTCTGCCACCCTTCACATTCAATAAACAATTCCTAATTGTTGGGAAAGTCAAAGATGAATATGGCATGGTATTTGCCATTAGGACTTGGAGCAAGAATTTAGGGCTCTGATAAGAGGAGAAACATTAGCTTCAGAGTAGAATGAAGAGCCAGGGGCAGGGGTGTGTGTGACATTTTTGAAGCATGGTGATTTTAGATCTGTTTAGCCTGCACAAGGTGAAGGTTTAGGTAAGTGACAAGAGAGTACGTCTTTTCCAACCTGGCTCCACATCAGCTCCAAGGGGAACTTTACTGACTCACCTGCTTTCCAGGTGCTTCCTGGACATCTGTGTTGAAAACAAATGACCAAGTAAAATCACCAATAGAACTTGATGCACAACTAGGGTTGAGAACTATTGGAACAGATCAGATATTAGGAACTGGATTATGGACGCTCTGAGTTTTAGAGAAGACAGTGAGCAGTGGATTGCTGTGGACCAGGCATGATGGAGGGGGATCCCTGTCTGAGTGGCTAAGCAGGGATGACAAGGAAGAAACGAGACACAGAGATACACTGATAGTCATAGAGGCGTGGACAGAAGGGAGAGAGTAGGCAAACAGAAGTCCTCTGCATCGTAAAGTCTTGAGAACATGCTGATGTTCACTGCCCCACCCAGAGTACCCAGTATCTTGACTCACAGCATGAGAATGGAGTAGGTATTTGTTGAATAAATGACTGAATCAAGTAAATACATGGGGGAAAAAACCCAGGAAAACTGAGGGGTTGTGGAATATGGTATCACCAAAACATAACTCAGAAGAACAAACGTTTAGAGGAAGAACCTGAATCCAATTTTAGACTTAGTAGGTTTAAGTAAACAGACATGATGATACAGGTTCAAATGTTTGACAAGCCAGTGTACAAAAGGAAGCCATCAGGCTCCTAAGTTTCTGTAAGTTTCCATCACTCCCTCCTGTTTCGTTTGTATTTGATTAGGGAACTAAAATATGCATGTTTCTAACAGGCAAAATCTACCCTGGGATCCACTGAGTGCCACTAGAGGGTCTGGTATCTGCTCTAGAGAAATCCTGATTGAATGACAAAGACGCTAAGAACAGTAAGTCACGATGGAGGAGCAAGGTGGAAAGAATGGAGCCCGTGAACTGCAGATATTCCAAAGTAGGGAAGGATTAAGGTTGTAGGGAATGTCTGTCTATATTTCAAAGCCACCTGCCAGCTTCCCACTATGCCTCCGCAATCCAGCACACCCCACCCAACAACAAGCACGTGCGCGCACGCACACACACCCAATTGCTTGAGCAGTTAGAGACCCAAGGAGTCTGTTGAGCAGACTCTTGACTTTTTTGGAACCATAATACAGAAAGAAATGCCTGAGGCAAAAGGTTCATGCACCGTCAGAAATCACAGCCACCTTCCATTTATGCAAGCTCAACGCTAACGTTTTAACTTTAAAAATACGCCCCATTATTTCCAGCTTGATCTCCTAGTGATTTTATGTAGGTTTGATGAAAGCTGAAAATCTTTCCCACGCTGGTTGTCCTATACTGTGTAGCCAAAATTAATAGACCAGAAACACCTTCCTTTTAGTGACTCACTCTTTTTCCTTTTCTGACTCATATGGTTTACCTTTTTTCATTTTTTTCACAGTAGGTATCAGTGAGTATTCTGGTAATCTAATTGATGTATATTTCAGGGCTAACAACAGAACATTAACATTGGCTGAGGGCAGGACTTGGAGAATATTCACGTTACCTTCTGTGAAGAACAGGCTGACAAGGCTAGAAGGGAAAAAGGGGTTACTGAGGAGGAGGGAAGTCCTCCTAGCTTTTCACTATTAACCTACCTGCTCCATCCATGATACCCAGGAAACAAGACAAAAAGATTCAAAAAATATTAATACCATAGAGAGGAAAATAGAGTTTCAATTACCTCAAGTCCATTGATCCTTCTTTAATGATGAAAGAAACAGAAACAGAGAACACATAAGTGGCTCAGAAATAGAAAGCTGCCTCTCTCTCCGAAGTCAATGTGACAAATCTTGCTTAAGGCAGACAAGTCTACTTATTTGAACCATACCGCTCGAGCCATATATAAGAATTCTTTAATTATGATATGACCTTAAGTTAAATACCCTGGAATTTCTGTGGATTCCTCAAAATTCATCTGAAATATTCAGTGCTCTTAAGCTCTTAAATCATCCACCGGGACTCCAGTCAGGCTGTCAGTTCTTTGAACTTCTCCACCTTTAGACCCTGTTACCCAGTACTTGCTGGACTTCCTTCCCAGAGCCTGAGGCTGTGCCAGCACCGGCACCCACACTGAACACAGACGCACCCACGCGGAACACGGACGCACCCACACACCCTTTAACTGTGAACAAATGAAGATGAAAGCATTGATGAAACTGGAAGAGCTAATGACCCATTCCAGTGTCTGCTGGCTGGTCCCTGTCCTCCTGTTGGGAATTTTGTCTGTGTCTCTGACATCCCTCTCTCCAACCTCTTTGCCTCTCTTCTTCTCTCCTCTATTAAAACAGCAACAGATTTGATACCGTCAGTTTGTCTTTGATAGAAACACATTCACACAAAATGTCATGTCTTTCAAACGTTCACATTGGATGCCTGTTTGTGTCAATATGTGTAAAATGAAATTTTTTTTTCAAGTTGAAAGAGTATCTAAGCTGAACATTAAGCAGGGATAACTTAAATGCCCTGAAGATAAATCTGCTTCCAATCTTAACCTGCCTGAACAAGAAGAAAATGTACCCCCTAAGAAATTAGATCCTTTGGCTACTTTCTTCTTTTTTTTTTTTTCTATCTCTTAAGAGTCATTGTCAAGACCCATATATATGCTGTCTACAAGAGACCCACTTCCGACCTAGAGACACATACAGACTGAAAGTAAGGGGATGGAAAAAGATATTCCATGCAAATGGAAACCAAAAGAAAGCTGGAGTAGCAATTCTCATATCAGACAAAATAGACTTGAAAATAAAGACTATTAGAAGAGACAAAGAAGGACACTACATAATGATCAAGGGATCGATCCAAGAAGATATAACAATTGTAAATATTTATGCACCCAACATAGGAGCACCTCAATACATAAGGCAAATACTAACGGCCATAAAAGGGGAAATCGACAGTAACACATTCATAGTAGGGGACTTTAACACCCCACTTTTACCAAAGGACAGATCATCCAAAATGAAAATCAATAAGGAAACACAAGCTTTAAATGATACATTAAACAAGATGGACTTAATTGATATTTATAGGACATTCCATCCAAAAACAACAGAATACACATTTTCCTCAAGTGCTCATGGAACATTCTCCAGGATAGATCATATCTTGGGTCACAAATCAAGCCTTGGTAAATTTAAGAAAACTGAAATTGTATGAAGTATCTTTTCCGACCACAACGCTGTGAGACTATATATCAATTACAGGAAAAGATCTGTAAAAAATACAAACACATGGAGGCTAAACAATACACTACTTAATAATGAAGTGATCACTGAAGAAATCAAAGAGGAAATTTAAAAATACCTAGAAACAAATGACAATGTAGACACAACGACCCAAAACCTATAGGATGCAGCAAAAGCAGTTCTAAGAGGGAAGTTTATAGCAATACAATCCTACCTTAAGAAATAGGAAACATCTCAAATAAACTACCTAACCTTGCACCTAAAGCAATTGGAGAAAGAAGAACAAAAAAACCCCACAGTTAGCAGAAGGAAAGAAATCATAAAAATCAGATCAGAAATAAATGAAAAAGAAATGAAGGAAACGATAGCAAAGATCAATAAAACTAAAAGCTGGTTCTTTGAGAAGATAAGCAAAATTGATAAACCGTTAGCCAGACTCATCAAGAAAAAAAGGGAGAAGACTGAAATCAATAGAATTAAAAACTAAAAAGGAGAAGTAACAACTGACACTGCAGAAATACAAAAGATCATGAGAGATTACTACAAGCAACTCTATGCCAATAAAATGGACAACCTGGAAGAAATGGACAAAGAGAAAATATGAACAGACCAATCACAAGCACTGAAATTGAAACTGTGATTAAAAATCTTCCAACAAACAAAAGCCCAGGACCAGATGGCTTCACAGGCAAATTCCATCCAACATTTAGAAAAGAGCTAACACCTATCTTTCTCAAACTCTTCCAAAGTATAGCAGAGGGAGGAACACTCCCAAACTCTTTCTACAAGACCACCATCACCTTGATACCAAAACCAGACAAGGATGTTAAAAGGAAAGAAAACTACAGGCCAATATCACTGATGATCATAGATGCAAAATTCCTCAACAAAATACTAGCAAACAGAATCCAACAGCACATTAACAGGATCATACACCATGATCAAGTGGGGTTTATTCCAGGAAGGTAAGGATTCTTCAGTATATGCAAATCAATCAACATGATACACCATATTAACAAATAGAAGGAGAAAAAACATATGATCATCTCAATAGATACAGAGAAAGCTTTCGACAAAATTCAACACCCATTTATGATAAAAACCCTGCAGAAAGAAGGCATAGAGGGAACTTTCCTCAACATAATAAAGGCCATATATGACAAACCCACAGACAACATCGTCCTCAATGGTGAAAAACTGAAAGCATTTCCACTAAGATCAGGAACAAGACAAGGTTGCCCACTCTCACCACTCTTATTCAACATAGTTTTGGAAGTTTTAGCCACAGCAATCAGAGGAGAAAAGGAAATAAAAGGAATCCAAATCGGAAAAGAAGAAGTAAAGCTGTCACTGTTTGCAGATGACACGATACTATACAAAGAGAATCCTAAAGGTGCTACCAGAAAACTCCTAGAGCTAATCAATGAATTTGGTAAAGTGGCAGGATACAAAATTAATGCACAGAAATCTCTGGCATTCCTATACACTAATGATGAAGAATCTGAAAGTGAAATCAAGAAAACACTCAAATATACCATTGCAACAAAAAGAATAAAATATCTAGGAATAAACCTACCTAAGGAGACAAAAGACCTGTATGCAGAAAATTATAAGACACTGATGAAATAAATTAAAGATGATACCAATAGATGGAGAGATATGCCATGTTCTTGGATTGGAAGAATCAACATTTTGAAAATGACTCTACTACCCAAAGCAATCTACAGATTCAATGCAATCCCTATCAAACTACCACTGGCATTTTTCACAGAACTAGAACAAAAAACTCACAATTTGTATGGAAACACAAAAGACCCCGAATAGCCAAAGCAAACTTGAGAAAGAAAAACGGAGCTGGAGAAATCAGGCTCCCTGACTTCAGACTATACTACAAAGCTACAGTAATCAAGACAGTATGCTACTGGCACAAAAACAGATCGATCAGTGGAACAGGATAGAAAGTCCAGAGGTAAACCCACGCACATATGGTCACCTTATCTTTGATAAAGGAGGCAGGAATGTACAGTGGAGAAAGGACAGCCTCTTCAATAAGTGGTGCTGGGAAAACTGGACAGCTACATGTAAAAGTATGAGATCAGATCACTCCCTAACACCATACACAAAAATAGCTCAAAATGGATTAAAGACCTAAATGTAAGGCCAGACACTGTCAAACTCTTAGAGGAAAACATAGGCAGAACACTCTATGACATAAATCACAGCAAGATCCTTTTTGACCCATCTCCTAGAGAAATGGAAAGAAAAACAAAAATAAACAAATGGGACGTAATGAAACTTCAAAGCTTTTGCACAGCAAAGGAAACCATAAACAAGACCAAAAGACAACCCTCAGAATGGGAGAAAACATTTGCAAATGAAGCTACTGACAAAGGATTAATCTCCAAAATTTATAAGCAGCTCATGCAGCTCAATAACAAAAAAACAGACAACCCAATCCAAAAATGGGCAGAAGACCTAAATAGACATTTCTCCAAAGAAGATATACAGATTGCCAACAAACACATGAAAGAATGCTCAACATCATTAATCATTAGAGAAATGCAAATCAAAACTACAATGAGATATTATCTCACACCAGTCAGAATGGCCATCATCAAAAAATCTAGAAACAATAAATGCTGGAGAGGGTGTGGAGAAAAGGGAACACTCTTGCACTGCTGGTGGGAATGTGAAGTGGTACAGCCACTATGGAGAACAGTATGGAGGTTCCTTAAAAAACTAAAAATAGAACTACCATATGACCCAGCAATCCCACTACTGGGCATATCACCTGAGAAAACCATAATTCAAAAAGAGACATGTACCACAATGTTCATTGCAGCTCTGTTTACAATAGCCCGGAGATGGAAACAACCTAAGTGTCCATCATCGGATGAATGGATAAAGAAGATGTGGCACATATATACAATGGAATATTACTCAGCCATAAAAAGAAACAAAATTGAGCTATTTGTAATGAGGTGGGTAGATCTAGAGACTGTCATACAGAGTGAAGTAAGTCAGAAAGAGAAAGACAAATACCGTATGCTAACACATATATACGGAATTTAAGAGGAAAAAATGTCATGAAGAACCTAGGGGTAAGACAGGAGTAAAGACACAGACCTAACTAGAGAATGGACTTGAGGATATGGGGAGGGGGAAGGGTAAGCTGTGACAAAGCAAGAGAGAGGCATGGACATATATACACTACCAAACGTAAGGTAGATAGCTAGTGGGAAGCAGCTGCATAGCACAGGGAGATCAGCTCGGTGCTTTGTGACCACCTGGAGGGGTGGGAGGGAGGGAGACGTAAGAGGGAAGAGATATGAGAACATATATATATGTATAACTGATTCACTTTGTTATAAAGCAGAAACTAACACACCATTGTAAAGCAATTTTACTCCAATAAAGATGTAAAAAAAAAAAAAAAAAAAAAAAGAGTCGTCGTCTTCCCATCTCTCTGCCCAAGGCGTCTGGACCGAGGGCTAATTCTTAGGGCATCCTCTCTCTCTCTCCACCACCCAGGGTAGAGACTCCAAACACAACCCTAACAGATGCCTAATAGAATCCCTTGGGAAGCTTTCTGTCCAACTACTGAATGCTTCCATGTATTTCCTCATCTTTCTATCTTCCCACTGGGGTCAAACTTCTCTAAGCCTCATCCTCTACCACCCTCATTAAGAATCAGTGCTCCCACCAAAGGAAACCATAAACTAAATGAAAACACAACCTACAGAATGGGAGAAAATATTTGTTAATGATGCAACCAACAAGGGCTTCATCTCCAAAATACACAAACAGCTCATACAATTCAACAGCAAAAAAAGCAAACAATCCAATAGAGAAATGGGCAGAAGACCTAAATGGACATTTCTCCAAAGAGGAAATGCAGATGGCCAATAGGCACGTGAAAAGATGCTCAACACTGCTAATTATTAGAGAAATGCAAATCAAAATTAGAACGAGGTGTCACCTCAGGCCAGCTAGAATGGCCATCATTAAAAAGTCTGGACAGTGGCAGCAGATCCCGGCAAGTGATGGGAGTCGGTGCCTCCGGACCTGGCCCTGGTCCCGAGGCGTTGGGGGATGGGCATCCCGGGATGGCCTTCATGGAGAAGCCACCAGCCAGCAAGGTCCTGCTGGACAACACAGTGCTGCTGACAGCAGCCGTTGAGGTGAGCCAGAGCCTGCCGTCCCACATGGAATATATCATTTGGGTACAACGAGGAATTTCTGTAGAAAATAGCCGACAGATTGTTAGGAGATACAGTGACTTTGATTTGCTGAACAACAGATTGCAGGCCTAAGTCTACCTCTTCCTCCCAAAAAACGGATTGGTAACGGATCGTGAATTCATAGCTGAGAGGCAGAAAGGTCTTCAGAACTATCTCAACATTATCACCGCAAATCGTATCTTGTCTAATTGTGAGCTGGGTAAGACGTCTTTAGATCCAAACAACTATTCTGCAAACTATACTGAGATTGCCTTACAACAGGTTTCCACGTTCTTCCAATCAGAACCAAAGTGGGAGGTGGTGGAACCACTGAAATACATAGGTTGGAGGAAAAGGAAGAAGTATTTCTTGATGAAGAGTAAAAATCAGCCAGAGAAGTGGCTAGTGTTAAGCTGGGCTGACCTTGGTCCTGACTAGTATCTGTCAGATAAAGATTTTCAGTGTCTAGTCAAACTTTGCCAGCCTGTTTGCACCCTTACATCTATCATGTTACCTTTGCCACAGCTAACAAATCCTCAGCATTGCTAATTAGAATGTTTAATGCAAAAGGAACTTTGAAGGACTTGATCAACCAAAAGACCCATTCCTAAGGGACTACTGCAACCCTAAGAAGATTCAAGGCCTTGAACTCCAGCAAATCAAAACATACGGGCAACAGATATTAGAGGTACTAAGGTTTCTCCATGACAAGGGATTCCCTTATGGGCATCTTCATGCTTCCAACGTGATGCTGGAAGGGGACACTTGCTGGCTGCTGGACCTTGAGAATTCCTTGTTGGGCCTTCCTTCTTTCTACCAATCTTATTTCTCACAATTCAGAAAAATCAGTACATTGGAGAGTGTGGACGTCCACTGCTTTGGCCACTTACTGTATGAGATGACAACTGCCAGACTCAGTGCCTGTAGACTCCTTCTCTCCTGCACTGTCTATGGCTGTGGTGGCCATGTTGGAGTCTACGCTGTCTTGTGAAGCCTGTCAAGGTGGCAGGTCCACCCTTTCCTGGCTCTTACAGATGCCATTATTCAGTGATGTTCTGCCAACTACCTCGGAAAAGCCACGGTTTAAGATCCCCACAAAGTTAAAAGAGGCATCGAGCGTTGCCAAAGAATGTATAGAAAAGAGGCTAATTGACGAACAGAAACAGGTCCACCAGCATCAAAGACTGATGAGAGCTCAGCCTCACCATGGATCTGAAGAAGAAAGAAAACAGGGGGAGATTATAGCTTGAAAGAAGTCAAAACGATCTGCTGTTGAAAATAGTGAAGAGCCTTCAGCAAAATACAGCAACTCCAGTAATTCAGCAGGATCTGGGGCCAGCTCGCCTCTCACATCCCCATCATCACCGACTCCACCCTCCACGGCAGGGATGCCCGCATTACCTCCCCCTCTACCACCAGCAGCTCCCTTGCCTCCTGAGAGCACAGAGGCACCCACACAGCTTCTGCCCCAGGCTGTGAATGGCGTGAGCCAAGGGGCCTTACTCAGCTCCATCCAGAATTTCCGAAGAACTTTGAGGAAAACCGAAACCTGTGATCATAGCACTCCTAGAATCGGCTAAAGCTTTGTGTGTACACCTGGAGGGAAAAGTTCTTTTTTTCCCCTCCACCTCCAACCCCTAAAGTACCCTCTTTCTGGATGAATAATTGCTGAGCCAGTACAGCAACATACGACTTTGCAGATGCTCACGTAAGGGGCTTTTCAAGAGGGAAATAGTCTTCAAGTAAAGTCAGGCTAGCATTGCTGCCTTACGAAATAGTTTGCTCCTTTGTTACCGTTGAAAAGGAATCTTGTTCGTCATCTTTTGGTGGCAGCAGCATATTGGATCAGTTATTTCCACCAACAGAAGGAAATGGACAAAAAACAAAAACAATGACAACATACAGTCACAGCGGTGAATGGCCTTCGTGTTGCAATCCCTCCTGTCCTGTCAGACAGCTCCTAGAAATGTTCCTCTCAGAGTTCATTTCTCTATTCTAAAGCATTTTCTGGTTATTTCTTAGATGACACCCATTCTTGCTACCTTAATTTCATCCTAGACATTAACACTGTAGCCCAAAGCACAGTTACGCCACTGAGAGTCAGAGAAGCAACTGAGTTCTTCATTTTCCCCTCAAATAGAACAGGGAACGTTCATAACAGTCTCTTAAGTTCAAACAGGAACTCCATTGTGGTTATAGGACTCAGGGCTAAAGGAACTACTCTAGACTCTTAGTTCACTTTAGTTAGTATGTATCGAACAGACAAATGTTAACATCAGAAAAAGCTCTTTAGAGAATCTTCTTAATCCTCAACAATTAAGTTTGGGGTTTGCCAGGGGAGGGTGTTATTATTACAACACAAGTACATTTGGCAAAATGAGTTCTGATTTTTGAAAGATTTATCCAAATATATCATCTTTTTAATGTTACTCATTTATTAGAAAGATCCTTTATCCTGTGATTGGCTTAAACCCTTAAATAAATTGCACTTTAAAGGATTATAAATAATCCATCTAAAAATTCAAGTTACACACATCAGTGTTGGTTACTATGCAGAGACAATGTCCTTGTGTATTGTTTCATAGAATCTGTGATAAATGTTCAGCTGTATTTTTTATTAAAATAAACCATGTCACCAAAAAAAAGTCTACAAATAACAAATGTGGAGAAAAGGGAACCCTCCTACACGGTTGGTGAGAATGTAAGTTGGTGCAGCCACTGTGGAAAACAGTATAGAGGTTCCTCAGAAAACTAGAGTTGCGACATGATCCAGCGATCCCACTCCTCGGCATATATCCAGACAAAACTATAATTCTAAACGATATATGCACCTCTGTGTTCATAGCAGCACTATTCACGATAGCCAAGACAGGGAAACAACCTAAATGTCCATTGACAGATGAATGGATAAAGAAGATGTGGCATATATACATAAAGGAATATTACTCAGCCATAAAAAATGAAATAATGCCATTTGCAGCAACATGGATGCAACTAGAGATTATTATACTAAGTGAAGTCAGTCAGAAAGACAGACAAATATATGATATCACTTATTTGTAGAATCTAAAATATGACACAAATGAACCTATCTATGAAACAGAAACAGAATCATAGACAATAGAGAATAGACTTCTGGTTGCCAAGGGGGAGGGGGGTGGGACAGGGAAGGATTGGGAGTTTGGGATTAGCAGATGCAAACTATTATATGTAAAATAGATAAACAATAAAGTCCTGCTGTACAGCACAGGGAACTAGATTCAGTATCCTGAGATAAACCATAATGGAAAAGAATATGAAAAAGAATATGTATATATATAAATGAGTCACTTTGCTGTACAGCAGAAATTAACACAACATTATAAATCAACTATACTTCAATTAAAAAAAAAAAAGGAATCATTGCTAATACCCTGTTGGGGAAGGAAAGGAAGAAGAGGTGTTTCCTACTGTCCAAGGCCCAGTGATCATGAAGGGACACTTCTGAAGAGCAACCGTGTTCTACTGGCCTGTGTCAGCATCCAGGACACCCGGGACCACAGTGGGATTCTTCCCAGACTGGAGAGGGGGGCATTAGATAGGGTCCTGGCAGTGTGAAAAGACATCAACGGATCCCCGAACTGCGGAGATTTCACTGCTGAAGATTCGAGTGTTAACATGCGTGGCTGATGACGCGACCAGGATGGTGAAGCAGTGTAGCGCGTCAGAAAGACCGTTACCGTAGACATAGGCATAGAGATGCTCACTAACCACGTAAAACAGAAGCCTCCAAACTTTCAGTCTTTTTAACAGTCATCTGGAAAATGGCAGCAAGATGGCATCATTTGTGAACTCCCCAAGTCACCCCATACAAACAGAGCAACTAGGAGAGCAAACGCGAAACCTCACAGGCCACATCTACAGTCAAGTGGTGGGAAAACATATCCCTGTGTAGCCCCAGTATATGTGTGGACTGGAATCAATGACTGGTGACGTTAAGATATGCGTGTTACAGGAAACAGAAAGAAGGAGGCAAAAGGGCCTCCTGTGGTCCCAGGAGCCTGTAGAGTCTTGTTGGCTCCAGTCTGAGGGTGAACACAGAGCACCACTGTGGGTGGTGCTGGAGCAGCCTGGGCCCCATGGACCCTCAACAGAGACCCGTAACAGACGTAACCAATGTCCCCTCTGAGACAAAGCCCCACAATGAGGAGAGGATGCTGGGGATGGAATCCGTATTGAGCGGGAAAGAGACAATAGGGGCAAAGGAGACACGAGCAAGAGAAGATCCAGATAAAAGCTTGCGGGGGTGGGGGGGAAGCGTAGATACCAGACACTGTAAGGCTGTCATTGTGAACGCTTCCCAAAACAGATGCAGGATGCTAGAGCTGCGAAGCCAGGAAGCTCTCCTGATCCCACCTTCCCTCCTAAGAGTAAAGGAAACTCATGCCACTTAAACATTAGTACAGAAAACAATTGCCGTCAAAGCCACAAGGGAAAATGGACTGTGGAACACAATAATGTCCCTACAGACATGAAACGCATGCTGGCAAGACAGGCCGACCAAAAATTGACAATCTAATAATTCACATCAAGCTAAATAAAAGGGAAATAAATGACTGGAGCCTTGAAAGAACAGCATAACCCAGAATTTTTTAAAAAGATGCTAATTAGAGAAAACACGGACTTGAAAAGCAAGTCTATAAAATTTGGGAAAATGTTAGAGAGGAAAGAAAAATTCACTTTAAAATCTCAAGACTAGATAAGAACAACCAAAGCAGTGAATGAACACCACAGAAACTGCTTTAAGAAAAACAGAATGGGAAAGAATAACTTTTAAGTAAAAAGATAAAATATATATACATACTTATATATATACTTATATCGACAACAGGAAAGGAGATCTAGTATCATAGAAGTACCTATAAAAGAGAATCCGTGTAATGAAAGAGAACATATATTGTCAATTATAATTCAAGAATATTTTTCTGAAATTTAAAAAAGACTTGCACTACATATTGAAAGGACATACCTGGCAAAATGGACCCAGAATGGCCCTGCACCTAAACACAGTCTAGTAAAACTATTGATCTTTAAATAAAAAGAAAAATCCTTTCTGGTGCCAAATTTAAAGGTTCATATCCCTTATAAAGAAAAAAAATGAAACGGTCATCAGACTTGGCAATAGCAGTGCTTTATGCCAGAGGACAACAGGGTAATGTTTAAGAAGCACAAGGAAAGGAAGCCTGAGCTCAGGAGTTTATATCCAGCTACGCTGATCTCTAAATGTAATGGTCACAATTGCTTATGCCCACTTAAGAACCCAGAGTATAGTTCCTATGAGTCTTTCCTGGTTAATTTCCTGGAGGACAAGCTTCAGACAGCCAAAATGATGGAAGAGACATCAACAGTAGTAGTCGTAGTGAGCACTAAATACAGTATATTTGTTTGTACAAGTTAGAGTCCCTGTAGGTTCTAAGGGAGAGGGTGTAAGAGGAAATGGCCGAAGGATGGAGGGTAGATGAGAAAGAGGATGTGAGACGTAGAGGAAGCCCTCTGATTATCTCACAGGTATCAATGGGGAGGAAAAAGGTATTCGTTGAAAGTAGATTCTGGGGAATGGGAAACGGAGAAGAAGGGGTCACTAGCTAATGTCAATTTCCTTCAGAGTAGGATGTTAGGAGGAGGTAGTAAAAGGGGAATTAAAGGTATCATACACAGATATTAGTAAATTCATACATCATATTAGCTCATGTCAAAATATTAAGAAAAAGGCATCAGAACAAAGAAACACAAACCTTTCTAAATACAAAAAGATATGCAAAAGGGAGAGAGCAAGCAAACATTGTAGAACAGTACTTCTCAAACCATTGGTCAGGAAGGACCAGTAGTTTTTTTGTTCGTTTGCTTTTTGTTTTCCCCCCAAACAATGGCAAACTGCTATTTTTGTAAAATACGCAGTCACATGCTTGGACTTTACGGCAGATCGCCTAAACATTTCTAAATGTGTTCTTTTGCTTTCTGTACATATGCCATGGCTTAGAAACAAACAGTTCATGGATCAGACTGGTAAAGACCATCCAGTGAAAGAATAGGAATGTAAAGCAATGAGATTAGGGGTGTGTGTATATATTATATATGTGGAAATATACATAACATTAATGTGACAAAACTGATGCCTGTTAAATTAATTAAACAAGGAGGCCATTAGACTCATGCCCTGATGCCACAGAACCCTGTGTAAGCAAACCAAAACCTAAGCCTTAAATGCTTCCAGGTTACAAAATTGAGACCTAAGGGCAACCCATCACGAAGAGCCAACTGGGCTTTAAGCTGCAGCTGATCAGTGATTTCCTTACTTTGCTTCCTTCCACCTTTTCTCTGTAACTTTCTCCCCAGGCTTGCGTCAGTGGAGCTATTAGAAAGTTCCAGTTTGGCACTGCCCTTTTGAATCAATTTTTGCTCAGATCTTAAATTTTTTAAGATCTTTTAACATGTCAAACATCTAGATCCTATGAATAAATGTAAAAGGGCTTAATTCACCAATTTCTTAGAAAGGATTTTCAGATGACTTAACAAAGCAAAATCCAACACTCCAGGTTAATATATTGCTATATTATTTATGTATATTTTATATATGTATACTTTTCTCCACTTGGAATAATACATGTAATTTTTTCAGATGAAGGAAAGTCTGAAAATTACGCTAACACTTGTCTAATAAAGAGGAAGGGGATAAAAATATATACGATATAGGTGCGTATGTAAATTAATAGTTATAAGTAAACATTAACCTTAATGAAAGGATAAATCAGAGCAGTTAAAAATAAAATAGTAACCAAAAGGCAGAGGTAGGAAATAGGACAGAGGGGAAGAGGGGATAAGAATAAAAACTAGATTTGTTTTCTAAATTTGACTTTAGAGTCATATAAAAATTTACATAATTGTAAAATTAAATTTAACTTTAGCAAATCTCTAAACATCAAAATGTGACAGCTGAGCCTTATGTCCAGCAGGTGGCATAACAACACCAGGAGGACGCTTCCAAGTGTCTTTGAAACAGAGATTTGACTCTTGTCCTGAGTGGAATGTTACCATAAGGACAAAAACAACTACAGAGAAGCTTACACTGATATTTTCATCATTTTCTTGGTGGTATCTTAATCTTTATTCTGAGACCATGTGTGTGTATTATGGATAAAAGCAAATGAGTAATTATACTCATTGAAAACCTGAATATTTGATGTAAGGAAAGTACACGGCAAAAACGAAAATCCTCTACTACTAAATTTGAATAAGAAGTATTTGATGATACACATTATTTTACTAAACTAAATAATTCCTAGCTTTGTCCTCTGAAAAGACTTAGAAACAAGTGCTCGATCTCACACACTGAGATCATGGTCTCCACATACCATTTTCTACTAAAAGGAATCAAGTGCTCCTTAAAGAAACAGCTGATTACAGATCTGTGGCAGGAAATATATAAGATGATATCAGAATATCAGAGGCAGCCTTGATGATATCAGAATGCTGATATTAAGTTAAAGAAGCTCCCAGCAGCCAAAGGTGAGAAAAGTTAAACAATAATAAACACAGTAACTGCAGTAAGTTGAAACACATCAAGTGTGCTAAACTTCGTGTATTCCTAATGCTACTATGAAAATAAAATACTACTGACCATCCTTGAAACTGCAGGGAAACCAAAATCATTACTTTACAAACTAGCACATAAAGAGTAGAGATCAGGGAGGATGGAGGAGGGATGGAATGGGAGTTTGGGGCTAGCAGATGCAAACTAGTATATAGGATGGGTGAACAACAAGGTCCTACTGTATAGCACAGGGGACTATATTCAATATCCTGTGATAAGCCATAATGGAAAAGAATATGTATAACTGAATCACTTTGCTGTACAGAAATCAACACAACATTGTAAATCAACTATACTTCGATGTAAAAAATTACAAATAGAAAATAAAGGGGAGAGATCAAATATTTATCCTGCTTTCTCTATACAAACTATTCCAAGTAACCAAGTAGTAGGTGAGATGTTTCTTTTCATAGAAGTATTTCATCTAATAAATGAAGAAGGAATTTTAAAATTTCAGTGCCACCATTTTACAACCTTTAATGAATCATCAGATTCAGACAATAGTAATCACTGACTGCCGATATCACCAAAAAGCCATCAGGCATGTGCTTCTGGATGGAGGTATGCCCCACCACCTATGGGATATTTTTACCAAAAACTGAACCTTAATCTGATGACATCACTATTCAGTACTAGTTCTGTGGAGCTATCGAGCATTTGAAATGTGCCGAAGCCAAATGGAGATGTGCTTTAAATGTAAAATACACACCAGATGGCAAAAACTTAGTATGAAAAAAAGAATGTAAACTACTTCAATAATATTTAGTATTGACTACAAGCTAAAATAATATTTGCGTATGTTAGATTTTTAAAAATTATATCATTAAAATGAATTTCAGCTAATTCTTTTCCTTTTTTAAATGTCATTATAAAATTTAAAAGTACATCGATGGAGCTTCCCTGGTGGCGCAGTGGTTGAGAGTCCGCCTGCCGATGCAGGGGACACGGGTTCGTGCCCCGGTCCGGGAAGATCCCACATGCCGCGGAGCGGCTGGGCCCGTGAGTCATGGCCGCTGAGCCTGCGCGTCCGGAGCTTGCGCGTCCGGAGCCTGTGCTCCGCAACGGAAGAGGCCACAACAGTGAGAGGCCCGCGTACCACAAAAAAAAAAAAAAAAGTACATCAATAGTTAAAATAAGTGTATAAAAGATAAAATAAAATAATGTTTATGGCTAATATTATATTTCTATTTGGACAGCCTTGCTCTAGTTGTAACTACAGCTTACAGGAAATACCTTGGACAAAGGAACATGTTACATGGCACCAGAAGAACGGAAATAGCAAAATCCAGGCTTTTGGAATCACTGTAATTCGTATTTCTAATCCATTTTAACGAGAGTCAAATTTAACACAAATGTATGTGCCTGAGCATTATAATTCATGTAGAGGTAGTCATGAATATTAATATCTATGAAATCATAGATTTGGTTTCTCAGTTATATTCTCACTGTTGCTCATAAAAATGTATAACAATTAAAAACTTATAAAACTTTGCATTGCCTAAAGTAATTTATTACCAGTGCTATGTGAACTGCCCTGTGCAAAACACTGATATATAATTTGTTCCTCCTGAAATTTTTAATTTTTAAATAAAGTGAAAACTTATTATCTCAGTTTTGTCAGCTATATACATACATAATTATTATCTCTATACTAGTAGAAAGCCTTGGTTTAAAATTTACTATGTCCTTAAACCTCCCAATAGCATTCCTATAGCTCATGAGAACTTAATTTAAAATAATTTTCTTGATTAAAATATAACACGAAACCAAATTAGACATGTGAAAATTTTAAATCCTTTCCATCCTCTCTTCCATCTTTACTGTTGTCCCCAAAGTTAGACATTAAATGAATAAATGTACTATAAAATGTCAGAATAGGTACTGACTTAACGTTTGCTCATACTTCAATTTTAATGACTTTTTTACATACTTGACATAATAGGCAACCAAAAATATTAGGTAATTTGTGTCTGTTTATTAAATCAGAAATAATTTAATGGTATCTTAACTTCTTATTTTTACTCATTTATGGGAAAATGTATGAAAATTTAGCATGCTTTAATCTTTTACCAGGACAGAAATGTCTAGCCAACTCACAGAAAGATATCTTACACACTCATACAGCAATGCACTGATAAATACGGTTATATATATTGAAAATCTTGCAATTTTTTTCTTTACTCACGCTGCACCAAAGCAAGCAACCACTAGGGGGCAGTGCTGTTAAGGCGACGATCTCTTGGGGATTGGAAAGGAGAGCTTAAATCAAACTACCAAAGGCTAATGAGATAAATAGCAACAAAAGCATGTGTTTGTTTCCCCTTCCTTTTCTGAAGTTATACGGACAATATGCAAATTCATCACAACCTCTTGGAAGAGACGTTTTGCGGAAAGCCTGAGCCCTTTAGCTTAGTGACAGTCTTTTGGTGACATCTTCAATTCAATTTTAAAATCAGCTGAATTCCAAGCAAGAAAAGCATAGTAAGTAACTAACCCTATCGTTTCTCCGTTTTTTTGGCTAAGATTGAAAGTACTAATTAACCCATAAAGCCGCCCACTACCTACAAAAAGAATAGGGTCAAAACTTAAAAATCCAAAGCTATGAAAATCTTTTTACAGTTTCTAAGATTATATTTTTGTCTTTTTTAAGAGCATAAAGCTCTTGTGAGCAGTTACTTGACGGTACATTTCGCAAAGAGTATTGGACATAGTCTATAAATCCTTAATCTGTGATAATGAGATAATCATTTATGTGTCAGATGCAGAATAAGCAGACTGTTAAGTTCCAGTACCTTTTACTATGATGTGAACTTTCTAATATTCAAGCAACAAATCACTTTTTTTTCATTTAGAATATTAGAATCTAAGTATTATAGAAGCTATACTTTGAGTCATGGGTTTGACTTATATTTTAATAAACTATTCTAGAGAGTTCACATTATTTCGTTTGAACAATTCTTGAAGTCTCTTTGGAATATATAATTTCACAGCAGGTAGTTCAGGTGATTATAAAAGTGCATCATTAATTAATCCTAGTTGACTTTGATTCATTTCTTCAGATTGACTTTGAAATTGTGCCTAGAATTTCTATAACCTGTTTATTTGAGGTTTTTATAAACAGTAAATGCTTTGCGCCTCTCCATGTGATGGCCATCATCTGGCTTTTGGCAACTAGAAATTGCAGCTCGCCAGGGTTTCTGTCAGGTTGGAGAAAATTTTAGTCTTACCATATCTGTCAGCATCCCACTGCACAGAGACGTGGCTTCAAAGGGTTGAAGAGAGAATTTAAAGCAGCAGCTGTTTACAGAGCAGTGGGCAGGTTAACAGAAAGCAACCAGAGAGGCTGAATTCCCCAGAAATCAGCACAGTGGGAAGTGGTCCCCACCCTAGGCGTGAAGGGATGGAAACAAGGAAGGAGTGTTTCCGGAGCCTGAGAGCACTGGAGCTGCCATCCTAGAGGAACCACTGCTGACACACGGATGCTGGGAGGAAGCACGCCAGACAGACCCACCCTCTGTCCGCCCTCCCACCCTCTACTCTCCACCAGTGCCTCACTTGACCACCCAGAGCTCGGCAGGGAGGGGTGGACCACAGGGAGAGGGGTGGCCACAGCAGATGGGGAAGAAACAGGACCACTGAAGGGACCGACTCAATAAAGACAGTCTCGCTACTGAAACTTGGCTCCCCCCTGAGCTTTTTACTTCACTCCCCACGTTCTTGCCAAACCAAAGCAGAAACAGTATTTTAGGGAAACGCTTCCTTACACATGCCAGGCTTTTAGACAAACGTTTTGTTCCCTACTGCATGCCTCCCATCTTTTGTGCGATTCAGGAGGAAGCACTGTTTGTGCTAGAAACGCTTAGAACTGTTTCTTCTCAACATCTCACCGTGACAAGCTTTTGAGTAGATTCAGTGAAGTCAGTGCCCCTTGAGTTTGGGGAGCTCAGTCAGCGGTCCCCAGAGAAGGGAGACTGGATTCATTCCCTCCTGTATCTCTCAGGAGTTGTCATGAAAGCCCCAGCTCAACGCAGCACCCCTGACTGGACCATTGGAATCTCACCTTGTTTGGCTGACTTTCAGTGTTCCCTTTCCTTCTTATAATCTATTTGAAACTCCAGCAGGAAAAAAAATTCAAAGCAAAACATGTCACTTTCATAAAATATGGCTCTCATTGTATCCTACCCCTTCCTTACCCTACCTCCCCTTATTTTTTAAAAAATTTATTTATGGCTGCGTTGGGGCGAGTGGGGGCTACTCTTCGTTGCAGTGCACGGGCTTCTCATCGTGGTGGCTTCTCTTGCTGCAGAGCACGGGCGCTAGGCACGTGGGCTTCAGTAGTTATGGCTTGCGGGCTCTAGAGTGCAGGCTCAGTAGTTGCGGCTCACGAGCTTAGTTGCTCTGCGGCATGTGGGATCTTCCCAGACCAGGGCTGGAACCCGTGTCCCCTGCATTGGCAGGTGGATTCTTAACCACTGTGCCACCAGGAAGTCCCCCTACCTCTCCTTCTGACCTCTCCTGAAAGGACGAAAGAAAAGGAAATCTCTATGGTTTCATTCTAATTACACTCTCATTAAATGACTGATGATTTTGTCACACAAGTATGGGCAAAGCTCTGTAAGAAAGCAACTGAAGAAGCTGATGACTTTCAAAAAGCATATCCTGAAATTCAATCAGTGAATAAAAATTTATTCTTTTTTTTCCCTTCTTTCCTCAGAGTCCTCTGCATTATGCAAAGGAAGCCTCATCTTATTTTGTTTCCAACCCCCTTTTCTTTCTCTTTCCCCTGCACTGTTGGTTCCCATCTTATTCCCACTTACATCACTGCTATACTGAGTGGGTCCCAGGTGTGTGGGCTTTGTACCAGCAAGCTTTATCTCTTCATCTACTTGCTTCTGAAGATAAATCCTTGGCAGAAATGCAAACAAGTTGATTGGGCTTGTACATTTCTGTCAGGGGCAAGGCCTTCCTATAGCAACCCAATCACAAAACTGACTTGATTTTCTTCTAACAGTTCTGAGCAAAATTAAAAATTGGACACCGCCACCTACATTGGGGCAGACTTAATATTGCTGGGTTCTCTTGTGATTACAGGGTACATATACTCTCTCACACCTTTTCCAAATAGGTCTTACAAGTCTTCAAGGGACCTGTGTTAGCTAAATAATCTTGACAGTTATTACAAAGGAAGTTTGTTTTTTAAATGTTTGTACATTTCTCGATGCCAGTATTTATAGTTCAGTTTATTTGTACAGGTTGTACCACTTACTAACAATGAGACCTTATTAAAATAGGTAGCTGTTATGTCAATTTGGGGGGGGGGGGGAAGGAGGAGAAAAGCTAACAGATCTACACCTTTAAAATATAGATCTTATCATTTCAGTTCAAAGGAGCCAGCTGGGCTACCAGACTTCCCCACTTCACAAAAGAGCTGCTTGGCTAAGGGTGTTCCAAACAAGACATCTTTTTTTTTTTTTTTAATGCTTTAAATCATTAAAAATAGAGGGAACAAATCTAAGAAGGTAAACCAATTAAGTAGGAACTTTTCAATGAACATGTTTTTAGGCATATAGAAACTGCAAAGAGTAAGAGGATTTTCCCGCAGGCGCTGTCTTATTAGGCTTGATTTATCCTGTTTATTGTGGAACCACATGACTGGACGTGCCGTCCGGGGAGAGGAGTATTCTGTAATCTAGAGAAACATCTAGTTTCTCTTCAATTTGTCATTTTTAGAAACAATCACAAAGAAGTGCATTTTTTTTTTTTTTTTTTTTCCCTGCGGTACGCGGGCCTCACTGTTGTGGCCTCTTCCGTTGCGGAGCACAGGCTCCGGACGCGCAGGCTCAGCGGCCATGGCTCACGGGCCCAGCCGCTCCGCGGCATGTGGGATCTTCCCGGACCGGGGCACGAACACTCATCCCCTGCATCGGCAGGCGGACTCGCAACCACTGTGCCATGAGGGAAGCCCAGAAGTGCATTTTTCCATAGTCTTCCATATACAAAGTATGTCAAGGCAGGACAAATATTATGATTTATATTCCATTAAATAGTCATTGTAGGGTTATTACCTTTGAATAAATTATGACCTCAAATGTATCTAAGGAAATTATAAAAGTGCAAATAAATGTATCTGAACGCACTTTTTGAACTTTGACACTAACAAGGATAATTAAAACACTAGCACCTAGTGTTGTTCTATAGATTGAGTTTAAATACGCAAAGCACTTGGAACAAGACCTGGCAGAGGTCAATATAAGAACTAGCTATTATTATCGAGTTTTTAAAATATTATGGTTATAATTGAATTTTAGAATTTTAAAATACGATGAAAAAGAATAGCGTTCAAGTCTGTGGTTTTCAACCTTATTTTTAAGCAGCAAAATCTAATTTTTCAAAAATTCTTTCTGCGGGCTTCCCTGGTGGCGCAGTGGTTGAGAGTCCGCCTGCCGATGCAGGGGACACGGGTTCGTGCCCCGGTCCGGGAGGATCCCACATGCCGCAGAGCGGCTGGGCCCGTGAGCCATGGCCGCTGAGCCTGCGCGTCCGGAGCCTGTGCTCCGCAACGGGAGAGGCCACAACAGTGAGAGGCCCGCGTTACACAAAACAAAAAAAAATTCTTTCTACAAACACAAAAGGTCGAGTGCACCCCAATTAGTAGGCCAGATAAAAAGGAGTCTCTGCTTGAAGTGGGGCCCAGACTCCCAGCATCAGCTGAATCCCCCGAGGCAACTCCGGAACCCAGTCTGAAAGCTGAGCCAGGGCACCCCACCATTTCACAGATGAGGAAAATAAACCCTAGGGAGGGAGATGCCCTCATTCCCAAAGCCAGCACATTCAGATTGCTTCCCAGAAAATAACTAATAACCTGGTCTACCTGAAAACAAATGCTTTTTGCAGGAGATACTCAAAATAGCTAACCAGTAACCAACCAGAATATCTCTGCCTAGCTGGAGCCTCTCATAATCAGTATTAACTCGTTAGTTACTAAATTATAAGGCATTTTTGTGGGAGGCAGGATGTCACAGTGAAGAGACTGGGGAGCCAGGCCTTTAGTATCAAAGTGATGTTAACAACTGGTGATTTCCTGTTGATGGGAATGTAAATTGGTGCAGCCACTACAGAAAACAGTAAGGAGGTTCCTCAAAAAACTAAAAATAGAGTTGCCATATGATCCAGCAATCCCACTCCTGGGCATATACACAGACAAAACTATAATTTGAAAAGATACAGTGTTCATAGCAGCACTGTATACAATAGCCAAGACATGGAAGCAACCTTAAATGTCCATCGACAGATGAATGGGTAAAGAAGATGTATCGTGTGTACAGACACACACACACACACACACACACACACACACACACACACACACACAATGGAATATTACTCAGCCATAAAAAAGAACAAAATAATGCCATTTGCAGCAACATGGATGGACCTAAAGATTATCATACTAAGTCAAAAAGAGAAAGACAAATACCATATGATATCAGTTATATGTGGAATCTAAAATATGATACAAATCAACATATCTTTGAAACAATAACAGACTCAGATACAGAGAACAGACTTGCTTGTGGTTGCCAACGGGGTAGGAGAGAGAAGGAGTGGGAGTTTGGGATTAGCAGAGGCACACTATTGTATATAGGATGGATAAACAACAAGGTCCTACTATATAGCACAGGGAACTATATTCAATATTCTGTGACAAATCATAATGGAAAAGTATATGTATAACTGAGTCCTTTGCTTTACAGTAGAAAGTAACACAACATTGTAAATCAACCATACAATAATGTTTTTTTAATCTATTAAAAAATTTTTTAAAAAAGAGGGCTTCCCTGGTGGTGCAGTGGTTGGGAGTCCGCCAGCCGATGCAGGGGACATGGGTTCGTGCCCTGGTCCGGAGGATCCCACGTGCCGCGGAGCGGCTGAGCCCGTGAGCCACGGCCGCTGAGCCTGCGCGTCCGGAGCCTGTGCTCCGCAACGGGAGAGGCCACAACAGTGAGAGGCCCGCGTACCGCAAAAACAAAAAACAAACAAAAAAAAAAAAACTGGTGATTTCAACAATGTATAGTCATACTGAATGCACACTAGCTAAATGTCAGCTCTGGGTGTTTGAGATGTCCTCTGCTGGAAAAAAAATCCACGTCAGATTGGAATCCTGTTGCGAATAGCTATTCTACAGATGGAAACTCCAGAAAACGGTATCTATTTCCTCTTATTTGGTCTCTCTAGACATTAAAGTTTTGCTCTCCCCTGGCCTTTTCCAAAACATTTAGGCATATTGTCTTCCAAAGAAGGAAATACTGACGATGTTCACCATTCTTAAAGTAACAGTATAAATCACCTCTCTTACACGGGAGAGAGTAATGTGGACCAAATATTCATCGCCATAAATGAATTTGTCTGTGATAAAGAACTATTGTGAAGTTAAAATTCTTAAAGCCAGGTCATTGCAGAAAGTTGACAGTAGTTGTCTGGGATAGAAGTTGCAAGTGATTGCTTTGTATTTATCATTCAGAATAAGTTGAACAGTCCAAATAGCTGAGAACTACTAACTGCAGAAGTGGATCTATCTTAACAGAAGAATTTACAAAGATACTTGTCGTTCCCTTGTACTTATTGAGATAAATGACTGTTGCCAGTGGTTCTTGACACAAAACGTTACCTGCATGATAGGCAGGTGATAGTCACAGCAGGAAAAAAAGAACAAAGACCAGCCTGGTGCCCCAGATGGGAGGACTGGTATGCTGCATTGAACGGAAGGCTGATGCAGGGAGAGACGTGTGCGGGGAGAGATGGGAATGGGAGACTGTGCATGAGAAACCAGCAAAGTGGGTACAAACAGCTTCTTAACTTGAACTCGGATGGATTCCCGCGACTTCATGAAGTTTAGACTAGACCCCCCTATGTCAAAAACAGGTCTGGCCCTCTCTCGTATTCCAGAAGAATATCTCTGCATCACTTTTCTGGCTCCTGGGGGACGGAGGGAGGCACGAGAGCAAATTCGTTTACGTGTATGACTTCAAGGGAAGAGCATTTGGCTAATGAGTCAGCAGCTGTTTGGTTAAGCGAATGACTCATCCTGGGATATTTATGGAGCACAACTATTTTTCAAGCTTGTAAAAATGTAAAGGAAAAAAAAAAGCTCCCTAAGACCCCAAAAGCAGATGTTTCTGCAATTATGAACAAACTATACTGTTCATACGGTAAGAACTGTAAGCTCTTCCTCCAGATTCATCAGTTTATCTGTGAAAACATGTGAGTCTTCTTAAGCGGT
The DNA here is from genome assembly GCF_951394435.1 of Stenella coeruleoalba. Classification (NCBI taxonomy): domain Eukaryota; kingdom Metazoa; phylum Chordata; class Mammalia; order Artiodactyla; family Delphinidae; genus Stenella; species Stenella coeruleoalba. The sequence continues at coordinate 55,834,662 of NC_137160.1, read as the reverse complement.
GCTAGATTTATTTCCAGTGAACAGAGAACAGCTACCGATTACTTATTTTATGGCAAGCATTGTTCTGTGAAAAAAGAAAAGCATAAGACAAAAGCCCCAGCCTTTAAGGAGCAAAGTATGATAAGAAAGTTATATACCCCAAAAACATAACTAATAATGAAAAGTGATCTTTTTAATGACAACATGAGTGTCATGGGCTATAATTGGCATCACTTCTCATCTGCTTATAATAAGTATATATTACATACTAGTTATATATAATTGTATATTATATAATTATATTGTGTTATATATCAATTATTGTCTATTAATGTGGACTCTATTACAATCTATTGTTATAATTACTATATAATTATTAATAGCTTATAATTAATAGTTGCTATCTATGGAAACCTTACTATGATCCAGGCCTTGTGCATTTGAGGCCTCCTGTCAGAAAAGCATGTATTCCAAAGAGAGTTTAAAATTGGGCTAAAAGAAATAGCATAAACCCCATTGAGAGGAGACAGAGGGGTGTGTGACAGTGGTCTAAGAGGTTGCTGCCAGGATGCTCATCACATTGGGCTCAGAGGTACTTGCTAATCAAGACAGGGAAACTGGATATGTTACAGAAACTCAAGGAGGTGGTTCATCGAGCTGGTGTCTTTGAATGAGGGTTCAGGCAGGAATTAGATCTGAAATTGCCTCTGAAGAATGGGTAAGATTCAGTAAATGGAAGGAATTTCCCAGCAGGGAAATGGCTTGAACAAAAACAGTGAGGCAGACACAGGACAGTCGCAACTCACTGCCTGGACAGCCACACTCCCATCAGTACATAAACCCGTTTGATTAGAATGAAGGACACACGTGGGGAAGAATGGGCAGGAATCCGGGGCTACTGGGCTGGAGGAAAGGCTCAAAGGCCAAAGTGGATTAGTAGCAGGAAGATTACTCTGGGCCGAGTGCAGCGTGCGCAAGGCTGGCAGTGGGAATCTGGGTAGGAGTTTGCTGTAGACTGGCCTAGGGAAAATGAGACAGGACCTACCACACAGAGAGAATGCCAAAGAAAGGAAAAGGAAGCCACAGCAAAGGGAGGTGACGACCACTCAACTGTGAGAAGCAACCAGAGAAAAAAACTAACGATGGCTCTAGAGTCTGAAGCCGGGGTGACCGGATGAAAGTGGTGAGGGTTGACCTGTCTCGTCGGCCAAGAAGTTCTTTTAGACACAGCACTGAGCTTAGAGTGCTGGCCGAGCTCACGCTAGTGATGGACACAAGAAACAAATCTCGCCCGCATCTAAAATACAGGGAACTGCAGCCAGGAGCTAAGTGGAGACCTGCAATTTCTATTTGAACAGTCAGGTCCAGGTGACACTCGGGTGACTGACGAGATCTCAGGGAATGTTGAGAAAAAAGCATCCTGATTGGTGGGGGGGGGGGGGGTGATACTTACCTGCACTTAGAAGGCATATTAGTTTGGTTTAAATGACATAAATTTTTCCCACAGTTTTGGAGGCTGGAAGTTCAGGATCAAGGTGTCAGTTTCTCCTGGGGCCTCTCTCTCTGGCCTGCAGATGGCTGTCTTCTCCCTGTGTCCTCACATGGGGTGTCCTCACCCCTCTGTACATGTCTATGTCCTAATCTCCTCTTCTTATAAGGGCCCCAGTCATACTGGATTAGGTCTCACCCATAGGACCTTATTTTAAACTTCATAATGTATTTAAAGGCCCTGTTTCCAAATACAGTCATAGTCTGCAATACCTGGGGGCTTGAGACTTCCATGTATGAAATTGGAAGGGACACAATTCAGCCCATAACAGAAGATAAGGAAACTCGTAAATGGGGAAGAGGATGAGCATTAAAGCTTCCACAGACACAAAGGGCCCGGGAATTACAGACTCCTCTTTTTGTTTGTGTGTTAGGTAGTACCAGAACTGGCATTCTCTGAGATCTTGCCCAAACATCTCCCACTACACAGTAACATTGCAAAGTGAATTTTCAATGCCGCATCTTTTCAGTTCTGCACACCTGAGGGCATGGTGCCTAGAGAGTCAAAAATATGACCTAAATAAACCCAGTTAGTTAAGAAGCATAAAGGACGTCTAGGTGGCACTGATTTTTTTATATCAATAAATGCATCAAAAAAGGTGAAAATCACAAGGAAGATGGTTGACCCACTGCACTGTTTTGTCTTATGATTTTCTGATTTTTGTTCTTTCAAAAGACTACCAACTGGAGAAGTTTTCCAAGCTTTCCCACTCGGTAAGGGTGCTTATTTTCTTCTGTTCACAGGAGACTTCTCTTCTCTTCTTTCCATTATTTCTGACCAAATAGGGCTGTTTGTGCCTTTCTTTCCATTTAGAATTCCAAATTACCTGTCTTTTCATCTCTCCCCCTCAAGTCCAAGTTCCGGGCCCCGGCGGTAGCATTTCAGTGTTACCTGCTGTCATTCTAGGGGCTGTTTGCTGGAAACCTGCCCAGCTGTAACCTTCCTGAATATACTGATACCTCTTCAGAAAATAAGACAGACTTTAGAGCAAGCTAGTGATTTATTTCCCCATCCTGATAAGTTTCGCAAATGCTTCACTCACAATGGAAGACTGTATCAAATTTATATTTTTGTTCTCGGCAGGAGGATGGGGTGTGAGAAACACCATAATCTCACGTTGTGGTGTCAATCATTCTTTACTCAGTTTATGTTCTTCTACGGGTTTATTCTGGTATTTACTTTCAGTAGAGGACCCAAGGCATTTTTTTAAACCTATATATGTCTCAGGTAAACTCTAGTACTCCAGAGACAGCTCACTTTGCACATGACTTAGTGGAACGTATATTTTCAACCCCCCATAACCAGCTAGTGGGAACTTGGCAAGTGACACATCCTTTGTTGGTCTGAGCTGCCTCATCTAACAGCAGAGATTGATACGGTGCTGAGTGTGTCAGGAAAATGGGTTTTATTTTGGAAACATTCCGTTTAGGGTCCTGTTCGAACATACAAGTATCCCTGTCCTTCTGGGACTGCTGTGAGATTAAATGAGTACCTGGTATAAAGTTAATTCAAGAAATGGTAGCCAGTGAGATTATTAACTCAAGGTAGCTTTTGCCTTTTCCTGCCGAATATCCCCTAAACTCTTGCAAATATGAGATTAATGAGTAAGAGACAGATACGCTCATAACTTTGCTCTGAAATCTCAAATAAGGCAAAAATAAATCTAAGTAACAAATATTCTTTTCTTTTTTTGTGGGTAAGAACAATTAACATGAGACCTACACTTAACACATTTTTAACTGCACAATACTGTTGACTACAGATCTAATATTATACAGCAGATCTCTTGAACTTAATCATCTAGCATAATTGAAACTTTGTACCCCTTGAACAGAAACTCCCCATTTTCCCTGCACCCCGGCCCCTGGCAACCACCATTCTACTCTCTGTTTCTGCGAGTTTGACTATTTTAGAGACCTCATATAAGCAGAACCATGCCATATTTATTCTTCTGTAACTGGTTTATTTTATTTAACATGTTCTCCAGGTTCATCCATGGTGTCACATAGAGCAGGGTTTCCTTCTTAAAAGACAAATATATATCTGTATTCCTTTGATTTCTCTAATGTTTTCTGTAAGTAAATTTTATAGGAACCTGTTTCTGATGGGTGATCATAACACTTTCGATATGAACATGAGTGATTCTATTTTACTCTTCAAAGTTATATTAAAGTTTAAGAATTGTAGAAAACTACCTTTAGGAAAAAAATTCTAACAAATCTCTTAAAATACAAGCAATTGAGGCTTCTTACTTTAGCCTTTTCTTTTCCATCATATTCTCAACCCGAATTAATAAGTAACTATTAATCACCTAAACTCTGTAAGGCACTGTGCTAGACTGCTGTAGAAAATACTGAAAAGTACAAAATCAGCTGCTTTCCAACCAGCTGGGAAGGAAAGGCATAATGATGAGGGACAAGAGGGATATAAATGCAATACATGTCTGAAGGGCCTACTGTGTGTCAGGCACATAGGGAGTAGAAACTACTTTAGACCATCTCATCGAAACCTCATCACATCCCCGAGACGTGCCTGACCCACTGACGTTCAGAGGAGGTAAGTTGCCAGCCCTATGTCACAGGTCTGTCTTGCTCTAAAAGCCTAAGTAGTTCCTATATCATAATACCCATCATGAAAAGTTAAACGGTAGCCAACAACATACTAACAATAAACAACTGTCAAGGTAATTGCAAAAGAGTTGTCATATGGTACTAGCAACGAAAAGTATGTGTTTTAAGAGATGAGAGGCAAGAATCATTGGATTAAAATGATCAAGGAAAGTCCTACAGAATATAACCCGACACTATACCCTACATATCTATGTGGTTCAGTACCCCACAAATTCTCTATAACCCAATCCAGTCCATCATGGGACAACCAGACAATATTCAATCAGCTCTCTTTTTTTTTTTTTTTTTTTGCGGTACACGGGCCTCTCACTGTTGTGGCCCCTCCTGTTGCGGAGCACAGGCTCCAGACGCGCAGGCTCAGCGGCCATGGCTCACGGGCCCAGCCACTCCGCAGCATGTGGGATCTTCCTGGACCAGGGCACAAACCCGCGTCCCCTGCATCGGCAGGTGGACTCTCAACCACTGCGCCACCAGGGAAGCCCCAGCTCTCTATTTTAATTTCAAGCATTTTATTCCAAGCCATACAGAACTGAAGGGCACTGGAGATTTGGGGTGACCTTCCCTTCCCTGGCTCTTCTCTAAGCTCTTTTGAGGCCCCTGCCCTTAGCTACTGGACCTTCTGGAGCAGGACGAGCCACCACTTTGCAATGAGCACAGAACGTTCCCAGGAACGCTTCCTTCCTTTCCTTCCCCTATGGTCCCTAAACCCTTTCGTTACCTTTTAACACCCCCAGGCCAAAGCCCTGCCTCCTGTTGTTTATGACTCTGCCGTAGGCTGTCGTCTCAGCCATGTCTGAGTTATGCCAGCGTTTCTACCTCCTTGCTGGCTTTGAGTCATATCACAAAAGGTGACAGAGGAGAAAGTGGGGAGGAAAACCAAGCATTCTCCGAATATAACTACGATCCAACTCCTTTTAAAAGGTGTTCTGATTTCATAAATAAAGTACATTTTCCCCCTTAGGGACAAATACTCTGCATTCTGCCTGTCCAGAAATATGGACCTTTTGCAGGCGGGCATTTCTAATTTTTAATTTTCTTGTATTTTGAAGTTCTGCTGTTTCCAGTGCATTTGTTATTTGAGAATCGTTTAAAAATAGGAATCTATATAAAAACAAACTAGGAGGCAAGGTTTGAGAGGCAAGGTTTTTTCTATTAAATTAACATATTTTAATATTTCATCAGAGATTAGGTCATGATGATAATAGCGCTTTTTATGTGTTGCTGATAGCATTATTATTTAATACAGATCTCTGGAAAAGCAATTTTAATCAAACATTAAAAGCTAAGAATAGACTCATGCATTTGACTCAATGATTCCATTAAAAGAAATTATCCTAAGAAAACAATATAGCTTCTTCAATAAATGGTGTTGGGAAAACTGGACAGCAACATGCAAAAGAACAAAACTGGACCACTATCTTACATGGTACTCAAAATCATCAAAATGGGTTAAGGACTTGAACCATAAAACCTGAAACCCAAAATGATAAAACTCCTAGAAAAAGTATATAAGAGGTACGCTCTTAGACATCAGTCTTGGCAATGATATTTTGGATTTGACACCAAAAGCAAAGGCAACAAAAGCAAAAAATAAACCAGTGGAACTGCAAAAAAATAAATAGCTTCTGTGCAGCAAAAGAAACCTTCAACAAAATGAAAAGACAACCTATGGAAAGGGAGAAAATGTTTGCATATATTTGGTAAGAAGTTAATATAAAAAATATAAAAATAACTCTTAATAATAGCAAAAAAAAAAAGCAAACAATCCAATTAAAAAATGGGAAAAAGATCTGAATAGACAGTTTTCCAAAAAAGACACAGATGGCCAACAGGCACATGAAAAGATGCTCAACAGCAGTAATCATCAGGAAAGTACAAATCAAAACCACAATGAGACATCACCTCACACCTGTTAAAATAACTACTATCAAAAAGACAAAAAATTGTAAGTGCTAGGGAGGATGTGGAGAAAGGGAACCCCTGTGCACTTTTGGTGGGAATGAAAATTGGTGTAGCCATTATTAAAAATAGTATGGAGGTTCCTCAAACAATTATAAGTAGAAATACCATATAATCCAGCAATTCAACTTCTGAGTATTTATCCAAAGCAAACAAAATCATTATGTCAAAACTATATCTGTATCCCTATGTTCACTGAAGCATTATTTACAATAGCCAAGACATGGAAGCAACCTAAGTGCACACTGACAGATGAACGGATAAAGAAAATGTGATACACACACACACACACACACACACACACACAATGGAATATCATTCAGCCATACAAAAGAAGGAAATCCTGCCATTTGCAACATTTATAAACTTAACAATGAACTATCATAAAGAGAAATTAAGAAAGCACTCCATTTACCATGCATTAAAAAGAATGAGATACCTAGGAATAAATTTAACTGAGGTGAAAGACCTGTACTCTGAAAATTGTAAGACACTGATGAAAGAAATTGAAGACAAATAAATGGAAAGATAGACCATCCTCATGGATTGGAAGACTTAATATTGTAAAAATGTCCATATTACCTCAAGCAGTCTACAGATTCTAAGCAATTTCCATCAAAATTCCAATGGCATTTTTCAAAGAAAGAGAACAAACGATTCTAAAATTTGTATGGAACCACCAAAGATCCCAAGTAGCCAAAGCAGTCTTGAGGTGCAAGAACAAAGCTGGACACATCATGCTCCCAGTTTTCAAACTATATTACAAAGCTACAGTAATCCAAACAGTATGGTATTGGCATAAAAACAGATACATAGATCAGTGGAACAGAATAGAGAGCCCAGAAATAAGCCCACACATATATGACCAATTAATTTATGACACAGGAAGCAAGATATACAATGGGAAAAAACAGTCTCTTCAATAAGCCATGCTGGGAAAACTGGACGGCTACATTTAAAAGAATGAAACTGGACCACTCTCTTGCCCAATACACAAAAGTTAACTCAAAATGCATTAAAGACTTGACTATAAGACTAGAAACTCTAAAACTCCTAGAAGAAAATGTAGGCAGTAAGCTCCTTGACATCATACTTGGCAATATTTTTTTATCTGACCTCAAAGGTGAGAAAAGCAACAAAAACAAAAATACACTAATGAGACTTCTTCAAACTAAAAGGCTTCTGCACAGCAAAGGAAAATATCAACAAAAATAAAAAGGCAACCTACCAAATGGGAGAAGAAATTTGCAAATCACATATCTAATAAGGGGTTAATATCCATAATATATAAAGAATTTGTATAGCTTAATAACAAAAAAATAATAATTTGGTTTAAAAATTGGCAGAGGATCTGAATATTTTTCCAGAGACACACAGATGGCCAACAGGCACATGAAAAGATGTTCAACATCACTAATCATAAGGGAAATACAAATACAAATCACAGTGAGATATTACATCATACCTGTCAGAATGGCTATCAAAAGGACTAGAAGTCACAAGTGTTGGCAGGGATATGGGGTAAAGAGAACCCTAGACACTGCTGGTGGGAATGTAAATTGGTGCAGCCACTATAGAAAATTATATGGAAGGTCCTAAAAAAATTAAAAAATGGAACTACCTTATGATCCAGCAATTCTATTTCTGGGTATTTATCCAAAGAAAATAAAAACACTAATTCAAAAAGATACATGCACCCTGTATTCATTGCAGCATTATTTACAGTAGCCAAGGTATAGAAACAACCTATGTGTCTACTGATGGATGAATGGATAAAGAAAGTATGGTATATAAACCCAATGGAATACTACTCAGCAATAAAAAAGGAATGAAATTTTGCCTTTGCAACAACATAGATGGACCCTGAGGGTATCATACTAAGTGAAGTAAGTCAGACAGAGAAAGACAAATACCATATGGTTTCATTTATGTGTGTAGTGGAATCTAAAAGACAAAACAAACAAACAAAACAAAACTCACAGCTACAGAGAAGAGAATGGTGGTTGCCAGAGGGGAAGGGAGTTTGCCAATGGACAAAATGGGTGAAGGGAAATAAAAGCAACAACCTTCCAGTTATAAAATAAGTAAGTCATGTGGATGTAACATACAGCATGATGACTAGGGTCAATGATAATACTTTACTGCAAATTTGAAAGTTGCTCTCATTACAAGAAAAAAAATGTTTTGTAACTTGGTAACAGATAGTAACCAAACTTATTGTGGTGATCATTTCACAATGTATACAAATGTTGAATCACTGTGTTGAACACCTGAAACTAATGGCATGTTGTCAGTTATCCTTCAATTAAATGAAATGAACAATTTTCTGATACTATAGGTCTAGCTTTAAAAGATTTAAAGACCTCACAGTACCATGAAGAAAATAAATAATATATAAAAACATGCATGGAGGAGAAAACACCAAAAGGGAAGTGTAACAGTGATGTGACAGGGTGGTAAGAATTATGGGTGATGCTTATTTCATTTTGTCTATTCTCTACATTTTCTACAATGTATTTTTTCATTGGGATAAAATATACATAATATAAACTTTACCATTTTAACCATTAAGTGTACAGTTCCTAGACATTGAGTACATTCACATTGTTGTGTAACGGATCTCCAGAACTTTTTCACTTTGCAAAACTGAAACTCCATACCCATTAAACACTAACTCCCCATTCCCCAGCAATGACCATTCTACTTCGTCTCTGGCTTTGACTACTTGAGTCACCTCATACAAGTGTAATCAGACAATATTTGTCTTTTTGTGACCATGTTACTTAGCATAATGTCCTCAAGGTTCATCCATGTTGTAGAATGTGAGAGGATTTCCATTCTTTTTAAGGCCATATTCCATTGTATGTATTGTATTGCTTTTACATGTTTTATTTATAAATTTTAAAATCCTACCCCACCATATGAATCTCATATTGACCTCTTCTCTGTTCAACCACCTAAAGCCCCTTTTCTACAGTAGGCCTTTTGACGTTGAATTTATTCAGTGTCCTGCTGTCATTTACCTGCTTCATAGCAAGTACTTTATATCTCACTTTTAAGTGAAAGCAGAAGCCCTAGGACAGTTAGCTCCATAAAAAAGAAAAGCATTCAGTGGCCATGCTGGGAGAGACAAACCCCTGATGTATTATAGGAGAGGCTGGCCTTTTTCTCTCCTCCTATAGTGAGGTCTTTTTGGTTGAAGGATATTGAAATCTGAAGCTCCTCTTAGGCAGCTGAAAAGTTTTTCAGAAAATATTTTAAAGTCCTGACTTGAAAGATCCTAATACATTATCTTCTGTCTTCTCCTATGGACTCCTGGGCCTTCCTTGAAACTTTACAGCCTAGATTCATTTTGTCAGGTTTCAGAAAGAACAAAATTACCTAAAATAGAGGAAAAAAAAATTGGCAGGCAATTTGGCCAAATCTCAGAGTTGGTCAGCTAACAACTCTGGTAGAAGGAAATGCTATAAGCCAGAAGCATGTTCCCCATGCGATGCTCACTCAGGAAGCCACAGGCCAACCAGGGAAGCCAATAGCTCCTGACACCTGAGCCAGGGCCACATAAGCTCTTGCACCATCACTCCCTCTCCCAAAAGAAGGATCAATTCCCAAACCAAGCTATTTGATCCCCAGTAAAAGGGGCACAAGGTAACAGAGCTCTTCCTGAGATGAACTGCAGCTTCCAGGAGTGAAAAAACTGGTAGCTTATTATTTGTTATTGGCTCTAGAAAAATCTTACAGCCTCATTAAAAACAAATTTATTGACTGTTTTCTACAAAGGGCAATGTAATAGTTAATTTGATATGTCAACTTGCCTAGGTGATGGTGTCTAGGTATTTGGTCAAACCCCAGCCTAAACGATGCTGTGAACACATTCTTTAGATGAGATTAACATTTAAGTCAGTTGACATTAGAGCAGGTTACCCTCCATGGTGTGGGTGGGCCTCGTCTAATCAGTTGAAGTCCTTAAGAAATAAAAGCTGGAGGTCCCCAGAGGAAGAGGGAATTCTGCCTCCAGACTGCTTTCAAACCTGAGCTGTAACATTCCCTGGGTCTCCAGCCTCCTGGCCTCTTCTGCAGATTTGGGACTTGTCATCCCCCACAATCACATGAGCCAATTCACTCCTTATTGGTTCCATTCCCTGGAGAACCCTGAGTAATGCAGGCAAGAAAAACCAGGTAATTCTCTATTTGCTTTGTGCAGTCTCTTTTACTGAAAGTTGTTTTTTCTAATTAGATATAGGCAGCTTAAAGGCTGCATCCAGTATTACATTCCCTGTGTCCCTTACAGAATCTTGAAAAGTGCTTTGTAGATAGTAGGTATTCAATAAATATTTGATTTCTTAATTTGAATAAAAAGCCAGATGATAATACTGTCAAAATGAAGTCTCCCTGGGCAGTGATTTGTTGAGATTTTTCAAAATTAACTGTTAGACATGACAAGCCTGCAGCAAAAGACTTTGCTTCCATCAGTTGTCCTTTTTCTTGTTATCCTTTTGGAGCACCAAACCTAATTAATGTAGAGGCCCAGAGTCTGGTTCCTATTCTGGGTCAATGCTAACAATTGAAATCTAGGTAGGGAAACATGACCTCAAGGTTATGCTCTAGCTACTGAAAGAGGCGGGTGGGGATGCTGGTTCTTTGGGACACATGTGGGGTGCTGGGGGGGGCAGTTGTGGAATCAAAGGTTAATACAGCTGTCTCAATGCTTGATTGTTCCTTAGGCCTGTATTCCAGCATTCCTGGCTACAGGAAGTAAACATACCACAGCTGGACTGCAACCCTGGCCAGAAGCAGACCACGTAGGCCCCAGGGTGTAGGGCTTCTATGGGGTCCTCAGAGCAAGGGAGCAGGCTTATGTTCACTTCCTGAATCTCACTTAATATTAAAGTGGGGTTACAAACCCACAGCCAGCATCGTCCTCAATGGTGAAAAACTGAAACCATTTCCACTAAGATCAGGAACAAGACAAGGTTGCCCACTCTCACCACCATCAACATAGTTTTGGAAGTTTTAGCTACAGCAATCAGAGAAGAAAAAGAAATAAAAGAAATCCAAATCGGAAAAGAAGAAGTAAAGCTGTCACTGTTTGCAGATGACATGATACTATACATAGAGGATCCTAAAGATGCTACTGGAAAACTACTAGAGCTAATCAACGAATTTGATAAAGTAGCAAGATACAAAATTAATGCACAGAAATCTCTGGCATTCCTATACACTAATGATGAAAAATCTGAAAGTGAAATTAAGAAAACACTCCCATTTAGCATTGCAACAAAAAGAATAAAATATCTAGGAATAAACCTACCTAAGGAGACAGAAGACCTGTATGCAGAAAATTATAAGACACTGATGAAAGAAATTAAAGATGATACAAATAAATGGAGAGATCTATCATGTTCTTGGATTGGAAGAATCAACATTGTGAAAATGACTCTACTACCCAAAGCAATCTACAGATTCAATGCAATCACTATCAAACTACCACTGGCATTTTTCACAGAACTAGAACAAAAAATTTCACAATCTGTATGGAAACACAAAAGACCCAGAATAGCCAAAGCAATCTTGAGAAAGAAAAACAGAGCTGGAGCAATCAGGCTCCCTGACTTCAGACTATACTACAAAGCTACAGTAATCAAGACAGTATGGTACTGGCACAAAAACAGAAATATAGATCAATGGAACAGGATAGAAAGCCCAGAGATAAACCCAGGTACATATGGTCACCTTATCTTTGATAAAGGAGGCAAGAATATACAGTGGAGAAAAGACAGCCTCTTCAATAAGTGGTGCTGGGAAAACTGGACAGCTACATGTAAAAGAATGAAATTAGAACACTCCCTAACAGCATACACAAAAATAAACTCAAAATGGATTAAAGACCTAAATGTAAGGCCAGACACTATCAAACTCTTAGAGGAAAACATAGGCAGAACACTCTATGACATACATCACAGCAAGATCCTTTTTGACCCACCTCCTAGAGAAATGGAAATAAAAACAAAAATAAAAAAATGGGACCTAATGAAACAAAAGCTTTTGCACAGCAAAGGAAACGATAAACAAGACGAATAGACAACCCTCAGAATGGGAGAAAATATTTGCAAATGAAGCAACTGACAAAGGATTAATCTCCAAAACATACAAGCAACTCATGCAGCTCTATATCAAAAAAACAAACAACCCAATCCAAAAATGGGCAGAAGACCTAAAGAGACATTTCTCCAAAGAAGATATACAGATTGCCAACAAACACATGAAAGAATACTCAACATTATTAATCATTAGAGAAATGCAAATCAATACTACAATGAGATATCATCTCACACCAGTCAGAATGGCCATCATCAAAAAATCTACAAACAATAAATGCTGGAGAGGGTGTGGAGAAAAGGGAACCCTCCTGCACTGTTGGTGGGAATGTAAATTGATACAGCCACTATGGAGAGCAGTATGGAGGTTCCTTAAAAAAACTAAAAACAGAACTACCATACGACCCAGCAATCCCACTACTGGGCATATACCCTGAGAAAACCCTAATTCAAAAAGAGTCATGTACCACAATGTTCATTGCAGCTCTATTTACAATAGCCAGGACATGGAAGCAACCTAAGTGTCCATCAACAGATGAATGGATAAAGAAGGTGTGGCACATATATACAATGGAATATTACTCAGCCATAAAAAGAAACAAAATTGAGTTATTTGTAGTGAGGTGGATAGACCTAGAGACTGTCATACAGAGTGAAGTAAGTCAGAAAGAGAAAAACAAATACTGTATGCTAACACATATATATGGAATCTAAAAAAGGAAAAAAAAGATCAGAAGAACCTAGGGGCAAGATGGGAATAAAGATGCAGACCTACTAGAGAATGGACTTGAGGATACGGGGAGGGGGAAGGGTAAGTTGGGATGAAGTGAGAGAGAGGCATGGACATATATACACTACCAAACGTAAAATAGCTAGTTGGAAGCAGCCACGTAGCACAGGGAGATCAGCTCAGTGCTTTGTGACCACCTAGAGGGGTGGGATAGAGAGGGTGGGAGGGAGGGAGATGCAAGAGGGAAGAGATATGGAGACATATGTATAACTTATTCACTTTGTTATAAAGCAGAAACTAACACACCATTGTAAGTCAATTATACTCCGATAAAGATGTTAAAAATAAATAAAGTGGGTTTTAGTTACATTGGGAGAAAAAATTTCTTATGCTTATCTTTAATGTTAATAGTAATCCTAAGATACCTCTAATATGACTTAATAAAATATCGTTGCTTCCATTTGTAGTTTTGATTTGCATTTCTCTAATAATTAGCAATATTGAGCATCTTTTCATGTGCCTGCTGGCCATCTGTATGTCTTCTTTGGGGAAATGTCTAATTAGACCTGCCCATTTTTTGATTGGTTTGTTTTTTTGATATTGAGCTGTATGAGCTCTTTGTATATTTTGGAAATCCATCCCTTGTCAGTCACATCGTTTGCAAATATTTTCTTCCAGTCTGTAGGTTCTAGCTTTTGTAACTGAGGGTTAACTGAGAGTAAAAACTATGACTGTTTTGCAGCCTCATAACAGGTCAAGATGTTTATGTCCATCTTTGTTTCCACTTTTTAACAAATTCCCTAAAAGGTACATAACTTGTTTTATTGATTAGTCCAGTATTTCTCCCTCACCTCCCATATGTTTACAATACATATTCGCTATGAATTGTAGCAATGACATATGATGTAATACAGCATTTAACAGTTATACCTGTGTACAAAGTATGTTCATTACCAAGGCATTCTTTCTTTGGAGGACTTTTTATAGTTATTGGAGCCATTAGGATCAAGTTATGCAGCAATAAGAAACCTAGGATGAAATCTCTTTCTTAAGTTACCCTATTTCCCTAGAGCCCCAGGGTTTGAAAAATGCAAACACATCATCTCATATGTTCTCTATGAGATTTAAAATGAAATCTCTGATAAGTTAGTGAAATTAATTTTTATATGAAATAAGGGAGGGATAAATGGCTTGAGAACAATAGAATTCAACTCATTTTAAATTCTGCATTTTCACTTTTGTGATATGTTTGCTTTATCCTGCTCTGAAAAACTATGTTCTGTTGCTCTACCTACAACGACAAGCATTAATCAGACTTACCATTATTATTAAGCACTGATTAAACGTCCACACCCTAACACAACAAATCTGCTAGCTTCTCTGCATGTGCCTTGCATCTTAATGCAGACAAGAGGGCCTCTTTTTTTGTTGTTTTTTCGTCACACTGCACGGCATATGGGATCTTAGTTTTATCAAAGATATTTAATCCTAGAGTCTTCCTTTACATAATCTATACGTAAAAGGCCCTTTAGATGAGGCACATTAAAACATTAAATGAACACCACCTTCGGATAGAGCCTCCTTAGTGGCAAGCTGACAGACGTGGAAGAGTTGGCAGAAGGAAGTTGGCACTCTTATTAAGGGCGATAATTTTGAGTTTTTCATAGTTTTGTGGCTATTCACAGCTAAAGTAAAAACCCAAAGAGCTTCATCTGTGCTGATTTCTTTGTTAGAATTTTTTTTAAGGACAAATTCTGAAAAGTCTATACTTGGGCCATGGTCCTCCTTTTCTGTGAATAGGGTATCTTTACTGGATTTCAGGTATCTTTTATAAATTGGGTCCTGGGCCACTCTCTTCCTTCTATACAGATTTTTTGGAGGACATGCACCCTTATTTTCCTAAAGTTGGAGTGTGTCAGTGGTGTAACATGTGGAGCAGAACGTGCAGGGTACTTTGCAAAAACCAATGGGCACTACACAATAGGAGACCTCCTCGTGCTTCTCTGCCATTTAATCTTCAAGAAGAAATGACTGAAGACTAATTTAAAGAATTATTGGATGTGTTGATTGGCCAACTGATAATCAGCGAGATTTCTAATAGAGCTGCATAATATTAGGGTACTCTAAAGTTTGGTACATGTAAATTCAAGTATTTCGACCTGGAGAGAGAAGCCACCTTAATCTTCATAATTTTTCCTCTAAACACTTGCAGAGCAACACAATCCCTAATCATCATTTTCTTTGAATATTGTTAGGAAAAGTAGTATTTCTTTTCAGAATAGACTCCTGTCTTCCCAGCGCTTTTCATTCATTAGTTACCTCTTTCTCCTTTTTGTCTCATCAGCCTGTTAACACCTGCAGTGGATGTCTTTTAGATGGAAGTTGGAGGAACAGTGCTCTTCCCCCCAAAATCAGTTGTTTTATCACTAGTTGTTTGTTATTATGATTATTCTCTCCATAAAGTTGGGCAGGAAGAAGGAGAAATTAAAAAGCTCCTTTCTGGGGCTTCCCTGGTGGCGCAGTGGTTGAGGGTCCGCCTGCCGATGCAGGGGACACGGGTTCGTGCCCTGGTCTGGGAAGATCCCACATGCCGCAGAGCAGCCGGGCCTGTGAGCCATGGCCGCTGAGCCTGCGCGTCCGGAGCCTGTGCTCCGCAATGGGAGAGACCACAACAGTGAGAGGCCCGCATACCGCAAAAAAAAAAAAAAAAAAAAAAAAGCTCCTTTCCATGGTATCACTTATTAGCTGTTCCAACAGAGGTTTGATGGAGTCTGAAGATTTAAAGTAGCAAGAAAAGGTACTTCCCTTGAATTTCAATTATCTCTGCTTTTTCTAGGTAACATTTGCACAAATAACTGACTGCCGGTTCTAAATCATCCTGCACACATTACTGTGCTCTTTCTAAAGCTGCATAAGACAATTATTTGTCTTTTGAGGACCAGGAATATAAAGACGCTTGCTATTTAAAACTTCCATGATGGCTTTCGCTAGGTAAAGAGATGATGATTGATACACATTTTTTTGTTAACTTTCTGTATTTTCAAGTTTTCTTTAAGGCGTACATCCAGCCATTTTATTCATCCAGTGTTAGTCAACTGGCTGCCCTGAGACAAACGGCATGCTGGTTGATGGGACTAGAAAGAGAACAAGACAGACACGTACTAGAAATTTTGCTGCACAAAATAAAAGATTGAGATCAATAGCTTGAAAGTGATATGAAATTGAGACAAGATCCAGCTTTTCCTTTTAAGATGAGAGAGCCTCTTAACCACGATTAAATGCCGATGGAAAGATACTGATAGAGAGTGAAGGGCTTAAGATACAATAGAAGAGGAGGCGAAGATGGGAGCCTGGTGAACTTATAGCTCCTTCCTCTAAGCATGATCAAAGGAGGAAAGAAGTGATGGAGTTAGGTACATTTTCGGGACTAGTGTCAGGAACATTTCCCAGTAAGTTATTTTACCTGAAAATAAAGAGTAAGAGGTAAGATTGATTGTTGGGAATGATGAACAAGTAGGCAGAAAGAATGTTCCAAACAGCTACCGGTAGAGCACGAGGCAGCAGTGACAAGGAGGACGTGGGCCCCCACCTGGCGTCTGGCGCCCAGTGCAGCCGAGAGCTATACATTTATACTGGGACCAATCTGTACAGTTGGGTGATTTTCTCAGAAGCGCTCAACAGTCTTACTTACATAATGGAAATAAATAACCCCCCCCAACTTTTAAATAGCTTCACATAGTCTGAAGCCAAAAGTAGACTCAGATATGCCTTAAGCCAAAATAACCAAGGACGGCTTTCAGAAACGGAACGGAGAGTGACAACCACCACCATTAACCTCTGTGATAGTCGTCCCTCAGTAGCCGTGGGGGATTGGGTCCAGGACCCCAGCGGATACCAAAATCCATGCGTGCTCAAGTCCCTTATATAAAATGGCACAGTATTTGCATAGCACCTACACACATCCTCTCGTGTACTTTAAATCATCTCTAGATTACTTGTAATACCTAATACAACGTAAGTGCTATGTAAATAGTTGCTGGCACGTGGCAAATTCAAGTTTCGCTTTCTGGAACATTCTGGAATTTTTTTTTAGAATACTTTTGACCTGCGGTTGGTTGAAGCCGTCAGTGCGGAACCCCCAGACGTGGAGGGCTGACTGTACGTGATGTCTTCTCCTTAGATGCTGTCATTTTCAGATGGAGCCTAGATGATGGGGGCATTTCCAGGGTGACAGACTGCCTCCGTCCTTGCCGGTGGTTCTCAAACTTGAGCCTGCATCAGGATCACCTGCAGGGCTTGTTCCAACATGGACTGCTGATTCAGTTTCTGACTCAGTAGGTCCAGGCTGGAGCCCTACAATTTGCATATCTAATAAGTTCCAGGGTACTGCTGACACTGCTGGTCGGACACCCCTGCTCTAAATCAAACCCTGCAACAGGATGAATCAAACCCTGCAACAGTGGTTAAAGTTACCAGAGCTGCTATGTTCAGGGTCTATTTCTCATTCGCTGCTGGTTCTCTGCGTACCTACCGTGGTGCCCGGCGCATAAATGACACCCAGTAACTACTTTGAGGAAGGCAGGCAAACCATCATTACTTGAATGCCCTCCACGAATGTGGCTGGCACACTGCTCCGTGGGCGCCGAGAGGCACTATCACATACACAGAAACATCAACTCATTGATAACATCTCTGTGGCAAAGGAATAAAATGCCAAGTTACTGACATAGCCTAAGCTCCTAAACTAATAGCATTTATTTCAGGCTATGATCTTAGTTCTGTATAAACAGAAGGTCACAAGTGTAGATCTTTGCAAACTAGAAAATTTCAAAAAGTATATTCTTTTCTCTTTTGACCCTGTAAGCAAAGCATTGTATTTAGTACCATAATCCCCACTTTAGGGAAAATTTGCAGAAACTTCTGCCTAGCTACCGGCAGAACTAGGACCACAGTCTCTTAATTCTTATGATGTCACCACTGACCTATGCCTTGCCAGGTCCCGTGGTCAGTCTTCTCTGCATCTTGGTCGGTCAGCAGTTTGAACCAGCCGACTAGTCCTTTTTCAAACCACTGTCTTCTCTAGGCCCCGTGCTGCCTGGTTTCCCTTCCGCTTCTTGCAGAAACTTTTGCTCTCTCATCCTCTCCTGGACCCTGGAATGTCAGAAGGCCCCGGGGAGCTCTTGTCCCCACTGCCTTCTCTGTCCCTCGATGATCTCACCCAGCCCCAGGACTGTGGACAGCACGCTGAGGTCACCCGGGTCTGCATCCCCAGCCCAGACTTCCCTCTCGCCTTCACACTCATTTATTCAACTGTCAGCCTGGCGTCTCCACTTGAATACCTAATAAGCATCTCAAATGTCAGAGGTCCGAAACAGAATCCTCACCTGCCTCGAACCTACTTCTCCCCAGTCTTCCTCGTTTCAGGAGATGTCACCCCCATATATCAGTTACTCAGGCCAAAATCTTGGGCACCATCTTGGATTTCTTTCCTGCGCTAACTTTCCACACACCCCTTTGATCAGCTTTTGCTCCCACTCTTTCTGAAGCAACTCCTTTGTACCATCTCCCCTGCTGCAACCACAGTTGAAACCACCTTCTCTCTCCCTTTAATCCATGGCAAGAGCTTCATAACTTCCCACTCACCTCCACTGGTCCCTGCTCCACCAAGCAACTGGAGTGATTCTGTTTCAAGGTGACTCAGACCATAACAGTTCTCTGATTGTAACCTGCCAAAGGCTTCCCCCCCACAAGTAGAATAAATCCAAGTCTCTTACCATGACTATAGGATGCCGCTTCCCTATCCTTATCTTCCACCACTACCCTACCCAGCCAGCCCCATGGAATCCCAGCCACCCTGGCCTTCCTTCTCCCTCTTGAACATAAGAAGCCTCTCCTGCCTCTGGGCTTTCCCCCTTTACAGCTGCTGTTCCCTCTGCCTGGAACTGTCCTTTTCCAACCCCTTTCCTAACCACATTCGCCACAGTGGTTCCCCGCCACCCCATCACTATCTATCCCATTTTTATTTCCTTCTGAGCACTTACTTGAAAGTATTTAAATAGTTATTTGTTTAAATATTTACCTGTATCTGGCAACTGGAGTATAAACTCCAAGCAGGCAGGGATTTTCTCTTTTTCATCCCAGATCACTTAGAGTGTTATTTAGAACATTGCACACCACACAAGCATGTTGGATTGATGAACTCTGTTGTTCTCCTACAATGCCATGCTGGTGCCTCTTAATGTATTATTTCATAATTTGATCAGAATCTGCTCCAATGTCCAGAAGATGGGTTGTTCCAATCAATGGTAAAACCACATACTCAAATCTCTCCTTCTTGAATCCCAAAAGTCATTATTCCAAAGATAGATGCTTGGGCAGCGTAACAGAAATCTCACGCCATGGTCTTTATGTAGTCCTCAATGTTTACTTTTAACCCAGACCATAGACTATGTTTTGAACTCCACATAAACCCCTTCTGGCTAGTATTTTTCAAAATGCTACAAACAAGATCAAGTTTTTCATTCAAGTCCTCCAGAATATTCTAGAGAGACTTCAATTTGAGAATTAGCTGAAGTTCCCATACTGACCGTATGCCCTAGCTCAAAAATATTTGACAGTGATCATCTGCTTTTTGGTGTCCTTCAGCATTTTGGGCTCTGAATTTAGGCCACAGAAAAGAAATAAAGGGAATCCGTGCCTCAGGGTGTTTACAGAGTTGTGGGCTTTTTCCCTCCATGTTTCAATTCTATTCCTTTAGCATTAAAAACAACAGGAATCTCCCTTTGGCCAAGTACTTAGGACTTGAAACCACCTTGTGCTCTGCTGTAGATTAGGAGTTAACCTAAATTTGGTTACATTTCCTACCACAGCCAGTTAATTCTCTTAATAGAATCGTTATAAACCTGCAGGAATAGAAGCAAAAGTCATTCATCCCAATTAGACTGTACCAAGGTGAGACTCCCTTATTTCCACGCCGAGCTCCCTTTGTCCACAGGTTTGTACTTTCTTCTTATATTTATGTACCACCTCCTGAAATCCCTTGACTGATAATACCTTCCACTGGTTAAAACGTACGTCATGCTCTAGTAACTGCTGAAACACTAAGTGTATCGAAAGCGACTGTGAACACTTTGAGAGTAAGTTACACGAGTGTCCACCTGGGGCCTGTCTTGTACCTTTGCTATGCTAGGTGTCAGAGTATATAAGTTGGTCAAGGTTCCTTTGGCTAATAGTCCCTTTTCCTTCAAGGTTTTTCCTCATCAGACCACACTTACCTGGTAGGTTTCCCAAAGCGCCAACACCGGGGTGTGTGCCCCGTGTGATTTCATCCACTATACCGATGGCCCCCATGTTTACCCCTAGCCGCATGCTCCTAGCATTGCTCATGCCGTCATCCATCTATGGGGACATGTGGCTGCCCAGGGACACCTCACACACCACGAATCTGAAACCAAACTCATTATTTTCCTACCTTCACTGACACGTCTGCTCTCCTTTCTTCCTGTATGACATCCCGATTCACATGACCGACAGGACTGTGACTGACCGTGGTCCCCAGCTTGAAACACTGAACTTTTTCCTGAGCTTTGTACTCATGATAAATCGATCCCTAAATCACATAGATTCTACTGAAGAATACGGTGCCTCTGGCCTGACCTCTTCTCTCCACCCACACTGCCAATTTTAGGAGCATAATTTATCTCACTCTTTCATGTCTTTGATGAGGTTTGGGGGTGGATGGGTAGTCTACATCTCCAGTGATACCTTGACGTCCTCCTCCTAATTTTATCTAAGGAATGACTCTTGCAGCAACGTGAGTAGTAGCATTGTCCGATGGAAATACAATGACCCACACATGAAATTTTACATTTTCTAGTAGCCGTATTGTAAGAGAACAAAGAAACCAGTGACATTAACTTTGAGACTATATTCAATTTAAACCAGTACATCCAAAATATTACAATTTCAAACTATAATTTAGATTAAAATTTTCAGTAGATATTTCAGTCCTTTTTCTTGGTTCAAAGTCAAGTGTTCAATGGCCTTGTGGGGCCAGTGGCTGTCATATTCCATAATATCATTGTAGGTGGTGAACTGGAGTGGTGCTAACACTCATAGAGAAAGATATACCTATAGCATCAGTGAGCAGTCAGGCCATAAAATAAGATACTGGTGATAGAAACAAAAAAAGAACCCATAACTACGCTGAAAAATATGAAGGTAGCCATCAGGAGAGAACTCATAAAGCAGATGGAATCAAATGGAGGATAAAACCACAGCCCAAATTAGGGAGCGGGTCAAAGGGAAAACTTTGCAACCAGAAGATAAAGAGGTCCTGGAGATCTAACGCACAGAATCCTGCTTAGAGTCAAGCATACTGTATTATATGCCAGAATCGCTAAGGAACCAGATCTTAAATATTCTCACCACAAAAAAAGAAACGATCATTATCTGATGTGAGAGAGGTGTTCGTGAACATCAAGGTGGTAATCATCTTGCAACGTGTAAGTGGATCAAATCAACACACTGTGCACCTTGAACTTACCCAGTGTTGCATGTCAATAATATCTCAAGTCAAAACAAAACATCACAGCCTAAAATACACAGAAGAGAGTGGACCTTCAAGAATAAAGTTTCCTAAAAAAAAATCCCAGTAGAGAGCTAGAGGCATACTGTATCAGGCCCTAGAAAGGGCCCTGGGGCAGATGAGTCGGTAATTAAGAGATGGCCTTGGGAAAAGCAAGGTCAGTAGGGCACCTCACCCTCATGCACCTGTGACTCTCTCCTCCAGAGTAAACAGCTCAAGAACTACTGTTTGACCTAAGTGAAAGCTCTTCTGCTGGTTTTTCTTTAAGGGAAGCGGACAAGAACCTGGGGGAATGAAATGGGGCCGGTGAGGCTGGTGTCAGCCCCCAGGGTAGAGCACTGAGGGTGTATTTGGAGGTGGGGACTCTAACAGGAGGGGCCCCTAGGCTTCGCTGCAGGTAAGGAGAAATGCCTCTCACCTATCCTGCCCTCCCCACAATGATAGAAGACAGACTGCTGAGATCAGAACTCACATTAATAGAAAAGTTAATAGGGTTTCTTATTTCAGCGGAGGCAATTCAGACTTCAGTCCTGCCCTGACCATAAGTGTGAACAGAAAACCAAGAATCATCAAACTTTGAAAGAAAACACTTCAAAGCGAAACATCAAATTCGACCGTGAAGAACTCACTCCAAGGAAAGAGTGTCAACAGAAAACTAAGGCAACTTGAAAATAAATATGAAAATAACATAATCCTCCTCAAATATTCAATAATATTTAATAAAAATAGAACAAGCTACTATTTTTTTAAATTTCTGGGAATTAACCATATGACCAAAAACCAAATATACAGTCTCAGCTTGAAGTCTGGAGAGCAGAATGAAACCAGCTCAAAGAATGAATACTCTGGAAGGAACCCCTAAAATATCCCGTAAACAAATGCAGGGATGGATAGAATGGGATGAGTCAGGACACGTAAGAATAGAAAATAGAGCCAAATCTTAAACATCTGTCTAACAGGAGTTTTAGAAGAGCAGAAACTGGAGGAGAGAAAATACTGAGCGACTTTGAAGAAAATTTCCCTGAGCTGAAGGGCACAGCACGGTTCACCTCCAGAATATCCAGATGTAAATAAACTTACGCATGTATAACATCTTCCAGGCAGAGGGAGGGGTGGACACAGATTAATGACAAGGGAGTGAGGACGAGGTGGGCCAGACTTGTCATCAGTAGTGCTGTGTGCCAGCACGCCTGGGGCCAACCTTCCCAAGTGTGGAGGGAAAATGAATAGTCGTTTGTATCTAGTTCATACTCAAATTTAATGTGGGAAAACAGAGCGTTCTGAATAAAGTTTACTCAATGAGGTCCTTTCTGAAAAAATAACTAGAGAATTTATTGCAGCAAAGGAATCCAAGGAAAAAGAAGGAATAAGGGCATCAGAAATACCACTATAGGGAAAATCTTACCACTAAGGTTTAAATGCCTGATTGTACGTAGTACAATAAAATATAAAACCTCAAACAAAAATTCCCAGATCTTTTCACAAAATCAGTATGCTGGGGTACTATCGTGTTCCAAAGCAGGATCAAAGCATTACATGTGACACATTCCTATGCAGCCATGCAAGCCTTTACTGTATGTGACTCAGAGTCCAAGAATCTGCTCAGTCACATCAGCATCCTTCATCCAGTTCCGACACCTGAGCAGCTGGGGCCACTGCCCCGGGCGCGCTGGATTAGAAGGCCCGCTGTGGCCTTCCTCTGGCCATGCCCCCCACAGCAGCATGAGGAGTCTGTGGGATCCCTGAAGTCCATGCTTCCCATCGCCCCACCTGTAGACCACGCTCCTCGTACCTGGGAAGCTGCAGTTCCCAATCAAGCGTCCCTGAGCCGACTTCCAATCCCTGCCTAGCTCTTCCCGAGGTCGCCCTCCTGTGGCTGACCGGGCACCAGGGTCCTCAATCCTCTGACAGGGATGGCCAGGGGGTGGGGAGTTAGGGCAGAGCCGGGACTCACACGCAGGTGCCCACATGCATCCCACTCCCGGCATGGGACGCATCCAGGTGTGGGAAGAGAGATGCGTGAGGACCCTCCGTTTACGTTCCTGTTCTAAGCCCCCAAAATTTTAGGGACTGGCCTCCCCTCATCTTTGGCAGAGGAAGAAAGGCAGGGAGGGGAGAGAGAATTCAGTCGAGGAAGAAGTGGAGCTGAGAGCGGACTTCAGGAAATCACCAACCAGACTTAGCGATTAGAGAGGGAAGAGATGAAAGCTCTCAGATGGAGTGTCAGGTTTCCGGCACGAAGCTAAAAGTGGCCTAAACAACGTGTACACTTACTACTGCACACAGCACAGGAGGGAGGCCCCAGGACGGTTTCTTCCGGTGGCTGTGTGAGATCCTCCACAACCTACTTCCCTTCCATCTCTCCTCTCTGTGTCTGTAGTCAGTGCAAGCTTGACCTCTTCTGCCGTTGCCCTCAGGGGCCCAGCATGCTGACTCTAGCCCTAAGGGATGCAGCTAGGCAACAATGTCCAGAAGCAGGAAAATAACCAGCCTGTCCTGGGTCCCTTTTACAAAGCATGAAAAGTTTCTAGAAGCTCTGCCATCCCCCGCATCTCATTTGCCAGAACCCATCACTGGCCAGAGAAGGTGCCTTTACCCTTGGCCGGGGCTGACTCAGGCTGATGCCAGGTGGCCCTGAAGCACAGCCCACCTTGGGGCTCTGTGTGGCTGCAGGGCAGAGGCACCTTCTGGGGGAAAGGCCACAGGGCCAAGGACTGACAGGGTATCTCCAAGCAGGGTTCCCAGACCAACAGCACCACCTGGGGACTTACCAGAAATGCACATCTCCAGCTTCACCCCAGATCTCTGGAACCTGCAGCTCTGGAAGTGGGCCCAGCAGTATGATAACATGTCCTCTGGGGGCTCTGAGGTGCTCAGGTTTGAGAACCACTGCCTGTACCCACCCCCCTCTATTGGGATGAATCTGCAAAGGTGAAGAAAAGAGGGAAGGAGCAGGCAGCTGTGAAACCACCCCAGGAGGGAAGGAGAGAGCTGTCAGCAACGTCTAAGGCGGTGAAGAGACCTAGGTTTTACTTACAGAGCTTATAGGGAACAGGAAATTGATCAACGGCACCCAAAGCAGTTACATGCAAGCGAAGGGCTTTCAGGAAGGCCTGTGCAGTTTAAAGGAAGACAAAAAGAATCCAATGGAAAACTCAAGACACTGGAAATGAAGTAATTCTCAGGGGAGGACTTTCCTGGGGGCTGTGAAGGGAGAGAAATTAGCGCCATGTGCTCTAACACCTGAACCACTTGTCAAGAGCAGCTGTTGAGCGTTTGGAATGAGGCTTATCTGAACTGAAATGTGCCGTTGACATAAAGTACACACTGGATCTCGAGCCGCAGTATAAGAAGAGAAAATGGACGATAACCCCTTACTAATTTTATACTGATTACATGTTAAAAGAATAATACTTTTTGATAGATTGTTTTAAATATATTCCTAAAATTAACTGTACTTCTTTCTTTATTAATGAGGCTACTAGAATTTTCACTTACATTTGTGGCTAACATATTGTTTCTGATGGAGAACTCTGGTCTGGAGCAAACGGGAGTCTAATGTGTTTGGAGAAAAATTGGATGAAAAAGTTTAGAGAAGAGTTTAGAAGTTTCAAGTCAACATAAGGATCTAAGGAAAACACTACGTGCAGTTTTTTCAAGATTCTTCTCATGTTAAATTGTGCCTTACAATATAGAGAGAGAAAAATGTTTCTGCCCCTTGAAAAGAAAGAAAACCTGAGGGGCTTCCCTGGTGGCGCAGTGGTTGAGAGTCCGCCTGCCGATGCAGGGGACACGGGTTCGTGCCCCGGTCCGGGAGGATCCCACATACCGCGGAGCGGCTGGGCCCGTGAGCCATGGCCGCTGAGCCTGCGCGTCCGGAGCCTGTGCTCCGCAACGGGAGAGGCCACAGCAGTGAGAGGCCCGCGTACCGCAAAAAAAAACCCTGAGGAGATTATGAAGGCACAGAAGTTCACCTGCAAAAGACTGGCTACTCATTTAAAGCTGTCAAGGAGGAGTTGAGTTCATTGAGTGAGGATATAATTTGGTGCTGAAATTTCTTCCATGTTTGAAAGAAACCTCCAGCTAGTAGGTTGAACTGAGCTACTGGTGGACAAAGGAAGAAAAACTACCAAAGGTCATCCCTGGCATTTTGGGGTTCATGCTCGAGCGGAAAGATCAAGCTATAAGAATAAGACGTCTGACAGTGTTCCTTGAGGTGTTCTAGGTGAGTCCATCTCAGAAGTGCCTCAAACATCTAAACACAGGACTTGCTTAGGAAGAGTCTGGTACCAACGGCTACGGCAAACAGGAGGACAGTGCTAACTGGGGGCTTTTTAAAAAAGCAACATGCTGCCTCCTGAGAAGCTATCGCTCAAAACCTTCCTCTCAATGCTTGCAGGCCACACAGGGGAGAGAAAAGATGCTATAGAAAATATCCTTATTTATAACTCTATATCCTCAAATTCCACAGAACCTACAAAAGCTTTTTTCCTCGACGGGCTTCAACTACAGCAACATGGATGGACCTAGAGATTGTCATACTAAGACAAAGAAAGACAAATATCCTATGATATCGCTTATATGTGGAACCTACAAAAAAGATACAAATGAACTTACATACAAAACAGAAATAGACTCACCAGACATAGAAAACAAACTTACGGTTACCAAAGGGGAAGGGGGGGGGATAAATTAGGAATTTGGGATTAACAAATACATACTACTATATATAAAATAGGTAAACAACTGGGACCTACTGTATAGCACAGGGAACTATATTCAATATCTTGTAATAGCCTATGATGGAAAAAAATCTGAAAAATATATATGTATATATAGATATGTATAGATAGGTAACTGAATCACTTTGCTGTACACGTGCCACATTGTAAGTTAACTATACTTGAAAAAAAAACAGGATTAAACTGTCTTAGACTTCTGTTTCTCCAATTGTGAACTCTCAACTTCCTTTTCTCAATCTTCATGTGTTTTTTTGGCCGATGCTATAGTACTTGACTTGGCTAGGAGACTACTTCTTGTTCATTCGGTAGCTTTTTTTTTTTTGGCCTCCCTCAGATTGCATTTTCTCTTAACAGTAGCACTGAAGTCCCAACTACAACACCAGACATTCCCCACTCTCCTTCTTATTGTTGTTTAAAAAAATATGAACTGGGGAAAAAAGTAAAAATGACCCCACTGAGGAATGTAGTCCCATCAAATACAGACTCTGAGATTCCCATACTGGGTTCTGCGTGATTTACTATAAAAGAGAGATGAATGGCTAGGACCATAAGGAAGACATTCTTCAGAGAGAGAACTATAGATCTAAGTGCTTTGCTTCCAACGGCAAAGTTTTAACAACCGGAGGTTTTATATGGTACATATATACAATGGAGTACTTCTCAGCCATAAAGAAGAATGAAATAATGCCATTTGCAGCAACATGAGTGGATCTAGAGATTATCATACTAAATGAAGTCAGAGAAAGACATACCATCTGCTATCTCTTATATATGGAATCTAAAAATATGACACGAACTTATCTACAAAACGGACTCACAGACATAGAGAACAGACTTGTGGTTGCCAAGCTGGGGGCTTGGGGAGGGGATGGAGTGGGAATTTGGGGTTCGAAGATGCAAACTATTATATAGAGAGTGGATAAACAGGTCCTACTGTATCCACAGGGAACTGTGTTCAATAGCCTGTGATAAACCATAATAGGAAAGAATATAAAAAAGAATATATATGTATAACAATCACTTTGCTGTACAGCAGAAATTAACACAACATTGTTTTTTTTTTAATTGAAGTATAGTTGATTTACAATCAGAATTTTAAAATTGTCAAGTAACCAATGTCTAAAATACTTTTGAAACCGAAAAATGTTGAATACATTTTCAAGGTTAACCAAACAAAGGAATTATCAGTGTGGTCATCAGCAAATAGGTAAAGTTTTGAAAATATCTGACACGTGTAAAATCGACCTCCTTGGTCAATGAGAACACAAACGCCATACCCTGAATAGGAGTATATTAAATTCCTATTGCATGGGGCTTCCCTGGTGGCGCAATGGTTGAGAGTCCGCCTGCCGATGCACGGGACGCGGGTTCGTGCACACGGCCCGGGAAGATCCCACATGCCGCGGAGCGGCTGGGCCCGTGAGCCATGGCCGCTGGGCCTGCGCGTCCTGAGCCTGTGCTCTGCAGCGGGAGAGGCTGCAACAGTGAGAGGCCCACGTACCACAAAAAAAAAAAAAAAAATTTCTATTGCTGCTATAACAAATTACCACCAACGTAGGGGCTTAAATTAAAACAGCACACATGTGTTAGCCTACATTTCTGGAAGCCAGAAGTCCAAAATGGGTGTCACTGGGCTAAAGTCAAGGTGTTGGCGGGGCTGTATTCCTTCTGGAGGCTGTAGGGGAGAGGTTTCCCTTCCTTTTCCAGCTTCTTGGAGACCCCCCCCCCACCAAAAAAACATTCCTTCGCTCATGGCCCCTCCATCTTCAAATCAGTCTCTGGCTCTGACTCCCCTGTTTTCCTCTCACTTATAAGGACCCCTGTAATTACATTTGACCTACCTAATTAGGATAACCTTCTGATCTCAAGATTTTTATCTCAATCATTCCTGCAAAGTCCCTTTTGCCACATAAGCTACCTTATGGACTGAATGTTTGTTTTCCCTTCAGAATTCATATGTTGAAATCCTAACCCCCAAGGTGATGGATTAGGAGGCAGGGCCTTTGGGAGGTGCCTCAATCATGAGAGTGGAGCCCTCCAGGGTGGGATTAGTGCCCTCATACAGGAGACCCCACAGAGCTCTCCAGCTGCCCTTCCACCACGGCAGGGTACAAGGGTGAGCGGACAGTCTGCTCTCACAGAACCCGACCACCCTGGCACCCTGACCTCAGACTTCCATTCTCTAAAACTGAGAAATAAATTTTTCTCGTTTAAGCCTCCCAGTCTGTGGTACTTGTTCCAGCAGCCTGAACTGACTATATCATATTCACAGATTCCGGAGATTAGGACATAGTCATCTTTGGGGGCCATTATCCTGCCTATTCAGTAGACCTCTAACGACTGGCACCTTCTGGAAAAGAAAAGAAATGAGACGTTAGAGGAATTCCTTCAGAGTGAAACATCTTTATTTCATCTTCGCTTTTGAGAGATATTTTCCCCAGGTATAGATTTCTAGGTTGATAGGACTTTTTCTTCTTTACGTACTTTAAAGATAGGTCTTTTTGGTTACGTTGCTTCTGCGAGATATCTGCCATTCTTATCTTTCCTCCCCTGTAAATAACATCCTCTTTCTTTGGCTGCTTTTAAGATTCCCCCTTTGTTACCAGCTCTATACAGGTAGATTATGCCTTGGTGTAGTTTTCCTCGTAATTCTCATGTTTGGAATTCATTGCGCTTCTTAGATTAGTAGATTTAATAGTTTTCACCAAATTTCAGCCATTATTTCTTCAGTAACCCCTTCAGGGGCTCCAGCTACACAAATATTAGGCTGCTTAACATAGTCCCAGCTCACCAATGCTCTTTTGTCTTTGAGGGATTCTTTTTTCTCTATATCGTTTCAGATAGTTTCGATTTCTGTGTCTTGAAATCCACTAATCTTTCCTTCTGCAATGTCTAGTCTTCCATTCATCCCATCCAGTGTTTTTTTTGTTTTTGTTTTTGTTTTCTTTTTGCAGTACACGGGCCTCTCACTGCTGTGGCCTCTCCCGCTGCGGAGCACAGGCTACGGACGCGCAGGCTCAGCGGCCATGGCTCACAGGCCCGGTCGCTCCACGGCATGTGGGATCTTCCCGGACCGGGGCACGAACCCGCGTCCCCTGCATCGGCAGGCGGACTCTCAACCACTGCGCCACCAGGGAAGCCCCATCCAGTATATTTTTCATCGCACACATATTAATTTTCTCTCTATTCAATTTGGGGCCCTTTTATGTCTTCAGTGTCTCTACTGATCTTGATTGGTTACTAGACACCGTGAGTTTTACTTTGTTGAGCGCTGGATATTTTTGTATTTCTAAAAGCGATTCTTGAGCTTTGTTCTGTGATATAAATAAATCGCTTGGAAACAGCTTGATTTTTTTTTTTGAGTCGTGCTTTTATGATTTGTTAGATGGGTCCCATGAATCCTGAACTGTTCCAATCTGCCTGGTAAGGACAAGTGCTATTCTCAGCTCTGAATGAGCAGCACATGCTGTTTGCTAATCTTTTCAGATGTTTTCCCCCAGACTTGGGTAGTTTCTTCACATGCATTTGCTGGTCAGACCCTCTGCACCTCTCTGGGATTCTCTCTGTATAGCTGTCTCCTCTTGGGTACTGTCCTGAAAACTCCCATCTGCCTTGGTCTCCTTGGACTTTGTCTCCTACACTCATGCAGTCAGCTCAGCTGGGCTCTGCCTGGATTTTCCCCTCCCTGTGCCGTAGCCTGGAAACTCTCTTTGCAATAAGTGAATGAAATCGACAGGTTTTCCTCATTGCTTTCCCATCTCTCAGGAATCACTGATTTTCATTGCCTGATGTCTAGTGCTTTGAAAACTGTCGTTTCATATATTTTGTCCAGTGTTTTTGGTTGTTTCAGGCAGGAGATAAATCTGGTCCCTTGGGACTCTACCTTGGGCAGAAGTACCTCAACCCTTTAGCAATTTATAGACCCTTTGAGAATTTCCTAATCTTGTATTTATCATTATCTCAAACAGTTCTTTCACGTGTTTCTCATAAACAATTCTGAGACTTTCCATTTATTTGAACACAAGGCTGTGGCACTAGGGACATAAGTCAAATAACTTTTTGCTTTAAAATCATTAAGTGTGACTCAACTGTCTAGTGTGAAATAGTTCTTATTTTACTTATTAGAATATTGTTCACCTTTCACTGAAGTACATTCACTGTTTGATCTTTCACTCATCCTATTACTCATCTTCCAATGTGTCAGTTAAAATAAAACCTGTTCACACCACTTAACATCAAATACCATGTTTTGACAGTTTGGTATCAGACCAGAGACCAGAGACTGTGCCCTATAGGGCCTTTTATTCCCATCCCTTGAGTGGCATCATATAAACACGGTTCTAATGTATGATAAGAAAGGAAGTGTTTCTAAGATAGTATCTTTTTAGGAAGATAGCTTTCTTCTAAACTATGTTTGATCTTTTTATGTTTTCGACATTTGACCATTTCCTTCCTTAAAATAAAATACCTATGCATTCGCAAGTGATAAACCATTGCCTATAGCCTTCGTATATTGAGAAAAACAAAATAAATATGTACCTAATGTTAAGGGCAAGAGATGAAGTGTCTTCTCATAATAATAATGTTGAAAATAGTTTTCCTTCTTCAGTACAGTCTGACAGGGGTGGAAATAAAAAGCCCCAAGCAAAAAGTCTTGGATGAAATAACTTCATCTAACCCATGGAGTCCCCTCAGCCTTTTTTTTTTTTTTTTTTTTTCCATCTTACTAGAGCCTAGTTTATGAGAATCCCAAAGAGATAACTAAAAAGGGTTCTGAACCCAATTCCAAGCGGTCGGGGGATGGCTGTTTCCCTATACCATCGAGCAATTCTCAATCCCCAAGTCAGGGTCCTACAGTTTCACTTAATTCTGACACTGTCTACCTGGAGATAGAGTCAGACCACACAGGTTAAGGGCTCAGTCCTTCAAGACTGCCACCCTCCCTCCCCCACTTCAGATGCCAATCTCAACTCCAGGTTGCCACCTACATTTCTGACCAGACTATAAATCAGAGGTTCCCACAACCCCTCCTTGGGTTCAGTGAATTTGTCAGAGAGGCTCACAGAACTCAGGAAGCCAGTTTACTCACTAGGTTGCTGATTCATTACAAAGGATACAAAAGGATACCAACCAGTGGCTACATGAAGTGACAGACGGGCAAGGTATGAGGAAAGGGCACAGAGCTTCCATGCCGCCTCCAGGCAAGTCTCCCCACATCTCCGTATGCTCACCAACCCTGAAGCTCTCCAAACCCTGTCCTTTTGGGGTCTTATGGGGGCTTCATTACATAGGCACAATTGATTAAAACATTGGCCATTGGTGACTGAACTCAACCTCAGCCTTCTCCCCTCCCCAGAGGTCAGGAAGTGGGACTGAAAGTTCCAACCCTCTCCTGTCTTGCCTGGTTTTCCTGCCAACCAGCCCCCATCCTTAGGTGCAGTCCAAAAGGCACCTTACTAACATAACAAAAGACCCCTTTATTGCTCTCGTCACTTAGGAAATTCCAAGAGTTTTGGAAGCTCTGTGCCACATAAAAGCTTAGTGTGTGTGACTGAAATATCAGACATCTTACTATCATCACTTAAGCGTCCGTATTTCAATGGTTTAAATATTTCCATTTGGAAAATTTAGAGTAGAACTCTTGGACATACCATTGCAGGAGCTAAGAAAGTTGAAAGGACTGTTTACTCAAAAATCTGAGCTAAAGCAATTTCTTATGACTTTTAATTTTTTAAAGAATTAGCTTATTTTCTATGCTGTATATTTGGTTTACAACTAATAGACTTGGAGAGGACCTTCAGTCTCCTAAGGGCTGAACATAGAACCTAACTTTGGTGGGAACACAGTAGTATACGTAGACGAATCCTTCCATGGTTAAGTAGGCAAATGGCCCCAGACATCAAGAGAGCAACATATCACGATCTGTCTCGAATGTTTTAAAGAGATTCCAAGTGCTTATTTACTTATTGTAAACGCTCTCTTACCTGTAATTTTATTCTGTTGCTTATGGTTCTGTGGCAATAAAGGTAAATTGCTCAGCATCCCCCAAAATTGTTCATATACTTAAAGATAACATTATTCACCCAATCACCATCTTTCTTTATGTAAGACAGTATCACTGAAGTTTGATAAATGAGTACGTGTTAAGGGATTAATATTAATTTATCCTCTTCTCTGTGAACACTTGCAGTGGTGTTGCTTCTAATCGCAGCACACCCTTTTGTGTCACCTCTCGCCTGGCTCAGTCCGTTGAAACACAAGGCTAGTGGTGTCAAGGCTGCAGGTTGAGGATCAGAATTGACCAGTTCACTCGAGGAAAACCAACCCCTTGCAATGGTCAGAAGCCACCCAGGTATCTCCATTCAGGTAACCGGTTAATGAGCATCACAAGGGAAGCCGGTCAGTGGTGTGAAGTTAACTCAGAACAACCTTTGCACCAACCGGAAAACCTGCTCCAAGGCTGTATATAGGCTTTGTCACAGTGCCAGAGCACCGTGATTTGATACAACGTATTAAAAAGCCAAGAAGTTTAAAGGAAATTAAAAAAATAAAAGCAGTAAAAATCATCTCTGAAAGGGGAAATTTTTTTTTCTTCCCAAGAAGGTCTGATCTGAGTTCAAGGTTAGTTGACTTTGGTCAGATGCTCCACAGATGGAGCATCTCTTAAAAACCAACTAATCACTAACGAGAATGTAATATGCCATTGGGAACTATTTCCCTCTAGTATCGCAATTTCCATGTTTTTCTACCATCTTGCATTTCCCATAAAATATCTCGATAATTCTAATAACCTAAATCTTCAAGAAAATTAACATTCAGTTAATCGGTCAACTTTTCTTCTTTGTAAAACAAAGAGGTTTTGGAATTACAAAAGATTTTAGTGGATACATTTAAAATTAAAGTCAGAGTTAGACCAAACAATAAATCAGTAAACAAAAGAAAAATGAAAATGAAGAACCAGTATACCAATTTCAAGATATTTTGATAACTACTCTCCAAAAGTTTTCTAATACATTCATCAAAAGACACATTTTCCACCAAAATTTAAAAATCAACTATTTGAGAATTGTAAAATACCAACTTAAGTGTATTAGATGTCCATTTCCAGTCTATTACAGTGATTTCCTCCCCCAGAAATATCTTTATGTATTTGTCTATGTGTGTATTTGATGTTCTTGAGTGCTGAAATTAAAAACCACTTTGAGAAAACTATTGTCCGTCACATTCTAATTCACTTATTTTATTCTAATTAGAGTATTAATGCTTGAATAAGCTCTAGACAAATGACATTATTCCTACAGCATAGGCTACACACGTAGAAATAAGGTTAGCTTTCTTCATTTGCTGTCTAGGGTCTGCTGACCCAAAAACGTTTTGTTTTGTTTTTTTTCAATACAAAGGGCAGATACAGTAACTTCTTACTTGAATGACAATTTGCTTCATGTGCTGCGGTTTAAGGAAAACTTTCTCACCTTTTCTCCCACGTTGGATTCCCCCTTCAGTCTTTCTGTTCCTTGAACGTGGATGACTGTCATCCCATGTAATTCATTCACCTTGATACATCTATACTTTTAAAATGTCGACCTATCAAAATCCTCTGTTTTATAATACTACAATTAGAAAAACACCATGAACAAACAGTCCGTTTTGAGGGCTGGTAGGGATGAAATAATTGGCCAAGTGAATTTGCCTCAGACTAGGACAAATGCAAGCGGAGGTCAGAAGAACCACTTCAAGCAGAAAGTGGGGCCAGTTCCAGTGCCATGGCTACTTCTCAGCTTGAGAAGTTCTGTGTCTATTCTTTACTCATTCACTCGGCTTGCATTACGTATTGATGATGTGCTATCCGCTAGGAAAATTAAAATAAGCAACATTAGAAACGGTTCCTGCCCTCACGGGGCTTTCTATGCAGCGGGAGAGAGAGATGCTTCTGATAATTCAGCAGACACGTGTGGACTTAAGTGTGATATGCAGCTGAGGGCAGGCAGGGTCTGTGACTGTAACAGAGAGGATCTGATTCCCTGAGGAGGCGCCGACTGACCGCAGGTTTGAAGGATAAGAGCAGTTATATCTCCAGAATGTACATTTAAGTCGTGCCATGACTTTCCACAAATGATGAAATATTGGCTTGTGCCTCTTTTTCAGAGTTTCTGTCCTGTTAGGTTTATTAACTAGTCCTGTAAGCCTTGTAGGGCTGCTCAAGCAATTGTACATTGAGTGGTAAGTCTAATAGGCAAAGCACCTTGGCCAGCTTGTTCCTGAATATGGAGATATTTGATTGGTGGCAAGAAAAGTCTTTGTATAATGTGAAATTCACTTCTCTGATGTTGTTGTAAAGCTGCATCTCTTCTGATGCTTTTCCTAGCATATACCATCTGTGTTTTAGGAGTGAAGTAAATGAATTTGTTTTCCTTAAAGAAACATCATGTGGACCACGAAATGTGTAGACAGGTGGTCTTCAGTAAGACACATTTTCTTCCAATGTGATTTATACTACTATTTAGTCTAATGATTACTGACACCTCACCCATCTTAAAATGATCTTCTTAGAAAGAGAGAAAATAGCAGATTTCTTTTTGAGAAGAATAAACTGGTATTTATGCCAAATGTTTTATCTATGGGATATTCAATACAATCAATTATATATTATATTGAGTCAACCACACACACACAACTCAATTCAACATGAACTCAGAGATGATGATGTCCTATGTAGGAAACAAAAGTGTTGTTTAATAAAGAAAAAGTTGTTCTGACCATTATCTAGAGTAAGATAATGGAGCTATAACAGCTATAGTCCTGTGAGGAAAACGGAACCCATGCCGCATGATTCAACAGAGGTCATTTCATACAGGGAATTGGTTACAAAGGTGGTGGCAAGAGCTGACAAACAGAGCAGCAGCAGGAAACCTACACCACCCTGGAGCGGGGGGGTGGAGACACAGGGGAAAAGCTGTGTAACTAGGACCCAATGCCACAGCTGCATCACTCCTACAACCACTGAGGTAACTGCAGCAGAGACAGGGAGAAATACCCTGGCTTCTCCCTTCATTTTCCCACCAAGCTTCCCACCAACTCAACCTAACTCAAGCCTATTGTATTGTACAGGAGGCTAGCATGGAGTTTGCAAATAGCCCCGTGATGCAGAGCAGAGGAAGGGCAAAGAATAAACCTGAAGGCAGACAGACAGATGACTGGCACAGAGCCAGGAAACGATGCTGAATGGTCCCATGCCTGAGGATTCCAGACCCCAGGACTGTCAGTGCTTCCTTTTCTAACCTTTTCCTTGAAACTGTCTTTCCTTAGAGCCGCTTTTAACTGTTCCTTACTGAATGTGTTATTTTTTCCTTCTATACTTTGACCAATGTAGGCGTTGATGCTTGGCTATTCCCCTGTAAAAAAAAAAAAAAAAAAAAAACACAACGCCAGACCAACTAGATCCACTCATCTGCAGAGCTTACAGCCAGGCTGTAGACATAGCCAGGCAGTGTAGACAGCCACGTGTGAAGTGCAAAGAAAGAATTCTGTGAAACCCTAACAGCAGTGCAGGGAGCAGAGGGGGGACTAGTCTATACCCAACCCAAAGTGTACAGATTGGAATGTAGTGGTTATGATGGGAAAAAATGGTGGGTTTAGGGAGTGGGGGGAGTGGAGCATGGCGGCCCAACCGTCCCACCCTCCAGCCTACCTTCTCTATTGTTGGAGATCCACCCAAGGAATCAAACAAGGAGCTATATCCCATTCATCATGTAAGGCTGCTCCCTAACAATATCAAGAACTTAGTGGAAAAATCTTACAAATACATCTTCAAATTAAGGCAGGAAGTTCCAAAGCATCACGTCCGGGTTTCAATGAAATGAGACAAATGTAATTAGTTCTTTCGTTCAATCAAAATTCGGTGTTAATTTTAACAGTGACTCAGATCATTCCTGGTATCCTTTAGTAGCAACAAGTCAGAACCTTTATTTATGAGTAACTTGAGTCCACAAAGAAAATGATACTTTTCCAAAAAGGTTTTCAGCAGAGACCAAATTATTGTAACACCTGATCGTTTTCTTCAGAGGAAATACTCTGCGTTTAAGATTTGTTATTGTTGTTTATGTGTTTTAGATTTGGAAAATTCGCAGAAAAATCTTTTTACTGATATAGTCATGTAAATAACTTGACCAGGTAATAAAGCATATTTATAGTTGATCAAATCTGTTTTGAATTGGCTTGGGAGATAACTTAATTTCTTAATGTTTGGCTTTATAGGGAAGCCGTTGATTTTTTAACTTAATTTTTATCTTATATTGGAGTATAGTTGATTTACAGTGTTGTGTTAGTTTCAGGTGTACGGCAAAGTGATTCAGCTGTGCATATACATATATCCATTCTTTTTCTGATTCTTTTCCCATACAGGCCATTACAGAATATTGAGTAGAGTTCCCTATGCTATGCAGATGTTGATTTTTTTAAAAATTGATCCCTGTTGCTATGGAAACCATACCATTGACACATTAGTCAAGCCCCGGAGTGATAATATGAAGCACAGAGAACAAATGCACCAAACCACAGTCTTCTTGCCTCATAACTACCCCCCATATCGACAGGCTGGACCGTCCACGGGTCAGAGCAAAGCCACAGTGGCCCTGCCATCTGAGACAGCAATGGAGAATAAGGACGCTTTTATGGGAGAAGCTCATTATTTTTCATGCTTTTAAAATTATTTGTGCAACTAAAAGATTTAAGCAACAAACAAGGGAACAAAGTAATCTAAGCCATGAAATCCCTAATCAGGCAAATGTTGCTATTAAGTACACCTGCTGTAGCTTTCCACCAGAATCAAAACCATTGCCCGGCATCATTAAGATCAAAGTTTTGAGACGCAATTTCCTAGAAGATGAGACGGCCAAGAGTTTCATCCCTGGGCTTGGCTTATCTAATAATTTTCATCCACAGAGATTCTAAGTGTGTAGTCTAAGATTATCTTGGGCATCTATTATTGGAACTGTATGTTAATATTTTCATTCTATTGGAAGGACACCTCATTATTTGAAACCATTGCTTTACGGAGGATATTAACTCTTGAAATCCCATAAGAAGATGCTCCTATCTTTCTTTTACAGGCAAGATACTGAGCCAGTATCTTTAAGAATTCTTGGTGGTGGTTCTTTTCTCTTCGGAAAATTTACCTTGACCTTCACGTTCACCTTTTTTATTTCTACTGAAATGTTAGAACCCACCATACTGCTCAGGGATACTTCCAAGCCCTACATCCTGCTCCAAACCAAACTATCTTTTAAATATTATTATATATTCCCAAACTATCAGACATGAAGAGGTCAAAGAGTAGTATACGTTTTTTCTTCAAGTTTGCTTCTATCTTATCAGGTGGTTCATACTTTGGCTGGCAAGTCCTGTTTTCCTCCTCAGTCACATTATTAGGTACAACTGGAGATATTCTAATAGGTAATGTTTCTGAGCTCACATACCAGGCACTCTGAAAGATTTTACATGTATTAACTCTCAATATCTGCATCAATCTGAGGATGTAAATATTCTTATCATTCCCATTTTTGAGATAGGGAAACTGAAAAGCACAAAGAGGTTCATTCAGGGCATGTGAGATTCAGACCCAGGCTCTATGGCCCAAGAGTCTGGCTTTCAATGGCTCTGCTGCCTCTGAGATTTATACCCCAGATGTAAAGAATTCAAAGAGTTTTTGAAAAGAAAACGAATATGATAAAAGGCCACCCCATTGTTTGTTAAACGCAACCAAACTCAATTGTTAGAATGAGAGCCACTTTCACTGTTTCCTCTGGGAATACTGTGGACAGGTTCCAATCCCTCAGTGCCTAGGCAGAAGGCTTGGTGGGTCCCTCTGTTCACCACAAAGGTGCAAGGTAGAAGCACACCAGGGACCCTCTCAATGACAAGGTGATTCTTACAGATGGCCAATAGGCACATGAAGAGATGTTCAGTATCGCTAATTATTAGAGAAGTGGTACCACCTCACACTGGACAGAATGGCCATCATCAAAAAGTCTACAAATAATAAATGCTAGAGAGGGTGTGGAGACAAAGGAACCCTCCTACACTGTTGGTGGGAATGTAAATTGGTACAACCACTAGAGAACAGTATGGAAGTTCCTTAAAAAACTAAAACCAGAGCTACCATATGATCCTGCAATCCCACTCCTGGGCATATATCTGGAGAAAACCATAAATCAAAAAGATACATGCACCCCAATGTTCATTGCACTACTATTTACAATAGCAAAGACATGGAAGCAACTGAAGTGTCCTTAACTGATGAATGGATAAAGAAGATGTGGTATATACACACAGTGGAATATTACTCAGCCATTAAAAAGAATGAAATAATGCCATCTGCAGCAACACAGATGGACCTAGTGATTATCATACTAAGTGAAATAAGCCAGACAGAGAAAGACAAATATCATATGATATCACTTATATGTGGAATCTAAAAATATGATACAAATGAACATATATACAAAATAGAAATAGACCCACAGACATAGAAATAAACTCATGGTTACCCAAGTGAGAGGACGGAAGGGATAAACTAGGAGGCTGGGACTGACATATACATACTACTATATATAAAATAGATAACCAACAAGGACCTACTGTATAGCACAGGGAACTCTACTCAATACTCTGTAATGACCTATGAGGGAAAAGAATCTGAAAAAAAAAAAAGATAAATATGTATGTATTACTGAATCACTTTGCTGTACACCTGAAACTAATACAACATTGTAAATCAACTATACTTCAATTCTTTTAAAAAGACCCTATCTCAAAAATAAAAAAGTCACCTCCTGAGGTATTGGGGGTTAAGACTTCAACATATGATTTTGAAAGGGACACAATTTACCCACAACAGAGACCTAAATCCAAGGACTGTGATACCTCGGAGATAAGAGATGCACATATAAGCTTATGTATATAAACATATGTATAAAGTGTACAATGTCACTTTACTTGCTGTATTAGAGTAAATAGTTGGAATCACTCAGAAAGAAGAAAATGGGATGTGGGTTACATTAATGGCATTTGGGTTTATTTCTAATGCCTGTTTTTCTTAGGTATGGTTTGCAGTCCCTGAGCTAATTCCTCTAAGGTTGACCCGTCCTACTGATGTTCACACTCACATAAGGGAGTGATCCTCTGTGAGACCCAGACTATTTCCTGGTAGCAATGTTCTTTTTCTCACACCAGAAAAAAAAATCTCTTTCACAGTAGATAACCCTCTATCTTTGTAGTTTATCGCTTTTGAAACCTTGACATGAGTAAGCTCTCTGACGTGACGATGTCAAAATCAGAAATGTTTCGTCATTATGTGAGTGAAGCCTGGCATTCTATGAAGCCAAACTTTTCAATATCCAAGTAAAGTTTTTTTTTTCCTTTTTTCCTTCCTCCTAAAATATATATTGATCAATTGAACCTCTTTGATCCTTGGAAATTGACAGGCGAACAGCTTCAGAAGTGGGGGTGGGGGGGACCATAGGACTCAGTGAACTTAAGACAGAAGATTGATCCCAGAAAACTAAATAACCAGAAAAGAGATGTGAAATAGGAAACTGGATGGAGAGCAAGAAAGAAAATGGGAACCAATTTCCTTTGAAAGCGAACGGTGAAAAAAAAGCTGAAAATGAAACCACTTCTTATTTTTAATAGCTGCATTAAGAGAGTTTCAGGAGAAAAAGCCTTAAAATGTTACTACTGGTCCCGATTCTCATCCTTAAGCTGACTCCCTCCTCACCAGGCGCCCCATCTCCCAAATTCTATCCACACCACCCCCCCCATATCTAATCCCTAGAGGGTATATTAGGTACAGGAACACAATTAATTTTCTTCATGGTGTGAACAAACCAAAGAATTTTCCATGAGAATTGTGAAAACAAATGATTTCAATTCAAGAAATAGTAAGGATCTACTATGTGTTAGGTACTGTATATAATAAATTTCTGCCCTCGAGGGGGGGAAAAAAAAGCCCAGAACAGATAAAGGTTTCTGGTCTTTACTCTGGCTACAGGCTGGCTTGGTTCCACGAAGGGCCACAAGTCTCTACTTGTGGATCTAGTTCATTGCTGCACAATTCTCAGGAATATTCAGTGGTCACATTTCACCCATCTCCTCCCCCGTTGGTTACCTCGTCCTCCAATTCCCCACTTCTTCTGGTTATACAGTCATGAACACAGTGTACACCCAGAACCTGGCCACTGATTGCCACCTCTGCATTCACTGTCCGAGTTCCAGCCCATCACCTCCAGCCTGGATTACCCTGCTACCTGGTCTCTCCATTTCCACTCTGTCCCCTGTAGTATATTCTCACCTGGAAACCAGCATGATGCTTTTAAAGAGTGAGTCATCTCACATCCCCCACTTGCTCCAAGCCCTGAGGGGCCTCCCACAGATCTCAGAATGACATCTGACTGCTCACCTTAGGCCACAGGGCCAGGGCCTGGTCTGGACCCCACTGTCCTGCCGAC
This sequence comes from Stenella coeruleoalba, assembly GCF_951394435.1. Taxonomy (NCBI): domain Eukaryota; kingdom Metazoa; phylum Chordata; class Mammalia; order Artiodactyla; family Delphinidae; genus Stenella; species Stenella coeruleoalba. The sequence continues at coordinate 55,793,884 of NC_137160.1, read as the reverse complement.
CACTCCCTCCTGCTTTCTTGCTTCCAATGCTGCAGCTACACGGATCCCCCTGCATTCTTTCTTCATTCCAGCACATTAATTGAGCAAGTACTATCTGCTCAGCATCCTTCTAGGTACCTGGGGTACAGCAGTGAATATAACAGGCCGGCCTTGAGGAGCTTTCATTCCAATGTCAGACACCCACCAAGCACACCCAGGCTCCCGGCCTGGCCCCTGCTGTTCCCTCTGCCCCCAGTGCTCTTCCCCACATTTCCACATGGGTCGCTTCCCAGCATGTAGGTCTCAGCCTGGGCTCCTCCCCAGAGAGGCTTTCTCTGACCTTCTCATTACTTTCTCTCCCCACGTGCTGCTTTATTTTCCCTCAGATCCCCATCATAGCTGACATTATAGGTTCAGCTGTTTAATGTCAGCTCCCTGGTCAGACTGAAAGATGCAAGAGGACAGGGCATTTTGTATTGTTTCAAGTTATTGGGTCAACAGCCCCAAAGTACCAACCTTTTTATACTTGTGTTTATGTTCTGACGCCTGTGTTGCTGCCGGGAGCTCAGCTGACGCGGCTCTCAGCACACCAGCCTCTGTAGCACCAGCTCATCTGCTGTTTCTAATCCATTCCGAGCTTGGAAACTAAATAACCACACCTCATGATAACAGCCAGTGTCAGCCCAGCGCTTTCATCCACGAAAGCCCTGTCAGTTATGGTCTATTATTATCCCCACTGTTCAGTTCAAGAAACTGAGGCTCAGAGAGTATAAATACTGTGTTTCTGGTGACTCAGATAATAAATGTCAGAGACAAATTAGAATCAGTGCAGTCTGGCTCCAAAGCCCTCACGCTTAACCGCTGTAATACAAGCCTATCCCTTCCTAGAGTTGCATGTAAAGAAAACGTGGCTGTGAGTAGTGCCTGAGGGGGCTTCCTATGAGGAAGGGGCCTCAGAGAGGTCAAAGTATGGGGGGGAGCGGCTATACAAAATAGTACAGCACAGAGAACTATACTCAATATTTTGTAATAACCTATAGGGGAAGAGAATCTGAAAAAAAGATATATATGCATATATATGTATAACTGAATCACTTTGCTGTACACCTGAAACTAACACTCCATTGTAAATCAACTATACTTCAATTTTAAAAAAAAAGAAAGAATAAAACACAAAGTATCGGGGGGCTAAATTCTAGATGCACGAGTTATAGCCTATAAGCAGCAGAGTTGCGGTACATGCCGGAGAGTAACTTGAAAGCATGTGTAAATTCATGTGACCTAGAGCATCCCCTCCACCTCCATGTATTCCGAAGCTGGCTTCTCCTGGGGGTACCCACGTTTAGCCTCCATTCACAGCTCATTCTCTCTCTGCTTCATAAGCACTCCATGTGCTCTCTCCATGAATCCCCTACAAACTGGTTTTTCATAAGAACGGAGGCAGGCAGCTTTTGTGTCAGAGCTGACTTCAAACGCCCACACAAGATCACTGTGTCTCTCTCTCTCCATCCACGTTCATTGGCTTTCGACATGACGATTAGGACTTCTGAGTGGCGGGTCATCACTCCCGATTCTTTGCTCTTGGCTACGCTGACAGTTGCCACATTATCCTACGTGGGTCTCCAAATTGTGACTAGTTTTGTGGCCGTTGGAGGGCTGGAACTTTTCTCGAAGGCTATTCAACAGCATTTCGTCCATTCATGCACTCATTCAAACATCATATTTAGATTCTTACTGTAGACCAGAAATCCTGCAAGTGTGATCAGACAGACCCCAGGGCCTTTGCTCAAGCCATTCACAGTCTAATAGGCAAGAATATACCCAGATGATTGTAATAGTGTTGCTAGAGGAATCATGGCAGAATGCCTATGGAATTATGGAGGTGCTTGTTGGGAGTGGAGTACCTATCCTGAACAAGGGGAGAATCCCTTCCTTTTCAAATGCTAGACCAACTAAGAAGAACTGGGCACATGGAAAGGCCAAGATACAGGGAAGGGAAAAGCTCAGCTCCAGCCAGAAATGACATGATCTGTAGGGAAAACCTAGAATTGATATGTCATTGGAGTGGTGAGGGGAGATCACAGAACAAGGAGGAAACAGGAGTGGAGCTGAGAGAGGCAGGGTCGTGCCGGCCTCGGTTATGGTGAAGGTTTGGGAACTGATTCACGTCAGGATGCGATCACAGCTTAAACAGAGCGAAGTCTGCGTGGAGATTGGACTGGCAAGAGGAGAGTGGGTTGGGGGCACCTAGCAAGTCTGAGGGATTCAGTCTGTAGCCCCATAACAAGGTAGGACTGAAAGATGGTGGCTTGACCTCTAGAGGATGACCCCAGGATGGCTGCAAGGAGAGAGCTCTGTATTATGGGCTAAGTCTTTCATTAGAAGCAATGAGTGAAGCCAGGATCGGGGATTTGACTCTTATACAGGATTTGTATCAACAGAATATTTTCTTTCCCTTGGGAAAAGACAACCTCTCAAACCCTGAAGGCAGAGTGGAACAAGCTTGGACTTTGGAAGGAGAGCAGATTCAAATCTGTATTCTAGCACTAGCTGTGTGACCCTAGACAAGTTATCAAACCTCTCTGATCATAAGAGCCCTCCCCTGCAATGTTTACCGTCTACACACAGTTTTCTGATCCACTGTTGGGACTCAGACCCAGGAGCTATTAGCCATTTGCATTGCTGTTCTCATCATCATCATTGCTTTGCAAAGAAGAGGTAGACGGGACAGCAGATGGACGGCTGCACCTGTCTTGTTGGTGATGATGAAACTGTCAACTTGTGTCATCAGCCCATCGTTGGGTATAGTAACCTGACACCCCTGTAAACAGCAGCACACCTGAATACGTTTTTTTTCAACCCAACTTGCCCACCACTACCAGATTAACCTTCCCAAAATACTGTAGTTTAGAATTTTCTATTTAGAAGCTAACCATGGAGCACTGTTCCATTTCTACTTCCCTGAGGAAGAATGGAAGAAATCTCCCAGGACCTGGAGAAGGAGGACGTCTATACCTGCTTTATCCACCTCACGAGGCTGCGGTGAGGATCAAAGTGGGTAGTCCCTGTAGATGGGTTCTGTGTGTTACAAAGCTCTATACAGTAAGTCCCCTACATACGAACCTTCAAGCTGCCAACTTTCAAAGATGCGAATGTGCATACCAGCCCCTGTATGCCAGCTGTTATACTGTACTACTGTACTTTTCAAGGTACTGTAAGATTTAAAATGTTTTATTTTTTGGTGTTTGTTTTTTATGTACGTATTATTTGTGTGAAAAGTATTATAAACCTATTACAGTACAGTACTACATAGCCGACTGTGTTAGTTGGGTACCTAGGCTAACTTTGTTGCATTTAACGAGCAAACTGGACTTACAAACACACTCTTGGAATGGAACTCGTTCGTATGTAGGGGAGTTCCTGTACAGAAAAGGGAAATAGTGTTTACTGATGGCCTGCTATATGCCCAGTGAGTAAGTATTCTTTCTTAGAACCATTACAGTAACTCTCTTAGGTATTTTCATTCCATTTTCAAAGATTAAGAATATCTGAGGCTCAGCAAGGTCAAGTCCCTTGGGCAAAGGTGCACAGCTCTCAGGAACGAACAGGGTTGGGATTCAGAAGTGTGCTTTGGATTGCTAGTTGGGTGCCTCATGCCCTTTCTAAAAGGACCCCCTCACTCCAGGCCGACTGATCTAGCTAGTGCGCCATGGACACCTTTTCTTCCTGTTATCCAATTTTATCCCCTCTGCGCGGCCCCACTTAGGACCCGCCCTGGCTGCACCTCCATCTATCTGTCCCTTCCCCGAGATGCTTTACTTGGCATTAAATCATAACACAGATAGCACGAGGGGTTTTTGCACTACTGTCTGGTTGAACTCTTAATTCTGAAAATTTCACTCTCTGTATAATTTTATGTCACCAATAGGTCTGAAAGTTTTCGGAAGGCAGAGACTACCCGTTCTCTATCATGCCTAGCATTCTATCGATTGATCCATCTACACCCACATGTAGTAGACATCCCTAGATATTTTAATAGAAATACGGTCGACATAAAATATGATGTTAGTTTCAGGTGAACTACATAGTGATTTGATATTTGCCTACATTATGAAATGATCACCACAGTCTAGGAACCACCTGTCCCCATACAAAGTTATTATATTGATAGTATTACTGACCATACATTCCATATGCTGTATATTACATCCCTGTGGCTTAATGATCTGAGGTTTGTACCTCTTAATCCCCTTCACCTATTTTGCCCTCCTCCCGCATCCCCTCTGGCAACCACCTGTCGTTCTCTGTCTCCATGAGTCTGTTTTCATTTTGCTTTGTTTTTTAGACCCCACGTATAAGTGCAATCATACAGTGCTTGTCTTTCTCTGACTTATTTCATTTAGCGTACTCTCCTCTAGATCCACCCATGTTGTTGCAAATGGCAAGATTTCATTTTTTAAATGGCTGAGTCGTATTCCGTTGCATGTATAACATACACACATACACATATATAAGCCACAGCTTCTTGGTCCATTCATCTATAGATGGAAACTTAGGTTGCGTCCACATCTTGGCTATTGTAAAGAACGCTGTGTATCTTTTCGAATTAGTGCTTTTGTTTTCTTGGGGTAAATACCCAGACGTGGAATCACTGGATCATACGGCAATTCTATTTTTAGTTTTTTGAGGAACCTCCATACTGCTTTTCATAGTGGCTGCACCAGTTTACACCAACTGATAGGCTTTTCAAAACAGATGGTATTTTCCTGCACAATATTCCAAAACAGTCTCCCATAGACACTCTGGTATGAAGGCAGTAGCTTGCTGGGTCCCGGGTCAGTCAGGGTCTTTAAAAGTAGTCAGGTGTGCTCTTAAACACTAACTTATTGACCTGATCTTCGAGTCGCCCCAGGCAACGCATGAAGGTAGATACCCCTGGACATTTAAACATGTATTGAATGAATGAGTCAGTGAAGACTCATTCATTCAATACGTGTTTAAAGAGGCCTCCTCTTTCCACGAGCCTCCTGGCTTGTTTACTGTGTATAGGCCTTGAAAGCCTTCTGTTCAGGCCCAACACCCTTAGGGAAATTCACACAACTGCAATCTCCTCTTTCAGTGTCACGTGTATGGTCACTAATCGAAATGAAGAAACTGTAACGGAAGTACCTGTACTTTGTCAATTTTTTTTTTTTCAGTAAATGGAGTTGTGTTATTAGTGACTAGGCGAAGTCACTAAATAAAAGTAACAGTTAGCAGATCCTCACAGAGAGACTGTCTTTCCACACGACTGCTCCCTGCCTGAGGCAACTCAAAGATCATATCAGATCAATAAGTTAGTGTTTAAGAGCTCGCTTGACTACTTTTTTTTTTTTTTTTTTTTGCGGTACGCAGGCCTCTCACTGTTGTGGCCTCTCCCGTTGCGGAGCACAGGCTCCGGACGCGCAGGCTCAGCGGCCATGGCTCACAGGCCTAGCCGCTCTGCGGCATGTGGGATCTTCCCGGACCGGGGCACGAACCCGTGTCCCCTGCATCGGCAGGCGGACTCTCAACCACTGCGCCACCAGGGAAGCCCCATGGGCCCAGGAATCTAGATTTTAACCAGCATCCCAATTCATTCGGAATCGTATCCAGATCTGAAAACCACTAGCTGCCCATTGTCTGGCTCTGCACCTCCCCTCCGGTCCCCGAGGAAGGCAGGTGCCCCGAGAGGAAGCCAACAACATCTCGTTCCCAGACCCAAAGTCGGGGGCCAGGGCAGGACTGCATGAAGGGCTACTCCTCCGAGTTCCGTCAGCGTAAAGGGCCAGAGCGAAAGTCAACGGAAAGACCACTGTGGCCTATTTCAAGGCCAGCTCCCAAAGCCAGAGCTTGCGTCTCACCTCTCCATGCAGCGGAAGGCGAGATGCCAGCCAGAGGCTGAAGGGAGGGGACAGCATGTTTGCCAACAAGCCAGGCCTCGGCGGAGCGGGCACGGGGAGTGGGGAGCACTTAGCGGGGCTGCCCCACCTTCAGCAAGGCACAGCCTCTGCACCCAGAATGATGCTGTGTCCTCCGGGCCTTCTTAGGGGGGAGAAGGGGCGGGCAGTAGAGAAAACAGTGGAGGCAGTACTTAGGCCCTGCTCAGAAGCTACCTTAGGGCCATTTTAGACCAGCTTTCACGTCACCATGACAACAAGGTAGACAACTCCCAAACCCACAAAAGGGATGCATCTGTTTCAGGATGTTTCAAGCGCCAATGGGTCATTACTGTTCTTCCTCAATCCTAGTGCTGTGTGCTTTCCCACAGGTGCTTGGATAAACGTCCAAGAGCTCCCTGGACTGTTATGACCCCACCTTTCAGTGTCACTAGACAACGGTGTCATTGTCACCTCATCACGCCTACTCTCATGGTTCTGCCTCTTAGGAGTTGGTGGAAAGAGGAGGCAGGGGGCACAGAGGGATCCCCGCTGAGTCCCAGGGACCTAATTCTGACGTCACCACCAAGAGTCCCAGGCCAGAGCATCTGGGGAAGTGACCGCCCCATCAGGCTGGAGTCTTTCTAATGAAGGAGGGGCTCAGAGCCGCACAGACTCAGGGGCAGCCTACACAGGCTCTGCGCTTCTGTCCCCCACTCAAGATGTTAAATGCTAAAAGTGAACTAATGCGGACTTCTAAAACAGACTGCTCCCAAAACCGCCTCGAGAAATAGGAGTGATGATTTCACTAGGAAAGTATTTTAAAATGCAAACCACCCGGGAAAATAGTTGCTGCGTATTTGATAGCAGTGGACTCAGCCCAATGCCAGGCACAGCGACTACTTCATAAGTTGTAGCTGTTATTGTTGTCATTAAAATAGAGCTTCCTACAAGTTGATACAAAAATAAGAAAGTGCTCAGAGCAGACAGGTCACAAAAGATGAGGTTTAAATGGCCCACAAAGCATATAAAATATCCTCATCCAAAATCAAAGAGTAAGTTAGTAAAAGAACTTTTCCCCACACACTGAATTGACAAAATTTGCTTTTCTAGTTGTTATATTTTAAGATAATACCCAGTTCATTGCAGCCCGACACTCGTAACCTTTCCATAGAGGGACCTGCCAGTTCATCTTATGAGATTACAAACTCTAGAAATGTTCGTATATACTTTGGTGCAATAACTCCATGTGTGGAGAATTCATTCTAAGAAAAAGAACATGCACAAATACTTATCTACAGAATGTCCCTTACACTGTTGTTTATTAGAGCAAAACATGTTATGAATCATCTAAATATTTAACAATAGAGGTTGACGAAAAATATCACTGTACAATATAAAGATATTCAGACATATATATGATGTTGCAGACCACCTTTCTGTCATCATACAAAGAGGGTCAGGATAGCCAATATTGGGAAAGGGAACTTGCAAAACCTGAATGAAAGTATAGAAAAATATAATGCGTGCTAACAGTGATTGCCTATGCATGGTGGAATTGTAAATTTTTTATTGTTTGGTTCTGCTTCACAGCATTTTCTAGTTTTTCTGTAGTGTATAAACACTGCTTCTATATTAAGAAAAGCAATAAACAATTTTGACTTTTAAGACTTCAGGACATAGTCCCAGACTTAAACACATGTCTGAACTGGGATCCCTCTTTCATCTTGCTAATATTTATAGAGAACTTATATATGCCAGACTCTGCTGGTGCTGGGAAGAAAAGCATACATGTTAGCTGTTAACTATTGGCTTAGTACTTGTTTTACTATTAGCACGATTATTAGTATTGGCACTAGCGTCCATATCAGTATTGGCATTATTTTAGGGAGTGAGTATAGATGAGAAAACAGGTCATTGCAGGATAGTATATTCAAGCACAGGGAGATATAGGAGGGGTCGCTAACCCAGACCTTAGGTGCCAGAGAAGGGAGGGCTTCCTGGAAGAAGGGGTAAGTTTAAGTCAAGAGGGCTGCTAAGGAAGAGGAAGGGGACGTGTTGCTGGCAGAAGGAATAGCACAGGCAGAGAATTCACTGAGAGCGCCATGGTGCAAAGAACCCAGGTCCTGGTTGAGTCACCCTTACCCACAGCTGTACACCTCCTTTGCAGAAAACTTTGACAAACACACTAAGGGACCTTTGTTCCGAGGAGACGATAAAAATCCACAGCAGAGAATTTAAAGTTCAGCAGAGAGAAATAAATTTAGTCTATATTACGCCTTCTTCTGCAAAAATACACATATCATAAGCATAAAAAATGTTTAGGTGGGGGCTTCCCTGGTGGCGCAGTGGTTGAGAGTCCGCCTGCCGATGCAGGGAACACAGGTTCGTGCGCCGGTCCGGGAAGATCCCACATGCCGCGGAGCGGCTGGGCCCGTGAGCCATGGCCGCTGAGCCTGCGTGTCCGGAGCCTGTGCTCCGCAACGGGAGAGGCCACAGCAGTGAGAGGCCCGCGTACCACACACACACACACACACAAAAAAAATGTTTACGTGGATTCATCCTCCCCCAAGGAGCAATCAATGGACTCATTTCTCAGCACACATCAGAGCCTAGGTGGGTCTGGAGGTGGCCTCCAAGTGACAGGCAGTGGGGTCCCTCACGGCCTCTGAATGTCATCATTGGACTAGATGCGGTTAGGAGAGCACTTCCCAGTGTTGCCATGAGTGTTTGCACAAAGGCAGAAAACCACAAATGTAGCTTCGACTTAGATGAACCACACACCTCAGCCCCGCGGGGTCTCCTCTCTTCTGACACAGACACAGTGACCCAAAGCCATCGCTGGAACGGTCAAAACAGTGGAATCTGCTTTGCCAACTTATTCAAATTCACTTGCAAATCCACAGGAAGAATATGCTTCAGATTTCAAAGTTTTGGCTTAGGGAGTGGTTAGATTAGGTAAGCAACCTTACTTTACTCTTAAGTTCCTTCCATCTAAAAATGAAAAAACTGAAAATACAGCTACCGTATGATCCTACAATCCCACTCCTAAACATATATCTAGAGAGAACCATAATTTGAAAAGATACACGCACCACAATGTTCACTGCAGCACTATTTACAATAGCCAAGACATAGAAGCAAACTAAATGTCCATCAGCAGAGGGATGGATAAAGAAAATGTAGTACATATATACAAGGGAATACTACTCGGCCGTAAAAAAAGAATGAAATAATGCCATTTGCAGCAACATGGATGGAACTAGTGATTATAAGTGAAGTCAGAGAAAAACAAATATCATATGATATTGCTTATATTGCATATATGGAATCAAAAAAAAATGATACAAATGAACGTATTTACAAAACAGAAATAGACCCACAGACACAGAAAACAAACTTATGGTTACCAAATGGGAAAGGGGGGGAGGGATAAAATAGGAGTTTGGGATTAACATATACACACTACTATATATAAAACTGATAACCAATAAGGACCCGCTATATATCACAGGGAACTATATTCAATATTTTGTAATAACCTATATGGGAAAAGAATCTGAAAAAGAATAGATATGTATAACTGAATCACTTTGCTGTACATTTGAAACTAACACTGAAAATCAACTATACTTCAATAAAAAATAACAGTGAACCGCTAAAATAAGATTCCTTATGTAATTATTACATTAATATTTATCTCAAAAATAGAATACATGTTAACATACAAAATGTGTTAATAAAATTAAATATGCATAACATATTTTTTAAAAAATTTTAAATGAAATCATCCAAAAGAACAAGAAAAGAAAATTGTACATGGAAATCGTAAGGCATGGACGGAGAAGAGTGGGTGCACGGTGAGGGCCCACACTCCGGCACCAGACCCTTGTATTTAGCCCTGTTTTCAAGATTTGCCAGCTTTCTTACCTTGAACAAATCATTTAACCTTTTCGTGGCTCTATTTCTTCATCTGAAGGTGGGGGGATCATTGGACCTACTCCACAGTATTGCCGTCACGGTTCCATAAGCTAATGTATCTGAAGGACTTGGAACCATGCCTGGCACACAGTAAGGTCCACACACAAGCCACCTATTATCATCATCATTATTAAGTGTTATTCACGTATCCCTTTACCTCTCTATTCATTTTTGTTGAAAATAATAAATTAGAGCACTGAATTCCAACCTCCTTTCCTGCTGCTTTAAGAATATTTTTAGGGCTTCCCTGGTGGCGCAATGGTTGAGAGTCCGCCTGCCGATGCAGGGGACACGGGTTCGTGCCCCGGTCCGGGAAGATCCCACATGCCGCGGAGCGGCTGGGCCCGTGAGCCATGGCCACTGAGCCTGCGCGTCCGGAGCCTGTGCTCCGCAATGGGAGAGGCCACAGCAGTGAGAGGCCCGCGTACCGCAGGAAAAAAAATGATAATAATATTTTTAAGGAGCACAATGGACTCTGAGCATATGACTGATGTGAGAAATATGCCTGTGTGTTCAAATGCTCCTCCAAGGAGAAATGCTCAACAACTTAACTGCCCAGGGAGTTGTCAAAAGGTCTCATTCCAAAAACTGGATGCCTAGCTTCTTAACAATGAAAAACTGTATTACATCCTTATCGTCAGATAAGCTCATAAAACCTCTTTGGGAGCCAGTTGCTGTGCTGGACACAAACACAAATAGAAGACGGTACAGATGGGTGCCATGAAGAAGCAGGGAAAATAGTGATGTAGATGGGGTGGGAGGAAGGGAAGGTCCAAAAACCACACAGAGGATGAGCTGCTTAGTGAGGATGTAGAGAAACCACCAATGGCAGGGGTGGGTGGGGGGAGGCCACGTAGGAAGAGAAAATCCCTAAGCAGGTCTATCTCCAAGGTCGTCTTCTGTATGTAACTGGTTTGCAAGTCAGATCATCTCAGCTTTGTGAAAAATATCCTAATGGGGAGAAACTTTTCTCCTGGTGTACAAGTACAAACCTAAATGATTCTAACATTTTTTAAATGAATTCATACTGCTTCATGACCTAATGTACCATGTACCTGTTACAATTTGCCTTCCTTAACAAATGCACCTGCTGGTATCCCATCACTTCACTCCAGTGGACTGCACATTAAAAGACAATGAATGTAAAAGAACAATTCAATTTTGCCTTCCTTTTCCCACTAGTAGAAAGGGTTTTTTCAGCATCCAAACGCTAAATCATATGCATAGCTGAAGGCCTAACATTTCAAACTTCTCTGATGACGTAATAAACATTTATTTAGGCTAAGAAAATTGCAACTGGCTTTCCTCCTATGTCACAATGGCACGTTTATGATTCTTACACTGATGTAACAGCCATTTATCATACTTAATGGGGTACATCATTCATTCAAATATTTTTTTCTAGGCACTGACGCTGATAAGTGTAATTATATATGCTCATTTGAATATGGAATGTACCATAATTTAGAGTTCGTTCAATCTTTCAATAAAGGCATTTATACAAGAATAATATGCCCTTCAATCAGGCCATTGGTTTTCCCCAAAATTTTACAATGTAAATACAGTTACTCATCTACTCTCGCCCCCTGCTTTTAGCATCTATTAATTATTCTTGCCTGAATCAGTTATTAACCAGCCTATGTGATCTTCTAACGATAGAATCATCATCATTTCTAGATTCATTAGTTGATATTCTACTGTAAAAAAAAAAGAGCTCTCATTTAGTTAGCATGGACTGTATATACTTATTTTATTCAATTCTATTTATTTTGCTTCTCAAATTTTTCTGCCCCAGATTTGGTCAGAGGGAGCACCTTCAAGCAAACTCCTATGACATTTGATATTTCCCAGTGTTTCTCGAGCTTTTCCTTACTTTATGACGTAACAAGAAGTTCCAGGATCATCTTATATTTTCCAGCCCCGGTATTGGATTTCACAGAGAAGCCATTTCCCCAAGGAGCCCTGATTCCTTTTAGTCAAGAATGGTAGTTAGAACCCAAGACGTGGGTGCTGGAGGTACTTGTGGCTACAGTGGTGTCATTGCTTCCAAGTCCTCTCAGGAGAACTAGGAAATGTGTGTGTGTGTGTGCGCACGCGCATGCAAGCACACACACACACACACACACACCTCTATCTACATCTATCAGAAACCATTCGCTTAGACCAGTGGGTCTCCACCAGGGAGACTTTGCCCCCAAGGGACATTTGGCAATGTCTGCAGACAATTCTGGCTGTCAGAGCTGGGGTGGGGGGGTGGGTACTACTCCCATCTACTAAGCAGAAGCCACAGTTACTGCTAAATATCCTACAAAGCACAGGACAGCCCCTCACAACGAAGAATCATCTGACCCAAAACGTCAGTAGTGCTGAAGTCGAGAAACCCTGCTTTACACTGTATCTCGGATTTCAATCCAGCAACAGTGCTGGCTCTTGGATTTCCTGTGACAGTGAGGAACACGGCCACCTCCAGCCACAGCGTGCTTACTTGTGTGATCGATCCTCGAATACACAGAAAGTATCTTTCCGAATTGCTGTCCCATCTCTCTGCAGAGAAACAAACCTACGTACTGAAACAGTATTTGTCTAGGTGGGATTTCTTTTGTTTTAGTTTTTGTTTTTTTTTTTTTTCTTTTTTGGTCTTTAGCCTAAAGATAGTCAAAGTACTGTATTCACAAGTTACTTGGGTTGTTGGTATTTTTTTTTCCTGAATCTAATTAATGCAGGAGAACAATCTGAGCTTTATTGCTTTGCTCTTCTCTATACTTGTAGCTCTGAAAATAAACTGTATTTTACTTAGATCCGTATGTCCTGGAGTATGAAAGTCTTTAAATGTATGAGCCCTATTGGCCTGTGTGATTTTGTGGCTAAATTTCTTATACCAAAAGAGGTTATTTTCATAATATTGTTTTTTCCTCACACATTAGTCTTAAAAGAGCAGGTTAAAATTTGAGTTATGACAACTCCGGGAATACCAGGGCTGTAACAGGAGGCGCCAGGGCCCGATAGCGACTTGCTCAGGGTTAGAAACAGCGCCCAGCCTTCACATCTAAGTTAGAGATAGATGGGCACTTCTCAGCATACACACACTACTGTTAGGGGTACCAACAGAGGTAGTGCAAACTAAAATTTCTGCATCTGAAGATGACACATCCTTTGGAATCTTAAAAGTGAAAGAAAAAAAAAAACATCCCACGAATTTGTTACTAAATGGAAACACAACAAAAACGGGTTTATGTAAGGTAAATGCTACCAGACCACTTTACTCAGGGATGATGTATTTTGACCTCCCGTTTACAACTCAAGAGCAGATTTTAGGTGATATCGTAGAGTATCATCAAAGGTAGCAAAACAGAAGAAAAAAGATGTCTTTATTTCCAAATCTAGATCTCTCAATAGAGCACTCTTCTGAGCTCCAGAACCTTGAATCTAACTCTCTGCTGGGCATTACCTCCTCCTAGGGCCCACAGTCACCTACCCTCATCAAGTCCAAAGTAGATTTTATTACAGTTAACTCCAATTACTGGTGAACTGTTTTGATGCTGACCAGTGAACTGGAAATGTTCACCCCCACAGCAGGGCTCAGAAACTAGGGAAGGAGGCAGTCGCCTCTGAGCTATTTAATTTACCAGCTGCACGTCCTTACAACCCTTAAGAAAGGCTTACTTGAGCTGTTCTATTTATTCTGACATTGACATATTACTTTACACTTTACAATGTGGTTTGCCAAACATTTTTATTTGATCGTCTCGACAATCCTCTCCTACTAACCCCCTGCCTTTTTTTTAAGCAAAAAAATTCAACTTTAATAACATTCTCAAATGCACTCTCATAGAAATCGATAATCCAAGCTTCAAATCTGTATCTTCTGACTCTAAACTCGTGCCTTCTCAATTGTGTAGGAATTGCAGACGCTAAAAGTTTCTCTCATGGTGATGTTTCTCCACTGTGCACAGACAAACAATGTGTGCATACACTTCCGTATTTTTTTTCTCAAACGCTTGCATTACACTGAAGTAGTCTTCCCATTATATAATTGGGGAAACCGTATCTCAGGGGAAACTGTATCTCAGAGTACTGAATGATCTTGCCCTATATTACCCAGATTGGAAATGACAAAGCTAGAACACGACAGCAGATATCAGAGTTCCTAGTTTAATTCTCTTTCTTTACATTTGTGGATCATAAAAGAATGCTTCCCTGAAAATGCTTTCTACTCCTGTCGAGCTGTAGAATCAATCCAAATTGCATCAGTATGTTAGGAAATTAAATAATCCCTTTTACCACGTAGTGACTATAAGTGTAGCAGAACTACAGTTTTATAAACTTACAAGTTGAATTTTTAATGGTTAAGGCTGTTAGTTGCCGGGCAAAAAATTAATAATCCTTTCTAGCAGCTATCAGCACTGAAAGTTTCATTTTCACCAGAGGAACATAGAAAACTGGCATAAAATTACTCGTGTGAGTCAGAATGTAGCACTCACCATTCAGGAAAACTGTTGGGAAGGGGAAGCAATTGACAAGAAGTGATCTCATCCTTGAGAGAGGGCATGACTACTGATTGCTATCTGGTCAACAAGACCTTCTACATCAATAGACATGGCTTCGTGGATACTTTGACGTGTCTCCTTGGGTGGGGTGGAGCGAGCCACGGTCTAAGTGAAGGTCCAGTACAACACAACACATTATAACACAACACGAACATTCATTTCGTAGCTATCAAGGAAAAGTTGAAGGGTGAGGTATGTGGCAGTAGGCAGCAGTCAATATACCCTGGGAAAGAAATGCTGCCTAAATTGGCAGAAGGAAGGTAGAAACTTGAAACTGTGGCACAAAAATCAGAAATATAGATCAATGGAACAGGTTAGAGAGCCCAGAGGTAAACCCACGCACCTATGGTCAACTAATCCGTGACAAAGGAGGCAAGGATATACAATGGAGGAGAGACAGTCTCTTCAATAAGTGGTGCTGGGAAAACTGGACGGCTACATGTAAAAGAATGAAATCAGAACACTCCCTAACACCATACACAAAAATAAACTCAAAATGGATTAAAGACCTAAATGTAAGGCCAGATACTATAAAACTCTTAGAGGAAAACATAGGCAGAACACTCTGTGACATAAATCACAGCAATATCTTTTGACCCACCTCCTAGAGTAATGAAAATAAAAACAAACAAATGGGACCTAATTAAACCCAAAAGCTTTTGCACAGCAAAAGAAACCATAAACAAAAGACAACCTACAGAATGGGAGAAAATATTTGCAAACAAAGCAACTGACAAGGGATTAATCTCCAAAATATACAAACAGCTCGTGCAGATCAATAACAAAAAAACCAAACAACCCAATCAAAAAATGGGTGGAAGATCTAAATAGACATTTCTCCAAAGAAGACATACAGATGGACAAAAAGCACATGAAAAGATGCTCAACATCACTGATTATTAGAGAAATACAAAGCAAAACTACAGTGAGGTATCACCTCACACCTGTCAGAATGGCCATCATCAAAAAATCTACAAATGATAAATGCTGGAGAGGGTGTGGAGAAAAGGGTTACCCTCCTACACTGGTGGTGGGAATGTAAATTGGTGCAGCCACTATGGAGAGCAGTATGGAAGTTCTTTAAAAAACTAAAAATAGAGCTACCATATGATCCAGCAATCCCACTCCTGGGCATATATCCAGAGAAAACCATAATTCAGAAAGATACATGCAACCCAATGTTCATTGCAGCACTATCTACAATAGCCAGGACATGGAAGCAACCTAAATGGAATGGATAAAGGACAGAGGAATGGATAAAGATGTGGTACATATACACAATGGACTATTACTCAGCCATAAAAAAAGAATGAAATAATGCCATTTGCAGCAACGTGGATGGACCTAGAGATTATCATACTGAGTGAAGACAGAGAAAGACAAATATCATATGATATCACTTATATGTGGAATCTAAAAAAATGGTACAAATGGACTTATTTACAAAACAAAAATAGAGTTAAAGATGTAGAAAACAACCTTATGGTTACCAGGGGAGGGATAAATTGGGAGGCTGGGATTGACATATACATACTACTATATATAAAATAGGTAACTAATAAGGACCTACTGTGTAGCACAGGGAACTCTACTCAATACTCTGTAATGACCTATATGGAAAAAGAATCTAAAAGAGTGGATATATGTGTATGAATAACTGATTCACTTTGCTGTACACCTGAAACTAATACAACATTGTAAGTCAACTCTACTCCAATAAAAATTTTTTTAAAAAAGAAACTTGAAAGTGGTGCATTGCAATTTCAGTGAACTCAGTGGTAACCCACAGGAGGAATGGTGAGAGCAACCAGCATGACAGATCGATCCCATCCTACTAGTTCTGCCTCCGAGCATTTGTGAATTCCTTCTTACATTCAAAGTGACTGATGTGAAAAGGAAGATTTCTTTTCTCAGGCTCATAACATCTGCAGAAAATCATCAGGCGATGACTCTCCCCTCCCAGGCAGCTTTATCTAACCATATGCCCACTATCTCACAGTGGGTCTTACACCAGCTCTTCCTTATTAGTGTCATTTTCTTAGCTTACTGCTTCTGAGCACAGGGTTGAAGTCAGATGGGTCTTTGTTCAAAGCTGGCTTTGTCACTTACTAGCTGTGTGCCCTTAGATTTTCTGAGCTTCTCTGTATACTTCTGGAAAATGAAAGTGATAACATTGTAGCGTTGCTGTAAGGATTAATTAAGTGAGATAATACTTAAAGGTCAAGCACTTTATTTAGCACCGTTCCTGGCATATCACAGTGGCTATTACAATTGTATCGCCTTATATCTAGTACATTTCAGCAGGTTCCTATCTGATAGCATGACTCAAGAATCCTACTTCAACGAATCCATTTTTCCACTGCCTTCGTATTAACTTGGTAAAGCAGTATGATGACTGTGGTACCCCTTGTGCAGAAACCATCAGTAGCTCCCCCTTATCAATCCAGTAACTTAAAAACGTGAAGTCATTCCCAGTCTAGCCTCAACCTAACTCTCCAGCCTTAACTCCCAATTAAACCCATCAGGAATCTCCAGTCTGCCCCTGGTGCACTGTAGTGAGCTACCCCTGAACATGAAAACTTGGTAACATCAGTGGATGGTAACGGAGTTCCCTTAATAACTCCCAAGGAAGCAATACAGATTTCCCAAGGGGGACCTTCAAACAAAGCTAAGGATGTGAGATGTGGGAATTGCAGGTCTCTCCCAAGTGCCTACCAAGGAGATTAAAATTACTCAAGATGCTTGTGAAACCGAGGACCAGAGAAGGGGCAAGACCTTCCCCAATCTTTCCAGTGGATCAACTATACGTTCAGGAATCTCTGACACGGCATGTGTGTTATCTTGGCCAATCTCTCACTGGGCTGTGCGTGTCTTAGATTATCCGAATGTTTCCTCCACCCCTTTGCATAGCGGGCCTGTGCTTCGCTCTTGGAAAACTGTAAGCACCTGTGCTGAATGGTTGGGACCCCAAGTGCTGCCTGCCGTCCTCCTCAATTCGGTTTCTCCATTTTCCTTCCATCCGCCCCTTCCTTTCCAGCCCTGCACCACCAGCAGTTCAGGGCACCATCACTGCTCCTTCTATTTCAATAGACACCGGCTGGTTCTCCTCCTTCCACGTTCCCTTACTGCCCTCATCCCCCTGAGGAACGGTAGTCTCCTCTCTGAATGCCAGTCCCTGGAGCAACCGTAACACTGGTAGAAATCATGCTTTCAGCAGAGAAGATGTGTGGGGAAAGGCTCCAGAAACATCTTTAATGGCCTAACGGGCTGCACCTCTAGTTCCTGAATCAAAACTTCTGAGATACAGTTCCTGAATGTCATTTGATTACTTCTCCCCCTTTAATGCCTGTGTTAGGCCAGTTGTTAGTCACTTTCCACTGACTCTTAGAGGCTAGAGAGAGCCTGGAAAACACCTAACAGAGCATTTCTTATTTCAAAGAAACTGAGGCTCAGAGAGGTGAAGTGACCGTTTTGACATAGATGCACTCAAAATGAGAATTATTCTGCGTGCCAATGTCTCCTGTAGCCAGCGTGTGTGTCTCCAACCTTCTGTCAGGAGTGCTTCATTTTCATTGCAACAGACATGATATCTAAGCAACAACAAGAAAGCACACAGCCAGTCCAAGAGCCCGGTAATAACAGGTAAGGCATGTTTACAGCTCAGCTTGAATAGAGATGATTGAGAGGAACCAGGACAACGCAGACGTGCCAGCAGCATCCCCATCCTTCAGAATGTTAATACCCCAGCACTTCCTTCTCTACCAGACCCTCTCCCCCTTGTCAGACACGAGAAAACCCGTAGAAGTGTTTCCTTCCTCTTTAAGGCAGCTTAAAGGTGCGGGGGGGGAGGGGAAGCAAGGTCCTTGAACCTGATTTACTTTTTCTTTACCTTCTTCTCACAATTCGTGCTACCACCACAATCCCATATCCTCTGAGGGAGAATGTGTTATTTGTTCACTGTGGTGTTGTTATCCGACATTTTCCCTTTCTCCCCAGGTACCGACTTTCCCATATACACAATTTTCACGATATAAGTTTAGTGTGATTATTATTTACTGTAGCAGAGTATTTACTCCATATCCTTACGTACATAATGCTGCTTTAAGAACCACCCAGAATATGCTCAACGACTGTCAAAGCCCAAGTCTTCTCTTACTTATGCCACCATTTATTTAGTAGCGAATGACAGGTGAATGGGGCAGACCCTTGAGATTGGCCAGGTGTATGTCTAATGACTTGACGAACATCCACATTTATAAATACTAGTGTCACTCGTTACTCTATTATATGATGTAAAATATATTTTAGGTGACTCTTCCAGAAATGAGGACATAAAGATAACAAAACTGATGGAGAAAGATATTAGGCTCCTTGGACGCAGCCATCACTCTTAGACTGACCTCCGATGCCCTCTGGTTCTTATCCACCGGCGCAAAGGCAGGACGCTGCTGCCCCCCGTCTGCAAGTCCTTCAGCCCCGAATGCAAACACCTGCCTCTCTAATGGACACTGCAGCCATTCTCTGGGCAGTTCACTACAGTGCACTTGAAACAGCTTCTATGCTCCTTCCACGCATCCTGCCCTCTCCTACACTCCCCACCGCAGTGACCAACTAGTTCCTCCCACCCCTCTGCAAGCATCAGCTCCTAGATTAGGGGGAGGCAGTGATGCCTAGTGGTTACAAACACAGACTCCAGAGCCAGCCTTTCTTCACTGGTCTCCTGGCCCCCACCGTTTACAATCTGTATTACTTGGGGGCAAATTATCCTGTTTCTTTGTGCCACACTTTCCTCATTTGTAAAAGGGGGACATTAATAATACCTACACTGTAGAATTCTTAACAGGATTTGATGAGTTGGAATATATAAAGAACTTAAACAGGGCATCTGAAACAGACGTTCAGTCTTTCAGGGTATCCTGCTCAATAAACAAACTGTTGGCAGACAGATTGGAAGAATAACTCCGGAATTTCAACGTACACAGTGATAAGTTTGGACAAGTTTTGAACCGGAAACTATCTCCTTACGTAGGGTAGTCATATTAACTGTATGTTTTGTATTGTTTCATTTTGTAGATGTTGGTCCAAGTTAGGAGAAAGGGTAAGATTTTCGGAGTGATAAAGGAGGATGCTAGAAAGGTCAGAATGCTGGGTTTTTTTAATAAAATTAATTCCCACTGCCATTTTCTTTTCTTTTTTTCTTTTTTGGCCGCGTGCACGCCTTGTGGGATCTTAGTTCCCCAGCCAGGAAACGAACCCGTGCCCCCTACTGTGGCAGTGCAGAGTGCTAACCACCGGACCACCAGGGAAGTCCCTGCCATTTTCATACCTTACTTGTTAGGAACACAGGTAGATATGGAAGAGTGGTCCACAGGTCTCAGTTTCACTCATGAGGATAGCACACGGTGCAAGTTCTTAGGAGTTAAAGGGAAGAGTTTCTGGGCAGTTCAGTAAGTTTTGTTAGTATTTACAGTAATATGATGACGATGTTCTATAGCACGTGAATGAATGTCCAAGCTCAGGACAGACTAAGCAGGGTGTAAGGATTTTCTCCCCTCAAAGTCCTATCGCTTAACCCGTGAGAGCTTGGGGTAGATCTAAGAACAAGAGGTGTTTGTTTCGTGGCTTCTCCCTATCCCCATCTGAAAACTGTTCTCATCTGAGGGCAGCAGACGCTCACTATGGAAATTATCATCTCCCGAGCATCGGTGCCGATTGGCAATGCATGTGCCAGCTTGCCCACTCACTACAGATGTCAAGGATCCCGAACCTTCCATATGCTCCTCTGTTCTCCGGGAAGGCACAGGAGCACGAAGCAGATTTGGCTGGTACAGCCGTGACCGTGGGTGTCTCTCAAGCAACGTCACTGTCCTTGGGCTATTTAGCACCAGACAAGTTTCCGGCAAGTTGAACGTATTCCGTGGTGGACAGCACAGGGAGAAAGTCAAGCTTTCAGACGTTTGGCTGTGAGTCTGTGGATACCTCTGGGGTCTCTAATTAGCTCCCTTGAACAAGGGCGACATGGTTTGGCAGCAGCATTTCTACAGGGTGTTGGGCATCTTGCTATAATAGAGAGCAGGGACTCTTCTGTTTTCATTGACTTTTCTTCTCACCGAAGGTCTCAGACTTGTCAGAGCTCACTCTTCTTTCTAAAGGCAGCAAAATGTCTTCAAAAATGACATTCTCCCGACAGAAAGAATGTACAAATATTGCATCCAACTGTAACTGGTATTTCAGAAGTAGCCCGTTCCGGGCTGGTCTGCTGTTTTCCTTACATTTTCTTCCCCCTTACGATCGTTATTTTCAAAATCAAAGGCTTAGTTGATTTTGAAACTCTCCAAGCTTACACAAGCATTCCTAAGAACGGGTCAATCACATCTTCTGTTTGAGATCTGGTTCTAAAATGCCTTTTTCAGTTACAACTAGCAGTTTCCATCTTTGTTTCTTTTCCTTTCCAACTTTCTTGGTTCCTTTTTAATCTCCTTGATCACCTCCTTAGGTCCTAACGGGGGCTACTTCTTCCCTGAGCTCTGGTGCAGAGAGCTGGCATCTTTCTACCGGGTCTCCATGAGGTTCGCTTCCAAGGCCTCTGACTGTGGCTCATTCCGTGTGCTTTAAGTATTCTCAGTTATTCTTGTACATAATGGTCATAGCTGAGCTTATTACACTCAGCTTATAATAAAACTATTAAGATTCTTTTTCAGGGAATCCCCTGGCGGTCCAGCATTTAGGGCTCCCCACTTACACTGCATGGGGGCACGGGTTCAATCCCTGGTCAGGGAGCTAAGATCCCGAATGCCATGCAGTGCAGCCCAAAAAAAAAAAAAAAATTCTCTTTTAAAAGAAGCCGTAGTGAACGTTGGAAGGGCTTTTAATTAAGACGGAGTTGGTAAATTGCTATGAAAGTAAAAAGTAAGTTTTCCAGTCCAAACTACCGATGCATTTCCCATTTGTCATTTACTGAGTACTACCCTCTTGCTTTCTGCTTGAAGAAAAAATGTCATCTTTATTATACTGGCTTTAAGCTAGCAAGACATATGGCAGTGGATTAGGGAGGGAACATAATTTCAGTCACTGATTATTCATGAATAGACTAACTGAAGAGGGGAATTTAGTTTAAGGAGAAATAATGAGAACTTGAACTCTATGAAATTTTTCTTCCTTCAGTTGAGATTTTGAGCTCTTTTGAAATTTTGGTCCAAGTCCAAAAGGGTCTGTATTTCAGTCCTGCCATAGAAGTCATTCTCTGTTCTTAAATCAGGATAGAAAACAGAAAAAGGAATCATATCCCTCTTAAGGAAAATTCAGGAATTCACTACTTTTATATACCACTTTGAGTAATAAACAGAAGCTGTGTTTGACAGGAATATTATTTCACCTTGTAGCTCCATAACAATTTCCCTCAAATAATTCAGGGCACCCCTTCCTGCTCATGAGTCCTCCCAGAACCTTATAGAGAAGTAGAGGCCACAGAACTGCAGAGCTGGAACAAACCTGACATCATCGAGTCTGGGGATTATTTTTTCTTCAGCTGTGAAACTTTGTGTTTCCCAACAAAAACTTACACTGGGGCCTGATAGACAGACAGACACACACAAGCAGCTGTTCTGGTTGAAGTAGAAGAGATAACAGAGTTGCCCCGACTCAGCTTCCCCCAACTCCCAACCCCTCCAAGTCAGCAAGGGGCCTTTCCAAATCCAATTCTAGCCCCACCTCAGACTGTTCGAGAAGCAAAGAAACAAGGGCACAGAAAGGGGGCTCACCTCAGCTTAGCCGGGCTCACCGGCATCCCACAGCACCACCTGTTTCTGTCTGAGCTCAACCCCTGTCCCCTCTCTGGCTTTGCGTTTCTCCAGGGAGCTTATGCAATGCTGTATATCTATATTATGTGTTTATGCATTTAAATAGATATATGGATACGTATAACTGAGTCACTTTATTGTACACCTGAACCTAAAAACATTGTAAATCAACTACACGCCAATGTAAAATAAAAAATGGTTTAATAAATTAAAAAAAATACCCCCAGGTGATTGTAAGACCCTGGAAGGAAAGAGCTTGTGCGATTCCTTCATGCCACCCAACAGCCCCTCGGCATCCGGTGCCGAGCTTTATGTGAAGCAGGTGCTCGGGCCACAGTGACTGGTGTGAACTGAAGTTGCCCCCCGCCCTGAAAGCTGGCCCACATTAGATAAAGCGCTAGAGCTGTTAGGAGTACAAGCAATTCGATTTTGGCTTGTTGAAGTTTCAATATCCAGGTTCATATGGAATGTAATCCTTTATTTTCCGAATCAAAGTGGGCCTTAATTGTGCATCAGAGTATTAAGTATCAGAGATCAGGGGTTTCAAAACATCAACACGTATCAGAATCACCCGCAGCGCTTGTTGAAACGGCTTGATTCACTAGGCCTGGGGTCTGAGAATCTGCATCTTTAACAAGGTCCCAGGTGATACGGATGCGGCAGGTCCAGGTCCTCTTGGAGAACAAACTACCGTTGACCTTACGTAAAGATACTAATTTGGCTTTAAGTACATTTTCGACCCTGGCATAGGCTGAGCCTGGAGCGGCTAAGTAGACGTTATCAATTAACCTCTCCTTCTGCAGCTGGGCTGCCAAAGAGGCAAGGGAAGTGCTATGATTCAGTAAAAGCAATCAGGATTTACTGCAATTCTGGCTAAATATTTCACAGAGGAGCGATTACTCAGCTCATGAGGAAACTGTCTTAGATTGCCGTGTTGTAGGGTTGAAAATGTATGTCATTTCCTTACTGGGTGATTCAGTGAGCTATCACATGCTGTGTCACCCTATACCCCACCGTGAGCCATCCTCTAGTCACTGGACATCTTGAAGGTAAGCAACTTCCTACTTATTCTGAGAGTTCGAATCCATCTACTGACAGTGGGTGGGGAATACATTTCTCTTGATCACCACAGAAAATGAAGGGAAATTCAGAAATAATGCCGTTTGCAGCAATATGGATGGACCTAGAGAATATCATACTAAGTAAGTCAGAAAGACAACATCAGTACCATATGATATCACACGTGTAACCTAAAATATAACCCAAATGAACCTATGTACGAAACAAAGACTCACAGACATAGAGTTTCGCCTAATTAAGCCAGACTTGTGGTTGCCAAGGGGGAGGGGGTGTGAGGGAGGGAAGGGTTGGGAGTTTGAGATTAGCAGATGCAAACTATTATGTATAGGATGGATAAACAACAAGGTCCTACTGTAGAGCACAGAGAACCGTATTCAATATCCTGTGATAAACCCTAATGGAAAAGAATATGAAAAATAATCGATATAGGTATAACTGAATCACTTTGCTGTACAGCAGAAATTAACACAACACTATAAATCAACTATACTTCAATAAAATTTTTTAAAAATACAAAAATAAAATGAAGGGAAATTCAGTCATGCTGTCCTCTTTCAGAAGGATCCAATCTTGACCTTCTTTGCATGATTACTACCATCATCCTCTTCACCTACCATCAGAAAAAAATTTTTCCCTAATTTGTATGAGATAATTTATGCAAAATCAATTCAGTTCCACAAACACTGAGTACTGTAAGCCAGCCACCGTGCTGAGAAAAATCTGGTATGTGTAAGATCAACCTTCACCCTAGAGGCCTGCATAGTTCATGTAAAACAAGGAATGTGGCCCAAATGGACTCAAACTAGGTGTCCAGTAAACTGTTTTTTGTCTTCAGAGAGAAAGCCATTTGACCTGGTAGGCATTTACCATCCAGAAATTTCTAGCAGGACTTACCTATTTGCTCTATTTGTACTCGCCTAATTAAGCCAGGGCTTTCTCAGCTCCCAACTGGAGAAATTAAACTCAGGAGGGTTTCAATGTCTTATCCTCAAGCGATTCGTGGACCAAAACCAGGATTAGAACTCTGACTCCTTCTAATTCCCAGCAAGCAATCATCCTCGCAGATTTTGCAGAAATTCTCCCACCTCCACCCAGGCTTTTGTTAGCATTCACGGTTTTTAGACACTACTGATGACATCAGAAAGATTCCTATTCTAATTTTCTTCAATATTTTCATATATTTAGAAAATGAGGCATCCCTTCTCAATCCTGTATTTCTATCCGGGAGAGGAGGTGAATCACTCCACTGAGGCTGGCAATGGATCCTGCTTCATCACTGACGGCCCCCAGATGATCCTGCCTCATCACTGACGGCCCCCAGATGCTGCCGAGGTGGCAGGCGCTAGCAGATGGCGGTGATTTCTAATCACCAATTTTGCCTTATTCTAAAGTCATTTATAGAGTTTTCATTGCTCTAGAGTCCACTGAGAAGACAGTAAACAAATTAGTCCACCTGAGGTCACTTACCCAAAGGCTCTGTTTTGTTCTAAGTCGTTATTCAATTTGAATTTTGGCCGATAGGAAACAGCAGGTTTTAATGGATGAAATTTTTGGTCTGGAACTTCTTGACTTTCTTTTTTAAAGCCAAACCCAACTCTGCGTGCCTCGTCTTAAATCACTTGTGGTGGAGCATACCAACATCGAAACTGCTAGCAAACGCATTACATTTTCACTTCTTTGAAAACGAGGGTATGGAGAGAAAGCTGTCCTTCTGAGAACAGATAACATCTGCCAATTACTGCCCTGGGAACTCTTTACCATTTGAATAATGACACGATAATGCACATTCTCACTGGAAAGATATTTTAATGATTCCTTAATATTAGCTAGGAATACTAGGTCATCGGTAAAAAGTTTTTAACTGTGAAAGAATAGCAAATGATTTCTTCCTGTTCCTTGGCCACCAGAAGGGCATTCTCGAGAACCTCTCATTAAACCCATCAGAAATCACGCTGGATCAAGAAAGCTGAAGTCAATATAAGCCTTGAACTTAACTTGGCTTAAAAATAGGAGGAGAAAGTATTTCTTCTAGAAAACTCAAAACCACTTGAACATACCATAGTTAGCTATCTAGGCAAGAGAAAATCGCGTATGGGCTCTATTCTTCTCATAAGAGCTTTCCAGCATTCTAGGTAAATAGAAAAGTGAATATACACAGAAGGTGTCTCGGCAGGCAGTGAATAAGTGAACACCTTCTGTGTGCGGTACACCAGAGACGGCAAAAATGTATGGTCCTTGCTGTTCAAGGAATTTACCCACGATGAACACTGTCTATTTGGAAGAACCAAGAGAAAGAGAAACCTATAAAGTTTTGTAGTTCCAAGTGTTTTCTTTTTTTAATCAACCACTCTCCCAGTGAAATAGAAGTAATTATCACTAATAGAAAGAAATCAAAGCAGGAAAAATAGATCCATGGTCAGTAATAGCAAACTAGCATCCAGGGTTCTTAGGCGTCACCTCTAGACAGCTGGTCCCTTTTAAAACCCAGCCTGAGAATACAAGTTGCAGTTAATGGTCCATCAAGGTGATGTAACCCATGACATTAATTTAATGTGAAAGTACAGATGAACTTATGACTAGTCAAAGACTAAACCCCAACTTCCATCCAGCCATTTGGTTTATGTGGTCTCAGGTCCCGCATGAGGAAACTTAGGTGCTAAAAACCTGGGAGCTATGACGTCAAAAGTTTTTCTTGCCTGCAGTCGAAAATTTCAGTCACATGCTACTAACTGGATGAACCTTGAGGACCTTGTACTAAGTGAAATAAGCCGGCCATAAAAGGACAAATACTGTATGATTCCACTTACACGAGGCATCTAAACTAGTCGAATTTATAAATAAAGAGAATAGAATGGAGGTTGGGGGGAGGGGGGTTGGGGGAGAGGGCAAGGGGGAGTTGTCAAATTGCTAGAGTTTCAGTGCTGCCAGAGAAAAGGTTCTGGAGGTCTGTTTCACAACAACGTAAATATACCAAACACTACCAAACTGTGTACTTAGAAAACGTTCAAGATGGTAAATTTCATGTGTGTATTCTATCACAATAAAAACGTTTTAATGACATGAAAAAAAAAGAAAACCTCACTTAGGAAAGATCTTCAGCAATTGCCTTCAGCTGTTGAAGCCAGAATTTTTACCTCCGCCCTTTGCCTTGTATAGCAAAAGGCTATCGTCGCAATAAACAAGGAGCCAGGTGTCTTGAGGTTAGAATTATCACTGTTACTGAGATTTTTTTTCCAAGCAGACAGAAGTTCATTTCGAACTTAAAAGTCCATATTCTAACCAAACACCACCACCTATTTTTAGATAGTATGCCGTTGCATCTACCGATTTCAGCAACTCAAGTTAGAATTTCCTCAACAGACACACCTTGCCACCCAAACTATGAAGAAAATCAGTGAGGCACCCATGCACCCATGACCGTGGCTCAAGCATCTTAAAAACTAAAATATGCAGATCTTTGCCTCAGACAAAATTTATTGTTCAAGATTTAGGAATACGCTGTCCCTAGCATGATGCTTCCAACACATTTTTGTAAGTTACTTTTCACCAAGTTTATTAAAAGTGTATGCTGATTAATGCAAAATTGGATGCTATATGATAACATTCTGTTTAAGGACCTTTTCTCACTGAGAAATCATATTTGTGAGATAGCCTAAATGTTTCCTCCCCTCTTACGAATGCCACATAAAAGAATAAGCAGGCATAAATAGAGAATTTCTGAGAACAACAACATAACCCTCCATAGCAGCGGCTACCGATACGGGAGCAGCACAGCAGACTCGCCAAAGGAACATTCTGAAAAAACAAACGGCCAGGTCAAACCCCAGGTTTTCCTGAGTGGGGGGGCAGAAATCTTTTCTCAAGAGTGCCACTGACGTCCTGAATCACAGCCAGAGTTAAGAGCAAAATTCGAAAGTTATACACTCTTTCTGAGATGTTTAATCAATGACTTAGGAGCGCACAGCTTTCGTCCCATGTAAGTTACCCCTAAATAACACGTCAGGAGATTTTTTATTCGTACTTCCTAATTACGTCACATTCATAACCACGCATCTATCCTGTTCCCCATCACACTCGTTGTATATTGTGTTCTCACTTTGCCCGTGAGCCAAACGAACAGGGAATTATGTCTGAGTCAATGTTCAGTAGCGTCTAGAACACTGGCACTGAGTTAAGCGTTAAAAAACAGTAGGACCTACGTGTAGATTTCATACACCCAAAATCCTTTCATGCAGGTATATCAGGTTTAAAATCTGCCCTTACAAATCACATGTGCAGGAACATAACTTTTCCTTCTTTGTTGCAAGTAAATTAAGCTTACCTTTGAGACCCCGGCTCCAGTCCAGACGGAGAACTTGGGATACTTGTGCCGTGAAAGTTAACAGTCACGCCGCGTGAGGCTCTCCCTGTTAGAGAGAAGTTCGGTCAAATGAGGTATTTATTCTTTCTTCACGCCGGGAGGCTTTCCCAGCGTCCCACGTGGGGCTGCCGACGCCGCCTCCTCCCTGGCGTCTTCTCGCTGGCCCTCGGGCCCTCCGTGCTACCAAGAGTTGCTAACACCTGTGGTCCCCACCGCAGCCGCTGGTCATGAAGTGGGCGCACCTGTGTTCTCCCCGCCCTCACCTCGGGCCTCTGGTTCTTTCAGCACTCCTGCAACTACTCAGCACTGTTCCCTCCTCCCCCGGCTAGGGAGGGAGGGGCTCTCTGAGGTCACCCTTCCACCGAGTCAGCCCAGGACCCTCACCAATCCCAGCGTGAATCAAACCTATGAGGCCTTCCTAGTAGGCTTGCCATCTTTCCAAGGTGGGGTGCAGGCAGAGATCTGTGATGCTCCCAGGCCTGTCTCACCTGAGCCCACACCAGGTTTCGACCCTAGGAGTTGATAGTGTGAGAAGTGAGCCTCCTTTTCAAATTTGTCTGGAAACACAAAAGACCCCGAGGAGCCAAAACAATCTCGAGAAAGAAGAACAGAGCTGGAGACATCACACTCCCTTACTTCACACTGGTCTTTTTTTACATACTGTTTTCTAAACTGTTGGTCAAGAAATAATTGTGTTCACAGCCAGCATTTTTAAATTACATGGAATCCAATAGTATAGGGTCAACTAGAAGAGAACATTTGCTCTATTTCTTTATTTTATATACTGGATCAAGAAGTAAACTCAATTTTTTTTTTTACTGTCAAAAAAGGATCAGAAACTCTGGTCTCTCATTCTGTCCCCTTTTAAACTCTCCGGTGTCCCAATAAGATCTTTTATCTCTGCTATCTCTGGCTTTCCCAGTAAGAAAACACTTCCATTAGAATCACCCTTCAAGCTCTCTCCTCTTGGATTTATTTTGTAAACTGTACTCTAAGCGTTGCAGACTCTCCTGTGTCTGGTCCCCGCCATGTCCAGTCAAGACGTTCATAATGACCCCTTCTGAGCTGAGGACATTTTCATTCCTGCTTTCTCTGTGTCCCCTTGTGTCCTTCCTACCCTGGGGCCATTAGCTTCACCCTCCAGCCTAGTTTTAATGGTCAGAGGACCCAGGGGATCAAGAGAGAGAAAATACAACACAGAGCAATTCAAAATTTTAACCTGCCACACAGGAATGGGGCGGTTTCCTAGCACTTTAAATAAGTATTTTTTTAATGCTTAGACGCATAATAACAATCCCTCTAAACTGTTTGTTTATACTGGTAGTCACCTATTTTACAAGGCTAGGTAAAGCAAAGAGTCATTTAAAAACACTGCCCTCAAACATTTAGTTTTGACTTAAAACTTGTAAATGGTTATTCATTCACTAACCTTTCATGAGGCATCACGGCCTTTTTTTAAATGAATCTATTGACTGAAGTTCCAAGCCGTCTTTCCTACATGAACCACATTCATGACGTATTACCTACAAATTCTGCTTTCGGTTTTCTTTAGGTTGCGATGTGCAAAACCATCTGAATGCAGCATCCTTCTAAATTGTCATTATTTTTTCCATGATTTACACTTGTCTCACCCACAACTACTTTGGCAGCAATCTTTAACAACACTTTGTCTTGTCAACCTTCGCAAAGCTTTCTAAATTGAAAGAGAAACCATTTCTTTAAACTCTTTTTTGAAGAGATTTTAGAGAAATGGCTTTTCTGCATTCATAGTTCAACACTCTTTGTAATACTTAATTGAACTAAGTAATCGTAATGCCACGTTAGACTAACATAAATAGATTTGAGGAAAAGTCTAGAAAAGCTCTAAAATAGCTCGATAGTGTGAGCGTTCCTTGTGCCGTGGGCAGCCTGGCTGTTTCTCCAGAGAGGATGAACAGGGTCCATTAAGCTGGGAAGTGAGTTAGGTGTTTTGTGAAAAGGGTTTCTACTGCACTAAGAAAAAAGATTCACCCTAAGATAAAGCAAAAAGCGCGGTATGATCATTTCAGAAAAATGTCCTCATGTAGCGAAAAGAGCACTTTTTGATGGGGGAAGGAGAAAGCGGAAGTGAGGAAATTATAGATTCTAGACACGGACACTGCTTCACTCATGACTTTGTGTGAATCAAGTAAACTTCCTAGAGTTCAAGGTTTTTTTTAATTTTTTTTGTTTTTCTTTTTAATGAAGCTAGAGTAAGTTCTCTTCAGCTTCGAGTCCTATTGTCCATACTCACCCAAAGTTCTCATGGGTCAACGTGGTTTAGGTGGAAAGGGGGTGAATTGTGCTGTTTCTTCTTCTTCTTCTGAAATGGCATCCCCCACCCCCGATTCCTCAGGTCTGCTCTACAGGATGGTCATTCTGAAAAATGGCAAGAGGTAGTCTTTGTTTAACATCTTAATTGGAGTATAACTGCTTTACAATGGTGTGTTAGTTTCTGCTGTATCACAAAGTGAATCAGCTATACATATACATATACCCCCATATCCCCTCCGTCTTGCGTTTCCCTCCCTCCCCCCCTATCCCACCCCTCTAGGTGGTCACAAAGCACCGAGCTGATCTCCCTGTGCTATGCAAGAAGTAGTCTTCAAAAGATTCAGTGACCAGACAGTTTTACGAAATGCTGGGGTAAAAATGTTTAAAAGGTTTCTTTACTGAAAAACTTTACAGCCTTTAATAGGCTAAAGGGTTTGTGAATGTCTAAAAAGAGGATATAATAGCCAGCTTCCCCCAAATATATTGCACCAAACCTCTCTTTTTTTCTTTTCTTTTTTTCCTCATAGAATCTCTCTCAGGATTAGAGAGCCACAGAAAACGACTTTGGGGAAATTCTAGCCCAGCTGTTTCTGTGGTCCTTTCTATCTCCAAATTCCCTAGCCTACATCATTGGCTAATTGAGGTTTTTAACAAACAAGGTATTGGAAATGGCCAGAGGAGCAATGGGGATTATTTTTAAAAGACAAAAGCTTGAACAAAGTCAGGAAGGGTATGGAAATTTACCAGAACCTTCTTTTTTTTTTTTAATTTTTATTGGAGTATAGTTGATTTATAATGTTGTTAGCAGAACCTCCTTTTGAGGTTTTCCCTGGCACCAAGAAATGACCACCAATAAACTACAATTACTTAAAAACTTGTGTACAATATTGGTATCGGTAGAAGTGATTTCCAAATTATCTCTATTCGTCCTTTGGCCCCTCCCTTGATGCCTATACATTTCAACTCTCTTGATTTATTTTTTTAATGTCAGTGATGAGACTATCCAGAGAAAATGGAACAGAGATTAAAGATAGTATTAGGAGTTAATAATAATAAAGAATAACAGAGTTGGTCTCTCTACCAAGAAACCTTGCAAATTCATGTACCTTCAATTTTTCCAGAAAACGCATTTACCTCTGTCTACCAAGTGAGTAAGGCTCATGTTTTTATTCCTCTTTTATTTTATGTGCAAGGGATAAGTGAGCCAGAACCAAAGTGTATCTTGAAAGACTAATCCCAAGTCTTTTTAAGGAGTGACTAACATTAAATGCATTAACAGCTAAGAATTATAGAAATTATCCTCTTTTGTAAGAACAAAATATTTAGTCTTGACAGTTTTGCTTTAATTATGAGGTCTGCCTCTTCCAAGTGCTGATTCATTAAGTGGTTAAACTATAAAAAGATCAAGTGCACTTTCTCCCAATTTGAATGGATTGTTTAATCATCACTGAAAACTCACTGAATGGCAGCTCCAAGAATGCAAGAATGATGGATGCCTTTATGGTCGGACTCTATAGACTGAAGTTTGGAGGCAGGACCAGATGAAATCCATGGACTCCATTTTTCCAGCAGCATCCTCAGAGGCCCAGCCTAACCTCGGCTTAACCTCAAGCTTGAGGACCCCAGAAGAATAAATAAAATTCCTAAAATTATATTTCCTTAAAGTTTGAGGTCATTCTGAGGCCAAGCCAGCATTGCTGCGGTGTTTGTAGATTTCACCAGGTCTAGTGCCACCTACTGGACCATATTACCACTGTTGACCCCCGAGCAACCCAGATCTGTTCTCCATCTTACCCTGCACTGCTTAGTCCCATGGCTATGGAGCAAGATGCCCTGTTTAGCATCTGTCTGGGTAGCACCCTGCAAAAGGATTCTGATCTCATGTGTCATCCTTCACAGCCTTTGGTTACGGAGAGAATTTGTCCACACGTAACCTAAACACTGTGCCTGAGAGTGGATCCCCTCAATTCTGTTGGTATAAAGTGGAGCGAAGGGGAATTCTCACCAGATGAGGGTCAGGAAGGAAAACTTTTCCTCCAGCTCAGAGCTGTAGGCTTTATTACTGGTGTTTCCTTATGAAAGGGACCCATCTCTCTCTGGGAAATCATGCCAGTAAAATTTCACTAAGGCCAATAGTCAGCCACGGGATAATCTCTTTTTTTTTGTCTTGTGTGTTTTTTGCTGCATAGTTCCTGACATACGAATGTTACTTACTGTTACTTCTGCCATTTCAGTATCGCTATTTTTCTAATGAGGCATCTGGTATGAAACAAAGCAACAATTAAAGGTCAGAGGCAGCTACGATACAAGGATTTTCTTTGAAATGTGTTCTGTGATAATATCACTCCACCTGGAAGGAATGGTGAGCGTAACGAGCCCAGCTGTCTCCAGTGTTCCTATAAACACCCAACACTATCAGACCCAGAGGAGCAGGCCACGTGGTACAAATACGCCTCTTCTTGTTTATGGCTGTATGTAGGTTAAGGGAATTTTAAAGGGTGTGATTCCTCTGCG
Source organism: Stenella coeruleoalba (assembly GCF_951394435.1). Lineage (NCBI taxonomy): Eukaryota > Metazoa > Chordata > Mammalia > Artiodactyla > Delphinidae > Stenella > Stenella coeruleoalba. Next base: position 55,761,435 of record NC_137160.1, on the reverse strand, counting down.
GCTTGAAACACATTCTGCAAGGAACCAACGGGCCATTTTTCCCTGTGCATATTTGCAGTGTGAACACTGGGCTGGTCATATATAAGTTTATATATGTCCATATATTATATTCATAGTGTTATCGCAATTTTCTTGCTTCTAAAATGGAAAGATTTGGACTAGATTATATTGAATAAATAATGTTCATTAGAAAATTTATTTTTAATATTATTACAGATCATTTTTTTAAAGGAGGCAGATTTAGACAAATTGGCTGAATTGCCACATTTAAATTCCTAGTGAGCGTTCCCTTCTGCTGAGTTGGCATTCACTCAGGGGAGTAAGCAGTGCGCTGATTTTCTGCATTTCCTTACTTCGGCATATTCCCAGATGTCCCCATTTATTTATTAATTTCAGTCAGTAAGGTATTTAGTCAACAAAAATAGGGCGAGGTCAGAAAGATGCCTAAGAATCGGTTCTTGCCTTCTGAGAGCCTGCAATCCGAAAGAGAGAACAGGGCACTTAGGAAAACACTGAACAAATACCTTACATATAATGTACACATACAGCAAAGTGCTGTCAGAGCTCAGAGAAGAGGCAGATCACCCCCAGATGGAATGAACAAAGAAGGCTTCATGGAGGGAGGACAGTTGGAATGGGTCTTAAAGGATGAGTAGGAATCTGAGGGTTTTCCACTTAGAGTCTTCAGGCCAAGAAGATACCAAGCATATTCTAGGAATAACAAATACCCACACAGTTTATGCAGAGGAGCTTGGGCCGATGCGTTTGGGAAACAGATTTGAGCGAGGTTATCAAGGGTCTTGAATGTCTGAAGTCAAGGCTTTATAAGCAAGAAGGAACCATGGAACATCTGCGAGTAGGTGAGGCTCGCGCCTGGGGGAGCTGAGCAGAGGGTAGAGGCAGGAATAGAGCTCAGAATAGGAGATCATTGTTGTCATACAAACTAGAGCCAGAGCCAGATCTGACGTGGAAGTTAGAGAAGTCGAAAGAAGAGGGGAGATGTGAGAGAGGTCCATTTATCCATTCAGTTAACAATTACCGAGCGTTAGCTCTATACCACCGTTTTCCAAACATCCATCATTTGTACACCACCATCATGATTTTTGCCACATCTGCTTCTCCTGGTGTTATTTTTTTACTTAATATTTTTTTACAAGTAGACTCATTTTCAATTTAAATACATTATCTTTTTCAAAAGAAGTCTGATGTCACTTCCACTTGCCTTGCCTCCAACAGAAGTTAACCATGAAACTAAGAATAAGCAAAACAAAACAAGTTCATCACTTAGGTACACGCTGTGTCTGCTGAAGCCTGCTTAAAAGGGAGGAAAAGCAAAACGAGGTTTAAAAACATACCATCAATAAACAGAGATGTTTCTGCTTTGACTAAACTCAATGGATTGTAAGAGAATTGAAGTGGAAATAACTTTCTCGTTATATGTCAGTACTGGGGTACTGTGCTCTGAGCCAGCTCCAGCGCTGGGTTCTAGGGATGCAAAGATGAACACCATCCTCTGTTCTCAGAGGGCTTGGTTGAGCAGAAAGATAGGAAGCCCACACATGAATCCTGACAGAGCAAGAAGAAAGCCCATAGTGGGCGGTGGACGCCCTAGGACACTGCTGGCCCATTGGGAGCTTGGGGTGCCCCTCTTAGACTCCTTCCTCAGCTCATGATTCCTTGGCAACTGAATCCTAGTTCTAGCGTTTAACTCCTATTTCATACGTGTGGGCTGCTTCCATCTAATTGCTAAGAACAAGCATAACAACCCGCTCTTATTTTCCGAGAAAACAAAACAAACGGGGAGATTTCTTAGGCTGAGCAGAAAAGTTAAAATAGGGTGGGAAACACCCCAGGTAAGTGGTAAACTATTGCCACATAGGAGGACCCACAGGAGGCTGTCAGATCCTTCGCCCCTGTCGGAGCTACAGCCTGAGATGAATCAACCTCTTAGACAGCCCGAGATCACGGGTCTGAGAGCCAGGGGCATGCAGCCCACGGTCCCTCGGCAAGCGGCTCCTAACTCCCTCCATGTGGTCCAGCTTTTATATTTTTAGGAGATTATAAAGCTCATTGTAGATGAGCGGCTGTAAACTGGAGAGTGTATCGGCCTTAAGAGTAACGGAAGCCACCCCGCAGTGGGAGAGGAGGTAACTAGAAAGATGGCTGCGGAACAATCGCTGAGCTTCATCAACACGGTGCTGTGCGAGGTGAATAAGATGGTGGGGTAGGGAAGCAGCTGACTTCTGAAGGACGAATAGGAATTACTAGGCATCGGAGGGCATCCCCCAAGTGGAGGAAGGAAGCACCACACAAAAGTCATAAAGAACAGAAGAGCGGGATGGGTAAGGAAAACCACAGGTGGTCTGGGGGTTGTAGCCCAGAGCCTGGGGGATGGTGAGAGGGCATAGAAGTGAGGCTGGGGGATATTCATATCAAGGCCCCGAAGGGCTGTGCAGTCAGGCTACACGAGGGGTCAGGCTTTACGTTGATGGGAATGGAGACAGTTTTGGGCAGGGAAGGTGCGTGATCAGACTAGGAGGTGAGAAGATCATTCTGGAGGAATAGGAAGAAGAGGTGGAGGCAGTGAATGGAAGAGGCAGTGGGACTTGAAAATCATTTTTACCATTTCTAAATCTTTCTCCTTTGCCCGTTTTGCTGTTCTCCGCACCCACAAGCTGAATAAGGGATGTCCAAGGCGGGATCCCATTATAACAACTCCCACATTGGAGAAAATAGTTTTCCGGAGTCAAATTTCTTTTTTTTTCTAACCCGTCATCTAATCTGTGTCGTTCCTCCTGCTTCCCGAAGGCGTACCGTTCCTCTTTCACAAGTCTTGGAGTATCCACTCAAATGCATTTATGGGACATGTAACTGAGCCAGCAAACTGATGGGGTTTTCCCCCACCTTTTTGTTTGATCCATTCAACATTTATTGAGCACTTACTCCGTGCGTGGCATTGGGTTAGATGCCAAGCAGTCAGATCCCTTGAGGAGTTCACATTAGGGCGGAAGACAGAATAATGTGCAAATAAGTAGCCTTCAGTGAGGTGGATGCACTGAAATGCGGTTCTTTCCAAGGGGCCATGAGTTGCCCAGGTCCAGGACTCAGTGGTGGAGGGAGGAGAGATGGTTAGGTCCCTGGGCAGGGCACCTGTGGGCTCGGATGAAGAACAGCAGTGTCCTGTGCTGGTAGTTACCCAAGTGCCATAAGTTACCTCGAATTTCCAGGAACCCACAGGAGAGACAAACTGTGTTGGCTGTAACAGATTCCCTGTCCATCTCGCGTTCCTGCACTCTTCCCTTGGGCATAGAGAAGACGCTTTCCCCGGGGCAGCCCTCCATTACCCATGGATCCAGTTTTACGCTGTGATTAGTTGCTCTTGGATTCCAACCGTTTTCATAGAATTCACGTTCGTCCTTATAAACGTGTTTCTCCACAGCTTAATTTTGCAGGTTTTTTCATTTACATTCGGTGACCCAGAGCAATGCTCAGGGTCTATAAATAAAAATAAATGTTGATAGAAAACTTACACAATTCTAAAGGGATTTCCTCATCCGAAGGACACAGGATGTTGACCATGTTGAAAACCAGTTATGTGGCTGCCAGTTGTAGACCGAGGACCATAACAGGTGAACTCTTATAATTTATAGAGCTGTTTTCTCCTAAAATAGCCTTCTCTAAAGGAGAGACGAAAAAAGAAAGAGGAAAAAAAATAATGCATTTCTAAGCCCACACAAGCAAAAAAAAAGCAAATAAAAGCAAAAAGTGGGATAGTAAGAGAAGATGCCCTGTTTCCAGTTAAACATTCTACGTGCTAGAAGCTCAGGGCAACAGCAAGGACGTTTTCTGAAATCTGACCAACCCTGGGCATCTTGGGTCCAGAGAATAAGTAGTAGGGCAAAAGCGTCCCCGTTTTGAATCTCATTTCGTCCAAAAGTTTTCTTGGAGTCTAAAATGAACGATTTTCCTGCAAGCAGCCACCTTTTAACATTCCTATTCCCATTTGAAGCCACCTCCCATCTGGCTTACACAGTTGGGTCTCACACTCACCACCCTTGCTCGTTCTCAGATCTGCTGGGCTGGAATTTTAAGCTGCCCATTTATCTGGCTGGAAAGTGAAACTTACAATCCTCCTTCAGTGGAATTGTGTCTTGACACAGAGTCAGGTAGAGGAAACAACACCGCTCAGTGATCAGAAGGAAAGCTGCCATGGGTGGTGGTTAGAGCAGGGACCACTCATGGGATGCCAGTCCAGTGAAGAGTTGATTGTGAATTCTCTCCCCCCTCTGATTTCCTTCATTTGTCTTTTGGGTCTTTGCTTATCACTGTAGCGTAGGCTGCCTCCCTGAATGAAGGGAATTACCACCCCCCGCCCCATGCCAGCATTAGCAGATGGTGCGGAGAAGAAGCCATGCAGAAATTGAACATTTCCAGGTTAAGTTTAGAGATGTGAAGAGAAAAAAGGCGTCTTTCATGAAGAAGTTCGTAAATTCTCCTAGGTTTCTCGCAATTTTCCCTTTCAATGGCCTATCTACAAGTATAGGTAATATATATGTTAAGTATATGTCTGTGTCTCTGAAATCTGTATGCAATTTCCATGGTTGAAATTATTGTCTTATGAGATAATAACAACAGATGAAAAATCCTACTTCTATATGGTGCTGGAATGCGTGATTTTTCTCCTGGGTCCTCTTTTTAAGTATGCTTATGGGACTGTGTATTTAAATAAAAGTACGTCAGTGATAGCAAAGCGACAGGGCTGCCACACCACACATCAGCTTGCCCCCTGCAGGTGTGCTGCTGTACACAATGTGTACCTATGCTGCAGCCTCGGTGACATCCCATCGCCGTGGTTGAGTGACAAAGACGAACTTTGTCATTGATAGCGTAGGGGTGCACAGTGCAAGTGCTGGGATTCGACTTCCTGGGTTAACTCTGAGTAAATCATTTAACCTCTCTGTGCCTCATTTTCCTCCTCTGGGAAATGCAGACAATAAGAGTACCTACTTGCTAGGGCTGCTGTGATAACTAAGTGGATGACCCCTCTAGAGTGCCTAGGGCAGGGTCCGGCACACAGACCCATCTGCCTAATGTTTGCTGAAATATACTAACGGGTATAAACTTAGCTGAACTACCTCTTTAAGAAATAAGCCAGTGTCTTATACATGATCGCCTAACGGACAATATAATACAATTACCACTATTTTAAACATTATCTATTGTCTCCCAACACAAGAATGTACTTTCCATGAAGGAATGGACGTTTTGAGTTGTGTTCATGACGCAGTCCTCGGTTCCTAGAACTGTACCATTGTTTAGTATATACACAACACATATTTGTTGGGAAAAAAGGAATACGTGACTGTTAGCTCTTTTATTAGCTTCTAGAGATAACTGAGAAGTGATTGTCTACACTGGCTCACTTCTATATTGAGGTTGAAGACATTATCCACATAATATACAAAGGTCTAGGTGAGGTGGGGAGAAGGGGGCACGGGTAGCTGGGGCCCTGGGCTCAGCACATTCACAGGCTGACATCTATGATGTGTACAAAGTTGCTGAGTCCTGAACAAGATCTCAGGGCCACCTAGTCACACCTGAGGATGTGCATTCCCAGGGGGCAGTTTCCTCATTAGCTTATTAAGTGCTTATTAGATGTTTAAGCTGGATGGGTCTTCTTCTATCAAAAATAATTGATATGATGAAGTATGATAGTACGTATTATCTTTTTTCTTATCATTTTTTTCTTTTAGCAGCTAAACTTTTCTTCAAAGGAAAGTCCAAAAGCTGTGGAGGTCCACTGACGGCAGGCTGGTCCCTGCTGTGCTGCCCCCAGCATCCTAAAGTTTCTTGGAGCTGTCCATAGGGCCGGAAGCACAAGTGCTTTAAGTCTCACAGCCCCGGGGTCGAGTGTTAGCTTAGCTGCTTACTGGCTGTGCTCCCTGGGCAAGCCATTCAACTTCTGTGAACCTCAGTCTCTTCATCTGTGGGAAGGGGAGAAATCATGCCAAGCTTGCAAGGGTTCCAATGGGATCCGTACTGAGTTCCTGCCCCATCATAGGCCTCTATAAAGTGCAGCTTATATTTCACAGAATTCAGAAATACCAGTGAGATCATTCTGTAGCTTATTGAGTCCCTTGGAAGCCGCCTCAGCAAGAGAAAAGGGCTCACCCTCGTGACATCGATGTATCAGTAGCCAGGTTCTAACCAGAGAGTTCTCCCGTCTTCAAGATGTGCAGAGAATTTGACATGGAGTCTCCCAACATTTTCTCCCATCGTTGTCATGGTAGCTCCAGAGCCTCTAATTGCTGAGAAGGTCGAGGAGGATGCCTGAGCCGCAGGACGGAGGCAGCCCCTGTGCCGTGGATGGGACGGCAAAGTAGGCATCCATCTGCAATCTTCATGAGACTCCATTCACAGAACGATTCGCACAGTGCCCACACACAGACACGTTATTCCCAGGACAAAGACAGTCATTTTATTTATAAATTACCACCTTTTTTACATAAAAAACATTGTGTTTCTGAATGTCCCTGGTGGTGCAGTGGTTAAGAATCCGCCTGCCAATGCAGGGGACACGGGTTTGATCCCTGGTCCGGGAAGATCCCACATGCCATGAAGCAACTAAGCCTGTGAGCCACAACTACTGAGCCTGTGCGCCACAACTACTGAGCCCACGTGCTCTAACTACTGAAGCCCGCGTGCCTAGAGCCCGTGCTCCACAACAAGAGAAGCCACCTCAGTGGGAAGCCCGAGCACCGTATAAAGAGCAGCCCCCGCTCGCAGCAACTAGAGAAAGCCCACACACATCAACGAAGACCCAATGCAGCCAAAAACAAATAAATAAATTTAAAAATACAGATTGCCAAATGCAATGTGGTGCCCTGGACTGGAAAAAATATATATTGTGTTTCTAAGTTAGGAGGCTGGGATTAACATATGCACACTACTATGTATAAAATAGATAACCAACAAGGACCAACTGTATAGCACAGGAAACTATATTCAATATCTTGTAATAACCTATAAGGGAAAAGAATCTGAAAATATATGTGTGTGTGTGTGTGTGTGTGTGTGTGTGTGTATAACTGAATCGCTGTGCTGTACACCTGAAGCTTACACAACAGTGTAAATCAACTATACTTCAATTAAAAATTTTTAAAAATATATTGTGTTTCTCAAAATTGAAAAAAAAAATATTGTGCTTCTGAAACAGGAGACCTCCCATTCATGTATTTATTCAGCTAACATTTACTGAGTACATCCTATGGAACGGGGACTTTCCCAGGAAATGGTTATACGAAAATGAGCGAGACCCCTTATGCCCACTAGAATCCCGTGGTCTCCTGGGAGAGATCCGCATAAAAGGCAATAAATGACCACAGACATTTCCAGCGCCTGGTGGCAGTTTGGATGATGTGCGTGAGAAAACACACGAGGCAGCTGTCAATTCTGCCCCCCTGGTTTCAGCAAAGGCGTCACCAAAGAAGTGACAACAGGGCTGGGGCTTGAAGAAAAAGTTTGAGTTTAGTCTAATGGAGGGAAGGACCACGTGCATCCCAGGAAGAATCACAGATGTAAGAAATAGGGCATCTAGTTGAGTGGTTCTCACTGTGATCCCTCAACCAGCATCAACATCATCAGGGAATTTGTTAGCAATGCAAATTCTTGGGAACCACCCCTGAAACTCAGGATTGGGTCCAGCAATCTGTGTCTTAAGTCCTCCAGCTGATTCCCTGCACATTCAACTTTGAGAAGCATTGTTACAGTCAGTTGATGGTATCAAGGGAAGGAAAAAATATATTAGCCAAGTGTTTGTATTTTACATAATACAGAGATACCTGGCTATAGATTTTCCATCCCCCCAAAAGATCAAAGCAGGCTACGTGATTACATATATCATCATTAAAAGGGATAAGGTACACAGCCAGAGAAAACAATGAAAGTAGAATAAAAGTAGAAAAGCAATAACCATTACTATTTTATTGCAGATTTCCCAATAAACTTCCCGGGATTCAAATATAGATGGAAAGGCATTTATCTGACAAGAGTGACAGTACTTGCAAGATGTTAACAGTACCTGGCAGTTGTTAAACACACAGTTTTGCTCATACTAAGACCTGAGAGGGATTTCCTCATCACACCACATTCAGAAGACAATTTTTGCAGAGGTGGATGACATCCCGACAGTAAAAACCACACAAGTATACATATCAGCTTCTTATAACTTCCTTACACAGGCTTAATATCAAAGAGAGTTCAGGGAAAGGAGTCCAGTGGGAGGCCTTAACAATGAGGTCAAGTTTGTAGCTCTCAGACGATCTGACTCACATCTGGATCGTATCCTCGGAAATGAACGACACGGAAGCATTAAAAAGCCAAAGGAGAAATGGAATGGTTAGACCTGAACAAAACACAGGGCAGGCTTTGCACATCGTCCTAAGAGCCTCAGCTTTGAAGACTGTGCTGCTCTGGACTCTCCAAACCTCCCAAACTGAGATGTCTTTGCATCCCTTAACTTTTGCACCTTCTAGACTTGTTTTTTTTTTAAAAGCTCTTTACCTGATGCATTACATATACAACACAGACCACACAATCTAGAGCCTGATTAGATTCCAATTTGTACTATTCTTGATTATTTTATATTTATGTGGTTTATTTTCTCAACTAGACCATAAATGAGTTAAGGCCACTCATTTCCATGTGTCCTTTGGCACAGGGAACACTTAAGAGGAGGCTTTATTGGTTTATTTTTTTTTGAAGTATAGTTGATTTACAATGTTGTGTTAGTTTCTGCTGTATCTCAAAGTGATTCAATTATACGTATATATACATTCTTTTTCATATGCTTTTCCATTATGGTTTGTCACAGGGTATTGAATATAGTTCTCTGTGCTCTACAGTAGGACCTTGTTGGTCATCCATCCTATATATAAAAGCTTACATCTGCTAACCCCAACATCCCATTCCATCCCTCCCCCAACCCCCTCCCCCTCGGCAACCTCCAGTCTGTTCTCTATGTCCATGATTCCATTTCTGTTTCACAGAGAGGTTCATTTGTGTCATATTTTAGATTCCACATATAAATGATATCATATGATATTTGTCTTTCTCTTTCTGACTTACTTAGTATGATAATCTCTAGGTCCATCCATGTTGCTACCAATGGCATTATTTCATTCCTTTTTATGGCCGAGAGGTGTTCCGCTGTGGATATGTGCCACACCTTCTTTATCCGTGCCTCTGTCGATGGACATTGAGGTTGTTTCTATGTCACTATTGTGACTAGCGCTGCTATGAACATAGGGGTGCATGTATCTTTCTGAATTATAGTTTTGTCTGGATATACGCCCAGGAGTGGGATTGCTGGGTCGTATGGTAGTTCTATTTTTAGTTTCTTGAGGAACCTCCATACTGTTCTCCATAGTGATTGTAGCAGTTTACATTCCCACCAGCAGTGCAGGGTTCCCTTTTCTCCTGGGTGGTGGTTCTCATACGCTTGCAGCTGCCCAGCTGGGCAGAAGGGTAAACTTTACTCGGATGAGTAAGCTTTAGTGGGCCTCCCGTGGTTCCGCAACAGACAGTACAGGGTCTCAAGCCACCGTGGCCAGGGAGCTGGGCCTGGCCAGGCCTAGGAAGTTGATAGGCAGCCTCTCTGTTTCTTTCCCAGGGCTACGTGGAGTCTGGATCTGTTTCTCCCTGTATGTTTGCTCCTCTCTCTTCTCACATGCTCCCTCTGCAGGACCCTTGTTTCTGCTGCCCCACACTCTGAAATAGCACATGACTCTGGCTTCCGGAGGTGCCAACATTGACCCTTCCTGTACTTGACCTTGCGGATAAGCTCACCAGGGTTCAGTGACTCTAGGAACATCGTCATTTAAATTTCCAGCAGGCGGCATCTGACTGATTCAGCTAAGCCTCCACATGGATGCCCCTGAGCTGGGGTCTGCAAACCCAGTTCACTCAGCTCAGAGGATATGGTGATTGCCTCAACATTCCTGGCCAGGACAGCGTCAGCAGATGCTGAGCTCAGCGGGAAAAATTCCCCAAAACAGGTGTCAGCTGAACGGCTACCGCAAAAGGGGGCCACTGTAGGTACTTTCTGGGCCTTAGCACTTGGTAAAGTAGATCTGTACAGCAAACTTGGTAAGCAAAGCAACAGCATTTAAAAGAAAGGAATTTATGAAAGGAAACTTTTGATTCAGGTAAAAAATAGATAGATAGACAGGGAGTCGGGCTGTGAAGCAAGTTGTCTAGAATGTGCCAAACATGTTCACGGGACTATTCAGCTAGTGACAAGAGATGTAGACAAAAATAACTCCATGTTCATCAGAGGCTATTTCCACCGCTTCTTTTCAAGTTGCCTCGTGTTGTATCAGTCGTTATGTTTTCCATCATGGTTGTCTTTATATCCCATTAAACCGTTTAATTCTATCATCATTCCTGTTTCTCCTAGATTAGTCAATGGATTGCATGTTTTCCTCGGCCTTTTTTTTTTTTGGAGTAGACACTCATGGTTTGTGCTCTTTTCTGTGAAAATTCTGCAGATTATTTGTTTTATCCCCATAAGGATAGGGTGTCCCCCTGCCCACAGTGTCTCCTAAAGAGCTGATGGCCATGGCTGGTCAAGGTGACCACATTCTCTTAGCGACTCCCAGGGGAATCCATCTGCAGACTTAGCTGAGATAATCACACCCTCTTCTAGAATGATCCAAATGAGGGTAATCCCATGGGGAGCACATCTCCAAAGTCACATAGAGTCAGGACAGCTACCTTCCCACCTGTGTCAATGCAAAATAATGTTAGGAAGTTTTATAATGTACTGCTTCAGTACATTATAAATGTACTCCTAAGCCCTGTGTTCTTTCACCCAACCAGCAGTAAGTATAGACCAGTACTAATGACGACTTTCTAACCATTTCTCAAGGAACACTACTCTTCACCTTTTTATTCTCAAAAACCATAATGAAACCACTTTTGAAAGCTTTGTATGAAGACAGAGGCAATGGCAACTGTGCTACCAATGTGACCAAATTGGAGGAGGCCTGGGTTCTTGTTTCATTTGTTTTGTTTTTTGTATAACACCATATCTTTTGAAAGGGAAATGTTCCAAAGGCATTTATTTGTAGCAGCAGACTGATTGAAGGAGGTATGCACAAACAAAATCAAACTACAGATGATTAGGATAGCAATTAATGTTCATGAAAGCCAACATACATTCTGCGTTTATAAAACGGCTTAGCCTTGTGCTTTGAGTAATAGAACTGGTGTATTTCAGCCTGTGCTTATTCAAAGGTGCTCTAATGGTATTTGTACAATTTTAAGTACTGATACATAGTACATGAAAAGCGTTGAGTGGGGAAGCCTGAAAAAGTGAAAGAAAATGGCATTCAGTTATCTTCTGCAGCTACAAATTCAGAAAGTGAGAAAATATCCCCAAAGTGGGCCTTTGGGCAAAGTTAACTCACGTATGTTTCTGTTCACCCTAAAATGGCATGACTTCATTTGTTAGTAGTATGTTAATGAGAACCATTCCCTTATTTAAAAAAAAAATTATTTAAAATCATGCACCTGTTAAACATTCCTATCATTCTTTATTCTCAAATTCTCAATAGAATGGGGGTTTATTAGTAGTAGAGGAAAAAATTACGAATAAAAAATCTGCATCCATGTTGCATAGAATTTTGTTCTGCCTGGGAAAAGTGCCCTGTTTAGTCTGTAGTGGAAACACATGTGGGCAGAAGGTCTGAAGTGGGAGACACTGCCCGCATCGGCCAGGACATTCTCACCCTTTCGGGGGTTACTGTTAACTCCCTTTTAGTCTTCTCTCATGAACTGCCCAAGCAAGAAATAATTGCTTCCTTTAGATCTTCTTGCTTGTTCCCACCCCTAAACCTATCCTCTAAGTACAGCCAGGGAAATCTCTAGTATAAGCGTGGCTGTGTCGCTGCCTGGTTTAAACTGGTCTCACGGATGTGACCACCACCAGCAAAGTCAAGTCCTGTGTATTATAGCATAGCTGGCAAATCTCTCCAGGATTCAGCCCTGGCTACCCATCTCACTTAGGACTTGGTTCAAATGCAAGGGTCAGAAAACAAATCACAGTGGTGTAGACAAAGATAAAGGTCCATTCCGTCCCCCATAAACAAGATGCCGGGTCCTTTATCTTGTGCTGCTACCATCCTCAGACTGTAACTTCCACCTCATGGTCCAAGATCACTGCTCCCCAAGCTCTCAAGTCTGAATTCCAGCCAGGGGAGGAGTAAAGAAGGGATGCCCTTCCCTTTAGAGTCATTTTCCAGAAATTGCACCTGCCATTTTCAATTATACTCCATTAGCCAGAATTAGTCACCTGTGCACATCTAGGGAGACTAGGAAACGAGCCATTAGTCTGGGACTGCTTTATACTCTTCAGTAAGAGAATCCTTTCTTTCTCTGCAGTTGAATGTTGCAACCTGGCATGGGCAGGTCACAGGTAAATGGGGGGGGGGGAGGCAAAAAAGTGACCTGACCCTGAAAACATTCATAGAGATTTCTTCTTCCTGGTACCTCCCTAAACCAGAACGCAGTGCTTCCTGCTCTCCTGGGCAGGGTCCCCCACATTGTCCTTTCTAAAGCAAGTTGTGATTGTTCAGCTGTCATTCCCGATTGAGGGAGAGAGTGGACACCCTTTGGTGGGTCCTCTCTCTGCATGTAAAGAAAAATGAAGCCCAGCAGCTCTAAATAAAGGCATGCACAGAAGTCAAGAGAAGAACTTGCCAGCTTCGCAAGACTGTTTTCCATCTTGTCAGCATCTTCCAATATGTGGTTTGGTTGCTTTTTCCTTGGTGCTAATAAATTACCTGCCTTGAGAATTTCCTTTACAGTTCTTGCTGGATTTTCTCGCTTTAGTCATCATCTGGACAGCAGTGCTTCTGCTGCAGGTGTGAGAGCTCTGTAAAAAGCGGTACATCTCACACTCAGAGCTCATCTCACAGTAGCCAATATAGCCAACATATTTTCCAAGCCAACCATCAGGACATGTCATCTGATGGTAAAATCGAACTTAGGAGGATAACAAAACATAATTTTGAAGTCATAGTGAACAAGAAAAAAGGAGAGATGATCACCGTCGTCATAGAAACCCTTACGAAGGCATATTGACTCACACTTCCCACCCTGGCTCAGAGAGGAAGGTACAAAAGAAAATTTCGCTTTCTATTTTCAGAAATCTTTTACGGCCACTTAAAACCTTCTTCCGGAGCTAGCAGCTTCATTTTCCAAGAATGTGGAAGGTAACAAGAATTGTTCTTTATCTTTCTTCATGTCTAGGTCACATCTCTCTGAGCACGTCATAAGCCCTTTGGCCATTAGGGATTTGCTGGTTGCATTTGGTTGTCTGCAGCAGCAAACGCTGAGCCTTGCAAGGGGGGGACGCTCAGTTAATTCTTCCCGGGATGGTGTTAGTCACACCACGGGCTGCAGCAAGTGATGTCCATGGTTGCCACTTACGAAGGTGAATTAGGAGAGGGAAAAAAGGAAGTGACAGAAAGACGTAGGCTGGGAGGGGAGTTCATGAGTAACAAAAGAAGAAAATAAAGAATGAGGGGAATAAACATATGGACACCAAGGGGGGAAAGGGGGGTGGGATGAATTGGGAGATTCGGATTGACATATACACACTATGATATATAAAATAGATAACTAATGAGAACCTACTGTACAGCACAGGGAACTTTGCTTAATGCTCTGTGGTGACCTAAACGGGAAGGAAATCCAAAAAACAGGGGATATATGTGTACATAGAACTGATTCACTTCGTTGTACGGCAGAAACTAACACAACATTGTAAAGCAACCATACCCCAATTTAAGAAAAAAAAAGAATAAAAGGCGGAAGAGCGGGACGTCGATGGTAGGTGCCACAGCTATTATTTAGCCATTGAGGGTTTTAGATCATCTGCCCCCCTCACCAGGAAGTCACTGAATGTGTTGCTTTAATTTATAATCACAAATTAATCTATTTTCCTTTTTCAAAGACGAGAGAGTAGAAGAGACGTAAGATTTTCCCTAGAAAGGGCCAGGGTATTAAGTCATTTATCTGGCCTTAGCCAGAAAGTTAGATGGAGCATTTAGAAATGTTTATGATTATTTATTGCCCTTTCTTCATGACCTTATTTGCCTACATCACAGAGAAAAAGGTCAAGATTTCAATATCCTTTTAAAAATATTGAGTAAAGAAGGACCAAAGTTAACTTACTTATTCTTGACGTAATTTATTACTCTCTATGAAAATATAAGTGCTTGCCACTAGGCTGAAAATAGCCCACTTAAATTGCAGTAAAAATCACACTGTGCATGTTTAACTTACAAAAATGATCATCAGTTACATCATTTAACAAATTTATCATTAATGGCCTTAAAAACCCTCTTTGTTTGCTCTGCGTGTCCTCAGGCAACATCATCTTACATGAAATGCCATTCACAGATTAAAGATAATTACATAAATATTGAATACATGATCTCAAATAATCTTCAACATTTTGGAGTAAATATGTATAATTCATGTTTTCAGCTCTTGCCAGCTCCACATTTAGCAAAAAAAATCCACCCAAGACCTAGAAGCTTCAGAAGGAAAGGTTGAAGCATTATTTCATATTATTTTATGTATTGAGATACAGGTAATCATAAAACTTAGTATGTGACCATAATCCAACTGGTTTGCTATTTTTGTCTTTTATTTTTAAGTCTATATTTAAAAGGCAAAAATGTCTTCAATGGGACCTGTTTTATCCAGAGAAACTTTCTCATGCAATGGATTTTTCCACCTAAATTAGTTTGTGCCACAGTTTTGCTGAAAACATGTATTTAATCTTTCTGGATCCCTCTTTGCCACAGCCTACTCTTGGTATCGTAACTTCATACAAAGTGGTCCCAAGGTATTTTATGCTAAAATTTCCTTTATATTAGTGTCCTCAGTGGGCAAGTTTCGATTTACAGGTTCTTCCTGAACCACAGGTATCATGAGTCCTGCTTTTCCTTTTTGTCTCTTCAGGTGTCATTTTCTTTCTCTCCTTCAAACAGTTTGTCCTCAGTCTAGACATCCTGTAGTCAGCAGGCCAGGCAAACTCCCAGATCTTAACTCCAAGGCAGGGAGAACTTGGAGAGGTGAGATATTCATTGGTGGGTCGTGGAGAGGCAGAAGTGGAAGGCTAATGGGTAGCAAAAGGCACATTCACCTGTATGCCTCCTGCCTCACCTTGAAAACCACTGGTCCCTAAAATGCCTAAGAGATGGTCCCTTCCTTCCTTCCTTGGCCCTTCCCTTGTCACACAGTCCTGTTCTCACTCAGTAGATGTGACTTGAACCACAGGATGGACCACCCTGGGAAATTTTGCATTGATGCGTTAATTCACTGACTAAATGCTTTACTGAGTTCCCCCCACCAGCCAAGCACTTTGCTGGCCACTGGATGCGAAAAACATAGTCTCTACCCTCAAGAAGCTCCTAATTTAGTAGACTAACCAAGTTCAAAAGATTCCAGCGATTAAAACCTCCCATCAGTTTTCCCGAGCAATTAATCCAGAAACTGAGAGACGAGGAGGAGAAAAGGAGCTTCATAAAACATGCTTAGAGATTTTCGTCAGGCGCTCCCACACACAGTATGTCCCATGGAACAGACGAGTCCTGACCCCACAAAACTCCGTGGTTTTCTTCATTAGGCCACATGTGGGTGTTTCATTCTGTTTTTTTAATTAAACCAATTATCTCTCCCCATCTGAATATCTGAAATGACGTTTGTGATATGTTTGGAAAGTCACATTGGCTTTTCCGGACAGCTCTCCATATGACAATTTCTGTATTGTGGGAAGTTTAAAAAAAAAAAAAATCTGGCTGTCAGGAGAACTGCATTCAACTACTGAAGAACTCTCTCCGTTAGAGTCCAAAGAAAGTACTCTGCCCGGTAGAACAGCAGCCTCTGGTACGAAAGCGCGGGGAAGGCTTGGAATGACCTGATTTCCCACAGGTGGATCTGCAGGGCGCCCTCCTCTCCCAGGCAGACATGACCCTTAGGTTCAGGCCCTTCATGTCCTCAGGAACATTTCAAGAGCCTTTCCTTTGGCCATCTTGCCATCACTTGTAAATATTTACCAGAAACTTTTAAACCAGCAAAAGGAGATGCCCTGTTATTCACATTAGCCAATTCAAGCTTATTTGTTCTTCATCAGCTCTCAGTTTGTTGACAGGAAGCTCTTCATTCTCTGATGACAGAAATACACGGGCAGATTTTCTCGACAGCTCTGATTTATTTGCCACACCATTAGTTTTTCCAACTCTAATTACCACGGTGGGATTGTTTGCTGTAATTGTTACCACGGAATTCTAATGGGAAAGTATGTGACAGAAGATACAGAGATATATCCTAAAGTTATAAGGTGCCAGTAGCCTCTTTTATTTATGTTTTTCACTCACATTTATGGGGTGCTTACTGTGTGTCTATGTGGCCCACCTGGTACAAGGCAGGGAGATGTAAAGGATGTAATGGTGGGAGATGTAAAGGATGTAATGGTGGCTAAGAGGTAAGCTAGCCTCAGGGAGCTTGAGCTAGCAGGGAAAGCACGAGACAAAGCATTCCAGAGGAGCTGGAGAGTGTGCAGTAGATGCCCTGCGAGCACAGAGGGGAACTAATTCTCTCTGCAGGGGGCGGATCCGCAAAAGCTTCCCAGATTAAGTGAGCCCTTCCGGTCTGCTAGCTTGACGATTAACATACGGTTAAGAATAAAAGGAGAGCAGCAGGGGAAAGATACAGTTATTGGAATCCTGGAGAGAGGGGCAGTTTTTCTCCCAAGTCACTTAAAAATAGTTCAGCATTTCTATACGTTCTTTTCCGGGTTTACTAGTTTTCACCCCTACTGTCTCTCCTATAGGACTGGCATGGGCTTTCCCGGCCTACAGAGGTAACAGGGCTTTTCCAACAATGCATTAAAGCTGCTTTTAGGGAGAGTCATGAGTTCTGCCAGAAAACCAACTCAGTAGCAGATACACGTGGAAAGAGAGCAACGTCTACTGACCAAGTGAAGCGTTAACCATTGTCCCCCTCTCCTTCATTCCCCCAGGTCCTTGCGGGAGACGGGTCTGGAACCTAACCACCGGGTGTCCATGACCCCCGTGGTTGCGCCCCATCAGCGATGAAAGGGTTATCGGGCAGCCGCAGCCATCACCACGGAGTCACCTGCGATTCGGCCTGTGACTCGCTGTCGCACCACGCAGACCGCAAGCCATACCTGCTGAGCCCCGTGGAGCACCACCCGGCCGACCACCCCTACTACACTCAGCGTACCTCCTTCCAGGCCGAGTGCGTGGGCCCCTTCAGCGACCCGCTGGCCAGCAGCACCTTCCCGCGCCGGCACTACACCTCGCAGCAGGAGCTGAAGGACGAGTGCGCCCTGGTGCCTCGCACCCTGGCCACCAAGGCCAACCGCATCCCCGCCAACCTCCTGGACCAGTTTGAGAGGCAGCTGCCTCTCAACAGGGATGGCTACCACACATTGCAGTACAAGCGCACGGCCGTGGAGCACCGCAGCGATAGCCCCGGCCGCATCCGCCACCTGGTCCACTCGGTCCAGAAACTCTTCACCAAATCGCACTCCCTGGAGGGGCCGTCCAAGGGCAGCGTCAACGGGGGCAAGGCCAGCCCCGACGAGACGCAGACCGTGAGGTACGGCAAGCGCAGCAAGAGCAAGGAGCGCCGCCCCGAGCCCAAGCCCCGCAACAACGCTTCCCCGGGCTGGTGGAGCTCCGAAGACAACCTCGACGGCGACATGTGCATCTACCACGCCCCCTCGGGCGTGATGACCATGGGCAGGTGCCCCGACCGCTCGGCCTCCCAGTACTTCATGGAGGCCTACAACACCATCAGCGAGCAGGCTGTGAAGGCCTCCCGGAGTAACAACGATGTCAAGTGCACCACCTGTGCCAACCTGCCCGTCACCCTAGACGCACCGCTGCTGAAGAAGAGCGCCTGGTCCTCCACGCTGACCGTGAGTCGAGCCCGAGAGGTTTACCAGAAAGCCTCGGTTAACATGGACCAGGCCATGGTGAAGTCAGAGTCGTGTCAACAGGAACGTTCCTGCCAGTACCTTCAGGTACCATTTATGTGGAGGGATGGATGCTTACGTGTTGTACCTGCTGATTGTGTGGTATTTCCTCCTGGGTCCCAGTCTTGGCTCTACTATGAATTGCCTATATGAACCTGAGCGAATTACTTAGCATTTCTGGGGCGGAGGGCTCCTGTCGGGAAACAAGCCTGCTAGCAACCTCATCCAGTTATCTTGAGATACTAGATATAAAAGTGCTTTGAAAAGCACGCCCACCTAAAGGCAAGAAGTTATTAATGTTTTGTGTTCCTCTTTTGTCTGAAGGATCGTGGGATAGGGAGGAGAGAAAAGGGGAGTTTACACAGAATTTTAAAATAAATCCACCTTTTTACAAAAGTCAACCATGATCTTTGGAATTCTGGAAAGAGTTTAATTAGATCTATTCAGTTTTTAAAAATTATTATTATTATTTTAAATTCTGTCTGAAGCTATTAGTTTGGAAAAATTAATCTACCTCTTCACCACAGCAATTTTCATACCACCACCAACACTAATCACACTCCTACCCAAGTTCCCACCCCCCAGAGCACAGGGAGTCGGGGTGATGCCCTACGCCCTGAGGAGGTGGAGATGGAGACAGTCTGGGGACCTGACAGGCACAGCTCCAGAGACCCAGGGCAACAGAGAAGAGGAGGAAAAGAAGGGGAAGCATCTGCACAATAAAATACAATTAGTGTCAGAATGTAAATCCCACACACGTACAGACCCAAGGCCGCTCCTCCCCTTCCAGGGTCTCCTATTTTTCCTACTGTCCTCCAATCCACTTAAAACAGATTTCACCTGGATAATAATATCAGGGGAAGAGTCTTTTTCTTCCCTACCTCCTCCTTCTAGTATTGTCATTTTTCCCAAGACACAACCTTCCATAAGAGGGATCCTCATAGTTTTCCTTTTCAAAGTGTCTTTCTCTGCCCTCCCTTGCTATCCTCATCTTTTTAAAAAAGGTTTCACTGAACTATAAAATCATGACATAATCATTTCCCACTCTTAAGAATAAATGCAAGAGAAAAAGTCTTCCACCAAGACATTCATCTTGTTGCTCTCTTTGGATTTCTTCTGACAAAGCTGACTCCCTTGGGAATGCCTCCACCAAGCCCTGAACATATTGCAGTCACTGGACAGTCAATGGCAGTCACTGGACAAGGACAGTGCCAGAGCCCATTCCCAGAGTTCAGAAGAGGCCAGTACTGTGTGGATAGTTTTCACAAACAACACAGTATTTCCTACTGAAGGTGGCATCGTTTAATTTACTGTAAGCTTGTTACGTGTGTTAATTAAGTCATCAAGAACCACTAACAGAATTTTAGAGCTAAAGGGATCATCTAATCCAACCTTTTCATCCATTTAGCATGTAAAAATCTAGACTCAAAGAAAGGGAAAGGCCTAGTGGGTCATACTGTTAGTATGTGGCAGAGGTAGGGCCAGAACCCAAGTCTCTTAACTTATAGAAAAGACCAATACAAGGGTTACAACTGAAAGCTTTAGCAATTCTTTAAGCACATAAATCTCATCCACTATTGAGAGTAAAGTATTTTGATAAAATATCTGTCTTGAAGAAAGGATGTGTAATGAGATAGAAAACCTAGGATACATTTTTGTCTATGAAGGTTTTGTGACTAGTGGCAAAAACAAAACATTCAATTTTTTAAAAAAAACTTGAACTTTAATAAGTAGTGATGAGATTGGATAAGAAATATCTAATTTAAAAGGATACTGTACCTGGATCTAGGACCAGCCTTTGTTAGTAACAAAATGCTTTCATGATACTAGCATAATTGCCTGCTTCCTACCTTAAGTTCATTTTCCTTTCCTTTTTATAACCTTTTTGAAGTTAAAAGCTCAAGTAGTGGTGAAAAGTGGAAGGATAAGGAAAGGAAGAAGGAAAATGATATTAACTGAAAATCTACTATGTACCAGATACTGCAGCAAACATTTTCACATTTGTTATTTCATTTAATCCTCATAATAGTCCTGAGAGCTACAGATAATAACTCTCAGTTTTTGCAAGAGAGGAAACCGAGGCTTAGAAATATCGAGTGACGTAATGCTATGTGGCCGGTAAGTTGTAGAACTCAGTTTTAGACTTAGATCTATCTGATGCAAAATAGCTCTTTCCAAAAC
Source organism: Stenella coeruleoalba (assembly GCF_951394435.1). Lineage (NCBI taxonomy): Eukaryota > Metazoa > Chordata > Mammalia > Artiodactyla > Delphinidae > Stenella > Stenella coeruleoalba. Next base: position 55,741,178 of record NC_137160.1, on the reverse strand, counting down.
ACCCCAGCACAACTCCGGAATCAAGGACATGAAATGGTGAGCAAGGAGGAAAACAAATCTTTAAAGTAAATGTATTATTATTCAAGTTCTTCAGTAAAATAAGAATGAAAGCTTGAAGATTTAAGTATGGGATTTAGTATAGTAGCATTATTGGATCTCATAAAGATTTGGAAATTCTATTTTCAAATTGTTTGCCTTCTTTTACGCTAGTTTTTTTTTTTAACATCTTTATTGGAGTATAATTGCTTTACAATGTTGTGTTAGTTTCTGCTGTATAACAAAGTGAATCAGCTATACGTATACATATATCCCCATATCCCCTCCCTCTTGCGTCTCCCTCCCACCTCCCTATCCCACCCCTCTAGGTGGTCACAAAGCACCAAGCTGATCTCCCTGTGCTATGAGGCTGCTTCCCACTTAAGCTAGTTGTTTTTAATGAAATATTTGAGGCTTACAGAAAGATATCAAGAAAAAAATAAATACCCACTCATACATCACCCAGCTAGAGAAATAAAACATTAATTACAATGGATCACACAGGTACCCTCCTCAATCCCATTTCCTTCCCTTCCTCCCGAGAGTAATAGCTAATCTGACTTGATACCAGAAGCACCTTTGTCTTTAATTCTGGAGTTACTGAAAGACTGAAAAAATTGTAATATTTTCTGTTCTTCATTGAGCAATAATTAACTCTAAGACATGCTAGTTCAACACTTGAAATATAAACTGAGCTCCAAGTCATGTCTTCTTTAGCAAATACTGACATTTATTGAGCTCCTATTCTGTGCAAGACTTTCAAACTGAAAAAAAAATCCTGTATTTCAAAGTGGGGACATAGTATGTTTAATAAATAAACTAAATGTAGAGCAGTGTGTGCTTCCCAACCAGTGCGCTGAGATGAAGAGCTCATATAAAGAAAGGGAGGAAGAAGCTGGACATTCACAAGGGGAGAGAGAAGATGGGAGACTCCTAAGAACTGGACGTCCTTCCAGCTCTCTTCTTGCTTTATAGGGAAGGGAGAATCTATGTCCTGCAGAAGCTCCCCTTAGGAAGATAGGTTTAGCCAGTCCCTGTCAGCTCCTGTAGAATAATTTCATTTATAAGCTCATTCTTAGAAGCAAATTCGGGAGCAAATAGGTTCTTTTTTTTTTCCAGTTGTATTGCTTTAATTATCAACTAATATTGAAACTGGATGTACAAAAGTGTTTGATTTCAATGTCACAAAGTTTAGTGGACAAAGCATTGAACTTTAAATAAGAGGGTCTATGTTTTAGTTCCTATTTGCCGCTAACTAGTTGGTGATCACTCACTAATGATAGGACTTAGAACCATCATTTCAGCTCTCCGGGTCTCCTTCTTCTACTATAAAGTAAGGCACTTGGTCAAGAAGGCCTGGGATCTCAGTCCACGTCTTCAAACTCCTAAGTTACATATGCAGAGCACTAATTAGAGCCATTTTCAAGAGCTGTAAAGCCTGGAGCTACCATTTAATACATGCTTAAAGTAGATGCTTTTCCAATATTATCTAATTTGCTCTCTGAAACCCTATGAGGTATTTTATAGTTGAAGAAACTGAGATTTAGTAAATTAGATTAAGTCACTTGCCCAAGGATACACAGCTAGTACATGGCAACACAGAGAGTCAAACCTGATTTGTCTGCCTTCAAAGCCTGGATGTCTCCATTTACACCTGATCCCTACCCCTTCCAAATATAAAACAGAGGGAGGAAGCGACATATCCTATATACCTATTATGTTCCAGAAGTCATACAACAGCTCAGTTAGTACCCAAAACGCCTTTGTAAAATTAGTATTACTATTTACTCCAATTTTATGGATGACAAAACTGAGGCACAAAAGCTGAAATCATTTGTCCAAGAACTCACGGATAGTCACTGGGAGAGCTAAAACTTGACTGTGGGTCTGAGTCTGTAATGTGCTTCAGAAATAGAAATAAATGCATTTTTTTCGTTTTAATATTTGTTTTATTCTGTAGCAAATGTATGCATTCATTTGACCTCCTCTGGGTGCACACAGTTAAGACTGCATGTCCATGAAATGTGACCCATCTCAGATGAGCAATGGAATGGCTGGAATGTCCCGAGTTTAATTTGACTGAGCATAGGTTAATATTCACCAATACTGGAATTCTAAATACTAAAAAGTTCTGATCTGCTCTTTGTAGAATTATCACTTAGAAATCATTTCACTTAGGCCATTGCCACGATTATACAGCACATGAGACGTCTGTAGGTACTGGGTCTCCGTCTGACATTGATTTAAAAATAAAATACTGTAGCTTGAAATCATTGCAAGTTCCAGTTAATACAGTCAATTGGTGAGATGTGCTTCCTCACAAGCTGTTTGTAGTTAATTTTAAAAGACTCCCTTTTTTTTTTTTTTCCAATATTGTTATTTTTAAATGTCAAGAATCAGATGTCTGCTGTTTAGAACTACTGTACCGCTGCCAGTGACTTTCTGTATCAGGATTTGGAGCAGAGACATGGATTTGAAGACATTGAAAGTGTTTAATTCTCAGTTGAGATGTGGTTGGCTTTTGTATATTTGGAATAGAGCATTTATGGCACACCTCAGGGTAAGTGCTCATCGTTAAGTAAAATAAAATAGGAAGGGGGTCAAAGGAGTCAAGGGGGTTTGGGTTGTTGATTTGTTTTCGCTTTAAGAAAGCAGGATTCTTGGTTCCGTATATGCCTCTTTACGTAAAGTGAGAGTTGAGTGACTGGCATAATAAGCTATTCAGAAGAGCAAGATTTTAGATCTCCAACTGTTAGCCTTAAAAAAAAAAAAAATCCCTTCAAATGCGTGTATTTTGCATTCATCCAGCAGCAGACACAGGAAAAAGGAAACAAAGCTCTTCGGTAAAAGTAGAGAGAGAGAGAGACACAGAGAGAGAGGGAGAGAGAGGGAGAGAGAGAGCGCGCGCACAAGACGGACAAGAAAGCAGGCACCCTCAGAGATGCAATTTTAGGAGAGCAAAATGATCGACCTTTTTAAGGCTGAGTGGGTTTCTTCAGTTTGTGTGCAAGTTTCAAGAAATGGAAGGACTGACCAGGTCTGAGTACAACTCTTTTATTACTTTGTATTTGGTGATAGTGTGTTGTTTGTTTAGGTGGGAGGGGTTTTTTTGTGGGGGGGGGGGGAGTTTTTGTTATTTTATTTTTTCTCTAAATAATGGCTAGCACAACTGAAAGGGCTAAAATCTGATGTGTGTACAGATGGTAAGAAAACAGGTAGACACATCAGATACCTACACATCTGTGTCTGCAAGAGGCTGCGTAGAATCTTTAATTGACAGAGGATCTAAGGTGCTGGATGCCATGAGAGGACATTGTGCGTCTTAATGGTTGAAATGTGATCCGTTGTTTTCCATGGCAAGAATCCTGAATGCTTACTGTTCCTTTGCAAAAGTAAAATTTCTGGATGGTTTGCGTTTCTGTGGATTTTCTTGTGGCTTTTTTTCCCCTGTTGGTTAAATAAGACTCCACAAAAGATCACTGAAGAATCATTCATAACAAGCATGAACCCAGAGTTATTTTTTCAATGCAGGTACAACTATTTTTCAAAATTTTGTTCAAAATTATGTCAGCCTTTGCCCAGTGGGGTTTTCTTTCCCCAGCTGAGGTTTTCCTTCCTCTTATTTTAGAACAATTTAAATGATGTTAAATCAGTTTTTAAAAAACTACTTTATGTGAAATGTGTGACAGTGCTGAGCAGTTCTGCTAGTGACTTTGGTTACTGTGATGTTTCCTTGCTGCCTTTTATAAAAAAAAAAAAGTTAACCACATTGACGATTTTCTTTATTTTCAATTTAAATTGCCTTAATAATCCGGCAAAAAGTGTCAAGATTCTTGAATCTATTTCCTATTTGGCTTGTACAATCTTCTCCCTATTTTTTCCCTGATATCTTAGTAGAGATGTCCCTCTTTCTTAATAGAAAAATGAGGTTACTTCTGCCTGATCCTACTTTGAATGTAGAATCAGTGATTCTGGTAATTCTCTCTCTGATTCTCTCTAATTCTCTCTGTTACTCAGATCCCAGTATTGGGCAGGGGAGACAATTGGCAAAATATTCTGAGAAAGCAGGGGTCCAGAAAGAGTCAGTGGTAGTAAAAGAAAGATGAAACATCCTTCCTGAAAGTTGTTAAACTTTATTGTTCTTGGTCTGCAGTTTCATTATGCTAAAGACATTTTCAGCTATACCAAAAGTGCTTGGTTAGCCCCAATCAAAGGTTTCATGGCACAGACTTTCAGATCCCACAGAGTCCAATCTACTCATGGAAAGTATAGCATTGCTTAGCACAGAGTAAAAAAAGAAAAACCAGCTTTGGATCGCTCAGTGGCCAGTGGACTTTATCTCCTCTTTCTCCATTCTCCTTAGAGGACAGTTTGCTTGGTTGAAAATTAAATACAAGAGCCCAGGGTAAATATTTACCATTCAGTAAAGAAGCATTCACCCATAATCTCTGGTCCATTTGAGATCATGCCTTTACATGACCTAACACAGACGTGATTTGTGAATGGTAGAACACATTGGTTTTTTGCTTACGGTTTTATAGGGGTCACTAAAATATATATGCAGTATGGCCAGCTGGCTTTGACTCGGTGGTTAGACTAGGTTTTTTACCATTTTAGTTTTAAATTCAAAAGCAACAACCTCTCCTGGTGGACTACGGTGCTCATTGGTGAGTTGAATCATGGAAAAATCCCATCTTTATTGTTCCAAACAGCTGAAATCAGAAACTTCATACGGTTCAAACTGTAGTACCTCTAACAGTCAGATTTTTTTCTGTCATTTGCCAGGATAGCTTGGTAGAGAAAAAAAAACTTGGCCTTTTCAGGTCAAATCAGGTTACTATTACTGAAATCCATAAGGAGTTATAAGACCTTACTATGATTTATGTTACTCGTTTGAAACTTTGAATCCGTACGTTTTCCTGTTGGATAAAAATAACATGCATTTGGGACTTCACAACAACGGTTCACTTATCTGCTTCTAAAAACCATCTCTCCTCATCCCCAACCAGCAGGCTGTGTCCCTAGCTGCCATTAGGAACACATTAGGACACAGGGAAAAAACGTTTTACTCAAGTTTTGTAAATGCATATTTAAGTGTTTTAATAAATTCTTGGACAGAAACCACGGTAACGGGGGGGGGGGGGGGCTTTAATTTTTTTCAGTGAATGATTTCTTCTCCTTCAGCCCAATCCTGTTTGTAATTAAAAGGTAAAGATAAAGAGCTAATTACTGTTAAACAATTAGCAAAGGTAAAGGAGGGAATAGAGTGTAAGGAGAGGCCCACCAGCTCATTCCTTCATTTGCCGTGACCAATTTCTTACTTATATTGTTTAACACTTTTATTTCTTGGGGAACACTCATATGACCAAGGAATGACCTCTTCTGGTTCTCTGATCTTTTAAGTTTAATATAAACGATTATCTTGTAAAAAAAAAAAAAATGGTTTTTTCCATCTGTTAAAGGTTAGCAATATTCCCTGCCTTGTTTCCATTTCTAAAATAGACTTCTAATTACACTCACAAAATGGGCTTTCTAGGTAAGTATACCTTTCCTTTCATGTACATTGCCACTCTTCTCTACCAGTTGCAGCTTCTACTCCTTGTTCTCCCAGAATTTGGAAACTTCCTACAAAATTCAGACTTGTGCTATCACAGAGCTGTCGAGGAAGCAGAGTTATGTGGAGTCTAGAGTTACTGTATGTTGTACGCATGTGTCCAGGTCCATATATACACGTTACATCTGCACAGGCATTCCTGTACCCGTACTTCTAAAATATGCATTTATACTTACGCTTTCTTTGACCCCTGATTCATGACGTAAGATCTATTTCAAACGTACCATTTCACAAAGTCCACGAAAGAAGAATGACTATAAAGTGGGGAAACAGACTTTTCATAGATCCTGCTAAAAAAACACCTTGCCTTGCTTTTAAAGCGATTATTTAAATCTCAGACCGCTAGTATGAACCAGCTAGGGGGGGTCCTGCTTCCTTAGTGTAAGGATCAATTCCTTTCAAACAAAGAGACATCCGACAACAATGAAAGGAAATGACTTCTGTTCCTCTCATTTTTTTTAACCACTGTTAATTATATACTTGCAGGATTGTCAAACTCCTCGCTGATTACACTCTCCAAGTCTCTCAAACTTTAAGGTGTGTAATTAAAGAAGCAGGCAGGCTTTATTTTCTGTTTTTCAGAAAAATGATGGTTTCAGCGTTCCTGAACCTCCTCATTGCAAGGCCATCCGCGATACCTTCTCCTTCACAAACTCTTCCCTGGAAGGTGGGCGTAGCATCTTTCCACCTACCTATTTCTCACCTAATAATCCCCTTACAGAACAACTGTTTGAGATTATTTAGTCCAACCTACTCTCTCTAAAAGTGGGAAAAATAAACCCTAAGGAAATACCTTGACTGACAAAGGTGAGTCATCTCATCAGTGGCAGGCTGAGACTAGCACACTAACTGCCCAGCTACAGCCCCGTTCTTTTTCCCACTATGTCTTTCACATCTATGAAAACTTTTAAGGCTCTTTTCAAAGACGAACTCATCCTTTCTTACTCCATCCATTTAAGGCAGTGGGGTCAAGGTACAAGGAGGCAAAGAACTGATCTGAAAATGAGATTTGAAGCATGGTTTTGGCTTAAAAGGTTCACAAGAGATGAAGACAGTTGTTAACGAAATAATGACCTGAAGTTCGTAATTCTGGGGTTACAAATGGCAGGGTACGATTTTTAACTTCTAAGTAAAACAAATGGGTCTGTTTCTCCTGTTATCCCTGTCGATCCCTCCTGCATCCCAATGCTTTTATCATAAGGAAACCCTGTACCGACGGAGGACAAAGTGAGCAAAATTGCTCCAAGTTGGGGTGTGTAATCTCTAGTCATTACACTCAGAGCCCTGGGACTGGATTGTGAGGATGACATACTTCTTTCTGGCATCTTCCACTATCTTGGCAGCCAGCTCCTCTCACCTCTCACCTCACTTTCCTAGGATAAAAATTATTAACATAGCTGTAACCATATTTTTCAAAGCAGTGTGTGTGTGTGTGTGTGTGTGTGTGTGTGTGTGTGTGTAATATGTGACACATAGGACATGCTATATTGGGATAATGGGAACAAATATATTAAATCAGGGTAAGTCTAGAAAATGTGAAACAAATAATGCATAGGAGATATCAAGGGCTACAGGTTGATCTCTTGGTTATTGCTTTTGAAATTCAAAAGTGAGAACATAGAAGATCTAGCTCTAAAGTTGAAAATGCTGTATGAAACGTTATATAGTGGCATCCGTGAGGGTAAAAATCGAGCACAATGATACTACATTCGTCTGCATGCGTAGTCATATATGTGTGTGGCCACTTGCTCTATCATTGAATATTTAGGGCAATAGTTCCTTAACTTTGTGTGTGCAAGAACCACCTTGAGGGTGTCTATAAAATGAGGATTTGTGGCATCGATCCAAGAGATTCTGATTCTGTAGATCGGGGATGAGTCCAGTACAGAGATCAATGTAAGGACCACACTTGAACCTGATGCTAGGGAGCTATCAGACTAGATTCATAACTGTATTTACTGAAGGGGGCAGTAGAGTCTAACAGATGAAAACATTGGCTTTCCTATCACTACTGACCTCCCACATGGCTTTGGGCTCCCTCTACTTAGTACTTCCATTTCCATATCCGCAAAATGGGCATAATGATATGACTCTTGTGTTTGTTAAGATCTCAGAAAAATATTTCATTTCAAATTTGGGAAAGAAGTAAAAACTATAATGTGAAATGTTTTGAGTTTACAAATCCTCAGATGTTAGCATGCTTCACTGCTTCTTCACGTGTTTCACGTACCACTTTTTCTGTTACATTTTGCTTGATCGAACTTTCGTTACACCAAGGTTAGCCTGAACACATCCGATTCTGGGAAAGGAAAGCAGTCTCCCAGTGTCGGATGACAAGTCTTCATCACAATGTAGATTTAAAGCTTCCTCACCCCATGTGCCAGCTAAACACATAAAGCTTTTGTCTGCAGATGAAAAGATCACAAAGGGTCAATCTTTTGATAGCTCAGCTTCTGTGGGTCAGGTTTTCCCCCACGGCTCCATATTTGCTAATGGAACACAATTTTTCTGGCCTCCTCAAGCTTTCGTGTGTGTTTAGACAAAACCTGCTTTTATTTTCAGATCCTAAGTCTGTCAAGACCTGCTGCCTTATTCCAGGCAGCTTTGGGAAGTCCACAGGGCAAGTCTAATTAAGAGCAACAGCCATGGGGCTATCCGCTCACCTCCTTTCTTGGGTCTCTGTTGAGTGTTTCTGCCAAGGCAGCTTCAAGGCGTGGGAGTTCTTCCACCGCTGCTGGAGGATGACAATAGGTCCTTGTCCATCACTCTTTTTCGCTCCTGTCTAAAGTCCCTGATCACTCCTGTTCATTCTCAGACGCCAGCCCCATCACAGGCCACCTGCTGTCCCCAGCTGTACTACAGACATCAGTCTGACTGGCGGCCCCCAGCAGTAAATACATACAGAGAGACGCCCCTTTTAAGTCCCTTAAAGGATCCCGACTACTTGTAATCCTTGGATAATTCATTTTTTTCTTCTTCTTCTTCTTCTCTCCTAACTAGTAGAAGTTCAGCTGGCTTTTCGGTAACTCAGGGGGTGTCAGTGCAAGTAACTGTCATTTGTTTGCAAATGAACCTGAGCTTTCTGAAAATGATTCCCCTGTAAAATCTTCCCCCCGTCACACTCCTCCAGGCTTCTCGTGGATTTGACATTGTTTCCTGTTCTCCCACCTCTTGGAAGTATTTCATGGCACGCTGAGCAGACACTTTTAGTCAAAAACGCCTATAAATAGCTGATTTTCCTGCTTGCTGCCTTCTCTCTAAGGCTTTCACAAAGGAGGTGAACAAAGCCACTAGAAACAAGAACTCTCTGTGAGGGCTGTGCGGTGACGCTTATGAAAAATCCAATCTACAGGCCAACAATCACCGTGTGGGTCCCTTTGCCGTATTTGACTTAGGCAATCACTGCCCAGTAAGAGAAACATTTTATTTCACGCCAGCTGATCTCATGAGCTGAACAATCCATCAAAAATGTCTCAGATGAGCTTTCCTGCTTCTTTAAAAACGTTTATTTTGACTTTCACGCTGCTTTTAAAAAAAAAAAAAATCCCAAAGCCAACAGCTGTTTCTTAGATTCTATTGGTAAATCTAGGTGACCAATTCCTATGGCTATTCTGTCATAGGAAATGTGAAACTACTTCCACGTTCCTCCTCCAAACTGGCCTTGCTTATAGAGTTTCACTGTCTGGCCTGTCTTTGCTGTCTCCTATGTCACCCATCATCAGCACCCCCAAATCTCCCAGGGTGGTGTCATGGAACTCCCTGGAAGACTGCACTCAGCTAGGCAAGGCCATAATACCAGCCTTCACTGACCTCACTGAAATGACCCTTAGAAATCAGACACATGACATTAATTATACTCGTTCCCTTCCTCCACACCTTACTGAGCAAAGGAGAATCGGGCTTAGCTATTTTATTCTATAATTTGGAATTCTATAATTCTATAGTTATATTATAGAATTTGGAAACTCTCCCAAAACCATGTTTACAGCTGAGGAAACTGAGGCCTGGAGAGATTAACCAGCATCCCCTTGGCTCTTCGGTTGTAGAGAGGGGGGTGGGTGTCTTCCTCAGTCCTCTCACCCCACCTGTTAGCGGTCCTCTATCATGGAGCATGAGATCGTCATTGATCTTGGTGTTCTGTCTACTCAAGAAGTTCTGCCACCAGCCCTGCTCCCTGCTTTTTCCACTCTAGGCACTGGGTCTAATGTGGTTTTGGTTTAGTCTGTTGCTAAGTTTTCTAGAAAGTACATCTCGTTAAGGCTTTCCTCTTTGTGAACTGAACACGCACAGTCAACACAAGTATGGGAAAGAACTTCAAAGGACAATTAGCTCAGTGCTTTTGACATTTTTAACCATGGAATTCCTTGTTCATATAAAGCAGAATATATTAAACAGAAAGCAGTCCCCACTCTGTATTCATGGGTTCTGCAGATGGAAAATATTAGAAAAGTAAATAAATTTCAGAAAGTTCCAAAACGGAAGCTTGAATTTGCCTTGTGCCAGCAGCTATTTCCGTAGCATTTCCATTGCATTTACAACTATTTTCAGAGCATTTACACTGTATTAGGTATCATAAGTAATCTAGAGATGATTTAAAGTACACGAAGATATGCATAGGTTATGTGCAAATACTGCACCATTTCAAAGAAGGGACTTGAGCGTCCCTGGGTACCAAGAGACGACTGCAGTGCTCACACTGAAGCAAGACTAGGAGAATTCACATCCAAATCCCCTTCCCTCCCATCCACTGCTCTGCATCCAAGTTTCCCTGAAGGGGGGGCGGGGGCTTCCAAAGCACAGTCTGAAATTTGTTGCCCATTCCTTAAGCGGATCTTAGCTAAGGAAGAGTTTAATGACTGGTGGGGGGGCGGGAGGAGACACAGGGATGGGAGGGACCAGGATGGGGCAGAGGAGGGGAGTCTGTATCCACTCTTGATAAACCAACTCTTGACAAGTCAGAAAAATCAGAAAACCCTGATGAAGTCCAGAAGATGTCAGTTAACTGTCCCAAGCTTGGCAAATTTAATCGGCAGCTCTCCCAGGCTGCAGTCCAGCTGCCCTGTCTTTCCTGAAAACGACAACTGATCATGGGTGCCAAGAGTTCCTGACTGGCTCACAGTATGAAAGCACTTCGACTCCAACGGACAAGTTCTTATGTCACCTTCATTCCTTTTCCTCAGCTGTGACCCAGAGAGAGGGACTGACTTTTCTATGAGCAGACAGGCCTTTCAGCCCCAGGCCAGTGCTCAGCCCGTACACCATACTGAACACTTCCCCATCTTCATCACACGCTTGATGTACTCACATGGGCTAATGAACGATGGCAATGATCATAGGTCAATGATGAAGGAGAAGAAGGAGAAAAAAGGGAGAAAAAGAAGGACTATAATTTCCTGAGAAATTTCAATAGGCCTATGCTTAACATATATTGTCCCTATTTCTGGAAGTTACTAGGGTAGCGGTTCACACCCTCATTTTATACAAAATGGAGGTAATTAATTTGCCCAAGATTATATTGCTGGTAAGTGACAGAATGGAGATTTAAACCTTGATCCGTCTGATTCCACAACCTGTTCACTTCCCATCGTACCATGCTGCCTCTGCTTGGTAAATATTCCCTCTGATCTTTTCCTGACGAATTGTTTCTCAATGAGAGTTTATTTTAATGACAATTTTTTAAATGATTAACTATAATTAAAAAAACAGATTCTACCTCTATGATTAGGTGTAGTTTGGAAAGTGGCCATGTTAGAAAGTAACATATGAGATTCATTTGCAAAGTCAAATGTATAATGTAAATTGGAGTAGAACAGTATCGTTCCATATAACTGGAAAATTACATCTCAGCCTATGAAAGAACCATCACTCAAAGCTGTTGTGCTTATTCTCTTTTCAGTGAGAAACAATACAGTTTATCCCTTGAGACTGCCAACCTGATTGTAGTTATAATGTTATTAAAACACCATAAGGTTATGTCCCAATTAGAACTGTCTGCCCATTTAATATCCTTTGCTTGTATTAATTTGGGGATGTTTTCTTCTACAAGAATTAACTTCGCTGAAACGGTGAGGAAGGAAACGAGGAATCCCCAAACCCAATTTCTCTATAACAGTGTGACTTTATACTTTTGTCCTATGGGGATACCAGATAGTTATCTCCAAGGCATGTTTTGAGCCAGAATTCTGCTGGGTGCGTGAGCTCCACACATCCCAAATTGTTAACTAAATATTTGGGGAGTTCACAAACTTTACTCTTCGTTAAAATTATCACAGGTCCAAAGGAAAAGATATGTTTCCCTAAAGGTCAACCTTTAGAATGCTTCTTAATTACTTATATAACTGAATCAAGTAAGCCATGTAATTAATACCCAGTGCAGAGGACACATGTGTATCAGTTGAAGGTGGCCGGGGGCTACAGATATCCAATAAATAGTGCTGTTAGGGAATGTTAGCAGAGTTTAAACTAAATTTCTATAATAGATCATACAGAACACTCAGGCTTTTGAAATCCATCAGGATAAAAGGTACCACACTCAGTTACGAATCTGGAAGGCGTGGAGAACTTAATATCCTACTTTTCAGCTCATGTTGGACTTTTCCTCATGTACATGTCTCTCATCACAGAGAATTCAGTGTTCTAGCAAGCCCTTATTTAATGCCCTCCCCCTTTGCTTAAGCCCAGATGAAGTTCGTTTAAAGTAATGGATACAGTCTTAATGTTTCCACAGCCTCCACTTTCTCTTGGTTCAATATTTTATAAAATATCCCCACGCCTAAGAAGGAAATGTTAATTATTCACTTCACAGGGACAGGTAAGTAACTAAGAAATGAAAGAACTCACTAAAATTAAACAAGACCAATTTCATCTCATTGATGTTTTTGAACACTGTACTTCTCAGAGTCAACCAGCGATGATTTCACCCAACTGTCATAATATGTAGTCTCTTCGCGCTATCTACATCGTGAGTGTATAATGAAAAATTCTGTTAAATCATTTACGAGGACAGCCTTCTCAACATCTTTCATTCAACCAAGATTTATTTAGCACCTGTTTGACCCACACTGAACTCTGGGAGAGGTGACTGCATAAACGTGGGAAAGGGAAAGACCAGTGTGGGGAAAGGCAACCAGGCTTCCCACCCCGGAGGCAGTGGGGCTGCCCAGGCCCTGAGAAGAAATCTTTGCGCAGACAGCAAACCTGCTGTGGGGAAACCATCCTAGCGTCCACGTAGCATCGTGTGCTCGTCCAGCAGCAGGCCGGTAGGATGGGACCACCACACTGTGCCCCCAGAGGACTGAGATGCCGCTGGGGCACCCATGGTTCACAGGCACGAGAAGAGCAGAGGGACAGCAAATCGGGAGAGAACCCCAGGGAATAACAGATGGGTTTATCACACCAAAACCCAACTGTATCCCCAGCTCATACCCCTGAGGGGGCAACTGTTAGGTAGGAAGATATTTCCTAACAAAGCCATCGGATCCCAGGCAAGGTGAAGACCTTCTCGTTATTAAAAATATGTAACGAGAGGCTGGCTGAACATGTCAGGGACAGAGCGAAGGAAATTTCCCTATTTGGGGAAATGAGGGCAGGTGGCCCCCAGGGTTCCTTTCAAATCAAAGAGTCTCAGCACACAGTGCTGTGCAATATGGTAGCCACCAGCCACGTGTGGCTATTTAAATTTACATTAATTAAAGTGAAATAAAAGGAAAGATTCAGCCCCTCGGTCACCATAGCCACATTTCTAGTACTCAGTAGTCACATGTGACTGGCGTTTACCATATTGAACAACAAAGATATAAAACCTGCCCGTCACTACAGAAAGCTCTACTGGACTGCGTGGTTCTAGCTGTTTCTTGTCTATTTTAATATATTGAGTTCTACTAGATTTGGGCTTTGCCCCAAGAAGGTAACATCGTGTTGTGATGTCCCAGCGCTTAGAGGTGTCAGAACCAGGTGGCGCCCGGGTGACAGCTGCCGTGGGAATGCCTGTTTTCCGCCACCTACTCACGACAATGGCATCAAATAAACCACTTCACCACTCATATCTTCTAATTCTTCCTTTAGAAAAATATCTTGCCGAGTTATTGTGAAGAGTAAATTCTTTAAAGTACCTAGCGTTCAAAAAGCACAACTAATTTTTGGCTAGAAACACAAGAACGAGCCTGGGATTTTGCCCAGATTCTCACCCACCATTTTTCAGGACTTGCCATGCCCGGGGCCTTGCTCTGGGCGCAGAACGCGCAGTGTTTCCCTGGATCTTCCCATCCGCCCTGGCGCTGGCCCCTCCAAGGAGCCTGCTCAGCTCCCACTCTGCCTTTTGTACCCGACTGACCATGAGCTGCCCGGGCAGTACCCAGCACAGCACTTCCATTCACACTCTGAGCTTTGGGCCGAAGCTCTCGCTCGGACAGTAACCCTCACGTGTGATTCTCATTTATGAAAGAGGGCTGCCAAAATTTTCTCCTACTCACAGTGATTTGTAAATTACAATGTTGTGGCACCTCTGGGAGCTGCCGGTGGGTGCCAGTGGATTCAGAAGTTGGCGATGCATGGTATTATCTGCTACAGCCAGCCGCACGGCTGGTGCCAATCAGACGGGCCCCCCTCCCCCGACAACAGGTACCGTTTGCACGTTACCTGAGGCACTCCCGCATCCCTCACCTTCTCCTGCCTTTGACCAAATGGCAAGAGCTTTCTAGAGAGGCCCTTGGAGTATTCACTACGGGTTATTTGGGGACAGTGTTTACTTCAGCCCTATTCACTGAGAAGAGTGGGCACCTTCCTGCTGCCCATGAAAAAAATCAATGTACCAATGGATGGGTGTCAATGAGAGACTTAGCACACCATTCTGAGTTGGAAATAAGAGTCACCTGCTTAGATAAGAGGCAGTGATCTCATGGACTAATAACCAGCATGTACGTTGTAGTCTTCTGTTTTAACGTAACCGGTATTACCAAAAACATGCCGTCTGGCCACATTTGTTTACTTTCCAAACGTCAAAAGCCGTATTTTCTCACACTGTTCTCTGAAACCAAGTGTTCTTTGGCCAACTTTGAGGACTAGAAAGAGATTGCTTCAGCCCCACAAGCCAGAAAAATGCCATTGGTGGCAGGCCAGTTGGAAAGCTTGCTTTCCAGAATAGGCCTTTCTAGAAAAGCTTACAATCCAGGGCTCTCTAATACAGACCCTCAGAGGAAGAGGGTTTCCAGGCCTGGAGCATCTTGGGAAGGTTACTTATGGTGCTGGGGCTGCCCAGAAGCAGAAGTGACGAGCTTGCACATCTGACTGACTTTGGAAGTAACCCTACCTTGAGAAGACCGTTGGATGGGGTGGAGGAGAACTCAGATGCAGGAAGGCAGGGCACACCCATCCACCTAATTCAGTGCTCTTAGCCTGTGACTGTGGACAGATAGGACATGTAGTCCCCAAGAATGGCCTCTAGGGGGTCATGAACTCGTGAATTTAACAGTTGAGGAGGGGGTTGTTTGTGTTCATCCTGTTCTGGAGAAAAGTCCTTAGCTTTTAGCATGTCCCCAAAAGACATAAAGGGCTACTAACAAGTTTAAATTATGATATCCTTAAAATTAGGTAGCTTTTCCCCCAGATGATCCAGCAATCCCACTCCTGGGCATAAATCTGGAGGAAAACGTAATTCAAAAAGACACACACACCCCAATGTTCACAGCAGCACTGTTTACAATAGCCAAGACATGGAAGCAACCTAAACGTCCATCCACAGATGAATGGATAAAGAAGATGTGGTACATATATACAATGGAATATTACTCAGCCATAAAAAAGAATGAAATAATGCCATTTGCGGCAATATGGATGGACCCTAGAGATGATCATACTAAGTGAAGTCAGACAGAGAAAGACAAACATCATATGATACCACATATGTGGAATCTAAAAAAAGGATACAAATGAACTTATTTATAAAACAGAAATAGACTCACAGAGATAGAAAGAAAACTTATGGTTACCAAAGGGGACAGGGGGAGAGGGATAAATTAAGAGTTTGGGATTAAAATATACACACTACCATATGTAAAATTGATAACCAACAAGGACCTAGTGTATAGCACAGGGAACTAATACTCAATATCTTGTAATAACCTATAGTGGAACACAATGTAAAAAAAAAGACTAGATAGATATAACTGAATCACTTTACTGTACACCTGAAACTAACACAACATTGTAAACCAACTATATTTCAAAAACAATTTTTTAATTAGCTTTTTCCTTAAAAAGTTGAAGTTGATGACTTTCCTTCTTCCTTGTAACATCTCATTAGAAAAGCCTTTTGGGTTATAACCTTAGAATACTTTGCGGAATAGGGAATTTTTCAAGAATTATTATTGTGGGTGCCTATTACCTGAAATAGATAGATACTGAGATGGAACTTGGAGATCCTGTTACAAAGTAAAGCGTGTGATAGGATTTACCGTAAAGGAGCTCTTCCTGAGTGATCAATTCAAGTAACAAAAAGTGAGGTTCTGCTGTGTACAAGGGCTGAGGCTGAGATGAGAGGGGAATTCAAAGATTTGTAAAATAGCTCATACTCTTAGAGAGTTTGTAGTCTAGTGGGACACTGGGTGGTTAGATAAATAGAATACAAGGCAAAGTAAGAAGCAGTATGAAGATACCTGAACAAGGAATATGGAGGTTGATAGGAAGAAAAATTCCAACCTGGGGTTTAAGAAAGGGAGGATAAAGAAGAAACGTTTCCCCATTTGAAACACTATGTCTCTGAAGCTTTGATATCATTTCTTTGGAAGCACATTGGTAGGGATTTCTCTTAGCTTTTGCCCATTTTTACTAATCTCTCAGTAATTTAGCTCTGTATCTCCCATGCCTGACTTAGTGCCTAACAAACACCATTTATGTATGGATGGACGGACAGATGGGTGATGGATAGGTGGGTGGATAGGTGAGTAGGTGGATGGATGGATGAATTAATAGGCAAGTGGGTGGGTGGGTGAGTGGATTGATGGATGGATGGATGGATGGATGGATGGATCACAGGCAGGAGAGAGGAAAGGCACAGAGAGAGGGAGAGAAGAAGAAATAGAATTCACAACATCATAGTAGTTATTTCACCAGCCAGCTCAGTTCAGAGTCTTGTGGGAGAGGAGTTTAGAAAGGTCAACATCTCCATGGATCAGAAGTCTGGGCACAGTCTAGCTCAGCTGAGTGGCGTGCTCAAGGCCTTCCAAGGCTGAAATGAAGATATCAGCTGGGCTGGGCTCTCATCTGCAGGCTCTGGGGAAGATTCTACTTCCAAATGAATTTAGGCAGAGAGCGGAATTCAGTTCCCCGCGGCTGTACAACTGAGGTCCTTGCATCTGCAAGCCACCAAACGTCATATCAAACCTTTGATCGTACTTTAAATCCCTCTGACTCTCTCTGCCACATCTCTCTGACTTTCTCTTCTGCCCTCAGCCAGGAGAAAACTCTTCTTTTACTTTTTAATTTTATTTTATTATGGTAACATAGACATAACATAGACATAACACCCCTCTTCTTTTAAGGGTTCATGTGATTACAGTGGGTCCACCCAGATTAATCCAGTATAATCGACCTATTTTAAGATCACCGATCAGTAACGTTACTGACATCCGCAAAGTCCCTTTTGCCGTGAACCAGAACATATTCACGGGTGTGACAGCAGGGGTTAGACATCGTGGGAGTCAAAATTATGTCTACCATAATAGTTAACAACAGAGTGCATATAAATAGTCAATTGGTGAGGAGGGCACTTTCAGTGACCGTCATGCCATTCAAAGGCATGCAGTCAGTTTTAGGAAGATAAAGTACAGCTTTGGATCCAAACAGCTGTGTTCAAACCCTGTGTTTTACAGATTAGGCAACTCTGAGTGAGTTATTTAACCTCTCTCTGCCATGGGCTCCTCCTTTGTAATATGGTGGTAATAACAATTCCTATCATGTAAGGGTCTTGAGAGGATTAAATGGGTGAATGTAATATAAAAGATGTAGAACAACGCTTGGAAAGGGAGCATTATATATTATATAATGCCTCAAGAAATGCTATGATTATTACTATTAAGTGTGAAAACATGGCGGTACCAACATGAACTGAAACAAGGCAGATTTAAGAGACATTGCAGAAGTTACCGTTAGAGGACACAATTTCGTTTAGTCAGGCTTTTGAGGAAGTGAAATCCTACAGCATCTGTACTCGTTTCCTATTGCTGCTATAACAAGTAACTGCAAATCTAATGATTTAAACACAAATTTATTATCTTACAGCTCTGGGGATCAGAAGTCTGAAATGGGTCTCACTGAGCTAAAATCGTATCAGCAGGGCTGTGTCCCTTCTGGAGGCTCTAGGGGAAAATGCATTTTCTTGCCAACTTTCCAGCTTCTAGAGGCTGCCTGTATTCCTTGACGCCTGGCTCCCCCTTCATCTTCGGAGCCGGCAATCACATCACTCTAATCTCTGCTTCTGTGGTCACGTCGTCTTCTCTGACTTTCCTGCCTCCCTCTTTCACTTACAAAGACCCCTGTAAGCACATCGGGTTCATCTGGACAATCCAGGATAATCTCCCATCTCAAAATCATTAACTTAATCACCTCTGCAAAGTCCCTTTTGCCATGTAAGGTAACACTGTCACAGTTTCCCTGGCTTAAAACGTGGGCATCTTTGGCGAGCCATTATGCCACCTGCCACAGAATCTACCACCTCATCTGTGATATGTTTTTTTAACCTAATCATTTTTGAAACTTTGTATGAAAAGTGTGTGAAATCATCTGCCCAGAGCATATCAGCTAATTGAGATCAATGTACGCATTCAGTGGTCCTGGAGACTTCTTTCACGCGGAGATGGACTAAAAGGGCATTAATTTCTTTGTTTGTTAGATTATTTTAAACTATTTGACTATTTAGACTATTTAAACTATGTTAGTCTATTTTAAGCCATTTTAAACTATTTTAAACTATTAGGTCTAGATTCCTCTTTGCCTATGTGTTATATATTTGCTGCTTTTTTAAAATTTAGAATGTTTAATATTCACTTAAACTTACACTAAAATGCCAATTCTTCATATCACTTGAAGACATCTTTCCAACATCTATATGTAAATACACACATTTTACACATTTGCAATTAACATGTTACATGTATTTTTGCCTTTTTTTGTACATAATATAATTTGTAAATCAAATACTTGTGAGCATTAACTACATGTCAGGTACTCTGTTAAAGACTGGGCATACAAAGTTGAAAAATACAACTTCTACACTCAAGGATTTCTTACCATAGTGGGAGAGAGGAGGGATGCTGATGGTAAGAATTTTTTTTTTTTAATTTTTATTGGAGTATAATTGCTTTACAATGTTGTGTTAGTTTCTGCTGTACCATGAAGTGAATCAGCTATATGTATGCATATATCCCCTCCCTCCTGGATCTCCTTCCCACCCCACCCCCCATCCCACCCATCTAGGTCGTCACAGAGCACCGAGCTGAGCTCCCTGTGCTATACAGCAGGTTCCCACTAGCTAGCTACTTTACACATGGTAGTGTGTCTATGTCAAACCTAATCTCCCAGTTCATCCCACCCTCCCCTTCCCCCCCATGTCCACACGTCCATTCTCTACATCTACGTCTCTATTCCTGCCCTACAGATAGGTTCATCTGTACCATTTTTCTAGATTCCACATATATGTGTTAATATACGGTATTTGTTTTTCTCTTTCTGGCTTACTTCACTCTGTGTGACAGACTCTAGGTCCATCCACATCTCTACAAATGACCCAGTTTCGTTCCTTTTTATGGCTGAGTAATATTCCCTTATATATATGTACCACATCTTCTTTACCCATTCAAAAGGACAAAACGTGTTTAAAATACATAGAATTGCCTAGGCTTGGAGGTTGAATGACTTGGTTGTCAGGAAAGAGAAGAGTAGAAATGAAGACCAATTTATGGTTTGAAAAATTGGATGCATGTCAGTATCTCCAATTGAGATCGGTAATCTGGGAGAAAAGATAAGTTGGGATGGAAAAGATGATATAGTTCTAGACATCTTGAATCTGATGTGTCTATAGAATATCCAGTTGAAGGTGTCCCATAGGCAAGCTTTCACTTATCTGAATATTATTTAGAAGGATATTACAATAATTCAGACAAGAGATGATTGTGGTTCAGACTAAGCTAGAAGCAATAAAGATGGAGAGAAGTAAATGTATCTTTCTACCATATCCTTAAGGTGCCAGGTTGGTCAAAGGTCCTCAGGTGAGGAAGACAGAAAAGTGAAGGCAGCTGAATTTATGAGTCTGGAGTTCAGGAAGCTGTCAGGGCTGGAGAAAGATTAGCTGAGAGTTATCACGTAGAAGGTAGAGGAAAGTTTGAGTGAATGAGATCACATTGGGACATGTATGTTAGAAGGTGAGGTAGCACAGACCAGTTTCCTAGGTTACACAGATATTTAAACACAGACAGGTAGCAAAGGAAAACCATGCTAATGGGTCAGCAAGATCAAAACAGCGTGGAAGTAAAGGGAGATCAGGATTTCAAGAAATAGGAAAAGTTGAACAAGGTCAACTACCAAAGAGGGATCGAGTCAGACCTGGAATGAAAAGTCTATCAATGAATCTGGCAATTAAGAAGTAACTATTTAATTTGCCAGTAGTTTCATAATTATCATAACGTATCATTTTGTATATATACATTGTATGCATATATATGCTTATCATTTTAATAAATGCTTATTATTTTTAATGTCTAGCATTTTAATAAAAATATTGTGGCTATTAAAGTATGCTAACACACCATGGTGAGAATACCGATTTCTCAATTATTTCGCATTTGAATTTTTTTTACATTTTTCACCATTATGAATAATGCCTTAAACGTCTTTTTCAATAAAATGTGGACCGTTTTTTCTGGTTAGTATTCCCAAATAGTACGCACTCGTCTTACATTCAAAAAAAAAGAAGTTCAAGTAAATCTTAGTATCTTCAAATAATTTAAAAATTCTGATTTTGAATAATTATTCTGCAGACTTGTTTACCCTTTCCGTTGTTTTCAGATGGAGACAGTCACAAACATTTGGACTATGGTCTAGCATGGAACGCACACTTCCAAAGCCAGCATTTCCTCAGTATATTACATCCTGAAGTCCTCTATTGATGCAGCATTATAGTGAATGATCTCCAGAGGAATCTGTTTCCTTTCTCTACATTACAAACCATTTAACACCCATGAGTAATAGGTTTCTTCACTTGCAAAGGACTAAAGTAATTTCCCATTTATTAGCTATTTTTGTTGACCTCACTTCACTAGAGATCCTCAATCTAAGTTTTATTTTAGCAATCACAATTCTCTCGTCTAATTAACAAAAAAATTGGGCCATTGCCTCAGTGGCCTGCATTCAACCCTATTTTGACTGGCGATTTTCTAATAATATCTCATGCTCCTTTCCACCCCTGTACTTGCAACAGTAGTTTCTGTTCCATTGAGTTCATTCTCTTTGCCCCCATTCTGCTCTGTTTGTTTTTCTTTCCCCCTCACATTTCTTTTTTCTTTTCCTGTATTTACTTAGTAACCTATCCAAATCTTTCACTGTTACAAATGCCTCACGAAGCATGCAATTACTTAATCAGTAGAAATTCCTGGATTCACTGGGCCAATGGGAATGCCAGATGGTAAGGCTTTTTGCACGTCACCAAATGGCCTCTAGAAAGGGTCCCTGAATTTTCACCCCAGAAGCAGTTTCCATTCTTGACACCCTTCTTAGAAGATTCTTCTCTATCGTGAGTCCAAGCCCACCTCTCTTTCTTTAACTTGGATGTAGAGCTATGTGAAATAAATCAAATTTTTCTTCTACAAGGCAGTCCTTCAAATGTTTGATTAAAACTATTGTTCGCTTCCCTGGTGGCGTGGTGGTTGAGAGTCCGCCTGCCAATGCAGGGGACACAGGTTCGTGCCCCGGTCCAGGAGGATCCCACATGTCACGGAGCGGCTGGGCCCGTGAGCCATGGCCACTGAGCCTGCGTGCCTGGAGCCTGTGCTCCGCAAAGGAGAGGCCACAACAGTGAGAGGCCCGCGTACCGCAAAAAAAAAAAAAAACAAACTATTGTTCGCCCATAAGTCTTCATTTTTCTATCTTCAAAATACCTAGTTCCTTCAGCAATTCTCTGAGAATAGGACATCAAGCTCTTTTAGCTGACAACAGACAAATTGTATTTGGTTCCAAGAAAAGCAGCATCTCTCTTAACTTATGATATTATTTTGTGAACAATATTTCAGTTGAATTTGGACTTCACAGCACCCTTTGAAAATCTTTGGATACGAATACCCTACTTCTATCAAGGTACCAGCTCGTCTGGCAGCCATGCCAACCTGTCTCATACTCAGATAAAAACTGTGAGCCATTCATTCACATGAAATCATTTTGACATGTTTGTCTTACCTTGTGCTATGCGCTTAGGTGGTTTAACATAATGTAGACTATTATGTTTATCTTTATTAAATGTCATCTTATAGATACAAATGTGTCTTTCTAGCCCAAGGTCACTCCTTACTATTGTGCACAGTCTAATTCTAGAGAACATCGTTTATATTAGTAGTTATCTTAGTTGTTTATTTATTACCATAATTTTCCAGAAAATGACAGTAGAGTCTTGAGGAGGGGACAGCTTGTTTCTAATTCACCCACCTAAAAGTGCCATTTGGATGACCAGAAAGAATGCTTCCACTCTCAAAACTGGAGAAATACTAAATCTAAAATCCAGTATTTTAAATATTTTCCCAAGATGTATTATATTCTAAATCTCATAATAGTGTCTAATATATCACCATGGAAGTTGATGATTAAAAAACTGTTCAGAATAGGGCCAAAAAGAAAGGCTTATGCATACCACTGAAGACCATTCTCCATTTTTTCTTGATATTATTTATAGACCATCTAGGAAAAGCCATTCAACCAGTTGTGAATCTCCTATTCAGTCCACGTTTTTTTGTTCTGTTCAAAAATGTATCACTTTATTACTGGTATTATTGGGGAGGTTCATAACATACGTTTATTGGGGAAACTTTTAAAATACATAAGAAAATAAAGAAGATAATCAAAATCACCCAGAGATGATCACTGTAAATATTTTTGTGTTATTGCTGTTCTTTGAAAATACTGATATCACTAAGACCCTGAATAAGCTCACCAAAAAGAGAAAAAGAAAGCATAATATAAACACTATTAGGAATGAAGACAGGAACAGGGATAAATTTACAGTAGCTATTAAATCTATCATAGGACTAGAACAGAAATAGATTTTATACCAATATATTGAAAACGTAAGTGGATAATTTCTTAGAAAAACAAATTATTCAAAACTCAGTAAAAACAAGAACCTTGAATACATCCCTAACAGTTTAAGAAACTGACACATTAGTTTAACATTTACTCAGAAAAAGAAAGACCAGACCCAAATAGTTTCATGAAACCAGCGAGAAAATGTTAATTGCTGTCATATAAAAATTCTTCTAGAGATATGAACAAAGAAAAGATGCCCAGTTCGTTTTAGGATTTCGTATAGTCTTAACTAGATGACGGCAGTCTGAGAAAGGAAAACTGTAATGCAATTTCTCTCACGAACCTGATGCAAAAACTCTTAATAAATATTTCAATAAAATTCGCTAATTATAAATAATGTAAAATAACATGACCAGACGGGATTTATTTGCTAATGAAAGGAAGCCTTAGCATTAGAAAAAAAATATTCATAGAATTCACAGCAACTAGGAGATTAAAGGAGAAAACACACATGACTATCTCAATATATGCATAAAAGACATTTCATAATATTCAACAGCCATTAAGGATTTAGAAAAAAAGTAAAACAAGCTAGTAATAGAAAAAAATTCTTAAAGTATATCTACATATGTATAGCTACAGAAACTTCATGTCATATCAGATCATAAAGATATTCCTTTTAAATCCATGAAAATGATACACCTCTTCTAAAATATGTTGAGCTAGATTTTGGCCACTGGTTCTTTTTTTATTGTTATTGAGGTATAACTGACATATAGCGTTATATTAGTTTTAGGCGTACAACATAATGATTCAATATTTGTATATACTGCAAAAATGATCACCACCAGAAATAGAGACACAGACGCGGAGAACAAACATACGGACACCAAGGGGGGAAAGCCGGGGCGGGGGTGGTGGTGGTGGTGGGATGAATTGGGAGATTGGGATTGACATGTATACACTAATATGTATAAAATAGATAACTAATAAGAACCTGCTGTAGAAAAATAAATAAATTAAATTAAATTTTAAAAAAAAGACCACCACCATAAGTCTAGTTTACATCTGTCACCATACACAGTTAAAAAAATTTTTTCTTGTGATGAGAACTTTTAAGATCTACTCTCTTAGCAACTTTCAAATATGCAGTGCAGGATTATTAACTATAATCACCATGCTGTACATTACACCCCAGGACTTCTTTATTTTATAACCGGAAGCTTGTACCTTTTGACCATCTTCACCATTTCACACAACCACCACCCCCCGCCTCTGGCAACCATCAATCTGTTCTCTGTATCTATAAGCTTAGGGTTTTTTTTTTAGATTCCACACGTAAGTGAGATCATACAGTATTTGTCTTTCTCTGTCTGACTTGTTTCACGTAGCATAATGCCCTCAAGGTCCACCCATGTCACAAATGGCAACATTTCATTATTTTTATGGCTGAGTAAATATATATATATGCATGCCACATCTTCCTTATCCATTCATCCATCAGTGGACACCTAGGTTGCTTCCATGTCTTGGCTATTGTGAATAGTGCTGTCAGGAACATGGGGGTGTTGGCCACTGGTTCTTTGATGACATTTTTCTGTTGACATTTTCTGTTTCATGTCTGTCTACAGCCCATCCTCTAGGATTTTCCCCTAGAAAGGTTCATTTGAGCAATAGTACCCAAATTCTGGCATGTCCAAAGCTCTTTTTACTTGAGTCTTTACATTGGAAAGAGCTTAACTAGACAGAGAATCGTTGGCTTCTGCTTTCTTAGCTCAATCTCTTGTAGATGCTGCTCTGTTCTGCGCTCAGGTTACATGTTTCTGCAGGTTAGTCTAATGTCCACCTCATTTTCTCTCCCTTAACCTCATTTTATCTTTTTGCTTGACCACCTAAAGGATTCCTTTCAAAACTTTTTCTGAGACATTTCTTTACACTGACCATTCTGAATGACGTCTCACTGATAAAATGGTTACCTTTTCATTAAATAGATTTTAGACTTTTTATTTCAGAAAAGCTCTCTTGCCTTATATTTTAAGATAATTATTCTATTCCATTGGTTTGACTTTCTTTGCGAATCACAGCTACGCATGTGTTGGCTATATTGCCTTGTTTCTCTAATCCTTCTTTATCCTTTTTATCTCGGCACCATTTCTGTGCTCTTTTCCTTCTTGTCTTTTGTGTCCCTTTATTGACCTTCCTTTCCTTCAATTCTGCCAGTTCCTATTTCACATCCTCCAGCTGTCTACCAGCAACCTTCGTTTTCTCACTTTTTCCCCTGAGTTCTTATCATTCTGCTTTGTGATCTTCCTTTATAGCTGTAATTGCTTCATGAATTACTGTTTCTAAGTTGGGTTATGCTTTTAAACTTCGTGGCAACATATTTTCCTGGTACATTTTCATTATTTATAAGAAATTTGTGGCTGCTGTTTTCCATATTCCCTAGAAGACCTGCATGCATGTTCCTTTTATGTTACTCTTATTTGAACAAGTTTTTTGGTTTTGGGTTTTTTTTTTTTTTTTTTTTTTTACTATTCAAACAGTTTAATACATCTTTTTTCAGAAGAACTCTGCTGGCGGTAAATCTTCACAATCGCACTTACATTTTAAAATTCGGAGACTTGGAACTATCACAAGAAATGCTAGAAGCCTACTAGATATACATTTTATTTAAATTTCATGGTACTGAAATGTCAAAGTACTTATTTAGTACTCTGAATGTAAAATAGCCCTAGATCTTAAAGGAAAAATACAGTCAAATTTGAAATCAGAATGTAATCTTTGGGCAAGCTGTTAGGGCTTTAGTGATTCCTCTTTCATTTTGAGCTTTTAAAATAGTGACTGCTGGGCTTCCCTGGTGGCGCAGTGGTTGAGAGTCCGCCTGCCGATGAAGGGGACACGGGTTCGTGCCCCTGTCCGGGAAGATCCCACATGCCGCGGAGCGGCTGGGCCCGTGAGCCATGGCTGCTGAGCCTGCACGTCCGGAGCCTGTGCTCCGCAACGGGACAGGCCACAACAGTGAGACGCCCGCGTACCGAAAAAAAAAAAAAAAAAAAAACAGTATAAGAAAGAATGATGAGATCAACATTCACCATTCTTGGATCTTCAGCAAATTCAGGATCAATGTAGAAAAATACTGGCATATCTACTCCCTCTTGTGGATTAAGCCCTTGTTCTTCAAAACAAAACAGAAGCACTGTATTTTACTGAAATACTGTCCAGCTTCAAATGGTACGACATTGTATGTAGAAATTCCGTTTACTGGTTTGTCAGTAGGAGTCTTAGCTTTATAAAACGCCAGTGCAGTCTCCCCTGGCACTACGTGTATTTCTGTTTGCTGAGGTCTAAAGTTCCACTGGAGACTTGCATGCACATCTGCATTAAAGGTGACTTCAGTGATGCGATCCTTAACAGGTACCATGTTTCCAGTCTGGTCTGATGCATGACCTGCTACTGCCGATTCTCCAGGTCCAGTAGTCCGGCCGTAGAGCCGGTAAAGGGGCACGGCGGCGCAGGACACCTCCCCAGCATGCCCACGGCCGCAGCGGCCAAGTTCGTGAGGAGTGTCTTGTTCGGCCGCCGCCAATCCTCGTCCTGTGCGCGCGTGAGGGGGTTCGTGCTCTTCGGCCGCCGCGGCGGCCGCACCGCCAGCCTCGGGCGCTTCCCTGTCCCGAGCCGTCTCGGCTCCCTCTAGGCGCCCCCTGTCCCGCTCCTCCCCGACCGGAGACAAGGCTCTACCCTCTCCGCAGCCCTGGTCCGGTTCCCAGGGTGATTCCAGGGCCACCCGCAGAGAGCGAGAGCGACGCGCCTTCGTCCCGGACGCCAGAGCCCTCCCATGGCCTGAACAAGTTTTGTTTTTTTTTTTAAGAGAATCAGAAGGTAGGCAGTCATTTTTCAAGCATTCGTGAACCGAGGGCTTCCTTTGCTGTCGCTACAGTTATCCACTGTTTCTTTATAGTATGCTGCATCTGTGTACTCACACATCCTCTGACTCTCAGACAAAACCTAGTTCTTTTCTCCCTCCGTTATTTCATGGACGACCCCGCACGTTACCAGTCACGTGGGGACAGAAATGATACAGTCATTTTTAGAAAGAATGTTTCTGGCCCTTAGTGAGATTTGCCCATTCACCCTCCACCACCTACATCAGTCCCTGCCTTTCCACACTGCAATGCTCTCAGACTGAGGTCCTCGCTTCGGGGGAGGGTGTACTTGGCAGAGCTCTTGAGCTCTGCTGCAGCTAGGTCCCCTTCCTACCTCTCATTTACCTGCCACGTTCCTATCCCTTTCCTCCTCGGCTTTCTGCCTGACTCCGATTGGGGAGTTTGTGGGTGTTCTGCTGGTTTTGCTGAAAATGTGATTTCTGGGTAATTCTCTTTGTTTTGTTGTATGATTGTTTTTGTTGTTCGGAATGGCTGCCAGGAAGAGAAGTGAGAAAATTCAGTGGAAACCAGTCCTGTGAACATTTAGAAATATTTTCCTCCTGTTTTCTTTCTAGAAAGATGACTTTGCGTAAGGAAGCGCAGGTTATATGTATACCCATCGACCAAGTTAATCTTCAAAAATAAAAGTAAAACACAGTCAGCCTAGCATACTACTTCTTCATAAACGCAAGCTGCTTCTTCCGGTGCTCAGAGATCTTCCTTTAACAGCCTGTTCTAGGAGGCTGCTGCTTTGTAAACTCAAGCCCATCAAGCTGTGTTCTTTTGGATGATTCAAAAGACTTGTCCATCTTCATCTTTCCCCATCACATTTTCTTTGACAGGTTTTAATTACCCACCTTGATTCTGGGGTCCTACCGAAAGCTCTCTGTGTACGCAAAGATGTAATTTGCCTGAGCACAGCAACTTAAGTTGATTGTTTTTAGGTGTGCCCTCCTTTCAAAAGGAAAATGTCTTCACTGGGGAAATTCAATTATGAATTTAATAAATCTTATGATATCTTAAAACATCCTGCATGCCCATTTTCTAAGCAAAATGCTTAATAGTGGCTCTTCATGCGGTAGCGAGATCACAGCTGTGATGACAAGGGAACGATATAAAATGGTCAGATTTCATAAACAGGAAGACTAGTCCTGACACCCCACATAGAACATATGCTTTAAATGATTCCACTAGTAGCAATTACGCTATCATTACCCTCCCACCACAGCCTGCCAATTTAAGAGCTCTTTCACTGATTCATTCAAAAACTATTTATTAAATGCCTACTGTTGCCAGGCCCTGTGTAATCGCAAAGGATTCAGTGATGATCAGAAACAGACGTGTATATATCACCCTTCCCCCTCCCCATATCCTCAAGTCCGTTCTCCAGTAGGTCTGTGTCTTTATTCCTGTCTTACCCCTAGGTTCTTCATGACATTTTTTTTCCTTAAATTCCATATATATGTGTTAGCATACGGTATTTGTCTTTCTCTTTCTGACTGACTTCACTCTGTATGACAGACTCTAGTAAGGTACATAGCTAGTGGGAAGCAGCCGCATAGCACAGGGAGATCAGCTCGGTGCTTTGTGACCGCATGGAGGGGTGGGATAGGGAGGGTGGGAGGGAGGGAGACGTAAGAGGGAAGAGATATGGGAATATACGTATAACTGATTCACTTCGTTATAAAGTAGAAAGTAACACACCATTGTAAAGCAATTATACCCCAATAAAGATGTTAAAAAAAAAGAAAGAAAGAAAGAAACAGACCTGATTCCTACTCTCATGCTCCCATTATCAGTGGGGAGATAAACATTACTCAAATCAATGACACAAATAAATTTAAATTTACTACCGTGGCAAGGGCTACATTGAATTATGCTGGGAGCTTACCCTGTCTGCAGTCTTGGTTGTCCCTTCCTTTGCTGGCAGGAACTGTGGCTGACTTCAAATTCCCATAGGACTAGGACCCCTTGAGATTCTAGGGGATGGGCAACTAGTATTTCTTAGCACTACCCTAAACATCTTGCACCTAAGATCAGACTGCTGGGTCCCTGAGCCAAAAATGTTTCTTCCCTGCTTTCCCTCCATACAACCCATCCCTCGTCCTTGCCCTGTTAGAAGAGTGACCAGTGGGAAATTAGGTCTCTCCACAGTGAGTTTAAAACTAAGAGGCAACCCAAGCAAGTGTCTTCAAAGATACCAAGAGTGTAGTAGCCCAAGCACCTTCTGAACCCTCTACTCGTAAGTAAAAACCTATTCCGAGTGATCAGTTTGCTCAGTACCTACAAAGGAGATTATGATACTGTGATAGCAGATTGACTTAAGAAGTTGGGGGAAGCACACCCTAGGAAATAGCGGTTGGGATTGGGTCTGAAGGAAGATTTAAAGTCAATTAGACAATGAGCCAGGGGAATCAGGCAAAGGTAGGGAGAAACAAAAGGGTCAGAAATAAATCTAGTGTGGTTAGGTCACCAAGGTGGTGCAAAATGAGTCTGGGAAGATATGCAGGACTCTATCTGTCAGGGTCCTGGAGGTCGTGTCTAAAATTTGAATCTTTATTTCCTTGTTTGTGTGCGTAGAACAGCAGGAGTGGGGAGAGATGATATCCAGGTTGCCTTCTGAAAACATCCCTTTAGAGGAAGTGAAAAGATAAATAAAATGAAAGGAGAACCAGTTAGAAGACAAGTATAGCATCTCAGGTGAAAGAAAATGGTGACTTGGACTAGGCTGGTGACAGTGATGTTGAGGCAGGTGGATAGTTCCCAGAGCTTCCCAATCTATAGGACTTGGCGATGTTGAGGGAAAAGGAAGTGTCCGGAATGGTACCTCTGTCTCTGACTTGCATAAAAGATGGTGTTTCCATTCACTGAAGTAGGGAATTCGAGAAGAACTACAGTGGGGTGTGGGCAGGAAAGGGGGAAGAGAAAATGAGTTTGATTTTGAAGGTGCTGCGTGTGAAGTGCTTCAAGGAATCTAAGTAAAGTTGTCAGGTACCTGAAGTTCATATGGGAGATCTGGAATGAAAATACAAATTTAGTTTTGAGAAAACAGAATTTTTTTGAGGTATGGTTGACTTACAATGTCGTGTTAGTTTTAGGTGTTCAGCACAGTGATTCAGTTATATTCAGTTATATATATATATATATATATGTATATATATATATATATATATATATATATATATTCTTTTTCAGATTCTTTTCCCTTATAGGTTATTACAAAATCTTGAGTATAGCTCTCTGTGCTGTACAGTAGGTCCTTGTTGATTATCTATTTATATATAGTACTATGTATGCCTTAATCCCAACCTCCTAATGTGTCCCCCCTCCTTCCCCTTTGGTAACTGTAAGTGTTTCCTATGTCTGTGGGTGTATTTCTGTTTTGTAACTAAGTTCATTTGTATCTTTTCTTTTTTAGGTTCCACATATAAGTGATGTCATATGATATTTGTCTTTGCCTGGCTTACTTCACTTTGTATGATAATCTCTAGGTCCATCCATCTTGCTATAACTGGCATTATTTTATCCGTTTATGGCTGAGTAATATTCCATTGTATATATGCGCCACATCTTCTTTATCCATTCCTCTGTCGATGGACATTTAAGCTGCTTCCTTGACCTGGCTATTGTAAATATTGCTGCTATGAACATTGGGGTATATGTATCTTCTCAAATTATAGTTTTCTCCAGATCTATGCCCAGGAGTGGGATTGCTGGATAATATGGTAACTCTGTTTTTAGTTTTGAAAATACAAATGTATGAGTCATCTGCATACAAGAGGTTTTCCTGAAATTCAGATTTCTCTTCACCGTGCTTCTTTTTCCAACCTTTCCAATTTGCAGATCCTTTGCTTTGATACAGAAAATGGTAAAGTTTGAGAGTTTGATGTTTAGTTCTCCACCTCCCCTTTCTCCTCCTTCATCATCATCTGTTCACATTACACCATCTGGACCACGTCTCAGGATCGTCCTTGTTCTTCTGTTTGTTCCAATTCATATCTTTCCAAAAGCCTTTTTCTTTTTTTTTTTTTTTTTACTGTCCCTGGCTTTTTTTTATCACTTTTATTATTTTTTAATTCAAACTTCATTTAATTCTGGGTTTTAGCACTCTTGCTGCAATTCCTGTAGATGCTCATCACTTACGTGTATTCTTCCTTGATTGTGAACCCATCTCTCTTGTTAGAAACAAGTTCCTTTAACTTGAGCATTTCAAAACCCTCCTTGTTCAATTCTTTTGGTCTCGTTAAAGGCTTTCTTCTTTTATTCTCATCTCAACCACTTGCTGTTATATCATCAGAATTAAGGTTTGGGATCCTACTTTCCTTCTTGAATCACCTGTCCTTTCATGCTATCTAATCAAAAACAAGTGTCCCCTTGTTAATCAACTATACTCCAATATAAAATAAAAAGTTAAATAAATAAAAAAACTAGTCTCCTTCTTCCTCTCTTTCTCTTCTTCTTCGTCTTCTTCCTCTTGCTCTCACTCTCTCTGATTTGGGGGGTTTTTCTTATGGAAAATTATCCATGATTAAAAACCAGCACAAATGGTCCTTCAGGTAGGTCTACAGTCCATGAGTTCTCAAGGATTTTGCAAGTTTGGGGTTATCTTGACACTTTCCCCACCTCTCCCTATCTACCTTTTGCAAAATTTACTATATATAACAAATTCTTGTAGTTGCAACCATTATATGACAATATTTCTATGACAAATTAATAATTTTATTAACATTTATTAAGATATGTGCAAACCATAAAATTCACCTATTTAAAATATACCATTCAGTGGTTTTAGCGTATTCACAGAGTTGCACAAACATCACCACCATCTAAATAAGAACATTTTCATCACTCCAGTAAGAGACCCATTTGTATTCACTTCCCAGTACACTGCCCACAAGCCTATAGAGCAACCACCGAGCTACTTTCTGTCTCCATAGATCCTGCCTGTTCTGGACATTTCATATAAATGGGATCATATACTCTGTGATGACTTCTGTCAATCAGCATGCTGTTTTCAAAATTCATCCATGGTATAGCATGTGTCAATACTTGACTTTTAATGCCAAATCATATTCCATTATATGACTATATCCCATTTTTACATCCATTCATCAGCTGATGAACATTAAGACCGTTTCCACTTTTGTGTCTGGGCTCTTGTAAGACTGTTTCCACTTTTTTGTGGGGGGCTATTGTAAATATTGGTGCTGTGAACATTTGTGTACAAGTTTTTGTGTGGACACGTGTTTTCATTTCTCCCGAGTATATGCCTAAGAGTGGAATTGCTGAGTCATATGGTAACTCTGTTTAACATTTTGAGGCAAATCAACCATTATTGCTTTTTCTTTATCATTTCTCATTGGAGGCAGCCATGCTCTCATTAATTCAGGAGAGAACTGGGGGCTTGATTTTGCATGGTGACAAAGTCAAAGCTTAAACAGTCTTTAAGCTAAAATTGCTTTGTTCAGTAACGCTGTCCTTGTCTACTGATTATCCAAGACTTGTCTCGCTGTTGTGATTGCATATTTTCCTTGGTAAAGCTGGATCTTAGTAAATGAGACTGCTCGAATTCTGTGAAGTAAAACGCTTGAGAGAGGAAACTGCAACACTTCCTTTGCCCATCTTGGAAATGAGACACTTTCACTAAATAAGGTTCTTTTGGGATGTTTTCTATGAAGTCATTTTTTAAGAAAGAAAAAGTGTTTGCCGAAATGTTTCTAGAACATGTTTAATTCATTTGAAGAAAATGAATCAATGATTAAAGAATGTGACTTTTTATTCTGAAAGAGAATTCGATGACCTGAGGACAGATATCTATTGCTATCTTGCTTCTGGGTCTCCGTCTGTAGGAGCTACCGGAATGTTGTATCCAACACAATGTTGTGTGTGTGTGTGCACACTTATCTTCAGAATTGTAAAATGCATCTATCTTGCCATTCACTGGTCAGACAAGCAGGTTTTCTTTTTAAAGAAAATTACAGAGATCGCTCCCCCACGTGGATTTCTCCTTGACAAAATATATATTATCCACTAACGTGCTGCAAAGTGAATCAATAGTCCAAGAATCCACCAAGCTAAAAACAGCAAGGTAATTTTGCTGGGACCGTGAACAGGCAGGACGTTATCATTGCAACTGCCCTGCCTACTGAACGGACTTAAAAATCTCCACTAAGTAGTCACTTCGGTGATAAGATCTGAGTTTGTTAACTACCTTCATATGAAAGAAACTGTAAAGTTGCAGGTCTAGAGTTGTGAGCCGCGGGCCACCCGCTCCCCACCTCCCAAGTTCTGTGTTTACTGCCTTACTCACCCACTTTGCATCGGCAAATCACAGGGAGAAGCTAAATGCTCTCAGCTGCGCTAGACCAAATCAAAGCTGAGATGAATAATGAACTTACTTTTCCATAAAGACATTCTGTTTGGCATTTCAGCTAATAAGGTAAGCTAATGGCAATTCTGGGCTATGGAAAAGGAGATAAATAGTCTCTTTGTGTTTGTTTTCTGTGCTAATCCATAATTTTTCTTTTAACATACTGGAGTTAATGTCATGTTTCACGATGCCTGCGAATTTGGGATGAACAATTTCATAAAGAGTACCCACCCCCCATCGGTGTGCCCTTTTCCTTTGATTTCGTTACTTATTGGTACTGGAGGGGCTGAGGGAGAAATCCAGCTTTTTAGAGAGAATGGCATCTGTATGATAATATTGTTATCATGTATAATGCAAAGTGAATTTAGCTTAAGAGCAGAATAGGTAGAGGCAGCAAAGACAGATAACATGATATAAGCCCTGATGATTGAATGTATTTAGCGTGATATATTGTAAATTAAATGTTGAATGTGCTACAAGGAAAGCAGAATGCATACTTCGTGCTGGTTTCTGAGTCATTTCATTTCTAAGTACATGTTATTCTAGAGAAGGTAGTAATTTTCAATTGCTAAAATTATTCCACAGCTTCGGTTTAGGTGGGTTTTCTTCTGTAAGACTGTTTTTAAAATAGCAGCGTGCCGGGAATGTGCATTTTCCTCATTACTTTCTTGATTTACTGTGGCTGCAAGGATTTCAGTTCGTGTGGAAAACGTACTTGTTTGTCCACTGAAGTTCAGGGAATAAAAAACCATCAGACCCCTGTGAGACTTTCATGGCTACCTTGGCTACTATATCTTAAAATCAAAATGTGATGAAACAGTTATGAGATTGGGATTTCTTTTTGTGATCCAGCTTTTCAGGGCTTAACACGGAGATTTTTCTTTTAGTCAGATCGGAGCACAAATCCCCGAGACTAGCAAAAGCTTAGCAAGATGGGGTGGGGACGAAATTACCATCTTTTCTTTTCAAGAAGAATGGCAAAAATGAAAAATAAGATTTCTGTTTTCTGGGCTCGTTGCTATGTCACCTGAAAATCAGAGACTCTGTTCTCTCAAAGTAGGTGACCTCAAAAGATATTTCAGAAGATCTATTCAAAACAGCCAAAGTATGTGGGAAATTTTGGAGAAATGGAAAGGAAATGGTTCTCCTTTTCCTACCTAATTTTCCCATTTTGTTTTTATGCGTGGGAGATGAGCTGTGACACCAGATATTTTTGTTTCGTGGAAATCTTTAAACATTGCAATCAGACTCTTATAGAAAAAGGAAGAATTTTTCTTCTCCCCTCCTCTAAATTGTTCACAGTATCTGTTTTTCCTAGAAGCATAAAGCGATGCTAAGTTTCAGCACAAGGGCCAGCCACTGCTAAAGACTTAGTTCCACTTACATGTCCCCCATGTACCACCTACAAATTGTAGGCATTTCTCTGGAAAAACCTCTAATTTAGCAAAAACCTATGAGAAGTAGGAGTGTAGCATTTTAGTCTATCTCAGCTCATTTTTAAGAACATATGTTACCTATTCATACCTCAAGGTTTTAAAATATGTCCAATTTCACAGCTTTTCTCTGTGTGGAGGACCGTTGGAAGCTCAAACATGGCGGAGTGCTTGGGGTCCGTAAAGGTGTTTGTCTTCTTTTCCTCTTTCTCCCCTTTCCGTCTGAGACCTCATCACTCCAGACCATGCTTGACTGTCCCATGCACTTTTACTGCTTCTTTATTTCTGACATTTCCCCCCGTTTCCCTTCTCCCCAGCATCACTGATCCAGAGCCTATGGGTTGCACTGTGTCCATTTGGAAGTTGGAAGAAATGAACAAACTAGAAAGCAAACTCTAACCCCCAAGTTGTTGTCTTCTATTTCCTGTCATTTATACAATAAGAAAACTTTGATACCAGCATGACTTTTTATCCACTACTGCCACCAACCCGATCATTTCAATATGCAGGGTTTTTTTTTTTTTTTTTTTTTTTTTTTTTGCGGTACGAGGGCCTCTCACTGTCGTGGCCTCTTCCATTGCGGAGCACAAGCTCCGGACGCGCAGGCTCAGCGGCCATGGCTCACGGGCCCAGCCGATCCGCGGCATGTGGGATCTTCCTGGACCGGGGCACGAACCCGCGTCCCCTGCATCGGCAGGCGGACTCTCAATCACAGCGCCACCAGGGAAGCCCAATATGCAGGGGTTTTGACCAGCATCCTTTTGGTGATTCTTTTTGTCTACAGTGGTCAACCCACTCACCCTTCACCATGAGATGCAAAGTTCCTAGTCCTTCCAGGCATGCTTAGTGATGCCAGATGAAAGCAGGTGTTACAGACTAACTCATTAACTCTTTGTGTTAATTAATGGAGAAAATCTAGAGAAAGCAGCACCTCTGCCTTCCCTTCTCTCTCTCACACACACACACACACACACACACACACACACACACGTGGAAAGACCACGGAGCCGCCATCCACGGAGGGCAGTGGTAACCGAGGCAACAGCGTGGTCACAGATGGCCCGCCATCCTAACAAGTTCTTGGCACACAGCGAGGAGGCTTGAGCAGAAGGCAGCAAACAGATTTGTTCCCAAATACATGTGAAGCCCATTTGTGGGGACAATCAGAATTAGGTGGAGGAGGAGCAAAGATGAGAGGGGGACTGGAACATCGCTACACTTGGTTACTATCGCTAAGGTTACCTCGTTGACGCACACAGGCTGGAGGAGCCGAGGGTATCTGCGTTATAAAGGTAAAGGTGGGCTTCCCTGGTGGCACAGTGGTTAAGAATCCACCTGCCAATGCAGGGGACACGGGTTCGAGCCCTGGTCCGGGAAGATCCCACATGCCACGAAGCAACTAAGCCCGTGCGCCACAACTACTGAGCCTGCGCTCTAGAGCCCGTGAGCCACAACTACTGAGCCCATGTGCCACAACTACTGAAGCCCACATGCCTAGAGCCCGTGCTCCGCAGCAAGAGAAGCCACCGCAATGAGAAGCCTGCGCACCGCAAGGAAGAGTAGCCTCCGCTCACAGCAACTAGAGAAAGCCCGCGCGCAGCAACGAAGACGCAACACAGCCAAAAATAAATAAATAAATAAAATTAAAAAAAAAAAAAAAGTAAAGGCATTACTGAAAAGCCAACATCTCTAAAACTGGGCTCACTACCTTCCCCACAAGACTTCTTAACCTGCATTTCCTACTCCTGTAAATAGGACCACCGTCTACCCATTTCTTCAGCCCAGAAACAGAGGGGAAAACCTTGATTTTCCCCTCTACCTCCCCTTACATCTCTAAGATAGACCCCTAAGAGTTGGTTGGATGGATGAATGAATGGATGGGAAAATCACCAAGTCCTACAGATTTTATTTCTATCCACTTCTCTTCATCCCCTCTGCCACTATCCTTGTTGAAGCGCCATACTTTCTCACCTAAATTAGTATAAATTCCTCCTAAGTGTTCTTCCTGCCTCTAGGTTTCCTCTAATCCAGTTTATTCTATATATTGGGTTGGCCAAACATGTTCGCTCGGATTTTGCCGTAAGATGTTACGGAAAAACCTGAACGAACACCTTGGCCAACCCAATACTAGCGTCCAAATGACGTTTCTGAAATACAGATAGAATCAGTAAATCTTCTGTTTTTACATCCTTCAATGGTTCCTCCATACTCCCAGTGGTAAAGTCCAGACTTCTTCCCATGACTTACAGGGCGTGACATACTTGGGGACCTTTTTCTTTCACAGCCTGATTTCTCAACACTCCCTCTGTCTACTCTGCATTTCATCCACACTGATGTACTTTTAACTTTCTCATATCCATTCACTCCAAACTCCTCTCTTCCTTATTTACGCCTTGTGAACTTTTTAGTCTTGGCTGAGATGACACTTCCTCCAAGAAGCCCTCTCTGACTGGCCATGTTTGTGTCCAGTCTCTCCCCATAGTTCTCATCACATCCATTATTTCCTTATCATGCTCCTTCATTTTACATGGGGTTGCCTATTCCACTGTTTCATGAAGGTAGATATCTGGTCTCTTATTCACAGTGTGGCCACAAACGAGCCCAAAGAAAATTCTATCCGACTGCATGAATAGAAACTTGGACTCCTTAACGACTTTACTGCCTTTTTTTGTGTGTGTGTGGTACACGGGCCTCTCACTGTTGTGGCCTCTCCCGTGGCGGAGCACTGGCTCTGGACGCGCAGGCTCAGCGGCCACGGTTCACGGGCCCAGCCGCTCCGCGGCATGTGGGATCTTCCCGGACCGGGGCACGAACCCGTGTCCCCTGCATCGGCAGGCGGACCCTCAACCACTGCGCCACCAGGGAAGCCCTATTACCTTTGTTTTGATGAGGTTGCAGAAACCAAATGCAATAATTCTTTATGTTACTCATTCCTGCAAAGAACCGTGCTAAAGCCATTCACGGAAATTCTTTCATCTTCGTGTGCTTATACCTGTTTCATAAATGAGAAGACTGAGGCTCAGGTTGCCATGAGTAACACTGATATTAACGAATGGGCCCCCTGGTCTGTTCGATTCCAGGAGCCAGCTCTTTCTATCCTCCACGTGGCCCACTGCCACCCTGGAGTGAGAGAAAATTTTAATCTTAAAAATGAATAATGGATGGTAGAAAAATCCTTGATTTTTCACCACCTGCCTGTTCCTTTGCTTTCTGGCCTCCCCAATGCACCCTGAGTGTGTTCTTCCCTTATTGTTAACCTGAAAGTACCTTTCTTTGTGCTGTATTCTTTCTTCTCCAGGCTCAGTGCCTTTTTCTGCCTTTCTTGTTCTCTCCATGGTGAGAGTAGCTAGGCCTCACGTTTCTGTTCTATTTCCATTGTCCTTTTCAACGTGAATTTCTTTCCCGGTCCTGCTCTGTGATTACTCCTTCCACAGCGCTTTTGCCTGAGCTCAGTTAGATCTTAACATTCATCAGTCATAGCTTGACGTCAGACTACTCAGGGGGCTTCCAGCAGCCTTTCGGGGGAAGCAAATTGCTGCTGTTACCACCCGACCCCTTAATTAGCGGTGCTCTCTGCAGGAGAAATCTCTTGAAGTGCAGCTAGAAAAGGGGCATCTACGACTTCTGGACAATTATCCACGTTGTGTTGACCGTGATTGTCTTTAGGGTCCTTGTGATCCAAACCAACCCATGGATGTACATGGTCCCAAAAGCTGAGAGACAACAGTACAGCATCATGTGAGGAGCACACGCTCCTAAGGTGGATGGACCTCGCTTTCTCTATGTGGCCTCGAGACATCAGTTTACCTTTCTGTGCCTGTTTCTTCATCTGTAAAACAGAGATAATAACGGTGCCCACCTCGTAAACTGTCGCCCAGCACAGAGTAAGTCCTCCTCCACGTTGGTGGTGTTGGTGGATGGGGTATATGGAGAAATGGCTCCAAATACGGCCCATCCTCATCCTAGAAAAGTGTGAATGAGACTGTTTAGGGCAAATGTGGCTTTGCAGGTGGGACTGAGCTAAGGATCTTGGGATGGGAAGATGACCCTGGATTATCTGGGTGAGTCCTCAATGGAATCACAAGGGTCCTTGTAAGAGGGAAGCAGAGGGAGACTTGACCACAGGGGAAGGCCATGTGACCATGGAAACAGAGATTCGAAGATGCTGTGCTGCTAGTTTTGAAGTGGAGGAAAGATGGGCAAGGCGAGGACATGGGTCATCCCCTAGAGCTTCCAGAGGGAGCTCAGGGCTGCTGATACCTTGGTTTCAGCCCAGGAAACCAACTTGAGACTTCTGGCCTCCAGAACTGTAAGGGAAGAAACGTGAGTTGTTTGAAGCCACTAAGTGTGTACAATTTGATACAGCAGCCCCAGGAAACTAATACGGCGGTGATATTTTAGGAAACGAAAGATGACTCCAAAGGAGCTGATAGTGTACGAAAGGGGATATTACAAAGGCTGCTGCATGGGGGGCTGGGAGGGGGGCAGGGGGTATTGGGGAGGCCCTCTGAGCCTTAGCTGTGCGCCTGACAGGTGGTTGGAGGTACCGCAGTGCCGTGTGTTAGAGGAAGGGCAGAAGGAGAAAGTGGAAGGGTGCCGCCTGGGTGGGGATTTTAGGCAGAACCAGAAGGGAGGTCTTGTGGAGGCGGGAGCTGGTGAGTGGTGGTTGAGGCTGGGGTGTGGCAGGGAGGGTGCCAAGCCGAGGGTAGAAGGCCCTGCTCGGCGAGGAGTGATCAGTTCAGAAGAAAGGATGGTTTGGGGATTTCCTTGAGGAGGGAAAAGAAATGTGGACTTAGAAAAGACCCACAGAAACCAAAGGACCGATT
Organism: Stenella coeruleoalba; assembly: GCF_951394435.1. NCBI lineage: Eukaryota > Metazoa > Chordata > Mammalia > Artiodactyla > Delphinidae > Stenella > Stenella coeruleoalba. The sequence goes on along the minus strand of NC_137160.1, from coordinate 55,701,696 downwards.
TTCTATTGTTCTCAGCTCCCTATTACTCATAGGAAAAAGGCAATCCAAGAAAAGGCGTTTTGAAAAAGACCTGTTGTGCTTTAAACCAAGTCAAGGTTATTAGCAAGAGGTTGAGTGCCTTCCGCTTAATCTACAAAGCGATCCCATCCGGAGAGGCTCAGTCTGGAGTGAAGTTTGTTTTGAACTCTCCATGTATTGTACGCAAATTGGTGTTTCCTGTAGAACACACTGCCCTTTCTCGAGGCCATGCCTCCACATATGCTGTTTCCTCTCGTGTAATACCCTCTTTTTCTCCCTGGGTCCAGCTGGCAGTCTGGACCACCATCCAAGTCTCAAGTCAAGTACGACCTCCTTGAAGCAGTTTCCATGGTAACTGCACTGTCTAGTATGTATTTTCCAGCAATGTCGTAACTTCATTGCAGCCACACTTGTGTGCTTCTCGCTCCCCTCCCGCCACAAATTCTACCTCTCCCTCCACAGATTGAGATCGCTGGGGGCACATACCAATCTATTAGTACTTGCATCTTCTGCTCCCATAGTGCATGGCATATAGGAAGCCCTCAATAAATGTGAATGGTTGCTAAGAGAGTAGATCTTAAACATTCTCAGCGCAAAAAAAAAAAAGGCACTTAAGTGATGTGATGAGGTGTCAGCTATGTTAAGCTATGGTGGTCATCATTTTACAATATATAATTGTATAAAGTCGATAGGTGGTACCCCTTAAATTAACACAGTGTTATATATCAATTGTAGCTCAGTAAAGCTGGAAACAGCACACACAATGTAAGGGGGCTTCAAGAACAAAAAATAAATGTGAATGGATGGATGGATGGATGGCTTCATTCATTCACTCATTTATCCTGTGGGCAGAGTTATCGTGGAATAAAGAAAACAAGTACAGTTCAGGAACCCTAATGTCAGTGTCTTGAGAAAGTAAGGCCTTCTACACTATTCTTTCAAAAGCAGGAAATTATAAAAGGAAATAACACCAGAACTGCATGAAACAGGTATTAATTCCTTTATCATGTATTGTATAGTTCAAACAACAACTCAAAATCGGAGCTAGAATTTAAGAACAAGTTTTCTGGACTTCCAGATTGAATTCACCTTCTCTCCTATGACATGATTTTTTTTTTTAACTGAGGCAGTCTATCAAGGGAGAACAACAAAATACCATGTTAAATGCACACTGATTTATTTTCAAGCATAATAAAACCGCAGGTGGGTTTTTACCTATTGTATTTCACAATTGAGGAAAACTTGTCTAAAATTCACAATTTTTTCCTTAAAAAAGATAAATATGTCATGTTCAATGCATGCTACTATCATTAATGGTTACTACTATTATCTTTTGTTATAAAAATGGATAGTAAGAGCAGTAGTCCAACATGTCATGTTCATATTGGGAATAAAATTATATGAACTGACTCACAGATAAAGGAAACAAACTTATAGTTGCCAAAGGGGAGACGGAAGGGAAGAGGGATAAATTAGGGGTATGGGATTAACAGATACAAACTGCTATATTTAAAAGAGATAAGCAACAAGGATATGCTGCGTAGGACAGGGAATTATACCCATTATCTTGTAATAACCTATAATGGAGTATAATCTGCAAAAATACTGAATCATTATGCTCTACACCTGCAACTAATACAATATTGTAAATCAACTATTCTTCAATTTTAAAAGTTATCTTATAATAATTAAATGCATCACTAATAAATTATCAAGTGATTACATATCTACAGTCTCTGCCCACAGCAAGCAATTCAAAAGGCCCAATTAGTATGTTGAAGTCTCAGGAATAAATTATAAACTACTTCATCCTCATCCTACATCCTATTTTTAAATTTATTTAGGCTGTGCCGGGTCTTGGTTGGGGCATGCGGGATCTTCATTGTGGCATGTGGGATCTTTAGTTGTGGCATGCAGACTCAGTTGTGGCACGCGTGTGGGATCTAGTTCCCCAACCAGGGATAGAACCCAGGTCCCCTGCATTGGGAGTGCGGAGTCTTACCCACTGGACCACCAGGGCAGTCCCTGAAGTACTTTGTAAACTTTGAATTACATAGTTAACAAGCTCTAAGAGTTTATTCATTACTATGAACAGGAAAAAGTTGCAGCTGGCTACCAGATTGGGTGATACATGCCTACATCGTACATCAAACATGTAGAATTTGAACACTTTCCGCCTGTAAAAGGCACGATGCCTGCCGTTGTAGGCGATACAGATATGTGTACCAACCATGCTCAGTTCTGTGCTTTACAACTGCTGAGAATTTCTAGTCTTATTTGTTTATAAACCAAGCAATGGGCTGTTTCTTAACATCTGAAAGACCCTGATCGGCCTGATTAAAACTGATGAATTGCTTTAAAGAAAGAACAACTAGCATTTTAATATTTCCTGACTTCAAGTAAACTAGTAACAGTGTTACTCCCTCTTAGTACTCTGTAATTAAGTCCTGTGTTTGTGATAGGGGAATAATTTTGTTGGGCTAAAACATCAGGAAAACTCAGTTCTTTGACGCACTCACGGAAGCTTTGAAGGGTTGTCTGTTATTCTAACACAGTTCCGATCTTCTCTCTCTCCTTTCCATGGTTTTAATTTTGTGGCTCTATCCCAATCTACATTATTTTAAAATGACTAAGAAATTAGATGTCATCAACTAGTCATGTACTGGGCTTTTCAAAAATTGTCTCGTTTCTAAACTACCATGAAATCAGAGGGAAAAACGTGTAGTGTTGCATTCATCACTGCACATGACTTTTATAAGCTGGCATATTTTGCTTTCTCAAAACAAAATTCTATATCAAGTCTAAGGTTTTTTAAAAATTTAGTATTTTTTGAAAGTTTTGTTTATGAGGAGGATGCATTTGTATAAGATATAAAGTTAATATTGTTCATTACTTGGTCAAATTAATGTATTCACAGAGTCAAAAATCACATACAAATCAAGTTGAAGGGACCATAAGAGGGAATATACTTAAGTGTCGCCTATGTCTGAGTGCTTCATTTTTATAGAAAAAACATAAATAAGTTATTGAGGAGGGAGAGCTAATTCATTATAGCGGAGGTTTGAACATAAAAAGGAAAGAAGAAAGAAAATAACATGTTTGGATTTTGAAATCGTATGACACCATAACACCCCAAATTGGGAAGAAGATGGAAAACACATCTTGAAAACCTAGTCCACACATGCATGCCTCCCTCACAAAATCCCAGCCCTATTTTATTAACACATTTTCACACGGAGCAGTTGGATCTAATGAGAGGCTAGATCTTGCCTTTGTGTCCGAAATGGACTTATTTCTCCCCTCGTTCTGAGTTCTGCTGTAGCCAGCCCCAGAGCCTGGAGAGCCTGCTTCGTTGTTCATCATTAGCGTTTATCATTTTTACAGAATGCCACGGCGCGCTCAGAACTATACCTTGCTATTCAAAAGAAAACACAAAATCCCTGCACTTGGCGGGGGGGGGTGACCCAGACCATTAAAAGGATTCACAGAGTCTAAGAAAAGGAAACTACAAGAGCGATGAAACCATGCATCTGGTAGGCTGCCTCTGAGAGGTGGATTCCCAGGGGCTATGGATGGATGGGTGCCTGGGAATTCTTTCTCCCGCTTAAACTGACCACCGACTGCGACGGCTCAGAGCAGCAGGCTACCTTGGAGCAGGGGCAGGTGGCAGTCCCGCAGTGGAGCAAGCCAGGTATTGAAGTCACATAACAGGTGGGCGAAAGTGCCCTTCCTCCCCAGTGGGCAAACACCATTCACCTGCCATCTGTGTGACAGCATTCAGGGTCAGGGGAACACCTGACAAAGGGTGAAAGAGAATCTACTCCCATTACTTTTATGATCATGCAGAGAAAACTTCCATAAAAACAGAGGATAAGAATGTGGCGTGGTCCATTTGCAGCAACATGCATGGACCTAGAGATTGTCATACTGAGTGAAGTAACTCAGGCAGAGAAAGAGAAATATCGTATGATATTGCTTATGTGTGGAATCTAAAAAAAAAAATGATACAAATGAACTTATTTATAAAACAGAAACAGACTCACAGACTTAGAGAAAGAACTTATGGTTACCAGGGTGGGGAAGGGTGGTGGGGAGGGATAGTTAGGGAGTTTGGGATTGACGTGTACACGCTGCTGTGTTTAAAATGGATAACCAACAAGCACCTACTCTATAGCACAGGGAACTCTGCTCAGTATTCTGCAACAACCTAATTGGAAAAGAATTTGAAAAAGAATAGATACATGTATATGTATAACTGAGAAAAAAAATGTGGCATGGTGATGACATACACCCCTGCCCTCACACAGACCTGATTTCCTCTTTCATATTACCCAATAAATGCAATTTCCTCCTAAAGTACATTTTTAAATAAATAAGAGCAGTAGGATTCTGACAAAGGTATATTTTTCTGGGTGGGAAAGTGATGCATTTGGTTTCATTTCCTCCTGGTGTCGTAATCCTTTGTCACATCAGCAATGCTACCAAGATTGGAACACTGATTTTAATATTTCATACTTTAATTGACTTATCTACTCGGTTTGAAATTTGGGGTGACAGTATATTTTCAGCTCAACCTATTTTAATTCTTATCCTAGACGCCAAGGAATCAGATGACAATAGGTTTAAGGTAACATTAACCACTTCTTATTTTTGGCAGGTTGGTAAAAATTATTAAATTTTAATTATTAAATCGGTCTATAAAGTCAAGTAAAATGCACTCAAAATCATCCTTATATTCATTTTTGTAACCACAGAGCCTGCCACATGGCAGGCACTCAATAGATAGCTGATGAAAGAATGATGGGGGGAAGCACATCATTAGAAGCACCTCCATATGCAATCAGAAGGAACTCTTTCTAACCATATCTGAGGTTTCCGCTAAATGAATTTCAATCACCAAACAGTAAAACTCAGGTGAGATGCCCTTAGACCTCCAATGATCGTGAGTGGTTTCAAAAGAGCTGTAGTTTATTTGTTAGAAAGGAGAATAAGTTACATGAAGTCCTCATAACATAAAATTTGCCTTTCTTACATAATGGAAATGGTAAAAGTGGCATTAGAGTTCTGCTTCTTTCTCCAAAGGATATTTTTTTAAAAGCACCCACAAATGTCATCCCATCTATTTTTAAGCAAAGTGCTGCTGGATAAACAGCTGAATCGTCTAAACCCAACGGGAAAATTCAACTTTAATAAGCTATTTTATCTCATTGAAAATAAGTGACACAGACCGATACAGAACATATGGGTTTTTGCATATGATTACATGTACATTTTCTTAACTTTAAATACAAAATTCTAACCCAAGCTGAAAATACAGGAAAGAAAAATAGCTTTAATAATAGTTCTTGCTGATTCTCCTACCCAGCTTTCATCAGTTTCCAGCTAAAACCTGTTCCTTAGGTTTTCTTTGCAAGTGATGGAATAGAATCTGTAGGCTGAGCTCATGTGAAGACGACGCAAATTCTGAAAGGCCAGATCTATATGGACTGTAAATTGGTGGGCTTTTCACAGATTTTGTTTTTTTAAAGAAAAGTGCGTTCGGGGTTTTTCCACAGAATTCATTTTGTAATGAAATTGATACATGTTCATTCTGAAAAAAATACAGACAGTACGGAATGGTACCGAGTTAAAAGTGAAAGCCCCCTGCTTCCCAGGCTCCCCCCTCCTACATCCTAAAGATAGCCACCACTATTATCATTTTAGTGTTTTCTGATATTCCTTGCATGTACTCAAACACAAAAATATATGCGTATGTATGAGTGTTATACTGTAAATACTATTCAGCACGTGGCCCTTTTACTTTATTATATATGCAGTTGACCCTTGGACAACATGGGGGTTGGGATGCCAACCCCCCACGAAGAAGAAAATTTGCATATAATTTATAGTTAGCTCTTCCTATAGGCGGTCCCTCCATATCTAAGGTTCTAGATCCTCGGATTCAACCAATCAGGATCGTGTAGTTCTGTAACATCTACTATTGAAAAACAATCCACGTATAAGTGGACCCACACAGTTCAAACCCACATGGTTCAAAAGTCAACTGTGTTGGTCTTCTCTCCATGTCAGTAAATAGATCCACCCCATTCTTTTTAGTAGCTGTGAGACGCTTCGTTACATGGCAGTGTTCCTTCCTTTAGCAATTGTTTAATGCTCATCTACCATATGCCGGGCGCACTTCCAGATACTGAGAATAAAGAACTAAACAAAACAAAATCGCTGCGTTCAGGAAGATCACATTCTACATATTGAGGAACGAGGATGTTAGCAATGCATATCGACAACCGTCATTCACGATCACATTGTTAGCTTTTTACAAATGATGCCAAAATAAATCGCCCAGTAATTAAATCTTTAAACCAATTCATCAGTTGAATAAATTGCAGATATTATTTTTATATATCAGTCTTTCAGTCAGTGCTTTTGTTATGTTATCAACTGAGTTTCATTAATTAAAATAATGCAATAATAGAATTTTTATGAATCACTCTATCTTTTATAAATCTATATCCTCAAGTACCTTAATAAAGATATTAAAATTTTATCTGAATTGAATCCACCTGGGATAGCCTATGTTAATGCTTCAAAGGGGAAGCTCGTCAGATGCCCTAGTTTCCCTCTACTTTTACTGATCCATGTGCTAGAAACTTCTGATTTAATTATTTCATGATCCCCAAATGCCTCCCGGATACAATTTTTATGTCTCCTTTTGGTTTCTGTATAACATAAGAACAAAGGAAGGATGTTTTGTAAATCAAAACAAATAAATGTACTTCTCCATAGGAAATTCAAGAAAATTATGCCTCCTACAAAATTGGACAGAAAAATCAATTGTTACTTACGTGATTCTTGTTCAAAAAGCCATCCCTAAAACACCAGATAGGGAAAACCACTTCTGAGTGTCTGTTGCCTCTGTGTCCCATATATTTATTACAACTGAAATCAGGTCAAATTTTACATCTAGAAGCACTTTGGACGGGAGAAGAGAACAAATCCCCCCCTTTCCTGCCTCATCCTACCCCACAGTGTCCTACCTACCCCCTAAAAGTATTTTCTGTTTGGGACTTCTTACAGTGATATCGGAACATTTGACTAGTTTGGCTAGAAGCTAGGAAGCACTTAATTTTCTTTTTCTGATTTAAGAACTATGTCCTCCTTAAAAAAAAAAAAATTCCCTGTGGACTTTCTGACACAAAAGAGTTTGTTTTGTTTTCTGGATGTTGTCCAACTCTGTCTCAAGAAAAAAGAAAATAATTACTTTTTGCCAGATGGGATATCATAAGTGGAGCTTAATTTAACACTTTTCTGTTAATTCAAAATTTTTTCTTCCTCTGCACAAACAATTGCAAACTTGAGTGGGAGGTTAAGTGCCCCCTCACCCAGCAGCAGTGAGGTGTATATGAATTACAGCAGGCCAGCCTCGTTACTAGGAGGAGGCAGCAGGCCAGCCTTATTACCAGGAGGAGGCTTGAATAGCTGAAGAACCCAAATCAGGTCAGTTTGACTCATTACCAAAAAGGTAAAGAAAGGGGGAAAAAGACCCAAAATAAGCCTTTCTCAAATGAAATATATCTGCGTTGTTACTGTTTGTAGGAGTTCACAACTTCTGTACTGGAAAAACTCATCGTTGAATATGAAATGTGGGTATGTGTCCGTGTATGTGTGAGAGAGAGAATTCTAAAGACAATATTCCAGAATTCCCGTCAATATTGGATGTTACAATCCAAAAATGGGCAGAAGACCTAAATAGACATTTCTCCAAAGAAGATATACAGACCGCCAACAAACACATGAAAGAATGCTCAACATCACTAATCATTAGAGAAATGCAAATCAAAACTACAATGAGATATCACCTCACAACAGTCAGAATGGCCATCATCAAAAAATCTACAAACAATAAATGCTGGAGAGGGTGTGGAAAAAAGGAACCCTTTTGCACTGTCAGTGGGAATGTAAATTGATACAGCCACTATGGAACAGTATGGAAGTTCCTTAAAAAACTAAAAATAGAACTACCATATGACCCAGCAATCCCACTACTGGGCATATACCCTGAGAAAACCATAATTCAAAAAGAGTCATGTACCACAATGTTCATTGCAGCTCTATTTACAATAGCCCGGAGATGGAAACAACCTAAGTGCCCATCATCGGATGAATGGATAAAGAAGATGTGGCACATATATACAATGGAATATTACTCAGCCATAAAAAGAAATGAAATTGAGCTATTTGTAATGAGGTGGATAGACCTAGAGTCTGTCATACAGAGTGAAGTAAGTCAGAAAGAGAAAGACAAATACCGTATGCTAACACATATATATGGAATTTAAGAAAAAAAATGTCATGAAGAACCTAGGGGTAAGACAGGAATAAAGACACAGACCTACTGGAGAACGGACTTGAGGATATGGGGTGGGGGAAAGGGTGAGCTGTGACAAAGTGAGAGAGAGGCATGGACATATATACACTACCAAATGTAAGGTAGATAGCTAGTGGGAAGCAGCCGCATAGCACAGGGAGATCAGCTCGGTGCTTTGTGACCGCCTGGAGGGGTGGGATAGGGAAGGTGGGAGGGAGGGAGACGCAAGAGGGAAGAGATATGGGATCATGTGTATATGTATAACTGATTCACTTTGTTATAAAGCAGAAACTAACACACTATTGTAAAGCAATTATACCCCAATAAAGATGTTAAAAAATATATATATACTGGGGGTTAGAAGGAATCATGGAGCATGCCATTAGCAAAGACTCTTCTACAAAGATAATCATTCATTATCTTGAATAAGATTCTTACCTCATGACAGTTTTTATCATAAAAAGTTGGCACGGTCTAGGTTCATGATACAATGCAAGACATGACACATACCTATATTTATAAGCCCATGTCACTTTCATGTCTCTATTTGCTATATTTCGTTTGCACAGATTCCTCTGAGTGAAACAAATGTTGGTATAAGCTGTACAAAAAATGTAAGTTCCCAAAGACTGCGTTCTGTTGTGGTTTTTCCCATCTACACCTAGGAGCCAACCTCCATTTTTGTTCTCTGCATATCCGTAGAGGAGATCAAAACAGTTTTGCAAATTGTGAAAAGAAGTCATGAAGATGAATCATTTTCTCATTTTGTTAAGTTCAGAGGATAAGTAGTTGCAGTATGATGAAGCTGAAAGCACTCAGGTCCTAGAGAGAAGAGATCTGAATTCTAGCCCAATTCTGCCACTTATTAGCGGTGTAAACTGTAATTTACATTCCGGGTGTCCGTTTCTTCGTTTGTAAATGATGGCATTTATCAAAGCGTGATGTGAATAGATGTTCATCTGAAGAGAAGGAATTGAATTTGACAAACCGAGTGATATACTCAGGTTTCTTTGTTGGCAGACCTCCACAGAAACACCCAATTGCAGCTCCCTAGAGGCCGCCAACGACTCTCTCCCGGATGCTGGCTATGCATTCGATCCCCCAAACCCACCGCCATGATACTGCACCCCGCCAGCAGCTCCTGCATGCACAGGGCACTCCCTACCTCTGCGTATCAGATGGCAGACTTCTTCCCTGCTATTCATAGAGGAAAATCCAGGACTGAAGGTTCCCACACTTACATCCCAACTGATCCAAACATCAGGTATAACTCAGGTGATGTAATAAACGATTTCATGAGCACTTTTAGCTCATTTTATTTTTTAAGCTTATTTGATAATCTGCTTGGAACTGGAAATACAGGCAGGAATAAGACATAATCTCAGCCAGAGGAATGATGTCATCCTGCCTCTCGAGTAGCTTACAGTTGGGTGGGTGAGACGGATTTGTCAACAAGTGGTTTTAAAATATTGTGATCGTGTTACATTAGTAGTATGGGCAGCTTGTCAGAGCAGTTCTTTATTTTTTTAGGTGAGCTCTATATTTGTTCCATGAAGGCAGGTCATTATGGAATTCTTGGTCTTTTAGAATGTAGAAGAGCTTAAACAAAAGATAGGTCTCTGAGAATCCAGTGTATTTCGTGTGGTGTGATGTGTAGATTTTCCTCTTCATTTGTCAACAAGAAACAGAAATTTCACAGATGACTCTCTTGCCCTTAAAAGCTTGTCCATTAAATTCACAAGCCCGGCGGGTGCTCTGCTAGGCGCTGGGTCTGAAGTCCAAACAGCAGAGGTTCCCTCTGCTTGGACAGCGTTTGTGGGGCTCCTGAGAGGCCGGTTAGGGAGCTGGTATTTACATGTAGGTTTTGAGCCAAACTAACTCCTAGAGAAGGAACAGAGCACATACAGCTCACGACTGAAGACAGCCTGCCTATCAACCAGCTCTGAGTGGTCCTGTCTGCACCTGGAGTCTCACGCCCGCCACCCCAGAAGCCGCCACCTGTGATGGCTGGTTCTGGGTGCCCCACCTGGCTAGGCTAGAGGACCCAGTTATTTACTTAAACACTAATCCAGGCATCCCTGGGAAGGAATTGTGTAGATTAAAATCTACATTCAGTTGACTAAGGAAAGGCGCTGACCCCTGATAATGTGGTCGGGCCTCGTCCAATCAGGTGAAAGGCCTAAGAGCAAAGCTCTTCTTCCAGAAGCAGCATCAGCTCTGCCCGCAGACGGCAGCATCAGCTCTGGCCTGAGTTTCCACCCTACCAGCCTGCCCACCAGATTTCATACTTGCCATCCCCCAAAACCAAAACCATGTGCCAATTCCTTCAGAGAAATCTCTGTTCATTCTGTTCTGCTCTCAGAACGTTGACTGATCCACTGTCCCTTACTCACAGGCCACTGAAGATTCCCCCAAGTGCACGGAACTTCCCACCCCAAGCCCCTCCCACCCCCAGGCTCAAAGAGCCTTGAACAGTTCCACAGTCCACCACGGTTCAGCTCTATCATGAATTAAATAGGCTGTAGGGGGTTGGCTCCCCGTGGGAACTTAATCATCACTTACAACATGATTTCTACACAAAAATACCTTCTGAATTCCGAAAACAACTTTTATTTAATAGACATTATATATATATATATATATATATATATATATAATACTTATATGTAAGTTCATACCATCTTTATCCTTACAGTAAGGCCCTGAGTATGTGTTCCTGTCCTCATTTGATGTTTGAGAACACTGAGGTTAAAAGAGATTAAGGTCACTGGGCCAAAATCACACCTGGTAAGTCGTAGAGTCAGATCTGAACCCGGCTTTACCTGATTCCAAACTCTATACTATATTCATGTCACTATGATCCTTCCCCGTACGTGAAAAACCGGGTAAGAATTACATAGTGGCAAAACATTCCATTTTCTTCTGTGCCACGTTTGTAGGTGTGCTGTGTGGAGAAGGGTTTAGACATTACCTAACATTTATTGAGAGCTTGCTATGTGCCAGGTGCTTAAAGATTCCTTTAATGAAACGTCTAGGTTGAATAATATATCATTTCTATACTTGGACACTTCAAGATTCTAAAACATGTTATTCCTAATGATTTTTTTCTCCCAGTCCATCTATTTTGGTCATAGATATTTAATGGGTTTTTCTCTCTAGTTCTTAAATGACAGAGGTTTCACATTGACATCAAGTACCATATAAATTAGAATAAAAAGACAGGGCTGTTCTAAGGTGAATGAAAGCCTTTTAATTTATTTATTAATAACATGCAAATGCCTTTTCATTTTGTTAATGGTGTCCTTCACTGTGCAAAACTTTGAAGTTTGATTAGGTCCCATTTGCTTTTTTTGTTTGTTTCTTTTGCCTGAGGAAACAGATCCAAAAAAATTATTGCTAAGACGATGTCAGAATGCACTGCCTGTGCTTTCTTCTAGCAGTTTTGTGATTTCAGGTGTTACATTTAGAGGCGCAAACAACTAGGTATAAAATAAGTTACAAGGGTGTAATGTACAGCTTAGGGAATATAGCCAATATTTTATAATAACTTTATATGGAGTATAATCTATACAACTACTGAATCACTATGTTGTACACCTGAAGCTAATATACTATTGTAAGTCAAGTGTATGTCAATTTTTAGAAAAACAACATGCAAATACATTCAAGCATCAGGCTGCCTGCTCTTGCTTTTGCACATGTGGTACCAACCCAGCTGATGGACTGACTCCTTCTGAGAGGGCATCTCCAACCCTGGCCAGTGCGTTCTCTGACTCTCGGCTACACAGGGGCCCATTCAGAAAGACACTCCTGTCTGTCCTTATTCTGAAGATAGACAGCCATTTAGAAATATTCTTCTACAAAAATACAATCAGTAAATGTAAAGGTAACTAAGAACCGGAGCACTCAATTCAAAGAGTATTACTTTAGGGTCTCATAGCTGTTCATCCAACAAGCAAGCACGTCTTAAGCATTTACTTTATCGAAGGTGCTTTGGGAGAAACAAAGATGAATCACATTGTCTCTCTGATGAATAATGAGCGTGGCGGCGCTGGGTACTGGATGCTCTAAAACACAATGTTTTTCAAACCAATGGCCGCAACCAATTAGTGGTTAGTGAAATCAATCCAGTGGGTCACAAACAACATTATTTTTAATTAAGTAGAATACAATAGAAGAAAATAGAAGAGAGAGTGCGTGGCATGCAGAGAGGTTAAGTAGCTCTTTCTTTCAGTGGCATATGTGCATGTACCCATTTCCAAAGTAAGATGTATTTCTTACTGTGAAACATAGTTTAAAAAGTGTTCAAAAGCTCCTGATTTAGAGAGAGAGAAAAAGAAGAAAACAAAAGTCTTGGACTCAAGAAGCAGCTTGCTGGGAAGATAAAGCTGATTAACAACACAGAACCCTTCGGATAGAGCAGCTCAGGACTCGGGGCTAAAATGAACCTGCTGATTTCGTGCCCCAGTGGGATTAAGGCCAGGGAAAAATCACCGTGACAGTTCATTACTCCTTCCTCCTCAACAAACCCTCCACACTCAGCCTTGAGGACCACACCTCGGTGACCCTTCTCAGACACCTTGCTTGTTCCTGCCCAACTCCCCAACTCCTGAGGTTGGATCGGTGCCCAATGGGCACATCTCTTGGGCCACTTCTCTCTTTTACATTTCTTTTTTTTTTTTTTTTTGCGGTACGCGGGCTTCTCACTGCTGTGGCCTCTCCCGTTGCGGAGCACAGGCTCCAGATGCACAGGCTCAGCGGCCACGGCTCACAGGCCCAGCCACTCTGCAGCATGTGGGATCTTCCCGGACCGGGGCACGAACCCGTGTCCCCTGCATCGGCAGGCGGACTCTCAACCACTGCTCCACCAGGGAAGCCCTCTTTTACATTTCTTAGATCACCTCATTATTCTCAGAGCTTTAAATACCATGGGACTGCCCACATTTGGTTTCCCAGCCACATTACCTGAACTCCCAGGCTTGGATACCCACATCCCCATTCAGTCTCTCTACTGAGATGTCTCGTGGGCATCTCAAACTGAACGCGTCCCCAACTGAACTCCTAAGCTTTGTCCCCCATCTCTGCACCTCCCTTGGGCCTCCTCATCTCAGCTAATGGGAATTCACTCCATCCCACTGATGAGGCCAAAAGCCTTGGAGTCTCTCATAACTCCCCTCTTACCTGCAACACGCATGTCCCGATCATCGTTAAGAAACCCGCTGGCCCTATCTTCTCCCCATCTCCTCCTCCACCACCAGCATCCCTCACCTCCACTCTAGTCTGGATCACTGCATAAGCCCCCCACACTGTCCCTCTGATCCTACCCTCACCCCCTTCTAGCCATTCTCAACCAGCACCGGAAGTGATCCTCTTAAGCCAGAAAGTGTCCCATCTCTCATCAAAACCTCCGATCTATTCCCATCTCACCCTGAGTCAAAGCCACGGTCATCACCATGGCCTGCAAAGCCCACATGATCTGCACCCCACACCTGATTGCCATCACGCCCACCATCACACACAGCTGTGCTCACCTACAGTCGCCTCTCCCTCCCACCTGGCCTCCCCCCAGGACCTTCTCACTCTTCTTTCAGCCTTGAGCACTCACCCTACAGATCTCAGGGCTAATCCCTCGCCCCCCATCGTGCTGATCTGTACTGGGAGGTTTCTTTCTCAGTGAGACCTTCCGGGTCTGTGCACACCCTTCAACACTGCACATCCCGCCCACACGTACCCTCTGGTCCCCCTCCCCGGCTTTCTTTTTCTCCACAGCACATTCACCATGTAACGTACATTTTATTTATCATATGAATGTCCTTTTCCTCCTTCCCCCACGAAGGCAACTGTTTTTCCTGTTTATACACTGCCGTGTCCCCTGTGACTAAAGAAGCAGCTACTTCACAATAATATACATTGAATAACAAATACGTATCGGAGAAGTGAGTGAAGACTTTAACAGTATTTTGAAAACATCACAAAAGAAATGGTATTGTAATGTTACCTCCAGCCTAACCACTAAGCAAAGGAAAAGAATACCATCGTGAAGTTTGGTCTAAGAAACCTTACCTCAAACCCTACAATGAATACTCCAGGTGGGACACGCCCTCTCACTGGAGCTTGAGCTAGTTTGGAAATCCTGGTTCAGGTAGCTGTTGGGTGTATCACTCATCTGTGCCCAGGCTTTAGTGACAACTCCTCTTAGCTCTAGATATCATGCTGTCTAGAGGAAGTGGGTTGAAATATAGGCTTAAAGTACAAATCCTCAAGAGACAGTTTCCCCATACAAGGATTATTAACGTGGAATTTTGTGTTACACATGTGCAAAGGACACTCAAAATATTATTCAGTTCTTTCTAGATTCACGTAATTTGAAAGATGATCGTATGGTTATATTAGAGTGTGGTATTCAGGAAGGAAGGATTCTATTTTGGTCCATTTGAATGCAGTACACTTTCAGGTGTTGTAAATGTAACTTGGAATAAAAAGTCCAAACATCACCAAGATGCAGTAGTAATCATATGATAGCGATGAAAAGCAGGAAATCTTTACTTGGGTCTCTTCTTAAATCTGCTGAGTTTTATTTAATAGATGCCAAAGACCTAAGTGAATGCTTCACAAGTATAATAATTTATAGCATCATCTGAGAAACTTAATATCCCCAAATTAATGATAAACTAAAGGAAACTATTTGCTGAAATTCATTTCAAAATTCATAATTTGGAAATGAAGTATTAATACCGGAGATGATGGACTTGATAGTTTTTAGACTCTAAACGAGCTTTAACAGTTGCTCCTAATAAGATGATCAGACTTTACATTCTAAGGAGAAAGATCCATGCTCATAAGCATTTGACGAGGACTGGGGTCTCCATACATGCTGGGAGATTCATAAAATTTTAGCCAACACTGAAGTTTACTTTTGATGAATGGTATTTCTACACCTGGGCTTCTATTGACCCCAGGAGGAAGCTCACTAACCTTCTACCCACTTCGCTGCTTCTGAACACCAGACACAGAAGTCTAGTTTGCCTCAGGGGATTCGAGTCATGGAATTATAGTACAGAAACCTACATGCTAGTGACTGCAAAAATAATGGGAAAATATGACGGCTTAGCTAGCCATGGCAAGCCAACAGACATGCCTCCAATATGGCAGAAAGACATGTGAGAAATGAACAGTTGCATTAAAAACTAAGGACTCTAAATTAGCTTATCTCTGTATAGTCAGTGGAAATACATATATTTACCGTAGACCTAAACCTCTGGTGTTTTTATCTTGCTATCTATCAGAATTATGTTCTTATATTTCACTCAAACTTGTAGCCAGCTATAACTGCTGGGTGACGGGTGTTCTGCGGGCATTATTTTTTAAAGTCTTTCAGTTCTTCCAAGCAGCTAACCCTCACTACTTGTTACAGGTTTCAAAATGTTACAGTGTTGTATCTCCCAGCAACTTGATGTTTGAGTTTTATGTTTAATGGAAAATTACTAAGTGTTGAAGGTTACAGAATGATATGATGATATGATGAAAAGATCATAGAAATTTGAGTGAGACAAATGTGCCTTTCAATTCTGACTACGGTTTACCAGCTATAAATTTTCGAGGATGTTATTTAAAGCATAAGTCTCAACTCTCTCATCTTTTCAGTGGAATGACTAACCATGCTGGGGTTTTGTATTACCTGAGATAATGTTTGTGTAGCAGGGAATGTAAAACGGCTGCGAGTGGGTCCTAAAGCTAATTGCTTCCCTATAGGTACACTGCAGGAGAGGAACAATCTTTGTCCCAGCTTCCAAGCAAAGGTCGGGAGATGCCTGCTGATTGAACAGCCTGAGATCACACGCTTAGCCATGAGATTAGCAATAGAGCTGGGGAACGTGATATGCCAAGGCCTCTGCTACTCCTGAGACATATGGAGACCTCAAGTGGGGGGGGGAGCAAGGTTTCCCCAAAGCAAAATCGTGGGGATGTGATACCAAGAATCATAAGTAGAACTGGGTAGCAGAAGCCACAGACGTTCACTACAATCAAAATACAGGGTAGACAATGAATAAAATGTGTTTTCCTCCCCTCTCCTCATATGATACTGGAATATAGTACCGTAGTTACTATTTCTTGTTCTGGTATCACAAGGGTATCTTCCCAACAGATCGTGCCCCCTTTGACGTGAGCATCACCTCAGCAATATTTTCTGCCAGCCCCACAAAGGCCCATGGGTCCTTCCCCTCCTTGGAGGGGTCACAGACCTTGCCCCTCCACATTTCTCCCGCAGTGCCATTTCCCAATGGAAATGCACTTTGCATTTGCACAGATACATTCAACTCCAAAGGAACGGTTTTAGCACCAAGAAGAGGATTCATAAGAACCAACTACAAAGCCAGTAGGTAATTCGGAGATACTGAAATTTAATTCTCAACTTAGCTTGATTCGCGTTAAAGCTATTTTTACTCTTTTCCTTCATCCACCCCCCAGATTTGCCCGATCCGCTTAAAACTTGTAAACCCCTTTGAGACCAGACTGTGTTTTGTGAAATGTCTTTGGTGTATCGCCCTGGGACCTGCTATGGTGCAAGGTACCCCGTAGATACCTGTAAACATACGTGGGTGAGAATAATTCCACAGGGTAGCAGCGAGTGCATCACCATCAAACAGCATTGTTTACAACATTCTATTCAAGGGTATTTTAAAACGTTATTTGGAGAAAGATGTGGCCATGGGTATTAGCCCTATTTAAAAAGAGGTAGGTATTTACTCTTGTCCTTGATAGGTAATTTTTCAGCAATCTTAAGCAAATTAACTTTGACACCAGCTTCAGGATTCAAGGGGAGTTAGAAAGGGTGGTTGCCAGGGAAATCAGGCCATGGGATCTACACATCGTGTAATTGTAATTTTCCTATTCTTGCTTTTTTTTTTTTTCCTTTCTGCTTTTGCTCTGAAAAGAGCAAGCTAAAAAGGCTACAGGGACATTTATGCCAAGTCGCATTTGTCAAGTTGAAAGCTGTGTGGAGCAGAAAAGCAGTTCTCCCAGCTGCAAAGAAGATGCAGAGAAGCCGAGTGAGTAGGGAATCTGAGAGCTCACTAAAAGTGCTTAGAAGGCCGATGCATTACAGCCATTTCCGGACAGAGCGCTAGGCAGGACCTTGACATCCAGGGCAAAGCCTTCTTACAAATGCTGAAAAACCACCAGAGTGCCTGGAGGCCCTCACAGCCCCCTTGAAAGCGTGGCAGGCAGGCAGGTCTTCTGATTCCTCACAAACTGTCCACGTCCGTTTAAGCAAAAACTGAGAACAACGGTTGTTAAGGGCGCCACGCCATGGTGAGACAGTAAGCGCTGCTTTATCTCACAATTATTTTCCGTATTTATTATTTTAAACCCTCTTATCCGTGCTAGCCAATTAGGGGCAAGCTACCGTGTGTGCTTATTTCAACAGTTATATTTTATTTTTAAAAAGTACAGAGCATGGGAGCACGCACTCCATTTTTTTTTTAAAGTTAATTTGTTCACACCCTCAATCCGCATATCAGAGGCAGCGCGCTATCCTCAAAGGCTTTGGTATCAGATAAATGCAGACTCCTGCTCGTTATGATGACCTTGGGCAAGTCAGTCCAGCTTTTTGAGTTCAGTTTTGCCGCAGTAAAATGGAAACAGGAGTGTCTATTTCATAGGACTGCTAGAGGGATTAAAATAAAGTTACCTTGGTATCGCTTCCAGCCCTTGAGATTACTCTATACATGTCAGCTTATTCTGTAATTATCTCAGATCCCCAGCTTTCCCTTCCTAAGTACAGGTTTGCCTCCTCCTATCTACCCTTCCTTATCAAGCTCAGGAAAGGCCAAATAGGTTGACCCCCTTCAGCTATAGCCAAGTGCCCTCACTTACCTGGTTGCTTCCACTGAAATGCTCAGTTGTTGAAGAAATCAACAGCTGCTAATGGGTAGCCTTGCAAATACAAGCCTAGTATTGATACCCACCATTTTAATCACAGCTCTTCCTTGCTACACTGTCTTCGTTTCTACCTAATGAACCAAATGCCTAAGTTATTTCTCCCAGCTTCTTTGGTTCCTGATGAAATAGAAGCTGGCTCTAAACCTCACCTCTGCCTTAGGTTTATGTGTTTTCCTCCCAAATCTCTGCAGCCCAGAACTGCTCACAGAATTACCCCGCCTCCCCTGGTATATTTCAGGACACATGCTCCATTTCGGCTGTCCCGGCTTTCTAAGTGTCTGCGTTCCTTTTGTGGCTCTCAGATTTCCCCAAATCTCACGCATTTTCATTACTCCAAACCTCACCATCCAACTTCCCATCCTGAGATAATCTGCTCTCAAGGAGTCACTCACACATGGCTTCATCTCCCAGCCATCGGCTCCCAGACCATCCCTGGCACAGAATGTCTGACTCTATCTACATTGAGTTATACGCTATGACAGCAGCTCAGCTAAACCCCATGTGCATTGGAAGGGCCTTTTCAAAGTAAGCCTTCCCATGTCTGCAGTAGTGTGTCTTATTTTAATTTCAAGGCATGTAGTTCTTTGTTTATGAATTATTTTTTCCTCAGACTTTAAAACTCTCAGAAGTTGTTTTCTTATCTGAACTCTGTGTTCTTTAGATCATCATAAAATGACAATTGTTACTCCTAAAACCACCAAGATCTAAATACGAAGAAAAAACATCCCTGGACTGTGTATGAAAGACCCATACACAGTCCAGGGATTGGGCGCGGTGTCACTCTGACCTAGCTACTAACCTCTCTGGACTTCAGTTTCTTTATCTGATAAACTGAGATTATAATATTTACTCTTCCTATCCTTCAAGGCGGTTGTAAACATCATGAGACAATTGTGTAAACTTATGTTTTGGGCCAAAGCATGACATAGCTGAATGCTAACTGTTATTAATCTGGTCACTAAGGAATACAAACATTAAGTTCTATAATTGCTATCCCAGAATACATCCATTCGTGTTCTTATTTTTGCACGTATTCTTTAAAAAGCTGTTTGATAGATTCCTGAGCTCCATATTTCTCACGTTTTAGCATCTTTGATATTGGAATGTATCATTTAATCTATGGAGTGTCAGAGCTTAATCGGTGGTGTTTCTTTCTTAGTGGCACAAAAATGTATTGAGGAGTTTACGTTGGTATCTTGGATTCGGTAAAATGCGACATTTGGAGTTCAGGGGAAAGCTGAGGAAGTGTAAAAGTAGGGGTACCTTGTCTATTCAGAATAGAATAGAAATCCTATTAGCCAAGAGGGGAGTAGGATAACCTCCCCCTGCCCCCACCAAGAATAAAAAATTAGCAAAGGGTTTGAGACATTCAGACAGAAGGAATTACCTTGAATGATGCCACTTTAAGGTTCCCTGTGGGAAACCTTTTATAGATATATAAAATATATATAATATACATTATATTATACGTTATAAATTACATATATTATAAATAGAAATATATAATAATATATTTTATTTATATTTTCATATAGATGAGATTTTTCTATTTTTACATAGGGTTACATATATATATTCCCTTTGCTTTTATATCTTTATACTAGAATATCTACTTTAATGACTAGAAGGATGTTAGTTAAAACACCACTGCTTTTTAATCCCAAGATATTTATAGCTCGCCATACTTGAAAAGTAGCCACGAGGAGACAGATCTGTAACATTTATTCTCAGATTTTTAATGGTGCTTTGAAGTTCACAAGCTATATTCACACACATTATCTCTATTCATTATACATCTATTATCATCCCCATTTTACAGACGGAAAAATTGAATCAAAGAGGTGAAGTGACTCATTCCAGGTCACACACAGTGAGTGAATGCAAAATTGTTGTTGGAATTAATTAGTTCTTCTCTTCCAGCCTCTCCCCACCACAGTGACTAAGCGCTGCACAGAGCAGACACTTCGTGCAGCCCAGCACCTCCCTGACCACCACAGGCTGTTGGCCTTAACCGTCCTCAGACATCTGGAATGCATAGGTCTTGAGTCAAGGTTTCTAGAAGAAAAATAGCTTCTCCAAATACAAAAATATCTCCCATGGAGTTTTCTTTTTCCTTAAGATTTCTGCTTTATGAACAAAAAGGAGTCATTTGAGATTCGATCACTGGGAAGCCAGGCCAGCTTCAGCTGGCCCAAGGAAGCAGGCTCCCCCCTCGGTCCTACAGAATAGAGATGAGTCCCCGGGACGGAGAATGTAGAGTATTTCCTGATGGGCCAGTCTCACTTAAAAATGATGGGCGTAGGCAGTATATTAGAAATTTAAGTTTTTGCTTAATATATTTCAATTATTTCTGCCCCTCCATTATCAAAGAAATTGAAAGCAAGGCATGAGAGTCTTCTTGGAAAGCCAACGTCACCCACCATGAGGGAGCATCTGTGTGCTGAGGGCAGAACTCCCATAAAACAGACCTTTATTGAGCACTTCCTGTGTGCTCGTGGTCATTACCTCATTTAATCCATGTATAACTTTATGGGGTAGGAAAGAGACAAGGAAACTGAGGCACAGAGAATTTAATTAATGAGCCCATGGAGGTCCCTACTTAGTGGTCCAGCGGAAACCCAAACCTGGACAAGCTGGTTGCAGAGCCCAAGCCCCTAACCCTTCAGCAGTACGGCTTCCCCCAGTTTCAGCAAGCTTACTGAGCCATTGGAGAGATGACACAAAGACACAGAAAACAAGTCATATCTATAAATGCCATGGTAGGATTATGCAACTGAAGTACTTAGAAGGAATCTGTGGATCAGGTTAGGGTCCATACCGTCTCCATCACAACCATACAACTCTGCCCTTCTAATTTAAAAGCAGCCACAGTCAATACGTAATGAGTGGGCATGACTGTGTGCCAATAAAACTTTATTTACAAAGGCAGACGGCAAGCTGGATTTCACCCGTGAGCTACAGTTGGCTGACCCCTTATGTAGATGGTACATGCTATAGGTTTCATAAAGGAGTTGGATTTAGCCTGGAGCAGTTGGAGGGAGCTTTGGGATTGCTGAGTTCCGCTTGAAGGAAGATTTGAGATGGGTTTACAAGAGCCTGTGTGACCTGGTCCCACCTCCTCAGCCTCTCCTGGCATTTCCCTCTTGGTCAGGACTCTCCCGCCACAATGGCGTCTTCTTCCTAGGCTTCAGTTACACACAAAGCTTATCCCTACTCTAGAGACTTTGCACTGGCTGATCCTTCTGCCTGGAAGCACTTCCCCAGCTCTCCTCCAGGTTGGCTCCTTTGGTCGGAACTGATCTCCTCGTAGATGTTACCTCTTCCCAGTGGCTTCGCTGAGGAACACGTTAAAGGAGTTCTCCTCCAACCCCTTTGTCACATCACCCCATCTTATTTTCCTAATGGCATTTATGGTTTCTGAAATCGTCTTGTTCATTTATGGGTATACTTGTCTATCATCCATCTCTTCCTGCTCTCCTTCTGCAATGTAAGCTCCACAACTTGGGATCAACGTTTGTATGGTTCACTGCCTGCACATTCCCGGCACCCAGACCATGGCTTGAAAATGAACAAGCAAAAAATACTCGCAGAGACACCGCTTTGGGAAAGCGGGTGTTTTCCTTACTTGCTGCAAGTAATAAATCCTGCCTTCTCTGGAAAAAAGAAAAGAAAAAAAACCTTGCAAAAGTGAAGGAAGAGGGGAGGCAGACAAGGAGTGAGGCAAAGAGGGAGACAGAAAATGTAAGCATGCCACCATTAGGTGGTATTAATTTTCTCTTGTTGCATTAGGATGGCCCATCATTCAGTGCCCATGACACTATTTCAACTAAGACAGCATCTTCATCCTGTAATTAGAGGATGATAGCACCTGGTTATGGTCCTTCCTTGTCAAAGATAGGTCTTTTTACTCCTGAACCATGACATATGGTTTAAGTTATAGCCTGGCTATCCCCAAAATAGAAAAATGCACACTAATCCTCATTTTTTTCTCTCAAAAATAAAGTTCTCCACTGGAGTTTCATGCTTAAACATACGCATTAAAAAACAAATAGTCCTCTTTTTCTCTAACCCATACTGTTGTTAAACCCTAAGCTTTATTAGACTGATTTTATTGCTGTTTCTTTAACGTTTACTGGGTCTAACCGCCCCAGGAAGCTCGTGAAGGCAAGCAGGACATCTGGCTTGCCTGTCATCAACAGGTGCCCAGGCTGCTCCTTTATCTGCTCCAGCCTCCCTTTCTTACAAAGACTTCTGTTCCCCTAACCACTAGGACCAGTAATAGGAAGTTTTTCTCAGACCGCTGCAAGGTTAGTTTTTTCTTTGGATTTGCCTCAATCTTTTCTCTCTGTGCAACTGACACAGAAAGACACAGCAACCCTGACTAGATCACAATAGTAGCTGCAGCACATGACTCGCCTTTCTTTTCGATGGAAAGGGAGTAACATTTCATGCCCTGGCCCCTAAACAAACTGGTATGCTTTCCTTGAAAACAATGTAACCAACCACTGCCTCCTCTTTTGCTTTCAAATTTAAGAGACATAATAAAAACTGTGGCTCAAATTATAGCGACTTTGCTGGCCCTTATTGTTCAGCAGCAGTATTTTTCTTCTCCAAAGTCTTGAGGTTCTGTTTCTTTACATTTTTCCTGGAGCTAATTTCTGTATTATTTTACATGTAATTTATTGTAGGCTACCTTTCAGTGTAGGAATAATGTATTGATTTTTAAAACCCATTCCAAAGCAAATCACTTCCATAAACTTCTTAGCTGATATCATTTGAAAAATATGTTTAATTGAAACATATACACATTAAATACTTCCCAGCTGGTTCCCTTAGCAACAGTTGCAGCCTGTTTCTAGTATAAGACCAAGTTTCTACCATAAACTAACTTTGAAAAAAACAAAACACCTAAAGAAAAATTTGCCATGTTTTGTTTCATAAGCATTATGAGCTTATAAGTTGTCATTGGTCTCTGACATAGTTCAGAGAGCGACACTTATGAGCTGTGCATCAGTACTGAGAAATGGCAAGCATTGGCTGCCTCCTCCGTGACCCTCAGCTGTACCAACTTAATTTATAAGATGTAATTACTGAGCCAATAATGAGGTTCTGAGTATGATCATATCTTTGCAGTGACTCACCTGCCAATGGAAGGAAAACAAGACTGTTCTCAGCATTTATAATTTCCCTAAGAAGTCTCCCTGTTGCTATGGTGATGTGGATGGGTTTTTAGCTAAAAAAGCAAAAACTCTACATTGCTACTACCATAATTAATAAATGGCAAATGGATCAGACGTGATGGATGACAAAGGTGTCATGGGACTATAGTTGTTCAGTTCTGTAGGTGCCACAAGATCATACAGAGAGAGACAGCATCAGATACGGTCATGGCAAGACCCCAGGAGCTGCTGGGCTGGAACTCTGCCCCTTTGTAGCTGGGACGTTGGGCGAGTTACATAACCTCAGGTTCCTCATTTGTAAAATGGGGATAATAATAGTGCCCTTAGCTGTGTGGATCAAATGAGTTAACCTGTATAAAGCCTTTAGAACAGTGCCTGCACATAGGAAGCATGATTTAAGAGTTTGTTAAATAAAATAAGCTGTATGGTGAAGCTCAACCAAACTTCATTGGTAGTTTTCAGCATTAGAACCTACCAACCACTGTTTTCAGGTCCAGGAATAGTAGCATCTCTTCAGTCTGATGTTTCTAGATATACGTTTTCAAATTATATAGATAAATGTATAAATTAAGGGGGAAAGCATAGTGCTTTTAGTGGAATGTCTGTCCTCAGTTCCTAGAACCGATAATGTTTAAAAACCGACGTCTACTCTGTGTGTGTATCATTGTGGACAGTTAACACTTTAGATTTACAATGTGTATGTTATTAATCATAAATCTTAGATTGACTAAACACTCGTCTTTGAGTTAAAATGCTTTGGACCCTAGTGCTGCCATTTATTAGTTATGTGTCTTTGGGAAATTTCTTAAGCTCTCTGAGCTTCTGCTTCTCCTCCGAGAAATACAGAAAAATACACGGAGTTGTTGCATCGATGAAACAAGATCCTGTAAGCAAATTTCTTAGCCGAGTTCAATGTTAATAATGAAACATGGCATCATTTAATGGATAATCAGGGAATAGTTAGCATGAAAATAGTCAATACTTTTTCACCTTCTCAGTGCAAACCTGGCCAGTTCTCGGGAGTCCTTCCTGGATCCTCCTTCCCTATCACCATTACTGATAACTCCTGTTCCTAGTGTCTCCTTAGTGCACAGTCCATCTACAGCACCCTATCTTAAACTCGCTAACACGTTGACTTGGAATTGTTGCCAAATTTTTGTATGCTCTGTCTTCTCACCTCTGTTGAGGCCAAGAACCAGCCTCCCCATTTTCTGGTCTCTTTTCATTAAGCCCTGTGCAGCGTGCTGTGCACAGTACGTAGGATGTTTGTTACTTCTTAATGGATACAAAGAGTGGCCATTATTGTGCATTTCTTTTACCCAATGGAGGAGATATGAGACCCTAGGTTGGGTCCATGTTGAACTGGGGAATCTAAGAACTGAAAATAAGGTCAGAAAGAAGCCCTCTGTAGCACAGTGCGGTGCCCTGCTGAACTCAAAGGAAATGACTGTAGAAAGAAAAACGAACAGCGTGCTGAGAACGTTGTCTTGAGGGGTCCCCACAATTAGGGACTTGGAGCAGGATCCAGCAAAGCTAGAGGGAAAGAACAATCCAGATAAGTAGTGGGTAACTCAGGTAAGTAGAGTAACCAGAAAGCCAAAAGGGGAGAGACTCTTAAGAGGCGTTTTGAGTGTGTGTGTGTGTGTGTGTGTGTGTGTGTGTGTGAAGAGGCCAAGAAAAATTTCAATTAAGAAAGTGCCGCTAGCTTTCATGAGGAGATCATTGGAAACCTTCAAAGAGTGTTTCGAGCACTCTATGGAAGCTGAATTCAAATTAAGAGGATTCAGAAAGAATCGGTGCTTGGGGAGCGAATGCATCTGGTGTAGACCACTGGTTTAGGAGGAAGCACTATGGATACAATATGCTAGAGATGGAAGACGCAGGGAAGGTGAAGGAGAAACCTTCCTGAATTTTAAATAACAACTAAAAACAAACCATTGAAAAGCTCAAATAAAACCGCTTTCCACCGGCACCCGTATGCCTGACAATCATTTTCAGCGTGAGAAAACGGAGAAATGAATCAAATGGTTATACTTTTTCCCAGTACCCAGGTTCTTTCAAAGCTTGAGACATAGATTTGCATGTATTCAAAATATTTTCAGACCAATTATGGTAAAACACTATGGTTGAGAAGTTAATGTCTAAAGTTTTACATAATTACCCGTATTACCCATATTCACAGTCAGGAAAGAAAAGAAGAAGATAGACTTGTATAAAGCATGAACTGTCTGTTTTGTATCTGCATAGGTCCCTCAGGATGAATGGACAGGGTACACCCCTCGAGGTAAAGATGATGAAATTCCCTGCCGCAGAATGCGGAGCGGCAGTTACATCAAGGCCATGGGAGATGAAGACAGCGGGGACTCGGACAGCAGCCCCAAGCCTTCTCCCAAAGTTGCTGCGCGAAGGGAAAGCTATCTCAAGGCTACTCAGCCATCCCTTACAGAACTCACCACACTCAAGTAAGTGTTTCCCACGCTCTACTTCCGGTAGCCCGGCCCCCTGTATCATCACCTACGATCCATTCTTGCCACTTCTAGCGTAAATGGGGCAGAAAACACCCCACAGATGGAGCACTGTGAGGTATTGAATGTTCTATTGATTTTGACCTTGGGTCTGACTCATACATCCCAGTGCCTTCAAAGACACAGGCATCCAGCTGCGCCCTGCATAGAGCATAAGCTGAGCCCCCAACCTTCCAAAAGAGTTTGCAATGATCCAGAATGGCCCCTAAAAAGAATTAAGATTTCTGACCAATGAGGATATCTGTGTATCCCCACTCTTGGATGTTGTTTAGCCACTAAATCTATGGGGCAATGCTTCCTTAAAAAACTCTTGAATTTTTCAGATGATGGAGTAATAGAGTAGATTATCTTGGAGAAGGTTATAGAATGTGGCTATACTTAAAAATGGGGTAATGTGTGAAAATTCTTGACAGATGGTTTTAAACTTGGACACTCGATGCATATTATAATTTGTAAGACCTTAAACATTTTTGTTTGTTTTGAAAAATATGGTTCTAAGTAGTCCTTACTTCAGTGTGTGCTATTTGTAAACAGAGAACAGCATTACAAAAGAAACTACTGAAACTGATTATTGTAAGGCCTGATCTAATCGTTAATATTATTTCTGGAGAGCAAATCAGAGCCTTGGAACAGATCATCGTGTGGATCACCATTTGGACTAAAAAAAGTATGATGGGTAATTAGTATTTTTAAGTGCCTTTGATTCATATTTTGAGGAAATACATATTACTATCCGTGCACTTATACGGCATTACAAAATAAAATATTAAAAGGCAAAGTAAATAAAACAGAAAAAAGACCAAATCCATCAGATTGAGGAGAAGAAACTAGATTATTAAAACCCAGAATACTAAAAAACAGCTGACTTCTGTCATGGACATGTATTCAAATAGCAAACTATCAGTATATTATACTATATTTTAAAGAAGTGACAGAGAGGGTCTCCTCATGAACTTTTTTTCAGAGGATCGTGTGGAACCACTGTGGGTCATTTCAATGAAAAACGAATACCAGTGACATTAGTAAACCAACCCAAGAAAAGCAGCTCTTTCTTTCCTTCGGCTTCTGGTTACCCTTCCTCTTTGCCTTTATTACTGCAGGTGATAGTTTCCTAGTGTTGCCATGACCAAGTACCATGAACTTGAAAGAGTACAGATTTATTATCTCACAGTTCTGGAAGCTGGAAGTCTGAAATCAAGGTATTGTCAGGGCCACGCTCCTTCTAGAGCCTGGAAAGAATAATCCCTCGTTGCCTCTTCCTAGCTTCTGGCTGTGTCCGGCCACCCTTGGCATTCCTTGGCTCGCAACTACGGCACTTTGATTTCCGCCTCTGTCGTCACCTGGCCTTCTACTTTCCGTGTCTTCGCGTGGTTGTCTTCTTATGACGTCAGTCATATTGGGTCAATAATGACCTCATTTTTAACTTGATTAAATCTGCAAAGACCCTATTTCCAGGCAAGGTCATGTTCACAGGTATTAAATTTAGGACTTTGACATATCAGTGTGGGAAATACAATGTAACCCCTAACCCTGCCACACAAGGTAACAGTTGATCACAGAAATGGAAAATACAATCGGGTCTTCATTGCACTGTGGCACCCCTCACAGAGGCTCAGAAAAGAACTGAGCCAGTCTGAAAAGAACTGGATTTGTAATAATGGCAGTGGGCCGAGGTGGTATGAAAATTGGGGGGGGGGGGTGTCAAGGAACCTTCTGGGAAGTAAGTATCTTCTGCGAACTTCAGAATATCTCTCCCCTAGAGGCAATTAAAGGTAGTCACAGCCGTGGTGTTAACTGACATCTTATAGAAGATGCAAAAAAATGGGGATGCTTTGGGCAAGAAATTCACTTGGACCCTCAAGATCTCAGTATCCTCAAATGCAAACCAAGCAGTGGGATTCTGCAACTTCCAGAGTCCCTTCCACCCCCTTTATCTCCCATTCATTTACCTATTGGGATGCATGTCACATCAGATGCATGACGCTTTGGGTTGTGGGGAATGAGATACAATGAGTCCTGCTGCTCGAGTCCTACCAGGGCCGAGGAGAACAGAAAAGAGCAGAGCCACAGGGGAGGGTGCGGGGAGTGCTCTGAGGAGGCTGAGGACAGGGGAGGTGCAGAAATCAACTTTCACCATTGAGTCTTGGACCCATCTCCTTATTAGCTTCAGGGCTGTGGGGAATCTGCTCTGAAGTCACTGGAACGCTTTCATTTTGCTTCCACCTGATGTTATCTTCCTTTCATGTCCTGGAGCCTGTTTTTACAACCATCCTATATATATTTTTTTTACTGTTCAGAAGTTTGAAGAGCAGAAAAAGGTGAACACACAGATAGTGGCTAAACTGATGGTAGAAAGGTCAGGTACCTGAGTATTAGAGTAGTGACTGTGCTTTTCTTCCTCCAAACCTATGGAAATTCCAAATGGTACCCAATTTACTAGGGGACACCTACTACGCTGAAAAATGTTTTTTCTTTTCTAAGGATGGAGTTTCACCAAACCACCTCTGTCACCCTCTATTCTTTAGTTGGCAAGACAACAGCTCACCGTCATTCAAACACGCCTTTCTTCCCTGTGCTACCATCACCTCCCCCAGACTTATTTGTCATAGTCTGTTTGTCTCCATTCATTTCTCCCTCATCTGCTCCAGGAGCTCCCTTTCCCCTTACGGTCCACATATTAAGCTTCCATCATACTCAACAACATAGGTGTCTCAGTGATGTCTAGTTTAATGAGATTTCAAGAGGTACACAAGGGAAAAAGGGGGAATACACTAGGAAAGCAAAACTTCGGACATGACGTAACTCATCATCCATTCTTTTCTTTCTTGATGATGTTTTGACTGGAGCTCATTATTTTTCTAGTTCGAAGCATTCCATCCCTCATAAGAAAAAAGATCCCCATATCCTGGAATTCTAGTTCCCCAAAAAAGAAAACTATATTTTTGTTCCTACTTCTTTGACATTTAAGTCCATTTTTTTTCCTCCTTCCTCCTCAGCAATTCACAGCTTTAGGGCTGAATCATAGCCATGAACCAAGATAACTAAAATTAGCCAAGTGAGATGGGGCAAACATTTTGTTTGAGGTTTTCAACTCCCATCTTCTCTCAGGAATGTTGGAGAAGAGGCACTCCTACACTTTCTTACATTGTTTTTCTTCTTTCTTTTCTGTTTTCCAAAGGCATCTTGAGACCTTATTTCTGAGGCTAGTTTTCTTCAGCTACTTAATGTCAATGATTGTGTCTTCAGGTAGCTAAGGCCTAAGGTCAGTGGAACATTCTGGAGTCAGAAGGAGTCTTGAGACAATGAACTCCATCTTTGGGCTGCAAAACTTCTGTAGCTGCTCTCTGGGGACCATTATCCCTCCCACTCCCTTCTCTTCTCCCACAGATAGTAACAGATCCCTTCCCCTCACCGCTAGCTTTTCCTTCTTTCTTCATTATTAACGAACAACGAATTTGAAATGGCATATCACCCGAGAATATTAGTATTTTCAAAAAGAACTTCTGAATGTTTAATAGTAAATTCTCAGGCAAGTAGGAGAGAGGTTTGGAGGCCCAAGTTCCCTCAAAGCAGGTCACCACAGCTTGGCTCTGATGAGGGATTTAAGTCTTTGACTTGGATTTGCTATAATATGCTATTTATTCTGGAAAGGAGACTCCTGTCTGCTTCCATGATTAGTTAAAGCCATGTTCAAATCCCATCGTGGACTTTTATTCAATAGACTGTAAAAAGAACTTTTAAAAAATGATGTTAAGTGAGCTGTCATGTAAAAGATTCTAAAGTTAAATTCAAATAAATGTCCATTATCCTAAGCAAATAACACTTTAAATCTCTTCGTAGTTCTTTATCCCTTCATCCAAGCAGTAAGAAAAAATTTCTCCTGGAAGAAATAGTCAGCCTCTGATATTATAGACTTTGAAACGCCTCTGAAATCGGTGAGATGGGCCCCAGGCTTTTGTGCATGCTTGGCTCTGGAGAGGACCCGTCAGAGCTCCCAGCAATGTGGATAATGTATCTAACAAAAGGCTTCAGGAATATTTATTTTCAATCCTAAATGCTAATTTATTTTCAGGATGGTTAATCCTCGAAATCATCATTCTTTTTCTAATCCTGAAACTTTTTAAAAAAATAAATAGCTCTGTGGCTTTTGGCAACTGGTTTGATGTCTCTGAGTCCCACCACCCCCCTCCCAAATTAAATGAGAGTCTCACGCTCTTAGCCTGGATGGTGCCACTTAGATTACTCCCTCTCAGCCCCACCCCAGCCCCGTGCAGACAGCATTAGCTGATCCCAGAATTAATGGATCCCAGCACCCTCCCAACTGAGTACAGACTGGGCCTCGGATCCCTTCTCAACACAGAGCTTCAACCACACTTCTCATTGACCAGCCATGACACAAGGTGCTATCCCTCGTCTACATGGTCTCTGAGGAAACTTTCAGCACTAACGTGTATAATTATAAGGATGAAGCACAAAGCACTGGCAGTTCACAGTCTGAAGACAAAAGAAGGTAGTATTGGTAAATGAAATAATTTGAGAAGAGACAGATGGGGTTGTTCTCCTTCAGCTTTAATTCTGGAGATTTAAAATGAGTCAGTTCTACATCAGGAACCCAAAACTGCAGCCTCTTGCTAGAGTGTCTTGTTTTGCTTATCTATGTAGAAGTTTCCTTCTCCCTTTTGTCTCTCTAGACACACTACGTCCTCTGCTATTTCTTCACATTCCACATGCCCCTCCCACCCACCTACAGCTTCCTGTATTCCTTCTCTTCCCAGAAAAAGGAGAGGGCACGGGCTATGAAGATGGAAGCACGGCGATTTTTTTTTTCCTAAGGATGTGAACCATATTGAAGAACGTAGCCACGTACATCTTTCCTTCTTTGTCTTAAGTGGAGGGAAATGCCTCTGTTTTCCCCAAATGCTTTGATATTCCGCTCCTGCCCCTCAGTAACTGTAACATGTAGCAGCAGATGCCCCTTCCAATGGGAGGACGAACAGACTAGCATAACCCAACACTACAAAATTGTGAGTTTACGTCCTCTGTGACATAAACTCAGGATAGTTTCCCATCTTTCCCAACCATAACACTGTCTTCTTATACCCTCTATCCTCGCAACCCCTCCCCCCCAAAAATAAGAAGAAATGGGACAAAATTTAAAACAGGGAAACTCATTCATTTACTCATAGACAAATTATCTAAATACCTTTCAACCCACTGCTAGAAAAACAAGCCTGGTTAAAAGACAAAATAAACAAAACCACTGGTACAAGTAATTGCCTATTATATTCAGCCTCTGTCACCATGCCCAGCTTAAAAAAAATAGGTCTCTCTTTGGGGTGTGAATACCCTTCTCCAAATGAGATGGGCGTGTGAGTATCATAGTCTGTATCCTAGTCTCTTGCTCTTTAGCAAAGACCATTTTGGAAAGGAGCCTGCATTGATTGCACTGTCCCTGCGATGATCACAGCCTCAGAGAGGAACGAATTGTCTGTGTGTCTTTGAGGAAGGTGAAGGAATGAAAGGAAATTCAGATGCCTTTTAGAGAGAAGGAATGGAAAGTTTAAAACACAGGAGAGAGATTTCAGTTTTAATGAGGTTCTAAGTGCCTGAATGAGTGCTCAGGGCTTACATTTCCTTGTCTTGCTTTGTTTTGATTGTTTAATCACCATAACTGCATACATGAGATTTTCCCCACTTTACAAATGAGGAATCTCTGTCTTAGGGAGATTAAATAACTTGTCCAAGGTTACATGTCAACTAAGATATGAGGCCAGGGGTTGAAAGCAGAAAGTATAAAAAGCTGGTTGGAATGATGGACTCACCGAGACCGCAGAGATGAGCAAAAGATATGAAAGAGCGTCCAAAATGGAAGAGAAAAGGAAGATCAACTGGGTGCCCAGGAAAAGGAGCCATTCAAGGCAGATATGGAGAATTCAGAGCAGATTTGAGGGGGATGTCAGAGGCTGCAGTGAAATAAGTTCTGACCTGGAAGTGCAAGCAGGCAGACATGCAGCTGAAACAGGAAGGGCCTTGAGAACATCTTGACTCAGGCTTGGCCTGGGGTAAAGAAAGGAAAGATCAAACGACCAAAGGATTGAGGAGATTAAGAGTTAAGTAGGCATTGGCTGATGGGGTCATGGGGAGAAATGATGGCCTCTTGGGAGCCTGGGTTCAGCCGGGTCGGGACAAGTGTAGTAGCAAACCCGGGACGTGTGTGCTCTGTGTCTCTACAGTGTGTCAGCTGGGCCTTCCTCACATGCCCCGGCCAGGTGTGGCAGTGTCAACAAGGCCTTAGAGACAGTGGAGAGATGGGGGCAAGGGAAGACTCCAGAGAGGGTTCTGGAAATGAAGAGTCCTCACTCCTTTTAGGCTATACGACTTACTATCCTGCCAGGGAGACTTCTGTTTGCAAAGAGCGTTAAAACTCCTTTCCTTTGCCCATCTGTTTGCAACCATTCCCTCAATTTCATATCTGTGTTCCCTGTTAAAAGTGCAGACAACCAGGTATAAAGAACACGCTAATAATAGTCAGAAATTTTATTCGTGTCTCACTCATTAATTTATTCATGTAACAAACATTTATTCAGCACCTTTAATATTAAAGTACTGTGTGAGGCACGTACACCTTGGTTTCAATAACTTTATTAAATGCTTTACTAAAATCTGGTTTTCCAGGGTCAAGTAGGAGTAAATATATATATATAGCTGGATATACTCTCAAATCTAAAAATGGCAAAGGCAGGCACAGTAGAAATGAAAGGAATTAAAATTCAGAGGCTGTTAGTACTAAAGTTGATCATTTTGTTCAGAATTTTTCTCTGATCAGAAAAATCTACTTTACCTGGCACGGGGAGGGTTTTGTTGTTGTTGTTTGGGGATTTTTTTTTTTTTTTTTTTTACAGTTTACTATTTTGTCAGGATAGTTCAAGTTATTAGCTTTGCTGTCATTTTATATCATTAAGGAAATCTCATGGGCCTCAGATGGCAGGAATGAAAACAGCTCCTTGAAAAGGGCCTCTAGGCAGATGTATGAGAAGCCGCCTCTCATCCTTTTTGAGGGAGGCTGGGCGTAAGTCCCAAGTACATGTACCTTTACAGAGGACGCATATGAATAACAAAACCATCAACATCCCTATATATAAAACAGAAAGAAGTGAGATCAAAACTGGAGCCAAAGGAATTTAGGTTGACTGCAGGGAGGAACTTCTAACTGCAAAGTTTTTAATTCTTGCATAAATTAATTTGGGAATTTTGAGAGCAACTTTCCCAGGCATCTTTTAAAACAACCTGAACTCCCTTTCTCTGAGCACATTGATAACTCTGCTTGGAAATTTGGGTGGAACAGACCAAATCTCTGTGTCAGATTTTTCCAGCCTGTGGAGTCTAAGTCTTATCATGTACACTGATCCTATATTTTTAAGATAAGCATGCAGGAAGATGAGATTTCAAGGTGCCCACATAATTCACTGCTTCGTAAGTACATCACTTCTCTTCCTGACTCTTCTGCTTCAATCAACTAAATTACCATTTTCCTAAATCCAGTCTTGAAATGTTGTGGTTCACCTCTCACCTCCTCAAGCGTTAGGGCTTCCCTTCACTCACGTGGATGACTGCAATGGACCAGTTTGTCTAGCTGCCTCTAGCTTCTCTTGGCAACCACTCTTCCCAGAGACTTTCTACCAGGTCACCGCGAAATCATTTCTGAACCCCATGTGTCTCTTCACATGGTCCCCAGCAGCGTTCAGAGTTTCTCCCTCCCTTGAGAGCTTCTTCCCTGCTTTCCTCTTACAAGGATTCTATGCTTCTATCAAATAGAGCTCCTAATTGTTCTTAGGATCTATTTTGCTGGCTTCAGCCCTGTCCTAGGGATAGGCTACATTATACTGGGAGTAAAAAACAACCCCTAAATCAGAGAGGCTTCTAACAGCAAAACTTTATGTCTTGCTCATGCTACCTGACCATCTTGGGTCAGTAGGGAACTCTGCTCGCCTTGGTCACCCAGGACCAAGTTATGGATACAAAACATCAACAAAGGCTCCCAGAGTCACCAAGGCAGAGCACGAGCAGAGCACGAGCACGAGCACAGGTCTGGAGACCTGCAGACTCAAAACGATAAACGACTTGCCTCCCATACACCCCATACATAATGACAGGAGAAGGTCAAACCATCCACAATAAACATTCCCATTCAAAAAGGAGATGGGAGCTAACAGTAGTCACTGGTCCATAGCAATTCTGAAATCCCCACTGGGTAGGATGCTGTCAACTCTGGGGGAGGGAATGTTTCTTGATTAGGCTGCAATTCTGCTCCCTGGAGCAACTTCTCTGGCCTTTGTCCCCCATGTCATCCAGCTCCCTGGGAGACTGTTCCATTCCTATTATCCTCCATGACCATATCCAAAGTACACATCAGGGAACATGTTCTCCTTGGAGCCAAGAGACATTTTAGGACTCCTCTCATTGCTGTGTCTTTTAATTTAGGCTTGTGATGCTTTGGGAAGTACGGCTCTCTCAAGACCATAATCAACTTCTTACCTATTGGTTCCAGTGAGTTCCACGTAGCAACCGTCACACAGAACCCTTGGAGATGCAATGGCCATTTTTGTTCTATTTGTTTGCCTTCCTACCCTGATGCCTCTCTCTATCTCAGATACTCTCAGCTTATCAACTTATTAGCCGCTCTTCCCTGAAGCATTTTAATCTAATCAAAAAGATTCACTTAACTGTATCTTCATTCTAAATCATCTGACTCCATTCAGAAGCATTAACAATGGAGTGAGGGGGCCATGTCCTTGATTTGAACGTTGCCACACAGGGTGGTTTTCATCATGTCTTCTTTACTCAAAGGCGTTCTTGGGTTTACCTTTTACAAATCGGGTTGAGATCAGTTGCTTCTTCCAATCTCACAAGTCCACAAATGTCTAGACTCTTTTTTTTTTTTTTAGATGTTGGGGGTAGGAGTTTATTAATTAATTAATTAATTTTTGCTGTGTTGGGTCTTCGTTTCTGTGCGAGGGCTTTCTCTAGATGTGGCAAGCGGGGGCCACTCTTCATCGCGGTGCGGGGGCCTCTCACTATTGCGGCCTCTCTTGCTGCGGAGCACAGGCTCCAGACGCGCAGGCTCAGTACTTGTGGCTCACGGGCGTAGTTGCTCCGCGGCATGTGGGATCCTCCCAGACCAGGGCTCGAACCCGTGTCCCCTGCATTAGCAGGCAGATTCTCAACCACTGCGCCACCAGGGAAGCCCCTAGACTCTTCTTATTCCCTTTCATTACTACTTGTATTTAACCAATTCTTTTCTGAGTTTATTTCAAAGTACATAACACCTTGTTGAAGGCTGCCAAGAGCAATCAACACATTTTATTAACAATGTGTTTTGCAACTACTTCCCCTAGAGTTATGCGTTCATTTGTTACATCATCTACCTTCCTAGTTGTTATAGACAACAATTTACCAAATGACTCACCACTGTATAACATGGATCAGTATGTTTCCAGACTCTGATAATTACCTTGCTTCCTGTTACCAAATCCTATAACCATAGCCACATATTTTAGGTTATTTTGTTGTTGTTGTTGCTGTTACATGAGTAGCCAATTTCTAGTACTAATTTATATACAAGCTAGGATAGGCCAGGTTAATAAACAACCCCAAATTGCCAAAGCTTATTTCTTGCTTACAAGTTTATTTCTTGGACACAATTTCTTGCGTCCATCATGAGTTGGCAGGAGGCTCTGTTCATTGTATTCACTCAGATACCCAGAAAGTATATCTGAAGGTATATCTCAATCAGTGGTCCCGTGGTTATTGAATCAGAGAAAGAGGATGCAGTGAATAGGGCACTATTTCCTGGAAGTGATGCACATCGCTTGTGTTCACATTTCATTGCTAAAGCCCCGTACATGACCACGCTAATTTCAAAGAGGCAGAGAAGTGCAGCATTGCCACGTGCCCAGAAATGGAGAGCTCGATGTACATGATGAACAGCAGTAATGGTCCTCAAAGCCTTTGTTTATGCCGTTCCCCACCCTATACCCCAGGAATGCCATCTCCTCTTCATCTGTTCACTCAAAAAAGGCTCACGATAGAATGTTGCTCAAGAGTGCAGGCTCTGAGGCGAGATTATCTGGGTTCCAAACCATAGCGCTCTCACTTCTAGATGGGTTACTGTGGGAAAATTATTTAACCATTCTGAGTCCCAACTTCCTCACCAGTTACACAGGGATGGTAATATTTCCTACCTCAAGAGTAATTGTGAAGCTTGGGAAAGGTAGCATATGCGAAACTCTTAGGACAGTGCCTAGCAATGGTCAGTGCCCCATTTATGTTAGCTATTACATCATTATTATTATCATTGGCCACCTACTACTATGAGCTAAGCGCTGGGATATATCAGTAGTCAGGGTTCCTAGTATATTAGAACTAACAATCTAATGGTGGAGAAGAGTAGAAGGAAGTCCCCATTCTTTTCAATCTTCCTCTTAAATTTAACCTCCCCCTGTTGGCTGTTATTTCTTCCTCCGAAGAACTCCGGAAGCACTGTGTTGAAACCTTTCTCACGGTAATTACAGCCTTCTCACACGCTTGCCTATTTCCTCTGTTCCCCATGCCAAAGGGGGTTCCAATGCTATCTGAAGATGATTGTGGGGAATTCCCTGGCGGTCCAGCGGTTAAGACTCTGCACTTCCACGACAGCGTGGACTCTGTGCTTCCACGGCAGCGCGGGTTCGATCCCTGGTGGGGGGACTAAGATCCCACGTGATGCACGGTGCGGCCAAAAATAAAATAAAGCTGGTTGTGAAGCCCTTGGCACAATCCCAAGGAGACTGGTGCTAACTCACCATTACACCGTCCCTACCTGCTTACAGGGCCTTGATCGACAGCTTCCTGGAGTAGCTTTCGCCTGTAGTTGCTGAGATAAATTGTGATCTCACATCCGCCCTCCACCCTTTGGCTGTGTCTCTGCTCGCTCAGACTCTTCACCCTCCCTCTGCCTCTGAATCTGTGGTTCTCAGAAAGCTCCCTGTTCTTTCCCAACCCCACTGAGCATTGTCAGCCCACCTGGAGGCTGGAAGCTCAGCCTGGCAGGTACACATGACCGTGTTAAAAATATGATGCAGCCATGCCTCGTACTGTCATCCACGCTGAACATGGGCACATTTCCCTCAGTTCATCTGGGGAATCCCGTCCTTTCTAGTTCTGGGAAGAGGAGGGGAGTGGATGTAACAAATCAGCCTTAACTACTCCTTTTAGAATTGGAGAAGGGTTCTCTTCAGTGATTGCGGTAACTGCTTCGCACCCTGTCCAACTTATCTGTGAACCCAAATAAACCAATGAGGAGGATATATATTTGCTCATCTATCCTGATAACTAGGAATACCTTAATTTGCTTCCAAGCCTATTTTTCAGGATAAATAATTGTAGATAACAGTTTACCAAGTGTTTTCAGTACATCTCATTTGACCCTCTCAGTGGCCTCAGAAGGAATTTAGAATTGATTTTAAACAACACTTTACAGATAGTCGAAGGGTTCCGCATGGTTTTGAACTTCACGAGGTAGAGCTGAGCTCTGCTTTCCACTCCAGCTTTCTTCCTCCCACTGCCTAGTGGAACTCTGGTCACTTTTCCCCCAGCAAGACTGTCCTCGCCATCTGGACACCATTCCTGACTTCCAGCTCAGAAACTTCTTTTAGTTCTTTGCACCACTTCTCTTTCCCAGAAAAAGCAGAGCTGAGAACTCAAGGCATAGATCCAGGTTACCAACTGCCTATGAAATTGCCACCACCATGGTATCATCACCCCTGGGCCAGATTTCAAGAAAGATGGACACTTGGCTGTGAGTGCACGTACCTGAGAGGATCGGGCTGGTCCTAGAGGTCGTGTCTGGAGAGGCTGGGATTAAAAAGCCAAGCTGGGACACTTTCCCTGGTTGTTTCCCTTGTTTCCTCCACTCAGTGAAGAAAGGTTGTGTCAGAGTTTCAGAATGAGAGCAGCTAAGGACTAGAAGGACCGGCTACATTGTTTAAGCCTGAGACTGTGCACTTCCTCATCTTAAGGAATCACTCAGCGGTGTCGTCTGGGTCCAACTGGCCAATGAGAGCCGAGGGTTCACATCTCCTCCCAACTCCACACTTGGTTTTGTCACCCTGGTAACTTGATATTGGCCATGATGGGAATATCTATACCACGGAAATCAACAAACCCTACCAATCAGATATTCTTCCTCCCAGAGAGCCAGTTTTTAAACATTTTCCTCTATGCCACTGCACAGTATCTTCACGGAGTCTTGATTCTGAGATAAGATGAAAGAAAAATCTTAGAAGCAAAGCTGGAAAGAACTTTAGAGATGATTCCCACCCTGTTATATTACAATGAGGTGGAGGCCCAGAGAAGATCAGTGACTTGCTTAAGTTATTGGGCAAGTTTTAGGACCCAGGTTTTGTCATGCTCAGTCAAGAATTCTTTCCAGAGAAATCAGAGTTTTCAGCAGCTACATTCCCTGAGGGAGACAAGAGAAATATAAAATTCGGTCTGTACTGCAACTCTCTGATTAAGCACCGAGAGTGATGAAAACTATTTTGTATCATTATTTGTAAGTTTCACAATTACATTATGTACGTTACCTCCGACTATAAGTGCTGGATTTGTTCAGGAAATAGGAAATGATTAGGAAGTAGAAATAGCAAGGGATGGCTTCCTAAAACGGAAACGATTCAGCCTGGAATTTGAATAATTACTCAGAAGTAACAGACCGGGAAGGGGAAAGGTGTCTGAATATAAAGAAACCAAGTTGACTGATACATGAGGGGTATTCAAAAATGGGAAACTGTCTTTGGAAAGATAGTGAAGACTTTTGTACGCAAGATCCTTAAATATCCAGAGAATTCATTTTGTTTTAATCCAGTTAGTGAGAGTGAATTGTTGGTGACAGAAGGGGAATTAAGGGATGCTTTGTTTCAGAAAGATGGCCTGTATGGTGTGGAGTGAAAAGTCAATTATAGGAGGGTTTTTCTCCCATTCAGATGAAAGGTTATGCTATACTATTTTCACGGGTATCTACATCTAGATGGATGTTTTCTGACATCTCAGTATTCGTTCTTTCTTAGGGAGGCTTTATGGGTGATTTCCTTTTCTTTCTTGTGCTTTTCTCTAATTTTGTTGTTTTTTTATTATTTGTGTTTTTTGTTAGTGTGTATTTAATTTTTTTAATTGAAGTATAGTTGGTTTACAATGTTGTGTTAGTTTCAGTTGCACAGCAAAGTGATTCAGATATATAAATATATATGTTTCTTTTCAGATTCTTTTCCATATAGGTAGTGTATATTTAATTTTAACCCAAAAATTGATCTCAAAGGATAACAATGACTAACACCTAGAAGCACTCCCTACATGCCAGTACATATAATAATATTAATGGTAATGGAAAAGAATGTGAAGAAGAACGTATATATGTATAACAATCACTTTGCTATACAGTAGAAATTAACACATTGTAAATCAACTATACTTCAATAAAACAAATTTTTAAAAAATGCTAATTCTAATGGTACCTATAAGACAGAAATTATTATAGTAGGATTATTCAGTGAGGAAACCGGAACACAGGAGGTTAACTGACTTGTCAGAGGGTACAGAATTGGAGCTCCACAGCCAGGATTTCAATCCAGAGCCCATACCATGAACCACCGTACTACGCTGCCTCTGGATGTAATCCAGAGACAAGTCATACGCAGAGAGTTTGAAATCAAGTAAAGGAAGTTGCACTGACCCAGACACGAAATGCTAGAAGTGTAGACCAGGGTGATAGCAGAAGAGGTGATATGCAGTTAAACAGGTAAAGAAAAATATCAAAAGTCAACCAGGAATGGGTAATTTCCCTTTTTATTGCTATTTTCTCTTGTTTGTCACAGTGATACCCTACATCACAACAAATGCCATGCCTACGCACCTCTCCTTTCTGTTTAATGGGAAGATTTCCTTTTTTATTATTGTAAAAATAACACTCGTAAAAATTTCAACAGCACCAAAGAATGTTTTAATAGTATATAAAAGTCTTCCCTCCCTCTCCAATCCCTTTTTACCCCTCCTTAGAGGTAAGAATTGTAACCATTTCTTGTGTATCAGAAATGTACTCTGCATATATTACATAGACACATTTACACTTTCTTTACACACACCTATTCTACAATTTGTTCTTTTCACTTAAAATTATCTCTCGGGCTTCCCTGGTGGCGCAGTGGTTGAGAGTCCACCTGCTGATGCAGGGGACACGGGTTCGTGCCCCGGTCCGGGAAGATCCCACATGCCGTGGAGCGGCTGGGCCCGTGAGCCATGGCCGCTGAGCCTGCGCGTCCGGAGCCTGAGCGTCTGGAGCCTGTGCTCCGCAACGGGAGAGGCCACAACAGTGAGAGGCCCGCGTACCGCAAAAAAAAAAAAAAAAAATGTTTCTTAAGCATTGTTTTATATAAGTGCATGCAGTTTAACATTTTTTAAAAAATTATTTTTAACAACTGCAAAGTATCCCATTGTATGTGTGTACAATAATTTAGGTAACCACTTCCCTCTTTTTTCAAAAATATTTTTAATATTTATTTAAATAAATTTAATATTTAAAAAATTTTAACATTTATTTGGCTGCATCAGATCTTAGTTGCGGCACGTGGGATCTTTTGTTGCAGCACATAGGCTTCTCTCTAGTGTTGCACATGGCTCCAGGGCACGCCGGCTCTCTAGTTGTGGCATGCGGGCTCTAGAACGCATGGGCTTAGTTGCCCCATGGCATGCGGGATCTTAGTTCCCCGACCAGGGATTGAACCCGCATCCCCTGCTTTGGAAGGCGGATTCTTAACCACTGGACCACCAGGGGAGTCCCTGTTGGGGAATATTCTGTATGCAAAGCTACAAAGGTTAAAAAGGGCTTAGTTATAAGAAAAAGAACTATTTCTCTCTGGTGTTGCGATACTAAATCTTGGGCAAGAGTGCGGTAATGAGCTAAAGAGTTTAAACGTTATTTTAATAAACATGAGGTCTTAGGTTCTCAAAGCCCTTGATCATTTGAAGAGAATGAAAAGGAAGCAAAAAGCATGATATAAAGTGAAATAGGTTCCCAGCCACCGAAATCAAAAGGTATAATCATAAAGGCTGCTTTTTCAATTCCTTGCATGCGGGACGGGGTTCTAAGACTACGCCACTCAGGGCTTGAATATAAACAACCTACCACTGGAAAAACAATCCAGGGGCCATTGTAAAAAGAAGTAGATGTTTGGTTTTGGGTTTTTAACTGACAGTCATGGTGATATTTTATCAACAGCTAGAAATTTCCAGCTTATTTTCCTTTCTGAATATATTGAGATTGGCTGAGCTGTTTGGAAGATAAGTTAAGATCTTTCTTCCCACTCCTCTGGCACTGGCTGTTTTGAAAAAAACAACTATCATCTTATGTAGAGGAAATACTTAGTAGTAGCTGGAGGGAGAAGTGACCCTTAGGGTAAAAAAATCTTAGGTTGTTTTGTCTTGTTTTCCCAACATAAGGTAAAGCTATTAAATACCTGTACCGCTCAACACCCTGGACCTTCCCTGAGTTTGGTTAAGTAGTTGCCCATAGCAACCACCAACACTGCAAGAAGCTGAGCTGAGTATCGTGGGGAAAAAAAGGTAGTGAGCATCTGTCCACCTTCCCTGATCCTTTCCTGTGCCCCGGAGGTAACTACGTTAAATCTAAATGATAATTTAAATACATTAATAATGTTTTCTGTGCTCCTTTATTTAAAAAACCAAAGCAAAAAACACCTCTACTCATTCAATGACATGATAAAATACTGAAAATATAACAATTGTCCTTTGAGTCTGCTGGCTGCCCCGGACTCTGTTAAAGGCAGA
This sequence comes from Stenella coeruleoalba, assembly GCF_951394435.1. Classification (NCBI taxonomy): domain Eukaryota; kingdom Metazoa; phylum Chordata; class Mammalia; order Artiodactyla; family Delphinidae; genus Stenella; species Stenella coeruleoalba. The sequence continues at coordinate 55,659,787 of NC_137160.1, read as the reverse complement.
GTACCAGGAAGCAGAGGAAGGCTGGGAAGAAACCCCACAGAAGGGGCAGCTCTCTCGGCCGCACCCCTCTGTCTTCTTCCCTCTCCCATCATCGCCATGTGCACTCCTCAGGGGCCCACTAGTGACAATTAGATCGCAGACCTGACGATATAAAAGCGGCACAAAATACTGAGAAAAGGCAGACCCGAGTACAGATCCGCACTTCACCGCTCTGCAACCTTAAACCAGTTACTTAACTTCTCTGAGTGCAAGGTCTTTTTTTTTTTTCATTTTTAAAATGGTTCAATTATAATTAAGTGAATATTGTGAGGATTAAATGAGCTAACATATGGAAGCACCTAATCTGAAATGCTTTATCCAGAAACCTCGTATGTATTGTCTCCAATGTGCAAGACACAAATTTTACTTTAAAACAAACCAACCTAGAGGGAAAAAGACAACGGAAAACCACAGGAACAGATACGTTTACAGAGAATAGATGTCTCAACCCACAACCCCCGCCCCCCCAATATACCAAGCCAACTGGGCAGATCCCTGTGGGATTCCTTCCACACAACCGGAATCCTAGTCTCCTCCTCAAGTGGAGGACCGGCCCTGGACTATGTTTTTCTTCTACTCTGTGGCTGCCCTTGGCCTTTGATCCCTGTAGGTTCACCCCCTGGTCCCTGTCCCCAGAAGGAAGGTACTTCCGTGGCTGCCTCTCCAGTTGTGCTCTCTGACTGCGGATCTCTACGGGGTCCCTGGAAGCCCGTCTTTGTCCTTTATCCATCCTCACTGATTCGTCTCCTCTGTTGGGAGACTTCATGGGCAGGTTGCTGAGACCGATCTGTGGTTTGGTGCAGCCAAGTGTTTTAGTGACTGTTCTAAACCGGTATCTTTGCCTGTGTTTCCAGGAAGTCACTGGTTGGGGAGCAGGGCTTGCACTGGACCAGATCCTTCTGCTGAAACTTGTGATACACTAAGTCCTTGACTCACTTGACCAATTTGGGTGAAACACATGCCTCTGATAATGTACAAGGGCACCTACCTGATCCACCACTAAAAATGTTAAGAATACCCTGTTTTCTTGCTCACTAACCTTTAATGATGCAAAGCTTTCTTTCTTCTCTTGTTCTTCGTATTTTTCATTCTTTGATCTACATCTGCCAGTATTGACCATTTTCTGTCTCTGAGAACAATGGCTCAAGAAAGGGTGGTGAGGGGCTTCCCTGGTGGCGCAGTGGTTAAGAATCCACCTGCCAATGCTGGGGACACGGGTTCGAGCCCTGGTCCGGGAAGATCCCACATGCCTTGGAGCAACTAAGCCCCTGCGCCACAACTAGTGAGCCTGCGCTCTAGAGCCCACTAGCCACAACTACTGAGCCTGCGTGCTGCAACTACTGAAGGCCGCGTGCCTAGAGCCCTTGCTCTGCAACAAGAGAAGCCACCACAATGAGAAGACCGCACACCACAACGAAGAGTAGCCCCTGCTTGCCGCAACTAGAGAAAGCCCATGCGCAGCAACGAAGCCCCAATGCAGATGAAAATAAAATAAAATTAATTAATTAAAAACAAAAAAGATACCGATTCCATTGCACAGAGATGAATGCACGGGGACTCATACAGGGAGGCAAGGAGACAGCAGCTTGCAGAAGTCAGCTGTGGGGGGAAAGGAAACAAGTGATGCACTTCCTCCCCACCATATGTTATCAACTTAGCCCGATCCTGTGTGCGGAGGGTTGGCAGAGCTCCCTCTGCTGCCGGATCACTTGGACAGTGGCTCACAGCCACGCAGCTACCTTGATAATTAGTGGAGTCCCTGCCAACTTCTGCAATCTGCCCTCTAGGAGGCAGCTGGCCAAGCCATGCCTTTGCGGCCGTGCGTGATCCCACGAGGATGACTCAACCCCCTTGTCCTATGTCAGCCTTTCCCACCTCCACACAAAACCCTGAAGTGGGAGAAGCTCTCTCCACAGAGAGGAACCTTCTGCGTTCAGCATAATGTAAGTGCCGAACAGGGGACGCTGGCTTGGTTATTACCGGGCCCTCCTCAGGCATCACTTCCCATTGCCATGGTCAGGTTCAACAAGGAATTAGGAGCAAGCAACATAGGGAGTTGTAAAGTCAGAAGAAAATGAATGGGTGCCTATAACTGAGATGGGCTTTGAATACGTGTCACAATAATGCATGTTGGCGACTACATGGTCTTTTATTTATATATTAGGTCCCAGTTGACAAGCTTCCCGTCTTATTGCCGGCCCCTGAGATGTCACCTTCCATGTTGCCATGGTTAAGGAAGGATTAAAGGAGGAGGAACAGCCAGATAGGGGTGTGAGGGCAGGTGGTACTAACAGACCCCCTGGGACCTGGTCAGCCACGCCCAACCCTTCAAAGGAGAAAGGGGATGTATACAGTTAGACTCGAAACATGGAAATGCATGTGACAGCCTGGCTTGTTCATTTATCCATCTACTCAACAAGTACTAAATGCTTGCTGTGTACCAGGGAGTACCATAGTGAACAAGACAGACAGCAGCCCTGCCCTCGTAGAGAGCTTGCAATCCAGCAGAGGAGACAAAAATAAGCGACATGGATAAATGAAGTACAGTGTAGGTCAGATGCGGATAAAGTGTCAGGGGCAGAGCACTGGGCTTTGGATGGGGATGAAGTGCTGGGAAGGAAAAAATTAAGGAGGGGAGGGCCACACCGAGAAGGGGATACATGGGTGAAGGCCTGAAGGAGGTGAGGCCGTCAGGCCTGCAGTGGTAGGAGGGGAGAGGATTCAGGTAGGGAACCATAAGTGCAAAGTCCCTGAGGTCACCTGGTATGTGTGAGGCCCAGCATGAGGCCTGTGTGGCCAGAGCAGAGTGGACGAGGCAGGAGCAGAAGAGGGAGGGTCCCAGAGAGAAAGGAGTCACACTCGCAACAGGCCTGCAGGCCATGTGAGGACCCTGGGTTTTACTGAGTGAGATGGGAAGATGTTAGAAAGCTTTTAGGTAGAGAAGTGGTATATTAAGAGGATTACTCCAGCTGCGTGTTTTTAGAAGAAACTACAGGGGGACAAGGATGGAGGCAGGGAGGACGCTATAGCAGCATTCCAGGGTAGCAATAGTGGGGCCTGGACGGGTAGCAGCATCAAGGGTGGGAGCAGAGCCCGTGGGTGTGTGACGCATCACATGTGGGCTGTGAAGGGAGGGGCCAGGCAAGGGTTCTGGCTGAGGTTGGGGGCAGGGGGGTGATCGTGAGAGGAGCAGATCTGGGAAGAAACGACAGAAGGTCCTTTCTGGATATTTAGGTGTTAAAAAAAAAAAATCAGAAATCCACAAAGAAGATTCCTGAGGTGTCCTTGTTAAAGGCCCCTGCACCTTTGTTGTGACTTGGGCAGGGGGAGGGGTGGGTCTAACAGTTGCCCTCCTACCGAGAATTCTGAATGTTTAGGTTCATTTCTTTCATATCCGGTAAATTTTAAACATTTTTTAACATCTTTATTGGAGTATGATTGCTTTATAATGTTGTGTTAGTTGCTGCTGTATAACAAAGTGAGTCAGCTATATGTATACATATATCCCCATATCCCCTCCCTCTTGCGTCTCCCTCCCACCTTCCCTATGCCACCCCTCTATGTGGTCACAAAGCACCAGCTGATCTCCCTGTGCTATGCGGCTGCTTCCCACTAGCTATCATCTATTTTACATTTGGTAGTGTATATATGTCCATGCCACTCTCTCACTTCCCCTTCCCCCGCTCCATGTCCTCAAGTCCACTCCCTTTGTCTGCGTCTTTCTCCCTGCCCTGCCCCTAGGTTCATCAGTACCATTTCTTTTAGATTCCATATATATGCGTTAGCGTACAGTATTTGTTTTTCTCTTTCTGACTTACTTGACTGTGTATGACACTCTAGGTCCGTCCACCTCACTACAAATAGCTCAATTTCATTTCTTTTTATGGCTGAGTAATATTCCATTGTATATATGTGCCACATCTTCTTTATCCATTCATCTGTCGGTGGACACTTAGGTTGCTTCCATGTCCTGGCTATTGTAAATAGTGCTGCAGTGAACATTCTGGTACATGACTCTTTTTGAATTATGGTTTTCTCAGGGTATATGCCCAGTAGTGGGATTGCTGGGTCATATGGTAGTTCTATTTGTAGTTTTGTAAGGAACTTCCATACTGTTCTCCATAGTGACTGTATCAATTTACATTCCCACCAACAGTGCAAGAGGGTTCCCTTTTCTCCACACCATCTCCAGCATTTATTGTTTGTAGATTTTTTGATGATGGCCATTCTGACCGGTGTGAGATGATACCTCATTGTAGTTTTGATTTGCATTTCTCTAATGATTAGTGACGTTGAGCATCCTTTCTTGTGTTTGTTGGCAATCTGTATATCTTCTTTGGAGAAATGTCTATTTAGGTCTTCTGCCCATTTTTGGATTGGGTTGTTTTTTTGATATTGAGCTGCATGAGCTGCTTGTATATTTTGGAGATTAATCCTTTGTCAGTTGTTTCATTTGTAAATATTTTCTCCCATTCTGAGGGTTGTCTTTTCGTCTTGTTTACGGTTTCCTTTGCTGTGCAAAAGCTTTTACATTTCATTAGGTCCCATTTGTTTATTTTTGGTTTTATTTCCATTTCTCTAGGAGGTGGGTCAAAAAGGATCTTGCTGTGATTTATGTCATAGAATGTTCTGCCTATGTTTTCCTCTAAGAGTTTGATAGTGTCTGGCCTTATATTTAGGTCTTTAATCCATTTTGAGTTTATTTTTGTGTTTGGTGTTGGGGTGTGTTCTAATTTCACTCTTTTACATGTAGCTCTCCAGTTTTCCCAGCACCACTTATTGAAGAGGCTGTCTCTTCTCCATTGTATATTCTTGCCTCCTTTATCAAAGATAAGGTGACCATATGTACATGGGTTTATCTCTGGGCTTTCTATCCTGTTCCATTGATCTATATTTCTGTTTTTGTGCTAGTACCATACTGTCTTGATTACTGGAGCTTTGTAGTATAGTCTGAAGTCAGGGAGCCTGATTCCTCCAGCTCTGTTTTTCTCTCTCAAGATTGCTTTTGCTATTCGGGGTCTCCTGTGTTTCCATACAAACTGTGAAATATTTTGTTCTAGTTCTGTGAAAAATGCCAGTGGTAGTTTGATAGGGATTGCACTGAATCTGTAGGTTGCTTTGGGTAGTATGGTCATTTTCACAATGTTGATTCTTCCAATCCAAGAACATGGTATATCCCTCCATCTGTTGGTATCCTCTTTAGTTTCTTTCATCAGTGTCTTATAGTTTTCTGCATACAGAACTTTTGTCTCCCTAGGTAGGTTTATTCCTAGGTATTTTATTCTTTCTGTTGCAGTGGTAAATGGGAGTATTTCCTTAACTTCTCTTTCAGATTTTTCATCAATCGTGTATAAGAATGCAAGAGATTTCTGTGAATTAATACTGTATCCTACTACTTTACCAAATTCATTGATTAGCTCTAGTAGTTTTCTGGTAGCATCTTTAGGATTCTCTTTGTATAGTATCATGTCATCTACAAACAGTGACAATTTTACTTCTTCTTTTCCGATTTGGATTCCTTTTATTTCTTTTTCATCTCTGATTGCTGTGGCTAAAACTTCCAAAACTATGTTGAATAATAGGGGTGAGAGTGGGCGACCCTGTCTTTTTCCTGATCTTAGTGGAAATGGTTTCAGTTTTTCACCATTGAGAACGATGTTGGCTGTGGGTTTGTCATATATGGGCTTTATTATGTTGAGGTAAGTTCCCCCTATGCCTACTTTCTGCAGAGTTTTTATCATAAATGGGTGTTGAATTTTGTCGAAAGCTTTTTCTGCATCTATTGAGATGATCATATGGTTTTTATCCATCAATTTGTTAATATGGTATATCACATTGATTGATTTGCATATATTGAAGAATCCTTGCATTCCTGGGAAAAACCCCACTTGGTCGTGGTGTATGATCCTTTTAATGTGCTGTTGGATTCTATTTGCTAGTATTTTGTTGAGGACTTTTGCATCTATGTTGATCAGTGATATTGGCCTGTAGTTTTTTGTGGGTGTGACATCTTTGTCTGGTTTTGGTATCAGGTTGATGATACCTATCTACAAGACAGGTATCTGTCTTGTAGAATGAGTTCGGGAGTGTTGCTCCCTCTGCTATATTTTGGAAGAGTTTGAGAAGGATAGGTGTTAGCTCTTCTCTAAATGTTTGATAGAATTCGCCTGTGAAGCCATCTGGTCCTGGGCTTTCGTTTGTTGGAAGATTTGTAATCACTGTTTCAATTTCAGTGCTTGTGATTGGTCTGTTTATATTTTCTATTTATTCCTGGTCCATTCTTGGAAGTTTGTCCTTTTCTAAGAATTTGTCCAGTTCTCCCAGGTTCTCCATTTTATTGGCATACAGTTGCTTGTAGTAATCGCTCATGATCCTTTGTATTTCTGCAGTGTCAGTTGTTACTTTTCATTTTTCAGTTCTAATTCTGTTGATTTGAGTCTTTTCCCTTTTTTTCTTGGTAAGTCTGGCTAATGGTTTATCAATTTTGTTTATCATCTCAAAGAACCAGCTTTTAGTTTTGTTGATCTTTGCTATCATTTCCTTCATTTCTTTTTCATTTATTTCTGATCTGATATGTATGATTTCTTTCCTTCTGCTAACTTTGGGGGTTTTTTGTACTTCTTTCTCTAATTGCTTTAGATGTAAGTTTAGGTTGTTTATTTGAGATATTTCTTGTTTCTTGAGGTAGGAGTGTATTGCTATAAACTTCCCTCTTAGAACTGCTTTTGCTGCATCCCATGGGTTTTGGGGCATCGTGTTTTCATTGTCATTTGTTTCTAGGTATTTTTTGATTTCCTCTTTGATTTCTTCAGTGATCTCTTGGTTATTTAGTAGTGCATTGTTTAGCCTCCATGTGTTTGTATTTTTTACAGTTTTTTTCCTATAACTGATATCTAGTCTCATAGCATTGTGGTCGGAAAAGATTCTTGATACAATTTCAATTTTCTTAAATTTACCAAGGCTTGATTTGTGACCCAAGATATGATCTATCCTGGAGAATGTTCCATGAGCACTTGAGAAGAAAGTGTATCCTGTTGTTTTTGGATGGGATGTCCTATAAATATCAATTAAGTCCATCTTGTTTAATGTGTCATTTAAAGTTTGTGTTTTTCTTTTCATTGTGTATTTCTTTTCATTACGGTTCATCTGTCCATTGGTGAAAGTGGGATGTTAAAGTCCCCTACTATGATTGTGTTACTGTCAATTTCCCCGTTTATGGCTGTTAACATTTGCCTTATGTATTGAGGTATTCCTATGTTGGGTGCATAAATATTTACAATTGTTATATTTTCTTCTTGGATTGATCCCTTGATCATTATGTAGTGTCCTTCTTTGTCTCCTATTATAGTCTTTATTTGAAAGTCTATTTTGTCTGATATGAGAATTGCTACTCCAGCTTTCTTTTGTTTTCCATTTGCATGGAATATCTTTTTCCATCCCCTTACTTTCAGTCTGTATGTGTCCCTAGGTCTGAAGTGGGTCTCTTGTAGACAGCACATATATGGGCCTTGTTTTTATATCCATTCAGACAGTCTGTGTCTTTTGGTTGAAGCATTTAATCCATTTACATTTAAGGTGGTTATCAATTTTTTTTTCCATTTACCATTTTCTTAATTGTTTTGCATTTGTTATTGTAGGTCTTTTCCTTCTCTTGTGTTTCCTGCCTAGAGAAGTTCCTTTAGTATTTGTTGTAAAGCTGGTTTGGTGGTGCTGAATTCTCTTAGCTTTTGCTTGTCTGTAAAGGTTTTAATTTCTCCATCAAATGAATGAGATCCTTGCTGGGTAGAGTAATCTTGGTTGTAGCTTTTTCCCTTTCACCACTTTAAATATGTCCTGCCACTCCCTTCTGGCTTGCAGAGTTTCTGCTGAAAGATCAACTGTTAACCTTATGGGGATTCCCTTGTATGTTATTTGTTGCTTTTCCCTTGCTGCTTTTAGTATTTTTTCTTTGTATTTAATTTTTGATAGTTTGATTAATATGTGTCTTGGCATGTTTCCCCTTGGATTTATCCTGTATGGGACTCTGCATTTCCTGGACTTGATTGGCTACTTCCTCACCCATATTAGGGAAGTTTTCAACTATAATCTCTTCAAATATTTTCTCAATCCCTTTCTTTTTCTCTTCTTCTACTGGGACCCCTATAATTCGAGTGTTGGTGCTTTTAACATTGCCCCAGAGGTCTCTGAGACTGTCCTCAATTCTTTTCATTGTTTTTTGTTTATTCTGCTCTGCGGTAGTTATTTCCACTATTTTATCTTCCAGGTCACTTATCCATTCTTCTGCCTCAGTTATTCTATTGATCCCTTCTAGAGAATTTTTAATTTCATTTATTGTGTTGTTCATGATTGTTTGTTTGCTCTTTAGTTCTTCTAGGTCCTTGTTAAATATTTCTTGTATTTTCTCCATTCTATTTCCAAGATTCTGGGTCATCGTCACTATCATTACTCTGAATTCTTTTTCAGGTAGACTGCCTATTTCCTCTTCATTTGTTTGGTCTGGTGGGTTTTTACCTTGCTTCTTCACCTGCTGTGTGTTTCTTTGTCTTCTCATTTTGCTTAACTTACTGTGTTTGGGGTCTCCTTTTTGCAGGCTGCACGTTCGTAGTTCCCGTTGTTTTTGGTGTCTGCCCCCAGTGGCTAAGGTTGGTTCCGTGGGTTGTGTAGTCTTCCTGATGGAGGGGACTGGTGCCTACGTTCTGGTGGATGAGGCTGCTTGTCTTTCTGGTGGGCAGGACCACGTCCAGTGGTGTGTTTTGTGGTGTCTGTGAACTTAGTATGATTTTAGGCAGGGCTCTCTGCTAATGGGTGGGGCTGTGTTCCTGTCTTGCTAGTTGTTTGGCATGGGGTGTCCAACACTGGAGCTTGCTGGTCATTGAGCTGGGTCTTAGTGTTGAGATGGAGATCTCTGGGAGAGCTCTTGCCGATTGATATTATTTGGGGCCAGGAGGTCTCTGATGGTCCAAGATCGTGAACTCGGCTCTCCCACCTCAGAGGCTCAGGCCTGACACCCGGCTGGAGCACCAAGACCCTGTCAGCCACACTGCCAGGTATGTGGGGAGTTTCTTGCCTTTTGGGAAGTCTGAGGTCTTCTGCCAGCATTCAGTAGGTGTTCTGTAAGAGTTGTTCCACATGTAGCTGTATTTTTTTTTTTTTTTTTTTTTGCGGTACGCGGGCCTCTCACTGCTGTGGCCTCTCCTGCCGCGGAGCACAGGCTCTGGACGCGCAGGCCCAGCAGCCACGGCTCACGGGCCCAGCTGCTCCGTGGCATGTGGGATCTTCCCAGACCGGGGCACGAACCCACGTCCCCTGCATCGGCAGGTGGACCCTCAACCACTGCGCCACCAGGGAAGCCCTGTAGCTGTATTTTTGATGTATTTGTGGGGAGGAAGGTGATCTCCACGTCTCACTCCTCCGCCATCTTGAAGGTCCAGGATCTAAACATTTCTTTTATTAGGCCAAGGATTGATTCTTTAAGTATTTATTTATTTATTTAGGCACACGCCCTTTTGAGGAGCCAATGGAAACTATGAACATTCTCCCCAAACAGCACACACACGCACATTGTATCTTGCTCGCAGTATCTGGAAATCCATGAGCCCCCAGCCTATATGGAGCATTTTGAGGCAAAGACATACCCACTGTTAGTGAACAGTGGGGGTGGTCCCCAAGGACCATTTCGATGGGGTTTCATCTATGCTCTTATTTCACAAAACTGCCCTTGTAATATTGCCCTTGTAACAGGAATAATACTACCACCTTTAAAAATGTGAACTGGTAAATATTTAAGAAAAATAAATGCTGTAAATATGTTTTCACAGAATCAGTCCTCATGCAAAATCAAGCCTGTGCATCAGTGCCTCTTACTGTCTCCCCAAGGGTGGTCACCAGCCCAAGGTTGAGCTTCTCTGCAAGGGTGTCACTAACTCACCACTCCTAACAGGACCTATTGTACTTGGGACTGCTAAAACTTATAAATATTAAGCCAAAACCTCTTTTCCTGTTTCTAGGCCCCAAAACACATGGCCATACAGAACAATTCCCAAAATATCCAAGAATCCATCCATTTTTACCATAACCTACTTGGCCACTGGGGTGACGCAGACTTGAACTTTAACCACAGCGACCAGAGAAGTTATGAGCGGGTGGAGTGGAGCCTAGGGTGGCTGGCCTGTGAGCGGACCCTCCTTCTGCCAGGGCATCTTGCCATCCAGGCCATGTTGTCTGTCTCAACCCAGTTCCCCAGAAATGGCACCCGAGATAGAGCCTCCGTGCTCTTCCTCGAAGGAAAAGGAGGCCAGACAGGGAGGGTGATGTCAGGCTGGGCAAAAGGCAGAGCAGGTGCAAGGTGGGACATTACCAAGCTGGCCGGGGCTTTGCAGGAAAACACAGCTGATTATTAGGTTACAAGGGATGTCTCCAAGGAGACCATATGGAACCACTGCATTCTGGAACATTCCATCAGAGAGGACAAGCAGTTTGTCTGCAAGTTCCTTCCAGTTTCCTGTCTCTCCTTGGTCAACACTTGCTCCCACAGGGTATTAATTGGGCCACACTTTGGAGTTGTGACATTTGGTCCCTCCAGTCACCCAGTAAGGAAGCCTGAGGCTCCATAGGCCCAGAGGCTCCCTGGGGCTGAGTCCAAGGGGTCAAGCAGGACCAAAAGGACCTGGGAGGCGCGCAAGCTGCATCCAGTACGTTATCTTGACAGCTGCAGGTGCTGGTGACACACACTGTCGGGTCAGAGAATCACCTGGTTCCTTCTGGTCTGTGGTGGATGCTGACCCAGCAGGGGAAATGCAGACTCAGGGTCCCACCTCCACGGTGGACGGGTTGAGAGGAGGAAAGCGAGAGGTCAGGGTCTCCATCTGAGAGGTCAGCATGACACCAAAGCAGAACAGAGTGTCCCATCATAACGTCTGCAGTAGCCCCAGCTCAGCGTAAGGCAGGAGGCCAGTGCTGGGCAGGCGAGTGAGGATCCAGGGCCGAGTGGCTGGGGCTCCCGGGATAGAATGCAGGTCGGACATGGAGTGGGTTAAGGCTCGAGCCAGCCGGCCGTAAGGTGGAGGGTCTACCGCACGGAGGTGGGAGCAGATGGGGGTCGACACGTGACTTTGCCATTAAAAATGACAGATTGCCTACTTGCCTGTTTCAATAGTGCTTTGTTTGTGTCGCTCACCCTGAGTATCAGGCTTTAAGTTGCAGAGATTGTTACACTTTTTAGGAAAATATCTTTTAATTCACGCACAGTACACAGCTATCCATGTATAGCATATACATTACAGAAAGATGACCACTGACGCTTAAATAGATATGTGTGTGTTTTTTCTCAAGCTCTCTCTCGCGCGCACACACACGTGCGCGCGCACACACACACACCACCTTGCTTCAGTAAACAGCATCGTGCAACCCAGACTAGACTTCGAAGGTCTGGATTCGAGCCAGCTGTATGAATCCAGGGCCCCTTGTTCTTACGAGGCACTTTGAGTCTTCTGACCCCATTGTAGTAACGAACATGTATGAAATAACAAGGGGAAAGAAAGAAACGCTGTTTTTTACAAGCTTTCCCATCTCTGATGATTTCTGGTGACTACTGCTACGCTAAATTGAGCCAATTTTGATTAGTAATTAGCATCGTGCCTCGCAAAGGTGCTAGAAGATATGGTGCTTGTCAAGTGTATTATGACATTGCACCTACTTTTCCGAGGGATATCATTTCTCATAGCCTGATGAGCTGCCACCTCTTCCCCACCTGTTCTCCAGAAACATCATCATAGTTGACAGGTCTTTATTGCCTCAGCCCCAGAAGTCCTGCCCATGGCATCCTGTGAAGGTGAACCTGCACTAATGGATTCTGTCATTTCTACGAGGCAGAAACCACATCTGTGGGAGCCTGGTTGGTTCTTTTGTTTTAATGAAGCAAAAGTAGCCTCCATATATGTCTGTGCCTGTCTGCAAAGTGACAGTGATTGATCTCAGGCTGAAAGCAAGTTCAGGGCCCTCCCTGGGAAGCACATAAATCTCCCAGCCTCCTTGTGACAGATGCCGACGGCCTGCCAAATACCCTCACGACGACTCCCTCAGAGGGACCCGTCCCTCTTCCCAAAGCCAAAAACTTAGCGTCCACGGCCCTAAAAACCATCGAGCTCTCCCCTTCTCCTCCGATTCTGTCGTGGACACATCGTATTTAAAAGAAACACGGGCAAGTACTCTTCCTTCGGTTAAATCTAGCGCCTGTTCCCTGCTTTTCTGGAATAAACCAGATCATGAAAACCACAATTGAATCCCACTTCCTCCTGTGAGAGATAAGAAGAACAAAGACTTGGGGAGCCTCTGAAACTGTCCATACAAAGAAAGAGCACCGCCGGGGATCTGCTTGTGTTACAACTAAACAAAGAGTCCTTCTCATTCTAGCTCATTCTAAAATCTTTTTGTAGACTTTGAATTTTTTAATTTTCCACTGATCCTGACATGTAATCTGGGGGCCAATAGGCATTTCCCCAAACTAAAACTCAACAATACTTAGTTGATCCTTGAAAGCCAAGAGGAACTTATCAACATTTGCCCCCATTTAGGCTCTAAGAATCTTCTTTGACTCTGAAATAATTTATGTACCAGACCTACTGCTTCCAACAGTTTCCAAAACAGACCCTCTGACAATTAAAACTATTATTGCTGATGACCTTAGTATGGTGCCTAAGTTCTGGTATTTCCTTTTGTTTTTTTTTATTCTTTCAAACCTAAATTTCTCTTTCTAAAATGTGACACTAGCACTTCTTTTGTATTTTTCATGAACACTTAAGATCACTCATGTCCTCCCAAATGCTTCTGCCAAGGGCATTATGGAGTTCTCACCTTTGTTGACCTGTCTGTACATTTTATCTGTTGGCCACTGTCTTCCTGAAACTCTTCTGTCGGCTCCGCTCTCTCTTTGCTCTCATCCTAAACATCAGACCATCCCCTCTCCCTGTCTTGTAGGTGCCCCATCGTTCGCCATCTCCTTAGATACTTGGTCTTTGTCTCTCCTCGTTTGATGCTGCCTCTGTAGACAAGCTCATCCACTTTTGCAGAGTCATTTATTGTCTGCTTGGTTTTAACTCTCAAATCAAATCGACCTCTTCAGCCGAGGGCTTTTAACTGAGCTCCACATCTTCTAGAAGGTTCCCAAGTACCTCTGAATGACACACTGACACCTTGGTATTGAAAGATGTCACAATGGGACGCTTCACTCTCTTCCTACCTGTTTCCTCTTCTCCATTCCCTGCCTCAGGGAGTGACATCATGATCTAAACCCTGCTTGAGTGGGCTCCCTGGGTTCCCCTCTGTCACCTCCTTTTTCCTCAGCCTCTACTTCAGCAGGTCTTTAAAGTCTATTAATTATGTCTCCTAAATATTTCTCTAATAAATTCTCTTCTTCATCAGATTCTTCAAGGACTTATCTCACTATGTCTTGTTATTGTTGTTATTTTGTTTTACTTTCTTCTCTTTTTCCCCCCTAGGATCTTAGTTCCCTGACTAGGGATCAAACCCATGCCCCCTGCAGTGGAAGTGTGGAGTCCTAACCACTGGACCACCAGGGAATTCCCTTTTCTTTTTAATTGAAATATAGTGGATTTACAATAGTGTGTTAGCTTCAGGTGTACAGAAAAGGGATTCAGTTACATATATTTTTTCAGATTATTTTCCATTATAGGCTGTTACAAGATATTGAATAGAGTTCCCTGTGCTGTACAGTAAATCCTTGTTGCTCATCTATTTTATATATAGTCGTGTGTGTCTGTTAAGTCCATACTATTAATTTTCCCCACCCCACCTCCCTTTCCCCTTAAAAAACAAACTTACGGTTACCAATGTGAGTTTATATCTGTTTTGTAAGTAAATTCATTTATATATTTAATTCTTTAAATTGAAGTATAGTTGATTTACAATGTTGTCTTAGTTTCATTGGTACAGCAAAATGATTCAGTTATACATACATATATTTCTATTTTTTTCAGATTCTTTTCCCTTATAGGTTATTACAAAATATTGAATAAGAGTTCCCTGAGCTCTACAGTATGTCCTTAATGTTGATCTGTTTTATATATAATGGTGTGTATCTGTTAATCCCAAACTCCTAATTCATCCCTCTCTCCTCTTTCTCCTTTGGTAACCATAAGTTTGCTTTCTATGTCTGATATCTCACTGTGTCTTAACCGTCTGTCTACATATTACTCTCTGCTAAACTAGGGGCAGGACTAGATTGAGAACTAGACTTTCATAGCCATCTGTCGCTTCAGTGACCAACACTGTAGGCACTGGCACACAGTAGATGCCAATAAATTCTCATGTGAATGAAGAAAACAGTAAATGTATAAGTGACCTACAACGTTAAAAGAGCTTTGAACGGAAAAATTAGCTATAATATCACATTACTGGGGTGGTTTGGTTGTTGTTGCTTGTTTTTAGCAGGTCTTTTCAGTGCTTCGTCTATAGGCATACATTTTTTTAGGTAGTTATAATGATCATGGACATACAATTTTCTGTTCTGCTTTTTTCTACTTAAGCATTGACTTGTAGCCGTTTCTCCACGTGCTTATGTGGGCTTTATAGTTCTCCTTTGTAACGGCTACATTATACGGCAAAAGTAATTCCAGAACAACAGGGGTAGGATTGCCAAGCCAGCACTGGTAGGATTACATCTGATACACAGCACGGAGTGCCAGAGGAACCTGCCAAAGTGTAATAACTTTGAAAACCTCTAACTCAAAGCCCAAATTTTCCCATTGGCCAAATAACCCTAATCATAGTTGTTTGTAATCCTCAGAGAAAGCGTGTTGTACAAGTGGAAATGATTTTTAGCATCTTATAGGTTTGAAATGTGTTTGTAGACTAGGAATAACTTGCTTTCCTTTGTCTCTGCCTTTGAAGGCAGAGCGGGTTCATGACAACCTACCTTCCCAGAACAGCCAGGGTTGAGAAGAGTAAGCGGAAAAGGTCAGGCAGAAATATTTCACTTCCTTTGTTGCTCTGGACTCACCTATTTTATCTTTTAAAAAGTTTCCTCCCTGCCTTTCTCCCGTAATATGATCATCTTTGCCTGAAATGATCAAATGTTAGCACTGATGAATTATCCCTAGCCCAACTCTCATGTTTCAGATGAAGAAAGAGAGTTCTGGAAAAGCTAAGCAACTTCAAAGTCCTCATGTCCTGGGCTTCTCCTTGCCCCTTCCAGAGTGACCCATTTCTGGAAGAATTTTGGAGTCAAAAGAAATTCCAAACTTTGGGTGACTTTCCATTCATTTTTCAGAAGAAATTAAGTCCAGTAAGAACAAAAGACACCTCCCAGAAGACAGTGAAGTCCCCTTTGTCCTCATGTAATGCTATGTTTTTATGACTCATCAATTAAACAACACTAACCACAGTGGAATCATAAGGAAATCTACCATATTCATATATGCTCATTTTCCTCTCATTCACTTTAATGTGACAATATTTCCATGCCCAAAAAAGACAAGCCCACTTCGTTTTGATTACCGTTAACATTTTTCCTAAACTTTGTTTCAGAAGCATAAACTGTCGTGCAATGCTCTTTACCTCTGCTTGTTGTATAAATAACCACTGCTAAATCTCCCATTTTTTGTCTCCGAATCCACCGTTTGATAATGGCCATTTTCATTTATGACAATGTAAAAAGGCAAATGATACACTCCATGAAATCTCTTTTGAGTTGTTTTCCCCACTGAAGGACATTCATTTGCCATGCTTTTTTCAAAATAAAAATTGTATATATTTAAGGCATAAGCATGATGATTTGATATACGTGTACATCGTAAAATGATTGCTACAGTCACACTGGTGGTGTTAACACATCAGCACCTCACATCATTACTATTTGTTTTGTGTTGAGAACATCTGAAATCTACGCCGTTAGCACATTTCCGGTATGAAATACAGTATAATTAACTGCAATCATCACGCTGTACATTCAATCTGCAGACTTATGTACCCTACATGATTGCAACTTTGTACCTTTTGACCAACATCTCCCCTCTTCCCCCACCCTCATCCCCTGGTAACCACTGTTCTACTCTCTGCTTCTATGAGTTGGGCTTCTTTACATTCCACATTAAGGAGATCATGAGGTATCTGTCTTTCTCTGCCTGTCTTGCCACTAAGCTTTAACTCCGAGCTCCAAGCCAGAGTTCATTGTTAATATCAAGCTTTTGGTGAATGAACGAGACCTCACTGAAAAACTTCTTGAGCTCAAATGCCTTATTTTATACAATACCTGCAGTGCTTGAAAGTCATTTACGAATGAAAATTGTATTAATCACCCATGCTGTCCATTCACTTAGCTTATTTTTGAGGTTCACTTAAAAAGTTTGGTCTTTGTTCAGTGAGAACCCCATACTCTCACCTGTGACAGCAGATGGCCCAAATGCTGAGACTTCCTTGTTAGAATCAAGGACTGTTAAAGTCTGAGGGTTCTCTGATAGCATCCTGGACATTTAGTTCAAATTTCTGCTTACATTTCTCCAGTCTGAGGGTACACAGACCTCTGATAGCCTTTTCCACTGATGATACCTCTCTTGATCAGAAAGGTATTTATTCACTGAACTCACATCTACTTCCTTGCTATTTTTACTCATTTATTCTCATTAGATATTTTCACATAGCCACACCCAAAAAAAAATCATTCCAAAATCTTTCAGAAAATGAGTTACCACCATGCTCTACTTTTCTATAAGTTCAAGTTAAAGGAAACATATCAGACCTCCGTAATGTAGGCTCTCACTCTTCCCATAAAACCTATCAGACAAATATAAATAATATATTTTCCTATATCTGGGTTTCAACACTGAATTTTCCTATATCTGGGATTCAACACTGAAGTTTGTTCCTGAGGTTCCTTCTGGTTTTGTGTCTATTATCTGTAGCTACTTTATCTCTTCTGGCCCTAAATAGGTGACTATCTAATCATCATCATAAAAGCCAAATGGAAGTATTTGGCCTATAAAATAATGCATTGGAACCATGTGAGCCATTAGCCTCTGTGGAAAGTAGAATAATGACCCGCCCCCCCCAAAAAAAAGTCCACATGATAATCCCCAGAACGTATGCATATGTTACCTTACATGGCAGATGGACTTTGCAAATGTGATTAAGGATCTTGAGCTGGAAATGCAATCACAAGATATCATATAAAAGGGAGGCAGAAGGGTCAGAATCAGAGAAGGAGATGATGACAGATGCAGAGGCCAGAGAAGGAGAGACTGGATGATGCTACATTGCTGGCTTTGGAGGTGAAGGAAGGGGCCACAAGCTAAGGAACGTAGACTGCCTCTAGAAGGGAAAAGACAAGGGAAGAGATTCTCCCCTGGAACATCTACTGACTCTTTGATTGTGGCCATAAGACCCATTTTGGACTCCCTATCCCCAGAACTGTAAGATAATAAATTGGGGGGGGGGGGCAGTTTAGATCATTTACATTTAATACAATTATGGATATGACTGGACATCAGTTTACAATGTTGATGTCATTTTCTGTTTGTCTCCATGATTTTTGTTCCTCTGTATCCTCTTTCCTGTCTTCCTTTGAAATATTCAAATAGCACTCATATTCCACTTTAATTTTTCTATTGGCTCTGTGACTCTCTCTCTTTGTATAGATGTTTTGAGTGGTTATTTTCAGGATTACTTATTTCATACCTAACTTTCCATAGTCTACCTGGAGTTAATATTTCCCCCAACAATATAACACCATTTTCTCTCTCCCCTTTTTGTTATAATCATCATATATATTTTCACATACCAAAAATCCCATTAAATGATGTTCTGCATTTGCTTTCCACGACATACATATTTTAAAGAACTTGAGAGGTGTAAAATAGTCTCTTTAGCCAGATATTTACCATTTCAGTTGTTTTTCCTGAATTCCTCATGTTCTAGTTTTCCCTCTGGTATCATTATCTTTCCATCTGAGAACCTGCCTCTAGCATTTTTTTGTCTTAAAGCAGATCTACTGGGGATGGATTCTAAATCTGTGTGTTTTTAAGCCCCAGTTCGAGGTTATATGTTACAGCAGCGATAGGAAACCAATACACCTCTCCTTCAGAACTCCTTACATCAGTGAGGGGATATTTACGGACACAAATAAAATGAATACACCAATGCTGCACAGGCTATTAAAAACCATGAGAAGGGAAGTGGACATTATTTTCTCAGTCCATAAAGCGAGGCGGATATTTAAAAGGGGGACTTGGGTGGCATTTTACAAATCTGGAGAAAGCCTTGAGGCAGGAGTGTGGTAGTCGGATAGAAGGAACAGCAGGAAGGCGGGTGAGTGGCAGGGAGTGGGTGAGGGGCCAGTGGCAGAAGATGTAGCCAAGGAGGTGGCAGAGCCCTGGCCTGTGAAGTTTACAGGTTTCACCCAAAACGTTGAACTTGGGCTTCCCTGGTGGCGCAGTGGTTGGGAGTCCGCCTGCCGATGCAGGGGACGCGGGTTCGTGCTCCAGTCTGGGAGGATCCCACACGCCACGGAGCGGCTGGGCCCGTGAGCCATGGCCGCTGAGCCTGCGCGTCTGGAGCCTGTGCTCCGCTGCGGGAGAGGAAAAAAACGTTGAACTTGAGAGCACTTCTAGAGCTCATTTTTGTTTCCTTGATTTCGTCTTTAGCAAGATAGGCTTTCCAGGACGCCCCTTCCCCTGGCGGTGGCTCCAGAACCAGCCCGAGCATCGCACATCTTCCTTGTGGCAGCAGCTGGAGTGGGTGCAGTGAAGAGCAGCCCGGTGGCGGTGGGGCCGGGCAGGCGGGGGGGGGGGGGGGGGGGGGGGGGGGGCCTCAAAGGAGCCTAATCACAGAACACACTGACACTGCGGCTGCGTTGCCGCCGACCGGGAGAAAATATCTTCATCTGGACACCTGAGCAGAGGAGTAAAAATAGAATCCCCAGGATGTAAAAATAAAATCACACACACACAGAAAGCAGACCCAAATCTCTCCTGAGACTAGAACAGTTTGAAGGGGGAAAAAAAGAAGAAAATGGAGCACCAATTTTGATAGAATAGAGAACTGGGGAAGAGGATGGTAAGTAATTCCATGAAGCCCGGTTGCTGGGGCACAGAGACCCAACCCCTGGGGGCTGGAGGAGGAAGCAGCCCAGGTCAGGCATCTTGTTCTGGTGCCTGAAACTGTGGACCCAGCCACCTTCCAGGAAGCCCTGGCATGGCGCCCAGGGACACACGATGGCTGGAAGGCTGGTGCTTCTTCCTTAATCCACCTCTCCCCTTACACATGTGTGTGCAAGCACACACACAGACACTGTTTGTTTCCACTCTAGTCTTCCAAATGACTCCTGCTGTGGATGAAAGACCACATACTCCATATTTTGAAATTAGGGGGTTTTTTTGGACACTCAAAACCTGTACCGGGAAAGAAATGAGCCCACCAGGCAGCCTCCCGGGTGGGAACAACCTTGCCTCAGTGCTTACAAATGAAAGTACAAAGGATTGCCACCTCCATCACCATTACCACCGCTTCCAGAAGTTGCTTCAGGAGACCCACAGGAAGGGAAAAGCCTTTTATTCATAAGCAAGCACCTTCAAACGGCTATTACTCTCTTTTTATTACAGCTTTATGGAGGTAAAATGCAATCCATCCATTTAGAGTAGACAGGAACACGGTTGCTAGCATCTTCACAGTTGAGCAAACACTACCACAATCAATTTTAGAACATTTTCATCATCCCCGAAACCCCTATGCCTCTTTTCCGTATTTCCCCTCAACCCCTCCTCCAGCCCTAGACAACCCTCAATCTACTTTCTGTCTCTATGGACTCATCTCTTCTGGACATTTATTTCATAAATGTGGTCCTTTGTGATTGACTTAGCATGTTTTCAAGGCTAATCCACGTTGTAGCATGTATAAGTACTTCCTTTCTTTTTACGGCTCAGTAATATTCCATTGTATGAATGTACCACATTTTATTTATCCATTCTTCAGCTGATGGACATTTGGATTGTCTCCACGTGTTGACTATTATGAATAATGCTGCTATGGACTCTGTGGCCTGTTTTCACTTCTCCTGGGTACATACCTAGGAGTGGACTTGCTGGGTCATATGACAACTTTATGTTTAACCTTTTGAGGAACTGCCAGACTGTTTTCCAAAGTGGTTGCACCATGTTACATTCCCACCACACGTGGTGGGTTCCAATTTCTCCACATCCTGGCCAACCCTGTTATTACCTATATTATTAATTATAGCCATCCTAGTGGTATTTCGTTGTGGTTCTGATTTGCATCTCCCTGATAGCTAATGATATTGAGCATCTTTCCATGTGCTTATTGGTCACTTGTATATCTTTGGAGAAATATCTATTCAGAACCTTTACTCATTTTTAAGTGGGTCATTTGTCTTTTAATTATTGAGTTGGTTGTAGGAGTTCTTACAGATATAAGTTCCTCATCAGAGATATGATATGCAAAAATGTTTATCCCATTCTGCGAGTTTTCCTTTCATTCTCTTGACAGTGTCCTTAGAATTGCCAATGTTTTTAAGTTTAATGAAATCCAATTTATCTATGTTTTCTTTAGTTGCTATCTTCATTACTGCAGCTTTTGTAGTAAGTTTTGAAACTGGGAAATGTGAGCCCTCCAATTTTGTTCCTTTTACAGATTGCTTTGGCTATTCTGGGTCCCTTGAATTTCCATAGGAGTTTTAGGATCAGCTTGTCAATTTCTGCAAAGATGCCAGCTTGTATTTTGATAGGGATGCACTGAATCTATAGATCAGCTTGGGGAGTACTGTCATCTTCAAATATTGTCTCCCAATCAATGTCTTGAATTTCTTTCCATGACTTTGTAGTTTTGTGGTTTTCAGAGTATAAGTTTGGCACTTTTCTTTTTGCTAAATACGGTCCTAAGTATTTTATTTTATTTTTATTTATTTATTTTTTTTTTTTTGCGGTACACGGGCCTCTCACTGTTGTGGCCTCTCCCGCTGCGGAGCACAGGCTCCGGACGCTCAGGCTCAGCGGCCATGGCTCACGGGCCCAGCTGCTCCGCGGCATGTGGGATCTTCCCGGACCGGGGCACGAACCCGTATCCCCTGAATCGGCAGGCGGACTCTCAACCACTGCGCCACCAGGGAAGCCCAGTATTTTATTCTTTTTGATGCTATTGTAAATAGAGTTGTTTCCTTAATTTAATTTTCACTTTGTCTGCAGCTACTATGCAGAAATCTAATTGATTTTTATATATTGATCTTATACCCTGCAACCCTTCTGAACAAAAGGAACTGGGATTAAAATATACAATTTAAAAAAAAAAAACACAGGTCGCAGTAAAAGAGGTCAAAAACATTTTAAAAGAAATGCAATTATAAGTTTGAAAAGAACGTAAGTCGTGTTCATATCCAGAGTAAAGGGAAATAGGACCCTTGAGGTCTGTAAAGAGGTAAGATAGTTTGTCAGGAGAGTAAAAACACGGCAGATGTTTTTGTTAGTTGAGACTTTAACTTTTAGAATATTTAACATAAAGTTTCTCTTGGTGTGGAAGGGACTCATTTCCTTGTCGCCTCAACCCTCATACTTGGCATAAGCCAAGTTTCCAGACTTAGCATCCTTGGGAAGAGGCCACCTTACAGTGGTCCAGTCGCTGTACAACTAATCTAATGACCACAAGAAAGGCAAGATTGGGTGGACCTTTGTGAGTCATTGCCAGCATTTTCTTTTTCCTCAAAATCAAGCTAGGCCATTAAAGGGATTCTGGGTCTTTGCCCACGTTCTCCCCAAGTTGTCTGACACATGGACCATAAACACCAGCAAAGTCCCTCCTTGCATGACTGGTCTGGTCCAGTTGGTTTGTACCTAATATTTCATACTAAACTCTTGGAGCGAAAGTGAATTTTAATGATCCCTGAGGCATCCTTTTCACCTCCCAACCAAAATGGTGACTGAGAACAGCTTGGGATACAGATTTCTATCCAGAAATCTCCTATACAGTTTCTTAAACAAATAAATAGGCAACAGTAACTATGACAATAGCTGTGTTTTGATAAAATCAAGTTACATGATGCATACTTTGCACACAGATGAGTAGCAGTTGAATCAATCAGTCAAAAAAAGGAAAGATGTAAACTTACCGAGTTTTTAAGAATTTGAACAGTAAATAATCTTCTGTTTTTAAACTTCTACAGTATTTAATGGTATGTAATTGGCAAATATGGTTTAAAACTTTAAATAAAATTTTTAATGCCCTTTGAAAATAGACCTATGTTCTTTGCTCCCAAAGGATCCACTTATGGACATGCGTGCTGTAGTCAGTCTTGTCTAAGGGCACAGATATGTACATGCAAGGGTAAAACATTTAAAGCTGCCTTAAATGTCCATTAATAGGAAAATGTTGAAATAAACTATGGGGTACTATGCAATCATTAAAAACAGTGTCAGCCTCCAAAAGAACTGACCCCCAAAAAAGTGTACAAGATAAATTACTTATTGAGAAAATCAAAATATATAATATCACATATATATATATGGTATCTCACACTTTTAAAAAATCATATTAGAAAATAAATATTTCTCCATAACGATATTGATCTATGAATATAAAAGAAGAAAAATACATGGAAGGATCCTGTGATAAGCAGAGTAACAGCCCGCAAAGATGTCCACATCCTAATCCCAGAACCGGTGAATATGTTATTTGGCGACGGAGAGTTTAGTGCAGATGAAATTAAGGTTATGAACCAGCTGACTTTAAAATAGGGAGATTGGGACTTCCCTGGTGGTCCAGTGGTTAAGAATCCACCTTCCAGTGCCGGGGACACGGGTTCGATCCGTGTTCAGGGAACTAAGATCCCACATGCCGCGGGGCAACTAAGTCCGCGCGCCACAACTAGAGAGGAGCCCACGGGCCTCGACGAAAGATCCCTCATGCCGCAACTAAGACCCGACACACCAAATAAATATTTTTTTAATAATAATAAAATAGGAAGATCGTCCTGGATTATCTGGATGGGCTCAATGTACTCACAAGGGTCCTTACAAGTGAGAGGGGGAGGCAGGCACGTCAGAATCAGAATCAGAGGGGCGCAGCTGGGAAAGACTCGACTGACCATTGCTGGTTTTAGAGGTGGAGGAAGGGCCGTGATTCCAGGACACAGCTGCCTCTAGAAGCTGGCAAAGGAAACCCATTCTCTACTAGAGCCTAGAGAAAACGATCCTGCTGACACCTTGATCTAAGCCCAGTGAGACCTGTTTCATACTTATGACCTCCACAACCATAAGATAAATTCGTGTTGTCTCTATCCACTAATAAAGACAGCGATTTTTTACAGCAGCAACAGGAAATGAATAAAGATGCACAACAAACTAAATAGTAATAAGTTATGTTCAATGGAGTAGAATTCAAGTGCAATGAGAGGACACCTTTATTTTTTACACTTTACAGTTATTGACTATGTTTTTTATATGAACACATGTACCTTTTGTAATTTAAAAGATTTTTTTTAAAAACCTGTGGGGTTGTCTATGAGAGAAGAGTAGACAGACGGACAACTATAATAAAGAGTAGACAGACGGACAGCTATAAGGATGTTGAGAAAGGAAAGGATCGTCCTTTCTGTTTGCATCACAGCAACTGGAGGAGGTGAGATTTATAGTGGCTCTTAAATCAACAGGATACTGACAAGCAAAGATAGAGGCATCAAAATGAAGAGGCAGCCGTGAACAAAGGGATGGTCCAAGCACGTGGGAAGACTAGCCGGTGTAATTTACATGCTATTCAGCAGAGCACAGTGGGACTTCCCATCTAGGAGAGCTTTAATCCCTGATCCCAGAGGCTTGGATGGCTTACTGCGGGTTTGGGCTTCTTTGGTTTGGGCTTCTTTGGTAGGTGATGGAAACCTATGAAGGTTTTGGCATTGTGGAAAAACCTGAATGTGTTACTTTTTCAGATTAATCCTTCAGTGCAGAGAGATAAGGGAGACAGAGAGGTACACCCCACCACAGCTAGGCCCTGAGATCAGAACAGAAGGGAAGACGGCAATGCAGAGGGGAATTTGGGAGCTGCTGTGGAAGCCAGTTCTGGAAGGCTTCATCACTCAGCAGCTGTGGGCTGGCAGGAGAAGGAAGCAGAGCAGTAGGAAATGTGAGAGTGAGAACGGGTTGGGATAAACTGAGTTTGAGATGCCAGGGGAGTCTCCTGTGTAGGTGCCGGGTGGCAGCGGGATAGGGGTGACTTGTAAGGCTCCAGGACAGGGGGGTGCCGTGGAGAGTGGGCACAGGGCCACGGCCAGAGCCTGGACAGCACCCATCTGCATCTCCACCCATCTGCATCTGTCACATCCTCGTCCCTTCTCTTTAACCCATA
Organism: Stenella coeruleoalba; assembly: GCF_951394435.1. Classification (NCBI taxonomy): domain Eukaryota; kingdom Metazoa; phylum Chordata; class Mammalia; order Artiodactyla; family Delphinidae; genus Stenella; species Stenella coeruleoalba. The sequence goes on along the minus strand of NC_137160.1, from coordinate 55,635,394 downwards.
CGCTTCCCCTGCCTGCCCTCCCAGGGAACTTTTATACCTGGCATAGTGATTTGTTCTTCTTTCCCATAGCCGTACTTAGCCTTTCTAAATATTTCACAAACATAGTGGTTCAGCGCCAGAAGTCTTGCACTCTGCATATTCTCAGGGGTGAGTGTGTCTCTCCACACGCTGCTGACGTGCACAGGTCTCTCTCTGCTGAGATTCTAGTGACAGATTCCCCAGCAGCCCTGAGAAACCCGGGCCCACAGTCCACACTGTTAGGAAACCTGCTTTTACTGCTGACCTAGACCTTTCCATCAGAAAGGTCTTTTCTTCCGGAGATCTGCCAAAACAAGAGGCGTGACCTGCTTTTTATATGCATCGTAAAAGGTAATTAGTTCAAGACCCTGATGTGCACAGTTAAACTTTTCTCTTATATCTACTAAGTATTTCATCAGAAATTCTTCTCGAGTAAGTCTCATTGGCAATCGTGCAAAGTGAGGGGCTGGCAAAGAGCAAAAATAAAAGAACGGACCACTTGCTTTGGGGGAATTCATGCCATTTGAGTTTTACAGACACACACATCCACCCCTCCCCCTGGTCTCAGAAGAGGCGTCCCCACCCCAGGAATCCTACGTTAGATCTGAAGAACTAGCTTCTGGTCAGCATTTTTCTCTTAATTCCCAGGAAGCCAAGGGACCAACATTATTAGCTTAATTGTTCTATTGTACTGAAAGAAACAGTATTTAATATCAAAACGCCCGACGTTTTTCTGATCTGGTCTTGCTGATCCACTCAAACTTCTCACTGATTTGAAACACCTTTCAGAATCAAAACGTAACTCTCTACCCCAGACATCCTGGGAATGACATTTACATGTTTTTTTTTTTTTTTTTTACAAGAGGAGATGACCATAACAATATTCTATGAACAATCCCAAGTACAAAGGCTGAGAATTGCTTTCTTTCCCTTATGTTCAATGTGAAACAATAAGCAACAGGGCTCTAAGGAATTTATTTTATGATAGGTGTTTGTATCGCCCCTGCTCGCCCCTCCCCCAGCCACCATGCATATTTTCCACCACCTCCACTTTTACAAAATTATCTACTTTTTTTTTTCTTCATCATATTCCCTTCAGTTTGTTCCCTGAAATGATCACTTTGGATACCACATGGGTTGATACTGAAATGGCCCCTCCCTGGTGAGGAGCTCCTGGTCACTGGGGAATATTTCAGAATTTCCCTCTGAACATCCATGTTAAGTCCCCACCCCGCTCCGCCAAATACCCAGCCCCATTTATGGACGGGTATTTAAAGAGAAATTTTGAACTGTCATTGAAATAGATTTCTTTTAAATTAATGTATTTATTATTTATTTATTTCTGGCTGCATTGGGTCTTCATTGCTGCGTGTGGGCTTTCTCTAGTTGCGGCGAGCAGGGGCTACTCTTTGTTGTGGTGCACGGGCTTCTCATTGTGGTGGCTTCTCTTTGTGGTGGCTTCTCTGTGTTGCGGAGCATGAGCTCTATGCGCACAGGCTTTAGCAGTTGTGGCATGCGGGCTCAGTAGTTGCAGCTTACGGGCTCTAGAGCACAGACTCAGTAGTTGTGGCGCACAGGCTTAGTTGCTCCGGGGCATGTGGGATCTTCCCGGACCAGGGCTCGAACCCGTGTCCTCTTTATTGGCCAGTGGATTCTTAACCACTGCGCTACCAGGGAAGTCCCGAAATACAGGTTTTTAAAAGGTAGAAGGCCCTGACTTCCCTGGTGGTCCAGTGGTTAAGACTCCACTCTTCCACTGCAGGGGGCATGGGTTCAATCCGTGGTCAGGGAACTAAGATCCCACGTGCTGCATGGCCGAAAAAGAAAAAAAATTTTTTTAATGTAGAAGGCCTTGAAAATGATTTTATAAACACACATATAAAATAATTTTCCCAAGAATCTCTTTGAATTGGCTTCTTGAAATGGCAGCTGAGCAGATGTTACATAATTTCCCCTTTTATCACACTCAGGGTGAGAGAAACAGTGCAACCTCCCCAAAGAAACATGCAGGTGCTGGGGCGGGGACAGAGTAGAAAAAGCATTTTCACTTTTAGGTTATGAGGGAGAGTCGGCTTAGCCCCAGACGTGGCCAAGGTCCCTAAGCAAAGAAGCCAAGAACTGAGTCGACGTGAAAAGTTAATCGTGCATTTGCTCCTGCCAGAGGCCAGGCACTGGTGTTCAGGTTGAGGCCACTGTAGCATGGTGATACCCAAAACCATGAGACCACTGGTTTTCTGAGCATTCGTTTCATCTGGGCTCTGCTAACACACATCCACGCCCCACTCCTGACCTTCTAGAACTGAGTTCCCTGGAGACAGAGCGCTCCAGGTCATGATGATGAGAACCTTTAAAAGGCAAAATTAACTTTTCCTTTAAAACTAGCCACACATTCTCTCCTCGATTTCCGAGGATTTACATTCCCTTTCTGAACGCAATTTTATAGTCAGGGCGTGATCTGTTATTGGGAGGTTGATGTGCCGGTAGAAGAATGAGACAGACTTTCCATTCTCCTCCCTCTCTTTTCACTCTGCCTGATCACTGGTCATTTCACTGATCATTAAATCGTTCGCCAATAGGAAACACAAACAGGGTGACAGTCGTTCAGGGGGTTGAGGTGTCTCAGCAAAATGGACGGTGAAGTGAGCACCAGTTCTGGATTCTGAGGACGTGGGTTCAAGCACATACCAGATGTGATGGCCAGAGGTGCGTCTCACCTTGGACTGAAACCTTGAAACCTCAGCTCTGCCACTGACGGTGTGACTGAACATGTGAATGCACTTTATTGCATGTCGATTCACTGGTCTAGTCATTGGGAATGACGGTAATACCTATGTCGCAGTACTGTAATGAAACGACTCACATACAAAGCACCCAACACAGGGGCTGATAGGCAATCGGTAACTCTTGTTATATGTGATGGGAACTCTCGTTGTCCTAGTTGTATAAAATCAAATGGGTCCCTTAACCTTCTGTCTTCAGTGCCCTAAACTATAAAATAGTGCCAACCTCACAGAGCTGGAAGAATTATCCTATTGTATAATATGAAAGTATAATGCACATAATCACCAGTAAAATACTAGTTATAGAAAAGTGTTAAGAATTGGGGTCAGCTGTTTACAAGAGCCAAGACATGAAAGCAACCTAAATGTCCATAGACAGAGGAATGGATAAAGAAGATGCGGTATATATATATATACAATGGAATATTACTCAGCCATAAAAAAGAATGAAATAAGGCCATTTGGAGCAACATGGAGGAACCTAGAGATTATCATATTAAGTGAAGTCAGTCTGATAGAGAAAGACAAATGTCATATGACATCACTTATATGTGGAATCTAAAAAATGATACAAATGAACTTGTTTACAAAATGGAAATAGACTTACAGACAGAAAAGAAACTTATGGTTACCAAAGGGGAAAGGGAGGGGGAGAATACATTAAGAGTTTGGGATTAACATACACTACTATATATAAAATAGGTAAACAAGGACCTACCTATAGCACAGGAAACTATACTCAATATCTTTAATAATCTGTAATGGAAAAGAATCTGAAAATGTGTATATATATATATAAAACTGAATCACATTGCTGTACACTTGAAACTAACACAACATTATAAATTAACTATACTTCAATGAAAAAACTGGGGTCGGGCTTCCCTGGTGGCACAGTGGTTGAGAGTCCGCCTGCCGACACAGGGGACACGGGTTCGTGCCCCGGTCCGGGAAGATCCCACATACCGTGGAGCGGCTAGGCCCGTGAGCCATGGCCGCTGAGCCTGCGCGTCCGGAGCCTGTGCTCCGCAATGGGAGAGGCCACAACAGTGAGAGGCCCGCGTACCACAAAAACAAAAATAAATAAATAAATAAAATAAAAACCTGGGGGTCAAAAGACCAATAAGAAATCTCACATACTACTTTGGGAAACAATTTCACATGACCCACTCCAGCTGAAGGAGCCCTATCAGGGAGGAACCCCAGCCTCATAGACAAGCAAGGGGTAATAAGACCCCAAAGGACATGCCTGGGTGACAAGCAGGGTGGGTTGCCACACCCCACAGTAGCCAGAAGTGGACTCTGAGATGTAATACATCAGAGCCAGACAGTTTATTCCGCACAGCACAGCACACGGCAGGAACATCAGGCGGTGGTGCTGGTTCCCCCGCCTCCCAAGCCCCCTGGGCAACATGGTGGGTCCAGATGGAAGCCAGTCCAAAAGCAGGCTGTGCTGCAGCCGAGGAACGCGTGACCCAGAGCTCAGCACCTTTGGTAGCAAGCGGCAAACGAGCCAGTTCCCCCACTTCCACCGCGGAGGGAGCAGTAGCCACACCACGCTCACGTTGACCTACCTTGTTTTTATGTGACCAGCTACAGGAACTGCTCAGGAGCAGGGATGTACGGCTTCAAGTCTGCACCCTTGAGGACATTCAGGGATGCTTGGGGCCCATGGTGGACTGTCCCTCCCCCAAAATGCATAGCACATGAGCCAGTCATTACAGTAATTATTCCATCCTGGGTACACAACCGAAATGCAAGCCCATGCCACCAAAAGACATACAAAATATTCAGAGCTGTGTTACTTTTTAACAGCCCCCAAGTGCAAAGGACTAAAATGTCCATCGACAACAGAATGGATAAATAAATGACAGGACGGGCATACAGTGGGATACTTACACAGTTACACAAACAACAGCTACGCCAAACAACCGGATGAATCTCGTAAACATCATGTTGAGGGAAAGGACCCAGACACACAAAAGGACACACCCTTTATGATTCCATTTATCTAGAGTTAAAAGCAAGCCAAACCAATCCACGGGCTTAGACGCCAACAGGGCGGGAACCTTTGGGGAGGGGAGGAAGTGGTGACAGACAGCCAGCCTCTGGGACACTCGTGATGCTCTCCTCCTTGATGGAGAAGTGTTTCCATGGGTGTATTCACTTTGGGACAAGGCATCCGGCTGTAAACTTATAACTCATATCCTTTTTCCTATATGTTATATTTCAGTAAAACTTTTTTTTTTAAAGAAGTTGGGCCAAGTAGAGAGAATGGAAAGATCGGGCCCGCAGCCACCATCCCTTTAATGACGAGCATTACTGCCAGCAGCGAGAGGAAGAGAAGCCATTAACAGGCCAGCTCTTCTAACAAGGGACAGCATCGCAGATAGAGACTCCTAAGTGAGCCTTAAACAGGTGACATCACCAACATTCCACAGCATTCCAGAGAATAATCATACCACAAATGACTGCTCAGAACTATTGCTTCTAAGAACCCCCAATTACCACAAGTCCTTCTATTACTGACCATTACATATTCTTCCTGATTAAGTACCTTGTCACTAGGAGGAAAAGGAAGATGAAGCTTTTGGTGTCTGGCAGATTGAGCCATTGCCCTGGCTTTTATTAAGGCTTAAACAGGAGATCTGAGCTTCTGGTATCTGAGCACACGCCCATAGGAAAATTCTGACACTGTGTTATTGGAACAGTTTTAGGATGCTACCAAAATCCCGAAGTTGGCAATCTTTGCAGAACTTCCCTCAGACAGCTGCTGAAAATTATTTCTAATAGTAGGAGGATGGAGGTGGGGTGTCAGCTGCTGGGAGATAGTGGGAGAGGTAAGCAGCCTAATTTTGGGGTAGAAAGAAGTCTTATTTCTCAGCTTGGATTCTCAGTAACAGAAAAATATATTTTGGTTCTTTCTGTTACTTTTTAACTTGGCAATTTATAACTCCTAACATCTGACTGTCAGGCTACACAGAAATATTAGCAGAGTGTGAATCTGTTTCCCTCTCAGTCTGCTTAAGTTAATGTAGCACCAATGTCTGGTATTCCCAGAAAAGAGTAGAATGTATTTACTAACATATAGCATATCAGGTCAGTTAAAAATAAATAACATTTAGTGATCCATTAAAATGAATTTGGCTAGACTCTTATCAGCAGGGGAAGAAGTTATTCAACCGATCTGCAGTTAGTTACACCAGAACGTGGACGACCAGATCTAACTTTCACCTCTAAGCATCTAATCTTGAAAGCAAACAGGAGAGCTGGAATCACCAATCCAAATTCAGTACAGAATTGTACTAGAAACCCAGTTTAATAATTTCTGGTAGAAATCTTTATCCTAGTATTTATCATCCAGGATTTTTATTGTTCAACTATTTGTTTCCTCTGACAACCCTGGGCTTCCTTAAGCCACAGATTTCCTTATATGTCACAGGCTCTGGCATAGTACCGGGCACATGGCTGGTACTCAATGCGTTTTGTTGAATGAACAAATAAACTTGCCTGGCTGGTATCATGGGGAGAGAACAGAAGTGCTTACTGATCAGCTCAGCCCATCTGACCGAGGTTCTCTCATCAGCTAGACCCACCAAGTCTCAGAACACAATGACCTCATTTCCAAGCTTTGTCATATTTTCATTTTTTAAAATAGATTTTATCTTTTTCGAGTAGTTCTATGTTTACAGCAAAATTGGGCGGAAAGTACAGAGCTTTCCCTTATACTCCATCTCCACATGCACAGCCTCCCCTATGATCAACATCCCCACCAGATGGTCCATTTGTTACAACTGAGGAGCCTACACTGACACATCTTCATCACCCAGAGAACACAGCTGACATTACAGTTCACTGTGTTGCACATTCTATGCATGGTGACCAAATCATAATAACCCTCCACTGTAGTATCATACAGAACAGCTTCCCTGTCCTAGAAGTCCTCTGTGCTCTGCCTCTTCATCCCTCCCTCTCCACTAACCCCAGGCCACCAGGGATCTTCTCACTGTCTCCATAGTTCTGTCTTTCCCAGAATGTCATAGAGTTGGAATCACACAGTATGTAGCCTTTTCCAATTGGTTTCCTTCACTTTGTAATAAGCATTTAAGGTTCTTCGTATCTTTTCATGGCTTGATTGGTTTGGTTTTAGTGCTTTCTATATTTTTTTTTTTTTTTTTTTTTTTTTTTTTTTTTTTGCGGTACACGGGCCTCTCACTGTTGTGGCCTCTCCCGTTGTGGAGCACAGGCTCCAGACGCGCAGGCTCAGCGGCCATGGCTCATGGGCCTAGCCGCCCCGCGGCATGTGGGATCTTCCCGGACCAGGGCACGAACCCGTGTCTCCTGCATCGGCAGGCGGACTCTCAACCATTGCGCCACCAGGGAAGCCCATATATTTTTAATTTCTTTATTTACTTATATATTTTTTTATTTTTCGCTGCAGTGGGTCTTTGTTACTGCACGTGGGCTTTCTCTAGTTGCGGCGATCAGGCGCTACTCTTCTTTGCAGTGTGCCGGCTTCTCATTGCAGTAGCTTCTCTTGTTGCGGAGCATGGGCTCTAGGCTCACAGCTTCAGTAGTTGTGGCACACGGGCTTAGTTGCTCCGCGGCACGTGGGATCTTCCCAGACCAGGGCTCGAACCCGTGTACCCTGCATTGGCAGACGGATTCTTAACCACTGTGCCACCAGGGAGGTCCCTGCTTTCTATATTTTTGAGATGACACTTTTTTTTTTAATGCAACTGTTTTTTATTTTTTTAACATCTTTATTGGAGTATAATTGCTCTACCATGTTGTGTTAGTTTCTGCTATATAACAAACTGAATTAGCTCTATGTATACATATATCCCCATACCCCTCCCTCTTGCATCTCCCTCCCACCCTTCCTATCCCACCCCTCTAGGTGGTGACAAAGCACCAAGCTGATCTCCCTGTGCTATGCTGCTGCTTCACACTAGCTGTCTATTTTACATTTGGTAGTCTATATATGTCCATGCCACTCTCTCACTTCATCGCCTCCCCGTGTCAAGACCATTCTCTACATCTGCGTCTTTATTCCTGTCCTGCCCCTAGGTTCGTCAGAACCTTTTTTTTTTTAATAGATTCCATATATATGTATTAGCATATGGTATTTGTTCTTCTCTTTCTGACTTACTTCACTCTGTATGACAGACTCTAGGTCCATCCACCTCACTACAAATAACTCAATTTTGTTTCTTTTTATGGCTGAGTAATATTCCATTGTATATATGTGCCACATCTTCTTTATCCATTCATCTGTCGATGGACACTTAGGTTGCTTCCATGTCCTGGCTATTGTAAATAGAGCTGCAGTGAACATTCTGGTACATGACTCTTTTTGAGTTGGGTTTTCTCAGGGTATATGCCCAGCAGTGGGATTGCTGGGTCATATGGTAGTTCTATTTGTAGTTTTTTAAGGAACCTCCATACTGTTCTCCATAGTGGCTGTATCAATTTACATTCCCACCAACAGTGCAAGAGGGTTCCCTTTTCTCCACACCCTCTCCAGCATTTATTGTTTGTAGATTTTTTGATGATGGCCATTCTGACCAGTGTGAGATGATACCTCACTGTAGTTGTGATTTGCATTTCTCTAATGATTAGTGATGTTGAGCATCCTTTCACGTGTTTGTTGTCAATCTGTATATCTTCTTTGGAAAAATGTCTATTTAGATCTTCTGCCCATTTTTGGATTGGGTTGTTTGTTTTTTTGATATTGAGCTGCATGAGCTGCTTGTATATTTGGGGGATTAATCCTTTGTCAGTTGCTTTGTTTGAAAATATTTTTTCCCATTCTGAGGGTTGTCTTTTCATCTGGTTTATGGTTACCTTTGCTGTGCAAAAGCTTTTAAGTTGCATTAGGTCTCATTTGTTTATTTTTGTTTTTATTTCCATTTCTCTAGGAGGTAGGTCAAAAGGGATCTTGCTGTGATTTATGTCATAGGGTGTTCTGCCTATGTTTTCCTCTAGGAGTTTTATAGTGTCTGGCCTTATATTTAGGTCTTTAATCCATTTTGAGTTTATTTTTGTGTATGGTATTAGGGAGTGCTCTAATTTCATTCTTTTACATGTAGCTGTCCAGTTTTCCCAGCACCACTTATTGAAGAGGCTGTCTTTTCTCCATTGTATATTCTTGCCTCCTTTATCAAAGATAAGGTGACCATATGGGCGTGGGTTTATCTCTGGGCTTCCTATCCTGTTCCATTGATCTATATTTCTGTTTTTCTGCCAGAACCATACTGTCTTGATTACTGTAGCTTTGTAGTATAGTCTAAAGTCAGGGAGCCTGATTCCTCCAGCTCCAGTTTTCTTTCTCAAGATTGCTTTGGCTATTTGGGGTCTTTTGTGTTTCCACATAAATTGTGAAATATTTTGTTCTAGTTCTGTGAAAAATGCCATTGGTACACTGAATCTGTAGATTGCTTTGGGTAGTAAAGTCATTTTCAAAATATTGATTCTTCCAATCCAAGAACATGCTATGTCTCTCAATCTGTTGCTATCATCTTTAATTTCTTTCATCAGTGTCTTATAGTTTTCTGCACACAGGTCTTTTGTCTCCTTAGGTAGGTTTATTCCTAGGTATTTTATTCTTTTTGTTATAATGGTAAATGGGAGTGTTTCCTTAATTTCTCTTTCAGATTTTTCATCGTTCGTGTATAGGAATGCAAGAGATTTCTGTGCATTAATTTTGTAACCTGCTACTTTACCAAATCCATTGCTTAGCTCTAGTAGTTTTTTGGTAGCATCTTTAGGATTCTCTGTGTATACTATCATGTCATCTGCAAACAGTGACAGCTTTACTTCTTCTTTTCCGATTTGGATTCCTTTTATTTCTTTTTCATCTCTGATTGCTGTGGCTAAAAATTCCAAAACTATGTTGAATAATAGGGGTGAGAGAGGGCAACCCTGTCTTGTTTCTGATCTTAGTGGAAATGGTTTCAGTTTTTCACCATTGAGAACGATGTTGGCTGTGGGTTTGTCATATATGGGCTTTATTATGTTGAGGTAAGTTCCCTCTATGCCTACTTTCTGCAGAGTTTTTATCATAAATGGGTGTTGAATTTTATCAAAAGCTTTTTCTGCATCTACTGAGATGATCATATGCTTTTTCTCCTTCAGTTTGTTAATATGGTGTATCACATTGATTGATTTGCGTATATTGAAGAATCCTTGCATTACTTGGATAAACCCTACTTGGTCATGGTGTATGATCCTTTTATTGTGCTGCTCGATTCTGTTTGCTAGTATTTTGTTGAGGATTTTTGCATCTATGTTGATCAGTGATATTGGCCTGCAGTTTTCTTTTTTTGTGACATCTTTGCTTTGGGTATCAGGGCGATGGTGGCCTTGTAGAATGAGTTTGGGAGTGTTACTCCCTCTGCTATATTTTGGAAGAGTTTGAGAAGGATAGGTTTTAGCTCTTCTCTAAATGTTTGATAGAATTCGCCTGTGAAGCCATCTGGTCCTGGGCTTTTGTCTGTTGGAAGATTTGTAATCACAGTTTCAATTTCAGTGCTTGTGATTGGTCTGTTTATTTTTTCTATTTCTTCCTGTTTCATTCTTGGAAATTTGTCCTTTTCTAAGAATTTGTCCATTTCTTCCAGGTTGTCCGTTTTATTGGCATATAGTTTCTTGTAGTAATCGCTCATGATCCTTTGTATTTCTGCAGTGTCAGTTGTTACTTTTTCTTTTTCATTTCTAATTCTACCGATTTGAGTCTTCTCCCTTGTTTTCTTGATGAGTCTGTCTAATGGCTTATCAATTTTGTTTATCTTCTCAAAGAATCAGCTTTTAGTTTTATTGATCTTTGCTATCTTTTCCTTCACTTCTTTCTCAGTTATTTCTGATCTGATCTTTACGATTTCTTTCCTTTGGCTAACTTTGGGGGGTTTTGTTCTTCTTTCTCTAATTGCTTTGGGTGTAAGTTTAGGTTATTTATTTAAGATTTTTCTTGGTTCTTGAGGTAGGATTGTATTGCTATAAACTTCCCTCTTAGAACTGCTTTTGCTGCATCCCATAGGTTTTGGGTTGTTGTGTTTTCACTGTCATTTGTTTCTAGGTATTTTTTTATTTCCTCTTTGATTTCTTCAGTGATCTCTTGGTTATTTAGTAGCGCACTGTTTAGCCTCCATGTGTTTGTATTTTTTGCAGTTTTTTTCTCCTATAATTGATATAAGATGACACTTCTGATGATCTAAATTAGTTCTCATTATTTCTGGGGGAGAACCCACAAATCCATTGTCCCAATCCTGACCGTAATTAAACTCATCAGGGGAGATAGACTCAGAGGCCCAAGCACTTGCTCAAGACTGAATTTTAACCAGTCTAGGGTGGGGTCTAGGCATCAGTACTATGTACTGTGTCCCCAAGTGATATGACCAGAGTTGAGGACCATTGCTGTAGTGGTACATTTATTCTAAATACCTTAGAGTTGCTGAAAGTCTATAATAATAAAGGAGACTACGATTTCATCTGCCACATGCCCCACAAGTAATAATTTATTCTAATATAATCAGCAAAGTCATTGTTACATGTCATATCTTGCATTACCATATTTTTTTCTTTTTTTGGCCTCTGCCAGCTTGTTGCTTCATTAAGAGTGCAGGTGACTTAAGATGCACTATTCTGTTTTTTTGTTTTTTTTTTTTCCGGTACGCAGGCCTCTCACTGCTGTGGCCTCTCCCGCCGCGGAGCACAGGCTCCGGACGCACAGGCTCAGCGGCCATGGCTCACGGGCCCAGCCGCTCCACGGCATGTGGGATCCTCCCGGACCGGGGCACGAACCCGCGTCCCCTGCATCAGCAGGCGGACTCTCAACCACTGCGCCACCAGGGAAGCCCTATTCTGGTTTCTTTATTCTATGATTATCTCATAATCTAACTCCAGAGTCAGAGCACTCTTGGACATAAAGTTGGGCCTCTGATTTTAAATAGTCTAGAACTACGACACCATACAACTCATAGAAGAGAACACAGGCAAAACATTCTCTGACATAAATCATACAAATGTTTTCTGAGGTCAGTCTCCCAAGGTAATAGAAATAGAGCAAAAACAAACAAATGGAACCTAATCAAACTTATAAGCTTTTGCACAGCAAAGGAAACCACAAACAAAACAAAAAGACGACCTACAGACCGGGAGAAAATATTTGCAAATGATGCGACCGACAAGGGCTTAATTTCCAAAATATACAAACAACTCATACAACTCAATAACAAAAAAACAAACAACCCAATCAAAAAATGGGCTGAAGACCTAAATAGGCATTTCTCCAAAGAAGACATACAGATGACCAAGAGGCACATGAAAAGCTGCTCAACATCACTAATTATTAGAGAAATGCAAATCAAAACTACAACGAGGTATCACCTCACACCAGTCAGAATGGCCGTCATCAGAAAGTCTATAAATAATAAATGCTGAAGAGGGTGTGGAAAAAGTGAACCCTCCTACACTGTTGATGGGAATGTAAATTGGTGCAGCCACTACGGAGAGCAGTATGGAGGTTCCTCAAAAAGCTAAAATAGCCTAGAACTGGAAGGTCAGCTCTGCCTTCGTTATCACCCTGGACGGATAAACATGCAGGAGATTTGTATGGAGAGAAATCGCCTAAGTATTACTTTTAAATGTGAGTGCCATATATGATTATCCTTTCCTCATTAAGGACTCCAAGCACTTCTGCGGTATACACTAAATAAGGAATGAATCACTTAGAAATGGAATCAAAGTGTAGTTTCACATAAGCAAGTCTGACAGCCTCTCATAACACCCCGGCAGGACTTCGTCCTTCTGCCAGTTCTCAGCAAGTGTCAAAGTTGAGTGAGATTTCCTCTGCCAGGTCCCCTGCTGGGATGATTGCCAACAGGCAGAAAGAGATCACATTGGGGCAAAGATTAATATCTGACCCCTGGGTGAGATTACCTTTCGGTCATGAATCAGCAAGCTTCCTTTGAAATCAGCAGAAATATGAGAGGAAGCATCATTTACCAGGAATAACCGTCACCAGGGAATTAGGAGAGTGACCTTTGGGTAAACTACTTAAACCCGTGTGTTCCATGTTATCATTTTTTTTTAGAGCAAAGACGTGTTCATTTGAAATGCCAGCACTGTGCCCGTGACCTTACCCCCACACCACGGGTCACCAGAAGCTCTAAGAGGTGTGACAACCTAACCACTCCAGCCTTGACTCCCCTCTCCCACCCACATTGCCCTGCTCTTTTTTTATTTATTTATTTTTTATTTATTTTTGCGGTACGTGGGCTTCTCACTGTTATGGCCTCTCCCGCTGCAGAGCACAGGCTCCAGAAGCGCAGCCTCAGCGGCCATGGCTCACGGGCCCAGCCGCTCCGCGGCACGTGGGATCTTCCCGGACCGGGGCACGAACCCGTGTCCCCTGCATCGGCAGGCGGACTCTCAACCACTGCGCCACCAGGGAAGCCCTTGCGCTGCTCTTGCCCTCACTTCTCCCTCTTGCTCTCGCCCCCTTTGTCCCCCACTTGCTAGCAAAAGTCCTTGAAAGTGCTCTGTGTCCTCCCTGCCAGCAGTGGCCTCCCCCAACCCTCCCCCGAGCCCACCGTGCTCTCCTGAGGTCGCTGGTGACCCCACTCCCGTGGCCAAATCCAGTCTCCGCTCTCAGCGCTCATCATGCCCGACCCCCCAGCGGCATTTGATCGCTGACAGGTAGGCAGTCACAGGCATCGTCCTCCCCTGGCTTTCCTCGTCCCCCTCCTCCCTCACGGAAAGCTTCTCTCCATCTCATTTGCTGCTGCATCTTCCTCTCCAGCCTCTCCCCACGCAAGTGCTTCAGGGCTGTGTCCCCCTCCCATAGGGCCCTCAGCGACGGCCAAGGCTTTAAATATTATCATCACTGCGTAGACTCCAACATGGGTACCTGTAGCCGTGACGCCACTCCTGGACTCTAGACTGAGACCCCCATCTTCCTCAACATCTCAACACCTGGATTCTCAAACTCAACAGGTCCAACCCCAAACCTCCCATCTCCTCCCCACACCTGCTCCTCCCTTATCCTCCCACCTTATTTAATAGCCTCTAGAGCTGTCCAGTTGTTTAGACCAAAGGCTTTGAGGTCATCCTCCACTCTCCTTTTTTTCTCACATTCCACATCCAATTCATGAGCGAGTCTAATTTGTTCTCTTGTCAGAATGTATCTAGAATCCGACCACTCTGAACACCTCTACTGCCAGCGCCCTAGAGCCAGCCGCCATCCTTACTTGCCTGAATGACTGAAGTCGTTTTCAGACCAGTGCCCCCCTTCCACTCCTGGCTCCTGCAGTCAGTCTCCACACAGCCACCAGACCAATTCTGTAAAACCCCAAGTCACATGGTGTTTCTCTCTGATTGGAACCTTCCAGTACCTTCCCATCTCAATCGGAGATAAAGCCAAAGACCTAACAAAGGCCACCGTGATCACACACACACACACACACACACACACACACACACACACAACCATCTCCTCCTGATTCTGTCTCCCGCGAGTCTCCTCTGTTCCCTCCACTCCAGCCACACTTCCCTCCCCGCTGCTCCAGGAACAGGGCGGACACACACCCAGATCAGGACACCTGCACCTGCCCTTCCCTCCATCTCAATGCTCCATCCACAGTCATCACTCTACCTGGTCACTCAAGCCAGGAGTCCATAGACTCTCCGTCTATTTTCTATCTCAGCATCCGCTTATTTCCTTTATAATACATACCATTATTAGGGACTTTTTATTAGGTTTTCCCCCTTTTTTTGTTGGATTGCACTCAGTGTTTTCTCCCCCACTAAATTACAAGTACCATGATGAACTCGTTCCCTATTATCCCCAGCACCTAGCCCTGTACCTAGTGTATAGCAGGTACTCAATACATAACTGTTAAATAAGTAAGTGAATGAATGAATTGGATAAAGGAGCGGCTCAACGTGCCCTAAACTGACTGTGCATAGGACTATAGAGCTGCTCCATCACCACACTGGGAGCGTGGCAATAGGTACACTGCGCCTGTGGCTTGCAAACAAGGGGACAGGCAGAGGGGAAGCTGTAGCATCAGGTACCCGAGGTGGTGCCCTGGAATATGTAGGGAGGCACCGAAGGGGAGAGCAGAGGTTTGGTACAGCTTCCTCCAGAGCCTGAGTCCTGGCAGCCAGGAAAGTCATCCTCTGCTGCCTTTTCAAAAGCTAGAACCATTCAAGGCCGCCTGCATAAGCCGTCCTCCCCCTGGAATAGATTCTTCGTGTTTCAAGGTGACTTCACGGACCTGATAAGGTTTTCTCACTGTCTGTATCATTTGACAGAAAAATACCTGTCTCCTGATAAATAGAGAGATTTAATAGCAATCGGAATGCTTTGAGAATGTTAAGCTTGTGTTCAATTTAACAACTAACGTCTTTTGCAGTTCTAACTCAAAACTTTAGGACAAATGGACAAACTAAATGGACATGTAATTTTTATTTTAACGTATGAGACGCAAAAGCCACCACAAGGGGTGGGGGGGGGGTCTCTCTCTCTCTCTCTCTCTCCCCTTTCCAGCATTTGTAATTACTGTACCTTTATGAACAAACTTAGGGTGACATTAACCCTGATACATTCACAGAGCAAGGACAGCAGCTTCTTTTTATAAAACTATTCCAGATCAATCCATTTTTATGGATATTTTTTATGCAACCCAAAGATGTTGCACTTTTGCCCGTTGAGATAAGCCGCGGGACTTTTTTTTCTTCAGCTTTTTGACTGAGCAGTTAGAGATATCAACCTATTGTCCTCATTTATGGCATCTGGTATAGGCCCAGTCCCTCATATGGCCATGTTCATACCTTGATGGAAAAACTATAAAGTCCTAATCAAAGTCATTTTGGGGTTGATTGAGTGGAAAGTCTCACTGTTTTCTCACGTGACTTTTGAGTCCTAATGAGCTGATGCCATGTTATGTTAGGAGATCTGTGAGGCAAGAGTCTACAGAGAGAAATATCTTCGAACAGGCTGCTCTGCTTAAACTCACCTTTGGTTGAACCTTCTGTTCACATTGATTTCTTCATTGATCTTCATCATAAAAAGGTCTCTAACTCAACATTAAAACAATCATTGCAGAAGATCTTAATTAATAGCAAAATGCCACCATCGTTACAGATATTATTTGTTTGTGGTACCAAATTTCTGCGTTTAACATGAGCATTTAAAATGTTTTTCATTCAATGTGGAATCTTACAAAATAACATAAATCAACTCATTTACAAGACAGACACAGACTCACAGACATAGAAAAAGAAACTTATGGTTACCAAAGGAGAAAGGGGAGAGGGAGGGATAAATTAGGGGTATGGGATTATCAGATTCTATATATAAAATAGATAACCAACAAGGATTTACTGTAGAGCACAAGGAACTATATTCAATATCTTGTAATAACCTATAATGGAAAAGAATCTGACAAAGAATATATATGTACACATATATATATTCAATATATAACTGAATCACTCTGCTGTACACTTGGAACACAGTATTGTAAATCAACTATAGTTCAGTTAAAAATAAAAAATAAACTGTTATTCATTCATCGTTGTATCATCCATCTCTCTCAACTTCAAAACAGGAAACAGTGGACCTTCTTTCCATCATTGCTCTCAAGGGCCCTAAACAGATGGGCACTGGCTCTCCACACCTGGAGGTCTCTGAGCTGTACTGGCGGGGCTGGTGAGAGGGGCTATTTAGGCTCCCCTCCACCCCCTGAACTAGGCCTCCCAAAGGAGGAGCCTGAAACTGGCAGCCCGCCAGGAGAACTGGCAAGTGAAGATTTGAGCGGCTCTGGAAAATCCCAGTCTATTAGGAAACAGCTAGACAGATGATTTCTAAAGTCTCCAGCACTAAAACTCCAAGAACTGACTAAAGTAACATGTTAAAACACACTTCTAAACTGTATTCTTTTAAGCACTGCAACATTTACGTCAATTTTTTGAACATCGAATATACAAACTAGCGTGCATTTAGTTCCACAAATTCCAAAATGCTTAAGCTTAATAGCACTACCATATGGTAACTCATTTGTCCCCCACATTGATAACTCCCTGGGAATATGTGAGGAAGCAAACGGATATGACCTTATGTGTAGAATAAGGTCATCAGAACAGCTCATCCGAAGATGTCCTTCTACCTACACCCTTCCATTGATAGCAATACAACATCAGCTATTTTAACTAATTAGGAAAACATTTTGAGCCAAGACCGTACTTGATGCAAGGGTCGGGGGGTGTCGTTGGCAAGGATAGTTAGGCACGTGTTGAATACAGAAAACAATTTTAGACTTGGTGGTAGAAAGAAAGAAAAACGATGAGAAGCTACCGTCTCTGCAAATACTAGTTTACCACCACGTGTCCTTCTAGCTTGGGAGCTGACAGAGATTATGTGCCTGTTGGGATCCTAGCTCATTACCAGTGAGTGAGTCAAGCACTGGGACTGGAGCCCATCAAGAAACTGGCTTGTTACCTTCCATGAGTGTCCTATGAGAACTTTTCAACCTTCCTTGTATATTATCAACGTAGTGCCCTCCCACATAAAAAAAAGTCCCGTCGAGGAATCCACAGGGAACTCGTTACAAACTCCTCCACTCCATTCTTCTTCCCGCCTGATTTTAAAGCACAAGCAATGCTCTTCTTTTAAATGGAAGATGCTAAAGATCATTCTTGGCAGGAACACCGAAGTAAACCAGGAGCCCAGGTCAGCTTAAGGTACAAAGGGGGGGGGGACCTGCCAGGTGGTACTGGAGTGGTACAGACCTTAGCGTTGTTCTCTCCAAACTGCCGTGCACGTAAGACTCACCTGGGAATCTTGTTAACATGCAGACGCTAATGCAGCAGGCCTGAAATGGGGCCTGGGATTATGCATTTCTAACAAGCTCCCAGGTGATCCTGGTCCTAGGACCAAATTTTGAGCAGCTTGGTTTTGAAAATACCCCGAGAGCCTAAATTAATTGTGCTGCAGTGGAGCTCAGAAAGAGAGGAGGTGGTGAAAATAATACGGAAGTTCCCCACATGATCCCATGAATGTGCGATTCACCAGAAAAGACTCCTTGTTTAAACATATGTGAAGAAAACAGGCAGATACAGCTAATTTAAAAGAACAAAACCAAACCTAGCTTATTAACGTTTTACCGTCAGAGCCTACGGCTGTTATAACATAGATGCTGCAATGTATTCGTAATTCTATCTTCAAATTTGTGCTTGTTTCCCCCTAATGAGCTCCGCCACTTCCAGCTTAAATCCTAGAAATGCTAACTCAGAAGTGGGGAATGTTCTTTTCACATTAGATATTTATCTTGTAAATAAACCTGGCAGGGGCCACCTGGATTTTTTTTTTTTAAGATTTTTTTTTTGTTATGTGGACCATTTTTAAAGTCTTTATTGAATTTGTTACAATACTGCTTCTGTCTTATGTTTTGGCTTTTTGGCTGGAAGCATGTAGGATCTTAGCTCCCCAATCAGGGATCGAACCAGTACCCCCTGCATTGGAAGGCGAAGGCTTAACCACTGGACTGACAGGGAAGTCCCCACCTGGAGTTTTTTTAAAGGGCCCAGGGCAGGCTGTTAGTAGTAAACCTCAGTTCTAGCATCAGCTGTGCCACTAACTAGCTGGTTAGACCACAGACCTCCTCTGAGCCTGAATTCCACATCTGTGAAACGAGAGCCTTAGGAAAAATGACTCCATCAATCCAGTCCCCTGACCTCCTTTGATTCTTTAAGTCACCAATGGCAAATATTTAACAACTTGATTTGAGCGGATTACCTTGGATTTTCCAGAAGTCCCCCTTCCTTGCAGATTTGTTTCATGCTTGTCCTCCAAGAGGTGCAGAACCTCCCAGCCAGCCAGAGCCTTCTGCTCATTCCACGGTGTCGACCGCCCCCTGCAGGCGCTCCACGGGACTAACTCGCCCGGCGATCGGGGCACGTCTCCTGGGAAACAGACTCAGTCTTACCACCACATAGACACTGGGCACAGGAAAGGGTAGGACAGAGCATACGTGTCTTTTTCATTAGAGGAGCGACAAAGGCTAATTCATAAAGACCCAGAGGAGAGGAAGGGCCCTCAGGGGTTGGAAAGGGGAAGGGCAAGGGGCAAGTCTTAGCTGTCCCCACAGCAGCATCTGAAAAGGGAGCTTTATTTATTGTCTAATCCCTTAGCTCCCTAGCTCATGTTTCATACACATTACTTATCAGAATCTTGGGATTTTCCACAGCAGAATATGTATAATCTATTATGTTGCTACCATAATAGAGTACATTTTGACCAGACAGCTTTTATCCCTTTTTATGTGTTAGTAAATGATTGTTCAGTGCTTCTCTATAGAAAAGTTAAACCATCCTCAGGAAGATGAATATTACCTTTGCATTCTCTCTCACTCAAAGCATAAGAAATTCCCATAATTCACCGAGGCGCAAAGGTAATAAAAGTGGGTAGAAGTCGTCTTTTCAACATCTAAGCACGTTTCTGAAAAAGCTTTTGACTGCCCATAGTCCTGATGATGACTGTCTTTGTACCTAATTGACTTAGTAACAGTGCATGCGGTCATTTGAATACTATTTGAGCCTGGTGATAACGGATTAATGGGCCGTGTCTCCATTTTGGTCACAACGCTTTCGAATATGTTTCTGCCTTGTATTGTAGGCAATTATACTTTCTTTTCAGAATCTGTGATGTTAATGATTCTTCACATTTCCTGAAAAAGCTTTTTTTTCCTTTTTGTTCAGATGAGGGGGGACTTTCTCTCTAAATATGAGTTTTAGAACCGTTGCGTTTCTACAGCTTAAGCTGATGTAAAACATAGCCAATTAACGTGCATTCCTGTGTGTTTCGTGGCGCGTCAAGACTGTGTTTTAAATGCCTTTTCCCATGGTCACCTCATCTTCTCATGCCTGAATTAAGGCATCGGGGTGGCTATAAGGAGCTGTAGTAGCCAGCAATGTGTTGGAAAGGCAGCGGGCGGAGGAGCAAAGTCCAGTCCCTAGAAACCACCTACATTTCCCGGAGAATCAGAGAACAAGGGGACAGCCCCACCACCCCCTGGCTCCTGCTTGCCTTCCTTTCCTGTGACAACAGTGCTGACCCATTGGGCAGGGAGATGGAATATTCAGGAAGCCTCATACACTGGTGTCTAACCAGGCCTTCAAGCCCACACCCATGGGTACGTTCTTGACATTTATATACATTACAAATTGATCACCACAGGAAGTCTAGTAACCACCTCTCACCATACAAAGTTATTACAGTATTATTGACTATATTCCCTATGCCGTACATTACATCCCCATGACTTACTTGTTTTATAACTGGAAGTTTGTACTCTTCGTCCCCTTCATTTTTGTCACCCAACCCCCCACTCCCCTCCCCTCTGGCGACCACCCAATTGTTCTCTGCATCTCTGCATCTGTCGCTGTTGTTTTGTTTGTTAGATTCCACATATAAATGAAATCAGATGGTATGGGCCTTTCTCTGACTTATTTCACTTAGTATAGTATAGATCCATGCATTTTGTGGCAGATGGCAGGGTTTCATTCCTTTTCACGGCTAAGTAATATTCCATTGTGTGTGTGTGTGTGTGTGTGTGTGTGTGTGTGTGTGTGTGTAACACATCTTCTTTATCCATTCATCTGTTGATGGACACTTAGGTCGTATTGTAAATAATGCTGCAATAAACATAGGTGTGCAGATATCTTTTCAAATTAATGTTTTCATTCTCTTTGGATATATACCAAGAAGTGGACTTTCTGTGTCATGAACATATGCTTAAAGCATTCAGTACTCACTGCCACAGACACAGACCCTGCTTCACTGTGGCAGAAGTTTAAAAAATTGGAGATTAACTTGGTTCTGCTTATTCTCAGGCATGAACGCAGTTCCAACACCCAGTTTTGGACTAGGTGAGGAATCATGTTATCAGTTTTCTTCTACATTCTAACCCGTTTATTGTCTGAGGGCAAACTTACTTTTTAATTAAATTTTTGCTTTGGTATCATTGTAGATTCCCACGTAGTCATAAAAATAATGTAGAGAGATCCCAATGGCAACGTCTTGCAGAACTACAGTACGATATCGCAGGCAGGATGCTGACACAGTCAAGATACAAAACCTTTCATCACACAAATATCCCTCACGTTGCCTTTTTAGAGCCACATTCACTCCCCATGCACCCACACCCCTTTCTATACCCCTGGCAACTACCAACCTGTCCTCCATTTCTATGAACTTGTCATCTCAAGGTGGTTATGTAAGTGGAATCATATAGTATGTAACCTTTGGGGAATTACTTTTATCGCTCAGCATTACTCTTTGGGGATTCATCCAGGCTGTGCCAAGTAGACTCACATGGAATGGATGTACCACAGTTTGTTTAGCCATTCAACTGTTGAAGGACATCTGTTCCCAATTTATTACGAATAGAGCTGCTGCGACATTCCTGTGGAGTTTCTTCAGCGAACGGAGGCTTCGTTTCTCTAAGATTAATTTCCAGAAGTACAATGGCTGGTCACGTACTAGTTGCCTGTTTCATTTTTTAAGGAGCTGTCAGATAATTTTTTACAGTGGCTGCACCATTTTACATTCCCACCAGCAATCCATGAGTGATTCTGTTTCTCTAAATCCTCATCAAGATTTATGGTCATTACTTTTTCCGTTTAGCCATTCTGTTAGATGTGTAACGGTATCTCCTTGTGGATTTCATTTGAGTTTCCCCAGTGGCTAATGATGTTGAATATTTTTTCGTGTGCTTATTTGGGGAAACATCTCTTCCCATCTTTTGGCCATTTTCGAACTGGATTTTTTTTTGGGGGGGTTGGGTTTTAAAGGTGCTTTGTTTATAGAAGCCACTAGTTCTTTGTCACATGCGTGACGTTCAGATATCTTCTCCAGTGTCTAGCTTGTTTTCTTCATCTTCTTAAAAGTCTTTCACAGAGGAAAAGCTTTTGATGAAGTCAAATTTATCAAGTTTCCCTTCTACGGATCATTCTTCGTGTCAAATCTAAGAACCTAGTTTAGAATCCCAAAGATTTTCTTTAATGTTTTTTCTGAAAGTCTATTTTACATTGAAGTCCATGATCCATTTTTAGTTTATTCTTGTACAAGGTGTGAGACTTAGAGTTCATTTTGTGTGTGTATGGATGTTTGCTCCAGTACCATTTATGAAAAAGCCATCTTTTCTCCATGAATTACATTTGCACTTTTGTCAATAATCAGTTGAGCATATTCGTGTGGGTTTAGTTCTAGATTCTCCATCTGTTCCATTGATCTGTGTGTCTATCCCCCCACGAACACCACACAGCTTTGATTACTATAACTATATAGTAAGTCTTTAAATGGAGTAGAGTGAATCCTCCCACTTTATTTTTCAAAATTATTTTAGCTATTCTAGTTACTTTGACTTTCCATGTAAATTTTAGAATAGTCTACTTCTATAAAAACATGTGATTTTGATAGGAAATGCATTAAACTTGCACATCAATTTGGGGAAAATTGACACTTTTAATATGTCGAGTTTTCCAACTCATAAAAATGGTATGCATCTCCATTTATCTAGCTCTTCTTTGATTTCTTTCATCCGTGTTGCAGTTTTCAGTATACAAGTCCTGCATGTGTTTTGTTTATAACATGTAATTAGATTACAACTAAGTTGTTTTTGTTTGTTTGTTTTTTGGGGTTTTTTTTGCGGTACATGGGCCTCTCACCATTGTGACCTCTCCTGTTGCGGAGCACAGGCTCCGGACGCACAGGCTCAGTGGCCATGGCTCACGGGCCCAGCCACTCCGTGGCATGTGGGATCTTCCCAGACCGGGGCGCGAACCTGCGTCCCCTGCATTGGCAGGCGGACTCTCAACCACTGCGCCACCGGGGAAGCCCAACTAAGTATTTTTTAAGTGATTTTTTTTTTAAAGGAGGCAACACTCGTTTTGGGGTTTTTTTTTTTAAATATTTATTTATTTATTTTTGGCTGCATTGGGTCTTCGTTGCTGCACATGGGCCTTTTCTCTAGTTGTGGCGAGCGGGGGCTACTCTACGTTGCAGTGCGCGGGCTCCTCATTGCGGTGGCTTCTCTTGTTGCAGAGCACGGACTCTAGGCAGGCGGGCTTCAGTAGTTGCAGCTCACGGGCTCAGTAGTTGTGGCTCGCACGCTGTAGAGCACAGGCTCAGTAGTTGTAGCACATGGGCTTAGTTGCTCCGCAGCGTGTGGGATCTTCCCGGACCAGGGCTCGAACCCGTGTCCCCTGCATTGGCAGGCGGATTCTTAACCACTGTGCCACCAGAGAGGTCCCTTTAAGTGATTATAAATGGTGTTGCATATCTAATTTCAGTGTCCATGTCTTCATGCTGGTATACAGAAATACAGTTGATTTTTGTATAATCTTATATCCTGTGACTTTGCTGAATTGCTAGTTCAGGAATTTTTTGCAGATTCCTTGGCATTTTCTATGTTGGCAATCGTGTCACCTACAAATAGGGACAGTTTTATTTCTTCCTTCTCAATCTGTATGCTTTTTGTTTCCTTATTGCACTGGCTAGGACTTCTAGCACGACGTTGAATAAGAGTGGTGAGAATGGACGTCCTTGCCTTGTTGTTAGCTGTAGGTTTTTTGTAGATAATCTTTAACAAATTGAGGAAGTTCCCTTCTATTTCTATTTTTCTGAGAGCTTTTATTAAGAATGAGTTGTTGAATTTTGTCAAATGCATTTTCTGCGTCAATCGATAAGATCATGTAATTTTTCTTCTTTAGCCTATTAATATGGTACTACATTGATTGACTTTCAAATTTTGAACCAGCCTTGCATCTCTGCAAGTGGAATACCCCATCCAAGTAGAATAAACTATTACATATTGGGGAATTATCTTGTGACCTAATGTAAACATGACTCCTAGACATTCAGGGCTGCTGCTAGCCTATGTAGTACTTTTGCACAAATTAGAAAACGGTGTCCCTTCCTCAAATAAAGAATATGGCCAACTACCTAAGCCCAGCTTAGAACCAAAACCAGGTAACTGCCACAAATAAGAAGAAAACACTTAAAGCCCTGAAAATTTAGTTTCCATCTAAAGGAACTCAGGTATAATTGTAGAATCATTATTGGTAATATTTTAGGAACCATGGGAAAAGTGCCAAGAAAAAAGTAAATATTATCTGTTTTTCCAATGAGAGGATTCTAAAAATTGAAAATCGTTAATCTAACGTAAATCCTTGGGGAGATTTCAGAATGAATTTTTAAACAGATGGTTTGTGATGATTTAGAAAATAGGGAGCCAGCACAGATTTACTAAAAAGGAATATATAGGACTGCCTGTATTTTCCTCTCTAAAATGGTTGAGACATATCAGAGGAATGTAACTGCATTTAGGATAGCGTTTAAAAAAGAGTAGATCCCAATAGGCTTGCAGGCAAAAATTGAAATCAGAGAAGCATGGGCTGGGAAATAGAGGTGTAAGATAAAGAGCCTAACAGCAAAGACGGTATTGTTAATGGACTGAGACAACTCAAAAGATCATGGATTTGCCCACTCCTGGTCAATCATTTCACAGGTGATTAGGTAAGAAAACACACGGCATTCTTAAGGGGAAGGCACAAGGTAGTTAAGACTACAGAAATTAGATAGATCGAGCTTCCAATTCTAAGTTTACAAACTCATCAGGCTCAGTTTCCTCATCTATAAAACAGGAATAGTAATGCTTCATAACTGTTATAATGATTCATTATATTGGTGTGCTAACTAAATAAGATATTATAGGTAAAGCGTAGAAACTTGTAGCACTCACGGATTTGGGGTTTTGTTATGTTTGCTTCTTTGCTTCTGTTATCACATTTGCTGGTGACACAACTGGCAAGAATAGCTGATATATTGTGTATATTGTATGGGGATGACAGGATTAGCCTTTGGTTTCAATTTCACAGGGACGAAAGGGTCAAAAATCGTAATGACTTAACACCTTTTGAGGTGAAGATCTAGAAGTTGCGCAAAGGGAGCTTACCAGAAGCTAACAGCGTGACTATATGCCAAACTATACAAGCTTTCTCAGACTGCACCCCAAGATGATTTTCTACAGAACAGACAGTAATAGCCATTCTGTATTCCACACTTGTCAGTCTATATATGAAAGGCTGAGTTCGGTTCTAGATGCTCTGTTGTCAAAGAGAAAGTAACAAATTGGACCAACCTTAGGGACAAGTCATCAAGTTAACGGAGATCCTACAGATCTTGACCTAAGAGAACCAGATAAAGGGGGCGTGTCACCAGGAGGCTTAGCTGGGGCACGACAGCTGTGTTCTAATCAGTTGAAGACTGTTAACACGGAAGACATGTCTTCTTTGAGATCTTTTGATATGCCCGTAGTGAGTGTAGACACAGAGCATTTGACAATGAGGAACAGAAGAAAACCAACATTAAAAGAATTATTTAAGACTCTGTCTTTAGTTGCTTTTTTGTCTTCCTAAAGTTAAGTCAGAATATGAAGCACTTTATGAAAAATCTATCAAAGTACTTTCACACAGGCTTTAACGGCTCCAATGTGTCAATGTCAACTTACATCTGCGTAAGTACATCTGTTCTGCCCTGACAATTTTTAAATTGAAAGAAACACTCTGCCTTCAGCTCAAAGCAGCATTTACACCCCTCCTAAGAATCATCACTGTGGGCTCTTTACTAACTAGTACCCTTCAGTTGTCATCCCATCTTCCTTAGTGATGACATTATTTCTTTCCTTAACCAGTTCATAGACTGACTCCTGTCAACAGTCTTTCTGCAATCTCTAACTGCTTATAGAATCATGTGCCAGGATGTCTTAATCATGGCAATAGCATTTATTCTCAATAATACTGTACCAAGTTTTAATTATTTTACTGTTTTGCAATCACTAGAGCAGTAAAATTACACTCAGATTTATAACTATACTTTCCACCAAATAGAAGTATCATTTTTCTGTTTTCAGTCATAGCAATAATAGTTAGTTCCTGAAATACTACTATATTATTTTGTGTCCCAGAAACTTACTATAAATGATCAACAGAGTGTCTTTTTTTTTTTTTTTTTTTTTTTTTTTTGCGGTACGCGGGCCTCTCACTGCTGTGGCCTCTCCCGTTGCGGAGCACAGGCTCCGAACGCGCAGGCTCAGCGGCCATGGCTCACGGGCCCAGCCGCTCCGCAGCACGTGGGATCTTCCCGGACCGGAGCATGAACCCTTGTCCCCTAGCATCGGCAGGCGGACTCTCAGCCACGGCGCCACCAGGGAAGCCCTTCTACCCTCTTCTTGAACATCTATTAAAAGCACAGCACAGACTCTCTGGAAGTTCTGCGTATTTGTCTCTGTCTGGAGACTGACATTATCAAAGGCAGGAATCTTGTGTCCTCCATAGCATCTAGCACGAGCGTTACGAATAGTTGGCATTTGATTCGTATTGTTTTAAATCTAATGTTGCACAGTCTAGAGAATCTAGGGGAAAGAATGTTTGAATTCCAAGTGTCAGAAGAGTCTAAATGTGATAGATAAACATATTTGGCACACTGGAAGAATTACATTTTATATTGAAAATTTCCGTGGCTGATGAATTATTGTGAAAAGAGCTGCACCTGTATTTTGCACAAGACCCACTTTATAACTAAAATGAATGATCCCAGCTTAGAGCAGATGGCTTTGCAGAGAGTTAGCCTGCGGCTCTTTGATAATCTTCCCAGTAGAACAAGTCAACAATCCCAACCCTTATCGGTTTTTTTTCTACAGAGCGAAGCTAATGGAGCAAAGAGAAATCCCCAAGATTATGTCCTCATCTCCCTTTTACTGCACCCTGGACTTCTAAGAGATAGCAAGGTCCAGAACACTTGACAATGCCGTGTCTCCCAGAAATAAGGCTGACATTCATCCCCCATATCAAACATTTATGGAAGAAGAACAACAAAGAATATAGCAAGGGACCTATAGGAGTTTGTTCCTTCGGTTTGTATCTTAAACTATAAAAGTTGCCCCTGTGTCTAAGCTGTGCTCTTCGGCTAGGGCTAATCAGATGGTAAAATGGATTGCTTTATGAATTTACAATTCTAAGAAATAGAAGGGGGCTTCCGTGGTGGCGCAGTGGTTGAGAGTCCGCCTGCCGATGCAGGGGACACGGGTTCGTGCCCCAGTCCGGGAAGATCCCATATGCCGCGGAAAGGCTAGGCCCGTGAGCCATGGCCGCTGAGCCTGCGCATCCGGAGCCTGTGCTCTGCAATGGGAGAGGCCACAACAGTGAGAGGCCCGCGTACCGGGAAAAAAAAAAAAAAGAAATAGAAGGAAAATGAAACGTTTAGGGAACAACATGGTGTTGTAAAAGAAGTTTGAAAAAAGGACGCTATGTGGCTAGCAATGAATCAGTCTTTTTTTCTGGGAATGTCTTAACTTCTGTTTTGAACGATGGTTTTTCTGTATATAGATTTCTTTGTTGACAATCTTTATCTTTCAGCACTTTGAATATTTCATCTCAATGCCTTCTAGCGTCCATAGTTTATGATGAGAAGTCAGCTTTTAATCTAATTGATCATTCCTTGTAAGTGGTGAGTCATTTCTTTCTGCTTTCAAGATTTTCTCATTGTCTTTGCCTTCTGATGCTATGGCAAGGATATGGTTATGTGTGGATCTCATTGAGTTTATAGTATTTTAAGTGTTTTAAGCTTCTTACGTATGTAGATTAGTGTTTTCATCAAATTTGGGAAGTTTTCAACCACTAATTCTTCAAATATATTTTCTACCTCTTCTTCTGGAACTCCAATTACATGTATGTTGATGTGTTTGATGGTGTCCCACAAGTCTTTGAAACTGTTTATTTTTCTTTATTCTTTTCCTGTTTCTCAGGCTGCATAATCTCTCTTCAGGTTTGATTTTTCTTCGAGGGGCTTGCTGTAAGCCCCTTGAGTAAAATTTTCATTTTAGTTATTATTATGTAATTATTACTAGGAATGAGTATTTCATTTCAGAAAATAATTATTTTCAACTCCAAAATTTATTGATTCTTTTTTTTGTTATATCTCTCTCTTTATTGATAGTCTCAATCTGGTGATACATAGTTGTCATGCTTTCCTTTAAATCTTTACACATAGTGCCTTTAGTTCTTTGAAAATATTCATAACTGATTTAAGGTCTTTGTCTATTAAGTCCAACATCTGGCTCCCTTCAAGGACATTTTTTATTAGCTGCTTTTTCTCTGTATTTGCTCCATAATTTCTCGTTTGTTTGCAGGTCGCATTATTTTTTGTGGAAAATCGTACATTTTAGATATTATAGCAACTCTTGAACCAGCTATTCCCCAATTCCTTTTTATTTAAATCTTTATATTGAAAAATAAAACATGTATACAAAAATCACACAAAATACATGACTTAATGAATTATCATAAGGCAAATACCCTTGAAACTACCATCCGGATCAAGTGTCTCCCTCTCCTCAAAAGTACCCACTCTCCGGACTTTTATGGTAATCATTACCTTGTCTTTGTTTATGGTTTTATAATCCAAAGTATCCTTCCCTTAATACTATACTTCATGTTTCCCACTTCCTGAATTTGATATATATTTTGAGTTTCTTAAACTCCAAATTTCCCCCTCCATCCTTTCTCTCCCTCCCACCCCAGTTTATTTTATTCATTTTGTTTGTCTGTTCTACCTTGCTACTGCTTATTTTTTAGCAACTTGCCTGGACTAGCTCTTTAGATTATGCATTCCCTACAACATGTATCTACTGACTTCTCTGCTTCCTCTTTTTAAATTCTTGCTTTTATTTTTAAACCTGGCTTCCTTGGGTTCACCCTGGGGTCATCATAGTTTAGTGATTAGCCAGTGATTGGTCAGAATATTTTCTAAATACTTTAAACCAATAAGTCTTCCACCTTTTGCCAATGGCATCTGTCTATGAAGGCACACTTTCAAATTTCAGGGAGTTTACAAATCAGCCTTAGCTTTCAATTCCAGCTTATGCAGGGTTTCAAGGTCGGCCACGGGTGAGTGACCGAAGTCCTTTCTTTTCTTAGGTCTTTTCTGGGCATGTGCACAGCCTTGTGCATATATGAAGCCTTCTAGGTTCTTAAGCAGCACATCAAAACTTTTAAATATCCTCTATAGCCATCAGATTTTCCAGGTCTTTCTTTTAAATTTTGAGCCAGGCTCTTGTTTTGCTCCAACTGAAATTATAACCTCAGGTAGCTATGATGTTAGCAATTTCAGCCAATTACTACTGTTTTTGGTAACAACCTGGGATAGGGGTTTTTCCACAGAATTGAGCTCCCAGTCAGATCAAATAGTATCAACACTCTGGGGATGGGGCTTTTCCAGGGAGGTGAGAGACCAGTCAAAACATCACCATGCACTGAAGATGATGCTTTCAACCGAGCTCCATGAGGTGCATCCCCTCTGTTGGTTTTGAGGCTTCTGTGGTGTGTGGCTGCTATGCCAAGGAGCTGAGGAGCATGGGAATGGGGGTGACTACATTCAGTACTTTTTCTTGTATAAATAATTTTCAGTTTGTTCTCTGAGTTCAATTTCCAGAGTTCTGTAATGGTTGATGTTGCCAGTAGTTCTGCAATTGCTTTTGTGTAGAATAGGACTCACTGAGGTCCTTCCTCTGTCATTCCAGAAGTCCCACTTCATATGTGAAGTTTCTTGCTCTGTCATCTTGAATAATATTTTCCTATAAACCTTTACGGTCATGAGAATTGAAAACACCTATGCCAACACAAAAATTTGAACATGACTGTTCATATCAGCATAATTCATAAAAGCCAAAAAGTGGAAACAAACCAAGTGTCTGTCAACTGATGAATGGACAAATTAAGGTATAAATCCATGCCATGAAATACTATTCAGCCATAAAAAGGAATGAAGTACTGATACATGCTACAACATGGATGAACCTTGAAAACATCATGATAAGTGAAAGAAGCCAGTGGGAAAAAGCCACAGATTATATGATTCCATATGTATCAAATGTCCTGAACAAAGACAGAGACAAGAGGTAGATTAGTGGTTTCCAAGGGTCAGTAGTAAGGAGGAATAGAGAGAGACTAGTAATGGGTACAGGAATGTTGACAGAGAGGGGGAATGAAAACATTCTAAAATTAGTGGTTACGGTTGCACGACTCTGTGAATATACTAAAGACCACTGAACTGTACCTGTTAAAAGGGTGAATTTTATGGTGTATGAATTTTATCGCAATAAAGCTTTTTAAAATCCTTTATAGGGTCTTTAGCTATAAGTAAGAGAATTTTGAAATTTTGGAAACTATTTCACGTCTAGAGTAGTGATCAACTGAGTTCCCCTCTCATTCATTTATGTATTCATTCGTCGATTTCATGGGGTGATTCATGGGCAGTGCCTGGCATAAAGGAAGCACTCAGGTAGGTGTTAGTCATCATTAGTCACTTTAAAAATGTAAGGGCTAGTGTACCACTGCGTAACAAAATGAATGAAATACTGACTCCACCTTCTAAGAACTCAAAAATCTAAGGAGTACACAGACATGTAAACAAAAAACTACAACAATGGCAAACGTTTGCGGCACAGAAATATAAAAGACACTACAGGAGTACAGATGGAGAAATAGTTTATTTAGTCAGGGAGAACAAAGGAGGCTTTCTAAAGAGAACTGACTAAAATCCCATTAGACTCAGTGATCTGGAATCATGATTCCAGATTCTCCCGGCAACAGGTGCTCTAACACCTAGTGACCTGATAAATGAGTTGAAGTAAGCGTTCTGTGGGCAGAAAGTGGAGGAAGAAGTGTATTCCAAGCAAAAAACAAAAAAACAGCATGTGCAGAGATAAAGAAGCATGAGAGTGTATGCATGGAACATGTGAGGAAGTAGCAAAAGGTGATACTAGAAAAGTAAGTACAGAGTTTAGACTTTCTCCCACCGATGAAGAGGATTCACAGAGGACTTTTAAGCAAGAGAGTGTCCTAATCACTAGCAAGAGAAGAGAGATGCACTGGAGGGGACAAGACCGGCCATAGGGAGCCTGGTTTGGGAGGATCAAGATGAAGGCTGAACTAAGGAAGTAATGAAGCAAGAAGGGTGAGGAAGACGTGGAGGAAAGGAATTGTAAGTGTAACCAGGAATCAAAGCTGAGAAAATTTGATCATCAACTGGATTTGGACAGTTAACAGGGAAACAGGATAAACACCTGGATATTTGGTTTGGTTGACAGGATAGATTTCAATGCCATTCATCTCAATGTGGAATAAGTAAAAAGGAGCAAATTGGAAAAGGTAACATGTTCATTTGGGGGTTGTGATGAGTATTTGATACCTGTGGAACACCTGGGTAGAAATGCACAGTTAATTGGAAGTTTAGTTTTAAAGGTTAAGAGCTATGGGCTACCAATAGATCTGTGTGTTGTCAGGATAAAGTTAGTAGTAGAAGCCACTGAGCAGATGAGGTTGTCCAAGGAGAGCATGTAGAAAAAATGAGAATATAAAGAACTGTAAATTCTTAGGGAATAACAATATTTGAGGGCAAGGGAGAGGAATAGGAACCCCCATGTGAGTGCAGGCAAGATTGCCCAAGATATAGGAGATGGGAAGAGAATACAGAAGTCAGGGAAAGACCAAGGTTCCGTCTCAATTACCTTGAACATGACATAACTCCTTGAAACCATGGTTTCCTTATCTGTAGGTTGGTATTAATAATAACTAAGTGGTTTGTAAATGGTAATAAATGTCAGCTATTATTATAAAGTAGAAATAACTCAAGAGTTCAGAGCTGCCAAAGTGAGCAACTTCAATGCCACTTATACTTTCAGAAGGACTATAAAGGCATCACACATGAAGTTGCTGAGAAGAACGCTGGGCTCGGTTTTACCAAAGCAGGTTGACCAAAAGAACACCTTGCATTAGATCCCCCAAAACTAGTAACTGAGCAGTGTCGCCCACTAAGTACCATTTTCCACACTGAGGCCCAAGGAATCAGAGCCTCTCAGTTGAAGCCGTGAATGCCTGTGAGAGCGAATTGATAACAGAGTCACGACCAAGGACAAAATCCTCTCATCTTCAAAACAGAGCAATTGGATTAACCCCAGAGTCAATAAAATGTTTCCTCTGAGTCCTATCGAATAACCTGACATTTCAATGCTTTTATAAGACGGAATCAAGGCAAAGTGGGAAAAGAAAAAAACCCAGAAATTAGGATACAGATCAATCAGGAAGATGGTCCATCACCTCCAGAAATTCTCCCATTAGAGTCACAGAGTCATGAAGCATTTCCTTCTCTGGAGGAAAAAAAATTCAAACCATCTGAAGTTATATTTTTTCAGCTTTATTATCCATTCTGACAAACTTGTATATATTTATATATATTATAACGTGTATATATTATAACTGACAAAATGGTATATACTTAAAGTGTACAATGGATAGTTTGACTGCATGTTTTTTGAAATGATTACCACAATCAGGTTAATTATTACCTCCATCACCTCACCTTTTGTGTGTGTGTGGTGAGAATGCTTAAGTTCTACTCTCCTAGCAAATTTCAAGTACATGACACAGTATTATTCACTCTAGTTACCATGCTGTACATTAGTTCCCCAGAGCTTATTCATCTTGTGGAATTATAATTTTAGTGACATATTACAGGGTTAATCATTTTCTCTTTGGGGACATTGATTTAAAATGTTGTGTTCCGGACAGAGAAAACAGACTTGTGGTCCCCAAGGGAGAGGGTTGGTAGAGGAGAGATGGATTGGAAGTTCGGGATTAGCAGAGGCAAACTATCATATAGAGAATGGATAAACAACAAGGTCCTACTGTGTAGTACAGGGAACTATATTCAACATCCTGTGATAAACCATAATCACACAAATTTATATATATATATATATATAGAGAGAGAGAGAGAGAGAGAGAGAGAGAGAGAGAGAGAGGGAGAGGGAGAGGGAGAGAGAGGGAACTGAATCACTTTGCTGTACAGCAGAAATTAACACAACATTGTAAATCAACTATACTTCATATAGGTTATTATCACTATTCTTTTCCATTGTGGTAAATCAACTATACTCCAATAAAATTAAAATATTTTAAAACATTAAAAAAAACTATACTTTAATAAAATAAAAATTTTGTTTAAATGTTGTGTTCCAAGTATTGTTGCATTTTCTCTTTTTGCAGTGGCGCTCTTACTGATACACTAGCCAAGTGTGTTTGTCTAGCTGCTCCACAGCCACCTAAGGGCGTCATCCCACCTTTGGGTGCAGTTAAAGGACATGATAATGAATGGGGCTCAACCAAGCCAAAATCTCAGTTCAGTTGGGATAAGCCATGAGAGGTTCACTTAGCATAAGCAATCTGGGGAGAAAGTGAAAAATGATGGATGTCATTTAAATAGGCTAACATTGATAAATAATCTTACACGAGAGTTAATATTTCTGAATAGGCACACTCCTTTCCTTCCTAGCACATCAACTTCCTCTTGAGGTGAAAATAATCACTGCATTCTTTTTCGGAATTTCTTTCATGACTGTTTCAGCGTCAGGAGCACATGTACATACTATACCCTTTATGTTGACAGCTGTGGGCTCTGCTCTCTAAGTGGACAAGATAAAAGAGTTCATTTCCTTATATTCAGTGTATCATTAAAGAATGCATTGTTTTATCAGGAATGACTCACCAAGTGGAACTATTCAATCTCTTCTGAATGATTTTTCAGTTTGGAATTTGGGAATTATGCCTTATTTCATACCAAGCGGCCAGGGTGAATGATTATTTCAATGATGCTTCATTTCTCCATCTCAGCCAGCAGACAGACACTCATTTCTCAAAACATTGGGTTTTCACTTCTTTTGAATGGAGATCATTTACAAAACAGCCACCCCCAATGCTGCCCTGATAACCGCTTGGAAGAGCAGCAGTTTTTATGTTGGCAATATCATTGCTCTGGGTCAGTTACAAAATAGCCAAAGAAACACATTTGTCACCTCTCAAGTTCTATGTGAAAGTGAACTTTAGGTTATAAATGCTTCCAGCTAAGTCTCTCTTTTCCTAGAAGAAATCTCAAAGGGAAAATTTATTCTTCAGTTTATTTGTTTTTTGGCTGGGATTTTTGACATGGGCGTTTATAAAGTGGTCCATGGGGAATCTCAATAATGGCACAGGATCCAAAGGGAACATTGCTAGAACAATCAGTTTCTCTTTTGTGGTAGTAAAATACATAAGAGGTTTCCTTTTGATGTTACATTCTAGATCTGTTCTAATTTGTCCCCTCCTTCAGTGTAGCTGCAAAAAGTGGCTGTTAATCAAATTCTCAGTTTTTAGTATAAAATTTATAGATTAATTTAGGGAAAGTTTAATTTTTTTTTACAATATTGAGTTTTCCCTCCAGGAAATTTGTTTTCCTCTTTTATTAGGACTTGTTTATTGCCCTCCATTTTTTTTTTTTTTTTTTTTTTTGGCTGCGTTGGATCTTCATTGCTGCGCTCAGGCTTTCTCCAGCTGCGGTGAGCGGGGGCTACTCTTCCTTGCGGTGCACTGGCTTCTCACTGCGGTGGCTTCTCTTGTTGCAGAGCACGGGCTCTAGGCTCGCAGGCTCAGTAGTTGTGGTGTACGGGGCTTAGTTCTCCGCTCTATGTGGATCTTCCTGGACCAGGGCTCGAACCCATGTCCCCTGTATTGGCAGGTGGATTCTTTTTTTTCTTTCTTTCTTTTTCTTTTTTAACATCTTTATTGGAGTATAATTGCTTTACAATAGTTAGTTTCTGCTGTATAACAAAGTGAATCAGCTATACATATATATATATATATATATATATATATATATATATATATATATATATATATCTCCCCATATCCCCTCCCTCTTGCATCTCCCTCCCACCCTCCCTATCCCACCCCTCTAGGTGGTGACAAAGCACCGAACTGATCTCCCTGTGCTATGCAGCTGCTTCCCACTAGCTATCTATTTTACGTTTGGTATTATATATATGTCCATGCCACTCTCTCACTTCGTCCCAGCTTACCCTTCCCCCTCCCCATGTCCTTAAGTCCATTCTCTACGTCTGGCAGGCAGATTCTTGACCACTGCTCCACCAGGGAAACCCTGCCCTCCATAAAGCTTTATCACTTTTTTCAAAAATTTCTGGTACACTTCTTTTTTGTAATTTCTACTTATTTTATAATGTTTTGCCATTTTGAATGAGATTTTTTTAATTAAAATTTCTACTTGGTGGTGGAAGTATATAGAAAAAGTATTAATTTCTCAATTTTTACCCTGTATGTAACTATTTGGGGATCACTCTTATTAGTTCTCATACTTTTTCAGTTGATTTTCTTTTACCTTCCAGCTAATTAACTGTATAATCTGTAAATACTCAAAGTTCACCTTTTCTTCACAATATTTATATTCGTATTTCTTTTTTTATTTTTTCTAATTTCATTAGCTAGGATCTCCAGAATAATGATAAATAACAGCAGCTATATTGGGCCTACATCTATCTCCTTATCAACTTTAATTTTTAATTGCAAGCAATGTTACAGCAAAAAATTTTTTAATTTAATAATGAAAGAAAAATCGTCCTGAATCCCACGTGAAAACAAACTTTAAAAATTAGTAATAGGGCTTCCCTGGTGGCGCAGTGGTTGAGAGTCCGCCTGCTGATGCAGGGGACACAGGTTCGTGCCCCAGTCCGGGAAGATCCCACATGCCGCGGCGCGGCTGGGCCCGTGAGCCATGGCCGCTGAGCCTGTGCGTCCGGAGCCTGTGCTCCACAACGGGAGAGGCCACAACAGTGAGAGGCCCGCGTACAGCAAAAAAAAAAAAAAAAATTAGTAATAAACACAGACATAGAAAACAAACTTGTGGTTACCAAAGGGGAAAGGGGGGAGGGGGATAAATGAGGAGTTTGGGATTAAAACATACAAACTACTATACATAAAGTAGATAAACCACAAGGACCTATTGTATAGCACAGGGAACTGTAATCAATATCTTGTAATAACATATAATAGAAAATAATATGAAAAAGAATAGATATATATGTATAACTGAATCACTTTGCTGCACACCTGAACCTAACATAACATTGTAAATCAACTATATTTCAGTAAAAATTTTTTTTAATTACTAAAAAAATAATTGTCTGTACGTGTATAGAAAGGGTAAGGAAGGACATACACTGAGCTGCTCTGGGTAGTTCTTTCAGGGGAGTGGAATTCTGGAGCAGGAATAAGAGTGGAGACCCACTTTCTGCTTTGAGCACCTGCGGATAGCTTGGCTTTTTGCAAGGAGCAATTTCTACTTTTATAATTTTAAAATGCATCTGGGACACAACATTATAAATCAACTATACTCCAATAAAATTTTTTTCAAAAGGACTAATGTCAAATAGCAAAAATAAATAAATAAATAAATAAAATATATTGGGAAATTTATTAACAGTTGAATAGTTCTGAATTTAATATATCAAATATGAATACATTTAATAACCAGATTTATTACCTTAAGTATAAAGATATTGTATGCTAAGGCTTTTTTCATTTTGCAAAAATATTGACTTAATAAAGAAATATGTGTTCGTAAAAAATAAAATAAAAAATGCATCTTGGAAAAAATCTGAAGAGTATAAAGTTGCAAAGATTTGTCTTTGGATATCAAGATTTAGATATGCGCACATATTTAACGTCTAAAATTTAAGTTTTGATCACTAAGTTATATCTCAACTAAATGAGATCAAGATTAGATAAATAGATGATAGAAAGATTGATACAGTTATAGATATATAACCACTTGCTGTTACTAGAAAGTCCAAAAACAGAAAGATGGCACAGAAGAGAATTGGGTACAAAGGAAAAGCTTGCAAATTACACAGGGCAGAAGTCCGGGGCAGGGCAGTAGCAACTCTACTCTCCTTCCCAGGCTGCCTTGGAAAATATGATTGAGGAAATTATTTCCTGGGCTGAAAAAATTATAATTGCTCTCTGATGTCATCAGATCTCAATGATTTCCCATCAAACGTTTTCTTTCCTAGACCCCCACGGGGGAGTTTAGCAACCATGGGAGGGCATCTCTAGTATTTGCCCCTGTGTGTAGGGTGCCACGTCGATCACAGTCCTACCCTATCTTATTACCGCCTGCGTGTTAGAACAGGACTAAACCCACACTTTTCGTTGTTCTCTTTCAGGATCTCCAATGAGCACTCCCCCAAACTCCAGATCCGGAGTCACAGTTACTTGAGGGCGGTCAGTGAGGTCTCCATCAACCGAAGCCTAGACAGCCTTGACCCTGCGGGCCTGCTCACATCACCAAAGTTCCGCTCCAGGAATGAGAGCTACATGCGAGCCATGAGCACCATCAGCCAGGTGAGCCCTGTGGCTGCATCTGTGAACTGTACCAGGGTTGGTGGAAAACAAGAGGGCATGACGTGAGGAGGCTGACACCCCCCAGAATGATGCTGATGGGTCTGGCAGGAGGTCAGGTCTAAATGCGGCCTGGTTTGGCCACAGGGGGCTCCTGGTACCAACAGTCTACCAGCAGGGGAGGGGTCCTTGACAGATGGTTAAAGCACATCAGGGGAGTCCTTGGAAATTCCTTAGCAGTCAGGTGGCACCAACGAAGTAGTCATTAAGGAGTTGTTGGATGAGGCTTCGGTTGGAAAGATGTTTGCAGGATAGAAGGACAGGGTAGACATCATTGGCAAAACCAAGGCAGTGTCAAATCATAAAAGTATTAAGCAGGTAATCAAGACAGGGACCCAGGCATGGGAAATGAGATACGATCTATTAAACCCCAACTGGATCCTAGGTGAATACTGCATCTCGGTTATAAGACACAAGCCCACTTCTAAGAACTGGTACCCAGAACTAGGGATGAAGACTCAGTAAAGGTGACTTAATGTTGCATCCGAAATATTCAGCTAAAGTTTCGTGATGGCTCTCACTGATGGTCTCAGAGAATGTGGGA
The DNA here is from genome assembly GCF_951394435.1 of Stenella coeruleoalba. Lineage (NCBI taxonomy): Eukaryota > Metazoa > Chordata > Mammalia > Artiodactyla > Delphinidae > Stenella > Stenella coeruleoalba. The sequence goes on along the minus strand of NC_137160.1, from coordinate 55,597,645 downwards.
GAGGGTTAGGCTGCCCAGACCAAGGGAGGGTTGAACCTAGGACTCCTGGAGGGCCTGACCCTGCAGCTTTCAGGGGCCACCAGGTGAGCAGGAGGTGGCTCCAGGGCTTCCTCTGGGAGGACAAAAAAAACCGATATTTTTTTGAAATAATGTTTAGGAGCTCTGAATTTTAATTTATATCACAATTTTTAAAACTAAGCACCATACTATTAACACAGCTCATATGCAGTGAGCAAAACACTGGGCCAGATTTTGCCAGTCAATGGTGAATAATGCCTAATCCCTGCTCCCCAAGTTTACAGTCTAACGGAGAGCATACAAAAAACGTAAAAGTGCTGTAAATAACAAACGTTGTTTACTTGAACAAAAAACTCTGAGGTATGGGCTTCCCTGGAGACACAGTGGTTAAGAATCCGCCTGCCAATGCAGGGGACAGAGGTTCGATCCCTGGTCCAGGAAGATCCCACATGCTGTGAAGCAACTAAGCTCATACGCCACAACTACTGAACCTGTGCTCTAGAGTCCACAAGCCACAACTACTGAGCCCACATGCCACAACTCCTGAAGCCAGCGAGCCACAACTACTGAGCCCACGTGCCTCAGCTCCTGAAGCCAGCGAGCCACAACTACTTAAGTCCTCGCACCTGGAGCCCGTGCTCTGCAACAAGAGAAGCCACCACAATGAGAAGCCCACGCGCAGCAACGAAGACCCAATGCTGCTAAAAATTAATTAATTAATTAATTTAAAAAAAACACTCTGAGGTAGGTAGGGCAAGAATTAACCATAAGAGCCACCTTTACTGGGTCAGGCACTGTGCCAACTGCTTCATATTTTCATAATATTAGTTCTTATAAACACATTGTAAGATATATAAGTAACCAGAAGTTAAATGGGACTTTCTTTATGGTCAAAAAATTGTCACCAGGATCCCACATTGAATGAGTAAAAGGTGTTCAGTACCCAGGATTCTAAAGAGGGAGCTTCTAGGCATAGGGTCTAGGAATATGCATTTTCACAAATATTCCAAGGGATTCTAATAAAGCAATACATTAATAAATAGTACTTATTAACGTCGTATATATCTGAACTTTGAAAATGCTGGCCTAAAGCGTATTCAAGGAATAATGAATTCTCAAGTGTAGTTAGAGCTCAGAATACTTATAGCAATGGGAAATCTGTTCTGAATTTTGTCCTGGGGACATGTTTTGTACATGGCCTTCCATGCAGAGCCCAGGGGACTGGACTTTATTCATTAGGAATGGAACTGACTGAAGATTAATTAAAACTTCAGCTTTTAAGCAGGCAAAAGATATGATCAGAACTTTGGTGGAGGATAATTAATCTAGCAAAAAAAAATGTAGGCAAGATTGGAGAGGATGAGAAAGAGGCTAGAGGCAGAGAAGCCAGTTTGAAAGACACTGTGATCATCAAGGTGAGCATTACTACTCCTGCTGCTGCTGCTGGTGGTAGTGGTGAGGATAGTGGTGGAGATGGTGGTGAGGTGATAATGATGGTGGTGGTAGAGTTGGTGGTAATGGTGGTGGTAGTGGTGATGGTGAAGGTGGTAATGCTGGTGGTGGTGATAGACTAAGCACTGAAGCATCTCTGATCTGTCGGAGTGAGACCCCGAAATAGGACCACTGCTCTCATTTTAGCCCTACCATCAAAATAGAGCTCCCTGCTCTAAATGAATTCTTGTAAAGCAAAGGCAGGGACCACAGCAAGGCTCCGAAAGCAGGGTAGGGCAGGAGTCAGGGAAAGCTGACATACTGGATTCCAGGATTTGCCGACTGTACATTTCCTTACTTTAAAGTAATCTCCAAAGGGAATTCCCTGGCAGTCCAGTGGTTAGGACTCTGCACTTCCACTGCCAGGGCCCAGGGTTCAATCCCTGTTCAGGGAACTAAGATCCCCCATGCCGCACAGAGCAGCATGCAAAAATGAATGAATGAATGAATAAATAAATGTAACCTCCAAGAGCATGCATACCTATTTGTGCTAGGTACTGCTGTCCAGTGATACCCACTATCCCAACTCTTAGGTAAATAGTTGGCGCCTCATTTGGTGAAATTTGGACTTGCCTTGTTCTTACTTTTTTCACAGTAAACAATATAATATTTAAAACGTCTTTAAGCTTATCTTTATTCTGGACAGGCTCATGCTCACATAGCCTTCCAGAATTGCAAAATAGTCTACAAATCCCAGGTGTCATACCTGCAGAATACTTCAGTGGGTTTAGAATATTTCGTTGGAAAATGTTTATACACACTTACTGCTTTCATAATTTTACATGGTTAAACCAGGAGAGCAGGTCACTTCCCCATCAGGACATGCATCTACACAGCTGCCTGCTTTTAGTCCCTACTCTGTAGATCTGACCTTCCTTGAGACAGTGTCACTTCCTGGTGACAACTTAGTAAAGTATCAACAAATCACTGAAGAGGCATATATGGGCCTTGATCCAGGGGTGGGTCAAGTCTGCAATTCAGTGGCGTGATCATTTCGCCTTAAGTAAAATACAGAAGGCAGAGCCATCCTAAATGGATTCCTAATGACACACCATTTTTCTAGTTCCATATTCAGTTTTCAAGTAATAGACTATCGTGAAGGATAATTTCAAACTTTCTATCGCAGTCCCAACATTGTCATTATTCAAAGGGAATGGTTTCTTCTTCAAAGCAATCCTACCATACATACTCTAGGTTTTTCAAAAAGTAGTTGGTTTTTGTGATGTCGGATATATTCTCTCTTATAGATCTTTAGCAGCAGCTCTAGTAGTATAGAATTGAAGTACATTATATCTATTCCTCCTTAAAACCTGATATATTATTGATATATTATTCATCAAAGGCTCCTAGAAACATCAAAGTAAAATGTTGAAAGCCAAGAAATTGGTCTAGAATAACTAAATTGTTTCTGCCATTCATACCTTAACAGAAATGAAACATTCTTAAAAACAGACTGTGCTTGGATGATAGAGAAAAACTGAACCCCTTTTTATATGTTTATAACCTTTCTATATTTTTTTACTATATATACATCTAATAAAACAGGGGCTTTTAAAGTAAGACTTGAGAAGAAAGAATTATAGAAAGTCACATTTTAAAATATATTTGGTATAATAACTGTCATTTCCAAATTAGTTTAATTTACATCTCAATTTATTTCAAGTCCAAACCTCAAATATCTTCATCTGGAATTGTAAACTAGAAGCCCACAGACATATTTTGTCCAGTAACGTGTTGAGTTTCCACAACATTTTTTAATTTTTTCTGAAGAGGGACTCCATTATCTTTATTTATTTTTTAATAGTTTTTTGGCCATGTTGGGTGTTTGTTGCTGTGCGTGGGCTTTCTCTAGTTGCAGCGAGCAGGGGCTACTCTTCGTTGCGGTGCGCAGGCTTCTCATCGTGGTGGCTTTTCTTGTTGAGGAGCACGTGCTCTAGGAGAGCAGGCTTCAATAGTTGCAGCACGTGGGCTCAGTAGTTGCAGCACATGGGCCACAGGGTACGCGGACTTCAGTAGTTGTGGTTTGTGGGCTCTAGAGCGCAGGCTCAGTAGTTGTGGCGCATGGGCTTAGTTGCTTCACGGCAACTCCCGGACCAGGGATCGAACCCATGTCCCCTGCATTGGCAGGCAGACTCTTAACCATTGCACCACCAGGGAGGTCCCACATCATTTTTAAAACACAAATGTAATAGGCAGTTATTGTGCTCGGTGGTAATACCAGCAGTTTAGCTGTGCTTTTTGACCTAGATCATCCCTTCACTTTATATATATAAAGAAATGGAAACTCAAATAAATTAAGCATCTGTCAGCACCCAGCTAGTCAGTGACTGGACCTAGAAAACCCAGGTGTCCTGACTCCTAACTGGCAAGTTTCTCCAATGTCTCCTGGAATTGGGGTATGGGTGGCAATAATAATGCCAATAACAGTAGTAGTAATTATGAAAATGAGAATAACAGAATAGTTACCAAGTATTGCTTACCTGATATAAGCTATAAGCTTTGCATATTATCTCATTAATTTCATAGCAACTATAAGAAAGATCATTTTTTTAATTTATCAAACTCAGTCTTAGAGAATTAGAGTAACTTACCTCATTCTCCCCACTACGCTATCTCACAAAATAATATCTAGTATTTATCGAATGCCTACCATGTGCCTTGAAATGTGCACTTGTATATTTCATTTTTTATCCTGAAAGCATCCCTATGAGGTAGGTATTATTATACGCATTTTAAAGATTAGGAAAATGAGGCTCAGAGAATTCAAGCGAATTGCTCATGATATCATAGAAAGAGCATTAAACTACTCCTTCTTTCCATATAGAAAATAAATCCAAATGAATTTAAAATCTGAGCACTAACACAACGTGACAAAAAATTTTAAATTAGGGGAATATGTGTACGATATTATGGTGAGAATTATAACTTTTAATAAAATAAGAATTATAGAAAACATAAAATAAAAGATAGACATCTAATCTAACTAAAATTCAAATATTTCTGTGTAGCAGAAGACATCTTAAAGTTAAAATTGACGGGGGAATATTTAAACACATCAAGAAAAAAACTTAATGTTCCAGTTGCCTAAAGTGTTTCTACCAATTAGTATGAAAAGATAAACAACCTAAAAGAATTTGGGGCAAAGCTTATGAAATAGCAAATCAAAAGGGAAAAAAGTACCAAGTCCAATAAATATAGGAAAAGATGTTCATATACACTAGTAGGCTGGTGAAGATAAGCTGAAATAGCACAACATCACTCTTGACCTATCAGGCAGCAAAAACAGCTACTACCCAGTACTGGTGACCATGTTGAGAAATGAGCTCTGACTTCCTTGCTATTGGGGATGAATTGCTACAATTGTTTTTGAAAGTAACGTGGTAAAATCTACAAAAGGTAAAATAAATCTTTTGGCACGGGAATCCCACTTGTGTAACTTTATAATACAGAAATGAAAGTACCAGAATATAAAGATAAACAAACAAGGAAGTTGGTCATAGCATGGCCTCCAAGGACATACTTGAATCATCATCCACAAAGCAGTGGTTAAATAAATTATGGTCCAATCACACTATACAATATGGCTTAGTGTCTGAATCTCTCTGAGTCTCTGTATAAAAGCAGACAGAGCAACTAGATAGAAAAACTAAAAATTCATGGACAGCATTTACAACAAAATCAGACGACAAGATATTCCGTGAACCCAAAATGTAAGTAGATAGGAACAAACCACCAGTAGCCATAAGCCTGTGTTGCATCCACATCTGTGCTGGAGAACACAGAGGAAAACAAGGACTTTCTTGATGGATGCGAGTAAAGCAGAAGGAAACCAGCAGCAGGTAGTTTGGAGGGGTGGGGTATGTATTTGAGAATAGCGGCTGAAACTGGGAAGGATTTGCCTTCTCTAAGAGCGGGTAAATTCAAGGGGTCTGCAGTAAAATCAGGAGAGGTTGGGGAAATCTGAGCCTATGTATACACTGGAAACCAACCAACCAGTTTTTCCTTCAAGAAGAGGGCCCAGTTCTCAGAAGAAACAGCTGGGAATAGAATCAAATACAAGCAAGACAGAGATAATAGCAAAGAAGAAAAGAGAAGGTTCAGGTAAAAGTTGGGGGAAGGAACAAGAGAATCAGGAAATCTTGGAAAGCAACACGATGCTAAAACAATAGAAGAGGAAGCCCTGTGGAAAATGCAGGGGGAAAATTCTGAATGTATCACCCTCTCAAGGTCAGAAAAACTAATTTTACTGAGAAATGAGGAACAAAAAAATATCCACTTTAAATCACAGTCAAAGTCACTTTAATAAAGAAAGGAGAATAAGGAGCAGAATAACATTCCTACAGAAATGAAAGCAGGACAGAAAGACACACCCACAAAATAGATCAAAACTGTAACACACTCTTTCAAAATAAGCTAAAAAACATTAAGAAAATGACATAAGACATGGGAGGAAAAGATATATCTGAATTTTCAAAAACTTAAAAATGATGCCACAGAACTCAGGAAAGAATTAGAAGTAAAAGAAAAATCATTTCAGAAATGAAGATTAGACTGAGGGAATAGAGGAGCAAGTGAATGAGACATTTTATACACTGAGAAAAATAGAACCTGAAAAGGAGGAAGAGTTTTAAATCAAGAAAAAAAATGAAGAGTTAAAAAGGATTCAAGAGAAATTGATAAATATGGAAGATAGGCAAAGATTGACCATAGAGATAATAGAAGTCTCTGAAGAAGATAATCAAATCAAAGGACCAGAACAAATAATAAAACATTAAAGAAAACATCCCTGAAATAAAAAGATTCAAAAGAATATACCATGTACCTGAGAAACTGACCCAAAACAATAAATACCAAGACATAGTCTAGTAAAATTACAGGATTTTGAAGAATTAAAAAAAAAAAAAAAACCACCACCCCCCACTTTGGACTTCTAGACAAAAAAAGCAAGTGACTTAAGAAAGAACAAAAATTAAATTATCATCAGACTCTATAATAACAGTAGTTTACGCCAAAATAAAATTGAGTAATATGTTCTTGTAGCCAAGGGGGAAAATGTGCACCAAAGATTTTATATCCAAAAAAACTGACTTTCAACTATAAAAAGCATGGGCACACTATTAAAAGCATGGATGAATGCAGGGAATACTGTTTCCATGAGCCCATCCTGAGGCATCTACCAGACAGTGAGCTTTAGACAACCCAAAAGACCAAATGTAAGAACTAGTGGCAAATAGATGCATGACTTTACTTCTGGACTCTCCATTCTGTTCCATTTGTCTGTATGTCTGTCCTATGTCAGTGCCAAACTGTTTTGATTATTGTAGCTTTGTAGTTAGTTTTGAGATCAGGAAGTATAAGTCCTCCAGTTTGGTTTTGGAAATTATGATGTATCACTGTATTTTTCTTCATGTTTCTTGTTCTTGGATTCCAACAATGAACACTAGGAGTTTCAGAAAGAAAAGAGAAAACAGAAGGAAGGCAATTACTAATGAAATAATGGTCCCAGAACTGAAAGACATGAATCTGCAGGTTGAGAGGGCCCACACAGTACCCAGCAAAATGGGTGGAGAAAGATCCACACAGAGAATGCCATGGTGAAACATTAGATCATTTAGTACCTAAAAGGGATGGGGCAAACCAGCTCACATGGAAAGGCTCAGGAATGAGAAAGGCATCCACTTGCTCAATCATAGCACACATGGAGGCTAAGAGACAGGAGCAAAGCCTGGAAACATCTGAAGGAAAAAGGGATACAGCTAGAATTCTAAATGCAAGCATGCTCTCCCTTAACAGTGGAGGTGGGGTACAGACATTTCCGTCAGTGTGAGGTGGCGCCTTCCCAAGAAAGCACTGGAAGATGTGTTCCACCAAAAGGAGGGAATAAAATTAGGAAGAGGGAACAGGGGCTCCACCACAGGCTAGATAATAAAGGGCACCCCTGGGATGATGGGGAAGGGAGATCCCAGGACAGCAGTGGGCTTGGCAGCCATAGACTGCAGTAGGATAGGAGGCTCCAAGAGGGACGCTTCAAGGGCAGGAAGGAAACCAAGAGGTCTATGAACATATCAAGAGATTCACATAAGCATGTGTTCTGCAATGTGGATGCAAACACCATAAAATCCAACTGGAAGAATTGAAAATGGTTGCCTCTGGGGAGGGAGAATTGGGGGTGGGCTGGGTGGGCCAGGGGGCTGCTCTTTGTCTTCATAAGCCATCTAGAACTATTTGACCTATATTTGTGTCTAAGTCGGATGAAGAATTATCTTTTTATATGAAAAAAGTAGTGGCAAGCATTAAATATATAGTTATTTGTAAAACTAAGACTAGTGAGAGCTACAGTGGGAGAGAACGTGTAAGTTATATGCTCTGATAATGTCAATCTAGCACAACTATTTTTAAATGAGGGAATAATAGAGACAGCAGATGCAAAAAAAAAAAAAGAATTGTGAACTGTTTTCAGTAATGGTTGGGCAGGTGGTATTAGTATGCTACTCTGAGGCTGTTGCGTACGTATTGTAGAAGAAAGCAAATGAATCATTGTAGTATATCCCAATTCCATCATCTTCTGTGTCCTTGAAAATGAGGATTTTTAATATGCGATAAAGGTATACGTATAAATATAACATAGAAGAAGTTACATAAAAACACTGCAGTGTGAATTTGAATTCGATGTATTCATAACCTAGTTCTCTGTCCACTGAAAGGCCTAGGAAGAATGACCAACCCTGTAGCAATGACAGTGAAGCTTCCTGGTACCCAAACTGTGTTCTTGTGATACAATTTACCACTAAAAGAAAAAAGACTTTGTGGAAAAATACTAATTTCAGGACTGGGCAGGAAAGATGCAAGATAAGTTTTGAATAACTTGTCATACCAGATACAAAGGAAGTTATCAAAGACCACTGGTCTCATGTCAAAAGGACCCAGGAGCCAACCTAAGAGGTTCCCACTGGCCACAGATGGGACAGATGAGTTAAGTAAGAATGAAAATAGAAGTGGATTTAAAACCGTCAAATACTTTTAAATCTATGAGTCCATTTTGACACTTTTAAAAATTAATTGGTCATGTTTAGTAGATACAAGAGAACAAATTTATTATCTTAAAAATTAGTAAATAGGGACTTCCCTGGTGGTCCAGTGGTTAAGAATCTGCCTTCCAATGCAGGGAATGCAGGTTCGATCCCTGATCGGGAAACTAAGATCCCATATGCTGCAGGACAACTAGAGAGCCCACACACCGCAACAGAGCCCACACTGCAACTAAGACCTGACGCGGCCAAATAAATATATTTTTTAACTAGTAAATAAAAGGGAAAAGATCAAACATCTGCTGTTACTGTGTGAACTGAACCTACTAACCAAATAATATGAGAGGAAGCATTTCTTTATTTTTAAAAAAATTCCAACTAGTGACTGTAAAAGTTGGTAGAACCAAGAGTATCACCATTTTGCAACCCCCCATGAACTAATGGATCTAGGCACTGAGCATCAATGACTCCCAACAGCATAAAAAGAGAGATAACCAGACATAATGTGCTTCCTGATGAGACAGCCCATGACACATGACCTCTAGTCTTGCCAAAGAGATTGAACCTGAGTCTGATCAAGCCTCTGGATCCAACTTTCAAATTTCAGGAAACACAAAGGACAGTGGAACATGCTAAATCTTCCGTGTGCAGGAAATCAGCAAATCCAGACTCTGGGAAACTTTCCAGGTCAAACGCCCCAGGTGCTTCAATAGATAAATTGTAATATTTGTTAAAAACGGGTGGAGGGAGGCCTGAATATTAAAAGTGAATTAAAAGATATAAATTTTAAAAATGGGTAAGACTGAACTGTAGAGTCTAGGGATGCACACTTAGGTAAAAAAAAAAACATAAATGCAAAGCAGTGCTTGCAATAAAACTCAGAGTAGTAATTACTTTTGGAGGGAGGGTGGGGGCTGTGGGTAGGATGGGGTCTATGGAAGGGCTTCTAGGTGCCTGAGAAAATTCTGTTCCTTGATCTGAGTACTAGGTACAAGGGTGTTGGCTTTATTATAATTCACAAGCTATGCATTTATTTTGCATGGTTTTCTGTATCTGTATATAATAAAAACAAAAAGTTAAGAGAATGAAGGGGCTTCTCTGGTGGCGCAGTGGTTAAGAATCCGCCTGACAATGCAGGGGACACAGGTTCAAACCCTGTTCGGGGAAGATCCCACTTGCCGCGGAGCAACTAAGCCCGTGCACCACAACTACTGAGCCTGCGCTCTAGAGCCCGCGAGACACAACTACTGAAGCCCGTGCGCCTAGAGCCCACACTCAACCAAAGAAGCCACTGCAATAAGAAGCCCGTGCACCCCAATGAAAAGTAGCCCCCGCTCAACGCAACTAAAGGCTGAGCACAGCAACGCAGACCCAACACAGCCAAAAATAAAGAAATATATAAATAAATTTATTTTTAAAAAAAGAGAATAAAGGAGAATCCTATTAAGAATATAAGTATAAAATAGAAGTTTAAGTGGAAAAAAACAGGTTGCAGAATTATTCAATATATTTACTTTATGATTCGTTATTTATGAAAAATAGGGTAGGGGGCACTAATACCCTCTGAAAGGTAATCATCCAGGTGTAATTGTTGTTACCTTGATAGGGACAGATACTTTACTATTTCTTTGTGATGTTTGATTAATAGGGGAAAATCTATTAATAATAATAAATATATATATAGTTTGTTTTACTTTTTACTTTGAAATCATTCCAAACTGACAAGAGTCACACGTGAAATACAAAGACCTCCTGTACATCACTGACCCAGATTCATACTCATTGATTATTAAAATTTTGCCTCATTTGCTCACTCTCTCTATATTTGACAATTAGTTGCAAACATCATGTCCCTTTACCTTTAAATGCACCTCCAACTATCTCCTAAAAACAAGTATATATTATATACATAATTTTAAAATATGGACATATATAATTATTAGCCTTGAAAATGTGCAGGGATTTTATATCAAATTAGATAAAGTATATGAAAATACTACTTTAAACTGTAAAGAATTATTATTAAGAAGTGTATGTCTCTTTTCCACTTGATATGCCTTAAGGTAATTGAAGTTTAAAGAAATTAGCCATTATTGGATTGCATCTTCCTATCACACAAAATTGCCATCCTTTTCAGTATACGCTGTAAGCTTAATTATAGTTTAATCTGTTAAATTTTCAATTACTCATGAATTTGATATTAAGGAAATTTGACATACGAAGTTCTGGAAGGTAGCAGAACTTTGAAGAATGCTGCCACACCTCTATCCCATCAGCTGCAAAGTGGTAAATTGACAGAAGCACCTGGTCTGGCTTTTTTTTTTTTTTTTTTTAAGGTGGTGCTCAAATCCAATGTACAGGGGAATATAATAATAAAAACTGATTCTTCGAAAAGGGAAGCCCTCATTTGGAAGAATTTTAAAACACATTTATAAACAATTTGTGGACCATATCAGCTTTTATAGAGAAGAGTGAAACCTTCTTTAAATAGTATGTAGATAGTTTGAAAATCTCAGTAGTGCCTTTCAAGATTTTCACATCTGGGTTTGGTCTATTTTTATGCATGATGTGGGTATCTTGCCAGAAAATACAGGGCCTGTTTTTATACTTTGCAGTAAATTAAGTTTCAGTCGATGCAAATTATTTGACGAGCTAGTCACTTCCAAAGGCACAATAAAAATACTAGTTTCTGAAACGTTTGTCCTAAAATTACAGCCCCATTGAAATATACGAACTCTGACCGTAGGCCTATAAAATTGGCCCCTAGGTTTGCATTTATAAATAGGGAAGAATTAGCACCTTGGCGTGCCCTGATGTAAGATTTCCCTAGGCCACGCTTCCCTGCATTCTAAAAACACAGTTCTTTTTCTTTAGAATTTAATTGACTATTTGGGATCATAAACTAGATACCATTCTACTATAGTCTGTCAGGTAGAGGAAATACAATGCGCTGGAGTTTACTGTAAGCGCACGGGACGTTCTTCTGGGGGATGCAGTTTGGAGATGCTCCGAGGGCGAGGTGGCTTCTCCCCCGGAGCAGCGCGGTGTTACGGTCCCCGTCTCGCCCGCAGGTGAGCGAGATGGAGGTGAACGGGCAGTTCGAGTCGGTGTGCGAGTCGGTGTTCAGCGAGCTGGAGTCACAGGCAGTGGAGGCCCTGGACCTGCCGATGCCCGGCTGCTTCCGCATGCGGAGCCACAGCTACGTGCGCGCCATCGAGAAGGGCTGCTCGCAGGACGACGAGTGCGTGTCGCTGAGGTCTTCCTCCCCGCCGCGTACCACCACCACCGTGAGGACCATCCAGAGCAGCACGGGTGAGTGGGCAGAGCTGGCCCCGCGCCCGGGGGGCGGCACGACTGCCCCCAGACACTGCACGTGGTCCCCTCGCTGTTATCACACGGTCACCCTTCACCAAACCCCACCCACAGCCCTCGAGGCAGCGCGTCTGCTTCCCTGCCCGCCTCTATCCCCAGCCTCCTCCGGCCACATCCACGCACCCTCTTCTTCCTCCATCTCCATCTCTGGTATCAACAGAGGAGACTGCAACTGTGGGACCAAGAGGGATGGCACAGGGGGAAGATCTTCCCAAAACACCCACACAACATCCTAGGACCAGCACACTCATCCCACCCAACTCCTACTCTCCGTCATCAGGCCCCGCCTTTTAGGGGTGTGACCCCGCCAGGAATCAGACACCCTGACTGTTGAGCATCACAGGGTTGGAAAGCTTTTTAAATTCCAAGAGATCCACAAAATGACTCTCCCAAAAGACCTGAAGTACCACTGTGAGAAAATAAGAAACGGGTGATGCACACTTTATGAGTTTTCTTTCCTTATAACAGTAGGCAGATTTATTTCACCATTTTAAAACCTCCTAACTATACGCATACAGAGCCTCCTTTTCCCTCTAAACTGAGTTCAGGTTTACGCTGCTACACTGTCTTTTGATCTGATTTTAGTCAGAGAGGCACAGAAGAGCTTAACTGGTTACCATGACACTGGACCTACCTAGGAACATAGCCACGGATTGTGTGTGACAGTGTACGTGTGTTTTATGGGTTTTGGGGTGCTTTTTTTCCATAACATCTGGGTCCAAGAAGAAAATCCCCTCCATAGTTAACTAGTCTTAACTTTGACGGAATTCAGCATTACTCCAATAAAGACTAATGCTACAAAAAGATCATCAAACCAAGAGTCAAGATAAATAAGGATAAATTAATTAGAAGGAGGAGTCTGTGCTAGACTATTGTATTATTCAGGTTTTGTTCTAGGTGCCTCAAATGTAATTATCATTCAGCCTAGCACTTTTGCAGGCTTGAGAATTAATAGGTTCTCAAACCCGAATTAAAATCCTACTAACCAGAGAGACGGGGTTGAGATAGAATTTGCAAATAACCATTAGAGGTGAGACAATAGGCATTCCTTCTGGACCAATGCAAATTGGGATCTCAGGATTAGGGGAAAGATGCTTCTAGACGTTACCCTGGCTCAGCAGCCCCTCCAGAGCCCAGCAGCTCTGGCCCTGGCTGGCTGTCTCCCACCAGAGATGGGGGGTGTGCATTCCTGCACACTAGGAAATTTCACAGGAACAGCCCAGACGAGGTTAATAAGTTAAATAAGGTTGATTCAGAAAATGAACACATTTTTAAATTCATTCGTGGGCATATTTATGTGTGTTTACATTGTGCACTAGGTGTGGCTTGAAGGTCTGCCTGCGCCTCTAGCTTCCTCACTGTGTCTTTGGTGTTTCCTTGTTTCCCTGACCCTACTTCCAACTCCCCCCAGTCCTCTTCTGTGTCTGGTCCGTTCTCTGTATAGCGGCCTCATCACCCGCCAGCTACTCTTCTGTGCTGTAGTTACTCCTTAAACATGCAAAATGCAGATCCTTGCCCAGAAGGACCGAGGGAAGGAAAAGGGCTACTGGCTCACCTCCACCTCCACCACCCCTGCAGGGAGCAGTGTTGGGGGTAAAGTGACAAGGACTCCAGAATGGCTGTTTTCAGATCAACTAAGAGGCGTTTGTGTTTCGTCCTTTAAGAGACAACTTACTTACTCTTTGTACTGTGCTTTTCACCCCAAATGCGCTATTCTGACCTTCCTAAGACCCTTCCCAGCTGCTCTGGGGGTTTGCAGAGTCCAAACAATAAAAATCCAGGTAAAATCCAGGTTGCCAGTTACATCGGAATTTCAGATCAATAGTGAATACTTCTGTAGTGTAAGTATATCCCAAATATTGCATGGGACCTACTTATACGACAGAATTATCTGTAGTGTCTGCAGTGTTTGCTAAATCTGACAAGCCTATCAGAGAAGGAAGTGAGCAAGGCCTGGGAGGGCGTCCTGTGCTCTTCCATTTAGAATGTAAACTAAGGGACTTCCCTGGTGGCACAGTGCTTAAGAATCTGCCTGCCAATGCAGGGGACAGGGGTTCCATCCCTGGTCAGGAAAGATCCCACATGCTGCAGAGCAACTAAGCCCGTGTGCCACAACTACTGAGCCTGCGCTCTAGAGCCCTAGAGCCACAACTACTGAGCCTACGTGCCACAACTGCTGAAGCTCGCGTACCTAGAGCCCATGCTCCGCGACAAGAGAAGCCACCGCAATGAGAAGCCCATGCACCGCAACGAAGAGTAGCCCCTGCTCGCCACAACTAGAGAAAGCCCACGTGCAGCAATGAAGACCCAACACAGCCAAAAAAATAAAATAAAATAGAATGTAAATTAAATTGGAGGGGCTTTAGCCAGAGGCCCTATGTGGGAGAACAGCCAAATAATAAAAGAAATAAATGAAAACACCACCAAGGTGACAGCGACTGCTCCACCTTGGGCTCCACGTGCCTTGTCCTAAGTCCTGGACCCCGTCCACCTGCAGCCGTCTAGGTGGGAAGGCTCCAGGCTTGGCTGCAGCCGCAGGGGTTTAGGGTCAGGAAGATGTCACAGGGGGGGGGGGGGGGGGGGGGGGGGGGGGGGGGGGGGGGGGGAATGGTGAAGCATAAAATAACAGATTTTTGTACAGGGCAGCCGGTGACCTCACCCTTCCTCATCCAAGTCAACATTATGATCTATCATTTTTACAGTCGGGGAAAAGTAAGCAAACAATTTAAGGGCTAAATATTACAGGAGTTTCTAAGTAAGGCCTTTAGAATTCTAATACCACTTTTCACAATTTCTCTATGCCATGAATTGGTTCTTTTTAAAAAGTCGCTTTAGGATATAATAAGATTCTGTGCCCTTCGTTCTACTGCTCTCATAATTCCTGGGCTTCCTCCTTACCCCTCTTCCTTCTCTCTCTCTCTCTCTCACACACACACACACAATTTTCCCTTTCTCTGTCACGTGATGTCAGTACCATCATATTTTCTTCTACTGGTTTCCTTCCATAGAAAATCTACTTTCTCATAGGACCTACTAATTTTTGAAAGCGTGCGCTCATCTGTGTTCATCAGGAACTGACTTTGCTCTAATTTTAACCATTTCCCCATGTACACAGGTCATATTTACATCCATGTTCGGACATAAGGTAGATTTCTCCTTTGCTCATTATTCTTGGGACATTTACAACAGATTCCATTTGTCTTAAGCTTCGCTTTGCCTGAAAAAACAATGCTTCATTTTTGTCAAATGCAGTTAATAGCTATACCTTTTCTCCCCAGGACAGTACGCATTCTGAGTCTTTGATTTTTGTGTCAGCCCATTTTGAATTGTTCAAATTTTCAACAAAATAGACTATGAAGCTTTTCTCCTCCAGCCTTGTCCATTCTTTATATGAGCAAAATGACACCACCGACAAAGGTCCACAACAGTGTCTGCTGCCACGTGGGAGAATCAGGAAGGTGGGCTTGGCTCTAAATGGCCCTAAGGAGCCCCTAGTAAAATGATCAAGGATTGACGGAGCCTTGGGGACCAACTAGGAGCTGAGTTAGGGAGTGATTTATAGTTATGCTTCTTTTGGTTTATTGACTTTTCGGTTTATCTAACTATGATACAGTCCTATGTTATCTCAGTATATCATCTGCTTCAAGCACACAGATAATCTCTCCATCTAATAGATTCAACAAGTTTTTATATAATCATTGCACCTGGGACTATTTGGTGAGGATTAGAGCTACTGTAGGAAAGTAAAAATTTTAAGAGGGCAGTTAGCCTTATGACTGTGGGAAAACAAGCACCCTTCCCTCAATCGTCTGAATATTTTAGGTGAAAGTAGAACTTGGTGCTAGAAACAGACCCAGACCTCCACTTCAGAGTATTGGCTTCGACTGGCCTCCTTGTGGAATATGCAAATGCAATTGTACGCGTTTAAGGATGAGGTTTCTTTTTTACTTCCTACACTAAGATCCAGGATCTATCAAAGGCATTACCGCATTGCAGCTAGACTTCAATATGGTGACATCAGGGGCCTGGATAAGCAAAAAGAGTGTATCATCATCAGTGGATCTACTCATACAGACACACAGACACACACGTGGTCAGCAGAGACAAAAGGCATCGTTTGTAGTTGTTACCCAGCAAGTCGTAGGCAGGCAGGTCAGTGGGTATGGACAGAGGGAGATTTTTTAAATAAGCACGTATTGCTTTTCATGATTTTAAAAGCCAATATAATATTTGAATTAAAATAATACTCTTTGACAGAAATAGGCAGCCTATCGTGATATATGGTCTTCTCTGGTCTTTGAAGAAGTTTTCACTTTGAAACTACAAGTTTTTGAAGGAAGCTTTATGTAGCAATAATATAATACTTACAAAGAATAAGTATATGCCTCCCTGTTGCTCCTCGCGTTTGGCCTGTGTGCTATATTCTTTTATTAGGGAAGCTCTTAGAAATGGATGGGGTTGAACTGGTCTCCTGTTCTTGCTGGAGTCCCCAGGAAGGGCAGCGAGGGCCCAGGACAGAGCGTCACCCTGGCGAGCAGCCAGGGCCCTCCAGCAGGGAGTCAACACACTTTGCCCTCTTGAGTGTGGCTGGGGGCCATGGTGATCACAGCATGTTTTCCAGTTTGATTTTTCTAACAAGAGAGATCACATTTTTCTTTAAATAGAGACACGCTCTTCCATAATCTTAACCTCACACACTTTCCCAGCTCCAGATACAGAAGCAGTTACCTTTTTGAGAATCTGAGGTCAGGGCTAACGTCCCAGGAGTTCTCACAGGTTTGGGTCATCACACCCAGGCAGCCATCCCATCTAGAAGACCACACCAAACCTACCTCCCAGCATCCTACACTCCAATCCCACACAGCCTGCTTCCCCACCCCCACCCCCAGCAACAGCAACAAACCCTAAACACACAAGATCTTAAGCAGAATAACATTAAGGTCGTAATTTACATTTATAACACATGCTAGGCATTTAATAATGGAGGAAAAAAAGGTAAGAGGAGATGCAGAAAAATACTTGTTTTACTCCGATATAATTGACATATTACATTGTGTAAGTTTAAGTAACTGTGATTTAAAAACTCCCAACAAACAAAAGTCCAGGACCAGAGGGATTCACAGGCGAATTCTATCAAACATTTACAGAGGAGTTAACACCTATCCTTCTGAAACTATTCCAGAAAATTGCAGAGGAAGGAACACCCCCAAGCTCATTCTATGAGGTCACCATCACCCGGATGCTAAAACTGGACAGATACCACACTGTGTAAGTTTAAGTTGTAGAATGAGTTGATCTGATTCATTCATATGATTAGCACCACAGTGTTAGCTAACACCTCCATCACAGCACATAATTATCGCCTCTTTTCTGTGGTGAGAACATTTAAGACCTAGTCTCTCAGCGACTTTGAATGTAATACAGTATTGTTGACTATGATCACGGTTCTGTGCATTCGATCTCCAGAACTTATTCATCTTCTAAATGGAAGTTTGTTCTTTTGACCACTGTCTTCCCCTTTGCCCCATCCTCCCGCCCCTAGTAAACACCACTCTACTCTCTGTTTCTAAGAGTGCAGCCTTTTGAGATTCCACATATAAGTGAGGTTATGCAGTATTTCTCTTTCTCTGACTTACTTCACTTAACATAATGCCCTCAAGGTCCACCCATGTTGTCACAAAAGGCAGGGTTTCCTCCTTTTTGTGGCTGAATAATGTTCCATTGTGTATCTATAGACCACATCTTCATCCATCCATCCCTCCATGCACACTTATGTTGTTTCCATATCTTGGCTATTATGAATAATGCTGCAGTAATTAGCAAAAAAGAAAATACTTAAGTACCTCACAAACTCCATACTCAACACTGTTTGGGGACTTCCCTGGTGGTCCAGTGGTAAAGAATCCGCCTTCCAATGCAGGGGACGTTGGTTCGATCCCTGATCAGGGAACTAAGATCAGGCAACAAAGCGCACGTGCCACAACTACTGAGCCCTCGCACCACAACTAGAGAGAAGCCCACGTGCCTCAGCTAAGACCCAATGCAGCCAAAAATAAATAAATAAAAAATAAATAATTAAAAAGTTTGGATAATCAAGGTGACTTTCCCAGGGAAATAGCGTTGCTGTTAAAATAAGTTGAATGATAAAATATTAGCAATAGAAACTTCTATACCATCCAGTCCAGGGGTCTGAAACTACAGCCTATGAGCCAAATCTAACCTGCTGCCTATTTTTGTAAAAAAAAATTTTATGGGCACAAAATCACATCCATCTGCCGACGCATTGTCTGTGGCTGAGTAGTTGCTCCAGAGACCGTATGGTACAGAAAGCCAAAGATGTTTACGCTCTGGCCCTTTACCGAAAGAGGCTGCCACCCCTGATCTAATCCACAAACCCATTTTAAGGTAGGAAAACTAAGGCCCAAAGTGGCGGGCTTCTAGCTGGAGGCAAAGTCAGAATAAAACCCCAGGTGAGCCATAGCCCTTTGCTTGTTCAAGCTTCCGCTCTGCAAATTCATGGAGAACCCTTAGAGTTCAGAGGAAGCTCACTTCTTTCTAACAGGTGCAAAGTTAATTAACAGGTTGTTTTTATAAAGCAATGAGGGAAAAGTTCAGAAGTCCAAAGGACAGACAGCAATTTTTTTAAACAAAGAGCCTTTCTTTTCTATTCAAGATAAGAACAAGTAATCAATTTCAGATCTTGCCTGGACTGGTTCCTTGTCCCTCTGCTTATGAGGCTCCCTTCCATCAATTTCTCCAAACATCCAAGTAGAATTGTGGAGATGTCCACTTCCTCCCATCTTAGAAGGCCTAGACCAAAAAAAAAAAAAAGGCGAGATTTGTAGTACAACTTATGCCTCTTGTGAGGCAACTGCTCTGTTTTTTATATCTGAGAAAACTGACAGTGACGACTTTTGGAAGAATTTTGGTTATAACGTTTCTCCTTTGGGGCCCTTAAGGTGACATTCTTCTGCACTCTAAGTAGAAATATTATGAAGTCATAAAATGCAAAAGTCCTGTCGACACTGAGGAAGACAGAGGGTCTGAAGAGTGTCTTCTGCTTTCATCTCCTCCAGTGGTTTTGCTGCATATAAATCACCTCTCGGGGGTGTGGAGAAAAGGGAACCCTCCGACACTGTTGGTGGGAAGGTAAACTGGTGTAGCCACTATGGAGAACAGTATGGAGGTTCCTCAAAAAACTAGAGTTGCCATATGATCCTGCAATCCCACCCCTGGGCATACACCCAGACAAAACTATAATTTAAAAAGACGCATGCACCCCTATGTTCATAGCAGCACTATTCACAATAGCCAAGACATGGAAACAACCTAAATGTCCATAGACAGATGAATGGATAAAAAAGACATAGTATATATATATACAATGGAATACTACTCAGCCATAAATAAAGAATGAAATAATGCCATTTGCAGCAACATGGAATGAGTTAGAGATTATCATACTAAGCAACGTAAGTCAGACCAAGAAAGACAAATACCATATGATATCACTTATATGTGGAATCTAAAATATGACACAAATGAACTTACATAAGAAACAGAAACAGACTCACAGACGTAGAGAACAGTCTTGTGGTTGCCAAGGGGGCCAGAGGGGGTCGGGGGAAGGATGAATTGGGAGTTTGGGATTAGCAGATGCAAACCATCGTATATGGAGTGGATGAACAACAAGGTCCTACTGCAGAGCACAGGGAACTCTATTCAATATCCTGTAATAAACCATAATGGAAAAGAATATATATATATATATATGAGTCACTTTGCTGTACAGCAGAAATTAACACATCGTTAAATCAACTATAGTTCAATAAAATAAATTTTTTTAAAAATTGCCTCTCATATAACTGATTCACTTTGTTATAAAGCAGAAACTAACACACCATTGTAAAGCAATTATACTCCAATAAAAATGTTAAAAAAAAAAATCACCTCTCAGGACCAAAGTGCCAAGCCTGGAGATATCGTGCACCGTAGACAGTCCCAAATCTGCCTTTGCGCATCGGAGAGGCTGTCACAGGGCCAATAGTGATGGGGCCCCAGGGTCTTCCGGCCTTTAGCGTTGTTGTGAGGTTCAAATGAGATCATTGATAAGGAAGCACTATGTAAATTACACATCAGAACGCCTCTACCTTGACTTTAATTTTAATCTCTCAATCTCGCTTAGTTTCATAATAATGATAATGGCAAATCTTGGAGCGCGTACACCTTGACAAGCATTATGAACCAGTTGCATAGATTATCTTGTGTAACCCTCACAAATACTCTATGACATGTATGGGATATGATATCATCGTTTTCATCATGCAGGAAAAAATATTAAGGCTTAGCGAGTTTAAACAGCTGGACCAAGCTAGTCAGTGACAGAACGGGCTCTTAAATTCTCTTTACCCATCAATAAATGCTTAGTAAAGTATAGTATACCCTGAACTAATTTATTACAAATCTGTCTACAGAATGAGAGGCCCAGGAACTCTTTTCTTTCATTTTTCCTCCCACAAATATTCATTTAGTTCCTGCCATGTTTGAAACCTGTGTTTTCCATTAAAATTTCTGAAAATCCCTCTTTAAAAGAAACTGTTTTGATCACATATTAGTGACACGGTTTTTCATGCTGGTTTGTCTAACCCTGGAATATCTGTTTAAAGTGAAATTAAAGATGAAAAAAGAAAGAGAAATGACAATGAAATTTTAAAAAAGCCTCAAAGAAGAAAATACTCTTTGGGTTTAAAATTTCATATTATACTTGGTCATTTTGACATGAAGGTGGATTTACAAGATCAAATATCCAACCCTTGATCTAGTTATAGTGCTGTCAGACAGCACTGAATGGAAAAAAGAATTTTTACCAATTCACGTGTAAAGTAAGCAGGTGGTGAAGTCTGCGTTGTGGCTGATGAAATCATCAGAGGTCTCTACCTTGCACTAAGTAAAAAAATCCTATGATAATTTAATCCTGATCTGGCTGGTCTCTTGGCTGGGTTGAGCATTACAACCCAGTTACCAAGGTCAATCAGAAAACACAAATTAGAAAATCAGACTTCTTTCATGTGACTATGGGAAATTTCTCAAAAAAATTAATGACAACACAGAACCTAAAAGTTCGCTTTTTTCTCTTTCTGATACCTCCGTAGACACGGTTTTGTAATGGAATATGTGAACATATTTAAAAGCCTTCAGTAAGTCCAACATTGTCTGATCCAATTAGTATTGAACTTTAACAAATACAGTAAAATGATAGTAACTAAAAACCATATGCGTGATTAATGCTAGCAGGTGGACAACCCTACACAGCTCCAGCTAGTAAATAAATCCAAGAGCCGAGGTTTTGTATTTCTCTCTGTTCCTCTTGCCATTGACTTTCTGTCAAGCATTCAGGGTAACCCTTTACTGCTGCCAAGTGTCCTTACTTAAAAAAGAGAGAAGACCAAGATGAACAGTACCATGATTTTACTATATTAGCAATTATATAAGAAATAGTCTTATATTTATCGTAATGAGAAAGCAATGATCATGTCACTATTAACACTGAAAGTTTTCTTTGCCATCTGCTGGTGTCCTACGGACATGTAAATTCCACCAGCATACAAGATAACTTTTTCTTTTTTACCCTTTTCTTTTTAGTGCCATTTTTTTAACTGAAGTATAGTTGATTTACAATGTTGTGTTAATTTCTGCAGTACAGCAAAGAGACTCAGTTATACACATGTACACATTCTTTTTCATATTCTTTTCCATGATGGTTTATCACAGGATATTGAATATAGTTCCCTGTGCTATGCAGTAGGACCTTGCTATTTACCCATTCTTTTTTTTTTTTTTTTTATGTAATAGTTTGCTTCTACCAACCCCCAACTCCCACTCCATCCCTCCCCCTCCTCTCTCCCTTGGCAACCTCAAGTCTGTTCTCTATGTCTGTGAGTCTGTTTCTGTTTCATAGATAAGTTCACTTGTGTCATATTTTAGATTCCACATATAAGTGATATCATATGGCATTTGTCTTTCTCTTTCTGACTTATCTCACTTAGTATGATCATCTCTAGCTGTATCCATGTTTTGGCTCTTTTTTACGCTTTTCTATTAATTATCAGTATTACTGAGAATACTCATAACTTCTAATTTAACTTGCAGAAGAAAATAACTAGTCTAAATTATCTCTAAAAAATACAAAAAACTGTCAAAATTTAATTAGTGTTTACCCCTACAATATTTTTTCAGTGTTATGGTTTCAAGGGGATATGTAATATTATTAAAATTAACTTTGCTGAACCAGTTTTATACTTTACAGGTATATCCCTGACAAAGGATATCAGATCTGATGAAATCAAGAGCTCACTCTGAATTTCTGAGTAGGATTACCGTCCTTTGCCTCTTAAAATCCAACCTTGAATTGCTTTTTCATCTGATATCCTTATCCCATTACACACTTTCCCCCACAATTAAATTATATAATTTAAGAAAATCAGTGAGTCCACGTCATCCACTGCTTTGCCTCTAAAATACCTTATTCTCTTCCAAAATGTTGATGACGGCCAGAGAATTAGGACGAGATATGAAATGTTGGCTTTCATCATTTTCAAGGAACTCCTTTCCATCATCTTTTATTTTTAACTTTTTGTTTAGAAATAATTATGTATTTACAGGAAATTACAAAGATAGTACAGAAGTCACTTATACCCCTCACTCAGTCTACCCCAATGGTTACATCGTAGATAACAATACAATATCAAAACCAGGAAACTGACTTTGGCACAATGTAGATGGGTAGTTATCACAAGCGCAGATTCTTGCAACTACCACTGCACTCGAGATACAGAACCATACCATCACGACAAAGATCTACTCTTGTCCACATTTTACCACTTTGAATCAAGTATAGAAACCTAACCTCCCTACAAGTCCCTTTGCCTTCTCTCACTTATAATATAATTATCGTAAATATTTTCTCTACATACATTGAGAGCCACATCACACAACGTTATACTTTTTGCTTCAAACGTCAAATATAATGTACAAAAGATCGGAGGCGAGAGAAAGTCTATTGTAGTTACCCATATTTTTTTGCCAAATTGCCAAGTTTGGGAAATTTTCAGCCATTATTTCGATGACCACTTTTTCATCCCCACCCCCCTTCTCCCATCCTTCTGGGACTCCTGTGACCCAGGAGCCACGACTTCTTCAATGCATGGTTTGAGCAGAGTTTCCTTCGAAGAGGACATGCGTGGGCTGGCACTATCCTTTTTAAATCTCTATTAAACGACTTCTTCTGCCTGGCAAACGTCGAAACAATTCTTTCCACACACAGAGATGCCCCACCTAACGTGACCCAACTTTCACACAGGGGCGACCACCCAAAATTACATTGCACTCTGCACCCTGTGCTCAATGCCGTATCACTGTCAGAGTCCAGTATCCTCCTTCCCAGTCCTGTCCAAATACTTTTTCTCACCATTCTGCAAACTATGGGATAAATTGTACACTCTTTAAAAATACTCAACTACTCAAAGCAAACACTCAACAATCTTGACTGAGAAAAAGGTGAAGACAAAAAATGCTCAAGGACAGCATATCCATTGTCCTTCAAACCATCTAGGATGACTTTAGCGGCATTTGTCACAGTGGCATTTTAATAAAGCACAGCGTGTCTTAAAAAGTAGTGCAAACGCCAGACATTCTCTGTTTATTTAGCCTTTGGAATTGCCATGTGTTTGCTCAAGTCAGATGGCAGCTACATCGATATCTTTTCCAGTTTTATTGACAGCGCATTTACTGTATCCCATTAAATAAAGAGAATGTTTAAAGAAGCTTTCTTTTCAGAATTCTCTGGCTGTCCGGTGGTTAGGTCTCCATGCTCCCACTGCCGAGGGCCCAGGTTCAATCCCTGTTTGGGGAACTAAGATCCCACAAGCCGTGTAGCACAGCCAAAAAAAATAAAATAAAGTTAACAAAAAAGAAACTTTCTTTTCATTTAAAAATTAGTTACCTGATACAGCCACTATGGAAAACAGTATGGAGTATCATCAAAAAATTAAAAATATAACTACCATATGATCTAGCAATTCCATTTCTGGGTATTTTTCCAAAGAAAATAAAAACACTAATTCAAAAAGATGTATGCTGGGACTTCCCTGGTGGTGCAGTGGTTAAGAATCTGCCTCCAATGCAGGGGACACAGGTTCGAGCCCTGGTCCAGGAAGATCCCACATGCTGCGGAGCAACTAAACCCATGCACCACAACTACTGAGCCTGTGCTCTGGATCCTGTGAGCCACAACTACTGAGCCCATGTGCCACAACCACTGAAGCCCGCACACCTAGAGCCCATGCTCTGCAACAAGAGAAGCCACCGCAATGAGAAGACTGCGCACCGCAGTGAAAAGCAGGCCCTGCTCATCGCAACTAGAGAAGGCCCTGCGCAGCAACGAAGACCCAACGCAGCCAAAAATAAACAAAAATAAAATAAATAAATTTAAAAAAAACAAAAACAAAAAGATATATGCACACCTATGTTCATTGCAGCACTATTTACAATAGCCAAAATATGGAAGCACACTAAGTGTCCATCAACAGATAAATGGATAAAGGAGATGTGCTGTATACACATGTAATGGAATATTACTCAGCCATAAAAAAGAATGAAATCTTGCAATTTGCAACAACAAGGATGGATCTAGAGGGTATTATGCTTAGTGAAATGTCAGACAGAGAAAGACAAATACTGTATGATTTCACTTATATGTGGAATCTAGATAGCAAATTAACAAACAGAAAAAGGCTCCCAGAGGCAGAGAACAAAGAGATGGCTGCCAAAAGGAAGTGGAGTGAGGGGATGAGTAAAATAAGTGAGGGGGATTGAGGCACAAACTTCCAGTTATAAAATAAATAAGTCACAGGATGTAATGTACAACATAGGAAATATAGTCAATATTGTAGTAACTTTACATGGTGACAATTGGTAACTAGACGTGTGATGATCATTTTGTAATATATAAAAATATCAAATCGCTATGTTGTACACCTGAAACTAACAGAATCTTGTAAGTCAATTATACTTCAATTAAAATTTTTCTTCTTTTGTAACTAAGGTAATAAAAAGTTCAAAATAAGAAAATTTTAAATAATAAAATCAAAATGAGTTACCTAAAATATAAATAGCTGTCTATCAGAAAAAAAGAAAACCACGTTCCACAAGTCCTTAGTACTTTCTTAATTGCTTAAATCAAAAGAATGCAAGCTTTCAACTTGGGCCTTCGGCAGTCTTGAGGTCTCTACTAGTCTTACATGGTATAAGGTCTTGTTAGTACCTTGTGACCCAAACTATAGGTTAAAAAGTTTAAATACCACTTAATTTATCGCTTTGCACCTGTTCAGCAATTAGCCTTCAAAACACAAAGCTACGGTTCTCACATATAAGATTTTCCCCATGAATATTTGTTGATAGTTGATTGATAGGTGCAAATGTAAGATTTCCTCAGGAAATTTTCTACTTCACTGAATTCTCTAAGTTTCTGCGATGACTTCGACATCTATACAGAAGCAGAAAGTTCTTTACTTTTTTCTCATGCACCTGAAAATAAACCAGTTCATTTTAGAAAGAGTGGGATGGTCACATGTCTCTCGCACACCATCTTGAGAAACAAAGTTTCAATCATTTTTTATTTGGGGAAAGGACTTCCCAAAATGGGTGAAATAGTGAGACTCAAGGAGACTGGTAAATGTTAACTTCCGCAAATAAAGGCTTCCGTTTATTCTTAGGCTTTTAGTTTCTACTTTATGTTCTTTTCCCACCTTGTCCTAGCCAAAGCCCCATGGAGGTTACACCCCTACCTCTTCCCTCTCTTATCTGTAAATTTAAAAATTATACTAATATTATTAGCCTCAGTCCTGACCTGGCCTCGAATCTCTGTTTAACCCATGAATAGCTGAGTAAGGGGGACTTCATGGAATGCTGATCCCATCTCTGGAATAAATTTTAAACTATGAGAAAATCTATAAAAGAATTGTATCAACATTGATTCCTTTTTTTCTAGCTTTCTCTTTTCTCTTTCTCTCTAGCTTTCAGCCCCCAAAGTACTAAAGTACCGTGAAAGGCCAGAAAAAATACTGATAAGCCCTAAAGGTGCTAAGAACATGGAATTTCTTCCTTATTTTGAATCTCCATTAAAAACCAAAAAACAGCAAAACTCCCACTCTTTGCACCCATCCAAGCCCTAAGATACAACCCAAGCGGTGTGTTGAAACCTCTCAAAACTTTTTGAATGTTCATTATTTTTGACCTCTACTTCCCTTCAATGAAACTCTTCTGCAGAAACAATCTGCAGAGAAAATTTTATAAAGATGTTCACCACAACATTACTTATGATGGTGAAAGATTTGAACCACCTTTGCTGGTGGTGAACATTTGTCTACCGGTAGGGAAACGTCAGGTAAATTATGGAACATTTACTTCAATGAATTATTATGCCAACCATAAAAAGTATATTTAGAAAGAGTTTATGATAATCTTTAGGGGAAGAACTTCTGATATTATATCAGGCTAGAAATCTACAGTACATTGAAGCACTGTCCAAAATTGTGTGTTTGTATATGCGTTGTGTACACACAAACCTGCATACACAGTGCAGAACTATGTTAAGAAATTGCAACCAGGAAAAAAAAAAAAACTGGGAGGAAATAAATGCACTAGAATGTTAAACAGTGATTACCTTTGCTATTGGAGCCAAAGATGGTGTGGGTTTTTCTTTTTTTATATATATAAATTTATTTATTTATTTTTGGCTGTGTTGGGTCTTCGCTGATGCACTTGGGCTTTCTCTAGTTGCGGCGAGTGGGGGCTATGTTCGTTGCAGTGCGTGGGCTTCTCGTTGCAGTGGCTTCTTTTGTTGCGGAACACGGGTTCTAGGTGCGCGGGCTTCAGTGGTTTGGGCTCACAGGCTCAGTAGTTGTGGCGCACGGGCTTAGTTGCTCCGCGGCATGTGGGATCTTCCCGGACTAGGACTTGAACCCGTGCTCCCCGCATGGGCAGGAAGATTCTTAACCACTGCGCCACCAGGGAAGCCCTGGGGTTTTCTTTATACTTTATTTTCCAAATATTCTGCAGTGGGCATGTTTTACTTTCATAATACAGAAAATGAATTTTATTTTTAAAACAGAAATAGCTAACATTTCAGGGTTTGGGCTCCATTTGGAACACTAAATTAAATTTTAAAATTAAATTAAACCCTAAATTAAATTTTTGAAGGATCCTTTGCTTTGTCTTCCCCACCTCATAGGGGTAGCAAGTGAGTTTTCTATAGATTTTGTACTTTTTCTTTTTTGCCTTCAGATGTCAGAGGCAGTTCATTTGCAAACAGCAGTTGCAGGTGGTCTTTGAAGAGAAGGGCGTTTAGGACAAAGGCCTAAAGCTACATAGAACCAGCTTAAGGGGTCTTTGGAAGCGTAAATCCATGCCTTTGTAGTTCTTATGCTGACAGAGCTAAACGCTCAGAGGCACGCTGTCAGCTTTTACCTGTGTTCCAGCCAGAAAAGCTCCCCAAACAATTATGGGGAGAGAAGAGGTTTCTGCCACCACCACGATCTAACACAGCAGAGGAGGCCACCCGTGTTTTTAGAAAGGCGAGAACTCTTTAGAAAGTAGAAACAGTGAAGTGCTGGATGGAATTGTGCAGAGTCCCGGAAGATATTCATCATCCTTATTCATTAAGAAAGAAAGTGATGTTGACAAATTTACACCAAAAAAGAATTCAGAACTCTTGCTTCATGAGAAGTGTCAAAGCCACAAGACAAAGGCCAGTGCTTTGGGGGATTCCTGTGACCCTCGGCACAGCAGTCTGCTGGCTGTGGAAATGAACGTCAGTGGGCTCACTGGTGGCATTCATCACAGCATCTGCCTTTTCCTTTCCCAAACCCTTTCCTTTGTCTACACGTCCTCTTTTCATTATTCTTTTTCCAGAGAGAACTCAAAATCACTTGGCCTTTTCTCACCCATTCCAACAACTCAAGGGGAAACTTTAGGAAAGGTGAATAATGCCACACTGACCAATTCTCTCTCTTCTCACCTATGTTCTCCTGGAACTCTGTTTAAGGGAACACGGCACGAATGAGGTCCAGAAACAAGCAGTTGAGTTCCCTTCGTTCACATGGTCACAGGGCTTTGGACAAAACTATTAATACTGTGGGCTGGCGATTCCCAATCGTTATTGTGTAGAACACGTTAATTACATCAGAAGCATTGTGAAGCCTTCATCTAGGGAGTGAAAGAGATAACTCTGCTGTGTTATCTACTGAATTTTAAAACCTGTATACGTTAATTCATACCTTTCAACCTGGTAGTAGATCTATATAGCGTTCGAGCTGAATACGTGAAACGGGAGGATTTTAACCAGATGACGAGTGGACGAAGCTTACTTCCTGCCTGTGCTTTACGAGTCCGCCATGATCTTTAACGATAACTGTGTGTGTTCATTTGCAGCCTTCCTTCTGGGCTTGTACCTCCACCCACCTATTTACAGCCTCTGGTTGTTTGAAAACCAGTGGACTCTTTGAACCTGTGTGTCGTTTGTAACAGTCCATTCCAAATACACTCCTCCGGGTTTCAATTACATAATAGGGAAGCCCTAAGCCATCTTAGAAAATCACACATGGTTTTGTTTTGCTTCCAAAGAAAGACTTAATAGGATTACATTACAGAACAAGACACCCACACTTCTCTCCCCTCAAACTGGTTCTGAATCAAAATTACGGATTTTTTTTTTTTAAAGAGCGAGGGGAGATTAAGAAACTTGTGGTCCTTGGATAAAGTTCTTTCTTAAGGAGCTATTTCTGATGTTAACACACCTCCAGAAGCACTTGGACGATTCAGAATAGGGCAGAATCTTCAGTGTCCCCGCCTGCTGGCCTATGTTTTTCTGTGTAACTCAGAATGGTAAATCATCATCAAAACCTTTTATTTTTGGATGCCCCATATGCTCGTTTTCTCTCTTTCCAAATAGTCTGACGAAAAGGCACAAGCAAATAACTAAAGCCTTAATGAAATAGGCATATTGATCAATTCTGCTTCCTGGGCACTTCCTGGGAATGTGCCTGGAGCAAATGTGGACCTGTGGATGCCCACTAAACATCGGCAGGATGCCAGGCTTCCTGTACGCTCTGTTTCCCAGGCAGCTCTTTGTATATTGCACGTGTCACGCTGCGTGTCAGAGGAAGAACCACCAAATATTTATGTACTGAAGGTTATGATCAAGTGAAAGACGAAAAGCAAACTCTGAGTTTTGCGAATAAAAATGTGAGCGAAAACATAATTATCAATTCGCTGCTCAATTCTCCCTCCACAGAGCACGTTCTACCGCATACCATATGCCTTCATTTTATCCCCAAAGGCAATCTGCACAGCCTCATACTTCTAACTCCTAACAAGCTACTGGAAAATTTACGCGTCTCACCTTTTCAGCTAAAGCCTCCCCCAACTTGACAAACCTTTCCAATGACTGCATAACCCTCGATTGTCTGAACTTATGTGTCCACAGGCTCCCAACCCCACGCATCTTGGATTTACCCCATCCTCATCCTTATTTCTCCTTCCTCCTAATCTTCGTGATATTAACACGGTAAATATCAGCTGTTGTCAGTTTCGGTGCCTAGTAAATATTCTGGGAAAGGTGATTGGAAGTTCAATCAGTTGCAGCTGTGCCAAACTCCACTGATAAAGCGGTGGATGGTGGGGAAAAGCTGGGAGGGGGAGAACTGGCCGAATTACCTTGATTCGGAATTCACCCTGATTGTATTTGGTGGTGGTTCAGGTTCTGCCTTGTGTGTACAGATTTCCCAATAGCCAGTGTCTGATCTGTCACCAAGGCACTGTTTCATGAGGATTCATTGACGATACTGGCAGCTCTAAATGCCGATAATTGATTTTTCAGAAATATTCCCTGTACCTTCCCCACCCCAGCCCTCTCTTTACCCATCCCACCCCCATCAATCTGAGCACATCTGAAGGATCATTCCGGAAAGAAAAGAAAAGTCGTAGGACCACTTCACTCTCTTATGTTTGGCTTTCAAACTGGGGAGCTGATGGTAAGAGGACTGGTCCCGTTGAGACAGAGTTTCTTCTATCTTTGCTACACAAACGTGTAGTTTTGCAAGCTGCAAAGGGTGGCAACTTAAGCATTTTAACTAAAATTGTCATCGCCTCCTTTGCCCGCCCTTTTCCTCTGCCCCAGTCCCCTACGACTTCAGCTGCAGTGGGCAGGGGAAGCCTGAGATGTGATAAGCCTTTGCCAACAAGCTCCCGACCCACCTGACATTGGACACCCCAACTTTAGTTCCCTTCAGGGGGCCTGCTGAAAATCACAGCCTGTTGTTACTCGAAGGAAATAACACCCCAGGCAGTTGTAAGCTCTTAATAACAGATTGAATAAGGTGGTCAGATATTTCCCGAAGGAGAGCCCCAGGGTAAGACCTTCCCATGGGAAACCCTGGGTACACAGGAGATTGAAGGCCTTTTCCATGTGAAACGGAGACCAAGGAAAAGGGAACCAGCCCCACGCCTATCACTTCCCTTGCCCCCAAAGTCCAGCCTGCCCGGTGCCTCAGAGGCCACCCTTCTGAGCCCCCCACAGACCCTGCTGTCACCCACCAAGAGATGGGGAGGGGCCGAGAGGGCAGTAAGAACACTGAGATCCCCCATTTAGTAAATGCCCATTTGGGGTTGCAACCTCAGGCTTTAGGACAGAGCAGAATGAAAACCGAAACTTCTAGCCATTAACCGGTCCTTCCTTCCCCCCACCCGCCCCGGACCCAGCGTGAACTCACCAAAAAGGCCTCTGACCGGGACGCAGGGACAGCCTGTCAGGACCCTACAGCGCACACGTCCACGTTCTTCTCCGTGCTCAGCCCCTCTGCCCATCCTTCAGCCGCATCATCACTACCAGGTGGGCTTAGGTCTGCCTCTCAACCCCAGTCAACACAGCTGATTGTCTGCGTGGGCTCCACGAACCGCTTTTCAGGTCTATCTCACCTGGGTGGCCCGTTCTCCTTTCTTTGTTTTACATTTCATTTTCGTTCCAGTAGACCAATTGGACGTAAACATTTCGCCTGGCTCTTCTCTAACTCACTTTTTATACTTCATAGTGATATGATCTGATTCGTTTTTATGATGAAAGAATTGATCACTGGAGTCATTATGGGAGGCTTGGGGCTGTCGCGTTTATAGACCCCCCAGCTATCGGTTCTTATGTCAGTTCCTGAAAGAAACTGTGATACGCTGGTTGGTGTTCTACTTCCTTTTGTGTTACCCTCTTACAAGCAGGGGCTGAGCTCACTGGACGTACAGCCCAGGCCTTGCCCCATACGGCCCCTCCCGCCTCTTGGCCCTCTTCTGTCCCAGGCACACGGCCTTCTGGCTACCCCTGGTCCATAGCACATCCCAGCTTTATCCCATCACGGCTGTCCTCCGGCCTGAGCATGCCGCCTTCTTGGCACACCTGTACGCTATTAGCTGCTCACAGGGCACTTTGACCCACGTATGAGGAGCTCTGACCTCCTGAACCTCGGCAAGTTCCTGCGTCAGGCTCTGGTGCCTCTGCCTGGACTCCTCCCCCGCCACCACCCACCCCATGATCCTCATCCCTCTGGGCTCTGTCTCAGGACCACCTGCCCTGCCCCGTGGCACTCTCCTATCCCTTGCTATGCTTTCTTTTCTCTTCACTTACTGCTAGGGGTCATGAAATTCAATATTTACTTGGGTATTTGTCATTTAATTCTAGACGACTTTCTCTGTCTTATTCACTACTATGTCCCCAGCTCTTAGAACAGGGACATCTATAACAGATGCTTTTAAAAGATCTGCAGAATGAATATGAGAGCCACGCTTCTCTCCCCATAGACATGACCCTCATGGAAACAATGTGAACCCATCAGACCATGATCTTCAGCCTTTTGAACCCATGCCCCCTTTTGATAAAGAAAAAAAATCTCATGTCCCCCTGCAGGGCCTGTGAGCTAGGGGTGCAGTGGGATGGGCGGGGAGGGTGGTGGTGAGGTCGGTGAGTGTTTTCGGGTCACCAAAAGAAAGAATGAGGCACAAACCCTTCAAATCACCTTTCCTAAATATACCTTCTCTCAACCAGGGATTCGGTGAGAGTAGGGAAGATACAGTTTGAGATGGTCTTGGTTTAGGGTAGGTGGTCTCTCCTAGTGTAAAATGAAGGACCATAGGGTATTCGTGGAGAGAGCCCACTGCCCACAGAAGCATCCCTCCATGCCCCGAGCTGTCTGTCCTACACTACTTAAAACACCTGTGCTGCCTCTCCTGTGTTAGAGGGATAGCAGTGATTCACTGTCAGTGGACTTAAGCTTTAGTGTGTGTGCTGATCTACCTAAAAAACCCAGATTCGGGTCTATCCCGGGAAGGTTCCCTTGGATCTCAGAGGCAGGACAGCGTCCCTGCTATTCCCGTACCACCTACCTCTGATTTATGTACCAGTGAAGCGTGGCAGCAGTGGAAATGAGAAAAGAGGACTATCTAGTATTGTCTGACCCTTCGGTCCAGAAAACACTTCTCTGTGCCAAATCTGAGTTCAGGGCCAGGAACACCAACATGATAAGAAAGCACCCTTGCCTGGAGGACTGCCCAGTCTAGCATGGAAACCAACACTTTTCATTGCAATGCCATTTGCAAAATGCCCAATTTTTGCATTGCTTTTACAGTGGCAGAATTTTCTAGGATTGGGTGCAAATATACATGTTCTCTGCAGACTGAAAAGAGGCTGAAAACCCTGGTGTAATCTGTCTCCCTGAATTATTACAGGATTTTAGAACGTTGACACGCGCAGTAACTTTGAACTCCTCAGGCATCTCATTGGGAATTCAGTTCCAGCTCAAAAGTGCTAACGGTACAGTTTACATCCAAATGGAGCTTCTCAGATCAGAAGAGTTGGTTCAGTACTGCTCTTGATTTGTCCATGTACAGGGAAGGATTCCTAAAATGCATCCCTTGGAGTCAAGGACTTCTAAAGGGGTATTTTTTGGTGACTGGTTGGAGGGTGAATGGACCGGCCCAGAATGAAGGAAGGTGTCGGGGGATTGGCATAGATGTCAGGGTACAATGCAGTTTTCTAATTTTGTTTAAGCCAGGATTTGGATTTGAGTTTACTTGTGGGTTGCATTTCCTTCATAGCACGGACCATCGTTTGCTATAAACACCTTGAGAAAATGTGCTACATATGTTTTCCCATCATTGTATACCCAATGCCTGGCACAGACTAAATGCTTAATAGATATTTGTTGGATAAATTAAACAAATAGACTTCGTACAGTTTCTGCATCCCATTCTCTCCGGAGAGTGGATTCAAACATAGGAAAGCTTCCCAAGTGGCTGAAGGCATCCCATTACTCCACTTAAAAAAAGCTGGTCCCTCTCTCCTCTCTCCCTTTCACCTGATAAAAAAAAAGAAAAAAGAAAAAATGCCCTATCTGAGTTCCGGATGAAAGGTCCAGGGTGAAAGGTCCCCTTTGCAAGTACTGTCCAGTGTGCTGTTTAGATTTTTTTTTCTTTCCTTTGGGAAAGCTCATTGGAGTCCTTTTGTATCCTTTTGTTCCTTCCACATTTCCAAGCTTTAGATCCCTTAGGGTTAAATTCCTTAAACTTGTAAATTTCCTTGTGAATTCTTGTTGGAGAGCAGGCAGCAAGATTAAAAGCCATTTAAGTCCAGATGCCTGTCACAAAGAGGCCCCTTCCCCTCTGCCCTTCCTGAAGGTGTCCTTGGAGGGGGAGGGCCCTTGACAGTAAGGTGGGATCCTGGGCTCTGGGGTAACCAGCCAGGACTCAGCCACCCCCAATACTTCTCAGGCTAAATGAGTTAAGACGACCCTGTATAATCTTCAAGTTAGTGAATCCGCAGCTCTGACAGTAAAGGCATCGCTTTACCACGTCAGATCTGTGTTCTGTCTCAGGAATTACAAAGAATGAGTCATATAAGGTATTTCTGCCATTTTCTCACATCTTGAACGATGCCATTCGGAATCTCAAAGGAGATTGCGGGCCTGGCTGTTCATTCCGTGAGGGTCCCCTGCTCTAAGTCCTTTTTAAGGACTTTGTTTCTGTGCCTCTTTAATGTGGTCAGAGGGCTCTAAAGGGCCCCTTTCAATCAGACTGATACAGCCCTTGCCTTCACAGAAGATAGGAATCCTACCTTCCAGAAATGCAACAACCAGTGCAGGAGAACAGACAAAGATGTCAGTGATTACAGTGCATCATTGTAAGCACGATATATACACATGTATAAGGATCTCTTTTCTTCTGCCTCCATCAAAAGCAAGTGACAAAGTGCTCTTCCAGAGACTGAAGCCTGAATACCACCATCTCGCTCCTTTTCTTTTCTCAGACTGACACATAGTTGCAGTGAGAGAACTCGCAGAGTCCTGAAATCCTAAGATACAAACCATATCCAGAGGGGTGGGTATTCAGATACGTGGGATACAAGAGGCCAGCAGACAGATGCTAGATCTCTGCTTACTAATTCATCAGGCTTTTAGCAACCCGTTTCTCCATCTCAGTCCCATGGAGCTAACCCACAACGTCATCCGTGATTACTCATTTCTCTCTTTCTGAACTCGGGTCTTCTCTTAAATTTCACATCAAAATTCCTTTTTTCCCCCAATTCCTAAACTCAGTGGTACCAGCATCCTCTAGATTCTTACGAGTACCTCACTATCAAGTTCTCATGGGGGGGATTTTTCTGCCAGGTTATATGACTCTAGTGCTTCGTTGCTCCCAACGTTTCTTGCTTACTTGTCCCTGGTAAGCTCACATCCTCCTCGGATGGGTGTAGCGCTCTAATCTGTATCCCATCATTCCGTCAGCTCCTGTTTCTCTCTGCATCCAGCTCGTAACACCAATCGCTGTCACACATACTGCCTTCATTGGCCTTTTCTTCAATGGTCAGAATCAACATTTACATCTTCAGAGCCCAGTTAGGTTCTCATACCTGCCAGCACTCTGAGCAAGAGAATTTTTATCATGTTTTCCATCATCTGTCCTCGCCCTGGAGCTGTTGCTGTGTGAACTCTGCAGGGAGGGTGAAGGGAAGAGATGCGGCCCATGCCCGTTGAGGCATCAGTGCTGTACCTGAGTGTGAAGACAGAACGCCCACCTCTGCTCATCACCCATGTGCTCGGGGACTGGTATTAAATGTACGATGGCCATTTAATGTATGGCCGAAACTGGGTCCCTTTGGAGAGTGAAAAAGGCACCATTAATATTTACACTGAGGGCTTCCCTGGTGGCGCAGTGGTTGAGAGTCCGCCTGCCGATGCAGGGGACACGGGTTCGTGCCCCGGTCCGGGAAGATCCCACATGCCGCGGAGCGGCTGGGCCCGTGAGCCATGGCCGCTGAGCCTGCGCGTCCGGAGCCTGTGCTGTGCAACGGGAGAAGCAGCAACAGTGAGAGGCCCGCATACCGCAAAAAAATATATATATATATTTACACTGAGATATATGCTCACCCTATTGAAATAGCATTTTGAGTCAGAAAGTGTGTTTAAGACCAGGACCCTAGATGAAGCTGGGTCCTAATGCTCCTTTGCTGATGGTTCGCGCAGAGCAGCCTCGTGTAAAGGATGACACTGTGGTCACTGAAGGGTGATACGTCTGAGAGGCAAACACAAATGACTCATTCCAGCTGCAATATTTACACAAGCACAACACAGTACAGTACCGGGAGGTGAATAAAGCACTACAAAGCTGTATTCCCTACCCCCCACCGAAGTTTCCTGAGAAGTAGTCTGAGAAGTTTAAAATATTCCTTTCCAGAAAAAAACCCTGAAATAACCCCTTCATTTATTTTAGATTCCTTTCAGATAGCCTCGCAGATGGTTTGCTGAAATCATCACACCAACAAAATCTGTTTGGCTCAAAAAAGTAAAATAACCCTACCAAATTATCTGCATTTCTCTGTAATAAAAAGCTGAATTTCTAAAACAAAAAGCTGCATTTCTTATTTCCATCTATTAAACTTACCCCTGCTCTGCATTTTGTCAGCTGAACTACAGAAATAATTCCTTAAAGAGCCACATGTTTTCCCCTTTATTGCTGAATTCTAGAACCCCAAAATATAGTGTTATCAAAGCTGACTTTTCCCTGTTTGCTTTTCTACATATGCATGTCTTTTCTCTTGACACAAGCCTCGTATCAAAACATCCAAAAGACGTTAAATACTAATACATCCAGGAGGTGTTCTTTCTTACTCTAATTGCAGGCATCCATCCAGTTTCCATGGCATCAGCTCAGGAACAAACGGACAAAGCTCAGATTAAAAATACTTCCCTCCAGGAAAGATACCTATGACCAAACAGGCCAGTCAGTGGGACAGCTGGGGAGCAGAGTCCCATGTTCGCTCAGAGGTTTTAGTTCAAAGTTGTTTTGAGAAGATTTGTAGAAATAATTGTCCCTCCCCACCAATGGTCTCGATGCAAAGACAAGCATGCCAGCCCCCCGGGGTCCCTGGTACCCAGGACACATACCCTCCCGTGGGCTCTGCACAGTTTCCTCCTCAAGAATAGGATGTGAGGAGATGCAGTGAGGTGACTCGGTCTCCGAGATCCTATCTGCTGTCACTGCAGTCTTGTTTTTACATTTTTTAAAGCATCTGCTCCTGGGTGCTTACGGTTTTACAAAGCAGTCTTAATGTTCCCAGTAGTGTACTTGTCCAGATAGAGCCATGCCTGCTGCTGCTCTGGGAACCGTCAAGATTAGAGGCTCAGCATGGGAAGGCGACTCTGGGGAGGAATTTGTCTAATGTAGGGCATACTCATCCCCAAGGGGACTCTCCACTGAGCGCTGTTGGGTGACGTCTCCCCCTGGCGGCTGCTGACGTGCGCACAGGGGACAGACCGATCGGCAGCTGGGATGCCTTCCAGGAAGTTGCAACTATATACTTAGAGCTGATTCACTTTGTTGTACAACAAAAACTAACACAACATTGTAAAGCAATTATACTCCAATAAAGATATTAAATAAATAAATAAAATTTTTTAAAAATTTCAAGAAAACAGAGAATTTATCCACCTTGAATGAATTTTTTTTTTTTTTTTTTTTGGCCATGGCTTGTGGGATCTTAGTTCCCTACCAGGGATTGAACCCATGCCCTTGGCAGTGAAAGTGCAGAGTCCTAGCTACTGGACCAGCAGGAAATTCCCTCGAGTGAACTTTCAAATAAATATCCCTTCATCTTCTAAAAGGAAACAAGTGAAAAGCAGCCACTGGCTCTCTGGACACACACCCCTCCTCATGTTTCCATTTCTTCATCAGCGGCGGGGACCACCATCCTCTCACACTTAAAGCCGTTCTGGCAATTTCTCTCCTCCGTTTTCTCTGATTGGTTCGCCACAAGCCCCGTTTGCCCTTTATAACATTTCTCAAGTGCCCTGTTCATCAGTTCCTCCAACCTGTAAACACACAACTGGCCAATAGCATTCGAAGGAAATGTGATAAAATTCAGAGCCCAGGACTCCAAAGGCTCCCGCTGACAGGGAGTTCTGATTCCTCTTTGGGACAGCTCCAGACTTTCACCCCCGGGAACAGCTATTTCTGGTGACTCAGAGTCACGGGCTTCACACTGGTTCAGAGATTCTGGACTAAGCGGTTTCTATTCCCATAATGTGCCTGAGTCCTCATCCTCCTTCCTGGTCCTTCTTTTCTCCAAATGGTCTTGTGACCAGCTGGCGCCCCCAGGCTCTACCCCCTCACAGCCTTGGGGTGGATCCTACCTTCACAGAATTTAAAACACCCAACACCCCCTTGCTTCCCTTTGTCCTACTAAGTAATTTTCCTGCCTGTTTCTAAGACCAAATTCCCATCTTATACTCTTCTCTAGGACTTGGGTCCCTGTCCTGTGTCTTCTCACCCAGTCACTTATAGCTTCCTGGGTGAGACAGAAGGTCCATTTCCCCTGCTGGGCTCTACCCTCGGGGTCCACTGTGCCTCTCAGGAACTTTTCAGCTGCCCTCCCATAAGAAGCATAAAGAGATTGCAATTTGCACAACCCTAGTCTTGACTTATGGAGTCCACTCCACCAGGGAAGTACTCACAGTTGAGCACATAAAACACACCGCTATTTTACAATTCAAGGCGGTCTCAGGAAACTCATAGATACAGAATAAGATAAATGTGTACATCTCAACGTCACCCCGGCAACCTGGCACACACTGAATATCTGACACAGTCACTTGTAGGAGCTCTGTCTCTCTCACCCCACGACTCTGCTGTGATTCTTGATTTCTATTGCCTTATCCCTCTCTACGTCCGTCTGTCAGATCCTGGCTGAATTACCTCCATTTACCCTACGGAAACAGATCACTTTTTGCTCTGGGCTTGAAATATACCAACACGGATTCAGAAGGAATCTTTTCGCCATCACACTAAGTCCAAGCTATTCCCGGGCTCATCCCCTACCCCTTCTCTGCACCAGCCTCTTCTCCACTCTGGCCCAACTGGCCAATCCAAACCCAGCTTCCGTACAACCTCCAGCCCCTCAGGATCCCCAGCTCAACTCGCCCGCACAGATTTCATCCCGTAGATGTGTTTAGAATCCTCCTCCCACCTTGCTCTATTGTTTTCTTTGACTTCACAGCATTGTCTTTCTCCTAATCCCATGTTATGATTTTCACCTTCTTAGAGTCCTCATCGACTTGTGGGGCGGGGGGTGGGGGGTGGGGAATTGCTTCAGAGCACCCAACACAGGCCCTGCCCTACCTTCTCACCGTCAACCAGAATGCCACAAACTGACGTGGCAGGATGAAGAATACCTCCAGAATGCGTTCACCCTCAGAGACCTGAGGACAGTGGTTATTTCTCCCTGCTTCATGGAGTGTTTTGCTCCTCTGATGAGATCAGACCATTTGTACCTCTAAAAAGCCATCATCAGGCTTCCCTGGTGGCGCAGTAGTTAAGAATCCGCCTGCCAATGCAGGGGACACGGGTTCGAGCCCTGGTCCAGGAAGATCCCACATGCCACGGATGCAACTAAGCCCGTGAGCCACAACTACTGAGCCTGCTCTCTAGAGCCTGCGAGCCACAACTACTGAGCCCGTGTGCCACAACTACTGAAGCCTGTGTGCCTAGAGCTCGTGCTCATCCCCTTTCCATGAAGATAAATAAGTAAATGTAATTTTTACATATCACAAAAAAATAAAATAAAAAGCCATCATCCCCTTACATCAGCAGCTGATGCAGGCGGTACCAACACTGAACACCAAGCAGTAGAGATGCAAAAACAAAATGCACCCCCTACCAGCCTCCTTGCCCAACATATGCTCCCTTTTGTCCTTTCCAAATAAACAGATCTTCAGTGGAGGAAGAAACTTCATTTTAAGTGTATCAGGACACTGACTTCAGCTGTAAAATCCCAGAGGATTGGTGGCCCTGCAGATAATTATATACCAAGTTGCACTGAGTCAATTACCCTGAGTATCTGAGTTTCCCTTTTCTCTTTATCTAACTAATCACAGTCGGCGAGGAGCTATCCCACTAATCTGACTGGCGTACATTTATGCAGCGTTGGCATTCCTATTAAAATAGATTTTCTGACAAGTTTCTGCCTGGGCATCGTGTAATTAAATATTTTGCATCTCTTCAACATGCAGATTAGCATAGGTAGACAAGAGAAAATCAGGAATGGCTTTTGTGGTGATCTGGGGGCTGGCTTCCTGATGGCCACAGAGCTGAACAAGGCCAGGATTAGTAACCTAGATCCCAGTTCTGCATCGCCAGCAGGCCTACCTCCTTCCCTAGTTCTGGAACACTAGAGAAGCCAGTTGAACTTGCAGGGACAGAGCGTCTTGATTTCCCAGTGGAGGAAAAAAGTTAATAAAGAAGGTGGTTGATGACAGTAATTCAGATCTAATGTCCATCTCCCCAAGAGTGTAACAGGAGAACTCATAACAGGAGAGCACTTGGAAGCTTTAAAGTGCTGAATAGTTAGCAAACAGCTGCTATATGCAGATCTCAGACCAACTGGATCATTTGGCCCTCACTTATAGAAACAAGGTTGGCTTCCCAGGGCCTGAACCACCGCCAACGTAAATAAATGGGGAAAGGTACTGAGCGACCTCGGAGAGCTAATGCTTCCGATTTCACTGTCATTTGGGAGTGAGAGTGGGCTATGGTGTGCTCTGATGCCCAGTAAAAGAATAAATTGCTAATTAAAATGATAAAATTGCTTTTGAACTCAGGAGACCAGGAGAACTTTATAATTGACTCTTATAATGTGTTTTTGGATGCCTAAACACAACTACTAATTGTTGGGAGTTGGGAGGGTAGAGGGTGGATAGGGGAGGGCATCCATTTCGTTTTGTATTAAAAATAAAAACACTCCAAAAAATGTACATAAAGGAAACGATTACTTCTCTCCTCTGTAAGAGTCAACCTTGATCTTGAGCTAAATTGCATTACCAGAGGCAGCTTATACAGCAGCCAGGAATTTGTTTCCCTTGATGTAGTTTTGACGATATGTTGAAATGATTAGTAAATCGCTCAGACTTCTCCTAAGGATAACTCCTTATACACTGAGGTGAACTAAAACAAACACTGCCTTGAGCAAATACAGAGAAAAATATGGGCCACCATTGTGTCATTTTCAGCATTTTCCCCTTACCTTTTCTTATGTGAAATATTAAACTAATTCCTCAACTCTTCTTAAAAATAGTGTTGTATGGTGGAATTATGGAACTATTTAGGTTCCATTATGGAACCTAATGGAACTATAAAATATAAATTAAATATAAATATAAATTGTGGAACTATATTAGGCCATTACATTGTTACAATTATAAATATAAATACAGGCCAATAAATTTAAAGATTTTTTTAAAGTTTACTTGCTGAAGCCACACTCACATTACTATAACTTTTCAGAGTAAATTTTGTTCATCCCACTCATGTTTTTTCAAAGTAGCCCATTAACTATGGAAATGGGCCCAAATGTAATAGGGAGCTTCCTTTTTCAGTTATGTGTCTGCTCTTGAGGGTCCCTACTAAAACAAACCTTCATACGTGCCTTTGGTCTGTACCAAATCCTGTTTTGTGTGGCTAGCCGATTTCGTCCCATTTGCCTAAGTTATATTTGCTTCTTCCTGACATTATTAGAAACCAGCCACCCTGAGCGCCTCTGAACCATAAGTCTTGGTCTCAGCGAACAGTGACATGAGATGCAGAGTCTAATTCTGATATTGGTGGTTAAAAAAAACAAACAAAACAAAAAAACTAATAGGACACTTGAAGGGAAAAAACAGGAAAAATAAAAAAGAATAGGAATTATAAGAAAATTCCCTTAAAAAGAAATACTTGAGGAGGAAATGGGGAAACGAAAAGATTAATCACTTCCCTTCCTCAGGGAGATCAGCTCGGTGCTTTGTGACCACCTAGAGGGGTGAGATAGGGAGGGTGGGAGGGAGGGAGATGCAAGAGGGAAGAGATATGGGAACATATGTATATGTATAACTGATTCACTTTGTTATAAAGCAGAAACTAACACACCATTGTAAAAGCAATTATACTCCAATAAAGATGTAAAAAAAAAAAAAAATACACACACACACACAAATCACTTCCCTCCTTAAAACTCCCTTTTCGGGACTTCCCTGGTGGTCCAGTGGTTAAGGCTCCACTCTTCCACTGCAAGGGGCATGGGTTTGATCCCTGGTCAGTGAACTAAGATCCTGAAAGCCATGCAGCCAGGCTCACATACCAATGAAAAACTAAATAAATAAAAACTAAATAAATAAATACAAATTTTAAAAATAATAATAAAATTTAAAGTCTCAAAAAAATAAAAAAAAAACACTGCCTTCTCCAATGTTCTTCTGTCAGCCTTCCCTTCCTCTGGGCACTTGAACTACTTCATCCCAGAACTCACCCTCAAAGATCCTGGAACTAGCAGGCCATCCCAGGCCATTCAAAGACCATGGTGCTTCAGAGTCAAAGGCCCCAGGTCATCTTGGAATCCCCAAAACTTCTCCAGGAGCTAAACCAAGGCCAAGTAAACCTCTCCTTCCTTGGTATTGCCCACTCAGATCCTGACCCAGCCGTCAGGATACCACGAATAATACTAGAGTTTATAAATTCTCAACAATCTTAGGAATTTCACCCAAAAAGGTGCGGGGTCGGGTGAGGCTTGTTGGCTTTCCTCAGACTGTATTGCAGGATTACATGAGGTGTTCCAGAAAAAAAAAATTTAACAAAAAAATCTATATTCCACCTATGGAGACATGTTTGAATATAACACATATTTCAAACCTCTTAAGAAGTCACAGTGCTTGTTTCCATACTGAAAACTCTAAGAAACCCTACAGTAAAGCCATCTCTTCAATTGTAATTGATCCAGAATTTTACAAATTGCTTTAATCACAACATCTTTTTTTTCCCTCAAAACCTACTTTTATGTATCTCAGAACTGGTCTTCCAAGACTTACATTTGGGAAATATTTGAACAAAAACTATGCCATGTTAACCTGGGTGTATTTGTGTGGGTCCAAACCCTAGACACAGGAAAAGGTACCATTATATCCATCACCTATGTTTTGGTTTGCTGAGGTGGGTAGCAAGTCTCAGCTTCCCCTTGAAATGGTTGATTACCTTTTCTTTTTAATGATGATGCTTAGAGGAGGAAGATGATAGGGCCACTAAAAAAGGATACGTGATGCCTGTTGTCTGATATATACAAGGACTTAGATGATTTTTCAGACATTCAGAGCATCACAAAAATGACCCTGACTGATGGGAAATCTAAAATTACATTTCTGAAATCCGTTAAAAGTCGAATGGACAATAGAGTTTATTTAGGTTTTCCTCTTTGTTATCTAGCTGATGGAAGGGTTTGTTGTTTGAGGAGCTCAATTATAATCTGAGGTTTGGGGAGCAGTTTGGGGCATTTAACCTGAGCAGGGAAATAAATGAACATAAGTTCTGCCGGAAACCATTGATCCTGCTTTGCAAATAATACACTAATGCCATAGTAATACAAAGACTTCTTCAAAGCTTTTTTTTCAGTTTAGTAGACATTCGTCCGGTTTATAGTCTGCCAAAACATTGTGCTAAGCGGTAGGACCTTAAATTCTTTCTCGAGAGACAGATCTATGCACATAGATAGCAGGGAGCACATGAAACCTGGGGCAAAGTAGGGGGCTGCTAAGGTGTGCTGGGTGTGAATGAGCTGAATGGCTTTCAACTGCAACATTTCTGTTCTCTAATCTGTTTCTCATAAATACTTCCCTGCAGTGGAGTCAATAGTGAAGGGCCTTGGAGGATCTGGAGACCAGAAAGGAGGATGGGTGAAAGAGGCCACAGGCTCACATACCAATGAAATTTGTGCAAACATGTGAAGAATCCACAAGGGGGCTGGGGAGTGGGGCTGCTGACACTGCCAGATGTTTCCAAACCATCCCAGTCTACCCTTTAACCCATTCCTTACTTAGCCTGTTCGTCATCTTTAAGTAGAACACATTTTCGCTTATTTTTCTTTTGTCTTGTCCTTTTTTTTTCTTACATACCTAGAATAAAATGCCTTAAACTAATGGGAGAAAAGCAAAGATTACCAACAGCAACATTCTAAAGTTTGTTCTAAGACACTGTAGTAGCCTTACAGGAACAGGTATTTAACATCTTTCTTTTTGTTTATGACTTTGCAGAATTACATTGATCTTTCTCTTAGGTCGCCAAGATGCCCCAAAAGGTTGCATCTATTCCACTTCCGAGGATAATCTCTCTCTGCTTCCTTTCCCCATGTTGGATTTCTACTTTGTATCTCATGCCTCTGTCTGATTTTAAGTCACACAGATTCCTTCCTATGAATCAAGAAATTGGGAGGTGATAACCATGAACCACATACATTTTGGATGGAAAATAATTGCCTTATAATGGATTAAATTTTAAATCCATCTTTGAGGTTCGGAATCATTGTACTCATTATGCGAGAGCTGCTATTTGTTCAGAATTTCTCTTTTCATATGATAGGTTGGTCATTTATCTTCTCTGGCCATTTCTTTCATTACCATATATGCTTAGCTTCCTAGCATAACATTTGTTTTGTCCTTTTTTTTTTTTGGCATTAAATTCCCAGTTTTTTTCTATGAAAAGATTATATATGCTTCTACAAGTCATTTTTTTATTCCTACCTACACCTTCAATACTTTCAGTATTTCTAAAAGCACCTTTCCATTATAATGGCTTTACATAATTAGTTAATATTCTCAAACCTTGATATATTTAGAGCTCAGCTCCTCATTTTTCTTTTTCTTTTTTCTTTTTGCCCATGCCACGTGTTGCAGGATCTTAATTCCCTGACCAGGGATTGAACCCAGGCCCCAGCAGTGAGAGGGCCGAGTCCTCAACATTGGACTGCCAGGGAATTCCCTCCGTTCCTCATTTTTAACAGCAAACGTTCTTCATTATTTTCGATAATTCTAAATTTGGGAGCCAACTTCTTACCAGCTCTGATAAGGTCATCACCCTGTTTAATCTATAGTGATTAACGATGATTAGCAAAGTACTATAGCAAAGCAAGTCAACTTTTCTATTATGTCGTTTGCTATGCTCATATGATAAGTATTGTCCTTAATTTTTTAAACCATCTGTCCATTTTATGAAGGTTAATTCAGTGAAAACTAGATAATATAATCAGAAAATCCTCCTAAATGGGCACTTATCAGCTGAAGCACCTGAAGGTACCCTGAATTGAGGGAAGGTGCCTGTGTCCGTTTCCTACAGCTACTGTAATAAATTATCAAAAACTTGGTGACTTAACACTAATATATTATCTTAGAGCTCTGAGAGGCTAGAAGTACGAAATGGGGTCACTGTGCTACAACTAGCTGTCAGCAGGGTTACCGAGCACCTTCTGGG
Source organism: Stenella coeruleoalba (assembly GCF_951394435.1). Lineage (NCBI taxonomy): Eukaryota > Metazoa > Chordata > Mammalia > Artiodactyla > Delphinidae > Stenella > Stenella coeruleoalba. The sequence continues at coordinate 55,552,826 of NC_137160.1, read as the reverse complement.
GGCTCTAGGGAAGAACCCATTTGCTTGCTTTTTTCATCTCTTAGAAGCTGCCCAGGGACTTCCTTCACGGCCCAGTGGTTAAGAATCTGCCTGCCAATGCAGGGGACGGGGGTTCGAGCCCTGGTCCAGGAAGATCCCACATGCCGCAGAGCAACTAAGCCCGTGCACCACAACTACTGAGCCTGCACTCTAGAGCCCACGAGCCACAACTACTGAGCCTGTGCGCCATAACTACTGAAGCCGGCATGCCTAGAGCCCGTGCTCTACAACAAGAGAAGCCACTGCAATGAGAAGCCCGCACACTGGGACGAAGAGTAGCCCCCGCTCACCACAACTAGAGAAAGCCCGAGGGCAGCAACAAAGACCCAACGCAGCCAAAAATAAATGAAAATAAAAAGTAAATAAATTTTTAAAAAAAAGAAAAAAAGAAGCTGCCCACATTCCTGGGTTCATGGCCTCTTCCTCCATCTTCAAGCCAGCAGTGCCAGGCCAGTCCTTCCCACTCTCCATCACTCCGCCTCTGACCCTCCTGCCTCCCTCTTTTACTTATAAAGACCCTCGGAATTACCTTGCCCCCCCCACCCCCAGATAATCCAGAATTATCTCCTCATCTCAAGATGCTTCCTCACTTCTGCAAAGTCCCTTTTCCCAAATAAAACAACATTTATAGGTTCCAGGGATTAGGACTTGGACACCTTTGCTGGGGAGGGGGGGATGGGCATGATTCTGCCTACCACAGTGCCTCTGACATCTGTTCCACAAAGAAGAGCCCATGCTCCTACCCACTCTTGCGGGGCGGTTGGTGTGCACCCTTCTTAACAGACTCTAAAAGGCTACTTGGAACCTGACCAAGGATCTCTAGTCTGGCTGGAACTCTTCTCTTCCTGAGACAATTGAAGTCTGTTTCCATGGTGAAGGCCTGCCTGTAGGGCAAAAGTCACAGGAAAGAAATACCTGCATATAAAACCTCCATTACTATCTACAGAGTTAATATAAGGAAACATGGTATTTGTCCCACAAACTGAATAAAAATTTGCAATATGTATCACTATCATAACCAACGCATTTATGCATGCAAGTGGAGGATCTCCAACTTTCAAGAAAATTATGGGGACTTCCCTGGTGGCGCAGTGGTTAAGAATCCGCCTGCCAATGCAGGGGACACAGGTTCGATCCTGGTCCGGGAAGACCCCACATGCCATGGAGCAACTAAGCCCGTGTCCCACAACTACTGAAGCCCACACGCCTAGAGCCCGTGCTCCGCAACAAGAGAAGCCACCACAATGAGAAACCCACGCACCACAACGAAGAGTAGCCCTGGCTCGCCGCAACTGGAGAAAGCCTGTGCACGGCAATGAAGACCCAAAGCAGCCAAAATGTTTTTTAAAAAAATAAAAAGAAAAAAAAAAGAAAATTACGGCTTGAATAAAGTCTTCCTCGGGCATACTATTTATATAGTGTATCTTAACGAGCTGTCACCTCTCTCGGAGAACATCTTTCCTATCAGTGTTAGAATACAGTTATTTGACCGGGTGGATCAAATATCACCTGTTTCTATTCTTGAATAATAGGTACCAATTATTGACACACACACCCTTTTTTTCTTTTGGCCACATGGCTTGTGGGATCTTGTTTCCCTGACCAGGGATTGAACCCGGTCTCTTGGCAGTGAAAGCTAGGAGTCCTAACCACTGGACCACCAGGGAGCTCCCCTATTGACCCCTTTTATGTTTCAGAAACATCATTTTGTACTTCAGGTCTGTGACTTTATTTAATCGTTTTGTCACTCCAGTGAGGGTGATATTACTTGCTCTACTATACAGGGGAAAAAATTAAGAATGTTGGAGAATAAGCAATTTGCCCAAAAGCATAAACCTAGTGAGACCATGATACTGCATTCCCTCCCTGACACTAATTTCATTTCATTCACTTTGTCTTACCGTAATTTCTCAACAATATGGCTAACGGTGTTTGCCTTTTACGGCCCTTGCGAGTATTCTCCGAGATGATTGAATACTCCTTAATTATTTGCTTACCACCTCATTTCCTGTCTGTGATGATAATTCTTTGTCTGATCTTCATTATGGCTGTACATTCCTCACATGGGGGAAGATGCAGCTACGTTTATTTCTAGCCACATAAGCATTTATTATTTCATCCTTGATTTCTCACTGGGCCTCTGGAACTGAAAAGCATCATTTATCATCTCAAATAGAGATGAAGAAAAAAAGGTTTCTCTCAACAGATTTGGAGGCTTTCTAGTCTAATCTTCTCTCCATAAAACCTCAGGCTAAGTTTCAGTAAAGCTATTTCTGTTTATAGCGTTGTATCAGGACAGTTCTTATTTATCGTTGATATATTGGGTTGTTTATTGTAAAGAGAAACTAAATTGATCCCTTGGTCTTTTCTGAATGTTTGGCCTTTTCTCACCTCATTTCAGCTAACATCAGCATCTTCTCCATATTTTATCAGTCAGATAATTCAATGTATTTTTTTAATCAAAGTTTTGGACACTAGTCTTCAATCAAATGATGAACATAAATAATGGAGAATACACCTAGGAGTTCCATATTATGAGAGCTTTTCCTAGAACCCAGGAAGGAGTCCTGTGTTTAAACATCACACCGGTCCTCTGAGAGTTACCAAATTCTACAGCTGAAAGGGACTTTGAGTTCAGCTAAAGTAGCTGCCTCCTTACAGGATAGGCAACAAAGATCAACTAACTTAACGGTAGTCAAACATCTTAGAGAAGAGTCAGGATTCAAATCCAGGCCTTCTGAGTCATAAATTATTAATCACATCTTTAGAAAAATTAGAAACCTAGAGAAGATCAGGCCCAACTTCTCCTGTATCTTCTTCACTGCATCTCTGAAAACTGGTCTTCTGGCCTTGGACTTTAAATCTAGAACATTTTCCAAAGTATCATGGTCTCCCGGTAATAATATACTGGCTTTTAGAGGAGGAAAGGAAACAAATATGAACCCAAGCGGAAGGAATGTGCCGTTTATCCAGCAGTATCCATTTATGTAAATACTTCAGAGGCTGCTCTTGGAGGAGACAAATAAGCATTTCATTTAGTCGTTATCATTGATCATATAAGGCAACTAGAGACCAGAGTTCTTTGAAGAAGGTGGTTATAAAATATACCGTTGAATTTTTTAAATGCTTCCCATCTTTATTAGCATCACACAGTGAGTATATGTCAGTCTGCAGAACTGGAAACATAGTTGTCTCCCTGAGGATGCCGTCAAGAGAAATTCTTTCCTATAGATACTCCTGGCTCACAAATCGATGTGAGAAATGCCCTTTAATGAATCCCTCCCAGACATCATCTCTGACCCTAAGAAATCACTGAAGATAATGACAGGATAGTGTTGTTTTCAAGTCCATTTAAACCTCGTGAAATTTCTCTAGAATAATGCCAATTCCTAGCGCCTTCTCTGGTGCTAGAAACAGTGGTTGAATGGAATCCTAATAAGCCTCCATTTTATGTGGAAGATGTTTGTACCAGTAAATTGAGTTGAAATGATCCTCTCTTCTTTCTCCAAGGCAGCTAGTCCCACACTTTTCAGGTCTCAGCAGATGAGCAGTGATTCTAAGACCACTCCTCCCTGTGACCAAACCTTCTTAGCTTTCTCTAGTCATCTTTCCATAGGACTGTGAAAAGCACAGCTGGTAGCATAGCTTCAACAGAGACCTTCTTATTCTTCCTAAAACTGAGTGTGTGTGTGTGTGTGTGTGTGTGTGTGTGTAGAACACTACCATGGGTAAAAAATATATTTTCCCCTAAATTCTCAATGACTAAGCTTTGAGGATAAAAGAACAGAACACGTGTAACAACAGAATAGAATATTTAAAATCAGGACTTTTCTCAGAAAATTTAGACTCTGTGATCACTGCACCAAGCTGCACTTCTTTCTTCTGCCCTTAAGCCTGTGGACATCACTGCCATCCTCTCTAGATCCCAGATAGACCCTGAGGGCAGAGTTCATAGCTGGTGCTTTTGTGGTCTTCTTCTTTCAACCCTAAGCAATCTGGACTGACGTTTTTGGTTTTGGTTTGCTCCTGTTCTGCTGTGACAGTCATACAGAGAGAACAGCTGGGGAGCTCCAGCCAATCTCTCCTGTCACGCTACTGGCCTGCCACTACCAGAGAACTTGAGTATTTTACCATCAGCTAGAGCTAGGAGAGCCACAAAGTTTCTACAACCTCAGCCGAGATGTCCTGTGAGGACCTGCTGTGCTATTCTCTTGGGAAATAGCTCCGCAACCTAATAGAAGTCAGAAAACCACAGTGATACCTCACATCCCTAAGTTGGGTTTCTTAAAGAACCAAAGCAGCCTCAAGCTCATAGACTGTATCTATGGTGCCATGTCATCTATAACACCTGCAGCTCGTGGGTTGTATCGTGATCGCTAAGGGACTGAGCACACGGGGACTGAGGTGGGGAAGTAATAAAAACTGTGGATGGTCGTAACAAGCTCTTTTTGGGTGGTTTATACTTAGTCATTCCCAGCCACATTCCACGGGTCAAGTGCAGCCAACCAGAGCTGTGTTTTTCTGGAAGTAAAAGTTGATATTCATTCTTGCAACAGAAAGAATGACAATGTTGTCACACAAGCACTTTTATGATTACAGAGGCCTCACTCTGAGTTTGGCTGAAGGCTTGGGTCCATGAAGTGGACGGTTCCAGACACACTAGAAACATGGACCTCTTCAGATCATGGAATGACTTGCTATTTAGCAGAGAATTTTGGATTGAAACTCTGGGAAGCCACTGATGGTTTTTAAGCACAGAAATGTCTCCATATCTGTCCCAGGATATAAAGGTGATGAGTAATATTAGAATAGATATAAGAGGTAGTGGGACAAGAGGACAGAGAATTCTCTTGTCAAATGAGGGTCCAGGCCAGGAAGGACGACACCTGAAACCAGTAGGGCGCTGATTCGCTGGGGCAAAATGGGGAAGTTCCGGGGGTCACAAATGGCCCTAGGGCAGATTCATTTGTACCGAAGAGGTGATTCAGGTGGAAGATAAGGGTCATGACCCAAGGAATAATTTTACTATTACTTAGAGGCAGAGTTGATTTGAGAAATGGTGATGTCTGAGGGATGACTGGGCTGGTGATGGAGGAACTGGAGTAGAGATAAGGTTACTAAAGTTGGGGAAATTGTGTGAGACCCTAAACCTGGATGTTGAAATCTCAGAGGATGGGATGGAAAAGTTCATGAATCAGGGGTTAAAGTCACTATGGAAAAGGAGGAATATCCTGGAAGTTAGTCGATACAGACAGAGAAAATGGTGAAAGTGCATTTTAGCCTCAAAACAAGAGAGTCTATAGGGTGGTGGAAACAAACGAACGATCTACAAATGGCAGCGGGAATGGAAAAGTACAGTGGTCCACGCGAAACCTGAGATCGGTGATTATAGTCAGGGACAGAAACCTGGTGATTGGGAACATGGGTAAGAAAGAGACTTTTCTGTGGCTACCCTGCTGAATTTTAAACCATGAAAATGTGGAATCTTTTCTCATTACTTTTTTTTATAAGTTACTTAAACTCTATGGACTTAAGGTTTTCACGGATAAAAAGAGATCTTAATGTCACCCATCTCACTGAATTTTTATAAAGATTAAATGAGTAATGTACGGAAAGTTGTTAGGACAATACTTGAAACAGTAATTTTTCATTAATTGTTAATGATCTCCACCATCACATATCATAATCATTTAATTAATTTCAAAATGTAGAGAAAAGAGCATCTAATAACAATGCCTGGGGCTTCATCTGGAAAGACTCAAGGCTTTTTTCTTTTTCTTTTTTGTTTTCTTTGTATGCCGACCTTAGCATCTCTTCTTGAGAAAGGGTGAGAAGTGACCTCAAATCGGCAAGGGCTTGAGGGCAATGGGATTATCAAGGAAAAGTCTTTTTCCTTAAGGCCGAGGTGGGGAAAGAAGGTTTCACTCACAATACAAAGGGATCCCGCAGAATTTGGGGTGCGCTGGCACCAGCTCATACTGGCTCCTGAGAACTGATTGTGACATTTTCAAGAATTTTTCCAGCTGGTGGATGTCACGTTGGCAGCTTCCCAACAGCCATACGGCAGAATTTGCACCATAAAAATCAGCAAATGTTTCAAATCAGAAGGCCCTTCAGAGAGCCGATTGCTAAACTTGACCAGCACACCCCTGCATATGCATCGTGGAAAGCACTGTAAGAGAATCAATGAGAGAGTGGGTCCAAGGGAGGTGGGGATGTGCAGCCTGGGTGAGTCAGCTGGAGGGGATGGAAGGGAGCAAAGATACCAGGAGTGGAGGAAATAAGAAATGGTGACATAAACAGCAGTATCTTATTAGCAACAGGGAAGAGCTGATTTTCTAGCCCGAGTTTCCATCGAAATGCTAGTCTTCTGATCAACCCTCTGCAAATTTGCCTTCCTAATATAAAATGCTGTCTGACCATTGCTTGCAGCTTGGAAAATCAAGCAAAGACAGGTGATCTAATTGTTCTTTGCAACAGATTTTCTCACTAGAGTTCTAAGTGAAAACAAAAGCACATACGACTCCTTTTGCATAGATTTGTACGATTTACGGGGCACCAGGTGACATATACAAGACTCAGTATTTTCCCTTCAGCTCCTTCCGTACTTTTGATCTTTCCCTTCTAGTCTTCTTTCATAATCACATTCTTAGACCTAGGTATCTTCAGTGGGTATTGAGATTACCCTTGCCCTTGCCTTCCTGTCTTAAACCAAACATAAAGTGTCTTGGATTTAATAGGAGGAACAAAATAGATTAAAAGCCAGATTACTGTTTTTGAAATGGAGACTTGATGAAGACTATCCAGGCCAATTATTCATGGTATGATATGCCTTTTTAATTAACACAGGCAAACTCGGTAAGCAAGTTGGATGTCAATTAGGCTACCAAGTTTTGCATCCAGGATTGAATTTCAACATTTATTGCATTCTCACCATGTGAAAAGCACTGAAAGAAGAGCTGCAAAGGAAGTAAAATGCATGGCCTCTGTCCCCAAGTAGTTTGGAATATAGGAGGGAGACGGTGATGAAGAATTCAGACTCTGAGGTCAGAGAGCCCCAACTTATAATCCAAACTCTTCCACCTGGAGTTGTGGATTTTACTTAATCTCTCTGGGCTTCAGTTTTCTCATTGTCTCAGTCAATTCAGGCTGCTATAACAAAATATCACAAACTGAGTGGCCTAGGAACAGCAGAAATTTACTTCTCACAGTTCTGGAGGCTGGAGGTCTGAGATCAGAGTGCCCACATGGTCAGGTTCTGTGTCTGATGAGGCTTCTGCTTCCCGGTTCATAAATGGCCTCACATGTAACTTCACGTGGAGGAAGGGGCAAGGGTACTTCCTTGAGCCTCTTTTATAAGGGCACTAATCCCATTCATGACGGTTCCACCCTCATAACCTAATCACCTCCTAAATGCCCCACCTCCTAAGACCATCACATTGAGTGTTAGGATACCAGCATGTGAATTTTAGGGGGACACAAACATATAGACCATCTTTATTCAGTTTGCGGAGGTGAAGTGAGAGAATGCATATAAAAGTTAACCTACTGCCTGGTACTTGGCAGTGCTAAATATTAATGGGTGGGGATGATGTTGATAGTGGTAGACTTGGTGAAAATGATAAAAGTGATGAAAGTAATGGAAGTGAGGGAAATAGAGGTGATGATGGTGGAAGTGGTAGAGGTAGTGGAGGTGATGGTGGTGGAGGTGATGATGGTGGAGGTGATGGTGGTGAAGGTGATGGTGGTGGAGGTGATGACCATGGAGGTGATGGTGGTGGAGGTGATGGTGGCAGAGGTGATGATAGCAGAGGTGATGGTGTTGGAGGTGATGATGGTGGAGGTGATGATGGTGATGATGGTGGAGGTGATGGTGGTGGAGGTGAGGTGATGGTGGTGGAGGTGATGATGGGGGCGGTGATGATGGGGGAGGTAATGATCGTGGTGGCAGCAGCTTTCATTGTAAGAGTCCTCTTCATCATAATAGCAATTTGTATATTAACAACAGTTATTACAATAGTCTTTTTAATAGAATTGTTTAGGCGTATCCCATCAACAGGGATTTTCTTTCGATTAGTATTTCTAGAGAGCAAAATATAAGAGAACCAATGTGAGCAATGCTGTAGTAGAATGCACAGGTCACTAAGGGCAACAGAAATGTAATTAATTATAATGCTGTGTACTAAGGGCCATAACAACAATATGCTGAGTGATAAAAGAACACAATCAGGGGATAGATTTGTGCCTCAAGAGGATTGTGAAGGCTTCACTGCAAAAGGCAGTGAGCTGAGCCCAGAAAGTGAAAAGAAATTGTCTACATGGAAAACTGGGGAAGGGTGTCCAAGTCAAGGGCATAGCACATGTAGAGGAACAGAGACCCAGAAGCACATGGTGTATGAAGGAAAGAGTGGACCACAGAATAGGGTACAAGAGGACGTGATGGAAGAAGAGGTTGGATCTGGGCCTTGAGCTTTATCCTTCAGGCGGTAGAGAGCTAGTACCTGTTTTTAGGTAAGGAAGTCACTCTTATGGAGAATGAATTAAAGAGAAAAAAGCCTAAGACAGAAAGACCAGTTGGAAGACAGCTGAAAGTGTCCAGACGAGAGGACACAGTGCTGGCCCAGGCGTGGAACTGGGGACGGAGAGAAGAGAATGGGTGTGAGATCCTACCCCAGAGATGGAGGGGAAATAGGAACAAAGGAAAAGGAGTGGGTTTGAAGTAAGTTCTCCTCAGCTTCTCTGCATTTAGGCTGCCCTGATACGGGAGGTGTCCTTGCCACACTATTGATAAGCATCTGAAATTGAGCCTAGAAAGAGGAAGGACACAGTGGCTGTAAAAGTAATACAGATTAAGGACAAGTACTTCAGTAGCAAGCGGTCTCTAAAACACTCCCTGGTGTTACCTAGTTCTCATTAACTTTTAAGGATGAGAAATGTAGAAGGAGAAATGTAGAAGTCAAATTCTGTCTAGTGTGTGTGTCTCTCTCTAATCAGCAATGAGTGACTAAAGAGTAGTGATCATGTTTCCCCCCCAAAAAAAAATTCTGGAAAAATCTGGAATCTTCATAACTGATTTTTAACAGATAAGAAACAATATTAACTTACCAAGGCTCCTTTCTGAATGTCACTGTTCTATCTTTAATAATGCTTCTGTATTTCCTGAACAAAAATACGTCTTGTAGAAAATTCTGAAGAGCATAACATGAAATTCATAAATAACATGAATAACGCAGGACTTTGTTGTCAATTGGAAGGATTCGGCTTCTTACTCTAAGTGAAACAGGAGTTTTAGCAAATGGGTTACATGATCTTGGTTTTTAAAGAATTCTTCTTATTGCTCTGCTGGGACTAAGACTATATGGGGACAAGGGCAAAAGCATCTATGATTATTTCTTCAAAATAAATTCTAAAAAATGGAGAGTAGAATTATTTCATCAAGCCTATATTTGTATAGGTTCTCTTACAAATTATAATCCCATAAGCAGTGCATGAGGATATGTGGGAGAAAATATCTGTTTAGAAAGTTAGCTCCTGGGGAGTTCAAGTTCAAAATCTGTTTTCTACCTTTGGAAAATACCTGGCTCCATCTAGGACTTAAATAATCTATTTCCATGACACGGTTATCGTTTCTGCTCAAGTACAGTCATGAAGCAGAAAAGCATGAATTATCAATTTAAGAGTAGGTAGGATTAAGAATTGCTTCCCAAGCAGCCGCATAGCACAGGGAGATCAGCTCGGTGCTTTGTGACCACCTAGAGGGGTGGGATAGGGAGGGTGGGAGGGAGATGCAAGAGGGAGGAGATGTGGGGATATATGTATATGTATAGCTGATTCACTTTGTTATACAGCAGACACTAACACACCATTGTAAAGCAATCATACTCCAATAAAGATGTTTAAAAAAAAAAAAAGAATTGCTTCCCATGTTTATCAAGCATTTATTGAGCACCTACTGTGTGCCAGGCACTGGACTGCTCCTGAGGACACAGCAGTAACACTCACCCAGGAGCAGATAATCAAGACTTTTTGACTTTTTGTAATGCTTATGCATGTAATAGTTTACCATGGTTATAGGGTGCTGAAAAGAGAGAAATAATGGTGTTAAGATTCTAGGTCAACTATGAAATGTGTGGTCAGGGAAAATTCATTGCCCCTTCCTCAAGGAAATCTTCCTTGAGTTCCAGGTGAGGGAACAGCAAAGGACAAAGGCCAGGAATGAGAAGAAAAAGTTAACTGAAAAAAGCCAGCATCACTGGAACACAGAGATTAGTAGTAGGGAGAGAGGGGAGGAGGGATGTGCGTGGTCTAAGTTAAAAAAAGAAGTAGGAAGGACCCAGATAACCCAGAATGTCATACACCATCTGAAGGATTTTGAAAGTTTTATAATGGGAGGCTAGTAAATGGTTTCAACCAAGTCAAGCAGCTTAACCTTTTCAGATGTCCTTTTCTGAGGTATAAATGACATATAACATGTTATTTCCAGGTGTACAACGTAATGATTCAATACTCGTATATGTGGCTGAATGATCACCACAGTAAGTCTAGTTAATATCCGTCACCACACATAGATGTTCTTAATTTAAAAACCTAACATATGGGACTTCCTTGGTGGTGCAGTGGTTAGGAATCCTTCTGCCAATGCAGGGGACACAGGTTCAAGCCCTGGTCTGGGAAGATCCCACATGCCACGGAGCCACTAAGCCCGTGCACCACAACTACTGAAGCCCGCGTGCCTAGAGCCCATGCTCTGCACAAGAGAAGCCACCGCAGTGAGAAGCCCGCTCAACGAAGAGTAGCCCCTGCTTGCCACAACTAGAGAAAGCCCGCGCACAGCAACGAAGACCCAATGCAGCCCAAAATAAATAACTAAATAAATTCATTAAAAAAAAAAAACCTCACATAAAACTAATAGACTGACTTGATTTCAATGTGCTTAGTTATGGAAAAGTTAATGTTAGATGGTTTATAGACCAAATATGGACCATTTCGCTACCGGACAGTTGTCAGTTGTTAACTTCAGGATGTGGTTAATATAAGCAGAATTGTTCTATACATGTGGAGATATTGAAATAAAAATGACTCAGAAATTTCTCCTAAACATAACACAATGTTATGCTTGATTGCACTTGTAGAAACCATACCCTTGCCTTTTCACTGCAGACTTTGAGAAGGACAATCAGAATTTTTGCACATCACTTACCAAATGAAAAGGAAAACCTCTAAGACAAATTTGTTTCTGCAGGGTGGCTTTTGCACTCACATAAAGATTTAGCCGACAGCTAACAAAAAAGAATTTGGGGACTAGATGGGAGAAACAGCTGTCCAGGAAGCTATCAGTTGCCAGGTTTGCTTGGAACGCAGTGGAATTCCCTGGAAGCCCCATTTAGCTCCTGAAGATCATACGCCTTTAGAAATCACATTATAGCCTCAATTTTCTGTCTCATCTCCTCTTGAAAGAGAACATACATTTCCAGGCTCCCCCAGGATGCATAATTTTGCACCATATTTAGTGGTTATTACCACCATTTATCTCTCCAGTCGTCCCCCCAGTCCATTTTGTATAAGTCTGAATATGCCTTGCACACGTTTAAAAATGACATTCTCAGTTAGACTTCAAAAGGCAGAAGTTAGCTAAAATGAGCTCACTTTGATTATCTTATTCCAACAATTAAAAAGTTTTAGTTTGCTTGGATTTCCCTGGTGGCACAGTGGTTAAGAATCCGCCTGCCAATGCAGGGGACATGGGTTTCAGCTCTGGTCCGGGAAGATCCCACATGCCGCAGAGAAACTCAGCCCATGCACCACAACTACTGAGCCTGCGCTCTACAGCCCGCGAGCCACAACTACTGAGCCCACGTGCCACAACTACTGAAGCCCGTGCACATAAAGCCCATTCTCCACAATACAAGAAGCCACTGCAATGAGAAGCCCTCACGCTGCAACAAAGAGCAGCCCCCGCTCTCCGCAACTAGAGAAAGCCCACGCACAGCAACGAAGACCCAACGCAGTGAAAAATAAATAAGTAAATTTATTTAAAAAAAAAAGCTTTAGCCTTCTTAACAGTATTCACTTTTTTATGTCATCACATGTGGGGGATTATAAAGATGCAGCGCAAAATGAAAAAAAAAATCTAGAAGGCTTGGAACACTAGACTTAGTCTGCCTTGCTTTGTCTTAAAGACTGGGATTGTACAATCTAGTGAATATTTATTTTTCCTTAACCGTTACCTAGCACTTGTATTTGTCAGCCGTTGTTCAAAGAGGCTTTACAAATATTAACACATCAAATATTACATGTGTAATATTTGCATAATAACACATCATGGGGCATTCTGTTTCTCATTTATGGTGGACAGCTCCTTAAACTGAGAATATCCTGATGAAAGGTGCCAAGCTAGCTCTGAGGATCTGAGTAGATATTTAGCGGAGCACAGTCCAATATTTGGGCAAAGCCATATAAGAATGTGTTGGGGAGGAAATATTTTCCCTCTACCCTCTTATGTTCTTTCCTTGGGGGCCTGCAAATTAAACTGACAAAAGACAGATTAGCCAGAGAAAACACAGAGTTTAATTCAGGTACATATGGGAATTCATAGAAAAATATAACTCAAGGAGGTAGTTAGAATTTGAGGCTTCTATACCCTCTTACTAGGGGAAGGGGAGGAAAGAGCACGTAACCAATGACTCAGGAAAGATAAATGGGCCCTGGGGAGGATAGATGAGAGATATGATCGTTTTATGACAATATCTGCTTAAATGTGGTGACATTTCTCTTCTCTGGTGGTGAATCAGTCTTACCTGGTTGCAGGAACTCCTGGAGAGTGGATTTATGACAACCGAGCTGGCTCTACTTTTAAGCAGATAAGAGAGTTCAAAAAAAGAAACCCATTCTCAAACGTCATCAGCTCGAAATAATTTTATGCCACAGCAGCATATTCCAGATGCCTTTGGAAAGAACCAGGGCCAAAGTAGACTGCCCTTGACCCCCACTGCTAGCAGCCATTCGGGCTCTGAGCTAGCCCTGAGGGCAGAGCTCTGTACTGGAATGAGGCGAGAATGGACAATCTCGAGTCCCAACATACTCCAGGGGCCCAGTCATGCTGGTCTAGAAGTGTCAGAGATGTGCTGAAGTCCAGGTGTGCACTGAGGCCATCCTCAGGGACAAGACCAGCACTGGAGAAGCCTCACTTCCTAGAACATTCCTCTGTGTTTCGGGGTTTTAATGATGTCTCATAGAACGGACTTTTTCAAGAGTACAGAATTTCTTTTTATCACCCCTTAGTCAATCATAGTGGGAAACTCACGTGGTCCTCTTCACCAACAAACACCACAGACATTTACCAACACCAGACAGTCGATGCTATTAGTGGCATCCTCGTTTTGACCACTGAGGAAACTGAGACACAGAAAAGTTTAATGACCTTTCCAAGGGTCAAATGGCTAGTCAGTGATGCAGTCAGTATTTGTATCTGTTCAGTTTGACTCCAAAATTGAAGCTCTTAGAAATTCCCTGGTGGTCCAGTGGTTAGGACTCTGCACCAGGGGGCTGGGTTCGATCCCTGTTCAGGGAACTAAGATCCCCACGAGCCGCATAGTGCGGCCAAAGAATAATAATAATAATAAAGTCACTAGCATGTGATAATTAAAAAAAAAAAATTCAAGCTCTTAACAACCATGAATCGTGCCTCTACTGTGAGGGCTTCCTTGAAATTTTTTATTTTAACTGAATACAAGCATAATAAGTGACGTCAAGGAGCTTTTATGGATAGGATTAATGTGATAATATTATAACCTAAAAAGCAGTCTTGCTAATAATATCACTCTCTCAACCCATCCTAATGTAACAGATGCTTCAGATCTGGTCATTTGTCTGCCCTAAGATGAGATCTAAAGCAGAATAACACCATACACATTATACATAGGTATAGGTACCCTTGATTCACAGTTTCTGTTCCTTTGCAGAGTGCCTCTCGATACTCATAACCTGCCCTAGACCCCAGTGTTTCCCTCTCATTATCACTCAGCTCGGGAATGATGGACTCAGTCAACATGCCCCAGTATCTTCAATAGTATCATTCAGCAGCTTTACACGTACTCCCAGACATGTCTGCCCCAAAGAAGTTTGTGATTGAACTGGTGACAATGAATATACTCATGATCTTTTTAGAGTAGAGGTTCACTGGGGGAGGAAATAGAAGTTTGAACCATTGTATAGATTTCTAGATTGTTAGAGGTAGATATATTCTAGTTTTAGATTATTCTAACCATTCTCCTCCATAATTGGACATGGTGCCTGCACAGTTTCAGGGAGCTTCAGGACCCCCGCTAAGTCCCATCCAAGGACCACGTTCTCCTGCCTCCAATTCCGTGGCCATATTGACTTTCAGCTGCTGTTGATTAGGAAGTGTATTTGATCCTTCTGTGAACGGCATTGTTACATGCAACCAACAAACAATAAATTTTCATTGTACACATACTCTGCCAGGCACTGTGCACTGTGCTAGTCACGGTGGATACAAATATAAATCAGGTATAATCCTCCCTTTCAAGTTTCCATCAGAGAGAGAAGCATGGAGGCAGAGAGAGGCAGGACAGTTCGGGTGTGTACAAAATGCAGAGGAGACGCCAGGAAAGGTTTCACAACACAGGAGATATTTGAGTTGGTTCTGAAAAATGGGTTAAGTGTGCCGCAGCCACTCCTATGACCACTTACAAAAAACTGGCAGATTAGAATCTGATCCATTTCTTTTAAAAGCTACTTGGAAGTCTCGAAGATTCCGCAGAGGGTGGAGAAGAAAAGAATCTGAATTTTAAAATTTCATTCCATGTTTTGTCAAACCATGTCTATATTCTGTGACCCCGGATAAGACTGGAAGCAGCATCCTTGCACAGCTTGACGGGCATTCTCCGGGCTTTCCATGTGATGGTGTAAAACAGCACGCAAACAGCAGGGGGCAATGCGGTTTCACCAAAAATCACAGGAAACGCTCCAGATCTTGTTTTGACTACGAACTTTTAAAGCATCCTGGTGCAAAGGTGAAATCCTTAATAAAAAGAAGAGTTTCGCTAAGGAAAAAAAAAAACTTTTAAAAATCGTTTCTTCGAAAGCTTCCCGAATTGCCGTCAAAATTGCCTTTCAGCATTTGTGCACAGATGAACGTTTTGCAATATTATTTGCAAAAGAATTTCTTCAAATTTTTTCTCAATACAGCTGCCTGATCTTCCCCATACTCTGCCTAAGAAATCTAACCAGCCCCCAGCTAGCCCGAATTCGCACGGCTGGGACTCTATTGCGTCCTCAGCCCATCGTGGGCTCTCCTCCCTCCGCGGCCTTGCAGCGTACCCAGCTGCCTCTTTGGCGGAGCTGCGGCTCCCTTGAAGGTAATTCCAATCGGGCCTGTGTTCTGTTTCCGGCTCAGCAGCCGCCAGGTGTGTGCCCTCCCTTAAGCCCCAAGGATGAGAGATCAAAGGTGTGTCTACATCTGCCTCCTGCCCAGCTCTTTAATCTGTTACACGTTCAAAAGGGACAAGTACGGTATTGTGCGCTTAGGGAGGGAGGACAAATCAGAGCCATGGAAATGGACAACGACCCAGAGTGTGTGAACGCGCTCAGAGGAGGTGGGTTACGTCGGTCTACATAGTAACCCTGCCATTTGGGGAGTGTTTTCTTTTAAATTATATTATGAATATTATGCGTAAATGGAAACGGAGGTCTTCTTTTCTCTGATTGGAGCCCTACTAAACCCTCTTAAAAAATATATTGTAGGAAAAAAAAATATATATATTGTAGGGAATTCCCTGCCGGTCCAGTGGTTAAGACTCGGGCTTTCACTGCCTTGGACCCGGGTTCAATCCCTGGTCGGGGAAAGAAGATACCGCAAGCCGCGCAGCATGGCCAAAAAATAATTTAAAAAAATTTTTAATATTGTACATAGGCCCATTTGGAGACTACTGTTAAGAGAACTATAACGAGGCAAAGGAAAATCCTTTTAAAATTATGAAATGGACATTTTAAGGACATTTATAGGGACCTTATTTCACATACAGCAAAAATGACAGACTAAGGACTTAAGGAAACAGCAGAAAAATTTTAAGAAAGACAGTTTCCAGTGGACCCATCTATTTTCCACATGAACAAGACTCAATAAGTACGGAAATACATTTTTTAAAAAACAGTAGACTGCAAGTTAGATATTTAGAAAATAGTCTTGGAAGCAGAGGTAATGGACGGTATAGAATCTACCCAGACATCAGCCCTCCTGCAGTTCTTTCCGGCCACAGTTTTGGATGAAGGGGTAGGGCAGAAAAGAGCTCACAATCTAGTAAGAAATTATTTCTAAACTTAAATTTAGAAATCATTTAGAAAGTTGAGTACCCACAACTTTCTTCAGATTCTCAGGAGAGCTCCCTAATTTCCAGCAAAGACATAAATGTGAGAACACAGACAGTTTTTTTTCCTCTGCTCTCCTGTGCCCCCACACACACAAGCAATTTTCAGCTTCCTCTTCTCTGCACAGTGGTGACCAAAAGGAACTTCAGCAACTTCAGTTGTGCTGAGCTGCCGTCACAGACAGATATTAAGTCACATTGTCTTTCCTCAGTTACAACAACTTTGAATCCAAAAGTTCACAATGTGTGAGAGAGAAGAATAGTGACACAGTTATTAGATTCTCCGGTGAGGAGGGAGTCCTTATCAGCTGCATCAAATATTTCCATTCATCTACTTAAATATTTATTCAGCACTGTGTCCAGACACACTACTTGACTCTGGAAATCGTTGAACGAAGTGTCTTGCTCACAACCTAGAAGTGGAAGCTGGCATTCATGAAATAATCACAGAGATAATTGCTCTGAAAGAAACACAGTTTTTGCAGGAGAATCTGCTGTAACAAAGGAACTAATTTAGAGGGTCAGGGAGAACTTCCCTGAGAAAATCCTCATAAGCTAAGAGCTGGAAGATCAGGAAGAGTGACAGAGGGCACATGTTAATATTCAGAGACCTAAAGCGTGGTGTGACCGGAGTACCGATTGCTAAGGGCTGAGATGCCAGGTAAGGTCAGAGAATTTGGGCTCAGGTTCAGTTACCTGTTGCTACATAACATATGACTCCAAAACATAGCAAAGGAGCTTAAAAACAACTGCTTTCGTATACCCCACGATCTTATGGGACATGAACTTAGACAGGGTTCACCTGGATGGTTCTTCTGTTGCATATTCAGCTGGAGGTTGGGCTGGTCTAGGAGATCCGGGATGGCATCATTTTCACCATATTCTATTGGTTAGAGCAGTCACAGAGCCCACCCAGGTCAAGGGGAACAACTGTTCTCAATGGGAACAGTTTCAAATAATTTGTGGCTACCTTTAGTCAGCCATGGTTCACCATGGGACACAAACTATTTACATTCCCCTGTAGGCAACATGTACTCACTCCTAGAGCCGTCCAGAAAAGTCATCTTATTACGGCATTAAGTTCAAGTTTGAGGTCCAGGTTCTTACCATCTAAATAAGGGTCAAGTGCTGATAAGGCATCTTTGATAGAGCTCTCTAGTACAGCTGCTCTCAATATGAAGACTTGTGAACTGAAATGAAAAGTATAATACCCCCACCATACACACACATACCAACCCAGCATATACGGATGGTACAGAGGTGAGATCAATGCAGTGAGCATTCTCATTCAAAGAGTGGAGGAAAAGGAGGCACAGAGCAATCACTGGCCTGGAGCAGTTCTGAAATCCATATACTGCCAGTTCCTTGACTTGGAGGGCCCAGTCCTGCTCCCTGACTCTCTGCAGTTCTGGTTGCCACGCTGAAAACTCTTGGTCATACCTCCTAAGTTATCCTGTTTCCATAATGTCTTAGTTAGCTCGAGCTGCCATAACAAAATACCATAGACTGGATGGCTTAAACAACAGATATTTATTTCTTACACTTCTGAAGCCTGGAAGTCTGAAATCAGGGTGCCAGCATGGTCAGGATCTGGTGAGGACTGTCTTCCTGTCTTGTAAATGGACACCTTGCTGTGTGCTCACATGGCCTTTCCTCAGTGCATACATGTGGAGAGGGAGAGTAATATATTTCTCTCCCTCTTCTTTCAAAGGCACTAATCCCATCATGGGAGCCCCACCCTCATGACCTTATCTAGACCTAAGTAACTGCCAAAGGCCCTACCTCCAAATGCCATCACATTAGGGGTTAGTTAGGGCTTCAACGTATGAATTTGGGGAAGGGGTGAGGGGAACACAATTTAGTCCTTAGCACATAAGAAACGGCATTTGCCACTGAATAATCTTCTCAGCCTATCTCCTGCCCATAGATGTTTGGAGGCTTTAAAGACTCTTCCACTTTGAACTACCTCTGCCCATTTTTATCCAAGCTGATAATGTGTACATTAATACACTCCTCTTGAAATCTTTGTGGGTCTCCTATGAATCTTATTAGACTTCACTCTATTAGACAAAACACACATCCACAATTCTCCTCAAGACAATCCCTTCTTTGGCCTGGGCTCAGAGTCAGGGTGCCGTGGGAAAACACCCTTAGGATTCTTAGAAGAATTTTTGTCTCTTTTAGAAGCTTGAGCACACTTAAGTCTTTCTGAAGGCATAAAAAAGGGTCTTATGGCCACAGGCTTGAGATGATCTCCACCATCAGTCAATTTCTAAGTTGAGAGCCTCTTGCCTTTGACAAAACTAGGAATGTGAAACCATTTTATCTTTTTTTAAACCAACAAGTACTAGCTCTATATATTTCTTCTAAATTTTGCTTGAAAACTGAACAGTTCCTTTTTTTAACTCATCTTTCTTTATACATTATCATATGCAACTTTTTTAAAGAACCAACTGGAACTTTAAGCATTCTACCTGCAAAT
Organism: Stenella coeruleoalba; assembly: GCF_951394435.1. Classification (NCBI taxonomy): domain Eukaryota; kingdom Metazoa; phylum Chordata; class Mammalia; order Artiodactyla; family Delphinidae; genus Stenella; species Stenella coeruleoalba. The sequence continues at coordinate 55,533,917 of NC_137160.1, read as the reverse complement.
CTCCTTACTAAAATCTATGAATTCATCAGGTATTTTTTTTATTTTCCATGTTACTACAGGTGACAACGTTGCCAAGCGCCCTGTCTCTACATCAGAAGAGTTGCCTTTTCTCTAGTCTCCCAGTTTGGGAGGACGGTGGCAAGTTTTCCCTGTCTTCCTAGCTTTCACCAGCAGTCTCCTCAAGGCCTTCTAGCTTCTTCCCTCAGCAGATGTTGTTAGTTAGAATGTCTAAACCTGGTCTCTCCATCACAGCAGTCTTAGGGCTTCCAACCTGGTATGTCAGGGTTTCCAGAGACAGAAAAAAAGAGGCTGCCTGTTTCATAAAGCCTGGGCACAGACATTGGGAGAGTATCACTTCCACTGTACTTTTAATGGTCAAAGCAGTCTCAGAGCTGGCCCTGATTCAAGAAGAGGGGACATAACCCACCTCTCTCTATGGGAGGTGTACGGAAGAATTTGTGACCATTTTTATTCCACTATGGGTGACATCATGTAGGGCTTTGCAAGTCATGTTAAGGCTTTTGAATAAAGGCTTTTATCTTAAAAGTAATGACAAGCCATTTAAGAATTTTAAAAGGGAGAGGATATCACATAATTGGACTTGCCTTTTGAAAAGATCACTCCAGCTGCATTGTAAGAATGCACTGAGGGACTTCCTTGATGGTCCAGTGGTTAAGACTCCGTGCTTCCAATGCAGGGGGCACAGGGTTCAATCCCTGTTCAGGGGAACTGAGATCCCACGTGCCACAAGGCACGGCCAAAAAAAAGAATGCATTGGAAGAAGGTTATTAAAAACAGAATGGCTCTTTCTTTGTTCCTCTTTCTCAATCCATATCTTATCATACAGATTCCTGTGAACATTACTATGGCAATGTGGCCTGGGGTAATGACAGTAGAGGCAAGAAAACTGCAGATTCTAGAGATATTTGGATATAAAATCAATTAGCTAATACTCCTTGAAGTCCACTTAGGGCATAATCTTGCTTCCAACCCTAACGCTAACCATACCCCTAACCCTAACCCTAACCGTAACCCTAAACCTAACGTTGCTAAACTTACTTCTTGGGGACTTTTTACATTATAATCCTGAAACCTAATCTCTACTGTAATTTTTGTGTATTCACTCCACACATCAATGTTCACTAATCTCCATGAAGACCAGCCTCTGAATAGAAATAGTCAGTGGTCAACAGAATAAAATCTAGGATTCTGCTCAATGATATCCACAATTAAGATAACATGTTTGAATTACACTTGCTGGGATTGATCAGATTTTCTTTGAAGACACCTGGAAACACTTGGCAAATATCACTTATTCGTCTGATAAATATTGATTAAGTATGTACTGTATGCCACGCACTGTTCTGGTCAAGGGAGTTACAGCAGCAAGCAAGAAAGACCAGGTTCCTGTTCTCATTCTGCTCACGTTCTAATGAGGAAAAACAGCCCAAAACAAAGAACCAAACACTAAATCAATGAGATAATCTTTAAGTAGTGATAACTGCTATAAAAAAAAAAAATAAGGGAGCTTCCCTGGTGGCGCAGCGGTTGAGAGTCCGTCTGCCGATGCAAGGGACGCGGGTTCGTGCCCGGATCCGGGAAGATCCCACATGCCGCGAGCGGCTGGGCCCGTGAGCCGTGGCCACTGAGCCTGCGCATCCGGAGCCTGTGCTCCACAACGGGAGAGGCCACAACAGTGAGAGGCCCGCGTACCGCAAAAAAACAAATAAATAAATAAAAGAGAGAGATGGGCCAGAGAATTCTTACTGGGACTGCTATAAATACAGTAAGCAAGGAAGGATTCTTCGAGAAAGTGACATTTGAAGTAAAAGCTGAATGAAGAGAAAGAGCTAGCTGTGGGAAGATCCAGCAGTTTGGGGAAGAGCATTCAAGACGGAGGGAGCAGCAAGTAGGGGTGGAGCGGGGACAAAAAGGAATTAGCACTGCAAAGTACAGAGAGAAAACCAAGCGGCTAAAGCATTTGAGTGAGGGAGAAAGTCACCTGAAATGAAGTAGAAGAAATAAGAAAATAAGCAGGAATACATCACATAGGGCCTCATTGGCCAGGGCTAAACATTTGATGAGCATTTTAACAATAATGAGATGTCACTGCAGGGTTTTAGTGAGTCCTAGTCATTCACACTTTAGCATGAATTATTTTAACCTGACCCTTTCTCCTAAGAATTACTTGAGATCAACTGAGGTGAGTCATTAGGTGGAAAAAACATTTCGGTGGACTATGAAAATTTAAATGGGGGAGAGGGGATGGGTAGGCTCCACTGTGTGTATATATACATATATGTATGTGTTTCTGGCTTACCCTGAATTCCAGGCAATGTCAATGTCAGCCAGTCACCAGACAATGTCTACTGTGTGTCCTAGAAGTCAGCGATGCTACGTGTAGCTTTTCAGCACCAACATCAATCATTTCTTAAATATTCATTTTTTTAATATTTCTATTTTAAGATAAAGGAAATAGCTTCTCGTTCTATAAGTTTTTGTATAATGTTAATATTAGCTACCTAACCAGATTTAGCCAATTCTAGATTTTCACTATAACATAGTTAACCTTGCAATATAAAAGCCTATCTTGCTATAGGGAAAAGCTTGATTTGGGGTTTAAAAAAATAAGAAGTACATATGGAGTAACAAATCACTAATGTTTTTGTTAAAATAATGTTTACACTTAGAGTTCTAAAGTCCGAATTTTGTTTTTTAATGGACCTTTTTATCCCTTACTCTATAAATGCTTTCCTGGACTCCCATCCACCACCACCCACATCTCCCATAAGAAATTCTTTAGACTTTCTTGCTTTACTTGCATCAAGCCTGTTTCTACACACTGATTAGATCGCACTGTTGTCCTTTCATTTGAGTGAGAGTTGCTGACACCATAGTTGCGCACAAAAATAAACACGGCTGGAAAAAAATCAATATTCCGACCTGGTTTCCTGCATAAAGATTCCACAGTTTAAAAAAGACAGGATCATTGCTTACTAAGCCAGTGACTCATACCTCTTGGCATGGTTGCCTGACCAAAAGAATGCCAAAACCGTTTAGCCTGTGTTCTTAGTTGATGGTCAATGACTGTTATTTCCAAGGTGACCTATGTATAGTATATTTTTGCGTATGACAGGTTTAAGAGGTTGTGAAATTACTGGCAAAATAATAGTAAATGCTCAGCTTATTCACATTTGGCTTGTTTGGTTAAATTACAACCCCTTTTGTGAATATCTCAGAAAGTATTTGGAAGGTCAAGATTTTCTTCTCTGGCCCTGAGTAGAAAGAAACATCAGTTATGGCCATGGTGTGTCAGACCTGGTTCATACCAGCTGGCAAAAGCCAATTGTTACATTGTCGGGAATTTTCTAAGTCCATTATTAAACATAGCCATTATTACAAATCAAATTAGGCAAACTTCCAATTATAATTATGTTAAGAAACAAAGGTAATAAATACCTAAAACTCTTTCCTTCTAATCATTTGACTACATTTTACTATCCATGCTCTTGGGGTTTTTTATGTCTCCTGTCCGTGTGTGGTGAAATACTACATGATGGTTTTGCTACTACCCATCTCCTCCCAAAGCCACGTTCATTGACATCCAAGCTGGTACCTCGACATAGGTCTTAGTGGGAGTATTTACATAGTGTTGATGTTGAAAGAGTTTTAATCTAATGAAAATAATTTATACAAAAGTGAAAAATAGTTTAATAGCAGCTCACATAAAAGATATAATGATAATGAATTTATTGGGAAAAGAGCAAACTGGGATGAAATTCAGTGCATGATTTTTGTCAAATCATGATTGATTTGCTGGCTATGAATACAAGAGTTGGGCCCAAATCAACAGAAGTATTCTGTGAGAATCTATTGGCTACATGGAACTTGCAATAAAGAAGACGGTATATTATATTATTACGTATAGTTTGTGTATATCATTTATGTCAGTAAAACTCATAATATATACACATAATACAGGCACGCTTTTTCCTCTGGAGAGTCCCTTGTTAAACATTGACCAGACATTACTGGTTCCACAGGAAAGATGAAATTCGACTGGTAACTTAAAAGCAGTTTTTTTCAGAAAGTTATAAAGGAGAGCGAGTTTGTCTCTTTGTGAACAGAATCTGTTCAAATCAGCGTGTGCTCAAGCTGATAGCAGTTCAGTTTGCCAGTATGAAAAAGGGTTTTGTTTCCATTTTTCCTTTAAGACTCCTCCTGTTTGCAAGAGAACCAGAATTTCAACCCAATGAAACTGTAGACTTTGTTTTTTCAGCCCTAAGGTATCATGGCTATCACATAGGGTTTGGGAAATATTTGTTTATTTATAATTATGACTTATAAAAAAAGAAACTTTCAAAATCAAACTATTGGACCAGGTCTAATTTAGTTTAGTATTTTCACCTTTCAATTCACCAAAAAGGCACATGAATATCCAATCAAGGGTAGTGTCTATTTGCTTCATGAAAAATTTGACAAGCTCAGCCCCTCCACTGACCTGCAGGGGATGGGAACACTGAACCCAGGAGACCAGAAATGGCCTCAGGTCCAATCACCCCAGAAAAGGATGTTGCCGTACCACACCATGATTTTTAACCACCTGTTATGTATTTCAACAGAAATGATCTCTAAACACGTAGCAAATGATCTCTAAACACAATTTAAGTAGGAAATATTAGACCTTGGCGTCTTTTTTAGTGAAGTTTCATCAATCCATCATCCAGCATGATTTATCTACAGACATAGTCATTCAAACTATTGAGACTCGGCCTTTGTTTCATCCAAACACACGTCAGATCCCTTATTTAAGTGAAAAATGCTCCCAAATGGTACTAGTGGGGAGATGAAGACACTCAGGAGGTCTAATCAACGACTGAAAATTACTTCGTTTTTGAAGTTGATATCTGTTTACTTGAATTCTCAAAAAGCCAGGAAAAAAAAAATCCAGTTCTGAAGCATGTGTGTATTGTGAGAAGCCTGGCAAAGGTAATTGGATCCATCCTATAACTGCCACTTTTTGTTTTTATTCAAGGTGTCATAAAACTGAGTTCTGCAGTTGAAGGTACGTTTTTACAACCACAAAATCAATAACGTTTCGCTTCGAGGTTGCACCGCGTGGCTTTGTAGCTACACCGCTTCTGTGGCCGTGGTGTCTGAAGCCATGTTCTAATTGCCAGCTACCGCCATTCCATCTGTGTTTCTCCTCGTCCTGGTCCCTTTATGCCACGCGTCTCTCAGCGCCCCCATGAGTGGCCTTAACACTGACCCCAGAAGCAGCATTGATGAGAGCAAATGTGTTTGGTTCTGTCCCTGATGGGATGGTCTCGGGCCCAGTTCCTTAGAGAGCCCTTCCCTCTGCAGCATCCTTATCTGAGGCTGGACCTTGAGTCTTGTCAGGAACCTTGCCCCCCTTCTTTCAGTAGGACCTTTTCTAGAGGGTTTTGGTCCCTTATCCCAATGCAGCAGACATGTTTGCCCAGGATGTCTGCAGGCATGGAGTCATTATAGCTTCCTGATGAGAAAATCAAGTGGTTAGGGCATTTGCCAGTCTCCAAACACGAGGTACCACCCAGAAGGTATTGCAAGAACCAGCTTCCTTGAGTGTCACCCATGTCACCCACACTGGGCAGCCCCCTGGAATTGTGCATTTGAGAAACTGAGAAGAAAATGAAGAGGGATTTAAAGTAAAAGGAGGGCCGGTGGGGGAGAGAAGACACAGCCGTGTTTCACTGAGTAACCCCCAAAATGATGTTAAAAACACCTCATTGTTTGAAATGACTTACTAGTTATTGGTATAAAATCGGCCATCTTTCCCTCAGAGGAGCCTACATTTCGCAAGCAGGGAATGTGTCATTTTCTCTCTTTGTGAGTGTCTATTTGTTGTGGGGTGTGTGTGTGTGTTCTCGTTTATTGGGGATTTGTCAGTCATGCATTGGAGGGTTCTTCGTCCCCACTTAATCAGGGGAGGCTCCTTGGAAGAGGTGGTGGGCTTTAAGGTGAGTTTTCAAATTTCAGAAGAGATGTGGCGTCACGAATGGGCAACGCATGGGGGTGGAGGTGGGGAGTGGGAAAATGCCACGGGTGTTGGAGTGGTGAGACCACCTGCTAGACTCAAGCAAAGGGACTGGGTGGGCTGGAGTTGGTAGGTTGGGAGATGAGAGAGGGACTCGGGAATGTCCCCACAGGGCTGGCACATCCAAAGCGGGGGGCTCTGTCCTTTTAGTGGATTTAGTCCCATCGTATTTTGCAAAACACATTAAAAAGGCAATAATTCTGACATTCATGGCAGAAAGTGCGCTGCTCTCTCAAGTAAGGAAGGGACCAGGAGATGGTGCAGGCAGTGGCATTTCAAGGTCAAGAGAGGAGCTAAACGATGTCCCTCAAGGAACAAGGGAAGGCACAGTGCACGTGTCAGGCCCCTGCAAGGCCAAGCAGGGATTCAAGTTTCCTCTGCACGGAAACACGGAGTTTTATTGAGAGATGATCCAAACCTCACCCTGGCTAACAAAACAGAAGACACAGCCACGAAAGCAAGCAGGACCATGAGGATGACTTTGCCTGTGGAAACTCCCAGTGGCAAGTCAAGCCGTGTTTCAGTTAATTATCTGTAGAATTCCAGATAACAGTGGGTCCACACTGGGCTGTTTGGATGTGTTATCGAGGAATGGCTTTGAAGTCAGAGCTTTTAATATTTCCTGCTTGGCCTAAGCACAGTATTCCACTTACAACAAAAGGATGGAAAAACACATTTTTCAAAAGGCCAGAAAGCCAAGAGAACATTAGATAACTTAAAAACTATTGTTCTGCTAGAACAATGGCCCCGTCATCATTTTGCTCATAACTATGGTTACTCCTGGTTGCATCTGAACCCCCCAAACAGGTTTATGGTCTTCAGAGAAAAAGAAGAGTGAGGAAGAAGAAGGGCAGGGGGCAGAATGACTGCCTGGGGCTTTTTCAGGGCATCCTCATCACTCTGAGTTCCTGGGGCTCACGGGGAGTGGCCGTGGGTACCAGAGGTCAGGACTATTTCGACTGCTGCTTGAGCATCTTTCTGGCAGCTTCTTGGCTGCAGGCTGTAGTAGCTTGAAGGCTTGGGAGCATGCTGTGTTGTAGCTGTGTTAGAACCTGTGTGTCCAGGGGGCCCCCGGGGCGCCGTTGTTGAGCGGAGGGGGTGTTCCACGCATGCGCTCTCCGTGCATCTGGAAGGGGAGAGTTTAACAAGCATGCTTTGTGGGATGTACATTGGACACTGTTGTCTCGATTCGAAATCAAACCTCAGATGGTGGTGCTACGTGAATGCTTAGCTCTTTACTGGCTATCTTCCATCTGCGGAACGGACTCAAGGCGGCTTCTACAGCTTATGAAGGCAAGAAATATGCAGATCAGTGGAGGGCATCACTGCCAGAAATGAAACCGATTTCCCTTTCTTTAAAAATGACTCTGTTCTGGATTATCCTAGAACTCTGAGAATGGCACTAAGGTTTTAGGTAGGTTATCCTTTTCTTTTTCTCTTCTTTTTAAGGAAAAACAATTGTCAAATCATAAGAGAACGTCAACAGATTCCACGTGCTACTTCCTACTGAGTATTGTTTTTACGCAGGTCTGTCCGTTCTCTTTTTCTGAAGCAGGGCTGCCCCCTTCAGCATTTTCCAGCTTCACGTAAGCTTCTAAAATCAGCAGAAAGGAAAAAGCTATTTATGTCATGGGAATGGTAAGGTTAAAAGTGAATGGGCCTTTCGTATTTTAAAGACTTAAAATTACGGTGAAAGAGAAACACACATCAATACTTTCTTTTGCGATGAAGAAAAAATATTTGAACAGGAAAAAATTTAGGTTTGAAAGAAATAATCGCAAAGTTTTGTTGATAACGCTGAGTTCTGGACTCTAATTTCAGATTGATAACCTCAAACTCAGAAAATTGGGGGGAATTCCCTGGCCGTGCAGTGGTTAGGACTCTGCGCTCACTGCCGAGGGCCTGGGTTTGATCCCTGGTCAGGGGACTAAGATCCCACAAGACATGCGGTCAAAAAGAAAGTAAAAGAAAATTGGGGTAAGAGAGAAACATCCAGACAGCTAACTGGGGAGAAGGAGAAATAGTTGGGGCGATAGCAAGAATTCCAAGAATCTTCTAAATATTCCTCTTAAAAGGGATATTCCCTCTTGAAATTGGAGGAGGAAGAGGTACATATTTCCACAAGTAGGACCAACGTACCAGCCTGTCCAAGCACAATGAGAAGGGAGGTCATGGAAGCCCTGAGTCATGCCTGAGTTAGAATTGCCCTGACATCCTGCAGGCATCTTTCCAGGGAGAGAGCAGGGGAGAGAGGGTCCAGCCCCAGTCAGAAGCTCCTTATCCGACTCCCAGCTCACTTGGGGCTGGGAGGCTGCAAGCCCGGAGGCTGAGGACAGGCCTTTGCAACTGATAACCAGGTGCACTCTGTGAGGAGACTTGCCTCAAAGGCGACTTGTTTCTCCCTTGTAGGTAGGTGACAATCCGAAATTTCAAAATGTTGTCAAATTCTTCTGAAAGCCTCTATGAGGGAATGAAGTTTGGTTTCTTTGGAAAAGTTCCATGTCTTTCAAAATGGGAACAGATGAGCCTCTAGGAAGAAATCTAAGAGGCGAGATGGTGACCCAAGCCCCCACTGTCGATGGTGCCTTTGGAGGGAGGGCTGGGTTTTCAGTTAACCCCAGAGGTAACGTTTTGCTTGTGAATCCCATGTCTCGATGAACAGCTTCGATTTCATAAACAAAAGCTCTGCCGGGCTTGTGGAGCTTTCATTTTCCTTTTTTCTTCTTGTCACCTCATTTTATTTAGATAATTTTTTTCTTCCAGTGTTGAGATATAATTGACACACGGCACCGTATAAGCTTACGGTGGACAGCGTACATCATGAAATGATCATCATAGTAAGTTAATGAACATCCGTCACCTCATATAGTTAGAAAATAAAACAAATTTTCCTTGTGATGAGAACTTTTAGGATTTACTCTCTTAATAACTTTCATATATAACATACAGCAGTGTTCATTATATTTATCATGTTGTACCTAATATCCTTAGTACTTATTTATCTTATAACTGCAAGTTTGTACCTTTTCATCACCTGCATCCAATTCCCCCCTCCTAACCCCCATTCCCACTCCCCACCCCCTACCCTACCACCACCTCCCCACCTCTGATAACCACAAATCTGATTTCCTTTTCTTTGTTTGTTTTTGAAGTATAATTGACCTACAACACAGTGTTAGTTCCTGGTGCACATCATGATTCAATATCTCTATACATTACAAAACAGTCACCACTAGATACTTTGAAGGTGTCTTTCTTCATGATAATGACTCATGTACCATAAACCCCACAGAGCAGGGCACTTAGGACTGTTGTCACATCCAAGGTGATGTTCTCTGTGGCCTCAAGACCTCAGACCCAGTGAATGGAATGACTCCTCAAGAATAGGTTAAAAATAAAATAAGGAAAAACGTGACTCAATCTTTGTTCCCATTTTCAAAATTCACAACACCCACAGCTTCATGTCTGTATTGTCAATCTGTAAACATAGAGCTGCTTTTCAGTTATGAAGCGTTGATCTGACCTTTCATGTGTAAGGAATGAGATACTTTTGCTTAAGTAATTCTGTTTTCCATAATATGACATGCAGTGTTTCCAAAAATGCCCCAGTCTCAGTCTGTTTGGACTGCTATAACAAATTACCATAGATTAGGTGGTTTAAACAACAGAAATTTCTCTCTCACAATTCTGGAGCCTGAAAGTCCAAGATCAAGTCCCTGGCAGGTTCCTTGTCTGGTGAGGGCCCCCTACTGGGTTGCAGACAGCTGACTAGGGAGCTCTCTTGTGTCCCTTTCATAAGGGCACTAATTCCATTCACAAGGGCTCCTCCCTTATGACCTATTCACCTCCCAAGACCCAACCTTTTAATACCTTGGTGGTTAAGATTTCAACATATGAATTTTGGGGGGACATAAATATTAAGTCCATAGCAACACCAAATGAATTTAACATTTAAAAAATATTTCAAATGTATTGATATCATTCCCCCCCAGATGAATTTTGTTCTTGTCATTGTATCTTTCTTTTTCTGAGCAAAGCCATATACTTGATACATCAGGTTAGACTGTGGTAGATCCATTAACAAATAGATAGCTGATTGGACCTCTTTCTAGTAATAAATTTAGGATAAAGATTCAATATGTTTACTACTGGAAATCAAAGCAAAACATCTTTACAGACCTTCAAGTCAGAGAGCTACAGAGATAAGCAAGGGCTGCCTCCAGGGAAAGAATCCCTCCCTGTTCAACCAGAGTGAAGGGGGGCAGTGTGTCAGGGATCTAAAAACAGAATACTGTAGAAACTGAAATCAAGACTCAAGAAAGTTGTTTCTGCAAAGACACGCAGACCCTCTGCCTGCAGGGCTAACCTGGACTCTGGATCAACTGTACTGAGCAGTCAGGGTTCTCTCCTCAAATGTATTTTGCTGAGCATTGTTATACTTTTGGTGAAATTGTACTATTAAATAACAATGTCTCTGGGAAGAATGAGCACTGAGCTGAGAATTTACCAAGTAGCTTCCAAAAACTAGGACCCTCCTGAAATGGCAGAGATAGTGTGACCCATAAAATGGAAGTTGAATTTTGCCTAAATCGCAGTCTTTGTTGGGATGACCCTCACCTTGGGAAGAGTTCACCTCGAATAACCAGCGGCAACATTTCATAACTTTCTCACAGTCACCTTTTTGTTTTGTGTTGTTTTTCTTTTTCTCCTTCTCTCCTTCCCTCTCCCTCCTCCTCTATTCCAGCTGCACTTCTGTTTCTGCTGTGTCACAGAAAGCAAAGTAGACGGCCCTTCAGGCAACAGAAGGCCAACCACTAACTGGATGGTTTTGGCAAGTAACTACTTGCCTAGTTATCCAATAGGATGGAGATCTCTATTGCCTGGGGCAGCTGAAAAGACTAAAACAAGCTGATGTGTGTAAAGGACTTAACCTAGTGTATGGTATACAGTAGGTGCTTCTAAGCTCTTGTTCTCTTCTCTACCTTTCCCTCTCTGTGCTGACTTCCCAAGCCGCCCTGCAGCCCTCCCTCTCTCCAGGGTCCAAAGATCTAGCCAGCAAGTGATCACTTCCACCGGAGTATATGATGGCACGCCGCTGAAAGTGTCATTTTGGGCAAAGCCATAGCAAACAACCAGAATAAACCTTTGCTTCTCTGCTTTGAGAGAGTTTCGAGGGAAGCAGCTCCTCAGATGGGAATACAGCTCCTTGATCACCTCACGGGAGCTCCGTGCCCAAGTGAACAGGGCTGGGGTCTAATCGCAACCCCACTTGGAGGTGTTCCCATCAGATGGGATGATTGCCTTACCTGCTCATCCAGTCCTGGGTGGGGGTGGGGAGGAGAGGAAAGGTTTCAGCTGGTCCAACAAACAAAGTGTTAGGTAAACACTGATTTTTATCAATATTAATAATGTTTTCTTATGAACTAGTTTATAAGGTCACAGTGTTCCTGAGTGCGCTGTTTGTCAACACTAACCAAAAATATGGAAGTTTCTGAATAAAGAAAACTAAAGAGACAACAACCATAGCCATCCCAAGAGCAGCCTTCTATAAATCTTTACATCTATAGCCAAAAACTAATCAAGTCTGTGCTGAATAAGCAGCCTTGAGCACCTAGCAAGAGATTAGCATAACTCAGAAGACAGTTTGCTTCCAAAGCGCCAAAGCATAGCCTTCACCACCCTCCCTGGGGCAGGAACTAGAAATGTATAAATCAAAGGCAAGCTGTAAAGGAAAAGCTGCCAGTTTAAGTCACTGATTTATTTCCTGGCTTTCCTCTTTGTTTTTTAAGAGAGTAAGTTTCAGCGCTTATGTGTTGACTATTTTTAGCAATCTTCTGGAAGTTTTCAGTGCACACAAAGCTCTTAATAAAAAAATAACCAACTCTATGATGCCGCATTAAGAAGGCAGCTTTTAAGGACAGTGGTCTCATTGGCAGTCTTTGAAGTCAATTCAATAGTGACTTTAAAGCCACTTCTAGTATTTTGGTTCCAAATTTAGAAAATGGCCTTTACATTTTCAATCTAAAATTGTGGTCTGACCTTCCTCTTAATTTTGGGACACACCATAATTTAGACAACTGCTGAAATCACTTAAGGCTTTGGTTTGGAGTATGAAGCTGGAAAAATCACACCCTCTTAAATTACCCATCACATCCATTAAAATTAACTGTGAAATCAACTTGATGTTGGCCCTGTGTGCATTTGGTATTCAACTAAGATGCTTACCTAGCTAAATACTGCCACAGCTGTACATACAATGGTTTGGTTGAAGCCATTAATGCTTTAAGCTGGAAGAATACACATCATGACTTTAGTTTGGTTTCACTGAGGAAAAAGCCAACGCATTTTTACAATAATACGTCAGTGAAATGCAAAATCAGATACCAGTCCCAAAAGCTTTATGGATCTGAAATGTTTCGGAGATATGTATGGATTTTCAGGTGTTTCCTAGTTTTAACCAACATGTATGCTTAGGTGGAAACAGAAAGCTAACGGATACAGTTCTCTTGAGTACAGTTTTTCTTGAACACATGCCTGTTAGGAGATACAGAGGCAAGTTTAATTTCCTTTTAAGCCTTCTGTATACCATGGTTGATTTTATAGATGGCCTCCTCAAGTGTAAACTCCTAACACTGAGTTTGGAACACACTCTATTGGAGGACAGTATAAAGGACATTCCTAGGTTCAAACTTTGTCCCCATAACTCCTTGGCTGTGCTGTAATCTGAAGCAAGTCACTCTCTCTGAATCACACTTTCCTCATCTATAAAATGGGCTTAAAAGTACTGAGCAATCCAGATGATTAAGAGGCCTAAATAAAATGAGATCCTGTTGAAGTACCTAGTAAAGTGTTTGGCACATAGGTATTCAATATATTTTAGATGGTTATATATATTGTTTTGTTACTGCCTTTATTTTTATTGCATTGGCTCAAAAACTGAATTCTCAAAATCAATGCTTCTAATTTTGCTTGACGTTATTTCATAAGTTTTTAAGAGTAATGATCGTGTGCCTAAGTAATTATGAATTTGGTTTTCTTACTAAATTGAATATAATTTTATTGCACGTAACCTAATGGAAATCTAACCAAAGTTAGATACAATCAAAATCACATGGTAGGGCTTCCCTGGTGGCTCAGTGGTTAAGAGTCCACCTGCCGATGCAGGGGACACGGGTTAGTGCCCCGGTCTGGGAAGATCCCACATGCCGCGGAGCGGCTGGGCCCGTGAGCCATGGCCGCTGAGCCTGCGTGTCCGGAGCCTGTGCTCCGCAACAGGAGAGGCCACAACAGTGAGAGGCCCACGTACCGCAAAAAAAAAAAAAAAATCACGTGGTACTTAGGAAAAATGATCAGCATGTCTCCAAATATCCTTTACTCCACTGTTTTCCGTTCTTCATCCAGTTGTTAATGTGGTTTAAGTTTGGAGCATTTTTGTTTTGTTTTAATACTGCTTTGGAATAACATTACTCCGGTAAATGTTCCCCAAATTAAAAATAGAACACTTTAAAAAATATCACCCTAGAATGATTTAGAACATACTCGCCTTTTCAACATCCCAGCACTTGTGGAATATTATAAGGCACATTGAGGGGAAGAATTCAGCCTGCTTAAGGCCTATGGCAGCTGGCACAGAAAGACTTTATTTCCAAACATATTTTATTACTTTATTGTTCTTAACCTATTAAGACAAAATTAATAAAGTTATTAAATGCCTGCATTATGCCATGTCTCATATGAGGCTGTGAGGAAAGACAGATGAACCAGACGTAGTTCTCCTATCTAGAAAAGGTGGCATCTATGGAAACAGATCATTACAATTTCATATAATAAAAATGGAGTAGTAGGAGTAGATTAAAGGAGTTACATGAACATAGAAGTCAGCCTAGGAACCCTGCCTGGGGATCAGAAAGATGCCCCAGCGAAAGACATACAGAAGGCAAAGCGGAAGCAGTGTATCTGCAGGTGTACTGAACCCCAGGGCAGACAGATCCCGGCCGACGCCTCCAGGAATCAGATGCGGCCGCTCCCAGGCACCATCTCGCCAGATGGCAGGAGGGAGCGGCTGGGATCCTTAGCATGGGACACATGTAAGTGAACATCCTCCAGAATGTGTGGCTACAGTGAGGAGCTCTGGTCTCCGTGATCCCACGGAGGACGGGGGTCTAGGTGCTAGTGGAAACAGCTCTCAGAGAACACTGAGCAAGCAGCCCTGTACCCTGGAGGTGAAGTTGTGTGTTTCACCCGTGCACTTGGCTTTGGCCTTAGGCAAATCTTGTCCTCGACCTGCATGGAACCTCACAGGCTCCTTTAGAAAATTCACCCTATATCATTTAAAATATACCACAATGATCCACATCCCCTGTTTTTGGTTGTTGTTTTGTGGTTTGTTGTTGGGGTTTTTTGTTGTTTTTTTTTGTTTGTTTGGTTGGTTGGTTGGTTTTTTTGGCCAAGCTGCACCGCTTGCGAGATCTCAGTTCCGCGGTGTGGACTGAACGCAGGCCACGGCAGTGAAAGCCTAGAATCCTAACCACTAGGCCACCAGGGGTCTCCCAACATCCCCTTTAGATAAATTTATCTTCTTTAAAAATCTTTTAAAGAATTTGTATCATTTTTTAATCTACGATTAAGTATGTAAAACTCATTCTGTTTATGATTAGCTATGATTCCTTGGTAATCATACATATTTAGTATGTATGAAAGTATTTTCAAATGTAATGGAATTTTGTGAGTGGTAAGTTTAACAATTAGTGATGCTAACATATGTTAGTTTATACCATTCAATTAAATTTTTATTAGTTTTGATCTTGCAATTTTTTAATCCGTGGTTTAGTGCCAGTAACTTTTTTCAAGACTCAAATATTTTATATCCTCTTGAAAGGCTCATAAGCTGAGGCCTGGTGCCTCACAGGACATAATCACTGTAATACCTGTTCTGTGCCCTTATGGGATTGCTGTGGGGTTAAGTGGGGTGAGGGACTGAAAGTACTTCTGAATCTAGAGTGAAATATAAATACTTGTTATCATGAATATATTGCTATGTATAGAAAATCAGTCTACTGTTGATACCACAGAGGACAGTGTATGTGTATATATGTATTGTCTTATTTTTATGGAATAACTGCCCCTAGAATACTTGGTAATATACATTAATCATTACTTATTAATACATTTGTTATTTATAATTGGTAAAAATATATACGTATATATACTCAGAGTAGTATTATCTATAAATACATTGTCTTACTTTTTCGGAACATCTGTGCCATCTTGTTTGCTGCCTTCATGAAGGATATGTTTCCCTATAGCATAGTTGTTCAGAGTTCAGTTCTAGAGTCTGACTGCCTAGGTTTGAATCCTGGCTTTCCTGCTTATTAGCTGTGTGACTGTGGGAAAGTTAACTAACTTCTCTGGACCTCTCTTGCCTCACTAAAATTTGGAATGACAATAATAATTAATGATTAAGTTGTATAATCCATGATAAGTTCGTGGAACCGTGTATGTCAGATCGTATGCACTCGATAAACGATGATGGCTGTAGTAAAAATAACAGTAGTCCTACTAGGAATAAAGGAGGTGAGAACAATTCTCCAGCTAGGAAAGGTCTTTAATTTACACACGCAGTATAGGAAGAACACAGGTGTGGACATATGTTCGGTTTCCATCACTGCTGTGTCCTCAGTGGAGAATGTAGTACAGGGACCACGACTGGGGGCTGACTAACCCACCTCTCCACGTGCTGGGTTCTCTGTGTGGGAACTTTGTCAGTTTCCATTACTTGTTCAAGCGAGGATTCATTTCAGCCCCAAGTCCAAGGGCTCACCGCTCTGTTTCCTGCCATGGCACGTCCTGACTTTCCTGGATGCTTTGAACTGCTTTTGAAGATCACATTCTATTACCACACGTTACAAAGAATTCTGGTTTTGATCCTGGGAGTGGGCCATACTGCATTGCTTGGCCCAGAAATCAAGGATTTCAGTGTGAGGTTTGGGGTAAGAGCCCGTGGCTTTGCAAACAAGGCGGCCTGGCTCTTAGCCCAGAGCGGGCCTTCAGCAGGACTTCATGCCAAGTTACCCTGTTTCTCTTGCTCTATATCTTTTTTTTTTCCCCAGCAAATACATATTAAGCGCCTGAAAGACACTATCATAAGAGCTGTGAGAGATACAAAAAAAAAAAAAAAAAAAAAAATCATCGTGAACCTATCTCATTAATCTAATCAATTTAAAAGACAAGTCTAGGGGACTTCCCTGGTAGTCCAGTGGTAAAGAATCCACCTTACAATGCAGGGGACACAGGTTCGATCCCTGGTCGGGGAACTAAGATCCCATATGCCACGGGGCAACTAAGTACACGAGCTGCAACTACTGAGCTCCCGCACCTCACCAAGAGCCCACGTGCCACCCACTACAGAGCCCACGTGCTCTGGAACCCATGCACCACAACTAGAGAGAGGGAAAATGCATACACCACAACTAGAGAGAAGTCCGAGCGCCACAGCAAAAGATCCCGCGTACCGCAACAAAGATCCCGCGTACCACAACCAAGACCTGATACAGCCAAAAATAAATAAAATAAATAAATTTTTAAAAACGCAAGTCTATGAATAGCAATAGTGGGAGTCAGTCAAATGATATATTGTATTTCTTACATTCATCAAACTGATGTTCTACCATTATGTGCATCTGAGATTTAAGAGGCTTCCTGCCTGGGTCTCTATGGTAGATACTATATGCCAAGCTGGCTCTACAGGCATCACGTCTGTGGGCAGATTTTAAGCAAAGGGGCCGCTTTACAAAATTCTATACAAAATTCTAGTCCTGTGACAGCCCATGACCTTGTGCTGTCTTCACAAAGCAGCACGTTCATGCTCTTCCTTGCTTCTGTATGGGATCCTCTGGCCGCAGCCGAGAGCGCTCAGGCCATGGGAGGACTTTTCTATTCGAAACCAATGGGTGTAGACAGCTCTATCAGGAAACCGAAGGTTAGTTTTTTTGAGTTCTTGTGGCCTTATCATGGAAAATGGTCCGATAAAATAGATTCAACAAAATGAGACTTATACAACCATCGAGGCCCATCTAATATCCACTTTGATACCATCAATGGATGTGACAACTTTAGGACCTTGGTGAACTTTATGCTACAAACAGGCTCATTTAGAGCTGTTCTCCAGATAAACTAGAACTCAGAGACTGAAGGTATCAAGGACTGATGGAATCAAATGTTTCTGTTAAAGACAGCAAATATACAACACCTCAGGGGCTTAATATTATTCTTTAAATGTCCCTACTCTTAAAAACGTAAGATTAACAGACAAGTCATTGTGATCTTTATAAAGTATAAAATTATTCCATTAACAAGATGACATTCAAAGCAGTGAAATACACATTAATGTAACTAAAAGAAGAATATGAAAGTATGAGATCGGGAGATGAAAGGAAAAAAAAAAAAAGCCGCCCAGAAGAAAAACAAACAAAAAACCTAGAATTGATCGTGAAATACCAGTTGATTTCTGAATAGAAAATATTAAAGTGCTAGCAGGATGGAAGGGTCAAGTGGCAGGCTTTCTACCTACCATATTTGGAATTGGTCCTTACCAAAACTCTACTGTATTAATATATTCTTGAAAGAACTAGAAAACATTTTTAAAAGCATCATCAAAATCACAGATACAGGAAAGTGGCCCCGGAAGCAAAGTGTGGCTACCCTCTACCCAATAAACGGAGCGTATTTCTACAGGCAGACAAGAGGAAAGACCTAGACGGAGACCTTTCTAGAATCTGCAGTTCATTCATTTTCTTTTACCAGAGCGTGGCACTTAAAATTAGGAAGTGAAATTCCTTGATTAGCCTTTGCCTCTTTCTTGCTTCTTAACTATCCCTACAAATGTCCGTAAACATATACACGCAAAATTACAAAACAGTAACAATAAGGACAGGGTACCCCAGCTGCCCATTAGGTAATCAGGCTCATTCTGAGGTCCTTTGTCTGATAGTCCAGTTTTGTTCTTAGAGAAAGATCCGTTTCCTTAGAAAGACATATGAACGGGTTTAAGATGTGTAAAACTATAATTTTTTTAAAATTCTACTGAGCCAAGTACTGTGGAGGTACAGGGCTAGAGACGGTCAAGACAGGGGGTCTGACGTCTTGGGAAGACAGAAATCCATAATCACAGTGCAGGGAGGAGAGGTGGGTGAGGCATCTTCTACGGGCTAAGAGGGCACAGGGACAGTGTGGATAATTCAGGAAGTTTTCACAGAAGAGGTGATAGCAGACAGGACATGTGAAAGATGAGTAGGAGTTTGCCAGGTAAAGAAAGGGAGGGTGGAAATTACAGGCAGAGGAACAGTGTGTGTCAAGTCAAAGAGCAGGAAATATGTCAATTATATTATATTTGAAAAAGGAGCCAATGCTGTCTAGGGAGAGAATAGGAAGAAGCAGAAGAGAAAGGGTTAAGTTATAAGAATCCCAACAAGGGGTTTGGGCATCATCCTTTAGGAAGGGAAGAGTCACTGAAGACCTTTCAGGCAGGGAATACAGTGATCAAGTTTGCCTCTTCAAAAGATAACTCAGGGGCTTCCCTGGTGGCGCAGTGGTTGAGAGTCCGCCTGCCGCTGCAGGGGACACGGGTTCGTGCCCCGGTCTGGGAGGATCCCACATGCCGCGGAGCGGCTGGGCCCGTGAGCCATGGCGTCCGGAGCCTATGCTCCGCAACGGGAGAGGCCACAACAGTGAGAGGCCCGCGTACCGCAAAAAAAGATAACTCAGAGGACAGTGTAGGTTTTGACTGGAGACAGAGAAGCCTGTAATTATTAGGGAAGGCCTGTCAAGATCAAGGCAATCCATGAGATGGAGGAGATTGGATTCATGGAACTGATGACTATGTAAACATACCTATGAGGAAGGGGAATGCGGGGTTACGAATTGGATATTGCCAATTTCTTTATTTTTGAACGTTCGAATCAAACGTAAGGGGGTTCCGTTAAGCAAAAAAGAGTTGGATTGAACATAAGAAAGTTGTGAACAAATAGCCAACTGCAAGATGAAGTTCTTAATCTGGGTCCATGAATGACCTTTAGAGAGTCCCTACAACCATCTGAAATTAAAACCACACTTTGTACATGTGTGCATATGTGAATTATTTCTGGAGAAGAGTGTCTATAGCTTTCAACAGATAATCTGAGGAGTCGATGACCCAAGACGTAAAAGAACCTCTTCATTGCAAAATTTGTAGAATTGCAATCTCAATGAAGTTTTAGAAAACAGGGTTGAATACCGTTATGGACTGTGTTTCTAAACTTTAAAAAAATCCATACCCCCTTCTGATATCCTATAGGTATATATATATATACACCCTGGCATAAACAACCTCCTTCCACTCTGAAAGGCTGAGAGATTCTCCTAAGGGAAACATGCAAAGCATCCCCCTTCCCTGCCTCACCCCTGTCTTCCCCCTGCTCCACCACCCCAATCACGCTGAGAGTCCTTCACAGTAGCACCCTCCGGCCAAAAAGATATGGTTAGGTTTTACTTTCTGTCACTGTAATATACAAACCAATAGATATTTCATTTTCCAAATTTAAAATTAGGTTCTGATAGGGTTTCACTTCTAGTAATATGACAGGATATATACACGTATGCACACACACACATATATATAAGCATACATATATATTCTTAAAAACATCAAAGATCTAATGAGTTAGTAAGGAGTTACTGGAAAGCAGAAAGTGGAAGAGGTAACCAAAACAGTAAAGTTGCTCCTGCCCTGAGGGCATTTGCTGAATCAGGTTGATCATTAATTCAGGTTTTGATGGTCCCCTTTAGTAGGAAGAAGCAGACAGACATTAAAGTCCAGAGCCTGCCCAAGGAGAAATCTAACAGGAAAATCCTATCCCATACAACACGCACCCCAAAAGCTTATACTCTATAGGTAAGGATGAATCAGAATGTAACCATCTCCACATGAGACACTTCCCAACCCCAGCTCCAAACGAAACAAAATACACATGCACAAAAAACTCCTGTGGTGGTAGAAGGCAAGAGATTATCCATTCATGAGAAGTTGTAACCATATACATACTTCTTTCATGCCCTTGGCCCAAATTCACATCAACTGAGCGGTTCAAACGCCCTCAATCCATGAATAGTTCAAATGATAATCCTCTACAGAAAAAGGAATATTTTCCTAGGCCACAAATAGCTGTCCAAAATAATTCTCCAAGGAAAGTGACCTGTTACACTGTCAAAAATAATCAAGCGGGGCTTCCCTGGTGGTGCAGTGCTTAAGAATCCGCCTGCCAATGCAGGGGACACGGGTTCGATCCCTGGTCTGGGAAGATCCCACATGCCGCGGAGCAGCTAAGCCCGTGCACCACAACTACTGAGCCTGCACTCTAGAGCCCGCAAGCCACAACTACTGAGCCCGCGAGCCACAATTGCTGAAGCCCGCGCACCTACAGCCCGTGCTCCGCAACAAGAGAAGCCACCGCAATGAGAAGCCCACGCACCGCAATGAAGAGTAGCCCCCGCTCGCCACAACTAGAGAAAGCCCGTGTGCAGCAACAAAGACCCAACACAGCCAAAAATAAAAACAAATAAATTTTTTTTTTAATAAATGACTTTAAAAATAACCAAGCACACAAGGAAACAGGGCATCATAGCAAGAAGAGAACAGACCCTCTGAGGATTAAGATGTTGAATTATTAGAATTGTTACAATACAGATATACATGCCATGTGTAAAGAAATAAAAGATAAGCTTTAGAAGAACTGTGGGGGAAAAAACTATTTGTAAATGACTAGGAGATTCGAAAAAGTGTTACTTCTGCGATGGGCAGAGCTTTATAAAGGGGAAAAGACGTACAGGGGGTGTGAACCAGGTGCTTCTGGGGTGCTGCCAGCATTCTATATCTTGGCCTAGATGGTGGTTACAGGATGTTCATTTTGTAATTATTCTTTAAGAATATTATATACACAGAGAGAGAAAATTTAACAAAATATTCTATTACAAGGCAAACTATGCTTTTTCAAATTACAAAAACCATCCCCCACCACATCCCTCCCCCGACCCCGCAGGATTCTGATATGCCCTCCTGTTGGAGAATCAACAGGATGACATTTAGGGCTATAGAGTATAGAGGAAGGACTGCAGAGATAGGGTATGAGGAATCACATGTGCTCCAGTGGCACCTTCTACCCCATGGGTCTGTGCTGGAGGGAGGAGCGTAGGGGAAGACTGACCAATGCTTGGGATCTGGTCAGTGTCTTCCCTGAGCTCTGATGCCTTATAACTTCTTTAATCTGTTCTTCTCAAGAGCATATGTAACCCAAAGACTTAGTAATCACACACCAGAAAAATTTGGTTACAAAAAAAAATTACTAACACTAATAAAATATTAGGGCTATTTTTATGAGACCATGACGTTGTTTCAGAATTAAACGTTTGACAGCTTTCAAAATTGAATTCACATACCATGAAATCCACCCATTTAAAGTATATAATTAGTGTCTTTTTTTTGTTTTCTGTTTTTTTTAGGATATTCACAGAGTTGTGCAACCATCACCCACAATCTAAGTTTGGAACGTTTCCATCCCCCCAATTAGTCACTCTCCACCCTCTGACCCCAAACCTAGGCAAGCCCTAACTGACTTTCTGTCCCTCAGAATTAAAATGTATGCTTTTAGTTTAACTGCCTTAAAGCAAACTATTTTTCTATTATGAATGCTTGAAATTGCCCCAAATCTAATCTCCTGAAAAGAATCGCTAATTCAGCCTATGACTGTTTTCTGTTGGGGGCAGTGTTTAAGTGGCGCTACCTTGGGGATCTGTGCAGATGCTGAGCATCTCCAGGGCAACATGCTTGACCTGAAGATGGTCTCTCCTCACCACTGTGACCCACTCACCCCCCAAACACACATGCAACCTCAAACAGGGTGTGATGATCAAAAATGCCAGCACAACTGCATGTAGGTCTTGGCCACCAAAGCGAGTAGGTGGCACGTGCCCAAGTCTTTACGTAACCTCTGAATTGTTGTAAGATTTGACTGTCACAAAATCATTAGGCATGTACTGTAAAGATTTCCGTGAAGGGAGAGGCAAAGCCTGGTAGAAGTCGCTGCCAGGAGCCCCGAGGCAGTAGAGGCAGTGGTGTAACCGAATCAAACTTGGGTCCACTTGGTCGAAGTAAAGCCAGTCTACTGACACCAGGTGGTGGTGAAGGAAAGTACAACATTTACTGTAAGGTGCCATGCTAGGAGCTTGGGACAGCTAGTACTCGAAAAGCCTGAACTCCCCAGCAAAGCGTTTTAAAGGCAAGATGAGGGAGGGGCAGCCCAGCTTGTGTACAATTCTCTGATTGGCTGATGGTGAGGTGACAGGATGGTTAACAGTGTCAATCCTTAGGCACCAGTAGGTCTGGGGGCTACATGCTCATGGTCACCAAGTAGTTCATTTCTTCCATTTGGTGTCATTTTAGCATCTGTAAAACAACTCGGGAAATGTGCATCAGATACCATTCTCTAGGTACTTCAGAGAGGAGCTGCGGCTGTGGATGGAGAGAGGGGTCTGTCCCGGGAAGGCCCCGTAGGGTCCTGCTCGGTTCACAGGCACTATGAGGCAGGCACCGGGCAGATTCAAGGGCTCATCACTTTGGTTCTTCCCTTTTGCAGGTTCTCTGAGTGGTGGGTAGACTTTGCTTCTCAGAGCATCTGTGGGGGCCCATCTATATGGGACTGTTATGTATTTTGTCTTTTAGGACAGGAGGGGGGGCATTCAGTGAAATCCACCTGGGTCTTTGTGGTCTATTACTTGGAGTTTAGATTATTTTGCTCTTGAGATCCTATCTTAGTCTTATCAGAATGCTCTCACAAAATATCATAGGCTGGAAAGCTTAAACAACAGCCATGTGTTTTCTCACGGTTTCGGAGGCTGGAAAGTCCAAGATCAAAATGCCAGCAGGGTAGATGTCTGGAGAAAGCTCCCCTCCTGGATTCTAGACACTGCCTTCTCACCCTGTCCTCACATGGCCTTTCCATGTGAAGAGAGAGAAGGGGACCGAGAGAGGGAGACAACTCCCCGGTACCCTCTCTTCTTATAAGGGCACTAATCCCATCACCAGGGTCCCACCCTCTGGACCTCATCTAAGCCTAATTACCTCCCCATCTCCAAATACCAACACAACGGGGTTGAGCCTTCAACATATGAAGCCTCTGGGGAAGGGGGTGCAGACATTCAGTCCATAACAGGTTCCCTTCGGCGCATAAGGTAATATTATGACCAATCCCTCCCTTTAAACAGAACAAATAAGATAAAATTTGAATTAAAAGGGGGTGGGGTAGTCTTCCTCTGTTAGTTTCCCCTATTCTTGTAAATAGTCTTTAACGTGACCTGTTTATCATGAACTGTTCCTGTGAAGGAAAAATAAGCTGGCCCTTCCCTTCTAAGAAAGGTACGTCTTAACGTTTGTGGGGTTCAGGTGCTAAGTGAACGGCTACAAAGCGCCTGCTGGTCAGAGAAAGTGACACGGCAGAAACCAGCCCCCAGCCTCGCCAAGCTGTTTCCTTTGACATTCCAGAGGCCCGCCCAGCCCTTCTGGTTTCCCGGAATGTTGTCCCTGGGTCGTCACGTGGTAGCCGAGGAAAAACCCTGCAGCCTCCCCGGTGAGCTGCAATAAGACCTCATTCGCCAACAGGGACGGATACCCTGAGTGGCCCCCACGGAGCCCGACGCAAGCTCGGGGGCACAGTCACAGCGGCCAGTCCCCGTGTGGCCCAGCGCGTGCAGAGTGTCCCAGACCCACTGCCCCAAAGAGACAGTTCACACCCAGGTCACCACAGCCCACCATCTCACAGAAGAGGTGGACGTGACCGGATTGCACAGACAAACATCCGACAGGCTCCGACAGGCTCAGTTTAGGCGGCACGGAGGTGACTGGGGAGTCTGGTTCCTCTCAGCACGGGCGTTTTATCAATTGCATCTCAAATGCTGTCACTCACCCGGAAAGGTCCTAAAACACCCCTTGCTTCCGCTTCTGAAGCAGAGGGATGTGGTGGCAGCTGTCTGGGGGAGATGGGGCTGGGCCTGAGGGGTAGGAAGGAAAATTACCAGGTGGGACTGGACCAGACGGAGGAAAGCAGGCAGTGCGGGAAGGTGGGAATATCCCCACTGACGTCCAGCCAGCATCCCTCCACTGGAGGCCCAGGGGCTGCGTAGAAAAGTTCCATCAGCTGGGAAGCTAGGAGAAATGCCCTCATTTTATAGGGAGGAAGACTTTTCCTTTTCACAGAGCCTTGAAGAAGCTCAAGGAGAGATGTCAGCAGAACTTAAAAGGGACTGAATCCCTTACATAAGTGAACTTGTGTATTGATCCATTATATACATGAAGCCTGGAAATAGGAGATTAATATCAGGGCTGGTGTAAATAATGGCTATTAATTGCAATTAATAACATTAACTACAATTAATTACAATTCACCACAGTAGTATTAAGCATTTACTTTGTTCCAAGTCCTGCACTGGGCCCTTTACCTGTATTATCTCACTTAACCTCTCAACAACCCTATCAGAGAAGTACTTTCAGCATGCCCACTTTACAGACAGGGACACCAAGACTCAGAAAAATTAAGCTCCCAAGATCACCCAGCTAACAGGAGGCTGACCTAGGACTGAAATCATTGCGTGATTCCATGACTGTAAGCTCTGGCAGGAAGGAGCGACCTCACTCACGTTTCTAAAGTGAGTATCTTTCCAACTAGCCAGTTTGGGATTGCCTCAGGCAGGCAAGGAGCTGGGAAAAGAAGAGAGGGAAACAGCCACGCCTTAGGCCGCCCCAGGCTGGGACAAATAGACAAGATCTCGCAGGGGTGCTGTAACCACAATCTAGCCTTCTTCCCGGTCTCTTTAGCACAGCACAGGCTATGAAGGGGGTGGGGACCTGTAGCCCCAGGGAGACTGAATTCCAGGCCACCGTTCTCCCACATTTCCCCGCAGAGCCCATCTTGGAGGGATAACTGTGCCCATCATTCCCAGATTCCAAGCCAAGCGGTGTACCCCAGGAAACTAGTTTAACTGTAGATTCGCTAGGAACACACACATCCGAGGGTCCACGACTACCGTTCATTCCTGAAGAACCAGCCCAGTCACTCATTTTGAAGGTGAACCTTAGTGTGTATCAGAATCACCTGAAGGGCTTTTCTTTTCTTTTTTTTTTGCGGTACGCGGGGCTCTCACTGACGCTGCCTCTCCCGTTGTGGAGCACAGGCTCCGGACGCGCAGGCTCAGCGGCCATGGCTCACGGGCCCAGCCGCTCTGCGGCCTGTGGGATCTTCCCGGACTGGGGCACGAACCCGTGTCCCCTGCATCAGCAGGCGGACTCTCAACCACTGCGCCACCAGGGAAGCCCCTGAAGGGCTTTTAAAAACACAGATTGCTGGGCTCCACCCCAGTGCTTCTGAATCCTGGGTCTGGGTGGAGCCTGAGAACTTGACCCACAAGTTCCCAGCGCTGCTGGCACTGCTGGTTGGGGGACCACCTTTGAAAACCACCATTTTAACTGATGGAAGCCTTAGCTTTGTGACTCCATTTCTGGGCATGTATCTCCGCACGTTGAAATGTGATAGCGGCTGTTCAAGGACGTTCATCCTTACCACCTGTGTTGATTTCCTATTGCTGCTGTAACCTTACCACACACTTAGGGGCTTCAAACAACACCAGTCATCTTACAGTTCTGGAAATCAGAAGTCTAAAATGGGTCTGCAAGGGCCGCACTCTGTTGTGGAGACTCCAGGGGAGAATCCGTTTCCTACCTTTTGCAGCTGCTAGAGGACGCCTGCACTTCCAGGCTCATGGCCCCTTCCTCTGTCCTCAAAAACAGCAGCAGAGTAGCATCTTGAAACCTCTCCCTCGCTCTCGCGCTCTCGCGCTCTCGCGCGCGCGCGCGCGCGCGCGCACACACACACACACACACACACACACACACACACAAAACCTCTGCTCCGAGTCACTTCTTCTCTGACTAACCCTCTTAGAAGAATCCTTGTGAGATTTCATTGGCCCACCCCAGCTGAGCCCACCTAAACCTGGCTGGGAACTAAGATCCCACGTGCCACGTGGTGCGGCCAGAAAAAAAAAAAAGACCCTTAACTTAATCACGTCTGAAATCCCCCTTTGCGATGGAAGGGGAACATACGCACAGATTTTGAACATTAGGACGTGGGCATCTTTAGGGGCCTTCATTCTGTTCACCACTACAGCCATCCGACAGCTGCTTACCCTCCTATATCACAGTGCCCTTCCCGCAAAAGAAAAACCGAAACCTTATCAGGATTTGCATGATGCCATCCCTCCTTCGGACTCGCCTGGTAATGAAGCATCTTGCACGGAGGACGGGTAGTGGGGGGAAGAAGGTAGGAGCCCTGAGGGAGGGAGTTAGCCAAGTGCCTCTTAGACCAGGCCCCGAACACCCACTAAATCTCCCCACGCTTGCCAGACTTTCTAGAATCTAGCCTTGGTGCCCCGCCCTCTGAGCCAGGAGCCTCCAGGCTCCCCCCTGGGCCTCCCCCAGGTCAGCGCTCACCCCAGGCTCGGCCACCAGCACTGCCTCCCAAACCTGCCAGCAGGCGCTTGTGAAAGATGCAGAAGGAGGAACTCTACTCAAAGCCTTCTTGCCTTTTGAGTTTCCGATGATCACCCTCAGAACTCTTCTGGGCTGAAGTCCCAGCCTCCAGGCTGTGGACTTTCTATTGGCGTGTTAATTTGCTCGGGCTGCTGTAACAAACTACGACAGACCGGGTGGCGTAAACAACAGAAATAAAGAAACGTACTTTCTCACAGTTCTGGGGCTTGGAAGTCTGAGGTCAAGGTGTGGGCAGGCTGTTTCTCCTGAAGCCTCTCTTGTTGGCTTGCAGACGGCTGTGTCCTCTCTGCATCCTCACGTGACCCTTCCTCTGTGAGATGCCCCTGGTGTCTCTCTCTTTTTATAACGACCCAGTCCTATTGGATTCCAGCCCATCCTCATTTTACCTCATTTTAACTTAATCACCTCTTTAAAGCCCTTATCTCCAAATAGGCTTGCATCCCGAGGTCCTGAGAGTGAGGGCTTCAACGTTTGAACTGGAGGGAGGACACACTCAGCTCATAACAGTTGGCTAGGATCCTGGGAGACTCAAAACTCCCTTCCATCCTCTCTTTGCAACAGGTGGGCTAGGCACAATCAGGGCAGGTGGGGAGGGGTAGGCCAAGCTGGGACCGTCACAGTGTGCACCTCGGCCCAGGTCTGCCTTTTGGTCTTAGGTCAGGGATGGGAGGAAGGTGGAGGAGGCCAAAGAAGCCCCCGCAGGCTGAGTTTTAGTCTCTCTAAGCAAGAAGCAGCATTTAATGCTCACCCTCCCGAAAGCCAACTCCCTGCAGAAAGTTTTTTGCTTGATACACAATTTACAGCAAGTCACAGACATTCCACCAAGTCAATACACACCCTGGACCCAGAGGAAATAAAGGAGCTGACAGTGAGGGCTTGTGTTTGATGGTCTTTGCAGGGGCTGCGTGGTAGAAAATGATTTCATCCTCAAGGCATGGCTCTGAGAAGGAAGTCAGCCAGCAAGTTGAAACAAAGCAAACAGCCTTATCTTGTTCTTGATTCATGGGTTCCGCTTTCTTCAAAGCCCTTTAGAGGCAGGACACTGAATTGTCATTGTCAGAGTAACTGCTGTTGCCAAGTCCCTCCTGGGACCTTGCATCTGTGACTTATAAGACCTGGGGTCTCTGACATTTTTCCTTGACAAACATTTGCTGCTCGCTGGTCAGACTCACTACCCAACAAGGGCTTAAAATATACATATATGAAATACACACATGTATATAGTAAGTGAAATCAGCCGGTCACAAAAATCACAAACACTGTATGATTCCACGTACAGGATATGAGGGACCCAGAGTTGTCAGATTCATAGAGACAGAAAGTAGAAGGGTGGTTTGCAGGGGCTGGGGGTGAGGGAGGGGAAGCTCTTGTTTAATGGGTAGAGTTTCAGTTTTGCAAGATGAAAAGGGTCTGGAGATCTTTTGCACAGCAGTGTGAATGTACTTATTGAACTGTACACTTAAAGATGGTTAACATGGTAAGTTTTATGTTACATATATTTTAGCACCGTTTTTTAAAAAGGCTGCTGTAAGCAATCATTTAATAGAATGATTAATGATCATGTAATAGAATGTCAAGCCAACCTAGGTTTGAATCCCATATCTGCCACTCACTAGTTTTGGGACAGGGTTCTAAGTTTTTTGTTTAGTGCCTTAAAACGACAGCAATCGTGTTACTATTTCTGTTCCTGTGGGGCAGGAATTTGGGAAGAGCTTTGGCTGGGTAGTTCTGGCTCAGGGTCTCTTCTGAGCTTGCAGTTGGGTGGGTGGAGGGTTGGATCACTGGGGGCTGCTGAACACCTCTCCCTCTTCCTAAGAATCTCCAGGCTTCTTCATGGGGTCTTTCCACGAGGCTGACTTGGGCTTCCTTACAGCATGGTGGCCTCAGGGAAATCGGACGCTTCTGTGGTGGCTCAGGGCTCCAAGCAGGCAGATGTCCCAGGGACTAAGGGAGAAACAGCATCACCTTTTCTGATTTAGCCCTGGAGGTCATGCACTGTCAGTTCCTGCGTACTCTCTCAGTCACAAGCAAATCACACACTTCCCCAACTTCAAGGGGAGGGGTATCGGACTCCACCTCACCATGGGAAGTGGCAAAGTTCTAGAGCAGGTTTGGCAAATTACGACCCTTGGAACAAATCAGGCTCACCTCCCCAAGGCAGCCATTTCCGTGCCTTTACATATCGTCTCTGGCTTTGCCACAATGTCAAAGTTGAGTTGTTTGGGACAGAGACTGCATGGTCTGCAAAACCAAAAATATTTACTGTACAGCTCTTTATAGATTTCCCTGACCCCTGTTCTAGAAGACCATGTTGGATGGACAATATTGTTTTAGCCACCTTTGGAATATGCCGTTGGCTGCGGGCAGGTTACGAGCCGCTCTGAACTTTACCTGGGTCTCCAACTCTGTAAAAAGGAATGATGATCATATGTAAAAAGTACTCGGCACAATTCCACACCTGTAACACGTAAAGTATACAATTTAGTTCTTCCCCTTCTAGGCTTAATTATGAGGAAAGTTGTTTACTGCCACTCTAGGTCTATTAGCATCCGGAAATTCCCAATTTTAGACCCTCCTTGGAATTAAGGCAGACTTTACAGAGACCCTCTTTTTTCTTTTTTTAAGAAACTCTTTATTTTATATTGGAGTATAGTTGATTAACAATGTTGTGATAGTTTCGGGTGTACAGCAAAGTGATTCAGTTATACATATATTACATGTATCTCTTCTTTTTTCAAATTCTTTTCCCATCTAGATTGTTACATAATATTGAGCAGGGTTCCCTGTGCTATACAGTAGGTCCTTGTTGGTTATCCATTTTAAATCTAGCAGCGTGTACATGTCAATCCCAAACTCCCTAACTATCCCTTCCCCCCACCCTTCCCCCCCTGGTAACCATAAGTTCGTCAGAGACCCTCTTTTTAAACACGTATTTATTACTCTGGATGAAGGAAACGTTTGCAAGAATTCTTTTAAAAATGCAATCCCCCGTCCCCCGCCCCCCAGCCATCCTCCAATGCATTATTTTATCAGACTAGCTACATTTTTACCTTTCAGAGAACAAATACCTAAGGGACTGAGGCAATCTCATAAATTTGGAACTGAGTGACGGGGAACAGCATGGTGGTGGCAGGTCTCCGATGCCCTAGGGAGAGAAAGACACAAGAAATTTGACCTACTTCACAGTTTTGCTCAGGGCTGCCTCAGCCTCAGACAAAGCAATGAAAAATGTTTTCTTGGCCTCCCCTTACCCATCGCCTCCCTCTCCTATTGCCCAGACTTGTTATCTCCGCCCCGACCGCCTCCACCCGCCAAGATTGCCCTTGGATTTTTTTCCTCCCCTACCCTGGATGTTTCCAAGGCCAATCCTCCAGCAGCTCTCGGAGATTATCTGCTTGTGACCCTGCTGTCCTCCCTGCTCCAAATTCAAGCAGGGTCCTTCTGAAGCCTAGTTATTCAGTGCTTCTGAACTCGTTCCCTCTAGAAGAAAGCTTCTATCCAAGAAAATAGAGACCCCTAACAGGCACTGGGGTAACATTAGACCTGCCAGTCCCAATTCTCCTACTCATTTACTCAAAAACCACCAAAATTAACAACTGTTGATTTGTGCGTCATTCAAACAAACTATATTCTGTCTCCTCTCCAAATTACGTTTGACTCCAACCACTTTTTTTTTTTTTTTTTTTTTTTGCGGTACGCGGGCCTCTCACTGCTGTGGCCTCTCCCGGACGCGCAGGCTCAGCGGCCATGGCTCACGGGCCCAGCTGCTCCGCGGCATGTGGGATCCTCCCGGACCAGGGCATGAACCCGTGTCCCCTGCATCGGCAGGCGGACTCTCAACCACTGCGCCACCAGGGAAGCCCCTCCAATCCCTTTTAAAATCTACCTAGCTTCACCCTGAGTTGTGTTGGAAGAATAGTTCCTTTTTATTGCAGCTATATGTCGCCATGTTAGTTTTATATCAAATATTATGAGTGTTTGGGGGGGCAGCTGGGAGGGGAAGTGTATAACTAGATGATTAGAGAACACTCCCTCTGGCCCTATTAATTTTTACAGCATTTTCCCCTCCTATTTTGCTTAAATTTGCAACTTTATGCAAATTTTATGAAACATTTTGTGGTATCCCCAGAGCTGGCCAGCTCAATTTACGTTGCTCCAGGAAGCACTGTGGTTTGGAAAAATCACTCAGCTGGCTGCAAAAAAAGTAAAAATTGTTACTACTACAGCTGATGCCGATCCTACAGATTGCTGTAAAATGAACAGAAAGTAGTTAAGCGCATTGCCCTAGGTCACAGACCTACTCATTTATGGACCTGGAATTCCAAAGACTTTTGGCTCTTCCAAGTGTTCCGTTCATTCATAAATTCATACTCCCTCAGGGTACCAGGCACTGGGCCCTTTCAACCGATATTGCTTCCTTTACTCCGTTCTCCAGAGTGCTTTTGTTTATTTTATATCCAATATCACTTATAAAATAACGTGCTGCCAACCATTCTCTTAAGCTCAAAAAAGTTCTTTTGACAACATACTTTCTAATCTATCCTTAGGTTAGCGATAGAAAAATGGACTAAAATGACAGACATTGAGATATGTTTAGTAGAAAAGCTTTGGTGGTTTTGCTTATTTTTATCTCAGGTAAACATCTGGGAAGTAACTAAAAATAAAAGTATGGTCTGAGATGGTCAATGTTTCTGAAGTACTTTTATGACTAAAACCGTGAATGTAAAGGTCACGTGAAATCAGAATTTTGAGTGTGTCTGTAACAGGAGCACTGCTGGTGGATGTACTGAACAATAGAGTTTTAGCCTGAGATTCAGTTTGTTTCATCCCCTACCGCTTACCTGGCACCAGACTAGATAACTGAGACACCTGGTTGCCATGGAGATGAGATGGCATCATCGGATCCCATCTGTGTACAAGTATAGCTTCAGAGTTTCACAGGCCTTTTGCACAGGAGCAGGGGTACACCCGGCTTACTGGCTGCTAAGACAAAACAAAGGGATTCCCCTTATGAAATGGTTGATGTTGTTACCATGTACTATTTATTGAGCACTTACTATGTGTCAGGTAATAGTCTGAGCATTTCTCAGATATTACTTCGTTTCATCCTCCCACCAACCCTGCAAGGGTTACTATTCCCATTTCACATAGTAAAAAACTGATGTTTAAACAGATTAAACAGACCTCCCTAGGTCTGCCTCCAAAACGTATATTCTGAAACATCATGCATTACCGCCTCTCAGGCATGGAAAGCAAACTTATTGCTGTTTGCTTAATAGGTTTTTAGTAATTTAAGTGCATCATTTTAGGGCTAGTATCCTACCTAGTCACTTTGGCAAACTAGGGAGATTTAGTTGACAGGCCTTAAGCAGTGCTTGGAGAGGGTCTGTGCTTTTAAATTCTCAAGTACTTGAACTGAAACAGAGTGAGCTGGTCCCATTCACATCCTGCCCTCCAGCCCCCTCTAGCTGGAAGTTATTAGCGTTGACCATGAGGGCAAAGCAGAACATACTTGAAAATGTTTTGGGTTTGTTTTTGTCTCTTCTGAACTGAGTGGTAACATAGAAAGCAGGAAGACAGTTTTAAACCACTGACGGGGAACCATCCCCCAAGACCGCAGAAGTTCATGGCCATTTCTGCATTTTCCAAGATACAAGACAGCAGAGGCTGGGGCCAGTCATCTGTGTGATTTAAGGAGATGGGGGCTGCAGAGGGTGGGATGGGGTACAATGGCACAAAGCTGATAAAGACGGACCAAGCAAGCCACAACTCCCAACCCGAGGGGAGGGCTTGCACTTAGGAAAGATGCAACACCTTCATAGGCGATTTTCTTTTCTCCCCGCATCTCCTCCTCTCAGTAGGTGGCTCCACGGCTGGGAGGGCAGAATGTGGGGCTGCTCGAAGCTGGGTGGTGAAGGAAGGCCTCTCTAAGGAGAGGATTTATGAGCTGAGGCCAGAGAGACGAGATGAAATTTTAACATTCAGCACTAGGGACAGGCATCTTAAAATGTGCTCTCAACATGGAACTTCTGCGTAGGGCTCTTCGTGCTGTAGAAACCCCAACATGGGGAAAGGATAGGGTCTCCCCCCCTCCAGTAAAATCTCCTCGGGAGTTTGCAAGATGGTTTTTGTATTATTGGAATTTTGTTGTAACAAATAATGCAGGAAGGAAGGAAGAGAGCCTCCTTCCTGTGTTTGAGATATTAAGTGCCACACCATGTCCCCTTACATCATATTAACTACATCATCCGTCTCATGACACTGTGAGGTCACCGAGGCTGTTACCCAAACTCAACAGATGAGGAAAAGGGATGAGAGCTGAGTCATCTGAGGTCCTGCAGCCAGTAAGTGGCAGGTCAGGATCTGACCAGGTCTGGTTGCCTTCAAGGCACTGCCTTTTCCAGACACCACCGGTGGAAGCTGGACCACCACGGCTGAGCACCTCTTTGAAATACAGACAGTCTGGTTTGGTGAGACCTTGTATGATAGCATTTGCCATACAGAGTCATTTAATCCAACAAATAAGTATAACAGGAAACAAAGATCTACCTGATCACTAATTTCCCTGTGCTTTCATACCAGAGCATCAGTGTAACAGGAACGAGCAAAGTGTGACGAATTCTATAGGAAACATATGTAGGAGGGGCTCACAGAACACAGATGAAGTGAATCTTGAAGCATGAACAGGAGTTTTCCAAGCCAGGAAGGACGCTTAGCATCTGTAAAGTCATTGCATAAGTGCCAGGCCAAACAGATCAATGAGCAAATCAATAAGTAAAATTTTTAAAAATAAAATTAGAGTGGACTTCCCTGGTGGCGCAGTGGTTAAGAATCCGCCTGCCGATGCAGGGGACACGGGTTCGTGCCCCGGTCCGGGAAGATCCCACATGCTGCGGAGCGAGCGTCTGGGCCCGTGAGCCATGGCCGCTGAGCCTGCGCGTCCGGAGCCTGTGCTCCGCAACGGGAGAGGCCACAACAGTGAGAGGCCCGCGTACCGCAAAAAAAAAAAAAAAAAAAAGTCAGGGGTTTTCATGAGAACTAAGAGGAGGCATTTAGAGGGACTTCCGGAAGCCTTCCTGGAAAAGGCGACACCTCAGCTGATACCTGAAGGAGAAAGAGGACAGAACGTTCCTATAGGGAAATTCCCTCTGCAAAGGCCAGGGAACTTGGTGGCTTGAACAGCTAAAAGGAAAAGTGGTCGGGAGGACGTAGAGTTCTGAAACCTGAAAGGATGAGGAGGAACTAAGTAATTAGAATCTCCAAAGCCCCAGACCCACGTCTTTATCCCGAGGGCAGATCTGTCAGCCGGTTCCGTTCATAATCTCCCCCTCCTGCTCTGAGCGTGTATAAGTTTGGAGCCAGGGACAAGACAGAGCCCGTGAGACCAATTAGAAAAGTATTTCTCAAACTCCTGACAGACAAGATACATTCTACCTGTTAACCCAGAATGTACACAGATCTCGGGACACACACTGACACAAGCGTCCCGAAACCAAATTTACTCTTCCTTTGTTTGATGCACTCTGACGTTTTCTAATCTATTCCGTTGTGTTTTTTTTAATGGTGAAACTGTATGACCCACCTCAACTGATTTCATGACCCGTTAAGAAGTCACAACAGGTAGCTTGAGGAACGCTGAGGTAGGAAGTTGCTGTCATCTTCCAGAGAGGAAATAATAGGATCTAGGGAAGCAGAAAGGTGGATTGTAGGATGTGGAAGGATTCCAGAAGGATTTAAGAGATAGGAGGGAAGGACCCAAAGGAATTAGAGGTGATGCCCAGAGTTGTGGCTTGAACTCTGGGTAGAAAAAGGAGTTACTTGCTAAGATAGGGAAAGTGAACTTGAAGATCTACTCGGAGGGTAGACACTGAGTCTTTGAGAAATGCCCATTTTGTTTGGTCAACACAAATGTACCTCTTCATTTGAGGATTATCTGAAGAAAAAGCGTCTAAAGGCTACATTATGTAATTCCAGAAAGTGGCCAGGTTTTACTAAGAGGGAGCAAAATGGTGGTGTTGAAAAGGAGGAAACCATTCGTCCTCGGGCAGGGGGTAGGTTCTGCAGCGAGCCTCAAAATCCTACTTAGAAAGGAGAGTCAAGCTATAAATCCCAAGGAAACAACCCAGATCGAATACTCACCTGGTGCTTTGCTGTGGCTGCCATCAGGGCTTTTGTAAGACAGAGAATAGGGTAAGTAGAGCCTTTGACTTTTCAGGTACCAAACCCGTTGGCACTGCTTTCAGAATCCCCGATCACGAGTTCAAGAAGGGAGCGGGCGTTGCTTATGCACTTCTTGTAAAAATGAAAATCCATTAACTTTATTCTTCACGCACGTTCTCCAACAGCATCGGGTCAAAGGGACTTTTTTCCTTCCTCTTTTCAGAGCTTCCAGGTCCCAATCTGGCTCCTTCTAAATCTTTTATTTTACAAAACAATAGGGAGTGGTGGTAGCCTGTGGCTAGTTGAAGATTTTGAACAATAGGTGTTTCTGAGCCGGGTTTATGGAAATGGTCCTGTCTGTGTCCTGGGGGTAGATTGTAAATGAGATGTCGACAGGAGCTCTATTGTGTGGATGGCATTCGGCCTGAAAGAGAGGAATTTCCTTACTGTGCCAGGATTTAAAGTAGATTTGTTGCTGCTTTTGCTAAAACTTTTTATCCAGCTTCTGGAGCTAACAGCACTGAATGAGTCACTGCGTAAGACTGAGACTTCCTGCCCTCCCTAGCAGGGCTCCGACTCTGTCATTTACATTTAGAAAGGACAGACTAAGAAGATTGCTTGCATTTTCATCAGCTGGAGCCTCTCTTTCAGATCGTCTCGGGGACCTGAGCCGCCTGCAATCCGTTACCCCCAGGAGAGGGTGGCCAAGCCGGGCTGTTTTTCTCACTCCCTGGAAAACTTCTGGCTGTTTTGCTTGCTTTCTTTTTAAAATCCAAGGAGAGAGACAAACACCATCTCCCGCCTTACTGCCTTCCCTTTTTTGTAAATGACAGGCAATTTCAGTTTACTGTAATTACCTCGGACTGAGGTTGGACCAACTCCACTCTTAGAAGATAAGGCAACAGTTTTATTACCTCTCAGCCAGGTGCCTGGGGGTGACAAGGCTGGCTTTTATCTGGAGAGGAGGCAAGGTTATCAGTAACTGAACGGGGCTGAACCTTTGAGCGGTGGCCATTAACATGCTTCCCTTCCCTGTGATCAATTTCCTAACTCTTTATTGGTAATTAATGTTGATCCAAAGACCAGTGCGGGTCTCCTCCAGTGTTTCCGCATTCTGGCACCTCAGCACTTCTGCAATCCTCCTGATAAACGGTGTAAATTGCAACCACGGGCCAGTCCCATAACATGAGCTTGAAATTCCAAACAAGGCCCCAAACGTACAACCCACTGAACAGCTTAACATCCTCTCATTTGGTAGGTTTGCAGTGGGTATAGCTGGTTTTTCAAAGAATTGATGAATAAAACCTTTCACCCAGGACAGTAGAAATCCAAAAGAATCAAAATGATTTCGCTTTACTATCCACGGTTCCTTTCGAAAAGTAAAGTGTAATCCACACCAGGAGGCAGTGCGGGGCTTGTTCTAGATTAAAAGAAAAAAAAATTTCTAGTGCTTGATCTATTTCTGCCTGCAGTTCATGGACATGTCCAGCCACACAACGGTTTATTCTTTAATTCAAGCTATTTTACATGGAGTCTGTCTGTTCTCTCTTGGATTGGAAATGTGGGATAAAAACTTGTGATCTGAAAATGATTTTCCAGCTGTGTCCTGGGTAGAGCTTTAATGAATGAGGAATGCCCTTAGGGATCAACTTTTAGGTGCGTGTCCTGGGCTGCAGCCAGCCCGGACCTAGCGTGGAATCACCCTCCTGTCAGTACAAAGTATGGTGGGCCAAGGAGAAGAATGTTACTTTTATCTCTTTGGCTGTGAAGTCAGATCATAGCTTTAGGGTACAGGATGAGAATGGGGGAGAGAATGACGGAAGGGATGGCTCAAAACACACACACACACACACACAAGCACACAACCTGGCAGATACGAAGTGTTTACCTCCAAGCGTTTATCTTCAGACTACTAATTCTGTAATTTTTATAGACAGCATTCCACACTGTGGGAAGAGGCCAGTTAAAAGCCCCTACAAGTACCCGTGTTACCATTATAACAAAAACCAACAAAGGTGTTTCTGCCAATGGTGTGTGAAACACAGCGACAAACCAATGAACACCCAGAACTCACACGGTCGAGGAAAGAGAGACAATGTCAGAAGTATTATCAAATTTGAAATCGGAGTCCTCTTTTCCTTAAAGATGTAGAAACCTTGCCCACCCACCAGGCCAAGCCCACCACCACCCAGTCACTGCCCATCCCCCATTCTCCTCCTGGGCCAGGCTGGGCCAGAGCTCCGTCCAGGACCAGAGATGCCCTGGAGGAGGAGGTCCCTGGTGGGGGGCTCTGATGCACGCAGGCACCTGAAGGAGTGGGTGGCCACCATCCTTCAGCGCTCTGAAAGCCATAGGCCAAAACCGGACCTTGCAACTACTTGCAGGGTGACTGTTTCACCTTTTCCTGCAGACAGACAGGTTAGAGTACCCAGGCCCCCCAGGGTGTGTCATGCAAATCAGCTTTCTACAGTCCAAAAAGTTCTGAATTCCAAGCACGTTTGACCAAGAGATTCAGAAAAAGGCTTCTGGACATTGCTCTCATGAGGGTTCAAAGGAGAACCTTAACGACAGAAAATATAAGGCAGCTCTTTAAAAGAAGAGAACGGAGGCTTAGATGAGAAGAACCCAGGTTCCAATCGGACCCCACTCTGCAGAAGGTGGGCAACCCAAACTCTCTTGCCTCCAGTCACTTGTGGAGCTGGGATCATAGGTCCAGGCACCTGGCTCCAGGAAATACAGTGAATGAGGATGCCGTGGGCAGTAGCTAGAGTAAACTGGTAGATTTTAGTGCTGGCCTCACCAGTTTGCTGGGATTTTTAAAAACATTTTACTGGAGTACAGTTGATTTACAATGTTGTGCTAGTTTCAGGTGTACGGCAAAGTGACTTAGTTATACATATACATATATTCATTCTTTTCAGATTCTTTTCCCTATAGGTTATCACAGAATATTGAGTAGAGTTCCCTGTGCTATACAGTAGGCCCTTGTTGGTTATCTATCTTATATACATAGTAGCGTGGGTACGTTCATCTCAAACTCCTGATTCATCCCTCCCCACCACGTTTCCTCTTTGGTAACCTTGTTTTCGATAACCGTAAGTCTGTTTCTGTTTTGTAAATAAGTTCATTTGTGTCACTTTTGAAAAATTAGATTCCACAGGGAATTCCCTGGTGGTCCAGAGGTTAAAACTCCGTGCTTTCACCGCTGTGGGCCCGGGTTCAATCCCTGGTCAGGGAACTAAGATCTCACCAGCCATGTGTCATGGCCAAAAAAAAAAAAAAAGATTCCACATATAAGTGATATCACATGGCATTTGTCTTTCTCTGGCTTACTTCAC
The DNA here is from genome assembly GCF_951394435.1 of Stenella coeruleoalba. Classification (NCBI taxonomy): domain Eukaryota; kingdom Metazoa; phylum Chordata; class Mammalia; order Artiodactyla; family Delphinidae; genus Stenella; species Stenella coeruleoalba. The sequence continues at coordinate 55,495,714 of NC_137160.1, read as the reverse complement.
TCAGTATGACAATCTCCAGGTCCATCCATGTTGCTGCAAATGGCATTATTTCGTTCTTTTTAATGGCTGAGTAGTATTCCATAGCATATACATACCACATCTTCTTTATCCATTCCTCTGTTGATGGACACTTAGGTTGCCTCATATCTTGGCTATTGTAAATAGTGTTGCAATGAACATTGGGGTGCATGTGTCTTTTTGATTTTTTTATGGTTTTCTCTGGATATATGCCCAGGAGTGGGATTGCTGGGTGATACGGTAATTCTATTTTTAGTTTCTTCAGGGAACTCCATACTGTTCTCCATAGCGGTTGTACTAATTTACATTCCCACCGACAGTGTAGCAGGGTTCCTTGATATTTTTATTTAATTCTGGCAAATAACCAAAACCCAACTGTACAGTGGAATTGTGAATGCAGTCTGAAGTGGCCTTTATGAACCCACTGTAAAGGCTGGTGGTGTTTGCTGTGTGGTGCAGACTGAAGAAGACTGGGGGGCCCCGGCCAAGTTCTTCTCTGGACCTGTGTCCTCATCTGTCAGTGACACAGTTGGATAATGAGGTGTCGTTTTGAAGCACTGATCCTGTCATCTGAGAGTCAGTAAGGGGCTGGTGAACTTTCTGGGCCCAGCGGGCTGGTAGACGGTATTCCACAGCTTAACTCAAAAAGTCTGTCCTGTTTTTCCTTTGAGGAGGGGGGTTTCAGGGAGGAAAGCGGAAAGGAGTCGGACGAATAATTAACTGTCTCACTGCACAGATCAGGCCCCCCTACATGCCTTGCTCTCCAGATACAGGTAATTATTTCTCATCACCCTCCAACTGACAGCAAGGCATGCTGGATACATTTTCTTTCTTCTTTGCTTCCTCATATATCCTGTTTCCCCCAGTTTGTCTGATGCAAAAGCTTCTGCTCCAGGTGGAGCCAGCCCGCCAAGCCCTCTGTCCACAGGGCAGCAGCGTCAGCTGCTCTGACACAAGGTCTGCCTTCTCTCCGAAGCCCAGGGTGTTGGCCAGAGAGCAGAGGCTCCTGATCGATCCAGCCAGAGGTTTCAGTGAGGACTCAGCCCGACGGACCACCATGAGACATGACCTCACTGGGTTTGGACACAGCACCCTCGCTCTGCATGGCCAGCTCACCGTTTCAAGGGAGACCAGTGGGCAGTGTGTGCCCGAGACCCTGCTCCCACTTGGAGCCAGTCAGCCACTCCACCTGGCCTCAGAGCTCTATACCCGCTGAGGTCCGCTGTGTGTCCCAGACACGGCCCCACGGCGAGAGTCCTGCTGGGCTGTGTGATTGCATTCCAGGTTTCCCTTGCTTTCCAGGTCCATGGTACAGGTGTCATGAAATGAGACCAGGAATAAGAAGTCAAAGAATAATAAGGAGCGGAAGGAACGGAGGAGGAAAGGCAGCTGTTCTGGGGAAAGGGCAGTGAGCATCACAGCCCCACATGGATAAAGCCCAGCAGAGAGGGTGGAGGAAGCTAGGTGGATAATCCAAAGGACTAACTGCTTCCAGCTAATACGAGGTGGGCCTTTCACATTCTAGCTCCACGTCAAAAGCTGGCCAATCACTGCTGCATTCGGCCAGCAACTGACCAAGGCCAAACAGAGGTGGGCATCAGTGATGGGAGATTATGTTGCAACATCCAAGGTCACAGAGACCGGCTTTGCTGAGTATTCATTTTCCTTCTACCCTGGTGACTTTGCTTTCCTAATTATTAGTCCCTTTTTCTGCTTCTCCAGGAAATCCCTTCTCGTCCCTGTTCCTTCCTTCACGTAACAAGCATTTACCACCATACGACTACGTGCCACGCACGGTCTAAGTACTGTGGTTGTCATGAATACAACGGACAACAATGCATGACCTTGTGATTCTTACATCCTTAACTAATTCCTTTCTCTCAGTTTGGTCCGGAAAAAATAAAAAATTTCACCTAACAGGGAATAGAGGCAAGTATTGCTAAGAAATGACATCTAACAAGAAATGAAAGCTAGCTGATGAGAAGCTTAAAAGCAAAATGTCCTTCCCCACTCCTGGCACCATCCCTACCCCAGGTATCCCAGGCCTGTTATCTTCCAACAAGACCCAGTCTGCCCGAACCTGAGGAGGTGGGACCAGCTGCCCAAACAGGAAACCTTATTTCATTCTGTAACCCTGACCTTGGGTCCTGAATCTTCCCCTCCTGTAAACAGTCCATTCAACCCAGGAAGACCTGCTGACTTGGCTGGGACAAATTCTGAAAAATTCACATAATGTTACAAACACTAAAAAAGAAAAAAAAAATCCCTAGATCCTAGAGGAAGTGGTATATCTGATTCAATCGTTAGAAATTGCTTCATAAAGTCATGGAACAAATGGAAATTTAATCCTAACAGATGACACTGCCAGGGCAGTCACTTGTGTGCTTGGATGACTCAGTAGCATCTGTTGGAGAGGCTGGGAAAATGAGCCATGAAATCAGGAAGGCATTCCCTGCTGGAAGCAACGGCCCCGCCTCGCAAATTAGTAAGCCAGGCGTTCTCAACATCCTGCTGTGAACCTTTGTGCCTAGTTCTATGAAGGTTATGACTCACCTGAGCTACCGGTCAAATGATTCTTACTCAGAGTCCTCAGTTTTTAATCTTTACTATGAAATGATCAAGGCAACAACCAGCCGCATGTCTGTCTACTTTCAAGATGTTCCTTTGAAATGACTGATTTTAGGCAACAACTGGTTTTACACAGGGTAACCCTCAAATTCTCATATTAACTGGTTGCCAAGCTTCATTAAAGGTTCTCATAGAGGCTTTAGACCTCCGTCCCTGGACCTGGGCCTTCTAAAATGACTTTCCTCCAAACAGCATTTAACTTCCTTTAATTTAGTTAATTAATGGAACTTTTTGAAGAGAACGGTTACTTTGATCTAAACCCTTTTCTTAGTTTCTGGTTAACGTTTCCAGAGAGGAACAAAGAGGGATGCCCTCACGTCTGGCAGAAGCTACCAGCAGCTCACAACTGCAGTCCTTCCTCCAAATCAGAGACCGCGGAGGGCGGGAGAAGCCCTGAGAGGAAGAAGACTGGTTAAAACTACTGCCCTTGGCATTTTCGTGGGTGTTTGCCCCAGACAGAGATAAAAGAGCTAGGGTGGGGCTGCAAAGCACGCTCTCTGGGAAGCTGGGCCTGCAGTTTGGAAATCCTCAGTCATCCTTGAAAATCAACTAACTGGAAACAAGCGATGGGAATTAGAAATGCTTCTACCTGCAAGCTTCCTGCAAACAACCGACAAAGTCAGATAAAAACGGAAAATGCAAGTCCCACCCACCAGGAATCCTCAGTTTCCTGCCTATTCATCCTCACTGCCATCCACCTAACCAAATGGCTACAGCAGTTTTTGCTTTTCAGCTTGCCAAGGAAACAAAAACTGTTGCCCTAGCGGATGCTTTGGGAAAAAAAAAGGTCAGCAACCTCAACCCAGAGATCTTACCCTGCAGAACGGGTAAAATTTTTGTTGAGGTGATAAATTAAAAAGCAAGACTTCTGACTCTTGACTTCCACTCTGCGTTTTTTGGGCAAATGCAGCCCAGACGTCCCGCGTCCCAGCGTGACTTACCTGGGAGCCTCGGACTGAAGTTGTACCTTGAAAGGTACATCGGTGATGTTCCGAGCTTGGTCACCAGGGGGCGCTCGAGAGCCGGGCTGCCGCAGCAATACTTTGTTTTCTCAGACTTGGAGTGGCGAAGGGAGAGGGCGGGGGGAGAGGGCGGGGGAGGGGGTGGCGAGGGAGATGCAGCTGGCTTTCAAAAAATCCTTTTGTTCTCTGAAATCCTGCCGCTTGCCGTTTTAGAAGGCAAAGGTTGCCACGTTACCTGTTGCCAGGGTCCTGAGAGTGCTTGGGGAAAATGTGGGCGACAAAGGTAGCGCACAAAGTCCTGGGCTCGGTGGCCTTCCAGCCCTTTGGCCGGGCTTGGCGCTGACATTTGGAGAGCAGCTGCCGCGATCGCCGAGCATTGTTTGGTTGTAGTTCTAACAGAGGAGTGGCTGCGTCTTACATCATTTCCAGGCATGAAGTGCCTGGGGCTTTTTTTTTTTTTTAATGACTAATTTTCGGGTCCCTCCCTCCCTGGAGTTTGGGACAGAACATGCACTGTGCAGGACAGCCTCGCCTCAGGAAGCCCAAGTTTTGTAGCAACTTGTTAAAATAACTCGGGTGCCTCAAAAGGAAAAAAAAAAAAAAAAAAAAGCTATGCTCCTGAAACAAACCTTTCCATTCTTCCTTCTGAGAACAATGTTGTGTTTGATTAGCCATGGAGGCTGCTCCCTGAAAGATCTGCTCTCCCCACCAGGGCCGGGCTGCTATCGGCTGAATAGATCTCTGAGCCAGACAAGCCTGGGCTCCGGGCATTTGTCTGGCATTAGGAAGCGTCTGGAATACTAGTAACTACCAACTGGCGAGCCTTATGACTACAAGAGTTCTTACACCACCCCTCCCTCTCTGTCCACATCCCTCTCCGCCCCCCTCTACCCGTACACAAGCCTGCTTTTCTCAACTTCGAGGGAGGAAAGGTTAGCTCGTTTCTGTGGTTTCCGTGGCGGATGGCTCTGGTGGTAATCAGTCCCATAGCCACGTACCTGGAGCCAAAACTAACCAGGACAGAGGCCAGCAGAAGCCCTGCCCCGCCCCCTCCCCAGGAGCCCTGCGCCCAGTCCCCGCAGCGCTCTGATCACCGACGCCTCACCATGGGGCCAGCAGGCTGCGGACCGCTGACCACCACACTTTGGGTGGCCTGTAAATGTTAAGCTGTAAATATTTTGAAAAAAGGGAGCGATTTTTCCATGTGTATTTTGTTTCGTGGAGTTTCTCTCCTTTTGCAAAATTTTTCAAGTTGCAGCTGGGCACCCCTTGCTGACCACTCCAAATGCATTCATCCTCCAGACCTTTGCGCTCCTAGCTCAGTCCTCTGGGTCAAAGGACTCCCAGAGGACTGAGCTAGGAGCAGTTTCCTGGAATTCCTCGTGGAGAGCATTATCTTCTACTGGACGCGGTGTTTCAGGGAAGGCTTACTATGCGGATGAATACAGGCGTTTTGACTGAACAGAAGAGGTGGGATTGGAAGCCGTGTGAACATCTAGGAGCAGCGTGACTTAGAGAAGTCAGTTACCTACCCTGAGCCTCAGTCTTACCATCAAACAAATGGGTTTAGTGAGATCTATCTGGGTCGTGAGACCATGTCTATTAAATTATTTTTTAAATTAATTTATTTTTGGCTGCGTTGGGTCTTCTCTGCTGCTCTCAGGCTTTCTCTAGTTGCGGCCAGCAGGGGCCACTCTTCGTTGCGGTGCATGGGCTTCTCGTTGCGGTGGCTTCTCTTGTTGCAGAGCATGGGCTGTAGGTGCGAGGGCTTCAGTAGTTGTCGCAGCGGGCTTAGTAGTTGTGGTTCGCGGGCTCTAGAGCACAGGCTCAGTAGTTGTGGCACACAGGCTTAGTTGCTCCGCGGCATGTGGGGTCTTCCCGGACCAGGGATCGAACCCGTGTCCCCTGATTTTGCAGGCGGATTCTTAACCACTGGGGCACCAGGGAAGTCCTGTCTATTAAATTCTTAGCACAGCGTGTGTTACGGAGGAAAGATGGACTCTCCGGTGATTGAGTTGATCTAAGGGCAGGTGAAGCGTCTGGACTCATTCTCCATCTCATCAGCTTTGTCTTCACCTGGGTTTGTGCTTTTATCATGTGAAGGACTCCAGCTAGATCACAGATCTGTCTGGCGTTTGACGGGGCAGTCCAGACTGGGGAGCATGTCACCCCGGGAAGGATGATCTCCACCGTTCATTGTAAATTCAGCACTTCTGGGCCTGCTTGCCCGGAAGTGGCAGCAGCAAACTTCTCGATTAAGAGTTTTGTCTTCGTCGGTGCCAATATGTGCTCCCAGGATGCCAGGACATCCATCACTGCTACCAACAGCCTGCTGGTAACTCTCTCTGGCCTCCTCTCTTAGCATCCTTGTCAGACAGAGAGCTCACTCCCCAGCGAGGGCCCCATATTCCATCCTTGGACGACCGACTCCTAGAAAAGTATTCTTTATGCCTCTCTGAGCTTTTCCTTTTGTGGTTTCCCTGCGGGCCTCATACGGCCTGAGTCCATGCCATCCTTTACACAATAGCCTTCGAAATAATGGGAAACCCCTCCGACTACCTTCTCTTGCAAACGAAACACCCTCTCTTCTAAACCATTCCTTATAAGACATGGTCCTCAGAGAACCCTGTGATTTCCCCTTAAAGGGAGGGCAGGAAGGCGGCAAGGCAATCCTTCCCTCATTCTAGATATCACACATCTATGCAGACGCACCTTCATAGAAATAGACAACTTACCTGACGTTAAAACCACAAGTCTACTCTTCCCGTCCTGGATTTGTGCAGTCCTCCCTTTATGTCCCAAGTTTAGGTCCTCCCACATTTCTTTCCTTTGGCCTCTCCATATCGTTTTGCTTTCTAAAGTAGGCTGTAGTTTCAAGTTACCTCTCTAGTCTCTCAATCTCACGTGCGATACCACTGCCCTGTCCCCTGGATTTGCGAACGTTCCAAAATCAGTGCTTCTCAAACTATCTCTGGTGATGGACAGTTTGTTTTCTTACTGGATGTCAAATCTGTTGCAGGTCAACATTTTGGTAAAATGCCATAAAAATGAATTACTAGAAGAAAGAAATTAAAAAAACAAAAACATGCAAAAGACAAGTCGTCATCTTTCTAATGGATTCAACGACAGAATCTCTGTAGAATTGCTATAAAGTTTCTAAACGCTCCCTCTGGGTGTTTTCATGACCTATCTCACGGTGCACTCATCAGATACTTTGTGAATCCAAACCTGTCTGTGGGTTACACTTTGTATAGCACGGGGTCTGTGTGGTAGGTGTGCTGGAAATGCGTAACAACCAGCTCTCTGGGGGGGATACCTACTGAGTCACAGCACCTGCCAATTCCTGTGGTGTAAACACTCAAACCAAGGTCAGTTTCAAGCTAGCAAGGAAATGTCACTGAACGCAGACTTGGGGAGGGATTTGCACAGTTGAATCTGGCCAGCTGATAAGAGCCAGTTCCAGCACCCCACTGTTAGCCCCATTCCACTTTTTAAATCTCTTTTCCAATAAAGCACTTCCTTTTGAGGGCTTGTTAACCTCCTGTTCAGCTGGACCAAATCACTCAAATCGGGAGACCTTTGTCCTCGATAGAAACTAGACCGAAACTAGACCGTTCCAGGCAGCCCTTCTCTCTCTGGTGGTCTGGACTCAGCAAGAGCAGACCATCTGATACGACTCACTGCAAATCCAAAGTTGCTCTTACTAGTAAAAGCAGATCAAGTCACAGCCTGCTTTGTGGTTAAGAACAACGTAGGACAGCTTGTTTACACCTACAAAGTCAGCCCTGTACTTGTATATTTTGGAATTCTTCTGTTGATCTTTTGTGTTTTTATTTGTAGTTCCTTATGGGCTTGTTCTCGTATCTGAAAGTGTTTCTAGCATTCAGCAACCAGGAACTGCTAAATAATTCCTCAACATAGCTTTAGAGTGTGTGACCCATTCGCTCAACCAGTAAGTCCATATTAATAAGAAGAAATAAAAAGTAGGTTTGCTCCTACATCTGTTTTGTGTCCAGCTGACATACATAGGATAACTGGAATGAAAGGAGAGTCCAGGTAGTTTTCCAGAAATCCTTCACCACTCCAGACAAAAATAATCCCTGGCTCTGGTCTTTCTGAGACTAACACCAGCATTATCTTTCTATGCAAATGTAGAAAATATTGAAGAGTCAGCTACAAACTGAAATAGGGTAGGAATTTGTTCTCATTTGTTTTTCTTCGTAAGTTCTTCTTTAAAAAAAATTTTTTTTCTTAATTCAAATGTAAAAACCGATCTCTGGTCTCTTGCTGCATTGCACTATTATGTGAATGAAAGTAATGACAGTGAGATCTGGAAACCTGCTCCTGCTGACTCTTCTTGTAAACGGATAGGAGACTTTACAGCCAACTTCGCGCTGGGATAGCACATCACCAGAACCCAAAGGAGGAAAAACTCAATGTATCTGATATGAACAAATAAACCTATCCGACAAAGGAAAGCGGTAATAATGATTAAACCAACAGCATCATTTCTTTTTCAAGTTCCACTTGAGTAAAAGGAGCACTTGCATTTTTTAATCAGTGTTTTTGAGAATGTTCCTCTTAAACAAGCGAAGTGTTTCCCTTACTGCATGTAAGCCCCTCATTTTTGTTTCTGTCTTGACCAAACAAGATTTATTAACTTGTGTTTCACCGTCCTTGGGCCCCACTCTACCACATGCTTCCTGGTGCTCAGACCTCAGTGCATTCTATTTTTTTTTTTTTTTTTGCGGTACGCGGGCCACTCACCGTTGTGGCCTCTCCCGTTGCGGAGCACAGCCTCCGGACGCGCAGGCTCAGCGGCCATGGCTCACGGGCCCAGCCGCTCCGCGGCATGTGGGATCTGCCCGGACCGGGGCACGAACCCCGTGTTCCCTGCATCGGCAGGCGGACTCTCAACCACTGCGCCACCAGGGAAGCCCAGACCTCAGTGCATTCTAAATCATTCGTGGTGCTGAATCACGAGAGTAGAATTTTAAAAACAAAACAACAACAACAAAGAGAGAAGAGAAGTGTTTAGGGCTTAGCCTGCGAAACTAAGAAAGCGTGATGCTGGGAAAAATTGGGGGATTTAGTTGTCTGAGTGTTTGGAGGAGCCTCAGATGCACAAGAACTGGGGCATGAGGGGGAAGGGAATTGCGAGAAGTGTGAGTTGTGTGTTGGGTCTCCTTTCTTCGCCCTCAAAGTGTAATCTTAAAGATTTGAATTCCTTCAAAATTCCTATTTGATGACTGACAGGTGGTGCTTCTTTGACTCCGATGGCCCTGGCAGAATTGTGCCAAGCTCTAAACACCAGTAAAATCTCATAGTAAAGCCCCTGGGATGTAACCCCATGGCGGATGGTCCCCTAATTCAGAGTGAGCCAATCTCAAATTCTTACCTCCTTTGGGCATTGGGGCTGGGCCAGCCTGTTGAGGAAGCCATGTCCCCAGGGTCCTCCCTGTCCAGTCTAACCCTAGTGGATGCCTAGCATTGCTGCTGCCGTCCTGAAAGTCCCCGGCGATCCAAGTCCCCAGAATTATCCCTATTGATATCGAAGAGGAAATGATAACAGCCACCAGATGGCGCCAAATTGCATTTGGCCCCAGGGGGTGCGTAGCCAGCCCCGACATCACACTGGAAATAATGTGACACCCCCACCCCCCAATCATAGGTACCACATCGTGCTGTAAATCACAGCAAATGATATGATACTGTATTTGGCCGCGTTGTCTGGTTTTGATTATCCACACCCAAGAAGGAAACTGGGGATAGCTCACAATGAGCAGTGAACAATCCAAAGAATCAGACATTTGATGTTGGAAAGTGGCACTTAATTTCTTTGGAATATAGGTGGGCTGAATGTCCTGAGAACCCATTTCGGACAAAATACAGTAAGTCCCCTACACAGGAACGAGTTCTGTTCCGAGAGTGCATTCATAAGTCCAATTGTTCGTAAGTCCAACAAAGTTAGCCTAGGTACCCAACTAACACAATCGGCTATGTAGTACTGTACTGTAATAGGGTTATAATACTTTTCACACAAATAATACACTAAAAAAAAAAGCACAAAAAATAAAGAAAACATTTTTATTCTTACAGTACAGTACCTTGAAAAGTACAGTAGTACAGCACAACAGCTGGCACGGTCACATCTTCGAAAGATCGCAACGTAGGGGACTTACTGTAATGAGTTCACATTGTAGGAGAAGTCATAAAATGATCTAGTTTCTTAGATTCGAATAGATAGATTGATTCTATCCTAATGATGGTCCCTCCCCGGCCCACCCACTCGGGTGTGCAGCTGAGTAACTGACACTGAGCATTACCCCCTTCAAATTTCCTGGGAAGCGGAAAGTAGCCCCTCAGTGGTTACAGTGCATGAAACTCAATCAAGTGAGGGGAAACATCAACGGTGCACGTGTCTGCATCCCCTGGCTTCCCTGTGGCTGGTGGGATAACCTGAGCCCGGGCTGGTCCTGCTCCAGCGCTGTGAGCTTCCCTCTGCTGGTCCCAGGCTCGTTAGCTAAAAGCTGCGGAGTTTGGAGTGTGTACCGCTGAGCTCTGTTCCTATTTAAAGATGTGTGATTCACGCACAGCTGAGATGGAAGGTTTTCCTGGGGGAGACTCTGCCAGTCCCAGGTAACGGAGAGGAGGCTGCATTTCTATTATTCAGGCTACCCTCACCTCCAGAGCACATGTGATACTGTAATGTGACATCTGTGCGTTTCTTTTCCTTCAACTCTTGGGCAAGCCCTGGGAAGTAGCCAAACATTTCTGTCCCCATCTTTTATGGTTAAGGAAATTACACCAAATCACAGGGCAGTGGAACAGCGGGGCAGAGAAATGCGATCCTTCTGTTCATTGTTCATTATAGGATGATTTTTTTGAGCGACCTCAGGAAACACCCTGAATATCGAAGTGAGTATTTCATTCAGCGAGATGGCCTGAGTGACAACTAGAACCATGGGTAACTAGCTAGCATTGTGTGGTCAGGACTTTTCGATCTGGTGTTAACAACAGTCCCAAAAGGAAAGGCTGAGGCTGGGGCTGGGAATGAGGTGGGGGAGAAAGTGATGGAAACACAATAGTTTGAACCATTTTTTAAGGGGACTCAACAAAAGGCTTTAGAAAGCTGGTTAAGGAATCATTCTTTACCAGGGGGCGGTTCCCACGTGGAAATTTCATTCTCTTCAATCTGTGTTTTACTGCGTCGTGCTCCACAAATATGGAATGCTGAGAAGCAGTGTGTACAGCTTCTTCAAGACCCTGGGTTTACCCTCAGATGTTTGCAGACAGGGGCTGCAGGCTGCTCCAGTGGGAACCTCCAAAAGGGGCGCCTCACTGTGCAGAACCTTGGGCTGATCACGTCGCCCTGAAGGACAGCACTTTGGGGAGTGGGTTCCTACAGGCCACACGCAGGCTGATCTCCCAACTAGCGGGTACATTTATTTTACAGTAGGAGACGTGTGTGTGGTTTCCTCCCTCTCAGAGGACGGATCTGCTCGGAAACAGCAACACAATTCAGAACTAAAGTTTATAGAGTGAGCACATACCCAGAAAAAGGAAGGAAGGAAGGAAAGAGGGAGGGAGGGAGGAAGGAAGGAAGAGAAAGAAAGAAAAAGAAAAGGAGGGAGGAGAAACGGAATGAAGATAAAAGCAAGGTGTAAGAAGTTAAGACAGTGGGTTGAGCTCAGCCCCCCACCGGCGCCCTGCTCCCTCCCCCTCCCCTCCCCCTCCCCCACAGGCACTTTGCCCTGTTCTTAGGATTAGAACACACAGGCTCACAACCTCTTTGCTTTCTTCTTTTTTTCAATGTTCTTTATTGACCCCCAGAATCTTCTCCAATGAGTTACTTTGTTCAGCATTAGCTGTGGTTAATATTTCCCTGCGAAGGCAAAGATTTCCCAGGTCTTTTCCGTGTTATACATTATCTCTCAGGGTGCCCTGTTGCCCGGGAAGATTTCTACAGATGGCTAGTCCTGTCTGTTTTATGTCAGTTCATATTAATCTCCATTTCAGAAACTTCCATCTCAGAGATCAGTGCTTTTCAGTCTCTTTCCCCCTCAGTCGTATGGGGGTGTCGCCTTAGAGGAGGCCCAAATATGCCCCCTAAGGAGGGATCTCACTTAGTCTATCAACAGACCTGTCTTCACGTTCAGTGTCTTGGTGTGTTTCGTGGGCCCTAATTTCCAATGGATGTCAGTTACAATATTGACAATTAAAACCCATGCAGAAATCAGTGTCTTTGTTTTCGCTGTCTTCCAGTGTCATCTTGCATTACAACATATAAGAAGACACCACCTCCAGTCCCACCCAGAACTACCACGAAACCTTTCATTTCTATCACAGCCCAGAGTAGCACAGAGTCGGCCCAGGACGCCTACATGGATGGACAGGGCCAGCGAGGGGATATTATCAGCCAGTCTGGACTGAGCAACTCCACGGAGAGCCTGGACAGTATGAAGGCTCTGACAGCCGCCATCGAAGCCGCCAATGCCCAGATCCACGGCCCAGCAAGTCAACACATGGGCAACAATGCTGCCACCATCACCACCACCACCACCGCCATGGCCACCATCACTGCAGAGGACAGGAAGAAGGACCACTTCAAGAAGAATCGATGCCTGTCCATTGGGATACAGGTAACAGCCTCCCTTTCTGTCCTCCGAAATAGAAGCCCAGGGAGTTCCCTGGTGGTCTAGGGGTTAGAACTCTGCGCTTTCACTGTCACGGCCTGGGTTCAATCCCTGTTTGGGGAACTGAGGTCCCACAAGCTGAGTGCCTCAGCCAAAAAAATAAATAAATTTGTTAAAAAAAAAAAGAAATAGGAACCCCAAATGAAGAAATGTACCCCTCCCCCTTTTTTTTTTCCAGAAGATTCACTATCTTACCATTTTGGATGATGTAGGACCAGACTTTCAAATTACTGGCTCTGGACTCCTGTACGTTGTGAAATGTGATTTTAAAAAATTACGAAGGTGTTTTGTCTATAGACATTATCAGCATCTTTTTTTCCCCCCCAAAATTCCAATCTTTTAAAATTGAAGTATAGTTGATTAGCAGCTTTTATTTTTGTTCTCGAAATTGAATGTGGTGAGACAAGGGGAGGAGAATTAAACAAACATGAACACAATCAAACATAAAGTGTCCTCAATTCCTAATGCACATTTTGATTCTCAAAAAAGGAGTGGGCACCCAAGAACAACGTGGATGACTGGATGGTGTTACAGTGTGTTCAACGCTATTGAGTAACCACACGAGAACAAAAATGCGAACCACTTCTCACAGACATGGGAGTGATGGCCAGTGAGATCAAAGGGAAGGAGAGTGTGGAAAGCAATAACTCCCATCACAGCATCATGAGGAAAGAATGTGCACCAGGGTCAGCGTAACTGTGGGCTATTTCATTATGCATTTCATTAAAAAGGTAGATCCTTCAGCAGGCTTCTCAGTTCAGTTCTCTGTTTTCTATTGCCCAACGATAAGATCAAACTGACTCTTGGTTGTTAGATGGGTTCAGCTTGGCTTACCCTGCTAGAAATTTCCTCCCATCCATGGAGAAGAGTCATTCTTTCCCCCCATTTTTGTTGTGCTGTACCGTTCCGCAGGTGCCCTTTGAATAATAACTTCCTGACGTGGTGGCCCATAAATCTATCCACACTGAACCAACTCTAAGGCACGTCTAGGCACCGGGCGTGGGGGACGTTTTCACAACGATGATGGATGTTCACCATCCATTCTGCAGAGTCCACTTTGAATGGACAATTCAACTTTCTCTGGTAGCAATGAGTCAAATGCTTTTTTATAACCAACGGGTTACCATGGCACGACTTGTCAAGTTTCCTAAAAGAACTTGTAGCACGGGTGCTTTGGACCAGATGACCCAGCAGGAGGCCCCGGGCCTGAAGTCAGCCTCCACCCACCCTCACCCCAACCCCAATCCCAGGAGTTAATTCCCTCCCACCGCCCAGAGGATTTCAAGGGGTAGGGAAGAGCAGAGGCCGGTCTTCTGTGTCGTCCCAGGCAAATTATTTCATCTTCCTGAGACTGTCTTCTCATCGAGCCCACGTAGGATTATTTGAAGGAGGGAGTTTACAAAATCCAGCTTCCTGTAAGGCTTTCAGTTTGGGAGGATGAAATAATTCTGGGGCTGGGTAGTGTTGATGGTAGCACAGTAATGGGAACGTACTTAATGCCACAGGAACTGTACACTTAAAAAGGGTTGAATGGGGGCTTCCCTGGTGGCGCAGTGGTTGAGAGTCCGCCTGCCGATGCACCGGACGCGGGTTCGTGCCCCGGTCCGGGAAGATCCCACATGCCGCGGAGCGGCTGGGCCCGTGAGCCATGGCCGCTGAGCCTGCGCGTGCGGAGCCTGTGCTCGGCAACGGGAGAGGCCACAGCAGCGAGAGGCCCGCGTACCGCAAAAAAAAAAAAAAAAAAAAAAAAAGGGTTAAATGGAGAATTTTATGTCTGTTTTACCGTAATTTTTTAAAAATTCCACCTTTCTTATCTGGCACATAATTGGCACCCAGTAATGTTAGTTTTCTTCTACTTCCTTAATGTTTAAATTTTTTTTCTTTATTTTACATTAGTTTTTCAATAGATAATATATTCCTATGGCTCAAAATTCAAAAGTTATAAAAAGACATACAGTGACCAGCCTCTCTCCCCTTGCTATTCAATAGCCAGTCAGGGGCTTCCCTGGTGGCGCAGTGGTTGAGAATCCGCCTGCCAATGCAGGGGACACGGGTTCGTGCCCCGGTCCGGGAAGATCCCACGTGCCGCGGAGCAACTAGGCCCGTGAGCCACAACTACAGAGCCTGCGCGTCTGGAGCTTGTGCTTCGCAACAAGAGAGGCCGCGACAGTGAGAGGCCCGCGCACCGCAATGAAGAGTAGCCCCCGCTCGCCGCAACTAGAGAAAGCCCACGCACAGAAAAGAAGACCCAGCAGCCATAAATAAATAAATAAATAAATAAATAAATAAATAAATAAATAAATGAAATAAAAAAAAAATAGCCAGTCAGTTCTCCTTTCCGGAGAAAATCAATAGAACCAATATTTGCATCTCCCTGCAGGGGTATTTTGCACATATTCAAGCAAATATATATTCATTCCCCTTTTTACCCAGATAGTAGCAGCATATACCTCACACTAGTCTATATCTTGCCTTTTTTCACTTAACAATGTATTTTAAAGGTAATTATCTGTCTTACTGTTCATTTTATTTAAAAGCTTCTATCTTAATCACCTCCCAGTTCTGCTGGTTGGTTAGGTTACTCTCTAAATAATTCTTAGAATAAAGCATTCATATACTATATGATATCCAACTTATATTATTATTTTTTTTACCCAGTAAGACGGAACTACTCTGAAATTCACGAATAATGCTGGGGAGAAAGTCTTTGTTTCAGAGACCACCCTGCTTCTTGAATATCTGGATATTTTAGTGAGCTAAAGAATTGTTCTTACTCTTCCTCCAATCATTGTTCACAGTTATAGAAATTATATGAGAGCACGGCGTGCTTTATATGGTTGTCTCATTCTGCCTCTACAGCAGCCCTATGGCATAGGTGGGTTATTGTCTCTCCCACAGAAGTGAGAACCCAAGGTCACACATCTTATGTTGACAGAGCCTAGACTGTACCTTGGCATCTAATGTGACCACATTATGCTGCTTCTTTGATGGAGAATAATAAGTAAATTTAAATTTAGGATACAAAATAGTCATCAAATTTCATTACACTGTAATCTAATTTAAATCCTAATCCCCCAAATATGTGCTACTAGGACCTTGGGCTCTTTCTCACAGTTTACCTTTTTAGGGTCAGAGTTTTCAAGCCTTTCCCAACATTTTAAATTTAATCTATATCTAATAGTTAATATTATAATTATTTACTTTACAGCCTGTGTGAACTTAGGCCAATTACTTAATGGTTTCCTCATCTGGAAAATGAGAATAATAATAGTTGCTATTGCATCGGTACTTTATATGTTGTAATAAAAACTGATGGATAGGGACTTCCCTGGTGGCGCAGTGGTAAGAATCTGCCTGCCAATGCAGGGGACACGGGTTCAATCCCTGGTCCGGGAAGGTCCCACAAGCCGCGGAGCAACTAAGCCCATGTGCCACAACTACTGAGTCCACAAGCTACAACTACTGAGCCCGTGTGCCACAACTACTGAAGCCCGTGCACCTAGAGCCCGTGCTCTGCAACAAGAAAAGCCACCACGATGAGAAGCCTGTGCACCACAACGAAGAGAAGCCCCTGCTCGCCGCAACTAGAGAAAGCCCGTGTGCAGCAATGAAGACCCAACGCAGCCAAAAAATAAATAAATAAAATTAAAAACAAAAAACTGATGGATACAATATATGTAAAGTTCAAAGCATAGTGCCTGGCATATTAAGGGCTCAATAAATATTAGGTTCGATTGTTATTATTAGTATTATCCTCCTTTAAAATTTTGATTAGCCAAAAACACTAAAATTGTATCATCGGCCGTGGGCTTTCTCAATTTTTTTCAGGACAGAGATTTAATTAACCCTGCAACGTATTTAAAATTTTTGAATGCCTCTTCATAAATTTAAGTAGATTACCCTACATACTATATAAGAGAGGTGACATTTGTCAATATTTGGATCTAACTAAGGGGATTAAAGTCAGAGAGGTAAATTTATCTGCAATGACTAAAGCTTAAGCAGATGACAACGCTTTGATGCAAATAAGCTGTGAGTTTGGACAGGTGGGGCGAGGCTGGAACAGAGTACAACGTCCTTCATCCTCGGACCCCTGCTTCCTTTCTTTCTCCCTTTCCCGGTGCATTGAGCATCACGGTTCTTAAGGGGAATATCTATCGTGCATCTTTCGAAAAAATTTCATTGGGTAATTTTGAAACTACCCCAAAGTGTAACGCTGCAGCATCGTACTTTGTCTGACATCCTGAGCATTTTTAATTTCCATGAGTGTAGCCATACGGAACCGGTTAGAATCCCATTCAGGAAAAAGGTAGCCGTGCTCGTTTCTCACACAGAGGCAGTTTCATACACCAAATTGGTTCTACAGTAATGGGATGGTTGAGAGAGCAGAAAGGGATGCAGTAAGAGGTCACCCTTGGACTAGGGGAGCAGAAGGGGAAAGACGGGGTTACCAAAATTCAGACACTCAGAGGAGAGGCCCATATAGCCCATCCCAGACCACTGAGGCGAGCACGGCCGTCTGGTGCCAGGACTTGCAAGGGCTGGCGCACGTGCTGTTGGGCTTCGAAAGGGCTGGGGTTGGAGCCACAACTGCCAGCAGAAGGTGAAACAGGATGGAAGCCCCCTTCCCTCCTCCGACCTTCCTTGGTTAGAACCTAATTGGAGGCCAGCGAGCAAGGAAGCCTGGGAAATGTAGTCTTCAGAGTCCTGGCCCCTGTGCCACAGAGCAGCTGGGTAGAGAAGGTGGGCTTGGGGCTTCCAGACAGTAACTAAGTCACCAGAATGAGGCACTTTGTCCGATTAATAAATAAATGTGCTATTTCCCTCAATGAGCACATGCATTCAAAAGCCCGTGACGGATGTGGTGAACATATGATCTTGGTTCACGTGTTCTTCTAGTGGGAGCAACTCACAGCACTAATATGATTCTAGAATATTTAAAAATATGCATTTTTATATAATATGTCACCAAAACTCACATCAACTACTTTTTCTGGTGTTTTTCTGGTATTCTAGTCCTGGGTGGGTGGGGGAAGGATATGGATAAATGAATAAATGGAAAGCTATTAATATTTCTATATGGGAATACTCCATAGTGTAAAGATGGCAATTCTCTCAAAATTCATACAAATATTTAAAGAAATTTCAATGAAAATTCCTCTGTGATTTTTATCACTTAGTCGAGACTGGGGGGAGGGTTTTGACAATGTGATGTTAGTTTATTTAGAAGAAGTTAATACCCAAAATACCCTAGAGGTTTTGGGGTTTTTAATGAGTAAAATTTATTTTTTATTTTAAAAAATTTTTAACTTTTTTATACAAATTTTAAATGTTACTTTCCATTTATAGTTATCACAAGATATTGACTGTATTCCCCCACGTTGTACAATACATCCTTGAGCCCATCTTACACCCAAGAGCCTGGGCCTCCTCCTCCCCCACCCCTATATTGCCCCTCCCTCCCTCACCACTGGTAACCACTAGCTGGTCTCTATATCTGTGAGACTTTCTTTTTTGTTCTACTCACTACTTTGTTGTATCTTTTAGATTCCACATATAAGTGGTATCATACAGTATTTGTCTTTCTCTGTCTGACTTATTTCACTTAGCTTACTGCCCTCCAAGTCCATCCATGTTGCTCCAAATGGCAAATTTTCATTCTTTTTAATGGCTGAGTAATATTCCATTGTGTATATGTACCACATCTTCTTTATCCACTCATCTGTTGATGGACACTTAGGTTGCTGGAGTTTTTAAATTACATTTTAAAAAAAGAATTACAGGGACTTCCCTGATGGAGCAGTGGGTAAGAATCTACCTGCCAATGCAGGGGACACAGGTTCGAGCCCTGGTCCAGGAAAATCCCACATGCCGCGGAGCAACTAAGCCCGTGCGCCACAACTACTGAACCTGCGCTCTAGAGCCCGCGAGCCACAACTACTGAGCCTGTGAGCCACAACTACTGAAGCCCGCACATCTAGAGCCCATGCTCCGCAACAAGAGAAGCCACCACAACGAAAAGCCCGCGTGCCACAACAAAGACCCAACGCAGCCAAAAATAAATAAATAAATTTATTTAAAAAAAAAAAAAAGAATTACAAGAGGAGACTTGTCACAGAAAAGATCAAGATTTATTACAAAATTATATCAGGAAAAAAAGAGAGGGAGGAGCAATAAGACAAATAGATCAATAGACCCAGAACACTTTTTTTTTTTTTTTTTTGCGGTACGCGGGCCTCTCACTGTTGTGGCCTCTCCTGCTGCGGAGCACAGGCTCCAGACGCGCAGGCTCAGCGGCCATGGCTTACGGGCCCAGCCGCTCCGCGGCATGCAGGATCCTCCTGGACCGGGGCACGAACCCGTGTCCCCTGCATCGGCAGGCGGACTCTCAACCACTGTGCCACCAGGGAAGCCCCAGAACACATTTTTATATATGAGAATGTTTGGGTAAATATATATGGGTAAAATTTGGTATAAGATAAAGTTGGCATCTCAAACCAAAGAGATGAATTAGTTAATAAAAAGAGCCAGGTCAATTGATGATTCATGTGCAGAAAAAATATTAAATTTCTGTATCTTCTACACAAACATTTCAGGATAGTGGATTTAAGAACTAAATATGAAAAAAAAAATGAAAGCATAAAAACAAATATAAGAGAACTTTTGGTCTTTCCCAACCATAAAAGCTAGATTAACTACATAGTAATTTAAGATTCTCTACAATGAAGAACAAAATTTAAAAGACAAAGGATAAACTGGGAAAAAGTATTTACAGTATATATAGCCAAGAAAGGATTTAAGGGTCATAAGATGTAATGAGATCCTATAAAGAAGAAAATAAACAACTCAATAAGAAAAAAAACCCCACAATAACTAGCAAAGGATATAAATAGGCAGTTTACAGATAAAAATACAAAAGGCTAATAGATATTTTTCACCTGTGATATTAGCAAAAATTTTAAAGTTTGCCAATATTTAATATTGGTGAACATTTGGAAAATGGATATTCCCATACACTGATAAATGCTTTGAAGAGCAGTTTGTCAACATCCCTTACAGTTGAATATGCTCAGTACTTCCATCTAACATTTCTACTCCTAAGAATTTTTCTCATACAATATTTGCAGAATTGTTCTAAATATACATATGAAATATTACTTATAATACTAAATGTAATAACAGCAGAGAGAAAATTACCCTGATGCCCACGTTGCTTACATAACCATTAAAAGGAGTATTTATGTAGCCAACAAAAGGATTGAGTTAGAGCTATATTTACTAACATGATAAAATGTCCAAAAGATAGTAGTGCTAATGAATAAAGCAGATTGCACACAAAAAATATATAGTATAATCTCATCTGTGTAAATTTAGTATTAATAATCACTTTTATATATAATATATTCTACATACGTTAAAAGATGGTCAAATATGCGTCAAAGAATTGACCATGCTTCGTGGGGAACTTCTGCTTTCTACATTATACACTTCTGTGTTTTAGTTTTATACAACTCATGTTAAATGGCTTTCTATTTAGAAAAAACTAATCTATTAAAAACATAGAGAAAAAAGAGGAATAAATCTAACTGCTCTGAAGAGTCATAAAATTTATTTCAAACTTGGGTTGGGCCTCATCTGTCACATAAGCTATCAGTTATACACAGATACATTTTCTATATGACCTGTAATATATGCCTAGCTATTTAGAAACTATGGAGTGATATCCAAAGCCAATTCCTTAATTTAAGGGGGGAAAAAAAAATGAAGATGCTCTATAGTTATATTAATGAGGTTAATACCTAAATCTCCCAATGTCAACAATTCTAACTACAATAAGTGAAATTTCTGCCTTCTTTTGCATTTTGGTATTTGCAGATTCAAAACTTTCAACAACACCATCCCATGAGGTGCTCCCTTCTAATACAGAGCTCACAGGAAGTATATCCTCACAAGTCCATGCAGGAATCACAGACGTTTATTAGGCACTTTGGAAATGAACAAAACTGCATTTTACTAAGATCAGCAGAGTCCAAGTGCGTTATAATGAAGTTGCTCATCAAACACGTAAACATTGAACAAAAAGGTTATAAATCACAAAACATTCCAATAATATTATAGAGGTTTCTAATGAAATGGGACTTTGTTTTTCAAGCAAGATGACTAAAATAGAGCACCTCTACTTTTGGTTATTTCTTCAGGTGGATGATGCTGAGGAACCTAACAAAACAGGGGAAAATAAAGCACCCAGTAAGTTCCAGTCCATAGGAGTGCAAGTAGAAGAAGAGAAATGGTGAGTCCACATGCATTTGTCCCCTTTCGTCTTGATGTTGGCAAGTATGGTACAAGTATTTTTTCCCTATGAAAAACCTTGAAGATTCAGTGTTATTTTCCATTAACTTCTGGGAGCATTCAGAGGGGGAGCCTGAGTCAATATTAGCTGATTCCTTCCTCTACTTTGATACTGGAGACCACTCCATTTAAATGTTAGCTAGAATAGTAGTGCTGGGGCCCAAAATATGCCTCAATGGCACGTTGATTATTTTGAATTAAAACTACTTAAGAAACAGTCAACGCGAGAGGGATACTTTTACCCTCCTCTCTGTCTCCCTGAAAGCAGGAAATAAATTTCCCATGTGAAAGGTGCTCTCCTTGGACTGGGAGGTAGAAAGACACCATCATTACCAGAGATAGGGGACTCAGGGCTGAGAAGCCTGCATACTTGTTACTTTTTTTTTTTTTTTTTAACATCTTTATTGGAGTATAATTGCTTTACAATGGTGTGTTAGTTTCTGTTTTATAACAAAGTGAATCAGTTATACATATACATATGTTCCCATATCTCTTCTCTCTTGCGTCTCCCTCCCTCCCACCCTCCGTATCCCACCCCTCCAGGCGGTCACAAAGCACCGAGCTGATCTCCCTGTGCTATGAGGCTGCTTCCCACTAGCTATCTACCTTACGTTTGGTAGTGTATATATGTCCATGCCTCTCTCTCGCTTTGTCACAGCTCACCCTTCCCCCTCCCCATATCCTCAAGTCCGTTCTCCAGTAGGTCTGTGTCTTTATTCCCGTCTTACCCCTAGGTTCTTCATGACATTTTTTCTTTCTTAAATTCCATATATATGTGTTAGCATATGGTACTTGTTACTTCTTTACTAATTTACTACCTAAGCGCAAACTTTGCTTAAATTCCTTACTAATTAAACACCCAAAGCTAAGTTTCTTTGTCCTGTCAATCCCTCTCATATTTCTTGCTTCTTTGTCTAAAAAATATAAAAGCTATCTGCTTTGGCCACTTCTTAGGTCCCATTTCTATGCGACCTCTATGTGCACACAAATTAAATGGGTTTCTTTTTCTCCAGTCCACAGGACACAATCTGTCTTGTGTCAGTTTTATGACTGGTCCAACCACAGGAACTCAAGAGGAGAAAAGGGGAAATTTCCCCTTCCTGACAGTAGAATAAGTGGATCCCACTCACACACACATAAACACTGTGTGGAGTACTGTTGTGTTGCCAAACTATCCCTCTTCAAAAAACCGTCGCACTTTTGACTATAGACTTTTTAAGAGAAGAGGACTTATTGGTATTTTTATTTCTAGAGCTTAATAGTGTCTCATGTTTAGTACGTGCTCAATGAATGATGAATGAATGAACGGACAAATGAGGAGTAAGAAGGGGAGAAGACTCCCTGTCACTATCCAGGATCACCAGTTTCTTTAGATTGTTCTTTAAGATAAGCTTACTTTAGACTTAGTATCTAGAAGTAGGAAATTTAGAGTTTGAGAAGATCACAGAATCCGGAAGCTGGAAAGGACTCCTGAGGTCAGTCCATTCATTTTATAAATGAGAATTTGATCTGGAGAGGTTTGTGAGTTTCCCAGTCAAACTGTGAGGACCATGATGGATGGAACTATGTTTTATTGAGAGTAATACCCCCAGCTTCCAGACTGTGCTTTTCATATACTAAGTATGTAGTGAATGTTGGCTGAATGAAGTAAAACTGCAGTTATAGCGGGAGGAAGAACTCTATATTCTAAATCAGGATGTCAGTTCAACTTTGCCACTAACTTTTTATGTGTTAATAAGGAGAAATCAGTTGGATGTCATCCATCCAACCGTTCATCACCCATCCATTCAATAAATATCTATGGAATGTCTCCTATATACAAGGCCCCATGTAACATAAACTTAAAATCTGAGAAGAAGTCATGCATCAGTTCACGGAACGGGTCCTATTTTATAGCCTCCTGTTATTGACACTGCCTTTGTATCTAAAAGGTTTTCAATATACATATATATAACATTTTGATGCTACTATATCTGATGTAATTACACAATGCTGGAAGCCCAGAAAATTGGGACAACCCTAATGTGGAAACTAATATGACAAAAATTAGCAATAATTATACAACTATCCAAGTCTATTGACCCAGGAATTCCATTCATGGGGCTATCCTGAATGAAATCACTCAGTGAAAGGGAAAATGTTGTGGAACATTACCTATCATTGTAAAAGAAAAATGTCAATCATCAAATGTCAAGCAATAAGAGAATACTTTTGTAAGTTATAGCATGTCACCAGGATAGACTATTATACAGCTATTAAATGTGATTATAAAGAAGATGTGGAAACATGGGAGAAATTCCCATGATACGATGTTAAATGAAAAAGAGGACATAATACCCACATATAATATTCACAAAGAAGAACAAGGACTGAAATGTAATCTGTAAAAATGGTAGGTTTAGGAGTGATTTTTGTTTTCTTTTACTCTAAAATGTTTACTTATTGTATCTACTTCAAGTTTTAGTAATCATTATTTTCAAGCCAACCCTTCTGGCACATGTTCCTTTCATTGTTTTAGAAAATGTTTTGAAAATGTAAACTTAGTAGATATGAAAGATCTCATGGTAAGAAAACATATTCCTCCTTCCCCTACAAGCCCAACTTGCTTGTTTTCCTCAATGATGTAGTGGTTAAGAACACAGGCTCCTGAACCAAGATTCAAATTCTGACTCTTCCACCTACTAGCTGGGAGGCCTTGATCAAATTGCTAAATATCTTTTTGCCTTGGTTTCCTTATATGTAAAAAGAAGATAACAGGCAGTTTCTGGTCCAGCAGGTAAAGAAGAGCTTAGAAGTCACCACTCTGTTTTAACAACAAGTAAAAAAGCTGTTCAAACTGAAAAATCAACAACTCTTCTTAAACCAGTCAGAGAAGTGAGGCCACAAGAAAAATCAGTGCTCTAGGTACTGCAGAGACTCACAGACACAGAGAATCACAACTTGCTGGAGTAGAAACCCACAAGAAAAGCCCCATGCGAACCAGTACCAGGGTAGGAAAACATGAACTGTAATTGATGAATTGCTGGCAGCTCAGGGAGGACAAGTCTGAGAGTTGAAATTTTTACAGGGACCCAGTCAGAGGGGGGCCTCCTTACTTTCATGATTCTTAACTGCAGAAGATCTACCAGGTCCTCACAGTGGAAATCAGAGAAGAATCCTCTCACGCTTCTGATGGAGAGAGGGGAAAGGAACCATTCTGAAATATGCCAGAGCATTCTGTTCTTAACAAGATCTGCCTGCAGGAGAAACTAATTTACCAGAGCCTTATCTGCTGGGTTTCTAATCAGAGCCTAAATCTATCTGGGAGAAGGGAAATACCTAACCCCAGCCAGCCCCGTCTTGCCATCCTGTCCTGCAGTGGGGGGCAGGTGGGGAGAGATTGAGAAACACTGTTGAAGTTCACAGTCCAAGGGCACAGGCTCATTGAAAGACTAAGACCTAATCGTAGGACTAGAGAATGCTTCCCCTCCCCACCACCTCACCACCACGTTTATTAAAAACCCATTATTCACCACGGTTGTTTTACCTAGTACATCATGTCCATCTTTCAACAATGACTTACAAGGCATACTAAAAGGTAAAAAACACAGCTTGCAGAGACTGAACAAGCACTAGACTCAGAGTCATCTATGACAAGAATGTTGGAAGTCTGGGTGTACTCTGATGCTTTTGCAAAAATGTTCCTATAAAAGGGTTTCATCTTCAAGGAATTCATGGAAAAGACTCTGACAAGTACAGGTTTTTGGTAACTGACTATACTGCTGAACTGAATGAATAAGCATTGTCAGAACTCTAAGGGAAAACTGATGAATTCATAAAAGTGCTAACAAAAGATCAAGATAAAAAAAATTAATTACATGGGACTGAGTGAACTGATGAGAATGATTATAATTTTTGACTTTCTGTTTGAATAAAAAAAAAAAATCCCACAAGGACTCAGAGGCAAAAAATATACAAATCAATTTTCACTGCAAAGTAAAGTAGCTGTTACAGTGGAGGATTACTGCACTGAATGTCAATAGTATGACATAGTATGAGTGTGTTTTGTGTTTGGTAATTGCAATCATTGTTGCTTTTGTTGTGGTCATCCATTTACAATGCTTGGGGTCAGTTTATTTACCTCTTGTAAAAATAAAATACAGTGTGTGTGTGAAAAAAATAAATAAAAGATTTAAAAAGTTAAAAAAATACTGAAAGCAGGAAAAAAATAAGGTTGGATGGATGGCTGGGTAGATGGAGAGATAATAGGAAGTATTCATAAGTTCACTGGTGAAATTTGGTAGGTTGAATCAATTGAATCTAAATCAAATATTTCTTTAGAGGGTATGGAGACATGCAGCTTTTAGGTTAAATGACAGTTTAGAGAAGTGGCAAGTAAATAAAGGTTTTGTACATTAAAATAAAGGTCTGGGTTACACAGTTTGATAGCAATTAAACAAAAAAGAATGTTGGAAGTAACAGATCAGGAATTTTTTTACAGTATGATTAAAATGCTAAAGACTTTAATAGAAACAGCAGACAGCATACGAGAACAGATGAATAATGTAAGCAGAAAAATAAAAATTCTAAGAAAAAAAAAAAACAAATGCTAGAGATTGGAAACACTGTACCAGAAATGAAGAATGCTTTTGATGGACTCATTAGTAGACGAGTCATGGCTGAGGAAAGAATCTCTGAGCTTGTGGATACAACAGTAGAAACCTCTAAAACTGGAAGCAAAGAGGAAACAAAACCTGAAAAAACTCAGAACAGAATATCCAAAAACTCTGGGACAATTACAGAAGGTGAACATATGCATAATGAGAATACCAGAAGGAAAAGACAGAAAGGGACAGAAGCAACATTTGAAGCAATGGTGACTGAAAATTGCCCCAAATTAGTGTCAGACACCAAACTATAGATTTAGGAAGTTCATAGAAGGCCAAGCAGGATAAATGCCCAATACAATACACCTAGACATGTCATATTCAAAGAAAACCAAGGAAAAATTCCTGAAACAAGCCAGAAGAAAAAGACACCTTTCCTATTGAGGGGTAAAAATAAGGATTATATGTGACTTTTCCTCAGAAACCATGCAAATAAGAAGAGAATAGAGTGAAATATTTAATATTTGAGAGAAAAAAACACCAGCCTAGAATTCTATACTCTGTGAAATTATCCTTTAAAAAGGAAGGAAAAATAAAGACTTTCTCAGACAAACAAAAATTGAGGGACTTTGTAGCCAGTAGATCCAACTTGTGGAAATGTTAAAAGAAGTTCTTCAGAGAGAAGGGAAATGATATAGGCCAGGAACTCAGATCTACATGAAGAAAGGAAGAGCATCAGAGAAGGAAAAAGTGAAGGTAAAAGAAAAACTTTCATTTATCTTATTCTTAATGGATCTAACAGATAACAGTTTGTTCAAAATAATAATAGGAACAATATATATGAATATACTATACTCTTGAGTATAAATGAATTGAATAACAGCAATCATACAAAGGATGAAAGGTAAGAATTAGGGCTACTTAATTATTATAAGGTACTTGCACTACTCTTGAAGTGATATAGTGTTATTTGAAAATGAACTTGGATTAGTTGTAAAATGTACAGTGAAAACTCTAGGGCAACCACTAAAAAGAGTGAAAAAGAAGTATAACTTACATGCTAAGAAAAGAGGGAAATGTGTGGAAGACAAAACTAGGACAACAAATAGAAAACAGTTAACAAATATGGTAGACATTAATCCAACGATATCAATAATCACTTTAAACGTCAATTGTCTAAATATACCAATTAGAAGACAGACGTTGTCAGACTGGATTAAAAACAATACCCAATTTTATGTTTTCTATGAGGAACCCACGTTAAATATAAAGACACATACAGATTAAAAGTAAGGGGATCGGACTTCCCTGGTGGTGCAGTGGTTAAGAATCCACCTGCCAGTGCAGGGGACACGGGTTCAAGCCCTGGTCTGGGAAGATCCCACATGCTGCAGAGCAGCTAAGCCCGTGTGCCACAACTACTGAGCCTGAGCTCTAGAGCCTGTGAGCCACAACTACTGAGCCCACGTGTCACAACTACTGAAGCCTGTGCGCCTAGAGGCTGAGCTCCACAACAAAGAGAAGCCACTGCAATGAGAAGCCCGTGCACCACAACAAAGAGTAGCCCCCCTACTTGCCGCAACTAGAGAAAGCCCATGTGGAGCAACGAAGACCCAACGCAGCCAAAAATAAATAAATTTATTTAAAAAAATAAGAATAAAAGTAAGGGGATCAGAGTGAAGTAAGTCGGAAAGAGAAAAACAAATACCGTATGCTAACACACATATATAGAATCTAAAAAAAAAAAAATGGTTCTGATGAACCTAGGGGCAGCACAGGAATAAAGATGCAGACGTAGAGAATGGACTTGAAGATGCGGGGAGGGGGAAGGGTAAGCTGGCACGAAGTGAGAGAGTAACATTGACATATATACACTACCATATGTAAAATAGATAGCTAGTGGGAAGCAGCTGCATAGCACAGGGAGATCAGCTCGCTGCTTTGTGACCACCTAGAAGGGTGGGATAGGGAGGGTGGCAGGGAGATGCAAGAAGGAGGGGATATGGGGATATACGTATACATATAGCTGATTCACTTTGTTATACAGCAGAAACTAACACAACATTGTAAAGCAATTATACTCCAATAAAGATGTTAAAAAAATTTTTTTTTTAAAGTAAGGGAATGGAGAAAGACATACCATATTAACACTAGTCAAAAGAAAGCAGGAGTGGCTATATTAATTTCAGACAGCAGACTTTGGAGTAAGGGAAATTATCAGAGATAAGGAGGGATATTACATAATGATAAAGGGTTCAGTTCTCCAAAAAGACATAACAATCTTTAATGTTTATATGCCTAATAAGAGCATCAAAATACATGAGGCAAAAACTGATAGTATCGCAAGGAAAAACAGATGAATCCACTCTTATATTTGAAAACTTCAACCCCCTCTATCAAAAATGGACAGATCCAGAAAGCCAAATATCAGAAAAGACATAAATGACCTCAACAGCACCATCAGTCATCTGAATATAATTGACATCCGTAGACTACTTCATCTAACAGCAGCAGATTACACATTCTTCTCAAATTCACATGGAACATTCACCAAGATAGACCACATTCCGGGCAACAAAACATATCTTGATACATTTTAAAGAGTAAAAGTTACACAATGTCTGCTCTCAGACCACAGTGGAATTAAACTAGAAATCAATAACAGAAAGATGGCTGGAAATTTCCAAAATATTTAGAGATTAAACAATACATTTCCAAATGACACATGAGTCAAAGAAGAACTCTCAATAGAAATTTTTTAATATTTTGAACTGAATGAAAATAAAAACA
Organism: Stenella coeruleoalba; assembly: GCF_951394435.1. NCBI lineage: Eukaryota > Metazoa > Chordata > Mammalia > Artiodactyla > Delphinidae > Stenella > Stenella coeruleoalba. Next base: position 55,467,685 of record NC_137160.1, on the reverse strand, counting down.
CAACTTATCAAAACTTGTGTGATGCAGAAAAAATAGCACTTAGAGCAAAATTTATAGCATTGAATGCATATGTTAGAAAGGAAGAAAGATCTAAAGTCAATTGCCTATGCTTCCACCTTACCAGACTAGAAGAAGAAGAGCAATTAAATCCAAAGTAAGCAGAAGAAAAGAAACAATAAAAACTAGAGCAGAAATTAATGAAATTGAAAATAGCAAATCAATATAGAATATCCACAAAACCAAAAGCTTATTCTTTGAAAAGACCAATAAAATTGATAAGCCTCTAGTCAGGCTAACTAAGGAAAAAAAGAAAGAAGACACAAATTACTAATATCAGAAATTAAGGGACTTCCCTGGTGGTACAGTGGTTAAGAACCTGCCTGCCAATGCAGGGGACATGGGTTTGATCCCTGGTCCAGGAGGATCCCACATGCCGCAGAGCAACTATGCCTGTGCGCCACAACTACTGAGTCTGCGCTCTAGAGCCCACGAGCCACAACTACTAAGCCCGCGTGCCACAACTACTGAAGCCCACATGCCTAGAGCCTGTGCCCTGCAACAAGAGAAGCCAATGCAATGAGATGCCTGCGCACCTCAACGACAGAGTAGTCCACTAGAGAAAGCCTGTGCGTAACAGCGAAGACCTAACACAGCCAAAAATAAATAAATAAAAGAAATTAAAAAAAGAAATTAGAGGGGGACATCACACAAATCCCATGGAAATTAAAAGGATAATAAAGGGGGCTTCCCTGGTGGCACAGTGGTTGAGGGTCCGCCTGCCAATGCAGGGGACACAGGTTCGTGCCCCAGTCCGGGGGGGATCCCGCATGCCGCGGGGCAGCTGGGCCCGTGAGCCATGGCCGCTGGGCCTGCGCGTCCAGAGCCTGTGCTCCGCAGCGGGAGAGGCCACAACAGTGAGAGGTCCGCGTACCGCAAAAAAAAAAAAAAAAAAAAAAAAAAAGGATAATAAAGGAATATTATGAACAACTCTATGCCCACAAATAATAACCTAGATAAAATGCACCAATTCCTTAACATATAAAATCTGCCAAAACTCACACAAGAAGAAATAGACAATCTGAATAGGCCTATATCTATTAAAGAAATTGAATCAATAAATAATAATCATCCAAAAGAGAAATCACCAGGCCCAGATGGGCTCACTGGTGAATTCTACAAAATATTTAAGGAATGACTTATATCAATCTTCTATAATCTCTTCCAAAGATAGAAGCAGATGGAATACTTCCTAAATCATCCTATGAGGCCAGCATTACACTAATACCAAAACCAGAAAAAGACATGATGAGAAAAGAAAACTGCATTCCAATATCTCTCATGCACATAGATGCAAAAATTCTCAAGTATTAACAAGTCAAATTCAACAATATAGAAAACAAATTGTACACCATGACCAAGTAGGTTTTATCTCAGATATGCAAGTCTGGTTCAACATTTGAAAATCAATTAATGTGATCCATCACATCAACTGGCTAAGAAGAAAAACCACATGAACACATCAATAAATGCAGAAAAAGCATTTGACAAAATCCAATACTAACTCCCGATCAAAAATTTTCAGCAAACTAGGAATAGAGGGGAACTTTCTCAACTTGATAAGGAATATCTATGAAAAACCTACAGCCAACATATTAGTTAATGGTGAGGACCTTGAAGCTTTTGTGCTAAGATCAGGAACGAGGCAAGAATGTTCCCTCTTACCACTGCTTTTCAGTATCATACTGGACGTCTTGGTTAGTGCAATAAGGCAAGAAAAGGAAATAATAGGTGTACAGATTAGAAAGGAAGAAACAAAACTGTGTTCACAGATAACACGATTGTCTACATAGAAAATCTGAATGAATTGACAAAAAAACTCCTGGAACTAACAAATAATTATACCAAGTTTGCAGGATACAAGGTGAATATACAAAAGTTAATCACTATCCTGTATACCAGCAATGAAATAAGAAAAAGAAATAAGCTATCAAGCCACAAAAAGCCAAGGAGGAAACTTAAATGCAGGTTATTAAGTAAAAGAAGCCAATCTGCAAAGGCTACATACTGGATGATTCCAACTATACAACACTCTGGAAAAGGCAAGACTATAGAGACAGTAGAAAAACAGTGTTTGGGGGAAGGGAAGTGTATATAGGCAGAGCACAGATGATTTTTAGGGCATTGAGACTATTCTGTATGATACTACAGTGGTGTCATTTTACATCTGTGCAAACCCATACAATATACCACACCAAGAGTGAACTTTAATGTGAACTGTGAACTTTGGATGGTAATGATACGTCAGTGAAGGCTCATCACTAGTAACAAATGCATCACTCCAGTGGGAGATGGTGATGGCGGGGAAGCTGTATATGTCAAGGCGTAGGAGGTATATGGGAAATCGCTGTACTTTCTGCTCAGTTTTGCTGTGAACCTAAAACTTCTCTAAAATTTATTAATTTTAAAAAAGAGAGAGAAGGATACACAATAGGGTAAACATCAGTGTTGTCCTGTTGGGGTGTTTTGTTTAACATATGTAAAACATTTAGAAAAATACTTGACACACAGGAAGCACTATATAAGTGTTTCCTGTTCTATTAGGTACCTAAACAGAATCTCTCTAAAGATTGACATCTCAAGAAAGCAATTATACCATCTCTTCTTTAAAAATAAGAGAGGGCTGCCCTGGTGGCGCAGTGGTTGAGAGTCCGCCTGCCGATGCAGGGGACACGGGTTCGTGCCCCGGTCCGGGAGGATCCCACATGCCGCGGAGCGGCTGGGCCCGTGAGCCATGGCCGCTGAGCCTGCGCGTCCGGAGCCTGTGCTCTGCAACGGGAGAGGCCACAACAGTGAGAGGCCTGCGTACCGTAAAAAAAAAAAAGAGAAAATTCAGACTTCCCTGGAGGTCCAGTGGTTAACACTCTGTGCTCCCAATGCAGGGGGTACGGGTTGGCCCCTGATCCCTGGTCAAGGCCAAAAGTAAAAATTAAAAAAATATATATATATAAAATGAAAATAAGAGAAAATCATCTTAATTTTTTAAATGTACTTCAAACATTTCCCCTGCAGCCAACAATTCTATATCACCAAATTCATGCCCTGACACTTGTCCATCTACAGGAGTGTTTAATATTACATTATTTGGACGTGCCTAATAGCAACCCCCAAACTTCAAATGAGCTACTTTCATCACGTTATTAAAAAGTTGAATAATTAATAAATTATTGAAGTCTGTAGGATGCTCAGTTCCTCTGTAAACTGAGTGATTTCTTTTAAATTCATCCCCCAAAAGGGCTAGCAGCCCCAATTTTGCTGCTTAACCTTCCAAAATATACCCGTCCTCAAAGGTCACTTTGCAGTTAACCTCTATGAAGTAAATAAGCATTAAAAAATGGATGTTAATGATTGTTTTGAGCCTTTCCAAAAGAAACCCACTGTCAAACAAGCAGGGATTACTTGTTTCTTCTGTTTCTAATTATAATTCTTTTTATAATTTTGCTGGTATTCTTTCACTTAGATAGGATCTTAAAACATAAAATTGGGCAGATGGATTTCTTAAAGACAGCAGTGGGATTTTTTTAAAAAAACTTATCCAGTGATAAAGTTGAGACGCTTATTTTCGCATTGAATGGCCATTACAATCCATCTTTTCCTTCCCCCAATAAACAGACTGATAAACAACACTAACCTAACAAAAAGTGAAAACAGAAAGAAAATAGAGCCAGAGAAAGAAAGAGATAGTGCAAAGAGAGGAAAATTAAAAGACGTCGGAAGAGACCCAGAGACTCCTCACCACCTTTTGAAACCATCACAATTTAGGAACCAAATCCGACATAACAAAGTCCATCTGCCTGATCCATCTATTCAGAGGCAGACTTGTGAATTCAGGGTGCTCTTCAGTGCACCCTGAAGGAAAATTAATAACTCATTAGTAAAAACATAAAATGCACTGGCTAACCAACCTACTTCAAGAAAAAGAATCGAAATGGAGTATCACAAATCTTCCTGGTATACTTTCAGGCAGGCATCCCATCCTGAAAATGCCATTGGTAGCAGAAGCGCCACGTCCATTCTCCAGAGCTGCCCCACTGTGGGGACTGGGCACAAAGGAAGGCTGCCTAAAGATCACTAGTTTAAATGCCATGGCAGCTCCAAGCCAGACTCAATGAATGCATGTGGTTTTGAAGCAAGACTGCTTTCTTAAGCCAATAAAGAAACGCCTCGTCTCCATCCAACATTAGCTATCTGTCCCCAATTCCTGTTTCACGGGTCAGCTAGTAGGATTATTCGGTAGGATCCACATGGCATATTTTTGCTGCTCTGCAGGACTGATCCTAAGCAAAGCAGGCGTATCTTGCCAACCCCTCTCCCGGGGACACTCCCCTCAGCTGCTGCTCTATTGCAGGGCCTCCAAGCATCCCACCCCCATTCTCTCTCATCCTTTGGACGGCTCGCCAGGAGTTTGCATGAGGTCTTCTTGCCTTTCAAGCTGATAATTAGCAAATCTAGTAAACCAACCCTTTCTATTGACTTAGGTGAAAAAGCTAAAAGGCTCCCAGGGATCTCCTCTTTCCTTCCAAGTAACAATTGTATTTCAACAGTAGTTCAAACTAGACTTTCTTACATTAGCCCACTAGCGACTCCAAGACTCTTAACAGTGGACACAAAGAGGAAGAATATTATCATCTTCATTATAAACATAGCATATGCAGATTTACTTGCAGGAAAACATACAGCAGTGTGCTAACAGTCTATATAACTCTCTGATGTACTTTGGAGCAACTGAAAAAACTGTGATTATACGTGTGGATGGAGAGATAGAGAGATATCTTTTTAAGTGTTATCTATCTTTTCTATAACAATTGTGTGTTATTAATATACTTAATGATAAGAAAAGTAAGATAGTATTTATACATTATGAAAATTTATAAATTACAGAAATAAAATAAAAATTTCCCATAATCCCGTCCATTAACCATGAACTAATAAAGGGGTATAATTTTACCCATGCTTTTTCCATGAACATTTTGCAAGTTGTTGAAATCATCCTATGTATAAAATTCAGTAATGTTTTAAAAATCAACTATTACAACAAGGGCTTTATCATTATTAAAAATTCATGACAAATACTTCTTTTAATGGTTACACAATATTCAAGAATATGGGTGGACCATAATTTGCTTCCCCTTTCTCTCCCTGTTGAATATCTACATTATTTCTAGATTGACTTTTGATTAAAGGTGGCAAAAAAAATACACACATCAATCTTTGAGACCTTCTGAAACTAAATGACAGTAAAAGGATTTTGTGTTTGTTTTGGCACAAACTGTCAAGGATGAAGAGAACAAAAGAAGAAAAAATACAACAGCAAAATTGTGACAGCTGGAAGGCAGATAGACAAGTGATACCTGACTTAGGCGACCAGAAAAAGCTGAACCTAAAGCCAGTGATGCAGAAATCTAAGATGTAATTCAATTTAAGTTTCAGAACCCACAAAAGGCACGGGCATTGACAGCACTGGATGTAGGGGTGAAGGTGGAGCTAAAAGCTGTCTGAATCTACAGTCAGGTGACAGACAGCCCTTCCCCACTCTGGCAGGAGACAGGAGGCTTCCCTTCAGGGGCTAAAACAAAGGGTCCTGGGTCTGGAGGACAGTTGAGGGCAGTTTGCTGTAATGAAAATAGGAGGATAAATGAAAATTCACAAACATAATGTTGAGGCACCTGCCCCAAGCGTTCTGTGTTCACTCAGCTCCCAGAATCCCGGCAGCCACGTTCCCTCTACACGGGCATATGGAACAGTCTATGGTGGGAGAGTGGACCAGTCTGAGCCCAAAGACCCAAAGAAACCGCCATCAGGGATTTTGCAGGTGAAAGCCCAGTCAGATCACCTGACGCTGAGGATCGCAGTGGATGAGCCCCTCACCAAGGCACAGACTTCTCCGGAGGCTTTTACTATGCCTTTCAAGGAGGCATGTGGTAGAGTGGGGCCCAAGGACGGTGAAACACAACTTAATAAATCTTGTCTGGTCAAGACAGAAACAAAAAATGAGGGGCTTACAGTAAGGGAAACACTTCATTTGTTTAAGAGGAACATTTTCGAAAAGACTGATTAAAAAATGCAATTGCTCCTTTTACTCAAGTGGAACTTGAAAAAGAAATGATGTTGTTGATTTAATCGTTATTACTGCTTTCCTTTGTCACATAGGTTTATTTGTTCATTTCAGATAAACTGATTTTTTCTCCTTCTTTGGGTCCTGGTGATATGCTATCCCAGCTCAAAGTTGGCTGAAAAGTCTCCTATCTGGGACTTCTCTGGTGGTGCAGTGGTTAAGAATCTGCCTGCCAATGTAGGGGACACGGGTTTGAGCCCTGGTCCCGTGAGATCCCACATGCCGCAGAGAAACTAAGCCCAGTGTGCCACAACTACTGAGCCCGCGTGCCACAACTACTGAAGCCCATGCGCCTAGAGCCCGTGCTCCACAACTGAAGAGTAGCCCCCACTCGCCGCAACTAGAGAAAGCCCGTGCACAACAACGAAGACCCAACGCAGCCAAAAATAAATAAATAAATAAACTTATATTTTAAAAAAAGAAATTAAAAACTTAACAGAGAACTGGAAAACCCAACAGAAGAGTTGGAAGGTACACGTGAAGACATTTCTAGAAAAACATACAAAAAGGAGAAAAGCAAAGAAAGAAGTAAATATAGAATTCAGGAAACACGTGATCCAGCACAAGAAAGGGGGAAAGGAAAGGTTGATGGAGAAAAGGGATCCCCAGACAATGGTGGTGCAGCAGGTCTGGGGAGCGACCAGGTGAGAGGGAGCAGGTCAGAAGCTGTGAAAGATTTGTTCAGGAAAACTGGTAGGATTCCTAATCTGTTTCAATGCATGGAGAGGACATTTACATACCTGGAGGAATTTTGAGGATTAAGTGCTAAGTACATCAAAATTAAACACATTTTTAAAAGGAAAAAAATGTGCAGGAAATAGAATTTAATATGGCCTATTTGTTTGCTAGGGCTGCCATAACAAAGTATCACAGACTGGGTGGCTAAAACAACAGAAATTTATTTCCTCACAGTTCTGGAGGCTAGAAGTCCAAGATCAAGGTGTCAGGAATGTTGATTTCTTCTGCAGCCTTTGGTTTGTAGATGGCCATCTCCTTCCTGTCTTCAGATGTTCTTCCCTCTGTGTCTGTCTGTGTCAAAATTTCCTCTTCTATGAGGATATCAGTTACACTGAATTAGGGCCCAACCACATGACTTCCTTTTACTTTAATTACCTCTTTAAAGGCCCTATCTCCAAATATAGTCACATTCTGAGGTACAGGGAATTAGGACTTCAACAGGAATTTGTGGGAGGAGCACACAATTCAGCCCATAACACATGGTCAGCTGTGAATACTATTTTCTGCTCATAATAATGTGGCCATAAAAGGCAAGGTCTGAATATTGGTCCAAATTTACAATGCAAGTATATTAGGAGAATGGAAAAATACAGGAACAGACCAGAAATGCATTTGTGTGTGTGTGTGTGTGTGTGTGTGTGTGTGTGTGTGTGTGTGTGAGAGAGAGAGCGAGAGACAGAGACAGAGACAGAGACACTGAGAGAGGAAGGAAGAATGATGATGAGGTGAGAGAAATCTAAATCTTCATCTTTCCTATGGACAAATGCTGAATATAAAAAAAGAATAGCAATTTTTTTTATTTAGAAATAGTGTTTGTAAGTGGCTGCCTCTGGAGCAGTAAATTGTTATGTACGTGGGCCAGGAATTTCTATTTTTCATAGCCAGCCTTGTGGAACCATTTGATATTTTAAAACTGTGCACGGGACTTCCCTGGTGGCGCAATGGTTGAGAGTCCGCCTGCCGATGCAGGGGACACGGGTTTGTGCCTCGGTCCGGGAAGATCCCACATGCCGCGGAGCGGCTGGGCCCGTGAGCCATGGCTGCTGAGCCTGCGCGTCCGGAGCCTGTGCTCCACAACGGGAGAGGCCACAACAGTGAGAGGCCTGTGTACTGCAAAAAACAAAAAAAACAAAAAAAACAAAAAACTGTGCATGTATAAACATAAAAAGTGGACTGATCAAAATAATAATATATAATATTGTGATAAATACCTCTGTACAGTATGTATTTTCACTATTTCAGATGATCCCATTTCCTGAAATGGAATTCCTGGGTCTAAGAATTATAACATTTTTTAATGTTCTTGATATCCATTTTTAAATAGCTCCTGAAAAAAAATCTGTACCACTTTACACTGAGAGCGAGGCACTTGAGAGCACAGATACCTCCCCAAATCCCATCATGTACTTTGTTTTAACAGCTGTATTTTATTTTATTTTATTTTATTTTTGCGGTACGCAGGCCTCTCACTGTTGTGGCCTCTCCCGTTGCGGAGCACAGGCTCCGGACGCGCAGGCTCAGCGGCCATGGCTCACGGGCCCAGCCGCTCCGCGGTATGTGGGATCTTCCCAGACCAGGGCACGAACCCATGTCCCCTGCATCGGCAGGTGGACTCTCAACCACTGCGCCACCAGGGAAGTCCTTAACAGCTTTATTGAAGTTAATGAACATACAGTAAACTATACATAAGTAAAGTGTACCCTTTGATAAATTTTGACATATATTTGTCAAATCTATATATATATGTGAAATGAAACTATCACCACCACCAAAATAGAGAACACATCCATCACTCCCAAAAGTCTCCTCCTATATAGTCACTCCCTCCTTCCCACCCACTCCTCCTCCCCTACCAGTTTCCCCACTTGCTGTCACTTGTTTGCATTTTCCAGAATTTTATTGAAATAAAATCTTGCAGTACGTAATCCTTTTTGGCCTGGTTCCTCTCAGTTGGCATAAGGACTTTGAGGTTCGTCCACGTTTTGCATGTATGAATAGTCTGAACCTTTTACTGCACATTAGGATTTCAATGTATGGATATACCAAATTTGTTTATTCAGTGACCTGTCGATGAACACTTAGGTCATCTCCAGTTTCGAGTAATTAAAGTAAAGCTGCTATGAACATTGTGTACTAATCTAACATATGCTTTCATTTCTCTTAGGTAAAAACCTAGGAGTGGGTTGGGTCTAATGGGATGTGAATATTTAATGTTTTAAAAAACAGCCAAAGAGTTTTCCAAAGTGGTATACATTTTACATCCCTACTGTGTGCGAGTTCCTTTGTTTCATGTTATCCCTACCGTGTACGAGTTCCAGTTGCTCCATATTATTGTCAATATTAGGTATGGTTGGTCTTTTTAATTTTAGGAATGTTAATAGATACGTGGTATTCTCTCATTGTGGTTTTAATTTGCATTTCCCTAATGCATGATGATGTTGAACATCTTTTCATGAACTTATTTTCTATCCATATATCTTCTTTAGTGAAATGTCTACTCAAATCTTTAAAAACAGAACTAGCTTTATCTATATTATTATTGAGTTGTGTGAGTACTTTACCTTCCGGACACACGTTCTTTATCAGACAGGAGATTTGCAAGTATTTTCTCTTTGTCTGTGGCTTGTCTTTTCATTCTCTCAGAGTTGAAAAGCAGTAATTCATGATTTTAACAAAGTCCCGTTTTTCTTTTCTGGATTGTGCTTTCAGTGTCATACCTAAGAAATCTTTGGCTAATTCAAGGCGACAAAGTTTTTCTATGTTTCCTTCCAGAATGTTTATAGTTTTCGATTTTACGGCCTATGACCTATATTTGAGTTAATTTTTATATATGGTGCAAGGTATGGGTCAAATTTTTTGCATATGAATATCCTTTGTACCTTTTCTCATTCATTGATATATAAAAATGGATATATTTTTGCATTCTCTGTGTTGTTCCATTGATCTAAGTGTCCATCTTTATGCCAGTGCCACACTGTCTTGACTATTGTAGCTTTATAATAAGTCTTGAAATCAGGTAGTGTAAGACCACCAACTTCCTTCTTTTTAAAGCTCTTTTTTTACAGCTATTTTAGGTCCTGCACATATTCTGTCAGCTTTGCTCACTGATATTTCATATTTTTCTTGCTGTTGTAAATGGTATTATTTTAATTTCAGCTTCCAATTATCCACTGATAGATCATATAAATACCAGTTTTTGGGTATGTAACTCTTCTTTTACAGCTGTTTCAGATAGAAGTGTAAATAAATTCAATCATTCTTACTCCATCTTGGCCAGAAGCAGAACTCATCAATGTAGGTTTTATTTGGCTTGTAGGTAGGGTAAGCCCTGTCATTTAGCACTATTCTCTGGTTGGAAGGTCATGGAATGTACTGGAAGGTATGGAAATCACGGGGAAAGAAAGAGCATTTCAATCAAAGAGATCCAAATTAAAAGTAACTTTACCTTTCCATATCTAAAGTTTACAAGTTGGATACAATGAACACCAGTGGTCTCTTTTAGGCTATGTTCTCTGATTCAACATTCCAGCAATGTTCCCTCAATTTTAAAGTAGCATTACACACAGATGGAGACTTTGAGTTGAAGGTCTAGGCCCAGTCTCCTGGGTCTTGCCTTTCTGCTTGTTACCCTATTTCCCAGGTTGCTATATTGCTCTCATAATCTCTAGTTTGCAAACAAGAGATAAATGTGGATAAGTGCGTGGTATGTGTTCTGGCTTCCTGCCCCCATCCCCACTCAAATATCTTTTATAAGCTTAGATATTTATATGTGTTTTGGAACAATTTATCAAGCAATAATTTTTGGTCCTCACAATTGAAAGGGTTAAGGGGAGCTAGAAGCTTTGCAATGGTGTACTTTTGCGTTATTTGTTAACATTGTCAAGTTGACAAATCGATATGTCTTTAGTGGTTGTACAGAGAGAAGCTACTGGTCGCACAGCAATTTTCTGGCAAGAAAACTCCAGAATGTTATTTTCCTAGTGTATGTGTATTTAATATTTCCATTTATGTCTTCGTAAACTACTTCTTTACTGTCTGGCCTATTTATCTGGAGCTCATCCAAGTGAGAGTCATTGTTACTGCAAGGACTATTTACCTACAGCAACCAGGGAATTAGAGAAAACTCATCCCGGAATAAATGGGTAGTAAGTCACTTTGTGGCCTTTTCCTCCCTCTTCAACTCCCTCACCCGCCATTCCTTTGTTAAATAGATGAAGTTGGAAAACAGTGAATGTCTACAGCAGGATGTGCGCGTCTGGAGGTGTGGACATGCAAAGGGAACATGCATCTATGTTCATTTATGGGATGAGGATGAGAGCAGATGGGTATTTTGGTTATTTGCATAATAGCTTCTGGTCTTTCTTATCCCCAGTTGGTGGAACCATCTCCTTCTTTCCTATGTTACAAAATAATACACAGACTTCGAGGACACACCTAATGGTTAGGGGGATAAATGCTGGCATCAAAATGTGCTTGTGCGGAATTCCCTGGCAGTCCAGTGTTTAGGACTCAGTGCTCTCACTGCCGGGGCCCTGGGTTCAATCCCTCGTGGGGGAACTAAGATCCCGCAAGTCGTACCGTGTGGCAAAAAGAAAAAAATGTGCTTGTGAATGACACTCGCCACGTCAGCAGGTTTGTGAATGCACAGATTGAGTCACAGGTGTGGAAGGAAAGCACACTAGCATCTATTGTGAGAGCTGCTCCCCATTTCTAGAAACAAAAGCCTACTTTTGTTTTCTCACCAAAATTACCTCTATTTCCATACAATTCTGAGTTTTTAACATCTCCCTTGCTTCACACTTAAAGCTTGTGGCCTCAAAACTGGGTGGAACAAGCATGTTCCAAGGGAGCATTGTTTTCTCTTTTAACACCATGTCAACTGCTACAAAAGATCTCTTTTGATTGTAAGTGACTTAAATATGTAAACATTTGGGCTTGTAGTGATTTGTGCCTTTTCAACTAAGCAGAATGCTAAAAACAAAAAGCCAACATGGAGGCAGCATCTTCTGACAGCCAGTTCAGGGACCACAGACTTGGCAAGAACTTCGGCAGTCAAAAACATCCAGCCTTTGCCAACCCAGAAGCTTTGGATCAATCCCATGCCGCACAGCTTCCTTGTAGTATGACAAAGCCTAGCACTCACCCTCCATATTATACTTGACAAACAATCTCTTTTCTTTGCCAAGTTAACAATACCATAACCTAGCCAAAAAGTTCTTCCCGTACACCTGACTTTCAAAGGTGTGGCATTCATGCAATTTAAATTTCAAAAGCCTGAAACTTGGCAATTCCTGATATGCCTCATACATCTTTTTCTTTCTTTCCCTTTCTTTCTTTCCTTTCTTTCTTTCCCTTTCTTTCTTTCTTTGTTTCTTTCTTTCTCTCTCTCTCTCTCCTTCCTTCCTTCCCTCCTTCCTTCCCTCTCTCCTTCTTTCTGTCCTTCTTTCCTTCCTTCCCTCTTCACTCTCTCCCTCCCTTCCTTTCTCTTCCTCCTCTCTCCCTCTTTCTTTCTTTCTTTTTACGTGCTTTTCAAGATAATTTAGTTGGCAAGAAGAAAAATAACCATCTTACTCACAAGCCTATGGTCCCCATTTGACCCCAAAACAAGACCCAATAAAAGAGAATTGTGAGTGAGACTTCTCGGGCTCTTGTTCGTTACCTGGGGTCAGGAGCCATCGAATGACCCAATGTTCTGGTTGCTGAGGGAAAGCCATTCCTTCTGGGGCACAGTCAGCTCAAGGATGTTTTGTTGAGGCTCCCAACCAAGGTTCCCATAGTGACACCCATCAAGGATACAGCACCTGCCCGGCTGGTACTAAGGCGAGAACGGCCGAATGCTGGGCCCTCGCAGAATCTATCAGGTGATACCAAGCCCGCTCTCATCACTTTCCATTCCCTCCCTTTCTTTTATTTGACAAATGCATTACAATTATTTGGCCTAGAGAGAGTCTTCATGTAGAAAACGTATTCTAATTTTCTTTGCTTAAAGAGAGCTTCAGGCAAACGTATGATGAACGTGGAGGGTTTTAAATCACCAATAGATGCTTGGGTTGAGGTAGTTTTACAATCTGTCAGTAGGACAGTGCTAACCACATACAAATAAGCAGCAGGACGGTTTTTTCCCACTGAACTTGTGAGCAGGGTTGCATGACATGTAGGTTCCTCTGTGCTCTGTTCTAACTGGGAAGCTCGTCTGACAGAAAGAGTGAACCTCTTTGTTAGAAAAAGTCTTAATTCTTGATATCAATCTCCTCACCCCCCTTGCCTACCTTTTGATCTTTCATTTTATGTAATGAGACGTCCTGGATTTTTACATCGGTTAAGGGCCATTTCCCAAGAGACAAAGATGGCACACTGTTGAAGAAAAGCATTTTCGAATTCCACATATATTCAACCTTGACAGCAGGCACGGGAAAAGTGTCTAAAGAAGAAAGAACAGCGTAGGACTAGCGTTTTTTTCTTTGAAACTAGATTTAGCCCTGAAAAGCAACGATTATGTGGATGAGAGGGATGGAAAAGAGAACCAGGAACCAGAGGATTCTGTAACGGGTGTGACTGAGGGAGTCTCCCTAAGATAAGTTTATGGCTTGAGTCTCAGATAGTTGAACTTGCAGGAACAAAGCATGTGCGGTCTAAAGATATAGACTGTGCTTAGTTTTCATTCATGACTTATTTTGTTTAAGTACAGCCCCATCAGACAGGGGGGATGAGAATGGGCCTCTGAGATTTACCATCTATCTGTTCACTGATTTGGAATCTGCTGGACAGAAAAGTGGTGGGAGCGGGGCACAAAATCCTCTCATCAGAAATATAAACTCGGGCTTCCCTGGTGGCGCAGTGGTTAAGAATCTGCCTGCCGATGCAGGGGAGACGGGTTCGAGCCCCGGCCTGGGAAGATCCCACATGCCGCGGAGCAACTAAGCCCGTGCGCAACAACTACTGAGCCTGCGCTCTAGAGCCGGCGAGCCACAACTACTGAGCCCACGCGCCACAACTACCGAAGCCCGCACGCCTAGAGCCTGTACTCTGCAACAAGAGAAGCCACCGCAATAAGCAGCCTGTGCACCGTAACAAAGAGTGGCCCCGACTCGCCACAACTAGAGAAAGCCTGCACACAGCAACAAAGACCCAATGCAGCCAAAAATTGATTAATTAATTAATTTTAAAAAAAGAAATATAAACTTGTTTCATAGAAAGAGCACAAAGCAACAGCAGCGGTGAATGCCCACAAGTGCCTTTCCTCTTGCCTTCAGAACAGACAAGGTATTGTACCCCATAGTGGTTGGTCCAGTCTTTGGTTTCATGGTTTTCTGCTCCTTTGGCCAGAACACTGGCCGGTCCTTTTCAGAAGTTGTAATTATCACACATTTTGCCTTTAGGGCATGAAGGGCCAAAGAAGCTTCAAGACTGGAAATTGTGGGTTTGCAAACAGCAGGCCACGGGGTTCAGCTTTCAGGTTTATACCATCCACCAGCAACTGATCTATTCTCTTCAGAAACACGGAAGTGAACCCAATGACTCCCTCTGCGTTCCTATCAAAACTTTCAAACAACGACAACTTGATCGCACCCTTCTCCCAGAAGGAACTCTGCACATGAAAGACATAAAGCGTTTCACAGAGCAGAACATTCTTTGAAAACTCAGGGTAGAAGAAAGCACTTGCTTAAGGAACTTAATTTAGAGAAACAGTGTAGCCTGGACAGGGCTGCCTGAGTTCAAAGGCACCGCTTTTAATCCCAAACCACTTTAATTTTACTTAACTTTTCTTTCTTTCTGGGTGACTAACCTGGAAACTTCTACTCATCTCCTGCCAAGTAATTTTTCTGAAGAAGGTGGATACTTTACAAGAGTCATAGCCAGGAGCCCTCTGTCAGGAATGCTGGTGGTACGGTTTTGTGTCGATAAAAACAGAGGCACAAGGAAACTGGGTCATTGTGAGTTGCGCGTGGAACAGACTCAGTCTCCGGCAAGTCTGCTCCGACTGGAAGCAATAAGGCGCTGGGCCTTCCTTAAGTTTGGAAATGGAATGCCTCTGGCAGCCCATGATCTTGGAGAGGGGAGCTGAGTGTTTTCATAGCTGGGATTTTGTGTTACTGGAACAGGTAGAATGTCAACTGTTGTGAGGAAAGTCAACCAGTTCGCACACATGCAGCTGGAGAGAAAGCTCAGCTTCAGATGTCATTTAACGTGTTGGTGGATGAACAAGAAGGCGGCAGAAATGGCCTCTCGCAGCCAAGAAGCCGGTGGTTATTGGGAAAATCGCGGTAGCACAATTCTTCTTGTTTTCACTGCTAGGACAAGGAAGGACATTCTTTCAGACTTTCACACTGAGCGATTTTTCCTATGACCCATTTCGGAGTTAAAGGACTTATAAAATGGCCACGCCTGATACCTTCCACAGAAGTAACTTCTTGCAAACAGCAAACAGTGAGATGGGCTGGCCTTTATTGGCAGGCCTATCTTCATAAAATGAATGGTGAGAATCACAACATTTATTATTGTGATCATCCTAATAACGAACACAGACCAATTGTACAGTCATTTACTTTCTTGGTATTTATTCTCTAGGGGGAAAACATGGACTGATTAAGATGATTGTACCCTCTCCTTTTTGTGACTTCCAGTCTGTTCATTATTTATTTTTGAGGGACCAGAATATTAGTATTAATTGGCTCTGATAGAGTGTTCCACAAGGGTTAAGAAAAAAGCGTATAATCTGGTTTATTCAATGTTGTATGGACATTATTTAGTGCACTCTCCTTTAAGGCGGGCACTATTGAATATTAACTGAAAATCAACTAGCAAATAAACCATCTTAACATGGCATAATTATGAGCCAGTCAAGAAAATATATCACCTCACACCCATTAGGATGGCTACTATCGAAAAAGTCACAGACGTAGAGAACACACGTACGGATACCAAGGGGGAAGCGGGGGCTGCTATCGAAAAAGTCACAGACGTAGAGAACAAACGTACGGATACCAAGGGGGAAGCGGGGGCTGCTATCGAAAAAGTCACAGACGTAGAGAACACACGTACGGATACCAAGGGGGAAGCGGGGGCTGCTATCGAAAAAGTCACAGACGTAGAGAACAAACGTACGGATACCAAGGGGGAAGTGGGGGGTGATGAACTGGGAGATTGGGATTGACATACATACACTATTGATACTATGTATAAAAAAGATAACTAATGAGAACCTACTGTATAGCACAGGAAACTACTCGGTGCTCTGTAGTGACCTAAATGGGAAAGAAATCCAAAAAAGAGGCGATATACGTATATGTATAGCTGATTCACTGTGCTGTACAGCAGAAACTAACACAATATTGTAAAGCAACTATACTCCAATAAAAATTGAAAAAAAAAAAGAAAAAGTCAGAAAATCACTGTTGGCAAGGATGTGGAGAAACTGGAAAACATGCATTTTTGGTGGGAATATAAAATGGTACAACTGCTAGGGAAAACAGCTCCTCAAAATATTAAAAACAGAATTAGCACATAATTCAACAATTCTACTCTGGATATATACCCAGAAGAATTGAGAGCAGAGTCTCAAAGAGTTATTTGTACACCCATGTTCATAGCAGAATTATTCACAATAGCCAAAAGGTGGAACCAACCCAAATGTCTACTGATGAATGAAAAAATAAACACAATGTGTTATATACATATAATGGGATATTATTCAGCCTTAAATAGGAAGGAAATTCCGACATATGCTACAATATGGACGAACCTTGAAGACATCATGCTAAGTGAAATAAGCCAGCGACAGAAAGACACATACTGTATGACTCAACTTACATGAGGGACCTAGAGTAGTCAAATTCAGAGAGACAGAAAGTGGAATTGTGGTTGCCAGAGGCTGGAAGGAAGGGGGAATGGGGAGTTGTTTAACGGTACAGAGTTTCAACTGGGGAAGATGAAAAGGTTCTGGAGATGGTTGTACAACAGTGTGAATGTATTGAATACCACTGAACCATACACTTAAAAATGGTTAAACGTGTAAATTTTATGTTACATATATTTCTTCAGAATAAAAAATAAATAAAATATTAGATCCGGAAGTTACCTTAAAAAAAAAAGAAGTATAAAGTGGGGGTAACAGATACCTGATGCTGCCTTCAGTAGACATAGCCTCCTATATCCTGTTAAATCATCATTTCCTGTCTGCTCCAGGAGCCAAGGAAGCTTTCTGGGGGTGTGTTTTAAATTAGTTCAGGCCCACACCTTCCCTTGCCCCTTGTCTGAGAAAGAATTCACTGCTCCCCCGTCCTTCCCCACCCCTCCCTCCTTCCATACATCCTCACCTTTGCGGTAGGGGTCAACAAGAGAAATCTAGAACCATTCGGTTGTATGTCCATATAAAATGGTGTTAACAAGTTGTCTTTTATCACCTCGGTAGAAGGACTATGGAGAGGGAAATTAAAGGCGCAGGGAAGGATGGTATCGGAAAACTCTAGAACCTCGAGCTGATTTTGCCCCAAAGGCTTTGTATCAAATTATCACGATGACCCTGTGATCAAGAGACAGGTGAAGACTTCCCAGGGGAAGGAGCTTTAACGTTAAGGGGAGCTTAATGACAGTTTAGTTTGCTTTCAGGTAAGAGCTGTCCCTGGGAAATGTGGTTATGTGGGATTCAAGATAGCTTTGGCCCAGGTGGGGTGTTGTTGTTGTTGTTTTTTCTCCTCTTGTTTCAAAGGAAATTACGCAGACTAAGAGATAACTGAATTGTTTCCTTACCCCTCACCAAATTTACCCTTCACTGAATGTCAGGATTCAAGCCACTGCCGATTTGGGGAGGAAGTTGAACCCCGGACATCATTCTGGCTTTGAGAGCGGTGCTTGCGGTCCACTTCTAAACCTTCTCTAGATACGTTTTCACATTCCATATTGAACAGAGATGAGGGCTCTGTGCTCCTTACACTAGAGCCAGGGCAATCGATGCGCCGGCGTCAAGGGCTACCTCTGCAGACTGAGAAGATGAGACCCCCTCTTGCACACCCACGAAGAGACGCAGAATGTAGTTCTGCTTTGAGAAACATCCTTGAACTAACTCGTCTCTCTCTATCCCTCCAAGCTTCCGCAGGTTCACTCGATCCAACAGTGTGACGACGGCCGTGCAGGCCGACCTGGACTTCCACGATAACCTGGAGAACTCTCTGGAGTCTATAGAGGACAATTCATGCCCCGGCCCGGTGGCCAGACAGTTCTCCCGGGACGCCAGCACCTCCACGGTCAGCATCCAGGGCTCAGGAAACCACTACCACGCCTGCGCGGCCGACGAGGACTTCGATGCGGATTTCGACCCTTCCATTCTGCCGCCCCCAGACCCCTGGATTGACTCAATCACCGAAGACCCCCTGGAGGCCGTGCAGAGGTCAGTGTGCCACCGGGACGGCCACTGGTTTCTGAAGCTTCTCCAGGCGGAGCGGGACCGCATGGAAGGGTGGTGTCAGCAGATGGAGAGAGAAGAGCGCGAGAACAGCCTGCCCGAGGACAGTAAGTGCGGCGCAGCGCCTGCGCACGCGCCCCCGGGGCCGGGTCCCCGGGGCCGGGGAGGGGATGCTTTCATAGCGCTGGGCAAGCCGTGCAGGTCCCCACCCCAAACGAGAACGTGTGGAAGAGCTGGGCGGTTCGGGCCGAGTCCACACACCCCTGGTGCCCAATAAAGACAAGCCCCCCCCCGCCCCCCCCCACACACACACGTCAGGCAGCTGTAACACCTTCTCTACCTCTGCCTCCGCGACCTCCACCTCTGGACCAACGTGGGGTGGACTCATGCTTCTGACTCGGTTTCTTTTCCCCAAGATGCTCCCGCAGGGAATGAACAGAAATTCTAAATAGTTTTAAGATCCCCAGATACGCGTGCCTTGGGCATTTATAATCTTACAGGTGTATTACTTTCATTAATATACAGGATTAAAACAAGGCCTGTCGTGTCTAGGCCTGTAGACGCCAAGCTTATTGACATCCTTGGACCTGGTTAGCCCGCACTTTCCCCCTTAGGTTTTAGGAAGGCAAACCTTCAGCCGCTAAAGCAATTAACCCAATTTAATGGGTTAAAGTAAATGATCAAATAAAGGATGGTTAAGTTAAATAAATAACGGAGACTCCGCACTCCGTTCTTTTCAGACTTGGACTTTTAACAACAAGGATTCCTATTAACAGTTGACAAAGAAGTTGCCAGATTACTGCAGTCCGGTTGCACATTAATAACAGTTTTGAACTTGGAATAGCATTTATAATCAGCGTGTATTTCATTGTTGCGTGTTTATTTCCCTCCGAAAAACGATTATTAAATGAATGGTGGATCTTCCAACCGATGATATTTTTGAATCAGAGAAATTCAGTGGTAGGCATCAAAGCCTGCCTTCATTTATGTGTGGGAACCACCTGGAAGAGTATTAGCGTGATGTGGTTTTAGACCTTTTTTTTTTTTTTTTTTTTTTTTTTTTTTGCGGTACGCGGGTCTCTCACTGTTGTGGCGTCTCCCGTTGCGGAGCACAGGCTCTGGACGCACGGGCTGCTCAGCGGCCATGGCTCACGGGCCCAGTCGCTCCGCGGCATGTGGGATCTTCCCGGACCGGGGCACGAACCCGTGTCCCCTGCATCGGCAGGCGGACTCTCAACCACTGCGCCACCAGGGAAGCCCTAGACCTATTTTTAAAATCATTTAACTTTTTATTGTGAACATTTAAAAACACTTGCAAAAGTAGAGAGTTTACTGTAGTGAACCCCCGTATTCCCATCACCCAGCTCAACTACTGGCTGGTCTCATCTTCCCCCACTTGTCATCATTTTTGCCAGAGGATCTTAAAGAAAATCCAACGCATCCCGTCACTTCACTACGTATCTCTGATAAGGACTCTATGTATACGTATAGAACCATCGTGCATTGTCATCCCTAACAAAAACAATAATAATTTCTTAATAATTAGATCGAGAGCTTTCTGTAAATCATGTTCAGTTGACTTACTAAGTGAACCAAACGAATTGTGTCTGGGAGCAGTGAGTTTTCCGTAAAGGAAGTACTTTTGTGAGAATGGAGACTGGAAAATGACAGTTTGCAGGTTGTGGGATTTCCGCTCTGTGTCTTGCTCACAGCTCTTCTCTGCTTTTTCTTGCTTCTGACCCCTATCCACCCGCTGACTAACTTATTTGTTGCCTTTCTGAGCAGGTTAGAAAATCCATCAATGGGTTTCTGTAACGTTCCTTTTGTTCTTGCACGTTATGAGTGCAAACAACTTAGCAGTGGAAACGTAAACCCCCTTGACACTTGACCCCACCGTTGGTGCCACTGCAGGCTCGCCCAGGTGTGGGTCCACAGGGAGAATATGCTCTGTGCCTAAGTGACAGGGGTGCGAAGCACAGCCCGGCAGCAGTGGGCGGGGGAGGTTTTCGGTAAGAAATTCTTAGCAGTTGCATCTTCTTATTCTCCTTTCCCCGTGGGTATACCCGAAGCCTAGTCGCTTTTCCTGGGAAAAATGCCCATGTCTAAGGAGCAGCGGCCTCGGGTGCACAGCTCAACAGGGCAAGCTGTCTTGCAGATTTCAGTTCATGCAATGCATGGATTCGAACTTGTTCTAGCTTCGCTGCTTGGCTTCCAAGAAGACCTGGGGAAGCTGCTCATCTGGTGTTTTCTTCTAATCTGATGTTTTCTTCCCATCTGAGACTAGATCTACTTCTCTCAACCCAGCTTCATAATGATGCGTGGGGATACTCATTGTATACATATTTAGAAAAGTCTTCCTTAACACTTAAGGAGCCATGAAAACAAGTCAATGTATTTTGATACCAGCATATATATTCGGAAGGTGAGAACCTTGTTAGAAAATCAGGTTCTCATCCTGTGTTTGAGATGAAAGAGAAGCATATTTGTAGCTTGAACATGAAGGAACTGCTCATTCATTCACTGTTCCAGAATTTTACTGCAGATGTTATTTGCAATATTGATTTATAAATAGGACTTATAAACCTATTCCATATGAAGGTATTTTGTTATAACAAGATTTGTTCTAATAATAATTCGCTGTCTTTGTACACGAAGGTGCCGCTGTCCCACCGTGAATAAGCCGTCTTCTTAAGGACGCTGTCTTTAGTGATAAATTTTCTCAAATCTGCCTCTGTTTTACGAGGTCGCTGCCTGAGGGCGGTGGTGGGGTGTGAAGGTCATGGCTGCAGAACGGACAAAGATAACTTAGGGTGGGAGTATTTCTGGTGCTTTGCTTAAAGTATTCAACTGAGTAAATTAATCTTAGATGACAAGTATGCAATGAGACCCGCTGCACTGGGGAGTGAGTCTCCCTGTGTAGTTTGAAACATATTTCGATATCAGAGCCCCCTTTTTCTAAGTTAAAAAAAAAATTACACACAACACCAATAAATATAATAGGAAGAACGGTGAAGCTCTTTGGGGAGGGCCTGGAGTCCTATCTGCTCAGCCTCTACCACTCTCTGGACAGAGGTCCCTAGAAACCCTCCCTGCCACCAAAAAAAATCCCAGGATTCCTAGAATAGTTTGAAAGCCAATGGTCTATAGTGAAAAGTCCAACTTACTAATTTTTTTAAATACAATTTTATAACTTTAGATCAAACAGCTAACACAAAGATCAGAGGTAAATGCCTTGCCTACATGTTTTTTTAAATGTACAAAACTGATTCAGATTAGAAACATCTATTTGTGTAAGCCTATCTAACCTACAAAAGTGGCTCTTCCTTCAAATCTCAGCTTGGGCCTCACCTTCTAGAATCCTTTGCAGAATGCATCCCTTCAGGCTGAGTTGGGTGTGCCTCCCTGGTGCTTCTGTAATAGCCTGCACATTTGTCTATCAGGTATTTCCAACTTTATTTGATGATAATCTATGTATCTCTCTCCTCCACTGAAAAGTGACGTCTGAGGACCGAAATTACTCTCGTCTCATTCATCTTCATATCCGCTGCCCCTCTGACGGTTCTTGGCACAGAGGAGGGGATCAGTGAATATGTATTTGAGTCCTGGGACTATTTTGCAAATACGGTTTTACAAAAGTATTTTCCTTAGCAAACTCTTTCTTCCTAAGTAGTTCCAAAATATTCAACAGGTAGTTCGCAGCTCTTGTTGCCAAAAGCTGGAAGGGGAGGTCCCCTGCGAGGTAGGGAGCGCTGCTTGATCAGAACAGAGATTTGGCAGAGACACGAGCACCTGCCACAGAGAGGCTAGAAAGGACTTGTGTGTCGGTCAGCTACGTGAGCTAGATGAACCCGCGTGTCCCTTCCAGCTCTTGGGACGCGATTCCATCCCATAAGCACTTGAAAGCTTTCTCTATCTTCCATGCCCTGGATGGTACAAAACAGAAGCTTCCACCCACTAGCATTCCAGAATTCTAAACAGCGCAGAGGTACACACACATGCCCGGTCAAAGAGTCGCCAATTTCAAATGAGGCAAATGGAAATCAGTGAGCATCTGACCAGAAAGCCGGGAGGAAGGGAGAATATAAACCCCGCGAAAGAGCATCTATCTTGTCCTTACAGTCCCCTGGGCCGTGGGCTACAGGCTTTGACAGGTGTTGTTTTATTTGCCCTCACAACAGCTCTCTGGCAGTCCCTCCTCCAAGGTCACACAACACAGAAGCGCCGGATGGAACAGATACAACACGAATAACATTTGACAAGATAATGATACTTTGTGTGTGCTTGGCTGCTCTAAAGCTCTGCGTACATATCTGTCCCTGCTTCCTTGGCAACCACAGTCCTGTTCTGATAAGTGGGCCTGGAGCTGCAGAGGGCCTTTGTTTTTACTAATTCTCTCATTTAACCTTTGCTTTTTTATGAGGGGGGGCGAGTGCTAAGGAAGAGGGGCCAATCCCGTTTGGCAGGCATAGCCAATGTCTGAGTAACCAGCTTAAAAAAAAAAGTCTGTGTAACTCAGAAAAATACATTTGATAAATGGGTCAAACGCAGATCTGTCTCTTGGCCAGGCCACCTTATGTGTCCTTTGGGTCCTAGATAGGAAGGTCTCTCTTCAGGGTACATGACGACGGTTGGCTCCGTGACAGATCCCTCCCGGGAGAGCTGGTCTTCATCCTCGGTAGGGAAAGCTAAGGATAGGGTGGAAGAAAGGCATGAGTCTAACCACACCTGCTTAATTTATTTCGTGGGGCCCCGGAATTATTCCAAATTTTCAATATTTTTAAACGTTTGGGTGACTGCTTAATGCCTCTGAACGGCCCACTTAAAAACCGTTAAAATGGTAGATCTCACGTACATTTTACCACACACACAGAAACATCCACCCCACTGCCCCCCAAAAAAAGTCTGCAGCAGCTGAAGGTAGATGGGTCAGGCTTGCCGTCTTCACGTCCAGAGTTATTCATCACGCTTATAAGAATGTAAGGTATTTTGTTAAGTACCTTCCTGAATTCAAAATACAACATGTCCACTGGCAGGGGTGGGGGGAGAAGTTAGGAAGAGAGCTCGTCTGCTCAATGGGAGCCTGAGGTGCAGATCTGGGGCATGTGGTGGTTGCCATCACCTTTCTCTATCACAGAGTTGAAGAAAAAAAAAAAAAAGCCATCCAGTCTTCAGGAATTATTCAGTGATCACTTATTTTATGCTGCGATCATCCTGATTCTGACCGCTGCTTCCTAGGGATCTTGTCTGTGGCCTTCCAGGACTGGAAAACAGTGCTTTCCCCCAAACTGGACAAAGTGCTCAAGGAAGCGCAGAGAGGAAACCAGCACTCGCGGTCACCCGGTCACCTCCAGCCAGCTTGCCAAAAGTCCATCTATAAATTCTTTGGGTGTGTGGGTCTATTGTTTTCCCTGCGAAAATAAAAGCAGCGCGAGGACTTTAGTTCTTGGGTGAAACCTTCCTCCCTAACAGTCGATGGTAGGTTTTTGGCTCCATAACAGAAGAAGGGAAATCTGCAGTGAGCGAGGTTTCCTCGCGGCCGGGGCAGCTGACAGAACGTTCCCGCAGCTCTCGAAGTAAACCGATCCGAGCCTGTCTCAGACAATGGGGCCTTGTGTGAAACAGCTGTCTCGGGGAGATGGCTCGGTGCTGTTGGCCGGGGCCTGCCTGTTACAGAGATCCGTCTGGTATTATCTGACTGGGACGAAACGCCCAGATGGAGCGCAGGGCTCCCACCAGGAATGCGGTCCAGCACCGATGGCTCGAAACACGGGCTCGGGTTTCACTGGCCCCAGGATGAAATACTGGTTGATTGTGCTTGGAAATCTAGCAGTGCCTCCTGAATTGTGGGCAACTTATATGTGGAATTTTCAGGCTTTATCTGAAACGAACTGATAAACCCAAAGCGTGTGCGGGATGGAGGCAGATTAATTCCACTTTAATTTTGCCCTGTAATAGCATCCCCGTTAGTGAAACTTGGCCTTGAGTCCCCCAGAAGGCCTGGGAGCCTTGGCAGCGAACGTGGGGCTGGTAACGAAACCCGAAATGGGGTTTGCCCGGTTTCAGGTTGAGTTATGGGAAGCTGTGCACCGTCAGCGCTGCGACCGTTGATGGGTGCTATGCCCAGGGTCTCTGCAGCCTGAGGCCTGGTGGGTGGGTGGCAGGCAGAGGAACGCTCTGTGATTTCCTCAGCTCAGTTGCCTCAAGCCTTGTGTGCTCCTAAGCGGGGCAAGGTGGGTGCATCCTAGCTCCTTCCTGTTTTATTCTCATCTTTCTTTTGCAATGACCTGCAAAAGGTCCCTCCCCACCCCCATGCCCCAAGACACACACGCACACACGCACACACACACATACGCACACACACTGCATACTCTCTTTTTTTAAGGTCTGGCCAACCTGAAATTAGTGACCAGGAAGCGACAGGAACGAAAAGAAAACTGTGTGCAACGTGCCTTCTGTTTAACCTTCTAGAACGCTGGCTGTATTTTGCTTTGCACAGCACTGAGCACAAGGAGAAAGGTGTTGGTGCTGGAAGGTCATCTCCGAGCATCCCTTCTGTGGGTGTGTTTCACTGGGAGTGGTCTGAGGCTGAGGGCCACGGAGGCGAGGAGAGGTGACGATGGACAGAGGGAAGACAGGGTGCCTGGAAGCAGCTCTCCAGGTCCCTGGGCCACTGCTGTTCCCTTTATTCCAGACACTTGTACATTGTAGAGAGGCAGAGATTGCAGAGAGAGGGCCTGACTCGTGGAGCACGGTCCCCGATCACTTTCTCTAACAATAACCAATTTCCGTGAAAGATCATTGCAATGGCCTTCAAATGCAGTATTTAATCCTTCCATATTCCCAAGGGAAACGTTAACTCATTTCATCTCATTCAGCTTTCAAAGGCTCAGAAACTGTATTTATCTATGTGACGTAGATGCTGTAACTATTTCACGGCTGATGTAAATGGAGATATGGCTTGAAGCGTAACCATCTTTTATGAGTGAGACCCCTGGAGTGTGGACTGGGGAAAAAACATGAGCTGAATTTTTGCAAACTTGCTCTTTACAAACAAAATAATATTTCCCCCATGGTTTAGCCCCGTGGAAGCTCTGGTTTTAGTCCATGGGATAATTTCTACTTGAGAATTCTATTCTTTATTCATTCCCTTTTAATAAATTCATAAATTCGTCATTCTTTGTTCATTTAAGTTTTGGCTCCTTTAAGGGAAAAAAAAAGTGCTCTTGTTACATTCAGAGCAGCCCTTGTCAGCCAGGAGTGAAACAGATCCATGTTTTCTGTGGAGACCTTTTTATTGACAACAGCTCTGGATCACAAATGTGTTTGAGAAGCAGCTGGGCAGTTGGTTGGAGACATTCTTTTCCACGAGGACAAACTCGTGAATTAAAATGTCTCCACTTGGATAATCCCGACTTGAAATCACACAGATTCGGTCTGACAAATCCACATGACTTTGGAGTAAGTGGGTGGATCCACTTTTTAAAAAATTCCTTTTTCCTCCTCACTCCTAAAGTCTACAACATTCCCCCGGGGGGCGGGGAGGCCAGGTGAGCAAAAAGTCAAGGTTCTTCCAGCCTGAGTCAGCACAGCTAGTATTATAAATAGAAAACCAAGAGGAAGAATAGTCCCACCAAGACTATCTTAGCCAATTAATCAATCAAGACTGTAAGGAAAAAGGGGTGCTAGGCACGGTAAAACCTTAAAGAAGCAGAATCTTAGGCCTGGAATCTTGCCGTTAATTAACTTTTCTGGTTAACATAGAGTTTATTGATGAGTCAGTTCACTTCAAAACCTCTTCCAACAGGATCATTGGGAGTTACATCGGCACAGTCTATGCCATGCCTGCTGGTAAAGTCAGACATATAAATAGATGGTGCTGGAAAGAATGCGGAGAGGGCAGAGACAGAGCTGTGCACGGAAATTTGAGGAGCAAAGCGAGGGAGAGGTGAAAGGGGATAGGTCTTTCTGGAGGATGCACACCTGTGCACAGGGGGTGGGGCCAGTGTGGGGCGGGGCCAGTGTGGGAGCCAAGGCAGGAGGCACCCCAGCTCAGCGTTTTGCCTGAGCAAAGGCACTGCGGAGAGACCAGGTTTTGGATTCGGGAAACTGGGGGCCCAAGGCACTGAGGGAGTGGGCAGAGGTGAGGCTGGACAGGTGGGCCATTGAAGGGAGTTTCCCGCTTATCCCAGGGATGACAGGGGAGCATGGAAAAGTTTTAAGCGTAAGAATTATATGCGATAAGAAGACCCTCCAGTTGATAGGACCAAACCTCCAAACTGGCAATGGAGGGAGAATATTCATGCTGTGGAGGGGGTGATGGAGCCTTGTAGCCCTAATCATGAGCAACCAGGGACTCCTGAGAGGAATGTGGATGTGGGGAGACAAGAGGTGTCGAGGGGTTGCTCAGACGTGCTGCACGAAGGGTTGGTATACACCAGAGTTACAGATTTGAACAAAATAAACCTATTTTACAGAATAGCTGAACCCAGGAGCATGGATGGGATCACTCGAGGGGACTAAGGGAAGGGGGCTCAGGACCGAGTTTTGTGTTCAACATTCTCGAGGTGGAGGGAAGCAGAGGTCAGGGCCAGAGAGCACTGTGGGTGCCCAGGGGGCTGAGATTCCTTTGTGCCAAACGCAGAGGTCCAGGAGGGGGGAGGGGGGGAGAGCCAGACCGCAGGGACGGGGGACCCTGGGAGCTGAGGATGTAGAGAGAGCAAAGGAGTCTGCCCTTTGGAGAATCCAGCTTAAGGGAATGTATTGGTATGCTCCGGCTGCCATAACAAAGTACCACCCGTGGCCTCAGCAACAGAAATCTCTTTTCTCACAGCTTTGTGGGCTAGAAGGTTGAGCTCAAGGTGCCCGTTTGTCCCTAGGCCTCTCCCCTTGGCCTGGTCTTCCCTCTGTGTGTATCTACGTCCTGATCCCATCGTCTTAGAAGAACACCAGTTATGTTGGGTGAGGACTCACCCTAATGACCGCGCTTTAACTTAATTACCGATGTAAAGGCCCTGGTCCACATACAGTCACGGTTGGAGGACTTGGACGTTAGGACTTCAACAGATGAATCTGGGAGGACACAATTCAGCCTATAACAGGGGAGAAGAGGAATTTTATTTTAGCTAGAGGGGATCACAAGATGGGGGAGGATTTTCCCCTTAGAATGGGAGCGACTTGAGAATGCTGGCAGCCCTCTCACGTAGGGCTGCAGAGAAGGGCAGAGGTGGCAGAGAGGGAGTAGGTTCTCCGAGCAGCCAGGAGGGAGTGGGCCAAGGACACAGACAGACGGGAAGGGTGGGCGTAGAGAGCTCTTTAGGACGGGGGCAGTTATCGGTCGCCGGCTGACTCCATTAAGAAGCAATGGCAGTAACTCCAGGCACCTGACGTCTCTGATGCCGGCCACATCACTGCTTGCCCATCACTCATTAGGGCTTTAGGGGAACTGCGTGGGGGGCAAGTGTCAGGAGAGGGCAGAACACTGAGAGTGTTCATGCCTGATCCCCCTGTTTACTTCATCTCATAGGAGGCAAAGTTATGGTTGAAGATGAGGTAGCAGGGGTCTAGTTGTGAGTGAATAAGAGTCAGAAAAGGAGGGTCAGGGAGGGAGGTGACCAAGACCATCTTGAAGGACTAATAAACAGCTGCAAGAGATGGGCTGAGTTTGGAACCCATGGGTCTGAATGACTCTAAACCACACGGCAAAACACAGCTCACAGAGCATCGGGTGGGCCCAGCGCCCTGCAGGCCAGATGTGTCTGGCCTACTCTGCACCTGAAGATGGACCTTGTTTTGCTGGAGCATCTGTGGCTCCCGGGGAGGGTCTGACCCTTGATTTTGCAGCGAGTCTGTTTTCTGCACAGGCTCCGGCAGGATGGTCTAGGCGTCCAGCCTTGGTTAAGGTCCTGTCTTCTCCGTGTGTCTCTGTCGTCCAGCAGCCAATTGGCCACTGTTCTAGCTCTGTTAGGTGGGGAGATAAGCCCAGATAGGCATGAAAATCTGGGGCCCTGAAGAATTGTTGTGGATTCCTTATGCGCACAGACCAAGGGCGTGATTCCCCCACACACTGACGCTTGTCTAAGCCTGCCTGCGTGAAAGCCACCAAAAAAAGAGGACGTTCAGTCAGCTCACACCGTTGGGGAGAGACGATGGAGCGTGAAGATTAGCAGGATAAATAATGCCCTGTTTGGGATCATGTCACCTTTTAGTTTCCCAGGCGAATGACCAAGAGCTAAAGAATGTCGATAGGATATAGGAGTTATAATTCCTGCTACATCCTAACAATTTCCATATATGATTTCATTAAATAATCAGCAATCCTATGAAGATAGCATTATGATCGCTTGACAGACAAAGAAAACAGAGTCTGAGAGTACAATACATTCTCCCAAGCTCCGCAGCTGATAAGTGGTATTTCTGACTCCAGTGCCTATTCTCTTTCTGGGATGTCACACAGAGAGGAAGTTAGGAAAGGAAGCAGACCAGGGGAATTAGGTGTAGGCGGCAGGGCCTGGGACGTGTCCCACCAGCCTGTCCACTGCAGAAGCTTCACCACTGGTGGGACAGCCAGACGGACTCCTCTGTATTGATAGGTAGTGTCCAGGTTGAAGATATAAATGCTGATGGTGGAGCCGGCATAGTCCGTAAGAACTGGAAGCAGTCAAAGCAACCAGTGCTTCTGGCCTGTCAGCTCTAGAGGCCTAACCCTTCTTGAATATGAAATGCGTATGTTGGTTATGCGTAAGGATATTTTTTTCAAACAAAAGGTCACACATATTTATTCCTGAACCAAGCTACTCATGCAGAAATGTAGAAACAAAGAAAAAAATCATTTTCCCGATAAAACACATCCAACGGTCTAGATAGTCGGGATGTTTTCAGCTTGACATGGTAAGATGCTGGCGACTCTGATACAGTATAAATATGTGTAACACAGTATAAGTATATATATAGTATAAATATCTCCCACGCGGTTCCTTATAGACCCAGCTCAGTCTCATCCAGTGTCTCCGATTGGAGCCGGACCAGATTTTATTCCCATTTTTTATCCAAATCCACTGGGGAAGGGGATGATTCTGCTTTCGTTTCATGGCCAGGAATCCCTTGATCCTGAAAGTCTTGTGACAAACAGATTCAACCACACAGATCGTGATGGCAGAGAGAGGGAGCTAGGCCTATGGATATAAAATAAGGGTTTTGACTCAGCAAAAAGTCAGACACGTCCCCGGCGGAGACGGCCTTTGTTTTACTCGGCTACCACTGAACACTTGAGAGAAACTGTTCATTCCCTTCACTCCTGTGCCTTTTATACCACCTCCTTGTTCCCAAAATAAAAATGGTACCATGTGGGGGTCAGTGGGAAGGAGGAGGTGTGCTCTTTTCTAGATGTCTGGGTTTCTGATTGAACGTAGCGAGGAAATTTTAAATCGTGGTTTTCATAAAAGACTATTTTGTCTTTCTCTGCTTCTCATTACGATGCATAGTCTTTCAAAGAAAAAACAAAACTTGAACCTTACACCCGCCATCTCTTTCAAGTGACCCCTGGTTCCTGCATTCTTTTCGTGACTGAGATTTCTTTGTGCGACAGTCATTTTCGGTAGACGTGCTTTGCCCTCCTGCCCTGACGTAGGACAGGGATCAGACTTGCCGAACTTCTGCAAATTCCCCCACTGACTGGTTACAGCTGCCTCCCTTCTCTCCACTGGCCGTGGCTAGAAAGTGTGGATAAAGGAAAGAAATCATGCTCAGAGGCCTTCAGTTGAGTAGATTCAGAACCAATTCTCAGTAAGTGTTGAGGGAAAAGGGCACAGCTGGACCAGGGCCCCAGGGAAGACACTTCATACTTTGAGCCCAGCTTTTCTCAGCTAAAATGATGACATTGGCCCTGCCCCACGGGGTCCTGTGAGGATCACATTAGATGTGCGCGTGAAAGTGCTTTGAAATACAAGGTAATAGTAATATAAATAGGCAGGTTTTTGCAAAAACCAAACAGTGATGGCCTTTCTGATCTTCCTGGCTTTGTGTGGTGAGCTAATCCAGGCCTGTCCTCTCTGCTATGATCCCCCAGAGCCACCCATTCATCGTGGGATGAGAGGTCTCTAAGCTTATAAGTGGGGGAGTTAATAAAGAGATGCCCACTTCTTACACAGAAGGAATTCAGTTCAACAGCGTTTTGGGTTGTTGTTCTGCAGTCCCACTGAGGGATAGACTAACACAGGAGCTGGGAGGAAAGGAAAGGGAGAAAGGAACCTGAAAAAATTCACCATCAGGGTTCTTATAGGCATGCAGGGAAACCAGGGTTCTCTGCATGCAAAGAGCGGCAAAGCAAGACAAGGCCTAATCTGTGATTACATGTGATACAAATAGATGGAATAAATCATGGTTAAATGGCATGCCTGGGGTGACACAGCAGAGATTATTATTCTGGAAGAGGCAGAGAATGGGCCCTAAGGGAAATGGATGGTAAAAACTATTAACTACATTTGGATGGAACAATCTGGAAAGACTGTGTGGACCAGAGTGTGAGAAAAAAAACAACTAAAGGAAACCCCAGGGGCACATCTTCCTCCTGGATGGACAGAGCCTTCAACCGCCCATTCTAGGCCGTGGGGTCTCAGCTGTGCTAGAGGGGTTACCCCAATCTAACGCTCTCCTTTGCTCTCAAGAAGGCCCTTAGCTGTCGCCTTTCTAGGACCAAAGGAGACACCTTCATAAACTCCGGGGTGGGACTGGGATGTTGGTTGTCTGGTCTAGTGGTTTCCTTTAGGGAGGGAGGCAAAGGGGACAGAAGTAGAGAACAAATACTTTGTCCGTAGGGCTTCCCTTCACTGGAGAGGGAGAGAGGGGAAAAAAAGAAAGAAGTAGAAGTTCAGAAGCAAATTTGAAAAAAATTAACATTTGATCCTTTGAGGGAGAGCACATCCATTGATGTTTGCTCTCTTGCCCTTTTTGTACTTTCATGTATTTTAACTTTTTTCCAAAATAAAAAACAGTGACATTTTCAAATGATGATTACTATAACAGTTTAGTCCAGAGCCAATTTCATATTGCGACGGATACCCACACAAACCACTTTTGTTGTTGTTGTTCTTTGCTTATTTTCCTTTTTTAAGGAGAGAGACCAAGAGAACTGAAAGCTCTCTGATCACCATTTAAAGAATTCACTCTCCTTTGGCCCAATCATACTTCTTCCCATCCATCCCAATCCAAGTGATCCAGCAGATCCCAAACACGTATAGCCATGTTTGTATTTCTGACGTCCATCTCCCCCACGTCCCCTCACCAGAATGGAATCCACAAGGGCAAGATTTTGTCCTCATCACTGTGTCACATCCATGCAGCACAGCCTGGCACGTCGTATGCCCTTATTCAATATTTGCTGAGTAAATGAGTGAATTCCCAGAACCCACAGGGAGTGTCCCCGCACCAGCTTTTGTGTAGATCCCACAAGTCCTTTCAGGCTCCTTTGACATTTTTGGCCTTGGCTTTGAGGGCCAACCCAGCCCCCGCGAAGTTAATTGCCACCACGTACAGTAAAATAGTGAGATGTAAGGCTAACACCTTGGGAAGATGTCCTGTACCTAGGCCTCTTCTGGAACTTTCTTTCACCAGGTTGGGCTGTTACATGCATAGGAAAGGCCCACAGAGGCAGCCTGAATATCTCCTTTACGCTTGCTCCCTTATCCTTCTTTTCCTAGCATCCCTGAGAGAAGTACTTTTCTTTCCACCCTGCTGAAGGCTGGTATGGAACATTTTAGAGTAGTTTCAAAATGACATTCAGGGCTTCCCTGGTGGCGCAGTGGCTGAGAGTCCGCCTACTGATGCAAGGGACACGGGTTTGTGCCCCAGTCCGGGAAGATCCCACATGCCGCGGAGCGGCTGAGCCCGTGAGCCATGGCCGCTGAGCCTGCACGTCCGGAGCCTCTGCTCTGCAATGGGAGAGGCCACACAGTGAGAGGTCCACCTACCACAAAAAAAGAAAAAAAAAAATGACATTCAGATTCTTCTTTCTTATTAATCTCATTTCTTTTTTTTCAAATATTATTTATTTATTTTTGACTGAGTTGGGTCTTTGTTGCTGCGCGTGGGCTTTTCTCTAGTTGCGGCAAGCGGGGGCTACTCTTCGTTGTGGTGCGCGGGCTTCTCATTGCGGTGGCTTCTCTTGTTGCGGAGCATGGGCTCTAGGCATGTGGGCTTCAGTAGTTGCAGCACATGGGCTCAGTAGCTGTGGCTCGCGGGCTCTAGAGCACAGGCTCAATAGTTGTGGCGCACGGGCTTAGTTGCTCTGCAACATGTGGGATCTTCCTGGACCAGGGCTCGAATCCGTGTCCCCTGAATCAGCACTTAACCACTGCACCACCAGGGAAGCCCTTTATCTCATTTCTTTACCAACCTTCAGCCTTTTTTTTTTCTACTTTTTACTTCCATTGGAGTTTACCATTTACTTTGTCTTTTTTACTTCCTCAAAGCCTATGTAACAAATATGAATTTTACCTTCAGAAGAAAAGAGTTATTTCACCCACCAAGTGAGTGTCTAATGGAAAAACTAAACGAAAAAAAATTTTATTAGAGCTTTCTTAAGATCAAAGTGAGTTTTTAGTTCTCTGGAAAAGAAAGCGTGGAGGACAAGGAAGTAGGGGTAATCGTCTGCTTGTCCCAGACCTCCTGGTTCATGGAGACAAATCCTCATCTCCCCACCCTGGGCCTAGGAAAGGACACTAGAAATGCAAGTAATCCTGGAGCCAGCAGGGAATTTCCATTCAAGAACGTGATGGTAAAAACCTGAAAAACAGAACGGCCCCGACTCTATTCCCGGTGTTTTCGCTCTCACCAGACCATGCTGAGTGAAGATGTCCCTTGCTTAACTTCCAAGAAGACATCCGAGTTAGCCCCTGCCTACGTGGTGGGTGTTGCCCAAATGATTGTTTGCAGCAGTGCTTTCCCCTTATTTGAGAATCGCTGTCTTATTCAGCTCATCTTGTTATGCAGTCCATTACAGAGCTTAGGTATCTGGGTGTCATTGAGAGCCATTAGTTCAAACTGTTGAGGTGTATCCAGATACCTCAAGTTTCTCTCACAGTCCCCAGGAGCTGTACAATCCCAGGCAGCCGATTGGAGACCTGGGTTCTAGTTCTAAGCTTTTAGGAATCATTCTGAGATTTGCTGGTGTCACAGTCCTGCCCTTCAGCAAGATCATTCAGAGACGTTTCCAGAAACCTCAGAGCTTGCCTAAAGCCATGTGTTCACTTAGGAAGTGCCCCTTCCGATCTGTCTCTGACTGATCTGGGACAGGTCCTCCAAAGCACATACCTGTCCCAGACAACCAAGGATACTGGTTGCCTATGAATAATCCAGACATTTTTTTTTTCTCTTCTCTTCTGGGCAGAGCAAGTGTGGGGCCCACAGTCGCACACCCACAGTGGAAGTGTGGAGTCCTCGTCCTCAATAATAAACATTTATTGAGCACTTGCTGTATAATCAGATCCAGTCCTAAGCAATTCACACACATTGCCGCTTTTTTTTTTTTTTTTTTGCGGTACACGGGCCTCTCACTGTTATGGCCTCTCCCATTGCGGAGCACAGGCTCTGGACACGCAGGCTCAGCGGCCATGGCTCAGGGGCCCAGCCGCCCCGTGGCCACGGCATGTGGGATCTTCCCGGACCGGGGCACAAACCCGCGTCCCCTGCATCGGCAGGCGGACTCTCAACCACTGTGCCACCAGGGAAGCCCCCACATTGCCGCTTTTAACCTTCACAACAACCCTGCCAGTAAGTAGGTACCCTTAGCCCCATTTTACATATAAGAAAACAGAGATTAGGTGACTTGTCCAGGGCCGTGGCTAGGAAGTGTTCCAGTAAGGATCCTTGGCCAGTCAGGGTCAGTACTCTTAACTTCTGTGGTGCCCTGTGCTGTCTTTTCTGCTTTGGGGTGTTGAGAAAAGGAGGGAGACCTCACACAAGTGATTGATCTGTTAAAGAGGAAAAGGTAATCATCCCAAAAGATTTTACAAACAGATTGAAAAAATGTCAACTCCCAGGCCTGAAAATTTGCTGCCTGGTGGCTCTCAAGGGGGACCTCCGCTATCCCTGGGGAGGTAATCTCTGCGCTTCAGCTCTGGTGTGACTGGTGACTTCTAGAGTTCAGAGATGCCCTGGTCACATGTGCGGGAAGGCTGAAATATTTGGGTAGTGCCCAGGGGGTGGGCAGCCGAAATCGTTATCCAGCCTGGCAGCCTTAAACAGAGGAGCAGATGACTAGAAACCCCAAAATGAAGTTGCTTTTCGTTGTCTTCTCAGTCTTTGTGGGGAATGAGGTCAAGAAAGGGAGATCTAATTCCACTCCGAGTCTTAGGCTCGGTACATTCAGAACAAAACTACAGCAGCAAAAACGTTGCTTCAGTCCCATAAAATCTCTCCCTGTGAAGATCTCCAAGCGGGCAAGCCCCCCTCGGAGGCTCCCCCGCTCTGCCTTTCTCTGTGGGCACCGTCTCCCCTTCCTTCCTGCCCGGTGCCCAGTGCCGGGTGGCCGGGCTCCAGCCGTGCAGCAGCCCGGGCCCCACCAGCGTAGGGAGCGCCTCCGGGATAACGAGGAGCTCGGGATGCTCGGGATGCTGGGACAGAGGCTCCTTTCTGCTCAGCTCGCCCATGCGCTGAAAGGTTCTCCCCTTCGACTGCACCGGAGGCAAGAAGTAGCTTGCAAAGAGAGGATTTTCAGCACAGTGCACAGGGAATTAAACCTCTATGCACAATAACGTTGGTCTGTGGAGTGGAAAAGCAGGGGCGGTGCTGGCGTCCCCTAGGCAACGGGCTGACAATGTTCACTCCTTAGACAATCTTGCAACTGGCCATGGCTCTTTCCTGACAGTACCAGTGGCTGAACTCCGGAAAAATAATGAAGGCTATGGATGGGATATGGTGAGTGCCACGAGATTCCCCGCTCCAAATTAGGGCTGCTTTTCTTGTGTTTGTACTCGGATTAGAAAAACAAGCTAGCAGACCATGACTGCTGACACAAATAGATCCGTAACTGTACGGCGAACACTTGAAATTCATCCTTGCAGTAAAAGGGAAAAAAAAAAAAAAAAAGCTAAACTATTTGCGTCCTTTCCTGGTAACATCCAGGGCTGTGATGGAAAACTCCGTTATTCCTAAGAAAGATGCATGATGAGCATGTGTTTTTCTCCAAGTTGGTTTTCTTCTTTAACCCAGGAGCGTCTGTTCCATAGACCGCAGAGCAACGGCCACGACCGGGCTGTGTGCGTGTGCGCGCGTGCGGTGTGCATATCGTTTTCCCTAATTGCTACAGCATAACTTCCTCTTTGCTTTACCAGACTAAGTCTCAGCAATGAGACGTCACGTGTAAACTTCTTGTCTGTTTGCTTTTTTCAGTTCTAGGGAAAATCCGAACTGCAGTTGGCAGTGCCCAACTTCTTATGGCCCAGAAATTCTACCAGTTCAGAGAACTGTGTGAAGAAAACCTGGTAGGTATCCTTACCCATCACTACCATTTTCCCTGCTAGTACCACGAGAAGAACCTGTTGTCAAGACCGGTCCACCTAAAGTAGAACCAAGTCACAGCCCATCGGACTCTCTAACCTGGAATAGAGAGTTTTCTGATGAATCATATATTTCCTGCTTTTCTTAAAATTAAAAATATTTATGTTATACTTAAGTAATCTTTGAAGAAAGAATCCAGTCAGGCTAAAACTCCATTCCCCTCCCCTTTTTTGTTCGGTAACTGAAGACTTTCCATTTTCCTGGCCTTCTGATTTCATTATTCTTACCAAACTATGGAGAAGACTGATACGTAAAAAATAATATTACAGCAAAAAGATCATTTTCGATAATGAGTTTCTTTCTGAAATAGCCATCAGGGCTTATTTTCTTATCAGAGTTCTCTGTTTTAATTCAAGAATCAGAAGTGGAAGGTGTCATAAAGTATAGATTTGATCTCCCTGAGACCAATGAATCATTCATCCTTCTTGGACATACAGAAACAAAATAAACCAGGACAAAGAGACAAAACTAATACTAGCATCAACAACATTTTAAAAAAATTACCAGCAAAATACAAGGGCAAGAGCTTCCTCACAGAATTTTTTTTAAATGCTACCATCCCTACAAGTGTCATTCCACAAACATAGCTTTTATTGGTCAATTAATGATCAAGTCGGATCTAAATAAAGAAAATGAAAAGCAACTAGTTTATCTCCTGGAAGGTTAAAAACATGAATCATTTGCAATCTGATTGATCCAGACTATGATTCTAGAGTTCTAACCACATCTTGTTAACAAGGACAAATACAGACCGAATGGAATTTATCTAGACAGGGCTCGACCAAGAGCAGATATAAACCCGGCAAAAGCTGGTGCTCTCCGTCTCTCTTCACCAGGCTTTTCTTTTTGAACCCTCCCCTTGGGGCTATCCTTTCCTTCCTCCTCACCCCCACCCCTGACATCTATAGTTTGTTTTCTCCTCCCTCAAGCAAAAATTACCTGACCCTTCTTTCAGCGTCTCAGAAATTCTATTCTGAATTATGAGATAATATATATTAGTAGATGTATTGATAAGTGATTCAACCAATATCTTATTGAGCTTCACTACGTGCCAGGTACAGAATTCCTGCTAATCTGTAAACTTGCGGATGTGTCACAGATCTTTTTTTTTTTTTTCGCGGTACGCGGGCCTCTCCCGTTGCGGAGCACAGGCTCCGGACGCGCAGGCTCAGCGGCCATGGCTCACGGGCCCAGCCGCTCCGCGGCACGTGGGATCCTCCCGGACCGGGGCACGAACCCGTGTCCCCTGCATCGGCAGGCGGACTCTTAACCACTGCGCCACCAGGGAAGCCCCACAGATCTTAATTAATATGATTCTTTGCTCTTGTAAAGAATCATATGTAAAAAAGTTCATAGAAGGCCATATTTCTCAAACTGGCCAAAAGACACAGGCGGAGACCAATAAGTACACGCTACAGGGCAAACACAGCACACCTTTGAAAAGAATTATAGAAGCAGGAGCAGAAGCGCACTGTGTCCTCAGAGCTTTTAAGTTTATGATCTGGTTAGATCCTCAAAGCAACGGTCTGGAGAATATAGTGACATTATTTTTATGACGGTTCTACCGTTGAGGAAAATGGGCCTGGAAGAGCTCAGTGACTTGCCAGGGCCGCGTGGTAAGAGGCAGAGCCAAGGTTCAGATCCCAGTGTGTTCGACTTCAATCCCTGTAAAGGCCCCCCAGGATTTGAGTCCCCTCCTCACCCTGCTGGCTCAGCTCCATCTCCTCTGCAGCAGGAAGCACGGTGGCCTGGTGATGGTACCACTTAGGTCTACAAAGCTGCATTGAAGCAGCACTGAGATCGGTCACACCAGGCCCAGCTCTGCTTGCTTGAGTTCTTACTCCTTGGAGGACACCTGAAAACTCTTGCACCTTGTCTCCGACTTGACTCTTGGGCATAGAATAAATGGATTGCAACAAAAGTCAACCCAGGGACCTGGCCCGCCGTATCCTTCTCAGCCTCTGCCACCTCTGACCTCCAAGTGGCCTGGTTCATACTCAAGCGGGTTGTGCATCTCCTTCTGCGCCGGGGTGTCACAGGAGCCTCTGATTCGGAGACTGGCTGAGCACCCAGGCTCTTTCCCTCTGCTTCCCCATCCATCCCCTGGAGGCTGTGTCAGCAAAGAGAGTCTTGGTGGGAAAGGAACAAATTACCCGTGTTACAGAGTTAAACGACCTCTATCATTTCATCGACTGATGCACTAAAACAGTTTAACCAACGGAGCTTGTGACCTAAAAGACTTCGGTGAACTTCAAAGTATGAGCAATTTAGCTTTTAGTTACCAATAAGATAAGGAAATATATTGCAAGATCATAAAACTCCATTTGACAAGTACTTTGTCAAAGCTATTATCTGTCTATTCTGAACCTAGATATTAAGAAACTTTCTTTTTAGTTTACTAAATCAAAGTACTACAGAGAAACCCTCTTGTTAATTCAGATGTCATTAGAATAGAGTTTAACACTGACCCAAATACTTACAAATTTTAGAACTTACTTATTCCAATGATCTATGGGTAGTTTTAAAAGTGTAAGTTTATAAATATATTCTTTACTTGTATTTATTTTGAAGCCAGACCAATAATGCTAGTCCATGAAAGGGGTAAAACGTTCTTTCCAACTTATTAACTTTGATGGTCACCAACCTTGAGCTTCCTGAAATTCTGATATTTTCATAGGGCTGATTTTAAAAGTACAAACTGGCCTCCAGTTATTATATGGCATGAGACTTCACAGTCTTTCCAATTGCCCAGATTCCCAGAGGTAACCAAAACGGACCCCTGCTAGAAACTTTTGGCAAGTGGGAGTCCCACCCATCTGCCCATGAATGCCTTTAGCTACTGTTGCAGGTAGTAACCAGCGATGAACACAACACCTTCAGTCTTTAGTTGTTTTTTCTGTCTCAGACCATATAAATGAGTGGTTCATACTTTCTAGTACTTGTCAGGGATACGTGAATGAGGGCAAAGAAAGTCAATCCACAAACCAAAGAATGTTTAATATTATCTAGCAAATGGGTCACTACAGGCATCTATGTGTGTGTATAGACAAGTGTTCTCACATTTGCCATGTTACGTTATGGTCAATTTAAAACTAATTCGCTTCCAAATGATTTTGTCCAAGTACTTATATGATAACATGACTTCCTACATTAGAGATATCTTAATTGTTAAACACACAGTAGTTTGAAAATCCAGTTCTTTTATTACTTATCATTGTTTGCCCTAGTATTTTCACTCAACGTGAGTATTAAAATGAACTTTACTTTAGATTCCTTATATGTTCTCTGAGTATGTTGGATGGCATGGAGTTGAATACTGACTCTAGTACCAATACACTGTATTTTTTTTTTTTGCAAAAGGTATTTTCCTTTAAATATAGCTTTAAATGCATCTTGTCATAGATCATACATTCTGGGATTTTTCAAATGTTTATAGACTCCCTGCCATAGCGTACTGAAGGATGTAATATTAACAAAAGAAGAATTTTACTTTGACGTTGAGAATCACTGACTCCGATGTGTATAAGATGAATGTATAAACTTATCATTTGCAGTGGAATCTTTTTTAAAAAACCAAACTCAGAGAGAGTATAAACGTGGTTGCCAGGGGCTTGGGTGTGGGGGAAACAGGGAGAGGTTGGCAACACGGTACAGATTTTCAGCTATCAAACGAATAAGGTCTGAAGATCTAATTACAACATGGTGACTATAGTTGATAGCAGTGTATTGTATAACTGGGCTTCGCCAAGAGAGTAGAACATAAATGTTCTCACACACACACACAAAGATAAATACATGAGGTGATGATGTGTTACTTAACTCGACGGGGGAGTCCTTTCACAATGTGTGTATATATCACATCATCACGTTGCACACTCTAAATATTTTGCAATTTGGTCAATTATTCCTTAAGAAAGGTGAATATGTGTATAAGACATATATAAAATATGAAATGAATAAAAGGGCCATCGATAGCCTCACTTCTCTCTCCTATCTGAAAACCAAAAGGAACTCATCCTCCTTGCGTTATTTGAAATATTTGAAAAGGCCGCCTTGGTCCTGTGCTTGTTGTCCTAGATCATCACCTCTAAAGCGTGAATGTTTTTCTTTCTCTCGTACAGAATCCCAGCGCTCATCCAAGGCCCACCTCCCAGGATTTGGCGGGGTTCTGGGACATGCTGCAGTTGTCCATAGAAAATATTAGTATGAAATTTGATGAACTTCATCAGTTAAAGGCCAATAATTGGAAACAGATGGATCCTCTTGACAAGAAGGTAGAACAATGTAGATTTTGTATGGTTCATTTAAAAACCTGCACAAACACTGGACAGTCTAAATAGGCTTCTGCTTTCAGTCTTGCTGTTTACAATGTGAAATGGAGCTGATATCATATTAATTTCATTGTAATGACAATGTTTACATAGTAATCACTTGGGATATTATCTGTAATATGTTTCAGGCATATTTTTAAAGAAAAACCTGTCTGTGTGAATTGGAAAATGGGAATGTGGCTTTTTTTGTTAATTAAACTTTAAGTTAAACCATTTTAGTCACTGGAAGGAACTGCCTCCATTTTGCTTTTTAAACTAAAATAAATGACATCTTCAGTGCACGGTTACATACAGCAAGAGCTCAACTTCCTTACACCCCTAGCACGTGCTTCCGAGAAAATAGGAAGCCCTGCAAACTAACCGACTTTGATAATCATTTCATAAATATAGTAATAAAGAAACCACTGTTGTTCAAGTGTAAAAATATACACACCGTAAAGTTTCACAGTAATCATAAATGTTGGGATTTTTTAAGAGTTTTACTGTTGGTTGATTTGCCCTGGGGAATATCGCTCACTGGGTTCCTCATGCGAGAGCATAGAAGTAAAGACTCAAATGCTTTTACTTGAATTAATAAATGGCAATTTTCACATTTGATTACGGCGGGTCCACCAGGCTTGCCCAGGTATCCAATGTCCACCTCCCTAGGCTGGCCAGGCATGCATGACTTTTTTAACCCTTTGCTTTCCTATGGCCTGAGGTCAGATGTTCCCGAGAGATTCACCTTCTAAATATTAGGCACAGCTATACTTGTGATGCCCTTTTCCTATCCCTGCACCTATCAGAGAGCAAGCCTCAGTCCAATCCATTCTGCTGCTGCCCATTATAATACCAGGGTTCTTGGGGTCCATGGGCTCCCGGGAGAAATCCAGTGCCAACAGCCGGTGCATAATCAAAGGGGCCACCGCTCTCATCACTGTCCCTCATCTCTAATTCTGTCACCATCCACCTGTGGGGTTTTGGTGCGAAGCATCAAAGTACCATGGATGTCTGTGTGGCCTCTCACTGGGGGAGCCAAACATTTGCACTCAATCTAGTTTTCTTTAATCTGGGTTTAAAACTGTCTGCTACGTAAGCTTTTAAATTGGTCTGACTTTAAGAAAACACTACAGATGTACACACATACTGGTGACTGAATTTCTAGAGCTGATCCATCTGATTTCTCACTCATGGATTTTTAAAAATTATAGTTAAAAAATAAAATG
The DNA here is from genome assembly GCF_951394435.1 of Stenella coeruleoalba. Classification (NCBI taxonomy): domain Eukaryota; kingdom Metazoa; phylum Chordata; class Mammalia; order Artiodactyla; family Delphinidae; genus Stenella; species Stenella coeruleoalba. The sequence continues at coordinate 55,426,285 of NC_137160.1, read as the reverse complement.
TGCAAGGAAAGGAAAATATGACTAAAAAGTTTCCAAAAGATCGACTGAGTTACCCAACAATGAAGATTTTAAACGTCCAAAAGGAGTGAAGCTAAGAATTGATATAGGTAACCTATTGACGCAGTAAATCATTAGTTAACTTGATTTCTAAATCTTCACACACGTTGTCTGTCATCAGAGCTTTGCATCACCCCATGAACTGGAAGGGAAACAATGAACAAGACAATCAGGGCTGGTGGACTACGGTTTGCACTCTGTGCTCCCCTTTTTTATCCACACAAGACGCCACCTTAAACAGCCGGCGGGCAACTCCAGTGCAGTACGTTAACTAGGTGCTTCACCCAGGCAAGCAAGGAGGAACACAGAGAATGCCCTTGGGAGAATCATGGAATCCCTAATTTAAGATACTTTTCACATTTAGTTTTATGAGAATTAGGGTATTTTATTAAAAAATGAAATCATCAGATTCACGTGGACCTTTGTGCAGCCTGAAAACTCACCGTCTTTTTCCCCAAAATCCTTTGCGGTTTAGATTCCCTTCTTTCCCACTGTACTTTTTTCCAGCCCAAGTGATATATGGCTTTTGTTTTTGCAACGGCATTTAAAAATAGCCACCCGTTTTCTAGTTTGCTGCTGCTAGGGGGATGAACTCTTTCAGTCTTGTGTTCAGTTTTCATGGCACAGTGTCTGTCCCTGTGATGGAATTGCCCTCTGGGCCGCCACAGTCGCCCCGAGATCCCTAAGGCGTGACGGTCCAGCAGGATGTTTTAGGAGCTGACTCCACTACCCGGGAGGGTAAGGAACTGTCCAAGTCCTCCCTCCAGGGTGACCCTGCCCAGTACATTGCTGTGTGTTTGTGTGTGATGTGCAAACGGGTGTAACTCACTGTGGCATCAGCAAAGCTAAGCGAACGCGGGCTTACAATCTTCTTCCTCGTTTGGTTGTTTAGGTTTGGGTGGGCCCGAGGAGAGGGCGGGGATGTTTTTAAACTCTGAACCGAGCTCGCAGCCTCCGCCTCCCTCCTTAGGGGGATGCAGAGTTCTAAGAGGCGACCGCTGCCACCCTTTCCCATCTCTGGCACCCAGAACAGTCTGGAGCCTCCAGAGAAAAACCGCAGTAAACGTGCTGGGAGCCGCAGCCTTTCAGCAGGCGGGGGGGGGGCATTTTAAATACCCACATCCTTCCCTTGGAGAGACCTAGTTCTGCCATCCAGCTTTACCCTTGGCCTTAAACTTACCGGTATTTTTTTCCCCCTGCAGCTTTTGAATACGCAAGCCAGAATAATGAAGAAAAAATATATACATATCTATACATGTAAATATATATATATATATATATATATATATATATATATATATACAGTGTGCAGATCAGAACTAACCTAACCACCCTTAGGCTTAAAAAAAAAAAAAAGTGTGCTAACTACTGACCTATCCCAGTTTTTCCCAAGCTTGTCCTGAGAAGCTGTGTAATGTCCTGAACCTTCTGCTTTGATCAGGAGCGAAGGGCCCCTCCTCCAGTGCCCAAGAAGCCGGCGAAGGGCCCCGCGCCGCTGATCCGGGAGCGCTCGCTGGAGAGCTCGCAGCGCCAGGAGGCCCGCAAGCGCCTGATGGCCGCCAAGCGCGCCGCGTCCGTCCGCCAGAACTCGGCCACCGAGAGCGCCGAGAGCATCGAGATCTACATCCCCGAGGCGCAGACCCGGCTCTGAGGCCCCCGGCCGCCGCGCCCCCGGCCGCCTCCTCCCCGGCGCCCGCCCTTCGCCTTCTTGGCCCGCCCACCCGTGTAGACGCGGCCCCTCTAGGTCACCCGCCATCCTCCGTTCTCTCGAGCTTGTCTGTCCTTAGATTCCAGCAATATCGAACCATAGGGTATCTCAGAAATCCAGGATCCCGGGGTGGGGGGGTCCCCAGGGGGGTGGTCCCCTCGGGACCTCGCGGACTTCCACCCGAAAGAAACTAGGAAACTAGGGCTCCGATCCCCCTGATTTCCCCGACACGCTTCCTATTTGGGCAAGCAGATGGAACACTTGATTTCCAACCTCAGAAATCACACACCCTGTCACCGGAGTCGGGAAGTGACACACCGAGAGGGGACGCAGAGGGGCTGGGGGGCGGGGGACCAGGATGCGGAGTGGGGGAAAGAGAAGCAAACCCTGCGGGTGCCGGGGGTACCTGCGTCGCTCACAGCTGCAAAACTGCCTCACTCTTGTGTCATCAGTCACTGCTTCAGATGTCTCAATCAGCAGAAGATTGTCAATCCGATCTTTCAGGGATATCCATCTATTCTGAAAGGCAATAAAATGAAGATAGGCAAGGCAAGACAAAGGAAGCACTGCTAGTTTAAAAGACTACAGAAGGGATTTTTTCTTTTGTCCTATTCTTAAGAAGAGTTACACCTGAAGTGTTTTATCAGCTTTTCTTGTACTATGTATATTATATTGTTGTGATGGTGGTGGTGGGGTCTTTAGGGGAAAGTGTTGGTTCTATTAATTTGTTAGTGTCCATCCTGGGGGCCTACCTAATTACACAGAGCTAAGTACATCTCTGCTTACGGAGTGCTGTACATGGCAGCCGGGCTGCTTTCTGCGAAAAGTTGGGATTTTCCTAGCATCCCCTTGGAATGCTACACATCCGTCTCTTTTAACCCAGTAGTTCATACGGCAGACGTCTGTCTTCATCAGTCTTTTCTCACTGCTCCACAGTCCTAACACACCCCCGAATAAGGATTTTGTCCTGTGTCAAACCGGTAAAATAAGCTTTCTGTCCCAGTAGACATGCTGCCTCGTTCCAAAGAGCGGCCACTTGTCTTGAGGTCCCAGGTAGAGAGAAGAAATTTGACCTGCGAGGTTCAGAGGCCACATGGAGGGGGACAGTGTCATGATTCCTAAACACTGAAAGAAACCCAGGCTTTTGGCAGAGAATGTTGATTTCCGTTTTTAGTCCTGATGGATGGCCAGTATGACTTTTGCATCCAGCTCAAGTTATCTTTAAATGCCCTCACTCGTAGCAGTTTAAGCACTTAGAATGAGGTGATCTTAAATGATCACTGGCGTTTTCTCCAGCTCCCTAAAGCGTTAGAAATTACCATTGAAAAATGAAAGACTTTTAAAAACATACATCAAATACTCTTGCACCAGAGATGCTTTTTTTTAAAAAAACAACAACAACACTCTCATAGCCAGGTGCTAATTTAATTTTATTTAAGCAATTAAGAGAGGTGATGGGTTCTGGCAACAACTATTTTCACGGACATATTCTAAAACCACTAGAGAATTCGCTACCTCTCAGAGCCATTGATGCTTTGAGCTATCTTTATAAACAGGGCACAAATGTTTACTGCTGTGGTTTACAAGACAAGGGCTACTAACATTTAAAAACCAACCAACCAACTTTTAACTAGGGTGAACAAAGCACCTTTGAGTGCTTTATAAAATTGGAGCAGACAGAGAATTTGAGCTTCAAGTATTGCTGGTTTTAAAAAGAATACACCTTTTCTTTACTCTAGCAGCCAAGGAAGGTCACACAAAGTTTGCATCAAGTAAGGCCAACTGCCACTTTGGGTAGCCTATGGTCTCATTCAACCCTGACAGTGACTCGGAACTCAGATTAACGTGAAGGAAGCCACACCCATTTGAAGACCAGATGTCCCCATCCACAGCTCTGCACCGTGAGGTAGAGATAAGATTTGGATTAAGAAATAGATTTCTAATACTGTTCAAGATCATCCTACAATATTTTCTTTGCAAACTGGTTTAGCCCAGGATATTTTAAAGAGAGACAAGAGATGGCCTATTTATCTTGTCTACGTGAATGGTATTTGTATATTCATAAGCTATTTTTGGTAAGAATTTTAAATCTTTTAGCCGAAGGCCTCCAGGCACCATGACCTTTGCCTTCCTTGAAAACACCAATTGTACAAACACTTTATAGAAGGCTAATTATTGATGTTAAGACATGATCCCACATAAAGCTGCCTGTTAATCACTTGCCCCCTTAAGCTGACATCCATGACCATAACCTTTGTTACATTGTTCTTCTGATGTAATTTGTAGAAATGTTTTTTAGTTCATATTGGAAAATGTATGTACCCTGAAAAATTACTTATTTTGTTTAACTTTGGTATAAAGGTGTTTGGGCATTTTCTTGGGGAGGGGGGATTACAAAAGAAGTTTGTCTCCCACATCAAAAAACGTTAAAAGAAATTAAGTATTTATTATATTTTTTGCAGATGTTTCCATACAACTCACATAACCTTTTTGTAAAGAGAGATGAAGAAATGGATTAAAGATTTTTAATATTTGAAATGGTAAATAGAACTAATTTATTTGTACTATATTTCTGTTATTTATAGATGTTTCCTTAATGTTTTACTGTGCATTACCACTTTAATTTAAGCCTTATCCTTGTGAATTTACCATTTCTTTTTTAAAACCTGTCTAGATGCATATTTTAAATAACTGGAATGTAAATCACTAGCATATCTGAATTCCCAAATGTAATTTTTAAAAATTATTTTGGTTTGGAAAAAAAAAAGATTCATTTGAAAGCCTTCAGATGGAGGGGTGGGGAACATTTTTATGGCTTTATGAATTGGAATTTCATAGGCTTATCTACCTAGACTGTGTGTGGACAAAAAAAAAAATTGTAAATAGATGAATGTTTCCCATAATGTATAAAGAAATTAATAAAATACTTAATGCACTGCTTTCAGGTCTGTGTGTTTTCACTACAGAGTCCTACTTCTTCTAAAATGTAAGTCATTGCCTTTGGGGGCGGTGAATAATTAAGCAGTTAAGAAGCATATCATTGTGACTTTCATTGTAACAACACAGGTACTAGTCCAGGTGAGCTGGTGGGTAGACCTTGCACCCTTTGGAAGGGCTTTAAGTACCCAAAATAAAAGTCCTTTTACGGTGATGATTACATGCATCTGAAAGTTTCAGGTCAGGAGCTGTATGTTTTATGAAAGATGTTATTAGCTTCTCAAACATGTTCAAATCTGTATAGATTTTTACCCACGTGGATTTCTTTCAAAACATTTCATCAGTTTTGTTTCCTACACAGTTCTCTGGGGTAGGGAAAATCAGAATAATGCATTGTGGATTTCATTTCATCCCCACAGTACTGAAAAACTGCTCCCTGAGGTTCGGTCACTCGCCCAGCATGACACAATTATTAAGTGACAGATTTGAGTCCAAAATCCAAGCCTGCGTTCAGCTTTGTCTTCAGTGAGGTCTTTAGCATTCTTCTCACATTTAGAATTGGTAATTGCCACTGTCAATTTCCCCTGGTTTTCATCTAGGTCATATCTGTAAGCCTTACTTTATACACAAAAATACAGACTCACCAAAAACAACAAAAAAGTCAATTAGAACACTTTATACAGTGGACATACACTGATCTGAAAATGCCACAACCCTGAGACCTGTGTCCACAATACTTCCTCCCACCAAGTTCTTGGGCAAAGCCACACATCTCTATGTAACAAACTTGGAAACTGTTAAGCAGATAAGCCACTTTGTCCGATTTTTATACATAAGCAAGACCTGTGCCAGTCACCAAAATAACACAATGTACTTTTGAAAGTGCTTCCAAAGAACAATGATCAAGTGGCCGGACGCGGGCGAGGTTGCAAAGATCTCATTACTTTGGCTCATGCATTGACCGTTCACGTAGTGTGAACTGTGATTATACTTCTTGACTTTTAGCAAATTAATTCTTATATTTTATCGGGGCTCCTTAAACATTTCAGCCAATCCTAAAACAAAATGAGTTAGTTTTTGCACACAGAAATTTGAATTTCAGTGAAGCAATTTCCCATGTTACAGGGTCCACTCCCGCCCCACCCACAGCAAAATGTAATTTCATTTTTTATAGATATTGAACAAAATGGTTTGAATTTCTTTTTGTATCTTTGAAATCCACACCCTTGAAAATATAAACTGATTTTGGTTTAAATAAATGACATATGGAAAATCCTACTGTCTGAATGTGTTCATTCTCGTATGCCACTGTTACCAAAGGGTACCGAAATCCACCTGGGGTTTGTTCAATAGGCTGTTTAACTTTCAGCTACTAAACTAAGATCAGATTAACTCCTTTTGCAAACAGAAACTAGTGGCCCAGGCTGAAAACTCTCTCTGGTCCTAACGCATTTACTAAGTTTACAGAATAGGTCTTAAATTCCTCTGCAAGTCACTCATTTCCCCTGAAGCAGAGAGAGGAAATAGTGTGCTCTTCCCTGTCTGGGCTTCCTGCTGGTCCAGGGAGGCATCATCAGAAAACCACAGGGGGGCTTCCCTGGTGGCGCAGTGGTTGAGAGTCCGCCTGCTGATGCAGGGGACACGGGTTCGTGCCCCGGTCCGGGAAGATCCCACATGCCGCGGAGCGGCTGGGCCCGTGAGCCATGGCTGCTGAGCCTGCGCGTCCGGAGCCTGTGCTCCGCAACAGGAGAGGCCACAACAGTAAGAGGCCCGTGTACGGCAAAAAAAAAAAAAAAAAAAAAACCACCAAAAGTCAAAGTCTGCCATGTAGCTGATTAAACTGTTGCTGTTCATCAAATGTTTTCACTAGAACAGATGAAAAAAATGCCATTCTTCTGCTTCACACTTCTAGTCTGCCTTCAGAGAGAAGTAGATGCTAATGTCCTCTTTCCAGATTACTCGATAGGTAAATCAGTATCACGAGGGAGCTTCTATAGAGACCTCAGTAAAGAGATTCTTCCATAGAAAAACTCTCCTTGGACTTCCCTGGTGGCACAGTGGTTAAGAATCCACCTGCCAATGCAGGGGATACAGATTCGATCCCTGGTCCAGGAAGATCCCACATGCCGCGGAGCAACTAAGCCCGTGCACCACAACTACTGAGCCTGAGTGCCACAACTACTGAAGCCTGCATGCCTAGAGCCCGTGCTCTGCAACAAGAGAAACCACGGCAATGAGAAGCCATGCACCGCAACAAAGAGTAGCCCCCGCTCGCTGCAACTAGAGAAAGCCTGCCTGCAGCAATGAAGAACCAAAGCAGCCAAAGGAAGAAAAGAAAAACTCTCTTTTTCACTTTGGAAAGGAGGAAGGGGGAAGCAAATAGAGTCTTAGTTTTCTCTTGTGATATAAAGAGGGAAAATGCATTCTTTCTATTGAGTCTAGTATGAGGAGGTTACAAACAATTACAGGTTTTGTAGTCTTAAATCCTGGTGCTTTCACTAAGTCTGAAGACCAATGCTCTGCAAACAGAAAACATTCCTGCATAGCTAGCCTTCTGAGATCTACACCCATAATGATCAGTTGATGAGTCCTTCCTTCCTAGGACATTCAAGTCCAATGCCTACTAGCAATTTCTATTATGAAACAATGAAGAGAAACATCTAGGGAGTTAGATAATACTGTGGATGTCCCCATAAAGTACATTGGAAGAAACATCTCTGAAGATTAAAATATTCTATTCACTGAAAAAAAAGGGGGGGACATTTTAGAGGGGTTTTAGTCTTAGGGAATAACCTCTTGCTGTAGAATATGTTTACTTCTATAAGTGACACTTTTTAAAACACCAGCTTCGTCACTTCATTTCCTTTCTAGAATAAGACCTAATGGACTTTGCAACCTCAGCCAATACAATGTCTGTTTGCAATTCCCAAGTGTGAGAAGAGGCAGATCTTAAACAAAGGTGAGAAGGAGTTTAAATAATTTACTCTTAGAGTCCTTTGGAGGGAAGAGAGCCTCGCTGCCTTCACTGCCTTTGCCAGTGGGAGTTGACAGTTCTCTTCTCTGCAGCCTGGCCCCTGGCAGGAGCAGGACCTGGTACTCAGGGTGAGCCTGGTACTTCTAACGTTGACCTTGACAAACTTGAAAGAGCAACTCAAGGGCTCCTGACTTGTTTCTTACATTAGTCAAGCAAGGTAATGAGTCTGGAATGTCTGAAAGGGAATCCTTTCCAAGGAGCTTGTGTCTGTTCTCATCTTGAGTCGATGCCCCAAAGATCCCTTGACTAGCAGGTTGTTCAAAATGAAATCATAAAGAAAGCAAGCAGTCTTACAGAGAGAGTGAAAAATTGATCAGTAGTTTGGAAAATTGGAACATTGGAGAGAGGCTGGCACAGGACAGTGGGGATTTCCAAACTGACTGAGCATGTCTGTTAAGCACTTTGGAAATAGTGGTGAAGTGAGGAATAGTTATTCAGATAATTCTGAGTAATTCTGGACACAAGGAAAGAAAAACACCCTACTAATGGGGACCTAAGCCACCTGTCAGTGGCTGAATTCTTCATGTATTTGTTCTCAAGTTCACTTCATTTAAAGACAGATCCTGAGGAGGCCAAAGACCAGCTGTTCTTCTAGCAAAGGCAACACATTACAGTTAGGTTAAACATTCAACGGAGAGAACCTGAGTTAAATATTAAGGTAATGCTTACCTACAGAAATACAAGGTCTTGACCACACTGGGAAAGTTGGTGTACCGTCCCCAGAGACAGTCATTCTGACAGAACTGCGTCACCTGAATGATTCTCGTGAAAGAGGCCAGGTCCTCCACCACTCCTAGTATTGAAATGTGTTCATTAGATAATAGACACAGAGAAGACCGGTCTCTCCACCCCTTCTACACCCTGGGATCCCTGTTGGCTTCATCATGCCGTAAAGATTTCCCAGCAGGATTCCTGTCAGGGACTCCAGATTCACAGGCAGAGAGGATCCAGCTGGGAGAAAACAGAGGCAGAGGGAAAAGTGCCCACACACTCCAGCGGAAACACCCACGTGTCACCTTGATTGTAACATTCTGACATGGGGTTGGTCAGAAAGCATTGCTGTAAGCTTATAAGACATTTACAGATACTCTCAGCATTTCTCTTAGAAACTGGACTGACCCTCTCATCAGCCTCATGCTGCCCTGAGTAGACCTGTCTGCCCAGCAGGGACAGGGCCGTTGGGTAAGTGGGGAAAAGCTTGGGCTACGGAGCCAGATTGCCTCGGTTTGAATCCTTTGCTCTACCATATACTAGCTGTGTCTTCTCGGGCAAGGTACTTAGCCTCTCTGTGCCTCAGTTTCCCCATCTGTACAATTAGGATGAAAATAGTACTTGTTTCACAGGGTTGGTTTAAGGATTAAACGAATTAATATACGTAAAGTTCTTAATACGGTGCCTTGCACGTGGTAAGCATTGGATAAATGTCCACGAGCACCGTCATTATTATACATTTACATTTACTAAGAAAATACTGTTCGATATGCATTCTGTAACTTAATCCTTACAGCAGCCCCATGAGATAGTCACTACGAGTGAATTAGGGAGCACCTCAAGGTCACAGGTAAGTGACAGAGCTGGCGTTTGAATCCATCTAACTCTAGATGTTTTGTATGTGCGAGATTTTTGTGCAAGACAAAGCAATGCATCTTTTTCTTTTCTCTTTTTTTCTGGTGAAAAATGTACCCATACGAAAATTTCAAACAGAATAAGAGTGTACATAATGAAAACAAGCCTCCTTTCACTCCAGTTCTTTCCTGCAATATTCACCATCTTTGAACACCTTATTGTATACCCTCCCCCAATTTTTCTATACACATTCAAGTATATATTTTTCCTTTTTCCACAGACTGGACGCATACTACACACATTCCTCTACTGTTTGCTTTTTCATTTAGTAATGAATGCTCCATTTCAGAACACTCTGACCCACCCATTCTCTTTAATGGCTCCGTAGCCTTCCAGTTTATGAATGAACCATAAAACATTGTTAGTCCCCCTACTGATGGACTATTAGGCTGTTTCTACCACTTGCTACGACAAACAAAATCTGCAGTGAAAAGCGTTTTACAATGTATCTTCAGTACACCTGGGAGTGTATCTAAGGGTTATAGTCCTAGACAAATGGACGGGCGCTCTTGTTTTTAAAGGTTGCCAATTGGCTTTCCAAAAGGGCTGCCTCGATTTTCATTTCACCAAGCAGGTATGAATTTTAGCACCTACCCTTGCAAACAAGGAAACGAAGCATTCAAAAAGTAAATTCAGAGGCATGCTTAAAACAGCAACCACAAATGCAGGCACCTTCCAGTTGACTTTCAACAAGGAAGGAAAAAAGTCGCTAGAAATGTGGAGGCAGATTTAATGTAACATCAGCCCCAAGGTGTGAACTCCTCCAGGAACTGGGTTTATTTGCACAGCCCTTACTTAGATGGCAGCCTAAGATCCCAACGAGTTCCTGCAGCAGAGTCTAGGCTAACCCTGGGACTCAATCCAGGACAGGAGCAGAGCAGAAACACGCTGATGGTCAGTAGGTTTATACCGGGACACCAGCGCCTATGCATGGTAGTTCTGTTTTTTAATTATTAGTTTTTTAAAAAGTAAAACTCCAGAGACTTCCCTGGAGGTGCAGTGGTTAAGAATCTGCCTTCCAGTGCAGGGGACGGGGGTTCAGTCCCTGGTCAGGGAGCTAGATCCCACATGCATGCCGCAACTAAGGAGCCCGAGAGCCACAACTAAGACCCGGTGCAACCAAAAAAAAGTAAAACTCAACATCTAAAAAGGCTTTAAGATGATTTACAGAATTAAATCATAAAACACTGAACAGTTTTAAAATAAAAAGAAATAAGAAAAAGAAAATTGCTAGATAAGTAAATTCACCAAGCTCCCAGGGTCCTGAGTTGTGAATCCTAAGTTTCTCTCTAAGTTTCCTGATAGTCAGGGCAAAGCAGTCAGCATTTTTTTACAGTCTGTTTTCATTCAGTTTGGAGATACCAAAAGTTTAAAAATCCCCCTTCTATGCTCAAAGAGCTACAAAACTGATTTTGCAAACCTAATGTGTGAACACAACCGCCTCGCAAATCACAGCGCTGACCATGTAGAACGAAGTATGACGACTGTGTCTTTAAAACCATCCCCCTTTAAGTGGTTTGAGTGATTTTTTGGTTCTTGGCAAACAAATGGCCCCAGAATAAGACAGAGTTAACTGACATCCTTGTTGAGACCGACATCCTTTGAGTTCAGTCCAAGAATGTGTCCTTCCTTCTAGGAAGTAAGCAATATTTCAGTGGGTCTTTTTTTTTCTTCCCCCCCCCCTTTTCTTTTCAAGCAGACCTCCTGACAAATAAGAGGTCCTCCTTTTCCTGTTCAGACAGGCCTACATCAGAGCGTGTGACTGTTGAGACCTATTTGTCTTTGAGCAGGAAATCTTCGTTTCCCAAACACATCCCTTTGTCACGCTAAAGGCTGCAACGATTTCAGCCCAGCAGTCTCAGCGGGAAGACACTGCTGTCCCCTGGGGCTGTCACCACCCAACACTGGTGTCTGTGCTGTGACCTGGAGGGCAGTTTCAGCTGCACTTGGGCAAACAGTCAGGACAGTAGATTCTTCCTCCGTGTGGGGATGCGCATAGAGGACTTCACACAGCAGTTAGGGTCCGAAGGTCTGGTTAATAGTTTAGCCCCAGACCTGAAAAGATGGCTTTGAAGTTGAATTTATTTAGCCCTCCCCCCACCACCCACAAGCGGGTTCTGACTCAGTAGGTCTGCTCTGAGAGCCAATTTGTGTTTCTAACAAATTCACCAGGGGAGTCTACTGCCAGAGTCCACAGGCACTTCCCGCAGCAGCTTTCAACGCGGGAAGAAATCTACACAGCAAATCAATTACATCAGGATGCGGGAGGCAGGAAGGGCCAAAGGCATCTGTGTTTGGGTGCAGCCAAGGTTGAGAACCTCCACTGTAGAGGCATCTTAAGCAAAAGGAATGGGTTGATCAAAGGCATGGAGGAGAGACGGAGCAGTGACGTAGGGGTCAATCGCCAAAGTACACAGGTATAGTTGGAATGACAGGTGCTTCACGGGGGTGTACTTTAACTCATACACCAAGGCAAGGACAAATAAGAATTCGTGTGCTATGCACACACACAAATTCTATCGTTACCTAAATCATGACTAGGAATCTTATGACCCGCTTGCTAGTGGGGCACAATTTCTCCATTTGTATCTAAGGGGACTTAGTCTGGGGCATAAGTGAGCATGTCTGATGAGCGTGAGGCTTCCCATTGAGGTTAAACATCTCTGTCAGTCTGGCTCTCATTCTGAGAATTAGAACCTAGAAAGTTCAACATCATACAGAGTATTTATATGAAGTGACTAGCTTGCATCAGTTTATTTCCCAAAATATACTTTGCAGTAAAAGGTGGATCAATTACTACACACCCGAGAGTTTTCCACAGCCACCTAGCACAGACAATCACATATTGTAAGGAATCACTTAAGGTGACAGTTTTCTCATCTATCACAATTTTAGTTCATTGAGACTATTATAACAAAAATACCATAGACTGGGTGGCTTAAGCAACATTTATTTCTCACAGTTCTGGATGCTGGCAAGTTGAAGATCAAGGCACCGGTAGATTTGGTGTCTGGTGAGGGTCTGCTCCCTATTTCATAGATGGCTAAGGGAGCTCTCTGGGGTCTCTTTTATAAGGGCACTGATCCCATTCACGAGGGCCCCACCCTTATGATCTAATCACCCCCCCCCCCGCAAAGACTCCACCTCCAAATACATTGGCAATTAGGCGTCAGCATAAGAATTGGTGGTCAACACAAATATTCAGTCTATAGCAGCCACTTTCCTGCTCTTCAGTAACTCCAGAATCTCGAGAATATTGGTCACGTGTACTCAATTATTTACATAGTAATCAGTACTATTCTCCCGCAGGGGCTTAAAGTCTGAGAGTTCATATTCCTACACAACAAAAAGACAGTGCCAGTTTGTGTCACAAAAATATCCTCAAGCTTTGGTCTGTGATCAGACTCCTTACGTTAATCAACCTTCACTACAATGAACTTCCTGTACAGTCATATTTTAGACTCTCTCTGGATATTTTATATAAGAAAGAGATTTGAACTCTAAGGATGAAACCACAGATACTGAACTTTCCAGGACAATTTAGATGTTAGAGATTTTGTATTTAGATGTTGATATCGATGGATATACAAATCAGAAAAAAAAGAAAAAGTCCTTTGGCAGACTAAGTGCCTCATACTTGGTTCCAAAGCATACTGTTCTCCACTTCATCAAATTCCGGCTCCCCGCTTCTCCCTCACCCAGAAATCTATGCAGATTTTTCTACAGACGATAATTTGCAAATCTAACTGACTTCCAGAGTCATCCTCCCTACTTTTAAAAGAGCTCTCAAGCCTGTTGGTCATGCAGACATATATATATATATATATATATATATATATATATATATATATATATAGAAATATCAGAAATTGTGTGGGCTTTCCATGGCCCTGGAAACTCAATTATTTTGAGTTATCCTTTCTGTTTTCCCTCCTCCCCATTCCAACCCCTACCTGGGGAAGTCCCAAGTAACTGCCCCCAGGATTTCTACTAATTCTCAGGTAAGAGCTTAACGTCTGTGGTCTTTTTAGGTCTTTGGGTTCCTGCTACATGATGCTTATATTCTGTATCATGTTGAATTGGCCTCAGACTCAGTCCCTTTCCTATACTCACACACACACACACACACACACAAATCTCACAGCATGATATGATTCTTAGGGTCTGGCAGGGGACTTCCCTGGTGGTCCAGTGGGTAAGACTCCACGCTCCCAATGCAGGGGACCAGGGTTCGATCCTTGGCTGGGGAGCTAGATCCCGCATGCATGCCGCAACAAAGAGTCTGCATGCCACAACTAAGACCCGGCGCAGCCAAAATAAATTAATTTAATTTAATTTAGTTGATTAATTAAAATAAAAAAGGCCCGGCAGGATTCTGAGTGCATCCTTCAGCCATCCCTCCTCCATGGAGCACCTGGGACCAGCTTCACTGCACTGACTTTCCATAGCTCCCCGTCTTGCTCACCTCCCTCCCTCCCTCAGGCAGAATAATGAAGTGTCTCTCCCTGGCCACAAATGGGACAATTTGAGCATCAATAAGAAAATAACTGCAATAGATTAAAACGCATCAAATATGTAAAATCCAGGAGTTCATCATGATACTCGACACTTCAAGCTCTCAGCCCAGCACTCACAGAGTCTTTGCAGTGACGGAAGTGTCCGTGTCTGACTGGAGCATCCTTCCTGCAGATTTCCTCCTGGGAGATTACCTCCCAGGTATCCTCCTAAGTGGGCCCTTTCCTATCACCCTATTTAAAATCGCACACTCCCACATCCACCCGACCCGCAGACACCTCTCTCTCTTCCCTCCTCGTTTTTCTCCACCTCTTCTCACCATCCAACCTACAATAGACAATCAACAAAATACATAAATAAAAGGTCCTCTTCCCTTCTCCCAACTAGAAAGTAAACCTGAGGAGGGTAGGGATTTTTCTCTTCTGGTCTGTTTTAATCATTTTGATATTTCCAGCACCAGAACAATGCCTAGTGTATAAGAGGCACTCAATCAATATTAGTCGAATGGATGAATGACAGTTGAAGTCATCTCTCACCTCTTCTGTTAATAATCCCTCACTATTCTCATTTCTTCTATAAAAAGTTGTTGCAGTTGTTTGTGTTTTCCTGTTAGGCTAAACATAGAGGAATTAAAGTCAAAAGGGCCTGGGGCAACTCAGGATGGAGTGAGCATGTTTACTGCAGGAGGCAAGTAAGGTAAAACCGCTAATTCAGAGTAAAAGATGCTGATGAAAATGTAAGCCTGTCCCCTGATACTCGCGGAAATATCGGGCAGGTGCAGGGGTGGATGCTAAACTCCCCCCATAGGATGAGACGGGAGCTATAGTGCTTTGGGAAAGATTTTTTTTTTTTTAAGATGACTGCACACAGGAAGCAGAAATATTTGGAGTTTGAGGTTACACAAAAAGGGGGACACATGCCAGTAACTCAGAGCTGGCACACTGAGAATTCACAGGATGAGAGAAATATCCCAAAGCAAAAAGCAAACCTGTCCATGAAGCCAAAATGTTACTAAGTGCTCTGTGGAGCAATCCGCATGAAATCCGCCTCCATCCACACATGAAAAAACTGAGGTGCAGAATCTCAGGTGTCTTGGGCAAGTTCACAGCCAAGCCCATGACACGTGGCTGAACTGGATTTCAACTATAGCTTTGTACCCATCGACTGTGTGCCTAGAGGCCCGCCAGGATTGACTCATATACTGTGGGTGTATAACCCTAACTTTCCTGTCGAGTTCATGCCTAAATGTCAGTACGATTGAAGCAGCAGGCGGAGCAGAATCCAATACCGCTGAAGAGCTGTCTTGTCTGGGAGATCATTTCAGCCCAGAACTTGAATCCCAGCTCCACGCCTCGGATGAGCTCATCCAGCCTCAGTTTTCTTGTCTGTCAAAGACACAGGACGATACCTATTTTACCTACTTCACTGACTATTGTGAGGATTCCGTGGGATGACATTTCACAGGAAACCTTCAGCAGAGTCCTGGCACATGGTTAGCGCCCAATAATTGGTACCGTAACATTTTTGCAATAGCAGAAGTTTTGAATTTTTGTTTCTTGCACAAAGGCTTGAAATTGGTTTAGTTACAACATCTTAGATTAACTATTAAATCTAACAGCTTTTAAACCAGTTGGACAGGTTACTTCGTGTTGTTGTTCATTTTTTCCGCATTAGTCATGAAGACCGGATGCCAGATGCTCATTTTACCCTCCAACATTCCTCAATGTATAATCTCAAACCTGCAGCCAAATTGAAAGACTTTGACAGTGGTCACCCCCACATATACCCACTGCCCAGCTCCTACCGTTAACATCTTCCTGGACTGGTGGTGTCACCCATCTATCCATTACTCAGCCCTCTCCCAGCTGGCCATCTCTGTGTTTTTTAATGCATTTCAAAGTAAGTTTCAGACATTTACATCTGAACACTTCAGCACCGCTGTCTCTAATTAGAGTTTAATGTTTGTTTACATTTTTTAATCCCTGAATTTTGACATAAAAGGTGCATTGGAGATCATTCAGTGTTATTCCCTTCATTCCACAGATGTGGAAACTGAGCCAGTGTGTGTGTTTTCTGGAAACGGCATTAGCTTTGAGAGTGATGACCCCAGCAACGTTCAGAGCCATGTTTTAGGATTTTCTCCATTTTATTTTTCAGATAGGTTTTTTTTTTCAAGACTTTGTTTTTGCAGAGCATGTTGTACAACAAAATTGACGCACCAGCTGCCTTAGCAGAGGCCTGTGGTCACCTCCGAGCCAGGGGTAGTGTCACCTTTCCCTAAATCACACGGTTCCCCTAATGGAACAAACAAAGGTTAGCACTGCGGAGCTTCCCTCGCAGGGCACCTGGGCCTGCGGAGTGATGGGTTAAGGTATGCTGAGAGCAAGGCGGGGGCAGCTGGGTTTTCCCAGGCAGGGCTCTCCAGCCTTGAGCTGCCACATACACTGCACAAGTGGGACCGCTTTCCGCGTCTGTGGTGGCGAGAAAGGGTTGGGAAGTAGGGCCCTACCAAGCCATTTGACTGTTCTCACTCCACGAAAGCAACGTATTAACAGACTCAGGCAACCTTCTCCTGACGGTACCACTTCTGTGAACTATTCTTCTATCTTAAATGTCCCTTTCTAGAAAAGGTTGTGGAAAAACTAGTTTAGACGCCACCTAGTCTAAATGGGGGGGTCTGAATATAGGGTAAAGTACATGCCAGGTTTGATGGCAGGGATAGCTTGAGTGTTCCTCAACAACCTTCTGGGGAGAGGGGCAGTGTCGGGTTAGGATGAATCCAGTTTGGTTTTGTTTTGTTTTTACTTTCTTTTTTGGGGGGGTGTGAGGGTGTGGTGGGGACCATGCTGCCTGGCTTGAAGGATCTTAGTTCCCCAACCAGGGGTCGAACCCGGCCCCAGCAGTGCCAGGGAGTTGCCAGGACTGATCCAGTTATGTTGATGGTAGACGACAGTTGAGTGCTAGCCACCCCCCGACCAAGAACACGGGGTCCTACTTGGGGTCTGACAGAGGAGCCCCTGGTCTCAGCCTGGCTTCTGTCACGGCCCTTTGGCTTCCAAGGGCTGGAGGCCAAATTCAGGGTTGGAGGAAGGACATATCCCTCACGAAAGCCACAGGTGGTCCCATGTGGCTCCAACTCTTAGGATTACACGATGTTGGCCCCGTTGGCCGTTTCTCCCGTGCTGGCCTGCAGCTTAGCTGTGTGAACGCTTTAATGTACGCTTACAGTGACAACAGGGACAGAAAGGGCAACCCAATGTTCCTTTCCCTTCTGTCTCTTCACCCAGACCTTTAGCCACACCGATGGGGCCTGGCTGGTCCTCACTTTCCCTACATTTCGGAGGCCCTCGGCACGGAACCTGGATCACTGACTAGCAAGAAGTCTGGGGTGGGAAATACTGAAGCGGAGCCAGGGCCGTTCAGGGGCGCGTAACCTGAAGTCCCACAGGGCTCCAGGCTCAGAAGGGTCCTGTGCTTGGTTTAATGCTCTGCTGTAACCATTTACAATTCCTAATCATCGTACCTGCCAATCTGTGTTTTGTAAGTGAAGACCAATGGGACGGTGGTGGGTGGGTGTGCACGAGCGGAGGGGATAGGCATCGTGTGTGTGTGTGTGTGTGTGTGTGTGTCTGTGTGTGTGTGTGTCTGTGTCTGTGTCTGCAGCTATTCCCGGCTGCTCCATCCTCACATCGCGGTCCACACGCCCATGAGCACAGGACTCCAATGGACCCATGATGCCTGGGGGATCGGCGAGCCTCAAAATGGGTGCCAGGTAAGGTGCTAGACCTACACCCGAATCATCAGAGGAGCTGACGGTGCCAAGCTGCCATCCTTTCCATTCGAACCAGAAAGAAAGCAGTGACATTCTAAGAAACATGAACAAACAAGGAGCTCCATCATATTCTTTCCTGCTCTCATTACTTCCCTGTATTAGCCAACTACTTACACCCACGAGGATGACAGAAAAGGAAAAAGGGAAAGAAAGGGCGGCCCATGGTTCCTCCTCCCTCCAGCCCCTCTGTACTCTGTGAGCTGAGAGAATGTTGGTAGGATGTGAGCATATTAAGTGAAAAAACAAGTAAACAAGAATGTACTTTTATGTACTGTTTCCAGTTCTAGTAAGAACAAAACGTACATGTAGGAACAAGCTACGAAATAGAAAGTGTGTCATTTGGGTGATTTTGTATGTTACGTGCTGTTATATTTAAAACTGGCATTGCACAATATAAAGATGGATGGTAAAAATTCATGCTATTAATTTAAAAGGGTAGTTTTTCTTTCCTGAAAACAATAAATAGAAAACACCATGACAAGTTGACAGAAATGAGAAAGCTTTCCATTTTAGTACCTTTAATGGTACTTTTCTCCTGTTTTTTGAAGTGGTCCCACATGTGTATTTTGCACCAGGCCCTGCAAATTACAGAGCCAGCCCTGAATTTGAATCATGGCGCCTAGACACCTGTATTTGAAAGCCTCCTGCTGAGACATTCTGAAGCAGCCGGAATCTCGAAGCTGGGTGCTATTTCAAGAGCTTCCCAGGGCTCTCTTCCCACCACCCATCCTGCCCCTCTCCCCTTTGGCCAGTAGAGTCCTGAACACAAAGATTCTCCAAGCACAAAAATTCTCAGCCTTGCATAGCTCTGGCTCCCTCGAATGAGACTTAAACTATCCTTCAGACGTCCTCAGTGTTAAGCACACAGTCGCCCAGCTACTCTGAAAAGACTGCTCAGTTTTAAATGCACCACATCTTGACTTCAGAGGCCACGCATTTTTATTCCTTGGAGTCGTAAGGTTCTTTCCTATCCAAGTTTCTAAATGCCCCTCTGATTTCTAAGTTTACAATTACAGTCACTTGCCTAATCAACTCCAGGTTTTCTTGGAGCTCTGTCCTCAAGAAATCTCATGGGCCCTTGAGCTGCTCCCCTGTTCTGTCTCCAGTGAAGGCCAACACACCTGGTCCTGGCAGGACCAGCTGGCACTCCGCCGCCACGAGGCCACGGGTCCCCCTCTCCCGCCTCCATCTCCTTCTCCTGGAAACAACTCATCTTTCCCCCTTTCCCCGTCCCCTCCCCCCACCCCACATCCTCTTCATCAATTCCCATTCCTTCTACCTGAAGCAAAACACTTGGGACTCTCCAATTTATGTGTCTGTGTGTGGCTTGTGGGATCTTAGTTCCCCGACCAGGGATGGAACGCATGCCTCCTACAGTGGAAGTGCGGAGTCCTAACCATTGGACTACCAGGGAATTCCCTCCAAAATTTTAACACAGACTCCTCTCTTCCCTGGACTGAAGCGTCATCCCTAAAGTTTAGTCATCCTTTTGATAGTTTTGCCCAGAGAAAGTGGTCATTTCATCATTTGCAGACCCCTATATTAAACTTTTTACTTGCATTCTGTCACACAGTAAACATTTTACTTAAGTTTATGATGATCCGATTTTAGGGGACTTTCAAACAACCTACAGTTATCAGATCTATATGTATTAGTATTTATGTCCTTAGAAAGTTAGAGCTTTCAGAGGCTGAAGAGGTAGATTTAACCCAACCCTTTAGCTTTACTGGTGAGAAAAACCAACCTGGAGAAGTTAGGGTCATCCTGGCCTAGTATCACTCTTAGTTCTTCCGAAGTAAAGCTCAACACTCTTCCTTCTTCATCAGGCGGCAGCTTCAGTTATAAAGTCGTTACTGAACCAGGTTTGTTTTGCCCTACGCGCAGCTAGCTAAGACACCAAGCTCTCTGCAGCAGAGAGAGGGTTTATGCATAAGACAGCCTAACGCAGACACAGGAGAAGAAAGGCTCAGAATCGCCTCCCACAAGGCTGAGGGCCTGGGGTATTTATGGGATGAGTTGACGTCCCAGGCGTGGGGATCGCGGAGAAAGGTGATGGGAAACAGGTGCTTCATCCTCGTTCTGCGCAGGCGCAACTCAGCCACAGCCTGTGTACTTTCAGAAGCGAAGGCGCTTGGCACGATCTGAGGGTGGGGTTTTCGGCCCTCTGCCATCAAAAGGTTACCGAGCACACACTAGAGCATGCCCAGATGGAGGGTCAGTGGTCCCATTGTCTTTTTTCTTGCAGTTTTTATTGGAGTATAGTTAATCTACAATGTTGTGTCAGTTTCAGGTGCACTGCAAAATGAATCAGCCACATAATACCTACATCTACGCTTTTTCCTTCTTTCCCTATCCAGTCTTAACCAGCTCAGCTCCGACTAGACACAGCTGATCCAGGTTCTTGGAAAACATCTTATTGTTTAGGCTCCCGAGCGGCTTAGAAGACAAGCAAGGTTTTTGCAGCGACATTTAAAAGGACCTTGATTAGGGAAGGCAGGTTACAGGTGAAACGGATTTAACTAATGATTACCCACGGTATCGCAGTCACCCCTCAGTTTTCCTGGGGGGTTGGTTTCAGGGCCCCGTGGATGCTCCAGTCCCTCATATAAAATGGCCGTAATACAGTTGGCCCTCCGTATCCGGGGTTCGCATCTGCAGATGCCGAGGGCTGAGTGTATATCAAAACCACAGAAGGCAGGAAGCTTCCGGGTTCACGAAAGCATTCACATGCAGGGAGGGTGGAGTACCCAGTTCCATGGAGATAGAAACTCCTGTGCTGGGGACCCTTCCGGACCTCACCCGATGTACCTCTTCATCTGGCTACTGTATTTATAATCTCCTTTACAATAAACTGGTAAAGGGATTTAGAACGGGGTAAAGAAAGAAAAAAGGAGGGCAAAGAGTGAAGGAAGAGGAGAGTTGAAGGAGAGAAATTTCCCGAGTCAGGAGGGAAGGAAACAAAGGCAAAACAGCCAAGAAGGGACACATGAGATTCTCTTCAGCCAGTTCTTGTTTCTGGTTAAAAGACTGTGATGTGTGGTAGTCTCTGGAGTATAAAACAGACATGAAGAAACTGAGGCTTGGACAAGTAAGTAAATTGAAAAGGTTAAGAGACAAACCCAGTTTTCTTATCTAAATAGTCCCCAAAGAGCCCTCCAAGAAGAAATGAAAAAAAATGTCAGTCATAATAAATCCAGCATCTTTCAGAAGAACAGGGGGAAAAAACTATCACAAAAGGCACAATGAGATCTCTTCAGAGGATTCCTCTTAAGTGAGCCCAGAGGGAGAAGGAGAAAGCAAGTCAGAGGCTGTGGATGGTCAGCCCTTTAGTAACTAAGAACCAGTGTTATTTTGAACTTTGCAGGAATGATGCCAGTGGTAAAAATTCAAACAGCTAGTTTGAGAGAGATGATGATTACCTAGTCTTCAGCATAGCGGCCACCACTCTCTCCAGCATACAACCCTTTTCTGAAGCCCTCCTATCCCTGCTTTCTAGAACATCCTCAGGGAGAAGGCAGTAGACACAGCATTCGGGGTGGGGGACCTGAACTGCTGCCGTCGTGAAGACAGGCTGGAGGCAGGAAGAACTGGCGGGGCCAAGCCTGGCAGGACAAGATCAAAGGCTGAAACGGGATTAGGAACCTGCCGGGCGGCTGTGTCAGGCAGGACTCTGCACCTGGCCAGGTAACGGTGGGTGTGTGGAGGTAGATTCATTCTATCTAAGATGCAACAACGTTTGTAGATCAATCTGCTTTGCTCTAAAACATTTAAAGCGTCTTCCCCTCGTTACTTCATTTAATCCTCTCAACAACCTTGAGATTCAGGTTTTATCTTCACCAAATTTAGAGAAGCAGCAGCCAGGCTTAGAGATGACAAAAAACTTGCTTGAGGCTACATAAATTCAAATCTCTTTCACCTGTGCCCCCAGTTCTAAAATACCTCCCGAAGCAATGTGAAAAATACAGTTTTCTTTTTTCTTTTTTGTTTTTTTTGACTGCGCTGCACAGCCTGTGGGATCTCAGGCTTGCAGGATCTCAGTTCCCTGATCAGGGAGTGAACCTGGGCCACGGCACTGAAAGCCCAGAATCCTAACCACTAGGCCACCAGGGAACTCCCTAAAGCATTTTTGAAAATCCAGATACAGATGTATAAAATCCTGGAGGCCAAAACTGCATGGGCCTTGAAAGGGAAATAAAGCCTAAGGACTAGTATTGACTTGTAATTGACCGTAGAATTTAATTAAAAATTTAAAAAGACTGGATGTTATCTAACCTATCACCCTTGCACACAAATGTGTCTTGGTAAGGAACAGTGCTGTATGTCTGTAACTCAGAATTTCCAGTCCGTATTACCCTCGCCCACACTTGTTATTTGAGTGCCATTGTGATGGACAGAATATATAGCACTTAATAGCTGCTGTACTGATAAGAGTTCCTCTACACTGAACTGTTTCTCCCGGTTACCCAGCATCAGGCCAGCAGACATTAATTTAGGTACCCGCATAAATGTCCTCGTAAGTGAGCCTAACAGCTCTAATCCTCTATTGGCAGAGATTTGAGTTACAAAGAGGGACACCCCTGGACGCCCCCCCACACACCCCGCAACCTGTCCATTTAACATTGTGACACCAAGTATTATGGGGGAAAATGCCCTTTAACTGAAGAAAACATGCTGTTGCGTGAACCCAGTAGGCAGATGGAGAAACAGGAAGGCTGAGATTAGAGTCTGCTTTACAGTTCTTTTGATGTTTCCCAAGCCAACTGGGGAAGCGGGTGAGGCTCTGAGAGAGCGATCAAAGGCGCCTCTGCAGGTTCAGATTAACAGGGAATTGGCGGATCAGGGCAGCACCTGCCTGAGAATAGCAATACACCTCACCAAATAAAGTTAATCTTTTAGTCAAGCTTGGAGGTGGCAATCCTTTTAGAAAACTTACACAGGCTAAGTTTATTCTTGCTGTGTCTTAGGTCTCTGAAGGGAAAATAACACTCTGCTTTTGTTTCTTCCCATAGAGGTATTTATTTATTTTAAAGCTGATCTTTGCCCCGGGTGTACACCATTTAACACCCTGGCTCTGGTTTCACAAAAGGTGGATGTTTGGGGGTTTGGAGGACAGGGGTGGAAAGGCACTGCCATAAATCTTTACTTGCCTTCAAAACTTCAAGTGTTAGGAATTCCCTGGGAGTCCGGTGGTTAGAACTCTGAGCTCTCACCACTGAGGGCCCAGGTTCAATCCCTGGTCTGAGAACTAAAATCCCACAAGCTGTGCAGTGTGGCCAAAAAGAGAAAAAAAAAAAGAAAAAACTTAGCGTGTTATTCGATGAAGCTGTACCTCTGTCCCAGAGCAGTCCCTTCATCTCTATGTGGGGAAATAGAGCTTAAAAGACATATTTTTTTTTTTGTACAGAGGAAATTGAAAGGAGCAGCACAGAGTAACTATAGCCACTAGAACAAGTCTAAAAATTCTCCATCAAAATAAAAAACAGAAACATACTAAAAAAGGTAGTAGGCCAAGGTCTCAGGCTCAGAAAGCCAATACTTAGGGACATGAAATGCACCGGATAGTAGATTAAGTGTTAAGACTTAGCACAGAGAAACTACAAAACAGATTTCTTGGCCTTGGAGAGTTCATTATTTCAGGCCCTGGCTCATCATAAGGTTTAGGAAACCAGGAGGACGTGTCACATTCTGCAAGTCTCCCTGAGAAGCAGACGTGGCCAAAAGGAAGTGGAGTGGTGGAGGAAAGGGGGCGTTTGACAGCAGAAAAATAAGTGGAGGTACTTGAAAGAGAAAACTTGCATATGATCATCTGCCAAAGCGACCATCAGATCTTTACTGAACAGTCTGATGAAAGTGGGATGGTTCCAAGTTGTCTCATTTCAGGCATAGTATGTGGAAAGTGAACTTGCAGAATCTCGCAGGGAACGTGGCTCTATTCCGGCTGGTACCCACACACAAGCCGAGCTCAGATGAGCCTCAGTTTCCTCAGCTACACAATGGGAATAACATCTCTCATCCGGGTTGTGAGGAGTAAATGAGATATGCACCCAAAGTGTTCAAGAACGGTTGTCATAATAATATAACAAATAATAAAATCTTCAATAAATATTATAGCTTTTCTTTTCCAAATCACTCTAACATTTTTTATTTCAGTACTGGACTTACAGATGCTACCAGAAAACCATGTTACAATTAGAAGGACCGTTGATGAGAGAATTTAAAGTTAAGTGATATTCCAGATTGGGGAGACTGACTGTACGAATAGGCTGGAGGAAAAGTTAGCTAACGTAAATATACACATAGGCATTTCGCAGACTCATCTGAATGAATCAAATTCCAAAACAAAAATCAATGGAAATAACTTTTTACTTTTTTTATTATCTTTTTGCCACACAGCACGGCTTGTGGGATCTTCGTTCCCCCACCAGGGATTGAACACAGGCCCTTGGCAGTGAGAGCACGGAGTCCTCACCACTGGAACGCCAGGGAATTCCCTGGAAAGAACTTTAAAGTAACAAAACATTAGTGATCAGGTTAGGTAACAAGCCAAAAGGTAATAAAATGTTATTTAAAGGGTTAAAAGTTAAAAAGACCATCTTTTACTGTATTTCAATCTATTTACATTCTCTAAAAGCCCTATCCTCATATTAAAATACATGCCTTTAGTGTATTAAGTATATACATATTAGCAATAATTTGAGGCAAGACAGAAAAGCTGAATTTGTCCTAAGGTCATACATTTGAGTGATCCAATCAAATGTGACCATGTTCAAGTTTCAGTAATTTATTTATGAAGACAAGTTTGGAATATTAAAAAAAACAAGAAAACCAAGTTGGCAAGGCTTCTTAGGATAACAATGTACCTTCTAGAAAAACCCCTCTATTGTTTCGTTTTCCTTATCCCTATGCTGTTACTTAAATGTCTGTTCTCTGCAAGTCTGAGTACATTCCTATCGTGGGATTTGATTCCATTTGTAAGTCATTGACTCAGTGCTTCAGAGTTTGTACGTTCTCCGGTGTCTATAAAATATTTCATTCAAGACTGTTTCCTTGGTATTTGGTGAAATCCTTGTCGTTGTGGTCTCCATCGCTTTATCATGCTGCCCTTACTTGTCAGCTGTCCTATTGTGACCGTCAACCTTAAGTTACTCCTTTTCTTCAGCCACAAGGTACCTGTTGAGTATTTTCTGCTTCCAGTCTCTGAATCATAAAACCCATCTAAGATGGCAGTCTGTTTTTAGTGAGAGGTCAAGACTGCCACATTCTCCTCTCACTGAGACTGTTTAAACCTTGATCTCTGAATACTGCTTTTTACTCTCTGGCCAGGTTCCAGATATAAACTTTATTTTTTGGTTCGATCCAAACCCACGTTTACCTTCCTGCAGTGTTAGGTCTATTTGTTAGTGTCTTGGTTTTACATATTGTATGGGCTATAGGTATACCATAGGATGAGCTCAGTGCCAAATTAAACTCTCATTGGTTAAGCTGACCTGGGTGATAATTCTACAGCAAATTGCATTTCTTTTACAAAAACTGTCAAATGCCCCAAAAGACTACAAAAGCAAATTTTTCTAGGTCTGCAAAGAGAATCAATTGTCAACTCCCAGTGTTCTACTTACGAAGAGAAACAGTGGCTAAAGAATAGTTTAGGGCAGTGGTTCCCAAATTTGTTCATGCATTAGAATCACCAGGGGATCTTTAAAAAATTCCGAAATCCAAGCCACAGTTGTTTTTAAAGCTTTCCAGGCGATTCCAATGTGTAGATAAGTTTGAGAACTCCTGATTCAGAGTTTTAGAGGGTCGGGCTCCCCTGGTGGCGCAGCGGTTGAGAGTCCGCCTGCCGATGCAGGGGACACGCGTTCATGCCCCGGTCCGGGAAGATCCCACATGCCGCGGAGCGGCTAGTCCCGTGAGCCATGGCCGCTGAGCCTGCGCGTCCGGAGCCTGTGCTCCGCAACGGGAGAGGCCACAGCAGTGAGGGGCCCACGTACTGCAAAAAAAAAAAAAAAAAAAAAATAGAGGGTCAGTCATCCACTTTCAGAAGAAGGGAACTTCAAGGGGGTAAGACGTGCAAGTTTGCACCTTGATACCTGAGGGCACACCTCATTCTTCAGAAGACTAAGGGTGGCAGAGAGCTGCAGCCTTAATGGCTTGAGATATCAAGGACCGAGTTGGGGTTGGTAGTGCAGATGAAGTTAGCAGAGGAATCCTGGAAAGGAAGGAACAGCGGAAGGAGCACACCTGAAACTCTGAATCCCAGTGAGTCCACTGAAAGGCAGCAGCTGGAAGCTTAAAGAACTGATCAGAGATCTGAGCTACTATCTACTACAGGGGTAGAAGGAGACTGAGGTTTCAGTCCAGCTAAATGACTGGCTGGCAGAACAAAAATTAACACTCTTCAGAGGAATGTAGCAGAATCCAGAGTCCTTATTAATGTATCATCCATAATGTCCACTGTATAGTAAAACATCATCAGACAAGAAAAAAGTATCAATACGTGACTCCTACTGAAGCAAAATGCAGTCAAAAACTTTAAGGAAGCTATTTTAAGTAACTTATAGGAAAACATACTCTTATTTAATAGACTGACGGGGAATCTCAGCAGAGAAATAGCAATGATAAAAAAAGGACTAATTGGGAATTCTGCATGTGACAAATACAATAACTGATATCAAAATTCACTGGATGGCCTCAACAACACTTTAGAGACAGTGGAAGAGTTGGTGAATTAAAAGTTAATACAAACGATCCAATCTGAAGATCAGAGAGAAGCAAGATTAAAGAAAAGGGACTTCCCTGGTGGCACAGTGGTTAAGAATCCACCTGCCAGTGCAGGGGACACGGGTTCGAGCCCTGGTCCAGGAAGATCCCACACGCTGCGGAGCCACTAAGCCCGTGCACCACAACTACTAAGACTGTGCTCTAGAGCCCGCAAGCCACAACTACTGAAGCCCATGCACCTCGAGTCTGTGCTCCGCAACAAGAGAAGCCACTTCAATGAGAAGCCCATGCATCACAACAAAGAGTAGCCCCCACTCACCCCAACTAGAGAAAGCCTGTGTGCAGCAACAAAGACCCAACACAGCCAAAAATAAATAAATAAAATAAATAATTTATTTTAAAAAAAGATGAAAGAAAAACATGATAATCTCAGATAATGTACTGGAGTTCTAGAGATCTACTGGAGTTCTAGAAGGAGAGGAGAAAAGAGAAAAAATTTTTGAAGAAATAATGGCCAATATTTCCCAAATTTGGTAAAAAAACAAAACATAAACTTACAGATCCAAGCTCAACAAACCCCCAAGCAGGATAAACTACAATTATACCTAGGCACATCATAGCCAAACTGCTGAAATACAAAGATGAAAGAGCCAGAGAAAGACATTACATACAAGAGAACAATGATACAAGTGACAACTGATGTCTCTTCAGAAACAATGGAAGCCAGACAATAAATGCCTTTCAAGTGATGGAAAAAAACAACCCAGGATTCTATCTTCAGTGAAACTATCCTTCAAAGATGAAAGTAAAATAAAAGTCATTTTCAGTGAACAAAAATAGATGATTAGTCACCAGCAGGCCTCCACAATTCTCAAGAAAATTCAAGCTGAAGAGAAATGACGTGTCATTCAGACTCACAAGGAATGAAGAACATCAGAAATGGTAGATATTTAGCAAATATAAAAGACTATAGGGATTTCCCTGGTGGCACAGGGGTTAAGAATCTGCCTGCCTATGCAGGGGACATGGGTTCGAGCCCTGGTCTGGGAAGATCCCACATGCTGTGGAGCAACTAAACCTGCATGCCACAACTACTGAGCCCACGTGCCACAACTACTGAAGCCCATGTGCCTAGAGCCCATGCCCTGCAACAAGAGAGGCCACCACAATGAGAAGCCCGCACACAGCAATGAAGAGTAGCCCACTCACCGCAACTAGAGAAAGCTCACGTGCAGCAATGAAGACTCAATGCAGCCATAAATAAATAAATTTATATTAAAAAAAGACTATATACAGGCATACCTTGTTTTATTGCACTTTGCTTTATTGTGCTTTGCAGGTGTTGTTTTTTACAAATTGAAGGTTTGTGGCAACTCTGTGTCAAGTCTATTTAGTGCCACAGCATTTGTTCACTTCATGTCTGTGCCACATTTTGGTAATTCTTGCTGTATTTCAAACCGTTTCATTTTTATTCTATTTGTTACAGTGACCTGTAATCAGTGAGTTTTCTTTTTTTTGCCATGCCGTGTGGCTTGTGGGATCTTAGTTCCCCAACCAGGGATCGAAACCACACCCTCGGCAGTGAAAGCCCAGAGTCCTAACCACTGGACCGCCAGGGCATTCCCGCAGTGATCTTTGATGTTATTAAGTATTGCAAAAAGATTATGACTTGCTGAATGCTGAGATGATGGTTAGTACTCTTTATCAAATAAAGGATTTTTAAATTAAGGTATGTACATTTTTTATTGCACATTTAATAGACTACAGTATAATGTAAACATAACTTCTATATGGACTGGGAACCAAAAAATTTGTGTGACTCACTTTGTGACATTCACTTCATTGTGGTGGTTTGGAACCAAATCCACAATATCTCCAATGTATGCCTGTATACATTCTCTTTTCTCTTAATTTTTAAAAAAGACACATGCCTGTTTCAAACAAAAATTATAACATTATACTGTTGGATTTATCAGGTATAGCTATTATATATGAAAAACAACAAAAAAAGAAGAGAGTAAATGGAACCATACTGTTCCAAGTTTCTATATTTTGTATGAGGTTGTATAATATTAATTCTAAGTTGACTGTGATAAATTAAAGATGTATACTGTAATGCCCTAGAACAACCATTAAAAACAATATAGGGCTTCCCTGGTGGCGCAGTGGTTGAGAGTCCACCTGCTGATGCAGGGGACACGGGTTCGTGCCCTGGTCCAGGAGGATCCCACATGCCGCGGAGTGGCTGGGCCTGTGAGCCATGGCCATTGAGCCTGTGCATCCGGAGCCTGTGCTCCGCAACGGGAGAGGCCACAACGGTGGGAGGCCCGTGTACCGCAAAAATACAAATAAAAAAACAATATAATTTGAAAGCCAATAGAAAAATCACAACAAAATATTTAAAATATTCAACTAACCCAAAAAAGGCAAGAAAAGAGGAACAGAGGGAGGAAAAAATCCAAATGGTAAACTGAATCCAAACATATCAGTAGTTATATTAAATATAAACCAACTAAACACACCAAGTATAAGGCAGAGATTGTTAGGCCAGTTAAAAAAGCATGACCCAACTACATGTTATCTTAAAGAGATGAACTTTAAATACAAATTCTTAAAGAGATGAACTTTAAATACAAATTAAGTTAGGGCTTCCCTGGTGGCACAGTGGTTAAGAATCCACCTGCCAGTGCAGGGGACACAGGTTCAAGCC
Source organism: Stenella coeruleoalba (assembly GCF_951394435.1). Lineage (NCBI taxonomy): Eukaryota > Metazoa > Chordata > Mammalia > Artiodactyla > Delphinidae > Stenella > Stenella coeruleoalba. Next base: position 55,397,148 of record NC_137160.1, on the reverse strand, counting down.
TTGGTCCAGGAAGATCCCACATGCCATGGAGCAACTAAGCCCGTGCACCACAACTACTGAGCCTGCACTCTAGAGCCCGCGAGCCACAACTACTGAGCCCACGAGCCACAACTACTGAAGCCCACGCACCTAGAGCCCATGCTGTGCAACGAGAAGCCACCACAGTAAGAAGCCCCAACAAAGAGTAGCCCCCACTTGCCACAACTAGAGAAAGCCCGTGCGCAGCAATGAAGACCCAATGCAGCCAAAAATAAATAAATAAAATTTTAAAAACACAAGTTAAAAGTAAACAAATGAAAAAAGATATTTCATGCAAATACTAAGCAAACAGTTATTTCTATTTGGCTCCAATTTGAATAAACACTTTTTTACATGTACCTTTCCAATTACATTTGTTACACACCAGTTATTTATCAACCTGGATCCATTTGGGGTGATTCTTTTTTTTTAATGTTTGGGTTTCATTTGACCCTTGACATTTATTTTTCTTTTAAATCACTCACATGACTGCTTTCTCCCCTCCCCCACCCAGTATGATTAATGAAATGTCTTATCAAGGGAAGCCTTTCAGGATTTGCTGGTCTCTCTTATCTGTACTTAAAGGATTTCAGCATTTGATCTAGCTATTAAAGCAGGTAATGATTCTTAATCCCCTTTGATTTTTCATTCTTATTTGTTTACGTTGCTCCTTTTATGTACATTATTTCCTTTTTGGTTTTGTCTATTTCTGCAACTCTGAGGTGGGGCTAGCCCACTGGAGGCTGATGAGCCCTTCAAAGCCGCCCCCCTCACAGGCTAGAGGCACCACCTTCTCCTCCCTTGTTTTTTCTTCCCACTCCTGGTTGTCCTCATCAGTTTTTCTCTTCCACTTAGAGAAGTCTTTGAGTTTAGCTCTTTCTACGGTAGGCACCTTCTAAACAGAATTTCAAAATTAGACAAGCTTAAGTTTGGAAGAGTTTTCCTACATTCTTTAAACAATACTGAAGCTCTAATGCTCCCTCAAACTTAGACAATTCATAGCTGGGGCAGGGCTGGAAAGAACATGACTATAATAACAAAGAAACCTCATACTAAGCATGACTACAAAGAATGGTTTTGTGGCATGTGACAAACCTGCTCAAGTGAAAGGAACACCACCAATTCCCTTCTAGCCATCCTGGCTTCATAAAGAACTGCCTATCCCAACAAACTCCACTTGTGTATGGTACCGCTTTTCACAAACCGTGACCTTAGGAAAGAAACCTAATAAACTAACAGTCCCACGGGAGACAGAACCCCACTGCTTTCACCACTTTAGACCATGTTTTCAAAGATGCTTTTAAACGTAAGGAGGCCTTACCTAACTGGACCACTGAACAAAAATTATTTTAGACGGTAACATGCAGGAGGCAATACTAAGAACTGCTTGGGTTGCTGTTTACTTCTGAAAACTTGAGCCACGATCAGGTGCTTTGAGATCTTCCTTTTCAACGTGGGTCGTGTCTTAAAATACGCAGACTAGGTCACCAAGGGATTCAGTGGTTAGCTAAACACCCATGGAAACGATTCATTCCAACTTGCAGTTTTAAGTAAAGATTTAAGGGCCTGCTATGCCTCCTATCAAGAGTAAATTATCACACATCCTGTTTATACAGCCTGGCTTGTCCACAGTTCTTCAAAGAGCTGGTGACACCCCCCCTAACTCACACTCCACCCTACCCCCAACTTCCTGCTCATTGGGGTGCTATATTCCTACTCATTTTTAAGAGATGCCTCCCTCAACAAAATACTCTGCATTACAGTACTTTTTAAAGAAAATACTTTATTACGTCATGAAAAAAATGCATCAATCAACTAGATTCATACTTGTTTGAAAAAAAATTGAAAATTTATTAATTAGACAGTATGTGGGCATCCTGTTCCACATGGGAATGAGAAGATGCTATAGGTTCTCTAAGTATTGCACAGTCTGAAAAAGACACCAACAAAAAAAAGGGGAGGGGAAAAAAAAAATCACATAATCTTGGGAACCACCTCACATTATGAATAATCTACCAAGAAACATTTAAAAAAGAAAACCCTTTGTTTCTACAGTAGCTTTGAGTTTATAGTTCTTGGAATGACTGTATTCCATTGACAACATCTCAGTAACAGGAAGCTTCATTTTAGCAATCCCATGTGCAAATATTAATAAAAAAATATATAAAATAATGCAATTCACCTCTTGCCATCATCCCAGCAATCATAACATTTCTGAGAACTGTTTTGCTTGAAAAAAGGGGTTAAGCCATAAGTTTTGCCTGAAGCTCCATTTCTGCAGCCCGTTTGAGTGCAACATCTACCAGAAGCTGAAATCCACTAAAATCTTGGTTGAGGTCCGGTGGAGTAGGGGGAGGAGTGTTGAAGAGACCACTCTGTGTGTGTGCGCTTGGTCCAGATTTACACGTGTCCTCTGGGTACATGAGGGAGGTGTCTGTGAAGCTGCTGGCTGCCATCCGCTGTATATCTGTGTTTTGTCCCACACCAACTGACTGGCAGAGAGAGAAAGGCACATCTTTCAATGCAGTCACAGTGGTATGACAGATAACCGAGGGACGAGCCAAAATGGATCCTGGGGATGACGGCTTAGGAGACAGTGGCCTCCCTAGGGCTGGGTTGGGTCCAGCTGTACAGGAGTGAAAAGGGCTCTCCTCTAGAGCCGGCATGAAGTTTTTGATGCCTGTTGCTGACTCCACAGAGCTGGCTTCAGATATCTTGGCCCCTCGGCGGGAAATTGTGAACTGATTTGGATCTTTGCCATCCTTTCTCAGCATGTCGGGGAGGAGCCTGCGCCGGGCGTTGATAAACCAGTTACAGACCTGAAATCATACGGGGATGTTTTAGACTCCGCCAACACGCCCGAGAGCCTTCTTGGGGGCGCCTTACTGCTCTCTCTCTTTGCATTAAAGGAGGCATGAAAAGGCTTAGCGGGACCTTCAAAGTTATTTAGAGGTAGTTGAGCCCGGCCAAGAAAAGAGAGGTGTTTCCTGTCATAAACCTCCTCTTTTTCTAATACAAATCCCCTTTTTGGTCTCTCGTCATCCTTAAACCTTTTCAGGAGGAAGGAAAAGAAAGGTATACATTCTCAAACGCCTGAAAATGATTTTAGAGAGGGAATTTTACCTTTTAACTCTCCCCATATTAACCTGTTATCTACCGCCCCAGCATTTAAGTTAATCAACTACAGGAAAACCTTTCCTGGATGAAAAGAGCCACTCCTCCCAGTTACTGATTTTTCCCAGTTCAAATGACTATGTCAACAGACAGAACATGAATTACCTCACTGAAGTCTGAACTTGTTTAAATATCAAACCAGTTTCCTGGGCAATAGAGTAAGATTTAACCTCCTTCTTATGTTTGTTGCATAAAGGAAGGCTCTTTTAGGCATTAAAGGAAATGCTATTTGACAGATGACTGTCAAGTGTTTCTGTTTCTCTACATAGCCAGTTATTAGCTGTTAGCACTATAAAAAGTTTACAAGAAAAAGATATGCCCCCGCCCCTTTTTTTGAGTGGGGAGGCACTTAATGACTTGCTATACAGGAATGCTATAAAGCGACTTTGGGGAAAAAACCCACCACACCCCCCGGGCATACAGCTGGTGTTCCTTTCCCTTACCTGTAGTGTAGAGAGGTGTGTTTGTTGGGACAGTAATGCTTTTTCTTGCTCTGAGGGGTAGGCATTGTATCGGTGTTCATACAGCCAATCGCGGAGAATCTGAACGGATTCCTTGGGCAGGTTGCCCCTCCGTCTTCTCTTGCCTGAGCCAGCAGAAGAGGAGAGGTCCAGGGGGCTGTCCATGCTGTCATCATCCTCGGTCTCACTGCCAGACGCGGCAACAACACCTACGAGAGGACAGAGGCCAGCCGTCAGCCAGTGTTATCAGCAAAGCTCACCTCTTTTGACCACTCAGCACAACTGTGTTTTCTCAACTCCTGAGAGCCAAACAAGCGAAGAACGGGTGTTTTCCGTCCTGAAACACCAGAGCTCATGCGAAATCTCAAGAGTAATTCGACTGGCAGCATATTCTAGATTCCCAGCCCACCGGCAGATTCCCTTTCGTACCCATTTTCCTATAGGATTCAACATCTCACATTCCTTTTCAATGGTGCTCAGAAGTGTCTAATCCAGCAAGTGAGACACAGCTGCACCTAAAGCGAATAGCTTGCCACGTGTGAAACAGGAAAGGTGTCATAAGCAGACGGGATGTGTCTGACAACCTTCTCCGTGAGGTCATTGCTAACTAGGAAAAACAATCCAACTAATATACCTTTGAAACACTGTTCTTCCTCCCTCTTCCGCTGAAGGTTTTGAAATAAAAAGGAAGATTTTTTTCCACTGATACAAGCCAAGAAAATTACACTTGTAACCCAGTTAGTAGTCTAAAGATAAAATGCATGGCAGAATTTTCTGCCAATTCCTCTTCTTTTCCTTTTCATTGCTACCCCCATTTATTCAAAACTAGACACCTACTTTTAATGGACAGTACCAGTCACTTTTTACTAAATGCAAACAACCACTGAAGTTTTAAATTTCACTGCATAAAACTATTCTATTTTTAGTACTTAATGTAAGGGGTCAAAGGATGCCTAGTAGTGAATAAACTTTAAAACTTCCGTAAATTTCAACTGCCAGTTTAATCCGAACCCAGGATACTACATATCAATAAGCAGAGATCAGCTTTAAATCGTTACATGACAAAGGAAACTGAATATGCAACCCCCAGAGGAAACGCTTTTGTTTACAAGCGCTTTAATCCTACCAGAAATTTTTAAAAAGTCACACCCATAGAGAATATTTAAATCACACATAGACTGGGTTCTACAAAAATTCAGACTTGGCCCTTTTGACATTTAAAGATAATTTTGAACTTTAACCCTTCCCCGTTTCAAAACTACAAAAGGCTACTCTGACTAAAGACGTATATTCTCATTTTTGAAGACAATTAAGAATTTTAAAAACATAAATAAATTACAAACTATAGTATGCTTGAAAAACCAGTATTTCTATATAAAAGAAATTAAGGTAGCATGACATTTAAAGGTAGGCACTCTTAACTTTGTTGACGCAAGCTCAAGTGGTTTACCTTGTTAGGAAATAAAAACAGAATATTCCTCAGAGTGATAAACCATTCAATGTATCTTAAAGGAACTTTTCCCAAACCCCATCCTTTCAAAGCATTTTAACACAGTGAAACTCAAAAAGCTACTCATTCAAGATTTGCTGATGAGCTAGCTCATCAGTTAATTGAGTCTAACTCTTCTTGGTGACACATTTTCAGTTTTGGACTGCAGGGGGCAGAAGGTGCTGGAGGGAGTGTCCGCAGAAAAGGCAGAACCTTCCAAAGACAAAGTAAAGCAAGTTCTAACAAAAGAGTAGGATGATCTTGCAAATTCACTTTGGCTCAAGGCTTAATTAACAAACAGCCATCAGTAAAAGGCCCAGCAACCCTAAATTTTAACAGCAGCTGCATATCTGATGTTTTTCAACCCAGATTTCATTAAACTGCTTAAAAAGAAAGAAAAAAAAGGAGGCACATTTAAAACTGAAAGTGCTTTCACTGTTGAGAAGATGAGAAACTTTTAAAACTGGTGTTGAAACTTGGGTGAAGAACTATTAACAAAAAAACCTTAAGAAATTATAAATGTTCCTGTTTTACATTTGCTCTGATAAAGAAATCTTAACTTTTAAAAACGTGTCAAGTAACTGAATGACTAAAGCAAATGTGAATAAAGCAATTTGTTTAAACTCTTCAAAAAGTCTGAAAAGTCAGAACTTCTCTAGGCTATTAACCCCACCTCCCCTTTTTAACGTTTTAGAAACAGTGTGAAAGTCTGCTCACTGAACAGTGAATTCCCAACTGTAAATTGACAATCACAAATAGTTTGAAACAAACAAAAAACCCCTAAAGCCTGTCCTTTGATCTGCTCACTTAGTTTGACAAGAAGCCTGATCTTTCAAAACAGGCTAGTGACACAAAAGCAGGTTTCAGTTAAGCAACACCAAACTGCAGCGACTTTACTCTGTTCTCAGTTCATTTAAATAAAAGAGCGGCCAGGCCTCCGGACCTCTTAACAAATATTTCCAATATGTGCACAAAAGCTGACGGAACAGGAAGTTAAGACTTCAATTCCTCGGCTGTGCCAGCTGATATTTCACTACAGCAAACCACGTTTGCTGCTGTCAGGACTGTTTTCATTAAAACTCTCCCTCCGGATTGTGGCTCAACTTGGAAAAACAAAAAAACTTTTCCAAGTTACTCATTTCCTATTGTAACAGAGCTTTGGAACACTTTCCCGGTTACGACTTGTTTCCAAACGTTTTACTCTGCTCACACTTTAAAAAATGTGGTGGTCGGGGGCGGGGGGGCGGTGCGGGGGGATCACAAGCCTCTTTTACTCCATCCACATACAAGGAAATTTGTTTAGAAAGCCACAAGATGCTCTATGAATCCCACAGCGCTAAAAAGCATTTTTTTTTTTCCTGAGTAGTAACAGGGGGAGGGGCAGAGCCCGGGGGGGCAGAGAGACAATGGTTGTGAAGTTGGACTCTTAAAAAAAAAATCTGGACTAGAAAAAGATCTGGGAATAACAATAACCGAAGGCAACGCTTAAGGGTACAAATAGGAAAAAACAAACCTAACCTAACAGGTTTCCTGATCAGAACATCTCAGGAGAAGCGACGGGAAATGTACTTAACCCCCCCAGGCACCAAATCCAAGGAGCGCTAGGATGAACCCAGCCGCAGAAGTCTGAAGCAAGAACCCCACATCGTCAGAAACCGGGAGCAAAGAGACTTAGGGGGTTTTCCTCAACGAATCTGCCTGCTTGTTTGAAAATCTTTTGGGGAGATCTTTTGGGCATTCTCAGTTTTCTAAGACGAGACACTATTGTCACAAAGCAGTCTTACCAAATCCCCGGCTCCGCGATTGAGTTTTTAAGTGCTTTTGTTTTCAACAAAACTTGAAAAGATTTTCACTGACTTTTATAAAACGGACAGTCCAACTCGGCGAGCCAGATCTCTTCCGGAGCCCTAGCGGAGGCCACTGGGCGCGGGGCCCCCAGGTGGCTGGAGGCCGGGGCGAGGGCGGGCAGGACCTAGAGGGACTCGCCGAGGGAGGAGCCCGGCCCGGCCGGCCCGGGAGCTTTTGTTCCGCCAACTCCTCGGCCCCCGCTGAAGTCGCCCCTCCGACCGCACGAGTGAGAGCAAACCCAGGCCTTGGAGTTTCAGATTACAAGAAACTGAAAACGGGGCCGTGAATCTCAACCTCCTCAGGGGCCTGCCCACCCGCAAAGGATTTGCCAGGAAAACCTAAAAAGGGAAAGAAACCCGGGCAACCTCGGCAGTCTCCGCTCCCCCGCAAGGGCTCCGAACCAGTCGCGAAGTTTCCCCTCCAACACGTCACCTTTCATTGTTTCCATGAGTCGGCGCGGTAGCAGTACCTCGCGCCCCGGGGCAGCGCGCCCCGAAGATTCCCCAGGGACCGGCGGGTTCCTGCCCCGTCCCCTGGCTGGGCTGGGGGGAGGGCGCCGAGAGAGGGGTGCCGGGAAGGACGGGGGGGGCACCGGCACAATAGCGGGGAGGGGGGAACCCCAGAGCCTTACGGGTGGTCGGGGAGGATCATCACAGCCTTCCCCGCCAGAGCCCGAACAATGGGGGGAACCCGCCCCGGCGCAAGCCCAGCTCTGCTCTGCTCGCGGATCACAAGACGCACCCGTCAAAAACAACCCAACTTGTCCCAGTCAGTTCACCAGAAGGGAGAGAACGCCTCCCAGGGACGATCTGGACCTGTCAGCCTTCCACGAGTTGACCTGGTCTCCCTGGGCGCCCCCGGGCGCTCCCCGCACGCCTTTTCTCGCCGAGCCCAGTTAAACGTCCAAACCTCTGAGCCCCCGCTCTCGCCCTTCAGGGTCCCCGGGGAGAGGACGCGCGGGGAGTTAGTTCCACTACAACTACCAAGGCCCCGGGGTGGACGTTTAGTTTGACTCCCGCCCGCAAAGCGGGACGTGGGGAGCTCCGCGTGTTTCAAAGGCACCAGCCCAGGATCAAACGAACAGAAATCCAAGGTGAAAATGTGGCCGAGGGAACCCTCTCGGCTTCGAGGCTGCCCCACTCTAACGGGAGTCTGTTCTAACCGTATTCGCTCGACGAGTCTGAAAGAATGTGGAGCTGGAGAAACTCTGGCCGCAGCTGGGCATGCGCAGTAGCCACCCCTCCCCCCACCCCGCCCGCGCTGGCTTCCCCGAGCGATTAACTTCTGTTTTGAACCACTCGACATAAATCACAACAGAAAAGCCAACTCCGGCCCACGACGGAACATTCGGGGGTACCTCCCTGCTAGGGACTGAAAAGTTAACTTCAAAAGGGAGTTAAAATTCTTTGACCTTTTGTGGTGGTGTCTTTTTTTTCCCTTTTTCTTTCTGTGTATTTTGTTTTTAAACCAGACTGACGGCAAGTTTTAGCTATAAAGCTTCCAGAACGCTTCGTGGAAACAATGACAGACTCACTCTTTGCATGTCACACTTGAACTCATTCTGACTGCACGCCGCTTGCCCGCAGTCCTAACTCTTCCTCTTGCCCCAGATACATCGTGGGAAAACTTGTAGAGGCTGGGAATTCTGAAAAGTCTAGCTTTCCAAAGGGACCGACACCCGGGGGCGACCTGGGGTCCAGAGTCGCCTTCCTCTGATGGTGTAAACGCCCCATCCCTGGAGAAGACGTGCCCGGCCCAGCCGTGAGTGAGCGGGGACCCTGGAGCCCAACTTTGAGACAAAGGCGCCGCGGCTCCGCCGGCCGGGCCGCCCAGGGTCCCAACGGGGAAAAGCGGGGCAGGGGTGCCCCCGACCCGGACCCCACTCCCCCGCCCGCGAGAAAGAGCAAGAAGCCACGCGGCGAGCGTGGGGTGTCTGCGGAGACAATGAAACTTGCAGGCGCACAAACAAGGCGGCGAGCGTGTTTCTTGACAACGTGCCAGCAGCGTGGAGAGGCCAGTCTCCCCACAACAGCCCCTCGGTGTTGTGTCTAAGAAGGAAACAACAACTGCCATTTCAGACGCAGCCTCAACAAAGAGAACGGCCGCCGCTCGGGCCTGCGAGCCCCGGGGCGGAAAAGTCCACCAAGTCACTCTCGCCCCAAACCCAGCGCCGCCCCTCGAGCACGTTTCCCTGGGACTCGCGTCCACGGCGCGCGCAGCCCGCGAGCCTTACCTTTCTTGCTTTTCATTCTGGAGCTCCCCTTCCAGCGCGAGGCGACGCTGGGGTCTCCAGGGGCTAGGAGCGAGGGCGAAGGGGCCGAGTGATTGTCCTCCTTCCCGGCCGACTCTCCCGTAACTTGTAGGACGCGCTCCAGCCGTTATTGCTAAACAAGGCGCTCGGATCCCAGGCTCCCGCTCCTTGGGTGGAATTCAAGTGACACTTGGGCTTCCTCCTGCCGGAATCTTCTGGCAGCCGGCCGGGGGCTCCCCCTCGCCCAACTCGCTCCCCTCCCCACTCCGCTCCTTTGTTCCCCGCTCCTGCTCGGCGCACCTCGGCGCTGTCAGAGTGAGCGAGGCGAGGAGGGAAGGTACAGGAGGTCCTGCCTCCGCCCCCAGCCGCCCGCCCCGTCCCCCGCCCGCCCCGCCGCTCCTCCGCCCCTCCCCCGCACCTTCCAGCCGCGGAGGACGGCACCGAGCGCCGCGGCCGCGCCGCCTCACCCCGCGTCCCCGGGCCGCTGTCACCCGTTCCTCGTGGGGGCGGCCGAGCCCAGAAACGCGATCGCTGCTCCCCACTGCGCGCACGCCGCCTGCATCCCCGGCTCGGCGGCGGCGACACCAGCCGAGCGCCCCGAGTTTCTACTTTAGGCCTTTCTTCCCGGGCCTGGCGAGGGTGCGTTTGGTTAGGAAATTGCAACAGATGGAAAAGAGGCCGTCTCCTCCTCCCCCTCCTCCACCCCAGGGAAGAAAAGGCTCCCCTTTCGTTTTTGACAGCTGCCCCAACTCCACAGTCCCTGCTCTGGCAGCAGGAGAAGACAGCGGCTGCTGGTTCAAGGGGCGGGGCTCCGTAGGAAAAGTATTCGGGACAAGAACCAACTTCTTCCAGAATGCGCGGCTGCCATTGACACGCGGGCGCGGCGCGGCGCACCCTTCTCCTCCGGGGGCTCTTCCTCCACAGCAACAGTGGGGGGCGGGGGGGGGGGGAGGATGAGGCACAGACACCCCGGGTGAAAGTCTGTTCCCCCCGGCTAAAGCTGCGAGTTTCGGACTGGATTGCAAGGCAGTTTCGAAATCTAACATGTTGCGGACAGACACTTGTCATGCTCACATGCTCTTTAAAAGTCTCTGCCTGGGGACGGCCCGGACGCGCGCCCGCCCCGCCTAGACTCGGCCTGACATCCGCACCCCCGGACCCGGGCAGCTGTGCCGCCTTTATGGGAAGGGGGCTACCACCCCCGGGGGCGCTCATCTGTTTCGGTAAACAGAGTCTACTTTTAGGACTTATATCCTGCTAGGGGACCCTTTTCTCCCCACCCCCCCACCCCCGGTACTTCAAACAGAAACTAACCATTAAGTAAATACATGTTCCTGTTGCTTTAATTTGGTTGAGAGGAGGACTCCAGTAGGAGTTCCTAGATGAAATTACCCTTTAAAAAGACTTCTCTCCTCTCCTTTTCGCGTTTGTCCCCTTCGTCGTTTTGAAGTAAATGAACTGTCACATGCCACACTAAGACTTTCCCCATCACTTAAAAAAAAAAAAACCCAAACGTAAATAATTTAGCCTGATAGAGAGAGACGTCAGCTCCCGAGTCAGCCTCCAGTTTCTGCTCTGTGCTGTTTTTGTTTTGTAATCTCTGTGAAGAACCCGGCAGAAGCTCCGTGGAAATAAGGTTCAACCCAAGGAGGAATAAGGCAGCCAAACGATGACTAACTAGATTTTGGAGCCTCTGTTTTAGGATTACACTGAAAATTAAAGCCAGCCGCCCACATACTCACCCTCCCCCAAAAAAGACACCCCCGCCCCGAGAGTGAATAAGGCCAGAGTTTACAAAGCTTGGGTGGTTTTTTCCAATTACAGGGCTTAAAATGGATAAACAAGGAAAACAGCGTCAGTCTAAGAAGGGAACGACCTTACGATTATTTTTTTCCTGTGGTGTGCCGACTGCTCGGCACCTAAGAGAACACACATCTAAAACGACCAAGGGGGGAACATGGTCCTGGGGGAAACCACCAGCCTGGAGGGGCTCCCCTGTAACTTGCCGGAGCGCAGTTCCTTCCCGGCCTGGCGGCAGATGAATCAGCGGCTGCGCCCGCGCGCAGGACAGATGTGGGGCGGGGAGGGGCCCGTTAGAGGGCCGCTCAGCTCCCGCGTTTGAAGGGTTGTTTGTTGCTGGGATTGGTGGCTCACATCCGTTGGGGACCGGGAGAAGGGGGAGGAGGGACGCAGGAGGAGGAGCCGGACCGCCGGCGCTGCGCCTCAGCGGTCGGGGTGGCAGGAGCCTCGTCTGGAGCCGGTTACTGGGGAGACGCTTTGTTTGCTAACTTCGAAAGCCGCTTCGGCTGCCTCGGCCTCTTTCGAAGCCGGTCCACGAAACCCGCCTTCGGGTCGGCTTAACCCTCCCCCTGGGCCGTTTGCACCAGCGCGAGACAAAACTGTTTCCTTCTTCCGCGTGGTTCTCCGCGGCCACGCGGTGGCTCTCATTATGTACACAAAAGTATCTTTTCCTTCGTCTAAGTGAACTTGGCTGATTATTGCGATTCTCAAGCAGCCGAGATGGAAACCGAGGGTTGCAGGGAGTTTATAGCTAGAAAACAAACTTTACCGGGGAAGGGGCGCCGAGAATTAAAAGCCTCTTTTCAAATGGCCAGGAGGAGAAAGTCGAACTTTCAACTCTCTCGCTGGAGGTCCGGCTTGGTCCGGGCAATGCTCACCTTTGGCTCGAGCGAATCACACCGAAGCAGCTATTAAAGCTGGCGAGATGCTCCCGAGAGGAACACGGGCCCCCTGCCCCGGGTCGATGTCCTCCCTCCCACATCCTCAAGGCCCGTCCCAAACTTGTTGCAAGCTTTGGATTGTTGGTGCATTCTGGGAAGAAAGTGCCTGGAGTCTGCGTAACACAGGCCAGGAAAACAACCCGAAAGAGTGGGCTTGAAAAACCAGCGGTTGCTTAGGATATTTTTGTTTATTTGCTTTTCTCAAGGTGGAAAAACAAGTTTCAGTTCTGGCTCTGTGAGTCCCGAAATATCCCAGGTAGGGCCTCTCGCTGAAACTGATCCAGTGTCCTTTAAGATTCTTCCCGGTGCTTGGGGGGAAGAAATGTGGATTCACATTTACTATGTATTATTTGCCGAATTCATGTGGATGTTAATTATATTGGAAAATTGCATGAATGAAAAGTGAGAAAGTGTTTGGTACTCGATCATCGTTTTACACCATTATTTTTTCCCTCCAGGCACACAGTTCCATTTGGTGTCTTATCTTCCCAGGCTGCCTCAAGGCCAAGAAAAGACACAGAGTTAAGTTACTTTTCACAGCTGCAAACCCTTCTAAAGCAAAAACTCAAAAAGAAACTTGGAAAGGCACATAAGCCAGAAAAGTGTATCAATACTTGCAGTTATTATTTTGATACGTGGTCCATCAAGTGATTGAAGACTATTTATTTCCTTCATCTCAGTGACCGCTGATAAAGCCTGATTCCACGTGGCACTGTCTTACACCGAGGAATGATGACTCACAGTCACTGGATCCCTTTTGCTTCTCCTCTCTGGGGAACAGATATTTTTATAAAATATGCAGACTGCGGGGCTCCAAGCACTGCACAAGGGTTCTATAATCATCTCTTGACATCTCAGGTCAGAGGGTCCTAGGCTGCTTAAGGAGAAGCCAACCATTGTCTTTTCAAGGGCCTGGGGCTGGGCTACAGCCATCTTGTGGTGATTTTATCTGTCCCATCAGCATGACTCTCCTCCCCTTAGTTACATGAATAATGTAACTTGTGCTACTACTTTTGTTTGTAATCACTTTTCTCCTGGCCTGCATTTCCCTTCCCAGCCCTTTTTTCCCTCTGCAGCACAGGCCTCATTTTTCTTTCCCTAGAGGGGATTTGAACCCAACAGGACAAAGCAGAAAGATAATGGTTGAGCACAGCCTCTAACCTCTCTATTCTCAACATCATGATCTGTACTGTGTTTTACAGTTTACGAAACAATTTAAATGACCTCATTTAATACTCAAACGAGTAAGCTAGGTTACTATTTTTTTCCTAAAGTGAAGATAACACATCCAAATATAACAAAGCTAAAAGGTATAAAACCAAGTACTGGACGTAAATTACCTGACTGAAAATCAAGTGTTCTCGCAGCATCTGTGGAGGGTCTGGTGGATGTGGAAGGCAGTATAGGGCAGAGACTGACCACAGATGACAACACCAGGGCCACCTGAGCACATGGCGGTTGCTCTAAAACCTGTCTCTTCTCTGAAATCTACCTGGAGTTTTACCAGAGGCTGTCTTCCAACCTGCCTGCTTTTTGTGCTTTTCTTCTTTCCTCCTTTTTTAATTACAAAAAAAGGGGCGGGGTGGGGTGGAGGGAAGACTGTTCTCAAAAATCCAAGCAAGAAAGAAGTATACATAGTGAAATAGGAAAGGCCTCTTAATTGACCCCTTCGCTCTCCATATGCGCATATGCATGTTACACTCAAATGTAAGGGGGTTTTCATTGTTATTTGTTGTTTTCAAGTCCCCTCTGCCTGGGATGGCCCCATAGCATTTGCTGCCCATCGGGCTTTTTCTCACCAGTCAGAATTTGGCCTAAATATCTTCTCAGAAGAGTCTTCTGTGACCACTTGACCTAAATGTAGTCACCTTCGCTGCCACCATCTAGCTCAGGGGTTCTCAACCGCAGTCCTGTTTGGGGCTGCATAATTCTCGGTTGTAGGGGGCTGTCCTGTGCATTGTAGGATGTTTACCAGCACCCCTGGCGGCTAACCAATACCGGCTGGTAACACCCTCCCCCCAAGTTGTGACAAACATCTCCAGACATTACCAATGTCCTCCAGAGGGGACAGAAATTGGGGTGGGGGACACCTCTGGTAGAGAACCACAGGTCTCGCTCAACCCTTTCTTTTCTTCCATAGCCCTACAATTTTTTTTTTTTTTTTTGGCTGCGCGGGCTCTTAGTTGCTGTGGGTGGGCTGTTCACTGTGGCGCGCAGGCTTCTCTCTAGTTGTGGTGCGCGGGCTCTGTAGTTGCGGCATGAGGGCTTACTTGCCCTGAGGCATGGGGGACCTTAGCTCACCGACTAGGGATCGAACCCACATCCCCTGCATTGGAAGGCGGATTCTTAACCACTGGACGGCCAGGGAGGCCCCATAACACTGCAAGTTTTAATTATTTTGCTCATTTGACTGTTAGTGTGTTTGTTGTCCTTTGACACCCCCCCACTAAAATGTGTGCTTATTGTTAAATATTCCTGAACTTGGCACAAGGCCTCAACCATAAAGGGACCCAATAAATATTTCTCAAACAAAATAATGCATGAAAATGAGACTGTAAGAATCGTTAATAAGAATACAATCCGTTATTGTAAATAACACGCCAGGCAGCGTTAAATACTTCACATATTTTAATCTTTATTCCTGAAAACATCCTAAGAAGCACGCCTTATTGTTATCCCCATCTGACAGATGAAGAAGGGCAGTTCAATCATTTGTCCTGCCATTCTGACCCCTGGTCCATGATCCAAACAATAATGATATTCTGCAGCTTGCTTTTTTCATTTATGTTTAGTGCTAAGCATTTAAATAGTGTCTAATTTGTAACTAAGCACAAAAAGAAAGTGCAATTATAGTTAAAATATTCAACAATTGATAAAACATAGGCACCAACCAATGCCAGGAGCTCCTTCGGACTGTAAACGAGGGCACACTGAACCAGTGTGTCTCAACAGAATGTCAGTTTGTATGCAGATCTTTGGGGGCTTTTGTGAGTATATCTGTAGGAGTCCCTGGAAGGTAGACTAGCTGAGTCAAAGGGCTGTGCATTCAAAATTTTCACAGATGTTGCCAAATTGCCCTCCAAATCATCTTACATATTTAAAACCTCTTTCTCTACACCCTTGCTAACACTGCACATTATCAACCAATTTCATATTTGCCAATCTCCTAGACAAATACGTGACACCTAACTTTTTTAAGAATACATGTCTTGGTTTGAGAAGGTGAGCATGTTCTTGTGTTTTCTGTGCATTTATTTCTTCTTTTCACCTGTTCATAACTTTCGTCAAGTTTTCTACTGTGTTGTTTTCCCTGTTCTTTTTTTCTTCTTTTTTTTCTTTTGACTGTTCCGCTTCTAGGATCTTAGCTGCCTGACCAGGGATTGAACCTGGGCCCTCAGCAGTGGAAGCACAGAGTCCTAACCACTGGACCACCAGGGAATTCCCTTTCTTCCCTTTTTAAAATGGTGAGAACCAGCCTGTTTTTGTATTAGCCTAAAAGTATTTGACAGAATTAAAGGAACAAGGTTAGATGGACCAATAATGAAGGCGGGGGCATGGGGTGATGTGTCCTGATTTAAAAAAAAAAGAAAAAAAATATATAGTTTGGAATAAGTACCATATTTATGAGGTAAAAGTAAGACCTTCAGAATACTGTACCAGTTTTTAACTGAGTCCCTTTCTCCTCTTTCCATCAAAGGGTTAATCCACTCATATGTTTCCATTTATCACCATTACCTCGTCTCAAAGCTGTAGAGGACCCATTTATAAACCAATAAAACGATGAAATATCTAGGAGTAAAATTAACAAGAAATATGTGCAAGTTTTATGAAGAAAACTTTAAAACCCTACTGAGGGACATAAAGGAAGACTTAAGTAAAATAAAAGATATAATTTATCCTTTCCTGCAAGATTCAATAGCGAAAGCATAAAGATGTTTATCTTCCCCAAATCGATCTTTACATTCAGAGCAATTTCTATTAAAATTCCAACAGGAATTTTTTCTTTAAATTGCTACACTTCATCAAAATTAAACAACCATACAATAGCCTGGGAAATTCTGAAAGAAGTGTTGGGATGGGAGGAGGGCAGGGGAAACCCCTTCACATATTAAAGTGTATTTTGAAGTTAATAATAATTAAAATGTAAGCATTTTGTACTGAGAATAAATAAAGAGGAAACAAAGAACAATGAGAGTTTAGAATATGATATGGGCATTTAGATTTCGGCAAAGGCGACTTTTCAGATGGGGCAAATTGAATTGGGACAATTGACTACTTTTAGTTAAAAATCAAGCTGATCTCTATCTCACTCCTTTAAGAAAAATAAAACTCATCTGAATCAGAGATTGAAATGTTCATTAAAAATGCAACCCCGTATGTTCTAGAACAGTGATTCTCCAGGCGGGATGTAGGTGGCAACTTTGCCTCCCAGGGGACATTTGACAATGCCTGGCGACATTTTTGGTGATGCTGGAGAGGAGGGGATGCTACTGGCATCTAGCGGATAGAGGCCAGGGATGCTGCTGTTTCACCGCACACAGAACAGACCTCCACAGAAGAATCATCCTGTCTGGAGGGTCAGTCGTGCTGAGGTTGAGACCACGTGTTCTGGAAGGAGGCATGAATATGATCTTGGAGTGGAGAGGCCTTTCTAACCAGGACACAAAACTGAGACCCAGTAAAAGAGATACATGTGTATAAGCATTTTGTATTTGTAAAAAAACTTGTGTTTGAGGAAAACAATCATAAAATTTTCAAAAGCAATAAAACTGGGAAAAAATAACTGCTGGCACATGTCAGGCACAAGACCTAGTTACCGAACTTATGGAGAGCTGATACAAATCAGAGGAAAAAAACCCTGTTTATAAAAAGTAAAGTTGGGCAAAGTCTATAGATAAGCAGTTCAAAAAAAAAGAAAAAGAAATCCAAATAAACAGAAACATGAAAAAAAAAAGCCACCAAGAAAACTTTATTTTGCAGTCATTACAGCAACAAAGTAAATCAGACTGAACTGACATAGAAAGATTACTAATACATGTTGACAAGCTTTTTTGTTTTTGTTTCTTGGGGGATTTCTGGCAGCACTGTGAGGCTTGTGGCATCTTAGTTCCCCCACAAGGAATTAAACCTGGGCCCTCGGCAGTGAGAGCTTAGAGTCCTAACCACTGGACTGCCAGGGAATTCCGTGGTACGTTGTTTTTAAGCAAGGTGAAGAACATTATAGTATTACCCCCATTTTTAAAAATTATTTATTTGGTTGCCCTGGGTCTTAGTTGCGGCTCTCTGGCTCCTTAGTTGTGTCATGCAAACTCTTAGTTGCGGCCTGTATGTGGGATCTAGTTCCCTGACCGGGGATTGAACCCTGGCCCCCTGCATCGGGAGCTCAGAGTCTTAACCACTGCGCCACCAGGGAAGTCCCTAGCATTGCCCTTCTGTGTAAAATGTTTGATGCCTATATTTCTTTGGAACGACACTCAAGGAAACATTCACAATGGCTACCTTTGGAGGAAGAGAAGGGTAGAAAGGAATGAGATGCACGGCAAGGAGGGTTTTTTTTATCTTATACTTTTTTGTACAAGTCTGAGAAATGAGACAGACAGAGACAGGAGAATACGAGCTGGAGTTGGAGAAGGCAGGTGCCCAGTCTAGACTGGTCATCATTTTATTTTACCTTCACTTATTCCTTCTTCCCAGCTCTTCCTTTTTTTAATGGAGATCTGAGTTTCTGGCTTATTTTCCTTCTCTCTAGAGAACTTCTTTTAACGTTTCTTACAAGGCAGGTTTACTATCATCATTTTTGATGACTAAATAATAGTTCGTTGTAACTATGGATATAATTTATGTACCAATCCCCATTTATTGGACACTTAGGTTTCGTTCTGGTTTGAGTTAGAAGGGATTTTCAAAACTCATATAAAAACCTGAGCAGGGGTCTAAAATAGGATGAGCTGTATTTGGGGCCTTGAAGTCTGGTTCTTACAGTTCAGGAGCCAGGGGTGGTTAATCATTAGCAAGTATGAATAACCCCCAGTGACACCCTGGGAGTTCATTATTCACTGCTATTTACAGGAAGTATCAAAGGCTGTCAAACCATTGGAATTGGATTGCCAAATCTGCAAAACGGGAAAGGTTAATCCTGATGCAGGTAATTTTTACAGAAAATTTGGCCAACCATTATAATATGTAACAAGAGAGCAAGATACTTTCCTCAAAATGAATGAATAGAAGCTGTCGATGTACGGATGGAGTCCGCATATCCCTTGAAAGGCACGCAACACTTAAGTAAAGGCTTTCTCTTCTATTGGTGTGTTCTTACCAGGGGACAATCTGCTTCCTAAAGTGTTTCATCAGGCCTCCACAGGATGTCATGCAAAAGCCAAAACGATTATTCCGTATTACCTTAAAAGGGAGGAAAACATATTCACTTCCAAGCTACTTGGGTAAACTTTATCTTTAAAACTTAGGTATATTTGATTTTATTTCTCCAACCCATTTTGGAAGCTCTCCTCAGCAACACACAGAGTAGATTAGCGGGGGCAAAATAAATGTCTAAATCAGTCCATATTCGTCTCTCCCCTTCCGCTTGTGCTTGGCAACTCATACACACATCTACTACTCTTGAATACATTTTATTTTTTAAAAAAACCTTAAAAATAGCCAGGTGACCTCACAAACAAGGACTTTGTCCTGCCTAGAATGTCTTTGTGTTTTTCATTTTTTTTGATGTAAAAATGTAAATATATCTAATAGTGGAGATCCTAGTGTAATAATTTCCCAAATATTCATCAGCCAGCTTCAACAATTATCAACCCATGGCCACTCTTGCTTCATCTATACCCTCACATACTTCCTTCTCTCCTATATTATTTTGAAGCAAATCCCAGACATTCTGTCACTTCTGGATAAGCTCCCCTAGTTAATGCTCTGCTTGCCTCGGCAGTAACACCTTCCTCCCTAGGCTAAATGGTTGTTTACTAAAGGAGCTAAGAAGTCCCAGAATTATGCCCTATTGTATTTTCCTTTCTAGCTATTTCTCTTCCTGTGGTTAAACATTTTCTTCTTGCCAGAGAGAACAATTACATTTTATCTTTAGATGGGGCTTTAAAGCTTTTAGTCCTACTAGCCTCTGTTAGACCAATAACTGAGGTACATTTTCTCTTTTGCACAGTTCTACCCTCAAAACTTATATCAGTTTCTCCCATTTGAACTTGTCAGACAATTGCCCTGATTTTTTTTTTTTTCCCGTGGTTCAGGAAGCATGTTCACCAAATCAGTATCTCACTTTGAGGTCTCTAGAAATATTATTCTACTTTACTGACTATAAAGAAAAACATTACTTTAAAAATTCACGGCTACAAATGACTTTAAGGCAAATTATTTCCTTCTCGTGTGTGTGTGTGTGTGTGTGTGTGTGTGTGTGTGTGTGTGAGAGAGAGAGAGAGAGAGAGAGAGAGAGAGAGACAAAGAGAGAGACAGAGACAGAGACAGACAGAGGAATAGGAAGATGGGGGAGTAAAGTCTAGAAAGATTTGATACATCTAGTATGGAGTTGTTTTCAGCCAGAACGACAGTCAGATGGTAACATTAAAACACAAACAGGGGCTTGCCTGGTGGCGCAGTGGTTGGGAGGCCGCCTGCCGATGCAGGGGACACGGGTTCGTGCCCCGGTCCGGGAAGATCCCACATGCCGCGGAGCGACTGGGCCCGTGAGCCATGGCCGCTGAGCCTGCGCATCCGGAGCCTGTGCTCCGCAACGGGAGAGGCCACAACGGTAAGAGGCCTGCGTACCGCAAAAAAAAAAAAAACAAAAAAAAAAACCCACACACAAACAGGACTTATTTAAGTTTTAAAACTTAATATTCTGACCATTAGGTTTGAAAAACATAGAATCATCAATAGCTTATCTGAACGCTTTCCCTCCCTCCCTCCCTCGCTCTCTCCCTTCCTTCCTTCCTTCTTTCCTTCCTCTCTCCCTCTCTTTCTGTCTCTCTCTCTCTCATAATTCTTGGACACATTATCCCTCATTGGAAATCACAAATCTGTGACCAATCCTAAATATTTTATACTTCACAAGAATCCCATTTAGTTGTTAAAACTAAACAAACCAACTATTCGCAAAAATGGTGTCTAGATTTCTTGAGTTAGGTACACTTTGCCTTCATCTAATAAAATATGTTCATCCTACCAGCCTTTTCATGGGAAAGAATAAACCCATACCTACACAAACTTCTATTTGATTAGTCATTTGTCACTTATTTATTGCTTGAAAAGTACATTTTCCAAACATTCTGTAACCACAGTGCTTTGCCTTCTGTCATTTTTTTGAGCCTCCAAGAATTCTTGAGACATCATCACCCCAGTCTAAAATATAAGTCCCTCCATGGAGCTTTGAAATCCGATTCCCAAAGTAACCTACCTATTTTTCAAACTGATGATGCTGTTTAGACAAAGTTTCCTCTCTAATGTAACTTAAACATACATCTGCTCCTCCCATTTCTCCCTCACCTACCCCCCAAATTCTTCTCTTATTATTTTGAAAACTGCCGTCAAATCATTTCTGCTCAGAAAATGCAAAATCAACTTTAGTCCAGGAAAAAAATAACGTAAATTTTGTTTGTTGGACTTCAAGTTGTGTTAAGAAGACTTGAGTAAGTTACTGTTAAGGAATCCTTATCTGGTAACAGGTGGTCTAAGCTGGAAACAAACAAACAAATTGAAAATACTGGAGTGGGAAGTTTACACTCATTCCTCATTGATTAGCTGTGGCATTAGAATGCCTCACCTCCACCGGCACCGCCTCCTCTCACAGAGCAGATGGCCCAGTTATCAATTGTTCTCAAGAAGTACAGCTGAGAAGGTTTGCAAGACATGCAAAAAGACTTTATACTCTTACTTCTGGGATAATGAAATTGAAGGTTTACTTCCTTTTACCTGGGGGTCTCGAAACCTACACTCTAACCTACATCCACTCCAGACCTTATTCAATGTCCACAGAAATAAAACAAAACTAAACTAAACTAGGATTCAGCTTTGTCTATTGCAAAATTTGACCATTTGTAGCCTTAAATGTCAAGGCCTGTGCCCAAGTTGGTGGGATTTTGCCTCCCCATTCTCTTGCAAATTTTCTGCAATGAGCTTGGATTCTCTTACTTTTTTGTGTGTGTGTGTGGTATGCGGGCCTCTCACTGTGTGGCCTCTCCCATTGTGGAGCACAGGCTCCGGACGCGCAGGCTCAGCGGCCATGGCTCACGGGCCCAACCGCTCAGCGGCATGTGGGATCTTCCCGGACCAGGGCATGAACCTGCGTCCCCTGCATCGGCAGGCGGACTCTCAACCACTGTGCCACCAGGGAAGCCCGAGGATTATCTTACTTTTAATCAGCATAAAAAGCAATACGTTTATTTTTTAATTTTTAAATAAAAGCTGCCTATCCCTTGGCACCAGAGTATAGATACAATTACGGGTTCTACATGTGAACTGAAAGAGTGATATTATGCATTTGACAAATATTGGCAGTGATCCTTGAGTGCTGTGTGTCAAGTTTTCAAGCTGGTTGGTGTGAAAATAAAATAAGTAAGCAAAGAACAATAGGTGGATGTGCCCAGGGCAACAAAGTACGAGAAAAGATAAGTAGTTCAGGGCATTTCAAAAACTGGAGGAAGCAGAGTTTGCAAGGATTTGAGGAAACAGAGGCCTGTTGCTCAAAGCCAGTGACAGAGTAAGTCACCAAAGTACATCTACAGTCTAGAAAAGGGGGGTATTCTTTGATCCAGCCACTACACTTCGGGAGATTTATTCTAAGGTTTGGTGGTCTGATTTGGCAGATACATAAGGGAGTCATGGAAGGTAAACCTCAAAAAGTATGGATATATTGAGGGACTTCCCTGGCGGTCCAGTGGTTGAGACTCTGTGCTTCCACTTCAGGGGGTGCAGGTTCGAGCCCTGGTCAGGGAACTACGATCCCACATGCCGCATGGTGTGGCCAAAAAACCCCACAAAAGACATACTAAAAAAAATGTATATTGAGGTCAAATTACCAGCCTGAGGTGGGGTCAGGCCTTATTCTGTAGGAAATGATGACCGTTTGGCCATAAGGGAGATGAAGTTTGCCGTTTTCTCTAGAATGAGTTAGAGGCAAACAGCCTCCTTGATACAGTTTTAAAAGATTAAAGGCCCCAATTTCCTTGTGCCTGTGAGAACGGGAATGATGTTTTTCACTTGGCAGTTTAAGTTTCTAAAAATAAAATTTACTGAGCGTATTTATTACCAACACTTAAAATCTAGAAAACACTTTACCATCGTTTATACTATAAAAAGATAATGAGTAACCTAGATAATGCGAACCACTTCAGGCCGGGCTGGAGCCAGAATTTTGACTGCATAAGTCAGCTGTGTTACATGGCTTTATTTTTCCTGTTCACACTGCAGAGGTCAAAGGGTGTGAAAGGCTTGGAAAAGGCTAGACTTCTCAGCTTCTCCCAGCATCCTTGGGAGGTGTCAGCCTGCAAACAGGCTGTTGGCTAATTACCGTGGTTATGAAGTGCGTCCTGGGCCGGCTCGTAACTATTTTTTAAATAGGCTGTTTCTCACCTCGATTGGCAAGACGTTACCAGATCTCTGATGGAAAGGAGGCTGTTCCTTAACTGTTTTTGCAGAATGAAACTGCAGAATCAGTTCTGGGGAGATCGAGCTGATGTGGGGTTGAAGCATTTAAATCTGGGGCTGCCAACCCTCTTTTTTTTTTTTTTTTGTACGTGTGGTAAAATATATATAACATGAAATTTACCATTTTAGCCATTTTTAAGTGCATGGTTCATTGACATTAAGTACATTCACATGGCTGTGCAACCATACCACCATCCCATTCCAGAACCTTTTTATCTTCCCAAACTGAGTCTCTGTTCCCGTTAAACACTAACTCCCTCTCCCCTCTCCTCAGCCCCTGGTAACCTCTATTCTACTTCCTGTCTCTATGCATCTGACCATTCTAGGTCCCTAATATAAGTTGAATCATACAATATCTGTCCTTTTGAGTTTGGCCTATTTCACTCAGCATGATGTCTTCAAGGTCCCCTGTTACAACATGTGTCAGAATTTCATTACTTTCTCATTTACCTTTGTTTTGGAACTTTTTATTTTAACATAATTTCAGCCTTCCCAAAAAAGTGGTCAGAATAGTATAAAGAAATCCCATATACTCTTTACTACCCAGATTCCCCAGATTTGGTTCATTATTTTACACACATACACAAGCATTTCTCACGTATACCCTTTTTTCCAAGTTGCAGGTACGTTGCCCCTTGAGCCCTAAATACTTCAGTGTGTATTTCCTAAGAATGAGGACATCCTCTTACATCATACGATTATCAAAATTAGGAAACTAACGTTGATAGAATGCTATTACCCAATATTCGAACCAGATTCATATTTTGCTAGTTGTCAAATAATATTCTTCATGAGCAAGCACAAATTTCCTTCAGAAGAAAGCAAACATGTCTAGACTAAGATCTGATCTAGGAGCACACGTTGTATCTCTTTAGTCTCCTTTAATCTGGAACAGTCTCTTTGTCATTCATGACCTTGGCGTTTTGGAAGCGTAAACCCCTGTCATCCTACAGAATGACCCTCACTTTGGCATTGTCTCCAGCTTCTTCCGTGAGATTGAGGCTGCGCATTTTTGACAGATAGATCACAACAGTGACATCAGGCCCTTCTCAGTGCATCATATTAGGTGGCAAATGATTTCAATGTTTACATGTCCCCTTACAAGTGAATGTTACATTTGATCACTCTGTTAAGGTTGTGTCTGCTGGGCTTCTCCACAATAAAGTTATTATTTTTCCCTTTGTAATTAATAAATATTCTGAAAGAAGGTCGATGTCCTATTCGTAACTTTCACCCTCTAGTTTTATAATCCATTATGATTCTAGCTTGAATTGAATATTACTATCATATTTATCAACTGGTGATTTCTGGCACCATCATTTCTCTTACATTTATTGGTTGGCATTCTACTGTATGGAAGAGCTTTTCTTTCCCCATTTCTTTCTTTGCTTGTTTATTTATATCAGTATGGATTTGTGGAGTTGTATGTTATTCAGTGGGTTATAACTGGTTACTATTTTTTTAAACATCATAAAATTTAATTGTATCAATTGTGCAATCATCATCTGGTTGATAAATGATTACTTAATAGCGATGTTGTACATGGCCTCAGCTCCTCATTATGAATGGGCCAATTTGATATTTCGTGACTTGCAGAGTAGCTGCAAAAGAGATATGGATGTTGTATAGTATTTCTCTTTCCAATATTTCTCACATTTGTTAATAACTGCAGCCTCTCAAAAAAAAAAAATCCCTCAAGTGGGGCTTCCCCGGTGGCGCAGTGGTTGAGAGTCTGCCTGCCGATGCAGGGGACACGGGTTCGTGCCCCGGTCTGGGAAGATCCCACGCTGCAGATCCCAGGCTGCAGAGCGCCTGGGCCCGTGAGCCATGGCTGTTGAGCCTGTGCGTCCGGAGCCTGTGCTCCGCAACGGGAGAGGCCACAACAGTGAGAGGCCCGCGTATCGCAAAAACAAAAACAAAAATCCCTCAAGTGAAGAAGTGCAGACATATTGAAATACTTATTTAAATAAATAAATTAGAGAGGATGCCTTTGAAATACTGTTACTCCATTCTTTGAGGACTTTCTTATTTTCTGGTACAACAAAATGTCCCATATTGGCTCATATTGGCTTTCCCTGCCTAACCCTGAAATCTATCATTTTTCCAAGAAGCCCTAGTTACTTTAAGTAAAGAAGGATATACAGACACCAAGATCTGGGCTCTAAAAGTGCAAAGTGCATATTACTGCTGGAGTGTCATTGCTTCTAGGTCCTCTCAGTAGACAGAGGTAGAACACACACACACACACACACACAGTATCCAGTTGAAAACCATGAATTCACACTAATACCTCTGATTTCAATCCAATACCACAGGCTTTATTTCAGTCTTCCTATTTTTCATGGTTGTAACTCTTCTCTGACAGTAAGAAACCTGTTTCCCATTACTCTCAAGATAGTGACTACTTGTTCAATTGTAGAATATACCAGCCGTGCCTCTACATGGCACGACTTATAATTCAATATTCCTTTGTTTCTTTTCTTTAATCTGAGGTCATTAGGTCAAAATACCATGTTCAAAAGTTACTTGAGAGCTTCCCTGGGGGCGCAGTTGTTAAGAATCCGCCTCCCAGTGCAGGGGACGTGGGTTCGAGCCCTGGTCCAGGAAGATCCCCCATGCCGTGGAGCAACTATGCCCGTGTGCCACAGCTACCAAGCTTGCGCCCTAGAGCCTGCGAGCCACAACTACTGAGCCCACGTGCCACAACTATTGAAGCCCGCAGCCTAGAGCCTGTGCTCCGCAACAAGACACCACAATAAGAAGCCCATGCACCACAACGAAGAGTAGCCCCTGCTCGTTGCAACTAGAGAAAGCCCGCGCGCAGCAACAAAGACCCAACGCAGCCAAAAGTAAATAAATAAATTAATTAATTAATAAAAAAGATTTCTACAAAAGTTACTTGAGTCAGCTCTTCCTTCTGTCCTCTCCAGTGTGACTGTAATTCTTTTGAAATACATTTAGGTTTATTTTTTAAATTTATATTCCCTTCTATGGCTGCCCCACATTCTTTTGATTTTATCATTACTATGATAATGATGACTTTTTTGGTATGCAAAACGTTAGCGTGATTCCAAAATCAATACTAAGTGGAAGGCTCACACAGAGAAGTGTCAGTCCTTCAGGTCATTCAAAACATACACTATCAATTGTTTTGCTTGAATAGATAGACTCACCTCACTCATATTTGAGAAAAAAACTGTCAAATACCCATGTCTGAATAACAAGTCTGTCAATCAGCTGTTCTTTGAAGTAAAAATGGTGTTATATTAAAAACTGGCTACTTCAGCTTGTAACTCAAACAGCAGAAGTACTTCATGGGTATTTCCCACTTAGTCACACAGAATATTAAAAAGACATGTACTCAGGTCAAGTTTGATAACATTACTCATTTTTACAGCTGCTTCAAGAATATTCTTAAGGGAAACTGTCTTTTTTTTTTTAACCAAGAGTGTGTGTCACTAAACAGTACGTCCCACAGCCTTGATTTGTGGCGGCCCCTGCAGTTTTACCTCCATTGCTTTTGCACCATCAGTGTCAATGTCACCTCTCTGAAAAAAGGCAAATAAATGGCTTCATATTATTAGGAAAATAGTTTTGATCTCACGGACCACCTGAAGGTGTCTCAGGGACCCCCAGGTGTGTGAGGACCACATTTTGAGAACTGCTACCATAGATAGATTTTTGTATTTTCCTTTTTTTCACTTAATATATTCTGGAAATTATTCCATATCAGTTTATAGAGATCATCCTTATTATTGTTATTTTGTAGTTTCATAGTATTCCACTGCATGGATAATACCATCCTTCAATTACTTTCTTATGTTTGGACATTTAGACTGCAATTACAAACAATGTTGCAATGAACGATCTCATGCATACCTATTTTCATCTTACTGAATGTGTTTCCTGGGACAGCTTCCTAGAAGTGCAAGTGCTACGTCAAAAACAAACACGTGGGCTTCCCTGGTGGCGAAGCGGTTGAGAGTCCGCCTGCCGATGCAGGGGACACGGGTTCGTGCCCTGGTCCAGGAAGATCCCACATGCTGCGGAGTGGCTGGGCCCGTGAGCCATGGCCGCTGAGCCTGCACGTCCGGAGCCTGTGCTCCGCAACGGGAGAGGCCACAACCGTGAGAGGCCCGCGTACCACAAAAAAAAAAAAACAAACAAAAAAACCCAAACACGTGTGTGGTTTTGTTAGAAGTTCCAGACTCCACTTCACAATGGTTGTACCAATTTGCATATCTACCAGCAATGAACAGGAGTTCCTGTTTCTCCACGGCCTTCGCAACAAAGTATAATATGGGGGATAGACATGTAAATTAATCAGACATTAAATGACCCATAGGCTATCTATAAAGGGGATAGCAGCCTTTTCTGGGAACTTTCTCCTCCAACACCAGTCTGTGGGTTGACAGAATTAACTGGACTCTAGCCAAAGCTGGGCCAGATTCCCTATCCTGGGAACTCTGAAATTAGGACTGATGTCCCACTCTGTCTCTGTTAGGAAATGATGTAAGCTTGGGGTCCATTTTATCATATTTGGTCATATACCAACCAAAGTGGAGAAAACCAGTTTGCAGAAGCAGAGATGAGACTAACCTCAGCTCCTGAGGGCTCCTCTAACTCCTACGCTAGCTCCTGCAAGGCTTGAACTTCCAGCCCTTGGATGACAGTCGAGACTTGCTACACGTTATTATTTGCTGATACTCTTCTTCTTATCACTAATTAGCTACTTACAATAAAAAGAAGCATAATTAAGAAAAATAGTTACAGTACAATGAGATGCGACACTTGATCATAAACCTGTATTAATTAGATTATAAGCTTGAGTTGCTCTAACAAAGACCCGAATCAACATGAAAGAACTTTATTTCTCTCTGTGTCACAGACAACATAAGCACTCCAGGGCCAATATGGCAGCTCTGAGATTTGGGGGACCCAGACCCTTTCTATTTTGTTGCTCCACCATGGCTACTCCCTTGTAACCTAAGAAGGCTGCCTCAGATCTTACTACCTATCAACCTCTTGACCACTAAGAAAGGAGAAAGGAACAAGGCGAGGCACGTCTATTTCTTTTAATAACCCGAGAATATTTGGTACATATGATTTCTTCTCACATCCCATTAGCTAATACCAAGTTACATGGTCAAACCCGGATGCTAAGGAGGCTGAGAAATACAGCCTGTGGCTGAATGGCCATGGGCTGATCTAAAATTGAGGTAATTCTATTGCTAGCAGAAGAGGGAAGAATGTATTCAGGGAGGCAACTGGCAGTCTCAGCTACAGTCCACTCCTTGGTCACCCACATATTTCTGCTCATCCTTCTTCCTAGATATAAAACACACTTTTCCCCGTTCGAGTGAGGCAACACAGTGTTCCACCTGGCCGCTGCATTCATTTTAAAGTCTAGGACCTCTGAGTCATATGCATTCCCCTCATCAGGACCACCTGTGACTCTCACTTGCATCTTCTGAAAAACAAGTCATCTGTCCTCCCAGCCTCCGCCCACCAGGCACATAGTGGTAAATGAGGCACAGGATCATACAAACGCTCTTTCAGAAAAGGAAAGAAAGAGAGGGAAACAGCAGTCACTGGACCACTGCAATGACGTAACACCCACTGAGATTAGAGGCTCCCTGACCTAGCAACAAAGTGTGTTTCTCCACTGGACCCTGGCCCTACCAAGGAATTTCCCTGTTCATTATCATCTGTGACCTTTGGCGTTGCCTCTGGGAGGTTCTTCCATCAATTGTCCTCCGTAACTACATCTGAAGTGGTATTGATAAGTATGCTGTCATATGGGTTCAGTTGTGAGGACCCTGAGGATTGCACGAGGGGGTTAAAGAATTACAGGTTCTTGGAGGATTCTTAATATGTTTCTGGTATATTTCCTTCTATTTAGTTCCTTGGTCTAAAGGTTCCTTTGTAACTGCAGCCATAGATCTTGTCTGGAAAAAGTTCTTAAGCCTGAGGAATCTCCTCTTTTACTCACTTGCTGGCACGTGGCACAAACCCACACGTGAAATATTGTGATGGATACCCTGAGGCCATGTGAAGCAACAGGCTCGGGTTGGAAAGGAACCAAACTTTATTAATCTATCTGGCTCCCACTGTCTGGTAAATAGCACTCAAGAAAGACTTTGCCAAACCTCCTTAGTGGAAATGTATTCCGTTCCACCGTGCTAACTCTTGCCTGGACTCATCTCTCTCATAGAGCTTAGCTAAAGGCAGAAAAAAGCAGCCAACATACATAAACATTCAGACTTTTCTCAAACACTTCTCCTAGAGCTATGGACCTGATTGACATAAGCACTATATTCCAAGATAGTGCAGGAGATAGTTTATCTAAACTAATTTAGCTACTGCAGCTTTCTTTTAGTCAGTGTAGCCATGGTTTATCTGTCTCCATCCCTTTACTTTTTTAAAAAAATTATTAATTAATTAATATTTATTTTTGGCTGCGTTGGGTCTTTGTTGCTGTGCGTGGGCTTTCTCTAGTTGCGGTGAGCAGGGGCTACTCTTCACTGTGGTGCGTGGGCTTCTCATTGTGGCGGCTTCTCTTGTTGCGCAGCATGGGCTCTAGGCACGTGGGCTTCAGGAGTTGTGGCACACGGGCTCAGTAATTCTGGCTCACGGGCTTAGTTGCTCTGCGGCATGTGGGATCTTCCCAGAGGGCTTGAACCCGTGTCTCCTGCATTGGCAGGCGGATTCTTAACCACTGCGCCACCAGGGAAGTCCCTCCATCCCTTTACTTTTGATCTGTGTCTTTATATTTACATCGGATTTCCTATAGACAACATATAGTCGGGTCATTATTTTATCCTTTCTTATAGTCCGTTTTTTAATTGGTATATTTAGACCATTCACATATAAAGTAATTATTGATATTGTTGGATTAGTATCGACCATATTTATAAATGTTTTTGGTTCACTGCTGTTCTTCTTTGTTTCTTTTTTGTTGTCCACTCTTTTCCTGCCTTCTCCGATTTTTTTTTTTTTTTTGCCATGCAGTGTGGCACGTGGGATCTTAGTTCCCTGACCAGGGATTGAACCTGTGACCCCTGCATTGGAAGCAAGAAGTCTTAACCACTGGACTGCCAGGGAAGTCCCTCTCTGATTTTTTTTTTTTTTTTTGCAGTACGCAGGCCTCTCACTGTTGTGGCCTCTCCCGTTGCGGAGCACAGGCTCCAGATGCGCACACTCAGCGGCCATGGCTCACGGGCCCAGCCGCTCCGTGGCATGTGGGATCCTCCCCGACCGGGGCACGAACCCGTGTCCCTTGCATCGGCGGGCGGACTCTCAACCACTGTGCCACCAGGGAAGCCCCCTCTCTGGTTTTTTTTTTTTTTCCCTCTCTGGTTTTAAGTGAGCATTTTGTATGATTCAATTTTCTTTCCTTTATTTTTTTCTTTTTTTTAATAGGACAAGGGAGTTTTTAAAATATTTTATTTATTTATTTATTTTATTTATTTTTGGCTGTTTTGGGTCTTAGTTGTGGCACCGGGATCTTTGTTGCAGTGCACGGGATTCTCTCTAGTTGTGGCACGTGGGCTCTGTAGTTGTGGCGCACGGGCTCAGTTGCCCCGCAGCTTGTGGGATCTTAGTTCCCTGACCAGGGATCGAACCCGCATCCCCTGCATTGGAAGGTGGATTCTTAACCACCGAACCACTGGGGAAGTCCCTCTTTCCTTTCTTTGTATATCAATTATACTTCTTTAAAACATTTTTATTCATTGCCCTACAGTTTGTAATACACTTTGACGACTAATCTAAGTCTTCTTTCAAATAACATTATACCATTTCATGGGTATTACAGGTACTGTGTAACAGAATAGTTCCAATACCTCCCTCCCATCTCTTACAACATTGCTGTCAAGCACTTCACTTATCTATAAGCTATAATCATCTAATATATTGTTGCTACTATTACTTTAAACTAATGGTTAACTGTTAAATCCATTAAGAATAAGAAAAATAAAAGATTTTATTTTACCTTCACTTCTCAATGCTTCATTTCTCAAACTCTCTTTTGTTATGTAGATCTGAGTTTCTGACCTATATCATTTTCCTTCTCTCTGAAGAACTTCTTTCAACATTTCTTACAAGACAGGTCTACTGGAGACAAATTCCCTCAATTTTTCCTTGTTTGGAAAAGTCTTTATTTCTCCTTTGCTTTTGAAGGATAAT
Source organism: Stenella coeruleoalba (assembly GCF_951394435.1). Lineage (NCBI taxonomy): Eukaryota > Metazoa > Chordata > Mammalia > Artiodactyla > Delphinidae > Stenella > Stenella coeruleoalba. The sequence goes on along the minus strand of NC_137160.1, from coordinate 55,366,314 downwards.
TTTGCTAGATACATAATTCTAGTTTGCTGATTTTTCTTTCAGTGCTGTAAATATTTTACTCCATTCTTCTTTTGCTTGCATGGTGTCTGAAAAAAAGGACGATATAATTCTTATTCTTGTTCCTCTATAGATAAGGTGAGTTTTTCCGCCCTCTCTGGCTTCTTTCAAGATTTTCTCCTTGTCTCAGATTTTCTGCAGTTTGAATATGATATGCCCAGGGGTACACTTTTGTTATTTATGCTGGGTGGTATTCTCTGAGTTTCCTGAATCTGTGGCTTGGTCATTAATTTTAATCTGATTAATTTTGGAAAATTCTCAGCCATTATTGTTTCAAATATTTCTTTCGTTCTTTTCTCTCTCTCTTCTTCTTCAGGTACTCCAAACACTCATATGTCACACTTTCTGTCACTGTCCCACAGTCCTTGGATTTTCTGTTGCATCTTTTTTTTGTTGTTTTTTGTGGCCACACCACCCAGCATGTGGGATCTTAGTTCCTTGACCAGGGATTGAACTTGTGCCCCCTGCAGTGGAAGCACAGAGTCTTAACCACTGGACCACCAGGAAGTCCCTGTTGCAGCTTTTTCACTCTTTTCTTCTCTTTGTTTTTTAGTTTGGGAATTTTCTACTCACATATCTTCAAACTCATTGATTCTTGTTTCACTATGTCTAGTCCACTGATGAGCCCATCAAAGGCATTCCTCATTTCTGCCACAGTGCATTTCTTTTTTAAAAAATTTAATTAATTTATTTTTGGCTGCGATGGGTCTTCGTTTGCTGTGCATGGGCTTTCTCTAGTTGCAGTGAGTGGGGGCTACTCTTCGTTGTGGTGCGTGGGCTTCTCATTGCGGTGGCTTCTCTTGTTGCAGCGTGCAGGCTCTAGGCGCGTGGGCTTCGGTAGTTGCAGTGTGTGGGCTCACAAGTTGCTCCGTGGCATGTGGGATCTTCCCGCACCAGGGCTCGAACCCATGTCCCCTGAATTGGCAGGTGGATTCTTAACCACTGCATCACCAGGGAAGTCCCAGTGCTTTTGATTTCTAGCATTTCCTTTTGATTCTTTCTTAGAGTTTCCATCTCTCTGCTTATATTACCTGTTTTTGCATATTGTCCATTTTCTGCATTAGACCTCCTAACATATTATTCATAGTTATTTTAAATTTCTGGTCTGATAGTTCCAAAATCTCTGCCAGATTTAGTGGCCCTATCAGAAAAAGTAAAAGTGAAAAGAAACAGGTGATATATTAATTTTAATAATATATTTTACTTAAGCTAATATGTCTAACATATTATCATTCAACATGTAATCAACATAAATTAGATATTAAAAACTTTTTGCACTAGGTCTTCGAACCCCAGGGTGTATTTTCTTGTTTGTTTGTTTTAACTTTTTTTTAAAATTAATTAATTAATTTATTTATTTTTGTCTGTGTTGGGTCTTTGTTGCTGCATGCAGGCTTTTTCTAGTTGCGGTGAGCGGGGGCTACTCTTCATTGTGGGGTGTGGGCTTCTCACTGTGGTGGCTTTTCTTGTTGCGGAGCACAGGCTCTAGGCGTGCAGGCTTCAGTAGTTGTGGCACATGGGCTTCAGTAGTTGTGGTTTGCAGGCTCTAGAGCGCAGGCTCAGTAGTTGTGGCACACGGGCTTAGTTGCTCCGCAGCATGTGGGATCTTCCCGGACCAGGGCTCAAACCCATGTTCCCTGCATTGGCAGGCAGATTCTTAACCACTGCGCCACCAGAGAAGTCCCGTATTTTTTTTTAATTATAGCACATCTCAATTAGGACTAATAACATTTCAAGTGCTCCATAGCTACCTGTGGCTGGTGGCTACCACGTTGCTGGTGGCTACCAGCTCAGGTATAAGAAATCCCTATCTCTGATTCTGAAAGCACAAACACTGTGATAAGACTAATATATATATATATATATATATATATAACTTTTAACTGTGGCAAAAAATGTATAACATAAAATTTACCATCTTAACCATTTTAAGTGTACAGTTCAGTGGAAGTATATTAACACTGTCGTGCAAACAATCTCTAGACCTCTTTTCATCTTGCAAAACTGAAACTCTGTACCCATTAAACAGCAACTCTCCATTTACCTCTCCTCCCATCCCCTGGCAACCACTATTCTACTTCCTGTTTCTATTAATTTGACTTCAGATGTCTTATGTAAGTGGAATCATACAGTATTTGTCTCAGAAATGGGATTGCTGGATCATATGGTATTTCTGTTTTTATTACTTTTTGAAGAACCACTGTGCTGTTTCCCATAGCAGCTACACCATTTTACATTCCCACTAAACAGTGCACAAAGGTTCTAATTTCTCCACATCCTTGCCAAAACTTTTATTTCTGTATTTTTTTTTTTAAAATAGTAACCACATTACAGTCAACAGGTAGAATATGGTGTAATGTGATATCTCATCATGATTTTGATTTGCATTTCTCTAATGATTAGTGATGTTGAGCATCTTTTCATATGTTTGTTGGCCATTTGTATATCACCTTTAGAGAAATGTCTGTTCAAGTCATTTGCCCATTTTTTAGTCAGGTTATTTTTTTGCAGCAAATACAATCAGATACACACCTAGGTAGTCCAGGATAGGAATTAGAAGACATTACTTAGATCACTATCGTACTTAGCAACACATAAGATCAACATAAAGAAAACCACTTCATAACAAAGGATACAAAAAACAAACAAACAAAATTGAAAGTACTCTCCTGACATAATATAAACACAGCCCTCTGCATGTGGTATATGGTTTGCGGTTCTGGTTGAAGGTCAATGAAGATATAATTAAGCTCAATAAGGTACAGAGATCTGTGGAATGGGGAACCAACTAAAGCAGAAGTTACAGTCTAGCGGCCATTTTCATTGATATTTCCCTATAGACGTTTCAGTCTTTAAGACATCTGGAATATGTTTTGTTATTTAATCTGACGGGTTTTTTTTCCAAATGGTTATCCAGTTCTCAACATCATTGATTGAATAATTCACTTTTTCACCTACCCAAATTTGAAAAGCTACCTTTTTATACATGCTTAAATCTTATATTTGAGGCAGTTTTTGTTTTTCCTAGTCTACTCCATTATTTATCTATTCTTGTACCTGGATCATGGTATTTTAACTGTTGTAGATTTTTTTTTTTTTTTTTTTTTTTTGTGGTACGCGGGCCTCTCACTGTTGTGGCCTCTCCCATTGCGGAGCACGGGCTCCGGACGCGCAGGCTCAGCGGCCGTGGCTCACGGGCCCAGCTGCTCCACAGCATGTGGAATCTTTCCGGACCGGGGCACGAACCCGTGTCCCCTGCATCGGCAGGCAGACCCCCAACCACTGCGCCACCAGGGAAGCCCTAACTATTGTAGCTTTATGATACCTGGGGAAAGAGTCTATGAATTGATCCCCACTATTCACTTCTCCTTCATTTTAGCAAGAATCCCTTCACCCTAAATTTTAGCTGAACATGGATACATGGCTGAGAGCTGGGAATTATAGATCACAGCCTGCTCTGCAGACTGGTGTGGTCACGTGACTAGACTGAAGCCCATGATGAGTGAAAATGAAGTGTTTAACTTCCAAGTCATCCCCTTAAAGGCAAATCTACTTGGTCCAGACTCTCCTATGGGCTAGAATGTGGATGTGGAAGTGAGCCAGCTTCCATGTGAAAAGGACAACAACCTAGATAGTAGCAGCAGGAGACAGAAGAAATCAAGATCCCTAAATAGCGTCCTGGAGTACAGCTTCATTGTAACACTGGACCACTCACCTCTAGACAGTTTGGGGAAATTTAAAAAAAACCTTCTATCTTATTGGAGCCTTATGTCTGGTGTCTCTTTGCCTATAACCTAAATAACAAAAAGCTGTTTAAGAATAACTTTTTTTTTCCATTTTAAATATAATAAAGTGTAGGGACTTCCTTTAAAGAGTGGTAAAGAGTCCGCCTCCCAATACAGGGGACGCAGGTTCAATCCCTGATCAGGGAACTAAGATCCCATGTGCTGCGAGGCAACTAAGCCCCCAAGCCGCAACTACTGAGCCCGCACACCTCAACTAGAGAGCCCGTCTGCCACAAACTACAGCGCTCACGCGCTCTGGAGTCTGCGTGCCGCAACTAGAGAGAAGCCAGCGCCACAATGAAGATCCCGCGTGTCGCAACTAAGACCCAACACAGCCATAAATAAATAAATATTAAAAAAAAAATGTAATAGGGCTTCCCTGGTGGCGCAGTGGTTGAGAGTCCGCCTGCCGATGCAGAGGACACGGGTTCGTGACCCTGTCCAGGAGGATCCCACGTGCCGCGGAGCGGCTGGGCCCGTGAGCCATGGCCGCTGGGCCTGCGTGTCCGGAGCCTGTGCTTCGCGGTGGGAGAGGCCACAGCAGTGAGAGGCCCGCGTACCGCAAAAAATATATATATAATAAATGTAATAAAGTGTATGTCGACTATAGAAAATTCAGAAAACAATGAGCAAAAAGAAGAAACACACCACATTTCTTCATAATTACACCATCAAGAGGTGGATATTTGAGGATATATACTTGTTTTCTGTGATATCTATACTGACAGACAGAGATTTATAGTCACATACTTATATAGAAATGGATGGATATATCGATCTATAACAAAAACGGGATTATACTCTATATTTTGAGTTGTGATACACTATTTCATGTAACAGTGTATATTATGAACTTTGCCATATTATGAAATATTCTTTTGGATGTAGTATAATTTATTTAGCAAACTGCCCATTGTTGGACATCTAAATTGCTACAAATTTTTAACCGTCATAAATAACATTGAAATAAATAACTTAAAAAAATATATTTGTGTTTGTCCATGATGACTTACTTAGGATAAATTCCAACAAGTGAGATTTCTGGGTCAGGGAATATGCAAAATTCTATGGTTTTTTGTTGGTTTTGTTTTGTTTTGTTTTTGCGGTACGCGGGCCTCTCACGGTTGTGGCCTCTCCCGCGGCGGAGCACAGGCTCCGGACGCGCAGGCTCAGTGGCCATGGCTCACGGGCTCAGCCGCTCTGCGGCATGTGGGATCTTCCCGGACCGGGGCACGAACCCGTGTCCCCTGCATCGGCAGGCGGACTCTCAACCACTGCGCCACCAGAGAAGCCCTGTTTTTTTTTTTTTTTTTTATATGCATTTTCAAACTGCCCTTTAGAAAGAATATAGAAGTGTAGTGCAGAAGACTATCACCTTCTCCAGCCTTTCTGACATTAGGTACTGTGGGGTTTTAATTAACAAAAACGTTTGCCAATTCCTCATTTTCTTTGTTTTCAAAGATATTTTAAAGGGAATTTGGGAGAGACTTCAGTGTGGTGTGTTGGTAAAAGGAAACCGTGAGCTTCAATAGGATGGGGTCCTGAGGCCTAAAGAGGACACGGAGATGAGGGACCTCTTTTTAAAACTTCATTGTTAGAGTCAAGAGGCATCACTGGAAGCAGCATCATAAGGAAGTACCAGGTAAGATCCAGGATTAACAGAATCACCCATCTAACTGGGGCTAGACTTAGAGCTGAAGGCTGGCTACAAAGCCTGGAAATTTAGGGGAGGTGGTGAAGGAGAAGGCATTATTGTTAGTCGATTACAGCACCACATACTCTTGCGCACTGAGGGTATGAGGGTTCAGGAACATTTAAGAGATGACAGTTTTTCTTTAACGTTTTACTATAATTTTGACCAGTTCAGTGTAGTGTGAAACAAAAATAGAAGGAAAGGAGTAGATAAAATTATCATTTTGTATAAATGATTTGATTGTGCATCTAGAAAATGTGAGAGAATTAAAGTGCTCAGTAATGAACTGTGTGACATTGGGCAATTAACCTCTCTGAGCTTCAGTTTTTTCATCTTTAAATTAGGATAATAATGATAATTAACTTACAGAGTTATTATGAAGAGTCAATGGGAAAATACATAAACACACAGCACAGTGACTGCCATTTGGAAACTGATCAATACTGCTACAATTGTATCACTTATTTTTATGGTAGCAGTTAGAGGACAAATTTTTAAAAATCAGTAACTTTCTTGTAAAGCACCTATAAACAGGTAAAATATGATGAAAAGAAATCTCACTTATAGTAGGAAAAATACCCTCATAAAATTCTTAAGAATAATCTTAGGAAAAAAATATATTTACTAAACTCTAGGAAGAAAACTCCAAAATGCACTCAAAGAAAAATAATAAGTTAACTTTTATTAACTTATTCTTTCTTGAATAAGTTAATGAAACAACCATCTTCCTGAATGGGAAGTCTCAGTACTACAAAGATGTCAGGTTTCACTTTTCCAAAGAGGAAATGCAGATAAATCTGTCCAACACGCACATGAAAAGATGCTCAACGTCAGTAATCATCAGGAAAATGCAAATCAAAACCACAATGAGGGGGCTTCCCTAGTGGTGCAGTGGTTGAGAGTCCGCCTGCCGATGCAGGGGACGTGGGTTCATGCCCCGGTCTGGGAAGATCCCACATGCCGCGGAGCGGCTGGGCCCGTGAGCCATGGCCGCTGTGCCTGTGCGTCTGGAGCCTGTGCTCCGCAACGGGAGAGGCCACAACGGTGAGAGGCCCATGTACCGCAAAAAACCCAAAAATGTGTGTGTGTGTGTGTGTGTGTGTGTGTGTGTATACACACACACACATATATAAAACTGAATCACTTTTCTGTCTACCTGAAACATTCTAAATCAACTATACTTCATTAAAAATATTTCTTAACGAAAATAACCTTTACAAATTGTACAAAAAATTTAAAAACCACAATGAGGTATCACCTATCAGAATGCTTATCATCAAAAAAACCCACAAATAACAAATATTGGCGAGGATGTGGAAAAAAGGGAACTCTTGTACATTGTTGGTGGGAATGTAAATTGGTGCAGCCACTATGTAAAACAGTATGAAGGTTTCTCAAAAAACTAAAAATAGAACTACCATATGACCCAGCAATTCCACTCTTGGGTATATATCTGAAAAAAACAAAAACACGAATTTGAAAACATAACATGAACCCCAATGTTCATAGCAGCACTATTTATAATTGCCAAGATATGGAAACAACCTAAGTGTCCATCAACAGATGAAAGGATAAAGAAGATGTGGTATACATATACAACGGAATACTACTCAGCCATAAAAAAGAATGAAATTTTGCCATTTGCAGCAATATGGATGGACTTGGAGGGTGTTATGCTAGGTGAAATAAGTCAGACAAAGACAAATACTGTAGGATATCACTTATATGTGGAATCTAAAAAAAAATGATACAAATGAACTCATTTACAAAACAGAAATAGACTCACAGACATCGAAAACAAACTTATGGTTACCAAAGGGGAAAGCAGGGGGAGGCATAAAATTTGGAATTTGGGATTAACAGGTACAGACTACTATATATAAAATAGACAAACAACAAGCACATACCGTACAGTGTAGGGAACTATATTCAATATCTGGTAATAACCTATAATGGAAAGGAATCTGAAGAATATATGTGTGTGTGTGATATATATATATATATATATATATATACACATATGTAAAACTAAATCACTTTTCTGTATACCTGAAACATTCTAAATCAACCATACTTCATTAAAAATATTTTTTAAAGAAAATAACCTTTACAAATTGTACAAAAAATTAAAAATATATATATATTTTTTAAAGCCAAAAATAAATAAATAAAGATGTCAGGTTTAACAAAATTCCAATCCAATCTCAATTCCAGTTTGAGAATTGGAATTGAGAACGTTACTAATGATTCTAAACTAATCTCTTGGGAAGAATGAGTGGCAAACAAGATGACTCTAGGTCAACAATTAGTAAACTTGACTGCACAAGAGCCAGGTCAAAAAGAATAAAACGTTCATTGGCTACATTTTCCTCTTTCCCATGAAAATAGTTTCACTGATTCCATGAAAAAAAAATTTCTTATTTTTTCTACTCTAAAATCATGCCAATGAGCCAATGAACATTCCTTTTTAGTCACTGAAGTGTTAACACCTGGGGGTACTGAGTAACTAGAACTCTTTTACCCCCCCTACATTTCTGAGTTCACCAAGGCACAGTCAATACATTCTCTTTTTCACACTCGAAGAATCCTTGTAAGGATTATCAGCTCTACTTTATAGAGGGAAAAACTGAGACTTGGGCAAGGAAGCCTGACAGGCTCGAAGAGCGAGTCACTGGCAAAGGCCTGAATGAGTCCATTCCGCTCAATACAACATTCTGAGAATCTAATGAGCCAGTTCCAAGCCGGCTGCTGGGGATGCGGAGCGGGTAGGGTGCAGCCACGCCCCTCTCCTACCTGGGTCCTCAAGGCCCGGGGCTCCTCCCACCTGCGGACAAGGGCCGGGCGGGCCCGGGCCGCAAGCTGGACCCTGGCTTCATCCATGAAGGCCGGTCTCTTCCTCCAGGCCTGGCCTTTCCCAGCTGAGGCAAATCACTGTTGTCCTAGAGGCTTCTTTCCCCCTTGTAAACATTTAAGATGTTTTTGAAGGATTCCTGGCTGTGTTTCCTTACGATAAGCTGGCTTCCATTTCCTAAAGCCTTTCTACCCCGGGGCAAGGGCACGAGTCCCCTCTGGAAGAAAGAGGATGTGATGAAGGGGGATGGTCTTCAGGGCAGGAAGAGGAGGGGAAAGCCTGCCCTTCTTCCTAAGGCCGCTGCCGAGACCAGCGTGGAGCCAGAGGTAAGGGAGTGGGCGGTCAGGCGGGTTCATTCCTCTTTCTGGGCTGGGATGAGGTCGCACGCTGGGGCGGGGGCGGAGGAGAGTGGATGTTTCCCAGGCTGCTCTGGGTTCCCAGGGAGTAACACCAGACCCAGAAGCTCCCACAGGCAGGTCTCAAGGATCAGGGAGACACAGAGGTGGCTGGCTTGAGAACCACGGGGCCGTGTGAGGGTAAAGGGGACAGGGACCAAAGGACCCGACAGCAGAGGCTTGGGGGGCGAAAGCCTGGGGGGCGGTGTGCGGCACAGACTCAGGGGGTGACTGCAGGAGCAGCCATTCATTCCTCCAGCAACCACTTCACCCAGCAGAAGTGCGACAGGGCCCTGAGGCCAGGGCAGGCCTGGGCACAGACCCCTCCAAGCCCCTTTCATCTCAAAGACATCGAGGATAAGCCCCACCCATTCCCCTAGATCAAGGGAGAGAAGGAAAATTTCAGAGTATCTTATCTGAAGACCACTCAAGTAGATAAAGATTTTAATCAGCCCTAATGAGACGATGAACTTTGAATGAATGGAATGTTTACACTGAAATATACCTGTGCAAATGGGAAGAAATGGAAATATTGTAAAGGAACCAAGCTGCTGTTCTCTTCATACCTGAGAAGTGAAGGGTGGGTGTGGGAGAGGGAGGTGTGCTGGTCAATGAGCCGTCAGGGGGAAAAGGGTTCCTCCTCTAAGTGGCCATAAGTTTCCAAAGGAGGCCGGCTTCACCTTCAGCCAGAGAGAGTGGATCGAGCATGGGCTACTCAGTGTTCCTCACACTTGGGTGTGTATCAGAATGGCCTGGAAGTGAGACAGGAAGGGGGCAGGGCACAACCTTAAAAGAACGACATAGCCCGAGGACACGACATAAACTGATAAGAACCAAACAGGTCCAAGATGGTGGACAAGTCGACTTCTACTAGACCTTGAGCCCCAGGATACACTCATTGTAACACATCAGCAAGCTAAATGACACACCCACAGGCGCCATGACAGTTCCAAGGTGGACCATAGAGGTCAAAAAGTGGGCGGTGGCCCAATTCCTGGAAATCCCCACCCCTTCCCCAAAATAGCTGGAATACTTCTCCCACTCATTTGCCTATGAAATTGCCCACCCCTATAAAAACTGACAACCCCATACCCTGGGGCCACTCTTGCCTTCTGAGATGGCCCACACTCTGTCTGTGGAGTGTGTTTCTCTCTAAATAAATCCACTTCTTACTGTCACTTTGTCTCTCACTGAATTCTTTCTGCAGTGAGACATCAAGAATCTGAGCTTCATTAAGTCCTGAGACCAGGTGTGATCTCAGTTAAAAGACCGTGGGTTCAAGTCCCAATCTGGGTTGCAGGGTTTCAGAAGGCTTGTTTTTGTTTTTCTTTGGCTGCGTGGCATATGGGATCCTAGTTCCCCGACCAGGGACTGGATCTGAGCTCCCTGCATTGGGAGCGCAGAGTCTTAAACACTGAGCCACCAGGGAAGTCCCTGGAAGGCTTGTTAGACCAGACTACATTCACAGGTATTCTGACTCATTATGTCTGGGATGAGGCCCAAAAATCTGCCTTTCTGACAAGCTTCTAGGTGATGCTGATTCTGCCGTTATGGGGACCATACTTAGAGAACCACTGGTCTAAGTGAAGCACGGCCACTGCAGTAATTAGGATATTGCTCTGGCTGCTTTAATGGTGATCATAATAAATGGACAGAAGTTTATCTCTCTGTCATGCAAAATGCAAAACTAGTAGGAGCCCAGCTTCACAAGAATGTCTTGGGTGCCAGGTTTGTTCTACCTGTTGTCGTCACCCCCTAAGTAATTACCCTCATCTTTATGTTTGAAGCTGACTCAGTACCACCAAACCTTCATGCCAGCAGAGGGGAGGACCTGAGATGGTGGAGAGCACAGTTTTTCTTCTCCTTCTTCTTTTTTTTTTTTAAAAAAATATTTATTTATTTATTTGGCTGCCCTGGGTCTTAGTTACCGCACTTGGGACCTTCATTGCAGCATGCGGGATCTTTAGTTGTGGAATGCGGGCTCTTAGTTGTGGCATGCAGGATCTAGTTCCCTGACCACGGATAGAACCTGGTTCCCCTACGTTGGGAGTGCAGAGTCTTAACCACTGTACCACCAGGGAAGTCCCAGAGAGCACACTTTTTTTTTTCTTTTTTTGCGGTACGCGGGCCTTTCACTGTTGTGGCCTCTCCCGTTGCGGAGCACAGGCTCCGGACGCGCAGGCCCAGCGGCCATGGCTCACGGGCCCAGCCGCTCCGTGGCATGTGGGATCTTCCCAGACCGGGGCATGAATCCGTGTCCCCTGCATCGGCAGGCAGCCTCTCAACCACTGCGCCACCAGGGAAGCCCGAGAGCACACTTTTAAAGGAATAATGCAGGGACTTCCCTGGTGGTCCAGTGGTTAAGAATCCACCCCCCAATGTAGAGGATGTGGGTTCGATCCCTGGTCAGGGAACTAAGATCCCACATACTTCGGGGCAACTAAGACTGTGTGCCACAACTACTGAGCCCGCATGCCTCAACTAGAGAGCCCGTGTGCCACAAACTATAGAGCCCACGTGCTCTGGAGCCTGCGTGCCGCAACGAAGAACCTGCGTTCTGCAACTAAGACCGGACAAAGACAAAAAATAAAAATTAAAAAAAAAAATAAATAAAGGAATAATGCAGAAATGGCCCACATCATTCCCAGTCACATCCTAATGGCCAGGACTTAGCCACATGGCTACACCCAAGTGGCTTCTAGCTTGCTGATTTTATTTCCAGATAAAATTCAGGGGAGTTCTCTACAGAAAGGAAGAAAGAAGAGAGTGGATATCTGGGAGCAGTTAACAGTCTCTGGTTCCATTCTCCTTTCCAGCAATTGTTTAAAGGTGCACATAATACAATTTTAGCCAGTGAGGAGGGGATGCCTGCAGAGGGCTTCTGGCAACAGTTTTCCTCTCTCCAAGAGAGACATAGTATCCTCTTCAGGGTTGTGTCCTGTTGGATGTGAACCCTGAAAGAGCAGGGGAGCCAGCCTTTAGACAAAGCTTACAAGGTACAGACGTCAGAGAGAAAGATGGAAAGACCCTATATGCTTGATGAAGACCCAGAACCACGGAATTAAGTCAACCCGGAAGCTTCCCTGCTTGTAGAGCCCTTGTTGTGTCAGATAACAAATTTCTTATTCTTTAGGCCACAGTGAATTGGTTTTCCTGTTGTTCGCAGCCAAATCATCGTAATGAATAAGGTGACTTTTTAAGTGGCTTGCTTTCTTTTTACGTTTGCATTGCGGGCCTCTTTATATTATCCTGAAATCTCAAAGTTAGTGTGAGATTCAAGAATACACAACCCCTTCCCTTTTTTCTCCAGATAACGTCTTCTGAGCGTCTGTTGCTTGCTGGCTGAGACTCCCCTAATTGCTTACCTCATTTGAAACCACTGTTTCCCGGCTGCCAGTGTCTTTTCTCTGGCTTATTCCTTTGTCTTGCTGGGGCGTATCACCAGACTCCTTCTCAGATATGGCTTCTCCTCCCATCCTTCAGGCTGGGGTTGCCCCCCACTCTGTGTTTCTCTAGTTACCACTTCCTTCTCTGTCTTCCAGAAATTTATTGAGAATCAGATCACTGATGGCCCCTTCCTCATCTCTTGATTGGTCCTTGATTATTCCTTTTTATTTCTTTACTATCATTTCATTGGGGTCTCTGGAAGCAGATCACATCGATATGTCTTTCCTTCATCTTGAACCAGAAGTTTCATGCCCTTTTTTTTTTTTTTTTTCCAGTACGCGGGCCTCTCACTGTTGCGGCCTCTCCCATTGCGGAGCACAGGCTCTGGACGCGCAGGCTCAGCGGCCATGGCTCACGGGCCCAGCCGCTCTGCGGCATGTGGGATCTTCCTGGACCAGGGCACGAACCCGTGTCCCCTGCATCGACAGGCGGACTCTCAACCACTGCGCCACCAGGGAAGCCCCTTCATGCCCTTTTAATAAGACATATATCATTCAGACTTGGAAACCGAGTCATTAGGTTGGGTAATTCACATTTCATACTCTCTGAAACAACACCATCTTACTATTGCTCAAAAAATTAAAAATTTTTTTTAGCATATTCAAGATATACTTGGGGGACTTCCCTGGTGGGCCAGTGGTTAGGACTCTGTGCTTCCACTGCAGGGGGCGTGGGTTCGATCCCTGGTTAGGGAACTAAGATCCCGCATGCCGCACGGCTCGGTTTAAAAAAAAAAAAGCTATAATTAGATGAACAACCATTGTATTTGCCTAGGAATTTTCACCCACCACATCTACCATGTGGGATACTGCCTTTCCTAAGCATTCTTTTTATTTATTTATTTATTTATTTTGGCTGTGTTGGGTCTTCATTGCTGCGAGCGGGCTTTCTCTAGTTGCTGCGAGCAGGCTTCTCATTGCAGTGGCTTCTCTTGTTGCGGAGCACAGGCTTTAGGCGCGCGGGCTTCAGTACTTGTGGCGTGCAGGCTCTAGAGCACAGGCTCAGTAGTTGTAGCGCACAGGCCCAGTTGCTCCGCAGCATGTGGGATCCTCCCGGACCAGGGCTCGAACCCGTGTCCCCTGCATTGGCAGGCAGACTCTTAACCACTGTGCCACCAGGGAAGCCCCCCTAAGCGTTCTTTGAACTGCAGTGAGGGAACTAGAGTTTCTATGGCTGAACAAAACTGTAGAGCGTATATTAGAAGTTGTCTATTTTCCATTAATTATGAAAAATTCCTTTTTTTATCATTACTGCCAAAAGTGTGACTGAACATGCGGTCACTAGAAATCGACAGTTCTCAAAGAAGTCTTTGTTTTTACTTATTGAAAAGAAACAGATCTTAATTCAAGTACAATGGAAAAAGCATGTAAACAATAACACCCAAAGGACTGAATATTAATGGACCACTTAAATGTGCTCATATGTAA